>NC_050104.1:128723348-131223348 GCF_902167145.1 Zea mays
AAGAAGCCAAACCGCCGCGCATGGAGCGTGTAACCGCCCAGCGGTTACAAGCACTCCTCCATTTTCGCCTAAAACCAGTGGGTGAAAGGGCGGACCGCCATGCAGGCGGCATGCAACTGCACCACGGGGATGCACCCTTTCGACTTCGACGCATCCAGCATGGAGTCCCAGGCCCACACGTCATGTAACCAGCACGCCGGTTACTACGTGCGAAAAACTGCACCGCCACTTACGCCAATGTCACGCCTTCTCGACTGCGGAACCGGTGCCACGACTCGATGCAACCCTGCGCATGGCCCAACAGTGCCAACCAAGCACATCGGTCATGGGTCAGTCAGCCGCGGGAGAAGGCGCGACAGTCGATATGGCCAAAAGTGGGCCGATAGTAATGGCGGCAGCAGGCGGGCGGAAGCAGCAGTCAAATCGTTTGCAGGCGCACGTCCCCTCCTGGACCAGCAGAGGAGCCCTCTCCCACGGCGTGAAGACGACGCGCCCGTGTTCCATCCCTCGAACGACTCGCGCACGCACAACGGCTGCCCCGCAAACCACCCGTCCCGTCACATTAACTCCGCGGTAGGGCAGGCGACACCTTTGGCAGGCGAAGCGGGCGACGCTTCACCTCCGCCATGATGACCGCGTCAAAAAAGGTGCGCCACATCGTTTAATTTCGTATCCTTTTCTCCTTCCCCTTTCTCTCTCTTGCTACAGGGACCGGGAAAGGGGATACTCCGAAAGGGATCCTTCTCCGCGAAGGAAGCGGGCCCCGAGCCCTCCTACTGATCAGGGGTTCGAAGGCTGGCCCCTCGGAAGGGTTCGACAGCCGCCCCAGAGCACTCGGGCTTCGCGCCCACTACTGATCAGAGGTTCGAAGGCTGGCCCCTTGGAAGGGTTCGACAGCCGCCCCAGAGCACTCGGGCTCCGCGCCCACTACTGATCAGGGGTTCGAAGGCTGGCCCCCCGAAGGGTTCGACAGCCGCCCCAGAACACGTAGAGCGAGGGATGACTCTGGGTACGTCCGATACATGGCCGAGGCTCGGGCTATGCTCCCGAGGTACCCTAGGACATTTCCGAGACCAGCAGGAGCGATTCTGTAACGGAATCCCATCAGAGGGAGGCATCGAGCCCTCGGACCCTATCAAATGGGACCGGGTCCGGCAAATCACCTGCAGGTACTTTTGGAGCGCGCCTCTGGGCCACCAGCCGACCCTTATCGAACGGGACACGGGCGTCCACTCGGATCACCCGTTAGCAACTCACCGGAGACACCATGTTCGGCGCCCTCCGAGGGCAACATGGCGCTTTCCCCCCCTCCTTGCGAAAAGGCGACGAAGGGGCGTATGATAAAAGCCGAGTCAGTCCTTGACCATCCTCTCGCTCTGTGCAGAGGCTCGAGGGCTGCTCTCGCAAACCCGGCTCTGGCCAAACCGTTGACAGCGTCAACATACCAGCCCGAGAACTCGGAACCTGACCATGCACCCGGGCTACGATCAGATCGCATGAGGGAACAACCAGACCGGCCAAGGTGTCACGAAAGGCACTAAGACCTCGGAGGAGTCAAACCACTCCTCCGAGGCCTCGGGGGCTACACCCGACGGGTGCGCTCGCGCGCACACACCGGAACAAAATGTAACCGAGAAAGGCCGATCCCCTTGCAAAAAAGTGCGACAAAGCCTCCAAGCGAGTACCAACACTCCCTTTGAGGCTCGGGGGCTACTGTCGGGGACCATAATTAGGGGTATCCCCGAGACTCCTAAACTCGGCTGGTAATCACCATCAGCACAAGCTGCAAAAGCCTGATGGGCGCAATTCAGGTCAAGGCTCCATCCACTCAAGGGACACAATCTCGCCTCGCCCGAGCCCAGCCTCGGGCAGGAACAGTAGACCCAGGCGGATTCACGCCTCGCCCGAGGGCCTCCTCAAGCAACGGGCGCACCTTCGACTCGCCCGAGGCCCAGCTCGGGCAGGCTTCGCAGTGAAGCAACCTTGGCCAGATCGCCTCACCAACCGACCGTATCGCAGGAGCATTCAATGCAAGGATCGCCTGACACCTTATCCTGACGCGCGTTCCTCAGTCGGCAGGGCCGAAGTGACCGCAGTCACTTCGCCCCTCCACTGACTGACCTGACAGGAAAACAGCGTCGCCTGCCCTGCTCCGACTGCTGTGCCACCCGCCAGGGTGAGGCTGACAGCAGCCGAGTCCAGCCTCAGGCGCCATAGGAAGCTCCGCCTCGCCCGACCCCGGGGCTCGGCCCCCACCTCGACCTCGAAAGACGGTCTCCGCCCCGCTCGACCCCAGGGCTCGGACTCAACCTCGACCTCGGAAGACGGTCTCCGCCTCGCCCGACCCTAGGGCTCGGCCTCAACCTCGACCTCGGAGGAGTCACCGCCTCGCCCGACCTTGGGCTTGGTCCGACCACGTTGCAGGGGGTACATCATTACCCTACCCCTAGCTAGCTCAGGCTACGGGGAACAAGACCGGCGTCCCATCTGGCTTGCCCCGGTAAACAAGTAATGATGGCACCCCGCATGCTCCCATGACGACGGCGGTTCTCAGCCCCCTACGGAAGCAAGGAGACGTCAACAAGGTCCCGACAGCCTCAATAGCTGTGCTTCTACAGGGCTCAAGCGCTCCTCCGACGGCCACAACATCACATGCACAGGGCACTAACACCTCTCCGACAGCCACGTCGGCATGTACATAGGGCTCTGGCTCCTCTCTGCCGGACACGTTAGCATATTGCTACACCCCCATTGTACACCTGGGCCCTCTCCTTACATCTATAAAAGGAAGGTCCAGGGCCCTCGTACGAGAAGGTGGCCGCGTGGGAGGACGGGCTGACGGACAGGCTCTCTCCCTCTCTCGCGAACGCTTGTAACCCTCTACTGCAAGTGCATCCGCCCTGGGCGCAGGATAACACGAGCCGCGATTCCCTTTTCCCCCTTGTGTTCCATCTCGCGCCGACCCATCTGGGCTGGGACACTCAACGACAATTTACTCGTCGGTCCAGGGACCCCCGGGGTCGAAACACTGACATCTGGTGAAGGAAAATCTCATATATCTTTAAAACTTCAACCACAAATTTGCTTAAGGGGAACCAAAGTCCAGCTTTGAAGAAACTTCGGTAGATTACGACTTCATTTTCTTCAGGAATAGGAACAGTCCTGTCTCCGTTGTCAGCCCTCACAATAGATATATCTCGAAAATACCTTCCTCTCATGTTATCAAGATGACTCTGTCTGATAGTCGATTTTCCGAAGACTGCATGACTTGGTCGCCAGGGCCGATCTTTTGAGTCTTCGCCTCCACTTTCTGCATCATAACTGTCGCTGTCATCGGTATCTTCAGATAAGCCTTCTAGAATATCTTTTGTAATCTTTTCTATATTTGTCTTTGCAATTGACTCAATGAATCCAGCAGTTTTTTCCTCAAGAAGCTTCTCCTCCTCGCTCAGCTTCGTCTCAGCAACAACTTTTTTATCTTGAGACATCTTCTCTTCGGAAATGGTGAAAATGTGTTCTTAAAGCCGAAGCTTAGAAAATCTAAGAAACTAAGCAACTGTTGGAAAGCAAGAGCTAAGAAATCAAGCAAAGCAAAGTAGGCGTACCAAATGTGCTCGGGGTGAGTTCTTATTTATACGCTCAGCGTGCTCCAAGTTGGAGGGCCCCGTCTGTCATTGACTGTTGTTATTCTAGTAAAGGGAAGATGTTTTTTCGGACCTTCGGCTTAGGGCCTTCGTCCATATCGCAATCTGAATTCGTTATTCTAACAAATTAACCTTGCGAGGGGCTACTATTGGGGGCCTTCGTCTTCCGAAGGTCCTCAAAAACATGATTTAACAATGTTTCTGGAGGATAATACATGAACAGGTACCTTCAGACTCGGATCAGAGCCACAATGTGAAGAAGTACAAAGAATGCGAAGGTTGGCGCAGAGCCGAAGCTGTGCGCAGAGGAGCTTCGGCATGATAGCAGAAAGGGGAATCGACTTAAAAGGGAAAAAGCTATTTAGACCTCGATGGATTACTATAGAGTCATTAGCAAATGTAAAGGGTATGAGTGTAATTTTACATGGGCTGCGTCCCGTGCCTATAAATAGATGAACAGTGCTCCCGTACTGTTCACGCTGACTTGACATTTGCTTTTGCGTCACGCTTGTACCCTTACCTTCTTTCAAGCCGAAGGTACATTTGTAACTTGATATCATTTCTATTTTTCTATGATAATAAAATAGAAATGAGTTAATAATAATATATAATTATTCATGTGTCTTTTACATTTCATATGATCCTCTTTTCATTATCATATGTTGCACTGATGAAGGTATGTCCTTCACAACCTTCGTCCGAAGACCATTATATCCTAAAGGAAATAATGCCTCGAAGGACGAAGGTCATTAGCATTTAACATTTTTTGTGTTGCCTTGTTCTTAACTCATAGCATTTGAAAACAAGTCCCCAACATACATCTTCCCTATTTTATTCCCTATTTAATCCATTATTTTAAACTTAACTTTATAGTATCAAACAATATTATCTACAGTTCTGCATCTTTTATTTTACACGAACGAGAAGAGCCTAACGTCCTAAATTATCGTAAGATGATTCTTTGTTAGAGCTCTCGTACCATCAACTCTAGTTTTAGACCTGACTTATCAAAAAATAGCTTTCTTCTTTGTAATTACAAGGAGCCTCTGGATGAGGATCTTATTTAATTGGAAACATAGCTCCTTTTATTTTTATGGGAGACAGAATGAAGGAGAGAGCTGGAAAAGGCTTTTTTGGTTGGCTTCGCTCGATTTATAGAGAAGGCTCCTTCCTGTTTTTAACCTAAAAAGGCCTCTGTTTTTAACCTAAAAAGGCCTCGTAATGCTGGTGCCGATTTCGGTTACGACGCGTTTGGATTCTTTCATTTTAGAGAAATTAGAATTCATCCAATAAAGTAACTTATTTAATTTAGAATTTGACATTCCACCACTTTCTAAAGTTCAGATATAAATCTATCTTAAATTCACGGGGTGGAGAATGGTAAATAATTTTATGTATTAGTAGAATTTGTTTCTACTCTGTAACTTACATGACACTATTTGTCTCACTCTTATATAGTAAAAATGTAGTACATAAATATCTCTGACATCTTGTTAATAATAATGTACAAATATATTTTTCATAAAATTGAATTAGCTTAATTGATATATACCTAAATTATTATTATTAGAATAGAATTCAATTTCAATGATCCAAACGGGCATATAAAATATTACGCTAAAACATGTCATATAAAAACATTCCACAATTAAAATATTTTGCCTCTCCGTACCTTCGCCTTTAAAAATGAGAACTTTTTTGCCGTGAAAACATGATTGTAAGTTAAATATATTTTTTGTCATTTTTACTAAGAAAATCAAGATGAACCTTCCGAGCAGGCGACACCCACCAAATCGGATCTCTATCTTCAATTCCTGGTAAGCATGGTAATGGGGTAGGGGCGGGGCCGGGGAGTGCTCTCGTCCACGCGTCGATCTTTAAAATATAGTTCTTTTAAATGGTGAAATTTATCTTCGTCCCCTTCGAGCAGAGATAATCAAATAAAAAATGGGGGGTTAAAGTTAGTAAATGGTGATTTTACATCTTTATATAAGGTCATAGTGAGATGATTTATTTGATTTGACCTTCATAGACCTCATAAGGGAAGGATCCAACTCCTAATTCGGGTCCTCATCGAATCCCCTCGAGGTATCCTGCTACGCTAAATTTCGAGTTCCTGCCCCACCATCCTCGCGGGAAATTGCCATCCTCGCTCCCAAGTGAAAAATTGTCATACTTAGTTCCTCACCTTGCAACAAGCAGTCCGGTCCTGGTGGGGGCGAGCAATGTGTTCGCCCCGGGCCCCTGGTTCCATGGGGCCCCACCTTTAGTAGGCCAGGTCAGCATCATATTACTGTATGTATTTAGTATTTATTTCTAACTCTCATGTGATATTTGCAAGAAATAACTAATTCAGAGAGTGTTTGACCCACACAACGATTCATGTGTCTCATCTCACGTCGCCTAGCGGTTGCCACGTGGCACCATCCATTAGCAGATCACTTCAAATGAGTTTGCGACGCATCGTGTCGGACTGTCGGTGACTATTGCATCGTATGAAAGGAGCTTTTTAAAGTTTAAGTTGCTGAAAAAATATTTGAGGTCTAAAGTGTCTCAAGAAAGACTAAATGGATTGACTGCTTTATAAATCGAGAAGATATTATTGGATAAAATTGATATTGCTGCCAACATCAATGACTTCACGTCCAGACATGTTAGAATAAAATTTTAAGAGAACCATATATTATGTGCTTTTTATTTGAGATAAATATTTCAAACACTCATTTGCATAGCTCTTTGGGTGCCCTGCACACCAGACATATCAATGCTTATGATGTTCTAAATAGGGTTGACCTCTGTTCGGTGGTACATATTTTATGCCCACGGGACATGTTTAGTGTATGTGTTTCACCACCAGCTTACTTATTTCAAACACTTTTTTAGTTGGGTTTTATCGCAAGCACTAGATGCCATAAGTGTGCATCATTATTCATTACTAGACTTATTAGTCGCTGGATAGTGTAAAATTGCACTATCCAGCGACTAATAACAAAAAAACGGAGAGAGTAATCAGTAAGGAATACTTCATTTGTTCTTTAATCAATCAGGAATACTTCATATATGTCTTAGACATAGGAGACATATATATGTATACACATTCCGTGGTGACGTTGACCACCTCTCAGGTGCAGTAAAGCTAATTAAGCGCGAAGAAAAGTATATATGAACTGTTACGATCTGTCGTTATATATGACTAGGACCTGCTTGAACGACTCTACCTACCGAACACTTGCCAGCAGACGAATGAACCGGTTGACTACCAATCGACATGGCCGCGTGCAGACGCTACATCAGATTCCTGTGCGGTCCAATCAGGTCGATGGTCTTCACCTTTCGTTAGGCTTTCTCAATCACCGCCCAAATTAAAGCAGTTTCTGTGTAGCATTATTGTCCAGGCCATCCTGCATTGACATGCATGTCCTGATCGAGTTCCTGACCGACTGAAGAGTTAGACGCTCAGCCGGACCTCCTATTTGTCTTTCAAAGTTCTGCTAGACAGGAGAGGACGAAACTGAGGTGCTAGCTGAATCCTTCCAGAGACTAGTACTATTCTTGGTTTGTTAGTACATGTCGGATTTATTTGTCTTCAAGACATGGACTACTGATGGACTCCATGCACAAGATAGAGAGCAGATTGTCCGATTTACAGGTTAGAGATGCTGAGTTATTATGGTGTTGGCTAAAAGTCTCCTCATCAGGTTTGTTTCTAACGCTAGGTGTATAGGCAGTTTGGGACCGGCAAAGGGTCGGAGCCAATGAGACTAGCAGATCCCCTCATCAACCAATTAAGGCCTTTTCGGTTATTTCTAACGACCCATGTGGATTGAATGAGATTGAAAAGAATTAGGAAGGATTTTGATTTAGGGCTTGTTCGTTTCACCGTTAATCCACCTGGGTTGAGTAGTATTGAGTCGGTTTAAAACAAAGCAAGTCAAAATCCATCTCAATCTATTCTAATACATTTCAATCCATCCATGTGGAATTGAAATAACCGAACATGGCTTTATAATTTAATTATTCTAATACATTTCAATCCATCCATGTGGAATTGAAATAACCGAACATGGCTTTATAATTTAATCTAACTCAATTTACTCCAACCCACATGGATTATTGTGTATAAAACAAACAGGCCCTAAATTAGGTACACAAGGATCATAGTCAGTTTGTTAGATATCTGCAAACATGGAGGAGAAGCATATGTCAGTTTCTGTTTCAGAGCTACTGGACGTGTGCGTGAGAAGTGGCGTGCATATGCACATGATGCAAAAACATGCAAAACTGGGTTTTTTTTTAGGTTTGGGGTTGGTGAGGGGGTGACAGCCATGCCGGGGACACGGCCCCACATGCATGTGCCCATGGAGTCTTTGATATAGATATAGCATGTGGTTATAAAGCTGAATATGAGAACAACCACGATGATGATGGTTGTGGAGTTATTTTTTTTTGTTTGGTTGGGTGTTTGCTTCAAGATTAAGGCCCATGAGAAAAAGCAGGAAAAAGACTTGTTAATATAGACAAGCCAATGGATCGAAAAAGATCGTTTACATCTTTTTACCAAATGACGAATATCCTCTTTCATGTTGAAGGGGTTATTATGTATTCTAGCTCCATTATTTATTTTTTTGATCTTCTGGTTTCTCTTTCCGTGGAAGAGAGAGGGTCGGGCGTGGAGATTAAAGCATCTCTAACAATTTCCCTATCCCATCCTAGTAACAAAAAGATGTCTAGCTATGTATTTGGTTTCGGAACGATATGGGTGGGGTTAGAGCCGACCCGTTTTTCTGGGTTGGGTTTAATATGTTTCTTGTTTAGTTTCAGTGACAGGTTGAACATAGTGTATCTTGGGCGACGGCACAGGGCCCTAACTTTTTGGGACCCAATTTTTTGAGTTTTCTGAATATAATTAATTTAAGAAGGTAAATATTGTTTGATATTTTGTAAAATGATCGACAAATTCTTGACTTTAAAATAGATAATATGAGAGGATAAAAATATGTCAATAGATCAAATATGAAGAGCCGATTTTAGACTACTTTTATCACTATGTACTATAGGTCATAGCGTCTATTTTTATGTTTTGCACCAGGGTCTAAAAAACTCAGAGACGGACATGCGCTAACCAAACACACGATAGGAGCAGTATCGGAGTATCCAACCTCTCTTTTAGGGATGTTTAATTTATAGGAATTAATAGTCCATAGAAATTAAACACCTCTTTATCTGTCACCATCAAAAAATCAGCGCACCCCTGTTATAATAGGAAGGAGTTGCAACTCCTCCAATAAACTGTCATATTGGCGTGCAGCCCAACTATACCATGGCCGTGTTTTTTTCGCTGTCTGCTCCCGTCTCCGCTGCTCTTGCACATCGTGGAAGCCGCTGGTGCGCCACAAGGAACGCAGCAGTTCTCTACTCCAGGAAGAAATCGACAGACACAAATAGATAGGGCGCAGGGACGACAGAGAATCGGGTGCTCCGTCCGAACTGGCGCGACGAGGGCCAGGGAAGGACCTCACCCGTAGGTTGGGGAAGGAGGTCATATGGATGGATAGTAGGATAGTGTATCCTGCTCTAATGTATTTTAATCGAATTTAGAATCGAATATAAATAGTTAAAAATGTGATAGATACGGATACACACAGAGACGAAGCTACGTAGTGCACATACATCCACAAAATTTGTAAAACTATTTGATTAGATCAAATTTTCACTATTTATACACCACCTACAAGTTATTACTATTCACCCTTAAGGTATATGCACCCTCATCCAATTCGCTCTAACTTCGTCACTTAATATAAGGACAAAATATTTATTCGGACGGATAAGTGATATATACCTATATTATTTAGCCAAATAAATATGGATATGGACAGTGGCGAACCCAGAAATTGGTCAAGACCCGGGCCGAAGTGACCATAAACTATAATAGTAGCATATAAAGAAAAAATGTACGATGAAACAACGTTGTCATATATGTTAAAGATGATATACAAGTTATAATGTAGTTCCTTCCAAATGTATCATGTCAACATCAACATCAGTGCTTCTTGATCTAGAACCTTGAAGAAAATCATATTAAGAACGCGACTTGAAAGGTAATGTTGAATGAATTTAATAATACTAGTAATTGGTGTTAGGATTTATGGGCTTGGCCCAATTAAGTTATTCAAATAAATCCCAGGAAAATCTCAAAAGCCCATATAAGTGGATGGCAAAGGGATAGGTGGAACCAATAGCACCATATTGCTAGCTCTTGTGGAGTAGAGCTAACTTAAATATGGAAGCCACACTCACTCACCAAGTCATGGATGAGAGGAGAGAGTGTGGAGAGCCACACGCGCGCGCGCGCTCGCTCGCCTCGCCTCGCCTGGCCTGGCCTGGCCGGGGCGGGGCGGGGCGAAGGGCGCGGGCGCACGACATGCGCGTGAATGGTCCGCCGAAATCCGGCCCCTCGCCTTGCGGGGGCGCGGCTACCTGACCTTGTGGGATGCACTTACTACTAAGTATGGTGCATCAGATGCTGGCAGTGACCTGTATATCATGGAGAGCTTTCATGATTATAAGATGGTTGATAATCGCTCTATTGTAGAGCAAGCTCATGAAATACAGTGTATAGCCAAGGAGCTCGACCACCTTAAGATAGTCCTTCCTGACCGATTTGTGGCCGGATGCATTATTGCAAAGTTGCCTTCTACATGGAGGAACTTCGCCACAGCTCTGAAACATAAGAGACAGGAGATATCAGTTGAAAATCTGATAGCGTCTCTGGATGTTGAGGAGAAAGCTCGGGCTAAGGACACGGGATCTAAAGGAGGCGAGGGCCACTCCAGCGCCAACATGGTTCAGAAGAACCACAACAAGGGCAAAGGAAAGCCAAAATCTAACAAGCCCAACAAAACTACCAACTTCAAGAAGAAGAAGAACAAGGCTGAATTGACATGTTTCGCATGTGGCGAGGCGGGTCATTTTGCCAAGGATTGTCCCGATCGAGCGGATCGCCGTGGCAAAAAGGGCAATGTCAACACAGTGGTCGCTAGCAATGAGGAAGACAAAGGGTATGGTAATTTACCTTTCATCTTCTCAGTATTTCAATCACCTAGCTGGTGGCTTGATACTGGTGCTAATGTTCATGTGTGTTCTGACATCAACTTGTTCTCTTCTTATCAGGGCGCCCGGGATTCTTCCGTGCTAATGGGGAATGGGTCACATGCTTCTGTTCATGGCACTGGCACGGTGGATCTGAAGTTTACTTCGGGAAAGATCGTGCAGCTGAAGAACGTGCATCATGTCCCTTCTATACACAAGAATCTCGTTAGCGGAACCCTTCTATGTAGAGATGGGTTCAAGGTAGTTTTAGAGTCCAATAAATTAGTTGTGTCCAAGTCTGGACAATTTATTGGTAAAGGCTATGATTGCGGAGGCTTGTTCCGCTTTTCTTTGTTAGATTTCAATAATAAGTCTGTGAACCATATTTGTGCTAATGTTGATGATCTTGCGAGTATTTGGCATTCTCGTTTGTGTCATATTAATTTTGGCTCTATGTCTCGGCTTGCAACCATGAGTTTAATTCCGAATATCACCATAGTCAAAGGTTCTAAGTGCCATAGTTGTGTGCAGTCGAAGCAACCTCGAAAGCCTCATAAGGCTGCTGAGGAGAGACACCTGGCACCACTAGAACTCATACATTCTGATCTTTGTGAGATGAATGGTGTGTTGACAAAAGGTGGTAAGAGATACTTCATGACATTGATTGATGATGCGTCTAGATTTTGCTATGTATACTTGCTAAAAACTAAAGATGAGGCTTTAGACTACTTTAAAATCTATAAGGCTGAGGTTGAAAACCAACTAGAGAGAAAGATCAAACGTCTTAGATCAGATCGTGGTGGTGAGTTCTTTCCCAAAGTCTTTGACGATTTCTGTGCAGAACATGGCATTATTCATGAGAGGACTCCTCCCTATTCACCCGAGTCAAACGGGATTGCTGAAAGGAAAAACCGTACGTTGACTGACCTGGTGAATGCCATGTTAGACACTTCTGGTTTATCTAAGGCATGGTGGGGGGAGGCAGTCCTGACTTCATGTCATGTTCTGAATAGAATTCCTATGGGCAAAGAAGAGAAAACCCCTTATGAGAAGTGGGTTGGGAGAAAACCATCACTTTCATACTTGCGCACTTGGGGGTGCATGGCGAAAGTCAATGTACCAATTAATAAAAAACGCAAGCTTGGTCCAAGGACAGTGGATTGTGTCTTTCTTGGATATGCTTCGTGTAGCATAGCATATAGATTTTTAGTAGTTAAATCTGAAGTTCCTGATGTGTATGTTGATACTATTATGGAATCACGTGATGCTACTTTCTTTGAGCATATATTTCCAATGAAAGACATTCATAGCAATTCTAGATACTCTTCTGAGATAATTCCTGAACATAATACACCTATTGAGAGTTTTGAACAGCCACATGAAATTGTCCTAGAGGAGGATGACAATGATGCTCCTAAAAGGAGCAAGAGACAAAGGGTTGAAAAATCCTTTGGTAATGATTTCATTGTGTACCTTGTGGACGATACTCCTACTACCATTGCAGAAGCATTTGCATCTCCAGATGCAGATGATTGGAAAGAAGCAGTTCATAATGAGATGGACTCTATTCTTTCAAATGGTACGTGGGAAGTCACTGATCGACCCTATGGATGCAAACCCGTGGGTTGTAAGTGGGTGTTTAAAAAGAAGCTCAAGCCTGATGGTACAATTGAAAAGTACAAGGCTAGGCTTGTGGCTAAAGGCTATACTCAGAAAGAAGGAGAAGACTTCTTTGATACTTACTCACCTGTTGCTAGAATGACCACTATTCGAGTACTACTTTCTTTGGCTGCCTCGTATGGTCTCCTTGTTCATCAGATGGATGTAAAGACAGCTTTTCTTAATGGAGAGCTGGACGAGGAAATCTATATGGAACAACCTGATGGATTTGTAGTAAAGGGTCAAGAAAGCAAGGTGTGCAAGTTATTGAAATCTTTGTATGGTCTGAAGCAAGCACCAAAGCAGTGGCATGAGAAGTTTGACACTACTCTAACGTCTGCAGGCTTTGCCATTAATGAGGCAGACAGGTGTGTATATTATCGCTGTGGTGGGGGCGAAGGAGTTATATTGTGCTTATATGTTGATGATATATTGATATTTGGCACAAACATTGATGTGATCAATGAAGTCAAGTCTTTTCTATCAAAGAGTTTTGATATGAAAGATCTGGGAGAAGCTGATGTGATTCTAAACATCAAGCTGATTAAGGCAGATGGTGGGATTACTCTCTCGCAATCTCACTATGTTGAAAAGGTTTTGAAGCGATTTGGCTTCTCTGAGTGCAAACCTTCTTCAACACCTTATGATCCCAGTGTGACACTGCGAAAGAACAAGAGAATTGGTTTAGACCAATTGAGATACTCTCAGATTGTCGGTTCACTCATGTATCTTGCTGGTGCAACAAGGCCCGATATCTCGTTTGCTGTGAGCAAATTGAGTAGGTTCATGTCAAACCCCGGGACTGATCATTGGCATGCACTTGAGCGGGTTATGCGCTACCTGCAAGGTACAATGAGTTATGGAATTCACTATTCTGGTCAGCATGCAGTACTTGAAGGATATAGTGATTCGAACTGGATATCTGATGCAGACGAGCTTTATGCCACCAGTGGTTATGTCTTTACTATTGGTGGAGGTGCGGTATCATGGAGGTCATGCAAGCAGACCATTTTGACGAGGTCAACCATGGAAGCCGAGCTAGCTGCACTTGACACAGCAACCGTTGAGGCAGAATGGTTGCGTGAACTCTTGATGGACTTGCCGGTGGTTGAGAAACCAATACCAGCTATCCTTATGAACTGTGACAATCAGACAGTGATTGCTAAAGTGACGAGTTCTAAGGATAATGGAAAGTCATCAAGACATGTCAAAAGACGATTGAAGTCTGTCAGAAAGTTGAGAAACTCCGGAGTTATAAGTGTGACTTATATTTCAACAGATAAGAATCTGGCAGATCCTTTTACCAAGGGACTACCACGTAATGTGATAGAAATCGCATCGAGAGAGATGGGTATGAGACCCGAATAAAGTTGCCATGGTGGAAACCCAGTCTATGTGATCGGAGATCCCGTGAATTAGGTCCTGGGAAGAACAAGCCATTGGTGAACTGAGGAGAGTAACCTTTGACCCTCTCTAAGTAAAGATGCAATACTCTCAAATGCTGTAAGGCAGGTTGGCTTTGTGCCTTAATGTGTTCTGTTGGCTTGTATTAGCGAAGATGTTGTCCTGCAGAACATTCTTGAAAGAACACACCTATATGAGTTAGACTGTCTAACGTCGCAGTCTATGAGATCTGGGTGATCTCTAGTAAACTCATGAAGAGACCTTGGAGTACGACGTATATGCTCCACCCGAGAAGGGGACTACTGGTAGCCAAGTACTAGTCATGACTTCAAGTGAAACCCATTCACGCAAAACTTGCAATTCAAGGCATAGTCCATTGTCCAAGTTGTGGGTTGGTGTAACTTGGAGTTCTAGGCGGAAGTTCAACTTAACAGTCTCTGCTGAAAAACTAGTATATTAAACAGTAGTGAACAGTGGCGAAAACTGCAGATGGGCATTTGAGATCTGGTGGGGGATTGTTAGGATTTATGGGCTTGGCCCAATTAAGTTATTCAAATAAATCCCAGGAAAATCTCAAAAGCCCATATAAGTGGATGGCAAAGGGATAGGTGGAACCAATAGCACCATATTGCTAGCTCTTGTGGAGTAGAGCTAACTTAAATATGGAAGCCACACTCACTCACCAAGTCATGGATGAGAGGAGAGAGTGTGGAGAGCCACACGCGCGCGCGCGCGCTCGCTCGCCTCGCCTCGCCTGGCCTGGCCTGGCCGGGCCGGGGCGGGGCGGGGCGGGGCGAAGGGCGCGGGCGCACGACATGCGCGTGAATGGTCCGCCGAAATCCGGCCCCTCGCCTTGCGGGGGCGCGGCTACCTTTTGCCGTTTGATTTTTTGGTTTCTTGGCTGTTACGCTTATCCTAACCGATCCCTATAAAATCTCAACTGATTGCGAGATTTTCGTGGGCGGATAAGCACTGGAGTCGCGGACTCGGCCCTATAAAAGGAGCCCGGCAGCCAGCCTCCAAATCATCCCAGATCCCAGTTCGCTTTCGCCTCTCTTCATAGCTGAGCCGCCTTTTAGTTCCCTTCGTCCCGACCGCAGAGGTGCATCTGCGATCAGGAGAGCAGGTCTCCGGAACCCTTCGTCTTCTAGATCCTGCACTGGGAGAGGGCGAATAAGGTTTTTGGGAAGCGTCTTCACGCGACTGCTCGTGATCTTCTGACATCGTCGACTCAGCTGATCCTGGCGCGCGCCAACAATCAGTAAGTCTAATCAGTACACATCATCTGATTTGGCTTTTATTTCAGTTCTTCTGATTTGGTCATGATTTATATTCAGAATTTAATTTGGAATTTGTCTAATTATTCAACAATTGGTACATAGCACTAGTACGAGGTAGATTCACCCCGCGGGTTCTTATGCCTTAAAAATAATCCAATATCTTTGCATCCACAATACTTATCAATATTTTTGTCGGCGTTTCAAACCCGGGGGGTCCCTGGACCGACGAGTAAATTGTCGCCGCGTGCCCCAGCCCAGATGGGTCGGCGCGAGACGGAGCGCGAAGGGGGGAGGAAGCCGGAGGGAGACAGGCGTAAAAGGGGAAACCCGCGGCCTTCGTGTTTGTCCCGCGCCCAGGTCGGGTGCGCTTGCAGTAGGGGGTTACAAGCGTCCACGCGGGAGGGAGCGAGCGGCTTACGCGAGCGCCGTCCCGTCCTTCCCCGTGCGGCCAACCCTCTGTAAGAGGGCCCTGGACCTTCCTTTTATAGGCGTAAGGAAAGGATCTAGGTGTACAATGGGGGGTGTAGCAGTGTGCTAACGTGTCTAGCGGAGGAGAGCTAGTGCCCTAAGTACATGCCATCGTGGCAGCCAGAGAGGTTTTGTCACCCGGTTCATATGGTGTCGTGGCCGTCGGAGGAGCGCTGGAGCCTGGCGGAAGGACAGCTGTCGGGGCTGTCGAGTCCTTGCTGACGTCTCCTTGCTTCCGTAAGGGGGCTGAGAGCCGCTGTCGTCATAGAGCATGCGGGGCGCCATCATTACTTGTTTACCGGGACGAGCCAGATGGGACGCCGGTCTTGTTCCCCGTAGCCTGAGTTAGCTTGGGGTAGGGTAATGATGGCGCCTCCTGTGACGTGGTCGGTCCGAGCCCTGGGTTGGGCGAGGTGGAGGCCCCTCCGAGGTCTAAGTCGAGTCTGTCTTCCGAGGCTGAGGTTGAGTCCGAGCCCCTGGGTCGGGCGAGGCGGAGACCGTCGGCTGAGGCCAGGGCTGAGTCCGAGCCCTGGGGTCGGGCGATGCGGAGTTCGTCGTCTTCCGGGGCTAAGCCCAAGTCCGAGCCCTGGGGTCGGGCGAAGCGGAGTTCGTCGTCTTCCGGGGCTGAGCCCGAGTCCGAGCCCTGGGGTCGGGCGAAGCGGAGTTCGTCGTCTTCCAAGGCTAAGCCCGAGTCCGAGCCCTGGGGTCGGGCGAAGCGGAGTTCGTCGTCTTCCGGGGCTGAGCCCGAGTTCGAGCCCTAGGGTCGGGCGAAGCGGAGTTCATCGTCTTCCGGGGCTGAGCCCGAGTCCGAGCCCTGGGGTCGGGCGAAGCGGAGTTCGTCGTCTTCCGGGGCTGAGCCCGAGTCCGAGCCCTGGGGTCGGGCAAAGCAGAGTTTCCTATGGCGCCTGAGGCCGGACTTGGCTGCTGTCAGCCTCGCTCTGTCGAGCGGCACAGCAGTCGGAGCACCGCAGGCGGCGCTGTCCTCTTGTCAGGCCGGTCAGTGGAGCGGCGAAGTGACTGCGGTCACTTCGGCTCTGTCGACTGAAGGGCGCGCGTCAGGATAAGGTGTCAGGCCACCTTTGCATTAAATGTTTGCGTTAAATGATCCTGCGATACGGTCGGTCGGCGTGGCGACTTGGCCAAGGTTGCTTCTTGGCGAAGACTGGGCCTCGGGCGAGCCGAAGGTGCGCCCGTTGCTTGAGGGGGTCCTCGGGCGAGACGTGGATCCTCCGGGGTCGGCTGCCCTTGCCCGAGGCTGGGCTCGGGCGAGGCGAGATCGTGTCCCTTGAGTGGACCGAGCCTTGACTTAATTGTACCCATCAGGCCTTTACAGCTTTGTGCTGATGGGGGTTACCAGCTGAGATCAGGAGTCTTGAGGGTACCCCTAATTATGGTCCCCGATAGTAGCCCCCGAGCCTCGAAGGGAGTGTTAATACTCGCTTGGAGGCTTTTGTCGCACTTTTTTGCAAGGGGACCGGCCTTTCTCGGTTGTGTTTTGTTCCGGTGGGTGCGCGCGAGCGCACCCGTCGGGTGTAGCCCCCGAGGCCTCGGAGGAGTGGTTAGACTCCTTCGAGGTCTTAATGCATTTCGCGATGCTTTGGCCGGTCTGGTTGTTCCCTCATGCGAGCTGGCCGTAGCTCGGGTGCACGGTCGGGTCCCAAGTTCTCGGGCTGGTATGTTGACACTGTCAACGGTTTGGCCGGAGCCGGGTTTGCGAGAGCAACCCCCGAGCCTCCGCACAGAGCGAGAGGACGGTCAAGGACAGACTCGACTTTTTTTTACATACGCCCCTATGTCGCCTTTCCGCAAGGAGGAGGGGGGTAAAAAGCGCCATGTTGCCCTTGGAGGGCGCCGAACATGGTGTCTCTAGTGAGCTGCTAACGGGTAATCCGAGTGGACGCCCGTGCCCCATTTGTTAGGGGTCGGCTAGAGGCCCGGAGGCGCACTCCAAAAGTACCTGCGGGTGATCTGCCGGACCCGGTCCCCTTTTGACGGGGTCCGAGGGCTCGATGCCTCCCTCTGATGGGATTCCGTTACAAGATCGTTCCCGCTGGTCTCGGAAATGTCCTAGGGTACCTCGGGAGCGTAGCCCGAGCCTTGGTTATGTATCGAACGTACCCAGGGTCATCCCTCGCTCTGTGTCTGAGGCG
Organism: Zea mays; assembly: GCF_902167145.1. NCBI lineage: Eukaryota > Viridiplantae > Streptophyta > Magnoliopsida > Poales > Poaceae > Zea > Zea mays. Next base: position 128,741,046 of record NC_050104.1, read on the forward strand.
GCTGTGAACCCTGATAGTCGCCTAGAGGGGGGGTGAATAGGGCGAAACTGAAATTTTCAAATATAAACACAACTACAAGCCGGGTTAGCGTTAGAAATATAAACGAGTCCGAGAGAGAGGGTGCAAAACAAATCCCAAGCGAATAAGCAAGTGAGACACGGAGATTTGTTTTACCGAGGTTCGGTTCTTGCAAACCTACTCCCCGTTGAGGAGGCCACAAAGGCCGGGTCTCTTTCAACCCTTCCCTCTCTCAAACGGTCCCTCGGACCGAGTGAGCTTCTCTTCTCAAATCAAAGCCGGGAACAAAACTTCCCCGCAAGGGCCACCACACAATTGGTGCCTCTTGCCTTGATTACAATGAAGTTGTGATCTCAAGAACAATTGAGAAAGAAAAGAAGCAATCCAAGCGCAAGAGCTCAAATGAACACGGCAAATCACTCTCACTAGTCACTAGGGCTTTGTGTGGAATTGGAGAGGATTTGATCTCTTTAGTGTGTCTAGAATTGAATGCTAGAGCTCTTGTAGTAGTTGAGAAGTGGAAAACTTGGATGCAATGAATGGTGGGGTGGTTGGGGTATTTATAGCCCCAACCACCAAACTTGACCGTTGGCTGGAGGCGTCTGTTCGATGGCGCACCGGACAGTCCGGTGCACACCGGACAGTCCGGTGCCCCTGCCACGTCATCACTGCCGTTGGATTCCGACCGTTGGAGCTTCTGACTTGTGGGCCCGCCTGGGTGTCCGGTGCACACCGGACATGTACTGTTTGATGTCCGGTGCACCGGTATGGGCGATTCTGACTTCTGCGCGCGCTGCGCGCGCATTTAATGCACCGCAGGGAGCCGTTGGCGCCGCAGGGAGCCGTTGCTCCGCTGGCACACCGGACAGTCCGGTGCACACCGGACAGTCCGGTGCACACCGGACAGTCCGGTGAATTATAGCGAAGCGGCTGCCGCGCGAACCCGAGGCTGGCGAGTTCAGGAGGCCGAGCTTCCTTGGAGCACCGGACATGTCCGGTGCACACCGGACAGTCCGGTGAATTATAACGCGCCGGCTTCCGAGAATTCCCGAAGGCGAAGAGTTTGAGTCTGAGTCCCCTGGTGCACCGGACAGGTACTGTTTACTGTCCGGTGGCACACCGGACAGTCCGGTGCGCCAGACCAGGGGTGCCTTCGGTTGCCCCTTTGCTCCTTTGTTGAATCCAAAACTTGGTCTTTTTATTGGCTAAGTGTGAACCTTTTACACCTGTATATACTATACACTTGGGCAAACAAGTTAGTCCAAAGATTTGTGTTGGGCAATTCAACCACCAAAATTATATAGGAACTAGGTGTAAGCCTAATTCCCTTTCAATCTCCCCCTTTTTGGTGATTGATGCCAACACAAACCAAAGCAAATATAGAAGTGCATAATTGAACTAGTTTGCATAATGTAAGTGTAAAGGTTGCTTGGAATTGAGCCAATAAAACTACTTACAAGATATGCATGGAATGTTTCTTTCTTATTTAACATTTTGGACCACGTTTGCACCACTTGTTTTGTTTTTGCAAAACCTTTTGTAAATCCATTTCAAAGATCTTTTGCAAATAGTCAAAGGTAAATGAATAAGAGTTTGCAAAGCATTTTCAAGATTTGAAATTGTCTCCCCCTATTTCAAATGCTTTTCCTTTGACTAAACAAAACTCCCCCTAAAAGAGATCCACCTCTTAGTGTTCAAGAGGGTTTTGATATACCATTTTTGAAATACTACTTTCTCCCCCTTTTGAACACAATAGGATACCAAATGATAAAGACTTTTGGAAAGCACTAAGTTTTTGAATTTGGTGGTGGTGGTGCGGTCCTTTTGCTTTGGGCTCATTTCTCCCCCTTTTTGGCATGAATCGCCAAAAAACGGAATCATTAGAGCCCTTGAAGTAAGTTCCTCCTCTTTGGTCATAAATGAATGAGTTAAGATTATACCAAAGACGAAATCCGGTCCTTTTGCGTTTGAGCTTTTACTCTCTCCCCCAAGGATGAAGTCCTTTTCCTTGATGCTCATTTGTCCCCCAAAGAAGAGAGAGTTGCTCGGAGTGGTGGCGAAGTATGAGTTACGGAGTGGAAGCCTTTTTCTTCGCCGAAGACTCCAATTCCCTTTCAATATACCTATGACTTGGTTTGAAATAGACTTGAAAACACATTAGTCATAGCATATAAAAGAGATATGATCAAAGGTATTCAAATGAACTATGTGTGCAAGCTTAGCAAAAGAAATTTCTAGAATCAAGAATATTGAGCTCATGCCTAAGTCTGGTAAAAGATTGTTCATCAAGTGGCTTGGTAAAGATATCGGCTAATTGATCTTTAGTATTAATGTAAGAAATCTCGATATCCCCCTTTTGTTGGTGATCCCTAAGAAAATGATACCGAATGGCTATGTGCTTAGTGCGGCTATGCTCGACAGGATTGTCGGCCATTTTAATTGCACTCTCATTATCACATAGCAAAGGGACTTTGGTTAATTTGTAACCGTAGTCCCGCAGGGTTTGCCTCATCCAAAGCAATTGCGCGCAACAATGTCCTGCGGCAATGTACTCGGCTTCGGCGGTGGAAAGAGCGACCGAATTTTGCTTCTTTGAAGCCCAAGACACCAAGGATCTTCCCAAGAACTGGCAAGTCCCCGATGTGCTCTTCCTATTGATTTTGCACCCCGCCCAATCGGCATCCGAATAACCAAGTAAATCAAATGTGGATCCCCGAGGGTACCAAAGCCCAAACTTAGGTGTATAAGCCAAATATCTCAAGATTCGTTTTACGGCCGTAAGGTGGGATTTCTTAGGGTCGGATTGGAATCTTGCACACATGCAAACGGAAAGCATAATGTCCGGTCGAGATGCACATAAATAAAGCAATGAACCAATCATCGACCGGTATACCTTTTGATCCACGGACTTACCTCCCGTGTCGAGGTCGAGATGCCCATTAGTTCCCATGGGTGTCTTGATGGGTTTGGCATCCTTCATCCCAAACTTAGCAAGAATGTCTTGAGTGTACTTCGTTTGGCTAATGAAGGTGCCCTCTTGGAGTTGCTTGACTTGGAATCCTAGAAAATACTTCAACTCCCCCATCATCGACATCTCGAATTTCTGTGTCATGATCCTACTAAACTCTTCACATGTAGACTCGTTAGTAGACCCAAATATAATATCATCAACATAAATTTGGCATACAAACAAGTCATTTTCAAGAGTTTTAGTAAAGAGTGTAGGATCGGCCTTGCCGACTTTGAAGCCATTAGCAATAAGGAAATCTCTAAGGCATTCATACCATGCTCTTGGGGCTTGCTTGAGCCCATAAAGCGCCTTAGAGAGCCTATAGACATGATTAGGATACTCACTGTCTTCAAAGCCGGGAGGTTGCTCAACATAGACCTCTTCCTTGATCGGTCCATTGAGGAAGGCACTTTTCACGTCCATTTGATAGAGCTTAAAGCCATGGTAAGTAGCATAGGCCAATAATATGCGAATTGACTCAAGCCTAGCTACGGGTGCATAGGTTTCACCGAAATCCAAACCTTCGACTTGTGAATACCCTTTGGCTACGAGTCGAGCTTTGTTCCTTGTCACCACACCATGCTCATCTTGCTTGTTGCGGAAGACCCATTTGGTTCCTACAACATTTTGGTTAGGACGTGGAACTAAATGCCAGACCTCATTCCTCGTGAAATTGTTGAGCTCCTCTTGCATCGCCACCACCCAATCCGAATCTTGGAGAGCTTCCTCTACCCTGTGTGGCTCAATAGAGGAAACAAAAGAGTAATGTTCACAAAAATGAGCAACCCGAGATCGAGTAGTTACCCCCTTATGAATGTCGCCGAGGATGGTGTCGACGGGGTGATCTCGTTGGATTGCTTGGTGGACTCTTGGGTGTGGCGGTCTTGGTTCTTCCTCATCCTCCTTTTCTTGATCATTTGTATCTCCCCCTTGATCATTGCTATCATCTTGAGGTGGCTCGTCTTCTTGATTTTGCTCTTCATCATTTTGAGCCTCATCCTCATTTTGAGTTGGTGGAGATGCTTGCATGGAGGAGGATGGTTGATCTTGTGTACTTGGAGGCTCTTCGGATTCCTTAGGACACACATCCCCGATGGACATGTTCCTTAGCGCGATGCATGGAGCCTGTTCTTCACCTATCTCATCAAGATCAACTTGCTCTACTTGAGAGCCGTTAGTTTCATCAAACACAACGTCACAAGAGACTTCAACTAGTCCAGTGGACTTGTTAAAGACCCTATATGCCCTTGTGTTTGAGTCATAATCAAGTAAAAAGCCTTCTACAGTTTTAGGAGCAAATTTAGATTTTCTACCTCTTTTAATAAGAATGAAGCATTTGCTACCAAAAACTCTAAAATATGAAATGTTGGGCTTTTTACCGGTTAGGAGTTCATATGATGTCTTCTTGAGGATTCGGTGAAGATATAACCGGTTGATGGCGTAGCAGGCGGTGTTGACCGCTTCGGCCCAAAACCGGTCCGGTGTCTTGTACTCATCAAGCATGGTTCTTGCCATGTCCAATAGAGTTCGATTCTTCCTCTCCACTACACCATTTTGTTGTGGCGTGTAGGGAGAGGAGAACTCATGCTTGATGCCCTCCTCCTCAAGGAAGCCTTCAATTTGAGAGTTCTTGAACTCCGTCCCGTTGTCGCTTCTTATTTTCTTGATCCTTAAGCCGAACTCATTTTGAGCTCGTCTCAAGAATCCCTTTAAGGTCTCTTGGGTTTGAGATTTTTCCTGTAAAAAGAATACCCAAGTGAAGCGAGAATAATCATCCACAATAACAAGACAATACTTACTCCCGCCGATGCTTATGTAAGCAATCGGGCCGAATAGATCCATGTGGAGTAGCTCAAGCGGCCTGTCGGTCGTCATGATGTTCTTGTGTGGGTGATGGACTCCAACTTGCTTCCCTGCCTGGCATGCGCTACAAATCCTGTCTTTCTCAAAATGAACATTTGTTAATCCTAAAATGTGCTCTCCCTTTAGAAGCTTATGAAGATTCTTCATCCCAACATGGGCTAGTCGACGATGCCAGAGCCAACCCATGTTAGTCTTAGCAATTAAGCAAGTGTCGAGTTCAGCTCTATCAAAATCTACCAAGTATAGCTGACCCTCTAACACTCCCTTAAATGCTATTGAATCATCACTTCTTCTAAAGACAGTGACACCAACATCAGTGAATAGACAGTTGTAGCCCATTTGACATAATTGAGAAACGGAAAGCAAGTTGTAATCTAAGGAATCTACAAGAAAAACATTGGAAATGGAATGGTCAGGAGATATAGCAATTTTACCAAGACCTTTGACCAAACCTTGATTTCCATCCCCGAATGTGATAGCTCGTTGGGGATCTTGGTTTTTCTCATATGAGGAGAACATCCTTTTCTCCCCTGTCATGTGGTTTGTGCACCCGCTATCGAGTATCCAACTTGAGCCCCCGGATGCATAAACCTACAAAACAATTTTAGTTCTTGACTTTAGGTACCCAAACGGTTTTGGGTCCTTTGGCATTAGAAACAAGAACTTTGGGTACCCAAACACAAGTCTTGGAGCCCTTGTGTTTGCCCCCAACAAATTTGGCAACTACCTTGCCGGATTTGCTAGTAAGCACATAAGATGCATCAAAAGTTTTAAATGAAATGGCATGATCATTTGATGCATTAGGAATTTTCTTCTTAGGCAACTTAGCATGGGTTGGTTGCCTAGAACTAGATGTCTCACCCTTATACATAAAAGCATGATTAGGGCCAGAGTGAGACTTCCTAGAATGAATCTTCCTAATTTTGCTCTCAGGATAGCCGGCAGGGTATAAAATGTAACCCTCGTTATCCTGAGGCATGGGAGCTTTGCCCTTAACAAAGTTAGACAAGTTCTTAGGAGGGGCATTAAGTTTGACATTGTCTCCCCTTTGGAAGCCAATGCCATCCTTGATGCCAGGGCGTCTCCCATTATAAAGCATGCTACGAGCAAATTTAAATTTCTCATTTTCTAAGTTGTGCTCGGCAATTTTAGCATCTAGTTTAGCTATATGATCATTTTGTTGCTTAATTAAAATCATGTGATCATGAATAGCATCAATATCAACATTTCTACATCTAGTACAAATAGATACATGCTCAACAATAGATGTAGAGGGTTTGCAAGATTTCAATTCTACAACCTTAGCATGCAGCATATCATTTTTAGTTCTAAGGTCAGAAATTGTAACATTGCAAACATCTAGTTCTTTAGCCTTAGTAATCAACTTTTCATTTTCTACTCTAAGGCTAGCAAGAGAAATGTTCAATTCTTCAATCCTAGCAAGCAAATCATCATTATTATCTCTAGGAGTGGAAATTGAAACATCACAAACATGAGAATCAACCTTAGCATTTAAAATAGCATTTTCATTCCTAAGGTTGTCAATTATTTCACGGCAAGTGCTTAGCTCACTAGATAATTTTTCACATTTTTCTACTTCTAGAGCATAAGCCTTTTTAACCTTAACATGTTTTTTGTTTTCTTTAATTAGACAATCCTCTTGGGAATCCAAAAGGTCGTCCTTTTCATGAATAGCACTAACCAATTCATTCAATTTTTCTTTTTGAGCTATGTTAAGGTTGGCAAAAAGGGAACGCAAATTATCTTCCTCATCACTAGCATTGTCATCACTAGAGGATTCATATTTAGTGGAGGATTTAGATTTAACCTTCTTTTTGCCGTCCTTTGCCATGAGGCACTTGTGGCCGACGTTGGGGAAGAGGAGTCCCTTGGTGACGGCGATGTTGGCGGCGTCCTCGTCGTCGGAGGAGTCGCTTGAGCTCTCGTCGGAGTCCCACTCGCGACAAACATGGGCATCGCCGCCCTTCTTCTTGTAATACCTCTTCTTTTCCTTTCGTCTCCCCTTCTTGTCGTCACCTCGGTCACTGTCACTAGATATAGGACATTTAGCAATAAAATGACCGGGCTTACCACACTTGTAGCAAACCTTCTTGGAGCGGGACTTGTAGTCTTTCCCCCTCCTTTGTTTGAGGATTTGGCGGAAGCTCTTGATGACGAGTGCCATCTCCTCATTGTCAAGCTTGGAGGCGTCTATTGGTTGTCGACTTGGTGTAGCCTCCTCCTTCTTCTCCTCCGTTGCCTTGAATGCAACGGGTTGGGCTTCGGATGAGTCGCCAAGCTCGTTGATTTTCCTCGAGCCTTCTATCATGCACTCAAAACTTACAAAATGCCCGATAACTTCCTCGGGGGTCATTTTAGTATATCTAGGATTACCACGAATCAATTGAACTTGAGTGGGATTAAGAAAAATGAGAGATCTTAAAATAACATTTACCACTTCGTGATCGTCCCACTTCTTGCTCCCGAGGTTGCGCACTTGGTTCACCAAAGTCTTGAGCCGGTTGTACATGTGTTGTGGCTCCTCTCCTTTGTGAAGCCGGAACCGACCGAGCTCCCCCTCGATCGTTTCCCGCTTGGTGATCTTGGTGAGCTCGTCTCCCTCGTGCGCGGTTTTGAGTACATCCCAAATCTCCTTGGCGCTCTTCAACCCTTGTACTTTGTTATACTCCTCTTTACTTAGAGAGGCGAGGAGTATTGTTGTTGCTTGAGAGTTGAAGTGCTCGATTTGGGCCACCTCATCCTCATCATAGTCCTCATCCCCTACGGATGGTACCTGCGCGCCAAACTCAACAACATCCCATATGCTTTTGTGGAGCGAGGTTAGATGAAATCGCATTAAATCGCTCCACCTAGCGTAATCTTCACCATCAAAAGTTGGTGGTTTGCCTAATGGGACGGAAAGTAAAGGTGTATGTTTGGAAATGCGAGGGTAACGTAGGGGGATCTTACTATACTTCTTGCGCTCTTGGCGCTTAGAAGTGACGGAGGGCGCATCGGAGTCGGAGGTCGATGTTGATGAAGTGTCGGTCTCGTAGTAGACCACCTTCCTCATCCTCTTGTGCTTGTCGCCTTTCCGATGCGGCTTGTGGGAAGAAGATTTTTCCTTCTTCTCTTTGTGGTGAGAAGAAGATTTCTTCTCCTTCCCTTTGTTGGAGGAGCTCTTCTTCTTCTCCTTCCTTTTGGTGCGGGACTCTTCCGATGAAGTGCTCCCGTGGCTTGTAGTGGGCTTTTCGCCGGTCTCCATCTCCTTCTTGGCGTGATCTCCCGACATCACTTCGAGCGGTTAGGCTCTAATGAAGCACCGGGCTCTGATACCAATTGATAGTCGCCTAGAGGGGGGGTGAATAGGGCGAAACTGAAATTTTCAAATATAAACACAACTACAAGCCGGGTTAGCGTTAGAAATATAAACGAGTCCGAGAGAGAGGGCGCAAAACAAATCCCAAGCGAATAAGCAAGTGAGACACGGAGATTTGTTTTACCAAGGTTCGGTTCTTGCAAACCTACTCCCCGTTGAGGAGGCCACAAAGGCCGGGTCTCTTTCAACCCTTCCCTCTCTCAAACGGTCCCTCGGACCGAGTGAGCTTCTCTTCTCAAATCAAAGCCGGGAACAAAACTTCCCCGCAAGGGCCACCACACAATTGGTGCCTCTTGCCTTGATTACAATGAAGTTGTGATCTCAAGAACAATTGAGAAAGAAAAGAAGCAATCCAAGCGCAAGAGCTCAAATGAACACGGCAAATCACTCTCACTAGTCACTAGGGCTTTGTGTGGAATTGGAGAGGATTTGATCTCTTTAGTGTGTCTAGAATTGAATGCTAGAGCTCTTGTAGTAGTTGAGAAGTGGAAAACTTGGATGCAATGAATGGTGGGGTGGTTGGGGTATTTATAGCCCCAACCACCAAACTTGACCGTTGGCTGGAGGCGTCTGTTCGATGGCGCACCGGACAGTCCGGTGCACACCGGACAGTCCGGTGCCCCTGCCACGTCATCACTGCCGTTGGATTCCGACCGTTGGAGCTTCTGACTTGTGGGCCCGCCTGGGTGTCCGGTGCACACCGGACATGTACTGTTTGATGTCCGGTGCACCGGTATGGGCGATTCTGACTTCTGCGCGCGCTGCGCGCGCATTTAATGCACCGCAGGGAGCCGTTGGCGCCGCAGGGAGCCGTTGCTCCGCTGGCACACCGGACAGTCCGGTGCACACCGGACAGTCCGGTGAATTATAGCGGAGCGGCTGCCGCGCGAACCCGAGGCTGGCGAGTTCAGGAGGCCGAGCTTCCTTGGAGCACCGGACATGTCCGGTGCACACCGGACAGTCCGGTGAATTATAGCGCGCCGGCTTCCGAGAATTCCCGAAGGCGAAGAGTTTGAGTCTGAGTCCCCTGGTGCACCGGACAGGTACTGTTTACTGTCCGGTGGCACACCGGACAGTCCGGTGCGCCAGACCAGGGGTGCCTTCGGTTGCCCCTTTGCTCCTTTGTTGAATCCAAAACTTGGTCTTTTTATTGGCTAAGTGTGAACCTTTTACACCTGTATATACTATACACTTGGGCAAACAAGTTAGTCCAAAGATTTGTGTTGGGCAATTCAACCACCAAAATTATATAGGAACTAGGTGTAAGCCTAATTCCCTTTCAAACCCTTCGAGGGCCAGCCTACGAACCCCTGATCAGTAGTGGGTGCGGAGCCCGAGTGGCCTGAGGCGGCCGTTGAACCCTTCCGGCGGGCCAGCCTTCGAACCTCTGACCAGTAGTGGGCGCGGAGCCCGAGTGGCCTGAGGCGGCCGTTGAACCCTTCCAGGGGGCCGGCCTTCGAACCTCTGACCAGTAGTGGGCGCGGAGCCCGAGCGCTCTGAGGCGGCTGTTGAACCCCCTCCGAGGGGCCGACCTTCGAACCTCTGATCAGTAGGGGGGCTCGGGGCCCGTTTCCTTCGCGGAGAAGGATCCCTTTCGGGGTATCCCCTTTCCCGGTCCCTGTTGTAAGAGAGAGAAAGAGGAAAAGGATACAAAATCGAAACGGCGTGGCGCACCTTTTTTGACGCGGTCGTTATGGCGAAGGCGAAGCGTCGCCCGCTTCTCCTGCCAAAGGTGCCGCCTGTCCCGCCGTGAAGTTAATGCGACGGGGCGAGTGGTTCGCGGGGCAGCCGTTGCGCGTGCGCGAGCCGTTCAAGGAATGGATCACGGGTGCGCCGTCTTCACGCCGTGGGAGAGGGTTCTCTCGCTGTCCCATGAGGGGACGTGAGCTTGGCTGACGACGTGACCGCTGCTTCCGCCCGCCTGCCACCGCCATTACTGCCGGCCCATTTTTGGCCGCATCGACCGTCGCGCCTTCTCCCGCGGCTGACTGGCCCGTGACCGATGCGCCTGGCTGGCACTGTTGGGCCATACACAGGGTTGCCTCGAGTCGCGGTACTGGTTCCGCAGTCGAGGAGGCGCGGTAGTGGTGCGAGGGGCGGTGCAGTTGCTCGCACGTAGCGACCGGCGCCGGTTGCATGACGTGTGGGCCTGGGCCTCCATGCTGGGCACGTTGGAGTCGAAGGGGTGCGCCCACTTGGCGCGGTTGCATGCCGACTGCATGGCTGTCCGCCCTTTCACCCGCTGGTGTGGGCGAAAGTGGAGGAATGCTTGTAACCGCTGGGCAGTTGCATGCACCGCGCGCGGTGGTTTGGCTTCTTCTGCCTTGGGCCAGCTTGCATGACGCGTGGGACCCAGCCCCCGTGTCGTAGGGGGAGGACCTTGGAGCATGTTGGAGAAGACTCAGCCCACGATGGCTGAGGTCGCAAGTGGGGAGAGTCGCCTTTAAAAGGAGGGTGACCCCCTTGAAAGGCGACCATGTCTTTGCGCTCCCCTATGCATCGCGTCTTTCCACCTTCCGAGCCCCCGGATGGCGAACACCCGCAATCCTTCCGCCTTGTCGTTGGAGGAACACAACTTCGTGGAAGTTGGTACCTTTCAGCCATCGTTCGGCTTCAAGGATTTTCATCAGACAGCCCGACCACACCCCCTCGCCGGTGGTCACCCAAGACGGTGACCACCAGTTCCTGGGTGGGGAGAAGCAAGTCGGGCTGCAATCTTGGTCCCGCCCTCAGCTTCAAGGATCTTCGTCATCCTTGCTGGGGCGGAGGCCGGGCTGAGCCGGAGCTCTACCTCCCGCGCGGGTTCGTGGGTCAGCCTCTCCTTCAGCATTCAAGGGAGAGGGCGCTCACTGGCCTGGCGGGAGGGGCGGACTTCGACAGCGCGGGGCCGATCGGCGGCGAGCGTCGTCCGCTTCAGCGCGTCGGGCTCGCTGGCTCAGCTGGCTCTGGCTTGGCTCCCGGTGCCTCCTCTCGCCGCAAGGGCGGTTGTTGCGCCACGCGCATCGGAGGACCGCCCAAGACGTCGCGCGCTGCTAGGGCGGCGTTCGTGTTCTGGGGCTGTCCTGCCTTTGCCCCGGTACGGCGCTTCTGCGCGGAGGTCAGTGCTCCGCTCGTCCGGGAGGATCCAAGTGGGGATCTGCCGGTGGGCAGACGGCTCCCGTCGTCGGTGCTGAGGTGGCAGCTAGAGAAGTCCTCGTCGCCGGCGGGATCACCGCCACCATCCGCGCTCCGGGCCTCCGGCTCTTTGTACTTGTCCTCGCCCCTCGAGCATAGATGCAGGCGAGGGCATTGTTGCAGCGGCGTCCGCCCTGAGGCCATCGCTGCTGCAGTTCGGCCACCCGGAGCGGAGGTCGTTGTCGCTGCTGCTGGAGCGGGCGACGGTGGGCGACCCATCGGCCTTCTGTTGCTCCGCAGGCCCCCCAATCGTGTGGGGTTGTTCGTACCTGCGGAGGTGGAACCGGAGTTCTGTTTGTAATGGCACCTTGAGTGCCGGTGTCTTGTTCATTGTGGCTGTCGGGGCCTGAACATGTATGTATTTTCGGCACGGAGCCGTGTTTTTCCCTCATTTCGAGCACTAAGACTCGCCTGTCGGCTATCTGAACCGCTTTACCAAGTGTGAGTCGCCTCGTGCGAAGGTGACGAGTGAGGTATCCGTATCCCGGAGGCATAGGAGTCCCTCGGCTCGGTCGGCCTTGCTGTCCGAGGCTTCTCTTGCCTAGTTAAAGGAACCCTTAGCCGCTCTTTGATGAGCCGAAGCCGGAGGTAGCGGTGTCAGCACGGACAGAGGCAGAGTTGGCTCGAAAAGAAGACTTGGTCGGCCGGAGCCTGGCCGGGTCGTCCACTGGCGGGACCGACGCCGGAGTTGAGTTGCCGAGGCCACGGGCCGGGCTGATGTCCTCGGGGGACAGCTGGCTGAGGCTTCGGGGTGGCCGGCCGAGCCGTTTGCTCGAGTCGGATTCCTGGAGAAGACCCTGGCGGCGATGGCCCGGGCATGGTGCTGATGTCGTCCTTCGGGGTGGAGATCCTCCGACCGCGTCGCCGTCCGAGGCTAGGCCGGACCTCGCCGAAGGTGTAGTTGACGCCGAGGGTGCTGCTGCTCCCTTCAACTGTCAAGATCCAAGCCTGCAGGATCGGGTTATCTTGTAGTGTGCGTATGTTTTCTATGGCCGCCGAGGCCCAAACATACTATCGCCGTGTTGTAAGGCTGCGTTCCTTTTCCTGTTGTTTCGAGTATCTGGACTTATTTGTCGGTAACAGAATTGCTTGTCCGAGCGAGAGTTACTTTTCACGGAAGGTGATGAGTGAGGTATCCGTATCCCGGAGGCGTAGGAATCCCTCGGCTCGGTCGGCCTTGCCGCTTACGTGCACTCTTACTTGTCCATAGGTGTCGGCGTTTCGAGACCGGGGGGTCCCTAAGCCGACGAGTGAAATGTCGCCGCGTGCCCCAACCCAGATGGGTCGGCGCAAGGCCGAGCGCGAAGGGGGGAAGTGAGGTGGCCGGAGATGGGCGAGAGAGAGGTAGAAATCCCGCGGCCTTCGTGTTCGTCCCGCGCCCAGGTCGGGTGCGCTTGCAGTAGGGGGTTACAAGCGTCCACACGGGAGAGGGAGCGAGCGGCCTTGCGCGAGCGCCTGTCTCGTCCTCGTCCCCGTGCGGCCAACCTTCTCTAAGAGGGCCCTGGTCCTTCCTTTTATAGGCGTAAGGAGAGGATCCAGGTGTACAATGGGGGTGTAGCAGAGTGCTACGTGTCTAGCAGGGGAGAGCTAGCGCCCTAAGTACACGCCATCGTGACGGCCGGAGAGATTTTGGCGCCCGGTTTGTGTGATGTCGTGGCTGTCGGAGGAGCGCTGGAGCCTGGCGGAGGGACAGCTGTCGGGGCTGTCGAGTCCTTACTGACGTCCTCTTGCTTCTGTAAGGGGGCCGAGAGCCGCCATCGTCAGGGAGCGTGCGGGGCGCCATTATCGCCTATCTGGCGGAGCGAGCCAGATGGGACGCTGGTCTTGTTCCTCGTAGCCTGAGTCAGCTTGGAGTAGGGTAATGATGGCGCCTCCCGTTGACATGGCCGGCCCGCGCCCTAGGTTGGGCGATGTGGAGGCTCCTCCGAGGTCGAGGTCGAGTCCGTCTTCTGTGGCCGAGGTCGAGTCCGAGCCCCTAGGTCGGGCGAGGCGGAGGCCGTTGGCTGAGGCCAGGGCGGAGTTCGAGTCCTGGGGTCGGGCGAAGTGGAGTTCGTCGTCTTCTGGGGCTGAGCCCAAGTCCGAGCCCTGGGTCGGGCGGAGCGGAATTCGTCGTCTTCTGGGGCTGAGCCCAAGTCCGAGCCCTGGGTCGGGCGGAACGGAGTTCGCCATCTTCCGGGGCTTAGCCCGAGTCCGAGCCCTGGGTCGGGCGGAGCGGAGTTCACCGTCTTCCGGGGCTTAGCCCGAGTCCGAGCCTTGGGTCGGGCGGAGCGGAGTTCGCCGTCTTCCGGGGCTTAGCCCGAGTCCGTGCCCTGGGTCGGACGGAGCGGAGTTCGCCGTCTTCCGGGGCTTAGCCCGAGTCTGAGCCCTGGGTCGGGCGAAGCGGAGCTTCCTATGGTGCCTGCGGTCGGGCCTGACTGCCTGTCAGCCTCACTCTGTCAAGCAGCACCGCAGTCGGAGCGGCGCAGGCGACGCTGTCTTTCTGTCAGACCGGTCAGTGGAGCGGCGAAGTGACGGCGGTCACTTCGGCTCTGTCGGCTGAGGGGCGCGCGTCAGGATAAAGGTGTCAGGCCACCTTTGCATTAAATGCTCCTGCAATTTGGTCGGTCGGTGCGGCGATTCGGTCAGGGTTGCTTCTTGGCGAAGACAGGGCCTCGGGCGAGCCGGAAATATGTTCGCCGCTGGAGGGGGGCCTCGGGCGAGGCGGAGATCCCCCGGGGTCGGCCGCCCTTGTCTGAGGCTAGGCTCGGGCGAGTCGTGATCGAGTCCCTCGAATGGACTGATCCCTGACTAGATCGCACCCATCAGGCCTTTGCTGCTTTATGCTGATGGGGGTTACCAGCTGAGAATTAGGAGCCTTGAGGGTACCCCTAATTATGGTCCCCGACAGTAGCCCCCGAGCCTCGAAGGGAGTGTTAGCACTCGCTTGGAGGCTTTCGTCGCACTTTTTTGCAAGGGGACCAGCCTTTCTCGGTTGCATTTTATTCCGACGGGTGCGCGCGAGCGCACCCACCGGGTGTAGCCCCCGAGGCCTCGGAGGAGTGGTTTGACTCCTCCGAGGTCTTAATGCCTCGCGCAATGCTTCGGTTGGTCTGGTCGTTCCCTCATGCGAGCTGGCCGTAGCCCGGGTGTACGGTCGGGTCCCAAGTTCTCGGGCTGGTTTGTTGATGCTGTCAACGGTTTGGCCGGAGCCGGGTTTGCGAGAGCAGCCCCCGAGCCTCTGCACAGGGCGAGAGGGCGATCACGGACAGACTCGACTTTTTTACATACGCCCCTGCGTCGCCTTTCCGCAAGGAGGAGGGGGGGGAGAGCGCCATGTTGCCCTCGGTGGGCGCCGAACATGGTGTCTCCAGTGAGCTGCAGGCGGGTGATCCGAGCGGACGTCCGTGCCCCATTCGTTAGGGGTCGGCTAGAGGCCCAGAGGCGCGCCCAAAAGTACCTGCGGGTGATCTGCCAGACCCGGTCCCCTGGCGACGGGGTCCGAGGGCTCGATGCCTCCCTCTGATGGGATTCCGTTACAAGATCGTTCCCGCTGGTCTCGGAAATGTCCTAGGGTACCTCGGGAGCGCAGCCCGAGCCTTGGTTATGTATCGAACGTACCCATGGTCATCCCTCGCTCTGTGTCTGAGGCGGCTGTGAACCCTTCGGGGGCCAGCCTTCGAACCCCTGATCAGTAGTGGGCGCGGAGCCCGAGTAGCCTGAGGCGGCCGTTGAACCCTTCCGAGGGGCCGGCCTTCGAACCTCTGACCAGTAAGCGGCTGTTGAACCCTTCCGAGGGGCCAGCCTTCGAACCTCTGATCAGTAGGGAGGCTCGGAGCCTGGTTCCTTCACGGGGAAGGATCCTTTTCGGGGTATCCCCCTTTCCCGGTCCCTGTTGCAAGAGAGAGAAAGAGGAAAAAAGGAAAAGGATACGAAATCGAACGACGCGACGTACCTTTTTTTTGACGCAGTCATTATGGCGAAGGCGAAGCGTCGCTCGCTTCTCCTGCCAGAGGCGCCGCCTGTCCCGCCGCGGAGTTAATGCGACGGGGCGAGTGGTTCGCGGGGCGGCCGTTGCGCGTGCGCGAGCCGTTCGAGGAGCGGAACACGGGCGCGTTGTCTTCACGCCATGAGAGAGGGTTCTCTCGCTGCCCCCGGATGGGACGTAAGCTTGGCTGACGACGTGACTGCTGCTCCTGCCCGCCTGCCACCGCCATTACTGCCGGCCCATTTTTGGCCGCATTGACCGTCGCGCCAGGCTGGCGCTGCTGGGTCATGCGCTGGGTCGCCTCGAGTCGCGGTATTGGTTCCGCAGTCGAGGAGGCGCGGTGGTGGCGCAAGTGGCGGTGCAGTTGCATGCACGAAGCATTCGGCGCGCCGGTTGCATGACGCGTGGGCCTGGGCCTCCATGCTGGGCGTGTTGGGAGTCGGAGAAGTGCGCCTACTTGGCGCGGTTGCATGCCGCCTGCATGGCTGCCCGCCCTTTCGCCTGCTGGTCTGGGCAAAAGTGGAGAGCCGCTTGTAACCGCTGGGCGGTTGCATGCACCACGCACGACGATTTGGCTTCTTCTGCTCTGGGCCGGCTTGCATGACGTGTGGGACCCAGCCCCCACATCGTAGGGGAGGACCTTGGAGCGTGTTGGAGAAGACTCAGCCCACGACAGCTGGGGACGCAAGTAGGGAGAGTCGCCTTTAAAAGGAGGGTGACCCTCTTGGAAGGCAACCATGTCTTCGCGCTCCCCTATGCATCGTGTCTTTCCACCTTCCAAGCCCCCGGATGGGGGATACCCGTCGTCTTTCCGCCTCATCGTTGGAGGAACGCAACTCCGCGGGAGTTGGTACCTTTCAGCCATCGTTCGGCTTCAAGGATTTTCATCATGCAGCCCGGTTGCACCCCTCCACCGGCGGTCACCCAAGATGGTGACATCTAGTTCGATGGCGGGGGAGAGCGAACCGGGCCACGGCCTCTGCCCCTCCCTCAGCCTCAAGGATTTTCATCACCAGGGCTGGGGAGGGGAGTGTGCCGAGTTGGGGTCGGCCCCTGCGTGGGCGGTGGCCTGCTCCTTCCCTCAGTGATCGGGGGGAAGGGCGGTTGTCGTCCGTGGCGCTGGCAGCTGCCGCGTGCCTGGCTCTCGGACCCGAGTGGCTTCGGAGCCGTTCTCGGCGCCGGCTTCCGCCACGGCAGCTGGAAGAGGTTCTTCCGCCGACAAGACAGCCAGGGCCGCCCACGGACCGACCTCCAACTCTACGACCTTCTGCCCGTCCTTGCCTCACGAGTTTGGGCATGGGCGGGGGCCTCCTGGCAGCAGCATCCGCCCTGAGGTCATTGCTGCCGCTGTTCGGCCCCCCGGAGCAGAAGTCGTCGTCGTCGCCGCTGCCGGAGCGGGTGACGGCGCGCCATTCGTCGGTCTTCTGTTGCTCCGCAGGCCCCCCCCATCGAGTGGGGTTGTTCGTACCCGCGGAGGTGGAACCGGAGTTCCGTTTGTAATGGCACTTCGAATGCTAGTGTTTTTGTTCATTGTGGCTGTCGAGGCCTGAACATGTATGTAATTTCGGCACGGAGCCGTGTTTTTTCCTCCTTTTCGAGCACTAAGACTCACCTGTTGGTTGTCTGAACCGCTTCACCAAGTGTGAGTCGCCCCGTGTAAAGGTGACGAGTGAGATATCCGTATCCCGGAGGCGTAGGAGTCCCTCGGCTCGGTCAGCCTTGTTGTCCGAGGCTTCCCTTGCTTAGTTAGAGGAAACCCTCGGCCGCTCTTCGATGATCCAAGGCCAGGGGTAGCGGTGTCAGCATGAACAGAGGCAAAGTTGGCTCAAAAAGAAGACCTGGTCGGCCGGAGCCTGGCCGGGTCATCCGTTAGCGGGACCGACGCTGGAATTGATCTGCCGAGGCCTCGGGCCGGGCTGATGTCCTTGGCCCCGGGGTGACCGGCCGAGCCGCCTGCTCGAGCCGGATTCTTGGAGAAGACCCTGGCGGCGATGGCCCGGGCTTGGTGTTGATGTTGTCCTTCAGAGCGAAGACCCTTAGACCGCGTCGCCGTCCGAGGCTAGGTCGGACCTCGCCGAAGGTGTTGTCGACGCCGAGGGTGCTGCTGCTCCCTTTAGCCGTCAAGATCCGAGCCTGCAGGATCGGATTATCTTGTAGCGTGTGTTTTCTACGGCCGCCGAGGCCAAAACACACCCTTGCCGTGTTGTAAAGCCGCGTCTCCTTTCCTCTTGTTTTGAGTATCTGGACCTTTTTGTCGGTAACAGAATTGTTTGTGCGAGCGAGAGTTGCTTCTCACGGAAGGTGATGAGTGAGGTATCCGTATCCCGGAGGCGTAGGAGTCCCTCAGCTCGGTCGGCCTTGCCGCTTACGCGCACTCTTTCCCGTCCATGGGGTTCTGTCATCGACGCAGTCGAGAAGGCTCGAAGAATCGCTCCGGCAGAAGGGCTTCCGAACGTGAAGACTTGTTCGGTCCGCGGAATCACTTATCCGAACGTGAGTTACTTATCGCAGAAGGTGATGAGTGAGGTGTCCGTATCCCGGAGGCGTAGGAGTCCCTCGGCTCGGTCAGCCTTGGCTGCTTATGTGTACTTCGTCGTTTTCAGGATCCACTTTCGAAGTAGTCGAAAAGCACGAAAGACATTCTCGCGGAAAAGATCTTTTTTCGAGGAAAATTTCGACGCGGAGGGGGTTCCCCCCTTTTAGCCCCGAGGGAGGGTCGGGCTTTGCTGAGGCAAGGCTGACCCTTCCTTGATGACTAAACTTTGCGTGGGAGCGAGGTATATGAACAAATTGAAAACATCTTAAGGGTAGAAGCGACGTAGCTGTTGGATGTTCCAAGCGTTGCTGTAGACCTCGCCTTGACTGTTGGCCAGCTTGTACGTTTCGGGCTTCAGAACTTTGGCAATGACGAACGACCCCTCCAAGGGGGCGTGAGCTTGTGTCGACCTCGGGCGTCTTGTCGCAGCCGAAGCACCAGGTCGCCCACCTGGAGGTCTCGGGACCGGACCCCTCGGGCGTGGTAGCGTCGCATGGACTACTGGTACCGCGCCGAGTGTAGTAAGGCCTTGTCCCGAGCCTCTTCCAGCTGGTCCAGCGAGTCTTCTCGATTAGCTTGGTTGCTTTGGTCGGCATAGGCCCTCGTCCTCGGGGAACCGTATTCCAGGTCTGTGGGCAAGATGGCCTCGGCCCCATAGACTAGAAAGAACGGCGTGAAGCCCGTGGCTCGGCTCGGTGTTGTCCTCAGGCTCCAGACCACCGAGGGGAGTTCCTTCATCCATCGCTTGCCGAACTTGTTGAGGTCGTTGTAAATCCGAGGCTTGAGTCCTTGTAGAATCATGCCGTTGGCACGCTCTACTTGCCCATTCATCATGGGATGAGCCACGGCGGCCCAGTCCACCCGGATGTGGAGATCTTCGCAGAAGTCCAAGAACTTTCTGCCGGTGAACTGGGTGCCGTTGTCGGTGATGATGGAGTTCGGGACCCCGAAACGATGGATGATGTTGGTGAAGAACGCCACCGCCTGCTCGGACCTGATGCTGTTTAGGGGTCGGACCTCGATCCACTTGGAGAATTTGTCGATGGCGACCAACAGGTGTGTGTAGCCCCCGGGTGCCTTCTGCAAGGGGCCAACGAGGTCCAGATCCCACACGACAAAAGGCCAGGTGATGGGTATCGTCTGCAGAGCCTGAGCGGGCAGGTGGGTCTGCCTTGAGTAGAACTGACACCCTTCGCAGGCGCGGACAATTCTAGTGGCGTCGGCCACCGCCGTTGGCCAGTAGAAACCTTGTCGGAAAGCATTTCCGACAAGGGCCCGAGGTGCTGCGTGGTGGCCGCAAGCCCCCGAGTGTATTTCTCGGAGGAGTTCCTGACCTTCGGTGGTGGAGATGCATCGCTGGAGGATGCCTGAAGGGCTGCGGTGTTAGAGCTCCTTCCCTTCTCCCAGCAAGACGAACGACTTGGCGCGCCGCGCCAACCGCCGAGCTTTGGCTCGGTCGAGGGGTAGCTCTCCTCGGTGGAGATATCGCAGGTACGGGGTCTGCCAGTTTTGATCAGGCGTGACCCCGCATTGCTCCCCCTCGACGTGCAGCGTCTCGCCCTCGGGGGCCGAGGGTACCTCGGGCTGGGCCGAGGGTGCCTCAGGCTCGGGCGCATCGTCGATCTTGACGGAGGGTTGATGCAGATCTCGGGAGAAGACGTCCGGGGGAACCGTCGTTCGCCCTGAGGCTATTTTAGCCAGCTCGTCCGCAGTCTTGTTGTAGCGCCGAGCGATGTGGTTGAGCTCGAGCCCGTAGAACTTGTCTTCCAGGCGCCGAACCTCATCGCCGTAGGCCTCCATTTTCGGGTCGCGGCAGTGGGAGTTCTTCATGACTTGGTCGATGATGAGCTGTGAGTCACCGCGAGCGTCGAGGCGTCGGACCCCTAGCTCGACGGCAATCCGCAACCCGTTGACCAGAGCTTCGTACTCAGCTACATTGTTGGACACCGGGAAATGGAGGCGTAGCACGTAGCGTAGGTGCTTCCCAAGGGGCGAGATGAAGAGTAGGCCTACGCCGGCTCCTGTCTTCATCAGCGACCCATCGAAGAACAAGGTCCAGAGCTCCGGTTGGATCAGAGCTGTTGGTAGCTGGGTGTCGACCCATTCAGCCACGAAGTCCGCCAAGACCTGGGATTTGATGGCCTTCCGAGGGGCGAACGAGATTGTTTCGCCCATGATTTCCACCGCCCACTTTGCAATCCTACCCGAGGCCTCTCGGCAATGGATGATCTCCCCTAGGGGGAAGGATGACACCACAGTTACCGGATGAGACTCGAAGTAGTGTCGCAACTTCCGCCGTGTCAGGATCACCGCGTACAGCAGCTTCTGAACTTGTGGGTAGCGGATCTTGGTTTCGGACAGTACCTCGCTGATGAAGTAGACTGGCCTCTGAACGGGCAATGCATGCCCCTCTTCTTGCCTCTCGACCACAATCGCGGCGCCAACCACCTGAGTGGTCGCGGCGACGTAGACCAAGAGGGCTTCTCCGGCAGCTGGGGGCACCAAGATAGGCGCTTTCGTGAGGAGCGCCTTCAGGTTCCCGAGGGCTTCCTCGGCCTCAGGGGTCCAAGTGAAGCACTCGGCCTTCCTTAAGAGGCGGTACAGAGGTAGACCTCTTTCGCCGAGGCATGAGATGAAGCGGCTCAGAGCCGCGAGACATCCCATGACCCTCTGTACGCCTTTCAAGTCCTTGATGGGCCCATGCTGGTGATGGCTGCGATCTTCTCCGGGTTGGCTTCGATGCCCCGCTCGGAGACGATGAACCCCAAGAGCATGCCTCGGGGTACCCCGAAGACACACTTTTCGGGATTGAGCTTGACGCCTTTCGCCTTGAGACATCGGAGTGTCACTTCAAGGTCGGAAAGTAGGTCGGAGGCTTTCCTCGTCTTGACTACGATGTCATCGACGTAGGCCTCGACCGTGCGGCCAATGTGTTCGCCGAACACATGGTTCATGCACCGCTGGTACGTCGCGCCCGCATTCCTCAAGCCGAACGGCATGCTGACATAGCAGTACATGCCGAAGGGTGTGATGAAAGAAGTCGCGAGCTGGTCGGACTCTTTCATCCTGATTTGGTGATACACTGAGTAGGCATCGAGGAAAGACAGGGTTTCGCACCCAGTAGTGGAATCCACGATTTGATCGATGCGAGGCAGAGGGTAGGGAACCTTCGGACATGCTTTGTTCAGACCAGTGTAGTCTACACACATCCGCCATTTCCCCCCTTTCTTTCTCACAAGCACAGGGTTGGCAAGCCATTCGGGATGGAATACCTCTTTGATGAACCCTGTCGCCATTAGCTTGTGGATCTACTCGCCTATAGCTCTGCGCTTTTCTTCGTCGAATCGGCGCAGAGGCTGCTTGACGGGTCGGGCTCCGGCTCGGATGTCCAGCGAGTGCTCGGCGACATCCCTCGGTATGCCAGGCATGTCCGAGGGACTCCACGCGAAGACGTCGGCGTTCACGCGGAGAAAGTCGACGAGCACTGCTTCCTATTTGGGGTCGAGCCCGGAGCCGATCCGGACTTGCTTGGAGGCGTCGCTGCTGGGGTCGAGGGGGACGGACTTGACCGTCTCTGCTGGCTCAAAGTAGCCGGCATGACGCTTCACGTCTGGCACCTCCTTAGAGAGGCTCTCCATGTCGGCGATGAGGGCCTCGGACTCGGCGAGGGCCTCGGCGTACTCCACGCACTCCACGTCACATTCGAACGCGTGTTTGTATGTGGGGCCGACGGTGATGACCCCGTTGGGGCCCGGCATCTTGAGCTTGAGGTAGGTGTAGTTGGGGACGGCCATGAACTTCGCGTAGCATGGCCTCCCCAGTACCACGTGGTAGGTTCCTCGGAACCCGACCACCTCGAACGTCAGGGTCTCCCTTCGGAAGTTGGAGGGTGTTCCGAAGTAGACGGGAAGATCGAGTTGTCCGAGGGGCTGGACGCGCTTCCCGGGGATGATCCCATGGAAAGGCACAGCGCCTGCCCGGACCGAGGACAGATCGATACGCAGAAGCCCGAGGGTCTCGGCGTAGATGATGTTGAGGCTGCTGCCTCCGTCCATGAGGACCTTGGTGAGCCTGACGTCGCCGATGACGGGGTCGACGACGAGCGGGTATTTCCCCGGGCTCGGCACGTGGTCGGGGTGGTCGGCTTGGTCGAAGGTGATGGGCTTGTTGGACCAGTCTAGGTAGACTGGCGCCGCCACCTTCACCGAACAGACCTCCCGACGCTCTTGCTTGTGGTGCCGAGCCGAGGCGTTCGCCGCTTGCCCACCGTAGATCATGAAGCAGTCGCGGACCTCGGGGAACTCTCCTGCCTGGTGATCTTCCTTCTTGTCGTCGTTGAGGGCCCTGCCACCCTCCGCGGGTGGCCCGGCCCTGTGGAAGTGGCGCCGAAGCATGACGCACTCCTCAAGGGTGTGCTTGATGGGCCCCTGGTGGTAGGGGCACAGCTCCTTGAGCATCTTGTCGAAGAGGATGGCACCTCCGGGGGGTTTCCGAGGGTTCTTGTACTCGGAGGCGGCGACAAGGTCCGCGTCGGCGGCGTCGCGTTTCGCTTGCGACTTCTTCTTGCCCTTCTTCTTGGCGCCGCGCTGAGTTGACGCCTCGGGGGCATCTTCCGATGGGCGGCCCTGGGGCTGCTTGTCCTTCCGGAAGATAGCCTCGACCGCCTCCTGGCCGGAGGCGAACTTGGTGGCGATGTCCATCAGCTCGCTCGCCCTGGTGGGGGTCTTGCGACCCAGCTTGCTCACCAGGTCGCGGCAGGTGGTGCCGGCGAGGAACGCGCCGATGACATCCGAGTCGGTGATGTTGGGCAGCTCGGTGCGCTGCTTCGAGAATCGCCGGATGTAGTCCCGGAGAGGCTCTCTCGGTTGCTGTCGGTAGCTTCGGAGGTCCCAGGAATTCCCGGGGCGCACGTACGTGCCCTGGAAATTGTCGGCGAAAGCTTGGACCAGGTCGTCCCAGTCGGAGATCTGCCCCGGAGGCAGGTGCTCCAACCAGGCGCGAGCGGTGTCGGAGAGGAACATGGGGAGGTTGCGGATGATGAGGTTGTCATCGTCCGTTCCACCCAGTTGGCAGGCCAGACGGTAGTCCGTGAGCCACAGTTCCGGTCTCGTCTCCCCCGAGTACTTCGTGATAGTAGTCGAGGGTTGGAACCGGGTCGGGAACGGCGCCCGTCGTATGGCCCGGCTGAAGGCCTGCAGACCGGGTGGTTCGGGCGAGGGACTCCGATCCTCCCCACTGTCGTAGCGTCCCCCACGCCTGGGGTGGTAGCCTCGGCGCACCCTCTCGTCAGGGTGGGCCCGACGGTCGCGGTGATGGTGCTCGTTGCCGAGGCGTCCCGAGGCCGCAGGCGATGTGTTGCGCGTGCGCCCGGTGTAGACCGAGGCTTCCCGCATGAATCGGGAAGTCGCGGCACGATGTTCCGAGGGGTGCCCCTGCCTTCGGGAGGCGGAGCTCTCGGCCCGCCGGACCGCGGCGCCTTCCAGGAGATTCTTGAGCTCTCCCTGGATTCGCCGCCCCTCGGTGGTTGATGGCTCTGGCATCGCACGAAGAAGCATTGCTGCTGCAGCCAGGTTCTGGCCGACCCCACTGGATGCGGGTGGCGGCCTGACTCTGACATCATCGGCGATGCGGTGCTGGAAGCCCTGGGGTAGATGACGTATTTCTCCGGCCGGAGGTTGGCCCGCCCATGCCTGCCCGACGTCCCGGCGGATTGGCTCAAGCGCTCCTGCTCCCTCGTCGAGCCTGGCCTGCACCCCGCGGATTTGCTCGAGATGTGGGTCGTGACCCCCCGCCGGAACGGGGACCACAGCTAGCTCCCGTGGGATGTCAACGCGAGGCACCGGCCTAGGGAAATCACCATCCTCCGGCATGCCGAGATGGTTGCCTTCGGAGGGACCCCCTAGATCGACGTGGAAACATTCATAGCTTGGGCCACAGTCCTCGTCACCGAGGCTGCGGCTACCGTCGAAACAGTCGGAAAGGCAGTAGTCGCATGCGGTCATAAAGTCCCGCATGGCACTGGGGTTGCCAAGTCCGGAGAAATCCCAGCAGAAGTCGGGCGCATCGTCTTCCTCGGACCCAGAGGGCCCGTAGGTTGAGACGTCCGTCAGCCGGTCCCAGGGTGACCGCACACGATACCCCAGAGGGTTTGGACTCGCCTCTACGTGGGCGTCCGCCAAAGCGAGGTCGCTTGGCGGTTCGAGGCTGAATCTGAAAGGCGTGAGATGGGAATCGGTCGGTACCTCTTGGTCGACGGGCGGCGATGAAGTCACGTCGGGGACTGACCGCACCGTCGTCTCAGGTACGAGGGTGACGTCCAGCAAGCCTTTTGCGAGCGCGCTGGCGTTGTCCGTTTGCCCGGAATCGGCGCGTTGCGGGGAGACGGCGCTCGTCCTCGTCTCAAACGCGAGGTCGATGCCCGACGCGCCCCCCGTTAGGGCGCTGGCGCCGTCGACTCGCTCGACAGCCGATGAGACACTGCCTCCTGCTTGGCCTTGGTTGCCCCGCCTCCTCCTCCGTCGGCGGGGGAGAGGACGGGGTGAGCTCGAATGTTGTTCTTCCACCACACGGGGAAGACGTCGTCGATTCTGCCGCCGGCGGGCGGGCTGTCGGCCGCCATTGTCGCTGTCGCACGACAGTGGAAGGAGTATCATGTCGTAGCTGCCGTCGAGGGACACGAACTCAAGACTCCCGAAACGGAGCACCGTCCCGAGTTGGAGAGGTTGCTGGAGACTGCCCATCTGGAGCTTGACGGGAAGCTGTTCGTCAACACGCAGCAGACCCCTACCTGGCGCGCCAACTGTCGGCGTTTCGAGACCGGGGGTCCCTAAGCTGACGAGTGAAATGTCACCGCGTGCCCCAGCCCAGATGGGTCGGCGCGAGGCCGAGCGCGAAGGGGGGAAGTGAGGTGGCCGGAGATGGGCGAGAGAGAGGTAGAAATCCCGCGGCCTTCGTGTTCGTCTCGCGCCCAGGTCGGGTGCGCTTGCAGTAGGGGGTTACAAGCGTCTACACGGGAGAGGGAGTGACGGCGGTCACTTCGGCTCTGTCGGCTGAGGGGCGCGCATCAGGATAAAGGTGTCAGGCCACCTTTGCATTAAATGCTCCTGCGATTTGGTCGGTCGGTGCGGCAATTCGGTCAGGGTTGCTTCTTGGCGAAGACAGGGCCTCGGGCGAGCCGGAAATATGTTCGCCGCTGGAGGGGGCCTCGGGCGAGGCGGAGATCCCCCGGGGTCGGCTGCCCTTGTCCGAGGCTAGGCTCGGGCGAGGCGTGATCGAGTCCCTCGAATGGACTGATCCCTGACTTGATCGCACCCATCAGGCCTTTGCAGCTTTATGCTGATGGGGGTTACCAGCTGAGAATTAGGAGCGTTGAGGGTACCCCTAATTATGGTCCCCGGCAATAGGGTTCTATCACCGACGTAGTCGAGAAGGCCCGAAAAATTGTTTCGGCAGAGGACTTTTCGAGCGTGAAGACTTGTTCGGTCCGCGGAATCACTTATCTGAGCGTGAGTTACTTATCGCAGAAGGTGATGAGTGAGGTATCCGTATCCCGGAGGCGTAGGAGTCCCTCGGCTCGGTCAGCCTTGGCTGCTTACGTGTACTCCGTCGTTTTCAGGATCCACTTTCGAAGTAGTCGAAAAGCACGAAAGACACTCTGGCAGAAAAGATCTTTTTCCGAGGAAAATTTTGAAGCAGAGGGGGTTCCCCCCTTTTAGCCCCCAAGGGAGGGTCGGGCTTTGCCGAGGCAAGGCTGACCCTTCCTTGATGACTAGACTTTGTATCTGACCGAGGTGTATGAATGACTTGAAAGCATCTTAAGGGTAGAAGCGACGTAGCTGTCGGATGTTCCAAGCGTTGTTGTAGACCTCGCCTTGACTGTTGGCCAGCTTGTACGTTCCGGGCCTCAGAACCTTGGCGACGACGAATGGCCCTTCCCAGGGAGGCGTGAGCTTGTGCCGCCCTCGGGCGTCTTGTCGCAGCCGAAGCACCAGGTCGCCCACCTAGAGGTCTCGGGACTAAACCCCTCGGGCGTGGTAGCGTCGTAGGGACTGCTGGTACCGCGCCGAGTGTAGTAAGGCCATGTCCCGAGCCTCTTCCAGCTGTGTGGGGGATAGATATCCCCCGGGTCCACTGGAAGGATAAAAGACCTCACAAAAGGCCCAAGAGCCCAATAAATCGTGAGGTCACTCCTTCATGGGCCTGGGGAGAAACGACTAGTGAAGCAGATCGACATAAGGCCGGGTGGGCGCAAACCCGGACGGCCCCACAGCATTGAGCAAGCGACCACAACAGAAGATCCGACTTTCCCGCGCTGGAGCCCCGAACGACGTAACCAGGCGAGGATAAGTCGGCAGAATCATAGGAAGATAGACAAAAACGGTTCACTATCTCTTAGGTGCATATCCACATGTATTGCCTCATGGTCGAATATATAAGGCCTAGGGTGCACCCCTTCAGAACGATCGATCCTACTACTCAGCCACCTACCTCAATTCTTTACGAGAGCTCCCTTGTAACCCATTACACAAAGCATACTCGCCAGGACGTAGGGTGTTACGCATCTCGAAGCGGCCCAAACCTGTAAACACTGTCCATTGTTCCTCGTGCATCGGGCACGAACCATTTGGCTACAGTCGGCGACACCGTCCTACTCCTAAAACACCTTGAGGGGCAACCCCGGGTGTGCGGTCGGACCCAAAACACCGACAGCTGGCGCGCCAGGTAGGGGGTGTGTCGCCAATCCAAGCTAGCTCAATGGCCGTCACCTTCTACAGCAAGATCACCCTCCGACCCGAATCCGTATTCTGCTTTGGAACGATCTCGTCCATAGCAGATGAAGAGGGAACTCTACACCGCATCGCCGATCCGCGAAAGAAGAAGTCCACTCCAACACGCTCCGAGAATATCGGGGTGAG
Organism: Zea mays; assembly: GCF_902167145.1. Classification (NCBI taxonomy): domain Eukaryota; kingdom Viridiplantae; phylum Streptophyta; class Magnoliopsida; order Poales; family Poaceae; genus Zea; species Zea mays. The sequence continues at coordinate 128,767,905 of NC_050104.1, forward strand.
GAAGGAAAAAGCGCGACCTCCAGCGCTCCGAAAAAAGATCGCCCTCGGCAAGCCAGGGACCGAGAGCCCGCTGACCCGGAGAACTCCATTGTCTACTTCCCCGACGAAAGAATGGACACAGATCGCAAGGAAGAAAGAGACCGGGAGGAAGCAGGTCGTTCTTTCCGTTCCTCCACCCTCAAAGGAGAACGGGAAGAAGATCGCCACGACCGCCGCACCATTCTATCCCGACATCCTCTTCATCGGGAGAGTGGAGTCGCCCCCGTCTCCGACGACGAGCCGACCGCACCCGGAGAAGAACCACCTCAGCGGGAATCCCGCCGGCGGAGAAACCGGCGCCGAAACATTCGGCGACATCATGAGGCCGGAGAACGGGATCCGGAGCAACCTGTTTCGCGGGACGAGGTCTCGGAGATAGGAGAAACTCCGGAGGAACGTGTCTTCAGAGAACGAAGGAATTCCCACCGACGTGATCGCCGATGAGCTCAGGAACAAGCCGAGCAGGACGCAAGGCAGCGCCGGGAAAATCCACTCTTCGGGCGCAATCTGAATCCCGACTTCGCCCGAGCCATGAACACGTCGAGTGAAGTCGGAGGGGTACTAGCTCGGATAGCAGATGGACTCCCTCGGACTCCCGACGCCGAAGGCTATCGACGTCTGTTCACCCAGGCAGCCAATCATCTACTACCGCTCGCTCACCCGCCGAACGATCTACGACACGCCATCAACAGTCACCGGGACGCGCGAAGCTCCATCAACGTTTCGCGTGAACGACGGCATGAGAACGAGATCCGCCGCCGGGAGGAGTACGACAGGGATCACGACATCCCAGCTCGGAGTCAGGCAACCAGAACCGAGTCAGCAACGGCTTCGACTGGCGGTACTACCCGGGGTCGGTTGAGGAACCACAACGACTACTCCCCTCCCCGGAACAGACATCATCCCCGACGACAGGAGGACACGTGTGGAGTGACAGCCCTTACTCCGCGCCTTAGGGCCATTCAATGGCCCCCTAACTTCAAGGTATCCAATGTCGACAAATATGAACCTAAGCAGGATCCAGGAGGCTGGTTGGCCGTCTACACCACTGCCGCCTGAGCCGCCGGAGCATCCGAGGACGTGATGACTGCGTACTTACCCATTGTCCTCGGGCAAGACGCACTACAATGGTTGCGGCATCTACCTCGACACTGCATCGACGACTGGAACGACTTCAGTCGACGCTTCACCGCCAACTTTCAGTCCCTCTCCGACAAACCAGCGCAACCATGGGATCTCAAATCCATCAAGCGCCGGGGGGACGAAACTCTCCGGTCGTACCTCAAAAGGTTCCAGACCATGAGAAATCGTATCCCCAAGGTCACGGAGGCGGCCGTGATCGAGGACTTCTACAGAGGATCCAATGACTCGGCCTTCGTCCGAGCCATAATGTAGAAGGCGCCGACTACCTCCGAGCAGCTGTTCTGAGAAGCCGACCTCTACATCACCGCCGACGAGCGAGCTCAAGACCTCATCGGGGGAGCGAAGCCCGCACCGGCAGCGCCACGACGCGACGCGAACCAGCAACCCGATAAACGCTGGGAGAAAAGACCTCGCGAAGAGGTGCACGCCGCCGGACCACCTGCCTCCCGTGCCCGGGGTGGACCTCGCGGAGGCGAGCGCACACTGGACGACATCCTCGACGCCCAGTGCCCGTACCATAAGGACATGCGCCACACCCTGCGGAACTGCAGGGACTTCAAGCACTCCATCGGACACGGCCGACCCTTCCAACCTCTACCTCCTCCTCCGCCGCGGGGAGGACCAGAAGAACCACGACAACCCTAGCAGCAGGAGGAGGGGGAAGGAGGAGCCTTCCCACGCATTGACAGGGAGGTCAACATCATCTTCGACGGACATGGATCGCAGGAGAACAAAAGACAACAAAAGCTCAACGATCGCCAGATATTGGTGGCAACCACCGGTCCTCCCGCTCCGTACCGGTGGTCGGAGCACCCGATTACCTTCACTCGGGCAGATCAATGGCTCAACTTCGACCACCCGGGCAAGTACCCGCTCCTCGTCGATCCGGTGATCCGAGAGAGCAGGGTGAAGAAGGTGTTAGTGGACGGGGGAAGCAGCATCAACGTCACTTTCCCCCGGACACTCCAAGGCTTGGGAGTTCACCTCAAAGAACTCCGCGAGTCGGACACTCCTTTCTTCGGCATCGTGCCGACCGAGGGGGAATACCCGCTGGGCCACATCTACATGCCCGTCACCTTCGGAACTCCGGAGAATTACAGAACCGAGTTCCTGAGGTTCGAAGTGGCAAACTTCGATTGCGGGTACAACGCCATCATCGGGAGGCCAGGATTGGCAAAATTCATGGCCATCCCGCATTACACGTACATGATACTGAAGATGCCAGGACCACAAGGAATCATAACTGTGCGCGCTGACTTCCAAGGCGCCGCAGAATGTTTCCGAGTGGCCATCCAAGCAGCCCTCAGCACCAAACCGTCGGCAACTTCTTCAGCGCAGGCGAACTCTAAGCCTGAGGAAGACCTTACAGCACCGGCGAACGAAGCTCAAGCCGCGACCTCTATGCAGCCGACTAAAGAAACTAAAAGGATCAACCTGGGGTTTGCTGATGAACGCAAGACTGCCATCATCAGCTCCAGCCTGGACGATAAATAGGAAGGCGCGCTCGTCCGGTTTCTGCAAGACAACCGAGACGTATTCGCATGGCAACCTGCGGATATGCCGGGAGTCCCGAGAGAACTGGCCGAGCACAAACTGAAGGTCTACCCCCAAGCAAGGCCGATCCGGCAAAAACTACATCGCTTCACGCCCGACAAAAGAGAAGCCATTCGCGCTGAGTTGGCTCGCTTGGTCGCGGCTGGGTTTATTAAAGAGGTGTTACATCCCGAGTGGTTAGCCAACCCTGTTCTTGTACTCAAAAAGAATAAAGTGGATTGGCGCATGTGCGTCGACTATACAGATCTCAACAAACATTGTCCAAAGGATCCCTTCGGGCTCCCTAGGATAGATCAGGTGGTAGACTCCACCGCTAGATGTTCTGTGCTGTCTTTTCTGGACTGCTATTCCGGGTATCATTAGATCAGTTTGGCAAAGGAAGACGAGGAAAAACAGCGTTCATCACTCCATTCGGTGCTTTCTGCTATACCTCCATGCCGTTTGGCCTCAAAAATGCTGGAGCGACTTATCAGAAAGCCATTCAAACATGCTTAGCCGATCACTGGGGCAAGCGTGTGGAAGCCTACGTGGATGACGTAGTAATCAAAACAGAGAACTCGGAAAACTTCATCGAAGACTTACAGCTGGTTTTCAACAGTCTACGACGATATCGATGGAAGCTTAATCCCGAAAAATGTGTCTTTGGGGTACCGGCAGGGAAGCTACTCGGATTTATTGTCAGCCACCGGGGAATTGAAGCTAATCCGGATAAGATTGAAGCTATCATGAAAATGGAAGCTCCACGATCACAAAAGAAGGTTCAGCGACTTACTGGATGTATGGCAGCCCTGAGCAGATTTATATCCAGGCTAGGAGAAAAAGGTTTACCGTTTTGCAAGCTACTAAAGAAGGTGGACAAGTTTCAGTGGACTTCAGAAGCACAGGAAGCCCTAGATGCACTAAAGAAATTCTTGACAACCCCACCAGTACTGAAGCCGCCACGGCGAGCCACATCAACTCAACCAGCTGAAGATCTACTGCTGTATATCTCTTGCATGACTCACGTGGTAAGCACCACGTTGGTAGTCGAGCGAGCAGAAGAAGGACATGCCTACCCAGTACAACATCCTGTTTATTTCATCAGTGAAGTTCTGGGTCCTTCGAAGAAAAAGTATCCTCAAGTTCAGAAACTATTATACGCAGTACTTCTAACTACCCGCAAGCTACGTCACTACTTTGATGACCACAAAGTCATAGTAGTCACTGGTTTTCCGATAGGGGATATCCTTCACAACAAGGAAGCCATTGGCCGAATAGCCAAGTGGGCCTGTGAACTAGGATCTCATGACATCGAATTTCGATCTCGCACTGCCATCAAAACCCAAGCATTGGTTGACTTCGTATCAGAATGGACTGAACAACAAGTACCAGAGAACCCAGAAACTGCAGAAGTATGGCGGATGTATTTTGATGGGTCGTTGAAGCTGCAGGGAGCAGGCGCGGGAATTCTCTTCATCGCACCTGGAGGCGAGCACCTCAAATATGCCCTCCAGTTGCTATTTCCAGCCTCTAACAATGCAGCCGAGTATGAAGCTCTGATCCACGGACTAAACATCGCCATATCATTAGGCATCAAGAGATTAATGGTATACGGAGATTCTTTGGTAGTCATAAGCCAGATAAACAAAGAATGGGACTGTTCGAATGATTCAATGGGAAAATATTGCACTGCCGTACGGAAACTAGAAGATAAATTTGAAGGCCTGGAATTTCATCATGTAGAAAGAGATCGAAACACGGCAGCCGATGTATTGTCCAAGCTAGGATCCAGTTGAACTCAGGTCCCACCCGGAGTCTTTGTACAAGAAATACAACAACCAAGCATCTCAATGGATCAGGCAGAAGAGTGTAATATCGTGAATCAACCAGAGTCAAGCTCTGATGACAGGAGAAGGCCGATCATCAGATATATAAAGAATGAAGAGGAGCCAGACGATAAAAATGCGGCCGAGCGCATCGCCAGACAGTCGGCTCACTACACACTCATTGGGGAGACACTATACAGAAGGGGCGCATCAGGCATCTTCATGAAATGCATTCTATCGTCTACTGGGAAGCAACTTCTGGATGAGGTTCATGCTGGACAATGTGGAGTACACGCAGCGTCCAAGACACTAGTCGGGAAGGTCTTCAGGTCGGGATTCTATTGGCCAACAGCGAAAAGTGATGCCGCCGAGCTAGTTCAGAGGTGTGAAGCTTGCCAGTACTTGTCGAAGCAACAACATCTACCAGCACAGCAATTGCAGACCATACCGGTGACTTGGCCCTTTGCATGCTGGGGGCTAGATATGATTGGACCTTTCAAGAAAGCTCAAGGAGGATACACTCATGTACTGGTAGCAATCAACAAATTCACTAAATGGATAGAGTTCAAACACATTGCTTCTTTAACCTCAGCTAAAGCCGTGGAATTCATACAAGACATAATATTCAGATTTGGAATACCGAACAGTATCATAATCGACTTGGGGTCCAACTTCACAAGTTCAGAGTTCTTCGATTTCTGCGAGCAAAAAAGCATCCAGGTCAAGTATGCTTCGGTAGCACACCCGAGAGCCAATGGGCAAGTTGAACGAGCTAACGGGATGATATTGGAGGCACTCAGAAAAAAGGTCTTCGATAAAAATGAGAAGTTCGCAGGAAAGTGGATAAGGGAATTGCCTTACGTCGTTTGGAGCCTAAGAACCCAACCTAGCCGAGCTCTACATGGAAACACCCCTTTCTTCATGGTCTATGGGTCAGAGGCAGTATTGTCTGCTGATCTCAAGTTTGGGGCGCCAAGGTTGATCTTTGAAAGCATAGCAGAGGCCGAAGCAACCAGGCTGGAAGATGTCGATGTACTCGAAGAAGAGCGGCTGAACGCAGTAATTCAATCGGCACAGTACCAGCAGACTCTGAGACGCTATCACGACAAGGCCGTGCGACAACGATCCTTCTCAGTAGGAGACCTCATCCTCCACCAAATTCTAACGGGGGAGGGACGGCACAAGCTATCGCCCTTATGGGAAGGACCATTCATAGTAGCAGAAGTCACTCGGCCGGGATCATATCGTCTCACTCAGATGGACGGCACAGAAATTGGAAACTCCTGGAATATAGAACACCTCAGGAAGTTTTATCCCTAGCTGTATTTCAAAAGCTATCGGGACGACGATGTACTCTGTAAAACGGGAAATATATCATCAATAAAAAAAGAGGCTTCAAAGATACTCAGTTTGTTCATGATTGACTTGCATTCTTACTTAACTCGGGGTGACCACTATGCCCTGCTAACGGAGCAATCGACTTAAGTCGGCAACGACTTAAGGCGGTGCAACATGCTCGCGCTTACTTAACTCGGGGTGACCACTATGCCCTGCTAACGGAGCAATCGGCTTAAGTCGGAAACGACTTAAGGCAGTGCAACATGCTCGCGCTTACTTAACTCGGGGTGACCACTATGCCCTGCTAACAGAGCAATCGGCTCAAGTCAGCAGCAACTTGAGACGGTGCAACATGCTCACGCTTACTTAACTCGGGGTGACCACTATGCCCTACTAACAAAAGCGATCGATTCAAGTCAGCGATGACTTAAGACGATTTCACGTGCTTACAAATACTCATATAGGGGTGACTTCTATATCCCATAAATAAGTTTCAAAACCATCACACAACATTTTACTACTGCAAATTTACGTACTGTCGAATTCCAAAACAATAGGAGAGTAACAATATCATCCAAATACTGAAATGGTGTCCTCTAACAAATATTCGATCATGCTAACCGCGCGCTCAAAGCACGCAAAATATTTCTCTATTTCGCAATATCTTTCTCAGGAGCAACCGACGAAGAAGGGCGACTTGAGGAATCAGGTGCAGCGTTCACGTCAGCCCTTATGTCTTCAGGAACAACCACGCCGGGTCTCCTCATCAAGATTCGCCCCGCGCGAATGGCTTTATCCATGGCTCTATCACGCTGGGCCCTCAGAGTAATGGAAGTTTCTTCAGCAACTTTGACAGCCAGTTGAGTAGTCTCTAGCTCTTAGGCGATGGATTTCTTGGAAGCACGGAGTTCTTTGATAGCAGCATCCTTAGCTGATATCAACTGCCGGAGACGGATCACTTCATCTGTGGATTCCTGCAGCTTACAGCGATGATTGTCTAACTCCTCCATGGTGAAGCGATGACTCCTCTCTAGGATGGTCAACGAGTTGCTGGAATCACGATACAGTCTATCAAGATTGTCACGAGAAGCAACAAGGGCACTTTTTTCTTCCTGCAAACAAGAATCAACTCCTTCAAACATCATGCAAGCAATAAAAACACAGCAATACAAGGCACAGTTTCATAAGTCACCTTTTCAGAATCAAGCTGAGCGCGAAGAGTAGAGTTCAGCGTCTTAGCGTCATTCAGAGCAGCAGAGACCTAGGCCAGCTCAGTCTGGCTTTGAGAATACTTTTCCTCAAAATCAGAACACCGCTGGACCAGTTCAGCCTGACCTCGAGAATGTTTTTCTTCAAGGACGAAAATCTGCCGAGCCATATCTAGCAAGGGACAATCAAGCAAAAAGAGTCAAAATGTAAAGCAGTTCAATAAGATAGACAATAAGAAGCAAAAGAGTACTAACCAGCATTCGTCGCCTCCAAATCAGAGACGCGATGTTGGAGCAACACCGGATTCCAACGTGGTAGAGATGAAGCTCCTTCTGGAACAGAAGCACCTTGCAACCTCAGCTGACTAGCCATTTCGTCCACCAATGCCTGATATGGAGTACATATGAGCGTGTTGGCAGCAGTTCGTATGGTGTAAAAGTCAGGCCAGAATATACCACAATACCTGGAGATTGGAGAAGAACGAAGGGACTCCCAAATCGTGAGAAATCAATTGACGACCTGGCGTAAGGTCGCCACCCGAAGCAGCTTGCAATGAACCAGCAGGGACCAACTCGGTACCATCAACAGAGCCCAAAACTTGGTCAGCGGGAACGCTAGCCTCTAAAGCGACTGCCTGGCCCAAAGCTTGGGCTACCACCATGCAACCGGAGCGCGGAGAAGATCCTGCGTGAACATCCATGGAGGTACAAGAGGGAGACCCCGCTCGGACACCCTCGGGGGCTGGGCTATAGTTTGCGCTACCCACTTGAGCCGGATCATCTCCGGCAGTACCCTCGGGGGCTGGGCAGTGGCTTGCGTTCCCCACCCGAGCCGAGTCATCCCCGGCAACATCCTCGGGGGCTGGGCAAGTGTCAACACCATCCTCGAGGACCAAGTTCTCTGCAATAGCCGCCTCTAAGGCTGAGGGTCCCTCAATTACTTCCATGGGAGCAAGACGATCCAAGTCAGTCTCCTGACCCTCAAGACCGCGCTCTAAGGTCGATGAGGCGCGGGATGACCCCAACCCAGCGTCGAGCACATCAGTACAAACCTCCATCACACCATCATCCGCTGGCTCCGATAACAGATCTTCTGGGACCATATCTTCAAGAGTCTGATCAAAGTTCACCAGGGACAATTCTTGTAGACCGATGAGGGCAGACAAAGTAGGAGAAGGAACTCCACTACTTTAACCACTGGCGACATATTGTCGACTGTTCTTCCGAGTCAAAGGGACCTCTTCTTCTTCCTCCCCGTCGTTTTCATCAGCAACACAGACAACACACCCATTGGGGTCAGCGGCAGAAGGAGCACCCCATTGGGGCCAGCAGCAGAAGGAGCACTCCCATTGGGATCAGCAGCAGGTGGAGCACACCCATTGAGTTCAGCGTCAGTAAATTCAGGAACATGCACTTCTTCAGCAGCAGGAACTGAAGGACCAACATCCCGATCCAAACTAGATACTCGCCGGAGACGTCTCTTTTTCCTTTTCTGCTCGTCAGCAGGAGGATCAAGTTGATTGACTCGGGAAGGGCGTCTTGGGCGAACGCTGACGGGCCTCTGAACATCCAAGGTTGTATCAGTTTCTGGGGGAGGCGCCACCACCAACGTCCCAGAAGGAGCAGCATTAGAAGAGTCCTCAGCCAGCAAATCAAGCATAGCACTTATTTCTGCGTCACTAGGATCCAAAGGTACCTCAAAGTGAACTTGTCGTTCATCATCAGGAATTTCCTCGAGCGAGGCAACCAAGGCGTTAACAGGTGGGTCAAGTTAAGATGGTAGAAATCAAGGAGGCCGTGGAAAAAGGGAGAAATGGGGAGACCAAGACCGCGGAGAAGAAAAGGAACATAAATCACGGACTCGTGGGTATCCTCTGTCGGAACAGTGACCCGTGGCAAATCCGCCAAGAACAAAGCTCCCACGGGGGAAGGACCCCGATGGACACAAGGTGGAGAAGGTCAGGCTCGGAGACAACGGACATATGGTTACCTGCGAAAGGCAACTGGCTGTTGGGGTCGATTGGGGGAATCACCACGGCGGATGAACTCGAGGCTTTCCGCTTGGGCGCCATCTCAATTCTACTGGCGAACAGAGTGGGAGACGAATTGCAGAGAGAATCTGAAGGCAGGAAAGCAAGAACTAGGGCACGGAAAGCAGAGGCGGCTGAAAGCGCAATACTTATGGGATATTCCCGAGTCACATACTGTTTCCAAAAGCGCCTAGTCAGCACCCGGCAGTTGCTCCCAAAACACCAGCGTGCCACATCGTCACTCGGCGATTACTTCTAAAACCCCGGTGTGCCACATCATCACTCGGTTGTTACCCTCAAAATGGCCGACACGGCCCGTTCTAACTCGACTGTTATTTCTAAAACACCGATGTTGTCACCAGTCGCTCGGCATTTATCTCTAAAGTGCCGATGATGTCCTCAGTTGCTCGGCATTTATCTCTAAAGTGTCGACGATGTCCTCAGTCGCTCGGCATTTATCTCTAAAGCGCCGACGATGTCCCCAGTCGCTCGGCGGCTATCTCTAAAGCGCCGACGTTGTCATCCGTCGCTTGGCGTCTATCTCTAAAAACGCTGGCGATGTCACAAGACACTCGGCTGTCAGCTCTAAGAGCGCCGACGTGGTCATCAATCATTCCGACGCCTGACATAGTTTCGTCATCACTCGGACTCTATTTCAAATGCGTGAAATATTGACAACAATAGCTCGGCCATCACCTCCAAAGCGGCCATATGATGCCCGAGTTACTTAGTTTCCATTCTAAAGAAATCAACTTCACAAAAAATCAACTTGCTACGAAACAAAACAATGGGCACAGGAGGAGGCGAAGTCATTCTTCATTTAAGGGAAGTAACAGTACTTACAAATCAACTCATTATGAGTTGATACTTCCCTATTGCTATTACTACTACTACTACTTCTACACTACACTATACTACTCTACACTACTAAATACTACTACATTATTTAACTATACTATACTAACATCTAAAGACCAGTGGCACCTAGCCACTGGCCCTGTTGCTGCCTTTGCTGCTGCCGCCGCCGTTGCTGCCCCTGCTGTTGCCGTCGTCGCCGCTCCTGCTGCCGCCGTTGCCGCTCCTGCTGCCGCCGTTGCCGCCCCTACTGCCGCCGTCACCGTCGTCGCTGCCGTCGCCTCTGTCGTCGTCGTCGTCGTCACCTTCGCCATCCTCCTCGGGCGAGTCCTCCTCGTCCGAGGAGTACTCCAACTCATCCGAGCCCTCGAGCCCGGAGCGCTCGACGGCCCGGATGTAAGTCCAGACCTCCGCGGCAATCCCCTGAGAGTCGTCCGAGTCATCGGACGACGCTGGGGGAGAGACGGGAGCCGAAGACCCCTTGGACTCAGAGGAGAACTCCTCCTCTGAGTATTCCGAGTCGCCAAAGTCCTCTGATGGAGGAGTCGGCTCGCGCTTGCGTTTGTTGTTCTTGCCCATGGTGGAAATGCAAGGAGAGGAAGAAAGCAAGCAGCGGAGAACAGCGAGAGATGTGAAAAAACCAGAGAGGCAAAGGCACTATTTATAGAAGAAGAAGGCAACCGCTCACCTCCAACCACGGTCACTGAACAGTCGCGAAGCATTCAATACACACTTCAACCCGTCTGAAGACACGTCAGGCGGCTAACGCCGCAACGCAACACCCATTGGGACTCCAGTCAACAAACACGGATGATATGATTACGCCCGCCGTCACATCACATTACTACTCAGAAGCAGCCGGCTAAAACACTCAGCGTACCAAGCCGTCCCTTGCCCACACCCATTGGGGGGGGACGCCCAGGAATTATCGAGTATATTTTTCAAAACTGTCACATCCGTGCAGGGCATGCAATGAATACCTCAAGACAAAAATGAGATATCAGTAAGGATCAAAGGAAAGCCAAATATAGCCAGTGAAGTACAAAATCTGACCGACAGAAGCGACGTGAAGACTAGCCAGGGAACGTCCATCAAATGTCCAATCAGTCGCAGAGCAAATAAATTACACCACCTAGCAAGATATGGGCGGATCACGAACTCGGCTGCAAAAGACAAAATACATGCTGACCTCTGAAGCATAATATTGATGACATAATGCTGACCTCTAAAGCATAATATGGATGACATAATGCCAACTTCTAAGGCATTCGAAAAAAGAAAAGATAACCCTCAGCAAAAAGACATGAAAGGGAGACCTTCGAGTGGATTATCTTCAAAAATCCACTCGAAGCTCGGGGGCTACACCCATTGGGTGCACCTGAATCACCATTTCAAGAGAAGACAACATCAACTTCTAAGGCATAAGGCAAGATTGAAGACAAGATTGATCCTCAACCAAAGTACAAGTGGAAAATAAAAATAATTTCTGATGAAGACCTTCGAGTGGATTATTTTCCAAAATCCACTCGAAGCTCGGGGGCTACACCCATTGGGTGCACCTCCGGTGCACCCAATGAAGTCCAGGGTCCTACAATAAGAAATGCCGACCTCTAAGGCACAAGCATGAAACAAGGCTCCAGTTTACGAGTGAACTAAGCAGAAGGAGACAGTAAAAAATCATTTTTACCGGACTGCTTGGAAAGCATCTCTTATCATAAACAAAGACCGCAAGCTGGACCTAGGATCTTTGGGCTGATTATCTTAAAATTAGCCCGAAGATCGGGGGCTTGTGGGGGATAGATATCCCCCGGGTCCACTGGAAGGATAAAAGACCTCACGAAAGGCCCAAGAGCCCAATAAATCGTGAGGTCACTCCTTCATGGGCGTGGGGAGAAACGACTAGTGAAGCAGATCGACATAAGGCCGGGTGGGCGCAAACCCGGACGACCCCACAGCATTGAGCAAGCGACCACAACAGAAGATCCGACTTTCCCGCGCTGGAGCCCCGAACGACGTAACCAGGCGAGGATAAGTCGGCAGAATCATAGGAAGATAGACAAAACGGTTCACTATCTCTTAGGTGCATATCCACATGTATTGCCTCACGGTCGAATATATAAGGCCTAGGGGGCACCCCTTCAGAACGATCGATCCTACTACTCAGCCACCTACCTCAATTCTTTACGAGAGCTCCCTTGTAACCCATTACACAAAGCATACTCGCCAGGACGTAGGGTGTTACGCATCTCGAAGCGGCCCGAACCTATAAACACTGTCCATTGTTCCTCGTGCATCGGGCACGAACCATTTGGCTACAGTCGGCGACACCGTCCTACTCCTAAAACACCTTGAGGGGCAACCCCGGGTGTGCGGTCGGACCCAAAACACCGAAAAGCTGGTCCAGTGAGTCTTCTCGATTAGATCGATTGCTTTGGTCGGCGTAGGCCCTCGTCCTCGGGGAACCGTATTCTAAGTCTGTGGGCAGGATGGCCTCGGCCCCATAGACTAGAAAGAACGGTGTGAAGCCCGTGGCTCGGCTCGGCGTTGTCCTCAGACTCCAGACCACCGAGGGGAGCTCCTTCATCCATCGCTTGCCGAACTTGTTGAGGTCGTCGTAGATCCGCGGCTTGAGCCCTTGCAGGATCATGCCGTTGGCACGCTCTACTTGCCCATTCGTCATGGGGTGAGCCACGGCGGCCCAGTCCACCCGGATGTGGTGATCCTCGCAGAAGTCCAGGAACTTCCTACCGGTGAACTGGGTGCCGTTGTTGGTGATGATGGAGTTCGGGACCCCAAAGCGAAGGATGATGTTGGTGAAGAACGCCACCGCCTGTTCGAACCTGATGCTGTTTAGGGGTCGGACCTCGATCCACTTGGAGAATTTGTCGATGGCGACCAACAGGTGCGTGTAGCCCCCGGGTGCCTTCTGCAAGGGGCCGACGAGGTCTAGACCCCACACAGCAAACGGCCAGGTGATGGGTATGGTCTGCAGAGCCTGAGCGGGCAGGTGGGTCTGCCTTGCATAGAATTGGCACCCTTGGCAGGTGCGGACAATTCTAGTGGCGTCGGCCACCGCGGTCGGCCAGTAGAAGCCTTGTCAGAAAGCGTTTCCAACAAGGGCTCGAGGCGCTGCGTGATGGCCGCAAGCCCCCGAGTGTATCTCTTGTAAGAGCTCCTGGCCTTCGGCGATGGAAATGCATCGTTGGAGGATGCTTGAGGGGCTGCGGTGGTAGAGCTCCTTCCCGTCTCCCAGCATGACGAACGACTTGGCGTGCCGCGCCAACCGCCGAGCTTCGGCTTGGTCGAGGGGTAGCTCTCCTCGGTGGAGATATTGTAGGTACGGGGTCTGCCAGTTTCGATTAGGCGTGACCCCGCTCCGCTCCTCCTTGACGCGCAGAGCCTCACCCTCGGGGGCCGAGGGTGCCTCGGGCCGAGCCAAGGGTGCCTCGGGCCGAGCCGAGGGTGCCTCGGACCGAGCCGAGGGTGCCTCGGGCTGGGCTGAGGCCTTCTCGGGCTCGGGTGTGTCGTCGGCCTTGACGGAGGGTTGATGCAGGTCTCGGGAGAAGACGTCCGGGGGAACCGTTGTTCGCCCTGAGGCTATTGTAGCCAGCTCGTCCGCAATCTCGTTGTAGCGTCGGGCGATGTGGTTGAGCTCGAGCCCGTAGAACTTGTCTTCCAGGCACCGAACCTCATCGCAGTAGGCTTCCATCTTCGGGTCACGACAGTGGGAGTTCTTCATGACTTGGTCAATGACGAGCTGCGAGTCACCGTGAGCGTCGAGGTGTCGGACCCCTAGCTCGATGGCGATGCGCAACCCGTTGACCAGAGCCTCGTACTCGACCACATTGTTGGACGCCGGGAAATGGAGGCATAGCACGTAGCGTAGGTGCTTCTCGAGGGGCGAGATGAAGAGCAGGCCCACGCCTGCTCCTGTCTTCATCAGCGACCCGTCGAAAAACATGGTCCAGAGTTCCGGTTGGATCGGAGCTGTTGAGAGCTGGGTGTCGACCCATTCAGCCACAAAGTCCGTCAAGACCTGGGACTTGATGGCCTTCCGAGGGGCGAACGAGATCGTCTCGCCCATGATTTCCACCGCCCACTTTGCAATTCTACCCGAGGCCTCTCGGCACTGGATGATCTCCCCAGGGGGAAGGATGACACCACAGTTACCGGATGAGACTCGAAGTAGTGTCGCAACTTCCGCCGCGTCAGGATCACCGCGTACAGCAGCTTCTGAATTTGTGGGTAGAAGATCTTGGTTTCGGACAGTACTTCACTGATGAAGTAGACTGGTCTCTGGACGGGCAATGCATGCCCTTATTCTCGTCTCTCAACCACGATCGCGGTGCTAACCACCTGAGTGGTAGCGGCGATGTAGATCAAGAGGGCTTCTCCGGCAGCGGGGGCACCAAGATGGGCGCATTCGTGAGGAGCGCCTTCAGGTTCTTGAGGGCTTCCTCGGCCTCAGGGGTCCAAGTGAAGCACTCGGCCTTCCTTAAGAGGCGGTACAGAGGCAGGCCTCTTTCGCCGAGGCGCGAGATGAAACGGCTCAGAGCCGCAAGGCATCCCGTGACCCTCTGTACGCCTTTCAAGTCCATGATGGGCCCCATGCTGGTGATGGCCGCAATCTTCTCTGGGTTGGCCTCGATGCCCCGCTCGGAGACGATGAACCCCAAGAGCATGCCTCGGGGGACCCCGAAGACACACTTCTCGGGATTGAGTTTTACGCCTTTCGCCTTGAGACATCGGAATGTCGCTCCAAGGTCGGAAAGGAGGTTGGAGGCCTTCCTCATCTTGACTACGATGTCATCGACGTAGGCCTCGACCGTTCGGCCAATGTGTTCGCCGAACATGTGGTTCATGCACCTTTGGTATGTCGCACCCGCATTCCTCAAACTGAACGGCATGGTAACATAGCAGTACATGCCGAAAGGTGTGATGAAAGAAGTCGCGAGCTGGTCGGACTCTTTCATCCTGATTTGGTGATACCCTGAGTAGGCATCGAGGAAAGACAGGGTTTCGCACCCAGCAGTGGAATCCACGATCTGATCAATGTGAGGCAGAGGGTAGGGAACTTTCGGACATGCTTTGTTTAGACCAGTGTAGTCTACACACATCCGCCATTTCCCTCCTTTCTTTCTCACAAGCACAGGGTTGGCAAGCCATTCAGGATGGAATACCTCTTTGATGAACCCTGCCGCCGTTAGCTTGTGGATCTCCTCGCCTATGGCTCTGCGCTTCTCTTCGTCGAATCGGCACAGAGGGTGTTTCACGGGTCGGGCTCCAGCTCGGATATCCAGCGAGTGCTCGGCGACATCCCTCGGTATGCCAGGCATGTCTGAGGGACTCCACGCGAAGACGTTGGCGTTTGCGCGGAGAAAGTCGACGAGCACTGCTTCCTATTTGGGATCGAGCTCAGAGCCGATCTGGATCTGCTTGGAGGCGTCGTTGCTGGGGTCGAGAGGGACGGATTTAACCGTCTCCGCTGGCTCGAAGTTGCCGGCGTGGCGCTTCACGTCTGGTGCCTCCTTAGAGAGGCTCTCCAGGTCGGCGATGAGGGCCTCGGATTCGGCGAGGGCCTCGGTGTACTCCACGCACTCCACGTCGCATTCGTACGTGTGTCGGTACGTGGGGCCGATGATGATGATCCCATTGGGGCCCGACATCTTGAGCTTGAGGTAGGTGTAGTTGGGGACGGCCATGAACTTGGCGTAGCATGACCTCCCCAGCACTGCGTGGTAGGTTCCTCGGAACTCGACCACTTCGAACGTGAGGGTCTCCCTTCGAAAGTTGGAGGGTGTCCCAAAGCAGACAGGTAGATCGAGTTGTCCGAGGAGCTGGACGCGTTTCCCGAGGATGATCCCGTGAAAGGGCGCAGCACCTGCCCGGACCGAGGACAGATCGATCCGCAGGAGCCCGAGGGTCTCGGCGTAGATGATGTTAAGGCTGCTGCCCCCGTCCATGAGGACCTTGGTGAGCCTGACGTTGCCGATGACGGGGTCGACAACGAGCGGGTATTTCCCTGGGCTCGGCACGCGGTCGGGATGGTCGCCCTGGTCGAAGGTGATGGGCTTGTCGAACCAGTCTAGGTAGACTGGCGCCGCCACCGTTACCGAGCAGACCTCCTGACGCTCTCGCTTGCGGTGCCGAGCCGAGGCGTTCGCCACTTGCCCACCGTAGATCATGAAGCAGTCGTGGACCTCGGGGAACTCTCCTGCCTTGTGATCTTCCTTCTTATCGTCGTCGCGGGCCCTGCCACCTTCCGCAGGTGGCCCGGCCTTGTGAAAGTGGCGCCGAAGCATGGCGCACTCCTCAAGGGTGTGCTTGACGGGCCCCTGATGATAGGGGCACGGCTCCTTGAGCATCTTGTCGAAGAGATTGGCACCTCCGGGAGGTTTCCGAGGGTTCTTGTACTCGGCGGCGGCGACAAGGTCCGTGTCGGCGGCGTCGCGTTTCGCTTGCGACTTCTTCTTGCCTTTCTTCTTGGTGCCGCGTTGAGTTGACGCCTCGGGGACATCTTCCGGTAGGCGGCCCTAGGGCTGCTTGTCCTTCCGGAAGATGGCGTCAACTGCCTCCTGGCCAGAGGCGAACTTGGTGGCGATGTCCATCAGCTTGCTCACCAGGTCGCGGCAGGTGGTGCCGGCGAGGAACGCGCCGATGACATCCGAATCGGTGACATTGGGCAGCTCGGTGCGCTGATTTGAGAATCGCCGGATGTAGTCCCGAAGAGACTCCCCTGGCTGCTGGCGGCAGCTTCGGAGATCCCAGGAGTTCCCTGGGCGCACGTACGTGCCCTATAAATTGTCGGCGAAGGCTTGGACCAGGTCGTCCCAGTTGGAGATCTGCCCCGGAGGCAGGTGCTCCAGCCAGGCTCGAGCAGTGTCGGAGAGGAACAGGGGGAGGTTGCGGATGATGAGGTTGTCATCGTCCGTTCCACCCAGGTGGCAGGCCAGCCGATAGTCCGCGAGCCACAGTTCCGGTCTCGTCTCCCCCGAGTACTTTGTGATAGTAGTCGGGGTTCAGAACCGGGTCGGGAACGGCGCCCGTCGTATGGCCCGGCTAAAAGTCTGCGGACCGGGTGGTTCGGGCGAGGGACTTTGATCCTCCCCGCTGTCATAGCGTCCCCCACGCCTGGGGTGGTAGCCTCAGCACACCTTCTCGTCGAGGTGGGCTCGACGGTTGCGGTGATGGTGCTCGTTGCCGAGGCAACCCGGGGCCGCAGGCGCTGTGTTGCGCGTGCGCCCGGTGTGAACCGAGGCTTCCCGCATGAATTGGGAAGTCGCGGCGCGATGTTCCGAGGGGTACCCCTGCCTTCGGGAGGCAGAGCTTTCGGCCCGTCGGACCGCAGCATCCTCCAGGAGATTTTTGAGCTCTCTCTGGATACGCCGCCCCTCGGTGGTAGATGGCTCTGACATCGCGCGAAGAAGTATTGTCGCTGCAGCCAGGTTTTAGCCGACCCCACTGGAAACCGGTGGCGGCCTTACCCTGACGTCGTCGGCGATGCGGTGCTGGATGCCCTGGGGTAGATGACGCACTTCTCCGGCCGGAGGTTGGCCCGCCCATTCCTGCCCAATGTCCCGGCGGAACGGCTCAAGTGTTCCTGCTCCCTCGTTGAGCCTGGCCTGCATCTCGCGGATTTGCTTGAGCTGTGGGTCATGACCCCCCGCCGGGACGGGGACCACAGCTAGCTCCCGAAGGATGTCAACACGAGGCACAAGCCTAGGGGGATCACCGTTCTCCGGCATACCAAGATGGTTGCCTTTGTCGGGACCCCCTAGATCGACGTGGAAACATTCACGACTTGGGCCGCAGTCCTCGTCGCCGAGGCTGCGGCTACCGTCGGAACAGTCGAAAAGGCAGTAGTCGCATGCGGTCATAAAGTCCCGCATGGCACTAGGGTTACCAAGTCCAGAGAAATCCCAACTAAAGTCGGGCTCGTCATCTTCCTCGGAACCCGAGGGCCCGTAGGTCGAGACGGCCGTCAGCCGGTCCCAGGGTGACCGCATACGATACCCCGGAGGGTTTGGACTCACCTCTATGAGAGCGTCCACCAAAGCGAAGTCGCTTGGTGGGTCGAGGCTGAATCCAAAAGGCACGAGATGGGAATTGGTCGGTACCTCTTGGTCGACGGGCGGTGACGAAGTCACGTCAGGGGCAGACTGCACCGTCGTCTCAGGTACGAGGGTGACGCCCAGCAAGTCCTTTGCGAGCATGCTGGCGTCGTCCGTTTGCTTGGGGTTGGCATGTTGCGGGGAGACAACGCTCGTCTTCATCTCAGACGCGAGGTCGATGCCCGACGTGCCCCCCGTTGGGGCGCTGGCGCCGTCGACTCGCTCGACAGCCGACGAGGTGCCGCCTCCTGCTTGGCCTTGGTTGCCCCGTCTCCTCCTCCGTCGGCGGGGGAGGGGACGGGACAAGCCCGAATGTTGTTCTTCCACCACGTGGGGAAGACGTCGTCGATTCCGCCGCCGGCGGGCAGGTTGTCGGCCGCCATTGTCGCTGTCGCGCGGCGGGGGAAGGAGTATCATGTCGTAGCTGCCGTCGAGGGACATGAACTCAAGACTCCCGAAACGGAGCACCGTCCCGGGCTGGAAAGGTTGGTGGAGACTGCCCATCTGGAGCTTGGCGGGAAGCTGTTCGTCAACACGCAGCAGACCCCTACCAGGCGCGCCAACTGTCGGCGTTTCGAACCCAGGGGGTCCCTGGACCGACGAGTAAATTGTCGCCGCCTGCCCCAGCCCAGATGGGTCGGCGTGAGACGGAGCGCGAAGGGGGGAGGAAGCCGAAGGGAGACAGGCGTAAAAAGGGGAAACCCGCAGCCTTCGTGTTTGTCCCGCGCCCAGGTCGGGTGCGCTTGCAGTAGGGGGTTACAAGCGTCCACGCGGGAGGGAGCGAGCGGCTTACGCGAGCGCCGTCCCGTCCTTCCCCGCGCGGCCAACCCTGTGTAAGAGGGCCCTGGACCTTCCTTTTATAGACGTAAGGAAAGGATCCAGGTGTACAATGGGGGGTGTAGCAGTGTGCTAACGTGTCTAGCGGAGGAGAGCTAGTGCCCTAAGTACATGCCATCGTGGCAGCCGGAGAGGTTTTGGCACCCGGTTCGTATGGTGTCGTGGCCGTCGGAGGAGCGCTGGAGCCTGGCGGAAGGACAGCTGTCGGGGCTGTCGAGTCCTTGCTGACGTCTCCTTGCTTCCGTAAGGGGGCTGAGAGCCGCCGTCGTCATAGAGCATGTGGGGCGCCATCATTACTTGTTTACCGGGACGAGCCAGATGGGACGCCGGTCTTGTTCCCCGTAGCCTGAGTTAGCTTGGGGTAGGGTAATGATGGCGCCTTCTGTGACGTGGTCGGTCTGAGCCCTGGGTTGGGCGAGGTGGAGGCCCCTCCGAGGTCGAGGTCGAGTCTGTCTTCCGAGGCCGAGGTCGAATCCGAGCCCCTGGGTCGGGCGAGGCGGAGACCATCGGCTGAGGCCAGGGCTGAGTCCGAGCCCTGGGGTCGGGCGATGCAGAGTTCGTCGTCTTCCGGGGCTGAGCCCGAGTCCGAGCCCTAGGGTCGGGCGAAGCGGAGTTCGTCGTCTTCCGGGGCTGAGCCCGAGTCCGAGCCCTGGGGTCGGGCGAAGCGGAGTTCATCGTCTTCCGGGGCTAAGCCCGAGTCCGAGCCCTGGGGTCGGGCGAAGCGGAGTTCGTCGTCTTTTGGGGCTGAGCCCGAGTCCGAGCCCTGGGGTCGGGCGAATTGGAGTTCATCGTCTTCCGGGGCTGAGCCCGAGTCCGAGCCCTGGGGTCGGGCGAAGCGGAGTTCATCGTCTTCCGGGGCTGAGCCCAAGTCCGAGCCCTGGGGTCGGGCAAAGCGGAGTTTCCTATGGCGCCTGAGGCCGGACTTGGCTGCTGTCAGCCTCGCTCTGTCGAGCGGCACAGCAGTCGGAGCGGCGCAGGCGGCGCTGTCCTCTTGTCAGGCCGGTCAGTGGAGCGGCGAAGTGACTGCGGTCACTTCGGCTCTGTCGACTGAAGGGCGCGCGTCAGGATAAGGTGTCAGGCCACCTTTGCATTAAATGTTTGCGTTAAATGCTCCTGTGATACGGTTGGTCGGCGTGGCGACTTGGCCAAGGTTGCTTCTTGGCGAAGACTGGGCCTCGGGCGAGCCGAAGGTGCGCCCGTTGCTTGAGGGGGTCCTCGGGCGAGACGTGAATCCTCCGGGGTCGGCTGCCCTTGCCCGAGGCTGGGCTCGGGCGAGGCGAGATCGTGTCCCTTGAGTGGACCGAGCCTTGACTTAATTGTACCCATCAGGCCTTTGCAGCTTTGTGCTGATGGGGGTTACCAGCTGAGATCAGGAGTCTTGAGGGTACCCCTAATTATGGTCCCCGACAATTTTCCTCTCAATATAACACACCATACGATGGTTAAGCCATTCTTATCCTATCTTATTCCGCAACTCAGTTTTAATGATACTCATAGCTGAGAAAGCTCTCTCCACTGATGTTGTTGCCACTAGTAAAATCAAAGCTAATTCAATGATAACAAAATGCATAATAAGCACAAACTCAAAAGTCTCCATTTGTTTTAGCAAACCATATACAGTAGTTCTTTGAGAACTAGGACCATCTTGATATATATTCTCTAATACCTCCATGACTGCTTTCCACATATAATGAAGACGACACAATGTTTTGTTGTGTGAAGAAGCTAAACTTCTAACTGGGTTGCGTGAGCTGAAGAGGTTCTAAAAAAATTTTGGACCTGCGCCTCAGGCCGTGGCCCAGGCGGCCATGGACCTGGGTCCGTCCCTGGATATGGAATACTTGTCGGATAATACATAAATTGCTTATTATTCACTAGAACTCAGCTCATGCATAAGATAGGTACACTATAAGCATTGCATAGAACATAGATTAATATGGCAATATAGCAATAAGTTGATATCATAAAATAGTCCAACACAATAGTTCGAACGTAATGGCAAGATTCGAATCATACAATAGTCTAATACAACACAAGATAGTGCAACAAATATGTATCTATTAATAAGCTATGGAGTATTGGAGTCACACATATGATGTATAGTATGTTACTTTGATATAAATTTGGACATTATTGCAATAATTTCTACACGAATGTGTTCAAACAAAAATGTGATCTATTACAAAGTTGTAGATCTTTTCTAGCTATATGATTTTCATAAGTTTTATCTTCATCTGAGTCCAGTCCATGTATAAAAAGTTACGAATTTATAAAAATATTGTACACGAAAAAGAAAAATAGGTACTTGAAAACACACTCAATGGTAATTTAATGGTATCTATTTTTTGTATTATAAATATTACTCTCTCCATTCTAAAAGTTATAGTTTTTTATTTCATGTATATATTCAAATAGATGATGATAAATATAGACATATATATAAAACATATACATTAAAATTTATATGAATTTATTAATTATCTAAAATAAATTTTAATTTAGGACAAATAGAGTATTACTTGTCTTTTTTTGTCCAAGTCCAAAGTTCAAATCAGTTGACAATTATACTCTAAGGGCTAGTTTGGGAATACCGTTTTCCTAAGGGATTTTAATTTTCTTTCCTAAGGGAAAATGAACTAATTTATCTAAGGTCCTGTTTGTTTCCTTTCATTTTGATGAATTGTAATCTTACTATGAAATAGACTATTTTTTAGAATGTGACATTCTACCACTTTCCAAAGTTATCATATAAGTCTATCTGAAATTTATGAGGTGAGAGATGGAAATTGATTCTATAGATTTACATGCTATTTTTTCGTTGTACAACTTATAGCACACTCTTTTACCTGCTTCGCTACAATATAAATGTAGTATATAACTATCTCTCTCATATGATTTAGGATAATATACAAATATATTACATATATAAATATATGAACTTAATTAGTTTTGTTTAAATTATAATTATTAAAATAGAATTCAATTCCATCGAAACAAACGAGATCTTAGGAAAATGTAAATCGCTTGGAAAAATGAGGTTCCTAAAATAGCACTGAAATTACGATGCACCTACAATCAAGGATGCATCATGCACCATAGAAATACTATCTCCTAACAGATGGTAGCATTCGTGCTTATAAGATCTTGGGCACCTATCGTACGTAACGTAACAGTAAACACATTAGTAGAGCATCTTTGCAGCCAAGTAGGCCGCGAACGCGACGAGAAGGCCGGCCGGAATCAGCTTGCATCCAGCCCCACCGGCGCGGCGCCGCGCCTTCCGCGCCGTTCGCACGGTGGCGTAGTAGCGCTTGGGGTTGGCCTCGAAGACGGCGCGGGGCACGCGCGCTCCGCCGAGCGCGGGGCCCTTCATGGAGCGGCAGGTGAGCGCGCACACGGCGCCCCCGAGGAAGGCGACGGCCAGGAGCGCGAGCGCCAGCGTCGAGTACGCCGCGACGCCGCGGCCGCGCACGAGCCACGCCGCCGCGTCGTCCAGCAGCTTCTCGGCGGCGACGTCGGGGAGCTTCTGGACCACCGCGGCGGCCAGCCAGCCGTAGAGGTCGTGGGAGAGTTTGGCCGCCGTTTGGAGGCAGGGCCCCCAAGCGTCGGCTGCGGCGCCCACCGGGATGTTGTCGGCGGCGACGGCCCTCGCCGCAGCGAGCCAGGCCCAGAGGTGGCTCGTGAGCCATGCCACCCAGGCTCTCGACGCCTCGGCGACGGCGTGCCTCGTCACGGCCGCCGGGAGCATCTCGGTGGCAACGGCCCGGGCCGCTGCGATCGCGCCCGTGACGACGGCCGAGAGGTTGGCAATGGGGGTGGCCATGGCTAGTGACTTGCTCTCGTGTGCTCTGGACTCTGGAGTCTGGTTTGGTGTGCTAGCGATGAGTGGAGCTTAAAGTCGAACGCGCGCGACTGAGGAGGCGGTAAAAGGGAAAGCAAGCTAGCAAAAGCCAAGAAAAGGGAAACAAGGCGGCGCCCACTCGGTAAAGCCACTTGCTTAGCCATGTTGTGTTTGCACTTGCGCATGTGATCGCAGTTCTGTAGGAAAAACCTGCTACCTGCTTTCGCCGGACGCTTTCTGTAGGAAAAACGTCAAGCACAACGCTAGCTGATCTATCAACAGCATTCTACTGGTAGCCGAGCCTGGGCGAAATCCAAGATTGGCCAACAATCCAACATGATCCATCGGACAAACACAATCGAACGACGACGTAGTATACTATCTACCACTAGGTGGGGAGCAGAATCCTGGCGTTCAGTCTATCGTAATGTGCTTTCGCAGTGGGTGATTCAGTCTAATATTGTGGCACCCCGAGCAAGCATTATGCCCACGCGCTGACGCTGATGAGGATGCGAAACCCGAACGCCGACGATCGCCGTGATCCTGTCGGCCAGCAAGGCGAGAGCTCAGAGTGAGGGCGCAAACGCCGCCGCATATGAAGGCAACTGCGAGGAGTGCGAGGGCTAGCAGCACACACACCGCGACGCCGCGGTCATGCAGGAACCAAGACCGCCAGCCGTGCTGGATCATGGCGGAGGCCTCTGCCTCCATTCGTGACACGACGGCCGAGGCGTCAGCGTCACTAGGGTTCAGCTTCTCGGAGGCCGCCGCGGCACATGCATACGCTGCGTCGGTCTCGAGCTTCTCTGCAGCAGTTGCCACTAGCCATCCATACAGACGGCGCAACGACTGCGACAATCGGGTGGCGGACTCCACCACGTCCTTGAAGGCCTGGGCCATGTCCGGAGGTTCTTGAGCAGCCGCGGCGAGCGACCACCCGTAGAGTTGACGCAGGAGGTTCGACGTCATTTCCAGCCACGGCTGCGAGGCTCGAACGGCGTACGGCAGCGTGTGCACGACCACGGCGGCCGCAGCAGCGAGCAGGCTCCACGCGGCTCCGACTAGGGACTCCGCCAATGCCACGGCCGCCGGGAGCATCACCGTCGCCAGACGCGCAGCTCCAGCGACGGCGGCGGACGAGAGGCTCCAGAGATAACTCAGCAGGACCTGCAGCGCCAGCCGCGAGGATTGAACCGCGGAACACGCCGCCGTCCTGGCCACCGCCACGGCGTACGGCAGGGTGTCGGTGGCCACGTCGACCGCGGCAGCGGCTACTGCACAGACGTAATAGATGAACCACGCCACCGACGCCGACGCGGTTGTGGTTGCGATTGCCATTATGTTGGCCACCAATGCCGCGGCCGGTGGGATTATCTCCGTGACAACGGCCTTCGCGGCACTCACCGTGCCCATGACGAGGGCTAAGAGGCTGGAGAACAGGGCGGCCATGATGGCTATCGAGCAGCTCTCCCTGTATCATCATCTACCCTCATAATTTATACCGGTGAAGATGACATATGTTCGTTCCGCTAGGAGCTGTCAATAGTTTCTCCCTTCTCTTGGTGACCAGGAAAAAAACATTCTATCTACCATTCTACCTCCAACTAAAGAGAAAGTTGCATCTCTCCCAAAAATTTGAAGGCCCGTAATAATTGTCTTTTCTTTTCCCTTTTTCCTTTTCCCCACCGCTCAAAAAATAACAGAACGAAAACGCACGATAGATCTGCCGCCTGCCAGGGTCCCAGCGTCTCGATCACTTGATGAAAGCCGAGAAGAGAGGAGACTCCCCCTCGAGTAGACCAAAAGTTTTTCATGGTTCCCGGAAGTTGGAACGACGCGGTTCAAACCTTCAACGCATGGAGATAAGTTGATCCGATTCATCACGGCGCAGTCCAGTCCCAACCGGCAAAGGCTACCTGAAGGCTCGCTTGCCTGCCTCTATGCATGATAATTACTTCTAGTTAAAAGATACACGGAAGTGCTGCCGCGAGAGCGTTTCACGTGAACTCGTCAGCTTGCGACGTGTGCGTGTACGGTACATATGGGCCCGTTTGGATGCTGCTCAGCGTTGGTGTGGGTCCACAGTGGGGACGACGGCACGACGCCACCAGTGACCCGTCTCCTCTCAGGGTCGTCCCGTCCACACGCTCGAGTGGATCTCGGGCTCTGCGACACGGCCCCAACGGCAACGCGCCGGCATTCGCGTGCAAGGACAGCCGTCGCGGCTGTCGGGAGAGGGGATGGCTTCGTCCACCACTGTCGTGTGCCGTGCCACGATCTGTACTGTCGGATCGGAGGATCTTCGACGGAACGACGCGGGCGACCGGATCTTCGACAGAACGACGCGAGCCAGGGACGGCGCGGGGGTTGTGGCCGGCGCTTCGCCGTTAGCCAGGTGAGTGCTCTCCTCTTCAGTGCCTCTTCTGTGGATCTCGTCGTGCACCGCTGTACTCCGGTGCCTGTGCCCATAGCGTTAGGTGAGGATTGTTCACCGGATTCTAAAATCCCAGAAATCCGCGCATTGCCTTGCCTCCGTGCGTGCTCCGCATCCGTCGTGTTGCCTGTGCTTTTCCAACAACGTCGACTCGCTGTTCTTCTGTCCTTCGCCATAGCGCCCATGCCGCTGCTTTCTACTACATATATGGAGTCCCTTCACTGGTGTTGGGGCGAAGGCGAAGACGCTACCCTTCGCTCGAAGCCTTCGCCAGTCTCGCTGCACCAACGGAGACGACGACTGGCAGACTCCACCCTTCGTCCGACACGCCAAAGGACGAAGACCTATGGCGAGGTCGCCCCATCCCGCGGCGTGGCCCAACACGAGGGCCCACGTGCAATCCGGCCCATCATAACGGGCCCCGCGCTGTCGCTGCGCATTACGGGCCTAAATTGTAAAGGTTTTTCTGTTATTACAGTATGTAACCCTGCTTTAATGGGAATATTCCGGGGAGGACCTAGGCACCTGAGGGCACATGCGTCCTTAATCCTTGACGTTGGGCACTCAGACACCTATAAATACCCCCGCACAGTGCCCTTGAGAGGCTAGATTAACAGAGCTATTGCCATCTCAAGAAAAAGCTTTGTTCGCATTGCTTTCACTCCCCCGTTGGATCAACTTGCCCAGGAGAGCAAGTTCCAACATTTGGCGCCCACCGTGGGGCTACGAAAAAACCACCCGCGATGGCACCCAAGAGAGCTAGCTCGAAGGCTGACAAGGCTGCGAAAGCAGCACTGCTGCCCGAGAAAAAGGCAAGGCCCTTGTCGACACCACCCACCAAGAGGCCTACGAAGACTACGCACTCAGCAAGAGGCAGCGCAACGAACAACCCACTCCCGAAGGCAGTCTCCGCACTTGCAGCTCTGGAGGACAATCGCAACTTCCCCCAGGCTTCGCTCCACCGGAGGGCGCGGACGCCACCGAGGACGGTGAAGTCATCGGCGTTTCAGCAGAAGAGCAGCTACAGCTGCGCGCCTTGCGCATCAAGAACTGCAACCTCCAGAAGCAAAAAGAAATCCTCGAGGCCAAGCGCCAACGTGTGTCTGCACAAGCCAAGGTGCGACAGATGATACGCGACGAAGAGCAGAAGGCTCAGGAGCGCGCTCGAACAAGAGATCGGCTCATGCAGCGCGAAGGCCAACTCGGCCTGCAACACGGCCCACCCCTCCAACAGCGCGCACAAGTCGAAGACCTGTACATCCCTCAGCGCGGCCACGCCATCCCACACGCCGCGGCCTTCCAAGGTGTCAACTACCTTGACGAGCGAAGTCCCCTGGCGCCACACCTGCAAGTATCACCATGGCCCGCCAACTTCAGGGCAGGGACCTATCCCAAGTACAACGGCAGCACTGACCCAGCACAGTATATCATGAGTTATCAGGTCGCCGTTGCATCATCTGGAGGGGACGACGCCATGATGGCCAAGTCATTCATCATCGCCCTCGAAGGCCCAGCCCTCACCTGGTACACCAGGTTGCCCCCATTGTCCATCGACTCCTGGAGAAGTCTCCGGGACAAATTCCTGCTCAACTTCCAAGGGTACCGCCGAGACACCGACGCCTTGGCTGAACTTTCACTCTGCAAGCAGCTGGAAAAAGAGACTCTGCGGGAGTACTACCGCAAGTTTCTGACCCTCAAGTCACAACTGCCTTCGGTTGATGACCAAATAGCCATCCACTACGCCATAAGTGGCCTTCGGGCCAGCGTCCTTTACAGCCACTGCATCAGGGATCCGCCCAAGAACCTCCAGGAGCTGTATTAGCTATTTGAAAAATACGCCAGATCCGAAGAGCTCCACCAGCGCAAAGTCGAGTCTCAGAGGAAACCCAAAGACACTCCACAGTCTAGCCGCACGTGGACGAGGCCCTCGCAGGCAGACTCCGGTCGGGACGCCCGCAATCAGCAGCAGGTGCACAACATCGTCAACTAGAACCCCGCTGGCGAGATCCCTCGTCGCCAGGAGTATCCCCCCAGGGCCGCGAAAACGGAACTCGTGGTCGGGGCTAGGGACGCGCGCAGCAGCCACGCAAATTTTACTGCTTGTTCCACGGCGAAGACTGCGTCCACCCTACAAGAGACTTGCCAGAAACGAAGGCCACCAGAGACAGGATGACACGAGTGCAACCAGCCGACAACCCTAGAGTTGTCGCGCACACATATCAACAACCCCCTCAGCCATACAACCACGGCCCCGTTCCGCATCCACCGCACCACGCATACCAACACCACCAGGAGGTACAAATTGTACCTCCCCCACCCCCACCTCCACACCAGCAACAACAAAACGTCCACCACCACAACCACCCCCAAGCCCCAAAGCAAGAAGACTTCGCCGATCAGCTGTATCGTGAAGTCATTCATATGATCACTGGGGGGTCCAGCACCGACTTCGACACAAAGCGACAGAAGAGGGACCATTACCGCAGCATCAACCACGTCGCCGTCACCGGTCCAGTCGTGCAGACAAAGTGGTCCCATGTGCCTTTGACCTTCGACGCCCGAGACGTCGATCTGCGCAGCGCACCACACATCGACGCCATGGTTATCAACTGCAGCGTGGCAGGATGGGATCTGCACAAAGTCTTAGTCGACAATGGCAGCCAGGCGGATATCATTTTCCTCCATGCCTTCGATCGCATGGGCATAAGCCACAGCCTGCTCAAGCCTTCGGACAACCCACTGTATGGCTTCGGCGGCAAGGTCACCTTTCCTGTCGGCAAAATAGAGTTACCCCTCTCCTTCGGTGTAGCACCCAATGCCCGAAGTGAGCAAGTCACGTTCGACATCGTCGACATGGTGTACCCGTACAACGCCATAATGGGCCGGGGTTCCATCAATAAGTTTGAGGCAACCATTCACGGACTTTACTTGTGCATGAAGATTCCAGGTCCGCAAGGCGCCATCACAGTCTACGGCAACCAGCAGGCTGCACGCAACATAGAAAGAGACTTCGTTCTCGGGCAAAGAAACATACACTGCCTCACGGCCCAGCGCGAGGCCCCCGAGTCTGCCAGCCCAAACGCTAAAGAACATGACAAAGCACAGCTGCAGAGCAACGACGGGACCAAGACTGTTCCCCTCGACCAAGCAACACCCAAGCAGACGGTCACCATCAGCGAAGACCTCACTTTGCCAAGGGAAAATATTGGGCTACCTGGTGTCGCACCGCGGGATTGAAGCCAATCCAACCAAAATCCAGGCCATCATCAACATGACGCCCCCACAGTCAGCCAGAGACGTCCAACGACTGACAGGCAGATTGGTCGCCCTCAACAGATTCATCTCTAAATCCACAGAGCGAAGCCTCCCTTTCCTCAAAACACTCCGCGGCGCAAAAGACTTCGCATGGGGACCAGAGCAGGCGGCAGCCTTCACTTCATTGAAGCAGTACCTGTCAGAGTTGGCGATTCTTACAAGCCCAGACCCCTCGCTACCCCTGTTGCTCTACATAGCAGCTTCGCCGCATGCGGTCAGCGCAGCACTGGTTCAAGAGCAGAGCAGAGAGGGTACGGTCAGGCAATGCCCAGTTTATTACGTCTCCGAAGTACTTACGAACTCAAAATGCAATATGACGGAACTGGAAAAAATCGCCTATGCAGTTGTTATGGCTTCGCGCAAATTGCGCCATTATTTTGAAGCATTCAAGGTCCGGGTCACCTCAGATACGGGACTCGGCGAATTGTTTAGAAATCCGGAGGCATCAGTCCGGATTGCCAAATGGGCGACCGAACTCTCCGGCTATCACATCACATTCGAACCCAGGACAGCCATCAAGTCACAAGTCCTGGCAGACTTCGTCGTCGACTGGACTGGGCCAATAACACAGCCAGACCCGTCCGCAGAGAATGTATGGACAATCCATTACGACGGCGCATGGTGCCATGCGGGGGCAGGCGCCGCTGCAGTCATTACTTCACCCATAGGGGTCAAGCACAGATACGCAACACGCCTCAGCTTTGCTTTGGAGTCTGACAGATGCACTAACAACATAGCAGAATACGAAGCTGTCATCCTCGGCCTTCACAAGCTAAGGGCACTTGGCGTCACCACCTGCATCATCATAACAGACTCCAAGGTAGTCGCCGGCCAAGTCGAGAAAGACTACGCAGCGAAGGACCCCGCACTTATGCAGTACCTCGCGGCTATCCGTAGTCTCAAGAGGCAATTCAAAGGTTTCACCTTGCAGCATGTGGACCGAGCCAAGAATGAGGAGGCCGACGCATTGGTCAAAGCAGCCGCCAGAGGCGAGGCCCTGCCCTCCGATGTATTCTACCATGTCATCGGCACGCCAGCCGTCCGCAACCCAGAGGGGCTCCAAATAACCAATGACAGCGAGGGCCACCGCATAGTCAACCTCATCATGACCGAAGACTGGCGGGCACCAATAACCCTGTTCCTGCAGGGGTACTATCATCCAACCGACATCAATGAGGCCAAGCGCCTCAAACATCGAAGCCGGGACTTCGCACTAATTGAAGGCCAGCTTTACAAGAAGGGGATCAGTCAACCTATGCTTAAATGTGTCACCGAGACCGAAGGCGTCCAAATTCTGCG
Organism: Zea mays; assembly: GCF_902167145.1. Taxonomy (NCBI): domain Eukaryota; kingdom Viridiplantae; phylum Streptophyta; class Magnoliopsida; order Poales; family Poaceae; genus Zea; species Zea mays. The sequence continues at coordinate 128,797,714 of NC_050104.1, forward strand.
TGAAGTCCACAGCGGGACTTGCGGCTCTCACGCAGGGCCTAGGGCCCTAGCCGCAAAGGTAATCCATCAAGGTTTCTACTGGCCTGCCATGATTTGCGTTGCAAATCGGGTCACAAGGTCCTGCGAAGCCTGCCAGAAATTTTCTCCGCGCTCGGGCAGCCCTTCGCAATTCACGAAGCTAATCGCCCACACGTGGCCTCTTCAGCGCTGGGGCCTGGACATTGTCGGGCCCCTACCCACGGCCCAGGGAAACCTCAAGTTCACCTTCGTTGCTGTTGAGTATTTTACCAAATGGATCGAGGCGAGGGTTGTATCCACAATAACATCGAAGACTGCCCAGAAATTCTTCTGGCAAAACATTATTTGCCGCTTCGGAGTCCCGTCCGAACTCACAGTTGACAATGGCAAGCAATTTGACAGCCAAGACTTCAAGGATTTCTGCTTCTCCATTGGCACCAAGCTTGCCTTCGCCTCAGTGTATCACCCGCAATCTAACGGAGTTGTGGAACGCGCCAATGGTAAAATTTTCACAGTTATCAAGAAAATGCTCCTCGACGACAAAAAAGGCAAGTGGGCCGACCTGTTACCTGAAGCGGTCTGGGCACTAAACACAACCGAGTGCAGGGCGACCGGGTTCACCCCTTTCCGCCTTCTATATGAATCGGAAGCCATGACCTCGCAAGAAATAAAACATGGGTCACCACAGACAGTTCCGTCAGCCGTCCCCGACGTGGACGAGCCTACTTTGAAGGACCTCATCAACGGAGACCGCGTCTTCGCCCTACAGGCTCTAAACAAATACCAAGCTCAAACAAAAGCATGGCGCGACCACACAGTCATCTCGAGGGAATTCAGCGAAGGAGATCTCATACTCGTCCGGACAGCACGAACAGAGTCCCGGGGCAAGCTAGAGCCCAAGTGGGAGGGCCCTTTCATCATCAAGATGAAGGCGTCCCCAGCGTGTACAGGCTCACAACGCCATCCAGCGAAGACTTAGAGCATTCTTGGAACATTGATAATCTCCGCAAATTTTTTGTTTGACTCCTCAGGACCGGCTCGCCCTTGTAATTTGCAAAACAATTTTATTCCGGCCCACACTCTTTTCCTCCCGGGGGGTGAGGTTTTTAACGGGGCAGAGCCATGTAATATACACGCGAAAAATCCCCCACAAAAACCTACGTCGAAAAAAGACCGCATCGATGGTCTTCGACATTCGACCAATACAAAGTCACCGCGAGGGGCAGCGCTGGCTACCTTCGCGTGCGACACTACGCGCAAAAGTCGCCTAAGGGTGCAGCCGGACTAGCACAACAAGTGCGCAAAATCGAAGTCTTCTTCAAAAGACTATCCGTGCAAAAGTCGCCCAAGGGTGCAGCCAGACTAGCACAACAAGTGCGCAAAATTGAAGTCTTCTTCAAAAGACTATCCGTGCAAAAGTCGCCCAAGGGTGCAGCCGGACTAGCACAACAAGTGCGCAAAATCGAAATCTTCTTCAAAAGACTATCCGTGCAAAAGTCGCCTAAGGGTGCAGCCGGACTAGCACACCAAGTGCGCAAAATCGAAGTCTTCCTCAAAAGACTATCCGTGCAAAAGTCGCCTAAGGGTGTAGCCGGACTAGCACGACAAGTGCGCAAAATCGAAGTCTTCTTCAAAAGACCACCCGTGCAAAAGTCGCCCAAGGGTGCAACCGGACTAGCACATCAAGCGCGCAAAATCGCAGGCACATCCGTGCGAAAATCTTCGTCGAAAAACTATCCGCGCAAAGACCGATTATAGGCGCAGCCGGACCGGCATAATAAACGCGCTAGATCAAATGCACAAGTCCCCCATGGGCACGGCTGGATCAGCGAAGGCACACAGACTCATCATACAAATTACAGTTACATACGTGCAGCGAGGGCACCACACATCACATTGGTTCAACCTTCAGGATGATACCCATCTCCCTATAGTTAAACAACATTATCCTCAGCTCTTCACCCTCAAAAAGATTTCGCAACTCCCCCTCACCTACGCTCACCCCAGCCGGCGAGGCCAACAATTCCCGCTTGCCAGCCCTGTCCACACGAAGACGACCACCCTCAACCTCACTCAACCTACGCTTCGCCACCGCCCTTTGCCGCCTACGCCCAGCACTCGGACCGGGAACAACATCCATCACACGCGGAGAAGTCTCCACCGCAGCCACATCCAATGCCGCGAAATAATCCAAATCCTCATCCGAAGACTCCTCCGTCCACACCAGCGAACTCCCAGAACTATCAGACTCAAAAAACTTAGACACAGAATCATCCGAATCATTTTCCGCAACCGCGGTCGAAGCCCCCACAAAATTAGCACTTTCAGTGGCGGTTGCGTGCGCAGGCCCAAAATCCTGAACCTGCACAGCAACCGAGGTTCAGTAACACGTAGACAAAATTTACAACTTCCCCTCCACCTATTCAACTACTTAGCCACCTGTGAAGGCGCGGTCGTGGCCGTAGGGTCTTTGACCGCCGGCTCCGCCACCACCTCCTGGGCGCCTTTGGCTGTCGGCACAGCGGCCAACACAGGGTCCTCACCGGCAGCAGCAGGCACGGGCGCATCCGACGAGCCTTCACCAGCATCCGAGGGCAGCACCGGTTTGCCCTCCGCAGCCTCGGGCGGCGCGCCGGCTAGACTTTCGAAGTCCTCGACGTCCTCGGCGCGCTCCATCTGTAGCAGCAGCACATTCTTTCAGCAAACACCACACACACCAACGCACAACAAACCACAACAAAACAATAAACATCACCTGCCCCCTCGCTCGGTCGGACCGCTCCCTGACAGCCTCCCGACCATACGCCCCCACATCCTATCAAACAGTGCCCCCGCTGACTGCTTCACAACTGGTTCTTCGGCCTTAAAAATCTCGCGTTCAAAGCTCTCGTCAGCTTGGTCGAAGACCTCGAAGTGTCTGCAGCCCTCGCGAGACAGCGCGTTCATGGCCCCTTCGCAGGTGACGAGGGAGGCAAAGGACATGAAACCCTCCACGAGGGTCGGGAGCACCTGCAGTTCCTCTTGCAGCCACTCGAGGAAGCGAAGGCCCGCCTCTCGGTTGGGCACCTCGAAGTCAGCTGTCCGCGCACCCAGCTCGCGGTACGACTCCACGAGCTGTGCGCGCGTCCATTCCACTTCCGGGCGCGTAGAGGCCTCAGCCTTCTCCACGCGGCCGCGCAAAGCGTTGAACCGCTCCTCCCATTCCTCCGCGCGTTGGCTGGCAAGGCTTCCCTCCGCCCGCGCCAGTTTGGCTGCCGCCTGCGCGGCCTGCGCCTCGGCAATAGCCTGGTTGGCCTCCCTCCTTTCTTCCACCAGCTGGCGCCGGAGGTCTGTCCTCTCGGCCTCCAGGGCGGCCACCTTCTTCGCCAACCTGCGACTCTTGCTCTCTGCAGCCGACTTCTCCCGGATGGCGTCCGCGTGCTGCGCCCGAAGTCTCTCGACTTCGGCAGACACATCTACAGTGAGGGCACCCGACGCCACGCGGTCGGCAAAGTCGGCCGCCTAACAGAAATACATGAGACCACAATCCCCATGAAAACGGCAAACCTCGAAGTCCAGCTCAACTTACTTGACTTAGCTGCTGCGACAGCTGCAGCGACGCCTCCCTCAGCCGGCGGGACATGGTGCCCGCCTCGCCCTTGACGGCAGCGGCCGACAAAATCTCGCCGCTTGCGCAGAAAGTGCTACCCTTTGCCCCGACCACCGCGGTTGACGCCGTGGTTGCCACCGCAGGCGGGACAACAACCATTTGCCCCTCGCCTGACCCTGCAATGTACCACTGGTAAAAAAAAACTTACCGACGAAATAGTTGTCCACGCTAATATTTGTGCCGAAGTCGGCAATGTGCTTCCCCGGCGAAGGCAACTCCCGGACCTTCGCGGCCTCGCCCTGGGTCGACTTGGTTCCGCCGGCAGCAACAGCCTTCGCACTCTCCGACACCTTGCTGGAGCCGGGTGCGGCCGGTTTCGTGGCCAGCGTCGGCTGGCTACCACCGGCGGCGGCAGCCTTCGCGCTCCCCCGCGCTCTCTTCGCTTCACGCCTAGGATCGGGGAGCCTGACGATCGCCCGACGCTTCTGCGCAGCATCCTGGCGATCCTTGTTCATCACTGCCGACACAACAGCAGCAATATTTCGTCCGTAAGGGAAAATCTTCAATCCACGAGCTATACGCGACGTAGACATGTCTTCGCCCTCTGCCTAGGGGATCGGAAGATTCTTTGGCTACCGACCCCTGGTAACCTCCAGCATTCGCGCCGAAGGCTCCCGGAGCTCGGGCGAAGACATCCTTCCCCCGGGGGCCGCGCATGTCCCCATCAACTCCACAACAAAATTATCGGACACCCCCTTTTCCCCCACTATAGTACCTAATTTTCTCTTCTTAGTGGCTGGGGCGGCCTCCTGCGATGGCCCTTCCTCGGTACCGCCCATCGGTTTCTTCCCGCGGCGGTCGGCGGCGTCTTCCCCGGGGTAACCACCGCAAGGTAAACGGTTCAACTCGAAGACCCGATTCAGCTTGTCATTGGTCCCACGGATATCCCAGCTCCGCAGACCCTCTGTCTTCGGCACGTAGCGCCCCACAATCCTCGCCGCACCGTCTTCCGCTTCACGCACGAATGCGGCGGGATCTCGGCCATGCAAATCCAGTGCGAAGGCAGGACTCCGCACCAGCATCCTGCCATGGGAGGGCATCTGGCGAGGGCATACTTCGCCCAGCGCCCAGCCACGCGCCAAGGGCCATACCCCATACCCGACAAACTCCTCAACAAGGTCGCGCCCGCTACTCATGCGGGCCACGCACCGAAGGGCCCCTTCGTTTTCATCCTCCTCTGCTACCTCAAACTGCAGGTACGCTGCGTAATAATGCGAACACATGACAACCACGTGGAGCCCTGGATGGTCTTCGACTGTGCCTTCGGCAACGTAGAACCAAAATTCCCACCAGTTGCCCCATTTATTGCGGGCGCAGGGAACCAAGTCCACGACTTCCTTCGAAGTCTTACCGGTCTTCGGCGTAAATGAGCAAGATCCAAATTGAGCAATCTTATTTTCGATTTTCCTTTTCTGCCAATGCAGACAATAATGCTTCGCGAAGACTTCAACAGAGGGCTGCCCGTCGTACGAAGTCGTTGCCCAGACATACTTTGCCAGGGCCACCACGACATTCGGTGTCAGCTGGTGGACCTGGACTTCGAATCTACGGAGCACCTCTCCCACAAATCGATGCGTGGGCAGACGAAGGCCAGCGTCGAAAAAAGCCTCGAAGACGACTAACTCGCCTTCTGGCTCGGGGACCTCCTCTGCCCTCGGGACACGTGCCACTCCGTCGCCAAAATACCCAAGTTGTTGCATGTATTGCACGTGGACTGAGGACATCCGCGACGTGCCGAATTCCACTGTGTCGCCGGGACGCAACTCCTCCGCCGCCACATTGCTTAGCGTCTCCTCGGACGATGCGCCGGCCGGTGGTGTATCGGCAGCAGAAGAGGAAGAGGACGGCATAGCTACATACCGTCGGCGGCGGCGGGCGGTCTGCTTGACACGGGCCAGATCTCCGACGAGCAGGAGCAAGGAGGGCAGACGAGCAAGCGAGCGGTTTGAAAAGAAGTTAGGGTTTTCGCGGCGCGCGGAAAGATAAAGTTCAAAACGCGTCGCCCCCACCCCCTTTTATACACAGGGCGCGGCGCTTCGGGAAACCCGCAATCCAACAGTGCGGCATCAATCAACGGTCATGTCAAAAACCCCCACGGAACCACTTCAAGAGAGGGCAGCGTCTCCACCATCTAGCGACGCCTTCGACACCAGAAGAATTGGTCGAACTGGTCCCTCAGAGGGCAAATGTTGGGGCGAAGGCGAAGACGCTACCCTTCGCTCGAAGCCTTCGCCAGTCTCGCTGCACCAACGGAGACGACGACTGGTAGACTCCACCCTTCGTCCAACACGCCAAAGGACGAAGACCTATGGCGAGGTCGCACCATCCCGCGGTGTCGCCCAACACGAGGGCCCACGTGCAATCCGGCCCATCATAACGGGCCCCGCGCTGTCGCTGTGCATTACGGGCCTAAATTGTAAAGGTTTTTCTGTTATTACAGTCTGTAACCCTGCTTTAATGGGAATATTTCGGGGAGGACCTAGGCACCTGAGGGCACATGCTTCCTTAATCCTTGGCGCTGGGTACTCAGACACCTATAAATACCCCCGCACAGTGCCCTTGAGAGGCTAGATTAACAGAGCTATTGCCATCTCAAGAAAAAGCCTTGTTCGCATTGCTTTCACTCCCCCGTTGGATCAACTTGCCCAGGAGAGCAAGTTCCAACAACTGGTGTCTTCCTCTTTCCCTCGGTCTGGTACCCGGCGAAAGCGCCTTTCTCCTCCTCAACTCTGTCGCCGTCGTCCGTCCCTTTCTTCTTATCCTGTTTTCTCTTGCGTCGGTTCCTGGCCATCTCTTCATTGCATCCATGTGCGTTGGATCATAGTGTATGGTGTTCTTGTAGATCTGCTACGTAGCAGAAGAGCAGATATGTGCAGGTCCTCAGGTCGTCCTGTCGGTCTCTTATGTAGCTATTCAAGGTGAGCCACTGCTTCCACCATTCCTTGCTTTGTTATGTTGATTTGGTGTCGTGATTCATTTTGTCCTACACGTTTTAGCGCTACTTTCTATGCCTTTTGCATGCATAGATAGTTGTTTCCTGTTTCACTGGATACAGACATTTAGATACATGCATATATGGATAGACTACCTGCATTTTTTTAGATTAGGTGTGGTCATGTAGCACTTCCTTAGTTGTCACTATGTGGCACATCAATTTCTTGGAACTATACTTTTTTGGGGAGAAACAGAGTTATCTAGGCTATCCCGAGGCCTAAGATTAAGTTCATCACAGAGTAATCTGGGAATTTGTAAGGCTCATATAGGAACAAATAGTTGAAGGAGGTTCGGTGAAATTTATCTATTACCACGGTTATCTGTTACCCAACCTATGAAGTTCTACATATAGTACAGGAAATGGACGCCGGAGCAGCTCCTATGTTCCATTGAAGAACGAAGACAGTCCAATTCTGAATGATAAGAAAAATACCAAGGTATATCAGGTAACCCATCCTTGAATTTCAGATTGCCTTTATTTGTCATGAACATTATTTTCCTTGTTATTCTATTTATCCTCTACATTCACTTTCTATTTGTTGCTTAATGGTTAAGAGCTTGAATTTAGTGCATGACCACACTCTCTGGTTATTTGATGGTTAACCACTTGAATTTTTCATTGTGTACAGACTACACTAAGTCAGACAATGTAGATTTCTAATGTGCTTAAGCATCCATATATCAACTGTATTGAGCTTAAGCATCCCATATTTCCGATGTGCTTAAGCATCCCATATGTAGTTTCAGCCCATCTATTGAATTTGGTATTAGTCCAGAATATAGACATCACATATATCTATGTAAATTTAGAATTCTAAATACAGTTAGGCACGACACTGCTCAGTTTATGTCGTTTAAGTTGTGCTTCATGCAAAGATGACAAGGAGACAAGTATCCACAGGTCTGATAATAGTATTTAATTATCTAAGCTTGTCAAATTGCTAGATTCAAGAATGCGAGTCTCTATAAACAAAATAAATATTACACCAAAGTGTATATGATTATATACATCCATGGTCAGGCAGAGATCATTAAGAATGTTTGAATTGGCTGGTGTCCTAACTCATATGTTTCATTTGAACAAATCAACGGATGAACTGCTAAGACATGTACGCCGTCGTCCTGTTGTCAGTATGGGTTTCCTGAATGCAACAGAGTGCCATACTTGCCACCACATTACCTTCGACATCTATCAGTTCCGATTAAATAAATAGTTGGTTCATAATAACTTAGTGCTGAATTTGCCAACACAGTTGCCTACTGCGATAAATAACATTATGTAGAAACAAAACAAAAATAACATTTTGCAGAAACATAAATGGAAGTTGATGCAGTTTACTTCTTAGATTCCTCTAATCAAAGAATTCCTTCGTACAGAGTGTTGCTCGCACTTTGTTTGCTTTTGATGTGGTGTTCTACCAAACTATCGTTGTTTGTTGGTTGAGTGATTGGCGCACTATGTACTTTATTGCCGCTAAGGTATCCTTTGGTTTGCATATTTGTAACGTAGTGGATAGTTGATAACGTTAACTCATATGCTATTTGCGCTCCACTGTTTTTGTCAACCATTATGCTGAAAACCTGCGAGGATTATTCTTTTTGCCACACCCTGTTTTTTTACCATTATGTTGGGAGGTTGCCAAGATTATTCTTTTTTATCGTTCGAATGCTTGATTGCAACTGTAGGGCGCGCGAAGCGCGCCCCATGATCTAGTTTAACCTCTAAACTTCGATGGGTACTTGACTCAATGGTGCGGGCGTATGAGAAGATTTTGACCCACAGGTATAACCTGCATCTGACACGATGTTTCGCAGGTGTGTGCGTGCGTGTTTCTATTTCAAACCGCGGGTGACCCGCACCCGACCTAAAATTAAGTTTTTTTATTTTACACAAAAATGTTAAGACACAACAATAATAATTTTAAATAAGTAGCTTGGCTAATGATTTATATAATGTTTTGTTGTTGCTCAATATGAGAAGGCTCAAAATCTACCTCCCTATCGTCGTAGCTGTAACATTGCATTGAAGGATAGAAAATCTTCACTACCTCCTAGTAATATAAGTAAACAAGAGGCTTGCATATAATTTGATACAAGCTAAAAAGTGCAATAAATCTCTTTTGAATAGTTGGCATGATAGGTTGCAAATCTATAAACACATCATTATGCACTAGTGAAACATTATCTCTTCATGAAGGAACGTTGCTACAACGGTACAACCAAAAGATGTAACACAATATAGGAGTATAGTGCAATATTTGACTTTTGACTAGACCTCATATTACATTCATGGTTAACAACGGTATGTCAATTTTTGCATAGCCTTCTCTTATACTAATCTTAGTGCAAAATTTGCAAATCCTTCTCAATGATAGTGAATGGTTACTTAAATACAAATTAGGTATGCTGTCTAGATGATAAAAGATATTTGCTATTTTTCTAGAGAATAATTTTATTTTCTTGAAATGTAAAGAAGCATAAAACACTGCCTAGATTCAGTAATAAAACAGAATACAAAGCATTAGGGCATGTACATCTGTAGGATCTAGGACATCGGCTAGAGGGGGGTGAATAGATGATTTTGACTAAAATAAAAAATACTAGGGAAATTTAATCAATATAACAAGAGGTATAAATTCTCTAGTGATAACAAGTAAACAATCTATAAGAATCAACTAAGGTGATTGAATACTTGAAGAACAATATGCAAAATACTAATCACTTGCACGACAATAAGTAATGCAAGAAAATGAAGACACTGGATTTTATCATGTGGTATCGGTGATTTGCCGATCACCCCTAATCCACGTTGAGGTGGACTTCAAGCTCTCACTTGCTCCTCTATCAAGACACGACTTGATCTTTGAGCCAAGTGGACAAGAAATCACTCAATACCTCGATTCCACTAATGTCACCTTTGTCGCTCCGACGAGGTAGGCGCAAACCCCTCACAATCAACACCGCGGCTTCTCCACAATCTTCTTGGAGAGCTCGACGGAGACAACACCCGAGCCGTCTAGGAGGCGACAACCTCCAAGAGTAACAAGTCGATGATGCTTGCTCGGTGTACCACCTAGTGCCTCAAGAATCACCAATGGATGCAAATGCACTAGGAACACTCAATCTCTCACTAGAATGCAATCTCAAGCAATGAGTGTGAGAGAATGAGTTGGAGGAACACAAATGAGCTCAATGTGTGCAAGAAATGACCAAGAGAGCCCTCACACACGAGCTCCCCTTCTATTTTGTCACACCCGGTTTTAGAAGGCAAACCGAATGCGAACCATGTACGTGCCAGGATCAGTTATTCACGTACACAGCAGTTACATAACATGGACATCATCACACGGTGCTCAAAATAGTATTAAAAGGGAAAAAATAGTTGATTACATCATACGTCTGAGACGTCCACATAGTCCTTACAATAAATCAAAGTACGGAAAAGAAACGTAGATAAACGCGGCCTTCACAGGCAGCCGACTGGGGGTTGCCGCTAACCCACGCCTAGAACTCGTCGTAGTCTTGGAACTCCTGGAAGTCTCCTTCCACAACTTCATCTTCTCCTGAGCAGTGGTTGCAATGCTGACAACCTGGGGATGGGGGGGGTTTGGTGTGTAGAGCAAGGGTGAGTACACATCAACATACTCAGCAAGTATCCTGTTTGGCTGTAGTGGACTAGCTTTATGTGGGGATAAGTCAAGCAGTTGCTTTTAGTTGGTCAGATTATTATTTACTAATAGAAAGCCAGGTTTTAGCATTAACCCAAGTTATTAGCCCGATGTACCCTTTCCAAACGGAAAGAATACCACTTACCAGCACCATGTTCATAACCAAAACCATCGATTTCATAGCCACCTGTACCATAATGTCTTTGATCAAGTACCACTAATCACTGGAGCTCCCTTGGCCGCTCATAACCGCGAGCACGGCTGATATATCAGTTTTCAAACACTCTGCAGAGGTTGTGCACTTTACCCACAAGCCGTGATTCCCATTCTGCCCGGAGATCATGACTCTCCATTGATCACTACCAAGGTGACCCAGCAGGGCATCACTACATAGCCTTTACAAAGATTCCCCGGGGCTGTAACCGCCCGTTAGGTTTCCTAAATGTACCGCACTCCTCCCCAAGGGACAAATCAACCTTGGCAGAGCGAGCCGCATACACCGAGTCCCATTGACGACACGACGACGAAGCGAACTACACCCCGGATCCTCTAATTATTCAGCTAGGGGCATCCCATTCCACCCTCATGGTTGCACTATTTTCCCGGGCGGTCATCCATAGAACAGGTCCTTACGGAGAGGCACTCGAGAAACCGCTCGAGCCCCCTTGAAGACCACAAGTATAACATCATAATAAGAGAAGGGAAAACAGCGTATCATAGATAATCTCATCATGTTCATTGATTAGAGTTAAGCAATAGCATAAAGCTAAGCAATAATAATCCGACCCACATAGGTAAACAAGGACATGGATAACAAAAGCTAGTCAATCCTTAGGCATAAATGTGTAATACGGGAGGTGAATTAAAGAATGAATAGGACAGAGATAGGTCAAAGGACACTTGCCTCCACCAACCGATTGCTGCTCAGGGGCTTCTCCTGCGGGTTCCTCGGGCTCTTCGACCGGGTCGTTCTCTAAGCGAGTGCAAACATACATACATCCATCCATTGAAATTAGGAAACCAACAGTACACCATACAAGAGAACAAGTAAAGCAAATATGCATAGAATACCACATACGATAATGAATTTACCTTGGTTAGAAAGAAACAAGAGAAGGTCTCGCAGGGGTTAAAGCTTATGCTCGAGGGGCACTACGGGTAAACGAATGACTAGACGTCACGTGCTCTAGTTTTAATTGGTTCTTACAAAAGAATTAGCTACATGCACTAATGTAATCGCGACCACTTTTAGTAGATTAACATTGAACTAGATAGATGATTAGTTATACAAATTAACTAACGTAACCAATTTCCAAATTGAGACTCCTATCTTATTAATATAAACATGGGATTAGCGCGCATAGGACACGGGGGGGGGGGTAGACGGGGCGTCTGGGGGTAGACGGGGCACGACGGGTCGTGCCAAGGCACGCGCACTACGCGGGCACGCGCGCGAGGCCGCACGCACACGCCACGGACTAGCCGTGCGCACGCCGGGGCCGAGCGCTAGCCGAGCTCAAAGCCGCGCGCCATAGGCACGCTGGGCCAAGCTCGAGGCCACGCAGGGGCCGACACGACGCGAGCAAGGCACGGCGGGGCGAGCGGGCAAGCACGCCGGGGAAAGCGAGCGCGGGCGAGCGAGGATACGGCCGGACGAGGCCGAGCGCGGGGACGGGCGGCCGAGCCGGGGCACGGGGCGGTTGAACGGGGGGGGGGGGGCGGCCGAGCTCGCCGGGAGGCGGGCGGCCGAGCCGGGCACGGGGCGGGGCGGCTCGCCGGAGGGCGGCCGGGGGCAGGGCCGAGCGCGGCTCGCCGGGGGGCGGCTGGGCACGGGGCGGCGCGGGTTGCTGGGGCGGCCAGGGAGCCGGCCGAGCGGGCGGGGCGCCGCGGGCTCGCCGGACGAGGGCGGGGCCGGGGACGGCGAGGCGGAGCGCGGCGCGGCCGGGCGGCTCGCCGGCGCGCGCGCGGGCGCGGGGCCGGGGACGGGCGCGGGGCTCGTCGGGGGCGAGGCGGGGTCGGCGCGGGACGGGCTCGCCGGAGCGGGGCCGGGCGCGGGGGCGGGGCGGGCTCGCCGCGGCGAGGGGCGGGCGGCGCGGGGTGGCCGGGCCGGACGGGGTTGGGGGCGCGAACGGCCGGGGTGGCCGGGGCCGGAGCCGGCCGGGCGCGGGCGAGGAGAGGGTGGCCGGGGCCGGGCCGAGCTCGCCGGGACGGTCGAGCCGGGGGGCCGAGCCGGGCGGCGCGGGTGAGGGGAGGGCACCGGAGGGAGGAGAGGGAGGAAGGAGGGGGAGGAGAGGAGGGAGGAGGAGGGGGGAGCCTCACCGGCGGGCAGGGAGGGGCGGCGGCGGTGGCTCGGACGAGCAGGGGAGGGCGGCGGCGGCGGTTAGGGCAGGGGAGGGGGATTTGGGGAAGGGGAGGGGGAGGGAGGGGCGGCTGGGCCGGCCATGGGCCCAAAGCGGGGGCGCGGCGGGGGGCGAGGTGGGCCGCGGCCAAGCCGGCCCACGACGCGAGGGGGGGGAAGGGGGCGGCCGGCTGGGCCGCGCGCGCTAAAGGGGGGGGGGGGGCTGGGCCAAAAGGGGAGGAGAGAGGGGGGAAAAGAAAAGAAAAAGGTTTTTTTCTTTTTTTCTAAAATCCATTTTCCTAGATGAAGGCTTTTCACATTTTTAAACACCCAAAAAGTATGCATGGTTCGGCATGATGCTTCACACAAAATAAAGTATCCTAAGGTTTTGCTTTAGACGAGGTCTAAAGCCAAAACCCGCTGCGACTTTGGAAAAGATCAAGGCTTAGCAAGAAGAAAAGGGAAAAAAGGAAAGAGTAACACCTAAATTTGGTGAGAGAAAAGAAGAAAAAAATTCTACCCCCAAATTCAGGGCGTTACAAACCTATCCCCCTTAAAAGAATCTCGCCCTCGAGATTCAGGGTTGGCTAGCAAAGAGCTCAGGGTATTTAGCCATCAGATCATCTTCACGCTCCCAGGTTGCTTCTTCCTCAGAGTGGTGATTCCATCTAACTTATCACATTCTGATGGTCTTCCTTCGGGTGACTCTGTCTGCAACCTCAAGGATTTGCACTGGCTTCTCAACGTAGGTCAAGTCCTCCTGGACTTCAAGACCTTCCACTGGCAACTACTCTTCTGGCACATGCAAGCACTTCTTCAACTGAGACACATGAAAGACATCATGCACAGCAGACAAATTCTCTGGCAAATTGAGCTGGTAAGCCACTTCTCCACGTCTTGCAAGAATCTGATACGGACCAACGTAGCGGGGTGCTAGCTTGCCTTTCACTCCGAACCTTCTGACTCCTCTGATCGGTGACACTTTCAAATAGACAAAGTCTCCGACTTCGAAACTCAGCTCTCTTCTTCTTATGTCTGCATAGCTTCGCTGCCTTGATTGCGCTATTTTCAGATTCTCTCGAACCATTCTGATGTTCTCTTCAGCTTCCAGCAGAATATCTGGCCCAAACACTTGCTTCTCTCCAGGCTGATCCCACTGCAATGGAGTTCTACAACTCCTTCCATAGAGTGCCTGAAATGGTGACATCCTCAAACTGGCCTGGTAACTGTTGTTATAGGAAAACTCTGCATAAGGCAATCTCTTGTCCCATCCGGACTGATCCTGTAACGCACAGGCTCTCAACATGTCTTCAAGAATTTGATTGGTTCTTTCGGTCTGACCATCTGTCTGCGGGTGGTAAGCTGAACTGAAATTCAGATGTGTGCCCAAGGCTTCATGCAACTGCTGCCAGAAATGAGAGGTGAACTGCGTTCCTCTGTCTGACACTATCTTCTTTGGCACACCATGAAGACAAACGATCCGAGACATATACAATTCTGCCAATACTGCACTGCTGTAGTTGGTCTTGACAGGTATGAAGTGGGCTGACTTGGTTAAACGGTCCACTACTACCCAAATGGAATCGTAGCCGGCTCGTGTGCGAGGCAATCCGACTATGAAATCCATACCGATTTCATCCCATTTCCACTGAGGGATCTGCAACGGTTGCAACAACCCAGCAGGTCTCTGGTGCTCTGCCTTAATTCTTCGACAACTATCGCACATAGCCACATGCTCTGCGATTTCCCTCTTCATTCCGTACCACCAGAATTTCTTCTTCAGATCCTGATACATCTTCTCACTACCAGGGTGAATCGAATAAGCTGTCTCATGAGCTTCCTTGAGAATCAACTCCCGAATAGACTGGACATTGGGAACACACAAGCGGTCTTTGAACCCTATCACGCCTTCTGCATCTTCTCGAAAATCTTTGCCCTTGCCTTCTAGAATCAGTCGCCGGATCTCACTGATCTTCTCATCATTCTTCTGCGCTTCTTTGATTTCGCGCTCCAAGGTAGGTTTCAACTCGACTGTGACTCCTCGCGAATTGTTCAAAAATCCGAGACTCAACCTGTCAAACTCCTTGGCCAACTCATAAGGCATCGGATGAGCGACCATCAGATTGACTTGACTCTTCCTGCTCAAAGCATCTGCCACTACGTTCGCTTTGCCTGGATGATAATGAATCTCCAACTCATAATCTTTGATCAACTCTAACCATCTTCGCTGCCTCATATTCAACTCTGACTGAGTGAATATGTACTTCAGACTCTTGTGGTCTGTGTAAACATCACATTTCTGTCCATACAAGTAGTGCCTCCATGTCTTCAGTGCGTGAACCACTGCTGCCAACTCTAGATCATGGATTGGGTAATTCTTCTCATGAACCTTCAGCTGTCGAGACGAGTAAGCCACAACTCTTCCCTCTTGCATTAACACACATCCCAAACCTGTGTAACAAGCATCACAATACACCGAGAAGGGCTTGTGCACATCAGACAAGACTAGGACAGGCGCTGTTGTCAACTTCTCTTTCAGCGCTTCGAAGGCCTCTTGGCATTTCTGGGTCCACCTGAACTCAACCTTGTTGCCTAGCAACGCTGTCATTGGTTTCGCAATCTTCGAAAACCCTTCAATGAATCGCCAATAATATCCGGCCATTCCAATGAAACTCTTAATTCCTCGAGTATCTGTTGGCGCTTTCCAGTTCAGAATGTCTGCCACTTTCTTCGGATCCACAGCCAATCCTTCTTTGTTGATTATGTGACCCA
Organism: Zea mays; assembly: GCF_902167145.1. Lineage (NCBI taxonomy): Eukaryota > Viridiplantae > Streptophyta > Magnoliopsida > Poales > Poaceae > Zea > Zea mays. The sequence goes on from NC_050104.1 coordinate 128,813,153, forward strand.
AGAACAGGACTTCATTGATCTAGAATTCACACTTGCTCAACTTTGCATACAACTGGTGCTCTCGCAATCTCTGCAATACCATCTTCAAATGATCTGCATGCTCTTCTTCGCTTTGAGAGTAAATCAGAATGTCATCGATGAATACCACCACAAACTTGTCAAGGTAATCCATGAATACACTGTTCATCAAGTTCATAAAGAACGCTGGCGCATTGGTCAAACCAAAAGACATCACTGTGAACTCATACAAACCATACTTGGTAATGAATGCCGTCTTCGGAATGTCCGAAGGTCGGATCCTGAGCTGATGATAACCTGACCTCAGATCAATCTTGGAGAACACACTGGCTCCTCTCAACTGGTCGAACAGATCTTCTATTCTGGGCAAAGGGTACTTGTTCTTGATCGTGACTTCATTCAAAGCTCGGTAGTCGATGCACATCCTTTTGGTGCCATCTTTCTTTTCCACGAACAAGACAGGAGCGGCCCAAGGCGAGGTGCTTGGCCGGATGTAACCTTTCTCTGACAGCTCATCAATTTGCTTCTTAAGCTCAACCAACTCTGGTCCAGATATTCTGTAAGCTCTCTTAAAGATAGGGGAGGTTCCAGGAAGAAGCTCTATGGCAAACTCAACTTTCCGCTCTGGTGGCATACCCGGTAAGTCCTTTGGAAACACATCTGGGAACTTGGACACAACCTTGATACTCTCAATTGGGTCTGCTTCACTGCTATCGACAGCTATCTAATAACAACTTCCTTTCTTTGGCTCAGGCGGGACTAACTCGGTCACCACTTCCTCTCCTAGTGGGGACACCAACTTGATTGTTCTCTTATCACAACTGATTACTGCCTGATACTTATCTAGCCAATTCATCCCTAGGATGACATCTATTCCCTGAGTACCCATTACTATAAGGTTAGCGGGAAATGCTATCCCCCTTATTTCCACACATACGTTCAAACAAATACTATCGGCTCGAATTCTACCACCGGCTGAGTCGATCTGAATGGGGGTTGACATGGTAGTAGTTGGAAGATTATGTGCTTCTACCCATGATGCAGTAATGAAAGAATGTGTTGCTCCAGTATCAAATAACACTTCTGCAATATGGGAGTCGACTGGGAACATACCTACTATCATGCCGGGGGTCTCCTGAACTGCTTCAGCCTCCAAGTGATTCAGTCTTCCATGATTGTAACGCGGCTGAGAGCGGTTGCCTGCTCCAGGCTGAGACGCGTTCTGCTTTGCTGGGGCATTGGGGCCTGACTGCTGCTGGGCTGCCTTCTTCGGACATTGCATCACCCAATGGCCTTGCTCTCCACAGTGGAAACATGCTCTGTTTCCAACCTGAGCTGGTGCTGCCTGATTGTTCTACTGGGTTGCTAGGGCAGGAAGACGAGGTGCCTGCTGATTCTGCCTCTGAAACTGACCTCCTGACTGATTGCTCTGACGGTTCTGATACTGGTGCTGAGGATACTGCCTTTGAAACTGCTGATGCTGCTGAGGTGGACGCTGGTTCTGCCTGAACTGCTGAGTTTGATTGCCTGAGAAACGAGGACGACTGCTGCTTCCAGGCTGGGGTCCACTGATCTTGCGCTTACGATCCTCCATCTCTTTACGCTTCCTTTCTGTCATGATTGCTCTGTCAATCAGGTGCTGAAATGTCGGGAAGGTATGATTCATCAGCTGATAATGCAGAGGGTCAACCAAGCCTCTCAGGAAACGGTACTGCCGCTTGGCGTCAGTGTTGACATCTTCAGGAGCATAGCGAGACAGCTGCAGAAATCTGTCCCGGTATTCACTGACAGACGATGACCCTTGTTTGAGAGCCAGGAACTCCTCCTTCTTCACTGTCATCAGACCTGCAGGTACATGGTACTGACAAAAGCTACCTCTGAACTCTTCCCAGGCAATGGCGTCGGGGTGGGCATGGGTGGCGAGGTAAGACTCCCACCATGACTGGGCTGCTCCTCTCAACAGACGGGGACCATACAGGACTTTCTCCCTGTCATCGCACTGAGCGGTATGCAACTCCCACTCCACAGTGCGCAGCCAGTCTTCAGCATCAATGGGGTCAGAAGAATGAGCAAACGTCGATGGATGACCTCTCATGAATTCAGCATGCTTGTCTCTGGGCATCTGAGGCTGAGGCTGAGGTGGTGCCTGATGCTGCTGTTGCTGCTGCTGCTGAATGGCGGCCAGAGTCTGACCGATGGCTTGAACTGCCTGAGTCTGCATCAGAAACATCTGCTCGATGGACATCGGGGGCGGGGGCGGCAGGTGCTGCTGCTGGGGCACCTCCTCCTGTTGAGCGGCTCGCTCCTGCTGAGCACGCCTTCCTCCTCTGCGCCTGTTTTCTGACATCTGCAGAATGCAACCACACATCAGAACTGATCTGGCAAATCTTGCAGCATAAGAAAAGAGTATAGAATTCTTCAACAGCACTGAACAGATGAGCATCTTCACTGATCTCCAACACAGACCACACAGCTTCTCAGATAAAAAGGAAAGTAGAATAAAAAGGTTCCCCAACTATATAACTAACTCCATTAACATAATAGGTAAACCAAAATGCAGGGGATACCCACACTCTGGTGATAATCATTACAAAGATCCAAACCAAACATAGTTCATCATGACAAACATAAATGCACAGGATATAGCAAACTACCCTGTCTAACTAAGACTAACTAAGACCGAGACTAACGCTAAGACTGTAGCTTCTACGTATATATTTCGTATTAATTACGAGATCCAACTCTAACGATCTATGGTTCTAGATTTATCTTGGTCTTGCAGTCGGGATTGCCATAAGACTGGTGTCCACGCCGAGGTGAGCGATACGGGTGCTGAGTCCCGACGGGAGCGGGGGAGCCATCGTCCAGGTGACGACGTTCCGCGCGCTCAGCCCGCAGCAGGGCGACCTCAGCACGAGCCCTACTCAGCTCGTCTAGCGCATGGTCCAGCTCCGTGTTTAGCACGGCGGCTAGGTTGACTGTGCTACTCAACCTAGGATTTCCCTCACCGACAGGTGAGACAATCACGCCTCCTGTGCTGCCAGATGGACGGCGGGGGTAATACTTCAGGTCAAGACCGTCAGCTACCCCACCGAAAACCGAGCAGTAGTGCGAAAGCGCACGCCGTGCAGCATCTTGCATGGCTGCCTCAGCTGAGTCCCGCTCAGAGATAGAATAGTGCTCTGAGCAGGCCTCCGCACCCTGGAGACTGTTCTCCGGACGGCGCACCAAGCAGGTTGCCTCCCAACGGTCCGGGTAGACCCCGCGACTATGCTGGTAGACCACACAGCGATACTCGATGGACCAAGTACGCCGGTTAAGTGCCCGACGTAGCAGGGTGTCGAGCGCATCGTGGAAGTGACACCCGCGAGCAGCGTCGCGAGTGATGGGTCGAGCAACCCATCCTTCCGGCTCATGGTCAGCAGAGAAGTCGGTGTCGTGGCTCGAGCTGTCGTCGCCACCTCCGTCGTCTGGGTCTCCTCCAGCAGCTACTCTAGAGGCTGGGGCGCCCAGTGGTGGTGCAGGGGGCGCCTCCAGAGGAAGCACAGGGGAGCAGCTCCTCACGGACTCTATCTCCTGTTGGAGCGAGAAGGAAGAGCCCTGCTGCTCCTGTCGTCGACGTTCCTGCTCCTCATGCAGGCGGTGACGCAGCCTCTCCAAGTGGCTGGACTGTCCGGCCACGGGACGGCGAAGCGGACGCTCAGCAAGGCGGGAGGGTAAGAAGGGGATGACGGACTTTCGTGCAGTGTGTCTAAGTCGAGCCATCTACAATAGACATCACAAGCAAAAGGGTGAGAACAGAATTAATTTGACCAGCAAATAATGAATCATAAATAAATGAAGGATTAGAATAAAACACAATTTTCAGCAAGGTATAATATATAGTAGAACATAGGTTTGGTCGGTATGACCAACTTTTGAAGGGATATCAAAGTCAAGGTAGGGACAGAGGTCTATAATCCTTAGAACGACCATTCTATTCTAGGTTAGCGGTCCTACAGTCAGCACGGCTTTGATACCACTTATGTCACACCCGGTTTTAGAAGGCAAACCGAATGCGAACCATGTACGTGCCAGGATCAGTTATTCACGTACACAGCAGTTACATAACATGGACATCATCACACGGTGCTCAAAATAGTATTAAAAGGGAAAAAATAGTTGATTACATCATACGTCTGAGATGTCCACATAGTCCTTACAATAAATCAAAGTGCAGAAAAGAAACGTAGATAAACGCGGTCTTCACAGGCAGCCGACTGGGGGTTGCCGCTAACCCACGCCTAGAACTCGTCGTAGTCTTGGAACTCCTGGAAGTCTCCTTCCACAACTTCATCTTCTCCTGAGCAGTGGTTTCAATGCTGACAACCTGGGGATGGGGGGGGGGTTTGGTGTGTAGAGCAAGGGTGAGTACACATCAACATACTCAGCAAGTATCCTGTTTGGCTGTAGTGGACTAGCTTTATGTGGGGATAAGTCAAGCAGTTGCTTTTAGTTGGTCAGATTATTATTACTAATAGAAAGCCAGGTTTTAGCATTAACCCAAGTTATTAGCCCGATGTACCCTTTCCAAACGGAAAGAATACCACTTACCAGCACCATGTTCATAACCAAAACCATCGATTTCCTAGCCACCTATACCATAATGTCTTTGATCAAGTACCACTAATCACTGGAGCTCCCTTGGCCGCTCATAACCGCGAGCACGGCTGATATATCAGTTTTCAAACACTCTGCAGAGGTTGTGCACTTTACCCACAAGCCGTGATTCCCATTCTGCCCGGAGATCATGACTCTCCATTGATCACTACCAAGGTGACCCAGCAGGGCATCACTACATAGCCTTTACAAAGATTCCCCGGGGCTGTAGCCGCCCGTTAGGTTTCCTAAATGTACCGCACTCCTCCCCAAGGGACAAATCAACCTTGGCAGAGCGAGCCGCATACACCGAGCCCCATTGACGGCACGACGGCGAAGCGAACTACACCCCGGATCCTCTAATTATTCAGCTAAGGGCATCCCATTCCACCCTCATGGTTGCACTGTTTTCCCGGGCGGTCATCCATAGAACAGGTCCTTACGGAGAGGCACTCGAGAAACCGCTCGAGCCCCCTTGAAGACCACAAGTATAACATCATAATAAGAGAAGGGAAAACAACGTATCATAGATAATCTCATCATGTTCATTGATTAGAGTTAAGCAATAGCATAAAGCTAAGCAATAATAATCCGACCCACATAGGTAAACAAGGACATGGATAACAAAAGCTAGTCAATCCTTAGGCATAAATGTGTAATGCGGGAGGTGAATTAAAGAATGAATAGGATAGAGATAGGTCAAAGGACACTTGCCTCCACCAACCGATTGCTGCTCAGGGGCTTCTCCTGCGGGTTCCTCGGGCTCTTCGACCGGGTCGTTCTCTAAGCGAGTGCAAACATACATACATCCATCCATTGAAATTAGGAAACCAACAGTACACCATACAAGAGAACAAGTAAAGCAAATATGCATAGAATACCACATACGATAATGAATTTACCTTGGTTAGAAAGAAACAAGAGAAGGTCTCGCAGGGGTTAAAGCTTATGCTTGAGGGGCACTACGGGTAAACGAATGACTAGACGTCACGTGCTCTAGTTTTAATTGGTTCTAACAAAAGAATTAGCTACATGCACTAATGTCATCGCGACCACTTTTAGTAGATTAACATTGAACGAGATAGATGATTAGTTATACAAATTAACTAACGTAACCAATTTCCAAATTGAGACTCCTATCTTATTAATATAAACATGGGATTAGCGCGCATAGGACACGGGGGGGTAGACGGGGCGTCTGGGGTAGACGGGGCACGACGGGTCGTGCCAAGGCACGCGCACTACGCGGGCACGCGCGCGAGGCCGCACGCACACGCCACGGACTAGTCGTGCGCATGTCGGGGCCGAGCGCTAGCCGAGCTCAAAGCTGCGCGCCATAGGCACGCTGGGCCAAGCTCGAGGCCACGCAGGGGCCGACACGACGCGAGCAAGGCACGACGGGGCGAGCGGGCAAGCACGCCGGGGAAAGCGAGCGCAGGCGAGCGAGGATACGGCCGGACGAGGCCGAGCGCGGGGACGGGCGGCCGAGCCGGGGCACGGGGCGGTTGAACTGGGGGGGCGGCCGAGCTCGCCGGGAGGCGGGCGGCCGAGCCGGGGGCGCGCGCACGTGGGCGGGTGGGGTTTGCCGAGGACGGGCGCGGCGGGGGCCGAGGGCGGCCGGGGGCAGGGCCGAGCGCGGCTCGCCGGGGGCGGCCGGGCACGGGGCGGCGCGGGTTGCTGGGGCGACCAGGGAGCCGGCCGAGCGGGCGGGGCGCTGCGGGCTCGCCGGACGAGGGCGGGGCCGGGCGGCTTGCCGGCGCGCGCGCGGGCGCGGGGCTCGTCGGGGGCGAGGCGGGGGGGCGGGCTCGCCGGGGGCGAGGCGGGGTCGGCGCGGGACGGGCTCGCCGGAGCGGGGCCGGGCGTGGGGGCGGGGTGGGCTCACCGCGGCGAGGGGCGGGCGGCGCGGGGTGGCCGGGCCGGACGGGGTCGGGGGCGCGAACGGCCGGGGTGGCCGAGGCCGGAGCCGGCCGGGCGCGGGCGAGGAGAGGGCGGCCGGGGCCGGGCCGAGCTCGCCGGGACGGCCGAGCCGGGGGGCCGAGCCGGGCGGCACGGGTGAGGGGAGGGCGCCGGAGGGAGGAGAGGGAGGAAGGAGGGGGAGGAGAGGAGGGAGGAGGAGGGGGGGAGCCTCACCGGCGGGCGGGGAGGGGCGGCGGCGGCGGCTCGGACGAGCAGGGGAGGGCGGCGGCGGCGGTTAGGGCAGGGGAGGGGGATTTGGGGAAGGGGAGGGGGGAGGGAGGGGCGGCTGGGCCGGCCATGGGCCCAAAGCGGGGGCGCGGCGGGGGGCGAGGTGGGCCGCGGCCAAGCCGGCCCACGACACGAGGGGGGGGGAAGGGGGCGGCCGGCTGGGCCGACCGGCCAGCTAGGCCGCGCGCGCCAAAGGGGGGGGGGGCTGGGCCAAAAGGGGAGGAGAGAGGGGGAAAAGAAAAGAAAAAGGTTTTTTTTCTTTTTTTCTAAAATCCATTTTCCTAGATGAAGGCTTTTCACATTTTTAAACACCCAAAAAGTATGCATGGTTCGGCATGATGCTTCACACAAAATAAAGTATCCTAGGGTTTTGCTTTAGACGAGGTCTAAAGCCAAAACCCGCTGCGACTTTGGAAAAGATCAAGGCTTAGCGAGAAGAAAAGGGAAAAAAGGAAAGAGTAACGCCTGAATTTGGTGAGAGAAAAGAAGAAAAAAAATTCTACCCCCAAATTCAGGGCGTTACATATTTATAGCACACCACTCAAATCCAACCGTTATGTGCAAACAACACATGTTCTGCGCACACGCGGACGGTCCGCGCCCTAGGGCCGGACGGTCCGCCGTACACATAACGGCTAGTATTCCCGTTTGAAATCTGTCAGAGTTGTAAGAAAAGTGAGGTCCGGACAGTCCGCCATCCTTGGTCGGACCGTCCGCGACCTGGCAACATGGAGCACCGGAGCTCTGACAAAGTGGAATTTAACACATGCGGACCGTCCGCCTACAAGGCCGGACGGTCCGTGACCTGGGAGACAGTACTGTCCGGGCTTATCCTCTGGACAGTTCGTAGTACAAATCCCAAAAACCACACAGCTTCTGCCCAAACCAAATTTGGCACCTGCGGACGGTCCGCCCTACAAGACGGGACTGTCCGCACAATAATTTAGGGACTGTGCCGAGAGCAACCTTCTCTGGTCAGGACTGTGGACGGTCCGACCCCAAGGCCCGGATGGTCCGTAGTACAAAAGAACAGGACATGTCCGAAGTGCACACACTTCGGACCCCTACTGGAGGATCGCAGACGGTCCGCCCACATGGCTCGGACGGTCCGCCTATCCAAGACTTTGGCAATTTTCAAACATGCTTTTGAAAAGATTTTTAACCCATGAAATTTGAAGCGTTGTTAGTCCTCATGCAAATGCAACCACTAGATGCTCTATGAGGCACTAAGTTTTACACAGATCAAAGTCATTGACCCCTCTTAATAGTACGACCATCTAGCCTACTAATCCGGTCACATAACTTCTCTAAACTCCTGTAGATCGGCAAAAACCAAACCTATGTTATACCTTTGCCTTCACTTGATGCACAACCAATGCTTATAAATCTTCAAGATTCTGTTCTATGTGTTCCAACCCTGCATTCTTATTTCTCCAAGAACCGTTAGTCCACAAACAGTTGTCATTAATTACCAAAACATCACTAATGGGCCTAGATGATTCACAATCTCCCCCTTTTTGGTAATTGATGACAACACTACACATTGTATTCAAGAGAAGTTTTGTTTTTCAAATCTCCCTCATATCTTAGGTATAAGGAGGATTTTAGAGATGAGTTTCATAAGACTTATCTTGATTTGAAGTTCTGTACGAGAGATAGATAAATCCAATAAAACTCAGAATGTAGGAATAGCTCCCCCTATGTGTGTGCATGATATTTCAAGCTGAAGATACAACACACATAATTGATCGGAGTTTTGATGGAGATCTTCCTACAGTCATGGTTATCGAGGCATACAAGATGTAATATGCAAAGTAAGCGCAACAATTATAATCACTCCTCGATCAACCATTCACAGAATAATTTGAACTAATTTAAGCATAAGATTTAACACGCATAGTTCAACCCACAGAATATTACAAATAGTTGTCCACAGGCATAAGACATGAATATTACAAGTAGTTGTCCACAGGCATAAGACATAGAGTTCAAATAGTAACCAATACCAAGTGCATAAGACGTAAAATAGTGCATAAGACATAAAATGGTAAACATGCACATGCATAGTCTTAATGTCCACATAAGCGAGCTCCCCCTGAATATGATATCTTCTCTTCTCTCCCCCTTTGGCATCAATTGCCACAAAGGAGGGGCCTCACTGACCACTAGGTGGAGGATACATGCTATAATAGTGAGTGCTGAAGGTGTCAAAGAGAGAGGAGAAATGCCCAAAGTCCTGCTGGAGCTGCTGCTGCCTCTGACTTATCTCTTGCATGCTTTCATTGGTAGAGAGATTGTCAAACTGACTAGACAGAGCCCCCATGTTGTCCTGGAAACTTTGCTGCATATTGTTTAGTCTGGTCATGATGGGATCAGTGACATGGTCTTGGATGTGACTGCAAAATTCAGAAAGCTCAGAGTTTATTGCATCCAAGTTATCATCAAAGCAAGATTGCATGGCATCCATGCGCTGGTCCATATGGGTCATCATTCCCTGGAAGCGACTATCCATGTGGGTCTGAAGCCCTTGCTGCATGTTCTGAAAGTATGGGTCAAAATAACCTGGATCAGGCTGCCAATACTGCTGAGGCTGAGGAGGAGGTGGAGGAGGAGGCATCTGCTCCGCATTAGCTTCAGGAGCGTCTCCTGCATCATAACCAGCTTCTTCCTCATCATCTGGGAAGGGAGTGAGAGGCCTGGTGAGGAATCCAATCTCATTCTTGAAGGGCCTAAAAGGTGTGTGAACAATCTCATAGTGCCCCTCAAATCTGGTCTTGGCTTTAATGAGAGCCATAATGTACGGAGCATAGGCTAAGTTCTGGTTTTTGTACATTTTGAGATCATTTAACTGTCTCATCATGAATAGCACAACATTCATTACCTCACCATTCATGACATGGTGGATAATGTTCCAGAACTTGTCTCTAATTTTGCTCTTATCTCCACTCTTGGGAAGAATTGTGACTTTGGCAATTTTGTTAATCACAGCAAGATGATGCCTCAGTCCTGCTATCTCTCCAAACCTCCTGAGAATTCCCAACCTTGCTGGCTCATAGAACTGCACAAATTCTTCAAAGTTATCTTCAGTGTATAAATCAATCCCAATTGAAATGGTACCATAATCCAGACTGTTTGCAGCTGCAAATTCAGCAAATGTTGCAGAATATCTCTTGAAACCAGTCATCCATGTGATGGATTCCTCATCGATATCAATCTCAGCAGTGGCCAGGAATTGCTTTACTGCCATCTCACTGAAATCAGTCCTCTGACCCATAAAGTGGTAGAGACCACATGCCTCAAATTTTGGAATCAGGTCCTCCATAACTGATTGTCCTAGCATAAAAGTCCAATCTATCACTTGATGCTTGTGAAAGTTGGTATCCATCAGTGTGTCCCAAAAAACATCAAATTGGAGCTGAGTGTGAAAGAATTGAACATTGGTGTCTGAGGGCAGAGCATATTGATTGACAGTCCGCCTGGAGCAATATTCTGCCATTGAGAACCTCCTCTTTGGATAAGTCCATCCTGTGATGTCAATAGGATAGTCAGGATGAGTATGCGGAACATCTTCTATATCCATAGAGACACTGCCCCTAGCTGAAGATTAGGCCTCTGAGTCTGTGGTTGGATTATAGTCTGCATCGTCTGCATGAGGGCGCTTTGATTTGAAACGACCGACAAGCTTCTTCCGAAGACCACCCAAACCACTGCAATATATCTGAGAAATAATCATAGGTGAATTGTTGAAAACGCCACAATCATAGAGAAAGAAAGTGCAACTTTCTGTCAGGGTCCGGACTGTCCGCGCTGGGGGGCCGGACTGTCCGCGCCCACCTGGCGGCCGGTCCGCGACCGACCAAGGGCGATTGTCTAGAACCCTAGCCACCCCAATCATTCAATCAATGATTCGGCAGAAAATATCCATCCAAACTTATTCAAATTTTTGCACAACATACACAAAGAGTAGAACTAGCAATTCCACCAATCAGATTTGTGAATCCATTGCTTAATTCTAGATCAGAGAGGAAATCCGAAGAATCCCCAAATTTGAAGAAATTTGATGAAATCCATGAGATTATGAAATACCGGGATGAAGACATGATTGTTGAACTTCCCGCAAGCTTCCGGACAGTCCGTGCGCAAGTTCCCTTCACGGTCCGCTCACAAGCGACGAGAGTCTCCTTTAGGCGTGTGGAGAGTGTGAGAGGAGAAGGCAACGGATGAAAGTGACAAGTTGACTGCCTCTGTCCGAACTTAACTGCCTGTCGCGGACGGTCCACGTAGGGGCGGCGGATGGTCCACGCCCTGGTAACTCAGACTATCTCCTCCGCTGACTCGGACTGTCTAGATCCTGATACGGTGGATGGTCCACGGTCCATAGGCGGACGGTCCGCGGCCTGATACTCAAAACTTCAAACTTTGTCCATTTTCTGATTTTGAATTTCAAATCTGATTTGATGCTCATATATGGACATTTCGACCAATCCAAGGGTTAGTATGCATGCATATACACATTATGTATTTGAGAAATACACATTTTCATATAGAACTATTTAGATCAATCGAGAATGAAAAATTTATCAAAAATACCCAATAAATTGCCTAGAGAGCATATTTAGAAGCGAAATGCAATACTACACATGTGTGTTCAACCTCAATCCACATTTGAGAGATCTATCACATTCATTTCACTTCTTAATGTGCAAAATCTCGTTTCATCCAATGGCTTTGTAAATATATCGGCCAATTGATCATCCATGCCAATTGAATATATAGAGATATCTCCCTTTCCAACATGATCCCTCAAGAAGTGATGTCGTATATCAATATGCTTAGTTCTTGAGTGTTGGACCAGATTTATAGCCAATTTTACCGCACTCTCATTATCACACATGAGAGGCACATTCTTAAAAATGACCCCATAATCCAATAGAGTTTGTTTCATCCATAATAATTGAGCACAACAATTATCGGCCGATATATATTCCGCCTCGGCGGTAGAGAGAGCAACATAATTTTTATTTTTAGAAGACCATGAAACAAGAGATCTCCCAAGAAATTGATAACAACCGGAGGTGCTTTTCCTATCAACTTTGCAACCCGTGTAATCCGAATCCGAATATCCAATTAATTCAAATTGAGCACCTTTGGGATACCATAGACCAATATTGGGAGTATACTTCAAATATCTTAGTATTCTTTTAGCGGCCTTCAAGTGAATCTCTCTAGGTGAAGCTTGAAATCGAGCACACATGCAAACACTAAACATAACATCGGGCCTAGATGCGGTAATATAAAGTATACTACCAATTATTGAGCGATAAAGTTTTTGATCAACCATAGTACCTCCCTCATCTAAGTCTAGATGATCATTTGTTGCCATAGGAGTCTTGATAGGCTTTGCATTCTCTAAGTCAAACTTTTTTAGCATGTCCTTCAAATATTTTGATTGACTTATAACGATTCCATCTTTCAATTGTTTGATTTGAAGACCAAGGAAGAAGCTCAATTTGAGAGCACCTAGAGGGGGGGTGAATAGGTGATCCTATAAAACTTGAACTTAATGCCACAGAAACTTGGTTAAGCGTTAGCACAGTATTGCCAAGTGGCTAGAGAAGAGTCTTAGCGAAACACAATAACCACAAGAGAATCAACACAGGTAGACACAGTGGTTTATCCCGTGGTTCGGCCAAGTACAACACTTGCCTACTTCCACGTTGTGGCGTTCCAACGGACGAGGGTTGCAATCAACCCCTCTCAAGCGGTCCAAAGACCCACTTGAATACCACGGTGTTTGCTTTTCTTTTCTATATCCCGTTCGCGAGGAATCTCCACAACTTAGAGTCTCTCGCCCTTACAAAGATGTTCACAAAGAAGCACAGAGTAAGGGAGGGATTAGCAACTCACACAAGACACAAAGATCACAGCAAATACGCACACACAAGACCCAGACTTAAGCTCAAAAGACTAGCACACTAGAACGGAGCTCAAATCACTAGAATGTCGAACAAGTGCGCAAGAATGGAGTGTGAGTGATCAAGAGTGCTCAGGGAATGCTTGGTATACTCCTCCATGCGCCTAGGGTCCCTTTTATAGCCCCAAGGCAGCTAGGAGCCGTTGAGAGCAATCCGGGAAGGCAATTCTTGCCTTCTGTCGCCTGACGCACCGGACAGTCCGGTGCACCACCGGACACTGTCCGGTGCAGATTTCCTTCCTTATTTGGCGAAGCCGACCGTTGGCAGCCTTGGAGCCGTTGGCGCACCGGACACTGTCCGGTGCCCCCTCCCGACCGTTGGCTCGGCCACGTGTCTCGCGCGGATCGCGCAGCCGACCGTTGGCCCGGCCGACCGTTGGCTCACCGGACAGTCCGGTGCACACCGAACAGTCCGGTGAATTATAGCCGTACGCCGTTAATTTATTCCCGAGAGCGGCAAGTTCGCCTGAGCCAGCCTGGCACACCGGACACTGTCCGGTGCACCACCGGACAGTCCGGTGCACCCAGACAGAGCTGGCTTTGGCTGAACAAGGCCATCTCTTCTCCAATTCGATTTCTCCTGTTTCCAGCACTTAGACACAATACATTAGTCACTAAAACAATGTACTAAGTCTGAGAAACATATATTTATACTTGATTTGTACTTTGTCCACCATTTGACACTTAGGCACTTGTGTTGGACACTAAATCACCAAAACACTTAGAAATGGCCCAAGGGCACATTTCCCTTTCAATCTCCCCCTTTTTGGTGATTAATGCCAACATAACATAAAGTAAGTAGAACAAGTACAAAATCAATTCAAATAAGAACTCAAATTTGTTTAGTATCAAATTTGGCATATATGGATCATTCTTTGCCACCACTTGGTTTGTTTTTGCAAATCAAACTCAATTTCCTATCTCTAAGTCAAACGCACATGTTGAAACATAAAGAGAGATATTTCACGAAAAATTGATCAAGGATTCAAAAACTCCCCCTTTTTACCATAATTAAACCTTCTCCCCATAGGAGACCAACTTTCGACAATAAGAGCAATTAAGAGTATTTTGACAAACAAAAACTCTAACTCTATTATTTTCAAAATTCACAAGTGGTAGCCGATCCATTTATTGCTTTGGCCTTATTTTCTCCCCCTTTGGCATCAAGCACCAAAACGGGATCAATTTTGGCCCTTTAACCCCATTGCCTCACCAAAATCTTCAACTGAGAGTAAAAAGGCAATAAGAGTACTAAGATGAACTTGGAAGAAGTTACTCGTTCATCGGAGTGCAGTGGAAGTCTTGCATGGTCCAAGTCCACCTTTTCCCTTTCACTCCACTTTCGAGACTAAATCAGGCAAACTCAAGCACACAGTTAGTCTCAAAGGGTCAAGTTGTAGCACATCTCCTCCTAAATTTGTGCATCGCTTGCAAAGGACTTGTGAGGTCCGGGGAGTGCATGTACAACTTAAGCACCATAAATAAACAACACAATGCAAAAGGAACATGATCAAAGGCATAAACACATGTATGCTATAAATCAATCCAAGTTCCGCGAATCTAAGACATTTAGTTCACTACGCAACTTGCAAAAGGTCTGCTCATCTAAAGGCTTGGTAAAGATATCGACTAGCTGGTTCTCGGAGCTAACATGAAACACTTCGATATCTCCCTTTTGCTGGTGGTCTCTCAAAAAGTGATGTCGGATGTCTATGTGCTTTGTGCGGCTGTGTTCAACAGGATTATCCGCCATACGGATAGCACTCTCATTATCACATAGGAGTGGGACTTTGCTCAGATTGTAGCCAAAGTCCCTGAGGGTTTGCCTCATCCAAAGTAGTTGCGCGCAACACTGTCCTGCGGCAACGTACTCGGCCTCAGCGGTGGATAGGGCAACGGAGGTTTGTTTCTTAGAACTCCATGACACCAGGGACCTTCCTAAGAATTGGCACGTCCCCGATGTACTCTTCCTATCGACCTTACACCCAGCATAGTCGGAGTCTGAATACCCAATCAAGTCAAAGGTAGACCCCTTTGGATACCAGATCCCGAAACAAGGCGTAGCGACTAAATATCTAAGAATTCGCTTCACAGCCACTAAGTGACACTCCTTAGGATCGGATTGAAATCTAGCACACATGCATACGCTAAGCATAATATCCGGTCTACTAGCACATAAATAAAGTAAAGACCCTATCATAGACTGGTATGCTTTTTGATCAACGGACTTACCTCCTTTGTTGAGGTCAGTGTGTCCGTCGGTTCCCATCGGAGTCTTTGCGGGCTTGGCGTCCTTCATCCCAAACCTCTTGATCAAATCTTGTGTGTACTTCGTTTGGGAGATGAAGGTTCCATCCTTGAGTTGCCTCACTTGGAACCCAAGGAAGTAGCTTAACTCGCCCATCATCGACATCTCGAATTTCTGAGTCATCACCCTACTAAACTCTTCACAAGACTTTTGGTTAGTAGAACCAAATATTATGTCATCGACATAAATTTGGCACACAAAAAGATCACCATCACAAGTCTTAGTAAAAAGAGTTGGATCGGCTTTCCCAACCTTGAAAGCATTAGCAATTAAAAAGTCTCTAAGGCATTCATACCATGCTCTTGGGGCTTGCTTAAGTCCATAGAGCGCCTTAGAGAGCTTACACACGTGGTCGGGGTACCGTTCATCCTCGAAGCCAGGGGGTTGCTCCACGTACACCTCCTCCTTGATTGGCCCGTTGAGGAAAGCGCTCTTCACATCCATTTGGAACAACCTGAAGGAATGGTGAGTGGCATATGCTAGCAAGATACGAATGGACTCTAGCCTAGCCACAGGAGCAAAAGTCTCCTCAAAGTCCAAACCTGCGACTTGGGCATAACCTTTTGCCACAAGTCGTGCCTTGTTCCTTGTCACCACCCCGTGCTCGTCTTGTTTGTTGTGGAACACCCACTTGGTTCCCACAACATTTTGCTTGGGACGAGGCACCAGTGTCCAAACTTCATTTCTTTTGAAGTTGTTGAGCTCCTCCTGCATGGCCAACACCCAGTCCAGATCTAGCAAGGCCTCCTCTACCCTGAAAGGCTCAATAGAAGAGACAAAGGAGTAATGCTCACAAAAATTAACTAATCGAGATCGAGTAGTTACTCCCTTGCTAATATCACCCAAAATTTGGTCGACGGGATGATCCCTTTGAATCATCGCTCGAACTTGGGTTGGAGGTGCCGGTTGCGCTTCTTCCTCCATTGCAAGATCATCTTGTGCTCCCCCTTGATCACACGCCTCCTGCTCATCATCTTGAGTTGGGGGATGCACCATTGTTGAGGAAGAAGGTTGATCTTGTTCATCTTGTTCCTGTGGCCACACATCTCCAATCGTCATGGTGCGTATTGCGGTCGTTGGAACTTCTTCTTCATCTACATCATCAAAATCAACAACTTGCTCTCTTGGAGAGCAATTAGTCTCATCAAATACAACGTCGCTAGAGACTTCAACCAAACCCGATGATTTGTTGAAGACTCTATACGCCTTTGTATTTGAGTCATAACCTAACAAAAACCCTTCTACGGCTTTGGGAGCAAATTTGGAATTCCTACCCTTCTTCACTAGAATGTAGCATTTACTCCCAAAAACTCGAAAATACGAAACATTGGGTTTGTTACCGGTTAGTAGCTCATACGACGTCTTCTTGAGGAGGCGATGAAGGTAGACCCTGTTGATGGCGTGGCAAGCCGTGTTCACGGCTTCCGACCAGAAGCGCTTGGGGGTCTTGAACTCTCCAAGCATCGTCCTCGCCATGTCTATAAGCGTCCTGTTCTTCCTCTCTACCACACCATTTTGCTGTGGTGTGTAGGGAGCGGAGAACTCGTGCTTGATCCCTTCCTCCTCAAGGTACTCCTCCACTTGAAGGTTCTTGAACTCGGACCCATTGTCGCTCCTTATCTTTTTCACCTTGAGCTCAAACTCGTTTTGAGCTCTCCTTAGGAAGCGCTTGAGGGTCCCTTGGGTTTCAGATTTATCCTGCAAAAAGAATACCCAAGTGAAGCGGGAAAAGTCATCAACTATAACAAGACCATACTTACTTCCTCCTATACTTAGATAGGCGACGGGTCCGAATAGGTCCATGTGAAGCATCTCCAAAGGTCTTGATGTGGTCATCACATTTTTGGTGTGATGAGAGCTTCCCACCTGTTTGCCTGCTTGACAAGCTGCACAAGGTCTATCTTTTTCGAATTGCACATTAGTTAAACCTATCACGTGTTCTCCCTTTAGAAGCTTGTGAAGGTTCTTCATCCCCACATGTGCTAAGCGGCGATGCCACAGCCTGCCCATGCTAGTCTTAGCAATTAAGCATGCATCTAGACCGGCCTCCTCTTTTGCAAAATCAACTAAGTAAAGTTTGCCGTCTAATACACCCTTAAAAGCTAGTGAACCATCACTTCTTCTAATGACAGACACATCTACATTTGTGAATAGACAATTATATCCCATATTGCATAATTGACTAACAGATAACAAATTATATCCAAGAGACTCAACTAAAAACACATTAGATATAGAGTGCTCTCATGAAATAGCAATTTTACCTAACCCTTTTACCTTGCCTTGATTCCCATCACCGAATATTATTGAATCTTGGGAATCCTTGTTTTTGACGTAGGAGGTGAACATCTTCTTCTCCCCCGTCATATGGTTTGTGCATCCGCTGTCGATAATCCAGCTTGATCCCACGGATGCATAAACCTGCAAGGCAAATTTAGGCTTGGGTCTTAGGTACCCAACTCTTGTTGGGTCCTACAAGGTTAGTCACAATTGTCTTAGGGACCCAAATGCAAGTTTTGTCTCCCTTGCATTTTGCCCCTAATTTTCTAGCAACTATCTTCCTATCCTTTCTACAAATGGAAAAGGAAGCATTTAAAGCATGATATATGGTAGAAGGTTCATTAATTTTCCTAGGAACATTAACACCATTTCTCCTAGGCACATTTCTACCATGCATACAGGAAGAACTAGAAGCAAACATAGCATATGAATCATAAACATGTGAATCAAAAGCATCATAACTTCTATTTGCATTTCTAGCATGTCTCCTATCATGATACATAAAAGCATGGTTCTTTTTAGCACTACTAGCCATAGGGGCCTTCCCTTTCTCCTTGGCGGGGATGGGAGCCTTATGGCTTGTTAGGTTCTTGGCTTCCCTCTTGAAACCAAGTCCATCCTTAATTGAGGGGTGTCTACCAATCGTGTAGGCATCCCTTGCAAATTTTAACTTATCAAATTCACTTTTGCTAGTCTTAAGTTGGGCATTAAGACTAGCCACTTCATCATTCAATTTAGAAATTGAAACTAGGTGTTCACTACAAGCATCAACATTAAAATCTTTACACCTAGTGCAAACCACAACATGTTCTACACAAGATGTTGATTTATTAGCTATTTCTAACTTAGCATTCAAGTCATCGTTTATGCTTTTTAAACTAGAAATAGAGTCATGGCATGTGGACAATTCACAAGAAAGCATTTCATTCCTCTTTATTTCTAAAGCAAGGGATTTTTGAGCTTCTACAAACTTATCATGTTCATCATATAAGAGATCCTCTTGCTTTTCTAGCAATCTATTCTTATCATTCAAAGCATCAATCAATTCATTTATTTTATCCACCTTGGTTCTATCTAGACCCTTGAATAAAAATGAATAATCTATTTCATCATCATCACTAGACTCATCCTCACTTGAAGAAGCATAAGTACTAGTGTTACGAGCGCTTACCTTCTTTTCCCTTGCCATGAGGCAAGTGTGATGCTCGTTTGGGAAGAGGGATGACTTGTTGAAGGCAGTGGCGGCGAGTCCTTCGTTGTCGGAGTCGAACGACGAACAATTCGAGTCCCACTCCTTGCCAAGATGTGCCTCGCCTTTTGCCTTCTTATAGTTCTTCTTCTTCTCCCTCTTGTTCCCTTGTTCCTGGTCACTATCATTGTCGGGGCAATTAGCAATAAAATGACCAACCTTACCACATTTGAAGCATGAGCGCTTCCCCTTTGTCTTGGTCTTGCTTGGCTGCCCCTTGCGACCCTTTAGCGCCGTCTTGAAGCGCTTGATGATGAGGGCCATTTCTTCATCATTGAGCCGGCCGCCTCAACTTGCGCCACCTTGCTAGGTAGCGCCTCCTTGCTCCTCGTTGCCTTGAGAGCAATGGGTTGAGGCTCATGGATTGGACCGTTCAACGCGTCGTTGACATATCTTGCCTCCTTGATCATCATTCGCCCGCTTACAAATTTTCCAAGAACTTCTTCGGGTGACATCTTGGTGTACCTAGGATTTTCACGGATATTGTTCACCAAATGTGGATCAAGTACAGTAAAGGATCTTAGCATTAGACGAACGACGTTGTGGTCCGTCCATCGTGTGCTTCCGTAGCTCCTTATCTTATTGATGAGGGTCTTGAGCCGGTTGTATGTTTGGGTTGGCTCGTCTCCCCTGATCATTGCGAATCTTCCAAGCTCGCCCTCCACCAACTCCATTTTGGTGAGTAAGGTGACGTCGTTTCCCTCATGTGAGATCCTGAGGGTGTCCCAGATCTGCTTGGCATTGTCCAAGCCGCTCACCTTATGATACTCGTCCCTACACAAAGAGGCTAACAACACAATAGTAGCTTGTGCATTTCTATGAATCTGTTCATTGATAAACATAGGACTATCCAAGCTATCAAATTTCATTCCACTTTCCACAATCTCCCATATGCTCGGATGGAGAGAGAACAGGTGACTACGCATTTTGTGGCTCCAAAATCTGTAGTCCTCTCCATCAAAGTGAGGAGGTTTGCCAAGTGGAATGGAGAGCAAATGAGCATTTGTACTTTGCGGAATACGAGAGTAGTCAAAAGAAAAGTTCGAATTAACCGGTTTCCTTCTCTCGTAGTCGTTGTCGTCGTTGTCTTTTTGGGAAGAAGTGGACTCATCGCTGTCGTCGTAGTAGACGATCTCCTTGATGCGTCTTGTCTTCTTCTTCTTCTTCCCATCTTTGCGTTTGTGGCCCGAGCCCGTGTCACACCCGGTTTTAGAAGGCAAACCGAATGCGAACTATGTACGTGCCAGGATCAGAACTCACGTACACAGCGATTACATAAATGAACATCATCACACAATGCTCGAATAATAACATAAAGGAGTACTTATTACATCATAGAGTCATAGACATCCACATAGTCATTGTCTTAACAAGTAAATCAAAGTGCTAAACGAAACGCAGTAAAGATAAAGCCTCCACAGGCAGCTGACTGGGGGTTGCCGCCAACCCACACCTAGAATTCATCGTAGTCTTGGAACTCCTGGAAGTCTCCTTCCACGGCTTCGCCTTCTCCTGAGCAGTGGTTGCAATGCAGACAACCTGGTGTTTGGTGGTAAAGCAAGGATGAGTACACATCAACGTACTCAGCAAATGTCCCATTTGGCTGAAGTGGACTAGCTTTGTGTGGGGTTAGGCTCAAGCAGTTGCTTTTAGTTGGTCAGGTATTTATCATTAGTAGAAGCCAGATTTTAGCATTAACCAACCCGTAAACCATTTCCTCATCGAGGAACATCATCATCATAGTCGAACCAAAACCATAACATAATCATTGTATCTCGAACCATCTGTATCTCTAATCAAAGAGGATCCCAAGGCTGCTCTTAACCGTGAGCACGGCTGATATATCAGTTTCACTACCCTCTGCAGAGGTTGCACACTTTACCCATGAGTCATGATTCCCTTTCTACCCGGGGAGAGCTAATCCCCATTGACCACTACCTAGGTGGTCCGGCAGGGCATCACTACGTAGCTTTTACAAAGATTCCCTAGAGATCGTAGCTACCCGTTAGGTTTCTCCAGTTTGATAAACACAGTACCCCTCCCCGCAGGAGAGTGACTAACAAAGAGCAAAACGAAAGAACCTCGGCACTCAGCCTCGGCAGAGCAAGCACTGTGCCTGGACCCCATTGACGGCACGACGGCTAAGCAACTACACCCCTAGTTCATCTAATTAATCAGCTAAGGGCATCCCATTTCACCCTCATGGTTGCACTGTTATCCCGGGTGGTCTCTCAACGAACCAGTCCTTACGGAGAGGTACTCAGGAAATAGCCTGAGCCCCCTAGAGTATCACAAGATCATCAACATCAACAGGATAACAGTATCATAAATAGCCACATCATGTTCATTGATTATGTTAAAGCAATAGCAAAGTGCTAACCATAATAGCCCATAAGGTCATCAAGGATAAAGTAAAGTGCAAAGCTAGTCAATCCTTAGGTTTCAAGTAAGTAATGCGGGATAGTAAGTTATAAATGAATAGGACATAATGGGACAGAGGACACTTGCCTTCACCAAACTGCTGATCAGGGACTTCCTCTGCAACTGCCTCGGGAAACACAGACTGCTCGTTGTCTACGCAAAGCAATCATTCACACTATGCACTTGGGAAAATAACAAACAAAAACAATATACCAAACATATGCAGCAGAGAGGGGTCACAAGTTCATAACAGAAAAGGGATAGGCACTCTAAAGTTCCTTAGGTCTGGGGGTAGAGGACTACACAAAGTGATTCACTATCCACTAATCAGGTCTAAGTTAGTGGTGAGATTAAATAATTATCTGGTTTAAGTTCCTAAACTTAAGTGTTTAAGTCCATAAACTTAAGTAATCCAACTTTTATTAAAGTCTACTCATTTCCAATTATCTTAAATAAGGTTTCAATAGTCTTAATCCCATCCTAGTGATTAGCTATTAATTAATACATGGAAACAGCAGGGAAACATTGCATACACAGATAGATAATAATATCATGAACATTTTGCAATTTGAAGCACCTAATTTGGAGTTCATATGACAAAGTTATGAATTTTACAAGTTTAGGGGTTAAAATTATACCCTAAGGACTTATTTTGAATTAAATAAAAGGGCCAGGGACTTAACTGCGAGAAACCAGGGACGGCGGGCGCAATTTCCAGAAAACAGGGGGGGCTCTTTAAGAAATGCGCGGGCGAAGGGGTATCGGGCGCCTACAGCCGTTGGATCTCAGATCGACGGCTAGGATTAGATCCCGCGGCGGGCGCGCGGGCGCGCGGCGGCGTGAGCGGCTGACAGGCGGGGCCGGGAGGACAGCGCGGGCGCGGGGCTGACAGGCGGGGCCGGGCGGACAGCGCGCGCGGGCGGACTGACAAGCGGGGCCGGGCGGACAGCGCGCGCGGGCGGACTGACAAGCGGGGTCGGGCGGACAGAGAGACGGGGTGAGGGGGTAGTGGGCCTGGGCCGCTGGATCGCTGGCGGACGGCCAGGATTAGGTCCGGGCGAGTTGAATCAGGGCCGCCCGATCTGGGTTGAACGGCGGAGATCGGATGGGCGGCCTGGGTCTTCCCTACGGCTAGCTGGGGCGGCGGCGCTCGTCCCCGCGGCGGAGGGCTCGTCGGAGACGAGGGGCACGGGCGACTGGCGGGGCTCTGGGGCAATCCGAGTGGTCGGGGAGGTCAGGGAGGGCACGGGGACTCCATTGGTGGGGTCTGGGTCGGGGCAGAGGCACCGGAGGGGGGCGGTTCACGGCGGGGCGGCTCGGCGGCGGGGTTACTCTACTCCGGCGAGCAATCAAACGTAACAGAGAGCAAAACAAAGGGCGATAGGGGCGGGAGAGGTCCCTTACCTCAAGGCGGGCTCCGGGGACTCCTCGGCGGCGACAGAGACGCGACGGGGACCCGGGTCGACGGTGGCGGCTGCACGGCGGACGACGGGTGAGCGCGGGCAGAGAGAAATAGGGAGGGGAAGAGGGAATTGGGGTGCGTTCCGGGTTGCGGACGTCGGGGCGGAGCTCACCGGGGCTAAGGGCGCGGCGGAGCTCCAACGGCGACGAGGAACCGAGCTCGGGACGGCGGGGTTATGGCGGCGGCGCTCTGCGTGCGCGCAGCGAGGGGGAAAGAGGGTCTACTGGAGCGCAAATGGGGGAGAGGGTGAGGGCGAGTGGGGGGCTCGGGGCACAAGTGGCCGAGGGCGAGGTGGGGCGAGTCCCACGCGCGACGTGGGCGCGGGGAAGGCGGGCGCGAGCAGCTCGGCGGCGGTTACGCGGGGACGACGGGGCTGACAAGCCGGGCCCGCAACGCAGAGAGAGAGAAGAAAGCGGGTGCGGGCGCGAGAGAAGCGGGGCTGACGGGTTGGGCCCACGGGCAGAGAGAGAGCGAGGGAGCGGGCGCGCGGGGGGGAAGCGGCAGCGCCGACAGGTGGGGCCGGGCGAGCAGCGAGAGAAGGGGGCGGGTACGCGGAAGGCGACCGCGCCGACAGGCCGGGCCCGCTGCGTAGAGAGAGGAGGGGAGAGAGGCGCGCGCGCGGGAATGGGCCGGCTGGGCCGAAAGGCCGAGGGGGCGGCTGGGTTGGGCCTCTTTCTCTTTTCTTTTTATTCTGAATTGTTTTTCCCTTTTCTTTTTACCTATTCTATTTGATTCAAATTCAAATAAGCCCCAAATCCAAATTAGACCTTTTGAGAATTATGCACCAAACAAAAGTGAAATCTAGGGTTCAACATGATGCAACAATTCATACTCCCTTAGGGTTTAACATAATAAACTATAACTACAAGTAAAATAAGCACTTAGCTCCTATAGAAATGAGAGAGAAAAGAATTAGGAAGGATGAGAAAAGGAAGTAACACCTGAATTTGTGAATATGAGCAAAGAAATTTTATACCCCCAAATTCAGGGTGTTACAGCCCGAGTCGGTAGGCTTGTCATCCTTGGGCTCGTTGACGAATGACTCCTTCTCCTTGTCATTGATCACAATCCCCGTGCCCTTAGGATCCATCTCTTCGGGCGGTTAGTCCCTTTCTTGAAGAGAACGGCTCTGATACCAATTGAGAGCACCTAGAGGGGGGTGAATAGGTGATCCTGTAAAACTTGAACTTAATGCCACAGAAACTTGGTTAAGCGTTAGCACAGTATTGCCAAGTGGCTAGAGAAGAGTCTTAGCGAAACACAATAACCACAAGAGAATCAACACAGGTAGACACAGTGGTTTATCCCGTGGTTCGGCCAAGTACAACACTTGCCTACTTCCACGTTGTGGCGTTCCAACGGACGAGGGTTGCAATCAACCCCTCTCAAGCGGTCCAAAGACCCACTTGAATACCACGGTGTTTGCTTTTCTTTTCTATATCCCGTTCGCGAGGAATCTCCACAACTTGGAGTCTCTCGTCCTTACAAAGATGTTCACAAAGAAGCACGGAGTAAGGGAGGGATTAGCAACTCACACAAGACACAAAGATCACAGCAAATACGCACACACAAGACCCAGACTTAAGCTCAAAAGACTAGCACACTAGAACGGAGCTCAAATCACTAGAATGTCGAACAAGTGCGCAAGAATGGAGTGTGAGTGATCAAGAGTGCTCAGGGAATGCTTGGTATACTCCTCCATGCGCCTAGGGATCCCTTTTATAGCCCTAAGGCAGCTAGGAGCCATTGAGAGCAATCTGGGAAGGCAATTCTTGCCTTCTGTCGCCTGGCGCACCGGACAATCCGGTGCAGATTTCCTTCCTTATTTGGCGAAGCCGACCGTTGGCAGCCTTGGAGCCGTTGGCGCACCGGACACTGTCCGGTGCCCCCTCCCGACCGTTGGCTCGGCCACGTGTCTCGCGCGGATCGCGCAGCCGACCGTTGGCCCGGCCGACCGTTGGCTCACCGGACAGTCCGGTGCACACCGGACAGTTCGGTGAATTATAGCCGTACGCCGTTAATTTATTCCCGAGAGCGGCAAGTTCGCCTGAGCCAGCCTGGCACACCGGACACTGTCCGGTGCACCACCGGACAGTCCGGTGCACCCAGACAGAGCTGGCTTTGGCTGAACAAGGCCATCTCTTCTCCAATTCGATTTCTCCTGTTTCCAGCACTTAGACACAATACATTAGTCACTAAAACAATGTACTAAGTCTGAGAAACATAACTTTATACTTGATTTGTACTTTGTCCACCATTTGACACTTAGGCACTTGTGTTGGACACTAAATCACCAAAACACTTAGAAATGGCCCAAGGGCACATTTCCCTTTCACAATTCTCCTATCATAGACATTTCAAATTCTTTTGACATCATTTTTTCAAATTCCTCACAAAACAATTCATTAGTGGATCCAAAAATGATATCATCAACATAAATTTGACAAACAAACAAATCTTTGTCAATTCTTTTAGTGAATAGGGTAGTGCCAACCTTCCTAATTTTAAAGTCTTTGGAAAGCAAGAAATCCCTAAGCCTTTCATACCAAGCGCGTGGGGCTTGCTTAAGCCCATAGAGAGCTTTAGAAAGCTTGAACACGTGGTTAGGTCTTTTGGGGTCCACAAAACCGGGAGGTTGTTCAACATACACTAGTTCACTAATCTTACCGTTTAGAAAGGCACTCTTTACATCCATTTGGTAGAGCTTGATATTATGTGCACAAGCATAGGCAAGAAGAATCCGGATTGCTTCCAATCTTGCCACAGGAGCAAATGTCTCGCTAAAATCCAATCCCTCTATTTGAGTATATCCTTGTGCAACTAATCTTGCCTTGTTTCTTACTACAACCCCATCTTCATTGTGCTTGTTGCGAAACACCCATTTTGTACCAATAACATTGTGGTTCTTTGGTCTCTCAACAAGCTCCCAAACTTCATTTCGAGAGAAGTTATTTAATTCTTCATGCATTGCATTCACCCAATCAACATCAAGTAGAGCTTCATATACACGGTTAGGTTCCATACAGAATACAAAAGAGAAATGTTCACAAAATGAAGCTATACGAGAGCGAGTTTGAACACCCTTACTAATGTCACCCACAATTTGATCAACCGAGTGATCCTTCACAATAGAATGATGAATTATTGATACTGTTTGGTAATTGCTAGTTGAAGCATGAGGAGGAACCGAATGACTTGAAGTATCTTGATCATGAGTATCCATAATTTCATCATTTTGTTGGCTTTGGTGATCTTCTTCATTTAGGGTTGAAGAGGTAGGAATGACAACCACACTATTTTCATCATCATTTTCCTTTGGCTTTATTTCACCAATGGCCATTGTTTTCATAGCATTTTTCAATTGAGTTCCACCAACATCATCAAGATTACCACTTTCATCTTGAGACCCATTAGTTTCATCAAACTCAACATCATATGCTTCTTCAATAATACCATGAGTTTTGTTGAAAATTTCTATAAGCCTTACTATTTGATGAATATCCAAGTAGAAAACCCTCATCACATTTCTTCTCAAATTTAGAGAGCCGGCTTCCCTTTCTCAAAATATAGCATTTGCAACCGAATACTCTAAAACATGAGATATTTGGCTTTCTACCAACGAGCAATTCATAGGGAGTTTTCTTCAAAAGCTTGTGACAATATAGCCTATTTGATGAGTGACATGCGATGTTTATTGCTTCGGCCCAATAAGAATCCGACACATTATATTCCGCTAACATAGACCTAGCCATATCAATGAGAGTCCTATTCTTTCTTTCAACAATACCATTTTGTTTCGGAGTATATTTGGAAGAGAATTCATGTTTAATACCCTTGTCATCACAATATTCATCAATTCTTGCATTTTTGAATTCCGACCCATTATCACTTCTAACTTTCTTGATATCAAAATCAAATTGGTTTTGAGCCAATATAGCAAATGACTTGAATATTTCAAACACATTAGATTTATCCCGAAGAAAATAAACCCAAGTGAATCTAGAATAATCATCCACAATCACAAGACAATAGGAATTACCACCAATACTCACAAACGATGTGGGCCCAAATAAATCCATGTAGTAATTCCAAAGGTCGATGAGTAGACATTTGACTTTTATTTGGATGAGTATTTGCCACTTGCTTCCCGGCTTGACACGAGCTACACAATTTGTTCTTCTCAAATTTCACATCTTTCAAGCCATGGACTAAGTCATGTTTGGTTAACCGATTGAATTGCTTCATTCCAACATGACCAAGTCTTCTATGTCATAACCAACCTAGTGAAGCCTTTGAGAATAAGCAAGTTGTGAGCTTTGCCTCACTAGATGAGAAATCAACAAGGTAAAGATTTTCATATCTAAAACCTTTAAACTTAAGATTGCTACCATCAACACTAGAGATAATAACATCATCAACGGTGAAATTGCAACTAAATCCTAAATCACATAATTGAGCTACGGATAGTAAATTAAAATTCAAAGACTCAACTAAAAGCACATTTGATATGGAATGATCATTTGAAATAGCAATTTTACCCAAGCCTTTAACCTTTCCTTTGCGATTATCTCCAAATGTGATACTACCATAATTTGAGCAATCTTCCTCACACATTTGGGTGAACATTTTCATATCTCCGGTCATGTGTTGAGTACATCCACTATCCAACACCCAATGATTCCCTCCGCCTTGTAGTTCACCTACAAAAGGAAATCAATCTCTTTTAGGTACCCAAACTTGCTTGGGTCCTTGGATGTTAGTGACCAAGGTCTTTGGCTGTCACACACGGTTTTAGAAGGCAAACCGAATGCGAACCACGTACGTGCCAGTATCAGCAATTCACGTACACAACAGTTACATAACTGGACATCATCACACAATGCTCAAATAATAACATAAAAGGGGAATAATAGTCGATTACATCATATGTCTGAGACATCCACATAGTCTTTACAATAATCAAAGTGCGGAAAAGAAACGTAGATACACGCGGCCTTCACAGGCAGCCGACTGGGGGTTGCCGCTAACCCACGCCTAGAACTCGTCGTAATCTTGGAACTCCTGGAAGTCTCCTTCCACGGCTTCATCTTCTCCTGAGCAGTGGTTGCAATGCAGACAACCTGGGGATGGGGGGTTTGGTGTGTAGAGCAAGGGTGAGTACACATCAACATACTCAGCAAGTATCATGTTTGGCTGTAGTGGACTAGCTTTATGTGGGGGGTAAGTCAAGCAGTTGCTTTTAGTTGGTCGGGTTATTATTACTAGTAGAGAGAGCTAGATTTTAGAAATAACCCACTTTATTAACCCAAACATACCCTTTCCAAACGGAAAGAATACCACTTACCATTACCATAGCCAATGCCAAAACCATCATTCTCGTTGCCACCTATAATCCGAACATCTCTAATCAAGTGTCACTAATCAATGGAGCTCCCTTGGCTGCTCATAACCGCGAGCACGACTGATATATCAGTTTTCAAACACTCTACATAGGTTGCACACTTTACCCACAAGCTGTGATTCCCTTTCTGCCTGGAGATCATGACTCTCCATTGATCACTACCAAGGTGACCCAGCAGGGTATTGAAAGGGAAATGTGCCCTTGGGCCATTTCTAAGTATTTTGGTGATTGAGTGCCAACTCAAGTGCTTAAAATTTGAATTTATGCAATGGATGAACAAAGTGCAAATCAAGAGCGAAGGTATGTTTCTAAGTCTTAGTACATTGGTTTTGTGTACTAATATACTTGTCTAAGTATTGGAAACAGGAAGAAAAAGAAAAGGAAAAAGGTGGCTGTGTACAGCCAAGGGGCAGTTTCGGTCTGGGGCACCGGACTGTCCGGTGGTGCACCGGACAGTGTCTGGTGCGCCAGGCTGCCTCGGCCGAACAGGCCGCTCTCGGGAATTCGCTGACGACGTACGGCTAAAATTCATCGGACTGTCCGGTGTGCACCAGACTGTCCGGTGAGCCAACGGTCGGCCGCGCGATCTGCGCGGGACACGTGGCCGAGCCAACGGTCGGGAAGGGGCACCGGACTGTCCGGTGTGCACCGGACATGTCCGGTGCGCCAACGGCTCCCGCATCTGCAACGGTCGACTGCGCTGTTTAAGGAAGGAAATCGGGCACCGGACAGTGTCCGGTGTGCACCGGACTGTCCGGTGCACCCGACGACAGAAGGCAAGTTTGGCCTTCTGGAATTGCTCTCAACGGCTCCTAGCTGCCTTGGGGCTATAAAAGGGACCCCTAGGCGCATGGAGGAGTATACCAAGCAACCTTTGAGCATTCTTGATCATCCACACTCAGTCTTTGCGCATCCATTTGTTATTCTAAGTGATTCGAGCTCCGTTCTTGTGAGAACTGTGAGATAGTCTTTGAGCTCGATTCTTGGCCGTGTGTGTGCGCATTTTGCTGTGGATTTGTGTGTGTTGCTTCCCTCCCTTACTCCGTATTTCTTTGTGAATCTCAAGTGTAAGGGCGAGAGACTCCAAGTTGTGGAGATTCCTTGCAAACGGGAAATTGAAAGGAAAAGCATAACACTGTGGTATTCAAGTTGATCATTGGATCACTTGAGAGGAGTTGAGTGCAACTTGAAAGGGAAATATGCCCTTGGGCCATTTCTAAGTATTTTGGTGATTGAGTGCAAACACAAGTGCTTAAATGTGAAAATATGCCCATGGATGAACAAAGTGCAAATCACAAGTAAAGGTATGTTTCTAAGCCTTAGTACATTAGTTTTGTGTACTAACATCTTGTCTAAGTATTAGAAACAGGAAGAAGAAGAAAAGAAAAGAAGTGGAGAGTGGCTGTGTACAGCCAAAGGCTGTTTCGGGCTGGGGCACCGGACTGTCCGGTGTGCACCGGACAGTGTCCGGTGCGCCAGACCAGCGTGGAGCAAACCAGCCGCTCTCGGGTTTTTCTCTGGCGACTTCGGCTAAAATTCACCGGACTGTCCGGTGTGCACCGGACTGTCCGGTGAGCCAACGGTCGGCCGGGCCAACGGTCGGCCGCGCGATCGGCGCGCGACACGTGGCCGAGCCAACGGTCAGAAGGAAGCACCGGACTGTCCGGTGCGCCAGATCTGCAACGGTCGGCAACGGTCGGCTTCGCCATTTAAGGAAATAAATCGGGCACCGGACAGTGTCCGGTGTGCACCGGACTGTCCGGTGCGCCCGACGACAGAAGGCAAGGATAGCCTTCCAGATGTGTTCTCAACGGCTCCTAGCTGCCTTGGGGCTATAAAAGGGACCCCTAGGCGCATGGAGGAGCACACCAAGCATTCCTTGAGCACTCTTGATCACTCACACATCAATCTTGCGCACTTGTTCGACATTCTAGTGATTTGAGCTCCGTTCTAGTGTGCTAGTCTTTTGAGCTCAAGTCTGGGTCTTGTGTGTGCGTATTCGCTGTGATCTTTGTGTCGTGTGTGAGTTGCTAATCCCTCCCTTGCTCCGTGATTCTCTGTGAACATCTTTTGTAAGGGCGAGAGGCTCCAAGTTGTGGAGATTCCTCGCAAACGGGATTGAGAAAAGAAAAGCAAGAACACCGTGGTATTCAAGTTGATCATTGGATCACTTGAGAGGAGTTGAGTGCAACTCTCGTCCGTTGGGACGCCACAACGTGGAGTAGGCAAGTTTTGTACTTGGCCGAACCACGGGATAACCACCGTGTCATCTCTGTGATTGATTTCTTGTGGTTATTGTGTTTTGACTCCTCTCTAGCCACTTGGCCATAATTGTGCTAACACTTAACAAGTTTTTGTGGCTTAAGTTTTGAAGTTTTACAGGATCACCTATTCACCCCCCCCTCTAGGTGCTCTCAATTGGTATCAGAGCCGTTCTCTTCAAGAAAGGGACTAACCGCCCGAAGAGATGGATCCTAAGGGGAAGGGAATTGTGATCAACGACAAGGAGAAGGAGTCCTTCGTCAACGAGCCAAGGGATGACAAGTCCAATGACTCGGGCTCGGGCCACAAGCGAAGAGATGGGAAGAAGAAGAAGACAAGACGCATCAAGGAGATCGTCTACTACGACAGCGATGAGTCCTCTTCTTCCCAAAAGGACGACGACCACGACAAACAAAGGAAACCGGTTAATTCTAACTTTTCTTTTGACTACTCTCGTATTCCGCAAAGTTCAAATTCACATTTGCTTTCCATTCCACTCGGCAAGCCCCCACACTTTGATGGGGAGGACTACGGATTTTGGAGCCACAAAATGCGTAGTCACCTATTCTCTCTCCATCCTAGCATATGGGAGATTGTAGATAGTGGAATGCACTTTAATAGTTCGGATAGTCCTATATTCATTAATGAGCAAATCCATAAGAATGCACAAGCTACTACTGTTCTTCTAGCCTCATTGTGCAGGGATGAATATAATAAAGTGAGTGGCTTGGATAACGCCAAGCAAATCTGGGATACCCTCAAGATCTCTCATGAGGGAAATGACGCTACCTTGCTCACCAAAATGGAGTTGGTGGAGGGCGAGCTTGGACGGTTCGCGATGATAAGGGGCGAGGAGCCAACTCAGACATACAACCGGCTCAAGACCCTTATCAACAAAATAAGGAGCTACGGAAGCACGCGATGGACGGACCACGACGTCGTCCGACTAATGCTCAGGTCCTTTACCGTTCTTGATCCTCATTTGGTGAATAATATTCGTGAGAATCCCAGGTACACCAAAATGTCGCTCGAAGAAGTCCTAGGAAAATTCGTCAGCGGGCGAATGATGATCAAGGAGGCAAGGTATGTGGACGACGCCTTGAATGGACCGATCAACGAGCCGCAACCTTTTGCTCTCAAAGCCACAGGGAACAAGGAGGCGCTACCCAGCAAGGTGGCGCAAATTGAGGCGGCCGGTCTTAATGAAGAAGAAATGGCCCTCATTATCAAGAGATTCAAGACGGTGCTAAAGGGTCGCAATGGACAGCCAAGCAAGACTAAGACCAAGGGGAAGCGATCATGCTTCAAATGCGGTAAGCTTGGTCATTTTATTGCTAACTGTCTCGATAATGATAGTGACCAGGAAAAGGGAAACAAGAGGGAAAAGAAGAAGCATTACAAGAAGGCAAAGGGCGAGGCGCATCTAGGCAAGGAGTGGGACTCGGATTGCTCCTCGTCCGACTCCGACAATGAAGGACTCGCCGCCACCGCCTTCAACAAATCAACCCTCTTCCCCAACGAGTGTCACACATGCCTTATGGCAAGGGAGAAGAAGGTATGTACTCGCAACTCTACCTATGCTTCTTCAAGTGAGGACGAATCTAGTGATGAGGATGAAGTAGATTATTCATGTTTGTTCAAGGGCTTAGATAGATCTAAGATAGACAAAATTAATGAATTAATTGATGCCTTGAATGAAAAGAATATACTTTTAGAAAAGCAAGAGGATTTGTTGTATGAAGAGCATGATAAATTTGTTGAGGCACAAAAATCCTATGCTTTAGAAGTTAAAAGAAATGAAATGCTTTCTTTTGAACTATCTACTTGTCATGAAACCATTTCTACTTTGAAAGGTGTCAACAATGATTTAAATGCTAAATTAGAAGTAGCAAATAAATCCAATTCTTGTGTAGAAAATGTTGTTATTTGCAATAGATGTAAAGACTTTGATATTGATGCTTGTAGTGAACACATAGCTTCTATTGCAAAGTTAAATAATGAAGTGGCTAGTCTTAATGCCCAACTTAAGACTAGCAAAAGTGAATTTGATAAGTTAAAATTTGCAAGGGATGCTTACACAATAGGAAGACATCCCTCAATTAAGGATGGGCTTGGCTTCAAGAGGGAAGCCAAGAACTTAACAAGCCATAAGACTCCCATCTCCACCAAGGAGAAAGGGAAGGCTCCTATGGCTAATAGTGTTAAGAAGAATCATGCTTTCATGTACTATGATAGGAGATATTCTAGAAATGCTTTTAGAGGTCATGATGTTTTTGATTTACATGCTTATGACTCTTATGCTATGACTGCTTCTAGTTCTCATGTTATGCATGATAGAAATGGGCTTAGAAGAAATGTTGTTCATCAAATGCCTAGGAGAAATGTTGTTAGGAAAGTAGTAAATGAACCCTCTACAATTTATTATGCTTTAAATGCTTCCTTTGCTATTTGTAGAAAGGATAAGAAAATTGTTGCTAGGAAGTTAGGGGCAAAATGCAAGGGAGACAAAACTTGCATTTGGGTCCCTAAGGATATTTGCACTAACCTTGTAGGACCCAACATGAGTTGGGTACCTAAGACCCAAGCCTAAATTTGCCTTGCAGGTTTATGCATCCGGGGGTTCAAGCTGGATTATTGATAGCGGATGCACAAACCATATGACGGGGGAGAAGAAGATGTTCACCTCCTACGTCAAGAATAAGGATTCCCAAGATTCAATCATATTCGGTGATGGGAATCAAGGCAAGGTAAAAGGGTTAGGTAAAATTGCAATTTCTAATGAGCACTCTATCTCTAATGTGTTTTTAGTAGAGTCACTAGGATATAATTTACTATCTGTTAGTCAATTGTGCAATATGGGATATAACTGTCTGTTTACAAATATAGATGTGTCTGTCTTTAGAAGAAGTGATGGTTCACTAGCTTTTAAGGGTGTATTAGACGGCAAACTTTATTTAGTTGATTTTGCAAAAGAAGAGGCCAGTCTAGATGCATGCTTAATGGCTAAGACTTGCATGGGCTGGCTGTGGCATCGCCGCTTAGCACATGTGGGGATGAAGAACCTTCACAAGCTTCTAAAGGGAGAACATGTGATAGGTCTAATCAATGTTCATTTCGAAAAAGATAGACCTTGTGCAGCTTGTCAAGCAGGGAAACAGGTAGGAGGAGCGCATCACAGCAAGAATGTGATGACCACTTCAAGACCCCTGGAGCTGTTGCATATGGACCTCTTCGGACCCGTCGCCTATCTAAGCATAGGGGGAAGTAAGTATGGTCTAGTTATTGTTGATGACTTTTCCCGCTTCACTTGGGTGTTCTTTTTGCAGGATAAGTCTGAAACCCAAGGGACCCTCAAGCGCTTCCTCAGGAGGGCTCAAAATGAGTTTGAGCTCAAAGTGAAAAAGATAAGGAGCGACAACGGGTCCGAGTTCAAGAACCTTCAAGTGGAGGAGTTCCTTAAAGAAGAAGGGATCAAGCACGAGTTCTCCGCTCCCTACACACCATAGCAAAATGGTGTGGTAGAGAGAAAGAACAGGACGCTCATCGACATGGCGAGGACGATGCTAGGAGAGTTCAAGATCCCCGAGTGCTTTTGGACGGAAGCCGTTAACACTGCTTGCCACGCCATCAACAGGGTCTACCTTCATCATCTCCTCAAGAAGACGTCGTATGAGCTACTAACCGGTAACAAACCCAATGTATCGTACTTTCGTGTATTTGGGAGTAAATGCTACATTCTAGTGAAGAAGGGTAGAAATTCTAAGTTTGCTCCCAAAGCTGTAGAAGGGTTTTTGTTAGGTTATGACTCAAATACAAAGGCGTATAGAGTCTTCAACAAATCATCGGGTTTGGTTGAAGTCTCTAGCGACGTTGTATTTGATGAGACTAATGGCTCTCCAAGAGAGCAAGTTGTTGATTGTAATGATGTAGATGAAGAAGATGTTCCGACGGCCGCTGTACGGACCATGGCGATTGGAGAAGTACGGCCATAGGAACAAGATGAACGAGATCAACCTTCTTCCTCAACAATGGTGCATCCCCCAACCGAAGATGACGAACAGGTACCTCAAGTGGAGGCGCTTGATCAAGGGGGAGCACAAGATGATCAAGTGATGGAGGAAGAAGCGCAACCGGCACCTCCAACCCAAGTTCGAGCGATGATTCAAAGGGATCATCCCGTCGATCAAATTCTGGGTGACATTAGCAAGGGAGTAACTACTCGATCTCGATTAGTTAATTTTTGTGAGCATTACTCCTTTGTCTCTTCTATTGAGCCTTTCAGGGTAGAGGAGGCCTTGCTAGATCCGGATTGGGTATTGGCCATGCAGGAGGAGCTCAACAACTTCAAGCGCAATGAAGTTTGGACACTGGTGCCTCGTCCGAAGCAAAATGTTGTGGGAACCAAGTGGGTGTTCCGCAACAAACAGGACGAGCACGGGGTGGTGACAAGGAACAAGGCTCGACTTGTGGCAAAAGGTTATGCCCAAGTCGCAGGTTTGGACTTTGAGGAGACTTTCGCTCCTGTGGCTAGGCTAGAGTCAATTCGTATCTTGCTAGCATATGCCGCTCACCATTCTTTCAGGTTGTACCAAATGGATGTGAAGAGCGCTTTCCTCAATGGGCCAATCAAGGAGGAGGTGTACGTGGAGCAACCCCCTGGCTTCGAGGATGAACGGTACCCCGACCATGTGTGTAAGCTCTCTAAGGCGCTCTATGGACTTAAGCAAGCCCCAAGAGCATGGTATGAATGCCTTAGAGACTTTTTACTTGCTAATGCTTTCAAGGTTGGGAAGGCCGATCCAACTCTTTTTACAAAAACATGTGATGGTGATTTGTTTGTGTGCCAAATTTATGTCGATGACATAATATTTGGTTCTACTAACCAAAAGTCTTGTGAAGAGTTTAGCAGGGTAATGACGCAGAAATTCGAGATGTCGATGATGGGCGAGTTGAACTACTTCCTTGGGTTCCAAGTGAAGCAACTCAAGGACGGCACCTTCCTCTCCCAAACGAAGTACACGCAAGATCTGCTAAAGCGGTTTGGGATGAAGGACGCCAAGCCCGCAAAGACTCCGATGGGGACCGACGGACACACCGACCTCAACAAAGGAGGTAAGTCCGTTGATCAAAAAGCATACCGGTCAATGATAGGTTCTTTGCTTTACTTATGTGCTAGTAGACCGGATATTATGCTTAGCGTGTGCATGTGTGCTAGATTTCAATCCGATCCTAAGGAATGTCACTTAGTGGCGGTGAAGCGAATTCTTAGATATTTAGTTGCTACGCCTTGCTTCGGGCTCTGGTATCCAAAGGGGTCTACCTTTGACTTAGTTGGATACTCAGACTCCGACTATGCTGGATGTAAGGTCGATAGGAAGAGTACATCGGGGACGTGCCAATTCTTAGGAAGGTCCCTGGTGTCATGGAACTCTAAGAAACAAACATCCGTTGCCCTATCCACCGCTGAGGCCGAGTACGTTGCCGCAGGTCAGTGTTGCGCGCAACTACTTTGGATGAGGCAAACCCTCCGGGACTTTGGCTACAATCTGAGCAAAGTCCCACTCCTATGTGACAATGAGAGTGCTATCCGCATGGCGGAGAATCCTGTTGAGCACAGCCGCACAAAGCACATAGACATCCGGCATCACTTTTTGAGAGACCACCAGCAAAAGGGAGATATCGAAGTGTTTCATGTTAGCACCGAGAACCAGCTAGCCGATATCTTTACCAAGCCTCTAGATGAGAAGACCTTTTGCAGGCTGCGTAGTGAGCTAAATGTCTTAGATTCGCGGAACTTGGATTGAATTGTAGCATACATGTGTTTATGCATTTGATCAGGTTCATTCTGCATTTTGTTGCTTATTGTGGTGCTCAAGTTGTACAAACACTCCCTGGACCTCACAAGTCCGTTGCAAAGTGATGCACATGTTTAGGGGGAGATGTGTTACAACTTGACCCTTTGAGACTAACCATTTGCTTGAGTTTGCTTGATTTAGTCTCGAAGGTGAATTGAAAGGGAAAGGTGAACTTGGACCATGCAAGACTTCCACTGCACTCCGATGAGAGGGTAACTAATTCCAAGTTCATCTCATGAAATCTTATTGTCATTTGCTCTTAATTGAAGACTTTGGTGAGGCAATGGGGTTAAAAGGCCAAGATTCATCCCGTTTTGGTGCTTGATGCCAAAGGGGGAGAAAATAAAGGCCAAAGCAATAAATGGATCAGCTACCACTTGAGAGATTTTGAAAATAGTAGAATAGAGTTTTTGTGAGTTTTTGTTTTGTCAAAAGCTTTTATTGTCTCTTATTGTCTCTATTGTCAAAAGTTGACTTCTTGTGGGGAGAAGTGGTGATTATGGGAAATAGGGGAGTTTTTGAAATCCTTGATCAATCTCTTTTGGAATGACTCTCTTTATGCCTCAACATGTGTGTTTGACATAGAAATAGAGATTTGAAATTGATTTGCAAAAACAAACCAAGTGGTGGCAAAGGATGATCCATATATGCCAAAATTGAATAAAACTCAAAGTCAGTTTTTATTTGAAGTGATTTTGCACTTGTTCTAGTTGCTTTATGTTGTGTTGGCATAAATCACCAAAAAGGGGGAGATTGAAAGGGAAATGTGCCCTTGGGCCATTTCTAAGTATTTTGGTGATTGAGTGCAAACACAAGTGCTTAAATGTGAAAATATGCCCATGGATGAACAAAGTGCAAATCACAAGTAAAGGTATGTTTCTAAGCCTTAGTACATTAGTTTTGTGTACTAACATCTTGTCTAAGTGTTAGAAACAGGAAGAAGAAGAAAAGAAAAGAAGTGGAGAGTGGCTGTGTACAGCCAAAGGCTGTTTCGGGCTGGGGCACCGGACTGTCCGGTGTGCACCGGACAGTGTCCGGTGCGCCAGACCAGCGTGGAGCAAACCAGCCGCTCTCGGGTTTTTCTCTGGCGACTTCGGCTAAAATTCACCGGACTGTCCGGTGTGCACCGGACTGTCCGGTGAGCCAACGGTCGGCCGGGCCAACGGTCGGCCGCGCGATCGGCGCGCGACACGTGGCCGAGCCAACGGTCAGAAGGAAGCACCGGACTGTCCGGTGTGCACCGGACTGTCCGGTGCGCCAGATCTGCAACGGTCGGCAACGGTCGGCTTCGCCATTTAAGGAAATAAATCGGGCACCGGACAGTGTCCGGTGTGCACCGGACTGTCCGGTGCGCCCGACGACAGAAGGCAAGGATAGCCTTCCAGATGTGTTCTCAACGGCTCCTAGCTGCCTTGGGGCTATAAAAGGGACCCCTAGGCGCATGGAGGAGCACACCAAGCATTCCTTGAGCACTCTTGATCACTCACACATCAATCTTGCGCACTTGTTCGACATTCTAGTGATTTGAGCTCCGTTCTAGTGTGCTAGTCTTTTGAGCTCAAGTCTGGGTCTTGTGTGTGCGTATTCGCTGTGATCTTTGTGTCGTGTGTGAGTTGCTAATCCCTCCCTTGCTCCGTGATTCTCTGTGAACATCTTTTGTAAGGGCGAGAGGCTCCAAGTTGTGGAGATTCCTCGCAAACGGGATTGAGAAAAGAAAAGCAAGAACACCGTGGTATTCAAGTTGATCATTGGATCACTTGAGAGGAGTTGAGTGCAACTCTCGTCCGTTGGGACGCCACAACATGGAGTAGGCAAGTTTTGTACTTGGCCGAACCACGGGATAACCACCGTGTCATCTCTGTGATTGATTTCTTGTGGTTATTGTGTTTTGACTCCTCTCTAGCCACTTGGCCATAATTGTGCTAACACTTAACAAGTTTTTGTGGCTTAAGTTTTGAAGTTTTACAGGATCACCTATTCACCCCCCCCCCCCTCTAGGTGCTCTCACAACTCTCGTCCGTTGGGACACCACAACGTGGAGTAGGCAAGTTTTGTACTTGGCCGAACCACGGGATAAATCACTGTGTCTTCTCTGTGTTGAACTCCTTGTGGTTATCATATTGTGCAAGATCTTCTCTTTAGCCACTTGGCATTAACTGTGCTAACGCTTAATCAAAGTTTTGTGGCTTAAGTTTTGAAGTATACAGGATCACCTATTCACCCCCCCCCTCTAGGTGCTCTCAATTGGTATCAGAGGCGTTCTCTTCAAGAAAGGGACTAATCGCCCGAAGAGATGGATCCTAAGGGGAAGGGAATCGTGATCAACGACAAGGAAAAGGAGTCCTTCGTCAACGAGCCAAAAGATGACAAATCCAATGACTCTGGCTCGGGCCACAAGCACAAAGATGGGAAGAAGAAGAAGACAAGGCGCATCAAGGAGATCGTCTACTACGACAGCGACGAATCCTCTTCTTCTCAAAAGGACGACGACAACGACTACAGGAAGACGGTCAATTCGAACTTTTCATTTGATTATTCTCGTATTCCACATAGTTCGAATTCGCATTTGCTTTCCATTCCTCTCGGCAAACCTCCACACTTTGATGGGGAGGACTACGGATTTTGGAGTCACAAAATGCGTAGTCATTTATTCTCTCTCCATCCAAGCATATGGGAGATCGTAGAGAATGGAATGAAATTTGATAGCTCGGATAGCCCTATGTTTATTAATGAACAAATTCATAAAAATGCACAAGCTACTACTGTGTTGCTAGCCTCTTTGTGCAGGGACGAGTACAATAAGGTGAGCTGCTTGGACAATGCCAAGCAGATATGGGACACCCTCAAGATTTCTCACGAGGGGAACGACATCACCATGCTCACCAAAATGGAGTTGGTGGAGGGCGAGCTTGGAAGGTTTGCAATGATAAGGGGCGAGGAGCCAACCCAAACATACAACCGGCTCAAGACCCTTATCAACAAAATAAGGAGCTACGGAAGCACGCGATGGACGGATCACGACGGCGTCCGCCTAATGCTAAGGTCATTCACCGTTCTTGATCCTTATCTCGTGAACAATATTCGTGAGAATCCCAGGTACACGAAGATGACGCCCGAGGAGGTACTCGGAAAATTCGTAAGCGGGCGGATGATGATCAAGGAGGCAAGATACGTGGACGACGCCTTAAATGGACCGATCAACGAGCATCAACCCCTTGCTCTCAAGGCAACAAGAAGCAAGGAGGCGCTACCTAGCAAGGTGGCACAAATTGAGGCGGCCGGACTTAATGATGAAGAGATGGCTCTCATCATCAAACGCTTCAAGACGGTGCTAAAAGGTCACAAGGGGCAGCCAAGCAAGACCAAGACAAAGGGGAAGCGCTCATGCTTCAAGTGCGGTAAGATTGGTCATTTTATCGCTAACTGCCCCGATAACGATAGTGACCAGGAACAGGGGAACAAGAGGGAAAAGAAGAAGAATTACAAGAAGGCCAAGGGCGAGGCACACATCGGAAAGGAGTGGGATTCGGATTGCTCCTCCGACTCCGACAATGAAGGACTCGCCGCCACCGCCTTCAACAAGTCATCCCTCTTCCCCAACGAGCGTCACACATGCCTTATGGCAAGGGAGAAGAAGGTGAGTACTCGAGACTCCACTTATGCTTCTTCTAGTGATAATGAGTCTAGTGATGATGATGACATAGACTATTCATGCTTATTCAAGGGCTTAGATAGATCTAAGATAGACAAAATAAATGAATTGATTGATGCCTTGAATGATAAGAATGTGCTTTTAGAAAGGCAAGAGGATTTGTTGTATGAAGAACATGACAAGTTTGTAGAAGCACAAAAATCACTTGCATTAGAGATTAAGAGAAATGAAATGCTTTCTTGTGAATTGTCTACATGTCATGATTCAATTGCTAGTTTAAAGAGCATAAATGATGATTTAAATACTAAACTAGAAAAATCTAGTAAATCAACATCTTGTGTAGAACATGTTGAGATTTGCACTAGGTGTAAAGATTTCGATGTTGATGCCTGTAGCGATCATTTAGTTTCAATTTCCAAACTAACTGAGGAATTGGCTAGTCTTAATGCCCAACTTAAGACTAGCAAGAATGAATTTGATAAACTAAAATTTGCAAGGGATGCCTACACGATCGGTAGACACCCCTCAATTAAGGATGGACTTGGCTACAAAAGGGAAGCCAAGAACTTGACAAGCCATAAGGCTCCCATCTCCGCCAAGGAGAAAGGGAAGGCCCCTATGGCTACTAGTGCTAAAAAGAATCATGCCTTTTTGTATCATGATAGGAGACAAACTAGAAATGCTTATAGGAGTTATAATGCTTACGATGATTTTTCTCATGCTATGTTTGCTTCTAGTTCTTCATATGTGCATGATAAATTTGTTGGTAGAAGGAATATTGTTCATAATATGCCTAGGAGAAATGTTTTTAATATTCCTAGGAAAGTTAATGAGCCTTCTACAATATATCATGCTTTGAATGCTTCCTTTACAATTTGTAGAAAGGATAGAAAGGTGATTGCTAGGAAGTTAGGGGCAAAATGCAAGGGTGATAAAACTTGCATTTGGGTCCCTAAGACAATTGTGACTAACCTTGTAGGACCCAACAAGAGTTGGGTACCTAAGTCCCAAGCCTAAATTTGCCTTGCAGGTTTATGCATCCGGGGGTTCAAGCTGGATTATCGACAGCGGATGCACAAACCATATGACGGGGGAGAAGAAGATGTTCACCTCCTACGTCAAGAATAAGGATTCCCAAGATTCAATTATATTCGGTGATGGGAATCAAGGCAAGGTAAAAGGGCTAGGTAAAATTGCAATCTCCAATGAGCATTCTATCTCTAATGTGTTCTTAGTGGAGAGTCTTGGATATAATTTGCTATCTGTTAGTCAATTATGTCATATGGGATATAACTGTCTATTTACAAATGTAGATGTGTCTGTCTTTAGAAGAAGTGATGGTTCACTAGCTTTTAAGGGTGTATTAGACGGCAAACTTTATTTAGTTGATTTTGCAAAAGAAGAGGCCGGTCTAGATGCATGCTTAATAGCTAAGACTAGCATGGGCTGGCTGTGGCATCGCCGCTTAGCACATGTGGGGATGAAGAACCTTCACAAGCTTCTAAAGGGAGAACACGTGATAGGTTTGACTAACGTGCAATTCGAAAAAGATAGACCTTGTGCAGCTTGTCAAGCAGGTAAACAAGTGGGAGGAGCACATCACAGCAAGAATGTGATGACCACTTCAAGACCCCTGGAGCTGCTGCATATGGACCTCTTCGGACCCGTCGCCTATTTGAGTATAGGAGGAAGTAAGTATGGTCTAGTCATTGTTGATGACTTTTCCCGCTTCACTTGGGTATTCTTTTTGCAGGATAAGTCTGAAACCCAAGGGACCCTCAAGCGCTTCCTCAGGAGAGCTCAAAATGAGTTTGAGCTCAAGGTGAAGAAGATAAGAAGCGACAACGGGTCCGAGTTCAAGAACCTTCAAGTGGAGGAGTTCCTTGAGGAGGAAGGGATCAAGCATGAGTTCTCCGCTCCCTACACACCACAGCAAAATGGTGTGGTAGAGAGGAAGAACAGGACGCTAATCGACATGGCGAGGACTATGCTTGGAGAATTCAAGACCCCCGAGCGTTTTTGGTCGGAAGCCGTGAACACGGCTTGCCACGCCATCAACAGGGTCTACCTTCACCGCCTCCTCAAGAAGACGTCGTATGAGCTTCTAACCGGTAACAAACCCAATGTATCTTACTTTCGTGTATTTGGGAGCAAGTGCTACATTCTAGTGAAGAAGGGTAGAAATTCTAAGTTTGCTCCCAAAGCTGTAGAAGGGTTTTTATTAGGTTATGACTCAAATACAAAGGCGTATAGAGTCTTCAACAAATCATTGGGTTTGGTTGAAGTCTCTAGCGACGTTGTATTTGATGAGACTAATGGCTCTCCAAGAGAGCAAGTTGTTGATTGTGATGATGTAGATGAAGAAGATGTTCCAACAGCCGCTATACGAACCATGGCAATTGGAGAAGTGTGGCCACAGGAACACGATGAACGAGATCAAACATCTTCCTCAACTATGGTGCGACCCCCAACTCAAGACGATGAACAGGTTCATCAACAGGAGGCGTGTGATCAAGGGGGAGCACAAGATGATCGTGTGATGGAGGAAGATGCGCAACCAGCACCTCCAACCCAAGTTCGAGCGATGATTCAAAGGGATCATCCCGTCGACCAAATTCTGGGTGACATTAGCAAGGGAGTAACTACTCGATCTCGATTAGTTAATTTTTGTGAGCATTACTCCTTTGTCTCTTCTATTGAGCCTTTCAGGGTAGAGGAGGCCTTGCTAGATCCGGACTGGGTGTTGGCCATGCAGGAGGAGCTCAACAACTTCAAGAGAAATGAAGTTTGGACGCTGGTGCCTCGTCCGAAGCAAAATGTTGTGGGAACCAAGTGGGTGTTCCGCAACAAACAGGACGAACACGGGGTGGTGACGAGAAACAAGGCTCGACTTGTGGCAAAAGGTTATGCCCAAGTCGCAGGTTTGGATTTCGAGGAGACTTTTGCTCCTGTGGCTAGGCTAGAGTCTATTCGTATCCTGCTAGCATATGCCGCTCACCATTCTTTCAGGCTGTTCCAAATGGATGTGAAGAGCGCTTTCCTCAACGGGCCGATCAAGGAGGAGGTGTACGTGGAGCAACCCCCTAGCTTCGAGGATGAACGGTACCCCAACCACGTGTGTAAGCTCTCTAAGGCGCTCTATGGACTTAAGCAAGCCCCAAGAGCATGGTATGAATGCCTTAGAGACTTTCTAATTGCTAATGCTTTCAAGGTTGGGAAAGCCGATCCAACTCTTTTTACTAAGACATGTGATGGTGATTTGTTTGTGTGCCAAATTTATGTCGATGATATAATATTTGGTTCTACTAACCAAAAGTCTTGTGAAGAGTTTAGCAGGGTGATGACGCAGAAATTCGAGATGTCGATGATGGGCGAGTTGAACTACTTCCTTGGGTTCCAAGTGAAGCAACTCAAGGACGGCAACTTCATCTCCCAAACGAAGTACACGCAAGATCTGCTAAAGCGGTTTGGGATGAAGGACGCCAAGCCCGCAAAGACTCCGATGGGGACCGACGGACACACCGACCTCAACAAAGGAGGTAAGTCCGTTGATCAAAAAGCATACCGGTCAATGATAGGTTCTTTGCTTTACTTATGTGCTAGTAGACCGGATATTATGCTTAGCGTATGCATGTGTGCTAGATTTCAATCCGATCCTAAGGAGTGTCACTTAGTGGCGGTAAAGCGAATTCTTAGATATTTGGTTGCTACGCCTTGCTTCGGGCTCTGGTATCCAAAGGGGTCTACCTTTGACTTAGTTGGATACTCAGACTCCGACTATGCTGGATGTAAGGTCGATAGGAAGAGTACATCAGGGACGTGCCAATTCTTAGGAAGGTCCCTGGTGTCATGGAACTCTAAGAAACAAACCTCCGTTGCCCTATCCACCGCTGAGGCCGAGTACGTTGCCGCAGGTCAGT
This sequence comes from Zea mays, assembly GCF_902167145.1. Lineage (NCBI taxonomy): Eukaryota > Viridiplantae > Streptophyta > Magnoliopsida > Poales > Poaceae > Zea > Zea mays. The sequence goes on from NC_050104.1 coordinate 128,856,777, forward strand.
GTTGCGCGCAACTACTTTGGATGAGGCAAACCCTCCGGGACTTTGGCTACAATCTGAGCAAAGTCCCACTCCTATGTGACAATGAGAGTGCTATCCGCATGGCGGAGAATCCTGTTGAGCACAGCCGCACAAAGCACATAGACATCCGGCATCACTTTTTGAGAGACCACCAGCAAAAGGGAGATATCGAAGTGTTTCATGTTAGCACCGAGAACCAGCTAGCCGATATCTTCACTAAGCCTCTAGATGAAAAGACCTTTTGCAGGTTGCGTAGTGAGCTAAATGTCTTAGATTCGCGGAACCTGGATTGAATTGTAGCATACATGTCTTTATGTTTTTGATCATGTTCCTTTTTGCATTTTGTTGCTAATTATGGTGCTCAAGTTGTACAAACAATCCCTGGACCTCACAAGTCCGTTGCAAAGTGATGCACATGTTTAGGGGGAGATGTGTTACAACTTGACCCTTTGAGACTAACCATGTGCTTGAGTTGATGATTTAGTCTCGGAGGAGGACTGAAAGGGAAAAAGGTGGACTTGGACCATGAAAGACTTCCACTGCACTCCGATGAGAGGGTAACTTATTCCAAGTTCATCTCATGAAATCTTATTGCCATTTGCTCTTAATTGAAGACTTTGGTGAGGCAATGGGGTTAAAGGGCCAAGATTGATCCCGTTTTGGTGCTTGATGCCAAAGGGGGAGAAAATAAAGGCCAAAGCGATAAATGGATCAGCTACCACTTGAGAGATTTTGAAAATAGTAGAATAGAGTTTTTGTTTTGTCAAACTCTTTTATTGTCTCTTATTGTCTCTCCTGTCAAAAGTTGGCTTCTTGTGGGGAGAAGTGTTGATTATGGGAAATAGGGGAAGTTTTTTGAAATCTTTGATCAATCTCTTTTGGAATGACTCTCTTTATGCTTCAACATGTGTGTTTGACTTAGAGATAGAGATCTAAGTTTGATTTGCAAAAACAAACCAAGTGGTGGCAAAGGATGATCCATATATGCCAAAATTGAGTCAAAATCAATTTGAGTTTTATTTGAAGTGATTTCGCACTTGTTCTAGTTGCTTTATGTTGTGTTGGCATAAATCACCAAAAAGGGGGAGATTGAAAGGGAAATGTGCCCTTGGGCCATTTCTAAGTATTTTGGTGATTGAGTGCCAACTCAAGTGCTTAAAATGTGAATTTATGCAATGGATGAACAAAGTGCAAATCAAGAGCGAAGGTATGTTTCTAAGTCTTAGTACATTGGTTTTGTGTACTAATATACTTGTCTAAGTATTGGAAACAGGAAGAAAAAGAAAAGGAAAAAGGTGGCTGTGTACAGCCAAGGGGCAGTTTCGGTCTGGGGCACCGGACTGTCCGGTGCGCCAGGCTGCCTCGGCCGAACAGGCCGCTCTCGGGAATTCGCCGACGGCGTACGGCTAAAATTCACCGGACTGTCCGGTGTGCACCGGACTGTCCGGTGAGCCAACGGTCGGCCGGGCCAACGGTCGGCCGCGCGATCTGCGCGGGACACATGGCCGAGCCAACGGTCGGGAAGGGGCACCGGACTGTCCGGTGTGCACCGGACATGTCCGGTGCGCCAACGGCTCCCACATCTGCAACGGTCGACTGCGCTGTTTAAGGAAGGAAATCGGGCACCGGACAGTGTCCGGTGTGCACCGGACTGTCCGGTGCACCCGACGACAGAAGGCAAGTTTGGCCTTCTGGAATTGCTCTCAACGGCTCCTAGCTGCCTTGGGGCTATAAAAGGGACCCCTAGGCGCATGGAGGAGTATACCAAGCAACCTTTGAGCATTCTTGATCATCCACACTCAGTCTTTGCGCATCCATTTGTTATTCTAAGTGATTCGAGCTCCGTTCTTGTGAGAACTGTGAGATAGTCTTTGAGCTCGATTCTTGGCCGTGTGTGTGCGCATTTTGCTGTGGATTTGTGTGTGTTGCTTCCCTCCCTTACTCCGTATTTCTTTGTGAATCTCAAGTGTAAGGGCGAGAGACTCCAAGTTGTGGAGATTCCTTGCAAACGGGAAATTGAAAGGAAAAGCATAACACTGTGGTATTCAAGTTGATCATTGGATCACTTGAGAGGAGTTGAGTGCAACTCTCGTCCGTTGGGACGCCACAACGTGGAGTAGGCAAGTTTTGTACTTGGCCGAACCACGGGATAAATCACTGTGTCTTCTCTGTGTTGAACTCCTTGTGGTTATCATATTGTGCAAGATCTTCTCTTTAGCCACTTGGCATTAACTGTGCTAACGCTTAATCAAAGTTTTGTGGCTTAAGTTTTGAAGTATACAGGATCACCTATTCACCCCCCCCCCCTCTAGGTGCTCTCAGGTATCACTACGTAGCCTTTACAAAGATTCCCCGGGGCTGTAGCCGCCCGTTAGGTTTCCTAAATGCACCGCACTCCTCCCCAAGGGGTGAACCAACCTTGGTAGAGCGAGCCGCATACACCGAGCCCCATTAACGGCACGACGGCTAAGCGAACTACACCCTGGTTCCTCTAATTATTCAGCTAAGGGCGTCCTATTCCACCCTCATGGTTGCACTGTTTTCCCGGGCGGTCATCCAACGAACAGGCCTTACGGAGAGGTACTCGAGAAACCGCTCGAGTCCCCTTAAATGCCACAGGTATATCATCATAAATAAGGAGGAAAAACAACGTATCATAGATAAATCTCATCATGTTCATTGATTAATGTTAAGCACTAGCATAAAGCTAAACCATAATAATCCAACCCAAATAGGTAAGCAAGGAAATGGATAACAAAAGCTAGTCAATCCTTAGGTATAAACTGTGTAAATGCGGAAAGTGAATTATAGAATTGTATAGGACATATATAGGTCAAGGGACACTTGCCTCCACCAACCAGCTGCTGCTCAGGGGCTTCTCCTGCGAGTTCTTCGGACTCCTCAACCAGATTGTTCTCTATGCGAGCGCAAACATACATCCATCCATTTGAATTAGGAAATATACAGTACACCATACAAGAGAGCAGATAAACTGAATATGCATAAGATATGACATACGGTTTTGCATTCGCAACTTCTAGAAAGAGAAGAAGGAAGGTATCGCAGTGGTTAAAGCTATAATCGGAGCGTATTACAGGTAGGTGTATAATTAATCATTACTTCATCTAGTTCTACCTAGTTACACTAACAAGTATTAATCACACGCACCAATAGAGTTATAACTATCTCCAATTGGTCGACATTAAACAAAGTCGATGATTAACTACATGAGATAATTAACGTAATCAATTTCCGAGTTGAGTTTCCATTTCATTAATACAAATAGCGTGATCAATGCGCATAAAATACACGGGGGGTAGATGGGTGGCTAGGGGTGGACGGGCACGTCTAGGGGTAGACGAGCACGTCACCCGCGACAGGACGCTACGCGTCGCGCCGAGGGCACGGCGAGCCGCGCCAAAGCATTGTGCGCACCACATGAGCACGCGCGCAAGGCCGCGCTAATGCGCCGCGGACGAGCCGCGCACACGCCGGGCAGCGGGGTAGCGCCGGGGGGCCACGCGCTGGCCGAGCTCAAGGCCACGCCGGGGCGGACATGCCGCGACCGCGCCGGGCAAGGGTAGGGGCAGGGGCAGGGCACGCCAAGGCGGGCGCGCGCACACCGGGCGCCGCGATCAGGGGCGGGCGTGCCACGCCGCGCCGCCGTGGGCTGCCGCAAGCAGTCGTGCTGCGCGCGCACTGCGGACAGCCGCGCCAGGGTGGGCTACACGGAGAGGGAGCCGGGACCGCGTGCGCCGGGGCCGTGCCGGGGCGAGGGAGAGGCCGCGCGGGGCCGAGCGAGCGCACCAGGTAGGGGCAGGGCAGGGGCCGGACCGTGCCAGGTCGGGGCTGCGCAGGGAGGAGGCTGGGGCGTTGCGCGCGCCGCGCCGCGGGCACGCGCGCCAGGGACGGCGGCCGAGCGGGCTGGGGCGGGGGAAGTCACGCCGAGGGCGGGCCCGCGCGGGCGCGCTGCCGCGCTGAGCAGGGGAAGTCGCGCCGCGGCCGAGCACGGGGCCGAGCCGCACCGGGGACGGCGGCCGGGAAAGGGGAGGAGGAGAGGGGAGGGGGTGCTTACCGCGCGGGACGAGGGCGGTGCCTGGAGCGAGAGCGAGGTCGGCGGGGGAGACGTGCGCGAGGGGCGTGGGGAGGGAGAGAGAAAGGGGTTTGGGGGGGAGGGCGGCTGACGAGCGGGACCCACAGGGAGAGGGCGGCGACGACTTAACCGCCGCGCGCATGGCGCGCGTGGGGGGCGGGGGAGGCGGCTGGGCTGCCGGGCGAGCGCGTCGCGGGGGCGAGCTGGGCCGCGCGCCAGGTGGGCCGCGGGGGGGGGTGAGGGGGCTGGCTGGGCTAAGGGGGGGAGGGGGCTGAGCTGAAAGGAGGGAGGGGGAGAAGGGGGCCGGGCTGAAAGGAGGGAGGGGGAATTTCCCTTTTTCCAATTTCTTCCTATTTTCCTATTATCTATTTTATCTCTTACCTTCTACTAAGTGCATACTTTATGGAAACTAAACAAATACACCCAAAGGAAATTGATGCATGGCTCGGCATGATGCAACAAACAAAGAAAATATTTCCAGGGTTCACCTACACAAGATGTCGAGCTAATTCTCGCTAGAACTTTGAAAAAACACAAGGTGCAGCGAGAAGAAAAAGAAAGAGGAAAGGTAACGCCCGAATTTGGGGAGTGCTAGAGAAAGAAAAATTCAACTCTTAAATTCGGGGCGTTACAAACCTATCCCCCTTAAAAGAATCTCGTCCTCGAGATTCAAGGTTGGCTAGCAAAGAGCTCAAGATATTTAGCCATCAGATCATCTTCACGCTCCCACGTTGCTTCTTCTTCGGAGTGATGACCCCATCTGACTTTGCACATTCTGATAGTCTTCCTGCGAGTGACTCTGTCTGCAGTCTCAATGATTTGCATTGGCTTCTCAATATAGGTCAAGTCTTCTTGGACTTCAAGACCCTCCACTGGTAACTGCTCTTCTGGCACATGCAGACATTTCTTCAACTGAGACACATGAAAGACATTATGCACAGCAAACAAACTTTCTGGCAGACTGAGCTGATAGGCCACTTCTCCACGCCTTGCGAGAATCTGATACAGACCAATGTAGCGGGGTGCTAGCTTGCCTTTGACTCCGAATCTTCTGACTCCTCTGATAGGCAATACTTTCAAATAGACAAAATCTCCAACTTCGAAACTCAGCTCTCTTCTTCTTGTGTCTGCATAACTTTGCTGCCTTGATTGCGCTATCTTCAGGTTCTCCCGAACCATCTTGATGTTCTCTTTAGCTTCGAGTAGAATGTCTGGCCCGAACACTTGCTTTTCTCCAGGCTGATCCCATTGCAATGGAGTTCTACAACTCCCATAAGGCGCCTGAAATGGTGACATCTTCAAGCTGGCCTGGTAACTGTTGTTATAGGAGAACTCTACATAAGGCAACCTCTTGTCCCATCCGGACTGATCTTGCAACACACAGGCTCTCAACATGTCTTCGAGGATTTGATTAGTTCTTTCGGTCTGACCGTCTATCTGCGGATGATAAGCTGAACTGAAATTTAGATGTGTACCCAAGGCTTCATGCAACTGCTGCCAGAAATGAGAGGTGAACTGTGTTCCTCTGTCTGACACTATCTTCTTTGGCACACCATGAAGACAAACGATTCGGGACATGTACAACTCTACCAATACTGCACTACTGTAGTTGGTCTTGACAAGTATGAAGTGGGCTGACTTGGTCAAGCGGTCCACCACTACCCAAATGGAATCGTAGCCGGCTCGAGTGTGAGGCAATCCGACTATGAAGTCCATACCGATTTCATCCCATTTTCACTGAGGAATTCACAATGGTTGCAACAATCTAGCTGGCCTCTGATGCTCTGCCTTGATCCATCGACAATTATCACACATAGCCACATGCTCTGTGATTTCTCTCTTCATTCCGTACCACCAGAATTTCTTCTTCAGATCTTGATACATCTTCTCACTTCCAGGGTGTATAGAATAAGCTGTCTCATGAGCTTCCTTGAGGATCAACTCCCGAATGGACTGGACATTGGGAACACACAAGCGATCCTTGAACCATATCACACCTTCTGCATCTTCCCGAAAATCTTTACCTCTGCCTTCTAGAATCAGTTGCCGGATTTCACTGATCTTCTCATCATTCTTCTATGCTTCTTTGATTTCCCGCTCCAAGGTGGGTTCTAACTCAACTGTTACTCCTCGCATGTTGTTTAGAAATCCGAGGCTCAACTTGTCAAACTCTTTGGCCAACTCATAAAGCATCGGATGAGCGACCATCAGATTGACCTGACTCTTCCTGCTCAAAGCATCTGCCACTACGTTCACTTTGCCTGGATGGTAATGAATCTCCAATTCATAGTCCTTGATCAACTCTAACCATCTTCGTTGCCTCATATTCAGCTCTAACTGAGTGAATATGTACTTCAGACTCTTGTGGTCTGTGTAAACATCACATTTTTGCCCATACAGATAGTGCCTCCATGTCTTCAGTGCGTGAACCACTGTTGCCAACTCTAGGTCATGTATTGGGTAATTCTTCTCATGAACCTTCAGTTGTCCGGATGAGTAAGCCACAACTCTTCCCTCCTACATCAACACGCATCCCAAACCAGTGTAACAAGCATCGCAATACATCGAGAAGGGCTTGTGCATATCAGGCAAGACTAAGACAGGCGCTGTAGTCAACATCTCTTTCAGCGCTTCAAAGGCTTCTTGGCATTTCTGGGTCCACTTGAACTCGACCTTGTTGCCTAGCAGAGCTGTCATTGGCTTCGCGATCTTCGAGACCCCTTCAATGAATCGCTGATAATATCCGGCCATCCCAATGAAACTCTTGATTCCCCGAGCATCTGTTGGAGCTTTCCAGTTCAGAATGTCTGCCACTTTCTTCGGGTCCACAGCCAATCCTTCTTTGTTAATTATGTGACCCAAGAACAGGACTTCATCAATCTAGAACTCGCACTTGCTCAACTTTGCATACAGCTAGTGCTCTCGCAATCTCTGCAAAACCATCCTCAAATGACCTACATGCTCTTCTTCGCTTTGAGAATATATGAGAATATCATCAATAAATACCACCACAAACTTGTCAAGATAATCCATGAATACATTGTTCATCAGATTCATGAAGAAGGCTGGTGCATTTGTTAGACCAAAAGACATCACAGTGAACTCATACAACCCATACTTGGTAATGAATGTCGTCTTCGAAATGTCTGAAGATCGAATCCTGAGCTGATGATAACCTGACCTCAGATCTATCTTTGAAACACGCTGGCTCCTCTCAACTGGTCGAACAGATCTTCTATTCTGGCAAGGGGTACATGTTCTTGATCGTGACCTCATTCAGAGCTCGATAATCGATGCACATCCTTCTGGTGCCATCTTTCTTCTCCACAAATAGGACAGGGGCGGCCCAAGGCGAGGTGCTTGGTCGGATGTAACCTTTCTCTGACAGCTCATCAATTTGCTTGTTGAGTTTAACTAACTCTGGTCCAAAAACTTTGTAGGCTCTCTTAAAGATGGGGGCGGTTCCAGGAAGAAGCTCTATGGCAAACTCAACCTTTCGCTCGGGTGGCATGCCTGGTAAGTCCTTTGGAAACACATATGGGAACTCGGACACAACCTTGATAAACTCAAGTGGATCTGCTTCACTGCTATCAACAGCCATCTGATAACAACTTCCTTTCTTTGGCTTAGGCAGGACTAACTCGGTCACCACTTCCTCTCCTAGTGGGGACATCAACTTGATTGTCCTCTTATCACAACTGATAACTACCTGATACTTATCTAGCCAATTCATCCCTAGGATGACATCTATTCCCTGAGTACCCATTACTATGAGATTAGCGGGAAACACTATTCCCCTTATTTCCACACTTACATTCAAGCAAATGCTATCAGCTCGAATTCTACCGCCGGCTGAGTCAATTTGAATGGGTGTTGACATGGTAGTGATTGGAAGATTATGTGCTTCTACCCATGATGCAGTAATGAATGAATACGTTGCCCCAGTATCAAATAACACTTCTGCAATATGGGAGTCGACTAGAAACGTACCTACTATCATGTCGGGGGTCTCCTGAACTGCTTCAGCCTCCAAGTGGTTCAGTCTCCCATGGTTGTAGCGTGGCTGAGAGCGGTTGTCTGCTCTAGGCTGAGACACGTTCTGCTTTGCTGGGGCGCTAGGGCCTGACTGCTGCTGGGCTGATTTCTTCGGACATTGCATCACCCAATGGCCTTGCTCTCCACAATGGAAACATGCTCTGCTTCCACCCTTAACTGGTGCTGCTTGACTGTTCTGCTGGTTTGTTGGGGCAGGAAGATGAGGTGCCTGCTGATTCTGCCTCTGGAACTGACCTCCTCCTGACTGATTGTTCTGGCGATTCTGCTGCTGATGTTGAGGACACTGCCTTTGAAACTGCTGATGCTGAGGTGGGTGCTGGTTCTGCCTGAAATGCTCAGGTGGGTTTGTTGGGGCGAAGGCAGAGACGCCACCCTTCGCTCGAGGCCTTCGCTGATAACCGCTGGTCAGACAGAGACAGAACAGGCAGGGACACCCTTCGCTCCATTCGGCACCAGACGAAGACCGGCGACGAAGTCATCCCGCAGCGCGGCCTCGTTCAGCTCTGAGGCCCACGCGTGATCTGGCCCATTGTAACGGGCCCTGTGTGGCCGCCTTTGTGTTACGGGCCTAATCTGTAAAGGCATGCTTGTAATTACAGCTTGTAACCCCGCTTTATGGGAATATTCTGGGGATAAACTAGGTGTCTGAGGGCACATGCGTCCTTAACACAAGGCGTTGGGCACTCAGATACCTATAAATACCCCCGCACAGTGCCCGTGAGAGGCTAGATCAACAGAGCTATTTGCCCCCGAGCACGTAACCCTGTTGTCACCACCGTTCATCCTTGTTGGCTTCCTTGCTGCTGAGAGCAAGTTCCAACATTTGGCGCCCACCGTTCGTGCTACGACAAGACCACCCGAGATGGCACCCAAGAGAGCTAACCCGAAGGCTGACGAGGCTGCGAAGGCAGCACTGCTGGCCGCGAGAAAGGGCAAGGCCCTCGCCCTCACCCAATCCACCCACCAAGAGCCCACTGAAGACAACATTCCCCGCACCTACGAAGACGACACCTTCCGCACCTGCGGGCCCGAAGGACAATCGCAGCCGCCCCCAGGCTTCGCCCCACTGGAGGGCGCGGATCTCACCGAGGACGGCGAAGTCCTCGGCGTCTCAACAGAAGAACAGTTACAGCTGCGCGCCCTGCGCCTCAAGAACCGCAATCTCCAGAGGCAGAAAGAGATACTCGAAGCCAAGCGCCAGCGTGTGTCCGCACTAGCCAAGGTGCGGCAAATGATACGCGACGAGGAGAAGAAGGCCCAAGACCTCGAGCGCGAGATCGCGCTGATGCAGCGCGAAGGCCACCTCGGTCCACAGCAAGAGCCACCCCTCCAGCAGCGCGCGCAACCGGAAGACATGCGCGAAGGCCACCGCGGCCTGCAGCATGGCCCACCCCTGCAACACCGGGCGCAGCCGGAGAACCCGTGTTTCCCCCAGCATGACTACGCCTTCCAGCACGGCGCGCCATTCCAAGGGGTCAACTACCTCGACGAGCGAAGTCCCCTGGCGCCACACCTCCAAGTGACGCCTTGGCCAGCTAACTTCCGAGCAGGGGCATATCCCAAGTACAACGGCAGCACCGATCCGGCGCAATACATAATGAGTTATCAAGTCGCCGTTGCATCCGTCGGAGGGGACGACGCCACAATGGCGAAGTCTTTCATCATCGCCCTAGAGGGCCCAGCACTCACCTGGTTCACCAGATTGCCTCCGCTGTCCATTGATTCGTGGAGAAGTCTCAGGGACAAGTTCCTTCTCAACTTCCAAGGGTACCGCCCAGACACCGACGCTTTGGCCGAGCTCTCGCTTTGCAAACAGCTGGAAAAGGAGACTCTGCGGGAGTATTACCGTAAATTCTTAACACTCAAGTCACAGCTGCCCTCCGTCGATGATCAGATCGCTATCCACTACGCCATCAGTGGCCTTCGGGCCGGCGTCCTCTACAGCCACTGTATCAGAGATCCACCCAAGAACCTCCAGGAGCTATATCAGCTCTTTGAAAAATACGCCAAATCCGAAGAGCTCCACCAGCGCAAGGTTGAGTCACAGCGGAAGCCCAAAGATGCCCCGCAGTCCAGCCGCACGTGGACGAGGACTCCGCAACCAGACTCCGGTCGAGATGGCCGCAGTCAACAGCAAGTGCATAACATCGCCAACCAGCAGCCTGCTGCTGACCCCCCTCGTCGCCAGGAATATCCCCCCCAGGGCCGCGGAAACGGAACTCGTGGCAGGGGCCAAGGGCGCGCGCAGCCGCCGCGCCGGTTCTACTGCCTTTTCCACGGCGAAGACTGCACCCACCAAACCAAAGACTGCCCCGAAACGAAGGCCACCAGAGACAGAATGGCGCGGGCGCAGCCAGCCGACAATCCTAGAATTGTCGCGCATAACTACCAGCCACCCCCTCCACCATATATCCACGCTCCCGCCCCGCATCCACCGCATCCACCGCACCACGCTTACCAACACCATCAGGAAGTACAAATCGTACCTCCTCCACCCCCACCACCACACCAGCAACACCAAAACATCCCCCATGCCCCAAAGCAGGAAGACTTCGCCGATTAACCATATCGCGGAGTCATTCACATGATAACAGGGGGGTCCAGCACTGACTTCGACACCAAGCGGCAGAAGCGGGACCACTACCGCAGCATCAACCATGTCGCGGTCACCGGCCCAGTCGTGCAGACGAAGTGGTCCCACATACCGCTCACCTTCGATGCACGAGACGTCGACCTGCGCAGCGCCCCCCACATCGACGCTATGGTCATCAATTGCAGCGTGGCAGGCTGGGACCTACACAAGGTCCTAGTCGACAATGGCAGTCAGGCGGACATCATTTTCCTCCACGCCTTCGACCGCATGGGTATAAGCCACAGCCTGCTCAAGCCTTCGGACAATCCGTTGTATGGCTTCGGCGGCAAAGGCACCTTTCCCGTCGGCAAAATAGAGCTTCCCCTCTTCTTCGGTGTAGCACCCAATGCCCGAAGTGAGCAAGTAACCTTCGACATTGTCGACATGGTATATCCGTACAACGCCATCATGGGCCGGGGCTCCATCAACAAGTTCGAAGCTGCCATCCACGGACTGTACCTATGTATGAAGATACCAGGTCCGCTAGGCGCTATCACGATCTACGGCAACCAGCAGACGGCGCGCAACATAGAGCGGGACTTCGTGCCTGGTCAGAGGAACGTACACTGCCTCACGACCCAGCACGAAGCCCCTGCGCCCGCCAGCCCAACCGACAAGCAGCTCGAGAAGGCACAGTTGCAGAGCCAAGACGGAACCAAGACTGTTCCCCTTGATCAAGCCACGCCCAAGCAGACAGTCACTATCAGCGAAGACCTTACGTCACATGAAGAAGAGAAGCTTCTCTGCTGCCTGGCCAAGAATAAAGATGTCTTCGCCTGGTCCGCCCTAGACCTGGTCGGAGTCAGCCGATCCATAATTGAGCACAGCTTGGGAATTGACCCTTCGGTGCGACCAAAAAAGCAAAGGCTCCGCAAAATGTCCGACGAAAAGACAGAGGCCGCCAAGGCGGAAGTGCACCGCCTCCTAGAAGCTAAATTCATCGAGCCAGTGGCTTACCCCACGTGGCTCTCCAATGTCGTAATGGTGCAGAAAAAAAGCGGGAAATGGCGAATGTGCATAGACTTCACCAGTCTCAATAAGGCCTGCCCGAAGGACAATTTCCCGTTGCCGCGGATCGACAAAATAGTCGATAGCGCGGCCGGATGCGAGGTCATGTCACTCCTCGACTGCTTCTCTGGCTATCACCAGATATACATGAAGGAGGAAGACAAGGCTAGCACCAGCTTTATAACACCCTTCGGCACTTATTGCTTCATCAGGATGCCGGAGGGACTCAAGAATGCGGGGTCCACCTTCTCCAGACTCACCAAAACAGTACTCGAAGGACAGGTCGGTAGAAACATATTTACATATATGGACGACATCGTCGTCGCCAGCAAGAATAAGGAGGACCACCTCGCCGACCTCGCCGAGACATTCGCGAACATGCGAGATGCACGACTCCGCCTGAACCCGGAAAAGTGCGTCTTCGGTGTTCGCCAGGGCAAGATATTGGGTTACCTGGTGTCACACCGCGGCATCGAGGCCAACCCAACCAAGATCCAGGCCATCGTCGACATGTCGCCTCCGCAGTCCGTCAGGGACGTCCAGCGTCTGACAGGCAGATTGGCCGCTCTCAACAGATTCATCTCCAGGTCCGCCGAGCGAAGTCTCCCCTTCCTCAAAACACTTCGCGGTGCGAAAGACTTCGCCTGGGGGCCGGAGCAAGCAGCGGCCTTCGCCTCATTAAAACAGTACTTATCGGAGCTGGCCATCCTCTTAAGCCCCGACTCCTCGCTCCCCCTATTGCTCTATGTCGCGGCTTCGCCGCACGCGGTCAGCGCGGCACTAGTGCAGGAGCAGACTGTTGAAGGCACAGTCAGACAGTGCCCTATTTACTATGTCTCCGAAGTCCTGACACCGTCCAAATGCAACATGACAGAGCTGGAGAAGATCGCCTACGCAGTTGTTATGTCCTCGCGCAAACTGCGCCATTACTTTGAAGCATTCAAGGTCCGAGTCACCTCTGACAGGGGGCTCGGCGAACTATTCAGAAACCCGGAGGCATCGGTGAGGATTGCCAAGTGGGCAGCCGAACTCTCCGGCTACCACATCAGCTTCGAGCCCAGGACAGCCATCAAGTCGCAAGTCCTGGCAGACTTCGTCGTCGACTGGACTGGGCCAGTAGCACAGCCGGACCCGTCCACAGAAAGGGTCTGGACCATCCATTGCGACGGCGCATGGTGCCACGCGGGGGCAGGCGTCGCTGCAGTCGTCACCTCACCAACCGGAGTCAAACACAGATATGCAACCCGCCTCAACTTCGCGCTGGAATCCGACAAATGCACAAACAATATAGCAGAGTATGAAGCGGTTATCCTCGGCCTCCGCAAGCTAAGGGCCCTCGGAGTCACCACATGTATCATCAAGACAGACTCCAAGATAGTTGCCGGCCAGGTCGAGAAAGACTATGCAGCAAAAGACCCCGCGCTCATGCAATACCTCGTGGCTATCCGAAGTCTCGAGAGACAATTCAAGGGATTCACCCTGCAGCATGTGGATAGGGCCAAGAACGAGGAGGCCGATGCATTAGCCAAGGCCGCCGCTAGGGGCGAGCCCCTGCCCTCCGACGTGTTCTTTCACACCATCGGCACGCCAGCCGTCCGGAGCCCCGAAGGGCTCCAAATAACTAATGATAGCGAGGGCCACCGTATAGTCAACCTAATCATGACCGAAGACTGGCGGGCACCAATAACCCTGTTCCTACAGGGGTACTATCATCCAACTGACGTCAGTGAGGCAAAGCGCCTCAGACATCGAAGCCGGGACTTCGCACTGATTGAGGGCCAATTATACAAGAAAGGGGTCAGTCAGTCAATGCTTAAATGCGTCACCGAAACCGAAGGCATGCAGATCCTACGCGAAGTCCACAGTGGCACGTGCGGCTCGCACGCAGGGCCAAGGGCCCTGGCTGCCAAGGTGATCCGACAAGGGTTTTACTGGCCTGCAATGATCTGCGCCGCAAATCGGGTCACAAGGTCCTGCGAAGCCTGCCAGAAGTTCTCTCCTCGGTCAGGCAACCCCTCGCAATATACAAAGCTGATTGCCCATACATGGCCTCTCCAGCGCTGGGGCCTGGACATTGTCGGGCCCCTGCCCACCGCTCAGGGGAACCTTAAGTTCGCCATCGTAGCCGTCGAATACTTCACCAAATGGATTGAAGCGAGGGCTGTTTCCACAATCACATCAAAGACTGCCCAAAAATTCTTCTGGCAGAACATCGTTTGCCGCTTCGGAGTACCGTCCGAGCTAACAGTTGACAACGGCAAGCAGTTCGACAACCAAGATTTTAAGGATTTTTGTTTCTCCATCGGCACCAAGCTTGCCTTCGCTTCAGTCTATCATCCGCAGTCCAACGGAGTCATGGAGCGTGCCAATGGGAAAATCTTCACAGCTGTCAAAAAGATGCTCCTCGATGAAAAAAAGGCAGATGGACCGATTTATTGCCGGAGGCAGTCTGGGCGCTCAACACAACCGAGTGCAGGGCGACCGGGTTCACTCCTTTCCGCCTTCTATACGGATCGGAGGCAATGACCCCGCAAGAAATAAAGCATGGGTCCCCGCGTACAGTTCCGTCAGCCGTCCCCGACGTGGACGAGCCAACTTCAAAAGACCTCATTGACGGAGACCGGGTCTTCGCCCTACAGGCCCTAAACAAATACCAAGCCCAGACCAAAGCATGGCGCGACCACGCAGTCATCCCGAGGGAGTTCAGCGAGGGGGACCTCGTACTCGTCCGAACAGCTCGGACGGAGTCCAAGGGCAAGTTGGAGCCCAAATGGGAGGGCCCCTTCATAGTCAAGTCAAAAGCTTCCCCCAGCGCTTACAGGCTCACAACGCCAAATGGCGAGGACCTGGAGCACTCCTGGAACATCGACAACCTTCGCAAATTTTTTGTTTGACCCATTTAGGGCTGATTTCGCCCTTGTAATTCGCCGCAAACAATCTTGTACCGGCCCGCACTCTTTTCCTCCCGGGGGTGAGGTTTTTAACGAGGCGGAGCCATGTAATATATGTGAGAAAAATCCCCCGCAAAAACATGTGTCGAAAAAAGACCGCGACAACGGTCTTCGTCATTCGACCAATTCGAAGTCACCGCGAGGCTAAGCGCTAGCCACCCTCGCGTGCGACAAATCCGCGCAGAAGTCGCCTAAGGGTGCAGCCGGACTAAGCACAACAAGTGCGAAAAAATCCGATGTCTATCACAAAGACTATCCGCGCAGAAGTCGCCTAAGGGTGCAGCCGGACTAAGCACAACAAGTGCGAAAAAATCCGATGTCTATCGCGAAGACTATCCGCGCAGAAGTCGCCTAAGGGTGCAGCCGGACTAGCACAACAAGTGCGAAACAAACCCGAAGTCTATCGCGAAGACTATCTGCGCAGAAGTCGCCTAAGGGTGCAGCCGGACTAAGCACAACAAGTGCGAAAAAATCCGATGTCTATCGCGAAGACTATCCGCGTAGAAGTCGCCTAAGGGTGCAGCCGGACTAGCACAACAAGTGCGAAAAAATCCGATGTCTATCGCGAAGACTATCCGTGCAGAAGTCGCCTAAGGGTGCAGCCGGACTAGCATAACAAGTGCGAAACAAACCCGAAGTCTATCGCAAAGACTCCGCGCAGCAGCCGCCTAAGGGCGCAGCCGAACTAGCACAACAAAAGCAGAAACGATAGCATCAAACCATCCGTGCTAAGAACGACTATAATCACAAAGGCACACAATGTCCTCGCGGGCACAGGCACGCGAGGGCACTTAGCTTCATCGTACAAACCTCTACACATATACAAGCGAGGGCACCACACTTTACATCGGCTCAACCTTAGGAATAATTCCCATCTCCCTATAATTAAATAACATTATCCTAAGCTCCTCACCCGCAAAGAGACTTCGCAGTTCCCCTTCCCCTGTACTCGCAGCAGCCGGCAAAGACAACAGTTCCTGCCGACCAGCCCTACCCACACGAAGCCGAGCCCCCTCCTCCGCGCTAACCCTACGTTTTGCAACCGCCCTTCGTCGGCGGCGCCCGGTGCTAGGGCCTGGCACGTCTGGCGCGTCCGCGGCGTGTGGCGAAGCCTCCGCCACAGCCACGTCCAAGGCCGCAAAATAATCCAAGTCCTCCTCCGACGACTCCTCAGTCCACTCAACCGAGCTCCCGGAGTCGGTAAAATCAAAAAACTCAGATGCAAACCCACCATATTCATTCCCACTTTCCGTGGTCGAAGCCGCCAGAAACTCAGTAGCAGCGGTTGCGTGCGCAGGCCCAAAATCTTGAACCTGCGCAGCAACCAAAATTCAGCACAGCATCCAAAAATTCCCCAACCCTAAACAACCACTACGCCACCTGCGAAGGCCCTGACGCTGCGGGAGCCTCCGCCGCTGCCTCCGCCGCTGCCTCCGCCGTTGTTTCCGCCGCGGGATCTTCAGCACTCAGCACAGCAGCTGCGGGGGCATCAGGGGCGCCTTCGGCCACCTTCGGGGGCAGGTCTTCGCCGGCCGCAGTGGATGAGGAGGCAGCCGTCGCGATCACTGCGGTCTCCGGGGTTGGCTCCAGGGCGACCCCAGTCACAGCCTCCGCGAGGGTCGGCTCCGGGTCTGGCAGCGCGCTGTTCAGAGCCCCGAAGTCGTCCACCCGCTCGCCGCGCTCCGCCTAGGACAAGACACACAGATTCAGCAAACACACGCACAGCCCGCATACAACAAACGCCAAACAAACAACAACGTTACCTGAGCCCTCGCAGCCTCGGCCCGCTCCCTGACCACCTCACGACCGTACAGACCCCACATCCGGTCATACAGGGCCCCGGCGGATTCCTTCACTACGGGGTCTTCGACCTTATAGATATCTCGCTCAAAATCTTCATCCGCCTGGTCGAAGGCCTCATAGTGCCGGCACCCTTCGCGGGAGAGCGCGTTCATCGCCCCCTCGCAGGTGACCAGGGAGGCGTACGACATCAACCCCCCCACGACGGCTGGAAGTTCCAGCAGCTCCTCCTGCACCAACTGCAGACAGCGAAGGCCGGGCTCTCGGTCCGGCACCTCGAAGTCACCGGTCCGTGCACCCAGCTCACGATATGTATCCATAAGCTGCATGCGCGTCCGTTCGGCCTCCGCATGCATCGCGGCCTCGGCCTCCTTCGCGCGGCTCTCCAGGGCGGTGAGCCGCTCTTGCAGATGTTCGGCGAGCTCCTTGGCAAGATTGCCCTCCGCCCGTGCCAGCTTGGCCTCCGCCTGCGCAGCCTGCCCCTTGGCGACGGCCTCGTTGGCTTCCCTCCTCTCCGCCGCCAGTTGGCGCCGGAGGTCAGCCTTCTCCCTCTCCAGGGCGGCCACACTGTCCGTCAGCTTACGGCACTTGCTGTCGGAGGCCGACTTCTCACGGACAGCGTCAGCATGTTGTGTCCGAAGTCTCTCGACTTCGGCAGACACAGCTGCCGTGAGGGCCCCCGACGCAGTACGGCTGGCGAAGTCATCCACCTGCAGGGCCGCGGCGCAGTACGTAAGGCCGTCGCCTGTCACACCCGGTTTTGGAAGGCAAACCGAATGCGAACTATGTACGTGCCAGGATCAGAACTCACGTACACAGCGATTACATAAATGAACATCATCACACAATGCTCGAATAATAACATAAAAGAGTACTTATTACATCATAGAGTCGTAGACATCCACATAGTCATTGTCTTAACAAGTAAATCAAAGTGCTAAGCGAAACGCAGTAAAGATAAGGCCTTCACAGGCAGCTGACTGGGGGTTGCCGCCAACCCACACCTAAAACTCGTCGTAATCTTGGAACTCCTGGAAGTCTCCTTCCACGGCTTCGCCTTCTCCCGAGCAGTGGTTACAATGCGGACAACCTGGTGTTTTGTGGTAAAGCAAGGATGAGTACACATCAACGTACTCAGCAAATGTCCCGTTTGGCTGAGGTGGACTAGCTTTATGTGGGGTTAGGCTCAAGCAGTTGCTTTTAGTTGGTCAGGTATTTATCATTAGTAGAAGCCAGGTTTTAGCATTAACCAACCCGTAAACCATTTCCTCATCGAGGAACCACATCATCATAGTCGAACCAAAACCATAACATAACCATTGTATCTCGAATCATCCGTATCTCTAATCAAAGAGGATCCCAAGGCTGCTCTTAACCGTGAGCACGGCTGATATACCAGTTTCACTACCCTCTGCAGAGGTTGCACACTTTACCCATGAGTCATGATTCCCTTTCTACCCGGGGAGAGCTAATCCCCATTGACCACTACCTAGGTGGTCCGGCAGGGCATCACTACGTAGCTTTTACAAAGATTCCCTAGAGATCATAGCTGCCCGTTAGGTTTCTCCAGTTTGATAAACACAGTACCCCTCCCCGCAGGAGAGTGACTAACAAAGAGCAAAACGAAAGAACCTCGGCACTCAGCCTCGGCAGAGCAAGCACTGTGCCTGGACCCCATTGACGACACGACGGCTAAGCAACTACACCTCTAGTTCATCCAATTAATCAGCTAAGGGCATCCCATTTCACCCTCATGGTTGCACTGTTATCCCGGGTGGTCTCTCAACGAACCAGTCCTTATGGAGAGGTACTCAGGAAACAGCCTGAGCCCCCTAGAGTATCACAAGATCATCAACATCAACAGGATAACAGTATCATAAATAGCCACATCATGTTCATTGATTATGTTAAAGCAATAGCGAAGTGCTAACCATAATAACCCAATAGGTCATCAAGGACAAAGTAAAGTGTAAAGCTAGTCAATCCTTAGGTTTCAAGTAAGTAATGCGGGATAGTAAGTTATAAATGAATAGGACATAATGGGACAGAGGACACTTGCCTTCACCAAACTGCTGATCAGGGACTTCCTCTGCAACTGCCTCGGGAAACACAGACTGCTCGGTGTCTACGCAAAGCAATCATTCACACTATGCACTTGGGAAAATAACAGACAAAAACAATATACCAAACATATGCAGCAGAGAGGGGTCACAAGTTCACAACAGAAAAGGGATAGGCACTCTAAAGTTCCCTAGGTCTGGGGGTAGAGGATTACACAAAGTGATTCACTATCCACTAATCAGGTCTAAGTTGGTGGTGGGATTAAATAATTATCTGGTTTGAGTTTCTAAACTTAAGTGTTTAAGTCCACAAACTTAAGTAATCCAACTTTTATTAAAGTCTACTTATTTCCAATTATCCTAAATGAGGTTTCAATAGTCTTAATCCTATCCTAGTGATTAGCTATTAATTAATACATGGAAACAGCAGGGAAACATTGCATAAACAGATAGATAATAATATTATGAACATTTTGCAATTTGAAGCACCTAATTTGGAGTTCATATGACAAAGTTATGAATTTTACAAGTTTAGGGGTTAAAATTATACCCTAAGGACTTATTTTTAATTAAAAAAAGGGCCAGGGACTTAACTGCGAGAAACCAGGGACGGCGGGTTCAAATTCCAGAAAACCGGGGGTCTCTTTAAGAAAAAGCGCGGGCGAAGGGGTATCGAGCGCCTACAGCCGTCAGATCTAAAGCGAACGGCCAGGATTAGATCCTGCGGGCGGGCGCGCGAGCGCGCGGCGGCGGGAGCGGCTGACAGGCGGGGCCGGGCGGACAGCGCGGGCGCGCGGGCGACTGGCAAGCGGGGCCGGGCGGGCAGAGCGAGCGCGCGGGCGGGCTGACAGGCTGGGCCCAAACGGCAGAGAGACGGGGTGAGGGGGAAGCGGGCCTGGGCCGCTGGATCTCCGGCGGACGGCCAGGATTGGGCTTGGACAAATTAAAACGAGGCCGCCCGATCTGGGATGGACGGCGGATATCGGATGGGCGGCCTGGGTCTTCCCTACGGCTAGCTGGGGCGGCGGCGCTCGTCCCCGCGGCGGAGGGCTCGCCGGAGACGAGGGGCGCGGGCGACTGGCGGGGCTCTGGGGCAATCCGAGTGGTCGGGGAGGGCGCGGGGAGTTCTCCGGTAGGGTTTGGGTCGGGGCAGAGGCACCGGAGGGGGGCGGTTCACGGCGGGGCGGCTCGGCGGCGGGGTTAATCTACTCCGGCGAGCAATCAAGCGCAACAGAGAGCAGAACAAGGGGTGATAGGGGCTGGAGGGGTCCGTTACCTCAAGGCGGGCTCCGGGGACTCCTCGGCGGCGACGGGGACGCGACGGGGACTCGGGTCGACGGTGGCGGCTGCACGGCGAACGACGGGTGAGCGCGGGCAGAGAGAAATAGGGAGGGGGAGAGGGAATTGGGGCGCGTTCCGGGTTGCGGACGCCAGAGCGGAGCTCACCGGGGCTAAGGGCGCGGCGGAGCTCCACCGGCGACGAGGAAACGGCTCGGGCGGCGATGGTTAGTGGCGGCGGCGCTCTGCGTGCGCGCAGCGAGGGGGAGAGAGAGTCTGCTGGGGCGCAAATGGGGGAGGGGGTGAGGGCGAGTGGGGTTCGGGGCTCAAGTGGCCAGGGGCGAGGTGGGGCGAGTTCCACGCGCGACGTGGGCGCGGGGAAGGCGGGCGCGAGCAGCTCGGCGGCGGTTACGCGAGGAAGACGGGGCTGACAGCCCGGGCCCGCGAGCAGAGAGAGAGCGAGGGAGCGAGCGCGCGCGGGGAAAGCGGGCGCCGACAGGTGGGACCGGGCGAGCAGAGAGAGAACGGAGCGGGTGCGCGGAAGGCGGGAGCGCCGACAGGTGGGACCCGCTGCGCAGAGAGAGGAGGGGAGGGAGGTGCGCGCGCGAGAGATGGGCCGGCTGGGCCGAAAGGCCGAGGGGGCGGCTGGGTTGGGCTGCTTTACCTTTTTCTTTTATTCTGAATTGTTTCTCCCTTTTCTTTTATTTATTCTATTTGATTCAAATTCAAATGAGCCCCAAATTCAAATTAGACTTTTTGAGAATTATGCACCAAACAAAAGTGAAATCTAGGGTTCAACATGATGCAACAATTCATACTCCCTTAGGGTTTAACATAATAGACTATAATTACAAGTAAAATAAGCACTTAGCTCCTATAGAAATGAGAGAGAAAAGAATTAGGAAGGATGAGAAAAGGAAGTAACACCTGAATTTGTGAATATGAGCAAAGAAATTTTATACCCCCAAATTCAGGGTGTTACAAACCTATCCCCCTTAAAAGAATCTCGCCCCCGAGATTCAGGGTTGGTCAGCAAAGAGTTCAGGGTATTTGGCTTTTAGATCATCTTCTCGTTCCCAGGTTGCTTCTTCCTCAGAGTGGTGACCCCATCTGACTTTGCACATTCTGATGGTATTCCTCCGGGTGACTCTGTCTGCAAACTCCAGAATCTGCGTTGGCTTCTCTATGTATGTCAGATCTTCTTGGACTTCCAAACCCTCCACTGGCAACTGTTCTTCTGGTACTCGCAGACACTTCTTCAATTGCGACACATGGAACACATTGTGCACTGCTGACAAACTCTCTGGTAGGTCGAGCTGGTAGGCCACTTCTCCACGCTTGGCTTGAATCTGATATGGTCCGACGTACCGGGGTGCTAACTTGCCTTTAACTCCGAACCTTCTGACTCCTCTGATAGGTGACACCTTCAGATAGACGTAGTCTCCCACTTCAAAACTCAGTTCTCTTCTCCTTCGGTCCGCATAGCTTCGCTGTCTTGACTGGGCTGTCTTCAGGTTCTCCCGAACCATTTTGATATTCTCTTCGGCTTCAAGCAAGATGTCGGGGCCAAACACCTGTCTCTCTCCAGGCTGGTCCCAGTGCAGCGGAGTCCTACAACTCCATCCGTAGAGTGCCTGAAACGGTGACATCTTCAGGCTGGCCTGGTAACTATTGTTGTAAGAGAATTCTGCATAAGGTAACCTTTTGTCCCATCCTGACTTGTCTTGCAACGCACAGGCTCTCAACATATCTTCTAGGATCTGATTAGTTCTTTCAGTCTGACCGTCTGTCTGCGGGTGATAAGCTGAGCTGAAGTTCAAATGGGTGCCCAACGCTTCTTGTAGCTGCTGCCAAAAATGAGATGTGAACTGCGTTCCTCGATCTGATACTATCTTCTTCGGCACACCATGAAGGCAGACTATCCGTGACATGTATAACTCAGCTAACGTTGCTCCGGTGTATGTCGTCTTCACAGGTATGAAATGGGCCACCTTTGTTAAGCGGTCCACAACCACCCAGATGGAATCATAACCGGCCCGGGTACGAGGTAGGCCAACTATGAAATCCATCCCGATTTCATCCCACTTCCACTGAGGAATCCGCAATGGCTGCAACAGTCCGACGGGCCTCTGATGCTCTGCTTTGGTTCTCTGACAGCTATCACAGATGGCGACATATTCTGCGATCTCCCTTTTCATACCATACCACCAAAACCTCCTTTTTAAATCCTGGTACATCTTCTCACTTCCAGGGTGTATGGAGTAGGCTGTCTCATGAGCTTCTTTGAGGATCAGTTCCCGAATAGGTTTGAGGTCGGGAACACACAATCGGTCCTTGAACCATATTACTCTTTCTTCATCCTCTCGAAAGTCTTTGCCTCTTCCTTCTAGGATCAGCTGTCGAATCTTGTTGATGTTTTCATCATCCTTCTGCCCTTCTTTGATCTCCCGCTCTAGGGTGGGCTCTAATTCCACTGTTACTCCTTGCGTACTGTTCAGGAAACCGAGGCTCAGTCTATCAAACTCCTTGGCCAACTCATATGGCATTGGGTGCGAGGCCAACATATTGACTTGACTTTTCCTGCTCAAAGCATCTGCAACAACATTGGCTTTGCCCGGATGGTAATGTATCTCCAACTCATAGTCTTTGATCAGTTCCAACCATCTTCGTTGCCTCATGTTTAACTCTGACTGGGTGAATATGTACTTCAGACTCTTATGATCTGTGTAGATGTCGCACTTCTGCCCATACAGGTAATGTCTCCAGGTCTTTAAGGCATGAACCACTGCTGCCAACTCCAGGTCATGTGTGGGATAATTCTTCTCATGGATCTTCAGCTGTCGAGATGAGTATGCTACAACTCTCCCTTCTTGCATCAGTACACATCCCAATCCGGTGTACGAAGCGTCGCAATACACTGAGAATGACTTGTGAACATCAGGCAGGACTAACACAGGAGCTGTAGTCAATCTATTCTTCAGTTCCTCAAATGCTTCCTGACACTTTTGAGTCCACTTAAACTCAACTTTCTTCGCTAGTAACGTTGTCATTGGCCTAGCAATCTTTGAGAAGCCTTCAATGAAACGCCTATAGTATCCGGCCATTCCAATGAAGCTCTTGATCCCACGAACATCCTTCGGTGCTTTCCAGTTCAGGATATCTGCTACTTTCTTTGGATCCACTGCTAACCCATCTTGATTTATGATGTGACCCAGAAACAAGACTTCATGAATCCAGAACTCGCATTTGCCCAGCTTGGCATACAACTGATGCTCTCGAAGTCTTTGCAATACCATCTTCAAATGCTCCACATGATCTTCCTCACTTTGAGAGTATATGAGAATGTCATCGATGAACACTACCACAAACTTGTCCAGATAATCCATGAACACACTGTTCATCAGGTACATAAAGAAGGCTGGCGCATTTGTCAAACCAAAGGACATAACCGTGAACTCATATAGCCCGTACTTGGTGATGAATGTCGTCTTCGGTATATCCGAGGGTCGGATTCTGAGTTGATGGTAACCTGACCTCAGATCTATCTTCGAGAATACGCTGGCACCTCTGAGCTGGTCAAACAGATCTTCTATCCTCGGCAGGGGGTACTTGTTCTTGACAGTGACTTCATTCAGGGCTCTGTAGTCTATGCACATCCTTTTGGTACCATCTTTCTTCTCTACAAACAACACTGGAGCGGCCCAAGGCGAGGTGCTTGGCCTGATGTAACCCTTCTCTAGCATCTCATCTATCTGCTTCTTGAGTTCCACCAATTCTGGTCCAGACACTCGATAGGCTCTCTTTGAAATGGGGGCGGTACCAGGGATAAGCTCTATGGCAAATTCAACCTTTCTCTCGGGTGGCATGCCCGTTAGCTCCTCGGGAAACACATCCGGAAAGTCTGACACGACCTTGATAGCCTCGAGCGGGTTAGGCTCCTTACTATCAACTGAAATCTGGTGACAGACTCCCTCTTCCGACTTAGGCATCCTTAGCTCGGCCACTACCTCTTCTCCTGACGGGGACTTCAATGTTATGGTCCTCTTGTCACAACTAACATTTGCTTCATACTTCATTAACCAGTTCATCCCTAGAATGACATCTATCCCAGGGGTGTCTATTACTATTAAGTCACTGGGGAATCCTATCCCCCTTATTTCCACCATTATGTTTGAACATATTTTATCTGTTTGCACCTTGCCACCAACCGAATTAATCCTCATGGGTGGCATCATTGCCTCTACTGAGATGCTATGCAATTCTACCCATGTTGCAGTGACAAATGAATGAGTTGCACCAGTATCAAATAGCACTTTTGCGGGATGAGATTCGACTGAGAACATACCTACTGCCACATCTGGTGCATCCTGGATCGCTTCGGCCTCCAAGTGGTTCACCTTTCCACGGTTGTACGCTTGGTTACGATTGCCTGCTGCCGGCTGCAGTACACCTTGCTTTGCTGAAGCATTGGGGTTGGTCTGCTGCTGCGCCATCTTCTTTGGGCACTGCATCGCCCAGTGGCCTTGTTCTCCACAGTGGAAGCATCCTCTGCCTCCTCCTTGTGCCGGGGCTGCTTGGTTGCTCTGATTCGCTGCTGGGGCAGGAAGGCGAGGTGCCTGGTTGTTCTGCTTCTGATACTGATTACCTCCCTGCTGGCTGTGCTGACGATACTACTGCTGCTGCTGCGGGTACTGTCTCTGAAACTGCTGCTAATGCGGACGCTGATTCTGATTCTGATATCCCTGTGGGTGACCAGGTCTGCCTTGCTGAGATGAACTGCCTGAGAAACGTGGACGGCTGATGCCTCCGGACTGGGGTCCACTCATCTTGCGCTTCCGATCTTCCATATCCTTACGCTTCTTCTCAGTCATAACTGCCCTATCGATCAGGTGCTGGAAGGTGGGGAAGGTGTGATTCATCAGCTGGTAATGCAGGGGATCCACCAAACCTCTCATGAACCTGTACTGCCTCTTGGCATCAGTGTTAACATCCTCAGGTGCGTAACGAGACAGCTGCAGAAACTTGTCTCTGTACTCACTAACAGACATGGGTCCCTGCTTCAGAGCCACAAACTCCTCCTTCTTCACGATCATCAGTCCCTCTGGCACATGGTACCGACGGAAACTCTCGCTGAATTCCTCCCAAGTGATGGCTTCGGGGTTAGCATGGGTGGCGAGGTAGGACTCCCACCAGGACTGGGCTGCTCCCCTCAGCTGGCGGGGACCATACAGAACCTTCTCCCTGTCGTCGCATTGGGCGGTGCGCAGTTCCCTCTCCACTGCGCGCAACCAGTCTTCTGCATCCATGGGGTCAGCAGAATGGGCGAAGGTAGGAGGGTGCCCTCTCATGAACTCACCACGCTTATCTCGTGGCATCTGGGGCATCTGCACTTGCAACTGGGGTTGGGGCTGCTGTTGAGCCTGCTGCATGGCTGCCAGAGTCTGTCCAATGGCCTGCACTGCCTGGGTCTGCATCAAGAACATCTGCTCCACTGACATCGGGGGTGGCGGGGGAGGCTGCCTCTGATTTTCCTCCTGCTGGTCATGCTGCTCTAGCTGAGCACGCCTGTTGCATCGGCGCCTGTTGTCAGACATCTGTGGAAGACATTCATACATCAGCATTGATCTCACAATCTTCCAGCATAAGAGAATACAGAATTCTTCATGACACTGAGTGAACAAAGAGCTTCACTGATCCTCATTCATGATTCAATACAGCCTCTCAGATAAGAAAGGAGAGTAAGAGTAAATGGCTTCCCAACTAAACAACTGACTTCATTAATATTACTAGCTAAGCCAAACTGCAGGGGAAACCCACATGTTGGCTACAGTCATTACAAAGATCCAAATCCAACACAAGTTCATCATAACAAGCATGCAAGCGACTGATAAGCAAACTAAACTAAATGGAAGCAACTGATAAGCAAACTAAACTGACTACCTAAGACTGAGACATCTGACTTAGAATTATTACAAACTTCGACGCTAACGACCTAAGGATCCAAATCTATCCTGGTCTTACAGACAGGGGAACCATAAGTGTGGTGACCACGTGGCGGTGAGCGGTATGGGTGCTGAGTCCCAACAGGAGCGGGAGAACCACCCTCCTGGTGATGGCGCTCTGCCAACTCAGCACGCAACTCCGCAATCTCCGTTCGAGCCCTGCTTAGCTCGTCCAGAGAGTGATCCAGCTCCGTGTTAAGCACTGCGACTAGGTTGACTGTGCTGCTCAACCTAGGGTTAGCCTCACCAACAGGTGAAACAACCACACTCTCTGTGCTGCCAGTAGGGCGGCGGGGGTAGTACCGAAGGTTAAGACCGTCGGCCACGCCACCGAACAAAGAACAGTACTGAGAGAGTGCACGTCGTGCTGCATCCTGCATAGCCGCCTCTGCAGTGTCCCTCTCGGAGATGGAATAGTGCTCCGAAACAGCCTCCGCACCCCGGAGGTCATCCTCCGGACGGCGAACTAGGCAGGTAGCCTCCCAGCGGTCCGGGTACCTCCCGCGACTGTGCTGGTAGACCACACAACGATACTCGATCGACCAGGTGTGCCGGTCGAAAGCCTGGCGCAGCAAGGTGTCGAGTGCGTCGTGGAAGTGACAACCGCGAGCGGCGTCACGGGTGATGGGTCGGGCGACCCATCCTTCCGCCTCCTGCGGCTCAGAAGACTCCGTGTTGTGGGCTGAGTCGTCGTCGTCGGGGTCTCCTCCAGTAGCTCCTCCAACAGCCGGGACGTCCCGCGGTGGAACAAGGGGCGCCTCCAGCTGGGCAACAGAGGAACGGGGCCTCACGGTCTCCACCTCCTGCTGGGGTGAGGAGGAAGAGCCCTGCTGCTCTCCGTGCTGGCGCCGGCGTTCCTGCTCCTCACGCAGGCGGTGGTGCAGCCTCTCCAGGTGACTCGACTGTCCGGACACGGTGCGGTGCAGAGGACGCTCCGCAAGTCGAGACGGCAGGAAAGGAATCACCGACTTACGTGCAGTGTGTCTAAGACGAGCCATCTACAAAAGACACCGTAAGCATAAGAGTAAGAGCAGAACTAATATGACAAGTGAATAAACCAAAGACAGAATAAGATAAAAATTTTAACAAGGTATAGTATAGATAGATAGTAAAACATAGGGTTGGTCGAGGTGACCGACTTTTGAAGTAACAACAGAGGTCAAGGTGAGAGGGAAGGGTCAATAGTCCTTAATACGACCAGTGCTACTCTAGGTCAGCGGTCCTACAGTCAGCATGGGCTTTGATACCACTTATGTCACACCCGGTTTTGGAAGGCAAACCGAATGCGAACTATGTACGTGCCAGGATCAGAACTCACGTACACAGCGATTACATAAATGAACATCATCACACAATGCTCGAATAATAACATAAAAGAGTACTTATTACATCATAGAGTCGTAGACATCCACATAGTCATTGTCTTAACAAGTAAATCAAAGTGCTAAGCGAAACGCAGTAAAGATAAGGCCTTCACAGGCAGCTGACTG
The DNA here is from genome assembly GCF_902167145.1 of Zea mays. NCBI lineage: Eukaryota > Viridiplantae > Streptophyta > Magnoliopsida > Poales > Poaceae > Zea > Zea mays. The sequence goes on from NC_050104.1 coordinate 128,884,165, forward strand.
GGGGTTGCTGCCAACCCACACCTAAAACTCGTCGTAATCTTGGAACTCCTGGAAGTCTCCTTCCACGGCTTCGCCTTCTCCCGAGCAGTGGTTACAATGCGGACAACCTGGTGTTTTGTGGTAAAGCAAGGATGAGTACACATCAACGTACTCAGCAAATGTCCCGTTTGGCTGAGGTGGACTAGCTTTATGTGGGGTTAGGCTCAAGCAGTTGCTTTTAGTTGGTCAGGTATTTATCATTAGTAGAAGCCAGGTTTTAGCATTAACCAACCCGTAAACCATTTCCTCATCGAGGAACCACATCATCATAGTCGAACCAAAACCATAACATAACCATTGTATCTCGAATCATCCGTATCTCGAATCAAAGAGGATCCCAAGGCTGCTCTTAACCGTGAGCACGGCTGATATACCAGTTTCACTACCCTCTGCAGAGGTTGCACACTTTACCCATGAGTCATGATTCCCTTTCTACCCGGGGAGAGCTAATCCCCATTGACCACTACCTAGGTGGTCCGGCAGGGCATCACTACGTAGCTTTTACAAAGATTCCCTAGAGATCATAGCTGCCCGTTAGGTTTCTCCAGTTTGATAAACACAGTACCCCTCCCCGCAGGAGAGTGACTAACAAAGAGCAAAACGAAAGAACCTCGGCACTCAGCCTCGGCAGAGCAAGCACTGTGCCTGGACCCCATTGACGGCACGACGGCTAAGCAACTACACCTCTAGTTCATCCAATTAATCAGCTAAGGGCATCCCATTTCACCCTCATGGTTGCACTGTTATCCCGGGTGGTCTCTCAACGAACCAGTCCTTACGGAGAGGTACTCAGGAAACAGCCTGAGCCCCCTAGAGTATCACAAGATCATCAACATCAACAGGATAACAGTATCATAAATAGCCACATCATGTTCATTGATTATGTTAAAGCAATAGCGAAGTGCTAACCATAATAACCCAATAGGTCATCAAGGACAAAGTAAAGTGTAAAGCTAGTCAATCCTTAGGTTTCAAGTAAGTAATGCGGGATAGTAAGTTATAAATGAATAGGACATAATGGGACAGAGGACACTTGCCTTCACCAAACTGCTGATCAGGGACTTCCTCTGCAACTGCCTCGGGAAACACAGACTGCTCGGTGTCTACGCAAAGCAATCATTCACACTATGCACTTGGGAAAATAACAGACAAAAACAATATACCAAACATATGCAGCAGAGAGGGGTCACAAGTTCACAACAGAAAAGGGATAGGCACTCTAAAGTTCCCTAGGTCTGGGGGTAGAGGATTACACAAAGTGATTCACTATCCACTAATCAGGTCTAAGTTGGTGGTGGGATTAAATAATTATCTGGTTTGAGTTTCTAAACTTAAGTGTTTAAGTCCACAAACTTAAGTAATCCAACTTTTATTAAAGTCTACTTATTTCCAATTATCCTAAATGAGGTTTCAATAGTCTTAATCCTATCCTAGTGATTAGCTATTAATTAATACATGGAAACAGCAGGGAAACATTGCATAAACAGATAGATAATAATATTATGAACATTTTGCAATTTGAAGCACCTAATTTGGAGTTCATATGACAAAGTTATGAATTTTACAAGTTTAGGGGTTAAAATTATACCCTAAGGACTTATTTTTAATTAAAAAAAGGGCCAGGGACTTAACTGCGAGAAACCAGGGACGGCGGGTTCAAATTCCAGAAAACCGGGGGTCTCTTTAAGAAAAAGCGCGGGCGAAGGGGTATCGAGCGCCTACAGCCGTCAGATCTAAAGCGAACGGCCAGGATTAGATCCTGCGGGCGGGCGCGCGAGCGCGCGGCGGCGGGAGCGGCTGACAGGCGGGGCCGGGCGGACAGCGCGGGCGCGCGGGCGACTGGCAAGCGGGGTCGGGCGGGCAGAGCGAGCGCGCGGGCGGGCTGACAGGCTGGGCCCAAACGGCAGAGAGACGGGGTGAGGGGGAAGCGGGCCTGGGCCGCTGGATCTCCGGCGGACGGCCAGGATTGGGCTTGGACAAATTAAAACGAGGCCGCCCGATCTGGGATGGACGGCGGAGATCGGATGGGCGGCCTGGGTCTTCCCTACGGCTAGCTGGGGCGGCGGCGCTCGTCCCCGCGGCGGAGGGCTCGCCGGAGACGAGGGGCGCGGGCGACTGGCGGGGCTCTGGGGCAATCCGAGTGGTCGGGGAGGTCGGGGAGGGCGCGGGGAGTTCTCCGGTAGGGTTTGGGTCGGGGCAGAGGCACCGGAGGGGGGCGGTTCACGGCGGGGCGGCTCGGCGGCGGGGTTAATCTACTCCGGCGAGCAATCAAGCGCAACAGAGAGCAGAACAAGGGGCGATAGGGGCTGGAGGGGTCCGTTACCTCAAGGCGGGCTCCGGGGACTCCTCGGCGGCGACGGGGACGCGACGGGGACTCGGGTCGACGGTGGCGGCTGCACGGCGAACGACGGGTGAGCGCGGGCAGAGAGAAATAGGGAGGGGGAGAGGGAATTGGGGCGCGTTCCGGGTTGCGGACGCCAGAGCGGAGCTCACCGGGGCTAAGGGCGCGGCGGAGCTCCACCGGCGACGAGGAAACGGCTCGGGCGGCGATGGTTAGTGGCGGCGGCGCTCTGCGTGCGCGCAGCGAGGGGGAGAGAGAGTCTGCTGGGGTGCAAATGGGGGAGGGGGTGAGGGCGAGTGGGGTTCGGGGCCCAAGTGGCCAGGGGCGAGGTGGGGCGAGTTCCACGCGCGACGTGGGCGCGGGGAAGGCGGGCGCGAGCAGCTCGGCGGCGGTTACGCGAGGAAGACGGGGCTGACAGCCCGGGCCCGCGAGCAGAGAGAGAGCGAGGGAGCGAGCGCACGCGGGGAAAGCGGGCGCCGACAGGTGGGACCGGGCGAGCAGAGAGAGAACGGAGCGGGTGCGCGGAAGGCGGGAGCGCCGACAGGTGGGACCCGCTGCGCAGAGAGAGGAGGGGAGGGAGGTGCGCGCGCGAGAGATGGGCCGGCTGGGCCGAAAGGCCGAGGGGGCGGCTGGGTTGGGCTGCTTTACCTTTTTCTTTTATTCTGAATTGTTTCTCCCTTTTCTTTTATTTATTCTATTTGATTCAAATTCAAATGAGCCCCAAATTCAAATTAGACTTTTTGAGAATTATGCACCAAACAAAAGTGAAATCTAGGGTTCAACATGATGCAACAATTCATACTCCCTTAGGGTTTAACATAATAGACTATAATTACAAGTAAAATAAGCACTTAGCTCCTATAGAAATGAGAGAGAAAAGAATTAGGAAGGATGAGAAAAGGAAGTAACACCTGAATTTGTGAATATGAGCAAAGAAATTTTATACCCCCAAATTCAGGGTGTTACATCGCCCCAAAAGAGGTGGGGGAGAGAGTATAACTCAGCGGACCTGACTCAGCGCCTCCGTCGCCTGACTCAGCGCCTCCGTCACTCCCTTCAGCCGGCGGGTCGCTGCGCCCGCCTCGTCCCTGACCACGGCGAGGGCCGACACCTCGCCTCCGGCGTCAAGGGCCTCCCCCCTCGCTTTCGGCACTATGGCCGCCGTCGCGATCTCCGCGCCAGGCGCAACCATAGCAAGCTGGCCCTCGTCCGACCCTGCAACGCATCTTCGAATTAAAAAAAATAATAATAGGCCAACGACTTACCACCAAGATAGTCGTCTACAGTAATATCGGTCCTTAAAACGGCCAATGCTACTCTAGGTCAGCGGTCCTACAGTCAGCATGGCTTTGATACCACTTATGTCACACCCGGTTTTGAAGGTAAATCGAATGCGAACCATGTACGTGCCAGGATCAGTAATTCACGTACACAGCGATTACATAAATGACTCATCATAGCACAATGCTTCGAATTACAATAAAGAGTAAGTAATAATATTACAGACTAGAGCCATTTACATAATATAAATCAAAGTACACAGAATCGAAACGTAGCCAACGTAAACAACCCACCACAGGCAGCTGACTGGGGGAGGTCGCTAGCCTAATCCTCGAACTCATCGAAGTCCTAGAACTCCTGGAGATCCGCCTCGACGACTTCTTCTTTACCTGAGCATAGATTACACCAAAGGCAACCTGGTGTTTTGTGAAAGCAAGGGTGAGTACACATCAACGTACTCAGCAAATGTCCCGTTTGGCTGTAGTGGACTAGCTTTATGTGGGGTTAGGCTCAAGCAGTTGCTTTTAGTTGGTCAGGTATTTATCATTAGTAGAAGCCAGATTTTAGCATTTACCAACCCGTAAACCATTTCCTCATCGAGGAACAACATCATCATATTCGGACCAAAACCATAACATAATCCTTGTATCTCGAACCATCTGTATCTCTAATCAAAGAGGATCCCAAGGCTGCTCTTAACCGTGAGCACGGCTGATATACCAGTTTCATTCCCTCTGCAGAGGTCGCACACTTTACCCATGAGCCGTGATTCCCGTTCTGCCCGGGGATCATGACTCCCCATTGATCACTTCCTAGGTGGTCCGACAGGGTATCACTACGTAGCTTTTACAAAGATTCCCTAGAGGTCATAGCCGCCCGTTAGGTTTCTCCAGTTTGATAAACACAGTACCTCTCCCCGCAGGAGGGTGACTAACAAAAGCAAAACAAAAGAACCTCGGCACTCAGCCTCGGCAGAGCAAGCACTGTGCCTGGACCCCATTGACGGCACGACGGCGAAGCAACTACACCTCTAGTTCCTCTAATTAATTAGCTAAGGGCATCCCATTTCACCCTCATGGTTGCATTGTTATCCCGGGTGGTCTCTCAACGAACAGGTCCTTACGGAGAGGCACTCGAGAAACCGCTCGAGCCCCCTAAAGTATCACCAGTCCAACATCATAATCATAATGACAACATCGTATCATAAGTGTTCACATCATGTTCATTGATTAAAGTAAAGCAATAGCATGAAGCTAACCATAATAACCCAAAAGGTAATCAAGGACAAGGTAAATACAAAGCTAGTCAATCCTTAGGTTGATCATGGTATGTGAGTTGATGAATTATAAAGTAAATAGGACATAATAGGTCAGAGGACACTTGCCTTCACCAAACAGATGCTCAGGGTCTTCAACTTCGTGGAACCCAAAGAGCTAGATCACTTGGTCGCCGAAGCTTGACCGTCGATTCCTCGAAGTTCGGAAACGAATCGCGATCCAATCGCAACGCGAAGCGAAGACAAACAGACACAAGCAAACAAACATATATATGCATAAGAACATTACACCATACAAGATAAAATGTTATAAAAGCGAGCAATATAAAATAGAGAGCGCTTCTATGGTTACGCGAGAAAAAGAACCATGATAGACGAAGCTATGGTCGAGGGGTTAGTACGTTTACGTTAAACAAGTACTAATTAGAACATCTAATTCAACATAATTATATTAATTGATATTAATCAAATATAAATTAATACTACTACTTAGTTTTGACTAACTTACTATTTTAATAGTTGACAGTTAAACAAGTAACTTAATGAATATGAGCGATTCTAAGCGAGACGAATTAAGGACGCACGACGTGCAAACACGATGTGCGCAACGCGCGGACACAAACGACTTAGCACGCGGACAACGCGCGATACGCGAGAACGGCACGCGGCAAGGCGCGCGACACACGCGAACGGCACACGACAATGCGTGCGAACAACACGCGCAACACTCGCGAACGACACGCGACGACGTGCGCGAAACAGCACCGCGACACGCGCGGACCGATATGCGAAACTAATAATTAAACAACGTGATTAAACTAAATAATTATTAATAACTAATATTTCAGTTAAGGTTAATCATATTGGTGACTAATTATAAATGCACAAATCGAATTCCTAAATTAGATTTTTAAATTAAAATGTCGTTCTAGTAGCCACTGATTAAACAAATGTCTAACTAAATTAAATAAAATGTGCAAAAATTAGGATAAATATTTCTAAATTAAGATTATTTTAATACGAATCTAACGCAACTTGAATGGATCGAATCGGATTTAAAACGCAAAAGTTATGAATGTTTTAAACCATACTGTAATTCGCGCGTCCTAATTTACAGAACTGCCATCTTCTTCTTCCTCTCCTCATCTTCTTCCTCCCATCCATGGAAGAGAGAGGAGGGGAAGGGGGCTGCGCAGGGGAGGACGAGACCGGGCCGGCCGGGGGCGGGCGCGGCCACAACCGTCGGGGAGGGGTGCGCGCGGGCGCGGGAGCACGTGACGCGGGCGCCAACGCCGGCCACCGCCGCCGCCGCCGGGGAGGGAGAAAGGGGCGCCGTCGAGGAGGGGAAACGGAGGGGGAGGGGCGCCGCCACCGGGGAAGGTGAGGGGAGAGTGGGAGAGGCTCTGCACGGACGGGAAAACGAAGAAACGAAGAAACCCTAGGTGCAACAATGGAGGTTTCTCACCGGGGAAGAAGACCCTCGCCGGAGCCGAGGAGAAATCCGTCGATTGCCGGAGATTTGGGGATCCAATCGATGAACCGAACGCGCTGCGACGAAGCCTTCGACGAGACGAACGCAGCGGTACCCTCGGATTCCGCAGACGATGCACGGATTGGGAGTAATTGCTCGCCGGAGTTGTCGCCGGAGTTGGAACCGCCCCGAACTTCGGCAAGCAATACCGGGAGCTAGGGATTGGATTTGGGGAAAACGTTTGGTGTTCTGAAACGGGCTCGACGAGATGAAGCCGGACATGTATATATACCTAGGGTTTGGACGAGATAAAAATTCAGTTAAAATTCGGATTTTACTATTTTTAAAATTCGAAAAAGCCTAGAAATCCATATTTTGTGCTCAAAATATTATAGATACTTTCAAAAATTCCAGAAAAATTCTTATAAATGTTTTGGGACCTAATGAACTCAAAAAACATAATTAGAATTTCTAAAAACATTTTTAAGTTCCACAAATAAATAGATTTTGGTTTCCGGAAAATAGAAAAATATTCCGAAAAATATGAAAATTTACCGAGCGCTTCTATAAGATATGTTAACATGTTTCAAACACATTTTGCACTTAGAAACACCATGCAACGGCATGAATGCAACAACCAAAGTGCCTCTAGGGCTCATTCCACTAGGTTTACGCTAATATAAAACAAAATGATTCTCCATTTTTAGGGAAAAGAGAAAGGAAAGCGAAGAACTGAGAGAGTAACACCTGAATTTAGTGGATATTAGAAAAGAAATTTTATACCCTCAAATTCAGGGTGTTACAGTCGGCAACGCGCTTGCCCGACAACGGCAACGCTCGGGCCGCCTTCGAAGCCTCCGCCACTCCGCTGGCCGGCGGCACCACCTTCGTCGACTTGGAGCCTCCGGCGCCCGCTGTCGCCTCCGGCGCCTTGCTAGGTGCAGCGGCGCCCGCCTTCGCCGCCAGCGGCGGCTTGCCTCCGCCGGGGGCCGCAGCCTTCGCAGCCCCCCGCTGCCGCTTCGGCCTAGCTTCATGCAGCCTGACCGCCGCCTGGCGTTTTTGCGCCGCCCCTTGGCGATCCTTGTCCATCACTGCCCACACAACAGCACCGATATTTCGCCCGTAAGGAAAAACTCTCCACTGGTGAACCATACAAGATGTAAAACAGTCCTCCTCAGCCGCGCAGGGGATAGGAACATTTCTAGGCCAGCAGCCCCAGGTAACCCTTAGCATCCGAGCCGAAGACTCCCGGAGCTCGGGCGAAGACATCCTTTCCCCCGGGGCCGCACACGTCCTCATCAACTCTCTAGCAAAACCGTCAGACACCCCAAGTCCTCCCATCGCAGTACCTAATTTTCTCTTTTTCGAGGAAGGGGCGGCCGCCGGCGCAGGGTCGTCTCTAGTCTCCACCGCCGGTTTCTTCCCACGTCGGTCCGCTTCGTCTTGACCGGGATAGCCGTCGTACGGCAGTTGATTTAATTCGAAGACCCTGTTCAAACGGTCATTTGACCCGCGGATATCAAAGCTGCGCTGGCCTTCCGTCCTCGGCACGTAACGTCCCACGAGCCGCACCGCCAAGTCCTCCGCATCACGCACAAAGGCGGCCGGGTCCCGGTTCCGCAAATTCAGTGCGAAGGCAGGACTTCGCACCACCCTTCCTCCGTGAAAAGGCATCTGGCGAGGGCACACCTCACCCAACGCCCAGCCGTGCGCCAAGGGCCAGACCCCGTACGCCACGAACTCTTCAACTAAATCACGCCCACTACTCTGACCGGCGGCGCACCGAAGGGCCCCTTCGTCTGCATCCTCTTCTGCCACTTCAAAGGGCGGATACGCAGAGTAATAATGAGAGCACATCTCAGACACGGAGAGTCCCTCATGGTCTTTGACGGCACCCTCAGCAACGTAAAACCAAAATTCATTCCAATTGCCCCACTTGTTGCGGGCGCACGGAACCAACTCCACTACTGGCATTGTGGTCTTGCCGGTCTTCGACGTGAATGTGCATGACCCGAACTGGGCAACTCCGTCCCCAACCATCCTCTTCTGCCAATGCAAACAATAATTCTTCGCAAAAACTTCAACCGACGGCTGTCCGCCGTACGAAGTCGTCGCCCAGGCATACTTCGCCAGCGCCACCATGGCATTCGGTGTCAGCTGATGTATTTGAACGTTGAATCTACGCAGGACTTCGCCAACAAACCGGTGCGCAGGCAAGCGGAGACCGGCGGCGAAGAACGCCTCGAAAACGACCAACTCACCCTCCGGCTCGGGGACTTCCTCCGTCCCTGGAGCACGAGCAACTCCGCCGCCAAAGTAGCCCAACCGCTGCATATCTTCAACGTGGGCTGACGTCATCCGTGACACACCAAAATCAACAGAGTCGCCGGCGCGCAACTCCTCCACCATCAAGCTACTCAACGTCTCCTCAGACGAGGCGGCCGCCGGCGGCGTGGTATCGGCGGAAGAAGAGGAGGACGGCATTGCTACGTACCGTCGGCGGCGACGGGCGGTCTGCTTCACTCGAGCCAGAACTCCAGTGAGCAAAAGGAGCAGCGGAGGAAGAGGAGCAGCAAGACGGCGGGCGGCTAGGGTTTTCACGGAGCGCGGAAGGCAAAGTTCGAACAGCGCCGACACCGCCCCCCCTTTTATAGGCAGGGCGCGGCTCTTCGGGAAACCCGCAATCCGACAGGGCGCGACGCTTCGGGAAACCCGCAATCCAACAGTACGCCGTCCATCAGCGGTCACATCAAAAACCCCCGCGGAACCACTTCGAGCGAGGGCAGCGTCTCCGCCATCTAGCGACGTCTTCGGCACCAGGTGACTTTGTCGAACTGGTCCCTCGGAGGGCAAATGTTGGGGCGAAGGCAGAGACGCCACCCTTCGCTCGAGGCCTTCGCTGATAACCGCTGGTCAGACAGAGACAGAACAGGCAGGGACACCCTTCGCTCCATTCGGCACCAGACGAATACCGGCGACGAAGTCATCCCGCAGCGCGGCCTCGTTCAGCTCTGAGGCCCACGCGTGATCTGGCCCATTGTAACGGGCCCTGCGTGGCCGCCTTTGTGTTACGGGCCTAATCTGTAAAGGCATGCTTGTAATTACAGCTTGTAACCCCGCTTTATGGGAATATTCTGGGGATAAACTAGGTGTCTGAGGGCACATGCGTCCTTAACACAAGGCGCTGGGCACTCAGATACCTATAAATACCCCCGCACAGTGCCCGTGAGAGGCTAGATCAACAGAGCTATTTGCCCCCGAGCACGTAACCCTGTTGTCACCACCGTTCATCCTTGTTGGCTTCCTTGCTGCTGAGAGCAAGTTCCAACAAGGTTGCTCGAGAAACGAGGGAGATTGCTGCTTCTGGGCTGAGGCCCACTGATCTTGCGCTTGCGATCCTCCATCTCTTTGCGCTTCCTCTCTATCATGATTGCTCTGTCGATCAGGTGCTGAAATGTGGGGAAGGTATGATTCATCAGTTGATACTGCAGAGGGTCGACCAAGCCTTTCAAGAATCGATACTGCCTCTTGGCGTCGATGTTGACATCTTCAGGAGCATAGCGAGACATCTGCAGGAACCTGTCTCGGTACTCACTAACAGACATTGACCCTTGATTGAGTGCTAGGAACTCCTTCTTCACTGTCATTAGACCTGCAGGAACATGGTACTGACGGAAGCTATCTCTGAATTCTTCCCAGGTGATGGTGTTGGGGTTGGCATGGGTGGCGAGATAAGACTCCCACCAGAACTGGGCTGCTCCTCTCAACAGACGGGGACCATACAGAACTTTCTCCATGTCATCACACTGAGCGGTGTGCAACTCCCGCTCCACTGTGCGCAGCCAGTCTTCAGCATCCATGGGGTCAGAAGAGTGAGCAAACACTGGGGGATGGCCTCTCATAAATTCAGCACGCTTGTCCCTAGGCATCTGAGGCTGAGGTGGTGGCTACTGCTGCTGCTGCTAAATGTCGGCCAAAGTCTGACCGATGGCTTGAACTACCTGAGTCTGCATCATGAACATCTGCTTGATGGACATCAGGGGCGGTGGTGGCAGCTGCTGTTGCTGGGGTGCCTCATCCTGCGGTGCTGCCTGCTCCTGCTGAGCACGCCTTCCTCCTCTGCGCCTATTTTCTGACATCTGCATAATGCAATCACACATCAGAACTGATCTTGCAAATCTTGGAGCATAAGAAAAGAGTATAGAATTCTTCCACCATACTGAACAGATGAACACCTTCACTGTTCCAACACAGACAAACACAACTTCTCAGATAAAGAGGAAAGTAGAACAAAAGGGCTTCCCAACTAAATAACTAATTTTATTAACACTTAACAGGTAAACCAAAGTGCAGGGGATACCTACACCCTGGTGACAATCATTACAAAGATCCAAATCCAACATAGTTCATCATGACAAACATAAAGGCACAGGATAAGCAAACTACCTTGTCTAACTAAGACTAACTAAGAGTAAGACTGATGCTAAGACTATAGCTTCTATGCATATATTTTCGTATTAATTACAAGATCCGACGCTGACGATCTATGGTTCTAAATTTATCCTGGTCCTGCAGTCGGGGTCGCCATAAGTCTGGTGTCCACGCCGAGGTGAGCGGTACGGGTGCTGAGTCCCGACGGGAGCGGGGGAGCCATCTTCCAGGTGATGATGCTCCGCGCGCTCAGCCCGCAACTAGGCGATCTCAGCACGAGCCCTACTCAGCTCGTCTAGCGCATGGTCCAGCTCTATGTTTAGCACGGCGGCTAAGTTGACTGTGCTGCTCAACCTAGGATTGTCCTCATCGACAGGTGAGACAACCACGCCTCCTGTGCTGCCACATGGGCGGCGGGGGTAATACTTCAGGTTGAGACCATCGGCTACCCCGCCGAGCACTGAGCAGTTGTGCGAAAGCGCACGCCGTGTGGCATCTTGCATGGTCGCCTCGGCTGAGTCCCGCTCAGAGATAGAGTAGTGCTCTGAGCAGATCTCCACACCCCAGAGACTGTTCTCCGGACGGCGTACCAAACAGGTCACCTCCCAGCGGTCCGGGTAAACCCCGCGACTGTGCTGGAAGACCACACAGCGATACTTGATGGACCAAGTATGCCGGTCGAGTGCCTGGCGTAGCAGGGTGTCGAGCGCATCGTGAAAGTGACACCCGCGAGCAGTGTCACGAGTGATGGGTCGAGCAACCCATCCTTCCAACTCCTGGTCGGCGGAAAGGTCAGCGCTGTGGCTCGAGCTGTCGTCACCGCCTCCGTTGTCTGGGTCTCCTCCAGCAGCTACTCTAGCGGCTAGGGCGCTCAGTGGTGGTGCAGGGGGCGCCTCCAGCGGGAGCACAGGGGAGCAGCTCCTCACAGACTATCTCCTGCTGAAGCGAGAAAGAGGAGTCCTGCTGCTCCAGCTCCTGTCGTCGACACTCCTGCTCCTCGTGCAGGCGGTGGTGTAGCCTCTCCAAGTGGCTAGACTGACCAGTCACTGGACGGCGAAGCGGACGCTCCACGAGATGAGAAGGCAAGAAAGGAATGACTGACTTCCGTGCAGTGCATCTAAGACGAGCCATCTACAAAAGACATCGTAAGCATAAGAATGAGAACATAACTAATATGACCAGCAAGTAGACCATAAATAAATGAGGAATTAGAATAAAACAAAATTTTCAGCAAGGTACAATAATATATAGGAAAACATAGGTTTGGTCGATACGACCAGCTTTTGAAGGGATGCCAAAGTCAAGGTGATAATAGGGGTCTATAATCCTTAGAACAACCATTCTATTCTAGGTTAGCGGTCCTATAGTCAGCACGGCCTTTGATACCACCTATGTCACACCCGGTTTTAGAAGACAAACCGAATGTGAACCATGTACGTGCCAGGATCAACAATTCACGTACACAGCAGTTACATAACTGGACCTCATCACACAGTGCTCAAATAATAACATAAAAGGGGAATAATAGTCGATTACATCATATGTCTGAGACATCCACATAGTCTTTACAATAATCAAAGTGCGGAAAAGAAACGTAGATACATGCGGCCTTCACAGGCAGCCGACTGAGGGTTGCCGCTAACCCACGCCTAGAACTCGTCGTAATCTTGGAACTCCTGGAAGTCTCCTTCCATGGCTTCATCTTCTCCTGAGCAGTAGTTGCAATGCATAAAACCTGGGGATGGGGGTTTGGTGTGTAGAGCAAGGGTGAGTACACATCAACATACTCAACAAGTATCCTGTTTGGCTGTAGTGGACTAGCTTTATGTGGGGGTAAGTCAAACAGTTGCTTTTAGTTGGTCAGATTATTATTACTAGTAGAGAGAGCTAGATTTTAGAATTAACCCATGTTATTAACCCAAACGTACCCTTTCCAAACAAAAAGAATACCACTTACCATTACCATAGCCAATGCCAAAACCATCATTCTCGTTGCCACATGTAATCCGAACATCTCTGATCAAGTGTCACTAATCAATGGAGCTCCCTTGGCCGCTCATAACCGCGAGCACGACTGATATATCAGTTTTCAAACACTCTGCAGAGGTTGCACACTTTACCCACAAGCTGTGATTCTCTTTCTGCCCGGAGATCATGACTCTCAATTGATCACTACCAAGGTGACCCAGCAGGGTATCACTATGTAGCCTTTACAAAGATTCCCCAGGGCTGTAGCCGCCCGTTAGGTTTCCTAAATGCACCGCACTCCTCCCCAACTGGACATTGGCAGAGCGAGCCGGATACACTAAGCCCCATTAACAGCACGACGGCTAAGCGAACTACACCCTGGTTCCTCTAATTATTCAGCTAAGGGCGTCCTATTCCACCCTCATGGTTGTACTATTTTCCCGGACGGTCATCCAACGAACAGGTCCTTACGGAGAGGTACTCGAGAAACCGCTCGAGTCCCCTTAAATGCCACAGGTATATCATCATAAATAAGGAGGAAAACAGCGTATCATAGATAAATCTCATCATGTTCATTGATTAATGTTAAGCACTAGCATAAAGCTAAACCATAATAATCCAACCCAAATAGGTAAGCAAGGAAATGGATAACAAAAGCTAGTCAATCCTTAGGTATAAATTGTGTAAATGCGGAAAGTGAATTATAGAATTGTATAGGACATAGATAAGTCAAGGGACACTTGCCTCCACCAACCAGCTGCTCCTCAGGGGCTTCTCCTGCGAGTTCTTCGAACTCCTCAACCAGACCGTTCTCTATGCGAGCGCAAACATACATCCATCCATTTGAATTAGGAAATAAACAGTACACCATACAAGAGAGCAGATAAACTGAATATGCATAAGATATGACATACGGTTTTGCATTCGCAACTGCTAGAAAGAGAAGAAGGAAGGTATCACAGTGGTTAAAGCTATAATCGGAGCGTATTACGGGTAGGTGTATAATTAATCATTACTTCACCTAGTTCTACTAATTACACTAACAAGTATTAATCACACACACTAATAGAGTTATAACTATCTCCAATTGGTCGACATTAAACAAAGTCGATGATTAACTACGTGAGATAATTAACGTAATTAATTTTTGAGTCGAGTTTCCATTTCATTAATACGAATAACGTGATCAACGCGCATAAAATACACGAGGGGGGTAGACAGGTGGCTAGGGGTAGACGGGCACGTCTAGGGGTAGACGAGCACGTCACCCGCGACAGGACGCTATGCGTCGCACCGAGGGCATGGAGAGCCGCGCCAAAGAACTGCGCGCACCACGCGAGCGCGCGTGCAAGGCCGTGCTAACGCGCCGCAGATGAGTCGTGCACACGCCGCGCAGCGGGGCAGCACCGGGGGGGCACACGCGGGGCCGCGCGCTGGCCGAGCTTAAGGCCGCGTGCCATAGGCATGCCGGGCCGAGCTCAAGGCCGCGCCGGGGCGGACATGCCGCGGTCGTGACGGGCAGGGGCAGGGACAGGGCACGCCGAGGCGGGCACGCGCACGCCGGGCGCCGCGAGCAGGGGCGGGCGTGCCACGCCGCGCCGCCGCGGGCTGCCGCGAGCAGCTGCGCTGCGCGCGCACCGCGGACAGTCGCGCCGGGACGGGCTACGCGGAGAGGGGGCCGGGACCGCGCGCGCCGGGGCCGCGCCGGGGCGAGGGCGGGGCCGCGCAGGGTGGCCGTGCGGGGCCGAGCGAGCGCGCCAAGCAGGGGCAGGGGCCGGACCATGCCATGGTGAGGCCGCGCCAAGCCGGGGCTGCGCAGGGAGGGGGCTGGGGTGTCGCGCGCGCCGCGCCGCGGGCACGCGCGCTAGGGATGGTGGCCGAGCAGGCCGGGGCGGGGGAAGTCGTGCCGTAGGCGGGCCCGCGCGGGCGCGCCACCGTGCCGAGCAGGGGGAGCCGCGCCGCTGCCGGGCACAGGGCTGAGCCGCATCGGGGACGGGGGACGGGAAAGGGGAGGAGGAGAGCGGAGAGGGGGGGTGCTTACCGCGCGGGACGAGGGCGGCGCCGGGAGCGAGAGCGAGGTCGGCGGGGGAGACGTGCGTGAGGGGCGTGGGGAGAGAGAGAGAGAGAGAAAGGGGTTTTGGGGGGAGGGCGGCTGACGGGCAGGACCCACAGGGAGAGGGCGGCGGCGGCTTAACCGCCGCGCGCACGACGCGCTTGGGGGACGGGGGAGGCGGCTGGGCCACCAGGCGAGCGCGCCACGGGGGCGAGCTGGGTCGCGTGCCAGGTGGGCCGCGGGGGAGGGGGGCGAGGGGGCCGGTTGGGCTGAGGGGGGGAGGGGGCCGGGCTGAAAGGAGGGAGGGGGATTTCCCTTTTTCCAATTTCTTCCTATTTTCCTATTATCTATTTTATCTCTAACCTTCTACTAAGTGCATACTTTATGGAAACCAAACAAATACACCCAAAGGAAATTGATGCATGGCTCGGCATGATGCAACAAACAAAAAAAATATTTCCAGGGTTCACCTACATAAGATGTCGAGCTAATTCTCGCTAGAACTTTGAAAAAGCACAAGGCGCAGCGAGAAGAAAAATAAAGAGGAAAGGTAACGCCCGGATTTGGGGAGTGCTAGAGAAAGAAAAATTCAACTCTCAAATTCGGGGCGTTACATTGGCACCCAAATAGCTTTCTTCTTGTTGCCAACAATTGAAGTACCAACAAATTTAGCATGAACACCTTTTGCATTATGAGAAAGAACATAACAATGCTCAAAACAAGTGGAGGATACATTCTTGAGCTTAGGACAATTTTTCTTAATATGTCCCTTCTTGTGACACTTGTGACACACTTTGTCACATTCTTTCACAAACAATGTCTTTTGCTTTACAAAAGCATTCTTTCCTTTCTTGGGAACATATCCAAGACCCTCACGGTTAAGTGAGCATCGTTGACTTCCCAATATGAAATCCAATTTAGCCTTTCCACCATATGCCTTCTCTAGATCATAAGTTAGAGCATTTACTCTATCTACTAACACTTCATTCTCAATAATGATTTGTGATTCATCAAGAGCAATATTATCATTTATAAGAGAAATTTTGCATTTATCACAAATAGAGTTAGTAGGTAGTGGTTCACTTGTAGGACTATCAAGTAAGTCACAAGTGACTCCAACATCCTCGGTGACCACCACAACTTCATGCACAATAGATGAGTTTTGAGCTTCCGCAAGCTTCTCACAATTCTCTTTTAGATCGTTGTGAGAGGTCTTGAGCTCCTCAAAAGACACTTGGAGGTTTATATACAATTCCTTCAAAGTCTTAAATTTTTCTTTTTCTTTGTGCATGTAGTCATTGACCTCACCTAACATTCTAACAAGATCATCATATGAATAGCCATCATCATCAACATCATCATCATCATTTATACCATTTAAATCGGTGAAGATTTTTACCTTAGCATCTCCATTTGCCATGAGACAATGAGGGGATGAGAAAAGTGAAGGAGCTTCCTTGATGGCAATTCCGGCATTAAGCTTGGATGAGGTGTCGTCATCATCATCATCCGAGCTATCATCCGAATCCCATTCTACTAGGTAGGCTTTGCCATCCTTCTTCTTGTTGTAGAATTTCTTCTTCTTCTTATCATCTTCATCTTTGCCCTTCTTCTTCTTATTAGGGCAATTCATGGCAATGTGACCGGGTTCCCCACACTCAAAACATTTTCTATCATTGAAAGCATTTCTTCTTGATGTTTGGCTTCTTCTAGATTGACCTCTCTTCATCTTCATGAATTTGTTGAATTTCTTTACAAATAGAGCCATATCTCCATCACTCTCACTTTCATTTTTTTCATCATCACTATCTTCTTTTTCAATTGCCTTAGAAGCTTTAGCTTTGAGGGCAATTGATTCATTATTCACTTTCTTTGCCAAACTTATAGCATCGGCTTGAGATTTCTTGAATATATCTTGAGTAAGAATTTCCCCCAATACTTCGGTTGGAGAAGTTGTAGATAGATCACTTCTTACTAACATGGTCACAATGGTCTCATACTTCTCCGGAAGAGATCTAAGGAACTTATGAGTGAAATCCACATCCAGTACATTAAAACCAAGTCCCTTGAGTTCATTCACTATCTCATTTAACCGGTTGAACATATCGGATACACTTTCATCTTCTTTCATAATGAATTGCTCAAATTTTCCTTTGCACACATATAGCTTGGCACTCTTCACAATTGTAGTTCCTTCATGAATTTCCATTAGCTTAATCCAAATCTCATGAGCGGTTGTGAGATTCTTGATACGGTTGAACTCATTTATATCAAGAGCATCATAAAATACATTCATGGCTTGATCATTTGTAAGAATATTTTCATTATCACTAATGGATGGTTCATCTTCTTTCAACACAACAAATCTATCCTTGACAATTGGCCAAATTTTTCCACCCATTGCTCTAAGATGCATTGACATTCTTATTTTCCAATAATTGTAGTTATTCCTATCAAAATGTGGTGGCTTCCCAATATGCACATTGTTGTTACTAGCCATTTTGTTCCACTCCGGGATGATTAGACCACAAACAATGGAGTCCTCGGCTCCAATACCACTTGTAGGATCTAGGACATTGGCTAAAGGGGGTGAATAGACGGTTTTGACTAAAATAAAAAATACTAGAGAAATTTAATCAATATAACAAGAGGTATAAATTCTCTAGTGATAACAAGTAAACAATCTATAAGAATCAACTAAGGTGATTGAATACTTGAAGAACAATATGCAAAATACTAATCACTTGCACGACAATAAGTAATGCAAGAAAATAAAGACACTGGATTTTATCCCGTGGTATCGGTGATTTTGCCGATCACCCCTAATCCACGTTGAGGTGGACTTCAAGCTCTCACTTGCTCCTCTATCAAGACACGGCTTGATATTTGAGCCAAGTGGACAAGAAATCACTCAATACCTCGATTTCACTAATGTCACCTTTGGCGCTCCGGTAAGGTAGGCGCAAACCCCTCACAATCAACACCGCGGCTTCTCCACAATCTTCTTGGAGAGCTCGACGGAGACAACACCCGAGTCGTCTAGGAGGCGGCAACCTCCAAGAGTAACAAGCCGATGACGCTTGCTCAGTGTACCACCTAGTGCCTCAAGAATCACCAATGGATGCAAATGCACTAGGAACACTCAATCTCTCACTAGAATGCAATCTCAAGCAAGGAGTGTGAGAGAATGAGTTGGAGGATCACAAATGAGCTCAATATGTGCAAGGAATGACCAAGAGAGCCCTCACACACGAGCTCCCCTTCTATTTATAGCACACCACTCAAATCCAACCGTTATGTGCAAACAACACATGTTCTGCGCACACGCGGACGGTCCACGCCCTAGGGCCGGACGGTCCGTCGTACACATAACAACTAGTATTCCCGTTTGAAATCTGTCAGAGCTGTCAGAAAAGTGAGGTCCGGACAGTCCGCCAACCTTGGCCGGACCGTCCACGATCTGGCAACAAGGAGCACCAGAGCTCTGACAAAGTGGAATTTAACACATGCGGACCGTCCGCCTACAAGGCCGGACGGTCCGTGACCTGGGAGACAGTACTGTCCGGGCTTATCCTCCGGACAGTCCGTAGTATAAATCCCAAAAACCACATAGCCCCTGCCCAAACAAAATTTGGCACCTGCGGACGGTCCGCCCTACAAGGCCGGACTGTCCGCACAATAATTCAGGGACTATGCCGAGAGCAACCTTCTCTGGTCAGGAATGCGGACGGTTCGGCCTCAAGGCCCGGACGGTCCGTAGTACAAAAGAACAGGACCTGTCCAAAGTGCACACACTTTGGACCCCTACTGAAGGATCGCGGACGGTCCGCCTATCCAAGACTTTGGCAATTTTCAAACATGCTTTTGAAAAGATTTTTAACCCATGAAATTTGAAGCGCTGTTAGTCCTCATGCAAATGCAACCACTAGATGCTCTATGAGGCACTAAGTTTTACACAGATCAAAGTCATTGACCCCTCTTAATAGTACGACCATCTAGCCTACTAATCCGGTCAAATAACTTCTCTAAACTCCTGTAGACCGGCAAAAACAAAACCTATGTTATACCTTTGCCTTCACTTGATCCACAACCAATGCTTATAAATCTCCAAGATTCTGTTCTATATGTTTCAACCCTGCATTCTTGTTTCTCCAAGAACCGTTAGTCCACAAACAGTTGTCATTAATTATCAAAACATCACTAATGGGCCTAGATGATTCACAACATCGCACAGACAACTGATGTATATATATGTATTGAAAAACACGTACAAACAATATAAATAGCAAATCATACAATGGGTTTTCTGTTTACACTGTTTATAAATTTTTATAATTCATGTGTGAAACACGGGCCTATGTAGTCACACAGTGGTTGCCTTACCGTCTCTTGACATTAGAGCACGAGCTGAAGTTGTCTCCTCACGAAAAGACAACCGAATGCCTCTCTTCTCCTTAATTAGCGTCCACGTTGGATTTTTTTTATTTAATTGTTGCTTATGTGGCTGCTCAGGGACAACATATTCAATGCCGTTGTACGTGCTCTTAGGGAATGCTACCACCGAGATAATATGAATACAAACCATGAATTACAAAGTTTCAAAGTCTTCCATGTGCAAAGCTATGGGTTGATAGCATGGGTACAAAGTAACTTAACGTTTAATCCTTTTTTCATACTAGAACAAAGCACATTGAAGTATATTACGAGTTTGTCAGATAAATGAGTGGCCAGAAAATTATTTAATGTTGATTTTGTACGTACAGATCAAGTCGACCACGGGTTTATAAAATCTCTTAATGTACAAGATTTTTAAAAAAATTGAAGTACAATCTTAATCTAGAAAAAGTGAAAAGTACGATTGAGGGACACTTAGTATAGTTTAGATTCCAATCACACATGATATTCTCTCTGTATACATAACATTAGATGTACTTTCTAAATATAAGAGATATACTGATTTGGTTTAGACAAAGATAAAAAAAAATATAACAACTAAATCTAGACTTCTTTATCTTTAAGCTTGCAAAATTCTCTCTGTATACATAACATTAGATGTACTTTCTAAATATAAGAGATATACTGATTTGGTTTAGACAAAGATAAAAAAAAATATAACAACTAAATCTAGACTTCTTTATCTTTAAGCTTGCAAAATTCTCTCTGTATACATAACATTAGATGTACTTTCTAAATATAAGAGATATACTGATTTGGTTTAGACAAAGATAAAAAAAATATAACAACTAAATCTAGACTTCTTTATCTTTAAGCTTGCAAACCAAGGCAACGGTGATCCCTGTCCTATACAAAGACGTAGACGCCGGCTTAAGGAGCTCACAGCTTTCAATCCCTCTGTGCTCTCTGTCTTCTTTCGCCACTCCAATCAAATTGATCTCTATTTGTTATGGACTTATGCAGAACATACTACACCGGAACCTTGCTGCAAATGGACAAAACAATAAAGGGGGTGAATTCATATAGCGGTTAATTAGTATATCACCACAAGCGGAGAAGACAGATCTTGTCTCACCGAGCATGCCCTGATGTCCTGGCACCCGCATAACAGTCTACCATTGAGCAAGTCCGTGGCCTGGAAGGCCCCGCCTCCGTCGCTTCTCTGGAACATTTCAGTTGAAAACAATGTCAGCGTCATGCTGTAGAAGATCAGAGAACGCTGCACAGTGCTTCCGTACACGACAACTAGAGAGAAAAAAAATCATCAGATTGAATTCCATATGCTAAGTACGTACCTTGTAGTAATCAACCGCGACAAAATTAGCCCATCGGTTCCCCGCGGCGCCGTAGCACGTACTCACCATGTCAACAAGGCTCTGGGAGTGCTGCAGGCACGCTGTAAACTTGACAGGGAGCGACGGGAAGTAGTTCATGAGGACCAGCGACTTGGTGTTGTCGTTGAGAGGAGCAGACTCGGCACGGTTCGAGCATTTCCCGGCATCCATCCCGTCATCACCGTCTGAAATCAGGTGAGTCACGTCACTTACATTGAAGCATACCAGTGACATCTAGTTCAGCTTCAATCTACGAAACCAAAAGAAAAAGAAGATACAAAGAGAGAAAGCAGGAACCAATCGATGCCTCACAGTTGTTCTCGACCATGAAGTTCCACTGGTAAGCGATGCCTTCCGCGCTCTGTTTGGAGCTGACGGAGGTGAACACCAGGAGGCGCTGGTTGGTCGCGACCATGTCGCTGACGAGAGGCCAGTCCTGGCCGCTCGGCGGCATCCTCGACACCGGGAACCAGTACTTGAGCAGGCCAGACGCGTTGAACACGTTCGTCAGCCCGTTCGGCGCGTGGACGTAGTCCTCTAGGATCAGCGTGACGATTTCGGACGGGTTTGCTGCAAGGAACGCCTCGATCTCCTTGAAAGTGTCCAGTGCAGGTTCCTACAATGACCCAAAACCAAAAACAAATGCTCAGCTTTGAGACGTACGGCCGCGCGCCCTGTTCATTCAGAGCGAGCCAGCGTACTCACGAACGCGGTGAAGTCGTTGCATTTCCCTCCGCTCGAATGGCACAGCCACACGTCTCCCTTGAAGTCGTACGTGTCGAGCATCAGCGCCCGGACTCCGTTCTGCATGCATGCATATGCCATCGAGAGCGTGAACACATGCGCAGCGGCGGGCATTTGAAGTAGCTAGCCGGAGGATCAGAAGGTAGGGTACATCACATTCAGCTGGTCGGTGACCGTGTCCTCCTGGTTGTCGAAGGTGACGCGCGGGATCCCGGTGTGCGAGGGCTCCCCGACGATGGCGTACGCGTTGTGCGTCGTGAGGTAGGCGTACTTGTTGAACGGCAACGAGTTGTTCTGAGAGACAGGCACAGGCAGACAGCCAACCAGAGGCGAATTCATTCAGGAATCAGGATGTGAGTTTCTTCAGTACAGGGGAGAAGGTATCCTCCTAGACTAGGGATGTGCTGAATTGATTTGCAATCGATCGAGGACATATCTAGGGAGCCAGAAACCATAAACAAACAAATGGCACAAAATTGTCTAGAATCGTAAACCATGAGTTCTATGCTCTCCCCGTCCGTTCTGCGGCACTCGCTAGTATAGAAGAGAAGGAAGGAAAAAAAAAGAGAAAATTTTAAACGAAGCGGAGGCCGGCGGCGGCGGCCAGGCTTACAATGAGCTGGAAGGGGTTGGTGGCGGCGGAGCGGACGCAGTGGGAGCCGGAGAGCTGGGGCTCGCAGTCGAAGCACCACTGGCCGGCGCCGCAGTCCGCGCTCGTGGAGCAGGAGTCCCCGACCTGGATTCAACCCCTCAAGAAAACCGAAATCAATCCATTGTACTGAGAGAAGAAGAAAAAAAACTTCCCGACGGGTTAGTTCCTCACGTCCGCCGCGCACTTACATTGGCAGCCGCAGCTCCCAGGAGCCCGAGCAAGAGGAAGAGGAGGAGGGGCGGCGCCGCGAGCGCAGCAGGCCGAACAGGCGCCGCTGTACTACTGAAGGAGCGGCCCATGTGCCTTTGCTGGTCCGCCCAACCCCAACCACCTTCCTGTGAATTCTGTTGGAAGGTGGAGAGAGAGAGAGAGAACAGTAACAGTGGCGAGAAAGAATAATGCCGTTCAGTTCGGGATGGATTCCTCAAGGTCTCCGTCCAGCTTTGGACTAATCAATCGACCGTGAGAGAGTGAGAGAGAGAGATTGCTGATGATGGGGAAGGTGGTTGGTGTGCAGGGTTAGCTTTGTCGCACGATTTATATCTAGGACCACCACTCCACCAGAACAGTACTAGATCGCAGGTGGATTGTGGGAACGGAAGACTTGGTAGGCTAGTTTGAAAAATCTCATTTTGCTAAGGAAATTAGTTCATTTGTCTTTGAGAAAATAAAAATCAATTTAAAAAATAGAGTTGTCAAACTAGCTCTAAATTCAGACGAGGAATGGCCGTGTGAATTTAGGCAAGCACAGTGGATTTTGGCAACGGCAGATCGTACGCGCTGCTGGATGCTGCTATTGATTAATGGTGGTCTGTTGTGGCGGATTGGAGAGTTAAGGCATGTTTGGTTCACTACCTCAGTTGCCACATTTTGCCTAACTTTTCTGTTTAAGGTTAGTTATTCAATTCGAACGACTAACCTTAGGTGAAGTGTGACACATTTAGCCACAAACCAAACAGACCTTTAGAGTGTCTGAAATTTATTTATTTTTCTTTTATGCAAGGAAGGAAACTTGTTCCGATTCAGGCGGCCGCGTGGGGCAGCTGCCGATCTCACCATCCATGTGAATGAATGATTTTTTTTTTTTTGCGCGAAACGGAACAGAACATAGCGTGGCCAGTTGGGACTTGGGAGCAGGGGTTGGTGTCGCTTCCAAAGGCGGTTTGTTCGATGGGTGGTGGACTGGTGGCCAGGAGTCCGGTTTCGTCAGGTTGCTGGTGCCTGGCGGTTGCTTCATTGACGTGGTCAATGTCAATTGTCAAACGATGAGACAAACGCAGCTGAGTGGGATGAAGAGAAGAAAAGAAAAAAAAAAGGAAAACACAGTCTAGTTTTTCTATATAGGAATTAGGTCCAAAAAAATCACATAACTGACGAGAGTACGCTAGCTCTTACAAGATCGCACACTTTTAAAAACTAAATTAATCCTTAAGGCAATGAACACTGGATATAAACCACACACAGCAATTAAAAATATGTCTACGTAAATTAAATCTATTTTGAACGCAAAACAAGAGCGTGTAACTTATTATTACTCGTAGCACAGACTGCTTTAGCCTAGACGAAGGTGAGGTGATCGCTTAACTGCGGTGTTTGTTGAAGTTTCTAGATGTGGAATCACTAGGCATCAGAAGTGTACTAAATATCGACATTATTTTTGCATAATACGAAACCTATTGTTTCGCCACGCTACTTGATCACTGGTCCATCGAGCAACAGCAACTCGCTAGAGCAGGCCCCAGGCCAGCAACATTCTTCTCCTCCACCATGCCGCAAAACTCCTCTGCCTGGAAGTTGATAAATAGCGAGTGGCAGGGTGGATGATGTTATCCATGTTGGACAGCTTGGTGAGATCACTCTTCTCATTGTTGTTTTGATCTTCAAGCATCTTGGACACAGATCGATGTTCTGTCCCTAGCGGAGTCACTAAAAAGTGTGACGATGTTGAATTAGACCACACACTCGTAAGGACTAGCATGCTCGAGCTCGCACATGACCTATCACACACAACAAACAACTCCAGGACAAGTGAGGCCGATTGGGTTGATTTTGAGCCTATCCTTTACTGATATAGCTCGAAAAAAACCTCTTGGTGATGCATACTTAGGCTGCCTCCAACAAGGTCCTGTAAAGGGTCCTGTCCGGTAAATGTAGGGGACGGTCAGGTCCCATACGGTTCCAACAAGGTACTCTAAAGCGTCCTCTAAATTATAGAGGATATGGCAGAGACCCTAAATGTGGAGGCCTCCGAGAGTGCGCTATCCGCGCGACTCCTCCACCAGCCGCCGCGAGGAAACTCTCCTCCTACCCCGCGCTGGCGACTGCATCTCCCGGGGTCGAGCCCTCGATCTGGCGTGCTTTGCCGCCGGCATCGAGGCAGGTGGGGGAGAAGAGGGCGTGCGGTGGCAGGTCTGGCGGCATAGAGGTCACACCATGTCACACCCGGGTTTTAGGGGCACCAAGACCCGGGCGCGAATATAAACACCAAATATGCTGGGACCAAGTCTCACACATATGATGTATAGTGGCACAGGATCGAATGTCACATCTTTATATATAACAAGAGTTCTATACAAAATAAATAATTACATTATAAGGAGACAACGGTCCAGCAATCCCAAAGTTGACTAGGAGACGACGGCCTAGACCTCTCACGAACACATCGCAGCATCCTCCAAGCGCCTCATCCTGCGGTACCTGTTCTTGACCTGTGGGGGGGGTGTGAGACAGCAAGAGTGAGCTCACATACGTTCATCGCTCAACAAGTTGTGGGGAATAATGTGCATGAACTCGCCAAAGGTGGGAGCTCACGTGAAGTGTAAGGCTTACCAAAGAGGATGGTTAGAGCTGAGCATTGCTTTTAAAGTTGGTCAAAATTTTATTAGCAATTACTAAGTATAAGTAAATACCAACCCAATTAAGTAGTAGAACAAAAGTAACAACCTCACCTGCGATGCAATGCATATGACAAAATTGAGTTTAAGTTCCATAATTTAATCATGTGAGTGTCCGAGCTGCTCATGACCGTGAGCACGGCTAGTATACCAGTTTTACACTCTGCAGAGGTTGCGCATCTTTACCCACAAGTCATGTTACCCATCTGCCAAGGGATCGCGACTTCCCATACACCTCTACCGAGGAGGCGAGGCAGGGTAACACTACGAGGCCTTTACAAAGTTCCACTAGCTTCAGAAAACCCGCTACAGTTTATAGGAAGCTCCAATGCAGGAATCCCTTGCAGGACCGCCATCGCAGCAAAATCCTCCCGAGGGCCTCCCTACACTGACCACTCCCCTACTGCCCTTGCCCCTTTCGGGTAAGGTAGTCTTCCACTAGCTTTCCTAATTAATCGGCCAAGGGCGTCCCATTAAACCCTTGTGGTAGCACTGTTTTCCCGGGTGGTTCTCCATGTTCCAATTAACATAATGATCTTATCATGAACAGTAAATAGCAACTGATAACAAAAGTATGAATAATATATATCTCAATGCCCAAATCCACATATAGCACTAGCAAGTACTACCCAGAAAGTTTAGTGGTAAACAAGGCATAAAGATAAACAAACTAGGGTAACCTATTAGGTCCCATCAAATTAACCTATGCAGATCATTATGATTAATTAGAACATGAGTGGGTAAAAGAAGTGATCAAGGGCACAACTTGCCTGGGACTTGAGATTCCAGGTACCAGGATGATCTTCAGGTGACTCGTAACCTCGCGCTAGTCGTATCAATACAGACAACATGGCATAGGCAGAATTAACATCACACCAAACATAAGAATAAACTATGTAATAATAATCTACACTGCGTAACGAGATCGTAGAAACAAGAACCACTAAATTCGGAGCTACGGTTATAAAGTTATGAATTTTCGAAATTATTTAGTGCTTAGAATAGATTAATCCAAATGAACAATTTTAATTCAAGTTTCATGGCTAAACAGTGGCATTAGATGATGAAAAATATTCAAATAAAATTATTGCAAATGAAATGACTCAATTTGCAGTTAAAATGAATTCATTATGAATTTCACAAGTTTCTGGCATTTATTTTCACATTAAAAATCATTTTCTAATTGGATTTTCTAATTCTCTGGACTGGGCACCAAATTCTGGAAAATACAGGGAATGTTCCTAAGACTCATTGAGCAGTACTGGTGGACGGCGGGTTCATTCTGCAATTCTTTAAGGGCTCCTCTGCAAAACAACTGCGCTGAAGGGGTATCCTCTTTTCTCGGACGTTGGATCTAGATTGGATGGCTCAAATTTAAATAAACGAAGAGGTAAGTTGAGTCTAATCTAAGACGCTCATTATCATTCGGATGGTCCAGATTGGATCGCCCAGGGGTATGTGCGATTAAATCTGCACCGCCCATCTAAGATCCCGCGGATGCCACATGCACTACCCTCTGTCTAATCACGAGCGTCTGTTAACAGATCGACGGCCAGCACATCATCTTCCCCAACGGGTCTACTCGCCGACGCGCTCCAGGGAAAATACGCGGTCACCGACGACGGCGGAAACGCCATCGGCTCCCCACTATCGACCGCCTTTGCTATCGCTCTCAGATCAACGCCGGGGTAATGGTGGCGCCGCGCCCCGCCACGACGAGCTAGCAATCGGCTTCAACAGCGGTATGCACGCTACGCTAATGATGGTACGCCGAGCAGGTGCGAGGGAGGGGAGTCACTTACCGAAGAGCTGCCCAGCCGTCGCTGCTTCCGATAAGTCTACGTGCGCCGTCCCTGCATGACTCCGTCCCCGGCTTTCCGCGATGAGGCACAGGCCCTCGCGCTGGTGCTCCCCACTGGCAGCAATTCGTCTTCACCTTCCTGGCAGGCGAGCGGGGCGCAGACGAAGGTTACTGGTGATGGCTCCCCCTGCACGACGACGCCACAAGCACGCGCGACGTGGACGGAGCGTAGTTCATCTATGGCTGCGGTCTCTCACTGCTTGCCTCGACGAGGCGTTCTTGGCTGAACGATAGCACTCTACGGGGCCTGATGGATGGATGAGGCGAGAAGTCGTTATGGTGCATATATATAGACTTGGAGGAGTCCGGCAGGGATTATCCTTCCTAGCGTGATTTTCGGTACGACCAGCATCCGCGCTGAGTTTGTTACTGAGAGCACCTAGAGGGGGGGTGAATAGGTGATCCTGTGAAACTTAAACTTATATCCACAAAAACTTGTTAAGTGTTAGCACAATAATTGCCAAGTGGCTAGAGAGGAGGTCTTGCACAAAGAATTCAACACAGAGAAGACATAGTGATTTATCCCGTGGTTCGGCCAAGTACAAAACTTGCCTACTCCACGTTGTGGCGTCCCAACGGACGAGATTTGCACTCAACTCCTCTCAAGTGATCCAATGATCAACTTGAATACCACAGTGTTTTGCTTTGCTTATCTTTATCCCACTTGCGAGGAATCTCCACAAATTGGAGTCTCTCGCCCTTACACTTAAAGTTCACAAAGAAGCACGGAGTAAGGGAGGGAAGCAACACACACAAATCCACAGCAAAATGCGCACACACACGGCCAAGAATCGAGCTCAAAGACTATCTCAAAGTTCTCACTAGAACGGAGCTCGAATCACTTAGAATGACAAACGAATGCGCAAAGACTGAGTGTGGATGATCAAGAATGCTCTAAGGTTGCTTGGTGTCCTCCTCCATGCGCCTAGGGGTCCCTTTTATAGCCCCAAGGCAGCTAGGAGCCGTTGAGAACAAATCTGGAAGGCCACCCTTGCCTTCTGTCGTCGGGCGCACCGGACAGTCCGGTGCACACCGGACACTGTCCGGTGCCCGATTTCCTTCCTTAAATAGCGAAGCCGGCCGTTGCAGATGCGGGAGCCGTTGGCGCACCGGACATGTCCGGTGCACACCGGACAGTCCGGTGCCCCCCTCTAGCCGTTGGCTCGGCCACGTGTCCCGCGCAGATCGTGCGGCCGACCGTTGGCCCGGCCGACCGTTGGCTCACCGGACAGTCCGGTGCACACCGGACAGTCCGGTGAATTTTAGCCGTACGCCGTCGGCAAATTCTCGAGAGCGGCCACTTTGCTCGAGGCAGCCTGGCGCACCGGACACTGTCCGGTGCACCACCGGACAGTCCGGTGCCCCAGACCGAAACAGCCTCTTGGCTGTACACAGCCAACTCTTCTCTTTTCTTCTTCTTTCTGTTTCTGATACTTAGACAAGTATATTAGTACACAAAACCAATGTACTAAGACTTAGAAACATACCTTTGCTCTTGATTTGCACTTTGTTCATCCATGGGCATAGATTCACATTTAAACACTTGTGTTGGCACTCAATCACCAAAATACTTAGAAATGGCCCAAGGGCACATTTCCCTTTCAATCTCCCCCTTTTTGGTGATTTATGCCAACACAACATAAAGCAACTAGAACAAGTGCAATATCACTTCAAATAAAACTCAAATTTATTTTGATTCAATTTTTGGCATATATGGATCATCCTTTGCCACCACTTGGTTTGTTTTTGCAAATCAAACTCAATTCTCTATCTCTAAGTCAAACACACATGTTGAAGCATAAAGAGAGTCATTCCAAAAGAGATTGATCAAAGATTTCAAAAACTCCCCCTATTTCCCATAATCAACACTTCTCCCCACAAGAGACCAACTTTTGACAAAAGAGACAATGCAAGAGTTTTGACAAACCAAAATCTCTATCCTACTATTTTCAAAGTTTCTCAAGTGGTAGCTGATCCATCTATTGCTTTGGCCTTTATTTTCTCCCCCTTTGGCATCAAGCACCAAAACGGGATCAATCTTGGCCCTTTAACCCCATTGCCTCACCAAAATCTTCAATAAGAATACAAAGGCAATAAGAGTACATGAGATGAACTTGGAATAAGTTACCCTCTCATCGGAGTGCAGTGGAAGTCTTTCATGGTCCAAGTCCACCTTTTTCCCTTTCAATCCATCTTCGAGACTAAATCATCAAACTCAAACACATGGTTAGTCTTCAAAGGGTCAAGTTGTAACATATCTCCCCCTAAACATGTGCATCACTTTGCAACGGACTTGTGAGGTCCAGGGAGTGTTTGTACAACTTGAGCACCATAATAAACAACAAAATGCAAAAAGGAACATGATCAAAGGCATAAACACATGTATGCTATAAATCAATCCAGGTTCCGCGAATCTAAGACATTTAGCTCACTACGCAACCTGCAAAAGGTCTTCTCATCTAGAGGCTTGGTAAAGATATCGGCTAGCTGGTTCTCGGTGCTAACATGAAACACTTCGATATCTCCCTTTTGCTGGTGGTCTCTCAAAAAGTGATGCCGGATGTCTATGTGCTTTGTGCGGCTGTGCTCAACAGGATTCTCCGCCATGGTTCGTATAGCGGCTGTCGGAACATCTTCTTCATCTACATCATCACAATCAACAACTTGCTCTCTTGGAGAGCCATTAGTATCATCAAATACAACGTCGCTAGAGACTTCAACCAAACCCGATGATTTGTTGAAGACTCTATACGCCTTTGTATTTGAGTCATAACCTAACAAAAACCCTTCTACAGCTTTGGGAGCAAATTTAGAATTTCTACCCTTCTTCACTAGAATGTAGCACTTGCTCCCAAATACACGAAAGTAAGATACATTGGGTTTGTTACCGGTTAGTAGCTCATACGAAGTCTTCTTGAGGAGGCGATGAAGGTAGAACCTGTTGATGGCGTGGCAAGCCGTGTTCACGGCTTCCGACCAAAAACGCTCGGGGGTCTTGAATTCTCCAAGCATCGTCCTCGCCATATCGATTAGCGTCCTGTTCTTCCTTTCTACCACACCATTTTGCTGTGGTGTGTAGGGAGCGGAGAACTCGTGCTTGATCCCTTCCTCCTCAAGGAACTCCTCCACTTGAAGGTTCTTGAACTCGGACCCGTTGTCGCTCCTTATCTTCTTCACCTTGAGCTCAAACTCATTTTGAGCTCTCCTGAGGAAGCGCTTGAGGGTCCCTTGGGTTTCAGACTTATCCTGCAAAAAGAACACCCAAGTGAAGCGGGAAAAGTCATCAACAATAACTAAACCGTACTTACTTCCTCCTGAAAGGGAATTAGGCTTACACCTAAGTCCTAAATAATTTTGGTGGTTAAATTGCCCAACACAAATCTTTGGACTAACTAGTTTGCCCAAGTGTATAGATTATACAGGTGTAAAAGGTTCATACTCAGCCAATAAAAAGACCAAGTTTTGGATTCAACAAAGGAGCAAAGGGGCAACCGAAGGCACCCCTGGTCTGGCGCACCGGACTGTCCGGTGTGCCACCGGACAGTGAACAGTACCTGTCCGGTGCACCAGGGGACTCAGACTCAAACTCGCCACCTTCGGGAATTTCCAGGGGGACTCGGCTATAATTCACCGGACTGTCCGGTGTGCACCGGACATGTCCGGTGCTCCAAGGAAGCACGGTCTCCGGAACTCGCCAGCCTCGGGTTCGCGTGGCAGCCGCTCCGCTAAAATTCACCGGACTGTCCGGTGTGCACCGGACTGTCCGGTGAACCAGCGGAGCAACGGCTCTCTTCGGCGCCAACGGCTCCCTGCGGTGCATTTAATGCGCGCGCAGCGCGCGCAGACGTCAGACATGCCCATACCGGTGCACCGGACATCAAACAGTACATGTCCGGTGTGCACCGGACACTCAGGAGGGCCCACAAGTCAGAAGCTCCAACGGCTAGAATCCAACGGCAGTGATGACGTGGCAGGGGCACCGGACTGTCCGGTGTGCACCGGACTGTCCGGTGCGCCATCGAGCAGAAGCCTCCAGCCAACGGTCAAGTTTGGTGGTTGGGGCTATAAATACCCCAACCACCCCACCATTCATTGCATCCAAGTTTTCCACTTCTCAACTACTACAAGAGCTCTAGCATTCAATTCTAGACACACTAAAGAGATCAAATCCTCTCCAATTCCACACAAAGTCCTAGTGACTAGTGAGAGTGATTTGCCGTGTTCATTTGAGCTCTTGCGCTTGGATTGCTTCTTTTCTTTCTCACTTGTTCTTGAGATCACAACTCCATTGTAATCAAGGCAAGAGGCACCAATTGTGTGGTGGCCCTTGCGGGGAAGTTTTGTTCCCGGCTTTGATTAGAGAAGAGAAGCTCACTCGGTCCGTGGGACCGTTTGAGAGAGGGAAGGGTTGAAAGAGACCCGGCCTTTGTGGCCTCCTCAACGGGGAGTAGGTTTGCAAGAACCGAACCTCGGTAAAACAAATCTCCGTGTCTCATTTGCTTATTCGCTTGGGATTTGTTTTGCGCCCTCTCTTGCGGACTCATTTATTATTACTAACGCTAACCCCGGCTTGTAGTTGTGTTTATATTTGTAAATTTCAGTTTCGCCCTATTCACCCCCCCCTCTAGGCGACTATCAATTGGTATCAAAGCCCGGTGCTTCATTAGAGCCTAACCGCTCGAAGTGATGTCGGGAGATCACGCCAAGAAGGAGATGGAGACCGGCGAAAAGCCCACTACAAGCTACGGGAGCACTTCATCGGAAGAGTCCCGCACCAAAAGGAGGGAGAAGAAGAAGAGCTCCTCCAACAAAGGGAAGGAGAAGAAATCTTCTTCTCACCACAAAGAGAAGAAGGAAAAATCTTCTTCCCACAAGCCGCATCGGAAAGGCGACAAGCACAAGAGGATGAGGAAGGTGGTCTACTACGAGACCGACACTTCATCAACATCGACCTCCGACTCCGATGCGCCCTCCGTCACTTCTAAGCGCCAAGAGCGCAAGAAGTATAGTAAGATCCCTCTACGCTACCCTCGCATTTCCAAACATACACCTTTACTTTCCGTCCCACTAGGCAAACCACCAACTTTTGATGGTGAAGATTACGCTAGGTGGAGCGATTTAATGCGATTTCATCTAATCTCGCTCCACAAAAGCATATGGGATGTTGTTGAGTTTGGTGCGCAGGTACCATCCGTAGGGGATGAAAACTATGATGAGGATGAGGCGGCCCAAATCGAGCACTTCAACTCTCAAGCCACAACCATACTCCTTGCCTCTCTAAGCAAGGAAGAATACAACAAAGTGCAAGGGTTGAAAAATGCAAAGGAGATTTGGGATGTGCTCAAAACTGCGCACGAGGGAGATGAGCTCACCAAGATCACCAAGCGGGAAACGATCGAGGGGGAGCTCGGTCGGTTCCGGCTTCACAAAGGGGAGGAGCCACAACACATGTACAACCGGCTCAAGACTTTGGTGAACCAAGTGCGCAACCTCGGGAGCAAGAAGTGGGACGATCACGAAGTGGTAAATGTTATTTTAAGATCTCTCATTTTTCTTAATCCCACTCAAGTTCAATTGATTCGTGGTAATCCTAGATATACTAAAATGACCCCCGAGGAAGTTATCGGGCATTTTGTAAGTTTTGAGTGCATGATAGAAGGCTCGAGGAAAATCAACGAGCTTGGCGACTCATCCGAAGCCCAACCCGTTGCATTCAAGGCAACGGAGGAGAAGAAGGAGGAGGCTACACCAAGTCGACAACCAATCGACGCCTCCAAGCTCGACAATGAGGAAATGGCGCTCGTCATCAAGAGCTTCCGCCAAATCCTCAAACAAAGGAGGGGGAAAGACTACAAGTCCCGCTCCAAGAAGGTTTGCTACAAGTGTGGTAAGCCCGGTCATTTTATTGCTAAATGTCCTATATCTAGTGACAGTGACCGAGGCGACGACAAGAAGGGGAGAAGAAAGGAAAAGAAAAGATACTACAAGAAGAAGGGCGGCGATGCCCATGTTTGTCGGGAATGGGATTCCGACGAAAGCTCAAGCGACTCCTCCGACGACGAGGACGCCGCCAACATCGCCGTCACCAAGGGACTCCTCTTCCCCAACGTCGGCCACAAGTGCCTCATGGCAAAGGACGGCAAAAAGAAGAAGGTTAAATCCAACTCCTCCACTAAATATGAATCTTCTAGTGATGATAATGCTAGTGATGAGGAGGATAATTTGCGTTCCCTTTTTGCCAACCTCAACATAGCTCAAAAAGAAAAATTAAATGAATTAGTTAGTGCTATTCATGAAAAGGATGACCTTTTGGACTCCCAAGAGGATTGTCTAATTAAAGAAAACAAGAAACATGTTAAGGTTAAAAAGGCTTATGCTCTAGAGGTAGAAAAATGTGAAAAATTATCTAGTGAGCTAAGCACTTGCCGTGAGATGATTGACAACCTTAGAAATGAAAATACTAGTTTAAATGCTAAGGTTGATTCTCATGTTTGTAATGTTTCAATTCCCAATCCTAGAGATAATAATGATGATTTGCTTGCTAGGATTGAAGAATTAAACATTTCCCTTGCTAGCCTTAGATTAGAGAATGAAAGTTTGATTGCTAAGGCTAAAGATTTTGATGTTTGCAAAGTTACCATTGCCAATCTTAGAGATAAAAATGATATTCTTCATGCTAAGATTGTTGAACTTAATTCTTGCAAACCATCTACATCTATTGTTGAGCATGTATCTATTTGTACTAGATGTAGAAATGTTGATATTGATGCTATTCATGATCATATGGCTTTAATTAAACAACAAAATGATCATATAGCAAAACTAGATGCTAAAATTGCCGAGCATAACTTAGAAAATGAAAAATTTAAATTTGCTAGAAGTATGCTCTATAATGGGAGACGCCCTGGCATCAAGGATGGCATTGGCTTCCAAAGGGGAGACAATGTCAAACTTAATGCCCCTCCTAAAAATTTGTCTAACTTTGTTAAGGGCAAAGCTCCCATGCCTCAGGATAACGAGGGTTACATTTTGTACCCTGCCGGTTATCCTGAGAGCAAAATTAGGAGAATTCACTCTAGGAAGTCTCACTCTGGCCCCAATCATGCTTTCATGTATAAGGGTGAGACATCTAGTTCTAGGAAACCAACCCGTGCCAAGTTGCCTAAGAAGAAAATTCCTAATGCATCAAATGAACATAGCATTTCATTTAAGACTTTTGATGCATCATATGTTTTGACTAACAAATCCGGCAAGGTCGTTGCCAAGTTTGTTGGGGGCAAACACAAGGGCTCCAAGGCTTGTGTTTGGGTACCCAAAGTTCTTGTATCTAATGCCAAAGGACCCAAAACAGTTTGGGTACCTAAAGTCAAGAACTAAATTTGTTTTGTAGGTTTATGCATCCGGGGGCTCAAGTTGGATACTCGACAGCGGGTGCACAAACCACATGACCGGGGAGAAAAGGATGTTCTCCTCATATGAGAAAAACAAAGATCCCCAACGAGCTATCACATTCGGGGATGGAAATCAAGGGTTGGTCAAAGGTTTGGGTAAAATTGCTATTTCACCTGACCATTCCATTTCCAATGTTTTTCTTGTTGATTCATTAGATTACAACTTGCTTTCTGTTTCCCAATTATGTCAAATGGGCTACAACTGTCTTTTTACTGATATAGGTGTCACTGTCTTTAGAAGAAGTGATGATTCAATAGCATTTAAGGGTGTGTTAGAGGGTCAGCTATACTTAGTGGATTTTAATAGAGCTGAACTCGACACATGCTTAATTGCTAAGACTAACATGGGTTGGCTCTGGCATCGCCGACTAGCCCATGTTGGGATGAAGAATCTTCACAAGCTTCTAAAGGGAGAGCACATTTTAGGATTAACAAATGTTCATTTTGAGAAAGACAGGATTTGTAGCGCATGCCAGGCAGGGAAGCAAGTTGGAGTCCATCACCCACACAAGAACATCATGACGACCGACAGGCCGCTTGAGCTACTCCACATGGATCTATTCGGCCCGATTGCTTACATAAGCATCGGCGGGAGTAAGTATTGTCTTGTTATTGTGGATGATTATTCTCGCTTCACTTGGGTATTCTTTTTACAGGAAAAATCTCAAACCCAAGAGACCTTAAAGGGATTCTTGAGACGAGCTCAAAATGAGTTCGGCTTAAGGATCAAGAAAATAAGAAGCGACAACGGGACGGAGTTCAAGAACTCTCAAATTGAAGGCTTCCTTGAGGAGGAGGGCATCAAGCATGAGTTCTCCTCTCCCTACACGCCACAACAAAATGGTGTAGTGGAGAGGAAGAATCGAACTCTATTGGACATGGCAAGAACCATGCTTGATGAGTACAAGACACCGGACCGGTTTTGGGCCGAAGCGGTCAACACCGCCTGCTACGCCATCAACCGGTTATATCTTCACCGAATCCTCAAGAAGACATCATATGAACTCCTAACCGGTAAAAAGCCCAACATTTCATATTTTAGAGTTTTTGGTAGCAAATGCTTCATTCTTATTAAAAGAGGTAGAAAATCTAAATTTGCTCCTAAAACTGTAGAAGGCTTTTTACTTGGTTATGACTCAAACACAAGGGCATATAGGGTCTTTAACAAGTCCACTGGACTAGTTGAAGTATCTTGTGACGTTGTGTTTGATGAAACTAACGGCTCTCAAGTAGAGCAAGTTGATCTTGATGAGATAGGTGAAGAACAGGCTCCATGCATCGCGCTAAGGAACATGTCCATCGGGGATGTGTGTCCTAAGGAATCCGAAGAGCCTCCAAGTACACAAGATCAACCATCCTCCTCCATGCAAGCATCTCCACCAACTCAAAATGAGGATGAGGCTCAAAATGATGAAGAGCAAAATCAAGAAGACGAGCCACCTCAAGATGATAGCAATGATCAAGGGGGAGATACAAATGATCAAGAAAAGGAGGATGAGGAAGAACCAAGACCGCCACACCCAAGAGTCCACCAAGCAATCCAACGAGATCACCCCGTCGACACCATCCTCGGCGACATTCATAAGGGGGTAACTACTCGATCTCGGGTTGCTCATTTTTGTGAACATTACTCTTTTGTTTCCTCTATTGAGCCACACAGGGTAGAGGAAGCTCTCCAAGATTCGGATTGGGTGGTGGCGATGCAAGAGGAGCTCAACAATTTCACGAGGAATGAGGTCTGGCATTTAGTTCCACGTCCTAACCAAAATGTTGTAGGAACCAAATGGGTCTTCCGCAACAAGCAAGATGAGCATGGTGTGGTGACAAGGAACAAAGCTCGACTCGTAGCCAAAGGGTATTCACAAGTCGAAGGTTTGGATTTCGGCGAAACCTATGCACCCGTAGCTAGGCTTGAGTCAATTCGCATATTATTGGCCTATGCTACTTACCATGGCTTTAAGCTCTATCAAATGGACGTGAAAAGTGCCTTCCTCAATGGACCGATCAAGGAAGAGGTCTATGTTGAGCAACCTCCCGGCTTTGAAGACAGTGAGTATCCAAATCATGTCTATAGGCTCTCTAAGGCGCTTTATGGGCTCAAGCAAGCCCCAAGAGCATGGTATGAATGCCTTAGAGATTTCCTTATTGCTAATGGCTTCAAAGTCGGCAAGGCCGATCCTACACTCTTTACTAAAACTCTTGAAAATGACTTGTTTGTATGCCAAATTTATGTTGATGATATTATATTTGGGTCTACTAACGAGTCTACATGTGAAGAGTTTAGTAGGATCATGACACAGAAATTCGAGATGTCGATGATGGGGGAGTTGAAGTATTTTCTAGGATTCCAAGTCAAGCAACTCCAAGAGGGCACCTTCATTAGCCAAACGAAGTACACTCAAGACATTCTTGCTAAGTTTGGGATGAAGGATGCCAAACCCATCAAGACACCCATGGGAACTAATGGGCATCTCGACCTCGACACGGGAGGTAAGTCCGTGGATCAAAAGGTATACCGGTCGATGATTGGTTCATTGCTTTATTTATGTGCATCTCGACCGGACATTATGCTTTCCGTTTGCATGTGTGCAAGATTCCAATCCGACCCTAAGGAATCCCACCTTACGGCCGTAAAACGAATCTTGAGATATTTGGCTTATACCCCTAAGTTTGGGCTTTGGTACCCTCGGGGATCCACATTTGATTTACTTGGTTATTCGGATGCCGATTGGGCGGGGTGCAAAATCAATAGGAAGAGCACATCGGGGACTTGCCAGTTCTTGGGAAGATCCTTGGTGTCTTGGGCTTCAAAGAAGCAAAATTCGGTCGCTCTTTCCACCGCCGAAGCCGAGTACATTGCCGCAGGACATTGTTGCGCGCAATTGCTTTGGATGAGGCAAACCCTGCGGGACTACGGTTACAAATTAACCAAAGTCCCTTTGCTATGTGATAATGAGAGTGCAATTAAAATGGCCGACAATCCCGTCGAGCATAGCCGCACTAAGCACATAGCCATTCGGTATCATTTTCTTAGGGATCACCAACAAAAGGGGGATATCGAGATTTCTTACATTAATACTAAAGATCAATTAGCCGACATCTTTACCAAGCCACTTGATGAACAATCTTTTACCAGACTTAGGCATGAGCTCAATATTCTTGATTCTAGAAATTTCTTTTGCTAAGCTTGCACACATAGCTCATTTGAATACCTTTGATCATATCTCCTTTATATGCTATGACTAATGTGTTTTCAAGTCTATTTCAAACCAAGTCATAGGTATATTGAAAGGGAATTGGAGTCTTCGGCGAAGACAAAGGCTTCCACTCCGTAACTCATGCTTCGCCATCACTCCGAGCAACTCTCTATTCCTTGAGGAGAAATGAGCATCAAAGAAAAGGACTTCATCCTTGGAGGAGAGAGTAAAAGCTCAAAAGCAAAAGGACCGGATTTCGTCTTTGGTATAATCTTAACTCATTTACTTATGACCAAAGGGGAAGAAATTACTAAGGAGGGCTCTAATGATTCCGTTTTTGGCGATTCATGCCAAAAAGGGGGAGAAATGAGCCCAAAGCAAAAGGACCGCACCACCACCACCAAATTCAAAAACTTAGTGCTTTCCAAAAGTCTTTATCATTTGGTATCCTATTGTGTTCAAAAGGGGGAGAAAGTAGTATTTCAAAAATGGTATATCAAAACCCTCTTGAACACTAAGAGGTGGATCTCTTTTAGGGGGAGTTTTGTTTAGTCAAAGGAAAAGCATTTGAAATAGGTGGAGAAAATTTCAAATCTTGAAAATGCTTTACAAACTCTTATTCATTTACCTTTGACTATTTGCAAAAGATCTTTGAAATGGATTTACAAAAAGAATTTGCAAAAACAAAACATGTGGTGTAAACGTGGTCCAAAATGTTACATAAGAAAGGAACATTCCATGCATATCTTGTAAGTAGTTATATTGGCTCAATTCCAAGCAACCTTTACACTTACATTATGCAAACTAGTTCAATTATGCACTTCTATATTTGCTTTGGTTTGTGTTGGCATCAATCACCAAAAAGGGGGAGATTGAAAGGGAATTAGGCTTACACCTAAGTCCTAAATAATTTTGGTGGTTAAATTGCCCAACACAAATCTTTGGACTAACTAGTTTGCCCAAGTGTATAGATTATACAGGTGTAAAAGGTTCATACTCAGCCAATAAAAAGACCAAGTTTTGGATTCAACAAAGGAGCAAAGGGGCAACCGAAGGCACCCCTGGTCTGGCGCACCGGACTGTCCGGTGTGCCACCGGACAGTGAACAGTACCTGTCCGGTGCACCAGGGGACTCAGACTCAAACTCGCCACCTTCGGGAATTTCCAGGGGGACTCGGCTATAATTCACCGGACTGTCCGGTGTGCACCGGACATGTCCGGTGCTCCAAGGAAGCACGGTCTCCGGAACTCGCCAGCCTCGGGTTCGCGTGGCAGCCGCTCCGCTAAAATTCACCGGACTGTCCGGTGTGCACCGGACTGTCCGGTGAACCAGCGGAGCAACGGCTCTCTTCGGCGCCAACGGCTCCCTGCGGTGCATTTAATGCGCGCGCAGCGCGCGCAGACGTCAGACATGCCCATACCGGTGCACCGGACATCAAACAGTACATGTCCGGTGTGCACCGGACACTCAGGAGGGCCCACAAGTCAGAAGCTCCAACGGCTAGAATCCAACGGCAGTGATGACGTGGCAGGGGCACCGGACTGTCCGGTGTGCACCGGACTGTCCGGTGCGCCATCGAGCAGAAGCCTCCAGCCAACGGTCAAGTTTGGTGGTTGGGGCTATAAATACCCCAACCACCCCACCATTCATTGCATCCAAGTTTTCCACTTCTCAACTACTACAAGAGCTCTAGCATTCAATTCTAGACACACTAAAGAGATCAAATCCTCTCCAATTCCACACAAAGTCCTAGTGACTAGTGAGAGTGATTTGCCGTGTTCATTTGAGCTCTTGCGCTTGGATTGCTTCTTTTCTTTCTCACTTGTTCTTGAGATCACAACTCCATTGTAATCAAGGCAAGAGGCACCAATTGTGTGGTGGCCCTTGCGGGGAAGTTTTGTTCCCGGCTTTGATTAGAGAAGAGAAGCTCACTCGGTCCGTGGGACCGTTTGAGAGAGGGAAGGGTTGAAAGAGACCCGGCCTTTGTGGCCTCCTCAACGGGGAGTAGGTTTGCAAGAACCGAACCTCGGTAAAACAAATCTCCGTGTCTCATTTGCTTATTCGCTTGGGATTTGTTTTGCGCCCTCTCTTGCGGACTCATTTATTATTACTAACGCTAACCCCGGCTTGTAGTTGTGTTTATATTTGTAAATTTCAGTTTCGCCCTATTCACCCCCCCCTCTAGGCGACTATCACCTCCTATACTCAGATAGGCGACGGGTCCGAAGAGGTCCATATGTAGCAGCTCGAGGGGTCTTGATGTGGTCATCACATTCTTGCTGTGATGCGCTCCTCTCACCTGTTTACCTGCCTGACAAGCTGCACAAGGTCTATCCTTTTCGAATTGTACGTTAGTCAAACCTATCACGTGTTCTCCCTTTAGAAGCTTGTGAAGGTTCTTCATCCCCACATGTGCTAAGCGGCGATGCCACAACCAGCCCATGCTAGTCTTAGCAATTAAGCATGCATCTAGACCAGCCTCTTCTTTTGCAAAATCAACTAAGTAAAGCTTGCCGTATAATACACCCTTAAAGGCTAGTGAACCATCACTTCTTCTAAAGACAGACACATCTACATTTGTAAAAAGACAATTATATCCCATATTGCATAATTGACTAACAAATAGCAAATTATATCCAAGAGACTCTACTAAAAACACATTAGATATAGAGTGCTCATTTGAGATTGCAATTTTACCTAACCCTTTTACCTTGCCTTGATTCCCATCACCGAATATTATTGAATCTTGGGAATCCTTATTCTTGACGTAGGAGGTGAACATCTTCTTCTCCCCCGTCATATGGTTTGTGCATCCGCTGTCGATAATCCAGCTTGAACCCCCGGATGCATAAACCTGCAAGGCAAATTTAGGCTTGGGTCTTAGGTACCCAACTCATGTTGGGTCCTACAAGGTTAGTGCAAATATCCTTAGGGACCCAAATGCAAGTTTTGTCTCCCTTGCATTTTGCCCCTAACTTCCTAGCAACTATTTTCCTATCCTTTCTACAAATAGCAAAGGAAGCATTTAAGGCACGATAAATTGTAGAAGGTTCATTCATTACTTTCCTAGGAGCATGAATAATGTTCTTTCTAGGCACATGATGAATAGCACTTCTCCTAGACATATTTCTACCATGCATATAGGAAGAACTAGAAGCAAACATGGCATGAGAATCAAAATCATCATAAGCATTATAACTCCTATAAGCATTTCTAGTTTGTCTCCTATCATGGTACATAAAAGCATGGTTCTTTTTAGCACTACTAGCCATAGGAGTCTTCCCTTTCTCCTTGGCGGAGATAGGAGCCTTATGGCTTGTCAAGTCCTTGGCTTCCCTCTTGTAGCCAAGTCCAT
The DNA here is from genome assembly GCF_902167145.1 of Zea mays. Classification (NCBI taxonomy): domain Eukaryota; kingdom Viridiplantae; phylum Streptophyta; class Magnoliopsida; order Poales; family Poaceae; genus Zea; species Zea mays. The sequence goes on from NC_050104.1 coordinate 128,924,969, forward strand.
CCTTAATTGAGGGGTGTCTACCAATTGTGTAGGCATCCCTTGCAAATTTTAGTTTATCAAAATTACTCTTGCTAGTCTTAAGTTGAGCATTAAGACTAGCCAATTCATCATTAAGTTTGGAAATTGAAACTAGGTGTTCACTACAAGCATCAATGTCAAAATCTTTACACCTATTACAAGTTTCAACAATTTCTACACAAGAATTAGATTTACTAGCTACTTCTAGTCTAGCATTTAAATCATCATTAAAACTCTTTAACTTAGCAATAGTTTCATGACAAGAAGATAGTTCACTAGAGAGCATTTCATTTCTCTTAATTTCTAGAGCAAGAGATTTCTGAGCTTCTACAAATTTATCATGTTCTTCATACAACAAATCCTCTTGCTTTTCTAAAAGTATATTCCTATCATTCAAGGCATCAATCAATTCATTAATTTTGTCTACCTTGGTTCTATCTAATCCCTTGAATAAGCATAAGTAATCTATCTCATCATCATCACTGGACTCATCCTCACTTGAAGAAGCATAAGTACTAGTATTATGAGTGCTTACTTTCTTCTCCCTTGCCATGAGGCAAGTGTGTCGCTCGTTGGGGAAGAGGGATGACTTGTTGAAGGCAGTGGCGGCGAGTCCTTCATTGTCGGAGTCGGACTAAGAGCAGTCCGAATCCCACTCCTTGCCAAGATGAGCCTCGCCCTTTGCCTTCTTATAGTTCTTCTTTTTCTCCCTCTTGTTCCCTTGATCCTGATCACTATCATTGTCGGGACAGTTAGCAATAAAATGACCAAGCTTACCGCATTTGAAGCATGAGCGCTTCCCCTTGGCTTTAGTCTTGCTTGGCTGTCCCTTGCGACCTTTAAGCACCGTCTTGAATCTTTTGATGATGAGAGCCATCTCTTCATCATTAAGTCCGGCCGCCTCAACTTGCGCCACCTTGCTCGGTAGCGCCTCCTTGCTCCTCGTTGCCTTGAGAGCAATGGGTTGAGGCTCATGAATAGGACCGTTCAACGCGTCGTCCACATATCTTGCCTCCTTGATCATCATTCGCCCGCTTACGAACTTCCCCAGAACTTCTTCGGGCGACATCTTGGTGTACCTAGGATTTTCACGAATATTGTTCACCAAATGAGGATCAAGAACGGTAAATGACCTTAACATTAGGCGGACGACGTCGTGGTCCGTCCATCGCGTGCTCCCGTAGCTCCTTATTTTGTTGATAAGGGTCTTGAGCCGGTTGTATGTTTGCGTCGACTCCTCCCCCTTATCATTGCGAACCGTCCAAGTTCGCCTTCCACCAACTCCATTTTGGTGAGCAAGGTGACGTCGTTTCCCTCATGAGAGATCTTGAGGGTGTCCCAGATCTGCTTGGCATTGTCCAAGCCGCTCACCTTGTGATACTCGTCCCTGCACAAAGAGGCTAGCAATACAGTAGTAGCTTGTGCATTTCTATGAATCTGTTCATTAATAAACATAGGGCTATCCGAGCTATCAAATTTCATTCCACTTTCCACAATCTCCCAAATGCTTGGATGGAGAGAAAACAGGTGAGTACGCATTTTGTGGCTCCAAAATCCGTAATCCTCTCCATCAAAGTGAGGGGGCTTGCCAAGTGGAATGGGAAGCAATTGAGCATTTGAACTATGCGGGATGCGCGAATAATCGAAAGAAAAGTTTGAGTTAACCGTCTTTCGTCTATCGTAGTCGTCGTCGTCCTTTTGGGAGGAAGATTCGTCGCTGTCGTAGTAGACAATTTCCTTGATGCGCCTTGCCTTCTTCTTTCTCCCGTCTTTCCTTTTGTGGCCTGAGCCTGAGTCGGTGGGCTTGTCATAATTGAGCTCGTTGACGAAGGTCTCCTTCTCCTTGTCGTTGATCACCATCCCCTTGCCCTTAGGATCCATCTCTTCGGGCGGTTAGTCCCTTTCTTGAAGAGAACCGCTCCGATACCAATTGAGAGCACCTAGAGGGGGGGGGTGAATAGGTGATCCTGTGAAACTTAAACTTATATCCACAAAAACTTGTTAAGTGTTAGCACAATAATTGCCAAGTGGCTAGAGAGGAGGTCTTGCACAAAGAATTCAACACAGAGAAGACACAGTGATTTATCCCGTGGTTCGGCCAAGTACAAAACTTGCCTACTCCACGTTGTGGCGTCCCAACGGACGAGAGTTGCACTCAACTCCTCTCAAGTGATCCAATGATCAACTTGAATACCACAGTGTTTTGCTTTGCTTATCTTTATCCCACTTGCGAGGAATCTCCACAAATTGGAGTCTCTCGCCCTTACACTTAAAGTTCACAAAGAAGCACGGAGTAAGGGAGGGAAGCAACACACACAAATCCACAGCAAAATGCGCACACACACGGCCAAGAATCGAGCTCAAAGACTATCTCAAAGTTCTCACTAGAACGGAGCTCGAATCACTTAGAATGACAAACGAATGCACAAAGACTGAGTGTGGATGATCAAGAATGCTCTAAGGTTGCTTGGTGTCCTCCTCCATGCGCCTAGGGGTCCCTTTTATAGCCCCAAGGCAGCTAGGAGCCGTTGAGAACAAATCTGGAAGGCCACCCTTGCCTTCTGTCGTCGGGCGCACCGGACAGTCCGGTGCACACCGGACACTGTCCGGTGCCCGATTTCCTTCCTTAAATAGCGAAGCCGACCGTTGCAGATGCGGGAGCCGTTGGCGCACCGGACATGTCCGGTGCACACCGGACAGTCCGGTGCCCCCTCTAGCCGTTGGCTCGGCCACGTGTCCCGCGCAGATCGCGCGGCCGACCGTTGGCCCGGCCGACCGTTGGCTCACCGGACAGTCCGGTGCACACCGGACAGTCCGGTGAATTTTAGCCGTACGCCTTCGGCAAATTCCCGAGAGCGGCCACTTTGCTCGAGGCAGCCTGGCGCACCGGACACTGTCCGGTGCACCACCGGACAGTCCGGTGCCCCAGACCGAAACAGCCTCTTGGCTGTACACAGCCAACTCTTCTCTTTTCTTCTTCTTTCTGTTTCTGATACTTAGACAAGTATATTAGTACACAAAACCAATGTACTAAGACTTAGAAACATACCTTTGCTCTTGATTTGCACTTTGTTCATCCATGGACATAGATTCACATTTAAACACTTGTGTTGGCACTCAATCACCAAAATACTTAGAAATGACCCAAGGGCACATTTCCCTTTCAGTTACGAGCTCCGATAGAAGAGGTATCTGTTGTAGAGGCTCTACCAGCCAGCGTCATGCGGATGCAGGATGCAAGTACGTGCACAGCAAAAAAAAATAAATGTGATCAAGCGGGCCAGCTGGAGTGCAAATATGTTCCTGGGCTAAACGTGAGGGAGTGAGGGAAATGGGTTTGGTGTAAGGGGGTGGCCGAGCGGATGACCCATTTTCCCATTTGTTTTCATTTCCTTGTTTTATTCTTTTTTCTAATTTCTGTTTGAAATATCCAAATTCAAACCTGAGTTAGGTTTCCAAATTTCATATGTCAAATTCTATGCACAGTCAAAAAGTCTAGCGTGGATGCAAGGCGTAATTTATTTATGTATATAATTCATTTATTTAGCAAGTGCTTCAAATATGCCATACACATATTCTTCATTTTAAAGAAAACATTATTTTGAATGTGTTGTTAAATTAGAAGTTCAAGTCGATATCCCCTTACATCATTGTTTTAAGGAATTATAATTCATACTTTTAAATTCTTAACTAAGAGATATATTAACTTAATTCTTTTAGAGAATAGATCTAAATATATAGTTCAATAGTTTAACACAAATAGGGAATTTTCTTATTTAATCTTTTTTTTGAAAACACAATTATTTGCTTCATGGGATGAATTATCCTAAATTACCTAAAATAGGATTTTAGGGTATTACACACCACTTGCAACCGACGAAGCGCGACCCACCGCAATCCAGGATGAGCTGAGGCCGATTGGGTTGATTTTGAGCCTGTCCTTTACTGATATAGCTCGAAAAAACTTCTTGGTAAGACCTTCCACGGAGATGCACACTGAGATTGTGCTAGGGTCGACAAGGCCACCTAAAATACCATAGTGGAGAGATGCAACGAACAACGAAAGAGTGAAAGAGCAGGATAGAAAGGGTAATGGATGCAAAAAAAAAGTTGATTGGATATGTTGGATTTTTCAATCGGTGGTGATTTTGTAGTATACAGAGAGAGGGGGGGGACCTTATCTTAATAAGAAGCATATTACATACTTCCTCCGGTTTCCTATTAGTTGTCGTTTTGGATAAGGTTCGAGTCAAACTTATAAAATTTTGACTACAAATAACTATTTCGTTATTTAGTTTTGGAACCTAATATTTATATGCACCAATTTGTCATAAAAAGTACTTTTATAAAAGTATAAATGTATTAAGAGTTCATTTGTATTTTAACAAAAAACTTTGGTTAAAGTTATATTTTGGAGACCGTGTCGTTGTCCTAAACGACAACTAATAGGAAACCGGAGGGAGTACATTTTTAGTGGATCTCCAAAAAGGTGCAAAAAACACGGGCCGAAACCGAGCTGGATCTCCAAAAAGGTGCAAAAACAAGCCTAGCTGGTTTTTAGTGGCCTTTGGCAAAACGGCCCGGTGCACTGAAGAGAAAAAGGCCTGGCCTATTTAGAAATTTGACCAGACCAATTTTTAGCAGGCTAGGCACAAAACTGTCTTCTCGTCACGACAATCTGAAACCATTCCTTTATCGCCTCAGCAGTCAGCACCAAAAACGTTGAAGCCCTCTTTACTCCTGGCCTACATCACATTTGGCTGTCAACACCTGTTATACATATAGTGGCATATAAATGGTTGGAAATAAGAGCGAGACTGATGGGTCGGAACACTAGAACTAAAATGGAAATTTGACACGAACTATATATTTACCTTTTATTCTCTCGCCATCTCGGACACGTAATAACTTTTTATTCCCCCTGGGCTGTTCGGCATCTGCGAGCTAGTTTGGGAGTCTCGAAATCGAAGGGGATTGGAGGGACTAAAATCCCCCTTCTAGCCCCTCCAATCCCCTCCGTTTTTTAGACTTCCAAACTAGCCCTATAAGTTGATTATATATTATCAGGTGGGATTCCTCTTCTTCGAAAATAAAAATAACAAACATCGGTAATGGTATTTTTGCTGAGTACTTTTTGTCGGGTACTTAACAAAGTGTTTGATGAGTGTCAACAAGTACTTGATAAAGAAAAGGCACAGTGATAGCAGACATCACGATGACATAACCTTTGCCGAGTATCTGGATAAGACACTCGGCAAACCCTCCATCCTTGTCGAGTGTCTTGTGCCATGGCACTCGACAAAGAAAAGTTGCATGAGGCTCAAACGTCTTCTCTGTGCCAAGTGTGTCTGGGAAGGCACTCGGCAAAGGTGTCTGATTCGTCGAGTACCGTGGTCGTTAGCTGCCGTCGGCTACTGATGGTACTTTGTCGAGTGGCTGGTTTTGTCGAGTGTTGGACATTCAGCAAAACGTCCTTTATCAAGTGCCCGTATGCAAGTGTTCGGGCATCAGCAAAATACCCTGTTGTCGAGTGTCTCCGTATGCAAGTGTTCGGCCATCGACAAAATACCCTGTTTTCGCCGAGTGTAGTGTTTTGGCGAGAATGGCACTCGACAAATCTTATCTTCACCGAGTGCCTGACATTTGGCTCTCAGTAAACCTATGAACACTCGGCAAAGAGCGTGTTCGATAGTGCTAGGAATCCATCTTAATCCATCTTAACGTAATGGTAGTGGACAACGTCGGCCCTAAGGGCAGGCGAACGGGGCAGTCGCACCGGGCCCCTCATCTTCGAGGGCCCCACCCATTCGACGTCATACATACATGTAATCAAATATGAAATACATTTGGTTAATTCTTAATTAATTGGTTCTACTCGTACGAGAGGTAAGAGCTCGTGATTGTACGTCCTGTGTGCCTATCAAGGGTGCGAGAGGCGAGACGCCTCAAACAACAACGTGAGATAACATGGTGTGAATGATCATGAGCCTAAATTTAATTCATCTCCTACTAAAAATGGTAATATTAAAGAACAACCAAATTTTATTGAGTGTTTATATTGATATGAATGTTTTAAATGTTTCTTAAGTACTTATATTAATATTTTTATATATTAAAAAATAATTGTATGGGTTTCTATTTAAGCCTTGTCCTGTGCCTCTAAGATCTCACGGCCGCCACTGGTAGTGGATAGCTAGAAGCAGCAATTTGTGAACACTGAAATTTTGTGTATGTATATATCATATATGAACGGCCCTGATATATAAAATGAAATTCTACGTGTACGTACACATACATTCGGTACGGTAGATAGTCTCCAGATACGCGGAATAATGATTGAGAAACGTGAAAAAGGATGAACAACAAGCATGGGGTTAGCTTAGGCATGCAACTTCCTATCTAGCTGTGCCTGTGCCTGTGCCGCTGTGCGTGTGATCAAACGTCGCAACTAGCGCAACAGCATCTTCTCACCTCACTCATTTAAACATGCTCGTCCGTCGCAATCACGGATCGATAGCTGTTTCGTACCAAGATCGTAAGAGATACCGTTGCGTTGCGCTGTAGATCCTCCGGCCGCGCCGCGTCCCTTTCCTCCCTCCCTCCCTTCCCTCCCGTCACCAACCACGGTTGCTTCAGGGGCGGAGCGATGATCTGCATCATTCATTCATCCGGCCCGAGAGCAGAGCGCACACCACACCACCTCCGTGAGGTGGAGCGGAGCCATCACCTCCGTCACGCACGCGATTTCTTTTCAAACCGAGTAGCTCGATCGAGTCCTCGTTACGCAACTCGACCAACCGGCGTCGGCCAGCTGATCGAGCCGCCCGGCCGGCCGCGCCTGGTGTGACGTGCCATCTCGATCTCGATGGGGCATCTTGCTCCTCCTCGCTCTCTTCTTCTTAATTTGCCGCTGCGTGCGGCCTTTTATTCGCCCTGCCTCTAGCTGCTGCTTCTTCCAGGATCGGGGATCGGAGCTTGTGCTGCTACTGCTACTATACCAGCGCTAGCTAGCAGCAGCCGCCGGCCGGCTCGCGCAAGCTAAGGAAGGGTCGACATGACGATGGGGCTCCGCGTCCGCGACTCCTCCGCGCTGCTGGCTCTGGCCGTCGCGCTCGCCTGCTGCTCCGTTGCAGGTTCGGTTACCATATTTCATTCATCTGAAAATGTAAACAGTGTCGATCGGTCGATGGGCGACGCTCACATTCTCTCCTCTCCTGTCGCCATGGCTGGCGGCTGCTGCACACACACTGGCACTTGCGCAGTGGTGGCCTACGACCCCCTGGACCCGAACGGCAACATCACCATCAAGTGGGACGTGATCTCGTGGACGCCCGACGGGTACGTGGCGATGGTGACGATGAGCAACTACCAGATGTACCGGCACATCATGGCGCCCGGGTGGACGTTGGGGTGGTCGTGGGCCAAGAAGGAGGTGATCTGGTCCATCGTGGGGGCGCAGGCCACGGAGCAGGGGGACTGCTCCAAGTTCAAGGGCGGCATCCCGCACTGCTGCAAGCGCACCCCGGCCGTGGTGGACCTCCTCCCGGGGGTGCCCTACAACCAGCAGATCGCCAACTGCTGCAAGGCCGGCGTGGTGTCGGCGTACGGGCAGGACCCGGCGGGGTCCGTCTCCGCGTTCCAGGTCTCCGTCGGCCTGGCCGGTACCACCAACAAGACGGTGAAGCTGCCCAGGAACTTCACGCTCATGGGGCCCGGGCTGGGCTACACCTGCGGGCCCGCCGCCGTGGTGCCGTCCACCGTGTACTGGACGCCCGACCACCGGCGCCGGACGCAGGCGCTCATGACGTGGACGGTGACCTGCACCTACTCGCAGCAGCTGGCGTCCCGGTACCCGTCCTGCTGCGTCTCCTTCTCCTCCTTCTACAACAGCACCATCGTGCCGTGCGCCCGGTGCGCGTGCGGCTGCGGCGGCCACGGCGGCCACGCGGGTCCGGGCGGCTGCATCGAGGGGGACTCCAAGCGCGCGCTGTCGGCCGGGGTGAACACGCCGCGCAAGGACGGCCAGGCGCTGCTGCAGTGCACGCCGCACATGTGCCCCATCCGGGTGCACTGGCACGTCAAGCTCAACTACAAGGACTACTGGCGCGCCAAGATCGCCATCACCAACTACAACTACAGGATGAACTACACGCAGTGGACGCTGGTGGCGCAGCACCCCAACCTGGACAACGTCACCGAGGTCTTCAGCTTCCAGTACAAGCCGCTGCAACCATACGGGAGCATCAGTGAGTATAATCATCGTCATCTGATGACATGACATGACATGTACATAATCATCGGTGTCTCAAATATATATATGCAATTAATGCAGATGACACTGGCATGTTCTACGGGCTCAAGTTCTACAACGACTTTCTCATGGAGGCCGGCCCGTTCGGCAACGTGCAGTCGGAGGTGCTCATGCGCAAGGACGCAAGGACCTTCACCTTCAGCATGGGCTGGGCGTTCCCGCGCAAGATCTACTTCAACGGCGACGAGTGCAAGATGCCGCCGCCGGACTCCTACCCCTACCTGCCCAACGCCGCGCCCGTCGTCGCCTCGCAGCTGGTCCTGTCCGCCGCCGCCTCGGCGTTCCTACTGTTGCTGCTCCTGGTGGCATGACCGTGACCGAACCAAGGGCAAGGCCTCCGTTTTGTTTTCCCGTCTCGTCCCGTGGGCAGGGAGCAGACTTCAGTAGGCAGGGCATTTTATTTGGTTTTTTTGCCAAGGATTCAACACTTGGGTTTTCGTCAGAGGAAAACTGTCGTGTATGTAGTGTGAGTTGCAGGTCGTCGGATCCCCACGTACAAGACAATCTTTGGATCTAGAATATGCAAAACGTGAATCAGCACGCCAGGATCATCGTCTCCTACAAGATTGGCAGAAAAAAAATCTCATGATGAGTGATGTGTCAACAGACCTATATATATGTGATAATCACTGGTTTCAACGGTTGCCTGAACATTTGCTAACCCATCAGTAGCCACTACTACATACGAAGCCGCAAGAACAGCGATGCCGTCCAAATAGCGATGGGCAGAACGAAGGATGAGCCATTCGCTCATTCAGTACAGGGGAAGAGTTTAATAGCCATGAGTACGCATCTGGTGGAGTCATAACTAGATCTCAGCATGAGCCGTCTGACTTAACCCGATTTGACCTACTAAAAAACCCTAACCCAACCCTACTAATACAACGTGTGGGATGAGCTATGGTTTTTGACCCATAATAATCCACGGACTCGACGTAGGCATTTTTTACTCAAAGCACGACCTAACCGAAAAAATCCGACCCAACATAAAAAATCCGATCCGACACATCCAACACGGAGACACAGGCCAACCCGACCAGACATTAGACATGAGTCGTGTCGAACAACCCAGGATCTAACCTTGATCCAACCAGAATCTGGCCCAACTCAATGTTTAAACAGGTCTAGGCATAAAACTGCTGCCACCATGAGTATATACAACCATTCTAGAACACGAACGTTGGCGGGACCTTCCGGAACATAAGCGCAAATTTCACATTTTCCATCTAGCACATCCAGCATGAGCAGGTATGTTGGCACATTTTTGGCCAAACACCAACTATCCTTAGCTCATGTTCACGGGGAACGAGACCTTGAGAATCTCTCTGCGGGAGCGCGGACCGTCTCTAGTAGGTCATTGGACCGCGACTCTGCGTAGGGAGCTCCGCTCTTCTATGTGGGTGCGCGGACCGTCCGCGTGGAGATGATGGACCATCCGCAAGGGCACATAGGGCTTCGTGAATCTCCTGCGGAACCTGGATCTTGCCTTTCGGGAGGGATCTCGTCGGGGAGGAAAGATCCTAGTGTTGTCTTGGGGACAGTAGACCAACCAAGACGTCTCTAGACGACGTCGAGCCAAAATGAGGTGAAGATTGAGGTTGGAAAACTACAACCAAGGCTAAATTACTCCTACTCCTAGTGCATAAAGTAAATTTGGGTTGATAGATTGATTGTTGTGTGTTCTCAATCGACCGTATCCAACATGTTTTCATGGGTTTGTCAGGATAACCATGCACGGGATAAGGATTCCAGCCTGAATTAAACTAATTGCAGATTGTCTAGGCTATCCCGCGGACCATCCTGGGCACGGACTGTTTGGGCCACATGGTCGAATCGTCCTGTCATTCAGGTGCCAATTCTAGTGCTCAACACATGCCCCTGTCTTTTGGTGAAGCTTACAGAGCCAAAAGCACACGGTACAACCTTTCTACCAGGACAATCAATTACTAGTAGTTTAGGAGCTTTCTACCAGTAGTTTAAGAAAGAGAAAAAATCATCAATAAATATAAGGGAAGGGTTGCCTAGACACTCATGTGAGGGTTTTGGGGTTGAGAAACTATTCTAGAATCATTGCCACCTATGGTTTGGATTGATTCAATTCATGCATAAGTTTCTAACCGAATTGTACTATTTTAGAAAACCACAATCCAAGTTTAAGCTTTCTAATCTGGTTCTCAAGTGTTGATCTTTTGGTACTCATACTCCTGGAATATTTCTATTTTATCTATACCTTTTTTATTGCAAAGTTTGATGTCAATCGATCCATTTCTCTCAAGCAACATTCTCGCGCCCTTAGCGGCACTACCGGACATTTGAATGGTACTGTCGCTCTAACATGAGTGCTTCTTGTCTAGTTCTTTCTCGGACTTTCTAATGTCCAAATAAGGTCTATTTATTTTGATGGTTTCATAAATCTTCCTAGAAACTTATTTAGGGCATCCAACTATCTAATGGTTGAGGTGTTCTTGATTTGAACCTTTTGGAGAGCTTTTGGTGGGGTTTCATGGAGTATTTTCAAGCCAAGATTGCCTCATCGTAAAGTTTTCTATTGGTTCTCATTCACCCTCCTCCTATGCTTGCTTATTCAATCCTTCAATCAATGAGTATCAAAACAAGTTAAGGATCAATCCACTTTAACTGATTTTTGATCCGATAAGGCAACATGGAACATGGTGTTAGCAAACCACCATATTCTTTGATGGATTTAATTGCCAGTGCTAGAAGATCCACATGCCGTCATATCTTTAGGGCATTGACTCGTGTGTCTAGGAAATTTGCCTCGATGACACCTACATAGTCCTAGATATTCCAATTACTCCCCTTTAGGTGGAAAACCATGATTCAAACAACAGGGCCCGTAATGCTTTCTTTTAATGCCTCTCACTCCTTGAGTTTTATAGAATGGAATGCCTTGGTACAACTTATGAGATCTGAACTACCCTAGAGAAATTGCATGAGGATAACAATCATGTGAAAATAGACTCTTTGAGACCTATCAGTAGGAGTATGGGGACTTTGTTCAGTTGACTAGAGAGTCCATCAATTCTATATTTTCTCGCTTCCAACCATTTGTCAACAAGACGAGCGCAAACAAGACACAATTACCTTATGGCGATCATGAGAGAGTTCTCAAATTACTACATGTTCTAGATCAAAGAGTTTGGGAGGTGAAGGTATCAACGATCATAGAGTCATCCAACTATGAGACTGATAGTCGCCTAGAGGGGGGGGGGTGAATAGGGCGAAACTGAAATTTATAAATATAAACACAACTACAAGCCGGGGTTAGCGTTAGTAATAATAAATGAGTCCGCGAGAGAGGGCGCAAAACAAATCGCAAGCAAATAAGGAGAGTGACACGCGGATTTGTTTCACCGAGGTTCGGTTCTTGCAAACCTACTCCCCGTTGAGGAGGCCACAAAGGCCGGGTCTCTTTCAACCCTTCCCTCTCTCAAACGGTCCCTCGGACCGAGTGAGCTTTCCTTCTTCTCAATCAACCGGGAACAAAACTTCCCCGCAAGGGCCACCACACAATCGGTGCCTCTTGCCTCGGTTACAATTGAGTGTTGATCACAAGAGCAAAAGAGAAAGAAAGAATGCGATCCAAGCGCAAGAGCTCAAAAGAACACGGCAAATCACTCTCACTAGTCACTAGGGTTTTGTGTGGAATTGGAGAGGATTTGATCTCTTTGAATGTGTCTAGAATTGATTGCCTAGCTCTTGTAAGTGGTTAGAAGTTGGAAAACTTGGATGGCTATGAATGTGGGGTGGTTGGGGTATTTATAGCCCCAACCACCAAACTTGACCGTTGGCTGGAGCCTTCTGTTCGATGGCGCACCGGACAGTCCGGTGCACACCGGACAGTCCGGTGCCCCTGCCACGTCATCACTGCCGTTGGATTCTAGCCGTTGGAGCTTCTGACTTGTGGGCCCGCCTGGGTGTCCGGTGCACACCGGACATGCACTGTTTGATGTCCGGTGCACCGGTATGGGCAGCCCTGACGTCTGCGCGCGCTGCGCGCGCATTAAATGCAGCGCAGGGAGCCGTTGGCGCCGCAGGGAGCCGTTACTCCGCTGGCACACCGGACAGTCCGGTGTACACCGGACAGTCCGGTGAATTTTAGCGGAGCGGCTGCCGCGCGAACCCGAGGCTGGCGAGTTCCGGGGGCCGAGCTTCCTTGGAGCACCGGACATGTCCGGTGCACACCGGACAGTCCGGTGAATTATAGCGCGCCGGCCTCCACGAATTCCCGAGGGCGAAGGGTTGGAGTCTAAGTCCCCTGGTGCACCGGACAGGTACTGTGCACTGTCCGGTGGCACACCGGACAGTCCGGTGCGCCAGACCAGGGGTGCCCTCGGTTGCCCCTTTGCTCCTTTATTGAATCCAAACTTGGTCTTTTTATTGGCTGAGTGGGAACCTTTTACACCTGTATAATCTATACACTTGGGCAAACTAGTTAGTCCAAAGATTTGTGTTGGGCAATTCAACCACCAAAATTATATAGGAACTAGGTGTAAGCCTAATTCCCTTTCAATCTCCCCCTTTTTGGTGATTGATGCCAACACAAACCAAAGCAAAAATAGAAGTGCATAATTGAACTAGTTTGCATAATGTAAGTGTAAAGGTTGCTTGGAATTGAGCCAATAAAACTATTTACAAGATATGCAAGGAATGTTTCTTTCTTATATAACATTTTGGACCACGTTTGCACCACTTGTTTTGTTTTTGCAAAACCTTTTGTAAATCCTTTTCATAGATCTTTTGCAAATAGTCAAAGGTAAATAAATAAGAGTTTGCAAAAGCATTTTCAAGATTTGAAATTTCCTCCCCCTGTTTCAAATGCTTTTCCTTTGACTAAACAAAACTCCCCCTAAAAGAGATCCACCTCTTAGTGTTCAAGAGGGTTTTGATATACCATTTTTGAAATACTACTTTCTCCCCCTTTTGAACACAATAGGATACCAAATGATAAAAACTTTTGGAAAGCACTAAGTTTTTGAATTTGGTGGTGGTGCGGTCCTTTTGCTTTGGGCTCATTTCTCCCCCTTTTTGGCATGAATCGCCAAAAACAGAATTATTAGAGCCCTCGAAGTGCAATCTTCCCCTTTGGTCATAAATAAGTGAGTTAAGATTATACCAAAGACGAAGTCCTTTTGCTTTTTAGCTTTTACTCTCTCCCTCAAGGATGAAGTCCTTTTCCTTGATGCTCATTTCTCCCCCAAAGAGGAGAAAGTTGCTCGGAGTGATGGCGAAGCATGAGTTACGGAGTGGAAGCCTTTGTCTTCGCCGAAGACTCCAATTCCCTTTCAATATACCTATGACTTGGTTTGAAATAGACTTGAAAACACATTAGTCATAGCATATAAAAGAGATATGATCAAAGGTATTCAAAAGAGCTATGTGTGTAAGCTAGCAAAAGAAATTTCTAGAATCAAGAATATTGAGCTCATGCCTAAGTCTGGTAAAAGATTGTTCATCAAGTGGCTTGGTAAAGATATCGGCTAATTGATCTTTCGTGTTAATGTAAGAAATCTCGATATCCCCCTTTTGTTGGTGATCCCTAAGAAAATGATACCGAATGGCTATGTGCTTAGTGCGGCTATGCTCGACGGGATTGTCGGCCATTTTAATTGCACTCTCATTATCACATAGCAAAGGGACTTTGGTTAATTTGTAACCGTAGTCCCGCAGGGTTTGCCTCATCCAAAGCAATTGCGCGCAACAGTGACCTGCGGCAATATACTCGGCTTCGGCGGTGGAAAGAGCGACCGAATTTTGCTTCTTTGAAGCCCAAGACACCAAGGATCTTCCCAAGAACTGGCAAGTCCCCGATGTGCTCTTCCTATTAATTTTGCACCCCGCCCAATCGGCATCCGAATAACCAGTCAAATCAAATGTGGATCCCCGAGGGTACCAAAGCCCAAACTTAGGTGTATAAGCCAAATATCTCAAGATTCGTTTTACGGCCGTAAGGTGTGATTCCTTAGGGTCGGCTTGAAATCTTGCACACATGCAAACGGAAAGCATAATATCCGGTCGAGATGCACATAAATAAAGCAATGAACCAATCATCGACCGGTATACCTTTTGATCCACGGACTTACCTCCCGTGTCGAGGTCGAGATGCCCATTAGTTCCCATGGGTGTCTTGATGGGTTTGGCATCCTTCATCCCAAACTTGGTTAGAATGTCTTGAGTGTACTTCGTTTGGCTAATGAAGGTGCCCTCTTGGAGTTGCTTGACTTGGAATCCTAGAAAATATTTCAACTCCCCCATCATCGACATCTCGAATTTCTGTGTCATGATCCTACTAAACTCTTCACATGTAGACTCGTTAGTAGACCCAAATATAATATCATCAACATAAATTTGGCATACAAACAAGTCATTTTCAAGAGTTTTAGTAAAGAGTGTAGGATCGGCCTTGCCGACTTTGAAGCCATTAGCAATAAGGAAATCTCTAAGGCATTCATACCATGCTCTTGGGGCTTGCTTGAGCCCATAAAGCGCCTTAGAGAGCCTATAGACATGATTAGGGTACTCACTGTCTTCAAAGCCGGGAGGTTGCTCAACATAAACCTCTTCCTTGATCGGTCCATTGAGGAAGGCACTTTTCACGTCCATTTGATAGAGCTTAAAGCCATGGTAAGTAGCATAGGCCAATAATATGCGAATTGACTCAAGCCTAGCTACGGGTGCATAGGTTTCACCAAAATCCAAACCTTCGACTTGTGAATACCCTTTGGCCACGAGTCGAGCTTTGTTCCTTGTCACCACACCATGCTCATCTTGCTTGTTGCGGAAGACCCATTTGGTTCCTACAACATTTTGGTTAGGACGTGGAACTAAATGCCATACCTCGTTCCTCGTGAAATTGTTGAGCTCCTCTTGCATCGCCACCACCCAATCCGAATCTTGGAGGGCTTCCTCTACCCTGTGTGGCTCAATGGAGGAAACAAAAGAGTAATGTTCACAAAAATGAGCAACCCGAGATCGAGTAGTTACCCCCTTATGAATGTCGCCGAGGATGGTGTCGACGGGGTGATCTCGTTGGATTGCTTGGTGGACTCTTGGGTGTGGCGGTCTTGGTTCTTCCTCATCCTCCTTTTCTTGATCATTTGTATCTCCCCCTTGATCATTGCTATCATCTTGAGGTGGCTCGTCTTCTTGATTTTGCTCTTCATCATTTTGAGCCTCATCCTCATTTTGAGTTGGTGGAGATGCTTGCATGGAGGAGGATGGTTGATCTTGTGTACTTGGAGGCTCTTCGGATTCCTTAGGACACACATCCCCGATGGACATGTTCCTTAGCGCGATGCATGGAGCCTGTTCTTCACCTATCTCATCAAGATCAACTTGCTCTACTTGAGAGCCATTAGTTTCATCAAACACAACGTCACATGAGACTTCAACTAGTCCAGTGGACTTGTTAAAGACTCTATATGCCCTTGTGTTTGAGTCATATCCTAGTAAAAAGCCTTCTACAGTTTTAGGTGCAAATTTAGATTTTCTACCTCTTTTAATAAGAATGAAGCATTTGCTACCAAAAACTCTAAAATATGAAATGTTGGGCTTTTTACCGGTTAGGAGTTCGTAGGATGTCTTCTTGAGGATTCGGTGAAGATATAACCGGTTGATGGCGTAGCAGGCGGTGTTGACCGCTTCGGCCCAAAACCGGTCCGGTGTCTTGTACTCATCAAGCATGGTTCTTGCCATGTCCAATAGAGTTCGATTCTTCCTCTCTACTACACCATTTTGTTGTGGCGTGTAGGGAGAAGAGAACTCATGCTTGATGCCCTCCTCCTCAAGGAAGCTTTCAATTTGAGAGTTCTTGAACTCCGTCCCATTGTCGCTTCTTATTTTCTTGATCCTTAAGCCGAACTCATTTTGAGCCCGTCTCAAGAATCCTTTTAAAGTCTCTTGGGTTTGAGATTTTTCCTGTAAAAAGAATACCCAAGTGAAGCGAGAATAATCATCCACAATAACTAGACAGTACTTACTCCCGCCGATGCTTATGTAAGCGATCGGGCCGAATAGATCCATGTGAAGGAGCTCCAGTGGTCTGTCAGTCGTCATTATGTTCTTGTGTGGATGCTGAGTGCTAACTTGCTTCCCTGCTTGGCATGCGCTACAAATCCTGTCTTTCTCAAAATGAACATCGGTTAGTCCCAAAATGTGTTCTCCCTTTAGTAGTTTGTGAAGATTCTTCATTCCAACATGGGCTAGTCGACGGTGCCAGAGCCAACCCAAGTTAGTCTTAGCAATTAAGCATGTGTTGAGTTCAGCTCTTTCGAAATCTACTAAGTAAAGCTGACCCTCTAACACACCCTTAAATGCTACTGAATCATCACTTCTTCTAAAGACAGTAACACCAGTATCAGTAAAAAGACAGTTGTAGCCCATTTGACATAATTGGGATACGGAAAGCAAATTGTAATCTAATGAATCTACAAGAAAAACATTGGAAATAGAATGGTCAGGAGATATAGCAATTTTACCCAAACCTTTGACCAAACCTTGATTTCCATCCCCGAATGTGATAGCTCGTTGGGGGTCTTTGTTTTTCTCATATGAGGAGAACATCCTTTTCTCCCCGGTCATGTGGTTTGTGCACCCGCTGTCGAGTATCCAACTTGAGCCCCCGGATGCATAAACCTACAAAACAAGTTTAGTTCTTTGTTTTAGGTACCCAAACGGTTTTGGGTCCTTTGGCATTAGATACAAGAACTTTGGGTACCCAAACACAAGTCTTGGAACCCTTGTGCTTGCCCCCAACAAATTTGGCAACTACCTTGCCGGATTTGCTAGTAAGCACATAAGATGCATCAAAAGTTTTAAATGAAATGGCATGATCATTTGATGCATTAGGAGTTTTCTTTCTAGGCAACTTGGCACGGGTTGGTTGCCTAGAGCTAGATGTCTCACCCTTATACATAAAAGCATGGTTAGGGCCAGAGTGAGACTTCCTAGAGTGAATTCTCCTAATTTTGCTCTCGGGATAACCGGCAGGGTACAAAATGTAACCCTCGTTATCCTGAGGCATGGGAGCCTTGCCCTTAACAAAGTTAGACAAATTTTTAGGTGGGGCATTAATTTTGACATTGTCTCCCCTTTGAAAGCCAATGCCGTCCTTTATGCCCGGGCGTCTCCCATTATAGAGCATGCTTCTAGCCAATTTAAATTTTTCATTTTCTAAGTCATGCTCTCTAATTTTGGCATTAAGTTGTGCTATGTGATCATTTTGTTTTTTAATTAAGGCAAGGTGATCATGGATAGCATCAACATTAATATCTCTACATCTAGTGCAAATGGACACATGCTCAATAGTAGATGTAGAGGGTTTGCAAGACTTTAATTCAATAACCTTAGCATGCAACAAATCATTCTTAGTTCTAAGGTCAGAAATAGTAGTATTGCAAACATCAAAATCCTTAGCCTTAGCAATTAATTTCTCATTCTCATTTCTAAGGCTAGCGATGGAAGCATTCAATTCATCAATCCTAGCAAGCAAATCAACATCATCATTTCTAGGATCAATGCAAACATGAGAATCAACCTTAGCCAACAAATTAGCATTTTCATTTCTAAGGTTGTCTAAAATCTCATGGCAAGTGCTTAGCTCACTAGATAATTTTTCACATTTTTCTCTTTCTAGAGCATAAGCATTTTTAACCTTAACATGTTTCTTGTTTTCCTTGATTAGGAAGTCCTCTTGGGAGTCCAAGAGATCATCCTTTTCATGGATAGCACTAATTAGCTCATTTAATTTTTCTTTTTGTTCCATGTTAAGGTTGGCAAAAAGAATACGCAAGTTATCCTCCTCATTTTTATCGTCCTCATCACTAGATGTTTCATATTTAGTGGAGGACTTTGATTTTACCTTCTTTTTGCCGTCCTTGGCCATGAGGCACTTGTGGCCGACGTTGGGGAAGAGGAGGCCTTTGGTGACGGCGATGTTGGCGGCGTCCTCGTCGTCGGAGGAGTCGCTTGAGCTTTCGTCGGAGTCCCACTCCCGACAAACATGGGCATCGCCGCCCTTCTTCTTGTAGTACTTCTTCTTCTCCTTCCTCTTGCCCTTCTTGTCGTTGTCCCTGTCACTATCACTTGATAATGGACATTTAGCAATAAAGTGACCGGGCTTACCACACTTGTAGCAAACCTTCTTGGAACGGGATTTGTAGTCCTTCCCCTTCCGTTGCTTGAGGATTTGCCGGAAGCTTTTGATGATTAGGGCCATCTCCTCGTTGTCGAGCTTGGAGGCGTCAATTGGTTGTCTACTTGGTGTAGACTCTTCCTTCTTCTCCTCCGTTGCCTTGAAGGCCACGGGTTGCGCCTCGGATGTGGAAGGCTCATCAAGCTCGTTGATCTTCTTGGAGCCCTTAATCATGCATTCAAAACTAACAAAATTCCCGATGACTTCCTCGGGGGTCATTTGTGTATATCTAGGATTGCCACGAATTAATTGTACTTGAGTAGGGTTAAGGAAAATAAGGGCTCTCAGAATAACCTTAACCACTTCGTGGTCATCCCATTTTGTGCTCCCGAGGTTGCGCACTTGGTTCACCAAGGTTTTGAGCCGGTTGTACATGTCTTGTGGCTCCTCCCCTTGGCGAAGACGGAAGCGACCGAGCTCCCCCTCGATCGTTTCCCGCTTGGTGATCTTGGTGAGTTCATCACCCTCATGCGCCGTCTTGAGTAGGTCCCAAATCTCCTTGGCGTTCTTCAACCCTTGTACTTTGTTGTATTCCTCCTTGCTTAAAGAGGCAAGGAGAATGGTTGTGGCTTGAGAGTTGAAGTGCTCGATTTGGGCCACTTCGTCCGTGTCGTAGTCCTCATCCCCTACGGATGGTACCTGTACACCATACTCAACAACATCCCATAATCTTTTGTGGAGAGAGATTAGATGAAATTGCATTAAATTACTCCACATAGCATAATCTTCACCATTAAAAGTTGGTGGTTTGCCTAATGGGACGGAAAGTAAAGGTGTATGTTTAGGAACGCGAGGGTAGCGTAGGGGGATCTTACTATACTTCTTACGCTCTTGGCGTTTAGAAGTGACGGACGCCGCGTCGGAGCCGGAGGTGGAGGTCGATGAAGTGTCGGTCTCGTAGAAGACCACCTTCCTCATCCTTTTGTGCTTGCCCCCACTCCGATGCGGCTTGTGAGAAGATTTTTCCTTCTTCTCCTTATGGTGAGAAGAGGAAGATCTTTTCTCCTTCCGCTTGGAGGATTTCTTCTTCTTCTCTCTTCTCTTGGTGTGGGACTCTTCCGATGAAGATGAAGTGCTCCCTTGGCTTGTAGTGGGCTTGTCGTCGCCGGTCTCCATCTCCTTCTTGGCGTGATCTCCCGACATCACTTCGAGCGGTTAGGCTCAATGAAGCACCGGGCTCTGATACCAATTGATAGTCGCCTAGAGGGGGGGGGGTGAATAGGGCGAAACTGAAATTTATAAATATAAACACAACTACAAGCCGGGGTTAGCGTTAGTAATAATAAATGAGTCCGCGAGAGAGGGCGCAAAACAAATCGCAAGCAAATAAGGAGAGTGACACGCGGATTTGTTTCACCGAGGTTCGGTTCTTGCAAACCTACTCCCCGTTGAGGAGGCCACAAAGGCCGGGTCTCTTTCAACCCTTCCCTCTCTCAAACGGTCCCTCGGACCGAGTGAGCTTTCCTTCTTCTCAATCAACCGGGAACAAAACTTCCCCGCAAGGGCCACCACATAATCGGTGCCTCTTGCCTCGGTTACAATTGAGTGTTGATCACAAGAGCAAAAGAGAAAGAAAGAATGCGATCCAAGCGCAAGAGCTCAAAAGAACACGGCAAATCACTCTCACTAGTCACTAGGGTTTTGTGTGGAATTGGAGAGGATTTGATCTCTTTGAATGTGTCTAGAATTGATTGCCTAGCTCTTGTAAGTGGTTAGAAGTTGGAAAACTTGGATGGCTATGAATGTGGGGTGGTTGGGG
Organism: Zea mays; assembly: GCF_902167145.1. Lineage (NCBI taxonomy): Eukaryota > Viridiplantae > Streptophyta > Magnoliopsida > Poales > Poaceae > Zea > Zea mays. The sequence continues at coordinate 128,945,270 of NC_050104.1, forward strand.
TATTTATAGCCCCAACCACCAAACTTGACCGTTGGCTGGAGCCTTCTGTTCGATGGCGCACCGGACAGTCCGGTGCACACCGGACAGTCCGGTGCCCCTGCCACGTCATCACTGCCGTTGGATTCTAGCCGTTGGAGCTTCTGACTTGTGGGCCCGCCTGGGTGTCCGGTGCACACCGGACATGCACTGTTTGATGTCCGGTGCACCGGTATGGGCAGCCCTGACGTCTGCGCGCGCTGCGCGCGCATTAAATGCAGCGCAGGGAGCCGTTGGCGCCGCAGGGAGCCGTTACTCCGCTGGCACACCGGACAGTCCGGTGTACACCGGACAGTCCGGTGAATTTTAGCGGAGCGGCTGCCGCGCGAACCCGAGGCTGGCGAGTTCCGGGGGCCGAGCTTCCTTGGAGCACCGGACATGTCCGGTGCACACCGGACAGTCCGGTGAATTATAGCGCGCCGGCCTCCACGAATTCCCGAGGGCGAAGGGTTGGAGTCTAAGTCCCCTGGTGCACCGGACAGGTACTGTGCACTGTCCGGTGGCACACCGGACAGTCCGGTGCGCCAGACCAGGGGTGCCCTCGGTTGCCCCTTTGCTCCTTTATTGAATCCAAACTTGGTCTTTTTATTGGCTGAGTGGGAACCTTTTACACCTGTATAATCTATACACTTGGGCAAACTAGTTAGTCCAAAGATTTGTGTTGGGCAATTCAACCACCAAAATTATATAGGAACTAGGTGTAAGCCTAATTCCCTTTCAGAGACCCTCACTGCGGATGAGCTTCTCAACAAGCTCAAGTCCATTGAGATCGACCACGGGACTCGGGCCAAGATCAAGAATCTAGGGCACCTACCATGACCCTTGTCTCTAGAGATGGTCCTTCCTTAGCTAACCCTTCACCTGCTTCATTTGCTTTGTTCTCTTTGTTGTTTTTTTAGAAGAGCAAGTTGAGTGTCTTTGGGATGAGGCGTTGGCGCCTGTGGTCAGTCAGTTTGTATGGTTCTATAATAACCACATGAACCAATGACATGGATGGGGCAAGGACACCTGCTTTAACTATAGAGACCCCAACCACTTCATCACTAACTATCCCAAGATAAAGGGTAAGCTCGAGGCCGACAAGTGTGACTATCACTTCGGTCGGCCAAAGGGCAAGCACGAGTACACCTCCAACAAATTCTCTCTATTCTCAATGTGTGCATGTCCTGTTTCTCCACCCACACTGCAATTTTTTTTCTCTTCACTCGGCTATCACATGTCACTATTGGACAGGTTGGCACTCACGTTCCTTGTTCTATTCTCCACACAAAATCTCATCGCCATAATAAATCTCGAGATCTTATTCATTTGTATCTAGACAACTCATTGTGTTGCTATGTCACCCTATTTTCAGCAACAAATATATTCATAATTAGAATCTTTTTATTTACACATTATTCTCCACAGGTCAAATACCCATATCTTTATTGTTTAAGCTTTGTTTTAATTCAAACAACTTTATAATTAAAAGCCAATTCAGAATCTTTTGCACCATAAATCCATTTAGCATGATTTTTATGCATGTGTGCTCATAGAACACATAGAATAGTTTTATAAGCCTTTTAATGATTTTATACTATTTGGCATATTATTCTAATCTAAACTCTTGTTTGCTTACATGATTGTCTTTGGATGGATGTGTGGTATTGTATTATAGAGTATAAATGGTGAGTAATATGTTAGTGATCAGGAGTTTCTCTTTGACAACCAAGATCATTAGGAGAACTTTGAAGAAGACAAGTATATCGTATGATTTTACTTGTTATCTAATCATATTTAATACCATTAAACTCATATGTATGTGTCTATCTTGATATCCCTAAGGATATTCTAGTATTGCTACTTTGTACATAGATACCTATGAATATTATGTATTATGAGTAATATCTTGCAAATTCTCAAATGAATAGCCATGATCTATAGCTCGAAGAATGATATATGCAATAAATACTAAAAATGATTTTTTAACAATATGGAAAATCAAGGGGTGAGCATTGGGTTTTTATGGTGCTCTAATTGTTCTCCTTAAGGATTGATCTATAAATGTCAACCTAGAACATACATTACAACTGGGAATGCTATTATGGATCTAGATTAGTTAAGTATGAAGACTTTTTCTAGCTTGTTAGTGGTTTCCGAAAGGTGCCAATAGGATTTGATGAGCTGAGTATAGGATAACCTCTAGCATGTGTGTATAACATTGATGGTATTGTAACTATGGGGGTTCCTATATTCTCTTGCCATTGAAACCTGGTAGCCACTAACTTGTGCGGGAAACTTTTGAAAGATTTCATAGTGAAATTTTGTCATGCACCTTAGAAGTATAGTTTGGGGCTAGCTACTCCTAGCAAATGGGAACCACAACTCATAGATAAAGATGTACAACATGTGTAGAGTATGTCTAAACTATTATATCAGTCGTGCTCATGGTTATCAACATGCTGAACTACTTTTTGAACAAACCTTTGAAAGAATCTATTTTATTACTTTAAATTATGTTATGCATTACTAATGTTTGTATGATCATGATGTTATTTGGTTTATTTAGGGATATGTGAAATATTGATGCTATTAATGCTAAAACTTACCTATTATATTGATGCATGTTGTGAACCAGTGTCATATCTTTTGAACCTCATAACCTCATGTTATATTTGTTAAGTACAATTGTACTTGCGCTTGTTTTATTTCTATTGTTTAAAAAATTATGGACGGATAACAAATGGTAATATCTATGCTGACTTTTGGAAAGACTTAGGGCCTGTTTGGTTTAGCTTTTTTCTGACCAGCTTTTCTGAAAATCTGGCTGTGGGGAGCGAAGAATCTAGTTGTGGGAAGAATCTGAGTATCATTACGATTACGTGTGGAGGAAGATAAAGTTGTTCATAGGGCACAGGATCTAGAAAGTGACGGATTCCTACTATTACAACGACTCAACCGATTATGTGTTTATGTTGATTTTGGATGGTTTTTGCCCCCAATGAATTTTATAGAAGCTGGCAGAAAAACTGAGCGTTTGGCAGTCCGCAACAACTTTTGGTGGCCAGAAGCTGCCAGAAGCCGAAACAAACAGGCCCTTAAAGGCTTGGGGTGTACTAGTTGATGTTCTATAGGTGACGAAGGCTACCATGAGAAAATAATAATAATTTTCTTTCCCCTATATTTTGTAAAAATATGTTCATGTGACAAATGTTTAATGTTATGTAATAAAGCACTTATTTGGTCATCATCTATTGATTTATCACTATATTGTGTGGAATTTGTCATGAGCACACACGTATGGCCTATATCTAGTTTTTCCTTAGAATTGAACATAATAAAAAATTACATTATAATTTCTTACAAATATTTTTTGTATGGTGTTGTCTCTAGTGTTAATTTATTATTAAAAATTTTAAGGTCAATATAGTGGTGAAAAAATTAGATATATTTTTCTGACATATCTTATGATGTCCTCTATTACCTCACAAATTTTTTGACATTTTGTATTTTTTTTAAAAAATATAGAATGAAAGTCTTTACACTCTTATTAGTATGATGTACCAGTCCTAAACCCATTTATATGGGAATCTTGGCTAAGATTAGGTAGATTGAGCTCAACTTATGGAGAAACAAAAATAGCAAAAGAGGTAAACTAGACAAACTTAAATAGTTGGTGTCTTGGAGGGTGTAAATTGAGCCAAATATTAGTTTAGGGGTTGTATGGACATATGCCCAACTTGAGGTGATTAAGATGGACTTCTTTGCCACCATTTTTTCTGACAAATATGCATGGACTTGAGAGTTGGGACTATAAACTATAGTTCTTATGCCAATCCATCCTTAAAAGTAAAGTTAGACAAACCATACCATATGCTATATTGGAAAAATCCTCTATATTCAACTACAGAGAAGCAGTCCTGCAACCTGCTTCGGATTTATGATACGTGTTCACTCCACCAATCTTAAAGCAACGAAACATCTCTTCACTTCTCCGCATGTTGTTCTGTTGCTTAAAATAGCTCTCTAAGAAAGAGTTTGCTAAAATCATGTTTAGCATGTTGCTAAATAGCTATCGAGAGTAAAAAATAGCTTAGTCTCCAATAGTTGTTCATATTTAGGGAGTAGTTTTATTTTTAATCTAGCTTTGGTAGCCATGCCCCCATCGAATTTGTCTGACGGCAGGGTTGAGTACAAAGGATGTCGAGGGTGGAGGAGAAAAGGCCGATCAACACGACCTGTGGAGAGCGGTGGTCCGGTGGCGTAACCTATGGGGTAGTAGTGGTACGATGATGAAGGAGAAACTTGTGTCACACGCGTTGGACCTAGATACCTCACTGTGCTTGAAAGTGGAAAAAGAGTGTATCATACCTGGCTACCTCACTATGTGGAAAGGGAAAAATAATCACGTAAGGGCTGATTTGGTGACCAAGGATCACAAGAGATTCATGGGGAGGAATCTTCTTGCTATTCAAAATTGAATAGAAAGGCGATTCTTCCTTATGAATCCCCTCGTGATCCCTGATCACCAAACCTGTCCTAAGTGTGAAGAAACTGACGTCAACACATTTAGAGAGTTTATATCGAGTTGTCAAATGTGGAGATTAAGCGGGGTTGGATAGCAAATAACTAAATTTAGCAAATCTATTTATATAATCATTGAAGAAGCATTTTTCTGTTCACTTTTAAATTCAAGATTTAGAAAGTTGCTTAGAGAATTATTAAAGTTGTTCTTGCAGTTGGGCCAGGAAGCCAAGAAAAACCCTAGAAACGGTCCACTATCCTTTCAGTTCACCGTAAAAAGGATCTTGCTGTCTGGACCACAATATATCTGCTAAAAATCCTGCTGCATGATTGACCACGTCATTGATCATTAAGACGATGAGATAACGACCTGCAGTATTGCACAGAGACTCTCTCCATTATAGGTGTACATTCGGTCCGCTCGGCCCGGCCCGGTCCAAGCCTAAAAAGACCCGTATTGTTTGAATTTTGGGCCGATCTGACACGTTTGAATTTCGGGCCATGCCGGGCCGGCCCATGGGTCTAACCCTCGGCCCACGGCTCGGCCCGTAATCGCTTAAACGTGCCGGGCTCATTTCGGGCGACCCGAAATTATAAAAGCCTGAAATTCACATTAGGGCCCGAAATTCAATTATTGGCCTAAAATTCAATTTTTGACGTGAAATTCACATCAGGGCCCGAAATTCACATCAGAGCCCGAAATTCAAAACAAATTTCATAAAACAAATAAAAGATAAGACAAATGAATTTGACCAAAAGCAAACTTAATATTTGTATTAAGTTACTACAGCTATGCAATGACTACCTCATTTACAAATCATTTTGTTAGAAAGAAAAAGAGTATAATGAGTTCAGTTCATTATCTAATGTTCATAACAAAAATAAAATTACATCACATACTCTAATTCAAAGCTACAAAAAACATCTAAGTAACATTATCTCTAGCTTTGTGTTCTTTATCAAGTACATGAAAGTGTGGAATGAATTGTGGTTTTAATAAACATATGGGCCTTTTCGTGCCTCTATGTCGGGGACCATAATTAGGGGTACCCTCAAGACGCCTAATTCTCAGCTGGTAACCCCCATCAGCATAAAGCTGCAAAGGCCTGATGGGTACGATTAAGTCAGGGATCGGTCCACACGAGTGACCCGATCGCGCTTCACCCGAGCCTAGCCTCGGCCAAGGGCAGCCGACCTCGAGAGACTTCCGTCTCGCCCGAGGCCCCCCTTTTTACGGCGGACACATCACCGGCTCGCCCGAGGCCTTGGCTTCGCTCAGAAGCAACCCTGACTAAATCGCCACACCGACTGACCAAGTTGCAGGAGCATTTAACGCAAAGGCGGCCCGACACCTTTATCCTGACACGCGCCCCCCCGGCAGAGCCGAAGTGACCGCCGTCACTCCACCGCTCCACTGACCAGTCTGACAGAAGGACAGCGCCGCCTGCGCCACTCCGACTGCAGTGCCACTCGACAGAGTGAGTCTGACAGGCAGTCGGGCCCTGCCAAAGGCGCCATGGGAAACTCCGCTCCGCCCGACCCCAGGGCTCGGACTCGGGCTAAGACCCGGAAGACGGCGAACTCCGCTCCGCCCGACCCCAGGGCTCAGACTCGGCTAAGACCCGGAAGACGGCGAACTCCGCTCCGCCCGACCCCAGGGCTCGGACTCGGGCTAAGACCCGGAAGACGGCGAACTCCGCTCCGCCCGACCCCAGGGCTCGGACTCGGGCTAAGACCCGGAAGACGGCGAACTCCGCTCCGCCCGACCCCAGGGCTCGGACTCGGGCTAAGACCCGGAAGACGGCGAACTCCGCTCCGCCCGACCCCAGGGCTCGGACTCGGGCTAAGACCCGGAAGACGGCGAACTCCGCTCCGCCCGACCCCAGGGCTCGGACTCGGGCTAAGACCCGGAAGACGGCGAACTCCGCTCCGCCCGACCCCAGGGCTCGGACTCGGGCTAAGACCCGGAAGACGGCGAACTCCGCTCCGCCCGACCCCAGGGCTCGGACTCGGGCTAAGACCCGGAAGACGGCGAATCTCCGCCTCGCCCGACCCCAGGGCTCGGACTCCGCCCTGGCCTCGGCCAAACGATCTCCGCCTCGCCCGACCCCAGGGCTCAGACTCCGCCCTGGCCTCGGCCAAACGATCTCCGCCTCGCCCGACCCCAGGGCTCGGACTTCGCCCTGGCCTCGGCCAAACGATCTCCGCCTCGCCCAACCCCAGGGCTCGGACTCCGCCCTGGCCTCGGCCAAACGATCTCCCGGAAGACGGCAAATCTCCGCCTCGCCCGACCCGGGGGCTCGGGCTCGGCCTCGGCAACGGAAGGCAGACTCGACCTCGACTTCGGAGGAGCCCCCACGTCGCCCTGCCTAGGGCACAGGTCCGCCACGTCAACAGGAAGCGCCATCACCAACCTACCCCGAGCCGACTTGGGACACGAAGGACAAGACCGGCGTCCCATCTGGCCAGCTCCGCCGGATGGGCAATGATGGCGCCCCCCAAGCTCTGTGACGACGGCGGCTCTTAGCTCTCTTACGGCAGCAGAGCAACGTCAGCAAGGACTCGACCGCTCCAACAGCTGTCCCTCCGCCAGGCTCCGTCGCTCCTCCGACAGCCACGACATCACGCCAGCAAGGTGCCAAGACCTCTCCGGCTGCCACATTGGCATGTACCCAGGGCGCTAGCTCTCTCTCTCTCCGCTAGACACGTAGCACTCTGCTACCCCCCGTTGTACACCTGGATCCTCTCCTTACGACTATAAAAGGAAGGACCAGGGCCTTCTTAGAGAAGGTTGGCCGCGCGGGACCGAGGACGGGACAGGCGCTCTCTTGGGGCCGCTCGCTTCCCTCACCCGCGTGGACGCTTGTAACCCCCCTACTGCAAGCGCACCTGACTTGGGCGCGGGACGAACACGAAGGCCGCGGGACTTCCACCTCTCTCACGCTCGACTCCGGCCACCTTGCCTCTCCCCCCTTCGCGCTCGCCCACGCGCTCGACCCATCTGGGCTGGGGCACGCAGCACACTCACTCGTCGGCTTAGGGACCCCCCTGTCTCGAAACGCCGACAGTTGGCGCGCCAGGTAGGGGACTGCTGCGTGCTGACGAACAGCTCCCCGTCAAGCTCCAGATGGGCAGTCTCCAGCAACCTCTCCGGCCCGGGGCGGTGCTTCGTTTCGGGACTCTTGAGTTCATGTCCTTCGACGGCAGCTACGACATGATACTTCTTCCACCGCCGCGCGACGACGACAATGGCGGCCGACAGCCCGCCCGCCGGCGGCGGAATCGACGACATCTTCCCCGCGTGGTGGAAGAGCAACATTCGAGCTCGCTCCGCTCTCTCCCCCGCCAACGGAGGAGGAGGCGGGGCCGTCAAGGCCAGGCGGGAGGCCGCGCTTCGTTGGCCGTCGAGCGAATCGACGCCCCCGACGCCCCGACGGAAGGCACGCCGGACGTCGACCTCGCGTTCAAGACGGAGGCAAGCGCCGTCCCCCCGTGACACGCCGACCCCGAACAAGAAGACGACGCCAGCACGCTCGCGGGAAGTCTGCAGGACGTCGCCCTCGTACCTGAGATGACGGTGCAACCAGTCCCCGATGTGACTACGTCGCTCCTCGTCGACCAAAAGGTACCAACTAACTCCCATCTTGCGTCATTTCGACTCGGCCTCAACCCGCCAAACGACCTCGTTTTGGCGGGCGCTCTCATTGAGGCGAGTGCAACCCCACTGGGGTTTCGTATGCGGTCGCCTTGGGACCGGCTGACGGACGTCTCGACCTACGGGCCCTCTGGGTCCGAGGAAGATGACGATCCCAGCATCTGTTGGGATTTCTCCGGACTTGGCAACCCCAGTGCCGTGCGGGACTTCATGACCGCATGTGACTACTGCCTCTCCGACTGTTCCGACGAAAGCCGCAGCCTTGGCGACGAGAGCTGCGGCCCAAGCCGCGAATGTTTCCACATCGAGCTAGGGGATCCCTCCGAAGGCAACCATCTCGGCATGCCGGAGGACGGTGATCTTCCTAGGCCGGTGCCTCGCGCCGACATCCCACGGGAGCTAGCTGTGGTCCCCGCTCCGGCGGGGGGTTACGACCCACAACTCGAGCAAGTCCGCGAGGCGCAGGCCAGGCTCAACGAGGGAACAGGAGCGCTTGAGCCGATCCGTCGGGACGTCGGACAGGCATGGGCGGGCCAACCCCTGGCCGGAGAAGTACGTCACCTGCCCCAAGGTCTCCAGCACTGCGTCGCCAACGATGTCAGGGTCAGGCCGCCGCCCGCATCCAGCGGGGTTGGTCAGAACCTGGCAGCCGCAGCGATGCTCCTCCGCGCGATGCCGGAGCCATCAACCACCGAGGGTCGGCGAATCCAGGGAGAGCTCAAGAATCTCCTGGAAGGCGCTGCGGCCCGACGGGCCGAGAGCACTGCCTCCCGAAGGCAAGGATACCCCTCGGAACCTCACGCCGCGACTTCCCGATTCATGCGGGAAGCCTCGGTCTACACCGGGCGCACGCGCAACACCGCGCCTGCGGCCCCGGGCCACCTCGGCAACGAGCACCATCGACGCGACCGTCGGGCTCGCCTCGACGAAAGGGTGCGCCGAGGCTACCACCCCAGGCGTGGGGGCGCTACGACAGCGGGGAGGATCGGAGTCCCTCGCCCGAACCACCCGGTCCGCAGGCCTTCAGTCGGGCCATCCGACGGGCGCCATTCCCGACCCGGTTCCGACCCCCGACTACTATCACGAAGTACTCGGGGGAAACGAGACCGGAACTGTGGCTCGCGGACTACCGCCTTGCCTGCCAACTGGGTGGGACGGACGACGACAACCTCATCATCCGTAACCTCCCCCTGTTCCTCTCCGACACTGCCCGCGCCTGGTTGGAGCACCTGCCTCCGGGGCAGATCTCCAACTGGGACGACTCGGTCCAGGCCTTCGCTGGCAATTTCCAGGGCACATACGTGCGCCCCGGGAATTCCTGGGACCTTCGAAGCTGCCGGCAACAGCCGGGGGAGTCGCTCCGGGACTACATCCGGCGATTCTCGAAGCAGCGCACCGAGCTGCCCAACATCACCGACTCGGATGTCATCAGCGCGTTCCTCGCCGGCACCACTTGCCGCGACCTGGTGAGCAAGCTGGGTCGCAAGACCCCCACCAGGGCGAGCGAGCTGATGGACATCGCCACCAAGTTCGCCTCTGGCCAGGAGGCGGTCGAGGCTATCTTCCGAAAGGACAAGCAGCCCCAGGGCCGCCCATCGGAAGAGGCTCCCGAGGCGTCTGCTCCGCGCGGCGCCAAGAAGAAAGGCAAGAAGAAGTCGCAATCGAAACGCGACGCTGCTGACGCGGACCTTGTCGCCGCCGACGAGTACAAGAACCCTCGGAAGCCCCCCGGAGGTGCAAACCTCTTCGACAAGATGCTCAAGGAGCCGTGCCCTTACCATTAGGGGCCCGTCAAGCACACCCTCGAGGAGTGCGTTATGCTCCGGCGTCACTTCCACAGGGCCGGGCCACCCGCCGAGGGTGGCAGGGCCCGCGACGACGACAAGAACGAAGATCACCAAGCAGGAGAGTTCCCCGAGGTCCGCGACTGCTTCATGATCTATGGAGGGCATGCGGCGAATGCCTCGGCTCGGCATCGCAAGCAAGAGCGCCGGGAGGTCTGCTCGGTGAAGGTGGCGGCGCCAGTCTACCTAGACTGGTCCGACAAGCCCATCACCTTCGACCAGGCCGACCACCCCGACCATGTGCCGAGCCCGGGGAAATACCCGCTCGTCGTCGACCCCGTTGTCGGCAATGTCAGGCTCACCAAGGTCCTGATGGATGGGGGCAGCTGCCTCAACATCATCTACGCCGAGACCCTCAAGCTCCTGCGCGTCGATCTATCCTCCGTCCGAGCAGGCGCTGCGCCCTTCCACGGGATCATCCCTGGGAAGCGCGTCCAGCCCCTCGGGCGACTCGACCTCCCCGTCTGCTTCGGGACGCCCTCCAACTTCCGAAGGGAGACCCTGACGTTCGAGGTGGTCGGGTTTCGAGGAACCTACCACGCCGTACTAGGGAGGCCATGCTACGCGAAGTTCATGGCCGTCCCCAACTACACCTACCTGAAGCTCAAGATGCCGGGCCCCAACGGGGTCATCACCGTCGGCCCCACGTACAAACACGCGTTCAAATGCGACGTGGAGTGCGTGGAGTACGCCGAGGCCCTCGCCGAGTCCGAGGCCCTCATCGCCGACCTGGAGAACCTCTCCAAGGAGGTGCCAGACGTGAAGCGCCATGCCGGCAACTTCGAGCCAGCGGAGACGGTTAAGGCCGTCCCTCTTGACCCCAGTGGCGACACCACCAAGCAGATCCGGATCGGTTCCGGGCTCGACCCCAAATAGGAAGCAGTGCTCGTCGACTTTCTCCGCGCAAACGCCGACGTCTTTGCGTGGAGTCCCTCGAACATGCCCGGCATACCGAGGGATGTCGCCGAGCACTCGCTGGATATTCGGGCCGGAGCCCGACCCGTCAGGCAGCCTCTGCGCCGATTCGACGAGGAGAAGCGCAGAGTGATTGGCGAAGAGATCCACAAGCTAATGGCAGCAGGGTTCATCAAAGAGGTATTCCATCCCGAATGGCTTGCCAACCCTGTGCTTGTGAGGAAGAAAGGGGGGAAATGGCGGATGTGTGTAGACTACACTGGTCTCAACAAAGCATGTCCGAAGGTTCCCTACCCTCTGCCTCGCATCGATCAAATCGTGGATTCCACCGCTGGGTGCGAAACCCTGTCCTTCCTCGATGCCTACTCAGGGTATCACCAGATCCGGATGAAGGAGTCCGACCAGCTTGCGACTTCCTTCATCACGCCGTTCGGCATGTACTGCTACGTCACCATGCCGTTCGGTTTGAGGAATGCGGGCGCGACGTACCAGCGGTGCATGAACCATGTGTTCGGCGAACACATCGGTCGCACAGTCGAGGCCTACGTCGATGACATCGTAGTCAAGACAAGGAAGGCTTCCGACCTCCTCTCCGACCTTGAAGTGACATTCCGATGTCTCAAGGCGAAAGGAGTCAAGCTCAATCCTGAGAAGTGTGTCTTCGGGGTGCCCCGAGGCATGCTCCTAGGGTTCGTCGTCTCCGAGCGAGGCATCGAAGCCAACCCGGAGAAGATCGCGGCCATCACCAGCATGGGACCCATCAAGGACTTAAAAGGTGTACAGAGGGTCATGGGATGCCTCGCGGCCCTGAGCCGCTTCATCTCGCGCCTCGGCGAAAGAGGTCTGCCTCTGTACCGCCTCTTAAGGAAGGCCGAGTGTTTCGCTTGGACCCCTGAGGCCGAGGAAGCCCTCGGCAACCTGAAGGCGCTCCTTACAAAGGCGCCTGTCTTGGTGCCCCCGGCGGATGGAGAAGCCCTCTTGGTCTACGTCGCCGCGACCACTCAGGTGGTTAGCGCCGCGATCGTGGTCGAGAGGCAAGAGGAAGGGCATGCATTGCCCGTTCAGAGGCCGGTCTACTTCGTCAGCGAAGTGCTGTCCGAGACCAAGATCCGCTACCCACAAGTTCAAAAGCTGCTGTATGCAGTGATCCTGACAAGGCGGAAGCTGCGACACTACTTCGAGTCTCACCCGGTAACTGTGGTGTCATCCTTCCCCCTGGGGGAGATCATCCAGTGCCGAGAAGCCTCGGGCAGGATCGCAAAGTGGGCGGTGGAAATCATGGGCGAAACGATCTCGTTCGCCCCTCGGAAGGCCATCAAGTCCTAGGTGTTGGCGGACTTCGTGGCCGAATGGGTCGACACCCAGTTGCCGACGGCTCCGATCCAACCGGAGCTCTGGACCATGTTTTTCGACGGGTCGCTGATGAAGACAGGAGCCGGCGCGGGCCTGCTCTTCATCTCGCCCCTCGGGAAGCACTTGCGCTACGTGCTGCGCCTCCATTTCCCGGCGTCCAACAATGTGGCCGAGTACGAAGCTCTGGTCAACGGGTTGCGGATCGCCATCGAGCTAGGGGTCAGACGCCTCGACGCCCGCGGTGATTTGCAGCTCGTCATCGACCAAGTCATGAAGAACTCCCACTGCCGCGACCCGAAGATGGAGGCCTACTGCAACGAGGTTCGGCGCCTGGAAGACAAGTTCTTCGGGCTCGAGCTCAACCACATCGCTCGGCGCTACAACGAAACCGCAGACGAGCTGGCTAAAGTAGCCTCGGGGCGAACGACGGTCCCCCCGGACGTCTTCTCCCGGGATCTGCATCAACCCTCTGTCAAGCTCGACGACGCGCCCGAGCCCGAGGTACCCTCGGCTCAGCCCGAGGCACCCTCGGCTTAGCCCGAGGTACCCTCGGCCCCGAGGGCGAGGCACTGGACGTCGAGGAAGAGCAGAGCGGGGCCACGCCGGATCGAGATTGGCAGGCCCCGTACCTGCAGTATCTTCGCCGAGGAGAGCTACCCCCCGACCAAGTCGAGGCTCGGCGGGTAGCGCGACGCGCCAAGTCGTTCGTCTTACTGGGCGATGAAGAGGAGCTCTACCATCGCAGCCCCTCGGGCATCCTCCAGCGATGCATCTCCATCGCCGAAGGTCGGGAACTGCTGCAAGAAATACACTCGGGGGCTTGCGGCCATCACGCAGCACCCCGAGCCCTTGTCGGGAATGCTTTCCGACAAGGCTTCTACTGGCCAACGGCGGTGGCTGACGCCACTAGAATTGTCCGCACCTGCGAAGGGTGCCAATTCTATGCGAAGCAGACCCACCTGCCCGCTCAGGCTCTGCAGACAATACCCATCACCTGGCCCTTCGCTGTATGGGGTCTGGACCTCGTCGGTCCCTTGCAGAAGGCGCCCGGGGGCTACACGCACCTGCTGGTCGCCATCGACAAATTCTCCAAGTGGATCGAGGTCCGACCTCTGAACAGCATCAGGTCCGAGCAGGCGGTGGCGTTCTTCACCAACATCATCCATCGCTTCGGGGTCCCGAACTCCATCATCACCGACAACGGTACCCAGTTCACCGGCAAAAAATTCTTGGATTTTTGCGAAGATCACCATATCCGGGTGGACTGGGCCGCCGTGGCTCATCCCATGTCGAATGGGCAAGTAGAGCGTGCCAACGGCATGATTCTACAAGGGCTCAAGCCTCGGATCTACAACGACCTCAACAAGTTCGGCAAGCGGTGGATGAAGGAACTCCCCTCGGTGGTCTGGAGCCTAAGGACGACGCCGAGTCGTGCCACGGGTTTCACGCCGTTTTTCCTGGTCTACGGGGCTGAAGCTATCTTGCCCACTGACCTGGAATACGGCTCCCCGAGGACGAGGGCCTACACCGATCAAAGCAACCAAGCTAGCCGAGAAGAATCGCTGGACCAGCTGGAGGAGGCTCGGGACAGGGCCTTACTACACTCGGCGCGGTACCAGCAGTCCCTGCGACGCTACCACGCCCGAGGGGTTCGGTCCCGAGACCTCCAGGTGGGCGATCTGGTGCTTCGGCTGCAGCAAGACGCCCGAGGGAGGCACAAGCTCACGCCCCCCTGGGAAGGGCCATTCGTCATCGCCAAAGTTCTGAAGCCCGGAACGTACAAGCTGGCCAACAATCAAGGCGAGATCTACGGCAACGCTCGGAACATCAAACAGCTACGTCGCTTCTACCCTTAAGATGTTTCCAAGTTGTCCATATACCTCGCACCTGCGCAAAGTTTAGTCGTCAAGGAAGGGTCGGCCTAGCCTCGGCAAAGCCCGACCCTCCCTCGGGGGCTAAAAGGGGGGAGACCCCCTCTGCGTCGAATTTTTCCTCGAAAAAGGATCTCTTTTTAGCAGGATTTCTTTCGTGCCTCTTGACTACTTCGGAAAGCGGATCCTGGAAACGACGGAGTACACGTAAGCAGCCAAGGCTGACCGAGCCGAGGGACTCCTACGCCTCCGGGATACGGATACCTCACTCATCACCTTCTGCGATAAGTAACTCGCGCTCGGATAAAGCGACTCCGTGGACCGAACAAGTCTTCACGTTCGGAAGCTCTCCTACCGAAGCAGTCCTTCAAGCTTTCTCGACTAAGTCGGGGACAGGGCCTCATGGACGGGTGAAAGTACGCGTAAGCGGCAAGGCCGACCGAGCCGAGGGATTCCCACGCCTCTGGGATACGGATACCTCACTCGTCCCTTCCGCGAGAAGCAACTCTCGCTCGCACAAACATCCCTATTACCGACAGAAAGTCCAGATGCTCGAAACAAGAGGAAAAAAGACGCAGCTTCGCAAGCACGGCGAGGGTGTGTTTTCTGGCCTCGGCGGCCGCAGAAGGCACACGCTACAAGACGATCTGATCCTGCAGGCTCGGGTCTTCACGCTGAAGGGAGCCGTAGCACCCTCGGCATCGACGGCGTCTTCAGCAAAGTCCAACCCAGCCTCGGACGGCGACGCGGTCCAGGGACTCCTCCGGGAATCCGGCCCGAGCAGGCGGCTCGGCCGATTACCCCTGGGGCCTCGGCCAGCCGGCTTCCAAGGGCGCCAGCCCGACCCGAGGCCTCGGCTGATCGACTTTGGCGTCGGCTCTGCTGACGGACAACACGGCTAGGCTCCGGCCAACCAGGTTCCCATTCTCGAGCCAACTCCGCCTCTGTTCATACTGATATCGCTACCCCTGGCCTCGGCTCATCGAAGGGCGGCCGAGGGGTCTCTTTAGCTAAGCTAGAGGAGCCCCAGACAACAAGGCCGAACGGGCCGAGGGATTCCTACGCCTCCGGGATACGGATACCTCACTCGTCACCTTGACACGGGGCGACTCATGCTTGGCAAAGCGGTTCAGATAATCAACAGGCGAGACTTAGTGCTCGAAAATGAGGAAAAAACACGGCTCCGTGCCGAAATTACATACATGTTCAGGCCCCGACAGCCACAATGAACAAAAAAAACACTGGCATTCGAGATGCCATTACGAACGGAACTCCGGTTCCCCCTCCGCAGGTACGAACAACCCCACTCCATGGGGAAGGCCTGCGGAGCAACAGAAGACCGACGGACGGCTCGCCGCCGCCCATTCTGACTACGGCGACAGTGGGCCGGCGCTGCTGCGATCTTGCCCTCGCCCCCGCCAGCGCTCGAGGGGCGAGGACAAGCACGCCGGCACGGTGGCCCGGGGCGCGGGTGGTGGCAGTGATCCCGTCGGCGACGAGGACTTCTCGATCCGCCACCGCCTCGGCGCCGATGGCAGGGGACACCAGCCCCCCGGCAGATCCCCACTCAAATCCTCCCAGACGAGTGGGACACCGGCCTCTGCGCGAGGGCGCCGTCCCAGTGCAAAAGCAGGACCACCCCAGAACACGAACGCCGCCCTAACAGCGCGCGACATCGTGGGTGGTCCTCCCGTGCACACGGCGCGACGGTCGCCCTCCGGCAGGAGGGGCCGCCGGAAGCCCGGCCGACGACTCCGACACGCTGGAGGTGACGACGCCCGCCGTCGATCAGCCCCACGCTGTCTAAGTCCGCGCCGTCCGTAGGGCCAGCGAGCGCCTCCACCCCCAAACGCCGCGGAAAAGGGTGACCGGCGGACCCACGCGGAAGGCAGAGCGCCGGCTCAGCGTGGCCCCCACCCCAGCGAGGATGATGAACATCCTTGAAGCTGAGGGTGGGACCAAGATCGCAGCCCGGCTTGCTCTTCCCCACCCAGAAACTGGTGGTCACCATCCTGGGTGATCGCCGGCATAGGGGTGCGGCCGGGCCGGCCGATGAAAATCCTTGAAGCCGGACGATGGCTGAGAGGTACCAACTCCCATGGAGTTGCGTTCCTCCAACGAGGAGGCGGAAAGGCGGCGGATACCCCCCATCCGGGGGCTTGGAAGATGGAAAGACACGACGCATAAGGGAGGAAGAAGACATGGTTGCCTTCTGAAAGGAGTCTCCCTCCTTTTAAAGGCAACTCTCCCTACGTGCGCCCCCAGACGCCGCGGGCTAAGTCTTCTCCAACACGTTCCAAGGCCCTCCCCTGCGACTCGGGGGCTGGGTCCCGCATGTCATGCAAACCGGCTCAGGGCAGAAGAAGCCAAACCACCGCGCGTGGTGCGCACGACCGCCCAGCGGTTACAAGCGACCCCCCACTTTTGCCCAGACCAACGGGCGGAAGGGCGGGCAGCCATGCAGGCGGCATGCAACCGCGCCAGGTGGATGCGCTTCTCCGACTTCTGACACGCCAGCTTGGAAGCCCAGGCCCACGCGTCAAGCAATCGGCGCGCCAGTTGCTGCATGCAAGCAACCGCACCGCCACTCGTGCCACCGTCGCGCCTCTTCGGTTGCGGAGCCTATGCCGCGACTCGAGGCGACCCAGCAGCGCCAGCCTGGCGCGTCGGTCAAAGCGACCGAAAGTGGGCCGGCAGTGATGGCGGTGGCAGGCGGGCGGGCGCAGCAGTCACGTCGTCAGCCAGGCTCACGTCTCATCCTGGGACAACAAGAGAGCCTCCTCTCACGGCGTGAAGACGGTGCACCCGTGACCCGTTCCTCGAACGGATCGCGCACGCGCAACGGCCGCCCCGCCAACTACACGCCCCGTCGCATTAACTCCGCGGCGGGACACGCGGCGCCTCTGGCGGGAGAAGCGCGCGACGCTTCGCCTTCGCCGTAATAACCGCGTCAAAAAGAGGTACGCCACGTCGTTCGATTTCGTATCCTTTTCCTTTTTCCTCTTTCTCTATCTCTTGCAACAGGGACCGGGAAAGGGGGATACCCCGAAAGGGACCCTTCTCCGCGAAGGAACCGGGCTCCGAGCCCCCCCTACTGATCAGGGGTTCGAAGACTGGCCCTCCGAAGGGTTCAACAGTCGCCTCAGATCGCGTGGGCCCGACACCCACTACTGGTCAGGGGTTCGAAGGCCAGCCCCCCGAAGGGTTCCATGGCCGCCTCAGGCTACTCGGGCTCCGCGCCCATTACTGATCAGGGGTTCGAAGGCTGGCCCCCGAAGGGTTCACAGTCGCCTCAGACACCGAGCGAGGGATGACCAGGGGTACGTTCGATACATAACCGAGGCTCGGGCTGCGCTCCCGAGGTACCCTAGGACATTTCCGAGACCAGCGGGAACGATCTTGTAACGGAATCCCATCGGAGGGAGGCATCGAGCCCTCGGACCCCGTCGCCAGGGGACCGGGTCCGGCAAATCACCCGCAGGTACTTTTGGGCGTGCCTCTGGGCCCCTAGCCGACCCCCAACGAACGGGGCACGGACGTCCACTCGGATTACCCGCTTGCAGCTCACCGGAGACACCATGTTCGGTGCCCATCGAGGGTAACATGGCGCACTCCCCCCCTCCTCCTTGCGGAAAGGCGACGTAGGGGCGTATGTAAAAAGCCGAGTCTGTCCCTGATCGTCCTCTCGCCCTGTGCAGAGGCTCGGGGGCTGCTCTCGCAAAAACCGGCTCCGGCCGAACCGTTGACAGCGTCAACATACCATCCCGAGAGCTTGGGCCCCGACCGTGCACCCGGGCTACGGCCAGTTCGCATGAGGGAACGACCAGACCAGCCGAAGCATTACGCAAGGTATTAAGACCTCGAAGGAGTGTAACCACTCCTCCGAGGCCTCGGGGGCTACACCCGGCGGGTGCGCTCGCGCGCACCCACCGGAACGAAATGCAACCGAGAAAGGCTGGTCCCCTTGCAAAAAAGTGCGACGAAAGCCTCCAAGCGAGTGCTAACACTCCCTTCGAGGCTCGGGGGCTACTGTCGGGGACCATAATTAGGGGTACCCTCAAGACGCCTAATTCTCAGCTGGTAACCCCCATCAGCATAAAGCTGCAAAGGCCTGATGGGTACGATTAAGTCAGGGATCGGTCCACACGAGTGACCCGATCGCGCTTCACCCGAGCCTAGCCTCGGCCAAGGGCAGCTGACCTCGAGAGACTTCCGTCTCGCCCGAGGCCCCCCTTTTTACGGCGGACACATCACCGGCTCGCCCGAGGCCTTGGCTTCGCTCAGAAGCAACCCTGACTAAATCGCCACACCGACTGACCAAGTTGTAGGAGCATTTAACGCAAAGGCGGCCTGACACCTTTATCCTGACACGCGCCCCCCCGGCAGAGCCGAAGTGACCGCCGTCACTCCACCGCTCCACTGACCAGTCTGACAGAAGGACAGCGCCGCCTGCGCCACTCCGACTGCAGTGCCACTCGACAGAGTGAGTCTGACAGGCAGTCGGGCCCTGCCAAAGGCGCCATGGGAAACTCCGCTCCGCCCGACCCCAGGGCTCGGACTCGGGCTAAGACCCGGAAGACGGCGAACTCCGCTCCGCCCGACCCCAGGGCTCGGACTCGGGCTAAGACCCGGAAGACGGCGAACTCCGCTCCGCCCGACCCCAGGGCTCGGACTCGGGCTAAGACCCGGAAGACGGCGAACTCCGCTCCGCCCGACCCCAGGGCTCGGACTCGGGCTAAGACCCGGAAGACGGCGAACTCCGCTCCGCCCGACCCCAGGGCTCGGACTCGGGCTAAGACCCGGAAGACGGCGAACTCCGCTCCGCCCGACCCCAGGGCTCGGACTCGGGCTAAGACCCGGAAGACGGCGTACTCCGCTCCGCCCGACCCCAGGGCTCGGACTCGGGCTAAGACCCGGAAGACGGCGAACTCCGCTCCGCCCGACCCCAGGGCTCGGACTCGGGCTAAGACCCGGAAGACGGCGAACTCCGCTCCGCCCGACCCCAGGGCTCGGACTCGGGCTAAGACCCGGAAGACGGCGAATCTCCGCCTCGCCCGACCCCAGGGCTCGGACTCCGCCCTGGCCTCGGCCAAACGATCTCCGCCTCGCCTGACCCCAGGGCTCGGACTCCGCCCTGGCCTCGGCCAAACGATCTCCGCCTCGCCCGACCCCAGGGCTCGGACTCCGCCCTGGCCTCGGCCAAACGATCTCCGCCTCGCCCGACCCGGGGGCTCGGGCTCGGCCTCGGCAACGGAAGGCACACTCGACCTCGACTTCGGAGGAGCCCCCACGTCGCTCTGCCTAGGGCACAGGTCCGCCACGTCAACAGGAAGCGCCATCACCAACCTACCCCGAGCCGACTTGGGACACGAAGGACAAGACCGGCGTCCCATCTGGCCAGCTCCGCCGGATGGGCAATGATGGCGCCCCCAAGCTCTGTGACGACGGCGGCTCTTAGCTCTCTTACGGCAGCAGAGCGACGTCAGCAAGGACTCGACCGCTCCAACAGCTGTCCCTCCGCCAGGCTCCGTCGCTCCTCCGACAGCCACGACATCACGCCAGCAAGGTGCCAAGACCTCTCCGGCTGCCACATTGGCATGTACCCAGGGCGCTAGCTCTCTCTCTCTCCGCTAGACACGTAGCACTCTGCTACCCCTCGTTGTACACCTGGATCCTCTCCTTACGACTATAAAAGGAAGGACCAGGGCCTTCTTAGAGAAGGTTGGCCGCGCGGGACCGAGGACGGGACAGGCGCTCTCTTGGGGCCGCTCGCTTCCCTCACCCGCGTGGACGCTTGTAACCCCCCTACTGCAAGCGCACCTGACCTGGGCGCGGGACGAACACGAAGGCCGCGGGACTTCCACCTCTCTCACGCTTGACTCCGGCCACCTCGCCTCTCCCCCCTTCGCGCTCGCCCACGCGCTCGACCCATCTGGGCTGGGGCACGCAGCACACTCACTCGTCGGCTTAGGGACCCCCTGTCTCGAAACACCGACACTCTATATGGGCCATTTCGTGCCTGACTTAAACGAGTCGTGCTCGTGCCCGCCCATGGGCCGCGACCTCGGCCCAAACCCAGCCCGATATATCAGGTCATGCCGTGTCTGGGCCGTGTTTTTTTTCGTGCTTCGGGCCGGCCCACCAGGCCCAGCCCAAATGTACACCTATACCCTCCACTACACTACCTGTGGATCATGCATGCGCTTCACTCGCTCCCGCGACTGCTGAAACGATCAAAAAAGACCAGCGGCGACAACAAAGTTCCCCGTCTCTGCGAAGAAAAAATTTCTCCATGAGTATCCTCGTGTTCGTGGGAGACATTTCTTCTCTATCCCCGTTCCCCGCGGAGATAAATCCCGACAGGATCCCCGTTCCCGCTTATATTATAATTAGAATATATGCCCTTTATTATTAATATAAAACATTATCACGTGTACATATTGTCATATATAAAAATCATTATGTGTACATCAAAATGAACACATTTGTAACATTGAGTGATCTTTTGACAATGTAATTATTTATTTTTACCATTAAATAGTACACGAAAACAACATCACGTGAAAGTTTAATGGGTCCCCGTCCCCGTTTACCCGTCGGGGGAAGAATTTTCCCCGTTTACATCTCCGTTGGAAAAGAAACTTCTCCATCCCTAACTTCTAATTGTAACACCCCATGTGTTTATCTCCCGTTCAACAGCAACTATGGATTTAAGCGCGGGATATCAGTAAATAAAATGGACACTAAATTTTAATCATCTTCGTCTGTCACGATTTTGATATCGTGTCTGTCTCCATCTGTCTAAATTGTCCTAATTTATTTTGGAAAAATTCAGACTTGAGTAATCTTCCGAAACATCGAACCAGTATCGTTTGGTGTTAAGCTGTCGACGTCTTGCCCAAACTTTAATCCTTGAAATCGAATCTGGTTCCTTAAACTTTGTTTGAAATTCTTTCACGCTTGTGTTGCACATGTCTATCTGTAGTCAGACATCGTGACACATGTGGCGGGTGCTAACGGCGTCTGGACAGCGCACAGCCTCTCATCCCGTGAATCACGATGCGTGACGTCCCTTCCGAAAGGATCACAATTTCGATGCCACATCGATCTCGCGTATTTATTTCGCGATATATCGAGTCTGGTGTCTGTTTAAAATTTATGGATTAAGAGAACATGAATTTGGAATCCCGACTCACTCTTGCGATTTTGGCCCAAGCAAATATTATTAGAACTCGACGACAACAAAATTGATGCAAAATTAAATCGGACCGAGATAATTAGAGCCGATATTGAGTACTTGTAATTAATCTGTTTCCCTGTTCAGACTGCGAATGAATTACCAGGTTTCAAATTAAAACGAATGGAATCTGGTGCAAATTTTGTCGTCGGTTTTGTTTGATTCGATATGTTCATACCTCTTTTAGACCCAAATTTTACAACCTAAAATATCTGCATTTTTTCCTTTTGTTAAGTGTTAGGAGAAACAAAAAACTGAATCCTCCTTATCTTTCCACCGCTTATGTCTTCTAGCCTTATCTCCTCTCTGTTCCTACGTGAAGAAGCCAAACTCGCTCACGTCGCTCTCTCTCCCTGCCTGCTTGCCCTCGCCCTCAGCTCCCAGGCGTGGATAGGGGTGAAAACGGGTCGGGTATACCCGCCGGGTACCGGATACAGATAGTGCAAATACCCGTTTTTTATACGGATTCGGGTATTTTTGTATTCGGGACGGATGCGGGTAATACCCGGGTAGTGCATCTTCGGATTCGAGCCGGATACGGAGCGAGTACTACCCGGTAAATACCCGGATATTCGGGTCGGATACGGGTACCCGGAATTCGAGTACCCGTTTTTTCTTTTTCTGTATAATAATATAGTTATAAAATCATAACTTTTACATATGAAATCGGATGAAAATAAAGTTTATATGAAAATTGTAGAGCTCGAAGAGATCTACAACTTTGTAGTACATCACATTTTTGTTTAAACATATCTTTAGGCCAAAATCATTGAAATAATGTCTACATTTATATCAAAATAATAGAGTTTATCATTTTCATGTGGGGACTTAAGATTATCTCCATGTGGGAACTTAAGATTATCTTTTTATAAACTATTTATTAATATTGGTAACTTATTTGCAATATTCGGTCGACGCTACAATATTTTATGAAATTAATTGTATTTTGATGATTTTATACAACAAGAAATTAATAATACACCAAATAGCCTAAAAAATTCATGAATTTTTACGGGGACACAACATATATCCACATATAGTTCTCAAAAACATTTGGACTATAAAATCCACAAGATGTTGGTGTTTCTTCCATTCCACTCCCACTTATTGCGTTAGTTACACGTGAAATCATTTTATGTATAGAAGTTTCAACATAATCAATATTTCACTTATCATTTTCATGTGGGGACTTGAGGTTATATTTGAATAGGATGTTTATTTGTTTTGGTAAGCTTTTTACAATTTTGGGTCAAAACTAGTGTATTTTATGAATTTTAATTATATTTTGATGATTTTACGTAGAAAGAAATTAATAATATACAATAACCTCAGAAATCCATAAAAATATACGAAGGTACAAATATGGCCACATGTAGCCATAAAAATAATGGGACCATAAAATCCACATGATGTCAACGTTTCTTCTATTTTATTTCCACTTACTGCGTGAGTTACACGTGAAATCACTCTAGTATCCAAGTTTCAACATAATCAATACTTCACTTTACCATTTTTATGTGGGAACTTGAGATTATCTTCTATTAAATGTTTATTATTATTGGTAATTTACTTGCAATTTTCGTGGTCGATCAAGAATATTTTATGATAACCAATTAATGCATTATCCGACAAGTATCCGATATCCGATCAAATAATATCCGTAACCGTCACTTATCCGCCCGGATAAATATCCGGTCCCTGTATCCGTATCCGTCCCGTTTCTAACTATCCGTATCCGATCCCGAATCCGTTTTAAATACATTAGGGTAGGATACAAGATGAGTTACTATCCGTCTGTATCCGCTCGTTTTCACCCCTAGGCGTGGAGCTCGCCCAAGCTCCGCCTCCCAGCGCTCTCCCTCACAGCCGCGCTCTCCTCCACCTGCAGCTCGCCCCCATCTCCTCCTCTCCCCTTAGCGGCTCCCCCTGAATCCCTCCCTGCGCATGTTCCCTATCCCATGGCCGCCAGCAGCGCTAGCTGAGCTCACCCTCCCTTGCCTTTGGTTCTCCCTTCCTGCGCCAGTCCCTCCCTCGTCCCTCTCCATGCCGGCGCTGCCCTCTGATGCTCGCCGAGTCGCTCCCTGGTGGTTGCTCGCGAGTTTCCCCCAACGCTGTCAGCCGCACAGAGCCTTCACCAGCCATGGCCGCAATGGATCTCCATGGTCGAGCTCCCCCTGCAGGATCCCCTTCTATGGCGCCTGGTCTTCTTCCCTAGCCGAGCTCGCCCAGCCCTCCTCTCTGTTGATGGCTGATGCCCCTCCAGCTACTGCTTGATGCTGCTCTCTCGATCCCGAAGTCTAGCGCTGTCCCTCCCTGGTTTCAGCCCTCAAACCCCAGCGTCGATCTCCCTCGTCTTGCTGTCGGTGAGAGCCGATGTTCATTCTCTTTTTAATTTGTATTGTCATCCTTCCCATATTATGATTATGTATGTTTATGCGTGTAAAATATGTGGAGTGAAACCCTAGGTTTATTGTGGAAGAGGAAAGTCCATTCGACGTGCTCTAGGTGTTTGGCAAAAGCTTAAACCGGAAATCGTCATCGTCCTTCCACATATCGATTTGGTTTATGACATGGTGAGCCCCGTCACTGTCCTTGCAAAAATTAATTTGATGAATGGATGATTAGATGTTTGTGTCAGTGATGCTCTCATGATTACCAAGTATGGTTTTATAGGTTCGATGTTGTGATTTTGGTGAACTAAAATATTGCGTAGGATGAATTTAGAATGTTTATCGATTATCCGATCTGCGCAGCCCCAACCTGCGACGTCACAATACCCTTGGTGATCCCTCGCTGTCCCACACCCCTCAATTCGTTAAATATCAAATCAATAAAATGTGCATTTAAATATGTGTGTAAATCGTAGTCCTCCATCGATGTCGCGCATCGCGCATCGCGTGCTCGACAAAAATCCCAAACCCGTGGACAGCACACGCACGACCCGAGTTTGATTCTGCCAGGTTGTTTGATGTGATTTTCTATCCATGCAATTTGTTGATGTTGTGTATATGTGTAGTTGAACAGAGTCCGCGAAGGATGAATTAGTAGAATCCGTCGGTGTCACTTGTTAATTTGAAAATACAAGCGAGTACATATTCGTGTTACATGTGTGTTTATAATTCTAGTGCTTCAAATAATTTGAATATAGTTAGTAAACCGACTGCTGGTTCTCATTTGGTTGTTTAAACTCTAATGAATTATAAAATGATGAAGCATTTCTAAGTATCAAGAACATGATACTATAGAGTCTAATTAAGAGCTAAAATTGCATACTCACAGTTTTAGACTGCATGTACAATTTCTGTCGAGCTATTTGTTTGATGAACTAAAGTGTATTTTCTGTAGAAATATAATTTAGAAAAGTTGTAGATAACTTCTTTATCTTACTTTTGTAAAAATTTCATGACCATAGGTATAGTAGTTTAGAAGTTATGATTTTTCTAAGTCCAGTTTCTGAATCTGTCGAAATTCTATACAGATTTCAAAAATTGGATTGTTTGGCTAAGCTAAATTGAGAATTAGCTCTTAGTAATTATAAAGAAGTTGTATTACGTTTCTTAGGATTTCTAAAAAGTCTTGGATCACCCCTTTTGGTGGTCTAGAAGTCAAGTTATGGCTGTTTGAAATGTGATGTTTGAATCTGTCAAAAGTCTGGACAGTAATGTGTGTTTGTATTAACTGACTTCGATACACATTGAATCACCTTGAGATGATTATAAATGAGTTGTAGAAAATTCTATTAGCTTTCTAAAAAGTCTAGAATCGCCTGATTTTAATGCCTGAAACTCTAGTTATCTCTACTACTACTTAAGTACCTAATGTAGGCGTCCACACCCCCGGATGGTGCCCTGTTCTGCCGTACTGCATCCCGCTCGCACGTCGCGCTCCGCGATCCTCAAATCTGGTGAAGCAAGCCACTCCTCCGCCCGGCTCTCCGCGGTCTGGCCCCACGCTCTCCCTGGAAGGAAACCCAGGCTCTCCTTGGAAGGAAATCGCGCCACGCCTCCGCCCGGCTCTCCGCGGTCTTGCCCCACGCTCTCCCTGAAGGAAACCCAGGCTCTCCTTGGTAGGAAATCGTGCGGTGAGCTCGCCCCTCCCCCACACTCTCCTCGTAAGGAAACCTAGGCTGGCGCGGCCCCAAATCGTCGTGGTAACCTCGGCCCTCGCCCATGCTTTCGGCTCTCGCTGGAAGGAAACCCACAATCTCCTTGGAAGGAAACCCACGCTGGCGCGGCCCCAAATCGTCGTGGTAACCTCGGCAAATCGAGGAATCCGCTCTCCTTGGAAGGGGTCGATATGATGGCGCTGTTGTCCCTCCTGTTCGGCCCGTGTATCGCGAGCGAAGAGGAGGCAACATCCGAAGCACGACGAGGACGCCTAGGTAGGTCGGCTTCCAAGGAGCCCCGGTTCTCGGTCCGCCACCATCGCGCCTGAGACCCCACCATGGAATTTCATCCCCTTCCCCAATCCCTGTGTCGCTTGGCTGTCTCTTCCTCTTCGGCGGGGTCGGTGTTGCCCAAGCTCCGCAAGCGCCGCTCATTCGACTCCACTGCCACTAGAGAGCAAGCAAGCGCCCCAGCCCCTCCTCGCAGGTATGTGCGTCTTCTCTCCAATCCGCCCTCATGTTCCTTCCCTTCTCTTCCCCAATCAACTACCGTGAATCGGATGGTCCGGGTTGCCACGAGATGCCTGGCCTTAATTAGATTATGGCTCAGGCTGGAACTTAGATTGCTTCCTCGTGGGCCCTGATAGCGATCTCTGTACGTGTGGTGACCACCATGTGCCCTTTCTCTGTAGGGTTCATCCCTCCCGTGCTGGCCTTAATTAAATTATTTTCCTAGTACTATAATTCTTAGATGCCTCAGGCTTAATTATTTATACTGTTTTCTTGCTACTATAATTGGATGTCGCGCCTAACTATTGTGATTTATTTATGCTACCATATCCAATAATTTCACCGATGGCTGTACTGTACTCCTGCTGAGGTTGTGCATGCATCCATTTTCCATTCTCTGCCCTAAATTAGTCTACTTCTAAGAAATAAAAAATAAGAAAATTGGGGGTGCAGATTTGCCACACAAGAGGAAATACAACTGGCCTGATCAAGAGCTTGGATTATTTCTGTTCAAATTGTGAGTTTCTCGTGCTTTTTTGTGTAGATTTCCAACATGAGAAAGTAGTGCGTTTAGATGATGCAGACTAGAACATGACTATTATGTGGTGCTTATGTAATTGGTATGTCATGTACTGTGCTTGTTTATCCTTCCTCTCACTTACAAGTTTAATACATCAATAGTTGTGCATTAAATCTCTTGAATACAAAAATGATTTCGCTTCAACTTTGGGATGAAGCTTTGTTAGAAACTTTACAGCCTTGCTCTTGATTTCTAAGTGCATAGTACCGTTCACTTGTTCGAAGTCACATAGTCTTCTTATTTTACAACATTCAGGTTTGGATGGCGTCGTGAAAAGAAAACCATGTGCTTAATCCTTGTCAAGCATCCAATGGCTGAATCACGCGAGCTCAAGCCGCTGCAAATCATCAAAGTTTTGGAGCTTTCCCTTCTGTTCCATTGCCTGCAAAAACCAAACAAAAACAGACTGCAAAAGGGAAGGCAAAACGAGGTTCTTCATATGACAACACCAGTGCAAGTGCTGCAATTCCAGGACCCAAGCCTAAAAGGCGCACAATACCAATTTGACCAATGCTAACTCTAGCAAAAGTTTTGCTGTTGCACCGAAGCTTCAGGTTTGAAGATGTTCCAAATAAAATTACGTTATATTGCAATGATTTCTTGATGCATATTGTTTCCTTAACATTGCAAACATAGTAGAATGACAAGGTCAACTCTTTTTTGTTCAGATAAAGCCCTCTCTAAGGGATGGAAGAACCGTGAGCAAAAGCAAGACGTGCACAAAAAAAGACTCCTAAGAAACCACCACAAGCTGGTAATGGAAGCTCCTATTTTTGACAAGTGTGATTGGTATGACTCTGTTCTAATATCATGTATTCCGTTTTGGATTTAGGCAACTGTTTTTATTCGGTTATATTTCAAGATATTGTGGTTGTATATTTGTAGAAGTATGAACACCACCATGCACTTTCTATTTATGCCCATTATCATCTCTACTTTAGTTAGTCTCATTTTCTCTCCTATATGGGTATGCAGGCAGTGTGCTTGGGATCTTGCATATTCTATTGGAAGCTATGTGTTCAGCAACGGTTCAGACCCCAAGTCACAGGTCTGAAACTTTATCATACTTCTTGATACATGAGCATCCTGAAATGCTGAAACGACCTTTCTGTCTCATGATTGTTGGTGTTATTTTGCTCTACTTAAAATTATTTAAAGATTGATACGTTATTACCTCACTCCAAAAATCTGAGGTTTTATACACGTCAACACTGGTATAATTCTTCTCTGCTATGACAACATTGGTATAATTGATCTCCAAATGGATATGGCTCAGCAGCGCCATATTAGTAGCAGAGTTGTTTTCCAAAACCTGAGGTTTTATGGCTTTGAAGAATGTTTTGTGCTGATATCTATTTTTGGGATAGAAAATAAAATAACACTGGTTTAATTGTTCTCCAAATGGATATGGCTCAGTAGCGCCATATTAGTAGCAGAGTTGTTTTCCAAAATAAGAGGTTTTATGGCTTTGAAGAATGTTTTGTGCTGATATCCATTTTTTGGGATAGAAAATCAAATAACACTGGTATAATTGTTCTCTTCCAAATTATGATTCACAATGCATACACTGGTATAATTGTTCTCTTCAAGCTCCTGCTCCCAGTCTCACCATTACTTTTTGTGTATATGCATTAGTAGTATCTCTAGATACACTAATTCGATTTGAGACAGTTCCTTGCAACTTAGTCATAAATATGCTCCACGGTGGATTAAAATCATTTTTTTCTCCAAATGCTTTCACTGGCAGGTCAAATAGAAGTAAAACTGGGGCGGCATATTAGTAGCAGAGTTGTTTTCCAAATGATGAAACTAAATAACCTCACTCCAAAAATCTGAGGTTTTATACACGTCAACACTGGTATAATTCTTCTCTGCTACGACACCATTGGTATAATTGTTCTCCAAATGGATATGGCTCAGCAGCGCCATATTAGTAGCAGAGTTGTTTTCCAAAACATGAGGATATATGGCTTTGAAGAATGTTTTGTGCTGATATATATTTTTTGGGATAGAAAATAAAATAACACTGGTTTAATTGTTCTCCAAATGGATATGGCTCAGCAGCGCCATATTAGTAGCAGAGTTGTTTTCCAAAATCAGAGATTTTATGGCTTTGAAGAATGTTTTGTGCGGATATCCATTTTTTGGGATAGAAAATCAAATAACACTGGTATAATTGTTCTCTTCCAAATTATGATTCACAATGCATACACTGGTATAATTGTTCTCTTCAAGCTCCTGCTCCCGGTCTCACCATTACTTTTTGTCTATATGCATTAGTAGTATCTCTAGATACACTAATTTGATTTGAGACAGTTCCTTGCGACTTAGTCATAAATATGCTCCACGGTGGATAAAAATCAGTTTTTTTCTCCAAATGCTTCTAGCAGGTCAAATAGAAGTAAAAATGGGGCAGCATATTAGTAGCAGAGTTGTTTTCCAAATGATGAAACTAAATAGAAGACTTTTAAGAAATAGTTCCTTTATTTTTAAATCCTACTACTAATTAAGAATGGACCGTGGGCGCCCTGGCGCGGCCATGCCCCCGCCCAACTCTCACTGACATGCTGGCCCGACCAAGACACCCGCCTCCACCCCGCAGATATGTGAGTCAATCGGCCACCCACACCTCGCCTCGCCTCCCCGGCCATGCCCACGGTCCTCCCACCCCTACCTTTGTATCCATCCCACGTCTGCTTCCATGCCTTTGCCCCGGTGCCCCCTCCTCCCCGGTCCCGCACCCGATGCCCCGGCGTGATAGCTGCCGCCCCAACAACGGCCTCGCCCTCCTTCCTCCACCGTCCAGCTCGCACGAATCTCGTTTGCAGCGACTCTATCGCAGGCCTGCGGTGCAAGGAGACCGCCACGCTCGCCGTCGGGGCCTCCGTGCTCTCCTCTTGGCACGACGGCGGCCACGGTGAGCCCTTACCCTACTTCATTCTCGAAAGCTTGGTCACGGCGGTTTTTGACCTCCGCGCAGGATCGGGTGGGTTGGTTTTCTGGCAGACTGGTGAGGCTAGTGGCCTGCGCCTTCTACGATGACCACGACGGGTGCAACCCGCCACATGACGCCGACGCTCGGCAATGCCATATAGCTGCTCGACGTCCGCGATGAGCCCCGACCCTACTTCATTCTTGAAACCGTAACTGGCGCCCATATCCCTCTCTATTCCATGGCGGAGTAGGATGGCGACGCGGGGCAGAGGCCACCCGACTCCGTTCCGGTAAGATTCGTTACCTTTTGACTGGGTTGGTTTGGACTCTTCAATTTCTAGGTCCCGCTGGAGGCGGAAGCTTGCGAGGTAGGAGTACGCTTGGGCTTGGAGGCCTAGAGCCTCAGGGTTTACCAATTAAGGGTGTGTTTTTTTCTCGGGCGATTGACTTGCAGTGTGATGCTTGCGTCAGGGCTTTGACGTTTTAGTTTGTTCTTCGTCTGGGTTATTGTGGTGGTTTAACCTTGGACCGCGTTAATTTGGGCCATGAGAAGGTTATTGTGGTGGTTTGATATCGGATCTCGTTAATTTGGGCCCTGAGGAGTTTGTGCGGGTTGATATCCCCAACACGCTAATTCGGTAAGGATGCCTCAATTGTTGCTAATTGCAGGAGCGGTCGCTATTAACACCTCTAATTCAGAAACGGGGAGTGATGAGGTTGTCGTTTTCTTTGTTCAAATCGTCTCAATTGCTAATGGAACGGTCAACCCAGGTCAAAACAAAATAAGAATGGTCATAGTTCTGATCTGCGTTTGTTCTGAACTATCTGCTTTGCCAATTTGCTGTGAACGGGAAATGGGTATCATAGGAAGTAATAGCTGTAATTTTTGTGTCATGATATTAATATATTACCATCATCACTTCTGTTAGGTGGTTGGTGTAGGGGATCAAAATACTAATCAGCATCAACCATTTTTTTCGATGTGCCAGCCACTTCGCACTGTTGTAAGTCAAAAACTCATGATTCTATATAGAATTAACAGTGTCAATTTGTTATTATTCTTAAGTTCATAACCTGCCTACATGTTTTCTGTAACGCCCCGAATTTTTGCAGTTGAATTTTTTTTTTTCTTTTCTTTACTCGCCAAAATTCGGGCGTTACCTTTTCTTTTTCTTTTTCCCTCGCTAAACCTTGACCTTTTCCAAAGTTCTAGCGGGATTCGGTTTGGAATTCCCGTATGTATAAAAACCCTAAATACTTTATGTTGTTTGATGCACCATGCCGAACCTTGCATTTCTTTTGATTGCTTTGAAAGTGCAAATGCATTCATGTAGAAAGATCGGATTTCGAAAATGTTTTCTTTCTCTTTTCTCTCTCTTTTCTCTCTCTCTTTCTCTCTCCTTTTTTTTTCTCTCTCTCTCCCGCGCCGTGGGCCGACCCCGGCCGGCCCAGCCGCCCCCTGGCGCCCCCCTCTTGGGCCTAGTAGGCCCAGCCGCCCCCCCCCTCTTTCCCTTATCCCCTAACCCTCTCCCTCTCCCCCCTCATTTTCTCCCTCCCCACCCAAGCCGCCGCCCCCTACCCGCCCCCTGCCCTAGCCGCCGCCCCTGCCTAGGCCGCCGCCCCTCCCCGTCGCCGTTCGGCCGCCCCGCTCGGCCGCCCCGTCCCCGTCGCCGGTGAGCTTCCCCCTCCCCCTCTCCTCCCTCCCCCATCCCCTCCCCCCTTTCCCCATGGCCGGTTCGGCCGCCTCCCTGCCCGCCGGTTCGGCCGCCTCCCTGCCCGCCGGTTCGGCCGCCCCGCCCCCCCCGGCTCGGCCGCCCCCTGCGCCGCCCCCCGCCCCCCGGTTCGGCCGCCCCTGCGCCCAGCGGCTCGGCCGCCCCGCCCCCTGCTCGGCCGCCCCCCTGCGCCGCCCGCGCCCGCGCCCCGCCTAGGGCCGGTTCAACCGCCCTAGGGCCGGTTCAACCGCCCCCCCCCCTCTGTTTTTTTTTTATTTTTTTTATTTTTATTTTATTTACTTTCTGTAATCATGATTACTGTATTTTAAGTAGGCTAATCACTGTTCATGCTATGGGAAAATAGGAAGTTTAATTTAAAATTCCGTTATGCTATTGATGCACGTAGTTAATTGTTTACCCTGTGCAATGTTGATCAACTAAAAGTGATTAGGTTTCCATTAGTGTATATGTAACAGAATTCTTTTGTTAAAAACCAATTGTGTCATTAGTGCATAAGATTTAACCCCCCCCCTGCGAGACCTTTCCCGTTTCTTTCTAACCATAACAAATGCGTTATCGAATGTCATACTTGATGCATATTCGCTTTATTTGTTATCTTGTATGGTGTACTGTTCTTTTGTATTAAATATGTGGATGTATGTATGTATGTTTGCGCTCGCATAGAGAACGATCCGGTCGAAGAGCCCGAGGAATTCGCAGGAGAAGCCCCTGAGCAGCAGTCGTTTGGTGGAGGCAAGTGTCCTTTGACCTATCTATGTCCTATTCATTCTTTAATTCACCTCCCGCATTACACATTTATACCTAAGGATTGACTAGCTTTTGTTATCCATGTCCTTGTTTACCTATTTGGGTCGGATTATTACTACTTAGTCTGATGCTATTGCTCAACTCTAATCAATGAACATGATGTGATTATCTATGATACGCTGTTTTCCCGTTCTTCTTTATGATATACTTGTGGTTTTCAAGGGGACTCGAGCGGTTTCTCGAGTGCCTCTCCGTAAGGACCTGTTCTATGGATGACCGCCCGGGAAAACAGTGCAACCATGAGGGTGGAATGGGGTGCCCTTAGCTGAATAATTAGAGGATCCGGGGTGTAGTTCACTTAGCCGTCGTGCCGTCAATGGGGCTCGGTGTATGCGGCTCGCTCTGCCAAGTTTGGGTTCGCCCCTTGGGGAGGAGTGCGGTGCATTTAGGAAACCTAACGGGTGGCTGCAGTCCCGGGGAATCTTTGTAAAGGCTTCGTAGTGATGCCCTGCTGGATCACCTTGGTAGTGATCAATGGAGAGTCATGATCTCCGGGCAGAATGGGAATCACGGCTTGTGGGTAAAGTGCACAACCTCTGCAGAGTGTTATGAAACTGATATATCAGCCGTGCTCGCGGTTATGAGCGGCCAAGGGAGCTCCAATGATTAGTGGTACTTGATCAGAGACATTGTGGTACAGGTGGTTATGAGATTGATGGTTCTGGTTATGGTTATGGTGCTGGTAAGTGGTATTCTTTCCGTTTGGAAAGGATACATTGGGTTAATAACTTGGGTTAATGCTAAAACTTGGCTTTCTACTAGTAAGTAATAACCTGACCAACTAAAAGCAACTGCTTGACTTATCCCCACATAAAGCTAGTCCACTACAGCCAAACAGGATACTTGCTGAGTATGTTGATGTGTACTCACCCTTGCTCTACACACCAAACCCCCCCCCCCCAGGTTGTCAGCATTGCAACCACTGCTCAGGCGAAGATGAAGCTGTGGAAGGAGACTTCCAGGAGTTCCAAGATTACGACGAGTTCTAGGTGTGGGTTAGCGGCAACCCCCAGTCGGCTGCCTGTGAAGGCCGCGTTATCTACGTTTCTTTTCCGCACTTTGATTTATTGTAAGAACTATATGGACGTCTCAGACGTATGATGTAATCGATTATTTCCCCTTATTAATACTATTTTGAGCACTGTGTGATGATGTCCATATTATGTAACTGCTGTGTACGTGAATAACTGATCCTGGCACGTACATGGTTCGCATTCGGTTTGCCTTCTAAAAACCGGGTGTGACATAAGTGGTATCAGAACCGTGCTGACTGTAGGACCGCTAACCTAGAGTAGAATGGTCGTTCTAAGGATTATAGACCTCTGTCTCTTCCTTGACTTTGATATCCCTTCAAAAGTTGGTCCTACTGACCAAACCTATGTTCTACTATATATTATATACCTTGCTGAAAATCATGTTTTATTCTAATCCTTCATTTACTTATGATTCATTACTTGCTGGTCATATTAATTCTGTTCTCACCCTTTTGCTTGCGATGTCCTTTGTAGATGGCTCGACTTAGACACACTGCACGAAAGTCAGTCATCCCCTTCTTATCCTCCCGCCTTGCTGAGCGTCCGCTTCGCCGTCCCGTGGCCGGACAGTCCAGCCACTTGGAGAGACTACACCACCGCCTGCGTGAGGAGCAGGAGCGTCGACGACAGGAGCAGCGGAGCTCTTCCCTCTCGCTCCACCAGGAGATAGAGTCTGTGAGGAGCTGCTCCCCTGTGCTTCCTCTGGAGCCGCCCCCTGCACCACCACTGGGCGCCCCAGCTTCTGGAGTAGCTGCTGGAGGAGACCCAGACGACGGAGGAGGCGACGACAGCTCGAGCCACGACACCGACTTCTCTGCTAATCCTGAGCCGGAAGGATGGGTTGCTCGACCCATCACTCGCGACGCTGCTCGCGGGTGTCACTTCCATGATGCGCTCGACACCCTGCTACGTCGGGCATTTGACCGGCATACTTGGTCCGTCGAGTATCGCTGTGTGGTCTACCAGCATAGTCGCGGGGTCTACCCGGACCGCTGGGAGGCGACTTGCTTGGTGCGCTGCCCGGAGGACAGTCTCCAGGGTGCAGAGGCCTGTTCAGAGCACTATTCTATCTCTGAGCGGGACTCAGCTGAGGCAGCCATGCAAGATGCTGCACGGCGTGCGCTTTCGCACTACTGCTCGGTTTTCGGTGGGGCAGCTGACGGTCTTGACCTGAAGTATTACCCCCGCCGTTCATCTGGCAGCACAGGAGGCGTGATTGTCTCACCTGTCGGTGAGGGCAATCCTAGGTTGAGCAGCACAGTCAACCTAGCCGCCGTGCTAAACACGGAGCTGGACCATGCATTAGACGAGCTGAGTAGGGCTCGTGCTGAGATCGCCCTGCTGCGGGCTGAGCGCGCGGAACGTCATTTTCTGGATGGTGGTTCCCCCGCTCCCGTTGGGACTCAGCACCCGTACCGCTCACCTCAGCGTGGACACCAGTCTTATGGCAACCCCGCCTGCAAGACCAAGATAACTCTAGAACCATAGATCGTTAGAGTTGGATCTTGTAATTAATACGAAATAAATATATACATAGAAGCTTCAGTCTTAGCGTTAGTCTCGGTCTTAGTTAGTTTTAGTTAGACAGGGTAGTTTGCTATATCCTGTGCATTTATGCTTGTCATGATGAACTATGTTTGGTTTGGATCTT
This sequence comes from Zea mays, assembly GCF_902167145.1. Classification (NCBI taxonomy): domain Eukaryota; kingdom Viridiplantae; phylum Streptophyta; class Magnoliopsida; order Poales; family Poaceae; genus Zea; species Zea mays. The sequence goes on from NC_050104.1 coordinate 128,980,038, forward strand.
TGTAATGATTGTCACCAGAGTGTGGGTATCCCCTGCATTTTGGTTTACATACTATGTCAATAAAGTTAGTTATATAGTTGGGAAACCCATTATTCTCCTTTCCTCTTTATCTGAGAAGCTGTGTGGTCTGTGTTGGAGATCAGTGAAGATGCTCATCTGTTCAGTGCTGTTGGAGAATTCTATACTCTTTTCTTATGCTGCAAGCTTTGCCAGATCAGTTCTGATGTGTGGTTGCGTTCTGCAGATGTCAGAGAACAGGCGTAGAGGAGGAAGGCGTGCTCAGCAGGAGCGAGCCGCTCCGCAGGATGAGGTGCCCCAGCAGCAGCACCTGCCGCCCCCGCCCCCGATGTCGATTGAGCAGATGTTTCTGATGCAGACTCAGGCAGTTCAAGCCATCGGTCAGACTCTGGCCGCCATTCAGCAGCAGCAGCAGCAGCAACAGCAGCAGGCTCCACCCCAGCCTCAGATGCCTCAGATGCCTAGAGACAAGCGTGCTGAATTCATGAGAGGTCATCCACCAACGTTCGCTCATTCTTCTGACCCCATGGATGCTGAAGATTGGCTGCGCACTGTGGAGCGGGAGTTGCATACCGCTCAGTGCGATGACAGGGAGAAAGTTCTGTATGGCCCCCGTCTGTTGAGAGGAGCAGCCCAGTCATGGTGGGAGTCTTACCTCGCCACCCATGCCAACCCCGACACCATCACCTGGGAAGAATTCCGAGGTAGCTTTCGTCAGTACCATGTGCCTGCAGGTCTGATGACAGTGAAGAAGGAGGAGTTCCTGGCCCTTAAGCAAGGGTCATCGTCTGTCAGTGAGTATCGAGACAGGTTTCTGCAATTGTCTCGCTATGCTCCTGAAGATGTCAACACCGACGCCAAGCGACAGTACCGTTTCCTGAGAGGCTTGGTTGACCCTCTGCAGTACCAGCTGATGAATCACACCTTCCCGACATTCCAGCACCTGATTGACAGAGCAATCATGACAGAAAGGAAGCGCAAGGAGATGGAAGATCGTAAGCGCAAGATCAGTGGACCGCAGTCTGGAAGCAGCAGTCGCCCTCGCTTTTCAGGCAATCAACCTCAGCAGTTCAGGCAGAACCAGCGTCCACCTCAGCAGCATCAGCAGCGTCAGCAGTATCAGCAGTTCCAAAGGCAGTACCCTCAGAATCAGTACCAGAACCGTCAGAGCGATCAGTCAGGAGGTCAGTTTCAAAGGCAGAATCAGCAAGCACCTCGTCTTCCTGCCCCAGCAAATCAGCAGAACAGTCAGGCAGCACCAGCTCAGGTTGGAAACAGGGCATGTTTCCACTGTGGAGAGCAAGGCCATTGGGAGATGCAATGTCCAAAGAAGGCAGCCCAGCAGCAGTCAGGCCCCAATGCCCCAGCAAAGCAGAATGTGTCTCAGCCTGGAGCAGGCAATCGCTCTCAGCAGCGCTATAATCATGGAAGATTGAACCACTTGGAAGCTGAAGCAGTTCAGGAGACCCCCGGCATGACAGTAGGTATGTTCCCAGTCGACTCCCATATTGCAGAAGTGTTATTTGATACTGGAGCAACACATTCTTTCATTACTGCATCATGGGTAGAAGCACATAATCTTCCAACTACTACCATGTCAACCCCCATTCAAATTGACTCAGCCGGTGGTAGAATTCGAGCTGATAGCATTTGTTTAAATGTAAGTGTGGAAATAAGGGGGATAGCGTTTCCCGCCAACCTTATAGTAATGGGTACTCAGGGAATAGATGTCATCCTAGGGATGAATTGGCTAGATAAGTATCAGGCAGTTATCAGTTGTGATAAAAGGACAATCAAGTTAGTGTCCCCACTAGGAGAGGAAGTGGTGACCGAGTTAGTCCCGCCTGAGCCAAAGAAAGGAAGTTGTTATCAGATGGCTGTTGATAGCAGTGAAGCAGACCCAATTGAGAGTATCAAGGTTGTGTCTGAATTCCCAGATGTGTTTCCAAAGGATTTACCGGGTATGCCACCAGAGCGGAAAGTTGAATTTGCCATAGAGCTTCTTCCTGGAACCGCCCCTATCTTCAAGAGAGCTTACAGAATATCTGGACCAGAGTTGGATGAGCTTAAGAAGCAGATTGATGAGCTGTCAGAAAAAGGTTACATCCGGCCAAGCACCTCGCCTTGGGCCGCCCCTGTCTTGTTCGTGGAGAAGAAAGATGGCACCAAGAGGATGTGTATCGACTATCGAGCTTTGAATGAGGTCACGATCAAGAACAAGTATCCTTTGCCCAGAATAGAAGATCTGTTCGACCAGTTGAGAGGAGCCAGTGTGTTCTCCAAGATCGATCTGAGGTCAGGTTATCATCAGCTCAGGATCCGACCTTCGGACATTCCGAAGACGGCATTCATTACCAAGTATGGTTTATATGAGTTCACAGTGATGTCTTTTGGTTTGACCAATGCGCCAGCATTCTTTATGAACTTGATGAACAGTGTATTCATGGATTATCTTGATAAGTTCGTGGTGGTATTCATTGATGACATTCTGATTTATTCTCAAAGCGAAGAAGAGCACGCAGATCATTTGAGGATGGTGTTGCAGAGATTGCGAGAGCACCAGTTGTATGCAAAGTTGAGCAAGTGTGAGTTCTGGATCAGTGAAGTCCTGTTCTTGGGTCACATAATCAACAAAGAAGGATTGGCTGTGGATCCGAAGAAAGTGGCAGACATTCTGAACTGGAAAGCGCCAACGGATGCTCGAGGAATCAAGAGCTTCATTGGAATGGCCGGATATTATCGGCGATTCATTGAAGGGTTTTCGAAGATTGCGAAGCCAATGACAGCGTTGCTAGGCAACAAGGTTGAGTTCAAGTGGACCCAGAAATGCCAAGAGGCCTTTGAAGCGCTGAAAGAGAAGTTGACTACAGCGCCTGTCCTAGTCTTGCCTGATGTGCACAAGCCCTTCTCGGTGTATTGTGATGCTTGTTACACAGGTTTGGGATGTGTGTTGATGCAAGAGGGAAGAGTTGTGGCTTACTCGTCCCGACAGCTGAAGGTTCATGAGAAGAATTACCCAATCCATGATCTAGAGTTGGCAGCAGTGGTTCACGCACTGAAGACATGGAGGCACTATTTGTATGGACAGAAATGCGATGTTTACACAGACCACAAGAGTCTGAAGTACATATTCACTCAATCAGAATTGAACATGAGGCAACGAAGATGGTTAGAATTGATCAAAGACTATGAGTTGGAGATTCATTACCATCCAGGCAAAGCAAACGTAGTGGCAGATGCTTTGAGCAGAAAGAGTCAAGTCAATCTGATGGTCGCTCGTCCGATGCCTTATGAGTTGGCCAAGGAATTTGACAGGTTGAGTCTCGGATTTCTGAACAATTCGCGAGGAGTCACAGTTGAATTGGAACCTACCTTGGAGCGCGAAATCAAAGAAGCGCAGAAAAATGATGAGAAGATCAGTGAGATTCGGCGATTGATTCTAGATGGCAGAGGCAAAGACTTTCGAGAAGATGCAGAAGGTGTGGTATGGTTCAAAGACCGCTTGTGTGTTCCCAATGTCCAGTCTATTCGGGAGTTGATTCTTAAGGAAGCTCATGAGACAGCCTATTCGATTCACCCTGGCAGTGAGAAGATGTATCAGGATCTGAAGAAGAAATTCTGGTGGTACGGAATGAAAAGAGAAATCGCAGAGCATGTGGCTATGTGCGATAGTTGTCGAAGAATTAAAGCAGAACACCAGAGACCAGCTGGATTGTTGCAACCGTTGCAGATCCCTCAGTGGAAATGGGATGAAATCGGTATGGATTTCATAGTCGGATTGCCTCGCACTCGAGCCGGCTACGATTCCATTTGGGTAGTAGTGGACCGCTTGACCAAGTCAGCCCACTTCATACCTGTCAAGACCAACTACAACAGTGCAGTATTGGCAGAATTGTATATGTCTCGGATCGTTTGTCTTCATGGTGTGCCAAAGAAGATAGTGTCAGACAGAGGAACGCAGTTCACCTCTCATTTCTGGCAGCAGTTGCATGAAGCCTTGGGCACGCATCTGAATTTCAGTTCAGCTTATCACCCGCAGACAGATGGCCAGACCGAAAGAACCAATCAAATTCTTGAAGATATGTTGAGAGCATGTGCGTTGCAAGATCAGTCCGGATGGGACAAGCGATTGCCTTATGCGGAGTTTTCCTATAACAACAGTTATCAGGCCAGTTTGAAGATGTCACCATTTCAGGCGCTCTATGGAAGGAGTTGTAGAACTCCGTTGCAATGGGATCAGCCTGGAGAGAAGCAAGTGTTTGGGCCAGACATTTTGCTCGAAGCCGAAGAGAACGTCAAGATGGTTCGAGAGAATCTGAAGATAGCGCAATCAAGGCAGCGAAGCTATGCAGACACAAGAAGAAGAGAGCTGAGTTTCGAAGTCGGAGACTTTGTCTATCTGAAAGTGTCACCGATCAGAGGAGTCAGAAGATTCGGAGTGAAAGGCAAGCTAGCACCCCGCTACATTGGTCCGTATCAGATTCTTGCAAGACGTGGAGAAGTGGCCTATCAGCTCAGTCTGCCAGAGAATTTGTCTGCTGTGCATGATGTCTTTCATGTGTCTCAGTTGAAGAAGTGCTTGCGTGTGCCGGAAGAGCAGTTGCCAGTGGAAGGTCTGGAAGTCCAGGAGGACTTGACCTACGTTGAGAAGCCAGCTCAGATCCTTGAGATTGCAGACAGAGTCACCCGAAGGAAGACCGTCAGAATGTGCAAAGTCAGATGGAGTCACCACTCTGAGGAAGAAGCAACCTGGGAGCGTGAAGATGATCTGAAGGCCAAGTACCCGGAGCTCTTTGCTAGCCAGCCCTGAATCTCGAGGGCGAGATTCTTTTAAGGGGGATAGGTTTGTAACGCCCCGAATTTTTGCAGTTGAATTTTTTTTTTTCTTTTCTTTACTCGCCAAAATTCGGGCGTTACCTTTTCTTTTTCTTTTTCCCTCGCTAAACCTTGACCTTTTCCAAAGTTCTAGCGGGATTCGGTTTGGAATTCCCGTATGTATAAAAACCCTAAATACTTTATGTTGTTTGATGCACCATGCCGAACCTTGCATTTCTTTTGATTGCTTTGAAAGTGCAAATGCATTCATGTAGAAAGATCGGATTTCGAAAATGTTTTCTTTCTCTTTTCTCTCTCTTTTCTCTCTCTCTTTCTCTCTCCTTTTTTTTTCTCTCTCTCTCCCGCGCCGTGGGCCGACCCCGGCCGGCCCAGCCGCCCCCTGGCGCCCCCCTCTTGGGCCTAGTAGGCCCAGCCGCCCCCCCCCTCTTTCCCTTATCCCCTAACCCTCTCCCTCTCCCCCCTCATTTTCTCCCTCCCCACCCAAGCCGCCGCCCCCTACCCGCCCCCTGCCCTAGCCGCCGCCCCTGCCTAGGCCGCCGCCCCTCCCCGTCGCCGTTCGGCCGCCCCGCTCGGCCGCCCCGTCCCCGTCGCCGGTGAGCTTCCCCCTCCCCCTCTCCTCCCTCCCCCATCCCCTCCCCCCCTTTCCCCATGGCCGGTTCGGCCGCCTCCCTGCCCGCCGGTTCGGCCGCCTCCCTGCCCGCCGGTTCGGCCGCCCCGCCCCCCCCGGCTCGGCCGCCCCCTGCGCCGCCCCCCGCCCCCCGGTTCGGCCGCCCCTGCGCCCAGCGGCTCGGCCGCCCCGCCCCCTGCTCGGCCGCCCCCCTGCGCCGCCCGCGCCCGCGCCCCGCCTAGGGCCGGTTCAACCGCCCTAGGGCCGGTTCAACCGCCCCCCCCCTCTGTTTTTTTTTTTATTTTTTTTATTTTTATTTTATTTACTTTCTGTAATCATGATTACTGTATTTTAAGTAGGCTAATCACTGTTCATGCTATGGGAAAATAGGAAGTTTAATTTAAAATTCCGTTATGCTATTGATGCACGTAGTTAATTGTTTACCCTGTGCAATGTTGATCAACTAAAAGTGATTAGGTTTCCATTAGTGTATATGTAACAGAATTCTTTTGTTAAAAACCAATTGTGTCATTAGTGCATAAGATTTAACCCCCCCCCTGCGAGACCTTTCCCGTTTCTTTCTAACCATAACAAATGCGTTATCGAATGTCATACTTGATGCATATTCGCTTTATTTGTTATCTTGTATGGTGTACTGTTCTTTTGTATTAAATATGTGGATGTATGTATGTATGTTTGCGCTCGCATAGAGAACGATCCGGTCGAAGAGCCCGAGGAATTCGCAGGAGAAGCCCCTGAGCAGCAGTCGTTTGGTGGAGGCAAGTGTCCTTTGACCTATCTATGTCCTATTCATTCTTTAATTCACCTCCCGCATTACACATTTATACCTAAGGATTGACTAGCTTTTGTTATCCATGTCCTTGTTTACCTATTTGGGTCGGATTATTACTACTTAGTCTGATGCTATTGCTCAACTCTAATCAATGAACATGATGTGATTATCTATGATACGCTGTTTTCCCGTTCTTCTTTATGATATACTTGTGGTTTTCAAGGGGACTCGAGCGGTTTCTCGAGTGCCTCTCCGTAAGGACCTGTTCTATGGATGACCGCCCGGGAAAACAGTGCAACCATGAGGGTGGAATGGGGTGCCCTTAGCTGAATAATTAGAGGATCCGGGGTGTAGTTCACTTAGCCGTCGTGCCGTCAATGGGGCTCGGTGTATGCGGCTCGCTCTGCCAAGTTTGGGTTCGCCCCTTGGGGAGGAGTGCGGTGCATTTAGGAAACCTAACGGGTGGCTGCAGTCCCGGGGAATCTTTGTAAAGGCTTCGTAGTGATGCCCTGCTGGATCACCTTGGTAGTGATCAATGGAGAGTCATGATCTCCGGGCAGAATGGGAATCACGGCTTGTGGGTAAAGTGCACAACCTCTGCAGAGTGTTATGAAACTGATATATCAGCCGTGCTCGCGGTTATGAGCGGCCAAGGGAGCTCCAATGATTAGTGGTACTTGATCAGAGACATTGTGGTACAGGTGGTTATGAGATTGATGGTTCTGGTTATGGTTATGGTGCTGGTAAGTGGTATTCTTTCCGTTTGGAAAGGATACATTGGGTTAATAACTTGGGTTAATGCTAAAACTTGGCTTTCTACTAGTAAGTAATAACCTGACCAACTAAAAGCAACTGCTTGACTTATCCCCACATAAAGCTAGTCCACTACAGCCAAACAGGATACTTGCTGAGTATGTTGATGTGTACTCACCCTTGCTCTACACACCAAACCCCCCCCCCAGGTTGTCAGCATTGCAACCACTGCTCAGGCGAAGATGAAGCTGTGGAAGGAGACTTCCAGGAGTTCCAAGATTACGACGAGTTCTAGGTGTGGGTTAGCGGCAACCCCCAGTCGGCTGCCTGTGAAGGCCGCGTTATCTACGTTTCTTTTCCGCACTTTGATTTATTGTAAGAACTATATGGACGTCTCAGACGTATGATGTAATCGATTATTTCCCCTTATTAATACTATTTTGAGCACTGTGTGATGATGTCCATATTATGTAACTGCTGTGTACGTGAATAACTGATCCTGGCACGTACATGGTTCGCATTCGGTTTGCCTTCTAAAAACCGGGTGTGACATTTTCCATGCTACTTATAGAGCTACTCGCATTCGTGGGATGGGAAGTGTTGTTGCTGCCAATGAAAATGACCACATTGGAGTCTTTTATCTCAACATTTATGTGATCTTTTGATGTTTTGCAGCTTGTAATCGTTGGGCATACCTGTTCTCGGATATAGAGTGGCTTGAACTCAATGGCGGATGGACAGACCAATTGAATTTGTTTGGGTTGTTCTGATATTAATATTTACTTACTGATTCGTGGATTTGTTGTTCAGGGCATATCTTCTACATTGGATAGGGAAGACAATTCATGTTCACGACATTCAATCAATAAGGAAGTCAGTTTGGTGCAAGGTGTTATGAAAATGGAACAATCAATGGTACAAAGCATTCAACTTGTCAGTTTTTATCTGCAAAATCATCTCAAGAACTTCATGTATATATACCTGTTCCGTTCTCTTTTACTTTTCTAAAAATAAAAAGTTTGCACAACAGCACAATCCTCATACATCTACTAATACGAAGCACAACGAACTAATTAAAATTTCCTGTTAAGCTAAACTAAGGTTTTCTTTGAGAGACTAATGGTGGGATAATGATGTAGAACTTTGCATGAATTTGAAACAACGACTATGTAAAATTCATGATACACACAGCTGATCTGCAATTTTAATTCCATACATGGCACCCTATAGTCGTTGGCAATTTTGTTTTAATTTTCGCATTTGGCAATTTTAGAGACTAAAATGGAGGGATTAAAAATTAGTCCATAGAAACCAAACACCTCATTAATCATCACTTCTTAGACTTTATTTTTGTTATATTCGTATTGTAGTGTAATTTGATTTGTACAAGTTTAGTTCTATATTAATTGTTGACAAAGAATTTGCGAGAGATTAAGGTCAATGATAATGTCTTGTTTGGTTTTATGTAATCCTTGTGCAAAATCAACTAGAATTTTATATATCATAGTCATGCTTGCCATTAGGAACCTAATATAGGCCCTGTGCTACCATGGCTACACCCTCCCCACGCCAAGCACCCGCAAAAAATAGTGCAAAGTAAGCACTCGAACCCACAACACTTTGCTTTAGAAATTTGGGGCTAACCACCAGACCACATGTACTTTAGCGTTTAGAAGCAAACAATAATTATATTTGCAGTCTAGGCGCCTCTTTTCATGCCCCCTGCCTCGTGGCAACACACGGGCACATACCTAGTAGATTTTTGAAGTAAGTAGTCGAATTCTGTCCAAATCTGGATAGAATTTATGTTTAGCACTGTTTGACCTTTCTAAAGGTCGAATCTTGTTGTGATGGTAATACAAAAGTTATAAAGGACTTCATAAGTTTTCCATAAAGTCCTAGTTCACTCTTTTTGGATGAATATCTTGTGAGTTATGAGCTAAACGAATAGTTGTTGTTCTGCTGTTCAAAAATCAACAAGGATTAAGGTGATTGTTTGGAGTTTCTTTCTGTGAGTATGGTGAACTTAGTAATACGAAGGAGCTTTAGTAGACATGTTTACCTAGTGTTTATAAGGGTAATGTAAATGTCTTATGATTAAGAATAATGTGATGTTCCCTAAAATGGCATGCTATGCATGATAACCTGGCGTGCAAATGTTAGAAGCATGTTGAAATGCCTCTATGCATTGTTCTAAGTTTGGGTCCTTAGATTTTTAAATCATGGTATGGTAAAAATTCTATGATTCTTGATAATAAATTATGTTTAGGTAATTAGTATATTATGTAATTTAGTCTAGTCAAGCGGTTTAGAAGGTTCATGTGCTTCTATTCTTGTTCTAGATCCAAATGTCTTAGACTAATGAGTTTAAAAATTTTAAGCTTTTGGTGTTGGACTTTAACTAAGGCAAGTAGAGCGTATGCAAATTTATTAATTCTTAATGATTAAGTTAGATTGGGTTAAGCTAGAGAACATGATTATCGTATAGACCTATTTAGTGCTTGATTATGAACGTTTGTGAGATTTTGCCATTAAGTCTCCTTTCATGTGACATTATTTAGTCTTGTTATTTTTCTGTATAATCATTCATGTGCATTATGCATATCATTCAGGTTCGTTAATTGATCACGTGATGCGGAGAACAAGAGCCGAGTTGATCTCAAAATGATGCTGGTGAACGAACCTAAGGATGGATGATCTGATAGAGTGCCAGAATGAGAGATGCTCACCAAGTGGTCGTCATTTAACAACACTAACGTAGTGTTTATCCCAGGCAAGCCCCGGTGCATTTGACACCTCCTTGTCGTTATAAAACTTTTATCACTTATATGCTGCATTAGGTGATAGGAGTTGAGTGACGAAATAGTTGATGCATTACCATTCCTTGGAAATCGATTACTATTCCTTGATACCTGTTTTATAAAGAGAACTATTGAGTCTTAGCCCTGCTTAGAAAAACTAAAAGTTGTTTCTTTTAAAAAGAATGATATATAGCACTGGATATGGGTTGTATGAAAAAGGAACTTGCAATAATGAAGGCATCACTCGCGATGATGAATTCATTATTCAAGTATTGTACCTCTGTCAGGTACATGGTTTTGGGAGATAAATAATAAGATGAGACCAGACGTTGAGCAGGAAAAGTCGCCCGTCTGTGTCGCTTAAGGACCGTTCCGATTGTTGGCCTGCTGATCTAGGACCCTTTAACTGGACACATGCCTCGTCATGGGTAAGCTTAGCCTCGGTCGGACCAATACCAGAATAGCTCGCACGCACTGGGAGTGGAGAGATGGCGAGAGTAACGTGTGCCCACCTGGCAAGTGGCTGGATGGTGGGGTGCTATGCTCTCGGGTTACGTGAACCCGTTCTGGTGTTGAGAAACTCGGTGGCAAGTTGATATATGCAAGGGTTAAGTGCTACATATGTCGTGTGGTTGGAGATCCCCAGCTGGGTATTAATCGATTCGGATCGCCGAACTTCTCGGATATGAAGACTGGATCTTCGACCCTCATCATAGATAACAAGTGAAACTAAAATTAATAAAATGAAGCTAGTGTAGGATAAGTGAATGCTCTAGATTAGGCAAATTTAGATTAAGAAAAAGTATTTAACTTGTGAAGTAAAATTTTGGCGTAAGGATCTACTACTAGTAAGCTTTTCTGCAAAAATGAGTCTTTGAAACTTGATGAGCCTTACCTTGAATCCTTTTAAAACCAACATACCCTTGAGAGTCTTTTCTTTAGTCGGGTAAGTCTTGCTGAGTAATTGCGTACTCAGGGTTTTATTCCTATTGTTGCTGTAGGTTACAAGTCGCTTGATTGTGATTGATGTTAAGTGCCGGTGGGCTCGGCCTTCTTATATAAGTATATCACATCTTTAGCTTCTTTATTGAGGACTGACACTTAAGCTACCATGTATTTTAAAACTTATAAATGTTTTATACATTCAAATTGTAATCTTTTTGAATCAATTTCTTTTGTAATCAACTCCGATGATATATATTGTAATCTTGTTATAACTTGTAAATGTTGTAACTTGTAACCATTTTGTAATAAAGAATTTCCGCTGCAGATGTTGGTGTGTGATTTGTGTTTACTTAATCCTGCGATCTTGGCGGTAAGTCGTTTATCCGGGGTTTTCGGGGCACTCGGACAGATTCTGTTAAGTTGTTTGGTGCACATACATAGCCGTCTAAGGTCTTTGAGAAAAGGACAGGTGCATGTGGGCCCGATAACTTGGGAGGTTCTGCGACACTAATGCAGGAATTCCCCGCGGAAAATCGATGATTGGGATCCATTGCCATCTCTAGTCTCACATGAGTAACCAATCATGAGATGTGAGCCCCGCACCCCATACCTCAGTCACCCTTAGTGCCTCATATCATAGGCAACATGGGTGACATACTGACATATCATGAGCCGTGAGCTCGCTGCATGCTCACCGTTACTTTATGCCTGATGCATGGACATGGATGCCTTTTTAATGCTTCTAAAAGCGAGCAAGCATGACATGCGAGATCGCACGCAGGATTTGCACACAGGTACACGGATATGACGACGCTATCTTCAGGAGATTCTTTCTGCAAGCAGTTTGCCTTGCGATCGATGCATGCTCAAAGCGATGTGGTGTGGTGATGATTTGCTGGTTTAATTTTTTTAAGCTAGCTCCGATGCGTAGGCTTCAAATCTCTGGATGATCATGGACGACGCAAACCTGTAGGAAAGAGCAGGCATACATGCGATCGTATCTGACCAACCAGATCAATCTTAAGATCGATTCTGCATGATGTGATATATATATATATATATATATATATATATATATATATATATATATATATATATATATATATATATATATTAGGTGTGTGCCCCTACCTACGTTGCAACGAGACTATGCTGGGATGAGCATCGACACATATCTAATCGGATCTTATATTTCCTTGAGAGTCCGGAGAAAGTTTGTTCGGAAGCCAAATATGTTAAGACCTGAGTATGTGTTACCCTTGTGCTCCATCAGCACACTGTTCCGCGCTTGTATGAGTCTTGTTAATTTGCATGCCTCGTGCATAGTTTCTCATGTCTCGGTAGCAGTATCAGATTTTTTCAACCGTGGTCAAACCAACTGAAATATTACAGAACAGTGGGAAAACGAACTCACTATAAGTCGAGACCTTTTTGTTCTACACTTCTCCTTTACATGAGCAACGTATATATTATCTTATCACCAGCGTCTCTTATCACAGCATGCTATCCAGAGTTCCAGACAGCAACTCCAATAGAAATTTCAAATCCAAGAACAACAACCAGTGTAATGAGATATCTGCTCTTGTAAAACTGACAATACAAACTGTTAAGGACAAATCTTCAAGACCTCCAGCTTTAATTCTCAAGAAATTAATAGAGAAAAATATATATTAAATTTACACCAGAACATCCATGAAAATCATGATCAAAACAAACTTACAATTTTGTACAGAGTGGCATGAAATGCGTGGCTTTAGCCTCGTTGAATCGGCACATAAGCATCAGCATGCAAACAATTGACAGAATCACCAGATTCTAGTATTGGCAATCCTCACTAAAAGGGTATTCAGATCCTCTTCTACAGGAGGTGCAAGGAAAATAGAAGTGACCATTGCCAGTCAAGCGACCAAGATCAATTGTTGGAGGAAACACAACTCATATTCAGTGAAGTCACAACCAAACGGCCAAATTCAGTGAAATGTGTGCGCTCTGTAATAAATTCAGTTTTGTATTAGTTTTAAAATGTCGTGCTCCGAAACTATTAAATATGTGTGCTCTTCACTAAAAATTCAGTTCTAAAACAAAAAAATTTCAATTCTGAAATAAAATAAATGTTTGTGCACCTCAAAAATTCAGTTCTGAAACAAAAGAAATGTGTGTGCAACTCAAAAATCCAGTTCTGAAATGTGTGCTCCTAACAAATTTAGTTATGTAGCAAAACTCTTGAACCTCTGAAAATGTGTGTATTCCTCACAAATTGCGAAAAAGAAATGTTCCTGACGACCCAGCCAAAGAGAAGCAAACCAATTGATGTTGCAAAGAAAACGGACAAGTCCTTTTAGTTGCAGTGTCTATTGAATGCTCAGATAGAAGAGGTATGGTTATATATAGTTACATTAAATAGGAGTATGATTTTTAACTTCCGTGGCAACGGATGGGCACACACCTAGGATGCCATATATGGTTGATTTGTCCAAAAAATGATACAGTTGGAAAGTTGCAAAAACCAAGGCAACAAGGGAGATTGTGAAAATGCTAATGTTTTTTTCATAGGCGTACAATGGTTTAACTCTCTACTTATGAATGATGAGAAAGGAGTGCATCATTTGGTACAGGCTTGTGGAACCAGTCCCGAACTTTCAAAAGGTGCCTAATTTTCAAGCATAACCATTGTAAAAACAAATAGGTGTTTATATGGCAAATACAAAATTCTATTCTATTAGTCATCTAGCATTATTGAAGAATATTTAATGTCCTTTTTGTGTCACTGAAGTGAGTGCTTCGTTTCATTCAGAAGTGAGAGTTCAATTTTCTTAAGGGAACATATAATAATCCAAACTACAAGTTCGCATCGTTTAAAAAAGACAGAGTTAGCAGTACAGGTGAACAAATATGTAGATTATCTTATTCATGCTAATGAAGCCAAAACAATTCCTAAAAACAATTGTTTTGCGTAGTATAGCCAATTCTACACCCGAGACAATGAGGGGATCGTCCCATACCGCCAAAAGCCCACTTGTGGGAAGTCACATTCGAGTGCAGAAACTTGGGGTTATCCGCAACCGGTTCCGCCCACCTGCACGCACCACCAAATCGCAAATCTCACTCAGCTTGATCACCATCCCCATCGGAACTATCAAAAGGAAAACGAAGAGGCAGTAGAAATTGGGGCCGAGATTCCTCCGATCGATAGCCTACCGGGGCCGACCGCATCGGGGTTGCGGTGCGTGACGACGTAGTCGCCGGACTTCCAGAACTGGCGGCAGAGGCGCGGCGGCGGGAGCGCCCTGGGCGGAGACGAGACGGTGGCCACGGGCACGGGCTCCTCGGTCTTCACGGGCACGAGCGCGCCTTAGCCCGGGGGTGGAGCGGCGGCGGGAGAAGAAGCAACGACTTCACATCGACGTCGGCTTGACGTCGGGAGGGGAGGAGGGCGGGCGGGCGGGCGGGGTAGGGAGGCAGGGCAGTCTACACTCCTCTCTTAATAGTTAGTGTATATATATATATACTAGTATAATGCCTGTGCGTTGCGACGGCAAAAAATATATTTGAAAAAATATTAGAGTGCTGGTCAAACAAATTTAGATTACATGATAGTGCATCTCATTTGCCGATTGAGCCATATAACATACGTATGACACTATGCCTGATACTGGTCGAAACTGCATGCTGTAGCAGCGTTGTGGCTGCTGCTGCGCAAGCCTGCATGCATATATACTGTTCTTAATGGTACACCCTCTCCGTCCTTGAATAAATCATTTTATAGAGTTGTTCTAAATCAAACTTGAAAAATAAGTAAATTTATAGAAAAATTCAACAATATTCGCAACACCAAATAAACAAATTATGAAAATATATTTCATGGAGCATCTTGTGATATTAGCTTGGTGCCATAAATCTTTATGTTTTTCTTATAAATTCCGTCAAATTCTAAGAAGTTTGACTTAGAACAATTATGGGAAATGAAGGGTGTGGAAAATAAGCAGCAGCAACCACTACAGCCGCTTCAAAAGAATAGGAGTCTATGTTGCAATAATTGATGGGCACATCAAACATCATAGCAGCTGAAATTATTTTGTTTTGTACGTCTCACTAAAATACAACTAATACGATTTTGTTGTCTTCACATTTAGTTGTCCCGTAGAAACATGTACATGGAACACCACACGTCCAGATTCACTTGACACTCACCAGCATATAAACCTTGTTGCCACCTATAGATATCTTGTACACCTAAATTATAAATATCAATGCGCTGCAAATAAATGACAGAAGGAAATGGTGTCATAATGAGGTATGCTGTCAAGGCACAATGTAAGGCTAAAGGTGGCATAGTGAAGGTTATTGGATTACTAATTTGCAACAAGTAAAGAGTGAAAGGATAATACAAGTAGAATCCTTAGCCAAACTTTGGAGCAACCATGTTCAGTGCTTCCACGCACAGTGGACAAGAGTTGCAGTTCATGAACTAAATAACCCATTTGGGTATTTTGTTCAGATCATTAGGGTATTTTGCATGATAATAACCATGTTATTGTACTTGAAAAATACAGAAGAATAAGTATCCCCTACCCCCCCCCCCACACACACAAAAACAGAGATATAACAACACAAAGCTATTGTCAAGCCTGGACGGACATACCAGAGACATCGACATAGAACAGCTCAGGACTGGAGGTCCAAGCAAACACGTTCAGTTTTGTGCCTAAAAGAACAAAAGGACTTGAGAAAGAAATCAAAGCAACAAACCTTGAAAGTATGCTCATCCTAACAAGGGAAGCAACACCTTGCATCAGCTGGTTCAAAGTGTGTCACAATCATGTTTTTCCTCTCCTCATTAAGCTCATGCACACTACAAACAGAAGGTTAAGTTGTGAATATGTTTCTTGATTTACAGAAAATGAAACAGGTCGATCCATTGGACACAAACCGTAGAGACATCTAAAACATCCCCATAAAAATGAAACAGGTCGATTCAGTTTGCATATCGACTTGAAGTGAGACTGTCAAACATAAAAATGTTCTTTGCTTATTACAGAAGTATAAGAGTATGTCTTGTTGGAGGTGCGTAACAATAGTATCAACTGAAACATGTGAACCTCATTTTGCGCACAATAAGGGTAGAATTTTATGTATCTTCTCTGCAAGAAACACAGATTCATCTGCTTCTTCTTTGAATTTTCTTTTTTCAGGTACTCAATAAAGAACTCTTTGGTCATATGACACCATACTTCTACACACTGCACATTTGCAATAAATCCACCTTTGACTAAATCCAACCAATTCACTTCATACAATTTTGGTCCAATTAGAAAATTCAGGTTAGTAATACGTTCGTCCTTTCTCACAAGGGTAGATGCCATAATATTAGCATGGTTAATTTATAATACACCAAGGCAAATAATGAGATCATGCATGATTATATGATGGGAACATACCAGTAAGACCAAGCTTGCAGTGATATTTAGTAATGCTGATGACTTTTCTGAACATACACGAGAAAAGGAGACAAAAAATGAATGTGACACTTTATTAAGATATGAAACCATAAACACCTCAATAATCAGATGATAGATTAATCCACCTCATCCACTAGAAGCAAGCCCAATGGTATCTCTTCCATTACCAGTGATGCGTCCGCTGCATTTCATGCCTCTCTGTTCTCACATGATGCTGGAAGATCATCATCGGTTCCTGTAACCTATGCCAAATTTATTAGTACATCATTTCAAATGTTGTTACCTGACTGGTTCAAACTGGCTGGCGGGCAGGTAAAATTCTGAAAGTTGTTCTGCCTGTACAAAAATGTGTTGTTCTTGATGTTCTAATAAAAAGGTTCATGAATTAACCAACAAAAGAAAACAAATCATGATTTACCTGCTATATGTTGCAGAGGCACACAATCATATTTGACGAGTGTGATCCGTTATTCCCGGTGTTGTGCTAATGTTGGTTTTGATCTGTCACGCGTAGAGAGACAGCCATTGCTTCGGTGCACTTCTCTCCCAGTCCAAGATCTTCTCATCCTCCTCGGTGACATGGAAATCATCATAGTTCCTGATTAATGCAAGTACTAAATCATTAACGTGGATATTGTTTTTGCATTAACTGGACTGCATGTGCTCAAGCATGTGAGAAAGGGTTCCATGTCTGTGTCTATTGCCTTGTGAGACTTGTCCATCATTTCTTTCAAACGTTATTTAGAGGTATGATAATCATGACATAATGAAGCAATAAGATCCACACCTTTCTCAGTTTATTTGACTGAATTCAAACAAACAAACAAACAAAAACATAACTATGAGCATAACTCAATGAATAATTTAAAAATATATTCAAAAAGAACAATTCCTTAAGTGAGAAGAGCCTTTAATCGAAGCTCTAAATTTAGCTAGCATGTGAATCAAAAGTATGGCCTGCGTTGCAGTAAGCAATTTTCTGATCAACTAAAAATACATGTAGCGCCTCACAACACTAAAGGTGTTAGTACAAATTACAAACTGAAAATGAATAATGAATGTTTGAAAGACAAAAATGCAGCATGGAATGATTTTAAAAAGGTTAGTATCAGTACACCTTACTTGTGAACTACAATATGTTTAAGAAGGTCCATGTCCACCATGTCAAGGTCTACATCCGGGGAGTGGCACTGTAGCAGGTCGAGCTCATCGAGGAGCCGACCCAAGAGGTCCATGTCTTCAGTGGCACCCTCGAGCATTGGGCATGATCTTCTTTTTTGAAAGGATCCTAGGTGCATATGTGTCAGGTATTTAAATTCAGGGTGCTGCCCTTGTGTCAGTACTGTGATCATGAGCTTCATGTTGGCATGCTCGCGTTGTTAAAATTGGAGTGCACCATGAATAATTGCTATTACTCAATCCAAGTTTTAGTGAGAACATAAGGCCTGATAATTAGTATGGTGGCTGTGTTGGATTGAGTATTAGGATGACAATTATGTTGTTCTAGTTTAAACAGTATGGATCTGGCCTTGAAAGTAGAACATTACCTTTACATGTCAATGACATGCTTATTATTGCCACCTTTGCTCGTGTCCTATATGTTTCTCCTCCCACTATTTTTTTATTATTGTTCTGAATCAGTACATAATTGCATCTTGGTGCCAGTTGTAATATTTTTCACATGTGGCTTTCTCTTTTAGGTTGTGCAGATGGAAAATATGAATGGTCGCAAACGTGTCGAAGAAGGGGAGCTTTGTGATAGGAGAAATCAGAAATGGTGATTGGTCCATTTCTTACAAATTAATCACTATAGGCAGTTGTTATGCCAACATGTTTTTTATTATATTTCCCTTCGGCGGGAAGAGGAGTTGATCTCAACAGAAATTGTACATCATGATGAGTTATACAAATTTGCAGCTAAAACTATGATAGTTAACTGACTACAAAATTTAGATGCAAGTTTAGTTATAGTTTTCCTTACAATCAGTAGGAAAGCGTCAACACAAACAAAAATAGCGTGTGAGTTTCTACATGAGATCAAAACCACTAACTTTTTGCCAGTTGCAATGCATCTATAAGGCTTGGCCCATAGAGAAATTCAATTGATTCTTTCCAAATGATCTTTCGTAAATGCTAGGCATGGGGCTAGGAAATCAGGAACTACTAAACAAGTTGAAATTCGGCAACAGTTAATCGTTTGTGTCACTCCTCTTTTTTTATTTACACGAACCCAACAACAAAACAGCCCGTATAGGCAAGAGTGCAGCACAGACTGGTTCTATGAACCAGACCCTTATTATGAAACAACGAAGAACCAACGATGAGGTGGATGAAGCCACGAAAGAATTGATTATTGTATAAGCAATTGATCAATTGTCCATTGTGATCGTATAAACACACAAAACTTGTTTGAATTGTGCATACTAATAAAACATTTCAATCATACCAATCATCACAAGAAAAAAGAATCACATGCATAATATTCTCAAATGTTATAACTGAATAGAAAAAAGAATCACATGCATAATGTAAACTCACCAGACTACTGTTCATATGCCTCGCTGAGTGATAAGTGCACTGTGATGCTCCTCCTCTCCACTGCTTGGTGAGCAGTGTGCTGGCAGTTGTCCTCCTGAAGCCGGAGATGAACAAACATGTATAAGAATTAAGAAGGAATATGCATAATGTCGCAGCCAGAAATCCACTTTGATATAACAAAAATAGCTTCAACACAATGGCAACGTAGAAGAAACACACGGACAATGTGATCCCAAAAGCAATGAACGCCGACCGGATCAGCTAACAAATACCATACTTGTAACTGATTGAGTCAGATCTGAGCCAAACAACCCAGTGGCTGCTCCCCGAAACAACCCAGGGCGAGACAGGGGATAAATTGAGAGGTGTGTCTGCTCAATGGCTCCATTAGCATCATCCTTATTCCCAACAAAACTACATCCATTTCCCTGCTCGCTGCAACCTAAAAATCACACTCCTCCATATCGACTTGAATAGCACCCTCCAAATCTCCCAACTTCAGTTTGCATTTGGTTCACGACAATGCCTAATTCTGCTTCACGACAACCTGATTCACTACTGTTTTTGTCTTCACTACTAAACAAGGTTAGTACTATGTTGAATCCAAGTCCTTGAGAACAACAGAAACAGAAGTATGAAGAATAGAGTTGACGCACCTTAGTGATATTTGATATTTCTGCACATCCGAGGAGGATGGGGGTGGGGTGGCACTGGCATCCTCGCTTTGAATTTTTTAAATAGCAGTACGGGTCGGCGTCGATGGAAGGGCTGCTTGAAAGTCGCCTAGAGGGGGGGGTGAATAGGGTGAATCTGAAATTTATAAACTTAAACACAACTACAAGCCGGGTTAGTGTTAGAAATATGAACGAGTCCGAGAGAGAGGGTGAAAAACAAATCGCGGGCAAATAAAGAGTGAGACACGATGATTTGTTTTACCGAGGTTCGGTTCTTGCAAACCTACTCCCCGTTGAGGTGGTCACAAAGACCAGGTCTCTTTCAACCCTTTCCCTCTCTCAAATGGTCACTTAGACCGAGTGAGCTTCTCTTCTCAATCAAATGGGACACAAAGTCCCTGCAAGGACCACCACACAATTGGTGTCTCTTGCCTTGGTTACAATTGAGTTGATCACAAGAAAGAATGAGAAAAAGAAGCAATCCAAGCGCAAGAGCTCAAATGAGCACAAGTCACTTTCTCACTAGTCACTATTTGATTTGGAATGGACTATGGACTTGGGATAGGATTTGATCTCTTTGGCGTGTCTTGTATTGAATGCTATAGCTCTTGTAAGGTGTAGGAAGTTGGAAAACTTGGATGCAATGAATGGTGGGGTGGTTGGGGTATTTATAGCCCCAACTACCAAAAGTGGTCGTTGGGAGGCTGGCTGTCGCATGGCACAGAAGACAGTCCGGTGCGCCACCGGACACTGTCCGGTGCGCCTGCCACGTCACCCGGCCGTTGGATTCTGACCATTGGAGCTTCTGTCTTCTGGGGCACCGGACAGTCCGGTGGTGCACCGGACAGGCACCGTTTACTGTCCGGTGTGCCATCTGGCTCTGCTCTGACTCTGGCGCGCACTGTAGCGCATTTAATGCCTTTTGCAGACGACCGTTGGCGCGAAGTAGCCGTTGCTCCGCTGGCACACCGGACAGTCCGGTGAATTATAGCGGAGTGGCCTCTAGAATTCCCGAAGGTGAGCAGTTCGGAGTTGGAGACCCTGGTGCACCGGACACTGTCCGGTGGCACACCAGACACTGTCCGGTGGCACACCGGACAGTCCGGTGCGCCAGACCAGGGCACACTTCGGTTGACTTTTGCTCTCTCTATTTGAATCCTTTGTCGGTCTTTTTATTGGTTTGTTGTGAACCTTTGGCACCTGTAGAACTCATAGTCTAGAGCAAACTAGTTAGTCCAATTATTTGTGTTTGGCAATTCAACCACCAAAATCAATTTAGGAAAAGGTGTAAGCCTATTTCCCTTTCAATCTCCCCCTTTTTGGTGATTGATGCCAACACAAACCAAAGCAAGTATAGAAGTGCATAATTGAACTAGTTTGCAGAATGTAAGTGCAAAGGTTGCTTGGAATTGAACCAATAAATATTCTCATAAGATATGCATGGATTGACTTCTTCATTTTTAACATTTTGGACCACGCTTGCACCACATGTTTTGTTTTTGCAAATTCTTTTGTAAATTCTTTTCAAAGACCTTTTGCAAATGGTCAAAGGATAAAAGAGTAATATTTTTGAGAAGCATTTTCAAGATTTGAAATTTTCTCCCCCCGTTTCAAATGCTTTTCCTTTGACTAAACAAAACTCCCCCTTAGTGAAATCCTCCTCTTAGTGTTCAAGAGGGTTTTAGATATTAATTTTGAAAGAGGTGTACCAATTTGAAATTATATCAAAAACAAAATACCAATTGGAAAATTCAACATTTGAACAATCTTTTCTTAACACAATTTTCGAAATTGGTGGTGGTGCGGTCCTTTTGCTTTGGGCTATTCTCCCCCTTTGGCATGAATCGCCAAAAACGGATACTTGAGTGAAATATAAGCCCCTTATAACTACTTTCTCCCCCTTTGGTGAACAAAATATGAGTGAAGATTATACCAAAGTTGGAGAGCAATGTGGAGTGACGGCGAAGGATGAGTAATTTGATGGAGTGGAGTGGAAGCCTTTGTCTTCGCCGAAGACTCCAATTCCCTTTCAATCTATGACTTGGTTTGAAATACACTTGAAAACACATTAGTCATAGCATAAAAGAGATATGATCAAAGGTATATTTATGAGCTATGTGTGCAAAACATCAAAAGAAATTCCAAGAATCAAGAATATTTAGCTCATGCCTAAGTTTGTTAAAGGTTTGTTCATCTAGTGGCTTGGTAAAGATATCGGCTAATTGTTCTTTGGTGTTAATATATATAATCTCGATATCTCCCTTTTGTTGGTGATCCCTTAGAAAATGATACCGAATGGCTATGTGTTTGGTGCGGCTATGCTCAACGGGATTATCCGCCATGCGAATTGCACTCTCATTATCACATAGAAGAGGAACTTTGGTTAATTTGTAACCATAGTCCCTAAGGGTTTGCCTCATCCAAAGCAATTGCGCGCAACAATGGCCTGCGACAATGTACTCGGCTTCGGCGGTAGAAAGAGTTATGGAATTTTGCTTCTTTGAAGCCCAAGACACCAGAGACCTTCCCAAGAACTGGCAAGTCCCCGATGTGCTCTTTCTATTAATTTTACACCCTACCCAATCGGCATCCGAATAACCAATTAAATCGAATGTGGATCCCCTAGGGTACCAAAGGCCAAACTTAGGAGTATAAACTAAATATCTCAAGATTCGTTTTATGGCCCTAAGGTGAGCTTCCTTAGGATCGGCTTGGAATCTTGCACACATGCATACGGAAAGCATAATATCCGGTCGAGATGCACATAAATATAGTAAAGAACCTATCATCGACCGGTATACCTTTTGATCTACGGATCTACCTCCCGTGTTGAGGTCGAGATGCCCATTGGTTCCCATAGGTGTCTTGATGGGCTTGGCATCCTTCATCCCAAACTTGTTTAGAATGTCTTGAATATACTTCGTTTGGCTAATGAAGGTGCCCTCTTGGAGTTGCTTCACTTGAAAACCTAAGAAGTACTTCAACTCCCCCATCATAGACATCTTGAATTTTTGTGTCATGATCCTACTAAATTCCTCACATGTAGATTCGTTAGTAGACCCAAATATAATATCATCAACATAAATTTGGCATACAAACAAATCATTTGCAAGAGTTTTAGTAAATAAAGTAGGATCGGCCTTTCCGACTTTGAAGCCATTAGTGATAAGGAAATCTCTTAGGCATTCATACCATGCTCTTGGGGCTTGCTTAAGCCCATAAAGCGCCTTAGAGAGTTTGTAAACATGGTTAGGGAACTCACTATCTTCAAAGCCGGGAGGTTGCTCAACATAGACCTCTTCCTTGATTGGTCCATTGAGGAAGGCACTTTTCACATCCATTTGGTAAAGCTTGAAGCCATGGTAAGCAGCATAGGCAAGTAAAATGCGAATTGATTCTAGCCTAGCCACGGGTGCATAGGTTTCACCGAAATCCAAACCTTCGACTTGTGAATATCCCTTGGCCATAAGTCGGGCTTTGTTCCTTGTCACCACACCATGCTCATCTTGTTTGTTGCGGAAGACCCACTTGGTTCCTACAACATTTTGGTTAGGACGTGGAACTAAATGCCATACCTCATTCCTTGTGAAATTGTTGAGCTCCTCTTGCATCGCCACCACCCAATCCGAATCTTGAAGTGCTTCATCTACCCTGTGTGGCTCAATAGAGGAAACAAAAGAGTAATGTTCACAAAAAAGAGCAACACGAGATCGAGTAGTTACCCCCTTTTGAATATCGCTGAGGATGGTGTTCACAGGGTGATCTCGTTGTATTGCTTGGTGGACTCTTGGGTGGGGCGGTCTTAGAACTTGTTCATCTTCCTTGTCTTGATCATGGGCATCTCCCCCTTGATCATTGCTCTCCTCTTGAGGTGGCTCATCTTCTTGATCTTCTCCTTCATCATTTTGAGCCTCATCCTCATCTTGAGTCGGTGGAGATGCTTGCATGGAGGAAGATGGTTGATCTTGTGCTTGTGGAGGCTCTTCGGATTCCTTAGGACACACATCCCCAATGGACATGTTCCTTAGCACGACGCATGGAGCCTCTTCATCATCTAGCTCATCAAGATCAACTTGCTCTACTTGAGAGCCGTTAGTCTCATCAAACACAATGTCACAAGAAACTTCAACTAGTCCAGAGGACTTGTTAAAGACTCTATATGCCCTTGTGTTTGAATCATATCCTAGTAAAAAGCCTTCTACAGCCTTAGGAGCAAATTTTGATTTTCTACCTCTTTTAACAAGAATAAAGCATTTGCTACCAAAGACTCTAAAATATGAAACATTGGGCTTTTTCCGGTTAGGAGTTCATATGATGTCTTCTTGAGGATTCGGTGTAGATACAACCGGTTGATGGCGTAGCAAGCGGTGTTGAGCGCCTCGGCCCAAAACCGATCCGAAGTCTTGTACTCATCAAGCATGGTCCTTGCCATGTCCAATAGAGTTATATTCTTCCTCTCCACTACACCATTTTGTTGTGGCGTGTAGGGAGAAGAGAACTCATGCTTGATGCCCTCCTCCTCAAGGAAGCCTTCGATTTGTGAGTTCTTGAACTCCGTCCCGTTGTCGCTTCTAATCCTTTTAATCCTTAAGCCGAACTCATTTTGAGCCCGTCTCAAGAATCCCTTTAAGGTCTCTTGGGTATGAGATTTTTCCTGTAAAAAGAACACCCAAGTGAAGCGAGAATAGTCATCCACAATAACTAGACAGTACTTACTCCCGCCGATGCTTATGTAAGCAATCGGGCCAAATAGGTCCATGTGTAGGAGCTCGAGTGGCCTGTCAGTCGTCATGATGTTCTTGTGTGGATGATGAACACCAACTTGCTTCCCTGCCTGACATGCGCTACAAATCCTGTCTTTCTCAAAATGAACATTTGTTAGTCCCAAAATGTGTTCTCCCTTTAGAAGCTTGTGAAGATTCTTCATTCCAACATGTGCTAGTCGGCGATGCCAGAGCCAGCCCATGTTAGTCTTAGCAATTAAGCAAGTGTCGAGTTCAGCTTTATCAAAATCAACTAAGTATAGCTGACCCTCTAACACTCCCTTAAATGCCACTGAATCATCACTTCTTCTAAAGACAGTAACACCTATATCCGTAAAAAGACAGTTGTAACCCATTTTACATAATTGCGAAACTAAAAGCAAGTTGTAATCTAAAGAATCTACAAGAAAAACATTGGAAATGGAATGGTCAGGTGATATAGCTATTTTACCCAATCCTTTGACCAAACCTTGATTCCCATCCCTGAATGTGAGAGCTCGTTGGGGATCTTGGTTTTTCTCGTAGGAGGAGAACATCTTCTTCTCCCCTGTCATATGGTTTGTGCACCCACTGTCGATGATCCAACATGAGCCCCCGAATGCATAAACCTACAAAACAAGTTTAGTTCTTGATTTTAGGTACCCAAATGGTTTTGGGTCCTTTGACATTAGATACAAGAACTTTCGGTACCCAAACACAAGTCTTTGACCCCTTGTGCTTGCCCCCAACATATTTGGCAACTACCTTGTCGGATTTGTTAGTTAAAACATAAGATGCATCAAAAGTTTTAAATGAAATGTTAGGATCATTTGATGTATTAGGAGTCTTCTTCTTAGGCAATTTTGCATGGGTTGATTGCCTAGAGCTAGATGTCTCACCCTTATACATAAAAGCATGTTTAGGGCCAGAGTGAGACTTCCTAGAGTGAATTCTCCTAATTTTGTGCTCGGGATAACCGGCAGGGTACAAAATGTAACCCTCGTTATCCTGAGGCATGGGAGCCTTGCCCTTAACAAAGTTAGACAATCTTTTAGGAGGGGCATTAAGTTTGACATTGTCCCCCTTTTGGAAGCCAATGCCATCCTTGATGCCAGGGCGTCTCCCACTATAGAGCATGCTTCTAGCAAATTTAAAATTTTCATTTTCTAAGTCATGCTCATTAATTTTGGCATTAAGTTGAGCTATGTGATCATTTTGTTTCTTAATTAAAGCTAGGTGATCATGAATAGCATCAACATTAATGTCTCTACATCTAGTGCAAATGGAAACATGCTCAACGGTAGATGTAGAGGGTTTGCAAGATTTTAGTTCAACAATCTTAGCATGTAAAATGTCATTTTCACTTCTAAGATTGGAAATGGTAACATTGCAAACATCTAAGTCCTTAGCCTTAGCAATTAATCTTTCATTCTCGTTTCTAAGGCTAGCAAGAGAGATATTCAATTCTTCAATCTTAGCAAGTAAACTAACATTATCATCTCTAAGATTGGAAATTGAATCATCACATACATTTGAATCAACCTTAGCAATTATTTTAGCATTTTCATTTCTAAGATTGGCAATAATATCATGGCAAGTGCTTAGCTCACTAGATAGTTTTTCACATTTTTCTACTTCTAGAGCGTAAGCATTTTTAACCTTAACATGCTTCTTATTTTCCTTAATTAGGAAGTCCTCTTGGGAGTCCAAGAGTTCATCCTTCTCATGAATAGCACTAATTAATTCATTTAATTTTTCCTTTTGTTGCATGTTTAGGTTGGCAAAAAGGGTGCGCAAATTATCCTCTTCATCACTAGAATTATCCTCATCACTAGAGGTTGCATATTTAGTGGAGGATTTTGATTTTACCTTCTTCCTTTTGCTGTCCTTTGCCATGAGGCACTTGTGGCCGACGTTGGGGAAGAGGAGTCCTTTGGTGACGGCGATGTTGGCGGCGTCCTCGTCGGATGAGGAGTCGGTGGAGCTTTCGTCGGAGTTCCACTCGCGGCACACATGGGCATCGCCACCCCTCTTCTTGTGGTACCTCTTCTTTTCTCTCCTCTTGCCCTTCTTGTCATTATCCCTGTCACTGTCACTTGATAATGGACATTTTGCAATAAAGTGACCGGGCTTACCACACTTGTAGCACACTTTCTTGGAGCGGGATTTGTAGTCCTTTCCCCTACTTTGCTTGAGGATTTGGCGAAAGCTTTTGATGATGAGCGCCATCTCCTCATTGTCGAGCTTGGAGGCATCAATGGGGAGTCTACTTGATGTAGACTCTTCCTTCTTCTCCTCTGTTGCCTTGAATGCGACCGGTTGTGCTTCGTGCGTGGAGGGGCCATCTTGCTCAATGATTTTCTTTGAGCCTTTGATCATCAACTCAAAGCTCACAAATTTTCCTATTACTTCCTCGGGAGACATTAGTGTATATCTAGGATCACCACGTATTAATTGAACTTGCGTAGGGTTAAGAAAAACGAGTGATCTAAGAATAACCTTGACCATTTCATGGTCATCCCATTTGGTGCTCCCGAGGTTGCGCACTTGGTTCACCAAGGTCTTGAGCCAGTTGTACATTTCTTGTGGCTCCTCCCCTTG
Source organism: Zea mays (assembly GCF_902167145.1). Taxonomy (NCBI): domain Eukaryota; kingdom Viridiplantae; phylum Streptophyta; class Magnoliopsida; order Poales; family Poaceae; genus Zea; species Zea mays. The sequence continues at coordinate 129,006,805 of NC_050104.1, forward strand.
GCGAAGCCGGAAGCGACCGAGCTCCCCCTCGATCGTCTCTCGCTTGGTGATCTTGGTCACCTCGTCTCCTTCGTGCGCGGTTTTGAGTATGTCCCAAATCTCTTTGGCGCTCTTCAATCCTTGCACCTTGTTATACTCCTCTCGACTTAGAGAGGTGAGGAGTATAGTGGTGGCTTGGGAGTTGAAGTCCACGATTTGGGCCACCTCGTCCTCATCATAATCTTCATCCCCTACGGATGGTACCTGTACACCAAACTCAACAACATCCCATATACTTTTGTGGAGTGAGGTTAGGTGATATCTCATCATATCACTCCACCTAGAATAATCTTCACCGTCAAATGTCGGTGGTTTGCCTAATGGGACGGAAAGTAATGGAGTATGCTTAGGAATGTGAGGATAGTGTAGGGGGGTCTTACTGTACTTCTTGCGCTCTTGGCGCTTAGAAGTGACGGACGCGGCGTCGGATCCAGATGTAGAGGGCGAGGAAGAATCGGTCTCGTAGTAGACCACTTTCTTCATTTTCTTCTTCTTCTCGCCACTCTTGTGTGATCGAATGCGCGAAGGGGATCCATCCTTCTTATTATTGGCGGACTCCCTTGATGGAGCCTTCCCGTGGATTGTACCGGACTTTTCACCGTCGATCACCATCTTCTTGGCGTGATCTCCCGACATCACTTCGAGCGGTTAAGCTATAATGAAGCACCGGGCTTTGATACCAATTGAAAGTCGCCTAGAGGGGGGTGAATAGGGCGAATCTGAAATTTATAAACTTAAGCACAACTACAAGCCGGGTTAGCGTTAGAAATATGAACGAGTCCGAGAGAGAGGGTGAAAAACAAATCGCGGGCAAATAAAGAGTGAGACACGATGATTTGTTTTACCGAGGTTCGGTTCTTGCAAACCTACTCCCCGTTGAGGTGGTCACAAAGACCGGGTCTCTTTCAACCCTTTCCCTCTCTCAAATGGTCACTTAGACCGAGTGAGCTTCTCTTCTCAATCAAACGGGAGTACGGGACACAAAGTCCCCGCAAGGACCACCACACAATTGGTGTCTCTTGCCTTGGTTACAATTGAGTTGATCACAAGAAAGAATGAGAAAAAGAAGCAATCCAAGCGCAAGAGCTCAAATGAACACAAGTCACTTTCTCACTAGTCACTATTTGATTTGGAATGAACTATGGACTTGGGAGAGGATTTGATCTCTTTGGTGTGTCTTGTATTGAATGCTATAGCTCTTGTAAGGTGTAGGAAGTTGGAAAACTTGGATGCAATGAATGGTGGGGTGGTTGGGGTATTTATAGCCCCAACTACCAAAACTGGCCGTTGGGAGGCTGGCTGTCGCATGGCACATCGGACAGTCCGGTGCGCCACCGAACACTGTACGATGCGCCTGCCACATCACACGGCCGTTGGATTCTAACTGTTGGAGCTTCTGTCTTCTGGGGCACCGGCCAGTCTGGTGGTGCACCGGACATGCACTGTTTACTGTCCGGTGCGCCATCTGGCTCTGCTCTGACTCTGGCACGCACTGTAGCGCATTTAATGCCTTCTGCAGACGACCGTTGGCGCGAAGTAGTCGTTGCTCCGCTGGCACACCGGACAGTCCGGTGAATTATAGCGGAGCGACCTCCAGAATTCCCGAAGGTGAGCAGTTCGGAGTTGGAGACCCTGGTGCACCGGACACTGTCCGGTGGTGCACCGGACAGTCCGGTGCGCCAGACCAGGGCACACTTCGATTGACTTTTGCTCTCTCTATTTGAATCCTTTGTCGGTCTTTTTATTGGTTTGTTGTGAACCTTTGGCACCTGTAGAACTCATAGTCTAGAGCAAACTAGTTAGTCCAATTATTTGTGTTGGGCAATTCAACCACCAAAATCAATTTAGGAAAAGGTGTAAGCCTATTTCCCTTTCACTGCTCCATCGAAGGGAGTCCGATGGAAGGGCGCATACTAAGGTCGTGGACGGCGGCGAGATGGATGGGGTCACGGAGGGGAGCTTGGGGTGGGGATCATGGGCGGGGGCGGGATGGACGGGGGAGAATCTGGGAGGCGTTGCTGGCGTGGCCGGGGACTGAGGGAGGTCGCGGATGGGAGGCGCTGTAGGATCTACTGACCGCCGGGATCTACTTCTTGTCGTCGTGACCACCTACCCCACGCGCTCGCGGTCCTCCTCTCCTCGTCGACCCGACCAGTAGTAGAGCCAAATATCTGGGCATCTATCCGCTGTCTCGTCGCGGGCGAATGCAACGGACGGCGTGATGACGCAGGGTGCCACATCGTACTTGACCAAATTTCAATTGAGAAGGAGACGCAATGACGGTGAATGCCTCACGCAATCTTGCACGGTTTCTTTTTGGTAAATGCTTCGTTCCCAATGCGCGAATGAATGAGTGGTGCCAATCCTGCTATCCGAGACGACGACTTGGACTTGGAATTCTCGAGTCTTCGCCGGATCCTCCCCTCGTGGACTCGCCGTAGTAAAAAAACCCCAGCCACACGACACAAAAACAAGCAAGGCAAATCGCAGACAGTGCAGCAGCTACGCTACGGCGACGCAATGCAAGCGCGAGGATGAAAAGAGGTTGGACACTGACCGTGGAGCATGGCAAAGAGGCTGCTGTTGGGGAGGTAGTCGTAGACGAGGTGCTTCTCGTCCTTGGAGAAGTAGTAGGCGCGAACGGGGAGCACGTTCCGGTGCTCCACCCTGCCGAGCGCCTCCATGTGCGCGTCGAACTCGCGCCGCTGCTGTGGGGGACAGATATCCCCCGGGTCCACTGGAAGGGTAAAAGACCTCACGGAAGGCCCAAGGGCCCAATAAAACGTAAGGTCACTCCTTCATGGGCCTAGAGAGGAACGACCAGTGAAGCAGATCGACATAAGGCCAGGTTGGTGCAAGCCCGGACGGCCCCACAGCGTTGAGCAAGCGACCGCAACAGAAGATCCGACTTTCCCGCGCTGAAGCCCCGTACCACGGAACCAGGCGAGGATAAGTCGGCAGAATCATAGGAAGATAGACTCAAACGGTTCACTATCTTTTAGGTGCACATTGTTATCATATCCACATGTATTGCCTCACGATCGAATATATAAGGCCTAGGGGGCACCCCTTCAGATCGATCCCACTACTCAGTCATCCACCTCAACTCTCTACGTTCTCGCTTTAGAGAGCTACCTTGTAACCCATTACACAAAGCATACTCGCCAGGACGTAGGGTGTTACGCATCTCAAAGCGGGCCAAACCTGTAAACACTGTCCATTGTTCCTCGTGCATCTGGCACGAACCATTTAGCTACAGTCGGCGACACCGTCCTACTCCTAAAACACCTTGAGGGGCAACCCCGGGTGTGCGGTCGGACACAAAACACCGACAGCTGGCGCGCCAGGTAGGGGGTGTGTCGACGATCTAAGCTAGCTCAATGGCCATCACCTTCCACAGCAAGATCACCCTCCGTCCCGGATCCGTATTCTGCTTTGGAACGATCTCATCCATAGCAGATGAAGAGGGAACTCTACACCGCATTGCAGATCCACCGAAAAAGAAGTCTCCTCCAACAAACTTCGAAAATATCGGAGAAGCGCAACCTCCAGCTTCCGGAAAAAGATCGCCTTCAGAAAGCCAGGGGCCGAGGGCTCGCTGACCCGGAGAACTCCACTGTCTACTTCCCCGACGAAAGAATGGACACAGATCGCAAGGAAGAAAGAGACCAGGAGGAAGCAAGTTGTTCTTTCCGTGCCTCCGCCCTCAAAGGAGAACGGAAAGAAGATCGCCATGACAGCCGCACCATTCTACCCCGACGTTCTTTTCATCGGGAGAGTGGAGTCGCCCCCCGTCTCCTACGACGAGCCGACCGCGGCCGGAGAAGAACCACCTCAGCGGGAATCCCGCCGACGGAGAAACCGGCGCCGAAATATTCGGCGACATCACGAGGCCGGAGAACGGGATCCGGAGCAACCTGTTTCGCGGGACGAGGTCTCGGAGATAGGAGAAACTCCGGAGGAACGCGTCTTCAGAGAACGAAGGAACTCCCCCCGACGTGATCGCCGACGAGCTCAGGAACAAGCCGAGCAAGACGCGAGGCAGCGCCGGGAAAATCCCCTCTTCGGGCGCAACCTGAATCCCGACTTCGCCCGAGCCATGAACACGCCGAGTGAAGTCGGAGGGGTACTAGCTCGGATAGCTGATGGACTCCCTCGGACTCCCGACGCCGAGGGCTATCGACGACTGTTCACCCAGGCAGCCAACCATCTTCTACCGCTCGCTCACCCGCCGAACGATCTACGACACGCCATCAACAGTCGCCGGGACGCGCGAAGCTCCATCAACGCTTCACGTGAACGACGGCATGAGAATGAGATCCGCCGCCGGGAGGAGTACGACAGGGATCATGGCATCCCAGCTCGAAGTCAGGCCACCAGAACCGAGTCAGCAACGGCCTCGACTGCGGTACTACCCGGGGACGGTCGAGGAACCACAACAACTACTCCCCTCCCCGGGACAAACATCATCCCCGACGACAGGAGGACATGTGTGGAGTGACAGCCCTTACTCCACGCCTTAGGGCCATTCAGTGGCCCCCTAACTTCAAGGTATCCAATGTCGACAAATATGAACCTAAGCAGGATCCAGGAGGCTGGCTGGCCGTCTACACCACCACCGCCTGAGCCGCCGGAGCATCCGAGGACGTGATGACTGCGTACTTACCCATTGTCCTCGGGCAAGACGCACTGCAATGGCTACGACATCTACCTCGACACTGCATCGACGACTGGAGCGACTTCAGTCGACGCTTCACCACCAACTTTCAGTCCCTCTCCGACAAACCAGCGCAACCATGGGACCTCAAATCCATCAAGCGTCGGGGGGACGAAACTCTCCGGTCATACCTCAAAAGGTTCCAGACCATGAGAAATCGTATCCCCGAGGTCACGGAGGCGGCCGTGATCGAGGACTTCTACAGAGGATCCAATGACTCGGCCTTCGTCCGAGCCATACTGCAAAAAGCGCCGACTACCTCCGAGCAGTTGTTCCGGGAAGCCGACCTCTACATCACCGCCGGCGAGCGAGCTCAAGACCTCATTGGGGGGAGCGAAGCCCGCACCGGCAGCACCACGACGTGACGCGAACCAGCAACCCGACAAACGCTGGGAGAAGAGACCGCACGAAGAAGTGCACGCCGCCGGACCACCTACCTCTCGCGCCTAGGGAGGACCTCGCGGAGGCGAGCACACGCTAGACGACATCCTTGACGCCCAGTGCCTGTACCACAAGGACATGCGCCACACCCTTCGGAACTGCAGGGACTTCAAGCACTCCGTCGGACACGGCCGACCCTTCCAACCTCTACCTCCTCCTCCGCCGTGGGGAGGACCAGAAGAACCACGACAACCCCAGCAGCAGGAGGAGGGAGGAGGAGGAGCCTTCCCACGTGTTGACAGGGAGGTCAACGTCATCTTCGGCGGACACGGATCGCAGGACAACAGAAGACAACAAAAGCTCAACGATCGCCAGATATTGATGGCGACCACCGGTCCTCCCGCTCCGTACCGATGGTCGGAGCACCCGATCACTTTCACTCGGGCAGATCAATGGCTCAACTTCGACCACCCAGGCAAATACCCGCTCCTCGTCGATCCGGTGATCCGAGAGAGCAGGGTGAAAAAGGTGTTAGTGGACGGGAGGAGCAGCATCAACGTCACCTTCCCCCGGACACTCTAAGGCTTGGGAGTTCACCTCAAAGAGCTCCGTGAGTCAGACACTCCTTTCTTCGGTATCATGCCGACTGAAGGGGAATACCCGCTGGGCCACATCTACATGCCCGTCACCTTCGGAACTCCGGAGAACTACAGAACCGAGTTCCTGAGGTTCGAAGTGGCCAACTTCGACTGCGGGTACAACGCCATCATCGGGAGGCCAGGATTGGCAAAATTCATGGCCATCCCGCATTACACGTACATGATATTGAAGATGCCAGGACCACAACAAATCATAACTGTACGCGCTGACTTCCAAGGCGCTGCAGAATGTTTTCGAGTGGCCATCCAAGCAGCCCTCACCACAAAACCATCGCCGACTTCTTCAGCGCAGGCGAACTCTAAGCCTGAGGAAGACCTTGCGGCACCGGCGAATGAAGCTCAAGCCGCGACCTCTATGCGGCCGACTGAAGAAACTAAAAGGATCAACCTGGGGTTTGCTGATGAACGCAAGACCGCCATCATCAGCTCCAGCCTGGACGATAAATAGGAAGGCGCGCTCGTCCGGTTTCTGCAAGACAACCGAGACGTATTCGCGTGGCAACCTGCGGATATGCCGGGAGTCCTGAGAGAACTGGCCGAGCACAAATTGAAGGTCTACCCCCAGGCAAGGCCGATTCGGCAAAAACTACGTCGCTTCACGCCCGACAAAAGAGAGGCCATTCGCGCTGAGATGGCTCGCTTGGTCGCGGCTGGGTTTATTAGAGAGGTGTTACATCCCGAGTGGTTAGCCAACCCTGTTCTTGTACTCAAAAAGAATAAAGTGGATTGGCGCATGTGCGTCGACTATACAGATCTCAACAAACATTGTCCAAAGGACCCCTTCGGGCTCCCTAGGATAGATCAGGTGGTAGACTCCACCGCTGGATGTTCTGTGATGTCTTTCCTAGACTGCTATTCCGGATACCATCAGATTAGTTTGGCAAAGGAAGACGAGGAAAAAACAGCATTCATCACTCCATTCGGTGCTTTTTGCTATACCTCCATGCCGTTTGGCCTCAAAAACGCTGGAGCGACTTATCAGAGAGCCATTCAAACATGCTTAGCCGATCACTGGGGCAAGCGTGTGGAAGCTTACGTAGATGATGTGGTAATCAAAACGGAGAACTCGGAAAACTTCATCGAAGACTTACAGCTGGTTTTCAACAGCCTGCGGCGGTATCGATGGAAGCTTAATCCCAAAAATGTGTCTTTGGCGTACCAGTAGGAAAGCTACTCGGATTTATTGTCAGCCACCGGGGAATTGAAGCTAATCCGGATAAGATTGAAGCTATCCTGAAAATGGAGGCACCACGATCACAAAAGAAGGTTCAGCGACTTACCGGATGTATGGCAGCTCTGAGCAGATTTATATCCAGGCTGGGAGAAAAAGGTTTACCATTTTACAAGCTACTCAAGAAAGTGGATAAGTTTCAGTGGACTTCAGAAGCACAGGAAGCTCTAGATGCACTGAAAAAATTCTTGACAACGCCACCAGTACTGAAGCCGCCACGGCGAGCCACATCAACTCAACCAACCGAAGATCTGTTGCTGTATATCTCTTGCACGACTCACGTGGTAAGCACCGCGTTGGTAGTCGAGCGAGCAGAAGAAGGACATGCCTACCCAGTGCAACATCCTGTTTATTTCATCAGTGAAGTTCTGGGTCCCTCGAAGAAAAAGTATCCTCAAGTTCAGAAGCTATTATATGCAGTACTTCTAACTGCCCGCAAGCTACATCACTACTTTGACGACCACAAAGTCATAGTAGTCACTGGTTTTCCGATAGGGGATATTCTTCACAACAAGGAAGCCATTGGCCGAATAGCAAGTGGGCTTGTGAGCTGGGATCTCATGACATTGAATTTCGACCTCGCACTGCCATCAAAACTCAAGCATTGGTTGACTTCGTATCAGAATGGACTGAACAACAAGTAACAGAGAACCCAGAAATTGCAGAAGTATGGCAGATGTATTTTGATGGCTCGCTGAAGCTGCAGGGAGCAGGCGCGGGAATCCTCTTCATCGCACCTGGAGGCGAGCACCTCAAATATGCCCTCCAGTTGCTATTTCCAGCCTCTAACAATGCAGCCGAGTATGAAGCTTTGATCCATGGACTGAACATCGCCATATCATTAGGCATCAAGAGACTGATGGTATACAGAGATTCTTTGGTAGTCATAAGCCAGATAAACAAAGAATGAGACTGTTCGAATGATTCAATGGGAAAATACTGCACGGCCGTCCGAAAACTAGAAGATAAATTTGAAGGTCTGGAATTTCATCATGTAGAAAGAGATCGAAACATGGTAGCCGATGTATTGTCCAAGTTAGGATCCAGTCAAACTCAGGTCCCACCCGGAGTCTTTGTACAAGAAATACCACAGCCAAGCATCTCAATGGATCAGGCAGAAGAGTGTAATATCATGAATCAACCAGAGCCAGGCTCCGACGACTGGAGAAGGCTGATCATCAGATATATAAAGAATGAAGAGGAACCAGACGATAAAAATGCAGCCGAGCGCATCGCTAGACAGTCATCTCACTACACGCTCATTGGGGAGACACTATACAGAAGGGGCGCATCAGGCATCTTCATGAAATGCATCCTCTCATCTATTGGGAAGCGACTTCTAGATGAGGTCCATGTTGGACAATGTGGAATACACGCAGCGTCCAAGACACTGGTCGGGAAGGTCTTCAGGTCGGGATTCTATTGGCCAACGGCAAAAAGTGATGCTGTCGAGTTAGTTCGGAGGTGCGAAGCTTGCCAGTACTTGTCAAAGCAACAACATCTACCAGCACAGCAACTGCAGACCATACCGATGACTTGGCCCTTCGCATGCTGGGGGCTAGATATGATTGGACCTTTCAAGAAAGCTCAAGGAGGATACACCCACATGCTGGTAGCAATCGACAAATTCACTAAATGGATAGAGTTCAAACCCATTGCTTCTTTAACCTCAGCTAAAGCCATGGAATTCATACAAGACATAATATTCAGGTTCGGAATACCGAACAGTATCATAACCGACCTGGGATCCAACTTCACAAGTTCAGAGTTCTTCGATTTCTGCGAGCAAAAAAGCATTCAGGTCAAGTACGCTTCGGTAGCACACCCGAGAGCCAACGGGCAGGTCGAACGAGCTAATGGGATGATATTGGAGGCACTCAGGAAAAAGGTCTTCGATAAAAATGAAAAGTTCGCAGGAAAGTGGATAAGGGAATTGCCCTACGTTGTTTGGAGCCTAAGAACCCAACCTAGCTGAGCTCTTCATGGAAACACTCCTTTCTTCATGGTCTATGGGTCAGAGGCAGTACTACCTGCTGATCTCAAGTTTGGGGCGCCAAGGTTGATCTTTGAAAGCATAGCAGAGGCCGAAGCAACTAGGCTGGAAGATGTTGATGTACTCGAAGAAGAGCGGCTGAACGTAGTAATTCAATCGGCACAGAACCAGCAGACTCTGAGACGCTATCACGACAAGGCCGTGCGACAACGATCCTTTTCAGTGGGAGATTTCGTCCTCTGCCGAATTCTAACGGGGGAGGGACGGCACAAGTTATCGCCCTTATGGGAAGGACCATTCATAGTAGCAGAAGTCACTCGGCCGGGATCATATCGTCTCACTCAAATGGACGGCACAGAAATTGGGAACTCCTGGAATATAGAACACCTCAGGAAGTTTTATCCCTAGTTGTATTTCAAAAGCTATCGAGACGACAATGTACTCTGTAAAATGGGAAATATGTCATCAATAAAGAAAGGCTTCAAGAATACTCAGTTTGCTCATGATTGACTTGCATTCTTACTTAACTCAGGGTGACCACTATGCCCTGCTAACGGAGCAATCGGCTTAAGTCGGCAACGACTTAAGACGGTGCAACATGCTCGCGCTTACTTAACTCAGGGTGACCACTATGCCCTGCTAACGGAGCAATCGGCTTAAGTCGGCAATGACTTAAGACGGTGCAACATGCTCGTGCTTACTTAACTCAGGGTGGCCGCTATGCCCTGCTAACGGAGCAATCAGCTTAAGTCGGCAACGACTTAAGACGGTGTAACATGCTCGCGCTTACTTAACTCGGGGTGACCACTATGCCCTACTAATGGAGCAATCGGCTTAAGTCGGCGACGACTTAAGACGGTGCAACATGCTCGCGCTTACTTAACTCGAGGTGACCACTATGCCCTACTAACAGAGCAATCGGCTTAAGTCGGCAACGACTTAAGACGGTGCAACACGCTCGCGCTTACTCAACTCAGGGTGATCACCATGCCCTATTAACAAAAGCAATCGATTTAAGTCAGCAACAACTTAAGGCGATTTCGCATGCTTACGATTACTCATATAGGGGTGACTTCTATACCCCGTAAACAAGTTTCAAAACCATCACGCAGCATTTTACTACTGCAAATTTACGTACTGTTGAATTCTAAAACAATAGGAGAGTAGCAATATCATTCAAATGCTGAACTGGTGTCCTCTAACAAATATCCGACCATGCTAACCGCGCGCTCAAAGCACGCAAAATATTTCTCTATTTTGCAATATCTTTCTCAGGAGCAACCGACGAAGAAGGGCGACTTGAGGAATCAGGAGCAGCGTTCACGTCAGCCCTTATGTCTTCAGGAACAACCACGCCGGGTCTCCTCATCAAGATTCGCCCCGCGCGAATGGCTTTATCCATGGCTCTGTCGCGCTAGGCTCTCAGAGTAATGGAAGTTTCTTCAGCAACTTTGGCAGTCAATTGAGCGGTCTCTAGCTCCTGGGCGATGGATTTCTTGGAAGCATGGAATTCTTTGATAGCAGCATCCTTAGCCGATATCAACTGCCTGAGACGGATCACATCATCCGTGGATTCCTGTAGCTTACAACGATGATTGTCTAACTCCTCCATGGTAAAGCGATGGCTCCTCTCCAGGATGGTCAACGAGTTGCTAGAATCACGATACAGTCTGTCAAGATTGTCGTGAGAAGCGACAAGGGCACTTTTTTCTTCCTGCAAACAAGAATCAACTCCTTCAAACATCAAGCAAGAAATAAGAACACAACAATACAAGGCACAGTTTCACAAGTCACCTTTTCAGAATCAAGCTGAGCGCGAAGAGTAGAGTTCAGCGTCTTAGCGTCATTTAGAGCAGCAGAGACCTGGGCCAGCTCAGTCTGGCTTTGAGAATACTTTTCCTCAAAATCAGAACACCGCTGGACCAGTTCAGCCTGACCTTGAGAATGTTTTTCTTCAAGAATGGAAATCTGCCGAGCCATATCTAGCAAGAGACAATCAAGCAAAAAGAGTCAAAGTGTAAAGCAGTTCAATAAGGTAGACGAAGAGAAGCAAAAGAGTACTAACCAGCATTCGTCGCCTCCAAGTCAGAGACACGATGTTCGAGCAACACCGGATTCCAACGTGCCAGAGACGAAGCTCCTTCTGGAATAGAAACACCTTGCAACCTCAGCTGACTAGCCATCCCGTCCACCAATGCCTGATATGGAGAACAGATGAGCGTAATGACAGCAGTTCGTACGGTGTAAAAGTCAGGCCAGAATATATCACAGTACCTGGAGATTGGAGAAGAACGAAGGGACTCCCAAATCGTGAGAGATCAATTGATGACCTGGCATAAGGTCGCCACCCGAAGCAGCTTGCAATGAACCAGCAAGGACCAACTCGGTACCATCAACAGAGCCCAAAACTTGGTCAGCGGGAACGCTAGCCTCTAAAGCGACTCCCTGGCCCAAAGCTTGGGCTACCACCATGCAACCGGAGCGCGGAGAAGATCCTGCGTGAACATCCATGGAAGTACAAGAGGGAGACTCCGCTCGGACACCCTCGGGGGCTGGGCTATAGTTTGCGCTACCCACTTGAGCCGGATCATCTCCGGCAGTACCCTCGGGGGCTGGGCAGTGGCTTGCGTTTCCCACCCGAGCCGAGTCATCCCCGGCAACATCCTCGGGGGCTGGGCAAGTGTCAACACCATCCTTGAGGACCAAGTTCTCCGCAGTAGCCGCCTCTAAGGCTGAAGGTCCCTCAGTTACTTCCATAAGACCAAGACGATCCAAGTCAGTCTCCTGACCCTCAAGACCGCGCTCTAAGGTCGATGAGGCGCGGGATGACCCCAACCCAGCGTTGAACACATCAGCACAAACCTCCGTCACACCATCATCCGCTGGCTCTGAAAACAGATCTTCTAGAACCATATCTTCAAGAGTCTGATCAAAGTTTGCCAGGGACAATTCTTGTAGACCAATAAGGGCAGACAGAGCAGGAGAAGGAACTCCACTACTTCCCCCATTGGCGACATACTGCCGACTGTTCTTCCGAGTCAAAGGGACCTCATCTTCTTCCTCCCCGTCGTTTTCATCAGCAACACAGACAACACACCCATTGGGGTCAGCAGCAGATGGAGCACACCCATTGGGGTCAGCAGCAGATGGTGCACCCCCATTGGGGTCAGCAGCAAATGGAACACCCCCATTGGGATCAGCGTCAGTAAACTCAGGCACGGGAACTTCCTCAGTAGCAGGAACCGAAGGACCAGCATCCCGATCCAAACTAGATACTCGCCGAAGACATCTCTTTTACTTTTTCTGCTCATCAGCAGGAGAATCAAGTTGATTGGCTCGGCAAGGGCGTCTCGGGCGAACACTGACAGGCTTCTGAATATCCAAGGTTATACCAGCTTCTGGGAGAGGTGCCACCACCAATGTCCCAGCAAGAGCAGCATCAGAAGAGTCCTCAGCCAGCATATCGAGCATAGCACTTATCTCTGCATCACTAGGATCCAAAGGCACCTCAAAGTGGACCTGCCGTTCATCATCAAGAATTTCCCCGAGCGAGGCAACCAAGGCGCTAACTTCTTCAGCAGAGGGTCGCACTCTAAGGCCCAAACCGCCATCAGCGACAGGTGGATTCGACACAAAAAGAGTGAAGGCCTTGGGAGGAGGCAGGTTCCAGGCTGAGTATGCCACTGGGGCACCAACATTTGATACCTTGCCTCTAAGAATCATCTCAAGTCGGTTCACCAAGTCTATAGAGGGAATTCTTCTGTTGGTAACCCGAGTTGAGTCAGCTAGGCCTCGGTACAGATAAGCCGGGTATGCCCTGTCCTTCAACGGCTGAATGTTCTTGAAGACAAAATCAGCAACCACAGCCTCAGCAGTCAGACCCCTCTCTTTCAGCAGTCCAACTTCAGCTAGCAAAGCCCCTGCCTCAGCTACCTCCTGATCCATGGGGGACTCGGTCCAACTTGGAGTGCGAACATCCGGCTGTCTTCCCGACCGTGGGGGGAGAGAATTTCTGTGGTTCTCAACAATAAACCACTCCAAGCGCCATCCCTTGATGCTGTCTTTGAGAGGGATTTCAAGATATTCAGTCTTCCTCCCACGGTGCATCTCCAAACTAGCACCCCCAACCAGCTGATGTTGCCCCCCGGCCATTCCAGGGCGACAATGATACAAATACTTCCACAATCCAAAATGTGGCAGCACGCCAAGAAAAGCTTCGCATAAATGAACATAAATGGAAATTTGCAGAATGGAATTGGGATTCAGATGGGTCAAATTAAGACGATAGAAATCAAGGAGGCCACGGAAAAAAGGGAGAAATGGGAAGACCGAGACCGCGGAGAAGAAAAGGAACATAAATCACGGATTTGTGGGTATCCTTTGTCGGAAAAGTGACCCCATGGCAAATCCGCCAAGAACAGAGCTCCCTCGGGGGAAGGACCTCGATGGACATGAAATGGAGAAGGTCAGGCTTAGAGACAACAGACATATGGTTACCTACGAAAGGCAACTGGCTGTTGGGGTCAATGGGGGGAATCACCGCGGCGGATGAACTCGAGGCTTTTCGCTTGGGCGCCATCTCAACTCTACTGGCGAACAGAGCGAGAGCCGAATCGCAGAGAGGATCTGGAGGCAGGAAAGCAAGAACTAGGGCACGGAAAGCAGAGGCGGTTGAAAGCGCAGTACTTATGGGATATTCCTGAGTCAGATACCGTTTCCAAAAGCGCCCAGTCAGCACCCGGTAGTTACGTCCAAAACACCGGCGTGCCACGTTGTCACCCAGCGGTTACTTCTAAAACCGCATTGTGCCACATCATCACTCGGCTATTATCCTCAAAGTGGCCGACACAGCCCGTTCTAACTCGGTTGTTATTTCTAAAACACCGACGTTACCACCAGTCATCCGGCGGTTACCTCTAACACGCCAACGTTGCCCTCAGTCGCTCGGCAGTTATCTCTAAAACTCTGACGTCGTCCTCAAGTCACTCGGCAGTTACCTCTAAAACGCCGACGTCGTCTTCAGTCGCTCGACAGTTACCTCTAAAACGCCGACGCCGTCTTCAGTCGCTCGGCAGTTACCTCTGAAACACCGGCATCGTCTTCAGTCGCTCGGCTGTTACCTCTAAAAGCGCCGACGCGGTCATCAGTCATTCCGACGCTGACATGGCTTCGTCATCACTCGGACGCTATTTCAAATGCGTAAATGTTGACAAAAATAGCTCGGCCATCACCCCCAAAAGCGTCGATATGATGCCCGAGTTATTTAATTACTATTCTAAAGGAGTCAACTTCACAAATAAGGCGGGTGGAGGAATGATTCAAGAACTCCAAGCTACGCCATAATCATAGCAGATAGAGAACATCACGGGCAATAAATATCACGACAGAGATTAAATGACTACGAAGCAAAGTAATCAGCACAGAAGAGACGAAACCATTTTTCATTAAGGGAAGCTATCATACTTACAAATCAACTCATCATGAGTTGATACTTCCCTACTACTACTACTACTACAATTACTACTACTACACTACACTATACTACTCTACACTACTAAATACTACTACATTATTTCACTATACTATACTAACATCTAAAGACCAGTGGCATCTAGCCACTGGCCCTGTTGCTGCCCTTGCTGCTGCCGCCACCGTTGCTGCCCCTGCTGCTGTCGCCGTTGCCACCCTTGCTGTCGCCGTCACCGTCATCGCCGCCATTGTCTCCGTCGTCGTCGTCGTCATCGTCATCGTCCTCGCCATCGCCGCCACCGTCCTCCTCAGACAAGTCCTCCTCGTCCGAGGAGTACTCCGACTCATCCGAGCCTTCGAGCCCAGAGCGCTCGATGGCCCGGATGTAAGTCCAGACCTCAACGGCAATCCCCTGGGAGTCGTCCGAATCGTCGGACGACGTCGGGGGAGAGACGGGAGCCGGAGACCCCTCGGTCTCGGAGGAGAACTCCTCCTCCGAGTATTCCGAGTCGCCAAAATCCTCCGAGGGAGGAGTCGGCTCGCGCTTGTGTTTGTTGCTCTTGCCCATGGTGGAAATGAAAGAAGAGGAAGAAAGCAAGCAGCGGAGAACAACAAGAGATGTGAAAAAACCAGAGAGGCAGAGGCACTATTTATAGAGGAAGAAGGCAACCGCTCACCTCCTACCACGGTCACTGAACAGTCGCAAAGTATTCAATATACGCTTCAACCCGTCTGAAGATACGTCAGGCGGCTGACGCCGTTTCACGCAACACAACACCCATTGGGACTCCAGTCAACCGCGCGGGCGATATGATTACACCCGCCGTCACATCACATTACTACTCAGAAGCAGCCGGCTAAAACACTCAGCATACTAAGCCGTCCCTTGCCCACACCCATTGGGGGGACGCCCAGGAATTATCAGTATATTTTTCAAAACTGTCACATCCGTGCAGGACATGCAATGAATACCTCAAGACAAAAATGAGATATCAGTAAGGATCAAAGGAAAGCCAAATATAGCTGGTGAAGTACAAAATCTGACCGACAGAAGCGACGTGAAGACTAGCCAGGAAACGTCCATCAAATGTCCAATCAGTCGCAGAGCAAATAAATTGCACCACCTAGCAAGATATGGGCGGATCACGAACTCGGCTACAAAAGACAAAATACATGCTGACCTCTAAAGCATAATATTGATGACATAATGCTGACCTCTAAGGCATTCGAAAAAAAGAAAGGATTACTCTCAGCAAAAAGACACGAAATGAAGACCTTCGAGTGGATTATCTTCAAAAATCCACTCGAAGCTCGGGGCTACACCCATTGGGTGCACCTCCAGTGCACCCAATGAATCACCATTTCAAGAGAAAACAACACCAGCTTCTAAGGCATAAGGCAAGATTGAAGGCAAGATTAACCTCCAACCAAAGTGCAAGTGGAGAATAAAAATAATTTCTGATGAAGACCTTCGAGTGGATTATTTCCCAAAATCCACTCGAAGCTCGGGGGCTACACCCATTGGGTGCACCTCCGGTGCACCCAATGAAGTTCAGGGTCCTGCAATATGAAATGCCGACCTCTAAGGCACAAGCATGAAACAAGGCTCCAGTTTACGGGTGGTCAAAGCAGAAGGAGACAGTAAGAAATCGTTTTTACCAGACTGTTTGGAAAGCATTTCTTGTCATAAACAAAGACCGCAAGGCAGACCTAGGATCTTTGGGCCGATTATCTCAAAATCAGCCCGAAGATCGGGGGCTTGTGGGGGACAGATATCCCCCGGGTCCACTGGAAGGGTAAAAGACCTCATGAAAGGCCCAAGGGCCCAATAAATCGTAAGGTCACTCCTTCATGGGCCTGGGGAGGAACGACCAGTAAAGCAGATCGACATAAGGCCGGGTTGGTGCAAGCCCGGACGGCCCCACATCGTTGAGCAAGCGACCGCAACAGAAGATCCGACTTTCCCGCGCTGAAGCCCCGTACCACGGAACCAGGCGAGGATAAGTCGGCAGAATCATAGGAAGATAGACTCAAACGGTTCACTATCTTTTAGGTGCACATTGTTATCATATCCACATGTATTGCCTCACGGTCGAATATATAAGGCCTAGGGGGCACCCCTTCAGATCGATCCCACTACTCAGCCATCCACCTCAACTCTCTACGTTCTCGCTTTAGAGAGCTACCTTGTAACCCATTACACAAAGCATACTCGCCAGGACGTAGGGTGTTACGCATCTCAAAGCGGGCCGAACCTGTAAACACTGTCCATTGTTCCTTGTGCATCTGACACGAACCATTTAGCTACAGTCGGCGACACCGTCCTACTCCTAAAACACCTTGAGGGGCAACCCCGGGTGTGCGGTCGGACACAAAACACCGACAGCTGCACCGCCACGTCCTTGAGCCGCTTCACCACCACCGTCGTGCCTTCCTCCAGCACCGCCTTATACGACGTCCCCACGCTGCCTTTGCCCAGCACCTCCGCCAACGCGCGCAACAGGTCCTCCAAGTCGAAGCTGTACATGGCGCCCTTCCCAACGAACACCAGTCGGCTCTGCTCCCATGCGGCGGCGGCCGCCGCCGCCTCGACTGTCGCGGCTGACCCGAACGCGTCGCCTCCGAGGTCCTCCTTGGACGAGGACGTCAAGACGCCGCCCACGTCGGACGCCGGTGGGGGCTGCCCCCTGGCTGCCGTGGATGTCGCGGGCGTCGGCGCCACGACGTTTGGACACCACGCAGAGCACGGTGGCGATGAGGAGGAGGAGCCCCACCACTACGCCGCCCACGACGATGCCCGCGATTGTGGCCCCGGAGAGCTTCCGCTTCTTGGATGAGCCCGGCGCGGGGCCGGGCCCGCCGGGCGACGGCGCTGGGGAAAGAACGGGCTGCTACAGGGCGGAAACAGGTCCCCGCAGAGCTGGAGGTTCCCGACGAAGGATTCCCGCGGGAAGTGCGAGAGCGATTTGGGGATGGAGCCGTTGAGGTTGTTGTCGGAGACGTCGAAGGAGCCGAGACCCGTGATGCTGATGCTGGGAATGCTCCGGAGAGGCGGTTGCCGTCGAGCCTGAGCACGCGTAGCGCGGTGAGGCTGTTGAGCGCGAAGGGGATGGGGCCTGACAAGTTGTTGCAGGAGAGGACCAGGCGCTCGAGGCCGCCGAGCCTCTGGATTCCCGGCGGGATGGGGCCGGACAGCAGGTTGTGCTGCAGGAACAACGCCTCGAGGCCCGGCAGCTGCAGCACGTCGTTGGGGATGGTCTCGAGGACGCGGTTGGAGCGGAGCGAGAGCGCGCGGAGGTTGTTGAGCCGGCCGAGCGCGGCGGGCGGGCGGGATGCGAGGAGCGCCATCGAAGGAAGGAGGAATCGAGCGCGGCGGGCGAGCGGGATGCGAGGAGCGCTCGAAGGAAGGAGTGCGACAAAACCGCGGTCGAGCGGCGGCGGTGGGGAGGAGGGTGGGGGATTCGCGGGCGTTGGGGAGGAGGGTGGGGATCCGCGGGCGAGGCGGGAGCCGGCAGAACGTGCACCAGTGGACGCCTACAATACATACTTAATTAGTAGTAAATATATATATATATACTCTGAAATCATATGCTCAGCGGGACCTGAATAACACCTGAGCAGATAAGAGATGCATGTTTTGTGACAAGGTTGAGAGACTACAACATGTCTGATGTGTGCCATTTGTTTCAGGCTTTGAGCTTGGGAGGTGCAGTGCAGGAGTGGCTCGAACAGGATGAGCTGCTAGTCGCATCGCATGGGTCCACTGACACTGTGATCGGACCGAGCTCCATACAGAACAGGCGTCTTCGGAGTTCTTCCGCCTTCATCATCATCCAGCGCATGCGCCGAATGGTCAGATGATCATAAAAGCACTACCCTTTACCATGGGTTCATTCGCCGAATGCTTCTTGAGTTGTATGAGGCTGGAACCGATCTGCCCTATCTTAGTTCTGATGATTGTACTATATATAATGCTTGTGCATCACCCACCAGATGATTGGGGAATAATCCGTCTGTTTGGTTGCTGAACGGTGGTAGCATGGCCGGTATGTGAGGAGCCAGATATCTTGGACACAGGCTCTATTCATACATAGTCTTTTGTTTGGTTGTTTGTATTAGTGCATTCAAGATAAATACATCTCGTGCTTGGTAATCTACATCAGAACACATGTATAAAAGAAGAGTGCGTAAATAATTTTTTCAAATATTATACAACACGTATAGTCTAGTTTTATTCGTAAAATTTTGAGGATCATGAATATAAAATTGATTTGATGATTAAATCTTTTAATTAGAAAATCTAATAAAAAACAACCTTAAAAGCTTTCTCGTTTTGCGTGCAAATACATGAAGTTGCATGGCCTGCGCCTGCTTGCGCGGAGATGCCCACAGGCTGCGTATGCCGGGAGCCTGGCTGCGCCCCTAGTTTTGTATCTATTCAGCCGGTACGTGATGGGAAGTCAACCAAATGTCACCTGCTTTGAGACTCCACGGCTGCAGGTGCATGCTCGCGTGCTCTAACCAAACAGATGGAATAAGGACCAGAAAATGGCACTATTAGTTCTGATGCTTTACTCTCCAAATCTCGGACCGAACAATTGTAGGCTTGGGAAAGGTTGTGCCCTTTCCTTCTACGGACCACAATATCCGTTCTGTATGTCACTTGTTTATTAAAACGGGGTATAATAATCCAGTACTTGATTCCCAGAGGGTTTAAACAATCCCGAGGATCCGCCGCTACATTTGAACTGACCTTTTTTTTCTTCTCTCTGGGGACATGATTGAGTTACATTTTTTTAAAACTCCATGCATGATGTCAAGGTTAAGGGGTGTTTGGTTTTTATGAACTAATTTTTAGTTCCATCATTTTATTTTATTTTAGTTCCTAAAATGTCAAATATAGAAATTAAAAATTTTAATTTGTATATTTGACAATTTATGTACTAAAAATTAGTCCATAAAAACCAAACAACCCCTTACTCAGTGCATATACCGAAATATGTTAAAGGATGTTTGAAGACTGGCAAAATACAGAGAGAATTATCTATTTTGTAATCTGTCTTTCTTTTATAGCACTCGTTTTTTTAAAAAAATGTCTAGCATTGAGCTGAAATTTTAAATGTATGTTCTTCTATGTAGTAGAAGCATGTAGTGTCCAGTACGAAAATAAACAAAGAAGAAAAGTATAAATATCACAACTAGACTTGTAAATTAAAATATGCTATTTTAAAACTATTTTTGTTTTATTTCAATTTTCTTCTTTTTTGCATTTTCTTTTCTATTTTCCTTTTTGCTTGCTACATAAAAAAACTACAAACTAAAAAGGGAAATTGGTACCATTACCCTTGTTCTAGGTTCCAAATGTCTAGTTGCTCTCATAGTGTCGCCAACACATTTGCTCCTGATATTCGATATCATGTTCTCTGTCTACTCTTGTTCCAAGTGTTGTTACCTTCTGTTATGATTCTCTAAGACAAAACTAAATAAAAGCACAATGTAAAGACAAAAATATCCTCACCTTATTCTCATGTACTGGTTCAATCAAAGATGTCTCACCTTATCCTCATTCGATGTGGTTCCCATGGAACCCTAACCACAGTAAGGGCGACGGCGGGTGGCGGGCGGTCAGAGGGAGACGACGATCGAGAGCACACAGACAGCGGTGCTCAACATGCAGGAGGCAATAGGTAGGCTCCACGTGAGGGAGGCGACGGGTAGGTGGGCTTGGTGTGCGGGCGACGAAGGTGGCGGGAGGTCAGGCTCCTCATGTGGGCGGCAAGGCACCATAGACAGCAACAAGTACTGACCTTGGATTCTTCTTCTAAAATGTTGTTAGGTCGATATGTTTAGGGAAGGAAATTTAACCCGTGGACTCGAAACATGACACGTATCCGATTGAGCGGGTACGAATGAAGATGTTAGCCCATGGGTGCACCTGCACCTGACCCAAAGTTTCGCGGGTTTGGGTGGGGATTTCTATTTCAACCTACGGGTGACCCGCACCCGACCCGAATTTTGGTTTATTCTTTACTTTGCGCAAAAATGGTTTGAAAGCCGTCTAGAGGGGGTGAATATGTGAAACCGGAAATTTAACACTTAAAATACAAACTTCAACCCTAGTTAGGGGTTAGAACGAGAATGAGAACAATCTAAGTGAGGGAGAGAAGTTCTTCTTGCTAAAGTTGCTCTAATGAATGCAGAATAACTTTGGGAGCAACTCAATTGATATGAGATAAAGTACAAGCAAGAGAACAAGGGAGGGGAGAGGAAGAAACAAATCACAAATGGAATCAACATAAGAACATGGGTGATTTGTTTTTCGAGGTTCGGTTCTGAAGAACCTACTCCCTGTTGAGGAGTCCAGTAAGGACGGGTCTCTTTCAACCTTTCCCTCTCTCAAATGGTCACCTAGACCGATTGAGTGTTCTTTCTTAATCTCGAAGGACACTTAGTCCTCGCAAGGATCACCACACAATTTGACATCTCTTGTTAGCATTACAAATGTGAGAATGGGTGTGAGAGTGAGAATGGAACTCAAGAACAAGAGCGCAAGAACTTGCAACAACTCAAGAACACAAGGCACTAGGTCTCTCTAACTCAAATCGTTCGAATGCAGCGGTTGTGTGGATTTGAATGTTTGGGAGGTGTTCCAATCAATGTATGGATGTTTGGTGTAGCTCTTGTATCTTTAATGTGTTGGTTGGGGGTATATTTATAGCCCCCAACATCCTGTATAGCCATTGGAGTGAATGAGCAATTTCTGCACAGTTGGATGGCACACCGAGCCTTGAATAGTACCTATCCGGTGGTGCATCAGACCCTGTCAGACTGCTGTAGCAGGTAGCCATTCTGACAGGCGATTGGCACAGTGACTGGTCCGGTAGCACATCGGACCCTTTCACGTCAGCGCCACATAGGAGATAGCCATTGGAGTCTAAAACTGTCATTGGAACAGTGCCTGATCTGGTGCTCACCGAACCGGTCCGGGTACCCATCCTCTAAAGTGTCCATTTTACACCCTCTGTGTGTAGACGCTCTGGTGCTTCCGGACTGGTCCAGTGTGCCAGCTGGTGAAGTCCAAGTCTCGGCCTTCTCTACGTACGTGGTCTGGTGCGCCATACAACAAACCAAATTTTGCAAACTTGTCCAATTCTTGTTCAAATGAATTTGACTGGTCTTGAGGGTGTTTCTATGACATAGACAAACATATCTAGTGGCAATCTAACTAGTCTAAGTAGTGGATCTTGGACATTTTAATTTTACTAACTCATATTCTTGTTTTGGCTCATACTAGCTCTAAAAGAGTGAAATGATGAATCTAAGCTTTCCAACGCTTCTAGATGTATCAATTATGTTCCTAGGATATTTAGAACGTATACAAAGTATATAACTATTGCTAATTCATCTATTGCAAGTTTTACCCCTTTTGGACTGGGTTTATTCTGACTTAGAAACTCTAAAGTTGATCTTATGAACCCGTGAATCAAAAACTTGGCAAACTAGTTAGTCCATTTGGTTGTGATGGTCATCAAGCACCAAAATTAATATAGAAAATGGTTTGAGGCCATTTCCCTCTGATGGTTAAGATATAATAGTAATTATTTTGAATAAGTAACTTGGCTAATGATTCATGAAATATTTTGTTGTTGCTCGATGTGAGAACACTTAAAATCCATAGATATAACTCAATTAATGATAATACTTAATTGCTTACAGCTGAATTATTGATTAAAAGGTACATTGAGTAAAACCGCGGGTGACCCGAAAACGATGGGTGCGGATGCATGTTTGGAATTGTACCCACTAGTGCAATCGCTGGCGGGTTTAGGTAGACTTCACGGGTGTGATTACGGACGAGTGTTTGCTCCACCCGGCCTAAACCCAACCCACTAACTTCCCTAGATTTGTTGCTTCTTTAACTTTTTTACTTAGATCTTTCTGTTACTTCCTTAATATGCTTCTTAGGTCAATATGCATCTACTATGATTTAGATTTGTTCATATGCTCATTAGGTATTAAGCTTGTGATGTGTAGGCCACATCACAACATGTAGAAAATAGTTGTTGAAGTTTTCTCATTCTTCAACTTACCTGATGGAAAGCCAAAAAGATATTTTAAGTTAAAACCATTCAAATTGGATGATAACAAGGATGCATACACGTCGCTTAAGTTGGTAGATGGTATAGTAGAAAATATTGAGTGGGGTTATACATAGTATTTGAATTTGTGGCATTCATTAAAGAATGATGAATGGTGGTCAAGATCTGGATGAATGGATAGATATGCATGGTGACACCAAATTAGTCCATATCAATGTTTATGTTGATGATTTTTTGGGGGCAACAGAGCGGCTTATTCCAACCAAAAGGTGATGGCATCCAAATGTGTGAATCCTCCCTACAAACTATTAGATTTAGATCCTCCACTCCCATGCTCTCAACATAGTGCAAGCTCTCAATCTATTGCAAGCTCTCAACCTAGTGCAAGCGTTCAACCTGCTAAGTCACTTGAAGTGGCTAGTGATGGCAATTATGACTCAGATATTGTTGTTGCTAACAGTAGCTCTCAAAGCTATGTGTCTAACTATGGCGGTGATGAGGTAATAAGTGTTGATGATGACAAGGACGTAGAACCTATGTTTTGCTATGATGTTGATGAACCTTATGTTCATGAAGGTGTGATATATCCTAATATGAATGCAGTCAAATATGCATTGACACGTCATGCCATAGTTACTGATTATGCTTTCCAGACTATGAAGAAAGACAAGAGCAGATTTAGAGCTAAGTGCAAGAAGGAAGATAAGGGGTGCAAGTGGACTCTTTTTGCATCTACCAGCAAGAGGTTCTATGGTTGCAAAACATATTCAATTTTCTACGATCTACTTTTTTACCGCTTGTTTTCTTGGAACAATATTTGCTTTTTTCCCCTAAAATCTTACCTGGTTTTGAGGTTACAAGGCACAATGATCTTGAAGTTGAAGTGTCTTATGTGGCTTAATGAGGGCAAGTTATGAGGCATGGTGTCAATCTACAGCAACAAACTTGTACTTGTAGAGCTTGGCAACTCTATGGTAAACCATGTGATCATGTGTTAGCCTTCATTGGATACATCAGAATTGTTGACAGGAAGCTTCACCATGAGGAGGAAGTGTCTGGAGTGCGATGAAGTTGGCCACACAACTAGAACTTGTCAAGGAGGTCCTACAACAAGGGAACTGTCACACCCGGGTTTTAGGGGTCCAAAGCCCGGGCGCGAACATAAACACCAGGTATGCTGGGACCATGTCTCACACATATGATGTAAAGTGGCACAGGATCGAATGTCACATCTTTATATATAACAGGAGTTCTATACAAAATAAATAATTACATTATAAGGAGACAACGGTCCAGCAACCCAAAGTTGACTGGGAGACGACGACCTAGACCACTCACGAACTCATCGCAACATCCTCCATGAGCATCATCCTGCAGTACCTGGTCTTGACCTGTGGTGTATGTGAGACAGCAAGAGTGAGCTCACATACGTTCATCGCTCAACAAGTTGTGGGGAATAATGTGCATGAACTCGCCAAAGGTGGGAGCTCACGTGAAGTGTAAGGCTTACCAAAGAAGATGGTTAGAGCTGAGCATTGCTTTTAAAGTTGGTCAAAATTTTATTAGCAGTTACTAAGTATAAGTAAATACCAACCCAATTAAATAGTAGAACAAAAGTAACAACATCACCTGTACAACATCACCTGCGATGCAATGCATATGACAAATTGAGTTTAATTCCATAATTTAATCATGTGAGGGTCCGAGCCGCTCATGACCGTGAGCACGGCTAGTATACCAGTTTTACACTCTGCAGAGGTGGCGCATCTTTACCCACAAGTCATGTTACCCATCTGCCAAGGGATCGCGACTTCCCATACACCTCTACCGAGGAGGCGAGGCAGGGTAACACTACGAGGCCTTTACAAAGTTCCACTAGCTTCAGAAAACCCGCTACAGTTTATAGGAAGCTCCAATGCAGGAATCCCTTGCAGGACCGCCATCACAGCAAAATCCTCCCGAGGGCCTCCCTAGGGATCCCTTGCAGGACTGCCATTACAGCAAATCCTCCCGAGGGCCTCCCCAGGAATCCCTTGCAGGACCGCCATCACAGCAAAATCCTCCCGAGGGCCTCCCTACACTGACCACTCCCCTACTGCCCTTGCCCCTTTCGGGTAAGGTAGTCCTCCACTAGCTTTCCTAATTAATCAGCCAAGGGCGTCCCATTATACCCTTGTGGTAGCACTGTTTTCCCGGGTGGTCGCTCCATGTTCCAATTAACATAATGATCTTATCATGAACGATAAATAACAACGGATAACAAAAGTATAATCATGAGTAATGTATCTTCATACCCAAAACCACATAAAGCACTAGCAAGTACTACCCAAAAAGTTCAGTGGTAACAAGGTATAAAGATAATCAAACTAGGGTAACCTATTGGGTCCCATCAAAATTAACCTATGCAGATCATTATGATTAATTAGAACATGGCTGGGTAAAAAGAAGTGATCAAGGGCACAACTTGCCTGGCACTTGAGATTCCATGTACCAACTTGCTTTTCAGATGACTCGTGATCTCGCTCTAGTCGTATCAATACAAACAAACACGGTATATGCAAAATTAACATTACATCAAACATAAGAACAAACTGTATAATAATAATCTACGCGTTGCTACGAGATCGTGGGAAGAAGAGTCATTAAATTCGGAGTTACGGTTACCAAGTTATGGATTTCTGAAGTTATTTAGCACCTAGAATAGATTAATTCAAATGAACAATTTTAATTCAAGTTTTATGGCTAAACAGTGTTACTAGTTGATAGACAATATTAAACAAAATTATAGAAACTGGAATGAATTAATTTGGAGTTAGAAAGAATTAAATATGATTTATACAAGTTTCTAGAATTTGTTTTGTATTAAAATTCAATTTTCCAAAATCAATTCTCTAATTTTACTACTCTCTGGACTGCGCGCCAATTTCTGGAAAGTGCAGGGGCTAGATCGCAAGTTTCCCTAGACTCAGTGAACACCCGCCCAAGGACTGCGGGTTGGATTGATAAAAATCCAGGGGCTCTTCAGAAGGCACGACGAAGGGGTATGTTCTGATGTGAGCCACCTGATCCTAGATCGACGGTCCATATTAGAATTCCTTTAAATTAAATCGATATTCAATGCCAGCCGCTAGATCTTAAATTTGCGGTTCAGATTGAAATATACGAGATCACCACGGATCCGCCTGATCTCGATCAGACACTCCCGGCGCTCCAGCCAAAACGATAGCCCCAATATAATCTAAGCTGCCATCGCAAGATCTAACGGCCACGCACACACCACCGTCCTCCCACCGACGCTGAGCGAACAGAGACATCCATGGCAGCGTCGCCCGCCGGTGAGTAGTGCTCCAATTCCGTGGAGCATGAATCCCGAATCGGCCAGAATCTACATGATGTGGAAGTAAACACAATTCGTAGGGAATGGTTCTCACCATGGAACAGGCGGTAGAGTGGGCTGCCCATAGCGGAGCACGGATTCCGCGGTGCCATGAGACGGCGGCGAGAAATTCCCCCGCGCCCGATTGATCTTCACGTCCAGGAACTCCGTGTACATGCTCCACCAGCTTCATCGAACTTCGTGATCTTCTCCAGGTCTTCGAACCACGGCGTGGGCAGAGAGCGACGGTGGCGCTGTCTCCTTTCTCTCTGTTCCTCTCGATGCGTTCGATGGCTCACAGGGTGTCTAGCTTGTTCTGTCTCAGCACATGGAGAGAGGGGCTGGTAACGATGCTGGGGTTTTATGCCCCAATGGGCGGAGTCCGCACCCGAGGGATTCGGCTAATTCCCCAACAAATTCGGTTGAAAGACCCTAACAACCTCGTTGAGCGGTTAAGCACCTGCGGTTCCCAACCAGCGCGGCATAGCATACACAGCTTGCAATCGGGGCCCATCTAGCAGAGGAACCACATCCAACACGTGCACAGCCGAACCGGCTGACGGAAATGTCCCACATGAGGGGTGTCTCAGGCATGTACGTGCGATCGCCATGGGAAGCGCTGGCCGGAGCCCACCCATCAGCGTCTGATATGCGGGCATTAGGTGGACCGAGCGAGGGATGCATGGCTGATGACATGCATGAAGTCAGGAAGACGCCGGTTCAGCCATTTGGAATAAAGAATGGAAAAGGAGAATCTCGGGTGAGGTTTAGGAGAGGCTGAGTGGGTCGTAGCTTCCATTGTTATTTTCTTTCTATATTTTTTTTTACTATTTATCTTGCTTTCTTTCGATTTCTGTTTTCAAATTTTAAATTCAACTCTGCGTTTGGATTTCATATTCAAGTTAGGTGCACAAACAAACTCCGACATGAGATGCAAGTATAATTTTATTTATTTATACCCTACTTATTTAAATTAATTCTCACATTTGTGAAAAATAGGTAAATGATTCACACCAATAATTAAAGAGCCATTCATAACATTTAATTAATTTAATTAAGACCATAAATTTTAATCACATAAAATGATGTTTATTATTTACTTAGAAAAACAATATCTATATAACCTTTTATTTAATTTAGATTCTTAGAGAATATTTCTAAACTTAAAATTTAACAAAAGGTAGCCTTTGTAGGACTACCCCGAATTCTAATTTATCATTAGAAAACTTGTTTATATTTAATCTTGCGAGAACTCTTCCAAATACCCAGAATTCGAATTCTATGGTGTTACAAATTCTACCCCCCTTAAAAATAATCTCGTCCTCGAGATTAGTAAGAAAAGGAATATAGAGAGATTGGTATGTAAATTAGCTTTTTAGTTTCCCATTAGTTCAAAAATTTAAGAGTCCCCTTTTATAATAATCCTTGATGGGTGGTTAGGAGAGTATTGGTATCTAGACACTTATTATGTGGGATAAGAGATGGATAGGTTAGGGCAAAAAAAAGCCTGGGGTAAGAGAGTTTATGGTGAGGAAGAACTCCGTGTTGGGTGGTAACGCATCTGAAGATCGAGTTTGACTTCTCTCCTTCCTTTATGGGGTTGATCTTTTCCTTCTTCGGTCTTGGTCTCATTGCTTCGGGTTAGCGTATATCATCGGAGTTGGGGGAGTATGGTTAAGATAGATATGGGTGAGATAGACTACGCGATGTAGGTCAAAATTTTGTTTGATGTTAGGTGGGGATAGACAGATTATACAATCCATCGTGACTCTATTGGTAGGGTTAGATCTCATGCACGTGGCTGAGTCCGTCTAGGGCACTAGCTTAGGTTTAAGCACATGAGGGGAGAACAAGGTTTATAGGAGTAGGATCCCATCTTATTTTACCAGTATTATCTAACATCTTTGTCCATTAGGCTAGATCTGATCAAATTAGATGGGATCAGAATTAAATCGGTGTAATCGGATTAGACTATATAAGATCTACTTAATTTATTTGGAATAGATCATGTTTGTTACAAGGTTATGAGATAAGGCGAGTGGTGGGGTTATGTATGCTTATTAGAACAAGAGGAGTCTCTAAGAATAAGATAGAATCTTTTGAGATTGGTTAAATCGATTAGGATAAGATGAAAATCCTTTCGAGATGAGATGAGTCTATTAAAATAAGAAAGAATCTTTTAAGATAAGATGGATCTATTAATATAGGAGAGTATCTTCTAAGATAAGAGAATCTATTAAGATAAGAAAGAATCTTTCAAGACAAGGTTGATCTATTAAAATAGATACACTTTAATGGAGGATAATCTAGGTTGTTTAGTTATCTTATGATTTTTTTTATATTTATGCCTATATATATAAGCAGAGATAATTGTGGATATTACTCCACAATCCATCACACGCAATCAAAGACCAAATCAGACAAATATCACAAGAACAAACATTCAAGCATATAGATAAAAAAAATAGTTTTGTTTTTGTTCCTAAGAGTAGGTCTCCTAGTCTTAAAGGTCACTTTAGGTACAGGATTTCAAAGTGTGAAATCTACATTTGTCTTTAGAAGTGAAAAGGTGAGAATAATCAGAGTAAAGCGGAAATAGATGAGAAAAGATTAAGAAAAGTTTAGAAAGGATCAGAGTAGCAAAGGTAAGCAAGTATTGGTTGTCCAGTTCTATCTAGGTTTCGTCCTGCAGTCAACATTCCTCTGATACCACTTCTGTCACACCCGGGTTTTAGGGGTCCAAAGCCCGGGCGCGAACATAAACACCAGGTATGCTGGGACCATGTCTCACACATATGATGTAAAGTGGCACAGGATCGAATGTCACATCTTTATATATAACAGGAGTTCTATACAAAATAAATAATTACATTATAAGGAGACAACGGTCCAGCAACCCAAAGTTGACTGGGAGACGACGACCTAGACCACTCACGAACTCATCGCAACATCCTCCATGAGCATCATCCTGCAGTACCTGGTCTTGACCTGTGGTGTATGTGAGACAGCAAGAGTGAGCTCACATACGTTCATCGCTCAACAAGTTGTGGGGAATAATGTGCATGAACTCGCCAAAGGTGGGAGCTCACGTGAAGTGTAAGGCTTACCAAAGAAGATGGTTAGAGCTGAGCATTGCTTTTAAAGTTGGTCAAAATTTTATTAGCAGTTACTAAGTATAAGTAAATACCAACCCAATTAAATAGTAGAACAAAAGTAACAACATCACCTGTACAACATCACCTGCGATGCAATGCATATGACAAATTGAGTTTAATTCCATAATTTAATCATGTGAGGGTCCGAGCCGCTCATGACCGTGAGCACGGCTAGTATACCAGTTTTACACTCTGCAGAGGTGGCGCATCTTTACCCACAAGTCATGTTACCCATCTGCCAAGGGATCGCGACTTCCCATACACCTCTACCGAGGAGGCGAGGCAGGGTAACACTACGAGGCCTTTACAAAGTTCCACTAGCTTCAGAAAACCCGCTACAGTTTATAGGAAGCTCCAATGCAGGAATCCCTTGCAGGACCGCCATCACAGCAAAATCCTCCCGAGGGCCTCCCTAGGGATCCCTTGCAGGACTGCCATTACAGCAAATCCTCCCGAGGGCCTCCCCAGGAATCCCTTGCAGGACCGCCATCACAGCAAAATCCTCCCGAGGGCCTCCCTACACTGACCACTCCCCTACTGCCCTTGCCCCTTTCGGGTAAGGTAGTCCTCCACTAGCTTTCCTAATTAATCAGCCAAGGGCGTCCCATTATACCCTTGTGGTAGCACTGTTTTCCCGGGTGGTCGCTCCATGTTCCAATTAACATAATGATCTTATCATGAACGATAAATAACAACGGATAACAAAAGTATAATCATGAGTAATGTATCTTCATACCCAAAACCACATAAAGCACTAGCAAGTACTACCCAAAAAGTTCAGTGGTAACAAGGTATAAAGATAATCAAACTAGGGTAACCTATTGGGTCCCATCAAAATTAACCTATGCAGATCATTATGATTAATTAGAACATGGCTGGGTAAAAAGAAGTGATCAAGGGCACAACTTGCCTGGCACTTGAGATTCCATGTACCAACTTGCTTTTCAGATGACTCGTGATCTCGCTCTAGTCGTATCAATACAAACAAACACGGTATATGCAAAATTAACATTACATCAAACATAAGAACAAACTGTATAATAATAATCTACGCGTTGCTACGAGATCGTGGGAAGAAGAGTCATTAAATTCGGAGTTACGGTTACCAAGTTATGGATTTCTGAAGTTATTTAGCACCTAGAATAGATTAATTCAAATGAACAATTTTAATTCAAGTTTTATGGCTAAACAGTGTTACTAGTTGATAGACAATATTAAACAAAATTATAGAAACTGGAATGAATTAATTTGGAGTTAGAAAGAATTAAATATGATTTATACAAGTTTCTAGAATTTGTTTTGTATTAAAATTCAATTTTCCAAAATCAATTCTCTAATTTTACTACTCTCTGGACTGCGCGCCAATTTCTGGAAAGTGCAGGGGCTAGATCGCAAGTTTCCCTAGACTCAGTGAACACCCGCCCAAGGACTGCGGGTTGGATTGATAAAAATCCAGGGGCTCTTCAGAAGGCACGACGAAGGGGTATGTTCTGATGTGAGCCACCTGATCCTAGATCGACGGTCCATATTAGAATTCCTTTAAATTAAATCGATATTCAATGCCAGCCGCTAGATCTTAAATTTGCGGTTCAGATTGAAATATACGAGATCACCACGGATCCGCCTGATCTCGATCAGACACTCCCGGCGCTCCAGCCAAAACGATAGCCCCAATATAATCTAAGCTGCCATCGCAAGATCTAACGGCCACGCACACACCACCGTCCTCCCACCGACGCTGAGCGAACAGAGACATCCATGGCAGCGTCGCCCGCCGGTGAGTAGTGCTCCAATTCCGTGGAGCATGAATCCCGAATCGGCCAGAATCTACATGATGTGGAAGTAAACACAATTCGTAGGGAATGGTTCTCACCATGGAACAGGCGGTAGAGTGGGCTGCCCATAGCGGAGCACGGATTCCGCGGTGCCATGAGACGGCGGCGAGAAATTCCCCCGCGCCCGATTGATCTTCACGTCCAGGAACTCCGTGTACATGCTCCACCAGCTTCATCGAACTTCGTGATCTTCTCCAGGTCTTCGAACCACGGCGTGGGCAGAGAGCGACGGTGGCGCTGTCTCCTTTCTCTCTGTTCCTCTCGATGCGTTCGATGGCTCACAGGGTGTCTAGCTTGTTCTGTCTCAGCACATGGAGAGAGGGGCTGGTAACGATGCTGGGGTTTTATGCCCCAATGGGCGGAGTCCGCACCCGAGGGATTCGGCTAATTCCCCAACAAATTCGGTTGAAAGACCCTAACAACCTCGTTGAGCGGTTAAGCACCTGCGGTTCCCAACCAGCGCGGCATAGCATACACAGCTTGCAATCGGGGCCCATCTAGCAGAGGAACCACATCCAACACGTGCACAGCCGAACCGGCTGACGGAAATGTCCCACATGAGGGGTGTCTCAGGCATGTACGTGCGATCGCCATGGGAAGCGCTGGCCGGAGCCCACCCATCAGCGTCTGATATGCGGGCATTAGGTGGACCGAGCGAGGGATGCATGGCTGATGACATGCATGAAGTCAGGAAGACGCCGGTTCAGCCATTTGGAATAAAGAATGGAAAAGGAGAATCTCGGGTGAGGTTTAGGAGAGGCTGAGTGGGTCGTAGCTTCCATTGTTATTTTCTTTCTATATTTTTTTTTACTATTTATCTTGCTTTCTTTCGATTTCTGTTTTCAAATTTTAAATTCAACTCTGCGTTTGGATTTCATATTCAAGTTAGGTGCACAAACAAACTCCGACATGAGATGCAAGTATAATTTTATTTATTTATACCCTACTTATTTAAATTAATTCTCACATTTGTGAAAAATAGGTAAATGATTCACACCAATAATTAAAGAGCCATTCATAACATTTAATTAATTTAATTAAGACCATAAATTTTAATCACATAAAATGATGTTTATTATTTACTTAGAAAAACAATATCTATATAACCTTTTATTTAATTTAGATTCTTAGAGAATATTTCTAAACTTAAAATTTAACAAAAGGTAGCCTTTGTAGGACTACCCCGAATTCTAATTTATCATTAGAAAACTTGTTTATATTTAATCTTGCGAGAACTCTTCCAAATACCCAGAATTCGAATTCTATGGTGTTACAGGAACGGAAGAAAAGGAGATTGTCTTCTAGTCAGTCGAAAGAAGGGAGCAATAGTTCCAAATGGTGTATAGCTTTACTCCTGTTTACCTCAAAAAATATTTAATATTACTTCAAGTGAAGCTAGACTAATGTTTAATATTACTTTAAGTGAAGCTAGACCAATCCCACCACCACCAACTAGGAGGTGTAGAGGCGGGGGTAAGGGTAGAGGATGAGGCACTTCCAAGGGATGAAAATAGACAAAAATGGATACTTATTTGGATATCATTTTTTGTCTTTTTTCTTTGATTACGAATAAATAGGATATAGAATTTGCAATGAAAATCCATATTCTTATTTTTAGCATTGAACTAGTAAAGATTTATAGAAGATAAACCTCAAATTTATCATATATCTTATCAAATGATAGATATAAAATTTGGATACAGATCCAGATACAAATTTGGTTGTTTTTCACATTTTCTGTTGTAGGGATAAAATAATGCATAAAACAATTTATACAAAAAAATATTCTTATTTGTAATAATATGCTTGATAACATAAGAAAAATTCAGTGTCAAATTTAATACATATTTATTTTAAAATATTAAATTTGTCCTAACAATTTGGTTATCCATTTCCATCCTTTCCAACACTGAATCATCCAAGTTAGTGTTGTAACTTTTTTTTTAGATTTACCTTAGAAATTAACTCCATAGCCTAAAGTGTTGTAATTGTTTCTTAAAATGCTAGTGAACTAGGAGGAATCCCACCATCTTGGAGAGACACAAGTTGAGGAAGGGATAGGGGAAGGTTTGCTGGTTCTGATCATGTAGGGTTCCCTGTCATGTATGGGATGTTGTATTTATTTGTGAGACAATTAAACTCTTTTGTGTATGACTAAGTCATGTATGTGTGAACAATATGTATGGCTACATTCTGATTGTGTGGCCATATTCTGTCTGTCTGAACATATGGATGAGATCTGACTACAAATGGATGGTTCTACTATACTCCATTTGAGCATATCTCGTTTCGTTTAGTCCGGCTTTGTTTTATTTATTTATTTATTTATTTAGGTACACAAATAGCTCTATCGATAAAGCTGAAACTATTTTTATAAACTATTTAATAAAAATATTTTCTCGTGGTGGAAAAACAATGGAAAGGTTAAAAAATGCAAACACGGTTCTGCAATATATCTTGACGTCAAACTTAAAAAAAAATGGCCATGCACTCGACACCCCGAGAATGTAACTTCTCAGTCCAGCCGTGATGAGCTCTAGTGCAGTTTTCTCCAGATCAAAACAGTAGATACTTCACAAGTGAATTTTCAGATAAAGAACACTTCTCTATGCACGTTCAGAGTAACAGAACCGATAATAATATCAGAAACATGAGCTCAAGTTTCTCCTGATCCAAACATGAACATGCTGCTGTCCTATCAGACAAAAATCAATCAGTTTACCATGTTGACAAAATCGATTTCAAACAGAGGAAAAAGATATAAATCAAGCAAAACACATTGTGATACTGAAACATGCTCTTCATATAGTTCCCATTAACCGTTTTTTCACATATATGGTACTCATAAAAATCAGGGCCGGCCATGAGGATATGCAGGGTATGTGACCGTTCAGGGCCCAAGGTAGGTAGGGCCCCCGTTTATCCAGATTATATCCAAATACATATATGTTATAAATAAATCTCTATTCTCGTTACTTTGTTGTGTCTCTCTGATTTTCTGCAATCATCTCTTCGAGGTCGTGTAACAGTCTGCTTGATGACGAATACTAAATATTGATTGACGCGAGAAGGACGGAAGGTGTTGTACACCTGTGCCTATCGCGTTGCTTAATTCTAGCCTACCGGAGGGCCGACCCTAATAACCTACGTTACTTAATTCTAGTTTAATTTGGTGAACTTTGTTTTCCGAAAAGTTGCTCTAGATTTGGTTCACTGTGCATTTTAAGATTTAGCCTAGTTTGATAAATTAAAAGTAAAATACTGCTTTTGAAACAAATACAAAGTTATATTACATAATCTGTATAACTTTACGACTCATAAAATATTATAACAATGTCTCCAGTCATATTATTTTGAATAAAATTGTGTAAATCAACTTCTTTTAGTTTTCAGATATCATTTAAAAGATGAAAAAAAATTAATAGACTCAAACTTTCATATAGGACCTCCATGTAGTTTCTCTTAGGACCTCGAAATGTCCGGACAGCCCTGATAACAGGCCTGTTTGATTGGCTTCTCTTCGTAGCCTGACTGCATGAGCCAGGTCGGCGGGAGCCTAGCTCTAGAGATGCGATCAATTTACTCGCGCTTGCAGAGCCTGGCCTAGGGTGCTTTGAATATCGTGCGAGCCTGGCTCCACATCTACGCGCAGGCAACCAAACACACCTCGCACGCGTAGAGCTGATTGACAACAATCAAACACCAATTCATTGCATTCCACGATGCAAGCACAAGTAAGCCGGTCGCAAACAATAACGTAGACAAAACAACATAACCACAGATGCACATTGAACACCATCTCTCGAAGTCTCGATCCACTCGACCCAAAATAACAAATTATGCGGCGTCTAAGCTGAGTGCCCGTGCGTTGCAACGGTAATATATAATACCAGTATACTACGATAACTTATATATAAAATGTGTGTTATATTGTTATGAGAAAATGTTTCATAATCAATTTGTGATCCTAGTCATACATAAATTTTGTTATTTTAATCTAGTTGTTTCACCACTACATTGCAACCATCAGTATCATGTAGACTTCGATATATGCCACGATTTGTATGGTCTCATCATTGGAGAGCACGTTCCACATATGCTAGAAGAAATTTCCTCGTACATCGTTAGTCATCAGACACACACCACCATACGCTCTTGCTTAAACAAAAAGGTAAATGTGTGTGTTTGCGAAGAGAATTAAAGGCAGGTCGGCACAAAAGCTACCCTGATGGTGGCGAGGATGACGAACTGGTCACTATTGTCGATCCTCCTCTGCGTCACCTCCGACGCTAAGATGATGCCACAATCCTCGATATAGTAGTCGTCGAACGCGCGCGACATGACGAGTACCGATGACTCTTGGTTGGGCTGCCAAATGAAGTGTACCCCGGGCTCATCAGCGAGGTAGTACCCCTGGCCATTGCACCACCAGATGTGCTACTCCACTACATACATCATGTTCGAGGACACTCACACAACGTCAACAACGTCCATCGTCCCAGCGCACAAGAATTCATGTCCGGTCAGTAGCGACTTACGTGGTAGGTTGGGCTTCAGGTGGACGATGAGCTAGACGACGTGATGGCGTCGTCGTCGGATGCGGTGTCCAGAACAACCCGAGAGTCGTCGATGTTGGCGACAACCATGAGGCCTCCCTGCTTAACGATGGACAGTGCGGTGCAGCTGCTCTGGACCGCGTCCAAGTGGTGGCTTCGCGGGAGCTTGTCGTACACAGCGGCGCATGCGACCACGTAGGACTGCTTCTAGAGGTCGAACTGACAGTCGCTAAGCTTCTTCTCGTCATCGATGAGCGACGCCAACGTGAGTGCCTCCTGCTCATGGTGTTTGTTCGGGGTTTCAAGTAAGAAACATGGATTCATGCTTGGCGTTGGTTTATGAAAATGACTCAGAAGTCTGATCTATGGAAAAATATTACAGAGAAAAATGTCACGCATGCAAAAAAAGAAATTTAAGTATAATACATTATTTAAACAAAAAAATTGCATGCAAAGCTCTTCTTTAAATAATATTACCTCCATCCAAAAATCTAATTCAAGAATATCGGTGATACTTATCTACTACTACGCATTGTGCAACGGTAGCAAGTGAGCTTGGTGAGAGATGTAGTATATGTGTTTCTTGTCATAAACATAGACATAAACACATATGTGGTGTAGTGGTAGCTACTCTTGGCCTTTGCTTAGGAGGTCATGGGTTCAAATCCCCTTGAAAACATGTGTTTTTTTATTTTAGCTAGACGTGGGCTGTGCGGGAGAATGACAGACATGAGAATGGTAACGGTGGCAGAACCGGAATGGTGGCAGAACACGGAAATGACCAACTACTCTTGCAGCCGCGCGCCACGAGGGGCTTCTCCAGCGACATGCCGAGTCGCTCCGCCAAGTCGACGCCGCCGTCCGCCGGCGCCCACCGGAAGCGGTGCAGCAGCTGCGCGAGCCAGAGGTGGACAGTGGCGAGTGCCAGCGTCTTGCCGGGGCACACGCGCCGGCCGGCGCCCAGCACGCTCACGTCCTCCTCCTCGAACCGCTCGGGGCGGAACGCGGAGGGCGCCAAGTCGACGCCGCCGTCCGCCGGCGCCCACTGGAAGCGGTGCAGCAGCTGCGCGAGCCAGAGGTGGACAGTGGCGAGTGCGTGGGCTTGCACACGAGGGGCTTCTCCAGCGACATGCCGAGTCGCTCCGCCAAGTCGACGCCGCCGTCCGCCGGCGCCCACCGGAAGCGGTGCAGCAGCTGCGCGAGCCAGAGGTGGACAGTGGCGAGTGCCAGCGTCTTGCCGGGGCACACGCGCCGGCCGGCGCCCAGCACGCTCACGTCCTCCTCCTCGAACCGCTCGGGGCGGAACGCGGAGGGCTCCGGCCACACCGCGGGGTCGTGCGCGATCGCCCACATGTTCACCATGGCCGTGGTGCCGGCGGGGACCAGGTGGCCGCCGACCACCGCGTCGTGCACGGCCAGGCGCGCCCACGACAGCAGCGGGCCGGGCGGGTGCACGCGGAGCGTCTCCTTTACGACGCGCTGGAGGTAGGGCAGGCGGACCACATCGGCGTCGGACACGCGGCCGCGACCCACGACGGCGTCCAGCTCCGCCTGCGCCTTGGACTGGATGCCCGGGTGCAGCACCATCCGCGCCATCACCCACTCCAGCAGGATCGCGACCGTGTCGGTGCCTCGAAAGATCATCTCCTGTGAGTATTGTTCACAGAAACATATTACTTAAAAACACATGAAACGCATACATGATGCGTATGGCGAGCATCGACACGTACAATGCGCATTTTTTTATAACTGATCGATGGATGTTGCAAATGCAATATTCATGAATGTCACAAAATTTCAGCAAGTGTCGGAGTCCGACAGCTTCTCCTCGCCCTCCAATCCCAGCAAGACGTCGACGAAGCTCCGGCGACCGACTCGCCACTGGCGGCCTCCTTCTTCTTCCGCCTGTGCTCTTCGATGATCCTCGCCACGAACACTTCACTCTGCTCACCAGGCTCCTGCACCTCCTCCTGACGCCTTGCAGGTCCAGCCACCTGAGCAACGGCAGGTGGTCGCCCCAGTTGAACAAGCCGAGCAGGTCGTACGTACCCTTCCTTCACCATCTCCTCCAGCTCCGCGCCCTCCGGGCTGGCGGCGTCGTAGCGCGCGCCGAACACGGTGGCCATGACGTGGTCGAGGGAGGCCGCGTGGAGCACGCGCCGCATGACGACCTCGCCGCTGGGCGCGGCCGAGAGGTCCCGCAGCATGCGCTCGCCGATGGCGACACGACGCGGGGCCGTCGCGGACACGCTGCGCGGGCTGAAGAGGTACGCGGAGCTGATGCGCCGCAGCGCGCGCCAGTAGTCGCCGGAGGGGGCGAAGCCCATGGCGCGGTGGAAGAGGAGCCCCCGCGCCGCGTCCTTGATGGGGCAGTCGGCGACTGGCCAGGAGCTCCCGCGCCGTGTCCGGCTGGCTGGCCACGACAAGGCGCGTGAGACCTACGGAGAAGGCCGACAGCGCGGCGCCGCCGGGCAGCGACTGCGACAGCGACGACAGGGCGCGGTGCGCGGCGGGACCCGCGAGCGCGGTGACCACCTCCGGCGTGCCGGGCGGCGTCGCGCGGGACCTAGAGATGAGCGCCCACGCGGGCCCGCCCGGGTAGAGCCAGAGCAGCGAGAAGGCTGCGACGAGCACGGCGAGGAGCGGGGAGATTAAGGTGGTGGCGGCCGGGAAGAGGAAGAGGAGGGAGTCCTGGGTGGCGTCCATGGCGAGGGCGTGAAGAAGGCTGGATATGGTGTGTGTTTTGGGAGCTGGGGGCGAGAGGGTTTTAAATAGAGGAAGGCAAGGAGGCAGACCGGTGTGCTTAGCATGACATGAAAGGGCTTCTGATTTGTAACGGCTGGAGGAGAAATGGAAACACATTGTACTAATTCCCCTGATTAAAGGATAAAATGTAGCAGCTTTTGAAACTAGCCTCCAACTTTTAGAAAGAAGTGCTATAACAAGAAGTTTTAACAAAAAGAATATATCCCACGTACAACCAAACGCTGCAAACTCATACGTAAATACTTAACAAGTTGCCATATAGTGTTGCTCTTAATTTTCAGAATTTTTTTAATGCAGGCCTAGTGTTTGGATAAAATAATGTGTGAAGGGGGAGTGAATTAGATAATTTTAAAACTAGTAGTCAGTTGACCGTACATTATTGTCGTGGTTTCTATGTATCATATTAATAGACTTTGTTTTAATAAGATACGAAAAATATGTGTTTTTTATTAGTTAGGTGAGTGTGAATGTGAAGCCAATAACTAAGTTTTAAAGCTCATTTATGCATAATTTTAATTTGTTCTCTACTACTCTATAAGTATGTACCGTAGGCGTCCACAGGTACACCATATGCCTCCACCTCTGTGATCCTCGCCCCTGCCTCCAGCGTGGTGGCCGACGCCCCTCCTTGATCATGTCGCGATGACAGGTGACGTACTATGCCCTCGCCCGAACCCTTGTTCCCCCGGCCTCAGCGCCATGGCGCCAGCCGTCGTCCTTGCCCCCCTACCAACACTCTGTCCTACCACACGTAGCCGAGAAAGCTGAGGCTCTCGGCTTCCTTCCACTGCATGCCCTGCATTTCAACCCACTGTACGCACGACTCAATCGATCCCTTTCCCCGCCGATCACTTCCCGACCAGCGCCATGGCATTGGGTCAAGCTCGGCTTCCTCCGCGCCGACCTACTGTAACACTCTAAATCTAGCAAATACAAACAAACCTATTTGAATTATTAAATTTCAGTAGAAAGGAAAAATATTTATGTTTTCAAATAAGGAAAACCTTGATATATATAATTTAAAGAATTCTTGAATATATAAATTTTAATCAAGTGTTTGAAGCATTCATGCTGGAGTATAAATTTTGGTTGAACTGATTTGCAAATACAATCTTTGATTTAATCATATGAAGGAAATTTCGTTTTATGAAATAATAAAGAATTATTAATGTATTATCATTGTAATATGTATTTTATTATGTTAATAACTTTTAAATAATAGTGCTTGCAAAAGCTCCATTTTATTAAACTTTCTTTTGGTCAAGATCTTTTATTTAAAAGAGAATTCTTACTAAAACAATATTCTTCTATAAAACAAATATTTACTTGTGTTAATATTATTTTGAGAGTTTTTCCTGCAGTGTATATATATAAATATATATATTTATATTTATATATATTCTGAATATATTAAAAAAGAAAAAGAACAAACCCTAATCTACCATGGCCGAATCTGGCCCATTTGGCCCAGCAAGCCAGCTGACGCCTCCCTGCTCCCCTAACCCTAACCAGTCGACCCTGCTCCCTCCCCTGCTAGCCGCCGCCACCTGATTCTCCCTCCCCCAATCTCTCTCTCTCTTTCACTCGGCACTCTCTCTCCTCCCTCTGCTTGTTTCGATCGCCGCCAGGAACGCAGCCGGCCGTGCCCCGCGCCCTACGGCCCCTACCGCCATCCCCGCGCAGCCAACTGGCCGAGCAACCCAACGCCGCGACGCCCGAGCCCAAGAGCAGCCGACCCGACCCCGAGCACCTCAAGCAGCCCCGCGATCGAGTAGGACCGCGCCAAGCACGCGGATGCAGACCCAACACCGCGACCCCGACCGACGCCGCGCCCACGTCCCACGCGACCGACCGTTTCTCCCTGCGTTGTTGGAGTTCATTGCATCCGTTTATCTCCCCTATTACCTCCAGTCAAGCTCCATAAACGCCATTGATGGTCGATTGATGACGCCGGCCATCTCTTCCTCTCCCCTCTCTCTCTTTATAAATATAGCCGAGCTCCTCTCTTCTCTCTCCCACAGCCGAGCTCTCTTCCTCCCCGAGCTCGCCCCCATCTCTCTCACTCTCTTGCTCGTCGTCGAACGCCATCGCCGGAGTCTGTGGAGCCTCGCCGGAGCGTACCTCGCCGTCCACGCAGCACCTCTGCCGAGACCACCCTGCCCTTCCCCCTGAGCGTACCTCGTCGTCCACGCAGCACCTCTGCCGAGACCACCCTGCCCTTCCTCCTGCACATGAGCAAACTCAAGGTTGAAGACAACTCCAAATTATTGATATATTTTCTAAATCCTGTTTTAAATTACTTTATGGATCTTGTGATTTATCGTGGTATTACCGATGTGATTCACGTGTATGATTTTAGAGATTTGATATATACGTGTAACTAAAATCGAACATCGCGACAATACTTTAAAAATGCGTATGATTTTATAATTCTAAAAATGAGCACGGTCATTATTCACTACCGCAGTGATTTCCATACTAGAAAATATTTACAAATTTGATTTCGCTTTAGTGTGAGGAACGATAATCGGTTAGTAATGATATAAGTATAATTTTAGTGATATAAGAAATTGAAATAGAAATTAAGCCACGTATTTCCGGTTAAATGAAAAATGTATAGATTTTACTATTCATAATAAATGTATTCATAAGTATAGCACTTAATTACTTAGAATAGTAAAATACTTATTTATGTCATAATAACAATGAATATATTATTAAAAGTCTCATTTAGTAATTTACAATTAATTCTTAGTACATTAATGTTAGAGAATTAAATAAACAATTTTTAGTTATAAGTATAAATTCTATATAGAAAAGAAAGGAGAAAAAAAGAGTAGAATTTATAATAATGTTAAAATGACTTAATTAGGCGCTCATATTTTTCTAATAAAGAAATTGATAGTATGATTGATAAACATAGGTTTCTTATTAAAGAAGTAGATAATTTGTTTCTAATTTTAAAAATGACCTTTTAATAAATATCATATTTAACAAGGTTTGTTATAAATGTTTAAGTATAGCCGTATTAAATAAAAACTTAAAAGAATATGTAGACCATATGTTTCTTAATAAAAATAGAAAGTAAATATATGTTCAATCAATAGATTATTTATATTTTCTCACAATTTAATAATTAGACTTACATTTCAATTTGTCCATAACTAGTAATGTAGGCGTGATTAATCCGTTCATCACATTGAATCCATATTATTTATATATCATTTAGTGGTCCCTAAAGGATAAAATAAAGAAAACTAGCGTTCATGTCCTTTTTATAATTAAAATGTTAGTTTACATATTTGTTTTGTATACAACTTTCTTAACAAAGAATATAGGACATGTACTTTCTAATAAAAATGAAATATAGTTGTTTGTTCATTTTCTTCTACATAAAAGTTCATTTAAGGCATATATCATAACTTTTCATAAATAGGTGTTTAATAATAATGATCTTTTCACATAAAACCTATTTAGACTTATATCTTAATTTGTCCTAAGTTATTGGTTAACAATATTTATAATATGCTCCATAATGCTTCTACAATTAATAACATGATTAGTAGTCCATTAACATTAGATATAACATATATCTTTTCTAAAATGGTAAAATGGTTTAATATGGTTATAACGTGTTTTATCATCTTATAAACCTTTAATATTAGACATATCACGTATGACGTTTTATAAAAGATTAATTTGGTGAACCAAATATTTGTGTATTTTAATTAAGATATTTTTAAGCTCATGTCTTGTTTTATAAAGTACAGATCACACATTTTTGAAAAGAATACTTCTTATTATAACCATTACTTGCAACGTTTTTGAAAAGCAAACGCTCTTTTCGTTAGGCTCTCTTTTATCTTTACGTATGGTGAATGTGGTATGTTATTGAGTGGTGTTTGTTCTTCTTGTTTGTTATGTGATGTTTAGAGATTGATCCGGTAATTGAGAATCAAGTGCTATTCCGTGGAAGAAACTCAAATTTTCAGTAAGCAAGGCAAGTGGACTTCTCCCTCTGCATACTCTATTTGATCCCAAACAATACATTTAATAAAGTTTATTATTTTGGATATATGTGCATAATTTGACGGGTTACCTATTTAGATAACCTTTTCAACCTTACTCCTTGTTTAACCTGGGATTATGATTTAATCAAGTAGCTATGCTATTGCTACAACTTAACTTTATGCAGTCACTCCCGCTTATGATATTAATGTTCCAAAATGGTAAGTTTTCATTATTGTTGTTAACCCGATGGTTAGACAAGATTATTGCATATTAATTGGAACATGGAGTGATCACCCGGGAAAACAGTGCTACCATGAGAACTATCATGGCTCTGGTCTTGGCTAAATAACTAGGGAAGTCTTATGTTGGATGTTGGTCGTGGTCGACCAGGAACAGGGGCACCTGGCAAGCGCTTATAGTACCGGCTCAGGCAGATTGGATACAGGCATAGTTCCCAAAGCTTTACCCTGTGGACTGGACTATAAGTTGGTTACGGTAGGTGTACCTTATGAAGTTGACCATTTCCAACATTTGCGTAATGAGGACTCTAGGGAGAAGCCTCGTAGTGAGACCCTAGCCATTCACCTCGGAAGTGAATACGGGTCTAGCTAACCCGGGCTAGAAGGGAATCGCGACTTATGGGTAAAGATGTGCCACCTCTACAGAGTGTAAAACT
Source organism: Zea mays (assembly GCF_902167145.1). NCBI lineage: Eukaryota > Viridiplantae > Streptophyta > Magnoliopsida > Poales > Poaceae > Zea > Zea mays. The sequence continues at coordinate 129,049,768 of NC_050104.1, forward strand.
GATATATCAGCTGTGCTCACGGTTAAGAGCAGCCTGGACTCCTCACATGATAATTGAACTTGAAGATGGAAATAAATCGAGATCCGATGATCTGCCAATGGTTTTGCTTAAGTGGTTTCACTTAAGTGTTTTTGATATATTCTTATACCTTTGTTTAATGGGAATACTTGGTATTCACACTTATTAGTAAGATAGGTGTTGTTAATAAAATATTGACCAACTAAAATGCTTACTGCTCAACCTTAGCCTTACCTTGTTACGTTGCATTAGTTTTTCCCCCACTTGCTGAGCCCTGACCATAAGTGAGCTCACCCTTGCTTAATTTTGATCAGAAGTTTGTAGATGAAGTTATGATGCTGATCTCCATGGATGCTAGTCTAGTGATACCCCCGGTCATCTTCCTGTGGATGGATGTCCATGTTCGATGTACTTTGATGAATAAAGGTTAAGACATTATGTCTGTTCGAAGTGTAATATGTTAATATAATCGTTATCTACGCTTTTATGCATTGTTCTTTTGATATATTACACTTGTGACGTCAACATATGTGTGGAAATAGATCCTGGCACACATATGCTATGTACCCGACTCTGCCCTTTAGAAACGGGTGTGACAGAAGTGGTATCAAAGCAATGTGACCGTAGGTCGCTAGATTAATTAGAAATAGAAAGCCCAGTCAGTCTTTCAAAGCTTGATATATGTTCCTCCATAAAAACTTATTTTATATCAAAACTCGTCTCTTTTATTTTCAACTCTTCTAGTCTGATTTTGGTCTATCAGAAGACTCTACAAGGAAGCACTACAAGATGATCAAGTTAGGATTGCGGAACTTGAAGTGAAGTTTGCCAGAAGAAACCTTTTCGAAGCTATCGACAACACCCTATTCTCTATCTTATCTCCACTTCGCAAGAAGTTTTGTTATGGATCCCCTGGATCTATTACTAGACTTCTTGGCTAGGTTGATAGGATAGTTCTTTAGTGCTAAGTTTTCGACTAGATCGGTAAGGACGATGTTATATTGTAGTTGTTTTCTAATCCATATTATCGTTATATAACCCTTGATTTCTTCTACTCTTGTTTTCTTGCCATTGTATTGTCATCCTTGGACAATATCTACCTTGATATATTGAACCCTTTGTCTCTCTACTTCTCTCCTTGATAATGCTTTCTCCCTATTGAATTCTTATACTTTTGCTTTCGTGCCATTGTATTGCCACCCTTGCGCAATATCTACCTTGATGTATGAAACCTTTGGCTTCTACTCCTTGATAATGCTTTCTCCCTAACCACTTTATATCCTTGGTTGTATCATTTATCCTAACTTTAATAGTTCATGATTATCTTATTTCACTATTGGCCACCGACAAATATGTCTTGTCTAACTCCTTGATAATTCTTACCTGACTCCTTGACTTTATAATATCTTTCTTATTCCAAACCTTGTCTCACCTTTTGTTTTGGTTGAATGAGTAGAATTGGATTGTGTTGTGCTGATATGCTTGAATTCATTGTCCTTTGTGTTCATGTTTGATTTTCTTCTTTGAAATGATTGTTGGTGTATTGTGTGACTTTTGTCCACAATGACATCAGTTAGCTAGATAAAACCTTAGATAGATGGGTTTTCTCTGCTCTCTATAATCTGTCTTTGCTCAACCCTTTCGTCCCTTCCATTCTTCCATACCCATACAGATGTCAATCCTTGGAATGTCAACTGCAAGTGATGTCACTAAGTGTAAAGAATGCGGTGTTTTGGAAAGTCAAAACAACACTATAAATAAAACAGCTGATGAACAGACATTCAAGACACATAAGGATGCACAACCAAACCAACAGACAAGTGAACTTGGAACATGTTGTTGTTGTGAGTACTATGGAATTCCTTGTCGCCTGATCAGTACAAATGAAAGTGAAACTACAAAACAGAAGAACCGGATTTTATTTTCTACCATAAAAAGACAGATGTCTCCCCAAGAACAACTAATAGCAGATTCTCTCACACCTAATGCACTGTCAGTTGATGAATTGCAAAGTATTCTAAAAAGGAAACATCACAAGGATGCCCAGTCCCAAGAAGAAACACGAGTGTTACATTGATGGATGGACTATTACTTGCACACAGTTTCAGTCTCGTGGTCACATCAGTTCCAAGAAACAAAAAGGGAAACATGGAAAAAGTCAAGAAATAACTTCAAGAAAAGCTTGCTATCAATGTGGACGTGAAGGTCATTACTTCCGTAACTGTCCTGAGAAAAGTTCACTATAGATCACCTCCGAGATGAAGCTATCTCAGTCTTCAGACATAGAATATGAACAAAAATGCACAGAAACTTCTACCAACACAGTAAAGACAACTCCACCATGTAACTTATCAAGTTGTGCTTGCTTTGGCTGTGGTGATACCGACCATCTTGTTAATGGTTGTCCTAAGAAGGATGTGGAGATCAATAAGGTCCAAAAGAAAAGACAACACCCTCAAACCCATGCATCAACAAAGAATAAACAACGGAAAGAGTCCACAGGAAGGATAAGTTATGTAGTGACAGGAACTATTCCATATGATAATGCAGTGATTTTTGGAACACTAGTCATTCACACAACCATTGCCACCGTGTTGTATGATCCTCATACGACACATTCTTTTATCAGTGCCCAGTTTGCAACAAAGTATGGTATCTTTAAGTGTCCCTTGAGATCAAGGAAGACCATCAGTGCACCCAAAGGAAAAATGTTAGTAAACTACATATGTCCAAATGTAAGTGTTAAAATCAATTGGATAAACTTTCCAGCTGATCTTATAATGATAGAAACAATGGGAAAGGATGTGATTCTTGGAAATAATTGGTTACAAAGAACTAAGGCAGTAATCCAACATAATGAGAGAACCATATGTTTGGAAACTCCATCTGGAGAAACAATAGTAGTTGAAGACAATCGACCTCCAGCTCTGATTGGTGCATCTGACAAGGAAGAATAAATACCATTTAGCTAGAAGGAGTGTGTCTCACAGAAAAAAATGTCAAAGTGTTGCCCCTTTCAAGATTTGTAATTGTGCTAAGTGATATATGAATAAATTTGGAGAATCTCACGCACCTATTGTGTTTTGCCTCTTTATAAAGAAAATAAAGTATGGTGTCATCTGCTATATGCAAACAATGTGATACTCAAGTTGCCCTAAAGTCCCGCTCAAGTCTTTCTCTCAAATTGTACTCAAAGAAATACTGTTGGATCAGAAAGATGATTTGGATATCATGCTCTGAAATCTATAAGGTTCAAAAGATCTTTGTTAGGGATTATAACACTTGTACACTCTTGTAGTATGATGAAGCTAGGCGGAATTGGAAATCATCCTTAACTAATCTTATCTTGGAAATCAAAAAGTTGTGTTCGCTCTTTATCTTAATGTCATACAAGCCTCTCATGCAGTCTGTCTCACTAACCCTTTTACCCTCTGACTAGATGATGAACCCCAATGGAAATGAAGTAAATGATGCCAACGACAATATTCCTACCTTAACAACTATGAACGAGAAAAACGAGTCACAGAAATATTCGATGAATGGAATGAAGAACAACAAAAGGAATAGAAAAATGTTTGGATACATGATTAGTTCACCTCAACCACAAGCAAAAGCCCCGAAACGCACGGATACCCAAACAGAAGAATCAAGTCAGACTCAGCTATATGAGATACAGACACCCGGTCAACCCTCATCCCTTGTTGGTGAAGCAAAGTTGACTTGCAAAGAACTCAAAGCAAGAGGTGTTTGTTTCTATTGCAAGAATGAAGAACATATTATTCGCGAATGCCCCAAGAAACGTCTAGACCAACTAAAGAAGAAGTCTGCAAAGCAAGACCCAAACAATAGACCAACCAGTTATAAGTACGATGATGAAGATCGCTTGATTAGTAGTCATTCTGGAGCGAAGAAACAATAAGTCCCTTATATTTAGAAGAGTTCAATGTGAACCAAGAACCTACGAGTAACCATATATCACCATTGTTTTCTTGCTAGCCTTCCCTAATCTCGAGGACGAGATTCTTTTTAAGAGGGGTAGATTTGTAACACCCTAAATCTAGCAAATACAAACAAACCTATTTGAATTATTAAATTTCAGTAGAAAGGAAAAATATTTATGTTTTCAAATAAGGAAAACCTTGATATATATAATTTAAAGAATTCTTGAATATATAAAATTTAATCAAGTGTTTGAAGCATTCATGCTGGAGTATAAATTTTGGTTGAACTGATTTGCAAATACAATCTTTGATTTAATCATATGAAGGAAATCTCATTTTATGAAATAATAAAGAATTATTAATGTATTACCATTGTAATGTGTATTTTATTATGTTAATAACTTTTAAATAATAGTGCTTGCAAAAGCTCCATTTTATTAAACTTTCTTTTGGTGAAGATCTTTTATTTAAAAGAGAATTCTTACTAAAACAATATTCTTCTATAAAACAAATATTTACTTGTGTTAATATTATTTTGAGAGTTTTTCCTGCAGTGTACATATATAAATATATATATTTATATTTATATATATTCTGAATATATAAAAAAAGGAAAAGAACAAACCCTAATCTACCCTGGCCGAATCTGGCCCATTTGGCCCAGCAAGCCAGCCGTCGCCTCCCTGCTCCCCTAACCCTAACCAGCCGACCCTGCTCCGTCCCCTGCTAGCCGCCGCCACCTGATTCTCCCTCCCCCAATCTCTCTCTCTCTCTTTCACTCGGCACTCTCTTTCCTCCCTCTGGTTGTTTCGATCGCCGCCAGGAACGCAGTCGGCCGTGCCCCGCGCCCTACGGCCCCTACCGCCATCCCCGCGCAGCCAACTGGCCGAGCAACCCAACGTCGCGACGCCCGAGCCCAGGAGCAGCCGACCCGACCCCGAGCGCCTGAAGCAGCCCCGCGACCGAGTAGGACCGCGCCAAGCACGCGGATGCGGACCCAACACCGCGACCCTGACCGACGCCGCGCCCACGTCCCACGCGACCGACCGTTTCTTTTTGCGTTGTTGGAGTTCATTGCATCCGTTTCTCTCCCCTATTACCTCCATTCAAGCTCCATAAACGCCATTGATGGTCGATTGATGACGTCGGCCATCTCTTCCTCTCCCCTCCCTCTCTTTATAAATATAGCCGAGCTCCTCTCTTCTCTCTCCCACAGCCGAGCTCTCTTCCTCCCCGAGCTCGCCCCATCTCTCTCACTCTCTTGCTCGTCGTCGAACGCTATCGCCGGAGTCTGTGGAGCCTCGCCGGAGCGTACCTTGCCATCCACGCAGCACCTCTGCCGAGACCACCCTGCCCTTCCCCCTGAGCGTACCTCGCCGTCCACGCAGCACCTCTGCCGAGACCACCCTGCCCTTCCTCCTGCACATGAGAAAACTCAAGGTTGAAGACAACCCCAAATTATTGATATATTTTCTAAATCCTGTTTTAAATTACTTTATGGATCTTGTGATTTATCGTGGTATTATCGGTGCGATTCACGTGTATGATTTTAGAGATTCGATATATGCGTGTAACTAAAATCGAACATCGCGACAATACTTTAAAAATGCGTATGATTTTATAATTCTAAAAATGAGCACGGTCATTATTCACTACCGCAGTTATTTTCATACTAGAAAATATTTACAAATTCGATTTCGCTTTAGTGTGAGGAACGATAATCGGTTAGTAATGATATAAGTATAATTTTAGTGATATAAGAAATTGAAATAGGAACTAAGCCACGTAAATCCGGTCGAATGAAAAATGTATAGATTTTACTATTCATAATAAATGTATTCATAAGTATAGCACTTAATTACTTAGAATAGTAAAATGCTTATTTATGTCATAATAACAATGAATATATTATTAAAAGTCTCATTTAGTAATTTACAATTAATTCTTAGTACATTAATGTTAGAGAATTAAATAAACAATTTTTAGTTATAAGTATAAATTCTATATAGAAAAGAAAGGAGAAAAAAAGAGTAGAATTTATAATAATGTTAAAATGACTTAATTAGGCGCTCATATTTTTCTAATAAAGAAATTGATAGTATGATTGATAAACATAGGTTTCTTATTAAAGAAGTAGATAATTTGTTTCTAATTTTAAAAATGGCCTTTTAATAAATATCATATTTAACAAGGTTTGTTATAGATGTTTAAGTATAGCCGTATTAAATAAAAACTTAAAAGAATATGTAGACCATATGTTTCTTAATAAAAATAGAAAATAAATATATATTCAATCAATAGATTATTTATATTTTCTCACAATTTAATAATTAGACTTACATTTCAATTTGTCCATAACTAGTAATGTAGGCGTGATTAATCCGTTCATCACATTGAATCCATATTATTTATATATATCATTTAGTGGTCCCTAAAGGATAAAATAAAGAAAACTAGCGTTCATGTCCTTTTTATAATTAAAATGTTAGTTTACATATTTGTTTTGTATACAACTTTCTTAACAAAGAATATAGGACATGTACTTTCTAATAAAAATGAAATATATTTGTTTGTTCATTTTCTTCTACATAAAAGTTCATTTAAGGCATATATCATAACTTTTCATAAATAGGTGTTTAATAATAATGATCTTTTCACATAAAACCTATTTAGACTTATATCTTAATTTGTCCTAAGTTATTGGTTAACAATATTTATAATATGCTCCATAATGCTTCTACAATTAATAACGTGATTAGTAGCCCATTAACATTAGATATAACATATATCTTTTCTAAAATGGTAAAATGGTTTAATATGGTTATAACGTGTTTTATCATCTTATAAACCTTTAATATTAGACATATCACGTATGACGTTTTATAAAAGATTAATTTGGTGAACCAAATATTTGTGTATTTTAATTAAGATATTTTTAAGCTCATGTCTTGTTTTATAAAGTATAGATCACACATTTTTGAAAAGAATACTTCTTATTATAACCATTACTTGCAACGTTTTTGAAAAGCAAACGCTCTTTTCGTTAGGCTCTCTTTTATCTTTACGTATGGTGAATGTGGTATGTTATTGAGTGGTGTTTGTTCTTCTTGTTTGTTATGTGATGTTTAGAGATTGATCCGGTAATTGAGAATCAAGTGCTATTCCGTGGAAGAACCTCAAATTTTCAGTAAGCAAGGCAAGTAGACTTCTCCCTCTGCATACTCTGTTTGATCCCAAACAATACATTTAATAAAGTTTATTATTTTGGATATATATGCATAATTTGACGGGTTACCTATTTAGATAACCTTTTCAACCTTACTCCTTGTTTAACCTAGGATTATGATTTAATCAAGTAGCTATGCTATTGCTACAACTTAACTTTATGCAGTCACTCCCGCTTATGATATTAATGTTCCAAAATTGTAAGTTTTCATTATTGTTGTTAACCCGATGGTTAGACAAGATTATTGCATATTAATTGGAACATGGAGTGACCACCCGGGAAAACAGTGCTACCATGAGAACTATCATGGCTCTGGTCTTGGCTAAATAACTAGGGAAGTCTTATGTTGGATGTTGGTCGTGGTCGACTAGGAACGGGGGCACCTGGCAAGCGCTTATAGTACCAGCTCAGGCAGATTAGATAGGGGCATAGTTCCCAAAGCTTTACTCTATGGACTGGACTATAAGTTGGTTACGGTAGGTGTACCTTATGCAGTTGACCATTTCCAACATTTGTGTAATGAGGACTCTAGGGAGAAGCCTCGTAGTGAGACCCTGGCCATTCACCTCGGAAGTGAATACGGGTCTAGTTAACCCGGGCTAGAAGGAAATCGCGACTCATGGGTAAAGATGTGCCACCTCTGCAGAGTGTAAAACTGATATATCAGCCGTGCTCACGGTTAAGGGCAGCCTGGACTCCTCACATGATAATTGAACTTGAAGATGGAAATAAATCGAGATCCGATGATCTGCCAATGGTTTTGCTTAAGTGGTTTCACTTAAGTGTTTTTGATATATTCTTATACCTTTGTTTAATGGGAATACTTGGGATTCACACTTATTAGTAAGATAGGTGTTGTTAATAAAATGTTGACCAACTAAAATGCTTACTGCTCAACCTTAGCCTTACCTTGTTACCTTGCATTAGTTTTTCCCCCACTTGTTGAGCCCCGACCATAAGTGAGCTCACCCTTGCTTAATTTTGATCAGAACTTTGCAGATGAAGTTATGATGCTGATCTACATGGATGCTAGTCTAGTGATACCCCCGATCATCTTCCTGTGGATGGATGTCCATGTTCGTTGTACTTTGATGAATAAAGGTTAAGACATTATGTCTATTCGAAGTGTAATATGTTAATATAATCGTTATCTACGCTTTTATGCATTGTTCTTTTGATATATTACACTTGTGACGTCAACATATGTGTGGAAATAGATCCTGGCACACATATGCTATGCACCCGGCTCTGCCCTTTAGAAACGGGTGTGACACCTACAACAGCAGCAATAGGCGCTGGGTCCTAGAACCTAAAAAGGCGCTCGTTCAAAGAAAAGGAGGCAGTGTGGATCTGCAGTCAGTCGTATCTTGTGCGACACCACTGCTTGTGGCCGACGGGGCAGCGACAAACACCAATCCAAAGATGTTCGCTCTTGAAGAAAGGTAGGCTGCAGTGCGGCATCTGCTCTGCTGCATTTCTGTTGTGGTGGTGCCGTGGTGTGTGGCTAACCATCAGCGACGACTAGCAAGTTGTCAACCACCAGGGAGACGACCAGGCAAGTTCATCTCGCTATCTCCTTGATATTGGTGTCCTGTTTGAAGATTATGCATCAGTGACGAGTAGCATTTGCGCTTGTTAATAATTGTTAGAAAAGATTATGGATTATGATTGTAGACCAAAAAGCATATGTATGTACACACATGGGTTCAAACCGAACCTTACATGCTCAAGAATCTTTTGCAGGTTATTCTGTGCAATGGGGAGCAAATCTAGGATAATCAAACAGTATTGATTCACATCAAGTTGCAACAATGCTCAGGTGTCTGGTAGACTGGTAGTGACTTTGAAGGTTGTGGTATCATCTTTCAGCTGTAGGTTTGATGCTCAATTTTTTTCAGGCATGCAACATCGAGGTTACTTTGTTTGTTGGATGAATTCTGTATGATAAGGGCACTCTAACTGAAGGTGAGAGTAGGACCACAGGAAATCTAACTCTTTTCTGTTTATCTTTAACATGGCTAAAGATTATATTCATGTTTTTTTCTTTCCTGATTATTTGTAGATGGCATTGGTCTCCTTAGAGGTACTTCCAGTCATTTTGCAAACTATGATACACAAATGGTTAGATAGCTATCTTGGGAAATGTTATTTTAGAAATTCAATTTGGTAAGTTTGCCAGTCTGGTCTTGTGGGTTTCCTTTCAATCACTTTGAATTTGTGAACTTCATTGCACGATTTGCTTAGTTCAAAGTTTTTGCAGTCTAATTATTCTTATATTTTCCTCCTGATTCTTTTCAGTTCATTTAGTAAATTGATGCCATTTTTTGCTTCAGTGAAGAATTGAGCCGTGAATGTAAAAAATTAGCTTAGGCTAGAAAGGCAGATTTTATAATTTGATAGTACTATCGGACATTCATGCCTGGTTCTCTAGTTGTGATTGTTGATTGACATAGCATTGTTTGTTGTTCGGTGCCTAGTCTAGTGCATTATGCATCACCTTTTTGACTCCATTTCTTCGCATGTCTTTGTCTATGCTTTTTCCATCTTGTATCTTAGACTCTTGCAAGTATTTATAAGTCATCTATATTGCTCCTAATATCTTGCTTTAGGTGTTGATCATTCATATCACCAGTTTGCCTAAGTCCAAGTCTGGTTTGCATCCAGTTGAACTACATGCAATACACTAGCAAACAACATTAGTCCAAATGGTCATGTTGATCATCAAACACCAAAATACAAACTTCATTGGGCCAAAGGTCCATTTTCCTCACAATTTAAGGCCTTTGTGACAGTGACTCCTTTGTATAATGTACAAATGAGACCAAATAAGTAGACTTGGTTTGAACTACTCAAATTTAGATGTAATATACTATATTTTGCTAGTTTGAGTAAGTTTTGCTAGAATGCATCAAGTACAAGATCAAATGTCAAAACTTAGTCAGAATCGACCAAATTTAAAAAAATACTGATATATGTTTTGCAAGTTTAGTAGGTTTGGCTAGAATTCATCAAGTAAAAAGGCTAATTGAGCAAACTAGTTTGAATTGACAAAGTTAAGACTTCATTAAGCAAGAATACTATGTTTGACTAGTTTGGGTAGGTTTTTCTAGAATTCATGAAGTAATAGGTCAATTGAACAAACTTGGATTGAAATGACTAATTTTAGACTCCATCAAGCAAGAATAATATGTTTGACTAGTTTAAGTAGGTTTTGCTAGAATTCATCAAGCAAAAGGCCAATTAAGCAAACTTAGTTTGAATTGACCGAGTTTAGACTTCATCAAGCAAGAATACCATGTTTGACTAGTTTGAGTAGGTTCTGCTAGAATTAATGTGCTTAGAATGCATGGCTTACGTGAACTGCATGAGGTCCTGGTGGATGCTGGCCCAATGTAGTAATACTTGAGATTGAAATTGCGGAAAGTTAACATTCATCCTCTATTGTTGTAATGTTGCCTGCAAGTGCAATGCATCAATGTGCTGAGTATTCTTATATACTTAGCATGGCAACAATTGTAGACTCGGTCTTGCCTGGATCATAGCCGGTTGTTGTGTCATGAATGCATCATAATACTCTTGTTGTGCCCTTTAGAACTTATCTTATTCCTTAGCTCATCATGCAACCTTGCCACCCCCAACTCTTGCTCTGTCTCGTAATGACTGCTAGCCCTAGATTATCGGGAGGAACACGAGCTTGGCCATTAAGATCTAACCTCCCTAGGGTCAATCACTGCATTGAACATAGAGTACCTTAAGAAATAATCAAGAAAAAAATATTTCAGAACATAATTTTAGTACTTGCATTTATAAAACTTCAGAGGCTATGAAATCTTACGATCCATGGCTCTTTCCACCTCTGCTAGCATGCACTACCATCAGACCGATTGGCGCTTTTCTCCAATCATAATCCTCTCCATTGCGCTTCACCATTTTCTGACCATATTGTTCATACACATAACAAACACCATGTAATTTATCGATGTGTCATGCATAGATTACTTTAAACCCAAGATAATATAAACACAAAGAAAGAATGGTTTGCATAGCTCACCGACCACTCTTTGCAAATCTGACTACACAACTTCTCTAGGTTGGAAGGGTCATTTCTTATGGGCGGCTATGTACACTTCAATGTCACTTGGTACAACACCGGACTTATCTGCCTATAAGTATGAGTTGGTACTTAGTAGCATACATATCGCATAACAAATATGTATTGATGCTTGCATTACCATGCATTTCCCTTTCGAATATGTCCATTACTGCCATAGTTGTGTCTTGGATTGGAGCCTCTATGCTCTCTATGTTGAGCAGACTTGATTATGAATCCTTTTGAAGCCTAAACCCAATAGAACTTAAAGTATGCTTCTTCATGATTCTCCATAAATTTAACTCTCACATGCAATAGACATGCAATATTAGCATCAAGGCGTAGAGTGACACCTTAACATCACATGCAATAGACATGCAATATTAGCATAAATTTAACTCTCACATGCAATAGACATGCACTACGTGAGATCTACAACGTAGTGCTTTTTGGTGGATGGCTTTTTGGTGGACGACGAGGTCGATTGTAGTTCAATGGTTCATGCACAGCACGACGAAACACGACGAGTATATAGCTTCGGGTCGCGACGAGGCGTAACACTTTATATCCTGTGTGTTTGTGGAATTGTGTTCCTTAGGGCCTGTTTGGTTCGTGGCTAAATGTGCCACACTTTGCCTAAGGTTAGTCGTCTATATTGAAGAACTAACCTTAGGCAGAAAAGTTAGGTAAAGTGTGTCAAGTTAGTCAGTGAACCAAACATGTCCTTAGTCTCTCAATTACAAGAGATCTAGAGGTTGAAGAAGACCCCCTCTAGTCGCCTATCATAGAATGTTTTCTAGGGGTGTATTCTAGCCTATTCCCGAGTGAAACCTCGGGTTACACATGATTGCGCTCTTGGTCCACGTGAATCTCCGAGTCAAACTCCGACTTGCGCGACAGTCAGTGAATTCCGCGAAGGCACGTGGCGCCCTCTGCATGTAGCCGAGCTAATCCAGATGACTTCACGCCCACGAAACCGCCTTCCTCGCCCACGCTCGGTTTCACCCACGCGGCTGACTGGTAGGCCTACACATGGAGTCTGTCACGGTGTTCGTGCGAGCCATGGACAAATTGGGTCACAGTAACCCGAGAGATATCTATCACCCACATCATCTTGGAAGGTCGGTAAGGATACAAATAAGAGGATATGGGTATAGAGGTTGTGGACTTACGCAACAAAGGCAGAGAGAAACATCCTCCCAAATAGGAGTTTGTTTCGTTTAGCTCATGCCACATCGAATGTTTGAAAGTCTATTACAAGTATTAAATATTGTCTAATTATAAAAGTAATTACACGGTTAAAGACTAAACTGCGAGGCAAATTTATCAAGCCTAACAATCCATAATTAGCAAATATTTCTTGTATCCTCACATGAGTGAATCATGAATTAATTAGATTTAATAAGTTAATCTTATTGTTTAATTCTCATATGTGTAATTAATTTTATAATTATACTATATTTAATATTTTTAAGTAGCATCTAAATATTTGATGTGATATGGACTAAAATTTAGCACGTAGACCCAAATGAGCCATGGAAACGAAACGCTGTAAAAAAGAGACTTTTAGGCCCTGTTTGGGAACAAAGTTTTTGAAAACCACAGTTTTTGAAATACTATACTATACTTTAGTTATGACAATACCGTAGTTTATAATACCGCAGTTTTGAAAACTGAGGTCCAGAGCTAAGTTTAGAATGCCTTAAAACAATTATAGTATTTGCAATACTTCAGTTTTGAAAACAGAGATTTTATCCAGCTTGCCAAACACCATTATATATATAATACTGCAGTATTTGAGAATACTGCAGTATTCTTCCAAAACTGCAGAAAAACTTTGTTCCCAAACACCCCCTTACTCTCATGTAATTACTGTTGTGAAATCAATGTAATTCTTATTTATATTTATTCTAGGATGGAAAAAATGCTACTAAAAGATCCCATTCATTCGACGGCGTGGCGGTTAGCGTTAACCGTGAGGCGGCTGAAATTAATATATACTGCAGGTGGGCCCCTGACAGACGAACGCCAGGCGGCTGCATGGCCGCCGGGCGCGGCGCGCCCTTCGCTGGCTCGGCCTCGTGCCCTCGCCCCCACAGCCCCACCGGCCCACCCCCACTCCTGCCCACCGGTGTAAAAGTGCTTCTGCGCTGCGCCGCCGCCGACGACGATGACCGGGACCGTAGCTACTCTACTCGCCTAGCTAGGCTCCCGCCGCCCGCCGCACCAACAGCTCACTAGTAGCCTTTCCATCGCATGCAAACGCGAGAGAATATAAACCTGGCGTGGCGTGATGCACAACCACATTTGCAATCAAGCCACCGAGAACACTTTTGTTTTCGCTTATAAAAAAGAAAACAATTTCGTTTTGGGGGCGGACGTGCTTTTGGTTTCTAAAATATAACGTAAATGGTACCAATAATGATTCGTATTTGATTACCAGTAATAAGTTTAAACAGATCAATATTATTTTTAGTGTGGTATCTTATTAGAGTTAGATTTAAACAAATATTATTTAATGTTATATATTATCTATTACATTACAAATATGTGAACTATTCGGCCATTTTAGCCCGTCATCGATTCACTGGCACATCAGATCCGTAAATTTCGATTTGTTTTGGCAGGGACATGTGCCCATCATTGGTTCACCGGGACAAGTGCTATTGGTTCCTCGGTAATTACCTTTAGTTAAAAGACGCTCGGGTTTCGGCTCTCCTCCGCGCTTCACGGGTCTCCGGCCATCGCGCATTTGACGCGTGTCTGGGCCACGGACCTGAGCTTTTTATCAATTCACGCTCTAAGTCCGTCCCCTCCAAATGCCATCTCTCTCTCTCTCGTTGTGCACCTGGCTGCCTGGCTCTCCCATCCGATCTCTCCAAGCTCCGTCGCGTCCCTCGATCCCTCGTCGCTGAGGTCCTCACCGCACGCCCTCCCCGCCGCCGCCGCTCGCGCTCCCGTTCTTCCTCTGGGCCGGCCGCCAGAAGGGCTTCCGTCATTGCTTCCCAGCTTTCCATGCCCTCGCCTCGCTACTGTCCGCGACAGGCCTCCCAGCCGCGGCTGACCAGCTCCTCGACCTCATGCGCGCGCACGGCAGGCCGGTCTCCCACCCGCAGCTCACCCTCCCCGTCCGCCTCCACACTACCGCGTGCCGCCCCCTCCGCGCTCTCCACGCGCTTCGCCGCTTCCGCCACGAGTTCGACGTCCAACCCCAGGTCCACGCGTGCAACCGCGTCCTTGGCGCGCTGGCTGCTGCGGGCCACGTTGAGGACGCGCTCAAGCTGTTCGATGAAATGTCGGAGGGTGGTGTGCAGCCCATCCCAGTAACGTTTGCCATCATGGTTCGTGCACTAGCACACGCGGGAATGGTTGATAGGCTTCTGGAGATGATTGGGAGGATGCAGAACGAGGTGTGTCGGCTCATGCTACAACACCATGATGAAGGAAAATTGGATACCAAGTATGTCAGCCTACTGTGTTCTTGTGAAAGGGCTTTGCAAGATGGGGGAGATCAACACATCCATATCACTTGTTAAAGATTGTCTTGGAAATATAGAAAATGGGCCAGCTGAATTTAAATACACCTTGACTATTCCGGAAGCTTGCAGATCAAAAAGCCCAGAGAAAGTCATCAATGTGGTGTATGAGATGATTGAAGTAGGTTGTTCAATGGAAGAAATTGTCTATTCTGCTATCATATATGGCTTCTACAAGTATGCAAGTTCAACTGAGGCGAAGCAGGTATTCACTATCATGAGAGATCAAAATAACAACTGAGGCAAGAATCATCTATCATATTGTAAGCTAATCAGTAGTATTTTTCAGTGTGTGATACTTGATTTCTAACCCCATCGATATTATGGACAGAATTTTGAAATTGATGAAGAATCAGAAGAATATCTTGAGCTTCATCCTCAAGCAGCTACAAAGGATCCTCGCCTAACTGAAGAACATTTTTATAGTCTTAGCGAGGATGACCCATTTGCAATTAATTGAAGACCAGGTCCATTTGCACGTTAGGGAAATCCTTATTATCGCCTTTTCCAAATTTCATCTTATTTCTGACTATTCAGAGTAAATTTAATCCTATGTTTGGCTATTCAGGTTGTCCTTAATACCAAACATAACTAAGCATGGTTGATTATGCTGTGATCTCATATCCATTTGCTTTCAGATGGATCGTCTTGCAAACGGTATGTGAATCTGCAGGTTCCAGAGGCAATGAGCCTTGCAGCCAGGTAACATGGCCATCTCAGTCACTTCCCTTGAGTGCCAAAAACATCTATTCGCCTGCCCTTTATAACTTATGTTGACCCGCCTTCCGTTTTCGGTTTGCAGCATAAAAAAGCCCAATTATGTCCGCTACCGGTTCAACACACCGTGTGCCAAGGATTTCTGCTGCCGAGCATAAGAATCTATCTGAACTCAAGAACCTGCATACGTTCAAGCATAAGGCGTTTCCTTTCAAGCATAAGCTTTCTTCCTCTCCAAACTAAACTGTTTTGTTGAAGATTCAATCGTCCTCTAATTAATTTGAATATAGCATGTATAATTGTTTATTCATGTTTTTCCCAGTGTTGGATATGCAAGTTCCAAGGTACTAACTGATTACGAATTTGATTGGAATGAGATGTGTGCACAAGAGTGAAAGCATCTATTTTGTAGGTGGCAATGAACATAATATTTGATAATTGAGACCCATAAAATATCTAGATTTATTTCCCTGGTTCTTAGTTGTTACCTTTTGGATATTTTGTCTAAGAACAAAATAGAATGTGCCATAGGTTATGGCTATGATATCATACTTAGATCAGTTCATCAAATAGCCTTTAGCTGAGTACGTTATTACTGAGCTATACCAAAATAGATCAATCTAGCAAGTAGCTTGTAGCCAAGTACATTATGTTATGACTTGATGTGCTTCCACTTTTGTAGTTTGAGGAGAGATCTACCCCCTGATGCATATGTGTTTGCATTAGTGTAATTGTGTGGTGGTGGCTTACATATTTCACTTAGAACTTTTGTGTCAGGTGAAATTCAAGATCTGAATGTTGCAGAGCCTATGGAGTCTACAAGAACACTTTGCTTCCATTATTGCAAGTCAAAATAGCTTGTTGTGGATACTGAAGGTGAGTATTTTTAAAAGCTCATTTTTCTCTTGGTAGGTCTTTCACGCAAATCCTTTGTTCTTATTTAGGTCTCTTATTTTTTTATCACTATTATTTTACATAGTTAATGTTTACCTGTCTTGAT
The DNA here is from genome assembly GCF_902167145.1 of Zea mays. Lineage (NCBI taxonomy): Eukaryota > Viridiplantae > Streptophyta > Magnoliopsida > Poales > Poaceae > Zea > Zea mays. The sequence continues at coordinate 129,066,296 of NC_050104.1, forward strand.
TAGTTATATGAAAATATTGTAGATACCTCAGCTATCTTAGCTATATGTTATTCTTTTGAATGATATGTAGATTGAACACAGACACCATTTAATAGTAATGTTTGATTGTTTGGTTATCTTATTTCTTGTAGGTTTTATCTGCTTTTTGCAGGGCCCTCTAGGAATAGGAAAAAAACTATTCTTGGACTCCTCAGTGTTGTTCTCCATTCTGCTCCTGCAAGAATGCAGGTCAAGTAAAAAAAGTCACTTGGTTATTCACTTATTCTTTATATTTTGGTGTATGGAGTAGTAATTTTATTTTTGAGGACAGAAAAGCTTCATGTTTATCAATTGGGTAGGAATGGCAATGAGTAATTTGAGAAAAAGAAATATTAGTATCTTTGGCCACAATTCCCACAATGCACTCTTAAAGTCACTTACCAGTGCTGCCAGAGCCAACCAAAGGAACCATTCCTGAAGGTCAGGTTCTTTTCTGATAAAAAAATTTGAAGGTTACTAATACGTCAACCTTCTGATAAACTGATTACATAAACAGAACTATTCACTAATACAGCAAAAGATCTTTAAATTCTGTATGACAGTATGAAAGATTCAGTGGCATAGAACCAGGACACAACAAAGGGGTTCCGAGAGTGACAATTATCCTGCCAAGTAGTGGTTCTATGAATTAAGATTTGGAAGTCCAATTGGTTGGGTCTTACAGATAGACACTTTTTTACACCACAAATGGAAATGCATGTAATAAAATTTTCTTGTCCCCCCTTCACATCACATATACTCACAGTCATGAAGTATCCCTATACAAAGCAATACTGCTAAAGAAACAATGTTGTTGTCTCGATAGGGCGCCCGTAAGGGCGCCGCAATGTTCTAGTGTAATATAAAAGCGCATCCAACCCAAAGATGTTCTATATGGACATGCATTAGGCAAAAATACCGTTTATTAAATGCTTCTGAACAACACGTTCGTGGCTCTGGTGTACGGTCATGCGAAATACATCGAGGAGAGTGAAAGTTCCCTTTGACCCGGGAACAGGATCTGGATGTCGCCTAGAGGGGGGTGAATAGGCGAATAAAACTTATTACTTTAAAACTTAAATTCTTACTCTACTCGAAGACTTAGTACGCAGTGGAGTGAGAAGACTCTTCGAGTAGGTTGCAGCGGAATAGAAGATCCTGTCTCAAAATGTCCTGCACTTCAAATAAAGCTTATACCACAGATAAGTATTGAAGTGCAGATATAAAGACGAGTAAGACAGAGAGTCAGGATACAATACAGAACAGAGCACACAGACGCAAGGATTTATCCCGAGGTTCGGCCAAGCCTGAAATGCTTGCCTAGTCCTCGTTGGAGTTAGCCACACCTGGGCTTGGAGTCTATCTCAACTCCTTCCTCCGTTTGCTCAGATCTGTCAGTATGACAGATAGAGCCTTTCACTACTGAGTGGGGTTACAACAGAACCGCGGCTGCTTACAAACTTCTTGGCAGCACTCCGGCAGAGTAACGATACGCTCAAGACCTTGCTCTAGCTCTTAGCAGCACTACTCCTCTCTCTAAAGGCTTATAGCTGTGCCTTCTACACAAACTATAGAGTTACACACAAGAGGGAGAGCGAGAATTGATTCCAGTGAAGTCTACACTTGTTGGCTGCACTTATTTTTTGCTTGAGGCGCCTAGGGGTCCCTTTTATAGGCACAAGGGGCCTAGGAGCCGTTGGAAACAAACCAGGAAGGCAAATCTTGCCTTCAGTCGGGTGGCGCACCGGACAGTCCGGTGCACACCGGACACTGTCCGGTGCCCGATTTCTTTCCTTTTATGGCGAAGCCGACCGTTGGCAGTCTTGGAGCCGTTGGCGCACCGGACAGTCCGGTGCACACCGGACAGTCCGGTGCCATCTTCTAGCCGTTGGCTCGGCCACGTGTCCCGCGCAGATTGCGTGGCCGACCGTTGGCCCGGCCGACCGTTGGCTCACCGGACAGTCCGGTGCACACCGGACAGTCCGGTGAATTTTAGCCGTTCGCCGCCGGTGAATTCCCGAGAGCGGTCAGTTCGCCAGAGTTCAGCCTGGCGCACCGGACACTGTCCGGTGCACCACCGGACAGTCCGGTGTGCCAGACTGAGCTGCCTTGGCTGTACATAGCCAAGCCCTTTGCACCTCTCTTCTATTCTTCTTCTTTCTATTTCTAACACTTAGACAAGTATATTAGTCCACAAAACCAATGTACCAAGTATGGAAACATACCTTCTCTTAATCATTAAATCTATAGCATTCCACATGCTTGAGCTTTGATGTTGGACTCATAAATCATCAAGTCGGCTTGTCTTGATCTAGATTGACATTACTTGGCTCCAACATCCTATAAAGGTCACATAGAACATCTCCAAACATAGGAACAACCCAAACTAAAGATTAAGGTGAACTTAGCTCTTTTGGGCTGCTTCCAGTTCTAGTTTTGACACTTGTTCTCCTTCTAGTGACCTTGATCTCCTTCTTAGAGCTTGTTCTTGAGCCTTATGACTTACACCACATAACTGCGGCTGTTACCTCATTGGCTGTAAGTCACGTCCTTATGTAGTGATCCTTGATGTGCCATAGCTGTTCTCAATCGATCACCCTTGACTTTGCAAGCCTCCTTCTTCACCCTTGGCTTTGGGTTCCTCAACCTCCTTGACCTTCTCCCGTGCACTTGGTACCTCGAAGCTCTTCTTGCCTCCGTCCTTGGCTTGATCAGTTGTCTCCGAGCTGCGCACCCGAGTCTCACTTTATGCAATGTACATCTTACTTGTGATGTCCATTATGTATCCATAATTCAGTTCTTGGACCATCACACTTGTTCACTCGTGTTGAATCCTGTAGACTTTACCTTAAGTACCTGTTCAACACTTAGTACACTTGTTAGTCCTTTAATTGAGTTATCATCCAAACACCAAAACTCACAAGAGAGCTTTCAATCTCCCCCTTTTTGGTGATTGATGGCAACACAATTAAAGCTTACATAAGAATAAGATTTGAAGCACAAATTTGAATTCTAAGATTATAGAATGCTCCCCCTAAATAAGTGCTTACTTCAAAAACATAATTTTGGCCTCAGACGCCAATTTGCACATACTTAGGCAAATCGAAACATTTCTACACCTTAGCACTTTTTAGTATGCATTGTGGCAAGAATCAAACCATGATGCTATAACACACAAATGCACATAATCAAACACACATAATCAGAGTTAAACACCGTTCAAATTAGTGGATATAGCACAAGTATATCAACCTACCACTATTCACCATTAAGATACTGATTTAAACTAAGATACCAATTTAAAGCAATCTTAAAGCACCATTAACCACATGCATCATTATCCACATGACTGTCTATTTCAGAATGAACACAATAGATGCCAATTAATTCATAGCAACGGAAGCACTAGTCCATATGATGCAACACATATAATACTGCAGGAAGCATATGAATAACACACTAGCAAAGCTTAAACTAACACATCACCCCTTAGGATAAGCTTTCCTCTCAGGTTGAGATAAGCTTTAATGCATATGAATAACACACTAGCAAAGCTTAAACTAACACATCACCCCTTAGGATAAGCTTTCCTCTCAGGTTGAGATAAGCTTTAATGCACAAATTCTCCCCCTTTGACATCAAACACCAAAAACTATACTCAAGCAAGAACATAGGATGATGTCAAGGGACAACAGGGTGTTAAGGAGGAAAAACGACTATCAAGACTCCCCCTTACTTATTGAACATATGCACTATCAACATTTAGGTAAGATACATATATGCAAAAAGATTAATACTCCCTTTGTACCTTTACCATGTTGTAGTGTACTTCCCATCTTGAAAGTATCTAATCTTTCAAGAGCTTCTTCACACTTGTGCCTGATTCTTTATCCTTACTTTTTCTTGTTGCTAAGACATCAAACTTAGAACAAGTTATAGTATTGGGCACAAGAAGAAACTTCTATTCTCATGATTATCAAAAGATGTCAATTGAAGCGAACTATTACGGCTACCAATTGAAAGATACCAACTTAAAGATACCAATTGCAAAGTTCATTTATTATCATGGCTCCATGATATTTAAGAATAAGCATCTATTATCACCAGATATTATGAGCAATCTAAAAATATGCACTTACTCACAACTTGAGATACCAATTTCTTGACTTACAGAGGTACCCAAGTCCTGATTGCTCCATTTCTTGCTTATCTTCTCTTTTCCACCTAGAGACTATACAAGATTGCTCAAGAAACAGTTAGTCTCGAAGGACACAAGTTATGTGTGCTCCCCCTCAAGTTGTGCATCAAGTATTTGAATGACTTGCACTTTGCACATTCTAGCTTCTATAGAACTAGAGGGGATCACAACATACCTTGGTCAAGGCATACTCTACCACTTTCATCACCCAAAGATGCCAATTTGAATATCAAATGAAAAGCCACTTAACACCAATTGAAGGCTAAATGAAAGGTTGACTAAATACAACAATGCATGCCTCAGTGGCACCTAAGCCCATTGAATACTCACAGGAAGTATAACATTTACACGCAACTTAGACATGCTTCATACTTAACTATCATTACATCACATATACTAATTGAAAACAACATGATCATGTCTAAGCACATCATAGTTAAGAAGTTTCTTTAGGTACACCAAAAGAAACAACATTTTAAGGCATAAGTCTCCTAAGCCACGATACTACCAATGAAATGCAAGAACACAGCTATGATCACTATCAATGGAACTTCAAGATATTCAATAATAATTGCACAGTTCCATTTTCCATACCTTTGCCTTTATGAGAGCACTTGTTATCACCAATTCAGGGCTCCTTTTGCTCATGCACCTCATAGCTCAAAAGGGCACGACATGGATTTGAAATTCACACAGTACCAAACTAGGGTAATCATGTGAACATGGACTAAACAAAATGTCATAATTGCACATAGCATGACTTACAAAAAGTTACAGGTTTATCCATATACACCAAGAGAGTTAATCGTTGTGGATATAACAAATGAAAGAGCTACCCATGAATGATTCAAAAGATATATCCTATATAGCACCAGTCATGATTAAGCAAACATCATTATGATTCATTTAACACAGGCAATCATAAAGCATAACTACTCCAAAGACAGGTAGCACAACAAGCCAACTTAAGAGCAATACTAAATTGCAATTATGTACTTAAAATACACGGGTACCATCCTTTGGAGAGCAAGTTGTAGATTCTCATCGAATTCCTTTACTTGATTCACCAATAATGATTCAGGACCTATACACCTTATTTCACTTGAGATGAACATGGGATTAGTGTTTCACAATAATTCAACCTTGGGTCAATAAACACCAAAACAATTAACAGCTTAAGCATAGAGTTTTAGATATCCGTCCTAAGCTCTCCCATGGTCTCCAGTCCATCTCAAGGCACCTGCATGGTCTAGTTAGCACAGTTTGGTACCCATCTCGGGATGGGTCCATAATGATCATCTAAATGTGCCTTTGGTACCCAAATGGCCTTTGTGCTAGTTCTAGGTGATCTCATTATAGATCTAGCACAAGTGTATGATTTGGGTCTCCTACCCGAATAAGATTGACACAAATTCACTTGCTTAGTAATCTTACCTTTATAACATACCTTGGATAGATGACCTTGCTCACCACACTTGTAGCAGAAGCGTCGCTCAACTTGACACGACGCTTGCTGTGTGTCATTTTCCTTGGTGAGGCTCACCTTGGAGGATGCACATCCTTGATTCTTCATGACCGGACATGAAGTGATCGTGTGGTCCTTTTTGTTGCATCCAAAACAACTCCTTGTCCCTTCATTTTTGTCTTTGTACGGACAGGATGCGATGAGGTGGCCTATCTCCTTGCATTTGAAACACCTCCTTTTTCCTCTTCCCTTTTTGTGCTTGAAGGACATGGAGAGATGATTAGTACAAACAACATGACTAATTGAATTTTTACCTTTTTCCTCGTTCATGTTGATTCCTTCATTTATAGCTTTGGGAACATTCTTCTTATTGAGCTTAACAGCAGTTTTTCCTTTCTCAAGCTTCTTCACCACGCGCCCGTGGATATCTTGAGAGAGTTGAGCTAAGCGTCTTCTCCTCAGTTGTCGTTGCTTCTTATTCCCGCAGAATTTCTTTTGTGACCCTAAAACTTGTTGCTCAATCAATGATTGGCTTTCTTTTGAGCAACAGGGGTTAGCACATGATGATATACAATTCAAATGCGCACACGTGCGAGAATGAGGTTCATATGAATTTAAGTTTGAAATTACAACCTCATGAGCAACATTAAGCATGATATGGTCATCAACTAATTCATTATGAGAATAAGATAGCATATCATATTTTTCACTTAGAGCAAGCTTTTCTAAATTTATCATTTCTACTTGACTCTTAAGCATAGAATTCTCAGTTTTAAGTTGAGCAACATCAGATAATACATCATGATTATTTCTTTGCTCAAATAAAATAGATTCATACCGTTGGACCAAATTATCATGAGAGCACTTTAGCTCCTCATGTTCTTTGGTCATCTTCTCCAGGCTGTCGTTGGTTTTGATGAGAGTCTCCTCTAGCCTGAGAAGCGTCTCGCCTTGTTCCTTGTTCCTTCTCAACAACTTAACCAGGAGAGCTTTGTCCGCTTTGTTGAGATGGTTATAGAAACGGCGAATCTCCTCTTCTTCCACATCATCAGTCTCATTTTCCCTGTCATTAATGTCAGTGGAAGCAATATAGGAAAATGTACCTTGTGATGATGAAGATTCATCCTCGCTATCATCCTCATACTTCTCCTCATCATAGCTTTTGTCTCCACCGTCATTGTTAGCAATAAAACACTTATTATTAGTGGAGACCAAACCTGTCGACGAGGTAGATTCATCGTTGGGTGTCCATCATTCTTGATCTTCTCCCTTTGAATGGTTAGCATCACAAGCAATATAGGGAGTAGAAGTAGTACAATTTGCCACACAATATTTTATTTTAATTCTATTCCATAAATCATGAGCATCAACAACCAAATCATTATCACTACTCATGATTGCAAAATAGGCACTTCTAGAAAGAGACTCAATTAAGATGTTGCAAGCACGGTGATTGAGAGATAAACATCTTAGTTCATCATTAGAGGGATTTTTGCTAATATCAGATGGAAAAATACTTCTACTAAAGATCTGTCTCAAATCAGAATCAACACTCATGAAAGCATTATAAATAGAGACAGACCAAGATTTGTAATTAGAGCCATCGCCTAAAAGAATTTCTACAGTTACCTCTTGTGACGACATCGTTATCTCCGGACGGCTAAGCCCACACTGGAGAGGCCTAGCTCTGATACCAATTGAAAGTTCCCTTTGACCCGGGAACAGGATCTGGATGTCGCCTAGAGGGGGGTGAATAGGCGAATAAAACTTATTACTTTAAAACTTAAATTCTTACTCTACTCGAAGACTTAGTACGCAGTGGAGTGAGAAGACTCTTCGAGTAGGTTGCAGCGGAATAGAAGATCCTGTCTCAAAATGTCCTGCACTTCAAATAAAGCTTATACCACAGATAAGTATTGAAGTGCAGATATAAAGACGAGTAAGAAAGAGAGTCAGGATACAATACAGAACAGAGCACACAGACGCAAGGATTTATCCCGAGGTTCGGCCAAGCCTAAAATGCTTGCCTAGTCCTCGTTGGAGTTAGCCACACCTGGGCTTGGAGTCTATCTCAACTCCTTCCTCCGTTTGCTCAGATCTGTCAGTATGACAGATAGAGCCTTTCACTATTGAGTGGGGTTACAACAGAACCGCGGCTGCTTACAAACTTCTTGGCAGCACTCCGGCAGAGTAACGATACGCTCAAGACCTTGCTCTAGCTCTTAGCAGCACTACTCCTCTCTCTAAAGGCTTATAGCTGTGCCTTCTACACAAACTATAGAGTTACACACAAGAGGGAGAGCGAGAATTGATTCCAGTGAAGTCTACACTTGTTGGCTGCACTTATTTTTTGCTTGAGGCGCCTAGGGGTCCCTTTTATAGGCACAAGGGGCCTAGGAGCCGTTGGAAGCAAACCAGGAAGGCAAATCTTGCCTTCAGTCGGGTGGCGCACCGGACAGTCCGGTGCACACCGGACACTGTCCGGTGCCCGATTTCTTTCCTTTTATGGCGAAGCCGACCGTTGGCAGTCTTGGAGCCGTTGGCGCACCGGACAGTCCGGTGCACACCGGACAGTCCGGTGCCATCTTCTAGCCGTTGGCTCGGCCACGTGTCCCGCGCAGATTGCGTGGCCGACCGTTGGCCCGGCCGACCGTTGGCTCACCGGACAGTCTGGTGCACACCGGACAGTCCGGTGAATTTTAGCCGTTCGTCGCCGGTGAATTCCCGAGAGCGGTCAGTTCGCCAGAGTTCAGCCTGGCGCACCGAACACTGTCCGGTGCACCACCGGACAGTCCGGTGTGCCAGACTGAGCTGCCTTGGCTGTACATAGCCAAGCCCTTTGCACCTCTCTTCTATTCTTCTTCTTTCTGTTTCTAACACTTAGACAAGTATATTAGTCCACAAAACCAATGTACCAAGTATGGAAACATACCTTCTCTTAATCATTAAATCTATAGCATTCCACATGCTTGAGCTTTGATGTTGGACTCATAAATCATCAAGTCGGCTTGTCTTGATCTAGATTGACATTACTTGGCTCCAACATCCTATAAAGGTCACATAGAACATCTCCAAACATAGGAACAACCCAAACTAAAGATTAAGGTGAACTTAGCTCTTTTGGGCTGCTTCCAGTTCTAGTTTTGACACTTGTTCTCCTTCTAGTGACCTTGATCTCCTTCTTAGAGCTTGTTCTTGAGCCTTATGACTTACACCACATAACTGCGGCTGTTACCTCATTGGCTGTAAGTCACGTCCTTATGTAGTGATCCTTGATGTGCCATAGCTGTTCTCAACTCGATCACCCTTGACTTTGCAAGCCTCCTTCTTCACCCTTGGCTTTGGGTTCCTCAGCCTCCTTGACCTTCTCCCGTGCACTTGGTACCTCGAAGCTCTTCTTGCCTCCGTCCTTGGCTTGATCAGTTGTCTCCGAGCTGCGCACCCGAGTCTCACTTTATGCAATGTACATCTTACTTGTGATGTCCATTATGTATCCATAATTCAGTTCTTGGACCATCACACTTGTTCACTCGTGTTGAATCCTGTAGACTTTACCTTAAGTACCTGTTCAACACTTAGTACACTTGTTAGTCCTTTAATTGAGTTGTCATCCAAACACCAAAACTCACAAGAGAGCTTTCAGAGAGAGTATGCATTTTTTGGCTCTTCTCGATCGAGGCACGCAAAATTCATTGCATGTATGTCTCGCCTTAGAGACTTTTGTGTTAGACACTCACAAAACAAAACAAATATGCATATGTGGTTGGGGTCAGTCTAACAAACCTAAAAAGAAAAGTAAGCTAATATCAAATAGTAACTCCGTTCTCGAATAATTATCGTCCGCTAGTTTATTTTTTAACTAACCGTGATAAATTAAAAAGAACGAATAGAGTATATTCTGAGAGGTTTATTTTTTATATAATAAACATATATTTTTATAATAAATAATAAAAGAAAAGATCATTTACCATTATCTCATATCTTATGCTACCGTGAAAAGGAACGAAACGGATTTTCTATATCTTCCTCGCATTTCTATTGCTGATGGAAGGGTTTGGGACAGAATGTGGTATCTATGATAACGTCATTACTCAATATATTATCAGCACTGCTCTACTCTAACGTTGTTGCAGATATTATCTGCACTAACTATCTAACAAGTCGGTATGTCCATAGGTATTGCCGAACTGTCCTATGTGGCAGGCTTTGTTTTCGTATGCTGAATTAAGAAACACGGTATGTCGCTCTTGAACCGCTATAAATTTATGGTTTAGTTGATCGGTTTAATCTAGATTCAATTCTTATGGTCATATGCATATTATAGATTGAATGTTTATGGTCAGATTTATGTTGTAGATTGGATTCTTGTGGTCAGATGAAATGATATAGATTGAATTCTTGTGGTCAGATGCATGATATATATTAATTTTGGGGTCTTGCGTTGTTGTGCCACCGCCTGTCGCGTCTGTCACGTGCGCTACGGCGCCGCCACCACCCGAACCTATCATGCACACTGTCGGGACATGAAAACCCTAGCGACTACAACGCGCCTACATGTCATAGTCGTACATTCACTAGGCTATGAAATTTGCTCTCTTTTTTGGTTGTTTTCTCACCTTTTTACGCAGAATAGTTTTGTTTTCTTCTATAATTATAGCACTTAAATAAATTTCTACCGAGAAATAGCTTGACTTAAGATTATCTAGATTTTTAAGTGGTAGTTAGAAACCTCTCTTATATAATGTTGATCAAACAAAGGTTTATAGTGTTTTGTTATGTGTCTAGCTATACTAGGTGCTAAGGATGAATGTATCAAGTGGTATACACACTTCAAAGGGTGAGCTAATACTACCAAATAACACTTGTGAAACTTGTCCAAATTTCGCAGGTGGTAAAAATACTTGGGCAAGAAACATAAATCCAAGCCAAGTTAGTAAATCATACTCATATGGAACTATTAACTTAGAATTCAAATATTAATTCTTATCTTTGTATGGTTGTCGTCAATTGCCAAAAGGGAAGATTCAAAGCTCCATGTGTGGTTTTGGTAATTGAGACAACTAGTGTACTAACCTCTACTCTAGTATTGTATTTGAGAAAGGTTAAGTCCCCATTCGAGGTTGAGCATGATTGGCAACCATGACAATGATGGTGATGGCCACCAAGAATGATCAAGTGATCAACATGAAAAATAGGAAGGAGAAAAGTAAAATGCAAGTGCACAAGATAAAGGTATAAGTCATGGTATTTTGTTTTGCCAATCAAGATGTAATAGATGTGTGATCGAATTTAGAATAAGATGTTCATGATATTAACATAGGAGCTAATTAAACAACTCGGTCAGCAACACTAGTTGTTGGAACCATATGTATTGCATATAGACCTAAGTGACACATGTGAGAGCAAGCCAAAAGGTTAATTTAAAGCTCTTTGAACAATGTTAATATTCTCTAAATCTCTAATATGCCTCATAAAACATTTTGAGCGTTAGCTTGCTTGAGAATAGATGAGAAAGTACTCTTATGATCTGTTTGGTTGGGATGTGGCTGTAAAAAAACAATTGTAGGCTGTGAGCTGTGAAAATGTTCTTGTGGTTGTGAGCTATGAAAAGGCTAAAACCAGTTTGGTGGAAGATACTAAAAGCCGCTAAAATTTCTTCCATATATATTTTCATAGTTCTATCCTAAAGCCACTAAAAGTAGGTCTTGAGGTGCTTTCAGTTTTGCACTACGAGAAAGACGACTTTTGGAAAGAGCTGCTTCCAAGATTGAACCTTTGGTTTGGCTTTTAGGGGACAAAAGTCAAACCAAACACACCCTTAGTGCATATTTTCAGAAGGCGTCATACATGGCACCAGATACAAAGTTGGTTTACACTTACTGCACAACTTTTAGCCAAGCATGGTGGTATTTGGTGTGCACTGTATGGCGAGGCATAGAATGGCCCATCGTATAGGATACCAAAAAACATGTCAAACATGCATTTTGGCTCTATAGTGCACTAGACATTTTTTATGTGCCATCATATACCACACCGGATAGGACACTCATAGAGCATGTTATTTGTACACTTTGACTCAACACGCAGCGAACATGTTTAGTGGTGGGTCTGGTGAGTGCATAAGATACTTGACATAGTTAGTGTGTAGTTCATAGCTGAAGGTATCGAACGTGTCTGGTGCAAAAATCGGAGATGCACCGGATATGTCTGGTGACCTCGATTTCAATCCACCAAGAGGTAACCGCTAGATTTAGACTCGGGGCTATAAATATACCCCATGGCCATCCTTGACTAATTCTTCAGTTTTTACACTTGAGAACATATTTTGGGCTAGAGAAGCACCCTCTACTCACTTGCGTCTTGTAGTTCATCATTTGGATAAGATTGAAGAGCTCCTAGTACATTGCATATAGTTGTTGCATCTTATGGCACTGGTTGAGCAGATTGAGCTAGTTCTATTCTTGTTACAATTGGTGATTTTCATCACCTAGATGGCCTAAAGTTCTTGGGATCGTTAAGCATCTATTGAAGATTGTCACTGACTCCTGTCAGTGATTATGAGGGGCTCTTGTAGTCATTCCTCATGGTAGATTAGCAAAGATAAACTCTAGTGAAATTGTGACTTATTGGAGTGCCTCTTTAGAGTGGTTATCATAGAGACATTATCGTGGGCTTGGCGTGTGATGCCAATTAGCACGTGAGCCACCTAGCTTGGACTCACCTCCATAGTTCGATGATACCTTAGACCTTTTATACGACAATCAGAAGGAGTGGAAGGAGCCACCAGCTAGACCATTGACTCGCTCTTCGTCACAAACAACACACTTCACAGCCTTGACCCACCGCACCAGCAAGATGGTGGTCTACGACATAGACGATGACAATTATAGTGATGCTAATGATGATGGTGGTGGTTATGGTGGTGACGATGGTGACAACAATGAGGTCCCATGGTAGGATCTTGAGTAGGAGGTTTGAGTTATTTGTATTCTTTTTATCACTCTCTTTTTTGCTATTTGATGCTAAAGGGGCATTGAAGGGGGTACAAACACTTTTAGGCGCCATGGAAAAGCCTCATGTCTTATCCGTGTTGCAAGAATCTAGTTGTGAGTTGGCAATGGTCTCACATTTATGTGGTGGTTTCTATGAAAAAGCCACATATCTTATCAATCAAAAAACTTGTCAACCTGAGTTTTAACTCCTAAGAGCATTTGATTCGGCTTCAAGCCGATAGTTGTATCTGTTACTCTTCTTGGAGCAAGAGCTCCTAGTCAGCTAGACGTCGCCCTTGAAAGCACTTCAAACTCTTGTATATGGTCCAAAAAATTGTGCACTCTCCTAACTTCTAGTAAGAACCCTGAATCAAGAGACTTAGGCCCTGTTTGGCATAATTGTTGCTTGTTAGAAAAGCAGAGAAGATGACGAAAAGCAGACAGCTTCTGCTAAAATCTGTGAAGAAGTTATGAAATAATTTATGACGAACAGGACCTTAGTGCTCTTGATTTAAGTAAATGATATGGTTCAATAAAACCTAAGTCTTAGTGACTTTCTCAACAACATGAATATAGATTGAGTCATAAGTGTTATCACTCCTTATATCCTTGTTTGGTTCAGCTTTCTAAACCAAATTTGCTGCAAAAAATATGGAATCCCAACCAAACGAGTAACACGGCAGAATAGATTCCTGAAAATCTACATATTCTTCTAGTTCAATTCAAAATAACCTCTTACCACATAATTTTTCATATTCATGTCATCCATGTTACCAACCTATCATATTTTTTCATGTTCCTATCATCTATGTTACCAAGCTATCATATTCTTACAGAATCTATAGTTAACTGCTTTAACCAAACAGCTCACAACTAGAATCAGATTTTCATGAATTTATAGGTGAACCAAACTTACCCTCAGTTTCATTCGCAATCTAATTGTGTGTATTCTTACTTTTTGCCGTGCTCTATTTTGTATTAGTCAAGTTTCTATAGTTTCATTTCGATCTAATTGTGTTGACTTTTAACTCAGTTAAAGCTAGGGCTGGACGAAATACTTGTGGCTCGATAACTCGCTCGACTCGGCTCGTTAGTAGCTCGGCTCGACTCGACTAGTTTTAATTTTGTAGCGAGCCAAGCTAGCATTCTAGCTCGGGTTAGCTCGCGAGCCAAACGAGCCAAGCCACAACATAAGTTTGTCTAGTCGTTGGTGTCGTCTCATCTCTCATAGTCTTGTTCTCTCGTAGTTATGATCTGTGATATGGACATGTGTGGATATGCCATGTGCTTAAATATTTGCATTATTGTATGGCTACATACCTACATTGCATATTTAATATTTGATTATTGGTTATAGCTTTGTGAACTTTGTTTCTAGCAGCATATGATGTTAGTGTTATACAATGAAATGTTACATGTTTGTAGAATGGATGATGAATTGCTTATAATGATGCTTGTTGCTATCTTACTATAATAAGAGTTTGTAAATCTGTAAGTTAATATATATTTGGTTATTTAATTTAATATTAAAAGTTAGAAGCTAGGACGATGATATGATAATAATATTATAAAGGTTTTGGGTTTATAGTGTTAAACACTTTAAACATAATTTTTCGGTTATATATATATATATATATAGTTTACATATTAAGAGCCCTGGGCTTCCAATAATAGAGGAAGCCCAGGCTAGTCATTTTGGTTGAACCACACCGGGTCACAGTTCCCAGTCACGGCGCCGTTACACCGTTTCCTCCGTCAGCCAGCCACCTCTCCCACGTTTCCTGTTTCTAAAACCGTATTCGCGCAATCAACGGAGGCAAACCCGCGCCGATAGGAAGAAAACCCCAGCCGCGTAGTCTTTCCTTTCGTCGGAGGCGACTCGCCAGGCGATTTCCGCTGCTCCAATCCAGCGCCGCTCCAATCCAGCGCTGTTCCAATCCAGCATACATCCTTCAATCTCCCAGCATTGGAGCCTGATTCAAGAAGTTCCAGGTAATCCAACATTGAAATACACCGAGTTTGCCGTCAATTTTTTGAAGCATTTCGGTCGATTGAAGTGGATTTGATTGTAACCCTTATTCTCCAGCTAAATGTGTGATTTGTATCCGTTTATACATCTCTCTAATTGGGTCATTGCATCGTGCATTGCATCTCTTTTTTGTTCAGGAGCCCCGATATTAGAGCATATGTATTTATTCTAGATCCCCTCTATACATTCATAGATCTAGACAAAGGCCGTGGATTAGGTATTTATTGATGAGTTAGCAGAGAGTACTCTTACACAACCCAAGTAACACATATATGCTTATTGTATTTGATATATATGCATATCTTCAGTACTGTTTATGCACATTCACTTGAGTCATTTGTTTACACATTTGTTTTATTATATATGCATATAGTCAGTACTCTTTATGCACATTTACTCTAATGATTTGTTTTCACATCTATTTTATTATCAAATATGCTTATTGTATTTCATATATATGCATATCCTCAGTACTTTTTATGCCCATTCACTTAAATCATTTGTGTACACATCTGTTTTATTATATATGCATATAGTCAGTACTCTTTATGCACATTTACTCTAATGATTTGTTTTCACATCTATTTTATTATCAAATATGCTTATTGTATTTCATATATATGCATATCCTCAGTTCTTTTTATGCCCATTCACTTAAATCATTTGTGTACACATCTGTTTTATTATATATAAAATATACTTATTGGATTTGATATATATGCATATTGGCAGTAATGTGTATGCTCATTCATACACAAGTTTATGAGCATTTCGCAATATAATAAGCATATTTGCATTGTTCTATTTACTTGAATAATTAGTTTACACTCCTGTTTATTATATATAAATACATACAGATACTGTTATTTAAGCAAAAGTTATTTAAATATTCATGTTTGAATATGAGCTAAATGTTTTTATTACTATGAACCAGTTATTAAAATATGTTGTATAGTTAGTTGATGCAAAAAAGGCTCTTATTTTATCATGATCCATTTACAATTATATGAAATATTAAATCAATCTTTATGTTTGTATATAACCATTGTTCATTAAATGCTCTCGCATAAATGTAAAAGGTAGTTTAAGTTATGTAATTCCATTTAGCATTATATAGTATGCATTTTAGATAGTTATAGTAAAAATTAGTTCTTTTTTGCATATATTCATGCATAAATCACTGTATTTAAAAACAACTTTTTTCTACAGATTTATTCAGTATTTAATCATGAAGTCTGTTGATCGCCCGCCCAGTAATCCAAAAAGATTAACCATTGAATCCAGTCAGGAGGTTTTTTCAATTGACATTTCCAGACGTACAAGATCCAGCAGCTCAGCTCACCAAGATGATATTCCACAAAATCAGGAGCAGAATGAGCCACAACCAGCCCCAATCCATCGTTTTCGCAGAAAGGCTTTAGCTTGTCGTTTAAAAAGAAAACCTCCTGCTCCATCCACATTGTTCGACGACGATTTCATGGATGCTCCATCGTTGAAGCGCCAATTCAGATCTGCCTCACCTTCTCCTTCAGAACAAATCAGTGCAAAGAAGATAAAAGTACCTTCTCCTCAAGTTCCGAGCGTGAAAAGAAGTCCAAAGTCTAATATCATTACAAAAAAAACTCTCCTAAACAGAAGACTCCTAGAAAATCACAGGTAATATCTATATATTTCTGTTTATTCATGTGTTAATTTTGGTGCCCAATCAATTTTGTATTTTCCCCCACTTTAAATTTATGTATATTATTATCCAAAAATATGGTGTTTACTTTTTTTAGTGTTGTAGACTAGTTATTTACAAGCCTGTAATAAATATCCCTTGTATGTAAATATAGTATCATTAGTTCTAACAATATATATACTTTGTGTATTAATGCATATTCATTTATGCTTCTAGAAATTGAATATCCGTTGTATTCCCTATGATGTTATTGTATCATCTTGGATAATGAGCGACCGGCAGCGCGATGCTGTCGCTAGGTTGGGATTTTCTAGTATATTTGATTTGCGAACTGATGCCTTAGAGAGCAGATCACTCATCAGGTGGTTGATGGATAAATTGGATCCACATGACATGACCATACGCCTAGGGGCTGGCAAGGAACTGAAGATAACAAAAGATACGGTTCGTCTGATTTTGGGTTTGCCATGTGCTGGAGGAGGCAGGGAGTTTACTTATTGGTATGGTGAAGTGGATGCTGCTGCAAAACTGAGACGTGATCTCAATGTTGGTAAAGAAGAATTTGATGTTGTCAAGCTTCAAGACAAGATAGTGCTTGGCAATGATGATGAGCTATCAATCAGATGCTTTTTTCTGATTCTATTCAATCGACTTCTTTTTCCTTCTGCTTCTTGGGGCATTACAAACAATGAGGTACTAATGACTTCAAACATGGCCCGAATGGCTGATATTGACTGGTGTCAACTAGTTTACACGGATTTGTGTGATGCTGCCGCACGTTGGCATAAAAGGAACAAAACAAACATCACAGCAACAATATATGGATGCTCACTCATTGTTCTAGTAAGTAATTTTGTTGTTTATTGTGCATATATATGATATGCAAATATTTGTTATGTACTAATTTTATATATTTGTGCATTCTTTTTTCAGATTTACTATCTTGATCACCTACATCACCCTGTATCTCCTGATAACAAATATGGTACTCCCCGCATTAAGTTTTTTGATAATGAGACCATAAGAGAGTTGGCTAGGGGTGACAGACGTCCCCCCCGTAAAACTGGTGAACCATTCGGCTATGCAGAGGTTAGACATAAACAATTTTTGTCCTGTTATGCAGATGTTAAAATTTTATTACTGCTAACTGTTCTATCTGACTTTATACAGTTTCGTAGCCGTTCAGAAATGTGTTACGTCATTGCTCCAGAACGGCCTGTTTCTGCCGTTTTCAACATATATGTGCCACGTATCAAGCATTTGATTGGCAACAAGTTGCAATGTTTGCCCTCCCAGCATCGGCCAATGTTTCAATCAATGTTTGATGCTCATGACAAAGAGGTGGATAAGTACTGTGATTCCCTTCAGCTGAGCCATCAGATGATTGTTTCAAAGCAGATTGAACTCTTTGAAACATTTGGTGAAATGATCGATGAAGTACTGAGAGTTGCAACGCAGCGCGATTCACAGCAAGAAGGTTTTATTATTTATGTTTATTTTTTAAAACTGATCAAGTTCACGAATTATTGCGTGGAAAATTATATATAGTTATACGATCTCAAATAATTTATTATATGCAGTTTTGTATATACAACTTATGCATTAATTTATACTCATACAAGCAGCAACACATTTTTCAGTTGATTTTATTTTTGAAAACTGTATTTTATTTATGCATCCTGATAGTATATTGATGTAATTTGCAAATGTGTATGTTTAACCATATTTTTATAACGATACATTTATATTCCAGTTATATTTCAGTAACAACTACTTTATTATTATATGCTCCAAATGTAGATAACCCCCCCCCCCACTACCTCAATGCCTCCAACAAATGCTCCAGTATCCTCACCACCTGTTCCAACACCTGATAAACAGCAACATGATCAGGAAATTCATGTTCCTACTGATCATATCAAAGTATCAGATCATGTAAGTTTTCTCATACAAACTATATATACAATGCATATATTATATTTAGCATACAATTTACTGTTTACTCAAATCTTATTTGTTTCCATTACAGATTGTCAGTGGCAACGTCTGCAAAAAAGATGAAGTTATGGATGCCCCTATATTTGACAAGACTCCAAAATCAAATGTTTGACTTCCTTATATCACAATTATTATTATTTCATTTACAATGTATGCAAGTAACAGTAATATATATGCATGCTTTATTTTTTTAATTCACCAGGCTCCCACAACCGACAAGTCTGCTGCTCCTGAGTTAACACCAGATATAAATAGCGTAAGTATTTACACCTTCATCATATTATGCTAATATTAATTATAACATATGTTTCATTACGTTTATATTAATAATTTTATTGGTTACAGGAAGGACAAAAATCTGTTACACATGATACTCCTGTATCTGGTGCACCTCAGTTCGATAAAACCCCACTGACAGATGTAAGACATGTCGTTTTATATTCTCATATTTTTCCTATATATACACTAAAAACATAAATATTTATGCAATTGTTTACTAACATATATTCATATATTAGGCAACTACTGACCTTGTTGCAAGGGATAGTTCCTCTAAAGCTGCAGTCGCTGAACCTCCCCACGTGTCACGTGAAGACTGTGCTCGCAACCTACTTAAGTTCATTTTGTCAGAAAAACTAGATCCAAGCATGTATGTATTAGTTATTCAAATTCCAATTAAGTATAATTAGATGAATTGTAAATAAAGTTTTATTTTTTCCCAGGTCTATCATTAATTTTGGAGGATTTGGAGGTTCTGTCCTCGATGTTGTCCAGTCGTTTGGTCCTAATAAATGTCTTGAGAATACTTTCATGCAGGGATTTATCGACTGTATTCGTGAGGATGATGTATTATACAATCCAGATTCTGTAATCAACACTCTAATATTGAATGTCAATGTTGGGGTAATTTTTTCTCCACAACTTTGTATCTTATTGCAACACTTACTGTATAAATATATAATACTAATCAATTTATTTTTTTTGTCTAGACCGTTTTGAATATCGAGGAGTTTGAACAGCACAGTTCAAATCCCCGGCCCTTCTCAACATCATTTCTTAAAGAACAACTTGAACCGACGCTTCCTCCAGATGAAGTTCTGAACCAAATTAAATTGGTGAGCCCCAATCAGTTTTATTTGTAATAATGTTATAATGTTCTTTTGGTCATTAGTTTTATGTTGTCTTAGCTTTAATTTTTCATATGCATATTATTATTCATTCATAAACTTACATATATATTTAACAGATATTGGTTCCTATGCTACGTCGTAGTCACTGGACCCTTTATGCAATCAACTTTGAACGTCGTCGAATAGACATCTTAGATTCAAATCCTTATGGGACATTGCTTGGAGGCACTACCTGGAAACAAATCCATAATGATCAAATGATGATAAATGGAACGAAGATACCTTGGTCCAGATTAATAATGAGAAGACTTAGCATTGCGTTACATGAAGCTCGACCTGATTCAACTGTACCAAAGTTTGGCAACCACAAGATTAGGCTTCTTCCCAATTGTCCAACCATGACACCAGGGTCAAATGATTGTGGTTTTTTTGTTGCAAACTTCCTCCGCTACTACGATTTTGATGATGGTGACTTATCAGAATTTTATACTCCGGTATGTTACTAAATTAGTGTTCTGATCTTGCATATATTACTCATTCAGATTTAATCTTAGCATTAATTTGATATTATGACTATTTCAGGATGAATCATTGGACCAACGTGCCTTTGTTTTGCATTACCTAACCTTTCATCGCAACAACAGGGTTGTCCCCCTTCCTGCAGAACTGCTGCCTTTCAAGTATGCTCCAAGGAGACGCCGTTGTTTGAAAGCCAAGACTTAGATATCATAGCTGAACATGATTCCCTATGGGATCCACAAAACTGTTTATGTTACTTATTAAGTCACTTATGTCAGGTGTTGCTCCTGTGTATGATACTCCATGTGCCACTTATGTTCGATGTGTCCAGTTTCTATGCTACTTCGCATCAGTTTTTATTTGAAGTGTGTCAAACATAAGTGTTACCAGAATGTCTAGTTATGTTATCTGTTAAGAAATTCTATGATGTTTCATCTCCAGATTGTGATATGGTTAATCGTTTGCTTCCAATGTTTGGTGTATTTGTATTATCATATTGTCTTTAATATTCAAGTTTTATGCATAATATATACTTCCTTATTTTATATACACTAGGTTCATCTTTTATACATTTTCCATGCTAATTATGCTAACTGTAACCAGTGGTTATGCTATATCCTGTTTGGTGTATCTGAAGTGCGAAACCAAAGTATGTACTCCCATTCGATTAGTATTGTTAAGTGTATACAGTTTTATATACCATTTATGTCAAGAACTGCCGATTGCTAAACGTTCAATGCCAATTTGTTGTACATATTCAGTTACATAATTTGTGTAATTGTCTAGATTTACGCAACATTTTATAGTTTTATATCAACGCATTATATAACCCTGTCATGCAAAATATTTAATTTCCAACAAACTAAAGCATAGGTCATTGTGCTATTACAAATTTCTACTAAATCGACCACTCTTTAGTCACACTTCAAATTATTCGCCCAATTCCATATGCTCATCGGCTTCTTCATTTTCCACTTCTTCATCAATACGATGTTTTTTAGCAGTCGATGTTTCATTCCACTGTGGAGTAGTTGTTTTATTGTTTAGTCTTGATCCGGCTGGTCGTCCTCTCTTTCGATTAGCCAGTTTTGCTAGCCTTGCCATGTTCTCTTCCACAGACAGACATGTTCTGTTGTTATGTCCATCTGCTATACCACACAATTGGCATCTCCTATTCTTCTTTTTCTCTCCTTTCGCACCTAGTCTCATAATCCTATCTTCTGAATTTTTTATTGTCCGTCCTTTTGATCTTGCACGATCCGGCATACTCAGATTTATAACATCCACATTAAAATTCAACCTCTGCATAATAATAGAAGTTAATATTTAGAATACGCATAATTACATAAATTATATTTATACCAATCAATAAAATCATTTATCAATGCTCACCTTTTTAGCTTCTGAGGATGCAGCAATATGTTCCATTTGTTCATGTGCTACGTGACACGGAGAACTTGTATCACCAACCTCTTGTGGAATTCTCATGTTGTCCTCCTTTATAGCCCAACCCAATTACATCAACATTTACATGCAGCATAAATATATATTTTCATTTTAGACAAATGAACAATATTATTTTAATATGTACCTGGTTACCAGTTGTTATTAACGCATGTTCACATCCAGTCATGGTGTTATGCTCATCCTACAAAATAAAATTTGATTATTACATTGATTTTATATATTCATTATATACAATACTTCATGCAAGCTTATATATTTATCTTTTACATACCTTTTTATGGCATGTAATTGTATTGTCATCTTCCATCCCATCGCCAGCATTATTTTTATTCAATTCTACTTCCTGGTACAAATAACATGTTACTATGCATAATTTATGTTACAAATAGTATAACACTTAAAACATCTGGAATATTATTACCTTGTCTTCCTCATCATCACTAACATCTGTTGACTCATTACATCCAATATCTGGCTCTAATCGGCATAGAACGACATCGAGCTCATCCAACACATCCATCGCCTTATCGTACCCTGCTTTTGACATACACGCCTGGCGAACTACTTTCATTGTTTTCGTTAACAACATTTTCTGTCTGTATGATTTAGTAACTCCATCCTTTCCCCTGAAGCTCTTATCAATTCTCTCAAACGGAACATCTTTTCTTGATGAGACAGTGTACCTTTGCAATATATATTTTGAAGGTATCTTTTCAACTTGAAGATGCATGAAGGCTCTTAAAAGATGAACACACAATAGACCTGAAAACATGAAAACGAACCATTTTTTTCAACGATATACATTAATTTGTACTACAATCATCAAATTCTTTAGTATGCAAATTTATTCTGCTAATCAACATAATACGTACAAACCTGTATGTTCCCACTGTTTGCACTCGCATGTATACTCCCCGGCTTCTATGTCCGCTGTTATCTTGAATTGATGTTGATCCCACACAATTTTATTAGACCTTTTTGTATGTTGTACGATCCATTCATTATCACATCCGTCTGCGTCCTTTAATATTTTGTATGCAGTGGCGTATTTCATTGATTCCTCAAATCTATTCATAACAGCTCTGGTGTATGCTCTAGAGACTCTCACTTCGAACCTATACAATTTATCTGTTGTCCTTGGTCCCTATAACACATTATTATCATAATTAAACACATTATTTACATAAATGTATGCTAAACGTTATTGATAACAAGCACGACATACCTTGCTCACCAATGCCTCCTTTGATTCTTTCATTTTCCTGATGTGCAACATTTTCATCATTTGTTTAGCGAACTCATGCAGTGGGGTGTTCGCATCTACATGTGATTGCTTTACTAATCTGTTCATGCTCTCACTTCGTTGTGTAGGTACCATTACCCCACAGAAGTCGTTTTTGAAAAATGCAGGTATCCATTCTTTTCTTATTTCATATAATTTGTGTAGAGTCATATCTTCATGAAGATTGAACTCCTCTAGCATCATTTCCTAGGCACATTCAAATTCATGAGGAGTTAATGGATGATGTATAATAGACTGGAATGTTGTTTTAAAATCCTTAACAGCAAACCTTGCATATATCTCATTTAGGAATGGCATAAATCTGTTCTGTACATGCCATAAACACAGTCTGTGAACTGTTTTTGGAAATACAGTTTTTAGAGCAATTGGCATTGCAGGATCTTGATCTGCAATTGCTCACAAATTATTCATTTGTTTTCACAATAAATTAATTCACTGTTTTGCATAACAAATTGATATATCACATACCTGTAAGCATAACTCTTGGACCCTCGCATCCCATACATGTTTTGAATGAATTGAAAGCCCATTCAAAAGTTTGTACTGTTTCATCTTCCAACAAAACAAATCCAAACACTGTACACTGCAGATGGATGTTAGCTCCAACAAACATGCCCAGTGGTTTATCATATATATTTGTCTTGTGTGTTGTATCAAATGTCACAGCATCACCATAATCTGCATATTCCCCCTGCATACTTGCGTGTGACCAAAAAATACTCACTATTTTCCCATCATTGTCTAGCTGGAAATCACAAAAAAATTGTGGATTCTGTTTCTTGCATTCTCTAAAGAAAGCCAAAAGTTTGGCTACATCATTTGCGCAGTTTTCTCTTCTCCTGGATGCCCTCCTACATTTGTTTGCACAAAAAATGATTACACACACATTTACTATAGTAATATTTATGGCACTTGATATATACACATGTAACAAAAAAATAATTGCTTACATGTTTTTCAGATCTTGAGCAGTTACCGGTACGTTCTCCGGACCATCATGCATTTCTGATATAAAATCAACTATGCAATGCTGCGGCACTCGGCTATCATGCATTGCATCAACAAAATTTATGAACTCAGCATTCCTAATTTTGTTGCAACGTAAATGTTGTTTCTCTGCTTCGTCAGTTATGAACTCATGGTTATGCTCCAAGTTTACCAGTTCAATTTTTGCAGCTACAACCATTTTTTTCATCATCATATATTTTTTTCAATTTTAATCCAGCTTTACATTGCGTACGCCCCGATGACCTATTCCTCATCCTAGGTGTATCATTTGATTTTGGTGCACTTTTACCTTCACGTGAACAATTTATCCACTTACTGAATGTCTTCTCTCTGTATTTCTTCAGTGGAAATCCAACTTCATATGCATACCTTTTATAGAATTTATATGCATCATCAACATCCTTGAAAGTCATCCCTACCGTTGGCACTATAGTTGGATCACTGTTTTTTGCCTGCTATTTCATTGTCATTGTTGTTTGTACCATGGAATATGTTCACAACAATCTAATCAATCAAGAATCAAATACAGCGATTGGACTTACATGTGAATGCAGTATTTGTGGCGTATCCATCTCCCTGGAGCTAATATTGGACATAGGAGGTCGAACCCTTTGTTCTCCTTCTTCCCCTATGCTCATCTCGGCGATCTCAGGACCCAGTAGAGCAGGAGGTGGTGTGACCAGTGAGTTACCATCAACTCCTCCCTCTGTCTCTGGATCAAGACGAACGCCATCTCCTTCCATCGCCGGCGACTCTCCAGAGCCGGCCATCTCCAACTCCAATTAGTTATGCAGGCTTAGTGGTCTTTTTTCGAATGAAAGTTAATCTCGGATACTATAAAAGTAACCGCATCCACGTTTACAGGGTCTCCCCATTATTTCTGAAACCGTCCCGATATTATGGCGATGTCAATGTCAAACTAAAATCCATAATAAAATATTTACGCACAATGACTCAACGTTTTACGCCACACGGTATATACTATTTATGCAACTTTTATGCCGTTTCGGTTTTATGCCATAGCTTACAACATCTTATGCTACATTTTTTTCCCTTCCGCCATTACTTCCCATGCAAGATCCATAAATTACGCGCCCACGTATCATAGTAATCACGTTTGCATGTGGAAACTATTCCCTTTAATTCCGCGTCTTTCCCTTATGTTTACCGCCTTGTCATTCAAACAACCGCGTAACGGCGCCGTCTGTCCTGCATGCCGCCTCTCAGCACTACGTTAAACACAGGCGCGCCTGTCCCAGCGGACCATACCTCGGAACCGACATGGGCTTCCTTTAATATCCGAAGCCCAGGGCTCCCGTTATACCTGCTCTATATATATATATATATATATATATATATATATATATATATATATATATATATATATATATATATATATATATATATATATATATATTAGGAGCCCTGGGCTTCCAATAACTAGAGGAAGCCCAGGTCGGACGGTGCAATCCGGTCGAGTCGGACCACATCCGGACGTCTATAAAACAGGACCCGGAGTGCTAGGGGTCAGTTTTTTACGCTCCACCCCGATTCATTAGCGACGCCGCGTGCGACGACGGCGGTTGCCCCAGAGCGTGCGCGACGGTGGACCCCCAGCCGGTGGCCGCAACTCCATGACCTCGACGCGCGGTGGCGGAGGTTCCTCGATCCGTAGTAGTGGCGGCGGCTCCCAGGTCGGTGGCGGCGGCTCCCCGATCCAGAGGGCGAGCGACAGCGGGGCCCTTGTGCGGGCAATCGGCGGCGTCCCCTAGGTCCCGAGGAGGCGGCACTTCTAAGGCCGACGAGCAAGCGACGTCCGTCGGCGTGCGAGTAGCGACGACGACGCATGAGGCGCGATCTTCGTGCGAGCGGCGTCACGGAAGGCCCGAGATGCGCGCAGCGATGATCGCGCGTGGCATCCTCCGATCCGGCGCAGTTTTCTTTTCGATTATTGTGTTTTATGCCTACCACATGTATTATTTACGCCAAAAACTGTACGATTTTATGCTTAAACATGGAGTTTGTATATCAGTTTACTGCATGCACATTGGAAAGGCAATTCCTTGATTTATGTTGTTCGTAATTTGCGCGCATGCAAAGGAAACTCCCACGATTTTTGCCATAATTTTTGGATCTGTATAAAAATAGAAACCGCATGCATGCGGCTGCCATATTTTCGGATCTGTCATAAAAATAGGATAGTAATAACAACCTACTAGAGCTATCAACCTCATACATTGATCTGGTATTTACGCTTATAATTGAGGGATTTTATACTCAAAACTTAAGGTTTTTACGCTCCACCCGGGAATGCGTCCACGAGTGAACAACATGCCAGATTTTTTACGCAGTATGACGAATTGCATAAATACCTACGCAGTGTGGCATATTTAGTATGAGTATATATCATAAAATGGTCATTACGAGTCTAGTTGTATGGCTGTTGTAGCGATCCTAAATTTATGGAGGAAATAAAGTATTTAAAATAAAAACCGCCACACATATCTTTCCTAAATTTACGCGCATGTAAAGGAACGTGTTTGACTCATGCATGCATTTTACCATAATTTTTGGATCTGTATAACCGCATGCATGCGGCTGCCATGTTTTTCGGATCTGCCATAAAAATAGGATCGTAATAACAACCTACTAGAGCTATCAACCTCTCACATTGGCTCGGTATTTACGCTTATAATTGAAGGATTTTATTCTCAAAGCTTAAGGTTGTTACGCTCCAACCCGGAGATGCGTTCACCAGTGAACAACATGCCAGATTTTTTACGCAGTGTAACGAATTGCATAAATAGCTACACCATGTAGTATAATTTGTATCAATATATATCATAAATTAGATCTAATGTGTTTAGCTGCATGGCTGTTGGAGGGATCCTATATTTATGAAGGAAATAAAACATTAAATACGATTTTTTGTTTCTATGCGTGCAATTCATTTCCTTTCATTGCACATTATTTTCATCATAAATTCGTGTGCATGCAGCTGGTAATAGATTTTTACGCAGTATACTGAATTGCATAATTATCTACACACGATAGCATATTTAGTAGCAGTATATATCATAAAATGGTTCTTACGAGTCTAGTTGCATGGCTGTTGCAGCGATCCTAAATTTATGGAGGAAACAAAGCATTTAAAAATAGAAACCGTCACACATATCTTTCCTAAATTTATGTGCATGCAAGGGGACGTGTTTGACTCATGCATGCATTCCTTTTTTGCGCGCAGAGACGTGGGCGCGGATGGTGCAACCGACAGCCTGGTCCAGTCGGTGCGCTGGGTTAAACCAGGTTGCAGGGATGATCGGTCTGGCCTTCCGTTAACTATTGGAAGCCCAGGGCTCCCGTTATAACTACCCTCTATATATATATATATATATATATATATATATATATATATATATATATATATATATATATATATATTTGTATTTAGTGGTGTTGCTCGCGAGCCTAATGAGCTGGCTCGAGCTTCCTAACGAGCCGAGCTGAGCCAGATGTTTAGCTCGTTAGTATAACGAGCCGAGCTGGCTCGTTACAGTAACGAGCTATAACGAGTCGAGTCATAACGAGCCGAGCTGGCTCGATATCCACCCCTAGTTAAAGCCATGTTTGGGAGTGTTTCACTTCAAGAATTGCAGCTTCGATTTTTCAACTTCATCATGAAACATATTCAACACATTGGTAAAGTAGGGATTAAAATGTTTGACTTAGACATAGACTCTAGCTTCTATAATACATTGATGATTAGCAGGTGGAGAAAGTGACATAAATCGATAGGTCATGTAATTGATGACATAGTGGACAATTTTTGTGCAACTTCATGAGAAGGTATAAAAACAGTATTTTTAAAGCACCATTTAAGGAGCTTTAAAAATTTCATAAAACTTACCTATAGTTTCAGTTTTTTAAACTAGAGTTCGTAGAGCTATACCTGGTTGGAAAGAAGCTGAAATAAACTTAAAATTCTTAAAATAGAGGTCTACCAAACAGAGCCTAAAATGGTAAAATAGATTCCACTACACATCAATACTTTACTCGATCTCAAATAGACAAATTTTGAATTGTGCTATTTAAAATTGTGTACTTAAGTACTCTATTACGCAGCCCTTTTTACGGTCTCACCCACAAATCTCACAACACAACAGTTCCACGCCTATTACCAACTGCTGCATTAAGATAATTTTTAAACAGGTCTATTTAACCACCATCCCCAAGGCTTGCCCTGATACTTTTTCAGGGCCACTCTCCAGGCATCGCCAGAACGGTTTCTTGATCATTTGGCCGCTTCAGAAGCCCAGTCACGCTGTACTCAACTGCTCGGTCATATGAGTAACCATGCAAGAACAGTACACTAGAAGCATCCAAATGCACAAGGGTACATTTCAAAGGAAAATGCAGAATAGATAGATCAAGTGGTCAGCAACCAATCCATACCATCACGGGGTGCAACCGAAACAAGACGAAGGGATACGACAACAACTTAAGATGAAGGTTCAGGCACACGACTTGCCGTGAAATTTAGAGACAGCTTACAACCCCATGCAGGACGGGAAGTTTGCCACAGAGAAATCAACCATGCGCACAAAGCATTGCACGGGGTACACACATGAAATGACAACGGTTGTTCACGATTCAGACATAGCACGCAGCAGGCAGGGGAGGATAACTTTGGTGAGCGCACCAGCACGGGCATCAGTTGCCACCGAACAGGTAGCCCAGGGAAGAGCCACCGCCAGGAGCAGCGTGGACCTTGGTTGAAGGACGGTCCTGCAATCATTCATAAACAACAAAACCAACAGTTAAGCAGGATCAAGAAACAAGTTTTGGGTTCCAGGGAGCGATTAGGTAAGTGAGCCCAACCCTTCCCCTGTTATTTATTTATTAGTTTGCAACATTGTTCCATATATGAATCTGTAGTTTTGAGGAATCATAATTTGTGTCCTTGCATTGCCCAATCAGATTCTGCAGCATGACAGAACTAAAGGAATTTTGGTTCAATTTGGTCAATAGTTTATGGAAAGACATGGTCTGCATATTTTCTTCAGGATATTTAATTTTTCGGCACTAACAATGTGTTGGCATTTAGTGTTGATGATAAAATGGTATATGGCTCATGATTGGTAGTCTAAAAGGTCAGCAGCCCAGCAACAATCAAGACTCGGTACAATTTAAAAAGCAATAAACATGACTGGAAGTCTTTCCATCAACATGATTCTATCGGGTTGTAAGAATAAGTACAGACATTACGTGATAATGCAGCACAAACTACCATGATGTTTTCTCAAAACATGATTATACATAATATAAGCACCCCACAAAATATGACGTCATTTCTAAGCATATCAATGGATGATGGCAACACATAATATGTAAAAAGCCTATGTGAAATGAAAGAACATAAAGTAGCATACCGTAAGGAAGTTGCCAGTGTTCTGACCATCAGCCCTGTGGTAGTTATTGGTTTGGCTGGTAACCCCAGCAGCAACCTGCTTGGCCGCATCAGTCTTTGCAGCAGATGGTTTCTCAACAGGTGGAGCACTTGCAGCTGGTGCCACTGCTGGTTTGGGGGGCTCACCGCTTCCAAAGAGATAACCCAGAGAACTTTGACCACCACCGGCACTACCACCACGGCTCATCTTGATTATTGAAAAGAGAAACTGTACAAAGATCTAATCAGGTATCAAGCATTACTTCGACACATTGTATAAAGGTACAAGAGAGACAATGCAAATCAATTTAATTTCAAGTACCACAAATAATTTTTAAAATACTAAAGTATGTTTCGATCTGCCACCAACACTTGGTAAGGATATAATTCTCCAAGAACAAAGTAAAACAGAGAAGATATAGTTTGACAGGATCAACTCTATTAAACTTTATTAGGTACTGTAACTACAAACAGATGAAAACATCAAAACATATCTCGATCTGTCATGGAATCTTGGTAACGATCTTATTAAGGATGTAACGAACCGATCTTCCAGATATACTTTTACTCAGATACTCAGATAGAGTGATAGACACTGATTTCCTTCTATGTTGCATGTTTGTGCAGAAAACTGATGCACCAACAAATGTAAAACTAAACAGATTGATAGAACAATCAAGGAAAATAAAGCATCTTCGGTTTAACTCTGCCAAGTAACAAAGTTCAAAAGAACATCTGCCTAGTCATATATGACAGGTCCTTGTACAATTCTATGAAACCGGGAATGTGGAACCATGTGGGGTTCCATGGCCCGATCGGGAATGGGACCATATGGAACATCGTATGGAACCATGGTTGGGACACAGCCCTCACTCGAGTAGGATGTCGGATAAACCATCATCCTGCACAAGCAAGGGGCATGTACCTTCGCGGAAGCGGAGCACCACGAGGATATTGGAGGAGCAGAGGTCAGAGGACTGGCAAAGCACTAAGACAAAGGGATCGCTAACCATGTGCTCATATTACATGAACAAACAGTTAATCATGTGCTCACGTTGCATTGAATTATTTTTTTCTATACAGGAATATTTACTAGTTGGCTGTTTCAGGAACCTCGTTCCACATTATAGTTCCAAAATTTTACGGTTGACGTTCCGGTTATCGAATAAACCATACAAGGAGCCAGTGATACGCAACCAGTGATACGAGGTTACCTAAACAATTAGGTCTAACCTAGACACAACATGAAACGAAAAAAATCGACGGATCAACCACCGAAGACCGCAATGCACAACAGATCTTCATCTTTCTCTGGAGAATCTAAGCCGCAACATACTCCGAAGAATCTAATGCGTACAGCCGCAACAGCCGCATTCACGGTCCCTAGGGAGGGGATACCCTGCGGATCGACGACGGTGAGTCACAAAATTCAACAGATCCGCGTCTACCGACAAGCAGCGGACGCTCGGAAGCCAGAAATGGACGCGGATCTCAACCTTGCGGCTAGATTCGGGCGCTTACGGCGCAAATCAGGACATGGAAGCGAGACAACGAACCGAGGGTTGAGCGGGCAAAGGAAAGGGCCTTACCGAGAGGCAGCGGCGAGGAGATGGAGGGCGACCGGCGGCGGGGTCGGTGGGACTGCGGCTGCTCCGGATCTCTCTCGCTTCTGCGCTCGAAAATGGAGAACTGCGGCTGGTTTTGTATTGAAGAGGGATCGGGTGGTCCCAGTACCCGGGGACGGATGGGCCCAACACCTCCAGCAGGCCGTCCGATCTCGCCACTGACGGTGGAGATGGCCCCGGGCGCCCGCGTCAAGGAGACGCTCGATACTCGGAAACGCATAATGGTTTTCCTTTTTCGTTTTCGAAAAAAACACGCATCGGCATGGCATAATGCTATTCAGTTACTCAGTAGTTGCTGCCTCGGGTTGCAAACAGCAAACGTTACGTTTGCTACTCATGAATATTTTCCAACAAATATCTGTCATCGCATAATCTTTATTTATTTCTTCAAATATTCCCATGAATCTTCTAGCAATATGAAATTTAACATTCACATTGAATACCACCCTAGTGTAAGATGTGATTGCTTTCAAAATGCTGAGATGCTTTGAACTAAATTACGCAGATCAGAAACATAGAAGCTATAAACACTAGAAAATTGCCAGTCATAAAAATAACATTAAGGCAAGCGTTTGGTACGCATTCATTAGTATGCAGCATATGGTTATCCACAGCGGATCGTATAAAATTGTAGATTTGCACTATAATCGATACTGTTTACAAAATGAAGTTTAAAATAGATGATAGGACAGAAGATAGAATAGGATAACTGTGGAGACAGCCTAGAGATCATAGTTCTGTGCTGGAAAGGGGCAGGGGTCAAGTCGGGTAACACAGACGAAGATACAAACCACGACAAAATGCCCTTGTTTCCCCTGCAGTCGCACATACCAGTTACAAAGTAAGGATACACAGCTACCCCTCAGCTAGCCGTCCTAGTGTACATGGAAGGGGGTGAAACAACTAAAACGTCCTAGAATACTTCTTGATTTCGAACAGGATGGAGGATATGGAGACAAGGTCCTTGTTGAGAGCAGAGCCGCCGTTGATTCTCTTGACACACTCGGAGAGCCTGGTGTAGTATAGCAGGAGCTGTGCGAGCGTCGCTCTCAAGATCTCCATCCCGCAAAGAAAGTTGCTGAAAGATGTGATCACATCATAGTGCATCAGCTCGATCGCGGCCTTATACCGGCTCGCGAAATCCTTTACCAGTGGCTCAACTTCGGCAATGCTGGCTTTCTCGGAATTTGCAGCCGTCTCATCCGCTGATAAAGGTCAAGTATGAAATGTGATTCAAAAGTAAGAAAGAAAAAGGGCATACAGTTGCCATGAGATCTCAACTTACCTGGACGAGATTTGACGAATCTGATCAAACTACTGAACTGCTCCAGGAGCAACTCTTCCTGCAGAATGATACATGCAATGCATCAAGAAACTTCAGTAGAGTTTTTTAGAAAACGCTAGTGTATTAATGAACGTCACAGAAGTCCTTGAACACCTTGAACAGAAACTAAGGTGCTGTTTGGTTTACGAAATGTAACGTAAATGGTAATGGTAATGGTTTGCACTCGATTACTGGCGGTAACAAGTTTGAATAGTCCGGTTACTCCGGTATCAATTTTTAGTATGTTATCTGATTACAGTTAGAGTAAAACAAAAATGATTTAACGTTATCAGTTATCCATTACGTTACAAATATGTGAACCAAACGACACCTAACTTCAGCCACCACTAATGTCATTAACATTAAACACATGATTTTTTTTTATGTGTTGCCACAAGGTAATAGCAGCCAAAGGGCTTGTCCTACTTTACTATGTATAAATTTGCCATACTTCATTCTGTCACAGCCTTGGCAGTCATATAAGGAACTAAGAGCATCTCCAATACACTAGTTAAATAGTTTGTCAAGCTAAATTTTAGCTACTTAATAACAAAATAGCTCTCCAACAGACTAGCCATTTAACTTGTCAAATTATTCGGCTCTCTAAATTGACTCCTTTACTAGCTAAATTTGGCTAGCAATTCTCGTTAGCCAAGCTAATTTGCATGTTGGAGAATCTGTTGGAATGAAATGTTATATATAGAGTTTAATCTTTATGAAGAGATAAATACTGAGTTAAATAGAGAGTCAAAACTAAATAATCTCTTGGAGATACTCTAAGACCCCAACTAGACTTATGTATTTATTTGTTTCAGCTATAAAAGTTCCACCAGCAAGCTAAATAAATGCAGCGAGTGGTATTTTACCATACAGATGTTCAAGCTTTAAAACTGCATACCACATATATTGCGATGTTGCTCTTAAGAACCTCCTCGAAGTGTTGTTGTGCTTTCCCACCCTCAGTTCCAGCTTCCTTTATGTTGATGATAAGATTAAATTTGAATAAGGCAAATGTAGTATTACTTTATAAATTCTTGACGTGCAGGAACAAGTTACTATAACAGAAAAGGTTGCCATTTAAGGTCAGCTAAAGAATTCCTACCTTCAAAATGGAAATTGTTAAATCATAGTTGTTTATCAGAAAGACAGTTTGTAGCTTCGGTTTGGAAAACATCTTGGCCAACTTAACAAGCAAATCCTCAATGGCCATCCGCAATCGCTCCAAATTTAGATCAAGCTGCACATAGAAGCCAAATATTTTGATTTCCATGAGGTACAGAAAGTGTTTACTCATGCCATGCAATATGGTTGAAAGAAATTCAGAAAACAGTAAACAATTCTGTTCATGTGATCAACTAACCTGACCGTCCCCATGCTCAACATTGAGATGAACTAGAGAAGCTGTAAATTCAGCATATCTCCTTGTAACATAGTGTGGATGGACATCATCCTCCCAAAGTGTTTTAATATTTGCATTTCGCAAGCTGTTCAAATGCAAGTCGAACACCATCTTGAAGCGAGGCCAGAGTGACATATTAACCTGTCCAATGTCCATAAATTGAGCTCAGTCATTCAAATAATGGAAATGGAGCAGATGAAAGACTCACGTAAGGAGCTAAGAATGGATTCAGAACTGACTTTGTCTAGGTAAGAGTCCAAACATGGGATTCGCCGCTTAAACATGATGAGCTGCACAAAATAAGCATTCCATTGAGATTTAGCAAAAAGTATAGACCAGCTGTTTGCGCTTTGCACCAGTTTATGCACTAGATGAAAGCAAACAAATTTCCAATTAAACCTAGTTAAATATAATGCTTAAACAAGAAACGCCGAAAAAATGGGTAGATTTTCACCATTTTTCAGGGTAAACCCCACATGGGACTGTAAGACAATCCAATACATACAGCTTTGTAAACTACTGTCTCAAACTAGATGAAAACTATTAGCTTCCAACCAACAAACAGAGATATTGGATGGATCAATAAATATCTACCAAACATTGATCACAACTCGCAGCCACTGTGAGAACAGAAAACAAAATTGTCCTCAGCGTTATTCTTAATATATAAATGTCGAAATCACAAGGTGCTCAATCATATTATAAGGTAAATCAAAGTTCACCTGGTGCTGATGAATTATTCTTCCAATTAAACCTAGTTAAATATAATGCTTAAACAAGAAACGCCGAAAAAATGGGTAGATTTTCACCATTTTTCAGGGTAAACCCCACATGGGACTGTAAGACAATCCAATACATACAGCTTTGTAAACTACTGTCTCAAACTAGATGAA
The DNA here is from genome assembly GCF_902167145.1 of Zea mays. Classification (NCBI taxonomy): domain Eukaryota; kingdom Viridiplantae; phylum Streptophyta; class Magnoliopsida; order Poales; family Poaceae; genus Zea; species Zea mays. The sequence goes on from NC_050104.1 coordinate 129,100,791, forward strand.
AACTATTAGCTTCCAACCACCAAACAGAGATATTGGATGGATCAATAAATATCTACCAAACATTGATCACAACTCACAGCCACTGTGAGAACAGAAAACAAAATTGTCCTCAGCGTTATTCTTAATATATAAATGTCGAAATCACAAGGTGCTCCATCATATTATAAGGTAAATCAAAGTTCACCTGGTGCTGATGAATTATTCTGATCATAAGCATTATGCCAATTGCATCATAACAGTTCAGGAGTACAGTATTGAAATGTTCATCAACAACTTGAATCGGTCCTGGGGCCAAAACAATCACAACTTAAATTAAAAATTGTCTTCAGCCAGCATAACAATATCACACATATGAGATTGTTACATTAATGCAATTGGTATGTTTGGAAAAAATGGTGCATGAAAGCAATATTGGGCAAGCAATATAAAAGGCAACATGCTATCAGTTAAATATGGGTGTACTCTGCACAAGATAAAAATAAAAGAGAAACAAACTTGATGGAAGCAGGATGAAGTACCTGCAAATATATCATGGAATATGGATTCTTCGCCAAAGAAATCATCAGTAAACAGGTATCTGCAGTTTATTTATATATGTCACACTGGTACTTTATCTTCATGAATAAAAAATATGGACAAAAAGGCAACCCAAAGCTTACTCTGAAGTGGCAGTATCAATAAGAAGTTTCTGCAAGCTTCTGAAAAGAACTTCATACGAGTATTTCTGTGACTTCGCTTCAGCTATATGAGGTATCAATGCTGGCTGGTCGATTTCCTGATATAATAAAGAAACCAAAAAACAGAAGTTAAACTACTATGCTTTGTACTTGGTAGTTTGAGCAAAACAATCCTTCAGCAACAATATAGATTTCAAAGATAAATAAATGCAAGACCAGATTGCAATAAACCAACAAAAACTGCTTTATCTCAAACCCTTAAACACTTCATTTATTATATTTGTTACCGCTTCATGGGTGCAACTACAGATAAAGGGAAGCTGAGATCTCCAGACTTGAAAATAATCAAACAGTTCAGACTGAGCATAATTGGCTATGCTACGATGGCAAATTTTGCCAACAAATTAAACATCTTATTAACAGTGTACGAACTTCTGGATATATGCACCCTGTAGCACAATAACTGAGTTAAGCTCCCACTACCATGATTGAGCCATTTATGAACGTCAAAATTCTAAACATTATGTCATCATCTGAATGAAAGTGCTAATAACTTCACCTTCAAAATGTTTATTCGTTCACCCAGAGCAAACACTGAAGGACGGGTTTTCAGAGGTTCTTTTCCAATGGAGAAAATGAAGCCTGTGCTTCTGGTTTCAACACCAAGCAAATCAGTGGAAGTTGCTATGTCCATCTGTAGTTTCTCCAATGCTTGTATGTAAGCCCGGAAATGTGCACTTAGCACCTGAAAATTGTTAGGAATAGCAAAAAAAAAATCTAAAAACCGTCAAACAACTAATCTAAAATACGTCAAACAACTAAAGTTGGTCACACACACATATCTAGGTCTTTTATTGTTATCTTTTCTGCTACATAGTAGCAGATTTACAAAGTGAAATTAGAACAACATTGACATATATGAAGGTTAGTGCCAGAAAACTAAACAAATGATTAGTACAGGAGCGAAAGAAGAAAAGGCAGGCAGGAACAGATGCCAATGCCCCATCCATGTCCCAAATTGACTAAAGTGGTATATCCTGAACCCCCAAGTGAAGCAGTCTATTCAAACACAGAGCAACTCCTAACTCCTCTTACTTTGACCAACATAATCTTCAACCCTTAGGCATGAATGATCAGAGGCGAAAAAGAAAAGAGAGGACATTAGGGAAAAGCTTTAACAACACCCCCCCCCCCTCCTCAGTTATGCAACACCGACTCTCCAAGCCCAAATAGGAGGCACAGCAGGCTGATCCGTGAGGATTGATTGAACCTTCTATCTCACTTCACAAAACCACCACACAACCAAAGGGATAACAGCTAGCAGGGTAGAGTGGTACTGGAGGCAGGTGCCCAGTGATGGATGGTGGCTTGCCTTCAATAGCGATTGATGAAATCACGAGTCACGGCACCAAAAAAGTGCAACATACTGGAGTTAATCCGCAGTCTGGTGCTTCTCTCGCTCAGCCTCGGCAGATAGCCCACGTGGTGGATGGTGGCCAGCGATTGATGAAATCATGATCACGGCACCAAACAAGTGCAACATACTGAAGTCAACCCACAGTCTGGTGCTTCTCATGCTCAAGCCTCAGCAAGTAGCCCACGTGGATGAAGTGATGAACTAAGCCCTATGTTTATCCCAAATTTGATTCTATATTTTCTTAATTAACGCAAGGATCAGCACAGTTGTGTGCTTGTGTATATCTACAAATCATGGTTAAGCAGAAAGTAAGACACAGACACTTTATTCTTTTTACCACAAGATTGAAGGTACATTTTGTGTGTGCAAGGGTAAAATAATTTGGTCCACCAAAATGCAAGTGTTTTGTTAGCAGGATGCCCAGATGTGGTTTACATTGCCAAGTTCGGGACTGTAATCTTCATGAGTGGTTCCACTATTGTGATATCCTGGCCCTAATGGATGGTGATATCCTGGTCCAAGGCTTAATAGAATTAATAGAGTACTCATATCAACAAAATGCATCTTCTTCTTCGGAAGTCTATCTCGAAAGAACCTCCAAAGTCAAGTGTGCTTGCCTTGGAGCAATTTGGGATGGGTGACCGACCGGGAAGTTTTCTCAGGTGCACATGAGTGAGGAAAAAGTGCTCACAAAAGACTCGTGTTGGTCTATGGGGATGGTCTATGGTCCTAGAGGGCTGCGAGGAGTAAGTACTGTGGTCCGGGAGTGAACGGAGTGTTACAAATGGTATCAGAGCCGACACTCGCGGTTTCACCGACGTGTGTGAGCTAGGGGTTCGGGTATATGGAGCATGGCGTATGTGGGCCCGGAGTGGTCACATGGCATGGCATATGACGACACTAGACATAAAGACGTGGCCAATAGGGGAGGTTCCTGGATTAGGGTTGACCGACGAGGACGTCGGTCTTCTAAGGGAGGTGGATTGTGATATCCTGGACCTAATGGATGGTGATATCATGGCCCAAAACTTAATAGAATTAATAGAGTACAACAAGGTGCATCTTCTTTTTCGGAAGACTATCTCGAAAGAATCTCCAAGTTAAGTGTGCTTGGCTTAGAGCAATTTGGGATGGGTGACCGACCGGAAAGTTTTCTCGGGTGCGCATGAGTGAAAATAAAGTGTTCACAAAAGACTCGTGTTGGTCTGTGGAGATGGTCTATGGTCCTAGAGTGCTGCTACCGGTCCGAGAGTGGACGGGGTATTACTATTGTGAGTACTTTCTACTTTTGGAACTGCAAGCATTATAAGAAACCTCCACGCTACCTACTACCAGTGTGATAAGAAGCCTGCTCAAAAGTCAACACCCGCACAATTGGACAAGGGGGTTACATTGACTGTGTGATTCTTATTCAGATCAGACTGCTAGTTTTAATGTGACATTCACCTTATTCATGGTGTCAATATACGCCGTACGAACTTCTGCATATATCTCCTTAGCATGTTCCTTAAGGAAATTTATCGTGTACCTGCATTTGGAGCATTATAGCCAAAATTAGAAATTACACAAAAGAACAGAATAACACAGATACACCACATGGCAATGAAAAGAGTAACAATTTAACCACATGGGATTATGCAACATTCGATTTTTTTACCGTGAAAAAAAAAATCATATTCACTCAGTAAAGGTATACTAGTAGCTAGCTATTAAAAATGGGCAGGCAAATAAACTGGTGGAATGATTTGTGGATGGTTCACTAATCCAACTGGCGGTTCATAAAGTAGACCTGGCCAGTTGGTTGATATAAATTAGCATTTAAAGGTATACTAGTTGATGCAGCCCCTCTACATTTGCGGGGGAAGGCTTACATATCCCTTCCCCTGATCCCACTCATGTGGGAGCCTTCGGCACTATGTCTGTCCTTTCTTTTAATATGTGATTCATACTTAATTGACACCACTTATAGGTTTTTATTCTCCATAGACAACAAGACCTAAACTTTAACAAGCTACCTGTCCAATTTTTGTAAGACACTATTGGTGTTAGCCTATGTATGGTTGCCAAAAATAGTAATATTACTTTTCCATAGGTATATGTAGACATACTATCACCAGTCTAATGCGCATTTGATGCAACCTTCCATACCATCATTGTTCGTGATATCCCTACAGATACCTTGAGGTGTTTCTAAGACCTTTGTGCATGAGCCTACATGTATGAGTGGTTTCCATAAAGTTGATAATTTAGTAGGATTTTATACCGCAAACAGATGAAATGACCTATATGTTTACACAGTTGAAAATTGTGTAGTACTAGTACAGATGAATCTCCACTGCTTCTAAACCAACTGATTCTGTGGTCCATTTACGGGCCTGGGCTGATTCTTCTTCTGTCTGTGTTGGACCTGGGCAAATTCTTCATCACTGTTCATGTCTCTTCCAAGCAGTCTCAGCCACCACCTCTCCTCCTTTCCTCCGCTCATCTCAGACACTTCTCCTTCCCTACCAATACCCTGACAAGATTTATGCTGTTGCCCATTGCCCAAGCCTTCTTCATAATTACGAGGATGCGCCGGTTCAGAAGCAGCAGTGATATAAATTATAATGTCGAAACCATTATTTAGTTCACAGAACTTTGCATAGATACATGTTGAGCGAGACAGGTACTGAAATTAGAAACAACAGTACAAGGCTACAAGCCAAAATAGGTATTTGACAAGAAAAAATGGTGTACTTGTATTTAAGAAGAACACTCTGCTGTAGAATCTGAATATTAGTCTTTGGTTTTCTCAAGGCATAGAACTTTTGGATGACAAACTCGAAAATCTGCATGAAAAGTTGGGATGCATCAATAACTCTGTGCTGTAGTCTTATATTATCGGATTGGCTACAGATAAAAAAACAGTGAGCAAAAGATTCAATCATAAGTTACATCATAACTACCATGTATTAATGGAATTTAACAGAAATAACAATAAACCATGCTTTTCATGATAGTGTATTAACTAGTATGGTTATTATGGCTTATAAGGGGGTGTTTGAATGCACTAGAACTAATAGTTAGTTGGCTAAAATTGGTGGTGGAATTAGCTAGCTAACAAATAGCTACCTAACTATTAAATAATTTACCAAAAATAGCTAATAGTTGAACTATTAGCTAGGGTGTTTGGATGTTTCAACTAATTTTAGCCACTAACTATTAGTTTTAGTGCATTCAAACACCCCCTAAGTAGCATTCTCTGCTAGTAATCCATTTCGTTGCAAATTGCTGCTCACACTTCACCAGGTACAAATAAAAATTCAAAGAATAACACAGGACCTCTCATCAGAAAGGTTTGATACTTGATAGCTCATTATCACTCCAGATCATAGCATCTTACCCCAACTAATTGTCCATAATCATTTGCATACAACAAACGTAAGTTCCTCATACTGCAAAAAGATTGCAAGTTGGAACTTGTACCTATGTGCCACTGGCACTGGCCCTAGGCTCCAACTTCAGTGATGTGTTACCCAATTCATATACGTGGTGCTACTAAGTTTGTTCCCTTTTCAATATGACTTAATATCCCATTACATACATATGGTAAATTTACCATATGATCTGTAAGTTCACAACCATCGTGCGTCAAGACAGGCAAGATGCATTAGCTGATTAGCTCTGATAGTCGCATCATGCTGATAAAGCACAGACATGGGAACCGCAGAAGGAAAACAAACAGAGTGGGTAATTGGCACCAGAAGCTAGGAACTAACAATTGTTTTTCAAACCTTTGAGACGGCTTTCTGTCGTAGTCTCTCAACCTCAGGTTGAACATCTTTTAGAGCCTTGGATGATTTAACCATGGGGTCAGCATCGATGAATTTGATTTTTTTGCTTAGAGTCTCAAGTGTTTTCATGTATTCATCATTGACCTGCATCGTTGTTGAATAGAATATTTTCGTAAGTCTATTAAAGAAAAGTTCATGAACACCAACTGCAGAAGAAGCTATGCAGGTAGATCACACGATAAATCATGTGGCTTGTTTTCTTTTCTCTTAACGCAATCCATGTGACTTGTGATATGTCAAAACTGACAAAGTCTTGTATATAGGTAAAGAAAAAGAATGAGAGATTCTTTTCGAGAAAAAAAATGAGAGATTAAGTGAACTAATAAATGCAACAGCAAAAATAATGTCACCAAAACAGATTTAGTATCATCTAAGATACGATATACTTGACAATCATCTAAGATAGATATACTTGACTACTAAAATAGTACTTTATAGGTTCCTTAGGAAGCAAAGGGACAAAATAAATAATCCCAGCATTTCACACACTAACCCAAATAGCAGAAACCTGTGTCATTCGTTTCAAACTTTCAAATGAAAGCTATAGTAATTCCAGAAAGAACTTTGATCATAGAATAGAATAAAATAAACCAAATCAACAATGTACAAATAAATACAAAAAACGGTAATGTCAAAAGCTGGCATAATTAAAGAATGTAAGTAATAACCTCTCCATCAACAATTATGTCAATCATTCTTGGAGGTACTATTATATCCTCGACAAATTTTGACAATTTAGATTCTGCAGCCTGTAATTTGTTTTCCAAAAGAGAACCAACATAAGAATCATAAAGATAACTGAACATGGGGAAAGAAAAAATATTATGCATAAAAGCTATGAATACTGGGACCATTTCCAAAACGAACTATTCCTGAGTCCTGACGAAAAAGAGGATAGTGCCTCCACTTGAAATATCTCAAAGGGAATTACTGATCCATATAATTTTAAGACATCCCATTTCTGAATTATAATAAGTGTGAGCCAAAAAGCAAAATGGTGTTATACATGATAGTAGCACTTGTACTTGTGCATCCATTGGTAAAAATAACACCGAATAAGAAACATCATCTGATCTAATATTTTCCTAACCATGTATTTTCGTAGTTGCGTGCACAGAAATCAGACAAGAACACCAGCTATGGTAAGAAATGTAAACCATAAAACATGGGAGATGAACAACATCATGATTCATGTCCAGCATAGAGCAGCCTTAATAAAAAAACAATGGCACATCAAACCTATGAATGAATATATATACAATATATGCAGTGAACCAGACCTTACGATTTTTCAGCTTTAATCCCATGTCCATAGATTTCTCCTGAAGGACCTTTATCTCTGAACTTATGGAACCAATTTCTGTCTACCACAGAAGTTAAAACATTGAAATATGACTTAGTAAAGAAAGAAGAGCCAGTTTTTTAAAAAATCTAAACGTGCAGAAATACATAGAATCGGTAAAGCCTGAATACTCTAGAATTAAAAGGGGTTTTGCCATTACATTTAAATCAAATTATCATTCCTGAATCATTAATAAGTCGAAAAAAGGTGTCATCCAGAGCACATCACTGAATATGATAAGTGGATAACATAAATTGAAATTACAATCCTTGCATAACGCATGGAATGCAGCAGAGAGAATGCAGAACTTGGTGTGCATAGCTGCATCTGCAGTTCTCTATTATAGCTACAAATTGACATGTTAAATGTAAAGTGGCATACACTAGGTAGATTTTCGTGTAACTAATAATCAATGTTAAGAAAAAATAACTGAACTGCTAACAACAAAAAATGCACATCCCAAATTTGACAACAGGTAGCTACTCGCTTGGCTATCCAGCATGTACAGGAATGTCTCATATAATATTAAAACAAAAAACGGGGGTGTATAATTACCTGGAATCCAGTCAGAACTGTTTCCATTTGTAACAAAATATTGTCACAATCACAAATTTGATCATGCAGAGAAACTAGATTTTCACTTTCCTTAATGTAATCCTACAAACAAAAGGAAGACAGGACTTAATGCCAAGACAAGTAACCCACTAGTGATTTCTTTTTCAGCAACGCTAAAGAACCTCAACAGTCCCAAGTCCATGATCTACACCTTGTCACCTTCACTACTCTTGAGCAATTGTTTGGTGACAGCATAAAATTTTAATTAAGAGAATGACAATATCAGTTCAACATAGAATTATTCAATAAATCAGGTTGATATTCTATCGACATTTGATTTCCCAGAGCATAATTGGCATTAACTATTTAACAAGGACGATATAGCAATGCCTAAAGCAATCACCTGGATAGAATCCAGCTCGATTTGGCGTATGTTATTCTCGACGCCTTTTGTGTACTCGCGCAGTTTGATGCCACTGGCTAGAATGTTTGCGACTTCCTGTATATGCCAAGAATGAAAACGAGAGTGATCATCAAGCCAGAGGCAAGGGAACAATGTTTCATACAGTGTGCCGACGCCAAACATTGCGGCAAGCTCAAAAGGGCAGCAATGCAAGCCACTTACTTAAAGGCCTCAGTAAGGTGTAATCTGACCATCTAGTACTATACAAATATCATATATTATAAGCTGGAGTAAAACGCGACACCTGGTCATTCTTGCAGTTGTCAAGCTCCTGCTGCAGCCCCTCCAGGGACTCGTCGTCACTGGCAACGATGAAGCAGCGCACACTTTAGAATTGTAGTGGTAGAACGATAGAGACAGCAGGCAGCACACTACACGATCCGAGAAAGAAGAATTTGAGATCGTGGTACCTGGTGACTTCCTCATCGAGGGCGAGGTCGCCTACGAAGACCCCGAGATCGAACCTGTCCTTGAGCCCGTCGAGGGTCTCTGCAGCAGGGACGACCGCCATCTCGGGTCAGAATCGCCGGGGCGGCCGGCGGACAGCGTCGGCCGGCTGGCTGGCTAGCTCCGATCTAGATCTCCCACCGTTGGCGTTGAGGACTGGGATCGGATCGGACGGGTCCCCGGGAAATGGAGGAGACCCGGACCAGCTGTCGTCGGACGTCGGGTGGGTTGGAATTGGAACTTTGAGCCTGTAGTCTATGCTCGTATCTAACAGCAGACCACACGGCCCAGTTAGTTCTTTCGACCCATATGATTGTATGCTTTTCGCCTGGTTAACATATTTTGCCATTTCAGACCAGGTTCTTTGCTTTTTGTCTTGACTGAATTTAATTGTTTTTGTCTTTCTTCTTGATTATTATGCCTTACTTTAATTTATATATTGAATTTTAAGTATATTTTCCAAATATAGTTTAGACACAGTTCTCACGTACCTATAAACAAACTCACTCGTATTCTAAGCTACTCTTCTAAGGTATTTTTAGTAGTATTACTTATCTCATCTTCTATTTCAAATCCAACTTTATAAACAATACGGTTTGTCATTGTTTGTATTTGTATGACTATATACGGTATTCTAGCCACAGCCTAACAGCAACTCCAAGAGACTAGCTAAATCATTTTGTAAAAGTAAATTTGGCTATTATTAGAAGGAAAAAATATTTTCACTATACTTTGTAAATGGCCCTTTCAAATTTAATAACTCTCTATCCCTATATATTTGTTCTTTATTTTTGGATAGCCTGATTTAGTATGTGTTTGGTTTGATGTCAAAGTAGTATGAGGCGGGGGCGGCATCGTCCACTCGATATTTTGGAAAACACGCCGCCACCAAAAATTGCTCTTGTGTTCACCTTATTTCCGTGTGACTCTCATCCAAACATCATAAAAATGTAGTTGTCTCCTTCCTTCCCTCATCTACATCCAACCAAACACACTTTTACTTTTCATACAGAGTTCTGAATTTATCGAGCATGTTGAACTAATCTACTCTTTTTAAAAAACATTTAGAGAATAACTAAATTAATCAATTTAGCTATTTTTTTGCTAATCGCCTAAAAAGTCTAATCCGACACATCTCAAAGTAATGGGAACCTCGAGGTGAACAGGCATGTCGCCTTGTGTCATTGAATCCTAGTGTTATTTTTCCTCGCCGATTACAATTATAGGACGCGAACATGAGACAGAGGGCATGTTTGTAAGTTTTTTTTTTTTTGAGAATCTAGATTCCTCGAGAATATGGATAAGACAGAGGCCACATTTGGTTCATTTTTTCGAACAAGTTTTCCTGAGAATCTGGATTCCCGAAGAATATGGTTATGCGGAGAATCTGGATATCATGAGGCTTATATGCGGAGGAAGATGAAAACATCCACAGGATTTAGGATTTAGAAAGTGAAGAAACTTAGACTCGTCGGTTTCTAGATCCTGAACCCTTTGCACCGCTTTATCTTCCTCCGCATGTAATCCCCACGATATTTAGATTATTTCCACAACCAGATTCTCAGAAAAGCTGGTAAAAATATTGAACCACGCATACCCATATGTTCTAGGCTTCTAGCATGATCAGTTTATATTTTTCGCAGACATACACTTTGGATATACCGTATGTAGAATTACTTGTTTTCACTCATACAGAGCAAACCTACATGATCTTAAAATTCTCTAGAAGCCTGGCATATAGCTCTTCTAGTTTTCTAACAAATGGTATTAACATTATTCAAGAGGTATTTCATATTATCAATTGGTATCATTCAATTTAATACATGTCAAAGTTTAAAATATAGATGACTTGCTCCTAAATATCACCTATGAGTAATGCTCACACTCATGTGATATTATCCTATAAGTTGTATCCTGAAATTAAAAGTTCCAAGTACATGTCTCATACAAGTATTCAAAACTTGTATGCACACTTTTAGAGAAAAGTCACTCTGTAAGTTAGTATCTTTGAGACTAACACTGGGGAGATGCGCATCCAGTGATACGAGGTTACCTAAACAATTAGGTCTAACCTAGACACAACATGAAACGAAAAAAATCGACGGATCAACCACCGAAGACCGCAATGCACAACAGATCTTCATCTTTCTCTGGAGAATCTAAGCCGCAACATACTCCGAAGAATCTAATGCGTACAGCCGCAACAGACGCATTCACGGTCCCTAGGGAGGGGATACCCTGCGGATCGACGACGGTGAGTCACAAAATTCAACAGATCCGCGTCTACCGACAAGCAGCGGACGCTCGGAAGCCAGAAATGGACGCGGATCTCAACCTTGCGGCTAGATTCGGGCGCTTACGGCGCAAATCAGGACATGGAAGCGAGACAACGAACCGAGGGTTGAGCGGGCAAAGGAAAGGGCCTTACCGAGAGGCAGCGGCGAGGAGATGGAGGGCGACCGGCGGCGAGGTCGGTGGGACTGCGGCTGCTCCGGATCTCTCTCGCTTCTGCGCTCGAAAATGGAGAACTGCGGCTGGTTTTGTATTGAAGAGGGATCGGTGGTCCCAGTACCCGGGGACGGATGGGCCCAACACCTCCAGCAGGCCGTCCGATCTCGCCACTGACGGTGGAGATGGCCCCGGGCGCCCGCGTCAAGGAGACGCTCGATACTCGGAAACGCATAATGGTTTTCCTTTTTCGTTTTCGAAAAAAATTGTTACCGCTTCATGGGTGCAACAACAGATACAAAGAAGCTGAGATCTCCAGACATGAAAATAATCAAACAGTTCAGACTGAGCATATTGGCTATGCTACGATGGCAAATTTTGTCTACAAATTAAACATCTTATTAACAGTGTAAGAACTTCTGGATATATGCACCCTGTAGCACAATAACTGAGTTAAGCTCCCACTACCATGATTGAGCCATTTATGAACTTCAAAATTCTAAACATTATGGCTCTGTTTGGTTCCTTTAGTCACTAGATTAAATTTTAATGACTAAAGTTTAGTCGCTAAAGTACTCTGTTTGGTTCCAGTGACTAAACCGGACTAATGAGCATTAATTGCTGTGAATAATGACTGTTTTACCTCTATTAATTAATGGATGTTTGCTATAAGAAGAAAGTTGAGAGGGCAAATAAGGTAAAAATATTACTTTAGTCCCTTTTAGTCACCCCTTGGTGACTAAAGAACTAAAGTTTAGTCACCACATTTTAGTCACCATGTTTGTTTCTTTAGGGACTAAAAGTAACTAAAATTTAGTCACTAAATTTTAGTCACCCCTAACCAAACGGGGCCTATGTCATCATCTGAATGGAAGTGCTAATAACTTCGCCTTCAAAATGTTTATTCGTTCACCCAGAGCAAACACTGAAGGACGGGTTTTCATAGGTTCTTTTCCAATGGAGAAAATGAAGCCTGTGCTTCTGGTTTCAACACCAAGCAAATCAGTGGAAGTTGCTATGTCCATCTGTAGTTTCTCCTATGCTTGTATGTAAGCCCGGAAATGTGCACTTACACCTGAAAATTGGTAGGAATAGCAAAAAAAACTAAAAATCGTCAAACAACTAATTAAAAAACGTCAAATAACTAAAGTTGGTCACACACACGTCTAGATCTTTTATTGTTATCTTTTCTGCTACATAGTAGCAGATTTACAAAGTGAAATTAGAACAACATTGACATATATGAAGGTTAGTGCCAGAAAACTAAACAAATCTGTACAACATATTAAGAGAGCAAGAGTAGTCTGCCTCCCTCGTTCTGCCGTTCTGCCATCCATGTATCTGGACCGTCCATATCGCATCGTGTGTCTGCATCTCCCACGCTCCATCCTTCTCCACCGCGCGACCACCCAATCCCTAACCTCCCCCCGCACGTTCCTCTCTGCCACGTTGCTCGCCCCTTGCCTCCACCGCCGACGCGACCTCTCTCCGCCTCCCCTCCTCCCTTTGCCTCCACCGCCCCTCCCCCAACGTCATCGCCACCGCCGCGCCACTCGCTCCCACGGGATCCAGATCCGGTGGCTGCCTCCATCGTCGTCCATCGCGGGTCGCGCGGCCGAGGTGGAGGTGAGGACTGAGGAGAACTTCCCTTCCCGTCTATTCGGTTTCTCTTCTCGTTGACTCTGCTCTGTTCGTTCGACAACCAGGCGGGAACCAGAAGGCGCGGGTTCTGTTGGGCGGCCGCCAGGACTTCTTCTACTCGGCGCTCCCTTCGGTTTCCCTTCCCACCGCCGCGCCACTCGCTCCCGCGGGATCCAGATCCGGTGGACGTAGCTCTGGGGCCTCGACGCAGACAGCCTGGGATCGAGATGCTCCACCAATGGGGGATCGAGAGGACGACCGCTCCCCACTGGCGCAGCCCAAGCCCAAGCACTGGAGATCCGTCCGCTCCTCTCCTGACCGCGGGATGGGCATTATGAGCTTCGTACCTGAGGAAGCAGGGCGGGCATTGAGGTCGGTGGCTTCCTAGGGTTTGCCCCCAAGCGTCGTGCCATGGTGAGTGTCTGTCTTCTCAACCCATGATGATTTTCTGCTAAAATGTAACTGGTGGTAGTGTATAGCTTAAACCAGTTTCTTTGTCCTTATGTCTCATCCCATTCGTGTTTGTGCTTGCGTGTAGTGAGTTCATGCAGGGAGCAGGTCGGTGAATAGCAATTCCTTGGCTTTTCTTCTAACCGGTAATTTATTCGCATATCTATTACCAATATTGTTGAGCTGGTAAAGATTATTCTTTGTGTTTCTTCTTGGGCAGTTCTTGTTTTGTTCAAGGTACTGAACTGACACCAGATGTCTCCCACCGCAAAGAATTGTTCAAAAAATTCATACGATTATGTTTTGGTACACAAATTATCCGATACAATATTAGTGCACAACAATTACATGAAAACAAACAATATCTCACAAATTCAAGTGGAGTTATTCTAAGCCCATATGTCGCAACTATCCATTATGACCACCTGATGGATACGGACCAAGCAGTTTGCGTCGCTAACTTGTTTCTGTTATCCTTAACCTAAGTGACATGGAGCTTGTATATTTTCAATAGGCACAAGTTAAACCTTATTCAGTTTTGAACCGAAGGCAGATTTTGTTTTGTAGACCTACTTATAGGTATACTGAGACCCATTGCCTATACCAAGATCCTAGCACTCAGATGCCAATTATTGCAATGCACCTGGCTACAGCTTGCAATCTCGAAGTGCCTCACCCTCCAATTGGAATCATGATGAGCAGCAGATGGGTGAACACACCTGAACTGCATCAGCCACTCTCATGGTCATGCAATCATGTTGTTGCAGGTAAGACGATGCCTCCTAGGACTAGGAGGGACGGTTGGTTGAAGTGCTCTTCCCTCTTGCACTTTCCAGTTACAACGAAAGGTCCATGGCCACCACTGTGAGACATTGGCATGGTGGAGGGTGCATTGGTGCTTCTTCCACTGGCGCCTGGTGTGAACCAGTTCCCTTTTGTTCATTGCTTCTTGGGTCCTATGATGTGAGCATCTCACGCTGGTAGCTGACCTTTGATCCCCATGTTCACACATACCCTTGGACAGCCTAAGTTGATGCCACACTTGCACTCACAGTTTTTGCTCTGTTCTCAGTGCTAGGGGTTGTTCCTATCTTGAGCCACACAGTTCTGCACACATATGTTTTATCGTTTCTGGTTAACTGGATTTAATGCGGGTTGTTGCTCTCTGCCAAGAGTTCCTGGCCATGCATATCTCACGTCTACATTTGATAACCGAGAAATTCTTTTTTGCAAATGAAAGAAGTTGTATATGAGCTGCACTAGCAAAGTAACATACAAGTTGGTACATTGTGTTATCTTTCTTTCTTTATTATGTGTTCATGGGCTCATTGATATTTTTGGTACTTCAGGGATAACAGACTACAGAAATTGGTCTTTAATGTTTGCTTGATGGCACAAAAGTAGCTATATTGATTGGCAGGTTCTTAGACTAAAGCTATCTCCTGGTTTTCTTCAATTCACTTTGTGTTTTTTGGTTTATAATTTGCATTGCATGATGTAGAGAAAGGTTCGCCAGTATATTAAGGATCAAATAATCTGATGTAATCACTGCAACAAGGTGGTCTCACTCTTTCTCTCATTTAATTTGTTTCTTCAGGTTCATCATACCTTTTATAAAATAGTCAATATTTTTTATGCAGAATATTCATGTTAGCCCATCAGAATCTGAAGCTCATGTGGGGGTGAGGGATCAAGGCGCAAACCGTAAGACTTTATGTTCTTGTGTTCAAATTATGCCAACTTAGGGATATCATGGTTGACTTTTGATTTGTTGCTGCTAGGTATGATAACATATTCACGTCAAACTGAGTGTTATTGGTGCACAGTGCCACTTGTCTGAAGCTGTCTGCAGATTGACGTGTTTGTGCAAAAATATTGCACCTTTCTTTGTTACACTACATTGTCTCTTAATTATTCAATCAATTGTATAAATTGTCTCTTAATTATTTGAATTGTCTCTTAATTATTTGAATTCTAGGATCAATGAGAAGGTTTGTGTTCTTTTTCTTTCCTACCTATATAAGATGAATGACTGGTCTGTTTTCTAAAACATATAAATAAAATTTTGTTTGTTTATTAAGGGTTGATTGGACAGCAAAGCTTAAACATTAGAAGGATGAATAAAGTTGTACACTATGACATGTAGTTTGCAATGGAAGGAAACCTAATTTATATGCTTGAGCTTGGGTCAGGAATTATAGTGGTCAGTTTAGATATCTATGGATTTTTGACATCTCCCTCCGTTTTTATTTAGATATCATATTTGCCTTAGTGCATAGACAAGGATGAGATTAACGCTGCGTTAATCCTTGTTTTTTCTGCTCCGTGCAATTGATGCTGTATCATACTCAGTACTCACGCTCGCATGCTCACCTGCATGCAGATTTAATTTTTCGTGGAAGGAACAGAGGGAGTATTAATCAATAAACAGTAAATTTATAGACATTTATATTTTCTTGGCTCCTGGACAATGGTGCTGCTGTTGATCTATGGAGTGCCGGTTGCATTCTTGCTGAGTTGCTATCAGGGAAGCCTATCATGCCAGGACGAACTGAGGTACTGTTTGGCTATTTTTGTTGTGATAAAACTTGCAGATGGTTACATTATAGGAATAATGCAGTATTCTCTGTCTGCAATAATCCAAACAATGCTATAATATTTCTGCAAATCTGTCATTTCTGTTATTATACTATTTGTTAGAACAAATTCGGTGCATAAAGGGTTTAGGAGATGAATGCTCTTGAGTTCTTTTCAGTACATGCCAGTTGGCACAGTGTAGGGCATATCTCTACTACTTCTTAAGAGAGGAACATAGGTGTCCACAGGTGCACGTTCTGCCTCCCACCCGACATCCTCGTCCACAACGCGCCGCTAATCTCGCAGTCGCGCCCCGGCGATCCGCGCCTGCCTGCTATTTTTAGTTTTCTTGAATTTATTCTTTCATGACTTAGCATTCATATTTTTTTATTTCCAAGTTTTGACCATGTGAGGAAATCTGAATGAATATTCAGGTTCTTTCTTTCTTTAAGAAAATCCCTTTAGATACTTAATGGTGAGATGCTGTTCTTGTATTCCATTCATGTATACATTACCAGAATGGATCTTGTTCCACCAGAGAAGTAATTTTGGCTGTATTGGTTTGCATTTCAGGCTGACCACCCTAGATTAAACTTCAAAGACCGGTACCCTGAGCCATACAGAGATTCTCATCCACAACTGAAAATGGTACCAATTTGTGTTGATGTATTGTTGTGGGGAATGAAATTTGTTAACTATTAACTAAAATATATGAGTGAAGAAAAGGATTCACACATGCACTAGATGCTTTGATATATCTACCAATCACAACCATTTAGCCACCTGTGAAATCTCTCAGGTTGGTGGTTGATACTCATGCTTACACTTTTTGCTAGGACCATTTTGATTCTATAAAGCTAAACTATGATTTCCTATTTTTTCAAACTCGCCGGAGCTGCACGGTTATCTTGACCGAGCTAATCTCTATGCCTTCCAACACGCTGGAGGTACCACACTGAAACTTCCATTACATTTGGATAGTTATTATACATCCTTGATATTTGCACAAAATCCAGTTGCCTTTCATTTTTTGGTTCATATCTTCATATGTATAGGCTAGTGTCTGAATGGATTATCCAATGTTGTAATTTGTAGCAGAAAATCACTGAACTGAATATATCACATTGTTGTGCGTTATGTTGTGTCTTGTCTAATGCATGTGAATACTCATATGAAGCTTTTGCAATACCAGATGGGGAGGGCTGCAATGATTACATCTACATTTGGTGGAACTTTACCTCATGGATGATATGCCAGATGGGGAGGGCACGCAAGGATAGCCCCGACGTACATGCCCCTCAATTCTCCCTCTGCCCTCTTGGTTTCGCTCTGCTCTCACCTTGCCAGGCGGCTGAGGTGTCTAATTTGTTCTGCTAATGTGGTGTTGACGCAGGGTTTCGTCACGAAGCCAGAGACGCTGACCGATGGGATAGTGAAGCTGATGATTTGGCACCGCACCATCCCCAGCATGCAAGGGTAAGCGACCCAAGGGTTCTTATCTGTCCACTGTTTTATCAAATCCCCGTGGCTTTTTCGATTCCTTTTTGTGTGCTCAGTTTTTTCTTTGTGTGTCATGAGTTTCAGAACTTGATTGGGATGGTTTTTGTGCCATGAGAATTAGGGTTTGATAGGGATGATTTGGGTATCAGTTCTTACGGTCACTGGAATTTGCATATTGTCATAGTCTAATGCCATTAAATTTTGAGGGTAGCGATATTGTTTTCACCCTATTGAATAGGGTATATGATGATGTTGGCAAGCGCTGGAGCAGGTAATATTTTGTTAAAGTTTTCATGTCGTTCCTCCACTGCCATGGCTTGATCTGTGAGGATCCATACATGCGTATGGTTTATGCTTGTAAGTTTTCTCCTTCCCTTGCTTTACACATCTGCCATATCATGCTTGACAAACACATCAGTTTTGGCCCTAATGTTCCAGTGTGTTTTTGTGTAACTTTGTCCCTTTCTTTGTACCAAGATTTTGTTCATTGGGTCTGTGTGGGCTACCAGGGATTAAGGTTAATGATTCAATTATGCTCTTTGTATTGTGCTTATGGTTGAGTATGGCGTTTAACACTAACTACGAGACAGGTCAGAACAGAATTGGAAGACCAGCTTCTCTACACATATAGATGCCATTTTCTCGATGGGGAGTTCAGTGATTTCAAGGCGCTGCCTAGAGCAAGTGGAGAATTGAGTGATTTTCAGGAGCTCCTACACTATCTGTATGAACTAACGTAAGTTCCACCAGTAACAAGTAAATATTAAAAATCACAATGATTATATGCTGAACTGATGTTCCTTTTTCTCATGCAAGCAAAATTGTAACTCTTCATTTTCCCTTTCGTTCCAGTCTTTCTGATCATAAGTGGGATGATGCGAACTATCTGGAGCCCCGACGGCCCAAACAAAATTCACCCGGACGTTGACCTCACCGCGCCTGACGCCGGTCGCCCCAACGACGACCCCGCATGGTTCTGCCTACGAGTCGGTAAGTGGTCAATAAACTCCCTTCATAGTTCTTCCCTGTGTCGCGCGTTCTGCGCTGGCTAGCGAAGGGTCATGATCCGTGTCGTGGTATGCAGGTTGCGACCAGAGCCATGAGCAGGTCGACCCTGAGGCCCTAGACAGGAGCTTCTTTATGCGGGTTTGTCCCCTTCTCTCGCATGTGTTCATTAGTATCATCAGCCTGCGATGCAATACAACGCAAATGTCGTCGATTGATGAATGGTGTGATGCTAATTGGCAGGTTATGGCGGCGAGAAGCCCCAACGTGAGGCTACAAAGGCTATCGACAGGAAGAACCAGAGGTACCGACAGCTTCCACTTGAGCTGGATGTTTCATCTTCGGTTCAGATTTATAGTCCGGATTCTGATTTTGACGCAGCTCGATGCTGAAATGCCTGCACTCTGCGCCGCCGAAGCGTCCGAGAGCTCAGTTCGCGAGGCTGAGCGCAGAGACTGAGGCCGCGGGGAAGGCACCGGCGGAGCCCAAGCCAAGGGTCGAGCGGATCTGCGCCATGCGAGCATCCCCAATTCACACCAAGACAGCGAGGGTCGAATGTCCCAGCGAGAGCAGGCAGGAAAGCTCAAGAAAACCACCAATCCTAGGCCATTCAGGCTAAGGACTGATGTGAGCTTTTACACCCTCCCAATCACATTGCGCTGCAGGATTAGTCGCTAGCAAAAAAAAAGCTTTGCCTCTCACTGTTCTGTTCATTACAGGAAAGATGAGTGCTTAAAGAAGCAAAACCAGAGAAAAGGCAGTCGTTCGCTGAGAATAACTCCATGGCAGTACTCAAGGACGCAAACAGAGAAGTGGCGGTAAGTTCATCCGCTTCCTGACGCTCGACATTTTCAAGTTTCAACAGCCGGGTCGGTCGCTGACTGGCTGTCTGTATGTTTGCAATACAATACAATACAATGCAGCAAATGGACAAACACACCCATGGCAAGGGACGAGACAAGCAGACGACCTGCGGCAAGAAACAGGTGAGCGCCAATGCTGCCAAATGCTTCCTACTCAAATTCAAGTACGACTGCTCATGCTGACCTGTGCTTTCACCATCTATGTTCAGAAGAAACAAAGCGCCCAGATTGATGTAACGGCTCAGCAGCTCGGTGAGCCCAGGCCGGCCTTCAACAACGGCATCCAGCGCAAAGCTGTGGAACCGGAGAGAGTTTCTAGGGCTGCATCGTCAACACGAACAACCAAACCAGCAAGGTTTGCAGGACTTCTTTGCTGAACTCCTCACACTGGCGGCTAACACTCCGTTGTACCGCTAGCAGACCTGACACACATTTCTCTTCACTTTCCGTTTCGCAGAGGCCTTCCGGCACCACCACCTTCCCGGACTGGGAAGGAGAGGAACGTTGCCGTGAAGCTGTCGAGGTTCCAAACAGCAGCCGCTTGAGCTCGTGCAGAATCAGGGAGGAAACTGTTGTTTTGTCGTCTGTCTGCTCCAACGACGAGTTCTGGATTTCGTTGACTTGTGTACACTGATTCTTTCTGCGAATCGTGTGGTGGAATTCTTCTACTCTGTTACCCGTACTACCACCAGCAGGATTCTTTCTGTAATATGTTTTGGAATTTGATCTTTTCTGTAACTTAAACTGGGGAAAGGAGGCCCAGCCGCCCACCCAGCCCATGAGACATTTTTATCTTAGTATCTCTGTACCCCTTGACTCCTTACATTTTTATCTCAGTGTCGGGTTTCCTGACCATGATCGGTGATGAGGGTAAGTGTGCTGTGTATCATGTTGATACAATAATAAGTTGGTGGCACACCTGTTTGCTTGTAGGCGTATCCTTGCAAAGATTTCCGTTTGCCTCGTTCTTTTTGGTCGGTGCTACTCTCTCCAACTCCAACTGTCGTTTTAATTTCCTTAGTCCAACCAGATCTATATCTCTACTACTAATTATGTGCCTACTAGGTAGGTGCTCGTGCTTTGCGACGGCATACAAAATATTGAATAAAATGGTAATGCACAACTAAATCAGTTCAAAAAGATATGTAATGCTCAAAGGATAGTGTTAGAGAGCGAGCGGACGCTCCTGGATAGCGAAGCGTGGAGAACAAGCGAGCGGGTGGGGGCACGACGCACAAAAACCACGACTCGAACTATTAAAAGTAGTGCATTATAGTAGTAAAGATAGTAGATAAAATACCCCATCCGATTGTTAACATGTCGATCTAATAATTCAAAATACCACTTTTAAAGATGGGATAAATATATTAGTCCAGATTTCCAGATAACAAAACCATATTAAATTAGCCAAAGAGACTATATGGTTCTACACTTCTACATAAAATAAAATAAAATAAAATAAGAAAGAAAATTCTCGTTGAGAGAGAAGTGATAACGATAATGCAAAATAAGAGAAAGAAATACTCTACAATATGGTCTATCATAGTGATGTTTGTCGTTCCGTATCAATGTTTCATACAAATCTTTTACTTCCGTCGCAACGCACAGATACATATCTATAACAATATAATACACATATGTACATAAGTTATCATGTCATTATACAGTTCCGTTGCAACGCACGGGCACTCACCTATAGTATATGAATTCTGTTAACACTATAGATATAGAGGATCGAATTTAGAGGACGTTGCTGGTGATGAAGAAAATATAGAGGATGAAATCTTTTAGAGTGTTTTGTAGAATACAGAGAATATTCATTTAAAAGATAAAATTTAAAGTACGCAGCAGTCTCGTTCCCCTCCGACCGTGGACCCAAGCCTCAAGGTTCTCTATCTCCAGGTGACCCCTCCGCCTCGATCCCGTAGGATTTTCCAGCTGATTTCTTCGCCAAGTGGCATGTATACCCGTGTTTGTGAACGATTTGGGCTTGCCGCCCGCCGCTTGTGATGTGATCCGGTACTTTTTGGTGAATATTGCGGAGTGCTATGCGTACAAAGAAACATCATGCGGAGAGCACAATGGAGCCACATTCAGTTATATTTTACATAGCTTCTTTTAAAAGGTAAAGGGTAGATGGATGATAATTCTGCATGTTTTTGTTCTGCTCTTTATGTTACATTCAACGACTTCTCCATACTTCACGCTTGTATTTGTTGGGGGACCAACAGTAGGTGGCTACTTTTGCCTCTCTTTTCTTATTTTCTTGCTTCTTGGCTGCAATACCAGTCTCCCTCTACCTATCCAACTCCATGTTTAAGAAAGTATTGTCAATGTAAATTGTCTGTTTTCACCCTAACATATTGTCACAAAACATTGTAATCGTTGTGAACTAACATTTTATCAAATAATTGACATGCCGTAGCAACGCACGGGCACTATACTAGTGATTAGTAGAGGAGCGAAAGAAGAAAAGGCAGGCAGAAACAGATGCAAATCAGCCAATGCCCCGTGTCCCAAATTGACTAAGGCCTTGTTCGGTTAATTCCGTTACCCATGGATTGGATAGGATTGGAAAAAATTAAGAAAGAGTTTGACTTACTTGGGATTTAATCCCACCCAATCTCACTCAATCCATATGGATTGAGAGCTAACCGAACAAGCCCTAAAGTGGTATATCCTGAACCCCCAAGTGAAGCAGTCTATTCAAACACAGAGCAACTCCTAACTCCTGTTACTTTGACCAACATAATCTTGAACCCTCAGGCATGAATGATCAGAGGCGAAAAAGAAAAGAGAGGACATTCACTACAGGAATCTGAAGCATCCCCGTCGGCTACTTTAATTCCCGTCGGCCGGAGACCGGGCCGACGGGAATAACGTAATCCCCGTCGGCCAAAAGAAGGCCGACGACGATTAATTAAATCCCGTCGGCCAAGAACGCCAGCCGACGACGATTACTTTATTCCCGTCGGTCAGTTTGCCAGCCGACGGGAATAACTTAACTCCGGTCGGCCCAATGCTCTGGCCGACGGGAGTTATTCGAATAAGTCAACAGCCACGCCGCCGCGAATTCATTTCTCTTCGTCTCCCCGGAAACGAACGCCCGCCCGCCGCGCCAAGCACGACCGCCGTCCGGCCACCGCGACCACCGTTGCCGCCCGCCCGTCCGGCCACCTGCCCGACCGTGCCAAGCGCCGCCGCCGCCGCCGCCCGTCCGGCCTCCGCGCCCAACGCCGCAGCCCACCCGTCCGCCCGCCCGCGGGACCAGCCAAGCGCCGCCGCCCGCCCGTCCGGCCTCGGCGCCCACCGCCGCAGCCCGCCCGTCCGCCCGCCCGCCGCGCCTAGCACCGCCGCCCGCCCATCCGGCCACGGCCGTCGCCGCCCTCCCGTCCACGCCCAACCGTCGCCGCCGATTGCCGCGCCGCCCGTCCGCCGTTTGCCAGTGTTGTTTGCTGCGCCGCCCGACGCTGCCGCCTCCCCACGCCATCCGTCGTCGCCACACCGCCGTCGTCCACCACCGTCGTCCACCGTCTTCGTCCACCACCGTCGTCCGCGCAAGTCGAGGTATATTATATATATTAAAACATTTTATTTTCGTCGGTTTTTTGTGGCCGACGGGAGTTAACTGTTATGTGATTAGATTTTGTTTAAATTTGTTAGTTGATATTGTTATTAGTCTTCATATGACTTTATACAGTGTAGTTGCTATTTTTAATTTTATGTTGCAAAATAAAATGTGTTGTTTGATGTTATTAGTTATTGAATATGATGGTGAATGTGATGTGTTATACAAATAGTAGTTATTGCAAATATTATTATTTAATGAATTTGATGTTATGCAAGTATTAATCATGTTATTGTGATGAAGTTATGTTATGTATATATATATAGTTTTACTACTTACCTATAGATGTATGTGTGACGTGTAGAAACGTGATTGTCTCACACACACTCTTTACTCGTACACAGCCACAATAATGGGTGATAGACGTGATTGGATGTATGAAGGTTTCAAGAAGGGTGGGTGTCACACTAGTGAATGGTTTGCCAAGACGCAAATATTTCTGGACCATGCAGCTGCTTTGTCACAAATAGATAATATTAGGTGTCCATGCAATAAATGTAGAAATATGACGAGCCACACCAAGAGGCAGGTCACACTACACCTGTGCTCGCATGGTTTCGTGCCAGGCTATAAGGTTTGGTATCTCCACGGTGAAGATGCTGAACGAGCAACAGAAGTAGAAGTTGATGACGGTGAAGATGATGTTGATAGGATGGACCAGATGCTTGAGGATCTGCAGCCTGAACTGGCACCAGATCATCATGATTCACCTACACCGGAGGTTCAGAAGTTCTTCGACCTACTCAAAGCGTCAGAAGAGCCTCTTCACGGGCAAACTGACGTGACCGTCCTCGAATTCGTGACCCGACTGATGTCAATCAAGTCAAAATTTGCATTTTCAATTAATTGTTACAAGGAGCTTGTGGATTTGATTAGCGAGGTTCTTCCTACGGGTCACAAGATGCCCAAAGACATGTACCAGTCCAAAAAATTGCTTGAAGGTCTTGGTATGGAGTATGAGAAGATTGATGTTTGCCAAGACAACTGTATGCTTTTTTGGAAGGAACATGGCAGAGAACAAAAATGCTTAAAATGTGGGAAGTCAAGGTACGTGGAGCTTGTAAATGAAGATGGGGAGAAGGTGGTGACAAAGGTTGCACATAAACAGCTTCGGTACATGCCTCTCACTCCTAGAGTGAAACGTTTGTTTCTCTCGAGGAAGACCGCTATGCACATGAGGTGGCATAAAGATTGTATGGACAGACAAGATGGGTTAATGGTGCACCCGTCAGATGGTGATGCATGGAAGGCTCTTGACAAATTTGATCCAGATTTTGCCAGCGATGCAAGAAACGTTCGTATCGGCTTGGCAACTGATGGTTTCACGCCGTTCAATATGACTGCTTCGTCGTATTCATGTTGGCCTGTCATTGCCATACCGTACAACCTTCCACCTGCTCTTTGCATGAAATATGAGTTTATGTTCCTATGTCTTGTTATACCTGGGCCTGAGCATCCTAGCGTACGCCTCAATGTGATGCTTCAACCACTGATTGAAGAGTTAAAGAAGCTATGGCAAGGTGTGGAAGCCTATGACTGCTTCAAGAAGCAGAAATTCAATCTTCGTGTTGCATATCTGTTCTCGGTTCATGATTTTATGGCGTATGGTATTTTCTCTGGATGGAGCGTGCATGGTAGATTGACGTGTCCTTATTGTGCTAAAGATACAGATTGTTTTCGTCTTAGTGCTGGTGGCAAGATATGTTACTTTGATTGCCATAGATGTTTTCTACCCTTCAATCACCCCTTCAGAAGGCAGAGAAAGGAATTTAGGAAGGGCACCATTGTCACGAAGGGACCGCCCAAGCGACGTAGTGGGATAGAAATTACAGAAGAGCATATGAAACTTGTCCTAGACGAGAGTGGTAAAAGGTATCAAGGTTTTGGTGAGGAGCATAACTGGACTCACATATGTGGCTTGTGAGAGCTTCCTTATGCTAAGTCATTGATTTTGATGCACAACATCGACGTCATGCATCAAGAGAGTAACTTTTGCCAAGCCCTCATAAATACATGCATGGATTTCCCTGATAAAACGAAAGACAATGACAAGGCACGCATGGACTTAGCAGTGATATGTGATCGTCCAACCCAAGTGCTTAGAGAAAACGGAGGCAAACCAAAAGCTGACTATTGTCTGAAATCTAAGCAACGGAGAGAAGTGATGAAGTGGATGAAGGATATTAAATTCCCCGATGGTTATTGAAAGGGAATTAGGCTTACACCTAGTTCCTAAATAATTTTGGTGGTTGAATTGCCCAACACAAATCTTTGGACTAACTAGTTTGCCCAAGTGTATAGATTATACAGGTGTAAAAGGTTCACACTCAGCCAATAAAAAGACCAAGTTATGGATTCAACAAAGGAGCAAAAGGGCAACCGAAGGCACCCCTGGTCTGGCGCACCGGACTGTCCGGTGTGCCACCGGACATGTCCGGTGCACCAGGGAGATTCAGACTCAAACTCGCCACCTTCGGGAATTACCAGAGGCGACTCGGCTATAATTCACCGGACTGTCCGGTGTACACCGGACAGTGTCCGGTGCGCCAAGGGAGGTCGGCCTCAGGAACTCGCCAGCTTCGGGAAACTCCAACGGCTCGTCCGCTATAATTCACCGGACTGTCCGGTGTGCACCGGACTGTCCGGTGCGCCTCCGGAGCAACGGTCATCTCCGCGCCAACGGCTCTCTGCCGCGCATTTAATGCGCGCTCTGCGCGCGCAGAAGTCAGAATCGCCCATGCTGGCACACCGGACATCAAACAGTACCTGTCCGGTGTGCACCGGACACCCAGGCGGGCCCACAAGTCAGAACTCCAACGGTCAATTTCCAACAGGACTGATGACGTGGCGGGGGCACCGGACTGTCCGGTGTGCACCGGACTGTCCGGTGCGTCATCGAACAGACGGCCTCCACCAACGGTCAAGTTGGTGGTTGGGGCTATAAATACCCCAACCACCCCACCATTCATTGCATCCAAGTTTTCCACTTCTCAACTACTACAAGAGCTCTAGCATTCAATTCTAGACACATTCAAAGAGATCAAATCCTCTCCAATTCCACACAAAACCCTAGTGACTAGTGAGAGTGATTTGCCGTGTTCATTTGAGCTCTTGCGCTTGGATTGCTTCTTTTCTTTCTCACTTGTTCTTGAGATCAATACTCCATTGTAATCAAGGCAAGAGGCACCAATTGTGTGGTGGCCCTTGCGGGAAGTTTTGTTCCCGGCTTTGATTTGAGAAGAGAAGCTCACTCGGTCCGAGGGACCGTTTGAGAGAGGGAAGGGTTGAAAGAGACCCGGCCTTTGTGGCCTCCTCAACGGGGAGTAGGTTTGAAAGAACCGAACCTCGGTAAAACAAATCCGCGTGTCACACACTTCATTATTCGCTTGTGATTTGTTTTGCGCCCTCTCTCGCGGACTCGTTCATATTTCTAACGCTAACCCGGCTTGTAGTTGTGTTTATATTTGTAAATTTCAGTTTCGCCCTATTCACCCCCCCTCTAGGCGACTATCAATTGGTATCGGAGCCCGGTGCTTCATTAGAGCCTAACCGCTCGAAGTGATGTCGGGAGATCACGCCAAGAAGGAGATAGAGACCGGCGAAAAGCCCACTACAAGCCACGGGAGCACTTCATCGGAAGAGTCCCGCACCAAGAGGAAGGAGAAGAAGAAGGACTCCTCCAAACGGAAGGAGAAAAAGTCTTCCTCTTCTCACCACAAAGAGAAGAAGGAAAAATCTTCTTCCCACAAGCCGCATCGGAAAAGCGACAAGCACAAGAGGATGAGGAAAGTGGTCTACTACGAGACCGACACTTCATCAACATCAACCTCCGACTCCGATGCGCCCTCCGTCACTTCTAAGCGCCAAGAGCGCAAGAAGTATAGTAAGATCCCCCTACACTACCCTCGCATTTCCAAACATACACCTTTACTTTCCGTCCCATTAGGCAAACCACCAACTTTTGATGGTGAAGATTACGCTAGGTGGAGCGATTTAATGCGATTTCATCTAACCTCGCTCCACAAAAGCATATGGGATGTTGTTGAGTTTGGTGCGCAGGTACCATCCGTAGGGGATGAGAACTATGATGAGGATGAGGTGGCCCAAATCGAGCACTTCAACTCTCAAGCAACAACAATACTCCTAGCCTCTTTGAGTAGAGAGGAGTATAACAAAGTTCAAGGGTTGAAGAACGCAAAGGAGATTTGGGATTTACTCAAGACCGCGCATGAAGGTGATGAGCTCACCAAGATCACCAAGCGGGAAACGATTGAGGGGGAGCTCGGTCGGTTCCGGCTTCGCAAAGGGGAGGAGCCACAACACATGTACAATCGGCTCAAGACCTTGGTGAACCAAGCGCGCAACCTCGGGAGCGTAAAGTGGGATGACCACGAGGTGGTTAAGGTTATTCTAAGATCACTTATTTTCCTTAACCCTACTCAAGTTCAATTAATCCGTGGTAATCCTAGATATACCAAAATGACCCCCGAGGAAGTTATCGGGAATTTTGTGAGTTTTGAGTGCATGATCGAAGGCTCGAGGAAGATCAACGAGCTTGATGATGCCACCACATCCGAAGCTCAACCCGTTGCATTCAAGGCAACGGAGGAGAAGAAGGAGGAGTCTACACCAAGTCGACAACCAATAGACGCCTCCAAGCTCGACAATGAGGAAATGGCGCTCGTCATCAAGAGCTTCCGCCAAATCCTCAAGCAAAGGAGGGGAAAGGATTACAAGTCCCGCTCCAAGAAGGTTTGCTACAAGTGTGGTAAGCTCGGTCATTTTATTGCTAAATGTCCTATATCTAGTGACAGTGACCGAGGCGACGACAAGAAGGGGAGAAGAAAGGAGAAGAAGAGGTACTACAAGAAGAAGGGCGGCGATGCCCATGTTTGTCGCGAGTGGGACTCCGACGAGAGCTCAAGCGACTCCTCCGACGACGAGGACGCCGCCAACATCGCCGTCACCAAGGGACTCCTCTTCCCCAACGTCGGCCACAAGTGCCTCATGGCAAAAGACGGCAAAAAGAAGGTTAAATCTAAATCCTCCACTAAATATGAATCCTCTAGTGATGATAATGCTAGTGATGAGGAAGATAATTTGCGTTCCCTTTTTGCCAACCTTAACATAGCTCAAAAGGAAAAATTGAATGAATTGGTTAGTGCTATTCATGAAAAGGATGACCTTTTGGATTCACAAGAGGACCTCCTTATTAAGGAAAACAAGAAACATGTTAAGGTTAAAAATGCTTACGCTCTACAAGTTGAAAAATGTGAAAAATTGTCTAGTGAGCTAAGCACTTGCCATGAGATTATTGACAACCTTAGGAATGAAAATGCTAGTTTGAATGCTAAGGTTGATTCACATGTTTGTAATGTTTCAATTCCCAATCTTAGAAATGATAATGTTGATTTGCTTGCTAAGATTGATGAATTGAATGTATCTCTTGCTAGCCTTAGAGTAGAAAATGAAAAGTTGATTACTAAGGCTAAAGAACTAGATGTTTGCAATGTTACAATTTCTGACCTTAGAACTAAAAATGATATGTTGCATGCTAAGGTTGTAGAATTAAAATCTTGCAAACCCTCTACATCTATTGTTGAGCATGTATCTATTTGTACTAGATGTAGAAATGTTGATATTGATGCTATTCATGATCATATGGCTTTGATTAAACAACAAAATGATCATATAGCAAAACTAGATGCTAAAATTGCCGAGCACAACTTAGAAAATGAGAAATTTAAATTTGCTCGTAGCATGCTTTATAATGGGAGACGCCCGGGCATTAAGGATGGCATTGGCTTCCAAAGGGGAGACAATGTCAAAATTAGTGCCCCTCCTAAGAGATTGTCCAACTTTGTTAAGGGCAAAGCTCCCATGCCTCAGGATAACGAGGGTTACATTTTATACCCTGCCGGTTATCCCGAGGACAAAATTAGGAAAATTCATTCTAGGAAGTCTCACTCTGGCCCTAATCATGCTTTTATGTATAAGGGTGAGACATCTAGTTCTAGGCAACCAACCCGTGCCAAGTTGCCTAAGAAGAAGATTCCTAATGCATCAAATGAACATAGCATTTCATTTAAGACTTTTGATGCATCATATGTTTTGACTAACAAATCCGGCAAGGTCGTTGCCAAGTTTGTTGGGGGCAAACACAAGGGCTCCAAGACTTGTGTTTGGGTACCCAAAGTTCTTGTTTCTAATGCCAAAGGACCCAAAACAGTTTGGGTACCTAAAGTCAAGAACTAAATTTGTTTTGTAGGTTTATGCATCCGGGGGCTCAAGTCGGATACTCGACAGCGGGTGCACAAACCACATGACCGGGGAGAAAAGGATGTTCTCCTCATATGAGAAAAACCAAGATTCCCAAAGAGCGATCACATTCGGGGATGGAAATCAAGGTTTGGTCAAAGGTTTGGGTAAAATTGCTATATCTCCTGACCACTCTATTTCCAATGTTTTTCTTGTTGACTCTTTAGATTACAACTTGCTTTCTGTATCTCAATTATGTCAAATGGGCTACAACTGTCTTTTTACTGATGTAGGTGTCACTGTCTTTAGAAGAAGTGATGATTCAATAGCATTTAAGGGTGTGTTAGAGGGTCAGCTGTACTTAGTAGATTTTGATAGAGCTGAACTTGACACATGCTTAATTGCTAAGACTAACATGGGTTGGCTCTGGCACCGCCGACTAGCTCATGTTGGGATGAAGAATCTTCATAAACTTCTAAAGGGAGAACACATTTTAGGATTAACAAATGTTCATTTTGAGAAAGACAGGATTTGTAGCGCATGTCAGGCGGGGAAGCAAGTTGGAGTCCATCATCCACACAAGAACATCATGACGACCGACAGGCCGCTTGAGCTACTCCACATGGATCTATTCGGCCCGATTGCTTACATAAGCATCGGCGGGAGTAAGTATTGTCTTGTAATAGTGGATGATTATTCTCGCTTCACTTGGGTATTCTTTTTACAGGAAAAATCTCAAACCCAAGAGACTTTAAAGGGATTCTTGAGACGGGCTCAAAATGAGTTCGGCTTAAGGATCAAGAAAATAAGAAGCGACAACGGGACGGAGTTCAAGAACTCTCAAATTGAAGGCTTCCTTAAGGAGGAGGGCATCAAGCATGAGTTCTCTTCTCCCTACACACCTCAACAAAATGGTGTAGTGGAGAGGAAGAATCGAACTCTATTGGACATGGCAAGAACTATGCTTGATGAGTACAAGACACCGGATCGGTTTTGGGCCGAAGCGGTCAACACCGCTTGCTACGCCATCAACCGGTTATATCTTCACCGAATCCTCAAGAAGACATCCTATGAACTCCTAACCGGTAAAAAGCCAAATATTTCATATTTTAGAGTTTTTGGTAGCAAATGTTTTATACTTGTTAAAAGAGGTAGGAAATCTAAATTTGCTCCTAAAACTGTAGAAGGCTTTTTACTAGGATATGACTCAAACACAAGGGCATATAGAGTCTTTAACAAGTCCTCAGGACTTGTTGAAGTTTCTTGTGACGTTGTGTTTGATGAGACTAACGGCTCTCAAGTAGAGCAAGTTGATCTTGATGAGATAGGTGAAGAACAGGCTCCATGCATAGCGCTAAGGAACATGTCTATTGGGGATGTGTGTCCTAAGGAATCCGAAGAGCCTCCACATGCACAAGATCAACCGTCCTCCTCCAAGCAAGCATCTCCACCAACTCAAAATGAGGATGAGGCTCAAGTTGATGAAGGACAAAATCAAGAAGATGAGCCACCTCAAGATAATGGCAATGATCAAGGGGGAGATACAAATGATCAAGAAAAGGAGGATGAGAAAGAACCAAGGCCGCCACACCCAAGAGTCCACCAAGCAATCCAACGAGATCACCCCGTCGACACCATCCTCGGCGACATTCATAAGGGGGTAACCACTCGATCTCGTGTTGCTCATTTTTGTGAACATTACTCTTTTGTTTCCTCTATTGAGCCACACAGGGTAGAGGAAGCTCTCCAAGATTCGGATTGGGTGGTGGCGATGCAAGAGGAGCTCAACAACTTCACTAGAAATGAGGTATGGCATTTGGTTCCACGTCCTAACCAAAATGTTGTAGGAACCAAATGGGTCTTCCGCAACAAGCAAGATGAGCATGGTGTGGTGACAAGGAACAAAGCTCGACTCGTGGCCAAAGGGTATTCACAAGTCGAAGGTTTGGATTTCGGTGAAACCTATGCACCCGTAGCTAGGCTTGAGTCAATTCGCATATTATTGGCCTATGCTACTTACCATGGCTTTAAGCTCTATCAAATGGACGTGAAAAGTGCCTTCCTCAACGGACCAATCAAGGAAGAGGTCTATGTTGAGCAACCTCCCGGCTTTGAAGACAGTGAGTACCCTAACCATGTCTATAGGCTCTCTAAGGCGCTTTATGGGCTCAAGCAAGCCCCAAGAGCATGGTATGAATGCCTAAGAGATTTCCTTATTTCTAATGGCTTCAAAGTCGGCAAGGCCGATCCTACACTCTTTACTAAAACTCTTGAAAATGACTTGTTTGTATGCCAAATTTATGTTGATGATATTATATTTGGGTCTACTAACGAGTCTACATGTGAAGAGTTTAGTAGGATCATGACACAGAAATTCGAGATGTCGATGATGGGGGAGTTGAAGTATTTTCTAGGATTCCAAGTCAAGCAACTCCAAGAGGGCACCTTCATTAGCCAAACGAAGTACACTCAAGACATTCTAACCAAGTTTGGAATGAAGGATGCCAAGCCCATCAAGACACCCATGGGAACCAATGGGCATCTCGACCTCGATACGGGAGGTAAATCCGTCGATCAAAAGGTATACCGATCGATGATTGGTTCATTGCTTTATTTATGTGCATCTCGACCGGACATTATGCTTTCCGTATGCATGTGTGCAAGATTCCAA
This sequence comes from Zea mays, assembly GCF_902167145.1. Taxonomy (NCBI): domain Eukaryota; kingdom Viridiplantae; phylum Streptophyta; class Magnoliopsida; order Poales; family Poaceae; genus Zea; species Zea mays. Next base: position 129,132,566 of record NC_050104.1, read on the forward strand.
TCCGATCCTAAGGAATCCCACCTTACGGCCGTAAAACGAATCTTGAGATATTTAGCTTATACTCCTAAGTTTGGGCTTTGGTACCCTCGGGGATCCACATTTGATTTGATTGGTTATTCGGATGCCGATTGGGCGGGGTGCAAAATTAATAGAAAGAGCACATCGGGGACTTGCCAGTTCTTGGGAAGATCCTTGGTGTCTTGGGCTTCAAAGAAGCAAAATTCGGTCGCTCTTTCCACCGCCGAAGCCGAGTACATTGCCGCAGGCCATTGTTGCGCGCAATTGCTTTGGATGAGGCAAACCCTGCGGGACTACGGTTACAAATTAACCAAAGTTCCTTTACTATGTGATAATGAGAGTGCAATCAAAATGGCCGACAACCCCGTCGAGCATAGCCGCACTAAGCACATAGCCATTCGGTATCATTTTCTTAGGGATCACCAACAAAAGGGAGATATCGAGATTTCTTACATTAACACTAAAGATCAATTAGCCGATATCTTTACCAAGCCTCTTGATGAACAATCTTTTACCAGACTTAGGCATGAGCTCAATATTCTTGATTCTAGAAATTTCTTTTGCTAGCTTGCACACATAGCTCATTTGAATACCTTTGATTATATCTCTTTTATATGCTATGACTAATGTGTCTTCAAGTCTATTTCAAACCAAGTCATAGGTATATTGAAAGGGAATTGGAGTCTTCGGCGAAGACAAAAGGCTTCCACTCCGTAACTCATCCTTCGCCATCGCTCCAAGAAAGGACCTTGTCTTTGGGGGAGAAAGTAAAAAGCCCAAAAGAAAAAGGACCGGACTTCGTCTTTGGTATAATCTTAACTCATTTACTTATGACCAAAGGGGAAGATAGTACTCATGGGCTCTAACGATTCCGTTTTTGGCGATTAATGCCAAAGGGGGAGAAAGTATGAGCCCAAAGCAAAAGGACCGCACCACCACCAATTTCAAAAACTTAGTGTTTTCCAAAAGTATTTATCAATTGGTATCCTATTGTGTTCAAAAGGGGAAGAAAGTAGTATTTCAAAAATGATATATCAAAACCCTCTTGAACACTAAGAGGTGGATCTTCTTTAGGGGGAGTTTTGCTTAGACAAAGGAAAAGCATTTGAAACGAGGGGAGAAAATTTCAAATCTTGAAAATGCTTTGCAAACTCTTATTCATTTACCTTTGACTATTTGCAAAAAGATCTTTGAAATGGAGTTACAAAAGGATTTGCAAAAACAAAACATGTGGTGCAAACGTGGTCCAAAATGTTAAATAAGAAAGAAACATTCCATGCAGACCTTGTAAGTAGTTTTATTGACTAAATTCCAAGCAACCTTTACACTTACATTATGCAAACTAGTTCAATTATGCACTTCTATATTTGCTTTGGTTTGTGTTGGCATCAATCACCAAAAAGGGGGAGATTGAAAGGGAATTAGGCTTACACCTAGTTCCTAAATAATTTTGGTGGTTGAATTGCCCAACACAAATCTTTGGACTAACTAGTTTGCCCAAGTGTATAGATTATACAGGTGTAAAAGGTTCACACTCAGCCAATAAAAAGACCAAGTTATGGATTCAACAAAGGAGCAAAAGGGCAACCGAAGGCACCCCTGGTCTGGCGCACCGGACTGTCCGGTGTGCCACCGGACATGTCCGGTGCACCAGGGAGATTCAGACTCAAACTCGCCACCTTCGGGAATTACCAGAGGCGACTCGGCTATAATTCACCGGACTGTCCGGTGTACACCGGACAGTGTCCGGTGCGCCAAGGGAGGTCGGCCTCAGGAACTCGCCAGCTTCGGGAAACTCCAACGGCTCGTCCGCTATAATTCACCGGACTGTCCGGTGTGCACCGGACTGTCCGGTGCGCCTCCGGAGCAACGGTCATCTCCGCGCCAACGGCTCTCTGCCGCGCATTTAATGCGCGCTCTGCGCGCGCAGAAGTCAGAATCGCCCATGCTGGCACACCGGACATCAAACAGTACCTGTCCGGTGTGCACCGGACACCCAGGCGGGCCCACAAGTCAGAACTCCAACGGTCAATTTCCAACAGGACTGATGACGTGGCGGGGGCACCGGACTGTCCGGTGTGCACCGGACTGTCCGGTGCGCCATCGAACAGACGACCTCCACCAACGGTCAAGTTGGTGGTTGGGGCTATAAATACCCCAACCACCCCACCATTCATTGCATCCAAGTTTTCCACTTCTCAACTACTACAAGAGCTCTAGCATTCAATTCTAGACACATTCAAAGAGATCAAATCCTCTCCAATTCCACACAAAACCCTAGTGACTAGTGAGAGTGATTTGCCGTGTTCATTTGAGCTCTTGCGCTTGGATTGCTTCTTTTCTTTCTCACTTGTTCTTGAGATCAATACTCCATTGTAATCAAGGCAAGAGGCACCAATTGTGTGGTGGCCCTTGCGGGAAGTTTTGTTCCCGGCTTTGATTTGAGAAGAGAAGCTCACTCGGTCCGAGGGACCGTTTGAGAGAGGGAAGGGTTGAAAGAGACCCGGCCTTTGTGGCCTCCTCAACGGGGAGTAGGTTTGAAAGAACCGAACCTCGGTAAAACAAATCCGCGTGTCACACACTTCATTATTCGCTTGCGATTTGTTTTGCGCCCTCTCTCGCGGACTCGTTCATATTTCTAACGCTAACCCGGCTTGTAGTTGTGTTTATATTTGTAAATTTCAGTTTCGCCCTATTCACCCCCCCTCTAGGCGACTATCAGTTATGCCGCTGGTTTTAGAAGATCTGTGAACTTGAAGACAATGAAGATGAATGGACTGAAGAGCCATGACTTCCACATAATTATGGAGAGGCTCATGCCTGTAATGTTTCGTGGGTACATTTCCGAAGCTGTGTGGAAAACGTTAGCTGAAGTTAGCTATTTCTACAGACAGTTGTGTGCTAAAGAAATTAGAAGAGATGTGATGGAACAGCTGGAGAAAGAGGCACCGGTGCTTTTGTGCAAATTGGAAAAAATATTTCCACCGGGTTTCTTCAATCCTATGCAGCATCTCTTTATACATCTTCCATATGAGGCTAAGGTCGGTGGTCCTGTTCAGTATAGGTGGATGTTTCATATAGAAAGAGCATTAAAGAAGCTTAGAGCAATGGTGGGCAATAAGGCAAGAGTTGAAGGATGTATTGCGGAACAATTTAAACTAAAGGAGGTAGCACACTTCACAAGTTGTTACTTTGCAGAAGAACATAATGTATTTGCTCGAAAGAAAAGGTACCATGATGATGAACGAGAGATGCCTCCGTGTAGTGATCTTTCAATTTTTCAGACAAACGGCAAAGCCGTTGGTCCACCCAAGGCATATCACCTCAGTATGGAAGAACGGAAGTCTGCTTTACTGTACATGTTCACGAATATGCCTGAGGTGGAGAAATACTTTGTGTAAGACTTATTTTCTTAAATTGTTCATATGTGAATTAGTTTATGTTTTCAAATATCTCATGTCATACAATAATATTTGACAGCGAGTTTGATGAACAAAACATGAGGTGTCTTGGTAGGCCAACAACGAGAGACATAGATAAATTGCGACACGATGGTATGCATGGGCGACCTAATTTCATTATGTGGCTTCGGGACCGTGTAAGTCTTAATTATGTGGCTCCGACAGCTAATTTCAGTTAACTAATATTACATAATTTGCTAATACTTTGTGGCATAATTGACAGTTTGGGGAGGAAATGAATTTGAATGATGACTTACGTCAGTTATCTATTGGAAGCGTAACTGCCAAAAGCTATGGACGTTACGACGTCAATGGATATCGCTTTCGTTCAAGCATTTTCGAATCAAGTCATCCTATGGCCGCCACTCAAAATAGTGGAGTCGTTACTAGGGCAACCGACATGGAAGGACACGAAGCCTGCTATTACGGGAAAATCAAAAATATAATCGAGATTACATTTGCTGGAAATAAGCCTTTAGCGCTAGTTTTCTTTGAGTGTAAATGGTATGACCCGAAGTATTATAGGACCGAATTTGGGATGACACAGATCCAACCTGAAAAATTGCTTCAAGGACACGACACGTATATCCTTGCCCGTCAAGCAGACCAAGTTTATTTCTCGACATATCCATGCAAAAAGTTGTCTAAATGGAGGGTTGTGTACAATGTAAATCCCCGCGACCGCCTATACACTCCTGGTGAGGACGAATATCAAATTGGTCACCTTGAGCAGGTTGATGAGGTGTTTCAAGAAGAAGAGTTGCCAACTAGTTTTCATATTGATCCTGCACCGACATTAGATTCACTAGTTGCAGACGTTAACGACTTAACTTTTCCCGAGAAAAGGAGAAGACAACCTGTTAGGAGAAAAGTAACATGGCGACCTCTGCATAGAAGAGAACAAATAGATCCTGATTTTGATGATATTTAACAAGTAAAGTTGTTTTGTTATTTAATTTGTTTATATTTTAAGTATTATGTCATTTTTGATCCTAATTTGTTTATATTTAACAAGTAAAGTTGTTTTCTTATTTTTTATGCAGGATGCCGCCAAAATCAAAGAAGTCAGTAAAGGGGCTGTTCAAGGGTCTGGGCCTTTTTCAGGGCAGTTCTTCGAGCAGCAGCAGACGTCGAGAGCTGTTGAGCGCGGTACATGGAGATGAGGTAACATATCTTGTACAAATAAATTTGTTTACATATTTACAAATAAATCTTGAGTTGTATGTACCAGGATGAGCAGCACACTGAGGAGCAGCACATTGAGGAGGAGCAGCACAATGAGGCTGAGCAGCACAATGAGGAGGTGGAGCACAATGAGGAGGTGGAGCACGTGACATGGGACCAGGCTGCACAGCATCACCAGCCATGGGACCAGTGGGACCACCAGAGAGAGCAGCAACAGGCGTGGGACCAGTGGGGCCAACAGGGCGAACCGGCTGACAACCCGATGGATGATGGCTCGGGAGGCTCTTCAGCGACACGCACACGTCGCTCAAGAAAAAGCCACTCAGTAAAGCCTCATCACGCGATAGAGCGAGAGGCTGATAGGACTTTAATCATGCCACATGGAGATCGGTGAGTGTAATATATTAACTTATCTCATATAACTATTATGTGTATTGTTAATGTTTTTGTGTAATGCAGGAATTGGGAGGACCTGTCCTTTGACGGCAAGGGACACCACACTCAGGTTAACCTTACGTTGGGTTCTCTTTGCCGCCTTCACTACCCTGGTATAGTGAAGGTGTCAAACGGTGATACCGAGGATGAGGTGCTCGTCAGTACCTGGGACGAGTACAAGTTTAAAAAGGAACGAAACCACACCGACAGACAGGGACTTGTGCGTAATGACTTTTGGGTATGAATTCTTTATTATTTTTGTTATGTTTCTTAATATTGTAAATTTATGACTTATACCATTGTATTTGTATTCTTTATGTTGTAGCTTCGATATCGGTTGCCTGACGGAGAGGATTACATGGGGCACGCTGAACGTGTCTTCCAAAACAATGCAAAGAAGCTGGTGAAGGATGCCATATACTATGTGAGAATTCAGGCTACAAACCTGTATTTTCAAAAGCATCCGGAAGAAGCAGGCCCCTTGACTAAAAAGGAAGGGTCGTCAAAGATATATTTGACCGAGGATCAATATCGTGAGGTTAGTATTCAATTTGTTTTACCCTTTATATTTATTGTTGTGATTGATAATATGTAACATTGTGTGTGTGCAGGTGATGGTTCCATGGATGGCGCCCGTGCCTGATGCGTACTATGCTTGGTGTCGATATTGGGCTTCCGAAGGCTTCCAGAAAGCGTCAGCGCATCACAGACAATGTCGAGGAACCAATCCTAACCACAAGTTTGGCGGTGACGACATGATACGAAAAGCTAAAAGAATGGTAAGTTTGATCTATCTATGTCGATCAGCAAATAATACGATTGCTTATGAATGTTTTTTGTTTATACAGGAAGCTACGAGTGGCCAAAAGCCTAGTGACATTGAGGTCTACCAGGAGGGCCACAAAGGACCAGACCCGAACAACCCTGACCAGCTCTGCAGCCAGACAACCACGGATCGCTTGGTGAGTTTTGGCTCAAAAGTTCAAACGTTCAAAGTATATAAATTCCTGCATTTGTAAGGTTGTCAATGATGTATAGGCGGCATATGGGGAGGAGATGGTTCGTCGCCATGGCCCTGAGTTCGACTGGCGCCATGAACCGGTAGATCCCTCGGTGGTATACGCAAGTGGTGGTGGCAAAGCGCATGGACGGTAAGCTCTAACTTATGAAATTATATGGTTGACACTAAATTGATTATACAATAATCACATTTTTTGAATAACTTATAGATACGCACTCTTCGACGGATTCATTGACTCGTCGTCGGTGAGATCTCAGAGGACGGGTTCATCTTCCCGTAGCTCATGCTCTCGTCGACCGAACGAGCAGGAGTTGGAGATTATGAGGATGCGCGAAGAGATGAGACAACAACGCGAATTTATGGAGGCTTGCAATGCACATAACCAAGCGATGTATCAAGTGAGTACACATAATCCGAACTCTAAATTATTATATTTCAATACAACATCTTCGGTAGTAACACATATATGTTTAACAGTTAATGCAGCAACAGGGCATGACATCAAATTTTCCACCGCCACCACAATGGAGCCAATTTGCAAACACACCAGTTCCACCACCACAGTTCACCACCCCTCCGACACATATACCTGCACCTGGAGATAGGGTACGTTTGATAACTCTCCATTAATTTATATACTTATATACTTTTTTGATATTTGAATTTAACGTGATGATATTTGCTAACTTGCATAGGTTACGCCCGAAGCGGGTGGTAGTGGATCTGATCCCGCAGCAGGGACTGGATTTGTTGACTCGCTCTTCGCGTTCCCTCCTCCTGGTGGTGGTGGCGGCAGCGGTCAAAGCTCTAACCACCCAAGTGGTGGTTATCTCTAAACACATGAACATGTTTCTTAACTCGTGGACTCTTGGTCGTACTTGAACATATGTCGTACTTATATTTCAATACTATGTCGTACTCGTTGACTCGATGTGGTGGTTGAACTTATATTTGAAATGTTGGTGGATGTTATGTTTGTAATGCGTGATTTTATTATGAATGCATGTGTTTGTAATGTGGCTGTTATCTGTTATTTATGTTATGTGTGATATATGTTATGTGTGCAGAAATAGTGTCCTAATTTAGTGCTGTTTTTGTAGCAGTATAGGGTAATTCTCGTCGGCCCAGTTAATTCCCGTCGGCTATGGTCGAACCGACGGGAATTAACTAATAACTCCCGTCGGCCCAGTTAATTCCCGTCGGCCTGGGGAACCGACGGGAATTAACTAATAACTCCCGTCGGCCCAGTTAATTCCCGTCGGCCTGGGGAACCGACGGGAATTAACTAATAACTCCCGTCGGCCCTGTGAACCGACGGGAATTAACTCATAACTCCCGTCGGCCTGGTGAACCGACGGGAGTTAGCATTAATTGTCGTCGGCTAGTTAGTGGCCGACGGGAATTAATAATTCCCGTCGGCCGCCGACGGGATAAACGTATCCCCGACAAGGGACGCCTGGCGGCTGAAAACCGATGGGAATAAGCCCTAAACCGACGGGAATTACGTAATTCCCGTCGGTATATGCTTATTCCCGTCGGTTTCTGGCCGACGGGAATTAAGTGAATTCCTGTAGTGATTAGGGAAAAGCTTTAACAACCCCCCCCTCAGTTATGCAACACCGACTCTCCAAGCCCAAATAGGAGGCTCCAAGGAAAGCGCACAGTGACAATGCCACTGCACAGCAGGCTAATCCGTGAGGATTGATTGAACCTTCTATCTCACTTCACAAAACCACCACACAACCAAAGGGATACCAGCTAGCAGGGTAGAGTGGTACTGGAGGCAGGTGCCTAGTGATGGATGGTGGCTTGCCTTCAATAGTGATTAATGAAATCACGAGTCACGGCACGAAAAAAGTGCAACATACTGGAGTTAATCCGCAGTCTGGTGTTTCTCTCGCTCAGCCTCAGCAGATAGCCCACGTGGTGGATGGTGGCCTGCCTTCAACAGCGATTGATGAAATCATGATCACGACACCAAACAAGTGTAACATACTGAAGTCAACCCACAGTCTGGTGCTTCTCATGCTCAAGCCTCAGCAGGTAGCCCACGTGGATAAAGTGATGAACTAAGCCCTATGTTTATCCCAAATTTGATTCTATATTTTCTTAATTAACTCAAGGATCAGCACAGTTGTGTGCTTGTGTATATCTACAAATCATGGTTAAGCAGAAAGTAAGACACAGACACTTTATTCTTTTTGCCACAAGATTGAAGGTACATTTTGTGGTGTGCAAGGGTAAAATAATTTGGTCCACCAAAATGCAGGTGTTTTGTTAGAAGGATGCCCGGATGTGGTTGCCGTATTACTAATCTCATCTTCTATTTCAAATCCAACTTTGTAAACAATATGGTTTGCCGTGCAAACCATTGTTTGTATGACTATACATGGTATTCTAGCCACAGCCTAACACCAACTCCAAACCATTTTGTAAAAGTAAATTTGGCTATTATTAGAAGAAGAAAATATTTTCACTATACTTTGTAAATGGTCCTCTCAAATTTAATAACTCTCCATCCCTACATCTTCGTTCTTTATTTTTGGATAGCCTGATTTAGGATGTGTTTGGTTTGATGCCAAAGTAGTATGAGACGGGGCGGCATCGTCCACTCGATTTTTTGGAAAACACGCTTCTACCAAAAATTGCTCTGATGTTCACCTCATTTTCGTGTGACTTTCATCCAAACATCATAAAAAATGTGTCTGCCCCTTCCATCCCTCATTTACATCCAACCAAACACTCTTACTTATCATACAGAGTTCTGAATTTATCGAGCATGTTAAACTAATCTACTCTTTCAAAAAACATTTTAGAGAGTGACTAACTTAATAAATTTAGCTAATTTTTTGATAATCTCTTAGAGTTGCTCTAAAAAGTCTGATCCGACACATCTCAAAGTAATGGAACCTCGAGGTGAACAGGCATGTCGCCTAGTGTCATTGAATCCTAGTGTTATTTTTCCTCAGCAGGTAGCCCACGTGGATGAAGTGATGAATTACTAAGCCCTATGTTTATCCCAAATTTGATTCTATATTTTCTTAATTAACGCAAGGATCAGCACAGTTGTGTGCTTGTGTATATCTACAAATCATGGTTAAGCAGAAAGTAAGACAGACACTTTATTCTTTTTACCATAAGATTGAAGGTACATTTTGTGGTGTGCAAGGGTAAAATAATTTGGTCCACCAAAATGCAAGTGCTTTGTTAGAAGGACTAGTGGATGGCGCGCGTCTTGCGCGAGGAGTAAAATTTGATTTTCAGATATTTTTTTATGGAGAAGGAACACAGGTAAATATAAATTTAATCAGTAAATCGCATGGCGAAGGAAATTCCAAAACAAGCTTCGGTTGGAGCTGAGGATTTAGAACTCGTTTTGCCTATAATGATTTTGTAATTGAAATAAGGAATCATAGTTACAAAAATAGTGAAGGGACTACCTGTCGTCAATACTCAGTTTTGTAGAACTACCAGTGGGTTGTCCGTGCGTTGCGACGGCTTACAATAATACTCACGTAAACTATCTACCAAAATAATTTCAAGATTTTTTATTGATTGTCTCCAACTCTCCGTATAATTTTTTTTATTTAGCTAATTGATGTTATTGTTTACTCCATGCAATATGTCATGGTACAACACGATCAATGAAGTGAGCGATTATAATAGAGTTCATAACGACTGACTGAACGAACAAAGATTATAAAATGACATAATTCCACTATAGAGAGACCAAATAAGAGAAAATTTGTGATCTCAAGTTTATAAAATAAGTCACATGAACTCAAATTTATAAAAAAGATGGATCAAATATGGAGTGATTGCTAAAGTCAGACATCAATTAAAACTGGATGCGCTCCATATAAACTATGTGTCAGGGACCATAATTAGGGGTACCCTCAAGACGCCTAATTCTCAGCTGGTAACCCCCATCAGCATAAAGCTGCAAAGGCCTGATAGGTACGATTAAGTCAGGGATCAGTCCACACGAGTGACTCGATCACGCTTCACCCGAGCCTAGCCTCGGCCAAAGGCAGCCGACCTCGAGAGACTTCCGTCTCGCCCGAGGCCCCCTTTTTATGGCGGACACATCACCGGCTTGCCCGAGGCCTTGGCTTCGCTCAGAAGCAACCTTGACTAAATCGCCGCACCGACTGACCAAATTGCGGGGGCATTTAACGCAAAGGTGACCTGACACCTCTATCCTGACACGCGCCCCCGGCAGAGCCGAAGTGACCGCCGTCACTCCACTGCTCCACTGGCCAGTCTGACAGAAGGACAGCGCCGCCTGCGCCACCCCGACTGCAGTGCCACTCGACAGAGTGAGTCTGACAGGCAGTCAGGCCTTGCCAAAGGCGCCACGGCGAACTCCGCTCCGCCCGACCCCAGGGCTCGGACTCGGGCTAAGACCCGGAAGACGGCGAACTCCGCTCCGCCCGACCCCAGGGCTCGGACTCGGGCTAAGACCCGGAAGACGGCGAACTCCGCTCCGCCCGACCCCAGGGCTCGGACTCGGGCTAAGACCCAGAAGACGGCGAACTCTGCTCCGCCCGACCCCAGGGCTCGGACTCGGGCTAAGACCCGGAAGACGGCGAACTCCGCTCCGCCCGACCCCAGGGCTCGGACTCGGGCTAAGACCCGGAAGACGGCGAACTCCGCTCCGCCCGACCCCAGGGCTCGGACTCGGGCTAGCACCCGGAAGACGACGAAACTCCGCTTCGCCCGACCCCAGGGCTCGGACTCCGCCCTGGCCTCGGCCGAACGACTTCCGCCTCGCCCGACCCCTTGGCTCGGGCTCGGCCACGGCAACAAAAGGCAAACTCAACCTTGGCTTCGGAGGAACCCCCACGTCGCCCTGCCTAGGGCATAGACCGCCACGCCAACAGGAGGCGCCATCATCATCCTACCCCGAATCGACTCGGGTCACGGAGAACAAGACCGGCGTCCCATCCGGCCAGCTCCGCCGGAGGGGCAATGATGGCGCTCCGCAAGCTCTGTGACGACGGCGGCCCCCGGCTCTCTTACGGAAGAAGGACAACGTCAGCAGGGACTCGACCGCTCCAACAGCTGTCCCTCCATCAGGCTCCGCCGCACCTCCGACAGCCACGACATCACGCCAGCAGGGTGCCCAGATCTCTCCGGCTGCCACATTGGCATGTACCTAGGGCGCTAGCTCTCCCTCCGCTAGACACGTAGCATTCTGCTACATCCCCATTGTACACCTGGATCCTCTCCTTACGACTATAAAAGGAAGGGCCAGGGCCTTCTCAGAGAAGGTTGGCCGCGCGGGACCGAGGACGGGACAGGCGCTCTCTTGGGGCCGCTCGCTTCCCTCACCCGCGTGGACGCTTGTAACCCCCCTACTGCAAGCGCACCCGACCTGGGCGCGGGACGAACACGAAGGCCGCGGGACTTACACCTCTCTCACGCTCGACTCCGGCCACCTCGCCTCTCCCCCCTTCGCGCTCGCCCACGCGCTCGACCCATCTGGGCTGGGGCACGCAGCACACTCACTCGTCGGCTTAGGGACCCCCCTGTCTCGAAACGCCGACAGTTGGCGCGCCAGGTAGGGGCACGCTGCGTGCTGACGAACAGCTCCCCGTCAAGCTCCAGATGGGCAGTCTCCAGCAACCTCTCCGGCCCGGGACGGTGCTTCGTTTCGGGACTCTTGAGTTCATGTCCTTCGACGGCAGCTACGACATGATACTCCTTCCACCGCCGCGCGACTACGACAATGGCGGCCGACAACCCGCCCGCCGGCGGCGGAATCGACGACGTCTTCCCCGTGTGGTGGAAGAGCAACATTCGGGCTCGCTCCGTTCCCTCCCCCGCCAACGGAGGAGGAGGCGGGGCCGTCAAGGCCAGACGGGAGGCCGCGCTTCGTCGGCCGTCGAGCGAATCGACGCCCCCAACGCCCCGACGGAAGGCACGCCGGACGTCGACCTCGCGTTCAAGACGGAGGCAAGCGCTGTCCCCCCGCGGCGCGCTGACCCCGAGCAAGAAGACGACGCCGGCGCGCTCGCGGAAAGCCTGCAGGACGTCGCCCTCGAACCAGAGATGACGGCGCAACCAGTCCCCGATGTGACTACGTCGCTCCTCGTCGACCAAAAGGTAACGACTAACTCCCATCTTGCGTCATTTCGACTCGGCCTCAACCCGCCAAACGACCTCGTTTTGGCGGGCGCTCCTATTGAGGCGAGTGCAACCCCACTGAGGTTCCGTATGCGGTCGCCTTGGGACCGACTGACGGACGTCTCGACCTACGGGCCCTCTGGGTCCGAGGAAGATGACGATCCCGGCATCGGTTGGGATTTCTCCGGACTTGGCAACCCCAGTGCCGTGCGGGACTTCATGACCGCATGTGACTACTGCCTATCCGACTGTTCCGATGGAAGCCGCAGCCTTGGCGACGAGAGCTGTGGCCCAAGCCGCGAATGTTTCCACATCGAGCTAGGGGATCCCACCGAAGGCAACCATCTTGGCATGCCGGAGGATGGTGATCTCCCTAGGCTGGTGTCTCGCGCCGACATCCCACGGGAGCTAGCTGTGGTCCCCGCTCCGGCGGGGGGTTACGACCCACAACTCGAGCAAGTCCGCGAGGCGCAGGCCAGGCTCAACGAGGGAACAGGAGCGCTTGCGCCGATCCATCGGGACGTCGGACAAGCATGGGTGGGCCAACCCCTAGCCGGAGAAATACGTCATCTGCCCCAAGGTCTCCAGCACCGCGCCGCCAACGATGTCAGGATCAGACCGCCGCCCGCATCCAGCGGGGTTGGTCAGAACCTGGCAACCGCAGCAATGCTCATCCGCGCGATGCCGGAGCCGTCAACCACCGAGGGTCGGCGAATCCAGGGAGAACTCAAGAATCTCCTGGAAGGCGCTGCGGCCCGGCGGGCCGAGAGCACTGCATCCCGAAGGCAAGGATATCCCTCGGAACCTCATGCCGCGACTTCCCGATTCATGCGGGAAGCCTCGGTCTACACCGGGCGCACGCGCAACACCGCGCCTGCGGCCCCGGGCCACCTCGGCAACGAGCACCATCGACGCGACCGTCGGGCTCACCTCGACGAAAGGGTGCGCCGAGGCTACCACCCCAGGCGTGGGGGGCGCTACGACAGCGGGGAGGATCGGAGTCCCTCGCCCGAGCCACCCGGTCCGCAGGCCTTCAGTCGGGCCATCCGACGGGCGCCATTCCCGACCCGGTTCCGACCCCCGACTACTATCACGAAGTACTCGGGGGAAACGAGACCGGAACTGTGGCTCGCGGACTACCGCCTTGCCTGCCAACTGGGTGGAACGGACGACGACAACCTCATCATCCGTAACCTCCCCCTGTTCCTCTCCGACACTGCTCGCGCCTGGTTGGAGCACCTGCCTCCGGGGCAGATTTCCAACTGGGACGACTTGGTCCAAGCCTTCGCTGGCAATTTCCAGGGCACATACGTGCGCCCCGGGAATTCCTGGGACCTTCGAAGCTGCCGGCAACAGCCGGGGGAGTCGCTCCGGGACTACATCCGGCGATTCTCGAAGCAGCGCACCGAGCTGCCCAACATCACCGACTCGGATGTCATCGGCGCGTTCCTCGCCGGCACCACTTGCCGCGACCTGGTGAGCAAGCTAGGTCGCAAAACCCCCACCAGGGCGAGCGAGCTGATGGACATCGCCACCAAGTTCGCCTCTGGCCAGGAGGCGGTCGAGGCTATCTTCCGAAAGGACAAGCAGCCCCAGGGCCGCCCATCGGAAGAAGCTCCCGAGGCGTCTGCTCCGCGCGGCGCCAAGAAGAAAGGCAAGAAGAAGTCGCAATCGAAACGCGACGCCGCCGACGCGGACCTTGTCGCCGCCGCCGAGTATAAGAACCCTCGGAAGCCCCCCGGAGGTGCAAACCTCTTCGACAAGATGCTCAAGGAGCCGTGCCCCTACCACCAGGGACCCGTCAAGCACACCCTCGAGGAGTGCGTTATGCTTCGGCGTCATTTCCACAGGGCCGGGCCACCCGCCGAGGGTGGCAGGGCTCACGACGACGACAAGAACGAAGATCGCCCAGCAGGAGAGTTCCCCGAGGTCCGCGACTGCTTCATGATCTATGGAGGGCATGCGGCGAATACCTCGGCTCGACACCGCAAGCAGGAGCGCCGGGAGGTCTGCTCGGTGAAGGTGGCGGCGCCAGTCTACCTAGACTGGTCCGACAAGCCCATCACTTTCGACCGGGCCGACCACCCCGACCATGTGCCGAGCCCCGGGAAATACCCGCTCGTCGTTGACCCCGTTGTCGGCGATGTCAGGCTCACCAAGGTCCTGATGGACGGGGGCAGCTGCCTCAACATCATCTACGCCGAGACCCTCAAGCTCCTGCGCGTTGATCCGTCCTCCGTCCGAGCAGGCGCTGCGCCCTTCCACGGGATCATCCCTGGGAAGCGCGTCCAGCCCCTCGGGCGACTTGACCTCCCAGTCTGCTTCGGGACACCCTCCAACTTCCGAAGGGAGACCCTGACGTTCGAAGTGGTCGGGTTCCGAGGAACCTACCACGCCGTGCTAGGGAGGCCATGCTACGCGAAGTTCATGGCCGTCCCCAACTACACCTACCTGAAGCTCAAGATGCCGGGCCCCAACGGGGTCATCACCGTCGGCCCCACGTACAAACACGCGTTCGAATGCGACGTGGAGTGCGTGGAGTACGCCGAGGCCCTCGCCGAGTCCGAGGCCCTCATCGCCGACCTGGAGAACCTCTCCAAGGAGGTGCCAGACGTGAAGCGCCATGCCGGCAACTTCGAGCCAGCGGAGACGGTCAAGGCCGTCCCCCTCGACCCCAGTGGCGACACCACCAAGCAGATCCGGATCGGTTCCGGGCTCGACCCCAAATAGGAAGCAGTGCTCGTCGACTTTCTCCGCGCAAACGCCGACGTCTTTGCGTGGAGTCCCTCGGACATGCCCGGCATACCGAGGGAAGTCGCCGAGCACTCGCTGGATATTCGGGCCGGAGCCCGACCCGTCAGGCAGCCTCTGCGCCGATTCGACGAGGAGAAGCGCAAAGTGATTGGCGAAGAGATCCACAAGCTAATGGCAGCGGGGTTCATCAAAGAGGTATTCCATCCCGAATGGCTTGCCAACCCTGTGCTTGTGAGGAAGAAAGGGGGGAAATGGCGGATGTGTGTAGACTACACTGGTCTCAACAAAGCATGTCCGAAGGTTCCCTACCCTCTGCCTCGCATCGACCAAATCGTGGATTCCACTGCTAGGTGCGAAACCCTGTCCTTCCTCGATGCCTACTCAGGGTATCACCAGATCCGGATGAAAGAGTCCGACCAGCTCGCGACTTCTTTCATCACGCCGTTCGGCATGTACTGCTATGTCACCATGCCGTTCGGTTTGAGGAATGCGGGCACGACGTACCAGCGGTGCATGAACCATGTGTTCGGCGAACACATCGGTCGCACAGTCGAGGCCTACGTCGATGACATCGTGGTCAAGACGCGGAAGGTTTCCAACCTCCTCTCCGACCTTGAAATGACATTCCGGTGTCTCAAGGCGAAAGGAGTCAAGCTTAATCCTGAGAAGTGTGTCTTCGGGGTCCCCCGAGGCATGCTCCTAGGGTTCATCGTCTCCGAGCGAGGCATCGAAGCCAACCCGGAGAAGATTGCGGCCGTCACCAGCATGGGACCCATCAAGGACTTAAAAGGGGTACAGAGGGTCATGGGATGCCTCGCGGCCCTGAGCCGCTTCATCTCACGCCTCGGCGAAAGAGGTCTGCCTCTGTACCGCCTCTTAAGGAAGGCCGAATGTTTCGCTTGGACCCCTGAGGCCGAGGAAGCCCTCGGCAACCTGAAGGCGCTCCTTACAAAGGCGCCTGTCTTGGTGCCACCGGCGGACGGAGAAGCCCTCTTGGTCTACGTCGCTGCAACCACTCAGGTGGTTAGCGCCGCGGTTGTGGTCGAAAGGCAGGAGGAAGGGCATACATTGCCCGTTCAGAGGCCAGTCTACTTCATCAGCGAAGTGCTGTCCGAGACTAAGATCCGCTACCCACAAGTTCAAAAGCTGCTGTATGCTGTGATCCTGACAAGGCGGAAGCTGCGACACTACTTCGAGTCCCATCCGGTGACTATGGTGTCATCCTTCCCCCTGGGGGAGATCATCCAGTGCCGAGAGGCCTCCGGCAGGATCGCGAAGTGGGCGGTGGAAATCATGGGCGAAACGATCTCGTTCGCCCCTCGGAAGGCCATCAAGTCCCAAGTGTTGGCGGATTTCGTGGCCGAATGGGTCGACACCCAACTGCCAACGACCCCGATCCAACCGGAGCTCTGGACCATGTTTTTCGACGGGTCGCTGATGAAGACGGGGGCCGGCGCGGGCCTGCTCTTCATCTCGCCCCTCGGAAAGCACTTGCGCTACGTGCTGCGCCTCCACTTCCCGGCATCCAACAATGTGGCCGAGTACGAAGCTCTGGTCAACGGATTGCGGATCGCCATCGAGCTAGGGGTCAGACGCCTCGACGCTCGCGGTGATTCGCAGCTCGTCATCGACCAAGTCATGAAGAACTCCCACTGCCGCGACCCGAAGATGGAGGCCTACTGCGACGAGGTTCGGCGCCTGGAAGACAAGTTCTTCGGGCTCGAGCTCAACCACATCGCTCGACGCTACAACGAAACCGCAGACGAGCTGGCTAAGATAGCCTCGGGGCGAACGACAGTCCCCCCGGACGTCTTCTCCCGGGATTTGCATCAACCCTCCGTCAAGCTCGACGACACGCCCGAGCCCGAGGTACCCTCAGCTCAGCCCGAGGTACCCTCGGCTCAGCCCGAGGCACCCTCGGCCCAGCCCGAGGCACCCTCGGCCCAGCCCGAGGTACCCTCGGCCCCTGAGGGCAGGGCACTGAACGTCGAGGAAGGGCAGAGCGGGGCCACACCAGATCAAGATTGGCAGGCCCCGTACCTGCAATATCTCCGCCAAGGAGAGCTACCCCTCGACCAAGTCGAGGCTCGGCGGGTGGCGCGACGCGCCAAGTCATTCGTCTTGCTGGGCGACGAAGAGGAGCTCTACCATCGCAGCCCCTCGGGCATCCTCCAGCGGTGCATCTCCATCGCCGAAGGTCGGGAACTGCTGCAAGAAGTACACTCGGGGGCTTGCGGCCACCACGCAGCGCCCCGAGCCCTTGTCGGAAATGCTTTCTGGCAAGGCTTCTACTGGCCAACGGCGGTGGCTGACGCCACTAGAATTGTCCGCACCTGCGAAGGGTGCCAATTCTATGCGAAGTGGACACACCTGCCCGCTCAGGCTCTGCAGACAATACCCATCACCTGGCCCTTCGCTGTATGGGGTCTGGACCTCGTCGGACCCTTGCAGAAGGCGCCCGGGGGCTACACGCACTGCTGGTCGCCATCGACAAATTCTCCAAGTGGATCGAGGTCCGACCTCTGAACAGCATCAGGTCCGAGCAGGCGGTGGCATTCTTCACCAACATCATCCATCGCTTCGGGGTCCCGAACTCCATCATCACCGACAACGGCACCCAGTTCACCGGCAAAAAATTCTTGGATTTTTGCGAGGATCACCATATCCGGGTGGACTGGGCCGCCGTGGCTCATCCCATGTCGAATGGGCAAGTAGAGCGTGCCAATGGCATGATTCTACAAGGGCTCAAGCCTCGGATCTACAACGACCTCAACAAGTTCGGCAAGCGATGGATGAAGGAACTCCCCTCGGTGGTCTGGAGCCTAAGGACGACGCCGAGTCGTGCCACGGGCTTCACGCCGTTTTTCCTGGTCTACGGGGCTGAAGCTATCTTGCCCACTGACCTGGAGTACGGCTCCCCGAGGGTGAGGGCCTACACCGAACAAAGCAACCAAGCTAGCCGAGAGGAATCGCTGGACCAGCTGGAGGAAGCTCGGGACAGGGCCTTACTACACTCGGCGCGGTACCAACAGTCCCTGCGACGCTACCACGCCCGAGGGGTCCGGTCCCGAGAACTCCAGGTGGGCGACCTGGTGCTTCGGCTGCGGCAAGACGCCCGAGGGAGGCACAAGCTCACGCCCCCCTGGGAAGGGCCATTCGTCATCGCCAAAGTTCTGAAGCCCGGAACATACAAGCTGGCCAACAATCAAGGCGAGATCTACGGCAACGCTTGGAACATCAAACAGCTACGTCGCTTCTACCCTTAAGATGTTTTCAAGTTGTTTATATACCTCGCACCTACGCAAAGTTTAGTCGTCAAGGAAGGGTCGGCCTAGCCTCGGCAAAGCCCGACCCTCCCTCGGGGGCTAAAAGGGGGGAGACCCCCTCTGCGTCGAATTTTTCCTCGAAAAAGGATATCTTTTTAGCAGGATTTCTTTCGTGCTTCTTGACTACTTCGGAAAGCGGATCCTGGAAACGACGAGGTACACGTAAGCAGCCAAGGCTGACCGAGCCGAGGGACTCCTACGCCTCCGGGATACGGATACCTCACTCATCACCTTCTGCGATAAGTAACTTGCGCTCGGATAAAGCGACTCCGTGGACCGAACGAGTCATCACGCTCGGAAGCTCTCCTGCCGAAGCAGTCCTTCAAGCTTTCTCGACTGAGTCGGGGACAGGGCCTCATGGACGAGTGAAAGTACGCGTAAGCCGTAAGGCCGACCGAGCCGAGGGATTCCCACGCCTCCGGGATACGGATACCTCACTCGTCCCTTCCGCGAAAAGCAGCTCTCGCTCACACAAACATCCCTGTTACCGACAGAGTCCAGATGCTCGAAACAAGAGGAAAAAAAGACGCGGCTTCGCAAGCGCGGCGAGGGTGTGTTCTTCTGGCCTCGGCGGCCGCAGAAAGCACACGCTACAAGATGATCTGGTCCTGCAGGCTCGGATCTTCACGCTGAAGGGAGCCGTAGCACCCTCGGCATCGACGACGTCTTCAGCAAAGCCCGACCCAGCCTCGGGCGGCGCCGCGGTCCAGGGACTCCTCCGGGAATCCGGCCCGAGCAGGCGGCTCAACCGGTTACCCCTGGGGCCTCGGTCAACCGGCTTCCAAGGGCGCCAGCCCGACCCGAGGCCTCGACTGATCGACTTTGGCGTCGGCTCCGCTGACGGACAACACGGCTAGGCTCCGGCCAACCAGGTTCCCATTCTCGAGCCGACTCCGCCTCTGTTCATACTGATATCGCTACCCCTGGCCTCGGTCCATCGAAGGGCGGCCGAGGGGTCTCTTCAACTAAGCTAGAGGAGCCCCAGACAACAAGGCCGAACGGGTCGAGGGATTCCTACGCCTCCGGGATACGGATACCTCACCCGTCACCTTGACATGGGGCAACTCATGCTTGGTAAAGCGGTTCAGATAATCAACAGGCGAGACTTAATGCTCGAAAATGAGGAAAAAACACGGCTCCGTGCCGAAATTACATACACGTTCAGGCCTCGACAGCCGCAATGAACAAAAAACACTGGCATTCGAAGTGCCACTACCAATGGAACTCCGGTTCCCTCCTCCGCAGGTACGAACAACCCCCCTCCGAAGGGGAAGGCCTGCGGAGTAACTGAAGAACGATGGGCGGCTCGCTGCCGCCCGTTCCAACCGTGACGGCAACCACCCCTGCCCTAGACAGCGAAGCGGCTTGGGCAGCAGCTTTGGGGAAGGTGTCACGGCAGAAGGGCTCCCCCCGCTGGGGACGAGAACCAGCCATTCAGGCAGGGAGACGGGGACCCAGGGCCCCTAGCGCCCTGCATATCCTGGCATGGCTGGAGGAAGTCTCCGTGGGGCTCAAGGACGCCCTCCACCCCCGGGCGCAGGGGGAAGAAAGGGGCAGCCGACCCACGCGGGGGAGGTCCCCCGACTCGCCTCATCTTCCATCTTGGCCTGGATGACGAAAATCCTTGAGGCCGAGGGAGGAGTAGAGGCCGCGGCCTGGCCCGTTTTCCCCACCGTCGAACTAGAGGTCACCATCTTGGGTGACCGCTGGTGGCGGGGTGTGGCCAGGCTGCGTGATGAAAATCCTTGAAGCCGAACGATGGCTGAGAGGTACCAACTCCCATGGAGTTGCGTTCCTCCAACGAGGAGGCGGAAAGGCGGCGGATACCCCCCATCCGGGGGCTTGGAAGATGGGAAGACACGACGCTTAAGGGAGGAAGAAGACATGGTTGCCTTACGAAAGGAGTCTCCCTCCTTTTAAAGGCAACTCTCCCTACGTGCGCCCCCAGGCGCCGCGAGCTGAGTCTTCTCCAACACGCTCCAAGGCCCTCCCCTGCGACTCGGGGGCTGGGTCCCGCATGTCATGCAAGCCAGCCCAGGGCAGAAGAAGCCAAACCGCCGCGTGGGGTGCGCACGACCGTCCGGCGGTCACAGGCGACCCCCCATTTCTGCCCAGACCAACGGGCAGAAGGGGCGGGCAGCCATGCAGGCGGCATGCAACCGCGCCAGATGGACGCGCTTCTCCGACTTCTGACACGCCAGCTTGGGAACCCAGGCCCACGCGTCGAGCAACCGGCGCACCAGTTGCTGCATGCAAGCAACCGCACCGCCACTTGTGCCACCATCGCGCCTCTTCGGTTGCAAAGCCTATGCCACGACTCGAGGCGACCCAACAGCGCCAACCTGGCGCGTCGGTCAAAGCGACCGAAAGCGGGCCGGCAGTAATAGCGGTGGCAGGCGGGCGGGCGCAGCGGTCACGTCGTCAGCCAGGCTCACGTCCCATCCTGAGACAGCAAGAGAGCCTCGTCTCACGGCGTGGAGACGGTGCACCCGTGACCCGTTCCTCGAACGGATCGCACGCGCGCAACGGCCGCCTCGCCAACCACTCGCCCCGTCGCATTAACTCCGCGGCGGGACACGCGGCGCCTCTGGCAGGAGGAGCGCGCGGCGCTTCACCTTCGCCGTAATAACCGCGTCAGAAAAGGTACGCCACGTCGTCCGATTTCGTATCCTTTTCCGTTTTCCTCTTTCTCTATCTCTTGCAACAGGGACCGGGAAAGGGGGATACCCCGAAAGGGATCCTTCTCCGCGAAGGAACCGGGCTCCGAGCCCCCCATTACTGATCAGGGGTTCGAAGGCTGGCCCTCCGAAGGGTTCAACAGTCGCCTCAGATCGCGTGGGCCCGACACCCACTACTGGTCAGGGGTTCGAAGGCCAGCCCCCCGAAGGGCTCCATGGCCGCCTCAGGCTACTCGGGCTCCGCGCCCATTACTGATCAGGGGTTCGAAGGCTGGCCCCCGAAGGGTTCACAGTCGCCTCAGACACCGAGCGAGGGATGACCAGGGGTACGTTCGATACATAACCAAGGCTCGGGCTGCGCTCCCGAGGTACCCTAGGACATTTCCGAGACCAGCGGGAACGATCTTGTAACGGAATCCCATCGGAGGGAGGCATCGAGCCCTCGGACCCCGTCGCCAGGGGACCGGGTCCGGCAAATCACCCGCAGGTACTTTTGGGCGTGCCTCTGGGCCCCTAGCCGACCCCCAACGAACGGGGCACGTACGTCCACTCGGATTACCCGCTTGCAGCTCACCGGAGACACCATGTTCGGTGCCCACCGAGGGTAACATGGCGCACTCCCCCCTCCTCCTTGCGGAAAGGCGACGTAGGGGCGTATGTAAAAAGTCGAGTCTGTCCCTGATCGTCCTCTCGCCCTGTGCAGAGGCTCGGGGGCTGCTCTCGCAAAAACCGGCTCCGGCCAAATCGTTGACAGCGTCAACATACCAGCCCGAGAGCTTGGGCCCCGACCGTGCACCCGGGCTACGGCCAGTTCGCATGAGGGAACGACCAGACCACCCGAAGCGTTAAGCAAAGTATTAAGACCTCGAAGGAGTGTAACCACTCCTCCGAGGCCTCGGGGGCTACACCCGGCGGGTGCGCTCGCGCGCACCCACCGGAACAAAATGCAACCGAGAAAGGCTGGTCCCCTTGCAAAAAAGTGCGACAAAAGCCTCCAAGCGAGTGCTAACACTCCCTTCGAGGCTCGGGGGCTACTGTCGGGGACCATAATTAGGGGTACCCTCAAGACGCCTAATTCTCAGCTGGTAACCCCCATCAGCATAAAGCTGCAAAGGCCTGATGGGTACGATTAAGTCAGGGATCAGTCCACACGAGTGACTCGATCACGCTTCACCCGAGCCTAGCCTCGGCCAAAGGCAGCCGACCTCGAGAGACTTCCGTCTCGCCCGAGGCCCCCTTTTTATGGCGGACACATCACCGGCTTGCCCGAGGCCTTGGCTTCGCTCAGAAGCAACCTTGACTAAATCGCCGCACCGACTGACCAAATTGCGGGGGCATTTAACGCAAAGGTGACCTGACACCTCTATCCTGACACGCGCCCCCGGCAGAGCCGAAGTGACCGCCGTCACTCCACTGCTCCACTGGCCAGTCTGACAGAAGGACAGCGCCGCCTGCGCCACCCCGACTGCAGTGCCACTCGACAGAGTGAGTCTGACAGGCAGTCAGGCCTTGCCAAAGGCGCCACGGCGAACTCCGCTCCGCCCGACCCCAGGGCTCGGACTCGGGCTAAGACCCGGAAGACGGCGAACTCCGCTCCGCCCGACCCCAGGGCTCGGACTCGGGCTAAGACCCGGAAGACGGCGAACTCCGCTCCGCCTGACCCCAGGGCTCGGACTCGGGCTAAGACCCGGAAGACGGCGAACTCCGCTCCGCCCGACCCCAGGGCTCGGACTCGGGCTAAGACCCGGAAGACGGCGAACTCTGCTCCGCCCGACCCCAGGGCTCGGACTCGGGCTAAGACCCGGAAGACGGCGAACTCCGCTCCGCCCGACCCCAGGGCTCGGACTCGGGCTAGCACCCGGAAGACGACGAAACTCCGCTTCGCCCGACCCCAGGGCTCGGACTCCGCCCTGGCCTCGGCCGAACGACTTTCGCCTCGCCCGACCCCTTGGCTCGGGCTCGGCCACGGCAACAAAAGGCAAACTCAACCTTGGCTTCGGAGGAACCCCCACGTCGCCCTGCCTAGGGCATAGACCGCCACGCCAACAGGAGGCGCCATCATCATCCTACCCCGAATCGACTCGGGTCACGGAGAACAAGACCGGCGTCCCATCCGTCCAGCTCCGCCGGAGGGGCAATGATGGCGCTCCGCAAGCTCTGTGACGACGGCGGCCCCCGGCTCTCTTACGGAAGCAGGACAACGTCAGCAGGGACTCGACCGCTCCAACAGCTGTCCCTCCATCAGGCTCCGCCGCACCTCCGACAGCCACGACATCACGCCAGCAGGGTGCCCAGATCTCTCCGGCTGCCACATTGGCATGTACCTAGGGTGCTAGCTCTCCCTCCGCTAGACACGTAGCATTCTGCTACATCCCCATTGTACACCTGGATCCTCTCCTTACGACTATAAAAGGAAGGGCCAGGGCCTTCTCAGAGAAGGTTGGCCGCGCGGGACCGAGGACGGGACAGGCGCTCTCTTGGGGCCGCTCGCTTCCCTCACCCGCGTGGACGCTTGTAACCCCCCTACTGCAAGCGCACCCGACCTGGGCGCGGGACGAACACGAAGGCCGCGGGACTTACACCTCTCTCACGCTCGACTCCGGCCACCTCGCCTCTCCCCCCTTCGCGCTCGCCCACGCGTTCGACCCATCTGGGCTGGGGCACGCAGCACACTCACTCGTCGGCTTAGGGACCCCCTGTCTCGAAACGCCGACACTATGCTACTTCGTAGCAATTACTAACGTTTAAAACCAACAAATAACCTTTCATTTTACTGTTAGTGTGACAAATCATTGTTGCTCCATCCAATTCAGCAACCTCAAACACTATGGAGTCTATTGCGCCAATGTGATATCAGAAACGATATAATGCTTGCAAGAGCCAAGAACGTCGTGCCGTGTTTGGCTCTAGCATCGGCCCGTAGTGCTGGTCCGGCCCGACACGATTATATATTTTTTTTATAAAAAAGTATATACATATATACAATTTATATTCAATATTAAAAATATCTGAGCATGACGTTCTACTGGTTAGACAACTTTATCCAATGTCTCTCGTCATTCTTCCATTAGGGCATGAGTTTGAACCCCACCTATTGCGCCGTTTTTTAACATTTTACGCTGATTTAATCAAATGGGCCGACGGGCTAACAGGCTGACCCGGCACAGTCAGCAGGTCGGCATGACGTGACTGGGCCAAAGTTGTGGCCCGCGGGCGTCTGGCCCGTGACGGGCCATCATTTGGCCATCTATAGGCGTGCAACAGATTAATTTGAAATAGTTGTGAGGAGTTATTTGTAAAAAGATGACGTGAGACGACCGTTGAAACTTGTGCTTTAAGTATAATATAGAAAATATTGGTAGGTTGTTTGGAATAAAAGCAAATGATTTTCCGTTTTCTGTGATTTGTTTTGAATCAGGCAACTACGTATTGTTTGTTTAATTTGCGATCTTTCCGCAAGAAAATAGTTAGGTGAAAGGTGGAGAACTAAATTCCAAAGAAGCTTTTTTGAATGCATGTTATGGAAAAGAATAATTTTCCGAGTAGAGAGTACTTAGGGTCCATCGGCAGTGGAAGCCATTTTGCCACTACGGTTCCTCTAGAAAGCACCAACATGCTGTATTTGTCGGGACCATAATTAGGGGTACCCCCAAGACTCCTAATCTCAGCTGGTAACCCCCATCAGCACAAAGCTGCAAAGGCCTGATGGGCGCGATTAAGGTCAAGGCTCAATCCACTCAAGGGACACGATCTCGCCTCGCCCGAGCCCAGCCTCGGGCAAAGGCAGCCAACCCCGGAGGATTCGCGTCTCGCCCGAGGGTCCCCTCAAGCAACGGACACACCTTCGGCTCGCCCGAGGTCCAGTCTTCGCGGAGAAGCAACCTTGGCCAGATCGCCATGCCGACCGACGGTATCGCAGGAGCATTTAATGCAAAGATCGACTGACACCTCATCCTGACGCGCGCTCCTCAGTCGACAGAGCCGAAGTGACCGCAGTCACTTCGTCGCTCCACTGACCGACCTGACAGGAAAACAGCGCTGCCTGCGCCGCTCCGACTGCTGCGCCACTCGACAGAGTGAGGCTGACAGCAGCTAAGTCCAGCCTCGGGCGCCATAGGAAGCTCCGCCTCGCCCGACCCTAGGGCTCGGACTCAGCCTCGACCTCGGAAGACGGACTCCGCCTCGCCCGACCCCAGGGCTCGGACTCAGCCTCGACCTCGGAAGACGGACTCTACCTTGCCTGACCCCAGGGCTCGGACTCAGCCTCGACCTCGGAAGACAGACTCCGCCTCGCCCGACCCAGGGCTCGGACTCAGCCTCGACCTCGGACGACGGTCTCCGCCTCGCCCGACCCTCGGGCCCAGACTCGACCTCGGAGGAGCCTCCGCCTCGCTCGACCCTCGGGCCCAGACTCGACCTCGGAGGAGCCTCCGCCTCGCCCGACCTAGGGCTCGGACCAACCACGTCACAGGGGGTCCATCATTACCCTACCCCTAGCTAGCTCAGGCTACAGGGAACAAGACCGGCGTCCCATCTGGCTCGCCCCGGTAAACAAGTAATGATGGCACGCCGCGTGCTCCATGACGACGGCGGCTCTCAGCCCCTTACGGAAGCAAGGAGACGTCAGCAAGGATCCGACAGCCCCGACAGCTGTCCTTCCACAAGGCTCAAGCACTCCTCTGACGGCCACGACATCACGTGAACAGGGCGCCAAAACCTCTCCGACTGCCACGACGACATGTACTTAGGGCTCTAGCTCCTCTCTGCTAGACACGTTAGCACACTGCTACACCCCCATTGTACACCTGGGCCCTCTCCTTACGCCTATAAAAGGAAGGTCCAGGGCTCTCGTACGGGAAGGTTGGCCGCGCGGGAGAACGAGCCGCCGCATAAGGCTCTCGCTCTCGCTCCCTCCCTCTCGGACGCTTGTAACCCCCTACTGCAAGCGCACCCGACCTGGGCGCAGGACAACACGGAGGCCGCGGGTTTCCCCTTTTGCCTGTTTCTTCCCCCCTTCGTGCTCCGTCTCGCGCCGACCCATCTGGGCTAGGACACGCGGCGACAATTTACTCGTCGGTCTAGGGACCCCCCGGGGTCGAAACGCCGACAGTTGGCGCGCCAGGTAGGGGCCTGCTGCGTGTTGACGAACAGCTTCCCGTCAAGCTCCAGATGGGTAGTCTCCAGCAACCTCTTCAACCCGGGACAGTGATCCGTTTCGGGAGTCTTGAGTTCATGTCCCTTGACGGCAGCTACGACATGATACTCCTTCCTCCGCCGCGCGACAACGACAATGGCGGCCATCAGCCCGCCCGCCGGCGGCGGAATCGACGACGTCTTCCCCACGTGACGGAAGAGCAACATCCGGGTCTGTCCCGTCACCTCCCCCGCCGACGGAGGAGGAGGCGGGGCAGGCATGGCCAAGCAGGAGGCAACACCTCGTCAGCTGTCGAGCGAGTCGACGGCGTCGGCGCCCCAGCGGGGGACACGTCGGGCGTTGACCTCGCGTCTGAGATGAAGACGAGCGTCGTCTCCCCGCAACAAGCCAACCCCAAGCAGACGGACGACGCCAGCACGCTCGCGAAGGACTTGCTGGGCGTCAGCCTCGTACCTGAGACAACGGTGCAGTCCGTCTCTGACGCAACTTCGTCACCGCCCATCGATCAAGAGGTATCGTCCGTCTCCCATCCCATGCCTTTCAAATTCAGCTGCGACCCACCAAGCGACCCCGCTTCGGTGGATGCTTTTATAAAGGCATGTCCAAACCCTCCGGGGTATCATATGCGGTCACCCTGGGACCGGCTGACGGCCGTCTCGACCTACGGGCCTCTGGGTTCCGAGGAAGATGACGAGCCCGACTCTGGTTGGGATTTCTCCGGGCTCGATAACCTCAGTGCCATGCGGGACTTCATGACCGCATGTGACTACTGCCTCTCCGATTGCTCCGATAGCAGCCACAGCCTCGGCGACGAGGACTGTGGCCCAAGTCGCGAATGCTTCCACGTCGATCTAGGGGGTCTCGACGAAGGCAACCATCTTGGTATGTTGGAGGACGGTGATCCCCCAGGCCTGCGCCTCGCGTTGACATCCTTCGGGAGCTAGCTGTGGTCCTAGTCCCTGCGGGGGGTCAGGACGCACAGCTCGAGCAAATCCGCGAGGTACAGGCCAGGCTCGACGAGGAAGCAGGACAACTTGTGCAGCTTCGGCAAAATATCGGGCAGGAGTGGGCAGGCCGAGCACCAGCCGGAGAAGCGTGTCACCTGGCCCAGGACGTCCAGCACCGCATCGCCGACGATGTCAGGGCAAGGCTGCCCCCGGCTTCCAGTGGGGTCGACCAGAACCTGGCTGCAGCAGCGATACTACTCCGAGCGATGCCGGAACCGTCCACCACCGAGGGGCGGCGTATCCAGGGAGAGCTCAAGAATCTCCTGGAAGATGCCGCGGTCCGACGGGCCGAGAGCTCTGCCTCCCAAAGGCAGGGGTACCCCCCGGAGCATCGCGCCGCGACTTCCCGGTTCATGCGGGAAGCCTCGGTCCACACCGGGCACACGCGGAACACCGCGCCTGCGGCCCCGGGTCGCCTCGGCAACGAGCACCACCGCCCCAACCGTCGAGCCCACCTCGACGAGAAGGTGCGCCGAGGCTAACACCCCAGGCGTGGGGGACGCTACGACAGCGGGGAGGATCGGAGCCCCTCGCCCGAGCCACCCGATCCGCGAGCTTTCAGCCGGGCCATACGACGGGCGTCGTTCCCGACCCGGTTCCGAACCTCGACTACTATCACCAAGTACTCGGGGGAGTCGAAGCCGGAACTGTGGCTCGCGGACTACCGGCTGGCCTGCCAGCCGGGTAGAACGGACGATGACAACCTCATCATCAACAACCTTCCCCCTTTCCTCTCCGACGCCGCCCGAGCCTGGCTGGAGCATCTGCCTCCTGCGCAGATCTCCAACTGGGACGACTTGGTCAAAGCCTTCGCCGGCAACTTCCAGGGCACATACGTGCGCCCTAGGAACTCCTGGGATCTCCGAAGCTGCCGCCAGCAGCAGGGAGAGTCCCTCCGGGACTACATCCGGTGATTTTCGAAGCAGCGCACCGAGCTGCCCAACATCACCGACTCGGATGTCATCGGCGCTTTCCTCGCTGGCACCACTTGCCGCGACCTGGTGAGCAAGCTGGGTCGCAAGACTCCCACCAGGGCAAGCGAGCTGATGGACATCGCCACCAAGTTCGCCTCTGGGCAGGAGGCGGTCGAGGCCATCTTCCGGAAGGACAAGCAGCCTCAGGGGCGCCAGTCGGAAGACATCCCCGAGGCGTCCGCTCAGCGCGGCGTGAGGAAGAAAGGCAAGAAGAAGTCGCAAGCAAAACACGACGCCGCCGACGCGGACCTTGTCACCACTGCCGAGCACAGGAACCCTCGGAAGCCTCCCGGAGGCGCCAACCTGTTTGATAAGATGCTCAAGGAGCCGTGCCCCTATCATCAGGGTCCCGTCAAGCACACCCTTGAGGAGTGCGTCATGCTTCGATGCCACTTCCACAGGGCCGGGCCACCGACGGAAGGTGGCCGAGCCCACAACAACGACAAGAAGGAGGATCATAAGGCAGAGGAGTTCCCCGAGGTCCACGACTGCTTCATGATCTACGGTGGGCAAGTGGCGAACGCCTCGGCTCGGCACCGCAAGCAAGAGCGCCGGGGGTCTGCTCGGTAAAGGTGGCGGCGCCAGTCTACCTAGACTGGTCCGACAAGCCCATCACCTTCGACCAGGGCGACCACCCCGACCGCGTGCTGAGCCCAGGAAAGTACCCGCTCGTTGTCGATCCCGTCATCGGCAACATCAGGCTCACCAAGGTCCTCATGGACGGAGGCAGCAGCCTCAACATCATCTACGCCGAGACCCTCGGGTTCCTGCAGATCGATCTGTCCTTGATCCGGGCCGGCGCGGCGCCTTTTCACGGGATCATCCCCGGGAAACGCGTCCAACCCCTTGGGCAACTCGATCTGCCCGTCTGCTTCGGGACTCCCTCCAATTTCCGAAAGGAAACCCTCACGTTCGAGGTGGTCGGGTTCCGAGGAACCTACCACACAGTGCTGGGGAGGCCATGCTACGCCAAGTTCATGGCCGTCCCCAACTACACCTACCTCAAGCTCAAGATGTCGGGCCCCAACGGGGTCATCACCGTCGGCCCCACGTACCGACACGCGTACGAATGCGACGTGGAGTGCGTGGAGTATGCCGAGGCCCTCGCCGAATCTGAGGCCCTCATCGCCGACCTGGAGAGCCTCTCCAAGGAGGCGCCAGATGCGAAGCGCCACGCCTGCAACTTCGAGCCAGCTGAGATGGTTAAGTCCGTCCCTCTCGACCCCAGCAACGACGCCTCTAAGCAGATCCGGATCGGCTTCGAGCTCGACCCCAAATAGGAAGCAGTGCTCGTCGACTTTCTCCGCGCGAACGCCGAAGTTTTTGCGTGGAGTCCCTCGGACATGCCTGGCATACCGAGGGATGTCGCCGAGCACTCGATGGATATCCAAGCTGGAGCCCGACCCGTGAAGCAGCCTCTGCGCCGATTCGACGAAGAAAAGCGCAGAGCCATAGGCGAGGAGATCCACAAGCTGATGGCTGCAGGGTTCATCAAAGAGGTATTCCATCCCGAATGGCTTGCCAACCCTGTGCTTGTGAGAAAGAAAGGAGGGTGTAGGAAACGGGTGACGCCTAAGAGGGGGGGGGTGAATTAGGACTTCTAATACTTTTACTAAACTAGGCCACAATTAAATCCCTAGAGCAAAACCTATGCAAGTAATCAAAACTAGAATGTGCAAACTAGGTTTTGTCTAAGTGTTGCTATCTCTACCGCAAAGGCTAAGTTTCAATCTACACTAAATAAGTATGACAATAAGATTGAAACTTAAATGCTTAATATAAATGCGGAATGTAAAGAGCTAAGTAGAGAAGCAAACTCTCGTGGATGACGCCGGTATTTTTACCGAGGTATCCGGAACCACGCAAGGTCCCGACTAATCCTCGTTGGTGCCCCTACGCAAAGGGAAGCCCACCCGAGGGCCAAGCACCTCGGTCGAGTAACTCCGTAGAGAGCCGCGGGCCTTCTCCACGCGCAAGTGGTGCTCCGCTTCCGGCTCCTCTCGGACGCTCCCCGCCGTCTCCACTATCGAGCTTCCGGCCGAAACGCCGCGGGCCTCGTTCCCTCCGGTACACGGTGGCGGCCGTGACACAAACGCGGTTGTCACGGTCTCGCAAGACTCTCGCCCCACTCGGTACAATTACAACGGCTCGCGCAAGAGCCGAGGGGTTGTGAGGTTTATCTAAACTCACTCAACTAACTAGGATTCACCTAGAGCAAGCGCTAAAGCGGTCTAACTAACCTAAGCACTTCGCAAAGCACCTACGCTAATCACCGAGTGATTCTATTAAGCACTTGGGTGTTTGAGCTCTTGGAAATATGCACTATGTGTCTTGGTATGTTGCTTGGGCTCTCACACTTGAGAATGGCCGGTTGGGGGTGTATTTATAGCCCCCAACACAATTGTAGCCGTTGGAGAAAAGCTGCTGCTCTCTGCGGCACACCGGACAGTCCGGTGTGCACCGGACAGTCCGGTGGTGCACCGGACAGCGCACTGTAGCCTGTCCGGTGCGCCTAGCCGTTGCCTGTCTGCCTCTTGTCAGAGCAGGTGACCGTTGGCGCCGCAGTCTCCGGGTGCCACCTGGAACTAGCCGTTGGGCTGCAGTTCCCAGGTGCACCGGACAGTCCGGCGTGTGGGCACCGGACAGTCCGGTGTGCCACCGGACAGTCCGGTGCTCCACGCACAGACAGTCCGCAGGCAGCACACGCCTCCTTTCTTGGACTTTTCTTGATCTTCTTAATGTCTTCTTTTGAGGTGTTGCTTTCCTCAATTCCTTAGTCCAAGTAGTTCTTGCATCCTGTGAACTACAAACATAAACACTAGGAAACTTGTTAGTCCACAGATTGTGTTAATCATCAAACACCAAAACTTACTTAGCCAAATGGCCCGGGGTCCATTTTCCTTACAATCTCCCCCTTTTTGGTGATTGATGACAACACAACCAAAGCAAGCAAATAATGCAAGTATTTGAATGTAAATATGCAATACTTGCTAGGATGCATGATTGTCCCCTTAATGTGATATTATGGACTTAAGCCTCCCCCTAACTCCATAATTCACTTACTTCCTATTTTGGACCAAATAACCAAAACCACTTGACAGGGCACTTGCAGAATTTTTAAAATTTTGAAATTGGTGGTGTTTGGTGTTTGATACATTTTTCATTGCTTTGGTCCCTAAAATTCTCCCCCTTTGGAATCAACCACCGAAAAGGAAGACATTAAAAGCATGTAGGAAGTAAATAAAACTTGCCCTCATAAGGAATTGAAACTCTTGGAGAACAGAAACATATGAAAAATTCCCCCTAAATGAGTGTTCTCTTTTAGAAAGAAATTTCTCCCCCTTTTTAGAGACGAAGAAATACTCCCCCTGACCGAGATCAACTACTTAGGAAAAAGCATGTGAAAATTAGAGGAGCAAGTCATGATTTGAATAGACTAACTTCCCTTATGCATAGATAACAAAATATGATTGAACCACTTATGCATTTATAGCAACAAGGAAGTATAAGATGTGAAATAGTAGTTTAACCAAATGTCGGAGAAGACGTGTAAAAGATGTACAATGACAGTTCTTGGAGATATGCAGTGGAAGATTGTTGTCTTTCTCCGAGGACTTCATTTTTCTTACAATGAGACTATCACATGAAATAGACTTGAAAAAAGTGTTAGTCTCAAAGTCTTAGATTATAGAGTAATCTCCCCCTAAAAGTGTGCATACAAGTTTTTTGAATACTTGTAGGAGACATGCACTTTGATTTGATATCAAGAGGGGTAGGTTATCCATAATCCGAGCTTTGGCACATATAAGTTAAATGATACAACTTGTAGAGATCAAGATTATCAACTGATGCATCATTTACTATGGAGTGATACAAAAGCTATGTGCCGTGCTTTAAATAAGCATTTTGAGCCATGTAGGTTTGCTAAAGAATATGAATTGAAAACAAGCAATCCTACCATATGATTTGCCTAGTATGCATTATTTTAAAACGTAGGTAAATAACAATTTTAGTACTAGGCAGGATAGGTAAACTAGATACAAGGTAAATAGATACGCATATCTAAAAACAAGAGATACAATAAATCTAGTTACCTTAGTCATGGGTGGGAAATTTGGGTCCAAAATTTTCACTAGCCCACTTGGCAATAACCTTGATCCAATATGATGTATCCCATGATATACATCCTAATTTTGCCAAGTCTCCAAATTTCCCGTAGACCTTTGGTCCACTCACTTCCCTTTCGGGATCCAAACCTTCTTGGTGCTCCTCATGGTTGAAATAATTTCCTTTGGCACCCAGATGCGTTTGGCCCCCTTTCCTTTGTTGGCTTGCTTGTTGGCCTTGATTGCTATCACCTTTCCATTCTTCTTCTTTTTGATTAAGTATGGTGTAGCAGTCTTCTTATCCACCTTTTTGATGTAGGTGTTGGAGATTTTGCTTGATGGCTTTTGCTTGAGCTTTTGCCTTTGTTTATCCCCGGTCATCGCCTTGCATTGGAAAGACTTGTGGCCTTCAATGTGGCATAGCCTACAAATCACAATTTCTCCCTCTACAGGCTTGTTCACTCCCGCAGTGGTGTTATCCTGTGGAGGTCGGATTTGTTTGGCTTTGCCTTTCCTTTCATACAAAGCCTTGCCAAGGCGAGCCACTTCTTGCTTTAATTGTTCATTTTCCTTTGCAACCTCATCCGTACATGTCTCTACAACAATATTCTCAACAACTTGGTTGCAGGGGTTAGAATCATCAATTAAATCAAAGCAGGAAGTAGAAGCATCTTTCTTAATTATTTCAGGTATTTCAACTGAAGATGCTGCTGGGGTGCTACCAATGTTTTCTAGCTTAGTAGTTAGCTCATTGTTGTGTATGCTAAGAATTTCCATTTTCTCTAGCAAATTTTCAATAGCTTCTTGAGAGCTAGCTAACTTAGCCTTAAGTTTTTCATTCTTTTTAATAAGGCTATCATCGGTAGTAGTGGATGGAGCACTAGATTCTAATAGCTCAATTTTAGTTGATAGCTCACTATTTAAGTTTGCAAAAGTTTCAAATTTTTCTAGCAAACCTTTGTAATCATTTTGAGAGCTAACCAACTTGTTTTTCAAAGTTTTAAGTTGAGCTTTTTGCTTAGTGCAAACATCCTGGAAAAATTCTACGGCTTCCGCAAGCTCATCTAGAGAGGCTTTTCCCTCACCTTCATCATCACTACTACTTTCATCACTAGAGGATGGAGTGCTTTTGTTACCTCTTGCCATAAGGCATTTGTGTGATGACCGTGATGATCGTGACGAGGACCGGTGGCTGCGCGTCCTTGGAGGTTCATCTTCACTTGAAGAATCATCCCACGTTCTAACACTTGTTAGCGCCTTGCCTTTGCTCCTCTCCTTTTTGGGTTTGGCCATATTTGGACAGTTGTCCCTGAAGTGGCCCTTCTCCCCACATGCGAAGCATCCTCTCTTCCTTTGCTTTTTCCTGTCAATGTTAAAGAGAAGATCCTCGACCTGCAGGGGCACACCCATTAGATTAATCTTGCGGATCATCCCCATTACCTTTCCGACGCGTCGGATTGTCTCTTCGTCCTCGGAGGATGATGTGCATGGTTGATTATCTTCATCATCATCACTTCCTTCTTCTTCCTCTTCTTCACTTGAGGAACTTGGAGTGGGAGCCTTATTTTTGCCCTTCCTTTCATCACATGCAAAAGCATATGGCCTTGAGGAAGTTGGCTCCTCTCCCCGACTCATTTTTCGCGACATCTCAAAAGCCGCGATTTTCCCAATCACAATGGTCGGGGTCATGTTGCTCAAGTCCTCCATGTTGTGAAGGATGGTGATGATGCTCCCATATCTTTGTTGTGGTAGCAGGGAGATAATCTTCCTCACAATGTCCGCATCACCTAGCTTATTAATGCCAATAGAGTTGAGCTCATTGATTATTAGATTCAAACGAGAATACATGTCTCTAACAAGCTCATCATCTTTCATAGCAAAAGAATTATACTCATTTAAGACTAGGCAATGTTTTTGCTCACGGACATTGGATGTGCCGTCATGGAGCTCATGCAATTTTAGCCAAATCTCATTAGCAGTTTTCAAGGTAAATACTTGATTAAAAATATCCATGCTAAGAGATTCATACAAGCAATTTTTGGCTCTAGCATTTAAATGAATTTCTTTTTCCTCACTCGTGGTGGGTTTCTCGGGATTCTTGAGGGGTTTCATCCCGTCACGAGTGACTCTCCAAACACCTAGATCAACAGCCTCTAGGTAACAAGCCATTCTAGCACTATAATATGGGAAGTTAGTGCCGTCGAAGTGTGGTGGCCTATGGGTATCCATCCCTTCCTCTAAAAAGCGTCGGCTCTTTTAGCGGTGAAGCTAAAGCGTTTCAAATGAGCCAAACCGGCTCTGATACCACTTGTAGGAAACGGGTGACGCCTAAGAGGGGGGGGGGTGAATTAGGACTTCTAATACTTTTACTAAACTAGGCCACAATTAAATCCCTAGAGCAAAACCTATGCAAGTAATCAAAACTAGAATGTGCAAACTAGGTTTTGTCTAAGTGTTGCTATCTCTACCGCAAAGGCTAAGTTTCAATCTACACTAAATAAGTATGACAATAAGATTGAAACTTAAATGCTTAATATAAATGCGGAATGTAAAGAGCTAAGTAGAGAAGCAAACTCTCGTGGATGACGCCGGTATTTTTACCGAGGTATCCGGAACCACGCAAGGTCCCGACTAATCCTCGTTGGTGCCCCTACGCAAAGGGAAGCCCACGCGAGGGCCAAGCACCTCGGTCGAGTAACTCCGTAGAGAGCCGCGGGCCTTCTCCACGCGCAAGTGGTGCTCTGCTTCCGGCTCCTCTCGGACGCTCCCCGCCGTCTCCACTATCGAGCTTCCGGCCGAAACGCCGCGGGCCTCGTTCCCTCCGGTACACGGTGGCGGCCGTGACACAAACGCGGTTGTCACGGTCTCGCAAGACTCTCGCCCCACTCGGTACAATTACAACGGCTCGCGCAAGAGCCGAGGGGTTGTGAGGTTTATCTAAACTCACTCAACTAACTAGGATTCACCTAGAGCAAGCGCTAAAGCGGTCTAACTAACCTAAGCACTTCGCAAAGCACCTACGCTAATCACCGAGTGATTCTATTAAGCACTTGGGTGTTTGAGCTCTTGGAAATATGCACTATGTGTCTTGGTATGTTGCTTGGGCTCTCACACTTGAGAATGGCCGGTTGGGGGTGTATTTATAGCCCCCAACACAATTGTAGCCGTTGGAGAAAAGCTGCTGCTCTCTGCGGCACACCGGACAGCGCACTGTAGCCTGTCCGGTGCGCCTAGCCGTTGCCTGTCTGCCTCTTGTCAGAGCAGGTGACCGTTGGCGCCGCAGTCTCCGGGTGCCACCTGGAACTAGCCGTTGGGCTGCAGTTCCCAGGTGCACCGGACAGTCCGGCGTGTGGGCACCGGACAGTCCGGTGTGCCACCGGACAGTCCGGTGCTCCACGCACAGACAGTCCGCAGGCAGCACACGCCTCCTTTCTTGGACTTTTCTTGATCTTCTTAATGTCTTCTTTTGAGGTGTTGCTTTCCTCAATTCCTTAGTCCAAGTAGTTCTTGCATCCTGTGAACTACAAACATAAACACTAGGAAACTTGTTAGTCCACAGATTGTGTTAATCATCAAACACCAAAACTTACTTAGCCAAATGGCCCGGGGTCCATTTTCCTTACAGAGGGAAATGGCGGATGTGTGTAGACTACACTGGTCTAAACAAAGCATGTCCGAAGGTTCCCTACCCTCTGCCTCGCATCGATCAAATCGTGGATTCCACTGCTGGGTGTGAAACCCTGTCTTTTCTCGATGCCTACTCAGGGTATCACCAAATTAGGATGAAAGAGTCTGACTAGCTCGCGACTTCTTTCATCACACCCTTTGGCATGTACTGCTACGTTACTATGCCTTTCGGTTTGAGGAATGCGGGTGCGACATACCAAAGGTGCATGAACCACGTGTTCAGAGAACACATTGGTCGAACGGTCGAGGCTTACGTCGATGACATCATAGTCAAGACGAGGAAAGCCTCCGACCTCCTTTCCGACCTTGAAACGACATTCCGGTGTCTCAAGGCGAAAGGCGTAAAACTCAATCCTGAGAAGTGTGTCTTCGGAGTCCCCCGAGGCATGCTCCTGGGGTTCATCGTCTCCGAGCGGGGCATCGAGGCCAACCCAGAGAAAAAATCGCGGCCATCACCAACATGGGGCCCATCCAGGACTTGAAAGGAGTACAGAGGGTCATGGGATGCCTTGCGGCCCTAAGCCATTTCATCTCGCGCCTCGGCGAAAGAGGCCTACCTCTGTACCGCCTCTTGAGGAAGACCAAGCGCTTCACTTGGACCCCCGAGGCCGAGGAAGCCCTCAGGAAACTAAAGGCGCTCCTTACCAGCGCGCCCATCTTGGTGCCCCCTGTCGGTGTTTTGGGTCCGACCGCACACCCGGGGTTGCCCCTCATGGTGTTTTAGGAGTAGGACGGTGTCGTCGACTGTAGCTAAATGGTTCGTGCCAGATGCACGAAGAACAATGGACAGTGTTTACAGGTTCGGGCCGCTTTGAGATGCGTAACACCCTACGTCCTGGCGAGTTTGCTTTGTATATGGGTTACAAGGTAGCTCTCTAAAGTGAGAACACGGAGAGTTGAGGTGGATGGCTGAGTAGTGGGATCGATCAATCTGAAGGGGTGCCCTCTAGGCCTTATATATTCGACCGTGGGGCGATACATGTGGATACGATAACAATGTACACCTACAAGATAGTGAACCGTTTTAGTCTATCTTCCTATGATTCTGCCGACTTATCCTCGCCTGGTTCCGTCGTATGGGGTTCCAGCGCGGGAAAGTCGGGTCTTCTGTTGCGGTCGCTTGCTCAACGCTGTGGGGCCGTCCGGGTTTGCGCCAACCCGGCCTTATGCCGATCTGCTTCACTGGTCCTTCCTCCCTAGGCCCATGAAGGAGTGACCTCACGGGTTATTGGGCCCTTGGGCCTTTCGTGAGGTCTTTTATCCTTCCAATGGACCCGGGGGATATTTGTCCCCCACAAGCCCCCGATCTTCGGGCTGATTTTGAGATAATTAGCCCAAAGATCCTAGGTCCAGCTTGCGGTCTTTGTTTATGATAAGAAATGCTTTCCAAGCAGTCTGGTAAAAATGATTTTTTACTGTCTCCTTCTGCTTTAATCACTCGTAAATTGGAGCCTTGTTTCATGCTTGTGCCTTAGAGGTCAGCATTTCATTTTGTAGGACCCTAAACTTCATTGGGTGTAGCCCCCGAGCTTTGAGTGGATTTTTGAAGATAATCCATTCGAAGGTCTTCATTTCGTGTCTTTTTGCTGAGGGTCATCTTTTCTTTTTTCGGATGCCTTAGAAGTCGGCATTATGTCATCCATATTATGCTTTAGAGGTCAGCATTATGTCATCAATATTATGCTTCAGAGGTCAGCATGTGTTTTGTCTTTTGCAGCCGAGTTCGTGATCCACCCATATCTTGCTAAGTGGTGCAATTTATTTGCTCTGCGACTGATTGGACATTTGATGGACGTTCCCTGGCTAGTCTTCACGTCGCTTCTGTCGGTCAGATTTTGTACTTCACCGGCTATATTTGGCTTTCCTTTGATCCTTACTGATATCTCATTTTTGTCTTGAGGTATTCATTGCATGTCCTGCACGGATGTGACAGTTTTGAAAAATATACTGATAATTCCTGGGCGTCCCCCCCAATGGGTGTGGGCAAGGGACGGCTTGGTACGCTGAGTGTTTTAGCCGGCTGCTTCTGAGTAGTAATGTGATGTGACAGCGGGTGTAATCATATCATCCGCGCTATTGACTGGAGTCCCAATGGGTGTTGCGTTGCGTGAAACGGCGTCAGCCGCCTGACGTGTCTTCAGACGGGTTGAAGTGTGTATTGAATGCTTCGCGACTGTTCAGTGACCGTGGTTGGAGGTGAGCGGTTGCCTTCTTCTTCTATAAATAGTGCCTTTGCCTCTCTGGTTTTTTCACATCTCTTGATGTTCTCCGCTGCTTGCTTTCTTCCTCTCCTTGCATTTCCACCATGGGCAAGAACAACAAACGCAAGCGCGAGCCGACTCCTCCATCAGAGGACTTTGGCGACTCGGAATACTCAGAGGAGGAGTTCTCCTCTGAGTCCGAGGGGTCTCCAGCTCCCGTCTCTCCCCCAGCGTCGTCCGATGACTCGGACGACTCTCAGGGGATTGCCTCGGAGATCTGGACTTACATCCGGGCCATCGAGCGCTCCGGGCTCGAGGGCTCGGATGAGTCGGAGTACTCCTCGGACGAGGAGGACTCGCTCGAGGAGGACGACGAAGGTGACGACAACGACGACGACGACGGAGGCAGGGGCGGCAACGGCGGCAGCAGGGGCGGCAACGGCGGCAGCAGGGGCGGCGGCGGCGGCAGCAGCAGCAAGGGCAGCAACAAGGCCAGTGGCTAGACGCCACTGGTTTTTAGATATTAGTATAGATTAGAAATAGTATAGTGAAATAATGTAGTAGTATTTAGTAATGTAGAGTAGTATAGTGTAGCGTAGTAGTAGTAGTAGTAGTAGTAGCAGCAGTAGGGAAGTATCAACTCATAATGAGTTGATTTGTAAGTATTGTAACTTCCCTTAATGAAGAATCATTTCGCCTCCTCTGTGTCAATTATTTAGCTTTGTATTCAGTTGATCTCTGTCGTGATGTTTATTGCCCGTAATGTTCTCTATCTGTTATGTCTGTGGCATAACTTAGAGTTCTTGAACCATTCCTCCGCCTGCCTTGTTGGTGAAATTGATTCCTTTGGAATAGCGATTAAATAACTCGGGCATCATCGGGCATCATATTGACGCCTTTGGGGGTGATGGCCGAGCTATTATTGTCACATTAACGCCTTTGAAATAGCGTCCGAGTGATGACGAAACCATGTCAGCGTCGGAATAACTGTTGACCACGTTGGCGCTCTTAGATGTGACAGCCGAGTGACCTGTGACAACGCCAGCGTTTTTTAGAGATAACCGCCGAGCAACTGAGGACATCGTTGGCGCTTTAGAGATAGCTGCCGAGTGACTGAAGACATCGTCGGCGTTTTAGAGATAGACGCCGAGCGACTGAAGACACCGTCGACGCTTTAGAGATAGCCGTCGAGCGACTGGAGACATCGTTGGCGCTTTAGAGGTAACCGCCGAGCGACTGAAGATATCGTCGGCACTTTAGAGATAAATGCCGAGCGACTGGTGATAACGTTGGTGTTTTAAAAATAGCCGCCGAGCGATTGAAGACATCATCAGCGCTTTAGAGATAAATGTCGAGCGACTGGTGATAACGTCAGCGTCTTAGAAATAACAGCTGAGTTAAAACGGGCCGTGTCGGCCACTTTGAGGATAATAGCCGAGTGACGATGTGGCACACCGGGGTTTTAGAAGTAGCCGCCGTGTGCCGACGTGGCACGCCGGTGTTTTTAGAAGTAAATGCCGGGTGCTGACTGGGCGCTTTTGGAGACAGTATCTTACTCGGGAATATCCCGCATATACTGTGCTTTCAGCTACCTCTTCTTTCCGTGCCCTAGTTCTTTCTTTCCTGCCTCCAGATCCTCTCTGCAATTCGATTCTCGCTCTGTTCGCCAGTAGAGTTGAGATGGCGCCCAAGAGAAAGGCCTCGAGTTCATCCGCTGTGGTGATTCCCCCCATCGACCCCAACAGCCAGTTGCCTTTCGCAGGTAACCATATGTCTGTTGTCTCCGAGCCTGACCTTCTCAACCTCGTGTCCATCGGGGTTCTTCCCCCGAGGGAGCTCTGTTCTTGGCGGATTTGCCACGGGGTCACTGTTCCGACAGAGGATACCCATGAATCCATGATTTACGTTCCTTTTCTTCTCCGCGGTCTCGCTCTTCCTATTTCCCCTTTTTCCGCGGCCTCCTTGATTTCTATCGCCTTAACTTGACCCATCTGAATCCCAATTATATTCTGCAAATTTCCATTTACGTTCATTTGTGCGAAGCTTTTCTTGGCGTTCTGCCACATTTTGGACTGTGGAAGTATCTGTATCACTGTCGCCCTGGAATGGCCGGGGGGCAGCATCAGCTGGTTGGGGGTGCTAGTTTAGAGATGCGCCATGGAAGGAAGTCTGATTATCTTGAAATCCCTCTCAAGGACAGTATTAAGGGATGGCGTTTGGAGTGGTTTATCGTTGAGAACCACGGAAGTTCTCTCCCCCCACGGTCGGGGAGACAACCGGACGTTCGTACCCCGAGTTGGACCGAGTCCCCTACAGATCAGGAGGTGGCTGAGGCTGGGGCTTTGCTAGCTGAAGTTGGACTGCTGAAGGAGAGGGGTCTGACTGCAGAGGCTGTGGTTGCTGATTTTATTTTCAAGAACCTTCAGCCGTTGAAGGACTGGGCTTACCTGACTTATCTGTACAGAGGCCTAGCTGAATCGACTCGGGTTACCAACAGAAGGATTCCCTCTA
Organism: Zea mays; assembly: GCF_902167145.1. Classification (NCBI taxonomy): domain Eukaryota; kingdom Viridiplantae; phylum Streptophyta; class Magnoliopsida; order Poales; family Poaceae; genus Zea; species Zea mays. Next base: position 129,173,214 of record NC_050104.1, read on the forward strand.
TAGACTTAGTGAACCGACTTGAGATGATTCTTAGAGGCAAGGTATCAAATGTTGGTGCCCCAGTGGCATACTCAGCCTAGAACCTACCTCCTCCCAAGGCCTTCACTCTTTTTGTGTCGAATCCACCTGTCGCTGATGGCAGTTTGGGCCTTAGAGTGCGACTCTCTGCTGAAGAAGTTAGCGTCTTCGTTGCTTCGATTGGAGAAATTCCCGATGATGAACGACAAGTCCACTTTGAGGTGCCTTTGGATCCTAATGATGCAGAAATAAGTGCTATGCTTGATATGCTGGCCGAAGATTCTTCTGATGCTACTCCTGCTGGGACATTGGCGGTGGCGCCTCTCCCAGAAGATGGTACAACCTTGGATGTTCAGAGACCTATCAATGTTCGCCCGAGACGTCCTTGCCGAGTCAATCAACTTGATCCTTCTGCTGATGAGCAGAAAAAGAAAAAGAGACGTCTTCAGCAAGTATCTAGTTTGGATCAGGGCACTGGTCCTTCGGTTCCTGCTGCTGAGGGAGTTCCCGTGCCTGAATTTACTGACGCTGACCCCAATGGGTGTGGTATGTCTGTTGCTGGCCCCAATGTGTGTGATCCATCTGTCGCTGACCCCAATGGGTGTGTTGCTGATGAAAATGACGGGGAGGAAGAAAATGAGGTCCTTTTGACTCGGAAGAACAGTCGGCAGTATATTGCCAGTGGGGAAAGTAGTGGGGTTCCTTCTCCTGCTCTGTCAGCCCTCGTCGGTCTACAGGAGTTATCTCTGGCGAACTTTGATCAGACTCTAGAAGATATGGTTCCAGAGGACTTATTATCAGAGCCAGCGGGTGGTGACGCGATGGATGTTTGTGCTGATGTGTTCGACGCCGGGTTGGGGTCATCCCGGGCAGCGTCCCGCGCCTCATCGACCTTAGAGCGCGGTCTTGAGGGCCAGGAAACTGACTTTGATCGTCTTGCTCTCATGGAAGTAACTAAGGGGCCTTCAGCCTTAGAGGCGGCTGCCGTAGAGAGCTTGACCCTCAGGGATGGTGTTAACGCTCACCCAGCCCCTGAGGGTGTTGTTGGGGATGGTTCGGCTCGGGTGGGTGGCGTAAGTCACGACCCAGCCCCCGAGGGTGTTGCCGGAGACGATCCGGCTCAAGTGGGCAGCGCGAGCTATGACCCAGCCCCCGAGGGTGTCCGAGCGGGGTCTCCCTCTTGTACTACCATGGATGTTCACGTCGGATCTCCTCCACACTCTGGTGGCATGGTGGTGGCCCAAGTTTCTGGTCAGGGAGTCGCCTTAAAGGCTAGCGTTCCTGCTGACCAAGTTTTGGGCTCTGTTGACGGTACTGAGTTGGTCCCTGCTGGTTCATTGCAAGCTGCGTCGGGTGGCGACTTTATGCCAGGCCATCAATTGATCTCTCACGATTTGGGTGTCCCTTCGTTCTTCTCCAACCTCCAGGTATTGTGATATATTTTAGCTTGACTTTTATACCGCATGAACTGCTGTTATTACATTTATCTGTTCTCAATATCAGGCATTGGTGGACGAAATGGCTAGTCAGCTGAGGTCGCAAGGTGTGTATGTTCTAGAAGGAGCTTTGTCTCTAGCGCGTTGGAATCCGATGTTGCTTCAACAGCGTGTCTCTGACTTGGAAGCGGCGAATGCTAGTTAGTGCTCTTTTGATTCCTTTCGTCTGCCTTATTGAATTGTTTCACATTTTGACCCCCTTTGCTTGATTTTTTCTCGCCAGGCATGGCTCGACAGATTTCTGTTCTTGAAGAAAAAAATTCTCAAGGTCAGGCTGAACTGGTCCAGCAGTGTTCTGATTTTGAGGAAAAGTATTCCCAAAGCCAAACTGAGCTAGCCCAGGTCTCTGCTGCTCTAAATGCTGCTAACACGCTGAACTCTACTCTTCGCGTTCAGCTTGATTCTGAAAAGGTGACTTGTGAAACTGCGCCTTGTATTGCTGTGTTCTTATTGCTGGCCTGATGTTTGAAGGAGTTGATTCTCGCTTGCAGGAAGAAAAACGTGCCCTTGTTGCTTCTCGCGATAATCTGGATAGACTGTATCGTGACTCTAGCAACTCGTTGACCATTCTTGAAAGGAGTCATCATTTCACCATGGAGGAGTTAGATAATCTTCGTTGTAGGCTGCAGGAATCCACGGATGACGTGATCCGTCTCAGGCAGTTGATATCGGCTAAGGATGCTGCTATCAAGGAACTGCGCGCTTCTAAGAAGTCCATCGCCCAGGAGCTGGAGACTGCTCAATTGGCTGCCAAAGTTGCTGAAGAAACTTCCATTACTCTGAGGGCCCAGCGCGACAGAGCCATGGATAAAGCCATTCGTGCGGGGCGAATCTTGATGAGGAGACCTGGCGTGGTTGTTCCTGAAGACATAAGGGCTGACGTGAACGCTGCTCCTGATTCCTCAAGTCACCCTTCTTCGTCGGTTGCTCCTGAGAAAGATATTGCAAAATAGAGAAATATTTTGTGTGCTTTGAGCGCGCGGTTAGCATGGTCGGATATTTGCTAGAGGACACCAGTTCGGCATTTGAATGATATTGCTACTCTCCTATTGTTTTAGAATTTAACAGTACATAAATCACTAGTAAAATGTTGAGTGATGGTTTTGAAATTTGTTTACGGGGTATAGAAGTCACCCCTATATGAGTAATCGTAAGCATGCGAGATTGCCTTAAGTCGTTACTGACTTAAATCGATTGCTTTTGTTAGTAGGGCATAGTGGTCACCTTGAGCTAAGTAAGCGCGAGCATGTTGCACCGCCTCAAGTCGTTGCCCACTTAAGCCGATTGCTCCGTTAGCAGGGCATAGTGGTCACCCCGGGTTAAGTAAGCGCGAGCATGTTGCACCGCCTTAAGTCGTTGCCGACTTAAGCCGATTGCTCCGTTAGCAGGGCATAGTGGTCACCCTAGGTTAAGTAAGCGTGAGCATGTTGCACCGTCTTAAGTCGTTGCCGACTTAAGCCGATTGCTCCGTTAGCAGGGCATAGTGGTCACCCCGAGTTAAGTAAGCGTGAGCATGTTGCACCGTCTTAAGTCGTTGCCGACTTAAACCGATTGCTCCGTTAACAGGGCATAGTGGTCACCCCGGGTTAAGTAAGCGCGAGCATGTTGCACCGTCTTAAGTCATTGCCGACTTAAGCCGATTGCTCCGTTAGCAGGGCATAGTGGTCACCCCGAGTTAAGTAAGCGTGCAAGTCAATCATGAACAAACTGAGTATCTTTGAAGCCTTCTTTATTGATGACATATTTCCCGTTTTACAGAGTACATCGTCGTCCTGATAGCTTTTGAAATATAGCTAAGGATAAAACTTCCTGAGGTGACTCTGGTTGATTCACGATATTACACTCTTCTGCCTGATCCATTGAGATGCTTGGTTGTGGTATTTCTTGTACAAAGACTCCGGGTGGGACCTGAGTTCGACTGGATCCTAGCTTGGACAATACATCGGCTGCCGTGTTTCGATCTCTTTCTACATGATGAAATTCCAGGCCTTCAAATTTATCTTCTAGTTTTCAGACGGCAGTGCAGTATTTTCCCATTGAATCATTCGAACAGTCCCATTCTTTGTTTATCTGGTTTATGACTACCAAAGAATCTCTGTATACCATTAGTCTCTTGATGCCTAATGATATGGCGATGTTTAGTCCATGGATCAGAGCTTCATACTCGGCTGCATTGTTGGAGGCTGGAAATAACAACTGGAGGGCATATTTGAGGTGCTCGCCTCCAGATGCGATGAAGAGAATTCCTGCGCCTGTGAAAGGGAAATGTGCCCTTGGGCCATTTCTAAGTATTTTGGTGGTTTAGTGCCCAACACAAGTGCTCAAGTATAAAAAGGTGGACAAAGTACAAATTAAGGATAAAGGTATGTTTCTCAGACTTAGTACATTGTTTTATGGACTAATGTATTGTGTCTAAGTGCTGGAAACAGGAAAAATCCAATTGGAAATGTCTTGGCTCGAGCAGCCAAGAATCTGCTGAGTCTGGGAGCACCGGGCTGTCCGGTGGTGCACCGGACAGTGTCCGGTGCGCCAGGCTGGCTCGAGCGAAGTGGCCGCTCTCGGGAATTCACCAGCGACGTACGACTAAAATTCACCGGACTGTCTGGTGTGCACCGGACTGTCCGGTGAGCCAACGGTCGGCCGGGCCAACGGTCGGCCGCGCAATCTGCGCGAGACACGTGGCTGAGCCAACGGCTAGAAGATGGCACCGGACTGTCCGGTGTGCACCGGACATGTTCGGTGCGCCAACGGCTCCAAGTCTGCCAACGGTCGGCTTCGCTATTTAAGGAAGGAAATCAGGCACCGGACAGTGTCCGGTGTGCACCGGACTGTCCGGTGCCCCCGACGACAGAAGGCAAGAATGGCTTTCCAGTTTTGTGCTCAACGGCTCCTAGCTGCCTTGGGGCTATAAAAGGGACCCCTAGGCGCATGGAGCAGATAACCAAGCATCCTTTGAGCATTATTGATCACTCACACTTCATTCTTGCGCACTTGTTCGACATTCTAGTGATTTGAGCTCCGTTCTAGTGTGCTAGTCTCTTGAGCTCAAGTCTAGGTTTTGTGTGTGCGTATTCGCTGTGATCTTTGTGTCGCGTGTGAGTTGCTAATCCCTCCCTTGCTCCGTGATTCTTTGTGAACATCTTTTGTAAGGGCGAGAGGCTCCAAGCTGTGGAGATTCCTCGCAAGCGGGATTAAGAAAAGCAAAGCAACACCGTGGTATTCAAGTTGGTCTTTGGACCACTTGAGAGGGGTTGATTGCAACCCTCGTCCGTTGGGACACCACAATGTGGAGTAGGCAAGCGTTGGTCTTGGCCGAACCACAGGATAACCACTGTGCCATCTTTGTGATTGATATCTCTTGGTTATTGTGTTGTGTTGAGATTCTTCTCTAGCCACTTGGCAAATTACTGTGCTAACAATTAACCAAGTTTTGTGGCTTAAGTTTTTGAAGTTCTACAGGATCACCTATTCACCCCCCCTCTAGGTGCTCTCAATTGGTATCGGAGCCGTTCTCTTCAAGAAAGGGACTAACCGCCCGAAGAGATGGATCCTAAAGGCAAGGGGATGGTAATCAACGACAAGGAGAAGGAGTCCTTCGTCAACGAGCCCAATGATGACAAGCCCACCAACTCAGGCTCAGGCCACAAAAGAAAAGACGGAAGGAAGAAGAAGACAAGGCGCATCAAGGAAATTGTCTACTACGACAGCGACGAATCTTCCTCCTCCCAAAAGAACGACGACGACTACGATAGACGAAAGACGGTTAACTCAAACTTTTCTTTCGATTATTCGCGCATCCCGCATAGCTCAAATGCTCAATTGCTCCCCATTTCACTTGGCAAGCCCCCTCACTTTGATGGAGAGGACTACGGATTTTGGAGCCACAAAATGCGTACTCACCTGTTTTCTCTCCATCCAAGCATTTGGGAGATTATGGAAAGTGGAATGAAATTTGATAGCTCGGATAGCCCTGTGTTTATTAATGAACAGATTCATAAAAATGCACAAGCTACTACTGTGTTGCTAGCCTCTTTGTGCAGGGACGAGTATCACAAGGTGAGCGGCTTGGACAATGCCAAGCAGATCTGGGACACCCTCAAGATCTCTCATGAGGGGAACAACGTCACCTTGCTCACCAAAATGGAGTTGGTGGAGGGCGAGCTTGGACGGTTCGCGATGATAAGGGGCGAGGAGCCAACCCAAACATACAACCGGCTCAAGACCCTTATCAACAAAATAAGGAGCTACGGGAACACGCGATGGACGGACCACGACGTCGTCCGCCTAATGCTAAGGTCATTTACCGTTCTTGATCCTCATTTGGTGAACAATATACGTGAAAATCCCAGGTACACCAAGATGTCGCCCGAAGAAGTTCTTGGGAAGTTCGTAAGCGGGCGAATGATGATCAAGGAGGCAAGATACGTGGACGACGCGTTGAACGGTCCTATTCATGAGCCTCAACCCATTGCTCTCAAGGCAACACGGAGCAAGGAGGCGCTACCAAGCAAGGTGGCGCAAGTTGAGGCGGCCGGGCTCAATGATGAGGAGATGGCCCTCATCATTAAGCGCTTCAAGACGGCGCTTAAAGGTCGCAAGGGGCAGCCAAGCAAGACCAAAGCCAAGGGGAAGTGCTCATGATTCAAATGCGGTAAGCTTGGTCATTTTATTGCTAACTGTCCCGACAATGATAGTGATCAGGACCAAGGGAACAAGAGGGAGAAGAAGAAGAATTACAAGAAGGCCAAGGGCGAGGCACATATCGGAAAGGAGTGGGATTCGGATTGTTCCTCCTCCGACTCTGACAATGAAGGACTCGCCGCCACCGCCTTCAACAAGTCATCCCTCTTCCCCAACGAGCGACACACTTGCCTCATGGCAAGAGAGAAGAAAGCAAGCACTCATACTAGTACTTATGATTCTTCAAGTGAGGATGAGTCTAGTGATGATGATGAGATAGATTACTCATGCTTATTCAAGGGATTAGATAGAACCAAGGTAGACAAAATTAATGAATTAATTGATGCCTTGAATGACAAGAATATGCTTATAGAAAAACAAGAGGATTTGTTGTATGAAGAACATGATAAATTTGTAGAAGCACAGAAATCTCTTGCTCTAGAAATTAAGAGAAATGAAATGCTCTCTAGTGAATTATCTTCTTGTCATGAAACTATTGCTAAGTTAAAAAGTTTTAATGATGATTTAAATGCTAAACTAGAAGTAGCTAGTAAATCTAATTCTTGTGTAGAAATTGTTGAAACTTGTAATAGGTGTAAAAATTTTGACATTGATGCTTGTAGTGATCATTTAGTTTCAATTTCCAAATTAAATGATGAATTAGCTAGTCTTCATGCCCAACTTAAGACTAGCAAGAATGAATTTGACAAGCTAAAATTTGCAAGGGATGCCTACACGATTGGTAGACACCCCTCAATTAAGGATGGACTTGGCTACAAGAGGGAAGCCAAGAACTTGACAAGCCATAAGGCTCCCATCTCCGCCAAGGAGAAAGGGAAGGCCCCTATGGCTAGTAGTGTGCAAAAGAACCATGCCTTTATGTACTATGATAGAAGACAACCTAGAAATGCTTATAGGAGTTGTAATGTATATAATGCCTTTGATTCTCATGCAATGTTTGCTTCTAGTTCTTCTTATGTGCATGATAGAAATGTTGATAGGAGAAATGTTGTTCCTAGGAAAGTTAATGAACCTTCTACAATATATCATGCTTTAAATGCTTCCTTTGCTATTTGTAGAAAGGATAGGAAGATAGTTGCTAGAAAATTAGGGGCAAGATGCAAGGGAGACAAAACTTGCATTTGGGTCCCTAAGGATATTTGTGCTAACCTTGTAGGACCCAACATGAGTTGGGTACCTAAGACCCAAGCCTAAATTTGCCTTGCAGGTTTATGCATCCGGGGGTTCAAGCTGGATTATTGACAGCGGATGCACAAACCATATGACGGGGGAGAAGAAGATGTTCACCTCCTACGTCAAGAATAAGGATTCCCAAGATTCAATAATATTCGGTGATGGGAATCAAGGCAAGGTAAAAGGGTTAGGTAAAATTGCAATATCTAATGAGCACTCTATCTCTAATGTGTTTTTAGTTGAGTCTCTTGGATATAATTTGTTATCTGTTAGTCAATTATGCAATATGGGATATAATTGTCTATTTACAAATATAGATGTGTCTGTCTTTAGAAGAAGTGATGGTTCACTAGCTTTTAAGGGTGTATTAGACGGCAAACTTTATTTAGTTGATTTTGCAAAAGAGGAGGCCGGTCTAGATGCATGCTTAATTGCTAAGACTAGCATGGGCTGGCTGTGGCATCGCCGCTTAGCACATGTGGGGATGAAGAACCTTCACAAGCTTCTAAAGGGAGAACACGTGATAGGTTTGACTAATGTGCAATTCGAAAAAGATAGACCTTGTGCAGCTTGTCAAGCAGGTAAACAAGTGGGAGGAGCGCATCACAACAAGAATGTGATGACCACTTCAAGACCCCTGGAGCTACTACATATGGACCTCTTCGGACCCGTCGCCTATCTAAGCATAGGAGGAAGTAAGTATGGTCTAGTTATTGTTGATGACTTTTCCCGCTTCACTTGGGTATACTTTTTGCAGGATAAATCTGAAACCCAAGGGACCCTCAAGCGCTTCCTCAGGAGAGCTCAAAATGAGTTTGAGCTCAAGGTGAAGAAGATAAGGAGCGACAACGGGTCCGAGTTCAAGAACCTTCAAGTGGAGGAGTTCCTTGAGGAGGAAGGGATCAAGCACGAGTTCTCCGCTCCCTACACACCACAGCAAAATGGTGTGGTAGAGAGGAAGAACAGGACGCTAATCGATATGGCGAGGACGATGCTTGGAGAATTCAAGACCCCCGAGCGTTTTTGGTCGGAAGCCGTGAACACGGCTTGCCACGCCATCAACAGGGTCTATCTTCATCGCCTCCTCAAGAAGACTTCGTATGAGCTACTAACCGGTAACAAACCCAATGTATCTTACTTTCGTGTATTTGGGAGCAAGTGCTACATTCTAGTAAAGAAGGGTAGAAATTCTAAGTTTGCTCCCAAAGCTGTAGAAGGGTTTTTGTTAGGTTATGACTCAAATACAAAGGCGTATAGAGTCTTCAACAAATCATCGGGTTTGGTTGAAGTCTCTAGCGACGTTGTATTTGATGAGACTAATGGCTCTCCAAGAGAGCAAGTTGTTGATCTTGATGATGTAGATGAAGAAGACGTTCCAACGGCCGCTATGCGCACCATGGCGATTGGTGATATGCGACCACAGGAACAATTGGAGCAAGATCAACCTTCTTCCTCATCAATGGTGCATCCCCCAACTCAAAACGATGAACAGGTTCATCAAGAGGAGTGTGATCAAGGGGGAGCACAAGATGATCATGTGTTGGAGGAAGAAGCACAACCGGCACCTCCAACCCAAGTTCGAGCAATGATTCAAAGGGATCATCCCGTCGACCAAATTCTGGGTGACATTAGCAAGGGAGTAACTACTCGATCTCGATTAGTTAACTTTTGTGAGCATTACTCCTTTGTCTCTTCTATTGAGCCTTTCAGGGTAGAGGAGGCCTTGCTAGATCCGGACTGGGTATTGGCCATGCAGGAGGAGCTCAACAACTTCAAGAGAAATGAAGTTTGGACGCTGGTGCCTCGTCCCAAGCAAAATGTTGTGGGAACCAAGTGGGTGTTCCGCAACAAACAAGACGAGCACGGGGTGGTGACAAGGAACAAGGCTAGACTTGTGGCAAAAGGTTATGCCCAAGTCGCAGGTTTGGACTTTGAGGAGACTTTTGCTCCTGTGGCTAGGCTAGAATCAATTCGTATCTTGCTAGCATATGCCGCTCACCATTCCTTCAGGTTGTTCCAAATGGATGTGAAGAGCGCTTTCCTCAACGGGCCGATCAAGGAGGAGGTGTATGTGGAGCAACCCCGTGGCTTAGAGGATGAACGGTACCCCGACCACGTGTGTAAGCTCTCTAAGGCGCTGTCACACCCGGTTTTAGAAGGCAAACCGAATGCGAACCATGTACGTGCCAGGATCAGTTATTCACGTACACAGCAGTTACATAACATGGACATCATCACACAGTGCTCAAAATAGTATTAAAAGGGAATAATAGTTGATTACATCATGCGTCTGAGACGTCCATATAGTTCTTACAATAAATCAAAGTGCGGAAAAGAAACGTAGATAACTGCGGCCTTCACAGGCAGCCGACTGGGGGTTGCCGCTAACCCACACCTAGAACTCGTCGTAGTCTTGGAACTCCTGGAAGTCTCCTTCCACAGCTTCATCTTCGCCTGAGCAGTGGTTGCAATGCTGACAACCTGGGGGGGGGGTTTGGTGTGTAGAGCAAGGGTGAGTACACATCAACATACTCAGCAAGTATCCTGTTTGGCTGTAGTGGACTAGCTTTATGTGGGGATAAGTCAAGCAGTTGCTTTTAGTTGGTCAGATTATTACTTACTAGTAGAAAGCCAAGTTTTAGCATTAACCCAAGTTATTAACCCGATGTACCCTTTCCAAACGGAAAGAATACCACTTACCAGCACCATAGTCATAACCAAAACCATCAATCTCATAACCACCTGTACCAAAGTATCACTGATCAAGTACCACTAATCACTGGAGCTCCCTTGGCCGCTCATAACCGTGAGCACGGCTGATATATCAGTTTTCAAACACTCTGCAGAGGTTGTGCACTTTACCCACAAGCCGTGATTCCCATTCTGCCCGGAGATCATGACTCTCCATTGATCACTACCAAGGTGACCCAGCAGGGCATCACTACGTAGCCTTTACAAAGATTCCCCGGGGCTGTAGCCACCCGTTAGGTTTCCTAAATGTACCGCACTCCTCCCCAAGGGACAAATCAACCTTGGCAGAGCGAGCCGCATACACCGAGCCCCATTGACGGCACAACGACTAAGTGAACTACACCCCGGATCCTCTAATTATTCAGCTAAGGGCACCCCATTCTACCCTCATGGTTGCACTGTTTTCCCGGGCGGTCATCCATAGAACAGGTCCTTACGGAGAGGCACTCGAGAAACCACTCGAGCCCCCTTGAAGGTCACAAGTACAACATCATAATAAGAGAAGGGAAAACAGCGTATCATAGATAATCTCATCATGTTCATTGATTAGAGTTTGAGCAATAGCATAGAGCTAAACAGTAATAATCCAACCCAAATAGGTAATCAAGGACAGGGATAACAAAAGCTAGTCAAACCTTAGGTATAAATATGTAAAGCGGGAGGTGAATTAAAGAATGAATAGGACAGAGATAGGTCAAGGGACACTTGCCTCCACCAACCGACTGCTGCTCAGGGGCTTCTCCCGCGAGTTCCTCGGGCTCTTCAACCGGATCGTTCTCTATGCGAGCGCAAACATACATACATCCACATATTTAATACAAAAGAACAGTACACCATACAATAGAATGCAATAAGTAAACAGACGTTCTACGCGGGCTCGCGAGTACGGTTAAGAGAGAAAGAGGAAAAGACAGTCGAGAAACGATCACGTTACATGATTATAAATTAACTACTCGCTTAATGGAAGGAAATTTAATGTAGACACTATGTTTAGCGTAAAGTAAAGTCTTGTTTCATGTCTAATTATTATAAGCAGGTGGAGATAAACAAAAAGATGGTCGCGTGGCGAGACGCGCGACAAAGCTCTCTAAAACAAATTAAGAAGTTAACGACTCGTCGCGCGACCGAGCAAGCAACGAGACACTTCGCCTTAGTTACGAGGAGACGTTAAGCGTCGCGCGACGAAGCGCACGACGGCATACGTCGACTAAACTGAGTCCAAAGTGGAACGTCGCGTGAATACACACGCGGCGTTACACCTTAAACAACCTGAAACAAAAAATGGATCGTCGCGCGACGAAGCGCACGACGCAACACAAGATAGAATCTGAATTTAGACAAATCCGTCACGCGGCGAAGCGCGCGACGCAACACGCTAATTAACGAATAATCACCGCGAGCGAAGATACGGTCGGGCGAGCGAAGATACGGTCGGGCGAGGCCGGGACGGGGGAACGGGCGGGCGAGCTGGGGCCAGGGCGGTTGAACCGGCCAGGGGGGCGGTTGAACCGGCCAGGGGCGGCCGAGGCCGGGCGGGCACGGGGGCGGCCGAGCCGGGCGGGCACGGGGCAGGGTGCGGGGGCGGCCGAGCCGGCCATGGAGGCCGAGCTGGGTGGCGGGATCGCCACCGTGCGCGGGGGAGGGGCGGGGAGCGCCGCCGGGCGGGCAGGGGCGAGCGGGCGCCGCCGCGGGCGAGCAGGGGCGGGCGAGCGCCGCCGCGGGCCAGGGGAGGGCGGGCGCCGCCACGCGGGGCCGGGCAGGGGGCGGGCGGGATCGCCGCCGCGGGGAGGGGCAGGGGGCGGGCGCCGCCGCGCCGGGGAGGGGTCGAGCGGGGGGGGGGGGGGGGGGAGGCCGGGGACGGGGAGCCGAGTGCCGCCGCGGGAGGGAGGCCGGGCGGGCGAGCCGGGGGCGGGCGCCGAGCGCCGCCGCGGGGAGGGCGAGCGGGCGGGCCGAGCGCCGCCGCGGGAGGGGCCGAGCGGGCGGGCAGGGGCGCCGCCGCGGGGAGGGGCCGAGCGGGCGGGCAGGGGCGCCGCCGCGCCGGGCAGGGACGGGGTCGGGCGCGGGCAGGGGGAAGAGGGAGGGTGCGCGCGCGGGGGAGAAGAGGAGGGAGAGAGAGAGAGAGAGGAGAAGGGGAGGGGAGGGGAGCTCACCTCGGGGTCCAAAATCCGGTGATCGTCGTCTCCAAATCCTAGGGCACCACGGGGAGAGAGAGGTGGAAGAGGGAGAGGAGAGGTTGTTGCGCGGGAGATCCAAATGAGAGAGAGGGGAGGGGGGGCGCATGGGGGGTTTGGGCGCCAGGGGCGCGCAGGCCGGGGCGGGCCGGGCCGGTTGGGCTGGACTAGATTGGGCTGGGCCGGGCCACTTCGCGGATCGAAAACCCACGACGAGCGCGACCACTAAACGGAATTAAATCGCGAACCGAAATCCGGAACGGAACGAGACGAACACTCATCATCAGACAAAGAAATGTGCTTCGGCATGATGCAACACCCATGACACTTAGGTTTTGGTTTATACATGACACGGACACATGCCGCTATACTGGTTTGAAATTGGGAAGAAGGAGCAAACGGGGAAAGAGAAAAGAGAGTAACGCCCGAATTTGGTGAGAGAAAAGAAGAAAAAATTCTACCCCCAAATTCAGGGCGTTACAAACCTATCCCCCTTAAAAGAATCTCGCCCTCGAGATTCAGGGTTGGCTAGCAAAGAGCTCAGGGTATTTAGCCATCAGATCATCTTCACGCTCCCAGGTTGCTTCTTCTTCAGAGTGATGATTCCATTTGACCTTGCACATTCTGATGGTCTTCCTTCGGGTGACTCTGTCTGCAATCTCAAGGATTTGCACTGGCTTCTCAACGTAGGTCAAGTCCTCCTGGACTTCAAGACCTTCCACTGGCAACTGCTCTTCTGGCACACACAAGCACATCTTCAACTGAGACACATGAAAGACATCATGCACAGCAGACAAATTCTCGGGCAAACTGAGCTGATAGGCCACTTCTCCACGTCTTGCAAGAATCTGATACGGACCAATGTAGCGGGGTGCTAGCTTGCCTTTCACTCCGAATCTTCTGACTCCTCTGATCGGTGACACTTTCAGATAGACAAAGTCTCCGACTTCAAAACTCAGCTCTCTTCTTCTTGTGTCTGCATAGCTTTGCTGCCTCGATTGCGCTATCTTCAGATTCTCTCGGACCATCTTGATGTTCTCTTCGGCTTCAAGCAAAATGTCTGGCCCAAACACTTGCTTCTCTCCAGGCCGATCCCATTGCAACGGAGTTCTGCAACTCCTTCCATAGAGCGCCTGAAATGGTGACATCTTCAAACTGGCCTGGTAACTGTTGTTATAGGAAAACTCTGCATAAGGCAATCTCCTATCCCATCCGGACTGATCTTGCAACGCACAGGCTCTCAACATGTCTTCAAGAATTTGATTGGTCCTTTCGGTCTGACCATCCGTCTGCGGATGATAAGCTGAACTGAAATTCAGATGCGTGCCCAAGGCTTCATGCAACTGCTGCCAGAAATGAGAGGTGAACTGCGTTCCTCTGTCTGACACTATCTTCTTTGGCACACCATGAAGACAAACGATCCGAGACATATACAACTCTGCCAATACGGCACTGCTATAGTTGGTCTTGACAGGTATGAAGTGGGCTGACTTGGTCAAGCGGTCCACTACTACCCAAATGGAATCGTAGCCGGCTCGAGTGCGAGGCAATCCGACTATGAAATCCATACCAATTTCATCCCATTTCCACTGAGGGATCTGCAACGGTTGCAACAATCCAGCAGGTCTCTGGTGCTCTGCCTTAATTCTTCGACAACTATCGCACATAGCCACATGCTCTGCGATTTCCCTCTTCATTCCGTACCACCAGAATTTCTTCTTCAGATCCTGATACATCTTCTCACTGCCAGGGTGAATCGAATAGGTTGTCTCATGAGCTTCCTTAAGGATCAACTCCCGAATAGACTGGACATTGGGAACACACAAGCGGTCTTTGAACCATATCACGCCTTCTGCATCCTTTCGAAAATCTTTGCCTTTGCCATCTAGAATCAGTCGCCGGATCTCACTGATTTTCTCATCATTCTTCTGCGCTTCTTTGATTTCGCGCTCCAAGGTAGGTTCCAACTCAACTGTGACTCCTCGAGAATTGTTCAGAAATCCGAGACTCAATCTGTCAAACTCCTTGGCCAACTCATAAGGCATCAGACGAGCAACCATCAGATTGACTTGACTCTTTCTGCTCAAAGCATCTGCCACTACGTTTGCTTTGCCTGGATGGTAATGAATCTCCAACTCATAGTCTTTGATCAACTCTAACCATCTTCGTTGCCTCATGTTCAACTCTGACTGAGTGAATATATACTTCAGACTCTTATGATCTGTGTAAACATCACATTTCTGTCCATACAGATAGTGCCTCCATGACTTCAGTGCATGAACCACTACTGCCAACTCTAGGTCATGGATTGGGTAGTTCTTCTCATGAACCTTCAACTGTCGGGACGAGTAAGCCACAACTCTTCCCTCTTGCATCAACACGCATCACAAACCTGTGTAACAAGCATCACAATACACCAAAAAGGGCTTGTGCACATCAGGCAAGACTAGGACAGGCGCTGTAGTCAACTTCTCTTTCAGCGCTTCAAAGGCCTCTTGGCATTTCTGGGTCCACTTGAACTCAACTTTGTTGCCTAGCAACGCTGTCATTGGTTTCGCAATCTTCGAAAACCCTTCAATGAATCGTCGATAATATCCGGCCATTCCAATGAAGCTCTTGATTCCTCGAGCATCTGTTGGCGCTTTCCAGTTCAAAATGTCTGCCACTTTCTTCAGATCCACAGCCAATCCTTCTTTGTTGATTATGTGACCCAAGAACAGGACTTCATTGATCCAGAACTCACACTTGCTCAACTTTGCATACAACTGGTGCTCTCGCAATCTCTGCAATACCATCTTCAAATGATCTACGTGCTCTTCTTCACTTTGAGAATAAACCAGAATGTCATCAATGAATACCACCACAAACTTATCGAGATAATCCATGAATACACTGTTCATCAAGTTCATGAAGAACGCTGGCGCATTGGTCAAACCAAAAGACATCACTGTGAACCCATACAAACCATACTTGGAAATGAATGCCGTCTTCGGAATGTCCGAAGGTCGGATCCTGAGCTGATGATAACCTGACCTCAGATCAATCTTGGAGAACACACTGGCTCCTCTCAATTGGTCGAACAGATCTTCTATTCTGGGCAAAGGATACTTGTTCTTGATCGTGACCTCATTCAAAGCTCGATAATCAATACACATCCTCTTGGTGCCATCTTTCTTTTCCACAAATAGGACAGGGGCGGCCCAAGGTGAGGTGCTTGGCCGGATGTAACCTTTCTCTGACAGCTCATCAATTTGCTTCTTAAGTTCATCCAACTCTGGTCCGGATATTCTGTAAGCTCTCTTGAAGATAGGGGCGGTTCCAGGAAGAAGCTCTATGGCAAACTCAACTTTCCGCTCTGGTGGCATACCCGGTAAGTCCTTTGGAAACACATCCGAGAACTCGGACACAACCTTGATCCTCTCGATTGGGTCTGCTTTACTGCTATCAATAGCTATCTGATAACAACTTCCTTTCTTTGGCTCAGGCGGGACTAACTCGGTCACCACTTCCTCTCCAAGTGGAGACACCAACTTGATTGTCCTTTTATCACAGCTGATAACTGCCTGATACTTATCTAGCCAATTCATCCCTAGGATGACATCTATTCCCTGAGTACCCATTACTATAAGGTTGGCGGGAAATGCTATCCCCCTTATTTCCACACTTATATTCAAACAAATGCTATCGGCTCGAATTCTACCACCGGCTGAGTCAATTTGAATGGGGGTTGACATGGTAGTAATTGGAAGATTATGTGCTTCTACCCATGATGCAGTAATGAAAGAATGCGTTGCTCCAGTATCAAATAACACTTCTGCAATATGGGAGTCGACTGGGAACATACCTACTATCATGCCGGGGGTCTCCTGAACTGCTTCAGCCTCCAAGTGGTTCAGTCTTCCATGATTATAGCGCGGCTGAGGGCGATTGCCTGCTCGAGACTGAGGCACATTCTGCTTTGCTGGGGCATTGGGGCCTGACTGCTGCTGGGCTGCCTTCTTCGGACATTGCATCACCCAGTGGCCTTGCCCTCCACAGTGGAAACATGCTCTGTTTCCAACCTGAGCTGGTGCTGCCTGACTGTTCTGCTGGTTTGCTGGGGCAGGAAGACGAGGTGCCTGCTGATTCTGCCTCTGAAATTGACCTCCTGACTGATTGTTCTGACGGTTCTGGTACTGATGCTGAGGATACTGCCTTTGGAACTGCTGATGCTGCTGAGGTGGACGCTGGTTTTGCCTGAACTGCTGAGGTTGATTGCCTGAGAAACGAGGACGATTGCTGCTTCCAGGCTGGGGTCCACTGATCTTGCGCTTACGATCTTCCATCTCCTTACGTTTCCTTTCTGTCATGATTGCTCTGTCAATCAGGTGCTGGAATGTCGGGAAAGTGTGATTCATCAGTTGGTACTGCAGAGGGTCAACCAAGCCTCTCAGGAAACGGTATTGTCGCTTGGCATCGGTGTTGACATCTTTAGGAGCATAGCGAGACAATTGCAGAAATCTGTCTCGGTATTCACTGACAGACGATGACCCTTGCTTGAGAGCCAGGAACTCCTCTTTCTTCACTGTCATCAGACCTGCAGGAACATGGTACTGACGAAAGCTACTTCTGAACTCTTCCCAAGTGATGGCGTCAGGGTGGGCATGGGTGGCGAGGTAAGACTCCCACCATGACTGGGCTGCTCCTCTCAACAGACGGGGACCATACAAGACTTTCTCCCTGTCATCGCACTGAGCGGTGTGCAACTCCCGCTCCACAGTGCGCAGCCAATCTTCAGCATCCATGGGGTCAGAAGAATGAGCGAACGTTGGTGGATGACCTCTCATGAATTCAGCACGCTTGTCTCTAGGCATCTGAGGCATCTGAGGCTGAGGTGGGGCCTGCTGTTGTTGTTGCTGCTGCTGCTGAATGGCGGCCAAAGTCTGACCGATGGCTTGAACTGCCTGAGTCTGCATCAGAAACATCTGCTCGATGGACATCGGGGGCGGGGGCGGCAGGTGCTACTGCTGGGGCACCTCATCCTGCGGAGCGGCTCGCTCCTGTTGAGCACGCCTTCCTTCTCTGCGCCTGTTCTCTGACATCTGCAGAATGCAACCACACATCAGAACTGATCTGGCAAATCTTGCAGCATAAGGAAAGAGAATAGAATTCTTCAACAGCACTGAACAGATGAGCATCTTCACTGATCTCCAACACAGACCACACAGCTTCTCAGATAAAGAGGAAAGTGGAATAAAAGGTTTCCCAACTATATAACTAACTTTATTAACATAATAGGTAAACCAAAATGCAGGGGATACCCACACTCTGGTGACAATCATTACAAAGATCCAAACCAAACATAGTTCATCATGACAAACATAAATGCACAGGATATAGCAAACTACCCTGTCTAACTAAGACTAACTAAGACCGAGACTAACGCTAAGACTGAAGCTTCTATGTATATATTTCGTATTAATTACAAGATCCAACTCTAACGATCTATGGTTCTAGATTTATCTTGGTCTTGCAGTCGGGGTTGCCATAAGACTGGTGTCCACGCTGAGGTGAGCGGTACGGGTGCTGAGTCCCGACGGGAGCGGGGGAACCACCATCCAGGTGACGACGTTCCGCGCGCTCAGCCCGCAGCAGGGCGATCTCAGCACGAGCCCTACTCAGCTCGTCTAATGCATGGTCCAGCTCCGTGTTTAGCACGGCGGCTAGGTTGACTGTGCTGCTCAACCTAGGATTGCCCTCACCGACAGGTGAGACAATCACGCCTCCTGTGCTGCCGGATGGACGGCGGGGGTAATACTTCAGGTCGAGACCGTCAGCTGCCCCACCGAAAACCAAGCAGTAGTGCGAAAGCGCACGCCGTGCAGCATCTTGCATGGCTGCCTCAGCTGAGTCCCGCTCAGAGATAGAATAGTGCTCTGAGCAGACCTCAGCACCCTGGAGACTGTTCTCCGGACAGCGCACCAAGCAGGTTGCCTCCCAGCGGTCCGGGTAGACCCCGCGACTGTGCTGGTAGACCACACAGCGATACTCGACGGACCAAGTATGCCGGTCAAATGCCCGACGTAGCAGGGTGTCGAGCGCATCGTGGAAGTGACACCCGCGAGCAGCGTCGCGAGTGATGGGTCGAGCAACCCATCCTTCCGGCTCAAGGTTAGCAGAGAAGTCGGTGTCGTGGCTTGAGCTGTCGTCGCCTCCTCCGTCGTCTGGGTCTCCTCCAGCAGCTACTCCAGAAGCTGGGACGCCCAGTGGTGGTGCAGGGGGCGGCTCCAGAGGAAGCACAGGGGAGCAGCTCCTCACAGACTCTATCTCCTGGTGGAGCGAGAAAGAAGAGCCCTGCTGCTCCTGTCGTCGATGTTCCTGCTCCTCATGCAGGCGGTGGTGCAGTCTCTACAAGTGGCTGGACTGTCCGGCCACGGGACGGCGAAGCGGACGCTCAGCAAGGCGGGAGGGTAAGAAGGGGATGACTGACTTTCGTGCAGTGTGTCTAAGTCGAGCCATCTATAAAAGACATCGCAAGCAAAAGGGTGAGAACAGAATTAATAGGACCAGCAAATAATGAATCATGAGTGAATGAAGGATTAGAATAAAACATGATTTTCAGCAAGGTATAATGTATAGTAGAACATAGGTTTGGTCGGTATGACCAACTTTTGAAGGGATATCAAAGTCAAGGCAGAGACAGAGGTCTATAGTCCTTAGAACGACCATTCTACTCTAGGTTAGCGGTCCAACAGTCAGCACGACTTTGATACCACTTATGTCACACCCGGTTTTAGAAGGCAAACCGAATGCGAACCATGTACGTGCCAGGATCAGTTATTCACGTACACAGCAGTTACATAACATGGACATCATCACACAGTGCTCAAAATAGTATTAAAAGGGAATAATAGTTGATTACATCATGCGTCTGAGACGTCAATATAGTTCTTACAATAAATCAAAGTGCAGAAAAGAAACGTAGATAACTGCGGCCTTCACAGGCAGCCGACTGGGGGTTGCCGCTAACCCACACCTAGAACTCGTCGTAGTCTTGGAACTCCTGGAAGTCTCCTTCCACAGCTTCATCTTCGCCTGAGCAGTGGTTGCAATGCTGACAACCTGGGGGGGGGGTTTGGTGTGTAGAGCAAGGGTGAGTACACATCAACATACTCAGCAAGTATCCTGTTTGGCTGTAGTGGACTAGCTTTATGTGGGGATAAGTCAAGCAGTTGCTTTTAGTTGGTCAGATTATTACTTACTAGTAGAAAGCCAAGTTTTAGCATTAACCCAAGTTATTAACCCGATGTACCCTTTCCAAACGGAAAGAATACCACTTACCAGCACCATAGTCATAACCAAAACCATCAATCTCATAACCACCTGTACCAAAGTATCACTGATCAAGTACCACTAATCACTGGAGCTCCCTTGGCCGCTCATAACCGTGAGCACGGCTGATATATCAGTTTTCAAACACTCTGCAGAGGTTGTGCACTTTACCCACAAGCCGTGATTCCCATTCTGCCCGGAGATCATGACTCTCCATTGATCACTACCAAGGTGACCCAGCAGGGCATCACTACGTAGCCTTTACAAAGATTCCCCGGGGCTGTAGCCACCCATTAGGTTTCCTAAATGTACCGCACTCCTCCCCAAGGGACAAATCAACCTTGGCAGAGCGAGCCGCATACACCGAGCCCCATTGACGGCACGACGGCTAAGTGAACTACACCCCGGATCCTCTAATTATTCAGCTAAGGGCACCCCATTCTACCCTCATGGTTGCACTGTTTTCCCGGGCGGTCATCCATAGAACAGGTCCTTACGGAGAGGCACTCGAGAAACCACTCGAGCCCCCTTGAAGGTCACAAGTACAACATCATAATAAGAGAAGGGAAAACAGCGTATCATAGATAATCTCATCATGTTCATTGATTAGAGTTTGAGCAATAGCATAGAGCTAAACAGTAATAATCCAACCCAAATAGGTAATCAAGGACAGGGATAACAAAAGCTAGTCAAACCTTAGGTATAAATATGTAAAGCGGGAGGTGAATTAAAGAATGAATAGGACAGAGATAGGTCAAGGGACACTTGCCTCCACCAACCGACTGCTGCTCAAGGGCTTCTCCCGCGAGTTCCTCGGGCTCTTCAACCGGATCGTTCTCTATGCGAGCGCAAACATACATACATCCACATATTTAATACAAAAGAACAGTACACCATACAATAGAATGCAATAAGTAAACAGACGTTCTACGCGGGCTCGCGAGTACGGTTAAGAGAGAAAGAGGAAAAGACAGTCGAGAAACGATCACGTTACATGATTATAAATTAACTACTCGCTTAATGGAAGGAAATTTAATGTAGACACTATGTTTAGCGTAAAGTAAAGTCATGTTTCATGTCTAATTATTATAAGCAGGTGGAGATAAACAAAAAGATGGTCGCGTGGCGAGACGCGCGACAAAGCTCTCTAAAACAAATTAAGAAGTTAACGACTCGTCGCGCGACCGAGCACGCAACGAGACACTTCGCCTTAGTTACGAGGAGACGTTAAGCGTCGCGCGACGAAGCGCACGACGACATACGTCGACTAAACTGAGTCCAAAGTGGAACGTCGCGTGAATACACACGCGGCGTTACACCTTAAACAACCTGAAACAAAAAATGGATCGTCGCG
Organism: Zea mays; assembly: GCF_902167145.1. Lineage (NCBI taxonomy): Eukaryota > Viridiplantae > Streptophyta > Magnoliopsida > Poales > Poaceae > Zea > Zea mays. The sequence goes on from NC_050104.1 coordinate 129,194,189, forward strand.
CGACGAAGCGCACGACGCAACACAAGATAGAATCTGAATTTAGACAAATCCGTCGCGCGGCGAAGCGCGCGACGCAACACGCTAATTAACGAATAATCACCGCGAGCGCGGGCGAGCGAAGATACGGTCGGGCGAGGCCGGGACGGGGGAACGGGCGGGCGAGCTGGGGCCAGGGCGGTTGAACCGGCCAGGGGGGCGGTTGAACCGGCCAGGGGCGGCCGAGGCCGGGCGGGCACGGGGGCGGCCGAGCCGGGCGGGCATGGGGCAGGGTGCGGGGGCGGCCGAGCCGGCCATGGCGGCCGAGCTGGGTGGCGGGATCGCCACCGCGCGCGGGGGAGGGGCGGGGAGCGCCGCCGGGCGGGCAGGGGCGAGCGGGCGCCGCCGCGGGCGAGCAGGGGCGGGCGAGCGCCGCCGCGGGCCAGGGGAGGGCGGGCGCCGCCACGCGGGGCCGGGCAGGGGGCGGGCGTGATCGCCGCCGCGGGGAGGGGCAGGGGGCGGGCGCCGCCGCGCCGGGGAGGGGTCGAGCGGGGGGGGGAAGGCCAGGGACGGGGAGCCGAGCGCCGCCGCGGGAGGGAGGCCGGGCGGGCGAGCCGGGGGCGGGCGCCGAGCGCCGCCGCGGGGAGGGCGAGCGGGCGGGCCGAGCGCCGCCGCGGGAGGGGCCGAGCGGGCGGGCAGGGGCGCCGCCGCGGGGAGGGGCCGAGCGGGCGGGCAGGGGCGCCGCCGCGCCGGGCAGGGACGGGGTCGGGCGCGGGCAGGGGGAAGAGGGAGGGTGCGCGCGCGGGGGAGAAGAGGAGGGAGAGAGAGAGAGAGGAGAAGGGGAGGGGAGGGGAGCTCACCTCGGGGTCCAAAATCCGGTGATCGTCGTCTCCAAATCCTAGGGCACCACGGGGAGAGAGAGGTGGAAGAGGGAGAGGAGAGGTTGTTGCGCGGGAGATCCAAATGAGAGAGAGAGAGGGGAGGGGGGGGGGCGCATGGGGGGTTTGGGCGCCAGGGGCGCGCAGGCCGGGGCGGGCCGGGCCGGCTGGGCTGGACTAGATTGGGCTGGGCCGGGCCACTTCGCGGATCGAAAACCCACGACGAGCGCGACCACTAAACGGAATTAAATCGCGAACCGAAATCCGGAACGGAACGAGACGAACACTCATCATCAGACAAAGAAATGTGCTTCGGCATGATGCAACACCCATGACACTTAGGTTTTGGTTTATACATGACACGGACACATGCCGCTATACTGGTTTGAAATTGGGAAGAAGGAGCAAACGGGGAAAGAGAAAAGAGAGTAACGCCCGAATTTGGTGAGAGAAAAGAAGAAAAAATTCTACCCCCAAATTCAGGGCGTTACAGGCGCTCTATGGACTTAAGCAAGCCCCAAGAGCTTGGTATGAATGCCGTAGAGACTTTCTAATTGTTAATGCTTTCAAGGTTGGGCAAGCCGATCCAACTCTTTTTACTAAGACATGTGATGGTGATTTGTTTGTGTGCCAAATTTATGTCGATGACATAATATTTGGTTCTACTAACCAAAAGTCTTGTGAAGAGTTTAGCAGGGTAATGACACAGAAATTCGAGATGTTGATGATGGGCGAGTTGAACTACTTCCTTGGGTTCCAAGTGAAGCAACTCAAGGACGGCACCTTCATCTCCCAAACAAAGTACACGCAAGATCTGCTAAAGCAGTTTGGGATGAAGGACGCCAAGCCCGCAAAGACTCTGATGGGGACCGACGGACACACCGACCTCAACAAAGGAGGTAAGTCCGTTGATCAAAAAGCATACCGGTCAATGATAGGGTCTTTACTTTATTTATGTGCTAGTAGACCGGATATTATGCTTAGCGTATGCATGTGTGCTAGATTTCAATCCGATCCTAAGGAGTGTCACTTAGTGGCGGTAAAGCGAATTCTTAGATATTTGGTTGCTACGCCTTGCTTCGGGCTCTGGTATCTAAAGGGGTCTACCTTTGACTTGGTTGGATACTCAGATTCCGACTATGCTGGATGTAAGGTCGATAGGAAGAGTACATCAGGGACGTGCCAATTCTTAGGAAGGTCCCTGGTGTCGTGGAACTCTAAGAAACAAACCTCCGTTGCCCTATCCACCGCTGAGGCCGAGTATGTTGCCACAGGACAGTGTTGCGCGCAACTACTTTGGATGAGGCAAACCCTTCGGGACTTTGGCTACAATCTGAGCAAAGTCCCACTCCTATGTGACAATGAGAGTGCTATCCGCATGGCGGAAAATCCTGTTGAACACAGCCGCACAAAGCACATTGACATCCGGCATCACTTTCTGAGAGACCACCAGCAAAGGGGAGATATCGAAGTGTTTCATGTTAGCACCGAGAACCAGCTAGCCGATATCTTTACCAATTCTCTAGATGAGAAGACCTTTTGCAGGCTGCGTAGTGAGCTAAATGTCTTAGATTCGCGGAACTTGGATTGAATTGTAGCATACATGTGTTTATGCCTTTGATCATGTTCATTCTGCATTGTGTTGCTTATTATGGTGCTCAAGTTGTACAAGCACTCCCCGGACCTCACAAGTCCTTGTGCCAGTAATGCACATATTTAGGGGGAGATGTGTTACAACTTGACCCTTTGAGACTAACCATATGCTTGAGTTTGCTTGATTTAGTCTCGAAGGAGAATTGAAAGGGAAAAGGTGGACTTGGACCATGCAAGACTTCCACTGCACTCCAATGAAAAGAGTAACTTTTCCAAGTTCATCTTTAAACTCTTATTGCCTATTTGCTCTTAATTGAAGATTTTGGTGAGGCAATGGGGTTAAAGGGCCAAGATTGATCCCGTTTTGGTGCTTGATGCCAAAGGGGGAGAAAATAAAGGCCAAAGCGATAAATGGATCAGCTACCACTTGAGAGATTTTGAAAATAGTAGAATAGAACTTTTGGTTTGTCAAAAAAGTTTGTCAAAACTCTTTTGTTGTCAAAAGTTGGCTTCTTGTGGGGAGAAGTATTGATTATGGAAAAAGGGGGAGTTTTTTGAATTCTTGAATCAATTTCTCTTGGAATGACTCTCCCTATGTCTTAACATGTGTGTTTGACTTAGAGATAGAAATTTGGGTTTGGTTTGCAAAAACAAACCAAGTGGTGGCATAGAGTGATCCATATATGTCAAATTAAATCAAAACAATTTTGAATTCTTATTTTAATTGTTTTTGTACTTGTTCTACTTGCTCTATGTTGTGTTGGCATAAATCACCAAAAAGGGGGAGATTGAAAGGGAAATGTGCCCTTGGGCCATTTCTAAGTATTTTGGTGGTTTAGTGCCCAACACAAGTGCTCAAGTATAAAAAGGTGGACAAAGTACAAATCAAGGATAAAGGTATGTTTCTCAGACTTAGTACATTGTTTTATGGACTAATGTATTGTGTCTAAGTGCTGGAAACAGGAAAAATCCAATTGGAAATGTCTTGGCTCGAGCAACCAAGAATCTGCTGAGTCTGGGAGCACCGGACTGTCCGGTGGTGCACCGGACAGTGTCCGGTGCGCCAGGCTGGCTCGAGCGAAGTGGCCGCTCTCGGGAATTCACCAGCGACGTACGGCTAAAATTCACCGGACTGTCCGGTGTGCACCGGACTGTCCGATGAGCCAACGGTCGGCTGGGCCAACGGTCGGCCGCGCAATCTGCGCGAGACACGTGGCTGAGCCAACGGCTAGAAGATGGCACCGGACTGTCCGGTGCGCCAACGGCTCCAAGTCTGCCAACGGTCGGCTTCACTATTTAAGGAAGGAAATCAGGCACCGGACAGTGTCCGGTGTGCACCGGACTGTCCGGTGCCCCCGACGACAGAAGGCAAGAATGGCTTTCCAGTTTTGTGCTCAACGGCTCCTAGCTGCCTTGGGGCTATAAAAGGGACCCCTAGGCGCATGGAGCAGATAACCAAGCATCCTTTGAGCATTATTGATCACTCACACTTCATTCTTGCGCACTTGTTCAACATTCTAGTGATTTGAGCTCCGTTCTAGTGTGCTAGTCTCTTGAGCTCAAGTCTGGGTTTTGTGTGTGCGTATTCGCTGTGATCTTTGTGTCGCGTGTGAGTTGCTAATCCCTCCCTTGCTCCGTGATTCTTTGTGAACATCTTTTGTAAGGGCGAGAGGCTCCAAGCTGTGGAGATTCCTCGCAAGCGGGATTAAGAAAAGCAAAGCAACACCGTGGTATTCAAGTTGGTCTTTGGACCACTTGAGAGGGGTTGATTGCAACCCTCGTCCGTTGGGACACCACAATGTGGAGTAGGCAAGCGTTGGTCTTGGCCGAACCACAGGATAACCACTGTGCCATCTTTGTGATTGATATCTCTTGGTTATTGTGTTGTGTTGAGATTCTTCTCTAGCCACTTGGCAAATTACTGTGCTAACAATTAACCAAGTTTTGTGGCTTAAGTTTTTGAAGTTCTACAGGATCACCTATTCACCCCCCCTCTAGGTGCTCTCACCCTGCTCCCTGCAGCTTCAGCGAGCCATCAAAATACATCCGCCATACTTCTGCAGTTTCTAGGTTCTTTAGTACTTGTTGTTCAGTCCATTCTGATACGAAGTCAACCAATGCTTGGGTTTTAATGGCAGTGCGAGGTCGAAATTCGATGTCATGAGATCCCAGTTCGCAAGCCCACTTGGCTATTCGGCCAATGGCTTCCTTGTTGTGAAGGATGTCTCCTATCGGAAAACCAGTGACTACTATGACTTTGTGGTCATCAAAGTAGTGACGTAGCTTGCGGGCAGTTAGAAGTACTGCGTATAATAGCTTCTGAACTTGAGGATACTTTTTCTTTGAGGGACCCAGAACTTCACTGATGAAATAAATAGGATGTTGCACTGGGTAGGCATGTCCTTCTTCTGCTCGCTCGACTACCAACGCGGTGCTTACCACGTGAGTCGTGCAAGAGATATACAGCAGCAGATCTTCAGCCGGTTGAGTTGATGTGGCTCGCCGCGGTGGTTTCAGTACTGGTGGGGTTGTCAAGAATTTCTTCAGTGCATCTAGGGCTTCATGTGCTTCTGAAGTCCACTGAAACTTGTCCACCTTCTTGAGTAGCTTGTAAAATGGTAAACCTTTTTCTCCTAGCCTGGATATAAATCTGCTCAGGGCTGCCAAACATCCGGTAAGTCACTGAACCTTCTTTTGTGATTGTGGAGCTTCCATTTTCATGATAGCTTCAATCTTATCCGGATTAGCTTCAATTCCCCGGTGGCTGACAATAAATCCGAGTAGCTTCCCTGTCGGTACCCCAAAGACACATTTTTCGGGATTAAGCTTCCATCGATATCGCCGTAGACTATTGAAAACGAGCTGTAAGTCTTCGATGAAGTTTTCCGAGTTCTCTGTTTTGATTACCACGTCATCCACGTAGGCTTCCACACGCTTGCCCCAGTGATCGGCTAAGCTTGTTTGAATGGCTCTCTGATAAGTCGCTCCAGCGTTTTTGAGGCCAAACGACATGGAGGTATAACAGAAAGCACCGAAGGGAGTGATGAACGCTGTCTTTTCCTCGTCTTCCTTTGCCAGACTGATCTGATGGTATCCGGAATAGCAGTCCAGAAAAGACAGCACAGAACATCCGGCGGTGGAGTCTACCACCTGATCTATCCTAGGGAGCCCGAAGGGATCCTTTGGACAATGTTTGTTGAGATCTGTATAGTCGACGCACATGCGCCAATCCACTTTATTCTTTTTGAGTACAAGAACAGGGTTGGCTAACCACTCGGGATGTAACACTTCTCTAATGAACCCAGTCGCGATCAAGCGGGCCAGTTCAGCGCGAATGGCTTCTCTCTTGTCGGGCGTGAAACGACGTAATTTTTGCCGGATCGGCCTTGCCTGGGGGTAGACCTTCAGTTTGTGCTCGGCCAGTTCTCTCGGGACTCCCGGCATATCCGCAGGTTGCCATGCGAATACGTCTCGGTTGTCTTGCAGAAACTGGACGAGCGCGCCTTCCTATTTATCGTCCAGGCTGGAGCTGATGATGGCAGTCTTGCATTCATCAGCGAACCCCAGATTGATCCTTTTAGTTTCTTCAGTCGGCCGCATAGAGGTCGCGGCTTGAGCTTCGTTCGCCGGTGCTGTAAGGTCTTCCTCAGGCTTAGAGTTCGCCTGCGCTGAAGAAGTCGCCGACGGTTTGATGGTGAGGGCCGCTTGGATGGCCACTCGGAAACATTCTGCGGCACCTTGGAAGTCAGCGCGCACAGTTATGATTCCTTGTGGTCCTGGCATCTTCAATATCATGTACGTGTAATGCGGGATGGCCATGAACTTTGCCAATCCCGGCCTCCGATGATGGCGTTGTACCCGCAGTCGAAGTTTGCCACCTCGAACCTCAGGAACTCGGTTCTGTAGTTCTCCGGAGTTCCGAAGGTGACGGGCATGTAGATGTGGCCCAGCGGGTATTCCCCTTCAGTCGGCATGATGCCGAAGAAAGGCGTGTCTGACTCGCGGAGCTCTTTGAGGTGAACTCCCAAGCCTTGGAGTGTCCGGGGGAAGGTGACGTTGATGCTGCTCCCTCCGTCCACTAACACCTTCTTCACCCTGCTCTCTTGGATCACCGGATCGATGAGGAGCGGGTATTTGCCTGGGTGGTCGAAGTTGAGCCATTGATCTGCCCGAGTGAAGGTGATCGGGTGCTCCGACCACCGGTACGGAGCGGGAGGACCGGTGGTCGCCACCAATATCTAGCGATCGTTGAGCTTTTGTTGTCTTCTGTTCTCCTGCGATCCGTGTCCGCCGAAGATGACGTTGACCTCCCTGTCAATGCGTGGGAAGGCTCCTCCTTCCCCCTCCTCTTGCTGCTGGGGTTGTCGTGGCTCTTCCGGTCCTCCCCACGGTGGAGGAGGAGGTAGAGGTTGGAAAGGTCGACCGTGTCCGATGGAGTGCTTGAAGTCCCTGCAGTTCCGCAGGGTGTGGCACATGTCCTTGTGGTACGGGCACTGGGCGTCGAGGATGTCGTCCAGCGTGCGCTCGCCTCCGCGAGGTCCTCCCCGGGCGTGAGAGGCAGGTGGTCCGGCGGCGTGCACCTCTTCGCGAGGTCTTTTCTCCCAGCGTTTGTCGGGTTGCTGGTTCGCGTCGCGTCGTGGCGCTGCCGGTGCGGGCTTCGCTCCCCCGATGAGGTCCTGAGCTCGCTCGTCGGCGGTGATGTAGAGGTCGGCTTCTCGGAACAGCTGCTCGGAGGTAGTCGGCGCTTTCTGCAGTATGGCTCGGACGAAGACCGAGTCGTTGGATCCTCTGTAGAAGTCCTCGATCATGGCCGCCTCCGTGACCTCGGGGATGCGATTTCTCATGGTCTGGAACCTTTTGAGGTACGACCGGAGAGTTTCGTCCCCCCGGCGCTTGATGGATTTGAGGTCCCATGGTTGCGCTGGTTTGTTGGAGAGGGACTGAAAGTTGGCGGTGAAGCGTCGACTGAAGTCGCTCCAGTCGTCGATGCAGTGTCGAGGTAGATGTCGCAGCCATTGCAGTGCGTCTTGCCCGAGGACAATGGGTAAGTACGCAGTCATCAGGTCCTCGGATGCTCCGGCGTCTCGGGCGGCAGTGGTGTAGACGGCCAGCCAACCTCCTGGATCCTGCTTAGGTTCATATTTGTCGACATTGGATACCTTGAAGTTAGGGGGCCACTGAATGGCCCTAAGGCGTGGAGTAAGGGCTGTCACTCCACACGCGTCCTCCTGTCGTCGGGGATGATGTCTGTCCCGGGGAGGGGAGTAGTTGTTGTGGTTCCTCGACCGTCCCCTGGTAGTACCGCCAGTCGAGGCCGTTGCTGACTTGGTCCTGGTTGCCTGACTCCGAGCTGGGATGCCATGATCCCTGTCGTACTCCTCCCGGCGGCGGATCTCGTTCTCATGCCGTCGTTCACGCGAAGCGTTGATGGAGCTTCACGCGTCCCGACGACTGTTGATGGCGTGTCGTAGATCGTTCGGCGGGTGAGCGAGCGGTAGAAGATGGTTGGTTGCCTGGGTGAACAGTCGTCGATAGCCCTCAGCGTCGGGAGTCCGAGGGAGTCCATCAGCTATCCGAGCTAGTACTCCTCCGACTTCACTCGGCGTGTTCATGGCTCGGGCGAAGTCGGGGTTCAGGTTGCGACCGAAGAGTGGATTTTCCCAGCGCTGCCTTGCGTCTTGCTCGGCTTGTTCCTGAGCTCGTCGACGATCACGCCGTCGGGAGTTCCTTCGTTCTCTGAAGACGCGTTCCTCCGGAGTTTCTCCTATCTCCGAGACCTCGTCTCGCGAGACAGGTTGCTCCGGATCCCGTTCTCCGGCCTCGTGATGTCGTCGGATGTTTCGGCGCCGATTTCTTCGTCGACGGGACTCCCGCTGAGGTGGTTCTTCCCCAGGCGCGGTCGACTCGTCGTCGGAGACGGGAGGCGATTCCACTCTCTCGATGAAAAGAACGTCGGGGTAGAATGGCGCGGCTGTCGTGGCGATCTTCCTTCAGAGAGCTGGAGGTTGCGCTTCTCCGGTATTTTCGGAGTTTGTTGGAGGAGACTTCTTTTTTGGCGGATCTGCAATGCGGTGTAGAGTTCCCTCTTCGTCTGCTATGGATGAGATCGTTCCAAAGCAGAACATGGATCCGGGACGGAGGGTGATCTTGCTGTGGAAGGTGATGGCCATTGAGCTAGCTTAGATCGTCGACACACCCCCTACCTGGCGCGCCAGCTGTCGGTGTTTTGGGTCCGACCGCACACCCGGGGTTGCCCCTCAAGGTGTTTTAGGAGTAGGACGGTGTCGCCGACTGTAGCTAAATGGTTCGTGCCAGATGCACGAAGAACAATGGACAGTGTTTACAGGTTCGGGCCGCTTTGAGATGCGTAACACCCTACGTCCTGGCGAGTTTGCTTTGTATATGGGTTACAAGGTAGCTCTCTAAAGTGAGAACACAGAGAGTTGAGGTGGATGGCTGAGTAGTGGGATCGATCAATCTGAAAGGGTGCCCTCTAGGCCTTATATATTCGACCGTGGGGCGATACATGTGGATACGATAACAATGTACACCTACAAGATAGTGAACCGTTTTAGTCTATCTTCCTATGATTCTGCCGATTTATCCTCGCCTGGTTCCGTCGTACGGGGTTCCAGCGCGGGAAAGTCGGGTCTTCTGTTGCGGTCGCTTGCTCAACGCTGTGGGGCCGTCCGGGTTTGCGCCAACCCGGCCTTATGTCGATCTGCTTCACTGGTCCTTCCTCCCTAGGCCCATGAAGGAGTGACCTCACGGGTTATTGGGCCCTTGGGCCTTTCGTGAGGTCTTTTATCCTTCCAATGGACCCGGGGGATATCTGTCTCCCACACCCTCCGCTGCCGGAGAAGCCCTCTTGATCTATGTCGCCGCTACCACTCAGGTGGTCAGCGCCGCGATCGTGGTCGAGAGACGAGAAGAGGGGCACGCATTGCCCGTCCAGAGGCCGGTCTACTTCATCAGTGAAGTATTGTCTGAGACCAAAATCCGCTACCCGCAAATTCAGAAGCTACTGTACGCGGTAATTCTGACGCGGCGAAAGTTGCGACACTACTTTGAGTCTCATCCGGTGACTGTGGTGTCATCCTTCCCCCTGGGGGAGATCATCCAGTGCCGAGAGGCCTCGGGTAGGATTGCAAAGTGGGCGGTGGAGATCATGGGCGAGACTATCTCGTTCGCCCCTCGGAAGGCCATCAAGCCCCAAGTCTTGGCGAACTTTGTGGCTGAATGAGTCGACACCCAGCTTCCAGCAGCTCCGATCCAACCGGAACTCTGGACCATGTTTTTCGACGGGTCGTTAATGAAAACAGGAGCGGGCGCAGGCCTGCTCTTCATCTCACCCCTCGGGAAGCACCTCCGCTACGTGCTGTGCCTCCATTTCCCGGCGTCCAACAATGTGGCTGAGTACGAGGCTCTGGTTAACGGGTTGCGCATCGCCATCGAGCTAGGGGTCCGACGCCTTGACGCTCGTGGCGACTCGCAGCTTGTTATCGACCAAGTCATGAAGAACTCCCACTGCCGCGACCCGAAGATGGAAGCCTACTACGATGAGGTTCGGCGCCTGGAGGACAAGTTCTTCGGGCTCGAGCTCAACCACATCGCCCGACGATACAACGAGACCGCGGACGAGCTGGCGAAGATAGCCTCGGGGCGGACAACAGTCCCTCCGGACGTCTTCTCCCGAGACCTACATCAACCCTCAGTCAAGACCGACGACACGCCCGAGCCCGAGAAGGTCTCGGCCCTGCCCGAGGCGCCCTCGGCTCGGCCCGAGGCACCCTCGGCCCCCGAGGGTGAGGCACTAAGCATCGAGGAAGAGCGGAATGGGGTCCCGCCTAATCGAGACTGGCAGACCCCGTACCTGCAATATCTCCACCGAGGAGAGCTACCCCTCGACCGAGCCGAAGCTCGGCGACTGGCGCGGCGCGCCAAGTCGTTCGTCTTGCTGGGTGACGGGAAGGAGCTCTACCACCACAGCCCCTCAGGCATCCTCCAGCGATGCATATCCATCGCCGAAGGTCAGGAGTTATTGCAAGAAATACACTCAGGGGCTTGCGGTCACCACGCAACGCCTCGGGCCCTCGTTGGAAACGCATTCCGACAGGGTTTCTACTGGCCAACCGCGGTGGCCGATGCCACTAGGATTGTACGCACCTGCCAAGGGTGTCAATTCTACGCAAAGCAGACCCACCTGCCCGCTCAGGCTCTACAGACAATACCCATCACCTAGTCGTTTGTTGTGCGGGGTCTGGACCTCGTCTGTCCCTTGCAGAAGGCACCTGGGGGCTACACGCACCTGCTGGTCGCTATCGACAAATTCTCCAGGTGGATCGAGGTCCGACCCCTAAACAGCATCAGGTTCGAACAGGCGGTGGCGTTCTTCACCAACATCATCCATTGCTTTGGGGTCCCGAACTCCATCATCACCAACAACGGCACCCAGTTCACCGACAGAAAGTTCCTGGACTTCTGCGAGGATCACCATATCCGGGTGAACTGGGCCGTCGTAGCTCACCCCATGACGAATGGGCAAGTAGAGCGTGCCAACGGCATGATTCTGCAAGGACTCAAGCCGTGGATCTACAACGACCTCAACAAGTTCGGCAGGCGATGGATGAAGGAACTCCCCTCGGTGGTCTGGAGTCTGAGGACAACGCCGAGCCGAGCCACGGGCTTCACACCGTTTTTTCTAGTCTATGGGGCCGAGGCCATCTTGCCCACAAACTTAGAATACGGTTCCCCGAGGACGAGGGCGTACGACGACCGAAGCAATCGAACCAACCGAGAAGACTCACTGGACCAGCTGGAAGAGGCTCGGGACATGGCCTTACTACACTCGGCATGGTATCAGCAGTCCCTGCGACGCTACCACGCCCAAGGGGTTCGGTCCCGAGACCTCCAGGTGGGCGGCTTGGTGCTTCGGCTACGACAAGACGCCCGAGGGCGCCACAAGCTCACGCCTCTCTGGGAAGGGCCATTCATCATCGCCAAGATTTTGAAGCCCGGAACATACAAGCTGGCCAACAGTCAAGGCGAGGTCTACACCAACGCTTGGAACATCTGATAGCTACGTCGCTTCTACCCTTAAGATGTTTTAAAGTCGTTCATACACCTCGCTTACATACAAAGTCTAACCGTCAAGGAAGGGTCAGCCTTGCCTTGGCAAAGCCCGACCCTCCCTCGGGGGCTAGAAGGGGGGCACCCCCTCTGCGTCAAAATTTTCCTCGGAAAAAGTCTTTCTGCCAGAACGTCTTTCGTGCTTTTCGACTACTTCGAAAGTGGGATCCTGAAAACGACGGAGTACACGTAAGCAGGTAAGGCCGACCGAGCCGAGGGACTCCTACGCCTCCGGGATACGGATACCTCACTCATCACCTTCTGCGATAAGTAACTCACGCTCGGATAAGCGATTCCGCTGACCGAACAAGTCTTAATGCTCGAAAACTTTTCTACCGAAATGATTTTTCGTGCCTTCTCGACGATATCGATAACAGAATCCAACGGACGAGTAAGAGTACATGTAAGCGGCAAGGCCGACCGAGCCGAGGGACTCCTACGCCTCCGGGATACGGATACCTCACTCATCACCTTCCGTGAAAAGTAACTCTCGCTCGGACAAACAATTCTGTTACCGACAAATAAGTCCAGATACTCGGAACAAGGGGAAAAGAAACACAGCTTTACGACACGACGACGATATGTTTGGGCCTCAGCGGCCGCAAAAAACGTACGCACACTACAAGAAAAACTGCTCCTGCAGGATCAAACATCAGTGGGGGAGCAGCTGCACCCTCGGCGTCGACTCCACCTTCGGCGGAATCTGACCCGGCCTCGGACGGCAACACGGTCGGAGGATCTCCACCTCGAAGGAACCTGTCGGCACCACGCCTAGGCCATCGCCGCTAGGGTCTCCTCCGGGAACCCGGCCCGAGCAGACGGCTCAACCGGCCGCTCCGTAGCCTCAGCCAGCTGTCCCCCGAGGACATCAGCCCGGCTCATGGCCTCGGCAACACGACTCTGGCGTCGGTCCCGTCAGCGAACGACCTGGCCAGGCTCCGGCCAACGAAGCTTCTTTTCGAGCCAACTCTGCCTCTGTCCGTGCTGGCACCGCTGCCTCCGGCTCCGACTCAGGCTCATCGAAGAGCGGCCGAGGGTTCCTTTAACTAAGCAAGAGAAGCCTCGGGCGGCAAGGCTGACCGAGCCGAGGGACTCCTACGCCTCCGGGATACGGATACCTCACTCGTCACCTTCGCACGAGGCAACTCACACTTGGTTAAGCGGTTCAGTTAGCCGACAGGCGAGTCCTAGTGCTCGAAATGAGGAAACATGGCTTCACGCCAAAATACATATATGTTCAGGCCCCGACAGCCGCGATGAACAGACACCGGCACTCAAGGTGCCATTACAAACGGAACTCCGGTTCCACCCCAGCAGGTACAAGCAACCCCCCACATTGGAGGGCCTACGGGGCGACAAAGCCCCAGGTGGCTCGCCGCCGCCCACTCCGGCAGCAGCGACAACGACCTCCGCTCCGGGCGGCCAAACAGCAGCAGTGATGACCTCAGGGCAGACGCTGCTGTGGTAAGGCCCTCGCCCACGTCCCCACTCGAGGGGCGAGGACAAGCAGAAGGTCGTAGAGTCGGAGGTCAGTCCGCGGGTGGCTCTGACTATCTTGTCGGCGGAGAAACCTCTTCCGGCTGCCTCGGTGGGAGGTGGCACCGGAAGCAGCGCCAAAGCCGCTCAGGCCGGAGAGCCAGACACGCGGCAGCTGCCAGCGCCACGAACGGCGAACACCCTTCCCCCCGATCACTAAGGGAAGGAGCGGGCCGCTGCCCACATGGAGATAGGCCCCAACTCGGCGCACTCCCCTCCCCAGCACTGATGATGAACATCCTTGAAGCTGAGGGAGGGGCTGAGAGCACCTAGAGGGGGGGTGAATAGGTGATCCTGTGAAACTTAAGAACTTAAGCCACAAAAACTTGTTAAGTGTTAGCACAATAATCGCCAAGTGGCTAGAGAGGAGTCTTCAACCAAACACAATACCACAAGAGATCAAACCCAGAGATGACACAGTGGTTTATCCCGTGGTTCGGCCAAGACCAACGCTTGCCTACTCCACGTTGTGGCGTCCCAACGGATAAGGGTTGCAATCAACTCCTCTCAAGCGGTCCAAAGACCAACTTGAATACCACGGTGTTTTGCTTTGCCTTTCAATATCCCGTTTGCGAGGAATCTCCACAACTTGGAGCCTCTCGCCCTTACACTTGAGATTCTCAAAGAAATACGGAGTAAGGGAGGAACTAGCAACGCACACAAGACTCAAAATCAGAGCAACAGCACGCACACAAGTCGCAACAAGAGCTCGCAACACTACTCAATGAGTTCACAACTCAACAAGAGCTCTAGATGCTATCACAATGAACCAAATGCCCGGAATCGATGTCTTGGTGCTTAGGAATGTTGTAGGAATGCTTGGTGTTCTCCTCCATGCGCCTAGGGGTCTCTTTTATAGTCCCAAGGCAGCTAGGAGCCGTTGAGAGCAAATCTGGAAGGCCAATCTTGCCTTCTGTCGTCGGGTGCACCGGACAGTCCGGTGCACACCGGACACTGTCCGGTGCCCGATTTCCTTCCTAAAATGGCGCAGCCGACCGTTGCTGATCTGGGAGCCGTTGGCGCACCGGACATGTCCGGTGCACACCGGACATGTCCGGTGCACACCGGACAGTCCGGTGCCCCCTTCCGACCGTTGGCCCGGCCACGTGTCGCGCGCAGATTTCGCGGCTGACCGTTGGCCTGGCCGACCGTTGGCTCACCGGACAGTCCGGTGTACACCGGACAGTCCGGTGAATTTTAGCCGTACACCGTCGGCGAATTCCCGAGAGCGGCCACTTCACGCCGAGTCAGCCTGGCGCACCGGACACTGTCCGGTGCACCACCGGACAGTCCGGTGTGCCAGACTGAGCTGAGTCTTGGCTGTACACAGCCAAGCCTTTTTCACCTCTTTTCTTTTCTTCTTCTTTCTGTTTCTAACACTTAGACAAGTATATTAGTACACAAAACCAATGTAATAAGGCTTAGAAACATACCTTTACTCTTGATTTGCACTTTGTCTATCCATGAGCATAAATTCACATTTAAGCACTTGTGTTGGCACTCAATCACCAAAATACTTAGAAATGGCCCAAGGGCACATTTCCCTTTCAATCTCCCCCTTTTTGGTGATTTATGCCAACACAACATAAAGCAACTAGAACAAGTGCAATATCACTTCAAATAAAACTCAAATTTATTTTGATTCCATTTTGGCATATATGGATCATCCTTTGCCACCACTTGGTTTGTTTTTGCAAATCAAACTCAAATCTCTATCTCTAAGTCGAACACACATGTTGAAGCATAAAGAGAGTCATTCCAAAAGAGATTGATCAAAGATTTCAAAAACTCCCCCTATTTCCCATAATCAATACTTCTCTCCACAAGAGGCCAACTTTTGACAAAAGAAACAATGCAAGAGTTTTGACAAAACAAAAAGCTCTGTTTTACTATTTTCAAAATTTCTCAAGTGGTAGCTGATCCATTTATTGCTTTGGCCTTTATTTTCTCCCCCTTTGGCATCAAGCACCAAAACGGGATCAATCTTGGCCCTTTAACCCCATTGCCTCACCAAAATTTTCAATTAAGAGCAAATAGGCAATAAGAGTTAAAAGATGAACTTGGAAAAGTTACTCTTTTCATCGGAGTGCAGTGGAAGTCTTGCATGGTCCAAGTCCACCTTTTCCCTTTTAATTCTCCTTCGAGACTAAAACAAGCAAACTCAAGCATATGGTTAGTCTCAAAGGGTCAAGTTGTAACACATCTCCCCCTAAAACTGTGCATCACCTTGCAACGGACTTGTGAGGTCCAGGGAGTGTTTGTACAACTTGAGCACCATACTAAACAACAAAATACAAAAAGGAACATGATCAAAAGCATAAATACATGTATGCTACAATTCAACCCAAGTTCCGCGAATCTAAGACATTTAGCTCACTACGCAGCCTGCAAAAGGTCTTCTCATCTAGAGGCTTGGTAAAGATATCGGCTAGCTGGTTTTCGGTGCTAACATGAAACACTTCGATATCTCCCTTTTGCTGGTGGTCTCCCAAAAAGTGATGCCGGATGTCTATGTGCTTTGTGCGGCTGTGTTCAACAGGATTTTCCGCCATGCGGATAGAACTCTCATTATCACATAGGAGTGGGACTTTGCTCAGATTGTAGCCAAAGTCCCGAAGGGTTTGCCTCATCCAAAGTAGTTGCGCGCAACACTGCCCTGCGGCAACATACTCGGCCTCAGCGGTGGATAGGGCAACGGAGGTTTGTTTCTTAGAGTTCCATGACACCAGGGACCTTCCTAAGAATTGGCACGTCCCTGATGTACTCTTCCTAGCGACCTTACATCCAGCATAGTCGGAATCTGAGTATCCAACCAAGTCAAAGGTAGACCCCTTTGGATACCAGAGCCCGAAGCAAGGCGTAGCAACCAAATATCTAAGAATTCGCTTCACCGCCACTAAGTGACACTCCTTAGGATCGGATTGAAATCTAGCACACATGCATACGCTAAGCATAATATCCGGTCTACTAGCACATAAATAAAGTAAAGACCCTATCATTGACCGGTATGCTTTTTGATCAACGGACTTACCTCCTTTGTTGAGGTCGGTGTGTCCGTCGGTCCCCATCGGAGTCTTTGCGGGCTTGGCGTCCTTCATCCCAAACCGCTTCAGCAAGTCTTGCGTGTACTTCGTTTGAGAGATGAAGGTGCCATCCTTGAGTTGCTTCACTTGGAACCCAAGGAAGTAGTTCAACTCGCCCATCATAGACATCTCGAATTTCTGCGTCATCACCCTGCTAAACTCTTCACAAGACTTTTGGTTAGTAGAACCAAATATTATGTCATCGACATAAATTTGGCACACAAACAAATCACCATCACATGTCTTAGTAAAAAGAGTTGGATCGGCTTTCCCAACCTTGAAAGCATTAACAATTAGAAAGTCTCTAAGGCATTCATACCATGCTCTTGGGGCTTGCTTAAGTCCATAGAGCGCCTTAGAGAGCTTACACACGTGGTCGGGGTACCGTTCATCCTCGAAGCCAGGGGGTTGCTCCACATACACTTCCTCCTTGATCGGCCCGTTGAGGAAAGCGCTCTTCACATCCATTTGGAACAACCTGAAGGAATGGTGAGCGGCATATGCTAGCAAGATACGAATTGATTCTAGCCTAGCCACAGGAGCAAAAGTCTCCTCAAAGTCCAAACCTGCGACTTGGGCATAACCTTTTGCCACAAGTCTAGCCTTGTTCCTTGTCACCACCCCGTGCTCGTCTTGTTTGTTGCGGAACACCCACTTGGTTCCCACAACATTTTGCTTGGGACGAGGCACCAGCGTCCAAACTTCATTTCTCTTGAAGTTGTTGAGCTCCTCCTGCATGGCCAATACCCAGTCCGGATCTAGCAAGGCCTCCTCTACCCTGAAAGGCTCAATGGAAGAGACAAAGGAGTAATGCTCACAAAAATTAACTAATCGAGATCGAGTAGTTACTCCCTTGCTAATGTCACCCAAAATTTGGTCGACGGGATGATCCCTTTGAATCACTGCTCGAACTTGGGTTGGAGGTGCAGGTTGCGCTTCTTCCTCCATCACGTGATCATCTTGTGCTCCCCCTTGATCACTCGCCTCCTTTTGATGAACCTGTTCATCGTCTTGAGTTGGGGGAGGCACCGTTGTTGAGGAAGAAGGATGATCTCGTTTATCTTGTTCCTGTGGCGGCACTTCTCCAATCGCCATGGTTCGTATAGCTGCCGTCGGAACATCTTCTTCATCTACATCATCACAATCAACAACTTGCTCTCTTGGAGAGCCATTAGTCTCATCAAATACAACGTCGCTAGAGACTTCAACCAAACCCGATGATTTGTTGAAGACTCTATACGCCTTTGTATTTGAGTCATAACCTAACAAAAACCCTTCTACAGCTTTGGGAGCAAATTTAGAATTTCTACCCTTCTTCACTAGAATGTAGCACCTGCTTCCAAATACACGAAAGTAAGATACATTGGGTTTGTTACCGGTTAGTAGCTCATACGAAGTCTTCTTGAGGAGGCGATGAAGGTAGACCCTGTTGATGGCGTGGCAAGCCGTGTTCACGGCTTCCGACCAAAAACGCTCGGGGGTCTTGAATTCTCCAAGCATCGTCCTCGCCATATCGATTAGCGTCCTGTTCTTCCTCTCTACCACACCATTTTGCTGTGGTGTGTAGGGAGCGGAGAACTCGTGCTTGATCCCTGTAACGCCCTGAATTTGGGGGTAGAATTTTTTCTTCTTTTCTCTCACCAAATTCGGGCGTTACTCTTTTTTCTCTTTCCCCGTTTGCTCCTTCTTCCCAATTTCAAACCAGTATAGCGGCAGGTGTCTGTGTCATGTATAAACCAAAACCTAAGTGTCATGGGTGTTGCATCATGCCGAAGCGCATTTCTTTGTCTGATGATGAGTGTTCGTCTTGTTCCGTTCCGGATTTTGGTTCGCGATTTAATTCCATTTAGTGGTCCGCGCTCGTCGTGGGTTTTGATCCGCGAAGTGGTTCAGCCCAGCCCAGCTTAGTCCAGCCCAGCTCAGCCGGCCCGGCCCGTCCCGGCCTGCGCGCCCCTGGCGCCCAAACCCCCCATGCGCCCCCCCCTCCCCTCTCTCTCTCTCTCATTTGGATCTCCCACGCAACAACCTCTCCTCTCCCTCTTCCACCTCTCTCTCCCCGAGGTGCCCTAGGATTTGGAGACGGCGATCACCGGATTTTG
Organism: Zea mays; assembly: GCF_902167145.1. NCBI lineage: Eukaryota > Viridiplantae > Streptophyta > Magnoliopsida > Poales > Poaceae > Zea > Zea mays. Next base: position 129,212,483 of record NC_050104.1, read on the forward strand.
GACCCCGAGGTGAGCTCCCCTCCCCTTCTCCTCTCTCTCTCTCCCTCCTCTTCTCCCCCGCGCGCGCACCCTCCCTCTTCCCCCTGCCCGCGCCCGACCCCGTCCCTGCCCGGCGCGGCGGCGCCCCTGCCTGCCAGCTCGGCCCCTCCCGCGGCGGCGCCCCTGCCCGCCCGCTCGGTCCCTCCCCGCGGCGGCGCTCGGCGCCCGCCCCCGGCTCGCCCGCCCGGCCTCCCTCCCGCGGCGGCGCTCGGCTCCCCGTCCCCGGCCTTCCCCCCCCCCCCGCTCGACCCCTCCCTGGCGCGGCGGCGCCCGCCCCCTGCCCCTCCCCGCGGCGGCGATCCCGCCCGCCCCCTGCCCGGCCCCGCGTGGCGGCGCCCGCCCTCCCCTGGCCCGCGGCGGCGCTCGCCCGCCCCTGCTCGCCCGCGGCGGCGCCCGCTCGCCCCTGCCCGCCCGGCGGCGCTCCCCGCCCCTCCCCCGCGCGCGGTGGCGATCCCGCCACCCAGCTCGGCCGCCATGGCCGGCTCGGCCGCCCCCGCACCCTGCCCCGTGCCCGCCCGGCTCGGCCGCCCCCGTGCCCGCCCGGCCTCGGCCGCCCCTGGCCGGTTCAACCGCCCCCCTGGCCGGTTCAACCGCCCTGGCCCCAGCTCGCCCGCCCGTTCCCCCGTCCCGGCCTCGCCCGACCGTATCTTCGCTCGCCCGCGCTCGCGGTGATTATTCGTTAATTAGCGTGTTGCGTCGCGCGCTTCGCCGCGCGACGGATTTGTCTAAATTCAGATTCTATCTTGTGTTGCGTCGTGCGCTTCGTCGCGCGACGATCCATTTTTTGTTTCAGGTTGTTTAAGGTGTAACGCCGCGTGTGTATTCACGCGACGTTCCACTTTGGACTCAGTTTAGTCGACGTATGCCGTCGTGCGCTTCGTCGCGCGACGCTTAACGTCTCCTCGTAACTAAGGCGAAGTGTCTCGTTGCGTGCTCGGTCGCGCGACGAGTCGTTAACTTCTTAATTTGTTTTAGAGAGCTTTGTCGCGCGTCTCGCCACGCGACCATCTTTTTGTTTATCTCCACCTGCTTATAATAATTAGACATGAAACATGACTTTACTTTACGCTAAACATAGTGTCTACATTAAATTTCCTTCCATTAAGCGAGTAGTTAATTTATAATCATGTAACGTGATCGTTTCTCGACTGTCTTTTCCTCTTTCTCTCTTAACCGTACTCGCGAGCCCGCGTAGAACGTCTGTTTACTTATTGCATTCTATTGTATGGTGTACTGTTCTTTTGTATTAAATATGTGGATGTATGTATGTTTGCGCTCGCATAGAGAACGATCCGGTTGAAGAGCCCGAGGAACTCGCAGGAGAAGCCCCTGAGCAGCAGTCGGTTGGTGGAGGCAAGTGTCCCTTGACCTATCTCTGTCCTATTCATTCTTTAATTCACCTCCCGCTTTACATATTTATACCTAAGGTTTGACTAGCTTTTGTTATCCCTGTCCTTGATTACCTATTTGGGTTGGATTATTACTGTTTAGCTCTATGCTATTGCTCAAACTCTAATCAATGAACATGATGAGATTATCTATGATACGCTGTTTTCCCTTCTCTTATTATGATGTTGTACTTGTGACCTTCAAGGGGGCTCGAGTGGTTTCTCGAGTGCCTCTCCGTAAGGACCTGTTCTATGGATGACCGCCCGGGAAAACAGTGCAACCATGAGGGTAGAATGGGGTGCCCTTAGCTGAATAATTAGAGGATCCGGGGTGTAGTTCACTTAGCCGTCGTGCCGTCAATGGGGCTCGGTGTATGCGGCTCGCTCTGCCAAGGTTGATTTGTCCCTTGGGGAGGAGTGCGGTACATTTAGGAAACCTAACGGGTGGCTACAGCCCCGGGGAATCTTTGTAAAGGCTACGTAGTGATGCCCTGCTGGGTCACCTTGGTAGTGATCAATGGAGAGTCATGATCTCCGGGCAGAATGGGAATCACGGCTTGTGGGTAAAGTGCACAACCTCTGCAGAGTGTTTGAAAACTGATATATCAGCCGTGCTCGCGGTTATGAGCGGCCAAGGGAGCTCCAGTGATTAGTGAGACTTGATCAAAGATACTTTGGTACAGGTGGTTATGAGATTGATGGTTTTGGTTATGACTATGGTGCTGGTAAGTGGTATTCTTTCCGTTTGGAAAGGGTACATCGGGTTAATAACTTGGGTTAATGCTAAAACTTGGCTTTCTACTAGTAAGTAATAATCTGACCAACTAAAAGCAACTGCTTGACTTATCCCCACATAAAGCTAGTCCACTACAGCCAGACAGGATACTTGCTGAGTATGTTGATGTGTACTCACCCTTGCTCTACACACCAAACCCCCCCCAGGTTGTCGGCATTGCAACCACTGCTCAGGCGAAGATGAAGCTGTGGAAGGAGACTTCCAGGAGTTCCTAGACTACGACGAGTTCTAGGTGTGGGTTAGCGGCAACCCCCAGTCGGCTGCCTGTGAAGGCCGCAGTTATCTACGTTTCTTTTCCGCACTTTGATTTATTGTAAGAACTATATGGACGTCTCAGACGTACGATGTGATCGACTATTATTCCCTTTTAATACTATTTTGAGCACTGTGTGATGATGTCCATATTATGTAACTGCTGTGTACGTGAATAACTGATCCTGGCACGTACATGGTTTGCATTCGGTTTGCCTTCTAAAACCGGGTGTGACATAAGTGGTATCAAAGCCGTGCTGACTGTAGGACCGCTAACCTAGAGTAGAATGGTCGTTCTAAGGACTATAGACCTCTGTCTCTGCCTTGACTTTGATATCCCTTCAAAAGTTGGTCATACCGACCAAACCTATGTTCTACTATACATTATACCTTGCTGAAAATCATGTTTTATTCTAATCCTTCATTCACTCATGATTCATTATTTGCTGGTCCTATTAATTCTGTTCTCACCCTTTTGCTTGCGATGTCTTTTGTAGATGGCTCGACTTAGACACACTGCACGAAAGTCAGTCATCCCCTTCTTACCCTCCCGCCTTGCTGAGCGTCCGCTTCGCCGTCCCGTGGCCGGACAGTCCAGCCACTTGGAGAGACTGCACCACCGCCTGCATGATAAGCAGGAACGTCGACGACAGGAGTAGCAGGGCTCTTCTTTCTCGCTCCACCAGGAGATAGAGTCTGTGAGGAGCTGCTCCCCTGTGCTTCCTCTGGAGCCGCCCCCTGCACCACCACTGGGCGTCCCAGCTTCTGGAGTAGCTGCTGGAGGAGACCCAGACGACGGAGGAGGCGACGACAGCTCAAGCCACGACACCGACTTCTCTGCTAACCTTGAGCCGGAAGGATGGGTTGCTCGACCCATCACTCGCGACGCTGCTCGCGGGTGTCACTTCCACGATGCGCTCGACACCCTGCTACGTCGGGCATTTGACCGGCATACTTGGTCCGTCGAGTATCGCTGTGTGGTCTACCAGCACAGTCGCGGGGTCTACCCGGACCGCTGGGAGGCAACCTGCTTGGTGCGCTGTCCGGAGAACAGTCTCCAGGGTGCTGAGGTCTGCTCAGAGCACTATTCTATCTCTGAGCGGGACTCAGCTGAGGCAGCCATGCAAGATGCTGCACGGCGTGCGCTTTCGCACTACTGCTCGGTTTTCGGTGGGGCAGCTGACGGTCTCGACCTGAAGTATTACCCCCGCCGTCCATCCGGCAGCACAGGAGGCGTGATTGTCTCACCTGTCGGTGAGGGCAATCCTAGGTTGAGCAGCACAGTCAACCTAGCCGCCGTGCTAAACACGGAGCTGGACCATGCACTAGATGAGCTGAGTAGGGCTCGTGCTGAGATCGCCCTGCTGCGGGCTGAGCGCGCGGAACGTCGTCACTTGGATGGTGGTTCCCCCGCTCCCGTCGGGACTCAGCACCCGTACCGCTCACCTCAGCGTGGACACCAGTCTTATGGCAACCCCGACTGCAAGACCAAGATAAATCTAGAACCATAGATCGTTAGAGTTGGATCTTGTAATTAATACGAAATATATACATAGAAGCTTCAGTCTTAGCGTTAGTCTCGGTCTTAGTTAGTCTTAGTTAGACAGGGTAGTTTGCTATATCCTGTGCATTTATGTTTGTCATGATGAACTATGTTTGGTTTGGATCTTTGTAATGATTGTCACCAGAGTGTGGGTATCCCCTGCATTTTGGTTTACCTATTATGTTAATAAAGTTAGTTATATAGTTGGGAAACCTTTTATTCCACTTTCCTCTTTATCTGAGAAGCTGTGTGGTCTGTGTTGGAGATCAGTGAAGATGCTCATCTGTTCAGTGCTGTTGAAGAATTCTATTCTCTTTCCTTATGCTGCAAGATTTGCCAGATCAGTTCTGATGTGTGGTTGCATTCTGCAGATGTCAGAGAACAGGCGCAGAGGAGGAAGGCGTGCTCAACAGGAGCGAGCCGCTCCGCAGGATGAGGTGCCCCAGCAGCAGCACCTGCCGCCCCCGCCCCCGATGTCCATCGAGCAGATGTTTCTGATGCAGACTCAGGCAGTTCAAGCCATCGGTCAGACTTTGGCCGCCATTCAGCAGCAGCAGCAGCAACAACAGCAGGCCCCACCTCAGCCTCAGATGCCTCAGATGCCTAGAGACAAGCGTGCTGAATTCATGAGAGGTCATCCACCAACGTTCGCTCATTCCTCTGACCCTATGGATGCTGAAGATTGGCTGCGCACTGTGGAGCGGGAGTTGCATACCGCTCAGTGCGATGACAGGGAGAAAGTCTTGTATGGTCCCCGTCTGTTGAGAGGAGCAGCCCAGTCATGGTGGGAGTCTTACCTCGCCACCCATGCCCACCCTGACGCCATCACTTGGGAAGAGTTCAGAGGTAGCTTTCGTCAGTACCATGTTCCTGCAGGTCTGATGACAGTGAAGAAAGAGGAGTTCCTGGCTCTCAAGCAAGGGTCATCGTCTGTCAGTGAATACCGAGACAGATTTCTGCAATTGTCTCGTTATGCTCCTGAAGATGTCAACACCGACGCCAAGCGACAATACCGTTTCCTGAGAGGCTTGGTTGACCCTCTGCAGTACCAACTGATGAATCACACTTTCCCGACATTCCAGCACCTGATTGACAGAGCAATCATGACAGAGAGAAAGCGTAAGGAGATGGAAGATCGTAAGCGCAAGATCAGTGGACCCCAGCCTGGAAGCAGCAATCGTCCTCGTTTCTCAGGCAATCAACCTCAGCAGTTCAGGCAGAACCAGCGTCCACCTCAGCATCAGCAGTTCCAAAGGCAGTATCCTCAGCATCAGTACCAGAACCGTCAGAACAATCAGTCAGGAGGTCAGTTTCAAAGGCAGAATCAGCAAGCACCTCGTCTTCCTGCCCCAGCAAACCAGCAGAACAGTCAGGCAGCACCAGCTCAGGTTGGAAACAGAGCATGTTTCCACTGTGGAGAGCAAGGCCACTGGGTGATGCAATGTCCGAAGAAGGCAGCCCAGCAGCAGTCAGGCCCCAATGCCCCAGCGAAGCAGAATGTGCCTCAGCCTGGAGCAGGCAATCGCCCTCAGCCGCGCTATAATCATGGAAGACTGAACCACTTGGAGGCTAAAGCAGTTCAGGAGACCCCCGGCATGATAGTAGGTATGTTCCCAGTCGACTCCCATATTGCAGAAGTGTTATTTGATACTGGAGCAACACATTCTTTCATTACTGCATCATGGGTAGAAGCACATAATCTTCCAATTACTACCATGTCAACCCCCATTCAAATTGACTCAGCCGGTGGTAGAATTCGAGCCGATAGCATTTGTTTGAATATAAGTGTGGAAATAAGGGGGATAGCGTTTCCCGCCAACCTTATAGTAATGGGTACTCAGGGAATAGATGTCATCCTAGGGATGAATTGGCTAGATAAGTATCAGGTAGTTATCAGCTGTGATAAAAGGACAATCAAGTTGGTGTCTCCACTTGGAGAGGAAGTGGTGACCGAGCTAGTCCCGCCTGAGCCAAAGAAAGGAAGTTGTTATCAGATGGCCGTTGATAGCAGTAAAGCAGACCCAATCGAGAGGATTAAGGTTGTGTCCGAGTTCCCAGATGTGTTTCCAAAGGACTTACCGGGTATGCCACCAGAGCGGAAAGTTGAGTTTGCTATAGAGCTTCTTCCTGGAACCGCCCCTATCTTCAAGAGAGCTTACAGAATATCCGGACCAGAGTTGGATGAACTTAAGAAGCAAATTGATGAGCTGTCAGAGAAAGGTTACATTCGGCCAAGCACCTCGCCTTGGGCCGCCCCTGTCCTATTTGTGGAAAAGAAAGATGGCACCAAGAGGATGTGTATTGATTATCGAGCTTTGAATGAGGTCACGATCAAGAACAAGTATCCTTTGCCCAGAATAGAAGATCTGTTCGACCAGTTGAGAGGAGCCAGTGTGTTCTCCAAGATTGATCTGAGGTCAGGTTATCATCAGCTCAGGATCCGACCTTCGGACATTCCGAAGACGACATTCATTTCCAAGTATGGTTTGTATGAGTTCACAGTGATGTCTTTTGGTTTGACCAATGCGCCAGCGTTCTTCATGAACTTGATGAACAGTGTATTCATGGATTATCTCGATAAGTTTGTGGTGGTATTCATTGATGACATTCTGGTTTATTCTCAAAGTGAAGAAGAGCATGCAGATCATTTGAAGATGGTATTGCAGAGATTGCGAGAGCACCAGTTGTATGCAAAGTTGAGCAAGTGTGAGTTCTGGATCAGTGAAGTCCTGTTCTTGGGTCACATAATCAACAAAGAAGGATTGGCTGTGGATCCGAAGAAAGTGGCAGACATTCTGAACTGGAAAGCGCCAACAGATGCTCGAGGAATCAAGAGTTTCATTGGAATGGCCGGATATTATCGGCGATTCATTGAAGGGTTTTCGAAGATTGCGAAACCAATGACAGCGTTGCTAGGCAACAAAGTTGAGTTCAAGTGGACCCAGAAATGCCAAGAGGCCTTTGAAGCGCTGAAAGAGAAGTTGACTACAGCGCCTGTCCTAGTCTTGCCTAAGGTGCACAAGCCCTTTTCGGTGTATTGTGATGCTTGTTACATAGGTTTGGGATGCGTGTTGATGCAAGAGGGAAGAGTTGTGGCTTACTCGTCCCGACAGTTGAAGGTTCATGAGAAGAACTACCCAATCCATGACCTAGAGTTGGCAGCAGTGGTTCATGCACTAAAGTCATGGAGGCACTATCTGTATGGACAGAAATGTGATGTTTACACAGATCATAAGAGTCTGAAGTATATATTCACTCAGTCAGAGTTGAACATGAGGCAACGAAGATGGTTAGAGTTGATCAAAGACTATGAGTTGGAGATTCATTACCATCCAGGCAAAGCAAACGTAGTGGCAGATGCTTTGAGCAGAAAGAGTCAAGTCAATCTGATGGTTGCTCGTCCGATGCCTTATGAGTTGGCCAAGGAGTTTGACAGGTTGAGTCTCGGATTTCTGAACAATTCGCGAGGAGTCACAGTTGAGTTGGAACCTACCTTGGAGCGCGAAATCAAAGAAGCGCAGAAGAATGATGAGAAGATCAATGAGATCCGGCGACTGATTCTAGATGGCAGAGGCAAAGATTTTCGAGAAGATGCAGAAAGCGTGATATGGTTCAAAGACCGCTTGTGTGTTCCCAATGTCCAGTCTATTCGGGAGTTGATCCTTAAGGAAGCTCATGAGACAGCCTATTCGATTCACCCTGGCAGTGAGAAGATGTATCAGGATCTGAAGAAGAAATTCTGGTGGTACGGAATGAAGAGGGAAATCGCAGAGCATGTGGCTATGTGCGATAGTTGTCGAAGAATTAAGGCAGAGCACCAGAGACCTGCTGGATTGTTGCAACCGTTGCAGATCCCTCAGTGGAAATGGGATGAAATTGGTATGGATTTCATAGTCGGATTGCCTCGCACTCGAGCCGGCTACGATTCCATTTGGGTAGTAGTGGACCGCTTGACCAAGTCAGCCCACTTCATACCTGTCAAGACCAACTATAGCAGTGTCGTATTGGCAGAGTTGTATATGTCTCGGATCGTTTGTCTTCATGGTGTGCCAAAGAAGATAGTGTCAGACAGAGGAACGCAGTTCACCTCTCATTTCTGGCAGCAGTTGCATGAAGCCTTGGGCACGCATCTGAATTTCAGTTCAGCTTATCATCCGCAGATGGATGGTCAGACCGAAAGGACCAATCAAATTCTTGAAGACATGTTGAGAGCCTGTGCGTTGCAAGATCAGTCCGGATGGGATAGGAGATTGCCTTATGCAGAGTTTTCCTATAACAACAGTTACCAGGCCAGTTTGAAGATGTCACCATTTCAGGCGCTCTATGGAAGGAGTTGCAGAACTCCGTTGCAATGGGATCGGCCTGGAGAGAAGCAAGTGTTTGGGCCAGACATTTTGCTTGAAGCCGAAGAGAACATCAAGATGGTCCGAGAGAATCTGGAGATAGCGCAATCGAGGCAGCAAAGCTATGCAGACACAAGAAGAAGAGAGCTGAGTTTCGAAGTCGGAGACTTTGTCTATCTGAAAGTGTCACCGATCAGAGGAGTCAGAAGATTCGGAGTGAAAGGCAAGCTAGCACCCCGCTACATTGGCCCGTATCAGATTCTTGCAAGACGTGGAGAAGTGGCCTATCAGCTCAGTTTGCCCGAAAATTTGTCTGCTGTGCATGATGTCTTTCATGTGTCTCAGTTGAAGATGTGCTTGCGTGTACCAGAAGAGCAGTTGCCAGTGGAAGGTCTTGAAGTCCAGGAGGACTTGACCTACGTTGAGAAGCCAGTGCAAATCCTTGAGATTGCAGACAGAGTCACCCGAAGGAAGACCATCAGAATGTGCAAGGTCAAATGGAATCATCACTCTGAGGAAGAAGCAACCTGGGAGCGTGAAGATGATCTGATGGCTAAATACCCTGAGCTCTTTGCTAGCCAACCCTGAATCTCGAGGGCGAGATTCTTTTAAGGGGGATAGGTTTGTAACGCCCTGAATTTGGGGGTAGAATTTTTTCTTCTTTTCTCTCACCAAATTCGAGCGTTACTCTTTTTTCTCTTTCCCCGTTTGCTCCTTCTTCCCAATTTCAAACCAGTATAGCGGCAGGTGTCCGTGTCATGTATAAACCAAAACCTAAGTGTCATGGGTGTTGCATCATGCCGAAGCGCATTTCTTTATCTGATGATGAGTGTTCGTCTTGTTCCGTTCCGGATTTCGGTTCGCGATTTAATTCCATTTAGTGGTCCGCGCTCGTCGTGGGTTTTGATCCGCGAAGTGGTTCGGCCCAGCCCAGCTTAGTCCAGCCCAGCTCAGCCGGCCCGGCCCGTCCCGGCCTGCGCGCCCCTGGCGCCCAAACCCCCCATGCGCCCCCTCCCCTCTCTCTCTCTCTCATTTGGATCTCCCGCGCAACAACCTCTCCTCTCCCTCTTCCACCTCTCTCTCCCCGTGGTGCCCTAGGATTTGGAGACGGCGATCACCGGATTTTGGACCCCGAGGTGAGCTCCCCTCCCCTTCTCCTCTCTCTCTCTCTCTCCCTCCTCTTCTCCCCCGCGCGCGCACCCTCCCTCTTCCCCCTGCCCGCGCCCGACCCCGTCCCTGCCCGGCGCGGCGGCGCCCCTGCCCGCCCGCTCGGCCCCTCCCGCGGCGGCGCCCCTGCCCGCCCGCTCGGTCCCTCCCCGCGGCGGCGCCCCTGCCCGCCCGCTCGGCCCCTCCCGCGGCGGCGCTCGGCGCCCGCCCCCGGCTCGCCCGCCGGCCTCCCTCCCGCGGCGGCGCTCGGCTCCCCGTCCCCGGCCTTCCCCCCCCCCCCCCCCGCTCGACCCCTCCCCGGCGCGGCGGCGCCCGCCCCCTGCCCCTCCCCGCGGCGGCGATCCCGCCCGCCCCCTGCCCGGCCCCGCGTGGCGGCGCCCGCCCTCCCCTGGCCCGCGGCGGCGCTCGCCCGCCCCTGCTCGCCCGCGGCGGCGCCCGCTCGCCCCTGCCCGCCCGGCGGCGCTCCCCGCCCCTCCCCCGCGCGCGGTGGCGATCCCGCCACCCAGCTCGGCCGCCATGGCCGGCTCGGCCGCCCCCGTGCCCGCCCGGCCTCGGCCGCCCCTGGCCGGTTCAACCGCCCCCCTGGCCGGTTCAACCGCCCTGGCCCCAGCTCGCCCGCCCGTTCCCCCGTCCCAGCCTCGCCCGACCGTATCTTCGCTCGCCCGCGCTCGCGGTGATTATTCGTTAATTAGCGTGTTGCGTCGCGCGCTTCGCCGCGCGACGGATTTGTCTAAATTCAGATTCTATCTTGTGTTGCGTCGTGCGCTTCGTCGCGCGACGATCCATTTTTTGTTTTAGGTTGTTTAAGGTGTAACGCCGCGTGTGTATTCACGCGACGTTCCACTTTGGACTCAGTTTAGTCGACGTATGCCGTCGTGCGCTTCGTCGCGCGACGCTTAACGTCTCCTCGTAACTAAGGCGAAGTGTCTCGTTGCGTGCTCGGTCGCGCGACGAGTCGTTAACTTCTTAATTTGTTTTAGAGAGCTTTGTCGCGCGTCTCGCCACGCGACCATCTTTTTGTTTATCTCCACCTGCTTATAATAATTAGACATGAAACATGACTTTACTTTACGCTAAACATAGTGTCTACATTAAATTTCCTTCCATTAAGCGAGTAGTTAATTTATAATCATGTAACGTGATCGTTTCTCGACTGTCTTTTCCTCTTTCTCTCTTAACCGTACTCGCGAGCCCGCGTAGAACGTCTGTTTACTTATTGCATTCTATTGTATGGTGTACTGTTCTTTTGTATTAAATATGTGGATGTATGTATGTTTGCGCTCGCATAGAGAACGATCCGGTTGAAGAGCCCAAGGAACTCGCAGGAGAAGCCCCTGAGCAGCAGTCGGTTGGTGGAGGCAAGTGTCCCTTGACCTATCTCTGTCCTATTCATTCTTTAATTCACCTCTCGCTTTACATATTTATACCTAAGGTTTGACTAGCTTTTGTTATCCCCGTCCTTGATTACCTATTTGGGTTGGATTATTACTGTTTAGCTCTATGCTATTGCTCAAACTCTAATCAATGAACATGATGAGATTATCTATGATACGCTGTTTTCCCTTCTCTTATTATGATGTTGTACTTGTGACCTTCAAGGGGGCTCGAGTGGTTTCTCGAGTGCCTCTCCGTAAGGACCTGTTCTATGGATGACCGCCCAGGAAAACAGTGCAACCATGAGGGTAGAATGGGGTGCCCTTAGCTGAATAATTAGAGGATCCGGGGTGTAGTTCACTTAGCCGTCGTGCCGTCAATGGGGCTCGGTGTATGCGGCTCGCTCTGCCAAGGTTGATTTGTCCCTTGGGGAGGAGTGCGGTACATTTAGGAAACCTAACGGGTGGCTATAGCCCCGGGGAATCTTTGTAAAGGCTACGTAGTGATGCCCTGCTGGGTCACCTTGGTAGTGATCAATGGAGAGTCATGATCTCCGGGCAGAATGGGAATCACGGCTTGTGGGTAAAGTGCACAACCTCTGCAGAGTGTTTGAAAACTGATATATCAGCCGTGCTCGCGGTTATGAGCGGCCAAGGGAGCTCCAGTGATTAGTGAGACTTGATCAGAGATACTTTGGTACAGGTGGTTATGAGATTGATGGTTTTGGTTATGACTATGGTGCTGGTAAGTGGTATTCTTTCCGTTTGGAAAGGGTACATCGGGTTAATAACTTGGGTTAATGCTAAAACTTGGCTTTCTACTAGTAAGTAATAATCTGACCAACTAAAAGCAACTGCTTGACTTATCCCCACATAAAGCTAGTCCACTACAGCCAAACAGGATACTTGTTGAGTATGTTGATGTGTACTCACCCTTGCTCTACACACCAAACCCCCCAGGTTGTCAGCATTGCAACCACTGCTCAGGCGAAGATGAAGCTGTGGAAGGAGACTTCCAGGAGTTCCAAGACTACGACGAGTTCTAGGTGTGGGTTAGCGGCAACCCCCAGTCGGCTGCCTGTGAAGGCCGCAGTTATCTACGTTTCTTTTCCGCACTTTGATTTATTGTAAGAACTATATGGACGTCTCAGACGTACGATGTGATCGACTATTATTCCCTTTTAATACTATTTTGAGCACTGTGTGATGATGTCCATATTATGTAACTGCTGTGTACGTGAATAACTGATCCTGGCACGTACATGGTTTGCATTCGGTTTGCCTTCTAAAACCGGGTGTGACAATCCCTTCCTCCTCAAGGAACTCCTCCACTTGAAGGTTCTTGAACTCGGACCCGTTGTCGCTCCTTATCTTCTTCACCTTGAGCTCAAACTCATTTTGAGCTCTCCTGAGGAAGCGCTTGAGGGTCCCTTGGGTTTCAGACTTATCCTGCAAAAAGAACACCCAAGTGAAGCGGGAAAAGTCATCAACGATAACTAAACCATACTTACTTCCTCCTATGCTTAGATAGGCGACAGGTCCGAAGAGGTCCATATGTAGCAGCTCCAGGGGTCTTGATGTGGTCATCACATTCTTGCTGTGATGCGCTCCTCCCACCTGTTTACCTGCCTGACAAGCTGCACAAGGTCTATCTTTTTCGAATTGTATGTTAGTCAAACCTATCACGTGTTCTCCCTTTAGAAGCTTGTGAAGGTTCTTCATCCCCACATGTGCTAAGCGGCGATGCCACAGCCAGCCCATGCTAGTCTTAGCAATTAAGCATGCATCTAGACCGGCCTCTTCTTTTGCAAAATCAACTAAGTAAAGCTTGTCGTCTAATACACCCTTAAAGGCTAGTGAACCATCACTTCTTCTAAAGACAGACACATCTACATTTGTAAAAAGACAATTATATCCCATATTGCATAGTTGACTAACAGATAGCAAATTGTAACCAAGAGACTCAACTAAAAACACATTGGAGATAGAGTGCTCATTAGAAATTGCAATTTTACCTAACCCTTTTACCTTGCCTTGATTCCCATCACCGAATATAATTGAATCTTGGGAATCCCTATTCTTGACATAGGAGGTGAACATCTTCTTCTCCCCCGCCATATGGTTTGTGCATCCGCTGTCGATAATCCAGCTTGAACCCCCGGATGCATAAACCTGCAAGGCAAATTTAGGCTTGGGTCTTAGGTACCCAACTCATGTTGGGTCCTACAAGGTTAGTGCAAATATCCTTAGGGACCCAAATGCAAGTTTTGTCTCCCTTGCATTTTGTCCCTAACTTCCTAGCAACTATTTTCCTATCCTTTCTACAAATAGCAAAGGAAGCATTTAAAGCATGATAAATTGTAGAGGGTTCATTCATTACTTTCCTAGGAACATTAACAACATTTCTCCTAGGCATATTATGAACAACATTTCTCCTACCAACATTTCTATCATGCACATAAGAAGAGCTAGAAGCAGACATGTCATGAGAATCAAAAGCATCATATGCGTTACATCTCCTATGAGCATTTCTAGATTGTCTCCTATCATGGTACATAAAGGCATGGTTCTTTTGCACACTACTAGCCATAGGGGCCTTCCCTTTCTCCTTGGCGGAGATGGGAGCCTTATGGCTTGTCAAGTTCTTGGCTTCCTTCTTGTAGCCAAGTCCATCCTTAATTGAGGGATGTCTACCAATTGTGTAGGCATCCCTAGCAAATTTTAGCTTATCAAAATTACTCTTGCTAGTCTTAAGTTGAGCATTAAGACTAGCCAATTCATCATTAAGTTTGAAAATTGAAACTAGGTGTTCACTACAAGCATCAATGTCAAAATCTTTACATCTATTGCAAGTTTCAACAATTTCTACACAAGATGTTGATTTACTAGCTATTTCTAACTTAGCATTCAAATCATCATTAACACTTTTTAATTTAGAGATGGATTCATGACAAGTAGATAATTCACTAGAGAGCATTTCATTCCTTTTAATTTCTAGAGCAAGAGAATTTTGTGCACTAACAAATTTATCATGCTCCTCATATAAAAGATCCTCTTGTTTTTCTAGTAATCTATTCTTGTCATTCAAAGCATCAATCAACTCATTAATCTTATTAATTTTAGATCTATCTAATCCCTTGAATAAGCATGAGTAATCTATCTCATCATCATCACTAGACTCATCCTCACTTGAAGAAGCATAAGTACTAGTATCATGAGTGCTTACTTTCTTCTCCCTTGCCATGAGGCAAGTGTGACGCTCGTTGGGGAAGAGGGATGACTTGTTGAAGGCGGTGGCGGCGAGTCCTTCATTGTCGGAGTCGGAGGAGGAGCAATCCGAATCCCACTCCTTTCCGATATGTGCCTCGCCCTTGGCCTTCTTGTAATGCTTCTTCTTCTCCCTTTTGTTTCCCTTTTCCTGGTCACTTTCATTATCGGGACAGTTAGCAATGAAATGACCAATCTTACCACATTTGAAGCACGAGCGCTTCTCCTTTGTCTTGGTCTTGCTTTGCTGTCCCTTGCGACCTTTAAGCGCCGTCTTGAAGCGCTTAATGATGAGAGCCATCTCCTCATTATTTAGCCCGACCGCCTCAACTTGCGCCACCTTGCTCGGTAGCGCCTCCTTGCTCCTCGTTGCCTTGAGAGCAATGGGTTGAGGCTCATGAATAGGACCGTTCAACGCGTCGTCCACATATCTTGCCTCCTTGATCATCATTCGCCCGCTTACGAACTTCCCCAGAACTTCTTCGGGCGACATCTTGGTGTACCTAGGATTTTCACGAATATTGTTCACCAAATGAGGATCAAGAACGGTAAAGGACCTTAGCATTAGGCGGACGACGTCGTGATCCGTCCATCGCGTGCTTCCGTAGCTCCTTATTTTGTTGATAAGGGTCTTGAGCCGGTTGTATGTTTGAGTTGGCTCCTCGCCCCTTATCATTGCGAACCGTCCAAGCTCGCCCTCCACCAACTCCATCTTGGTGAGCAAGGTGACATCATTCCCCTCATGAGAGATCTTGAGGGTGTCCCAGATCTGCTTGGCATTGTCCAAGCCGCTCACCTTATGGTACTCGTCCCTGCACAAAGAGGCTAGCAACACAGTAGTAGCTTGTGCATTTTTATGAATCTGTTCATTAATAAACATGGGACTATCCGTATTATCAAAGTGCATTCCACTTTCTACAATCTCCCATATGCTAGGATGGAGAGAGAACAAGTGACTACGCATTTTGTGACTCCAAAATCCGTAGTCCTCTCCATCAAAATGAGGAGGTTTACCAAGAGAAATAGATAATAAGTGAGCATTAGTACTTTGAGGAATACGAGAGTAATCAAAAGAAAAGTTCGAATTGACCGGTTTCTTTCTCTCGTATTCGTTGTGGTCGTCGTCCTTTTGGGAGGAAGTAGACTCATCGCTGTCGTAGTAGACGATCTCCTTGATGCGTCTTGTCTTCTTCTTCTTCCCATCTTTGCGTCTGTGGCCCGAGCCCGAGTCGTTGGACTTGTCATCCCTTGGCTCGTTGACGAAGGACTCCTTCTCCTTGTCGTTGATCACAATTCCCTTCCCTTTAGGATCCATCTCTTCGGGCGGTTAGTCCCTTTGTGAAGAGAACGGTTCTGATACCAATTGAGAGCACCTAGAGGGGGGTGAATAGGTGATCCTGTGAAACTTAAGAACTTAAGCCACAAAAACTTGTGAAGTGTTAGCACAATAATCGCCAAGTGGCTAGAGAGGAGTCTTCAACCAAACACAATACCACAAGAGATCAAACCCAGAGATGACACAGTGGTTTATCCCGTGGTTCGGCCAAGACCAACGCTTGCCTACTCCACGTTGTGGCGTCCCAACGGACGAGGGTTGCAATCAACCCCTCTCAAGCGGTCCAAAGACCAACTTGAATACCACGGTGTTTTGCTTTGCCTTTCAATATCCCGTTTGCGAGGAATCTCCACAACTTGGAGCCTCTCGCCCTTACACTTGAGATTCTCAAAGAAATACGGAGTAAGGGAGGAACTAGCAACGCACACAAGACTCAAAATCAGAGCAACAGCACGCACACAAGTCGCAACAAGAGCTCGCAACACTACTCAATGAGTTCACAACTCAACAAGAGCTCTAGATGCTATCACAATGAACCAAATGCGCGGAATCGATGTCTTGGTGCTTAGGAATGTTGTAGGAATGCTTGGTGTTCTCCTCCATGCGCCTAGGGGTCCCTTTTATAGTCCCAAGGCAGCTAGGAGCCGTTGAGAGCAAATCTGGAAGGCCAATCTTGCCTTCTGTCGTCGGGTGCACCGGACAGTCCGGTGCACACCGGACACTGTCCGGTGCCCGATTTCCTTCCTAAAATGGCGCAGCCGACCGTTGCTGATCTGGGAGCCGTTGGCGCACCGGACATGTCCGGTGCACACCGGACAGTCCGGTGCCCCCTTCCGACTGTTGGCCCGGCCACGTGTCGCGCGCAGATTTCGTGGCCGACCGTTGGCCTGGCCGACCGTTGGCTCACCGGACAGTCCGGTGAATTTTAGCCGTACGCCGTCGGCGAATTCCCGAGAGCGGCCACTTCATGCCGAGTCAGCCTGGCGCATCGGACACTGTCCGGTGCACCACCGGACAGTCCGGTGTGCCAGACTGAGCTGAGTCTTGGCTGTACACAGCCAAGCCTTTTTCACCTCTTTTCTTTTCTTCTTCTTTCTGTTTCTAACACTTAGACAAGTATATTAGTACACAAAACCAATGTAATAAGGCTTAGAAACATACCTTTACTCTTGATTTGCACTTTGTCTATCCATGAGCATAAATTCACATTTAAGCACTTGTGTTGGCACTCAATCACCAAAATACTTAGAAATGGCCCAAGGGCACATTTCCCTTTCAGGGGCAGAGGCCGCAGCCCGGCTCGCTTCTCCCCACCATCGAACTGGTGGTCACCGTCTTGGGTGACCACCGGCGAGGGGATGCAGCCGGGCTGCCTGATGAAAATCCTTGAAGCCAAGCGATGGCTGAAAAGTACCAACTTCCGCGAAGTTGCGTTCCCCCGACGACGACAAGACGGAAGGACCGCGGGCGCTCCCCATCCGAGGGCTCGAAAGGTGGAAGGACGCGATGCATGAAGGGAGTACGAAGACATGGTTGCCATCCAAGGGGGACACCCTCCTTTTAAAGGCGACTCTCCCCACTTGCGTCCTTAGCCGTCGCGGGCTGGGTCTTCACCAACACGCTCCAAGGTCCTCCCCCTACGACATGGGGGCTGGGTTCCACGCGTCATGCAAGCTGGCCTAGGATAGAAGAGGCCAAACCGCCGTGCGCGGTGCGCGTAACTGCCCAGCGGTTACAAGCACTCCTCCACTTTCGCCTAGACCAGCGGGTGAAAGGACGGACCGCCATGCAGGTGGCATGCAACCACACCAAGGGGGCACACCCTTTCGACTCCGACGCGTCCAGCGTGGGGGCCCAGGCCCACACGTCATGTAACCGGCGCGCCGGTTACTACGTGCGAGAAGCTGCACCGCCACTTGCGCCAGTACCGCGCCTTCTCGACTACGGAACCGGTGCCGCGACTCGAGGCGACCCTGCGCATGACCCAACAGTGTCAACCGAGCACATCGATCACGGGTCAGTCAGCCGCGGGAGAAGGCGCGACGGTCGATCTGGCCAAAAGTGGGCCGGCAGTGATGGAGGCGGCAGGCGGGTGGAAGCAGCGGTCAAGTCGTCTGCAAGCTCACGTCCCCTCCTGGGACAGCGAGAGAGCCCTCTCCCACGGAGTGAAGACGACGCGCCCGTGTTCCGTTCCTCGAACGGCTCGCGCACGCACAATGGCTGCCCCGCGAACCACTCATCTCGTCGCATTAACTCTGCGGCAAGACAGGCGGCACCTTTGGCAGGCGAAGCAGGCAACGCTTCACCTCCGCCATAATGACCGCGTCAAAAAAGGTGCGCCACGTCGTTCGATTTTGTATCCTTTTTCTCTTCCCCTTTCTCTCTCTTGCTACAAGGACCGGGAAAGGGGATACTCCGAAAGGGATCCTTCTCCACGAAGGAAGCGGGCCCCGAGCCCCCCTACTGATCAGAGGTTCGAAGGCTGGCCCCTCGGAAGGGTTCGACAGCCGCCTCAGAGCACTCGGGCCCTGAGCCCTCCTACTGATCAGAGGTTCGAAGGCTGGCCCCTCGGAAGGGTTCGACAGTCGCCTCAGAGCACTCGGGCTCCGCGCCCACCACTGGTCGGAGGTTCGAAGGCTGGCCCCTCGGATGGGTTCGACAGCCGCCTCAGGCCACATGGGCTCCACGCCCATTACTGATCAGGGGTTCGTAGGCTGGCCCCCGAAGGGTTCGACAGCCGCCTCAGAGCACGCAGAGCGAGGGATGACTCTGGGTACGTTCGATACATAGCCGAGGCTCGGGCTATGCTCCCGAGGTACCCTAGGACATTTCCGAGACCAGCAGGAGCGATTCTGTAACGGAATCCCATCAGAGGGAGGCATCGAGCCCTCGGACCCTATCAAACAGGATTGGGTCCGGCAAATCACCTGCAGGTACTTTTAGAGCGCGCCTCTGGGCCACTAGCCGACCCTTATCGAGCGGGGCACGGGCGTCCACTCGGATCACCCATTAGCAACTCACTGGAGACACCATGTTCGGCGCCCTCCGAGGGCAACATGGCGCTTTCCCCCCTCCTCCTTGCGGAAATGTGACGCAGGGGCGTATGAAAAAGCCGAGTCTGTCCTTGACCGTCCTCTCGCTCTGTGCGGAGGCTCAGGGGCTGCTCTCGCAAACCCGGCTCCGGCCAAACCGTTGACAGCGTCAACATAGCAGCCCGAGAACTTGGAACCTGACTATGCACCCGGGCTACGGCCAGTTCGCATGAGGGAACAACCAGACCGGTCGAAGCATCACGAAACGCGCTAAGACCACGAAGGAGTCAAACCACTCCTCCGAGGCCTCGGGGGCTACACCCGGCGGGTGCGCTCGCGCGCACCCACCGGAACGAAACACAACCGAGAAAGGCCGGTCCCCTTGCAAAAAAGTTCGACAAAAGCCTCCAAGCGAGTATCAACACTCCCTTCGAGGCTCGAGGGCTACTGTCGGGGACCATAATTAGGGGTACCCCCAAGACTCCTAATCTCAGCTGGTAACCCCCATCAGCACAAAGCTGCAAAGGCCTGATGGGCGCGATTAAGGTCAAGGCTCAGTCCACTCAAGGGACACGATCTCGCCTCGCCCGAGCCTAGCCTCGGGCAAAGGCAGCCGACCCCGGAGGATTCACGTCTCGCCCGAGGGTCCCCTCAAGCAACGGACACACCTTCGGCTCGCCCGAGGCCCAGTCTTGGCGGAGAAGCAACCTTGGCCAGATCGCCACACCGACCGACCGTATCGCAGGAGCATTTAATGCAAGGATCGACTGACACCTCATCCTGACGCGCGCTCCTCAGTCGATAGAGCTGAAGTGACTGCAGTCACTTCGCCGCTCCACTGACCGACCTGACAGGAAAACAGCGTCGCCTGCTCCGCTCCGACTGCTGCGCCACTCGACAAAGTGAGGCTGACAGCAGCTAAGTCCAGCCTCGGGCGCCATATGAAGCTCCGCCTCGCCTGACCCTAGGGCTCGGACTCAGCCTCGACCTCGGAAGACGGACTCCGCCTCGCCCGACCCAGGGCTCGGACTCAGCCTCGACCTCAGAAGACGGACTCCGCCTCGCCCGACCCCAGGGCTCGGACTCAGCCTCGACCTCGGAAGACGGACTCCGCCTCGACCTTGGACGATGGTCTCCGCCTCGCCCGACCCTCGAGCCCAGACTCGACCTCAACCTCGGAGGAGCCTCCGCCTCGCCCGACCTCGGGCTCGGACCGACCACGTCACAGGGGGGCCATCATTACCCTACCCCTAGCTAGCTCAGGCTACAGGGAACAAGACTGGCGTCCCATCTGGCTCACCCCGGTAAACAAGTAATGATGGCACCCCGCGTGCTCCATGACGACGACGACTCTCAGCCCCTTACGGAAGCAAGGAGACGTCAGCAAGGATCCGACAGCCTCGACAGCTATCCTTCCACAAGGCTCAATCACTCCTCCGACGGCCACGACATCATGTGAACAGGGCGCCAAAACCTCTCCGACTGCCACGACGGCATGTACTTAGGGCTCTAGCTCCTCTCTGCTAGACACGTTAACACACTGCTACACCCCCCATTGTACACCTGGGCCCTCTCCTTACGCCTATAAAAGGAAGATCCAGGGCTCTCGTACGGGAAGGTTGGCCGCGTGGGAGAACGGGCCACCGCATAAGGCTCTCGCTCTCGCTCCCTCCCTTGCGGATGCTTGTAACCCCCTACTACAAGCGCACCCGACCTGAGCGCAGGACAACACGGAGGCTGTGGGTTTCCCCTTTTGCCTGTTTCTTCCCCCCTTCGTGCTTTGTCTCGCCCGACCCTCGGGCCCAGACTCGACCTCGACCTCGGAGGAGCCTCCGCCTCGCCCGACCTCGGGCTCGGACTGACCACGTCACAGAGGGGCCATCATTACCCTACCCCTAGCTAGCTCAGGCTACAGGGAACAAGACCGGCGTCCCATCTGGCTCGCCCCGGTAAACAAGTAATGATGGCACCCCGCGTGCTCCATGACGACGGTGGCTCTCAGCCCCTTACGGAAGCAAGGAGACGTCAGCAAGGATCCGACAGCCCCGACAGCTGTCCTTCCACAAGGCTCAAGCACTCCTCCGACGACCACGACATCACATGAACAGGGCGTCAAAACCTCTCCGACTGCCACGACGGCATGTACTTAGGGCTCTAGCTCCTCTCTGCTAGACACGTTAACACACTGCTACACCCCCCATTGTACACCTGGGCCCTCTCCTTACGCCTATAAAAGGAAGGTCCAGGGCTCTCGTACGGGAAGGTTGGCCGCGCGGGAGAACGGGCCGCCGCATAAGACTCTCGCTCCCTCCCTCGCGGACGCTTGTAACCCCCTACTGCAAGCGCACCCGACCTGAGCGCAGGACAACACGGAGGCCGCGGGTTTCCCCTTTTGCCTGTTTCTTCCCCCCTTCGTGCTTTGTCTCGCGCCGACCCATCTGGGCTGGGACACGCGGCGACAATTTACTCGTCGGTCCAGGGACCCCCCGGGGTCGAAACGCCGACAGTATTGTTCATCTTTTTTCTGGAGACTGCAACCTCTGGTCTTCATTTAAAGTCCTTTGTCATTTGTATCTTACCTTGTTGCATAGAGAATGGAACACTGAACATTCTGTATCAGAAATTGAGAATTGTTTACCAGCAATCTTCTCATACCTAGTTTCAGAAATTGCATTGGGACATAGGGAAAATTTTAAGCAAATTCAATCTAACTATTATTAAAGGGAAAGGGAAAAAGGTGCAATGACTTACTTGTTGTTGTGGAGCTGTTTGTAGCATAAGCCTAGAGCCATTATGTAAGCATGTTTGGGATAGTTTACTATCAACAATCTAGAATAAATGTGTTGTTGTAAAAAAATATTGTAAGTCTAAGATGGATAAAACATTCACTTGGGTCATCTAGACTATGAAGGTCAGTTCCTTCCGTTCTCTTTTTATTTGTCGCGTTTTAGTTCAAAAAATGAACTAGGGACGACAAATATTAAAAACAGAGGTAGTATAAATTGTTTAATCAATCAAAAACTAATTGGATATTTACTTGTAAGATCATGTTTGCAGAAATCATAAACATGAGTTATGTGAGAAGCTCTATATTTCTCTCGAAAGAAATTGGAGCATTAGGACCAATGAGCATTGCTATAGCAGCAACACCTCCTGTTGGTCGAGTTGGCCCTTCGGCATAAACTTGAATGTCACAATAGTCAATAGAGATGGCAGAAAGTGATTGTGTGTTCTAAAAAAGAAAAAAACAATTTCAAATTTGATGCTTAAAGAGAAGGATGGATGACAAAACCACTCTATCTGGGCAAACGACAAGACCATGACGGTCATCCCAGGAGTTACTTTCAATCCAATTCACACAATTCAGTATGGTTGTTGTCCCACCATAGCATGTGTTGCTGGAGTCAGGGCCTTCAATGCCACTATTACTACTTTCCTACGTTTGTCAACAAATGCTAACAAAAAATAAGTTTTTTTGAGAAAACTAAATGAGTAAAAGCAAATGAAGGTGTTTTACTAAAAGATGTAGTTGGCATTAAAATACTGTATATGTACATATGTTGATGCTACTTGGGGATTCTACGAAGTTAGATTAACAAACCTCAAAGATCTGCATCCATCAAGTTTTGATGGATTTTGTTAGGTTCAGGAGCTTTTCATCTAGTATTCAGTACATGGATTTTCTATTTTGGCAGATCAATAGCTCAAGGAATACTAAAGTGCACGACATCTTTAAAATGTTATGTACTACTGAATGTCACTTGAGTCAAGCACATGATATTGAAGGTATTCCCATTCTTTCAGAATCTATTTCAGTCCAAATGAATTGGATTTCCAAATTAAAAGCTATGTATCCTTGTTCGTAGACAACAAATGAAGGAAAATTCTACAACACATGACACATTCCTGCCATCAATGAAAGATTGGGCACATGCACACAACAAATCTAACTATTACATTAGATGCCAAAGCTGAGGTTTAAAAAATACATATTTTCAGTACCTAATGTCCTGCAAGAACCAGCCAACCGCTACAGCCTGTCCCTCATTCTCCTTTGGTTTCAACACCAACAGAAAATATTCATTATTTCTCTGCTACTATCTAACTTTGGACACGACCAGAGAAGTTCAATCATTCGAACCTACTATTGAACTTAGAAAAGCATCACAAAGGCAGATTTAACTGAAAGGGAAAAAGAAAGAAAGGAACATTAAGCCATGGGAAATTGTACTGGACTCATGCCATTCACTACTTAAAATATAATAGCACTAAGGCAGAGATGTTGATACATAAGTCTCATTCAATGAAATCTACTTGAAACATACTACAATTTGGTCCTGCTTACCATATTGAATTATTTGCAGCACCATTTATGATATTTCTTTTATTCATACATTGCAATTCCATGCAAGTACGTAATGATATAACCATGATAGAATATCTGCTATTTGGGACCCCTTTGTACTCCCAATAAAAAAATATCCAAAACTAAACACAACGGAAAAGAAATTAAGAATAGCGCAATACCTGATCATTGCATCAGGAACTGGCCTTGACATCCTGACTGCATTTGATATCTTCTTTCCATTTGTAAGAACATTGGCATAGCATCTTGTGTGTCACACCCGGTTTTAGAAGGCAAACCGAATGCGAACCATGTACGTGCCAGGATCAACAATTCATGTACACAGCAGTTACATAACTGGACATCATCACACAGTGCTAAAATAATGACATAAAAGGGTAATAATAGTCGATTACATCATGATGTCTGAGACATCCACATAGTCTTTAACAATAATCAAAGTGCGAAAACAAAACTTAGATACACGCGGCCTTCACAGGCAGCCGACTGGGGGTTGTCGCTAACCCACGCCTAAAACTCGTCATAAACTTGGAACTCCTGGAAGTCTCCCTCCACGGCTTCATCTTCTCCTGAGCAGTGGTTGCAATGCGGACAACCTAAGGAAGGGGGGTTTGGTGTGTAGAGCAAGGGTGAGTACACATCAACATACTCAGCAAGTGTCCTGTTTGGCTGTAGTGGACTAGCTTTATGTGGGGGTAAGTCAAGCAATTGCTTTTAGTTGGTCAGATTATTATTACTAGTAGAGAGCCAGGTTTTAGAATTAACCCACGTTATTAACCCAAATGTACCCTTTCCAAACAGAAAAAGTACCACTTACCATTACCAAAGTCAATACCAAAACCAACATTCTCATCACCACCTGTAATCTAAACATCTATGATCAAGTATCACTAATCAATGGAGCTCCCTTGGCCGCTCATAACCGCGAGCACGGCTGATATATCAGTTTTCAAACACTCTGCAGAGGTTGCGCACTTTACCCACAAGTCGTGATTCCCTTTCTGCACGGAGATCATGACTCTCCATTGATCACTACCAAGGTGACCCAGTAGGGTATCACTACGTAGCCTTTACAAAGATTCCCCAGGGCTGTAGCCGCCCATTAGGTTTCCTAAATGCACTGCACTCCTCCCCAAGGGGCGAACCAACCTTGGTAGAGCGAGCCGCATACACCGAGCCCCATTAACGGCACGATGGCTAAGCGAACTACACCCCGATTCCTCTAATTATTCAGCTAAGGCCGCCCTATTCCACCCTCATGGTTGCACTATTTTCCCGGGCGGTCATCCAACGAACAGGTCCTTATAGAGAGGCACTCGAGAAACCGCTCGAGTCCCCTTAAATACCATAAGTATATCATCATAAATAAGAAGAAAAACAGCGTATCATAGATAAATCTCATCATGTTCATTGATTAATGTTAAGCACTAGCATAAAGCTAAACCATAATAATCCAACCCAAATAGGTAAGCAAGGACATGGATAACAAAAGCTAGTCAATCCTTAAGTCTAAATTGTGTAAATGCGGAAAGTGAATTATAGAATTGTATAGGACATAGATGGGTCAAGGGACACTTGCCTCCACCAACCAGCTGCTGCTCAAGGGCTTCTCCTGCGAGTTATTCGGACTCCTCAACCAGACCGTTATCTATGCGAGCGCAAACATACATCCATATCTCAAATCAGAAAGTAAACAGTACACCATACAAAGAGATGAATCCAATAATCATACACCCGACATATGGCTAGCGCTTACGACCGTATGAGTAGTAAGAATAACATAACCATTATTACGATCGACAACTCATTATACTCATGCTAAGTGAAAGAATGAACTTAACCACTTAATTTCATGTAGTTATACTAACTGATATTTAATGTAGGTGCAAATATAGTTATCATCTAATCATAATTAATTCCATGTTTAGTTAACATGTCGCTTTCTGACACAGTTCAATTAGTACTAACACTTTTAAATAATGAGGAGTATCGCCGCGCGACAATTTGCACACAAATGAAAGTGAACGTGCGTGACGTTATGCGTCGCACGGGCGAGTGAGCGAGTTGCCACGTTAGCCGTGCGCCATAGCCGCACCGGGGCGCTGGCCGCGAGCCACGCCGCGTCGGAACGCGTCGGGCTGGAGCCGTGCCGCGCACCACGAGCAGGTCGCGCCGCGCCGAGCTACACGCACGGACGCGCGCCGCAAGCAGCATGCTGGACCGCGCCAGGCAGCAGGGGCTGCAGGCGTGCCACGCCGGGGCCGCGCCGCGTCGCAGACGCGAGCAGCGAGCGCGCCACGCTGGGGGCCGCGTCGCGCTGGGGCCGAGCCGGGGCAGAGCACGCCGCGCCAGGTGCCGAGGCGAGCCAAGGCCGTGGGCCGCGCCAGTAGGGGAGGGAGGGGGCCGGGGCGGGCGCGCGTCGCGCCGCGGGGAGGGGGGGTCGGGCGAGCTAGGGCGGGGCCACGCGCGCCAGGGCCGCGCGAAGGGCGTCCGGGCCGGGGCCGACCGCGAGCGGGCGTGCCACGTCGGGGCAGCACGCCGAGCGGTCCGTGCAGGGAGAGCGAGGGGGAGGGCTGCGTGGGACACTAGGGCCACGAGCCGTGCGCCATGGCCGAGCTCCGACCGCGTCGAGCCGCGAGCCATCCGATCGCGCGTGAGGGAAACCAGGGAGGGGAGGGACGAGGGAGGAGAGGCTCACCGCAAAATGGGGGCCGAGCGGATGGACGCGACGGCAACGGTTCTAGGCGACGAGAGCGATGGGGAGAGGAGAAAGAAACGTCATGTGGGAGAGGGAGATGAACAGGGGACGACTTCGGGGCTTACAGGCGGGGCCCACATGCAGCGGCGGTGGCTGCCAAAACCGCCACCCGCACCGGCCAAGCGAGCGCGTCGCGCCCACGCACTGGCGGCTGGGCCGCGCCGAGTTGGGCCGCCGCGGCTCCGGCCCAAGACGCGAAGGAGAAGGGGGGAAAGGGGGAAGCAGGTCTCAGGGGGGGCGGCGGCTGGGCGTGGGGCGCCTGGCCGGCCCACGACGAGAGGGGGGGCAGGTGGGCCGCGCCGCGAGGGCCCAAAAAAGCCAGGGCTTCACCTTGGACCGAAAAGCCAGCAGGAAAGGGGGGGTTTTGAGGTTTTTTCCTATTTTCCATATAGCTCCAAACCCTTAATAAATGAATACCTCACGAAGGCCAAGCGAATACACACAAAGGAAAAGATGCGTGGCTCGGCATGATGCAACAACCAAAGGGAAAATCCACTTCTAGGATTTATTAATATACGACATAGAGTTAACTCTCTTTAGAATTTTGAGAACGGGTAAGGTGTAGCGAAAAGAAATGAGAAAAGAGAGGTAACGCCCGAATTTGGCGAGTGATGAAGAAAGAAAAAATTAACTCTAAAATTCGGGGCGTTACATTGTGGTAACATGAAAGTAATATTTATGTGCCCAAAGTAGATTATGAATGGTGATAACATGTTTATGAGTTATGACTAAGTAAATTTACCTCTTAAAGGAGAAATACGCATACCTTCATAAAGTCTCAGAGGGTGAAATGTCAATCTTTTGTGTGTACCCACTTTCTTGTAACACATGAGGCATGACTTTCTATAATGCACAATAAATGTCTTCACGTGAGCATATTCAGAAAAGACTAATGCTAATGTGTGCATGTGGGAGGGGGCGCAATAACACAACAACCAAAATGTTTTATACATTACTGTTACAAAAATAGGTAAAAATAATGAATGCCTTTTGAAGCTATGTAGCCGAATTAAGAAACCTTAATTCTAGGAAACTGTACCCTACTGCAATGGTGTCAATAGTCCCTTTGGGGGGGGCAGAAACAATGTTAAACTCCTTGCATAAGGCATTATGTTTAACTTAGATAATCTCACGGCTTATACTATGTAGTAGCTCATGACCATGTAAGAAGTACAACCATGAATTACATCATCGACTAAAAGCAATATGTGAAAACATGGGGTGTATCCAGCACTCCAGTAATTCAAGGCATTCAAGGCACTGACAGAATGAAGTCAAGATTATTAATTTGTTTTGTTATGTCATTTGTCATGTAATAACACAAGAATGAACCAAAATTCCAGAATACAAACCTTTCTCTCTTGCTTTGTCATGAATGAAATTGTTAGATCTCGCAACAATATGAAGATGTCATCAAAAGCAACCTTCCTATTGTCATCAGTATCATAAAATGTGAAAATAATTAGAGAGAAAATAATAAAATCTGACTATAAAGGATTTGAAAGAATATCCATAACACACATTGACAAATAACCAAAAAAATATTAAGATTCTAATACCTACATTCAACCTGGTCAAAATCATGAACTACCTTTAGCATTAGAAATTAAAAAAGTGTGTTGGCAAGCGCAACAGACTTATATATCCTGAAAACAACATGAATAAGAGAAAAAATTGTTTGCTAACATAACTGTCCATCCCAAAGCAGTTAAGCGACATCATAGCGACACCATCACCAAATCAAGGACACTCAGTCTGAAACAAAGGATCCTCAACGAGCTCACCTTTTTTAACTGATATTTTGATTAGCCAAATTTGGTACAGAAAAATCTCATATTCAACAATTTAATCAGTGCAACGGCTTATTGTGATTACTTACAGTAGTGGGAAGGGGTAGATGACGAGTGAGACTCATGGCGCGTATCGCTCGACGATGATCTTGAGTGGTTGTCGGGGCAGAGCGAGTCGAGTGAAGCCTCGATGAGGACATCATCCTTCTAGGCCCTCGTAGCGCCGCTGCTATATGCGAACTTATCGTATCGCAGCGTGGGACGGAGGTCTACACATGCATGAAGAGGAGGTAGTAGGAGCAGGAGGCCATGAGGGCCGTCAATACTCAAGATGCGCACTTGTTGGTGACCCGGCTCGAGATTGTAAGCGGTCGTGAGGGATCCACCGGGCCTGAGTGGCAAAGGATCATCTCATAGTGAGCACTTGGTTCTTGCAAGGACCAAGGGGGAGCTATACCCTTGCACGGGTGCTCCAACGAGGACTAGGGAAGAGTGCCGACTCTTCAATACCTCGGGAAAAAATTGGAGGAGTCTTCTAAACCTTGCTTTACATTCCACATTTAATTCAATCATTTTACCTTGTTTATTTGTTTAGCAAGTAGTTGAACCAATGTCTTAGTATTGTTGCATATCTAGTAGTATTCTCTTATTGCTAGTTGTTGGGTGAAGTTGGGCTCTTGCTTAGTGTTTAATTATTGTTGATTTTTAGAAAAGCCCAATTCACCCCCCCTCTTGGGCATCGTGATCCTTTCAATTGGTATCGGAGCCTTGTTGCTCTTAGATTAGCTTAACCGCTAGAGTAGCGATGTCCGGTGGACCTCCTCCCGTTTTTTATGGTGGTGATTTTTCATATTGAAAAATTCGTATGGAAGCTTACTTAGAGGCTATAGACATTGGTGTCTACAAAGCCGCCACACAAGGATTTCCCGAACCAAGAGATCCAACAAATCTTATAGGAGATGAGTTCAACTATGAAAAGTGGAATGCTAAGGCCAAAAACACTCTTTTTAGAGGCCTTTGAAAAGATGTCTTTAATAGAGTTAGAAATCATAGAAATGCTCATGATTTGTTGATGGATATTTGTGCTCTACATGAAGGAACTAGAAGTGAGCGTGAGGGGAGATATCGTATTGCAATGAGAAAATAAATTCTTTTGAGATGCTTGCAAATGAAAATGCTAATGCTATGTACTCATGTCTTAACATTCTTATAGAGGAAGTAAATGGCTTGGGGCTCACCCAAATTTCACAACCGGATGTTGTGAGGAAGATTCTCAGTGTCCTTCCAATTGACAAATATGGACACATTGTCACAGTGCTACATCAGATGGATCTTTCAGTTGCTACTCCTACACAAATATTAGGAAAGATCAATGCTCATGAAATGTACATGCACATAAATTACAAGGATGGGTCATCTTCCAAGAGAAAAGACTTGGCTCTCAAAGCCAATCAAGAAAAGAAAGGAAAAGCTAAAGTGCAAATTGAGGAGGAATCGTCAAGTGGTGATGATCTTGATGCTAACATTGCTTTGATGGTGAGAAAGACCACCAAAATGTTGAAGAAGCTCAATAGATAAGGCATCAAGTTTGACTCAAGAAAGAAGAAGTTATTCTCCAATAAAAGAAAGCCATCTCTGAAATGGACTGCTACAATTATGGGGAGCTCGGTCATCTTGCTCATCAATGCAACAAGACCAAGAAAAACAAGTTCAAGGGCAAAAAAGATGAAGACAATGATGATGAGAAAAAGTAAAAGAAATTCTTCAATAGAAAGAATGGGAGGCACAAAAGATTCCATAAGAAGAAAAAAGGAAAGGCATACATTGTTGGTGACTAGCTCACTGACATTGAGTCCTCAAGCGGGTCTTCTTCAAGTGAAGAAGAAAATGATGAAAAAGTTGCCGCTATCGCTGGGGACTTCTCTTCACCACCACCATCACCCTCATCCACTTCTCACTTATGCCTCATGGCTAAAGGTGAACGGAAGGTACAAATTGAGAATGATATTATTGATGATAGTGATAGTGATGATGAGTTTGCTTCACCTTCATATGATGAATTAGCTGACTTACTTAAGGAATACACTCAAATCATTAGGAAGTCAAAGGCTAAATGTGATAAGTTAAAAGGTGAAAATGAATTTTTAACTGCCAAGTATGACATAGTTGTAAAAGCTTGTGATGAAATGAAAGAAGAAAACAAAACTATGTCATCCACTGTAAATGAGCTCAAATCCTCCCTAAAAGATGATAAGGATAAGTGTGAGAAATTAAACGAAGCAAAAAGGGAGTTAAAAGATAGACTTGTCACAGTTAAGGAAGATTATACAAAAATTAAAATTGACCATGATAATCTTTTTGTTGCAAATGAGCTTTTGTCTTGCAATACACATGAGGCTATTAACCCTGTTGTTGAGATTTATGTAGCAACCTCATGTGATGATTTGAGCCAAGATGATGAAACTAGTCTTCATGATGAATTGACTGAAAAAGTTGAAGTCTTGACATTAGACAACCAGAAATTGAAGAGATATTTGACTGATGAAACTACTAGAGGAAAGGTTGCCATAGAGAGCAATGACTTTAACAATGAGTTGGTAGTGGACAATGAAAGGCTTAGAAATGAGGTCAAGAAACTTAAGAATGAAAATGAACATCTTGCCACAAGTGTGCAAAAGTTCAACAAAGGCCAATACCTTCAAAATGAGTTGCTCATGAACACTGTCATGAAAAACAATAAGAGTGGTATTGGATATAATTCTTTTGTGCAAAAGAAAGCAACAAATCAATACAAGGCAAAACAGACTCATAAGCCTATCAAATGCTTTGAGTGTGGAAAAGAAGGACATTTTGCCCACAACTGCAAAGCCAAACCACCAACTCCCTTGCCAAAGCACTCAAGACCATTTGCTTTCAATGCTCGTTATGTTCTAAGAAAAGTAGCAAATGGAAAAGTCAAAGTTACATTCCTAGGTCCACCAAGCAAGAGTAGACCTAGACAAATTTGGTTTGCAAAGTCTTTGATTGAGAAAGTCATTGGTCCTATGAAAAATAGGGCCCTCAAATTTGAAGCTTGATGTATTTGTTCATGTAGGTGAACTACAAGACCGGTGGGAGTCATTGGGTTATTGACAGTGGATGCACTCAACATATGATTGATAACCCACAGATGTTCACCTCACTTGATGAGAATATTGATGAACAAGATAAAATCACTTTTGGGGATAATTTAAAGGGAAAAGTTCATGGACTTGGCAAGGTGGCTATCACAAATGATCTTTCAATATCAAATGTTCTCTTGGTTGCACCATTAAGCTTCAACTTGTTATCAGTGGGTCAACTTTGTGATCTTGGCCTTCAATGCTTATTCACTACTACAAAGGTTGTTGTGTCAAAAATGGATGATGAGTCAATGGTGTTGAAAGGATTTAGATACAATAATCTCTACTTAGTGGATTTCACCTCTGAAGATGCAAACTTAAGAACTTGCCTCTTTACCAAAGCATCACTTGGATGGCTATGGCATAGAAGGCTTACACATGTTGGAATGAGCACACTCAAGAAAGTACTAAAAAAGGACATGGTTAGAGGACTAAAGGATGTTGTATTTCAAAAGGACAAGCCTTGTAGTGCATGTCAAGCTAGAAAGCAAGTTGCTAACACACATCCTACAAAAAGCTTTTATGTCAACATCAAGGCCACTAGAACTGCTTCATATGGATCTATTTAGACCAACTACTTATGCTAGTGCTGGTGGCAACCTATACTGTCTGGTTATTGTTGATGACTTTTCAAGATACACTTGGGTGTTCTTTCTCCATGATAAGTCTGAAGTTGCATCCATATTCAAGAAGTTTGCCAAGAAGGCTCAAAATGAATTTGATTGCAAGACCAAGAAGATTAGAAGTGACAACGGAAAAGAATTTGACAACACCAACATACATGAATATTGTGATGAAATTGGGATCAAGCATGAAGTTTCAGCAACATACACACCTCAACAGAATGGAGTTGTTGAAAGGAAGAACAGGACCTTGATCACTCTTGCAAGAATAATGATTGATGAGTATAACACACCGGAGAGGTTTTGGGCTGAAGCTGTCAACACTGCATGTTATGCATCAAACAGGTTATTTCCTCACCAGCTACTTGAGAAGACTCCCTATGAACTACTAAATGGGAAAAAGCCAGACGTCTCCTTCTTTCGGGGTGTTTGGATGCAAATGCTACATCTACAAGAAATGCCATCACCTAAAGAAGTTTCAAAGACGTTGTGATATTGGTTTTCTACTTGGTTATTCATCAAAACTCAAAGCATACCGAGTATTCAATCATGCCACTAGCGTGGTAGAAGAAACATATGATGTGGAGTTTGATGAGACTAATGGCTCCCAATGAGCACTTGAAAATCTTGATGATGTAGGTGATGAGCCACTTAGGGAAGCTATGAAGAATACGCCAATTGGAGCCATCAAACCAAAAAGAAGATGAAGAAGAGGTGCAAAATATTGGCAGACCTTCTTCATCAAATATACCACATGATAATGAAAAAGATGAGAGGTATGCAAATGAAGATACATTTGTCTCACATGAACAAGCAAGGGTACAAGCTGAAGATGGTGATGCTCCAAGACCTTCTTCCCAAGTGGTTGACAAGAGAAACTCATCACTACTTCAAGCACACCCACAAGATCAAATCATTGGGAGTCCTTCACAAGGGGTTATCACTCATTCTCATAAACATGCTTCATTTATTGAACATCACTCTTTTGTTTCTTGTGTTGAACCTACATGTATAGATGAGGCACTAGAGGATCCTGACTGGGTGAATGCCATGCATGAAGAATTAAACAACTTCACCCGCAACCAAGTTTGGACTCTGAAGAAGCCTCCACAAGATGCAAGGATCATTGGAGCAAAATGGGTGTTCAGAAACAAACAAGATGATCAAGGTGTGATTATGCAAAACAAGGCAAGACTTGTTGCAAAGGGCTTCTCTCAAGTTGAAGGCTTAGATTTTGGAGAGACCTTTGCACTGATTGCTCGACTTGAAGCCATCTGTATCCTACTTGCGTATGCATCATGCTATGACATAAAGCTTTATCAAATGGATGTAAAAAGTGCATTTTTAAATGGCTTCATAAATGAACTTGTATATGTTGAGCAACCACCCGGGTTTGAAGAACCTAGATATCCTAACCATGCTTACAGGTTGTCCAAGGCGCTATATGGGTTAAAGCAAGCTCCAAGGGCTTGATATGAGCGTCTTCGCGACTTTCTCACCAAAAAGGGCTTCAAGATCGGGACCGTCGACACAACTTTATTCACAAAGAAAAATAATAGTGATATTTTCATTTGTCAAGTTTATGTTGATGATATAATCTTTGGCTCGACAAATGATTATCATTGCAAGGAATTTGGTGAGTTGATGTCGAAGGAGTTAGAGATGTCAATGATTGGTGAGCTGACGTACTTCCTCGGCTTTCAAGTCAAGCAAATGAAAGATGGTAACTTCCTCTCATAAGAGAAGTATACCAAAGATCTGTTAAAAAGATTCAACATGGAGAAGTGCAAACCAATCAAGACACCCATGCCTACCAATGAACATCTCGATCTAGATGAGGGAGGTAACCCGGTTGATCAAATTCTCTATTGTTCCATGATTGGTAGTTTATTGTATATTACCGCATCTAGGCCCGATATCATGTTTAGTGTCTGTATGTGTGCTTGATTTCAAGCAAATCCTAAGAAAGCTCATCTTCGTGTTGTTAAAAGAATTCTTAGGTATCTCAAGCACACCCTAAGCATTGGCCTTTGGTATCCCAAAGGAGCTACTTTTGATTTAATTGGCTATTCCAATTCGGATTATGTCGGTTGCAAAATTGATAGAAAAAGTACATCTGGGGGATGCCATTTGCTTGGGAGATCACTAGTTTCTTGGACATCTAAGAAGCAAAATAGTGTCGCTTTGTCAACCGCCGAAGCGAAATACATTGCCGCGGGTGCCTGTTGCACAGAAATTCTTTATATGAAACAAACTCTTCTAGACTATGGTGTAGTTCTAGAAAAGGTACCTTTGTTGTGTGACAATGAGAGTGCTGTTAAAATTGCTAATAGTCTTGTACAACACTCTCGCACCAAGCACATTGATATCCGTCATCACTTCCTTAGAGATCATGTTGCTAAAGGAGATATTATTTTAGAAGGAGTGAGATCGAAAGATCAATTAGCGGACATTTTCACAAAGTCACTAGATAAAACCCGCTTTTGTATGTTGAGGAATGAGTTAAATATTAATGATCTTAGAAATTTCACTTAATCTCAAAGTGGTGTTGTTAAGCCTGCATTGCATATTTAAATTTCTTGTATTGCATCTAGGGTTTGTCTAACCTAGTTAAAATAATCGCCAACAAAGCGAGTGAAAAAGCTTAACTCGGGCTCAAACTTGACAAGTCTTAGCATTTAAGCTTTTTATTACTTAAAATTTCATTTACTTTGCAATAGTTGGTTCTTGAGATATGCATGTGGCACTGCACTTAGGGGGAGTATTCATAACTCAAGTCGTTCATGAAACCCCTAGTGCAAAACCACAATGCAAATCTCAGCATTCGACTATTTACTCTAAAAACTATCTAGCCTATGGCAAAATATTTTAAAAAATATGAGAGAATATTTGAGGGTACCAATATTTGTCCCAACATGTGTTCTTTTATGTGCTTATAAGTTGGGATTTGGTTTGGTTCAAAATTAGCTAGAAAATTTCAAAATTCCCTCTGTCTGAGCTCACCGGACAGTCCGGTGCACCAGCTGGGCGCGCAGATCCCCTTTTGTGCTGCCCTGTC
Source organism: Zea mays (assembly GCF_902167145.1). Classification (NCBI taxonomy): domain Eukaryota; kingdom Viridiplantae; phylum Streptophyta; class Magnoliopsida; order Poales; family Poaceae; genus Zea; species Zea mays. The sequence continues at coordinate 129,246,775 of NC_050104.1, forward strand.
CGGTGGTTCACCGGACAGCTACTGTGCACTGTCTGGTGTGCACCGGACGTGCATTGTAGACTGTCCGGTGTGCCCATGAAACATTTTTTAAAAAAACTTTTCCTCGCCCGAGCAGTGCCCAGGCTCTCACTGTTCACCTAGTACCCTTTGTCTCTTAGAGCACTGGCGATCACCTTCTTCTCTCCCTCACCGCCGGCGTGCTCTGGCTGAGCTCTGGTGAACTCCTCCAGCCTAGTGCTCACGCTCCTCTCTCCCTGGTGAGCTCTCCCACTGCCTTCCCCCTCTCTGTTCTTCCATTCTCTGCAGGGAAGCTCTGTCTCTCCCACCCCTTGAGCCAAATCAAATTCTGGGTAAAATTCTCTGAATCCATGTGATTTGCAAGTGTCTCTTGGGCTCCCATGCAGGTTCCTCTCTCCATTTGGGAGGTTCCACATCATAAAATGACCATTTCACCGTTGTTTCAAATACTCACACACTAGGTGCTCGGTGAAATGCCCAAACCACTCAAACTTGCTCAAATCGACTCTAGATTTTCCAGCACCTTCATGACACCTCAAGTAACATATTTGCAAAATTTCATGCCCTTCTTCGTCCGCTATAGTTATCATACCCACATGTAACGCCCCACGGTCGAGTATATAAGGCCTAGGGGGCGCGTTAGGTAGGGGGTGTGTCACTGATCCAAGTTAGCTCAATGGCCATCACTCTTCAGCACAAGATTGCTCTCCACCCCGGATCCGTGTTCTGCTTCGGAACCATCTCGTTCGTGGCAGACAAAGAAGGGACTCTACATCGTATAGCGGATCCGCCGGAGAAAAAGCCTTCCTTGAAAATCTCTGGGAAAGCTGAAACAAAGCAGGAAATAGCACAACCTCCCGCGCTCCGAGCGAATATCGCCTCCTGCAAACCAAGAGCAGAGAGTTCATTCACCCGAAGAACCCCGTTGTCCACCTCATCAATGGAAAAATGGACACGGATTACAAGGAAAAAAAGAAACAAAGACCCGTCAAGCTGCCCTTCTGGTACCTCCGCCCTCAAAGGAGAACATAAAGAAGCTTGTCGTCACGACAACTCCATTCTACCCCGATGTCCTCTTCATCGGGGGGAGAGTGGAATCGTCCCCCATCTCCGACGATGAACCAACTGTGCCTGGGGAAGAACCACCTCAGCAGGAAGCTCGCCGACGAAGAAACCGACGCCGTAACGCTCGGCGACATCATGAAGCCGGAGAACGAGATCCGGCGTAGCCTGTATCGTGAGACGAGATCTCAGAGGTGGGAGAAACTCTAGATGAACGAGTCTTCAGGGAAAGGAAGAACTCCCGCCGACGTGATCGTCGGCAAGCTCAAGAGCAAGCCGAGCAGGAAGCGAGACAGCGTCGCGAGAACCCTCTCTTCGGACGAAACCTGAACTTCGACTTCGCTCGAGCCATGAACACACCAAGCGAGGCCGGTGGAGTATTTTCTCGGATAGCCGATGGCCTCCCTCGGACTCCAAATGCCGAGGGCTATCGGCGGCTGCTCACTCGGGCAGCTAATCATCTCCTGCCTCTCGCTCATCCTCCAAGCGATCTACGACACGCCATCAATAGTCGACGAGACGCGTGGAGCTCCATCAATGCTTCACGCGAACGACGACATGAAAATGAGATCCGGCGCCGAGAGGAGTATGATCGAGATCACGACATCCATGCACGAAGTCAGGCCACCAGGGTTGAGTCAGCAACGGCCTCAACTGGTGGCACGACCCGGGGATGGTCGAGGCAGCACATCGGTAACTCCCCTCCCCGGGACCGACACCACAATCATCGACAGGAGGACACATGTGGAGTATCAGCACTCACTCCGCGTCTCAGGGCCATTCAGTGGCCCCCTAACTTCAAAGTCTCCAACGTCAACAAGTACGAGCCTAAGCAGGACCCGGGAGGCTAGTTGGTTGTCTATACCACCGCTGCCCAGGCCACTGGGGCAACTGAAGATGTGATGACTGCGTACTTGCCCATCGTCCTCGGGCAAGATGCGCTGCAGTGGCTACGACACCTACCCCGACACTGCATCGACGACTGGAGCGACTTCAGTCGGCGTTTTATTGCCAACTTCCAATTTCTCTCCGACAAGCACTTCCAATTTCTCTCCGACAAGCTGACATAGCCATGGGACCTCAAATCCATCAGGCGCCGAGGAGATGAGACTCTTCGGTCATACCTCAAAAGATTTTAGACCATGAGAAATCGTATTCCTGAAGTTGCAGAAGCTGCAATGATCGAGGACTTCTACCGAAGATCTAATGACTCGGCCTTCGTCTGAGCCATACTACAAAAAGCGTCGACCACCTCCGAACAGCTGTTTAGGGAAGCAGACCTCTACATCACCGCCGATGAACGTGCCCAGGACCTCATCGGAGGAACGAAGCCGGCTCCGTCCGTGCCACGGCGCGACACGAACCTGCAAACCGACAAGCGCTGGGAGAAGAGGCCTCGCGAAGAAGTTCATGCCGCTGGACCACCCGTCTCTCGTGCCCGAGGGGCACCTCGCGGAGGCGAACGAACATTGGACGACATCCTCGACGCCCAGTGCCCGTACCACAAGGACATGCGTCATACTCTTCGGAACTGCAGAGATTCCAAGCACTCCGTCGGGAATGGCCGACCCTTCCAGCTGTAGGATCTAGGACACCGGCTAGAGGGGGTGAATAGACGGTTTTGACTAAAATAAAAAACACTAGGGAAATTTAATCAATATAACAAGAGGTATAAATTCTCTAGTGATAACAAGTAAACAATCTATGAGAATCAACTAAGGTGATTGAATACTTGATGAACAATATGCAAAATACTAATCACTTGCACGACAATAAGTAATGCAAGAAAATAAAGACACCGGATTTTATCCCGTGGTATCGGTGATTTGCCGATCACCCCTAATCCACGTTGAGGTGGACTTCAAGCTCTCACTTTCTCCTCTATCATGACACGGCTTGATCTTTGAGCCAAGTGGACAAGAAATCACTCAATACCTCTATTCCACTAATGTCACCTTTGCCGCTCCGGTGAGGTAGGCGCGAACCCCTCACAATCAACACCACGGCTTCTCCACAATCTTCTTGGAGAGCTCGACAGAGACAACACCCGAGCCGTCTAGGAGGCGGCAACCTCCAAGAGTAACAAGCCGATGACGCTTGCTCGGTGTACCCCCTAGTGCCTCAAGAATCACTAATGGATGCAAATGCACTAGGAACACTCAATCTCTCACTAGAATGCAATCTCAAGCAAGGAGTGTGAGAGAATGAGTTGGAGGATCAAATGAGCTCAATGTGTGCAAGGAATGGCCAAGAGAACCCTCACACATGAGCTCCCCTTCTATTTATAGTCCCCCACTCAAATCCAACCGTTATGTGCAAACAACACATTTTCTGCGCACACGCGGACGGTCCGCACCCTAGGGCCAGATGGTCCGCCGTACACATAACGACTATTTTCCGGTTTGAAATCTGTCAGAGCTGTCAGAAAAGTAAGGTCTGGACAGTCCGCCCACCTTGGCCGGACCGTCCGTGACCTGGCAACTTGAAGCACCAGAGCTTTGACCAAGGAGAGTTAACACATGCGGACCGTCCGCCTACAAGGCCGGACGGTCCGTGACCTGGGAGTCAGTACTATCCGGGCATATCCTCCGGATAGTCCGTAGTACAAACCCCAAAAACCACATAGTCCCTGCCTAAACCAAATTTGGCACCTGCGGACGGTCCGCCCTACAAGGCCGAACTGTCCGCACAATAATTCAGGGACTGTGCCGAGAGCAACCTTCTCTGGTCAGGACTGCGGATGGTCCGGACCCAAGACCTGGACGGTCCGCAGTACAAATGAATAGGACCTGTCAGAAGTGAACACACTTCGGACCCTACTGGAGGATCGCGGACGGTCCGCCCACATGTCCCGGATGGTCCGCCTATCCCAAGACTTAGCATTTTTCAAACACGCTTTTGAAAAGATTTTTAACTCTTGAAATTGGAAGCGCTGTTAGTCCTCATGCAAATGCAACCACTAGATGCTCTATGAGGCACTAAGTTTTACATAGATCAAAGTCATTGACCCCTCTTAATAGTACGACTACTTAGCCTACTAATCCGGTCAAGTATCTTCTCTAAACTCCAGGAGACCGGCAAAAAACAAAACATATGTTATACCTTTGCCTTCACTTGATCCACAACCAATGCTTATAAATCTCCAAGATTTTCTGTTCTATGTGGTCCAACCCTGCATTCTTGTTTCTCCAAGAACCGTTAGTCCACAAACAGTCATCATTAATTACCAAAACATCACTAAGGGGCCTAGATGATTCACACCAGCCTCTACCACCCCCCACCACGAGGAGGACCTAGAGAACCTCGACAACCTCCGCAGCAGGAAGGGGGAGGAGGCGGAGCGTTTTCGCGTGTTGACGGAGAAGTCAACGTCATCTTCGGCGGGCATGGGTCGCAAGAGAGCAAGAGGCAGCAGAAGCTCAACGACCGTAAGATACTGGTGGCGGCCACCAGTGCTCCCGCCCGTATTGATGGTCCAAACACCCGATCACCTTCACTCGGGCAGATCAATGGCTCAACTTCGATCATCTGGGCAAGTACCTGCTCCTCGTCGATCCGGTGATCCGAGAGAGCAAGGTAAAAAAGGTGTTAGTGGACGGGGGTAGCAGCATCAACATTACCTTCCCCCGGACACTCTTAGGCTTGGAAGTCGCACTCAAAGAGCTCCACGAGTCAGACACTCCTTTCTTCGGCATTGTGCCGACTGAAGGAGAATACCCACTCGAACACATCTAGATGCCGGTTACCTTCAGGACTCCGAAAAACTAGAGAACTGAGTTCCTAAGGTTTGAGGTACCAAGCTTCGACTGCGGATACAACGCCATCATCGACAGGCCGGGATTGGCGAAATTCATGGCCATTCCACACTATTCATACATGATATTGAAGATGCCGGGACCACAAGGAATCATCACCGTGCGTGCTGACTTCCAAGGCGCCGTGGAATGCTTCCGAGTGGCTATTCAGGCGGCCCTCACCACCAAACCACCAACGACTTCCTCCGCACAGGCGAACTCAAAGCCTGAGGAAGACCTCGCGATACCCGCGAATGAAGCTCAAGTTGTGACCTCTATGCGATCGACCGAGGAAACAAAGAGAATCAACCTCGGGTTCGCTGACGAGTGTAAGACCGCCATCATCAGCTCTAGCCTAGATGACAAATAGGAAGACACGCTCGTCCAGTTTCTGCAAGATAACCGAGACGTATTCGCATGGTAGCCTGCGGATATGCCGGGAGTCCCGAGAGAACTGACCGAGCACAAACTGAATGTCTATCCCCAGGCGAGGCCGATCTGACAAAAGTTGCATCGTTTCACGCCCGACAAGAGAGAAGCTATTCGTGCTGAGCTAGCTCGACTAGTCGCAGCTGGTTTCATTAGAGAAGTACTGCATCCTGAGTGGTTAGAAAATCCTGTTCTTGTACTCAAAAAGATTAAAGTGGATTGACGCATGTGTGTCGACTATACAGATCTCAACAAACACTGTCCGAAGGATCCCTTCGGACTTCCTAGAATAGATCAGGTGGGTAGATTCGACCGCTGGATGCTCTATGTTGTCATTCCTGGATTGCTACTCTGGATACCATCAAATTAGCTTGGCAAAAGAAGACGAGGAAAAAACTGCATTCATTACCCTGTTTGGAGCTTTCTGCTATACCTCCATGCCGTTTGGCCTCAAGAACGCTGGAGCGACTTACCAGAGAGACATTCAAACATGCCTAGCCGATCACTGGGGCAAGCAGGTAGAAGCCTATGTCGATGATGTGGTGATTAAAACAGAAAACTCAGAAAACTTTATCGAGGATCTACAACTGGTCTTCAATAGCCTAAGGCGGTACCGGTGGAAGTTGAATCCAGAAAAATGTGTCTTTGGAGTGCCAGCTGGGAAATTGCTCGGATTCATTGTCAGCCATCGAGGAATTGAAGCTAACCCGGAAAAAATCGAAGCTATCATGAGGATGGAAGCACCACGATCACAAAAGAAAGTGCAGAGGCTTACTGGATGCATGGCAGCTTTAAGCAGGTTCATATCAAGGTTAGGAGAAAAAGGCCTACCATTCTTTAAATTGCTCAAGAAGGTGGACAAGTTCCAGTGGACCTTAGAGGCCCAGGAAGCTCTTGATGCACTGAAGAAGTTCTTGACCACATCGCTAGTGCTAAAGCTGCCACGCCGAGCCATGCCAGGCCAGCCGGCAGAAGATCTGTTGTTGTATATCTCCTGCATGACTCACGTGGTGAGCACCGCGTTAGTACTCGAGCGGGCAGAGGAAGGACATGCATATCCGGTACAACATCCCGTCTATTTCATCAGTGAAGTCCTGGGACCCTCTAAAAAGAAGTATCCCCAAGTTCAAAAACTATTGTACGCAGTACTTCTAACTGCACGCAAGCTCTGTCACTATTTTTGACGACCACAAAGTCATAGTAGTCATTGGGTTTCCAATAGGGGATATTCTCCACAACAAAGAAGCCATTGGAAGAATAGCCAAGAGGGCCTGCGAGCTGGGAGCTCACGACATTGAGTTTCAGCCTCGCACTGCGATAAAGACTCAAGCGCTAGTTGACTTTGTATCAGAGTGGACCGAGCAACAAGTACCAGATAACCCAGAGGCTGCAGAAGTGTGGCGGATGTACTTCGATGGTTCGCTGAAACTGCAGGGAGCAGGCGCAGGGATCCTTTTCATTGCCCCTGGAGGCGAACAACTCAAATATGCTCTTCAGTTGTTATTTTTAGCATCCAACAACGCAGCAGAATATGAAGCTCTTATCCACGGATTGAACATTGCCATATCTCTGGGCATTAAGAGGTTGATGGTATACGGAGATTCACTTGTGGTCATAAGTCAGATAAATAAAGAATGGGATTGCTCGAATGATTCTATGGGCAAGTATTGTACAGTCATCCGAAAACTGGAAGACAAATTTGAAGGGCTGGAATTTCATCATGTGGAAAGGGATCTGCAATGCGGCAGCAGACGCGTTGTCGAAACTAGGATCCAGTTGAACTCAGTTCCCACCTGGAGTTTTCGTTTAGGAGGTGCCACGCCCGAGCATTTCCTCAGATCAAGTAGAAGAATGCAATGTTTTCAGCCAGCCAGAGTCAGACTCTAACGACTAGAGGGAGCCTATCATTAGGTATATAAAGAATGAAGAGGAATCGGATGATAAAGCCGCAACGGAACGCATCGCAAGGCAGTCAGCCCACTACACCCTCATAGGGGATGCACTGTACAGAAGGGGTGCAACATGAGTCCTCATGAAGTGCATTCCTTCGGTTACTGGGAAGCAACTGCTAGATGAGATTCACGCCAGATAGTGCAGGATACACGCAACATCCAGAACTCTGGTTGGGAAGGTCTTCAAGTCTGATTTCTACTAGCCAACGGCAAAGAGCGATGCAGCCGAGTTAGTCCAAAGATGTGAAGCTTGCCAATTCTTATCAAAGCAGCAGCATTTGCCAGCACAGCAACTGCAGATCATACCCGTAACATGGCCATTTGCGTGCTGGGGACTGGACATGATTGGACCCTTCAAGAAAGCTCAGGGAGGCTACACTCATGTCTTGGTCGCCATTGACAAATTCACTAACTGGATAGAATACAAACCCATCACTTCTCTAACTCCAACCAAGGCAGTGGAATTCATACAAGATATAATATTTAGGTTTGGGATACCGAATAGCATCATAACCGACCTGGGATCCAATTTCACTAGCTCTGAATTCTTTGATTTCTGCGAACAATGCAGCATCCAGATCAAATATGCGTTAGTAGCACATCCAAGAGCCAACGGTCAGGTGGAAAGGGCTAATGGAATGATACTAGAAGCACTCAGGAAGAAAGCCTTCGACAAGAATGAAAAATTCGCAGGGAAGTGGGTTTGGAGCCTAAGAACTCAACTCAGTCGAGCTCTGTATGAAAACACTCCCTTCTTCATGGTCTATGGTTCAAAGGTGAGAGCACCTAGAGGGGGGGTGAATAGGTGAACCTGTAAAACTTCAAAACTTAAGCCACAAAAACTTGTTAAGTGTTAGCACAATTATGGCCAAGTGGCTAGAGAGGAGTCAAAACACAATAACCACAAGAAATCAATCACAGAGATGACACGGTGGTTATCCCGTGGTTCGGCCAAGTACAAAACTTGCCTACTCCACGTTGTGGCGTCCCAACGGACGAGAGTTGCACTCAACTCCTCTCAAGTGATCCAATGATCAACTTGAATACCACGGTGTTCTTGCTTTTCTTTTCTCAATCCCGTTTGCGAGGAATCTCCACAACTTGGAGCCTCTCGCCCTTACAAAAGATGTTCACAGAGAATCACAGAGCAAGGGAGGAAATGAGCAACGCACACAAGACTTCAAAAGATCAGAGCAACACGCACACAAGCAGCAATAAGAGCTCGCAACACAACTCAAAGAGTACACAACTCCACAAGAGCTCTATATGCTATCACAATGAATCGAATGTGCTAGATCAATGTCTTGGTGCTTAGAAAGGTTGTAGGAATGCTTGGTGTCCTCCTCCATGCGCTTAGGGGTCCCTTTTATAGCCCCAAGGCAGCTAGGAGCCGTTGAGAACACATCTGGAAGGCTATCTTTGCCTTCTGTCGTCGGGCGCACCGGACAGTCCGGTGCACACCGGACACTGTCCGGTGCCCGATTTGTTTCCATAAAAAGCTCATCCGACCGTTGCTTTCTGATGCAGATCTGCGCACAGTTGGCGCACCGGACATGTCCGGTGCACACCGGACAGTCCGGTGTACCTTTCTGACCGTTGGCTCGGCCACGTGTCGCGCGCCGATCGCGCGGCCGACCGTTGGCCCGGCCGACCGTTGGCTCACCGGACAGTCCGGTGCACACCGGACAGTCCGGTGAATTTTAGCCGAAGTCGCCGGAGAAAACCCGAGAGCGGCTGGTTTGCTCCACGCTGGTCTGGCGCACCGGACACTGTCCGGTGCACACCGGACAGTCCAGTGCCCCAGCCCGAAACGGCCTTTGCTGTACACAGCCACTCTCCACTTCTTTTCTTTTCTTCTTCTTCCTGTTTCTAACACTTAGACAGGATATTAGTACACAAAACCAATGTACTAAGGCTTAGAAACATACCTTTACTTGTGATTTGCACTTTGTTCAACCATGGGCACATTTTCACATTTAAGCACTTGTGTTTGCACTCAATCACCAAAATACTTAGAAATGGCCCAAAGGCACATTTCCCTTTCAATCTCCCCCTTTTTGGTGATTTATGCCAACACAACATAAAGCAACTAGAACAAGTGCAAAATCACTTCAAATAGAATAAATTTGAGTTCTATTCAATTTTGGCATATATGGATCATCCTTCGCCACCACTTGGTTTGTTTTTGCAAATCAAACTCAAATCTCTATCTCTAAGTCAAACACACATGTTGAAGCATAAAGAGAGTCATTCCAAAAGAGATTGATCAAAGATTTCAAAAACTCCCCCTATTTCCCATAGTCATTACTTCTCCCCACAAGAAACCAATTCTTGACAAAAGAGACAATAAGAGAGTTTTGACAAAACAAAAAGCTCTATTTCACTATTTTCAAAATTTCTCAAGTGGTAGCTGATCCATTTATCGCTTTGGCCTTTATTTTCTCCCCCTTTGGCATCAAACACCAAAACGGAATCAACTTTGGCCCTTCTAACCCCATTGCCTCACCAAAATCTTCATTTAAGATCAAATGGCAATAAGAGTTCAAGAGATGGACGTGGAATAAGTTACCCTCTCATCGGAGTGCAGTGGAAGTCTTTCATGGTCCAAGTCCACCTTTTCCCTTTCAATTCTCCTTCGAGACTAAATCAAGCAAACTCAAGTGACAAGGTTAGTCTCAAAGGGTCAAGTTGTAACACATCTCCCCCTAAACATGTGCATCACTTTGCAACGGACTTGTGAGGTCCAGGGAGTGTTTGTACAACTTGAGCACCACAATAAGCAACAAAATGCAGAATGAACCTGATCAAATGCAAAAACACATGTATGCTACAATTCAATCCAAGTTCCGCGAATCTAAGACATTTAGCTCACTACGCAACTTGCAAAAGGTCTTCTCATCTAGAGGCTTAGTGAAGATATCGGCTAGCTGGTTCTCGGTGCTAACATGAAACACTTCGATATCTCCCTTTTGCTGGTGGTCCCTCAAAAAGTGATGCCGGATGTCTATGTGCTTTGTGCGGCTGTGCTCAACAGGATTCTCCGCCATGCGGATAGCACTCTCATTATCACATAGGAGTGGGACTTTGCTCAGATTGTAGCCAAAGTCCCGGAGGGTTTGCCTCATCCAAAGTAGTTGCGCGCAACACTGACCTGCGGCAACGTACTCGGCCTCAGCGGTGGATAGGGCAACGGAGGTTTGTTTCTTAGAGTTCCATGACACCAGGGACCTTCCTAAGAATTGGCACGTCCCTGATGTACTCTTCCTATCGACCTTACATCCAGCATAGTCGGAATCTGAGTATCCAACCAAGTCAAAGGTAGACCCCTTTGGATACCAGAGCCCGAGGCAAGGCGTAGCAACCAAATATCTAAGAATCCGCTTCACCGCCACTAAGTGACACTCCTTAGGATCGGATTGAAATCTAGCACACATGCATACGCTAAGCATAATATCCGGTCTACTAGCACATAAGTAAAGCAAGGAACCTATCATGGACCGGTATGCTTTTTGATCAACGGACTTACCTCCTTTGTTGAGGTCTGTGTGTCCGTCGGTTCCCATCGGCGTCTTTGCGGGCTTGGCGTCCTTCATCCCAAACCTCTTTAGCAAGTCTTGCGTGTACTTCGTTTGGGAGATGAAAGTGCCGTCCTTGAGTTGCTTCACTTGGAACCCAAGGAAGTAGTTCAACTCGCCCATCATCGACATTTCGAATTTCTGCGTCATCACCCTGCTAAACTCTTCACAAGACTTTTGGTTAGTAGAACCAAATATTATGTCATCGACATAAATTTGGCACACAAACAAATCACCATCACATGTCTTTGTGAAAAGAGTTGGATCGGCTTTCCCAACCTTGAAAGCATTAACAATTAGAAAGTCTCTAAGGCATTCATACCATGCTCTTGGGGCTTGCTTAAGTCCATAGAGCGCCTTAGAGAGCTTACACACATGGTCGGGGTACCGTTCATCCTCGAAGCCAGGGGGTTGCTCCATGTACACCTCCTCCTTGATTGGCCCATTGAGGAAAGCGCTCTTCACATCCATTTGGTACAACCTGAAAGAATGGTGAGCGGCATATGCTAGCAAGATACGAATGGACTCTAGCCTAGCCACAGGAGCGAAAGTCTCCTCAAAGTCCAAACCTGCGACTTGGGCATAACCTTTTGCCACAAGTCGAGCCTTGTTCCTCGTCACCACCCCGTGCTCGTCCTGTTTGTTGCGGAACACCCACTTGGTTCCCACAACATTTTGCTTCGGACGAGGCACCAGTGTCCAAACTTCATTTCTTTTGAAGTTGTTGAGCTCCTCCTGCATGGCCAACACCCAGTCTGGATCTAGCAAGGCCTCCTCTACCCTGAAAGGCTCAATAGAAGAGACAAAGGAGTAATGCTCACAAAAATTAGCTAATCGAGATCGAGTAGTTACTCCCTTGCTAATGTCACCCAGAATTTGGTCGACGGGATGATCCCTTTGAATCATCGCTCGAACTTGGGTTGGAGGTGCCGGTTGCGCTTCTTCCTCCATTACTTGATCATCTTGTGCTCCCCCTTGATCAAGCGCCTCCACTTGAGGTTCCTGTTCGTCATTTTCGATTTGGGGATGCACCATAGTTGAGGAAGAAGGTTGATCTCGTTCATCTTGTTCCTGTGGCCGCACTTCTCCAATCGCCATGGTTCGTATGGCGGCCGCTGGAACATCTTCTTCATCTACATTATCACTATCAACAACTTGCTCTCTTGGAGAGCCATTAGTCTCATCAAATACAACGTCGCTAGAGACTTCAACCAAACCCGATGATTTGTTGAAGACTCTATACGCCTTTGTATTTGAGTCATAACCTAACAAAAACCCTTCTACAGCTTTGGGAGCAAACTTAGAATTCCTACCCTTCTTCACTAGAATGTAGCATTTACTCCCAAATACACGAAAGTACGATACATTGGGTTTGTTACCGGTTAGTAGCTCATACGACGTCTTCTTGAGGAGGCGATGAAGGTAGACCCTGTTGATGGCGTGGCAAGCAGTGTTAACGGCTTCCGTCCAAAAGCACTCGGGGGTCTTGAACTCTCCTAGCATCGTCCTCGCCATATCGATGAGCGTCCTGTTCTTCCTCTCTACCACACCATTTTGCTGTGGTGTGTAGGGAGCGGAGAACTCGTGCTTGATCCCTTCCTCTTCAAGGAACTCCTCCACTTGAAGGTTCTTGAACTCGGATCCGTTGTCGCTCCTTATCTTCTTCACTTTGAGCTCAAACTCATTTTGAGCTCTCCTGAGGAAGCGTTTGAGGGTCCCTTGGGTTTCGGACTTTTCCTGCAAAAAGAACACCCAAGTGAAGCGGGAAAAGTCATCAACAATAACTAAACCATACTTACTTCCTCCTATGCTCAGATAGGCGACGGGTCCAAAAAGGTCCATATGCAGCATCTCCAAGGGTCTTGATGTCGTCATCACATTTTTGGTGTGATGAGAGCCTCCCACCTGTTTCCCTGCTTGACAAGCTGCACAAGGTCTATCTTTTTCGAATTGAACATTAGTTAGACCTATCACGTGTTCTCCCTTTAGAAGCTTGTGAAGGTTCTTCATCCCCACATGTGCTAAGCGGCGATGCCACAGCCAGCCCATGCTAGTCTTAGCTATTAAGCATGCATCTAGACCGGCCTCTTCTTTTGCAAAATCAACTAAATAAAGTTTGCCGTCTAATACACCCTTAAAAGCTAGTGAACCATCACTTCTTCTAAAGACAGACACATCTACATTCGTAAATAGACAGTTATACCCCATGTTGCATAATTGACTAACAGATAGCAAATTATAACCAAGAGACTCTACTAAAAACACATTAGAGATAGAGTGCTCATTAGAAATTGCAATTTTACCTAACCCTTTTACCTTGCCTTGATTCCCATCACCGAATATGATTGAATCTTGGGAATCCTTATTCTTGACGTAGGAGGTGAACATCTTCTTCTCCCCCGTCATATGGTTTGTGCATCCGCTGTCAATAATCCAGCTTGATCCCCCGGATGCATAAACCTGCAAGGCAAATTTAGGCTTGGGACTTAGGTACCCAACTCATGTTGGGTCCTACAAGGTTAGTGCAAATATTCTTAGGGACCCAAATGCAAGTTTTGTCTCCCTTGCATCTTGCCCCTAACTTCCTAGCAATTACCTTTCTATCCTTTCTACAAATTGCAAAGGAAGCATTCAAAGCATGATATATTGTAGAAGGCTCATTAACTTTCCTAGGAATATTAACAACATTTCTCCTAGGCATATTATGAACAACATCCCTTCTACCAACATTCCTATCATGCACATATGAAGAACTAGAAGCAAACATAGCATGAGAAAAATCATCGTACTCATTATTACTCTTATAAGCATTTCTGGTTTGTCTTCTATCATGATACAAGAAAGCATGGTTCTTTTTAGTACTACTAGCCATAGGAGCCTTCCCTTTCTCCTTGGCGGAGATAGGAGCCTTATGGCTTGTCAAGTTCTTGACTTCTCTCTTGAAGCCAAGCCCATCCTTAATTGAGGGGTGTCTACCAACCGTGTAGGCATCCCTAGCAAATTTTAGTTTATCAAAATTACTCTTGCTAGTCTTAAGTTGAGCATTAAGACTAGCTAATTCATCATTTAATTTTGAAATAGAAACTAAGTGTTCACTACAAGCATTAACATCAAAATCCTTACACCTAGTGCAAATTGTAATATTTTCAACACAAGAGTTACTTGCTACTTCTAGTTTAGCAGTTAAAACATTAATTTCACCTTTTAAAGAAGAAATGGTTTCATTACAAGTAGAAAGTTCACCAGAAAGTATTCCATTTCTTTTAACTTCTAAAGCAAGTGAATTTTGTGCACTAACAAATTTATCATGTTCTTCATATAAAAGGTCTTCTTGTTTTTCTAAGATTCTATCCTTTTCATTTAAGGCATCAATCAACTCATTAATCTTAGCTATCTTAGTTCTATCCAATCCCTTGAATAAACTAGAGTAATCAATTTCATCCTCACTAGATTCATTATCACTAGAAGAATCATAAGTATTATCATTACGAGTGATTACCTTCTTTTCCCTTGCCATGAGGCAAGTGTGATGCTCGTTGGGGAAGAGAGCCGATTTGTTGAAGGCAGTGGCGGCGAGTCCTTCGTCGTCGGAGTCGGACGAAGAGCAATCCGAATCCCACTCCTTTCCAAGGTGTGCTTCGCCTTTGGCCTTCTTGTAAACCTTCTTGTTTTCTCTCTTCCCATTTTTTTCTTGCTCCTGGTCACTATCATTTTTGGGACAGTTAGCAATAAAATGACCAAGCTTACCGCATTTGAAGCATGATCGCTTTCCCTTGGTCTTGGCCTTGCTTGGCTGTCCCTTTCGACCTTTTAGCGTCGTCTTGAATCTCTTGATGATGAGAGCCATCTCTTCATCATTGAGCCCGGCCGCCTCAACTTGCGCCACCTTGCTAGGTAGCGACTCCTTGCTCCTCGTTGCCTTTAGAGCAATGGGTTGAGGCTCGTGGAGTGGACCGTTCAACGCGTCGTCGACATATCTTGCCTCCTTGATCATCATCCGCCCGCTCACGAATTTTCCAAGTACTTCCTCGGGCGTCATCATCGTGTACCTGGGATTCTCACGAATATTGTTCACGAGATGAGGATCAAGAACGGTAAATGACCTGAGCATTAGGCGGACGACGTCGTGATCCGTCCAACGTGTGCTCCCGTAGCTCCTTATTTTGTTGATAAGGGTCTTGAGCCGGTTGTAAGTTTGAGTTGGCTCCTCTCCCCTTATCATGGCGAATCGTCCAAGCTCGCCCTCCACCAACTCCATCTTGGTGAGCATGGTGATGTCGTTCCCCTCATGAGAGATCTTGAGGGTGTCCCATATCTGCTTGGCATTGTCCAAGCCGCTCACCTTATTGTACTCTTCCCTGCACAAAGAAGCTAAGAGGACAGTAGTAGCTTGTGCATTTCTATGAATTTGTTCATTTATAAGCATAGGGCTATCCGAGCTATCAAATTTCATTCCATTCTCCACAATCTCCCATATGCTTGGATGGAGAGAGAATAAGTGACTACGCATTTTGTGACTCCAAAATCCGTAGTCCTCCCCATCGAAGTGTGGAGGTTTGCCAAGAGGAATGGAAAGCAAATGCGAATTCGAACTATGTTGAATACGAGAATAATCAAATGAAAAGTTCGAATTGACCGTCTTTTTGTAGTCGTTGTCATCATCCTTTTGGGAAGAAGTAGACTCATCACTATCGTCGTAGTAGATGATCTCCTTGATGCGCCTTGTCTTCTTCTTCTTTCCTTCCTTCCGTCTATGCCCCGAGCCGGAGTCGGTAGGCTTGTCGTCTTTTGGCTCGTTGACGAAAGATTCCTTCTCTTTGTCGTTGATCACGATTCCCTTCCCCTTAGGATCCATCTCTTCGGGCGGTAAGTCCCTTTGTGAAGAGAACGCCTCTGATACCAATTGAGAGCACCTAGAGGGGGGGGTGAATAGGTGAACCTGTAAAACTTCAAAACTTAAGCCACAAAAACTTGTTAAGTGTTAGCACAATTATGGCCAAGTGGCTAGAGAGGAGTCAAAACACAATAACCACAAGAAATCAATCACAGAGATGACACGGTGGTTATCCCGTGGTTCGGCCAAGTACAAAACTTGCCTACTCCACGTTGTGGCGTCCCAACGGACGAGAGTTGCACTCAACTCCTCTCAAGTGATCCAATGATCAACTTGAATACCACGGTGTTCTTGCTTTTCTTTTCTCAATCCCGTTTGCGAGGAATCTCCACAACTTGGAGCCTCTCGCCCTTACAAAAGATGTTCACAGAGAATCACGGAGCAAGGGAGGAAATGAGCAACGCACACAAGACTTCAAAAGATCAGAGCAACACGCACACAAGCAGCAATAAGAGCTCGCAACACAACTCAAAGAGTACACAACTCCACAAGAGCTCTATATGCTATCACAATGAATCGAATGTGCTAGATCAATGTCTTGGTGCTTAGAAAGGTTGTAGGAATGCTTGGTGTCCTCCTCCATGCGCTTAGGGGTCCCTTTTATAGCCCCAAGGCAGCTAGGAGCCGTTGAGAACACATCTGGAAGGCTATCTTTGCCTTCTGTCGTCGGGCGCACCGGACAGTCCGGTGCACACCGGACACTGTCCGGTGCCCGATTTGTTTCCATAAAAAGCTCATCCGACCGTTGCTTTCTGATGCAGATCTGCGCACAGTTGGCGCACCGGACATGTCCGGTGCACACCGGACAGTCCGGTGTACCTTTCTGACCGTTGGCTCGGCCACGTGTCGCGCGCCGATCGCGCGGCCGACCGTTGGCCCGGCCGACCGTTGGCTCACCGGACAGTCCGGTGCACACCGGACAGTCCGGTGAATTTTAGCCGAAGTCGCCGGAGAAAACCCGAGAGCGGCTGGTTTGCTCCACGCTGGTCTGGCGCACCGGACACTGTCCGGTGCACAACGGACAGTCCGGTGCCCCAGCCCGAAACGGCCTTTGCTGTACACAGCCACTCTCCACTTCTTTTCTTTTCTTCTTCTTCCTGTTTCTAACACTTAGACAGGATATTAGTACACAAAACCAATGTACTAAGGCTTAGAAACATACCTTTACTTGTGATTTGCACTTTGTTCAACCATGGGCACATTTTCACATTTAAGCACTTGTGTTTGCACTCAATCACCAAAATACTTAGAAATGGCCCAAAGGCACATTTCCCTTTCAAAAGGCAGTGCTACCTACCAACCTCAGGTTTGGGGCACCAAGGCTGGTCTTCGAAAGCATAGCTGAAGCGGAGGCTACCAGGCTAGAAGATATTGATGTATTGGAAGAAGAGCGGTTGAATACAGTAATTCAGTCAGCTAGATATCAGCAGACCCTGAGGCGCTATCATGATAAGACTATACGACATCGATCCTTCATAGTGGGAGATTTGGTCCTTCGCCGAATTCTAACGAGAGAAGGACGACACAAATTATCACCGCTATGGGAGGGGCCTTTCATAGTGTCGGAGGTCACTCGACCAGGATCATATCGGCTTACTCAAATGGATGGCACGGAAGTAGGGAATTCATGGAATATAGAGCACCTCAGGAAGTTTTACCCTTAGCAAGAACTATCGGAGCAAGGTTGTATTCTATAATTGGAAAATACGTCATCAATAAAAGATTTCATTCTCAAAAACATTCAAACTATTGGTTATCCATCGACTTCGACTTGATTAAACTTGAAATAAGAACACTTACTCGACTAAGGATGACCACTATACCCTACTAACGGAGCAATCAGCTTAACTCGGTAATGACTTAAGACGATGCAACATACTCGCGCTTACCCACGCTTATTTATCTGACTTATGACCACCAGTGAATCTCTGTATACCATCAACCTCTTAATGCCCAGAGATATGGCAATGTTCAATCCGTGGATCAGAGCTTCATATTCTGCTGCATTGTTGGATGCTGAAAATAACAACTGAAGAGCATATTTGAGTTGTTCGCCTCCAGGGGCAATGAAAAGGATCCCTGCGCCTGCTCCCTGTAGTTTCAGTGAACCATCGAAGTACATCCGCCACACTTCTGCAACCTCCGGGTTATCTGGTACTTGTTGCTCGGTCCACTCTAATACGAAGTCAACTAGCGCTTGAGTCTTTATCGCAATGCGAGGCTGAAACTCAATGTCGTGAGCTCCCAGCTCGCAGGGCCACTTGGCTATTCTTCCAATGGCTTCTTTGTTGTGGAGAATATCCCCTATTGAAAACTCGGTGACTACTATGACTTTGTGGTCGTCAAAATAGTGACGGAGCTTGCGTGCAGTTAGAAGTACTGCGTACAATAGTTTTTGAACTTGGGGATACTTCTTTTTAGAGGGTCCCAGGACTTCACTGATGAAATAGACGGGGTGCTGTACTGGATATGCATGTCCTTCATCTGCCCGCTCGACTACTAACGCGGTGCTCACCACGTGAGTCGTGCAGGAGATGTACAATAGCAGATCTTCTGCCGACAGTCCTGGCATGGCTCGGTGTGGCGACTTTAGCACTGGCGGTGCGGTCAAGAACTTCTTTAGTGCATCAAGAGCTTCCTGGGCCTCTAAGGTCCACTGGAACTTGTCCACCTTCTTGAGCAATTTATAGAATGGTAGGCTTTTTTCTCCTAACCTTGATATGAACCTACTTAAAGCTGTTATGCATCCAGTAAGCCTCTGCACTTTCTTTTGTGATCGTGGTGCTTCCATCCTCATGATAGCTTCGATTTTTTCCGGGTTAGCTTCAATACCTCAGTGGCTGACAATGAATCCGAGCAATTTCCGAGCTAGCACTCCAAAGACACATTTTTCTGGATTGAGCTTCCACCGATACTGCCTCAGGCTATTGAAGACCAGCTGCAGATCCTCGATGAAGTTTTTTGAGTTTTCTATTTTAATCACCACATCATCGACATAGGCTTCTACCTGCTTGCTCTAGTGATCGGCTAGGCATGTTTGAATGGCTCTCTGGTAAGTCGCTCCAGCGTTTTTGAGGCCAAAGGACATGGAGGTATAGCAGAAAGCTCCAAACGGGGTAATGAATGCAGTTTTTTCCTCGTCTTCTTTTGCCAAGCTGATTTGATGGTATCCAGAGTAGCAATCCAGGAATGACAACATAGAGCATCCAGCGGTCGAATCTACCACCTGATCTATTCTAGAAAGTCCGAAGGGATCCTTCGTACAGTGTTTGTTGAGATCTGTATAGTCGAAGCACATGCACCAATCCACTTTATTCTTTTTTAGTACAAGAACAGGATTTGCTAACCACTCAGGATGCAGTACTTCTCTAATGAAACCAGCTGCGACTAGTCGAGCTAGCTCGGCACGAATAACTTCTCTCTTGTCGGGCGTGAAACGACGCAACTTTTGTTGGATCGGCCTCGCCTGGGGATAGACCTTCAGTTTGTGCTCGACCACTTCTCTCGGGACTCCCGGCATATTCGCAGGCTTCCATGCGAATACGTCTCGGTTATCTTGCAGAAACTGGACGAGCGCACCTTCCTATTTGTCATCTAGGTTGGAGTTGATGATGGCGGTCTTGCGCTCATCAGCGAACCCAAGGTTGATTCTCTTTGTTTCCTCAGTCGGGCGCATAGAGGTCACGGCTAGAGCTTCATTCGCGGGTATCGCGTGGTCTTCCTCAGGCTTTGAGTTCGCCTGCGTGGAGGAAGTCGTCGGTGGTTTGGTGGTGAGGGCCGCCTGAATAGCCACTCGGAAGCATTCCGCGGCTCCTTGGAAGTCAGCGTGCACGGTGATGATTCCTTGTGGTCCCGACATCTTCAATATCATGTATGAATAGTGCAGAATGGCCATGAATTTCACCAATCCCAGCTTGCCGATGATGGCGTTGTATCCACAGTCGAAGCTTGCTACCTCGAACCTTAGGAACTCAGTTATGTAGTTTTCCGGAGTCCTAAAGGTAACCGGCATGTAGATGTGTCCGAGTGGGTATTCTCCTTCATTTGGCACAATGCCGAAGAAAGGAGTGTCTGACTCGTGGAGCTCTTTGAGTGTGACTCCCAAGCCTAAGAGTGTCCGGGGGAAGGTGACGTTGATTCTGCTTCCCCCGTCCACTAACACCTTTTTTATCCTGCTCTCTCGGATCACCGGATCGACGAGGAGCGGGTACTTGCCCGGATGATCGAAGTTGAGCCATTGATCCGCCCGAGTGAAGGTGATCGGGTGTTCGAACCATCGATACGGGGCGGGAGCACTGGTGGCCGCCACCAATATCTGACGGTCATTGAGCTTCTGCTGCCTCTTGCTCTCTTGCGACCCGTGCCTGCCAAAGATGACGTTGACTTCTCCGTCAACACGCGGGAACGCTCCGCCTCCTCCCCCTTCCTGCTGCAGAGGTTGTCGAGGTTCTCTAGGTCCTCCTCGTGGTGGGGGAGGTGGTAGAGGCTGGAAGGGTTGGCCATTCCCGACGGAGTGCTTGAAATCTCTGCAGTTCCGAAGAGTATGACGCATGTCCTTGTGGTACGGGCACTGGGCGTCGAGGATATCGTCCAATGTTCGTTCGCCTCTGCGGGGTGCCCCTCGGGCACGAGAGATGGGTGGTTCAGCGGCATGAACTTCTTCGCGAGGCCTCTTCTCCCAGCGCTTGTCGGTTTGCTAGTTCGTGTCACGCCGTGGCGCGGACGGAGACGGCTTCGTTCCTCCGATGAGGTCCTGGGCACGTTCATCGGCAGTGATGTAGAGGTCTGCTTCCCTGAACAGCTGTTTGGAGGTGGTCGACGCTTTTTTGTAGTATGGCTCGGACGAAGGCCGAGTCATTAGATCCTCGGTAGAAGTCCTCGATCACTGCAACTTCTGCAACTTCAGGAATACGATTTCTCATGGCCTGAAATCTTTTGAGGTACGACCGAAGAGTCTCATCTCCTCGGCGCCTGATGGATTTGAGGTACCATGGCTGTGCCGGCTTGTCGAAGAGAGATTGGAAGTTGGCGATAAAACACCGACTGAAGTCGCTCCAGTCGTCGATGTAGTGTCGGGGTAGGTGTCATAGCCACTGAAAGCGCATCTTGCCCGAGGACGATGGGCAAGTACGCAGTCATCACATCTTTAGTTGTACCGGCGGCCCGGGCAGCGGTGGTATAGACAACCAACTAGTCTCTCGGGTCCTGCTTAGGCTCGTACTTGTCGACGTTGGAGACTTTGAAGTTAGGGGGCCACTGAATGGCCCTGAGACGCGGAGTGAGTGCTGATACTCCACATGTGTCCTCTTGTCGACGATTGTGGTGTCGGTCCTGAGGAGGGGAGTTACCGATGTGTTGCCTCGACCGTCCCCGGGTCGTGCCGCCAGTTGAGGCCGTTGCTGACTCAACCCTGGTGGCTTGACTTCGTGCAGGGATGTCGTGATCCCGATCATACTCCTCTCGGCACCGGATCTCGTTTTTGTATCGTCGTTCGCGCGAAGCATTGATGGAGCTCCGCGCGTCCCGTCGACTATTGATGGCGTGTCGTAGATCGCTCGAAGGATGAGCAAGAGGCAGGAGATGATTAGCTGCCCGAGTGAGCAGCCGCCGATAGCCCTCGGCATCTGGAGTCCGGGGGAGGCCATCGGTTATCCGAGCCAATACTCCATCGACCTCGCTTGGTGTGTTCATGGCTCGGGCGAAGTCGGGTTTCAGGTTTCGTCCGAAGAGAGGGTTCTCTCGACGCTGTCTCGCTTCCTGCTCGGCTTGCTCTTCAGCTTGCCGACGATCACGTCGGCAGGAGTTCCTCCTTTCCCTGAAGACTTGTTCATCTGGAGTTTCTCCCACCTCCGAGATCTCGTCTCGCGATACAGGCTGCGCCGAATCTCGTTCTCCGGCTTCATGATGTCGCCGGGCGTTACGACGTCAGTTTCTTCGTCGGCGAGCTTCCCGTTGAGGTGGTTCTTCCCCAGGCACAGTTGGTTCATCGTCGAAGATGGGGGACGATTCCACTCTCCCACCGATGAAGAGGATGTCGGGGTAGAATGGAGTTGTCGTGACGACAAGCTTCTTTTTGTTCTCCTTTGAGGGTGGAGGTACCAGAAGGGCAGCTTGACGGGTCTTTGTTTCTTTTTTTCCTTGTAATCCGTGTCCATTTTTCTGTGGATGAGGTGGACAACATGGTTCTCCGGGTGAATGAACTCTCTACTATTGGTTTGCAGGAGGCGATCTTCGCTCGGAGCGTGGGAGGTTGCGCTATTTCCTGCTTCGTTCCAGCTTTCCCGGAGATTTTCAAGGAAGGCTTTTTCTCCGGCGGATCCGCAATACGATGTAGAGTCCCTTCTTTGTCTGCCACGAACGAGATGGTTCCGAAGCAGAACACGGATCCGGGGCGGAGAGCAATCTTGTGCTGAAGAGTGATGGCCATTGAGCTAACTTGGATCAGTGACACCCCCCTACCTGGCACGCTAGCTGTCGGTGTTTGGGACCCGACCGCGCACCCGGGGTTACCCCTTGAGGTGCTTTTGGGTAGGACGGTGTAACCAACTGTAGCTCGATGGTTTGTGCTGGGAGCACGAGAGACGGTAGACAATTTTCTATAGGTTCGGGACGCTTAGAGAGGCGTAATACCCTACTTCCTGGTGTGGATCTTTATGTGGTGGGTTATAGGGGGATTCTCTAGTATGAAGGATGCTAGAGAATAGTGTAGATGGCTAATGAGTGACCTGTCTTTTGATGGGGTGCCCCCTAGGCCTTATATACTCGACCGTGGGGTGTTACATGCGGGTATGATAACTATGTGCTCCTAAGTAATAGTGAACCGATTGAACTTATCTCCCTATTATCCTGCCGACTTATCCTCGTTCAGTTCCGATGTCTGAGGGCGCTGCGTGGGAGAATCGGATTAAAGTTGTGGATAACGTTTAAATCCATTGAGCCGCCTGGCTTGAGTTTATCCAATCTTGCGTCGATCCATTCTGCCAGTGATTCCTCCCCTGGCCCACGAAGGGGTGGCCTTGCGGAATAATGGGCATGGGGTCTTGCGCAAGGCCTTCGAACCTTCTAGTGGACCCGGGGGATATCTGTCCCCCACAAATCCGATATCCTAGACACCGATTTACCACAGATTCCCATTTATAGCAATTGATTCTGAGCCAAGTGCCAAAAAATCACATTCTTTGCCAAATTTGAAACCAAGCGCGCACTTCACTCATATATATCTACTCGCAAAGTATCGACTCAATTCCAAGTCATTCCATGCCCTATTTCGAATTTCAAACTTTCTATGGCACAATTCCTCGTTCAAACGTCGTTCTCACGTCATTTGACCTCTGTTTCTCCAAATCACCCCATTTCTATGTCATAACTCTCTGTGTATGTATTTATTCACATTTCATATACTTATGACTATGTGACTAATATGTGCTCACCTCTTCTGTCATTTCAGTGATCTCACCTATCCGTGTGCCCGTCTCCTGTCCTGCCTGGATTCTCCCTTTCTCGTGAGGTTTCCAGGTAGTTACCCTTTCATTACTAATCTTATCAGCTGCTATCTACTCGTGCTTAGCTTTTCACTCACTCATGCAGCAATCAGGTCAGGATGGTGCGGACAAAGAATGTCTTAGCGTTTGGGGGAGGAGAGAACTAGCACCCTCCTCGCCCCTTCAGGCAGGTCAAGGGGAAGACAATGTACCTTGAGCAGCAGGAAGGCCGGAAGAAGCGGTGTATGGACAGAGCCGCCCGTGCAGCACTTGCAGCGGCAGCAGCAGCACAACAGACTGAGCGGGGAGGACAGTTGCAGATTTCCTCCGACTAGATTGCTTACAGAGTTCATCGCCTCGCATCTCAGGCTCGCTCCTCTGCTTCCTCCACACCCTCTGCCACAGCTTCTACTCCACCTCCCACTTCCCTAGCTCCTGTCGCTCTAGAGCCATCCACCACTTCCGCCATACCCACCACCTCCACCACTCTAGCTTCCACTATTCCACCTCCCGCTCCCATTTCCGCTCCGCCCATTCAAACACCTCGCTTCAGGGAGCGAGACGAGACTGAGGTGCGACCCTTAGCTGTCACTAGTAAGAATGTGATCATCAGTGACGATTTTCTAGTGACGCTGGTGACTGCAGTCACAGATTGATACATTTCTATGACCAAATTGACAGCTTCGTCAACAATTACAAGGGACGAAGATTAGACTTGAATATTAAAGACGAAAATGAAAGGAACGTCATAGACGAAAATGAAAGGAACGTCACAGAGTAATTTGGCTTGATCGGCTGACGTAATGATGAAATAAATTGGTCACAGATGAGTTTTAGTAAAAAACGGCCCACGTGTACACACCACTTGACGGCATGGGATCCTTGGCCTACATGGGCCGCAGTGTTTTGGGACACAGCCCCCACCTGGCGACGCGGACCCGGCCCAGTAGGAAGCGGCAGTTAGTTATTTGGCAAAAAAAGGTGCGCCCGCGGAGCTTCGAACCAGGGACCTGCGGCTTGCGTTAAATCGTTGCTACCACCAGACTACGGACTTGTTCGTGTATATAAAGAAACTATCCGTCTTTTAACAGGTGTTCCCATCTGTCGTTATGTTAACAGGTTTTCCCAACCGCCATTCTGCGATCTGCATGGTTCGCCTGTTCTGATTTTTTTGCTGCTGCGATCTGCGCTTCTGCGATCGGCCGTCAGGTTACGGCACACAACGACGCCGGCGTCTGTCGTTGTCCGCTTGATCGGCAACTGGGTAGCGTCGCAGCGAACGAGCGATCTTGTCGCCTGATCCATTGATCCAACTGTGTTGGAAGAACGGCGTCGTCTGCAAACAGCGAGGCAGAGAAGCTTCGGGCGCGACAAAGCAGCGGCGTCTTGCGCATAGCTACGGCGGGCGTGGACAGAACAGCGGCAGGGCGGGGAGAAAAGACAAGGTTTGATGTGTTGTGTTTTTGACAATAAGGTTCTATGTGCGTTTGAATTTTATTTCATATATGCATGTGTTTGATGTGGTTTTCAATTTTGTTCAATGTAATCATAGTTATGGAGTTAATGCAAGTTTTAATTTATTGTCAAAATAGATGGATAGAAGATGGGTTTATGGGAAACAATTCACACCTGCATATGTGAAAGGAGTTGAAGAGTTCATGAATTTTGTTACTGAAAGATACCCAGAAGACACAGACATTCGTTGTCCGTGCGTGAATTGTCTTAATCAAAGGTTGCGACCTCAGAGTGAAGTAGAAACTCATATACACATTTATGGAATGTCAGCTACATACACGAGGTGGATTCATCATGGGGAGTCGGCAGATACAGAAGTTGAGGGTATAGAGGAGGATGTCGAAGGATATGATAATGACTTTGGGATACATATGGATGTGGACGATGATGTTTACGATGATGATCATGGAGTACCTGAGATGATCGGTGAACTGTTTGCAGCGGCAGAGGCTGATGGAGAAGAGCCAAGATTTGCAGGAGTTCTTGGAGATTCAAAGAAGGCACTTAGTCCGGGTTCTAGCCATTCAAAATTTTCTTTTATGGTGAGGATGTTGTATATGAAGTCTCGTTATCGAATCAGCAATACAGCATTTTCAGCAATGATGAAGCTGATGTCTGATGGATACCCTAACAGTGAGTTGCCAAAATCATATAATGAGGCCATGAAATATCTTAAAGAATTGGGCCTTGGATACGAAAACATCCATGTGTGCAAGAACAATTGTGTGTTGTTTCGGAATGTTAATGCTAAATTGAATGAGTGCCCAGTATGCACGGAGTCTAGATGGAAAGATGAAACTAGTTCGAAGCGGGTTCCACATAAGGTTTTGAGGCATTTTCCACTGTTGCCAAGGTTGAAAAGAATTTTTGCTTCAAAACAAACTTCAGAGGAAACACAATGGCACAAAAAAGTGAGGAAGCCAGTCGCCAATGTGATGAGCCATCCAGCTGATGGGGAAGCGTGGAAGGACTTTGACCGAAAGTACCCAGGTTTTGCAAATGATCCGAGGAACCTGAGGCTAGCCTTAGCTACCGATGGATTCAATCCATTTGGCAACATGAGTACCCAGTACAGTATGTGGCCAGTGCTTGTGACACCGCTTAATCTCCCACCATGGGAATGCGTGAATCCAACAAACTGCTTTATGTCTTTACTCATCCCAGGTCCAAGATGTCCAGGAAAGGATTTTGATTTGTTCCTTGAGCCCCTAATTGTAGAACTGCTGAAGCTATGGAAGGGTGTCAAGACCTATGATGCATGTACTGGTAGGAAGTTCGACCTTCGTGCTGCTGTACTATGGTGTATACATGATTATCCAGCGCTGGCCACGTTATCTGGGCGAACAACAAAAGGGTATTATGCATGTATTTATTGCGACAAGAATCCGTTGTCTATGGCAATAAGGAACAAGTTATGCTACATTGGACATCGTCGTTACCTTAAAAGGACACATTCATGGCGGAATAGCTTGGATTTCAATGGTAAGCGTGAAAACAAAGTTGTGCCTGGCAGGTTCACTGTGGATGAGGTCCTACAAGAGCTAGAGAAGGTGAAAGATGTCAGACCAGGGAAGCAGGCTGACATTACTGGAAATAAAAGGAAGCGTAGTAGTGACGGTCCAAAGATTTATAGCCGGAAATCTGGGTTGTGGCAATTGCCATATTGGAAAGATTTGATGCTTCCACATAATCTCGATGTGATGCACATAGAGAAAAATGTATGTGAAAATATTCTTTGCACACTACTTAGTATACCATGCAAGTCCAAGGACACACATAATGCAAGGCTAGATTTGTATGATATGGGCATAAGACCTGAACTACACTTGCAACAAGATGGCAACTCGGCCTGCAGGGCTCCACCTGCTCCATATGTGTTGGGGAAGGATCAGAAAGTCGAGTTTTGCAAGTTCCTCAAAGGTATCAAGTTTCCTGATGGATTTGCGGATAACCTAGCAAGATACATAAGTGAAGATGGTTCAAAGGTGGTTGGAAAACTGAAAACACATTCTTGCCACATACTCCTACAGAGAATCATAGCCGGTGGCCTTAGAGGACTGGTGAGGAAGGATGTATATGAAGCAATTGCAGAGCTGGGGACCTTCTTCAGGGAACTATGTAGTAGAAATCTACGGATAGATGTTGTGCAACGGCTAAAAGGAGATATTCCATTGATCCTATGCAAGCTTGAGAAAATCTTTCCACCTGCCTTCTTTGATGTCATGGTGCACTTGAGTGTCCATCTTCCCGATGAGGCAATGCTTAGAGGATCTGTTCAGTATGGATGGATGTACCCAATAGAAAGGCGACTAGGCACTTTGAAAAATTTTGTAAGGAACAGGGCTAGGCCGGAAGGATCAATTGCTGAGGCATATATGGCAAGTGATACCTTAACATTTTGTTCTAGGTACATGAAGGATGTTGACACTAGATTTAACCAGGATGATGATAGTGGTACAGAGATGCCATTGCCTAATGACATGTCTGTTTTTAAGCATGGTGCTACTCTTGTTGGAGCTACTAAGACTGAGTACATTGATGATGCTACCATGAATAAGTTAGTTTGGTATGTGCTACATAATGCTGATGAAGTACATGAATATTTGATGTAAGTTAGTTTGGTATGTGCTACATAATTTATGTTATGTTTATTAAATTTGAAAATATGCTTATGAATAAAGTATGCCATGCAGTCTGTACAGGGAGGAGCTATCGCAGCAAGGTGCACGTCCAAATGATGTTGATCGAATGGTTCAACAAGGATTTGCAAAGTGGTTTATGTCCCATGTAAGTCACTAAACTTTTATGTTATAGGTTTACTAAAGTTTTGGGTATGCATATGTAATTGCTCAGCTGAGTAATTTTGTTGCAACAGGTTGAGAAGAAGCGTAATGAGAATCCAGAATTGGTTAGCGAAGGACTGTGGGCACTGTCATGTGGCCCAGCTCGGCGAGTTAAGACTAGTACAGCTTGCAAGATTAATGGAGTGCGGTTTAGCACAGTGGATCGTGAGAAGTTCATGCAGACACAAAATAGTGGTGTAATGACTGAAGGTGAACATAATGGGGAGAACATAGATTTTTATGGTGTCCTTAAAGAGGTAATTGAGTTACAATATAACTCGAATTATCAAGTTCGTCGGTCGGTGGTTGTATTTCGATGCGATTGGTACAACCAAGTAGGAAAGACTGTGGGCATTCGAGATGACAGCCATTTCAAATCCATCAATGTGCAGTCATTTTGGTACAAGTCCGATCCTTTTATCTTGGCAGACCAAGCGAAAAAGATATTTTACCTGCAAGACACAACTCCACAATGTAAAGATTTCCGAGTTGTGCAGAAATTTGAACATAGGAATATTTATGATGTGGCTGAAAAATATGAGGGCAGTAATGATGTGCATCAGGATGATTATTGTTCTGATACAGAGCATATAGTGCAAGAAGGTGATGATAATCAGGTTCTGCACAATGTTGAAGGTGGAGAAGCCAGTCTAATTGAAGGCAATTTAGAGGAACTAATAAGAAAAAAGAAGGAAGCTGCTATTATTCTTGAAGATAGTGAGGATGAGGAGGAAGATGATACAATGTTTCAATATTTTAATGATGGTGGCGACGACAACAATGATGACATGTCCATAGAAGATGAAGATGAGGATTTCTAGTATTGATAGTTGATTTATGAATTGTTCAGTTCAGATTAGTACAACATACTGAATGTGATCTAAGCTGGGTTTATGGGAAACAATTTTCAGTTCATGTGATCTAAGCTGGGTTTATGGGAAACAATTTTCAGTTCATGTGATCTAAGCAAGTTTTAATTTATTGTCAAAATTTAAGGTGGGTTTTAATCTAAGCTGGGTTTATTGTCAAAATGGACCATCTGAAAATCTAAAAAATGACCATCTGAAAATCTGAAAAATGAAATGACCATCTGCTAGAAATGAAAACAGAAAACTAAAAATGCAGAACTCTGAACTGATCTTTGAAAATGAAATGACCATCTGGGCAGTTTAGAATCTGAACTTTGAACTTTGGACTGGGCAGTTTAGAATCTGATTTTTGGGGTGTTGATGGAGGTGTACTCTGAACTAGGCAGTTTAGAATCTGATTTTTGGGGTGTTGATGGAGGTGTACTCTGAACTTCGAACTTTGGACTGGGCAGAACTCTGAACTTTGGCTGGGCAGAGTTCTCAGATTGCTTGTGAGGACTGGGCAGAGTTCTCAGAACACCCAGCAATCTGAACTGGGCTTGAGAATTTATGACATCCTGCAGAAGGCTAGAGTTATATCTCATTACATGTTAGCAACATTGACTGGTTGTAGTTACATATTCATTAAAATAGATAACCAACAAATAAAAATGGTTTTAGCAGAGCTGGTTTTGTGGATTTGAATCTGAACTTTGAACTTTGGACTGAGCTATATATCTCAGAGAACTGAACTTTGAACAAATAGATAACCAACAAATCTGAGCTGGTTTTGTGGATTTGAATATGAACTTTGAACAAATAGATAACCAACAAATCTGAGCTGGTTTTGTGGATTTGAATCTGAACTTTGAACAAATAGATAACCAACAAATCTGAGCTGGTTATATCTCAGAGAACTGAGCTAGTTTTGAATCTGAACTTTGAACTTTGGACTGGACAACTTTGAACTTTGGACTGTGCAGAGTCTACAATCTGAACTGGGCAGCAATCTAAACTGGGCAGCAGAGTTTACTCTGAACTGAACAATCTGAAAATGCAGACTCTGAACTGGGCATTCAGAACTCTGAACTGGGCGCTCGGTTACATCCTGGACAGAGAACAGTTTATGCTTAAATATAACTGCGCTCTATTACTAACGAACAAACGTGACTAGTCCAATGGTAACTCCTTGCTGCTGTGAACCCTAGCGTCTTGTGTTCGACCTTTGGGATAGGTAGGTTTTTTTTGTTTTGTTTACATTTTTCAATCATTTTTGAATTTTTCTTTTATTTATTTACATGTATAGCACCAGTTTCTCCAAATCATTTCAACCTTTTTTTGGGGTGTTGATGGAGGTGTACCATGATGTTTTGTGCCGGTGCAATTTTTAGAACTAGTTTAACTATTAATGTACGTATTTGTTATTTTACTAAAGAATAAGTGCTAAAAAACCTTAGGTAGCTAGAAAAATCTATAAACTTGCATGTACACTTCATTTTGGTGTACAATGTTGACAAAAAAATGCAATTTGTTCTGACAAAGTGGTGACATACATCCTACAAAAATGCATACAACCCTCATATAAGGCTAATTACTAAGTGAGACATGTTCATGCTTGTGATGGATCTATACTACCACTTTCTCCAAATCATTTTAAACTTTAATGGCATGTTTATTGAACCAACCTATGATGTTGTGTGCAGTTATGCATTTTTCAGACCTAGTTTACTAATTACTGTAATTATTTGTTGTATTTCGTAAAGATATTTGTTACAATACCATAACCTAGCTAGAAAAATCTAAAAACTTGCATGGACCATTCATTTTGGTGTACAATGTTGACAAAATAGTTTCAACTCATTCGGACAAAGTGGTGACACACATCCTAAGAAAGGCATACATCTCTCATACAAGGCTAATTACTAAGTGAGAGATGTTCATGCTTGTGATGGATCAATACTACCACTTTCTCCAAACCATTTTAAACTTTAATGGCATGATTATTGAACCAACCTATGATATTGTGTGCAGTTATGCATTGTTCAGACCTAGTTTACTAATTACTGTAATTATTTGTTGTATTTCGTAAAGATATTTGTTACAATACCATAACCTAGCTAGAAAAATCTAAAAACTTGCATGGACCATTCATTTTGGTGTACAATGTTCACAAAATAGTTTCAACTCATTCGGACAAAGTGGTGACACACATCCTAAGAAAGGCATACATCTCTCATATAAGGCTAATTACTAAGTGAGAGATGCTATTGCAAGTGAGAGATGTATAGTACCACTATTGCAAAAATATTTCAAAATATTATAACATGATCATAAACCAAACTAATGTGTCCATGAATAGATAATTGCAAAAAAACATAGAGATAAATAAAAAACAAAGAATTAATATAAAATGGTATGCAAAACACAAAAAAAGTCTCCTTGCAGGCGCTTGAACCTTGGAGCTCAATCTTATAGTTAGCAAGTCAAACCATTGGGCTATGCACGTGTTTTCGATATATACCCAGCGCTAGTATACTTAAACGCATTAGACTCTGCATTGCCAAACACATTGGGCGCCAAAAACATTTTCGCCGTCGTCACTAAAACAGACTCCGCTCTCATCCTCTATCTCCCGCACTCCTCTTATTTCTCCCCCACTCTTCTTTCTCCCCACTTCTCCAAACCTAATCGCCGCCGCCGGGACACGACGGCTGTCGACGACCTGCCCCCTCGACCAGGTACCTCACCGCCGCCGCTGGGACACATCCGCCGTCGACGACCTGCCCCCTCGACCAGGTACCTCACCGCCGCCCCCTTACCTCTCATCGCGTCGATGAGCTGCGTCGTCGCCGACTTCACTCGCCGCATCCCGCTCTATCTCATTGCCATCCGCATTTCTCTCGCCCCTTCCACCTAACACGCCCCATCCACATTGCTCTCGCTAACCCCTAAACCCTAACATCGCTGGATTTGGGTCATCGCAGACGACCTTGATGGTGAACAAAAGGAGGCACAGAAGTCAGAAAGGTCCAACCCCTAAACCCTAACCATCGCTAGATTTAGTTTAATTATTCATTCGTTGTTATCAGAGATATTGTAAATTGATTTATGTAATCATTGTGCACTGATACAGTTGTGTTTGGTTCCTTACATTGTGTTATATGCAGTCACATCCATGTTTTAGTAGAGAACTTATGTTTCTAGTACTGGTAGACAAGGTTCAAGAAAGCGCGATTAGGCGTGCGATTAGGCGCGGTTAAGCGCTGAGCAGAGGGTCAACGCATCGCTTACCTACTAAGCGGGCAATTAAGCGCTGGCCCTGCTTAATCGTGCCCATTCGGCATGTTTAAGGGAGTAGAGGAGGGAGAGGAAGAGGAGGAACACCTCCGGGGTCAATCCAGCAGGCAGCAAATCGACGGATCAACGAGAGAGAGAGAGAGAGAGAGAGCGGACGGACCTACGATGGCTGCAGGCAGCAGATTGGTGAGAGAGAGGCGGAGCGGCTTCACGGTAGAGGTGAAGATCGCACGAGGGAGGAGAGGCTTCGGGAGAGGGAGCCAGAGAGCGTACGGCACAGAGGAGGATAGGCTTCGGGAGAGGGAGGCGGAGAGCACAGGGCGGCGGCGCGGGGCGTGGAAGGAGGCAGCAGAGTACTAGGTCATCACGGGAGAGGGGTTTTGCGTTGAGCCTCCTGGCAGGTGGGCCTAGTGGGCTGCAGACTCATGAAGAGAGGAGGTGGGGGTTAAGGGCTGCTGCAGGGTGGCCCAATATCATGTATTTTTTTTCTTTTTAACAAAAATGATTAAGCACGATTAATCACGCTTAAGCATTTTCACCACCATACCGCTCGCTCAGCGCTTAGTGCTTTCTTGAACCTTGCTGGTAGAAAGAGATGAGAATATCTTCACTTTTTTTTGTTCATCAGCTTGTGTAAATCTACATCGCCTAATCAATGTACTAGCTAGTACTTTGAACATTGTTTAAGCCTGCATAAAGATTTCCACAACCAAACAGGGGAAACACTACAGTTATAGTGCAACCACAATTATGAACTTGCACAATCATAACCAAGCTTCATAATGACTGAATCTACACATCTTATCTATTTGCTTTTAGTCAAATCCTTCCCTGCAAATAGTAGTACCTCTTAGCTTTTAGTAAAATCCTTTACATTATCTAATACACACAGTATGCTTGTTCTTATCTATCTTGCAAGTAGTTCAACATGAGCGAATTGCTTATGAGAGAAGAAGGGATAAACAAGTGGAGGAGAATATAAAGAAGATGCAAGATTTGGGTCTGAACAAATATACTTCTGTTCTAAATAATTCTATCTCACCATCTGCATCAACAAAGGGGAAACATGCAGCAAACAAGATAAATAATAGTTCAGATTCGGATTCATATGTCTCTTTCTATCTCCTTGACGATGATGATCAAGGAGATACTGATGATGACAGTGAATATTATGAGCAGCCAAAACCCCTGGCAATGAAGGTGCTCCTTCTATCTTCAAAGTAGTGGATGCCAAATAGTTGCGTTGCATTTCAATGTTTTTAATCTGGTGTTTAATATATGCTCATGCTTTTAGATTCATCTTCTTTATTTCATACCTCTTAATTAATATATGGTCTTGCTTTTAAATGCACATGACTATTTTTTTGTGGACGGTATCCTAGAAGAGGTAGAAACACAACCCTTGCTTCAAAGAAGAAGACAGACCCCAACATGGCTCCAGGCATTAGGTTCAGCAAGAGAGTGAGGGCAGGTGCACAACCAGAGGAGCAATCTTCAAAAAGGCTTCACTCTACAGAGACAGATGGCCACAATGTACAGGAACCAACAGATGGAAATGATCACATACCAAACAGCCCTACTACACCTGGACTTGCTGATCATTTCAGCAGAGCTGCAGAGGAAGCCATGACATCTGCTGCTCATGATAGTACAGGTGATGTTGAAGGCAACAGCCGTACTACACCTGGACTTGCTGATCATTTCAGCAGAGCTGAAGAGGAAGACATGGCATCTGCTGCTCATGACAGTACAGGTGATGCTCAAGCCAATGTAGCTAGAGATGAAGAAACTGAAGGCAAGTTCTATTGTTTCAGTCAAATAAGGCATCTCTTTTGCTGATTTGCATGAAACAAAACTATTTCATTATTCAATAAAAGCGAATTATATTTTGTAGCTCCTACACAGCGAGCACCAAGGAGACCCAGGGCAGCAACCAAGGGAAAACAACTGGACAGGATGACTAAAGTTATGCAAAGGAGACTGCCCATAGCTGTTGAGGAAGGCAAAAAAAGGCCACATGAACCTGTTCAAGCTGCCAAGTTTGCATCAGAGGCTGGCATCATTATTCGGGAAACCATGCCTATCCTAACTCGTTGGAAAGATTACAAGGACGACCAGAAATACTACAACAGCTTTGTGTCACAGCTAAATGAAAGTGCATTACTGATTCTATGGTTCACTTGTATACTGCTTAACCTGAATTGACTAACTATGGAATTGTCATATGCATAGGGGCGCTTGTCCGTTAACACTGAGGACAAGGCAACAAAGGAAGCTTGCACCGATATGCTACGCTCTGCGGTAAAAAACCAGCGTTATCGGCTCAAGCAGAAATACTTCAATGGTGTACCTGCAAATGAGATTAGCACAACTTCTCCTGTATCTTACATGACTGATGAACAGTGGAGGGCATTAGTTGCAAAGTGGTCTGATCCAAAGAACATGGTATGAGTATCTTGTCATATATTGTTCTTTCACTATACGTTTGCAAAGGATCTTCGCATATTGAACCTATGATCTAATCTGACATGGTCATTCTCTTGTAGGAAATAAGTGAAAAGAACAAGCAGAACCGCAGTCAAGTCAAGTTTCATCAGGCTACGGGTTCTCGCTGCTATGTGGCACACTTACATGCATATGTAAGTAACTATTACCTTGTACTACTACCTGCACTTTTGCACTCAACTTATACTGCATTTGATCTGAGCAAACTTCGCTGTGATTGTTTATCCACGAAACAGAAGCAGAAGAGAAACCGAGAAGAACCCAGCTTAGATCAGACTGAAGAACTATATGCGGTGGACGCCTTCAAGACCTGTCATACCAGCTCCAAACGTGGCCTGAGTGAACCGGCAAGAGAAGCACTTGTAAGTTCATTTGTTTGCTTTATTTAGTGTAATTTTTATGAGATCATATGAGGGAGGCTGGCTGTGGGTCGATGGAACGAAGGGGAGTGAGATCGATGAGTGAGATCGCTTGTCCCATCCCAGGGGAGTTCAGATCATAGTCTATTTTGTCTGCCATTTGTCTGCCATCAAATTTCTGAAATGAAAGTAAATATCATAGTCTATTTTTTGTAGGACCCGTGCACTAGAAATGTATAGGTTTTAGAGTCTTTGTTAAGCAAATCTGCTATAATTTGTAACTGTTTTCACATTATTTTTCATAGTCTATTTATAGAGTCTTTCAAATGTATAGCTTTTAATTTGCCATCAAATGTATAGCTTTTAAGCAAATCTGCTATAATTTGTAACTGCTATAATCTGCTATAATTTGCCATCAAATGTATAGCTTTTAGAGTCTGTCAGTCTATTTTTCATAGTCTTTGTTAATGCCTTGTAGGCTATAATTTGTAACTGCTATAATCTGCTATAATGTGCACTAGAAATGAAAGTCACTGTTTTCACATTATTGTCAGCATCTTGCTGTTGCTCATTAGCATTAACATGTTACTGTTTCTGTCCATGATATTTCAGTCTCATATGGAGGCTTTGAGGACTGAACCTGTTGCTGAAGGTGAGATGCCAGCATCCAGTGTGCACCTTGTGTCGAAGGTGCTGTCCCAGAGCAGCTCACACCAATTCCTGAAAAGCGTCGGCATCAAAACATCGGCAACCTCCAAGGCATCATCATCAAATCATAGTGAGCTTCGGGAACAACTTGCAGCTGAAGCGGCGGCTGCTGTTCAAGGTGAACTCGACCAGCTCAGGAAGAAATGTGAAGAAGCTGAGGAACAGCATGCGAGGACACAAAGGGAGTTGGAGGAGTACAAGAAGATAACAGAGAAGAACAGCAAGGAGATGGAGGAGACCAATGTGCTCATCAAGAAGCTCTTGTCCTTGCATGGTAACTCTTCTTCGACATGAGGGCTGCTAGTCAGAGCTGCTGTTTTTGGCCTGTTCTTTGACATGAGGGTACCCAAAAACTCTAGTTACTCGTGGGTGTCAACTTTTGATTATATGCTGTTATGTTTGTGCAAACTCAACTGAAATGTGAAGTCAAGTGGTGATGCTGTGAACTGAGTTTAGTGTTGTCCACTTAGTTTGTATGCGCACTGGAATACTAGTTGTATTCATCTATGGAATATGGAATTGTGTGCTCATTCCTCTGTTCTAGTATATTTTGCAATTTCCAATTAAATTATTCTCTGCACATCTGTGATCAAACTGGTGGCATATAATAAAACATATGCCACGTCAGCTGCCACTGTACTAGCCACGTCAGCGCTGACGTCAGCTGCCACGTCACTAGCCACGTCAGCGCTGACATCATACGCATCAGCACCTTCCAAACGGCTGTTAATGACCAAACCACGGCTCTATCTGTGACGATACCGTACCGTCACAGAAACCAAACGGCGTTAACAACGCCGTCAGTTTGCTCGGGCAGACGACGCATTATGACGGAAAAGTGCCTTCCTCTATGACCACAACTGATCGTCATAGAATGAATTCACTTCCATGACAACGTGGCTTTCGTCACAGAATGTATACACATCGATGACGAAACTGGGTAGTCCGTCACAAAACAACAAATGTGACACGACCCCTATGACCAAATCGAACTCGTCACAAATTCGTCACAAACCTTTATCTGTGACGATATATACACATGCAGTGACGCAATACGAACGTCATCGATGATAAGATCTCTACTAGTGTGTTGATCCTCGACTGCTTGACCTTCAGCGTGCCACTGTAGCCTGGGTACGTAGGTTCAGACATGTACCCATGGAGTCCTGGTTGCCAGCTCAGAGGGACCCTGCAAAGCAGCTCTCTTCAGTACCAAGACTCATGAGTCCTTCTTTCGGGCATAGTTGTCAGCGCAGATCGCCTTGCGAGCGCATCGGCTATTGGATCTACCTGCTTTTCTGCTCGTAGCCGGTGCCGATTCAGAGATACATCTATCTTATCTGCCAGGACTACTTTCACTTCTGACAGCGAGTGGCAGATACATTGAAGAGTGGGTCAGAGTATTTTATGCTACAATATGGATTGACCCGGATCATCAGTGGATGAGGTTCCGCTTCGAGAGAGAGGATCTCACTCTGCATGCCAGCCAGATACGCCAGCTCTTTGGATTTCCAGAGTCGTCGACTCGGCTCCATAGTCTATGTTATAGTACCTCAGATCCTCCTCGTCGCCCTCACGGCGGAGTTGCACGAGCCACTGCTCATGTCACGGCCCTGTTCAGACCTCCTTTCACAGATGGGTCGCGACGCTCTCCCGTTGACTTCACCATTGCAGCGAAGTACCTATATGAGCTGATGAGACGGCCACTTCTTCCCAGGATGGGATATAGAGAGGCCACCACTCATATTCAGTTATGGCTACTTGGTGCCTTGATCTCACATTCTGAGTTTGACGTTGTTGACTTTCTTATCTGTGAGATCGAGGACACAGTCTTGGATGGTCTTCGTGCTCGCCGTCAGCTGTCGTATGCGCATTACCTATATCACATCTTCGCGCAGCTGATCAGGTCACCTCAGTTCCAGGGCACCCTCGAGACCTCTCGCCTCCAGTTTGGTTTGTATCGTCCAGCCCCTGATGACCCAGTCCCAGTGCCAGATCCAGTGCCATACATTCAGGCTGAGGATGAGGCGTTCAGGTAGTTCGAGACCCAGGGTACAACTGCCGATGATGATGATGATGACTTTGGGATCCCGCCACCACCTCCTGTGCCTCCTCGCTCACATGATCACGAGGCAGGGAGTTCCAGTGCTGCCCCTGCTGCCCCTCCTGCTATTGATCCTACTCTGGCTGTGATAATTCAGTTTCTTACATAGCAGCAGGCTCCTCTGGCAGCCGAGCAGGCTCGACAGGCAGCTATCTAGCAGTAGATGTCCAAATGGATGATATCTATGTTTCAGACCGTTCAGAACCGCCAGGACACTCTACACCAGCAGCTCTTGGCAGACATGGCTGAGCACCGAGCCTTTATGACTCATATCCTTCAGCACACCGGTGTTCAGCTTCCACCAATTCAGTCTGCCCCTCCTTCAGCTCTTCAGGTAGCTGTTGTGCCAGCTATTCAGGGAGGACCCACGCTTCCTCCTTTTGGTCCTTCTCCCTCTCCGCTCTGGCCGGTCACTCTGGATTTCTCGTCGCCGGACGTCGGACCCGTCGGTGCTCAGCCGCTAGTGCCTGCTGTTACCACTGTTGCTGTGGCGGTGTCCGTGACTCCACCAGCTCCGGTGGATCCTACATCACAGCCTCTGCTAGAGTCAGTACCAGCTCTAGCTTCTACTACAGATCCTTGATCCGAGACTGACTGCGACCCTTAGCTTGCGTTTTCGCTTCTGCCTCGACCGCGACCGGATGCGCCCTTGTCTCCTCCTTCCTCCTCTGGTGTGTAGGTTCGGGTAACCCTTTTGGTGTTTGACGCCAAAGGGGGAGAGATATGAGAGTTGTGAGAGCTAGGGGGGGTTAGGGAGTTAGTTGAGAGTGCCTTTTGTATTTTGATGTAATATATTTGCTTGATACTCTCTGTACTAGCTCCACTTTTGTATGACGCTTAACTCACAAACTCTATGATATGCTCTCGATGTTTATTATTGACTGTGTGTGTATTGTGTTTTCACCTAAGATGTTATCACCAGCCTTTCAGTTCTTGTTCATCGATTTCATTTCATTCTTATATGAACAATAAACTTACGTCATGTATGCACCTATACTTATTATTATTTTACACGCTCTTTCTGTCAAAATTATTGAGTATAACTAACCATCTTCTCTATTGATAGAAATTTCAAACAAACTACTCTCACACTCTTGTAGGGTTGTCATCAACCACCTAAAAGGTGGAGATTCAAAGCATCTAGGCCCCTGGTTGGTTTTAGTGATTAATGACAACATAATATTATATGTGACTAACGTGTGTTTTGCAGAGACAATGGTAACTTAGACCGCATTACAGGAAGTTGTACTACAACGGTGAAAACAATCCTCGAGATGAGAACTCGAAGCGACGACTGAAACGTTGAATCAAAAGATGAAGGTCTTTGTATTCCGAGTGTCAAAGGAGTTGCAGACACTCGGTATAGAGTTAGGTCTTCTATTTTATTTTAGTCGTACTATAAAGAGGGATTGTCGATGAGTAGTTTGACCAAGAGAGTTCTAGTGTAGTGTTGGTGCATATTCACACTCACATCTAGTGCTAGGTGTCACTCTATAACACACTCACGAGTTAGAACGAAAACGGATTCGAAAAACAGGATGAAAAAGAAATTAGGGTTTCTGTCTTAGGGGCATCGGACTATCTGGTGTGCACTAGACTGTCTGGTGCGCCCTCTAACATTGGGGCCAGTCTAGCCCGGGGAAGAGCTTCTCCCCCGCAAAAACCTGAGAGCAACGAGTTGCAAAATGGAATTTTAGTCGTCACACCGGACTGTCCGGTGTGCCTTCAGTCCAACGACTAGCTGTTAGAACTAGGCGTTGGAGATGACCGTTGGCGCACCGGTGGCGCACCAGACTGTCTAGTGCGCCCATGAGCAAGAAGTCTTGATAACTGCTAGTTTGGTGGGTGGGGCTATTTATACCCCATCGACCCACCATATTGAATGTCTTGCTGCCCACATTGAAAGCCATACATTGCTAGAGCATTGCAAGCACCACAAAGCATAGTGAGGTGATTAGAAAATCTTAATCCCGCATTATGACCTCATTAGTGCAAGTGATATCCACCTAGAGCACACACCGCATGCATTAGGCTTCTCTTGGTCAAGTGACAGTCTACGGCTTGTTACTCTTGGTGATCGGCATCACCTAGACGGCTTGGTGGCGTTGGGAGCACGGTGATCACCTTGGAGGACTTGTTGGTGACTGGCTCGAGATTGTAAGCGGTCATGAGGGATCCATCGTGCCGGAGTGGCAAAGGATCATCTCATAGGGGGAGCGATACCCTTGCGTGGGTGCTCCAACGAGGACTAGAGAAGAGTGCCGACTCTTCGATACCTCAGGAAAAAATTGGAGGAGTCTTCTAAACCTTGCTCTACATTCCGCATTTAATTCAAGAATTTTACCTTGTTTATTTGTTTAGCAAGTAGTTGAAGCAATGTCTTAGTATTGTTGTATCTCTAGTAGAATTCTCTTATTGCTAGTTGTTGGGTGAAGTTGGGCTCTTGCTTAGGGTTTAGTTATTGTTGATTTTTAGAAAAGCCCAATTCAACCCCCTCTTGGGCATCGTGATCCTTTCACCGTTGAAGTTCTTTGTTCTCTTGCGGCACCGAATAGTCCGGTGCGTTCTGACTTGGCAGTTCTTACTTCTAACTTCTGCACTATTCACTGTAGCGTTGTCAGTGCAGTCGACCGTTGCTCTGTTGGCTCATCGGACAGTCTGGTGAATTATAGCAGAGTGACTCCCAGAAATCCCGAGAGCGGCCAGTTCACGAGGTGCCTCGGCCTAGGCACCGGACAGTGTCCGGTGCGCCACTGGTTGCACCGATACTTGTTCTTGCTCTAAACTTTGTAGAGTTCCCCAACTCATTTTCTTTGTTGGTTTATGTTGAACTTTATGCACCTGAGATAAATGACAACTAGACAAACTAGTTAGTCCATATGGTTTGTGATGGACGTCAAACACCAAAATCGATTATAGGAAATGTTGAGGCCATTTCCCTTTCAAGGTATCATGAAACATAATGCTTCAACTGGTACCCTTGCAGGACCAAAAGTCCACAGAAAGTTGAAGCATGAAGAGCGACCTTTCACCAGGAAGACTGACAACAAGGACGTAGACTCATTCTCACAATCAAAGAGCTCATTCCAGGTGAGAGGAAGTTGTGGGTAGAACAAGTTCATCAAAGGCTTCTACAATTTTGAGCCCAAGACTTGTGCAAAACTCATACTGTGAAAGGATAGATGGTTGGAACCCTCTCGTCGAGCCCTTCCCAAATCTTGAAATCGTTTCCCTAGACTCAATCCACAATTCCCGAAATTGCTCGCCGAAGTTCGGGACAATTTCAACTACGACGACAACTCCGACGAGCAATTACTTTGAATCCGTGCGATGTTGGCGGAATCCGAGGGTACCACTGTGTTCGTCTTGTCTAGATCTTCGTCCTAGTGCCTTTCATTCGTCAATTCGACCGTCGGTTCGCTGCTAATCGATGATGGAACAGAGAAAACGGGGGAGAGAGAAGGAGAAGTCCGGCTGGGAAATTCACCTCGGGTGAGGCAAAATTGATGGCAACTTTGCTTGACGATGGCGGAGCATGGTTAGGGACGGTTGGCGAGCTCTGTTGGGGGTGGATTCAGGCGCGGGAGGCCTGGCAACGGGGGAGCTCCGGCGAGCTTGAAGAACGGACGCGCGTAGCTCAAGTGAGTGCACAGGGGCAAAGTGGATGAGGCAGCGGGGAAGTGGGTGCGTGCAGGGACCTGAGGAGGGGGGTTGAGACAACGGGTTTACGCTGGGAGGCGACGTGGGCGAGACAGTCTCGGTGTGTGTGCGGGCGATCCGTGCGGGCGGACGGTTGAAGGAGGGGAGATGGACTGGCAAGTGAGGCCCGCGGAACAGCGACACAGGCGCACGAGCGCACAACGGGCCAGGGCACCGACGAGGCGGCCCCACTGAGCAAAGAGAGAGAGAGGGCGAGCGAGTAAGCGGGGTGCGGCGCCGACAGGTGGGGCC
The DNA here is from genome assembly GCF_902167145.1 of Zea mays. Classification (NCBI taxonomy): domain Eukaryota; kingdom Viridiplantae; phylum Streptophyta; class Magnoliopsida; order Poales; family Poaceae; genus Zea; species Zea mays. The sequence goes on from NC_050104.1 coordinate 129,288,110, forward strand.
CACCTGTCCACGGATACATGCGCGCGCGGGGGCGGCTAGCTAGGTCGAGTGGACCGAAAGGCCGAGGAGGGAGGATGGCTAGGCTTCTTCTCCCTTTTATTTTATTATTAATTCCCCAATTCCTTTTCCTTTTGTTTTTCTCTTTTGGATTCAAATTCAAACAAGCCACAAATATAAATTCAAATAATTCAAACTTGTGCATTAAACCAAAGAATAATTTTGGCTTAGCATGATGCAACAAGTCATGACTCACATAGTTTTGGCAAAATAATTAATTAATCCCTCACCTAATTAAATTAACTCTAATTAAAAGGAAAAGAGAGAGAGAGGTTAGAGAGAGACAAAGTGTAACACCTGAATTTGGTAGGCATTTAGAGAAGAAATTTTATGCCCCAAATTTAGGGTGTTACAGAGAACCGGCCACCGACGGGTTCGACGGCAGCTCTCCACCGGTGGCCTGGTTCTCAGAGGTTAGGGAAGTGGGCTAGCACGAGCAGGGGTAGGCAGTCAAGGTGATGGGGTTGATTTCACCGGTGGTGGTCTGGAAGAGGCCGACCACGATGAGGTGGCGAAGCTCTCGCGGCGATGAGGTCGCTGGCGAGGTCACGAGGTGTGATCGAGGTTGGAATGAGGTGCTCCATGCTCTTGGCAATGCAGTGAAGCTTGCTAGATAGTTTAATTTATGACTGGGCTATTGGAGAGGGAAGGGGAGAGCTCACCGGAGTGAGGGAGGGCGGTGGCACTGGCTCGATTGAGCTCAAGGGAGGGGAAGGAGAGTGGTCAAAGTCGGTGCGAGGAGAAGGGAAGCTCGGGGAGGCCTTTCTATAGGCTCCCAAGGGAGGGGAGCAGCGGGGGTTGGCTGGCGCCGTTGAGGAGCCCAATAGCGACAGTAATGGCGACACAACAGCGGGGACATGACAGTTCGGTGAGTGCGATGTCGTGTAGGTACATGAGCACAACAACGAAGGGGACAAGCGGTGCAAAACTTCACTGGCATGAGTAATGTCAGGGAGGTGGAGGGAGGACGACGACCTGCGGAAAAAGCGTCGACGCCGTGCGCCTATGAGGGAGAAGGGACTGACGGCTAGGGCTCGTCTGACAGAGGGAGAGCGAGTGCACGGGGCGAGGGGGTGGGTGCTGACGAGGGGGGTCGAGCGGGCAACGAGAGACCAGGGCGAGGGCGCGTGGGCTGACACGGGCAAGCACGAGTGGGCTGGAGATAGGCCGCAGTGAGGGGAGAGCGGGCGAACACACGGGGGTTGGCGCGAGCATTGGCCGAAGCCGACCCAGCCGAGGGGAGAGGGTTTTCCTTTTTCTTTTCATTTCTTTTCCTATTTCCCTTTCCTTCTTTATATATATATATAAGATTTTCTAGGTGTAAAAATGAGATGCTAGGTGAGACTTCTCGAGTGAAGAAGCAGCAAACATGATTTAATGCATATGAGAAATAAAATGCTTAGGAGGCTTAGGGTTTAGGGGGGTTAAGAAGCTTGGGTTTCTAACCTTAGAGTAAAAAACCGGGGTGCTACACTGGAGTTTACTCTCCGACACCAAGTAATCTAAAGGTAAAGGTACAAAAGACATGAATATTTATGTAGGTCAGCTCTCGATGTGAAACAATAGCCTCCTCTTTGTGGCATTTAGAGGAGACTAGTTAGTTGCCCGTATATTGCTACGATTTCTATATATCATAAAGATAGATCTTGTTTAAATAAGATATTTTTTCAAGCACGATCGTATATATTTGATTTTCAAAGTATTAGTGTATATATATATTATTTATATAACACAAGTGGATATATGTTCCGGTGGTTGCAACTGAGCCCTGGCTTTGTGAGAGGGTTGGGGTTTGAACCCCCCATACCCCCCATTAATGCTCCGTTTTTTTGTTTCCACCGTGTGGGAATGAACGATACATGATGACGTGTGCGCGTGCGTAGGAATGGATGACACATGAAGAAAGAGACACATTTAAATATAGTAGAAAAATATGTATTTAGGTCGGCTATATGATATGGATAGTAACCAAGCCTACCTGGGTCTATCCCAAATTATCGGGTAACTTACCTCTATTAGTATATATCTTTCATTCTTATATATATCTTTTATTTTCACTGCGTGTGATTGGATGAGACACCATTACAAAGTAAGAAACTCATGCTTAAACACAATAGAGATGTATGGTCAGTTATAGGTTAGGGATAGTAACCAAGGCTACCAAGTCTATCCCAATAACCGAGTAATTTATCATTATCTGCATTGTTATCAATTAGATTTTATCACATTTATATAAATATCGATCTTATTATCTAATATGACAGGATCTTTGTTATCATTATCTTGTTCTGACTTTCTTGCAGACATGACCTCTCTCTCATCGGCCATGTTTGTTTGGTCTTCTTAAGAACATCTCCAAGAGGTCTCTTAAAATGTCCCCTAACATAAAAGTAAAGAGAAATAGGAAAAATCAAGCCTCCAACAGGTCTTCTAAACCTTTCCTAACTTTTTGATAGCCCCAGAAAATTTCTATTTTGTAGCTACAAACAGGAGAAGTTTTGGTTCCCCAAAACATTTCCCACCGGCCCATCTCAGGTCTCCCCGCCGACCCATTCAATTTTTTTGGTCGCGGGTTGCAGGCGCTTCACATCCGTGTTTTTTCCATGAAATCTACACGCCGCTAGACCATCGCACAACCACTCAATACCATCGGTGCACAGGGATGGAGATCGGTGCTGGCTGACGGCACAGGGAACACCCATGTGTTTGGCGTTGATGACGGTTGCGAAGGATCTTGGCAAATACAATGACAGCTGAGAAGTATCTTGGCAAATACGACATGTGCATTTGGACCAGGCTTGCAACAGTTATGTTAATTGCAAAGCATGATGTGGTGGCCTTATGCGAGTATGGGTTGGCCCGTTCGGGTTTTTGGTTTATTTTTTGGTGGCCCGTTGGAGAGCACAAGAAACAAACAATTCCATTATGTTTTAAGCTAACCCCAAAAACTACTTTTAAGGGATGATTTTATGGGATTCTTTTGGATATGTTATAAGCCACCAAAAGTTACTAGGTCTGTGCCCGTGCGTTGCAACGGGAGTAAAAAATAGATATAGATCGACAAATATCACTATGATATACAAAATCCAGACAAGTACATAGCTTTTGTTCATAGCAAAAGCCATATAAAACTGATGAATAAGATTATCTCAAAGAAATATGATACCAGCAGGAACAAGATTGCTAGGAAACTCAATTACATTTACTTCAACAAAGGTTTCTCAGAATACTCTGTTCTTGCAGCTGGTTTTGTCATAAAAGTCATTTTACATCTTACAGGTTCACTATAAATCAATCACAAGAAATGAAAGTCTACGTCATGAAACATGACGCATCAGATGAAATAAACATCAAAATGTCCATTCAAGGTCAAGACAATTGGTTCGAGCACAACTGAAACCATGCATACATAAAATTTACAGCTACAGCTAATCGGTGATTAGTCAAGGCAGCGCAGGAGGTACTCAACTTCGACATCCTTGGTATGTGGCATCACCCACGGATCATATAGCTTGGAGAGCACTTTAGGATCGACCTTGCACTCACTATCAGTGGCATTCTGCTCGAAGATCCTTGCCTTATTCTCTACTCTATAGTAAACAAGACGTAATGGTAAAGTAAGACAGAACATGATTAGAGGTAGGATCAATGGATAAAAAATGGAATGGTGAGATAATTTGGTTGTTACCTCGCCGATTTAAGTTAGTCGTTTGTAAAGGTCCTGTTGAATACAAAGCCTTAGGTTCCTTTTGACGTCGATCTCTATATATAGTTGGATTGCAGAGGGTAGGTAATTGTCTTCACCTATCACAATGAAAAGGTAGTGAATTAAGAATTGAATGAAGTAAGGAAGTAACATAGCTACAATTCAGTTATCAACAGGAACTAACTAATTGTATGAACAGGAAGGTACGACCAGTTGTAAGCTCTACTCTGTACAGTTTAGTACTATGAGTAGAATCAGACACTGAAATTAGCTGGAGCATGAGCAAAGAGCAGTCGTTATATAAAGAAATCCGTACTACTAAATAGTCTAGCAAAATTGGTTTGACAGACTTGAATTGTACAAAACTAACATATTTAAACGCACCAAGAGAAGATGAACATATTTTAAAATTTGCTGAAGACTATAGTTTTAAATTTGCTGAAGACTCAAATCAATAAGCCCAAATGCCCAATGCATGACTATAGTTCTGAACAAGCACAACTATTTTGCTATTAAGCTGATCAACAGAGGCTAAGTATTCTCGCCAATTTCTGCAGTCATCATTTTTATGGGGATATGTTTTGTCATCCATGGTTGGAGGAGCTTTGGCAGACAAAATATGGCGGGAAGAAGGTGATGGCAGGTGCTGCTGCACTCTGGTCCTTGGCCACAATTCTCACTCCTTGGGCTGCCTCCCGCTCCACCCTCATGTTGCTTGTTGTACGTGCACTCTTTGGCCTTGCAGAAGGTGTTGCGTTTCCGACAATGAGCACTTTCCTACCAAAGTAACAATTTTCGCTCATTGAATCTACTCATAATTGAGTTGTTTTTGGACAGCCTTGCTTAAGAAACATTAACCTCTGAAGCTTGAATGGACTAAGCAGAAAAGAACTTGAGAATGGCTGGTTGGAATCTAAATTTAATCTGTTTATTGTAGTCTAGGGCTCTAGGCCCATTCTTTGAAGTGCACATACAAGCCTTCACCATCTCTTTACCATACTTTCTGGACTCTGCATACATTCTTCTATACTGATGTCAATTCTAGTTGCTACAAAGTATATAAAATGAAATAACTGCACCCCCCTATTTGATGCCAATGTAATTGAACAAGATTTCAGTTTTTGTGATTTATCTAAAATTGAACATGAAACAGGTGGTTCCAAACACATGAGCGTGCCACTGCTGTTGACATTTCCATGGGTGGATTCCATCTTGGAAATGTCATAAGCTTCCTAGCAACAACGATCATCATGTCACACATAGGCCTCTCGGGAACATTCACCTTCTTCGTGTCACTTGGTTATTTGTGGCTCTCTGTATGGATGGTGAACGTAGAAAGTGAGCCTATTGACAGCCGTACTATAAGCAAGTGTGAGTTGCAATTAATTCTAGATGGGAGAATTGGATCTAAAGTCCAAGGCAGTAAATTCCCATACGTAAGGGAATTGTTCTCAAAGACTCAATTCTTGGCTGTCACTTTGGCCAATGTGGTCAACAACTGGGTAAGGATGGGTCTATGGGCAAAATGACAATTTGACCATATTGTGTACAATATGAATTTTAACAGATGCAAATTCAAAATACCGTGTAGGGCTATTTTGTCCTATTGTCATGGATGCCCGTGTATTTCAAAACAGTATGTTATCAAAGGCATTTTGACCTGTACCACTCACAAACACTAAATTGTTTCTAACCGTAATTCTACAACAGGTTTATAACGTCAATATGAAACAAGCAGCGTGGTTTAGTACTATGAGTAGAATCAGGCACTAAAATTAGATGGAGTATGAGCAAAGAGCAGTCGTTATATAAAGATATCCGTACTACTAAATAGTCTAGCAAAATTGGTTTGACAGACTTGAATTGTACAAAACTAACATATTTAAACGCACCAAGAGAAGATGAACATATTTTAAAAATATGGTACCAAATTAACATGTTGATTTAACTGAAAACTCAACAGGACCTGTACAGTTTAGTACTATGACTTAACTGAAAATTGAATGAAACATAACCGACCAGTTGTATGGAGAGGATCGGTAAACCTGTAATCTGTCTCAGAAATAAATTTATTTCAGAAATAAACCTGTAACCTATGTGTGACTGTCCAATGTATGACTGAACACAAAACATTGCAGAAACACACTAAACACCCAACATTGCGTAGTAGGCCCACTCCCAGCGTTACTACCTGCTGCTTCCAACAGTTTACCAGCATTGTTCTATGGAATTTCTAAACACCGCTATCTCTAGCGTGTGAAATTATTATCAGTTTCAGGCGTTAATCGGAGCAGCAAATCCTTCCCATGCAGAATTAGTTCCACAAAAGTATAAAACCCATACCATGGCGGCACACAAATTTTATAGAACATACCGCGGTGGCTCGACGCCGGGAGTGCAGGACGACCCAGTTGTCGACTGAGAAGTAGGCTCCTGCAAGGACTTTCGAAAGTCACATGTATAGCAAAAAGAACAACATACTGAACACAGAGAAAGAATTGCGCAGGATGAACTCGTAATCGACCATCACTTGGCTGATGGTGGGCGTCGGATGTACTCGCGTGTGTCCGCTTGGTGGTCTCGTGTGTGGCCTCCCTTCGGACTTATAATTCCAGGAAGGCACGCCATTTGGGGATGTGGATGGAGGGCGAGGTGTGGGGGAGATACGTACTGCTGAGATCGTGTTCTTGCCAATTCGGGGGGTGGATGGGGGCCAGGCGGTGGGGCCGTGGCTGATGCTGAGCTCCTCCAATTGGGGAGGCGCTGATGACGGCCGAGATTTGGAGCACTGGCGGCGAAGCAGCGCATGGCATGTAGCGGCTAGGGCGCTGATGACGGCTAGGGCTCGATTTTGGTAGGAGTTGACGGAGGGCGCTGATGGCGGCTGGGATTGGAGGGCAGGATTGGAGAGTAAGGAATCGAGGCGGGGCATGGCTTGCGGCCGTGATTGGAGGCGAGTTGGGCGCTTGGCGGGCAGCTTTCTGCGCATTCCTGGCGGCCGTGATTGGAGGCGGAGGTGAGGTGCGAGAATGGCAAGAACACGATCTCAGTTTGAATGGCAAAGAAACTGCACTGCAGTCCAGACCATCATTCGCTAAATGGTGTGACTGTGAAAAAAGCAGGCAAATGTTGTCTTCAGTTTTAATGGCAAAGAAACTGCACTGCAGTCCAGACCATCATTCACTAAATGGTGTGACTGTGAAAAAAGCAGACAAATGTTGTCTTCAGTTTTAATGGCAAAGAAACTGCACTGCATTCCAGACCATCATTCACCATTGGCCATTGGCAAACTGAAGAACACAGGAAGCACAATAATTGAACCACAAAGACCATTGTCCAGTTCATAAAATAAAAGGCTATTCAATAGCACATATTACAAACAACAACAGACTAAACTGAAGAACACATGTCACAAAGGACAGTTCAGTGTTACACTACAATTCATACACTTCCCATTAAAGACACTAAACTCTAAAACAACATTAGTTGATACGACTTGATTCAAATGGTGTGATCCATTTAGTGGGTGGGTGTGGTTGATTCCAAAAGGCCTCCTCATCACACTGCACCTTCTGACATTTAAATCAAACTGCAATCTGTGAGAAAAAAATGGTGTCTTCAATCAGCATTGATTTGAAAACAGCAAAAAAAATCACGAACATAAATTTCCTGCTTCGACAGTTTGAAATGCCAAAGTAATTTTACCAACAAAGAAATATGCACATCTCACATCACGGGACAGAGCCACTACTGCTTTCTTCGCAGCCTCGAGGTTCGCCTTCTCAGCTTCAACAAGCATCTCCTGAGAACAAATGATGTTGAACCAACAATGATTTTATCCTACGCCACAAAAACCAATGTGTTAAAATATAGCAATGACCTCCTGAGAAAAGGACATATGTGCTGCAATTTACTGTGCATTTAGGAATAGCCACAACTATCATCATATGCTGTGTGTGTGTCAGATGAAAAAAGTGAAAGAATGTTTTTTTTGTCAATTACATAGTAGTTGTGGCAATATATATGTATTTATGTTTCTCTAATGGTAAGAACTAAGAACAAATGATGAAATAAAATGACACTTTACCTCCAAGTGTCACAGACTCTTTTAATTTTACCTGCAAAAGTAGAAGTCATTTATATACCAAAAATTCTAATAAACTGTAAGGTGTGTATGACCCAGAACAAGAAGAAAGTATGCATACCATAAGAACCACTAACTTCAGGAAGAATTACAATTAAAAGCTGGAGCTGATTTTCCACTGCTTGTTGGGCAAACATTTGGGTGGCTCTCTTGTGTACATCTCTCAAAGCATTCTCTATATGGTTAGGAGCAGCAGACCAGAGTTCAATAAATGGGCATGGATTGACAACCTACAGAGATGATTAGAAGTAAAAACTACACTATATATAGTGAACTATCTGGAATAACTTGATAACACATACAAATAGTAAAAAACTTACCATTCCAGTGGCGATCTCGCGGATGTTGTCCGGATCCTTGGAGACCAGCACCAGGCCGCCCGACGGCGCTACGTGCGCCCGGCCAACCACCGGCGCCCGGCGCCGTCCCCGAGGTGGCATTCCATGGTGGGGCGGCGATGGGAAGATTTGGGAGGCATGAAGCCGTGGCGACGGCGCGGTACTGCGAGGAGAGCGAGTCGAGCAGGTAGAGGAGCGGCCACAGAGTACTGGGTTTCTGAATATGGTCTGCTTTCTGAATATACTGACATTGATCTCTAAAAGGCTTAATATTCATTAGTTTTGTTCTCTGCTAGCATCAAACATGAATAGAGAGACTGTAGAGGCGCCACACTAGCACATATAGGTCGAGGTGGAGCAGGAGAGGAGCATTACATAGTTTTGAGCTGTAGGTCGAGGTGGTCGACGCTCCACAACAACCTTGCTACAGCATGGAGGCTGTAACACAAACAAAAGGACATGAATCAAAACTATAGTACTGAAACAACCATGCCATCAAATTAAAACTTTTAACCACCCCCATGTCAAGCAAACATCATTTACATTTTACAACTTTCTAACAAAACATAATATAATCTGTGCAACTGCTGCCCATATATTTTGAATTAGAAGAAGGGGAAAAGGTGCAAACAACATCCAAGCTAAAACTAAAATTGGAGCTAGAAAAGAGTTCATGTTATTGCATAAGTAAATTCTGAAAAAAGAAAATCAGATTTCTGGAAGCATGAGCTCGATATCAATTTGGCGAAGAGGCATGCCTCGCACTGGGAGCAGGCGAGGCATTTCGGCTCGAAATCAACAGGGAAGCCCAAGTAACCCATGGAACCTATCGAACGTGATGTGCGCCACATGCTGCACGTCCATGGGCAACCCAATCTCCATCTCATAGCTGTCATCTTCGCCTTCACCACTGCCCACCGGCCTGCACCCAAGCAACGAATTTCGCCTGAATATGTGAGTCGAGCACGGCGTCGAGGGCCGGAACGTGACGCGCGGCCTTCGGCTCGATGGGGCTTCTTTCGTGCATGAGCGGCAAGAGCGAGGCCGCCGCTTCTGATCCTGGGCCTCGCGGCGAGGGGGGCGGACCTATGCGGGGTCGGTTGCAGTGTGTGGGGGGGAAGAAGGGGTGCAGTCGCGGACCTGCGGTGCGGGTGGCACGCGAACGCGTCGGGCTGGACGTCGAGTGGCGCCCCAGCTTTAGCGGCGCCTACAGCAAAACAGCCATCCACCAGCTCTGTGTCGGGCGCCGCTGCCTCATCTTCCAGCTTCTTCACGCCGACTACGTCCCCAACACGCTGGATGAGTTCCTCAGCGACCCGGACTACACATTCGTCGGTGTGGGCTCGAGAACGACTACGACCTGGAGGTGGCGAACGCGGGGGACCTGGCCGAACTCGTGGCGAAGGAGATGGGGCGCCCGGACCTCCGCAACGCGGGCCTGCAGGGCATCGCGAGAGCCGTCATGGACGCCCACGTCGAGAAGCCGCAGCGGGCTGGAGGTGGCGAACGCGGAGGACCTGGCCGAACTCGCGGCGAAGGAGATGGGGCGCCCGGACCTGGCCGAACTCGCGGCGAAGGAGATGGGGCGCCCGGACCTCCGCAACACGGGCCTGTAGGGCATCGCGAGAGCCGTCATGGATGCCCACGTCGAGAAGCCGCAACGGGTGAGGACGGCCCCCTCGGACGCGTCATCCCTCTCCGACGAGCAGATCGAGTAGGGTTCGCGCAGGGGTGAGGTGTGAACGCCCTCCTCAGCTTCTTGCGCAGGCGGCGGCGGCGGGGTTCGCGAGGGCTGGCTTGCGGGCGTGAGATCGATTCGGTAGCGGAGGTTTCGCGGCGTGCGGGCTTGAGGGGTGCGAGATTCGCGGCGGATGCGGAGGACAGGCGGGCGTGCGGAGGTTTCGCGCGGGGCTGTGCGTTGGGCAGGGGCGGGGGCAGTCTACAATGGCTTCTTAATAGTTGTAGAGATTGTAGACCGTCAAACGCTCCAGTTTTTTAGTTAACTTCTATAAGAATCACTTTGGTAAAAACCATAAAAAATAAACATGAATACAAAATCGGTCGAATTATCACGATAGTAGGAATCCGTCGCTTTCTAGATCTTAAACCCTTTAGACCACTTTATCTTTCTCTGCACGTAATCTCCACGATACTCAAATTCTTTCCATAACTAGATTCTCTTCACAGTTAAATTCTCAGAAAAACTGGTCAGAAGAAAGATAAAACAGACCCATCACATGGGCGAGTCATTAGGCTCCCGGCGGAGCACATGGTCATAACATTTTTTAAGTTATCTTTTGATATCTAATATTTATTTTTAAGGGATAGTTTGGAAACCCTAATTTTTAAGAAATTTTTAAATTTCTAAAAAATAATTTATTTTCACTTTATAAAATAGAAATCCTTTAAAAAAAATAAAGTTTCTAAACTAACTCTAAAACAAAGTATCCAGCATACAATAAATTATGTGATGATCTATCAAAATGTTAACAAAATAAAAATAAAAAATAATAGTACGGACTTTTATTTGTGGCCCAAGCCTATAAATTCAGCACAAACTCAAGTCAAGTCCCACGAGACCACACGTTTCTTTACCCTAACCTTTTCACCGCTCGAGCCAAGGGACACAGCCGCCGCCGTTTCTTCATCTCCCATCTTCATAGTCGCGCTAGGCACACAGGCGTCGGCGGCGGCGCTCAGGCTCGGGATCTCAGCTACAGCGTCAGCGGCTTCCTCTCCCGCCTCTCGCCAGTCGTCTCGCGCCCTCGCTTCCGATCCTCCGCACACCGGCCGGTGACCCTGCGTGCGTGCCTCTCTCTCTCTCCTCCCGCCACCGGTGGATTATCAACGGCGCTCGGCCCCGGCGGTTGCGCCGCGCGCGGTCTGAGGGCAGCGGGAGCTAGCAGCCGCTGCTCCACCAAGGCGGTCGCGCCGCTTTGGGAGCGGTTATGCCAAGCGTTACCCGTCCTCTTAGCGCTGAAGCGTGCGCTTAGTGCCGCTTTTCGGACCCTGGTTCTTTCCCTCAGTTGTTTTTTAATTCCTTTTTTATCCTTATTTGTCCACTTCTACAAGATGCATTTGTGCTTGTGGTTCTTGTGAGGAATAACTATTGTGCAACGCATTAATTTGTTTATTCTCCTTCAGAAATGGCAGGGCAAGCAGGGAACCCAGTAAACCACCCTATAAGTCCCCACGTGGTAATCTATATTCTCATGTGTCCTGTGTTTCAATTCATTGCATGAGATCCTTACAAATATTGCTGGATGTTATTTTTGTTGTTTATAGATAAGTGGCGCTTTCGTTCAGCAATATTACCACATTTTACACGAACAACCAGATCAAGTGCACAAGTTTTACCAAGATTCAAGTATTCTTGGTCGACCAGATTCCAATGGAATTATGGCATATGTAACCACTATGCGTGTAAGTTCACATATGGAGATTTATGGTCTTATTCATACAATAGGCGTGTTATCTGAAGTTGAGATTAACTCTTGGAACCACTTTTTTTTCTGTGCAGGATATTAATGAAAAAATCATGTCTATGGACTTCAGGAACTGCTTAACAGAGATAGAGACTGCAGATGCACAATTATCTCACAAGGATGGGGTGCTCATTGTTGTTACTGGTTCCTTGACTTCGGATGAAGGCGTTTTCCGTAGGTTTACCCAGTCATTCTTCCTAGCACCACAAGAAAGTGGTGGCTATTTTGTTCTCACTGATGTATTTAGATTTATTTCGGAAAGGAAACCAGCTGAGATAAATCAAGTTGCTACTCAAGAAAATGAAATCAGTCAGAATGTTAGACCTGCATCTGAAACATGTTCAGCACTACCAGAACCTATTCCAGCTGATGGGAGTGTGATCTCAGACCATGTGACAGCTGATAGTAATGTCACGGAGAAGCAAATAAGTGATCTTTCTGCTAATGGGACTGCCATTGAAAGTAATGATAATACCCAGCCACCTGTGCAAGTGCCCAAAGAGGATCCAAAGAAGGCCCTACTTGTTGCTCCTCCCCCTCCAACTCAGATGGATGTTACTAAGAAATCTTATGCATCCATTGTGAGTCATTTAACATTCTGTTTGATTTATTGTTTTACAAAGCTTTCTGCTTTATTAGCTCACATGCCTCATGATTATGTTCTTAGTTTACTGTAGAAGTGATCTGGTTGATATCACTATACAGATTTTTAGTTTGCTTATTAATTATGTACCTATGACGGCTTGCTTCACAGGTCAAGGTCATGAAGGAGGGCCCACCAACTCCAGTTGTCAAAACAACATCGTCAGTTTCCAAACAGAAGCCAGCTCCTAAACCAGTGTCCACGGCTGTCGAAGGCCTAGAGAAACCATCTGAGAAACCTACCCAGGCTATTGGAACCGGTGATGGGATTGTTGCCCAAAACAACTCTTCTCGCAATGGTTTGTTTGGTTTCCTATTATTATTATTTCTTTTAGCATTATTAGCAATCTTGTCACTGTATTGACTTACCCTGCAGAGCAAGGCTATTCAATTTTCATCAAGAATTTGCCTTTCCATGCCAATATTGAAATGGTTGAGGAGGAATTTAAGAAATTTGGTACTATAAAGCCAGGTGGTGTTCAAGTCCGGCACAATAAGGTTAGGGATTTTGGTTTTGGGTTCTTCTATCTGTGATATTTGGTTTATTCATATCACATTGGTACAGGTTGATCGATTTGGTTTTGGTTTTGTTGAGTACGAGTCCCAGCAGTCTATGCAAGCAGCAATTGAGGTTAGTCTTTTATTATTTATTCTTTCAGTCACTGATACTCTGTAGGTGTAGTAATTAGTTTCCTTTCTGGATCTTGTTGTACATGACTGGTTTTCTTTCTGTACTAAAGAATCCTTTTTGCCTTATCATGGATTTCTTTGTGGTTTTGAAATTTGTTAGCATCTAAAGTACATGAATACTGGGATTCACTGTTCTTGTATGAATCTACTATCTGTGGATGTTTCAGCTGGATATATGATTTCTAATGATTGATATTTCAGTCTTTCTATTGACTGCTGAATCCCTTTCTGCCTGATAACTGCTGGTGTTGTTTGTGATATTTTAACCTGATATCTGTTTGATAGTGTATGTAACAATCTGAGGCCAAGTTATGATTCTTATTTTCACCCAGGCATCTCCGATTCGTATGGCGGACAAAGAAGTCGGCATTGAGGCGAAAAGAGCCAATTCACGAGGTAAGCGTAACTGATTTGAGTGCAGTAAACAGCACAATTTCCCATTTGTTGTGCTGGGCGTTTTAAACACTTTGTCGGTATTGTTTGATTTATGCAATGTAGTCATTGGACTCTTGACTCTGTACAATGGTGTAGGTGGCCGTTTCCAATCTGGCAGGGGAGTGTACCATGGTGATAACTTTAGAGGGCGAGGAAGTGGCTATGTGGACAACACAAACTACAGAAGCAGCGGCAGCTTCAACCGCCAGAATGAAGGGGAGATGTACAACCGCAGGAATGAAGGGGAGATGTACAACCGCAGGAATGAAGGGGACTTCTACAACCACAGGAATGAGGGGGAGTTCTACAACCGACGGAATGATGGTGGCGAGAACTACAACCGGCGCAACGATGGTGGCGAGAACTATAACCGGCGCAATGATGGTGGCAAGAACTTCAGCCGCAGGAATGACAGTGGTACCGAGAACTTCAACCGCAGGAATGACGGTGGCGGCGAGAACTTCAGCCGCAGGAACGATGGTGTTGGCGAGAACTTCAACGTCAGGAATGACGGCGTTGGTGAGAACTTCAACAGGAGGAACAACTTCAGAAATCAGAATGACTTCCCTGGACGAGGACGGGGTTCACCTACACCAGGGAACAGTTACTACCAGAACGGGAATGGGAGGTTCAGTCGCGTGAACAATGGCGCCAAGCAAGCTCCTGTGGCCGCGTAGAGGCATCAAGGCGGTAGGCTTACATCAAACTAGGAAGCATAAGGCTACATTCAAGTGAGCTGAGTGCAAGGATTATTCTTAGTAGGAGCATTGCTGTCAGACAGCTTGGTTATTTTTTTTTGTGCCGTGTTGGGTCGCTAAGAGATTAGTAGTTGCAGTCGTCCGTGGATGGTAGGTGAATTTTGTTGCCGTTGATGAGCTTGTCAACTGGGTGTTGGACCATGGTTCGTAACTTTGTGTCATCTGCCAATCAGGATTGGTGGGAGGTTAGACACTAATCTTATGAAGCGGTGACTGCAAAAATCAGTGTCCATGTTAAATGCTATTATTGTCATGGTATTCGATAATGCGAAGTATGTCCATGTTTAGTGCTATTATTATTGCCCTGGTATTCGATAATGCGAAGTATGCCTATGTTTATTGCAGTTGTCATGGTATTTGATAATGCGAAGCGTTGGTTCGTCGTTGTCACTACTGTTGTTTATTAGTACTAAGCATCAGTAATAACTGTATCACCTACGGTGTTCCTCATTTGCTTTACAATTTGTTTAGGTTCTTAAATAATCTTACTTCAAAAATGAATAGAAAGCGAACCTAGATCCTTAAATTTCATAGTTTATGTATACAATTTAGAGTCTGATCAAAATTTCAAAAGCAAGTATCAGCGTTTGTTATCCTAGATAAGTATTATTAGGTTCACCATATAATATATTTTTATAGTACCCATGTACGTATCTGGTAGCATAAATACCACTACTCTTGGTTAATAAACTTTGTATAATTTTTATTTAGGACGGAGGTGACAGTATTAGTGTCGTATTTGATAGAGCTCTGTTTTTCTGGAAGAAGGGATGTTTTTCTAGGATAAAACAAACTCTAGGGCTATGATGAGTTGCACTGCTCTCCTCACAGATGCTCGGCTAGTTTTTTTTATTGGTTGAAGTACTATGTGCATTTGCAGCTGGAGCATCTAGCTTATTTTAGAAAGAAACATATCACTACATAGAATTATTCTTTAATTAAAAAAACTGTTTAGCAGAGTTTATTTTAACCTAAAAGCTGCTCTAGACTGAGTCCAATAGGCACCGCAAACACGTCGCGAATGCGTATTATTCGCGGCATGCAACACTATAGCTGCATCCGGCGGGTATCGGAGCCTCGGAGGTGTCTGCCAAAGAAAGGAGAGCATCTGCATCCTCTATCCTACAGCAGACCACAGTCATGTTTGTTTCGGCTTCTAGCAGCTTCTGACCACCAAAAGCTGCTGCGGACGGTCAAATGCTCAGCTTTTCAGTCAGCTTTAATAAAATTCGTTGAGGGCAAAAACCATCTAAAATCAACATAAACACATAATCGGTTAAGCCGTTGTAATAGTAGGAATCTGTCACTTTCTAGATCCTAAGCCTTATGAATAACTTTATTTTCTTCCACACGTAATCGTAATGATACTCAGATTCTCTCCACAGCTAGATTCTCTTCACAACCAGATTTTCAGAAAAACTGGTCAGAAAAAAGCTGAACCAAACAGGCCCCACATCTTCTCTGTTTTAATACATCTCCTATCCACATCTTCTCTGTTTCCGTCGGTAAGTACGGACTCGCAGACGCGCGGTTCGAATACGGTAGCTATTGCATGACGGGGTCTCCTCTATCCGCGCTCGTCGATGGGTCCTCGTTCGCGCCGCGGTGTATGCTAAGGCTATTTCCACTTTCCAGTGCACATTATCAATCTCATTTAATACATGCCATATAGAATACAAATGTGATACGTCATGTTATTAAATAAGAAAGAGAATAAAGCAGTATATTAAGATAGATATTATTTTGACATGAGATCATATACATTAAAATCTGAACCATCGAACAGATCTACAATTCATACTCTCATATACATCTAGCATTTAACTGTCTTTTGGGAACTACGAAATAATACATGATACTATACATTATGATAATAACATATGATATGACAATTTTAGATATTGTAACAAGAAATAATAGGTTGATAATAGCATAAACTATGTTGAATAAATTTTAAAAGGGCTGAAGGCTCCTGGCTTCTCAATCTAATAAATCCACATGGCCACTAGGCAACAGATGCGTGTAAAGCTTGAGCTTGACGGCTGCCATGAGCACCGTGTAGCTTTCCGTTTGCAGGTCACCTGAACTGAACAGTGGCGAGGACGGCGACGTTGGGTTCGCTCCGGCAACGGCGATCTGGCGGATCACGCACGATAGCGACAGGCCACTGCGGAGTGCGGACTGCGGTGCGGTCAGCTGTCCTCGTGGACAGGTCATACTCGATCGACGGCTCTTCCGCTGCCCTGCTCTGCTTCAGTGGCTGCTCGGCCACAAGCCCACAATGCCCGTGCCACCATTAAATATTTTGGATTTAGTGCACGCCTCCCATGCTCTGGTCAGCCACCGCCGCCTGTCGCCATCCGGTTCGCCCACGTCGCGCGAGGACTAGGCTTCAAGGCCCCGCCGGCGGTGCGGAGGTACGGAGTGTTGGAATTGTTACAAAATATTTGTACATGTGATCTAATCCATCCATGTGACAGTTATTCCCAAGGGACACATCCCTTGGAAACACTTGTATATATACTGCTCTGCATGCAATAAAGAAACCATCCCTGTCATTTGTCTGATTCTCTCTTGTCTCTCCACTGATTCACCACTGAGCACTGCAAGAGATTACAATACGTTATCAGCACTGTCTCTGTCTCAAGGAGAAATCAGAGAAGGGAAAGAAGAAGAACACGCTGTTCTTGACAAGAACAGCAAGATCGATCTACACATCAACAGCAAGGTATGGAGCATACCGTTTCCATGCGCATACGCCGTATGCGCGAAGTTCTTCATATTGTTGATGATGCAATGTTGGAAGCGTACACCGTTGGGCAAGCCACTGCACTCCCACCGGTGCACGAGATCCCTGAACGCCGTGTGCAAGTGCAAAATGTGCACTTCTGCGTTCTCCATGGATGGACAGCGGTGGTTCCGCTGCCGGTGGTGGAGTGTGGACTCCCCACTGCATTCCCGTCGCCACAGGCGCCGGTGTTTGACGCGGGATCGTCTGCATCGGCCCCAATGGATGTCGATTTGGAGGCACCACCACCGCCTCCACCCACTGCAGCGGCAGTTGCTCGCCGTTCGCCATCTCCACCAGTGCCTGTGGTCGTCGGGACCATCGCTGCCCGTCGTGGGCAGCCTGCTCGCGCTGTTGATGCCCCGAGAGGTCGCATCATCTTCACCGGCCATCACCCAAATGGGGTGGCCCCATCTTCCTCCTCCAATCGGAGGGCCTAATGGCCCTCGATCCGGCCGCCACGTCGGCCGTTTGGGGGAGGGGGTGGGGAGTGGCGCGGCAAACCCCGGCGCGAGCGCGCTTTGCGGTGCACGGCTCGGCGCTCTGCGCATCAGGGCCGGCGCTCGGCGCAGCCCCCGTCAGGGCGCGGGCGCGGGAGAAGGCAAGGCGGGCGCGCGCGATTCGCGCTCTGCGTGGGCGCGGTGTGGCCCCACGCGTGGCCGGCGACTGCGCGACCCGGGCAGGCGCGGCAGCGCGCAACGGCTCCACCAGGCGGCGCTCGGCGTGAGGCGCGTGGCGCAGCTCCTAGCCGGCCTCGGCCAGGGGCGCTCGGCGCGGCCTCCTCCTCCAGAGGCGCGGGAACGAGGCCCCGGCGAGGGCGCTCGGCGCGGCTCCCAAGGGCGCTCGGCGCGGCCTCCTCGGGCGCGGGAACGAGGCCCCGGCGAGGGCGCTCGGCGCAGCCTCCTCCTCCAGAGGCGCGGGAACGAGGCCCCGGCGAGGGCGCTCGGCGCGGCTCCCAAGGGCGCTCGGCGCGGCCTCCTCGGGCGCGGGAACGAGGCCCCGGCGAGGGCGCTCGGCGCGGCTCCCATGGGCGCCCGGCGCTCGTCTCGAGGCGCCCTTCACGAGGCGCTCGGCGCTCGTCAGGAGCGGGCGCAGGAGGAGAACCAGGGCGGCGGCTGGGAGCTCCTTGCTCCCTGGCGGCGGCCAGGAACATCCCTGGCGGCGGCTATGTGACTGGGCGGTTAGGGTTTGGCAAACCCTAACCGCCCACTATTTATAATGGGCTTTTTAGCCTCTGTTGGGCCGCATGGGCTGGCCAGCTAGGCTGGGCCGGCGTGCAGGCCTTTCTGGCCGCTGCCTGGCTCGCCTGGCAGGCCGCCTGGACCACTTTCAGAGGTCTAATATAGCCTGTTTTACCATTTTTAAGTTCTGAATTTCAGTATAAGACTCTGTTTTATATGCATTTTCAGTTCAAAGTTATCTTAGGCGTCTAAATTCGTGATTTAGACTGCATATATTGTAAAGACATATCTGTTTTATTGTAAATATAGCAGATTTTAGTTTGTGAATTATTGTTTGTTTTACATTAATAATTCACATATCTCTACTTGCTATGATTTACGCATTCATTTATGTTTGCATATAAATATAGCATTTATTAAGTTCAGACTTAATAACACTCATGCAAAAATAAAATTACATTATTTTGGATCAAGAGCATAGGGAGATAGAGTCCTAAGCATTGGCTGCACTAAATTCTTTTAGAATTTAGTAGCCCAGAGACCGTGCTTGTGGCAGCATTTGGAATGCCTATCTCTATGAGGTCTACATCCCTCGGGATGATTACCTATACGTGCTATCCAAAATAACAGGATACAGAGTTATTGAATTTTACTTTGATAATTAGTAGAGCATGGGTAGTGGAGACCTAAGCATTGGCTGCGATTTGTTCATTCATGAACTTATCTGCCCAGAGACCGTGCTTTTAGGCAGCAAGTTTCTTGCCCACTACTAGGAGATCTACCTCATTAATTTGAGGATTATCTATACAATGCTCACTAGTATTCAAAGTACTTATTCAATTGGAAGGTTTGGAACCTTTAGGAAACTCATATCACATGTAAGAGTTGTTGAAATTTTACTTTGATAATTAGTAGAGCATGGGTAGTGGAGACCTAAGCATTGGCTGCGATTTGTTCATTCATGAACTTATCTGCCCAGAGACCGTGCTTTTAGGCAGCAAGTTTCTTGCCCACTACTAGATCTACCTCATTAATTTGAGGATTATCTATACTATGCTTACTAAAATTCAAAGTGTTTATTCCATGGGAAGGTTTGGAACCTTCAAGAAACTCGTTACATATGTAATTTATAAGAATTTTTGCATAGTGAGCTTACAACATCACCATTGTGACTATTAATTTATGCGTAAATTAATGGATGTCCATGGTAATGACTGTAGAAACATGTCAACCAAAGAGTTCGAGGAACTCGCCCTTGATGGGCATAACTACCCAACTTGGGCTTCAGATATTGAAATAACTTTTGCTTCTCGTGGGATCATTGATGCAATTGCAGCACCCATCACCGGTACTGATCTAGTGAATGAGGTTAAAAAGAACACAACGCTTTTCCTTTTGAGGCTTTACATCCATAAAGACCTTAAGCAAGAATACCTTATGGAGAGATGCCCTCATAACTTGTGGAAATCTCTCAAAGAGCGCTATGAACAGCAGAAGGAGCTCATATGGCCGTCAGCCAACCATGAGTGGAACCACCTTCGTCTGCAAGATTTCAAATCTGTTGCAGAATATAACCATGCTCTTCATAGCATTTGTTCTAAATTGAAATTTTGCGAGAAAGAGCCCTCTGAAGCAGACAAGATAGAGAAGACTCTATCTACCATGCTTCCAGAGGACAGGATATTGCATCAGCAGTATCGCTCTAGTAATTTCCAGAGATATTCTCAACTCATGCACATATTGACCCAAGCAGAAAAGCATCATGAGCTTCTTCTAAAGAATGCTCAGCAGCGCCCTCCTGGGTCTGTCCCTCTGCCTGAGGTACATTTCAATGTGCATAAGACCGAGAATAAGAAAGGATTCAAGAAAAACTTCAAGAATCCTCCTGGACCTCGCAAATTCAATAAGAACAAATTCCACAAGAAAGGTAAAGGAAAAGGAAAAGGAAATGGCAAGCCTCTACCATCCAAGGGCAATAGAGCTTGCCTTAAATGTGGTACTGAGGGCCATTTTGCTAGGGATTGCACTTGCCCTAAGCACCTTGTTCTTTTGTATCAACAATCCCTAAAGAAGTCAAAGTCTGATAAGCCTGGTTTTGAGGCCCATTTCAATTCTACTGAAGCACCAATTGAGGTTGGAAGTTCTTCACTGGCTTCTGGTGACCTGAAGAACACTCTTGCTAAAGAGCACCTCAATGTGGTTGACAACAAGCCTCCACTTCTACAAGAAGATGAATCTGATGATATGATCATTGAGTATATGTCAAAGGATCCATTTGGAGATTTGGCATAAATCTCTCATGCTTGGAGATTTGATCATGATCACTGTGGCTTGTGTGGTTGTTCTATATTGTCTTTATAATGTTGTTGTAATAAGTAGAGGTATACAATCTCATGTTTTGAGATGTAACACACTCTACAGACCAGTGTTGGGTCCTGTGAGTAGTGCGAACTCATTGGATGAGTCGCCATACCATTATTGTAATATTATTTCGACATTGTGATATTTAATATCATGTTATGTATAGTACTAAGTTGCATCATAAAATTCTTATTCAGAATTTTTATTTATATATAGATGCATAATGATGACAACTCGACGGAAGTGGAATTATGCCTTGTGGACAGTTGTACCACAAACTCTATACTTAGGGAGATCAAATACTTTCAGACTCTTAAGAAAAGAGACGGGAAAGTTTTGACCATCGCCGGACGCGATGCTGTGATAGTTGGCTCTGGTCGAGCAACTATTAACCTCCCCATGGGTACTGAAATTGTGATCGAGGATGCATTATTGTATCCTGATTCTACACGTACCCTCCTAAGTTTTAGAGATATCCGGCAAAATGGATTTCATATTGAAACCCATGATGAAAATCAAGAAGAGTTTCTTTTCTTGACCAAGCCGAATAAATATGGCAAACGCATATGCGAGAAAATTCCATCACTCACGTCAGGGTTGTACTATACATATATTAAGAGCAATGCACATGTTGCATACAAGGTAATTTTCCAAGATGTTGATGCATTCCAGATTTGGCATGATCGACTTGGTCATCCTGGCATAGGGATGATGAGGAAAATTACAGGCAATTCAATTGGTCATAATTTGCCTACAACAAGTTTTCCCAAATCTAAGGATTTTGTTTGCACCGCATGTGCAACTGGGAAACTTATTTTGAGACCATCATATCTCAAAATTAAAGCTGAACCGCTTAAATTCCTTGAAAGGATTCAAGGAGATATTTGTGGGCCAATTATGCCAACTTCTGGGCCGTTCAGGTATTTCATGGCACTGATTGACACATCTACTAGATGGTCACATGTGTGTTTACTATCAACACGCAACCATGCATTTGCCAAGATAATGTCTCAAATTATCAAGTTAAAGGCAAATTTTCCTGAACATCGGATTAGTTCAATCCGAATGGACAATGCTGCTGAATTCAAATCTCAGGCATTCAATGATTATTGTATGGCGCTGGGGATTCAAGTACAGCACTCGGTACCGTATGTCCACACCCAGAATGGTTTGGCTGAGTCACTAATCAAGAGGATTAAACTCATAGCAAGGCCATTATTGATGAATTGCAAATTGCCTTCGTCATGTTGGGGTCATGCAGTTCTGCACGCTGCTGACCTTATACAATTACGACCAACTGCATATCATTCAACATCCCCAATACAAATGGTACGTGGAAATCCTCCAAGTATTTCCTATTTGCGTAAATTTGGATGTTGTGTATACATTCCAATCTCACCACCTCAGAGAACAGCTATGGGCCCACACAGGAAAGTGGGGATCTATGTGGGATTTCAATCTCCGTCGATCATTAAGTATTTAGAACCCTTAACAGGGGATCTATTTACAGCCCGTTTTGCTGACTCTATTTTTGATGAGGAACATTTCCCGGCATTAGGGGGAGAATTTAAGTACCAAAAAGAATGCCAGGAAATAAATTGGAATACTCAAAGTGTTCCAGGTTCTGATCCACGTACTTCAGAAACTGAACTGCAAGTTTAGAAAATTATACATTTGCAAAGACTTGCAAATGAACTGTCAGATGCATTCACTAATTACAAAGGTGTCACTAAATCATTCATTCCTGCTAGGAATGCACCAGAAAGAGTGGAAGTACCAAATAAGGCCACTCAACTCCTAGAGAGGAGAAGTATGGTGAATAAGCGTTGTTCTGTTGCTAAGAAGCAAAGAACAATAGTGAATGCAAAAGGACACCAAAATGATACAATGTATCATGTGGATTGTGATGATCCACAACCCAGCTCGGATGTGCACATAACCGAGGCTGGGACATAGGAAAATCCTAGACACATCAATTTGGGAAATTCTGATGAGTCTCTAAGGAATGATGAAATTGCCATCAACTATGTTGAGACTGGTGAAACATATGATAGAAAAGCTACCAATGTCGACATATATTTCTTCGAGCAGATTGCTGAGGACCTTCAAAATGATCTAGATCCTAAGACCATGGCAGAGTGCAGTAAGCGCTCGGATTGGATCAAATGGAAGGCAGCAATCGAAGCGGAGTTAGCCTCGCTTTACAAAAGAGAAGTTTTCTCTGCTGTAATACCTACACCACGTGATATCTTCCCTGTGGGATATAAGTGGGTTTTCATTCGGAAACGAAATGAAAATGGTGAGGTAGTGAGATACAAAGCAAGGCTAGTAGCACAAGGGTTTACGCAAAGACCCGGCGTTGATTTCAACGAAACCTATTCACCAGTCATGAGTGCAATAACATTCCGATATTTAATATCTTTGGCAGTGCAAAATCGTCTATCTATGCAGTTAATGGACGTAGTGACCGCATATTTCTATGGGTCACTGGATTCTGATATATACATGAAAGTTCCTGATGGAATAGATGTACCGAATCCAAAGGCAAAGCGCAACATGTATTGCGTGAAGTTGCAGAAGTCATTATATGCCTTAAAACAATCGGGCAGAATGTGGTACAACCGATTGAGTGAATTCCTTTTATGTAAGGGATACACGAAAAATGATGATTGCCCGTGCGTCTTCATCAAAAGATCCAAAGTGGGATTCTGTATCATATCAGTTTATGTTGATGACCTTAACATCATAGGAAATAAACTTGATATTGATGAAGCACGTCATCATTTAACGACAGAATTTGAGATGAAGGATTTGGGTAAAACCAAATTTTGCTTAGGTCTACAACTTGAGCATTTACCTTCTGGAATCCTTGTACATCAAAGTACATATACCCAAAAGGTATTGGAAAAATTCAATATGCATATGTCTTATCCTTCAAAGACTCCTATGGTGGTCAGATCTTTGGATTTAAAGAAAGATCCATTCAGACCACGGGATGATGAAGAACAGATATTGGGACCGGAGTTCCCATATCTCAGTGCTATTGGTGCATTGATGTATCTTGCTAATAATACCCGGCCGGATATTGCTTTTGCAGTAAATCTGTTAGCAAGGCACAGCTCTGCCCCAACGAAAAGACACTGGGTTGGCATTAAGAATATTTTCCGATACCTAAATGGCACAAAGGATCTAGGACTCTTTTACAAGAGAAGTAATGATCCTAGTTTAATTGGGTATACAGATGCTGGCTATTTATCTGATCCCCACAATGGCCGATCACAAACAGGATTCGTATTCTTACAAGGTGGAACTGCCATCTCGTGGAAATCGTCTAAGCAGACTTTGGTGACCACGTCCACCAACCATTATGAAATAATTGCATTATTTGAAGCATCACGTGAATGTGTATGGCTTCGTAGAATGGTGAATCATATACTCACAACTTGTGGTATTGGTTCCCTTGACCCACCAACAATTATCTATGAAGATAATTCAGCTTGTGTTGTTCAGATGGATACAGGTTATATCAAGAGTAATATCAATAAGCATATTTCTCCTAAATTGTTTTATCCCCATGAACTTCAGGAAAAAGGGGATATAAACATCTTGCAAACGAAGTCTTGTGATAATCTTGCAGATCTATTCACAAAGTCTCTACCATACTCTACATTTCAGAAATGTGTTGAGGGGATTGGTATGAGAAGACTTAAGAGCTTGCAAGGTTCAGGGGGAGTAATTCCCCATGATATATAACCTGTATTGAACCATCATATTACACTCTTTTCTTTGTATGAGTTTTGCCTTGCTAAGGTTTTCTCATCCAAAGTTTTTAACGAGGTAATATCAACAAAGCTATATGCTTCATCATTGATTTTTCCCACAGGGGTTTTTATACATGATGATTACAAGCATATTTTCTTTTGGAGACTATGTGAGATTATTCTCATTATCCAAAAGACATTGTGTACTCCTTATTTTTCCCACAGGGTTTTTGAGGAGATCAAGAATTTGATGACAGATTGCAGATGATCAAATGGATTAGGATTGATCAAGGGGAGTGTTACAAAATATTTGTACATGTGATCTAATCCATCCATGTGACAGTTATTCCCAAGGGACACACCCCTTGGGAACACTTGTATATATACTGCCCTGCATACAATAAAGAAACCATCCCTGTCATTTGTCTGATTCTCTCTTGTCTCTCCACTGATTCACCACTGAGCACTGCAAGAGATTACAATAGGAATTAGACCAATAGTGTGTGTTCTAATTCCGTAAAAAAGTTAAAATGGTGAGGTGACACGAGACTTTATTCCCATATTATTCTTTTAGATAGGATAGAACCAACTTATATGAGAGTGCTTTCTACTCTTCACATAAGACAAATAAAATATGGAGGCTATCACACGCGCCCGCTCGCGTTTCATGTTTTTCACGTTACTTATCGTGTGTCTAGTGACTTGCGACGATACACGATCATGTCGTGACATGTTCTAAACGACAATTTATTTTTTCGTCTTTTGTTTATTTAGTTATCAAATATCACACCTACACTGCCACATCAAACGGGAGTAGTGGACACACACGTTAGCGAGATCTCCGGGCAGTTGCACGTAGAGAGATTTCAGAGGACGATTTCTAGAATTTAGCACATCAAATCAAGCAGGTTGCGGCAACTCCTCTATAAAGGGAAAACAGCCTTCAGTCGAAGGACACACATGAATAGTAACCGACATGTCCTCTTCTTATATCTCTACGTCGTCGCTAATCTGCTCTGCCGGCTGCCGTACCTTCGTCTGCCGTGCCGCAGATCAAGGGAGAGCGGTCCAAACCAACATCGACGTTTTGATGACCTGTACGGGTGCCCACGAATGAGGTTTTTGGGAAGTGATTCACGTACGTCCGCTCGGCTTCCTCACCAACACTTGTTAAAATCACTGTAAGTAAATCTGCATTCTCAATTTATTGCGATGACCGTCCTATGGTTAGATCTGTTGTCAATTCTTCTTTTATGCGTTAATCTTGGTGAGTTAGTTCAGATCTGTTCTGTTCTAATGTCATGGATACTATCTGCCAGTAGATTTGGATTTTGCGTTTTATGCTGCATTATTAAATTAACCTTAGGTCCTGTTAATTTTCTAACAATCCAGAAACCCGATAGAATTAATATGGCTGGACCTTCAGATGCACTAAAGCCTAAGTGATTTGCCTGTTATCAAAACTTTAAGAGATGACAGACTATGGTTAAGTTCTGGCTCATGTCGTTGAGGATCTGGTAGATGATTTTCCTTGTACTTCCTCTCACTGAGAAGCAGGACCGTAACTTCGAGTCGGTTAATTAGTTTATGGGTTAGAATAGATTAGATTAAAGGAGAAGACATATATAATAGTAAAGAAAAGAGTTAATTTGTTACAAATTAGTAGACTTGGCCTCTCCCACTTGCCTAGTTGCCGCACCACTTTGTATAGAGATGGCCAAACGGATCGTCCGACCCGGGTCGGGTGAAACACGACCCTTTTTAGGCCCGGTCCGTCAGGCACGGTTAGAAAACCGAGCTGGGTCGTCTAAGCCCATGGGCTCGTTTTCCTGTCCGAGCCCGACTCGACCCGTTTAGCATGGAAAAAACAGACCAAAAAACGGGCTAAACGGGCCGATAAGCACGGTTTAGTGCAAAAAAGCGGGCTTAACGGGCTTAGAGATAAACAGACCGTACCGGGCTAGCCCATCGTACCTAGTTTTCTGTCTAAGCTCGGCCCACTTATTCATGCTAGGCCGGGCCAGACCCGCATAGAACCGAGCCATGTCGGGCTCGGATCGGGCCCAAACAACAGGTTTCGTGCTGGGCTCACGAGCCTCATGCTTATTGGTCATCTATATCTTTGTGTGTCGCGTGGGAGCACCGTTCCTAGTCCATCACGTGCCACGTCCCCACTTGTACCTAGCTTGCTGCTAGCCTTGACGTGTGGATAGGGGTGCTAATAGACTATAGATTTTACATTATAAACTTTAAATATAGAATTAGATTAGAATCGGACCATATTTCTATTTATTTTTAAACTAACTTTATTTAAGGGATCTAACTTTTTGTGAATGTGCATTTAGACCGTGATCCATTACTACCCTTACCTGCGGGAGGGGAAGGAAGAAGGAAAGTGAAAGTCGCCTAGAGGGGGGGTGAATAGGGCGAAACTGAAATTCTCAATAATAATCACAACTACAAGCCGGGTTAGCGTTAGAAATATAAACGAGTCCGCGAGAGAGGGAGCAAAACAAATCGCAAGCAAATGAAGAGTGTGACACGCGGATTTGTTTTACCGAGGTTCGGTTTTTGCAAACCTACTCCCCGTTGAGGAGGCCACAAAGGCCGGGTCTCTTTCAACCCTTCCCTCTCTCAATCGATCCCTCGGACCGAGTGAGCTTCTCTTCTCAAATCACTTGGGAATCAAACTTCCCACAAGGGCCACCACACAATTGGTGCCTCTTGCCTCAATTACAAGTGAGTGTTTGATCACAAGAAAGAATCAAGAAAGAAGGAAGCAATCCAAGCGCAAGAGCTCGAAAGAACACAAGCAAATCTCTCTCTCTAGTCACTAGGGCGTTGTGTGGAATATGGAGAGGATTTGATCTCTTTGGTGTGTCTAGAATTGAATGCTAGAGCTCTTGTAGTAGTTGGGAAATAGAGAACTTGGATGCTATGAATGGTGGGGTGGTTGGGGTATTTATAGCCCCAACCACCAAACTTGACCGTTGGCTGGGCTGTCTGTTCGATGGCGCACCGGACAGTCCGGTGCACACCGGACAGTCCGGTGCCCCCGCCACGTCACCAGTGCCGTTGGAAATCGACCGTTGGAGTTCTGACTTCTGGGCCCGCCTTGATGTCCGGTGGCGCACCGGACACGTACTGTAGAGTGTCCGGTGCGCCAGCATGGGCGTGCCTGCCCTCTGCGCGCGCTGGCGCGCAATAAATGCGCTGCAGGTAGCCGTTGGCGCCTGAAGTAGCCGTTGCTCCGCAGATGCACCGGACAGTCCGGTGCACACCGGACAGTCCGGTGAATTATAGAGGAGCGGCTGGAATGAAAATCCGAGGCTGGCGAGTTCCTGGGGCCGCCCTTCCTTGGAGCACCGGACATGTCCGGTGCACACCGGACAGTCCGGTGAATTATAGCTGAGTGGCCTCTGGAAATTCCCGAAGGTGACGAGTTTGGAACCTGAGTCCTCTGGTGCACCGGACATGTCCGGTGGCACACCGGACAGTCCGGTGCGCCAGACCAGAGGAGCCTTCGGTTGCTCCTTTGCATTTTTGTTGAACCCAACACTTGGTCTTTCTATTGGCTAAGTGTGAACCTTTGACACCTGTATAACTTATACACTAGAGCAAACTAGTTAGTCCAAAGATTTGTGTTGGGCAATTCAACCACCAAAATTATTTAGGAACTAGGTGTAAGCCTAATTCCCTTTCAATCTCCCCCTTTTTGGTGATTGATGCCAACACAAACCAAAGCAAATATAGAAGTGCATAATTGAACTAGTTTGCATAATGTAAGTGTAAAGATTGCTTGGAATTGAGCCAATATAACTACTTACAAGATATGCATGGATTGTTTCTTTCTTATTTAACATTTTGGACCACGCTTGCACCACATGTTTTGTTTTTGCAAACTCTTTTGTAAATCCTTTTCAAAGTTCTTTTGCAAATAGTCAAAGGTAAATGAATAAGATTTTGCAAAGCATTTTCAAGATTTGAAATTTTCTCCCCCTGTTTCAAATGCTTTTCCTTTGACTAAACAAAACTCCCCCTAAATGAGATCCTCCTCTTAGTGTTCAAGAGGGTTTTGATATATCATTTTTGATATACTACTTTCTCCCTCTTTTGAACACAATAGGATACCAATTGATAAATACTCTTGGAAAACACTAAGTTTTTGAAATTGGTGGTGGTGCGGTCCTTTTGCTTTGGGCTCATACTCTCTCCCCCTTTGGCATGAATCGCCAAAAACGGAATTATTAGAGCCCTCGAAGTAATGTCTTCCTCTTTGGTTATAAACAAATGAGTTAAGATTATACCAAAGATGAAGTCCTTTTGTTCTCTCCCCCAAAGATGGAGAGTGGCTTGGAGCGACGGCGAAGGATGGGTTGCGGAGTGGAAGCCTTTGTCTTCGCCTAAAACTCCAATTCCCTTTCAATATACCTATGACTTGATTTGAAATAGACTTGGAAACACATTAGTCATAGCATATAAAAGAGATATGATCAAAGGTATATTTATGAGCTATGTGTGCAAGCTAGCAAAAGAAATTTCTAGAATCAAGAATATTGAGCTCATGCCTAAGTTTGGTAAAAGTTTGTTCATCAAGTGGCTTGGTAAAAATATCGGCTAATTGATCTTTAGTATTAATGTAAGAAATCTCGATATCTCCCTTTTGTTGGTGATCCCTAAGAAAATGATACCGAATAGCTATGTGCTTAGTGCGGCTGTGCTCGACGGGATTGTCGGCCATTTTGATTGCACTCTCATTATCACATAGCAAAGGGACTTTGGTTAATTTGTAACCGTAGTCCCGCAGGGTTTGCCTCATCCAAAGCAATTGCGCGCAACAATGACCTGCGGCAATGTACTCGGCTTCGGCGGTTGAAAGAGCGACCGAATTTTGCTTCTTTGAAGTCCAAGACACCAAGGATCTTCCCAAGAACTGGCAAGTCCCCGATGTGCTCTTTCTATTAATTTTACACCCTGCCCAATCGGCATCCGAATAACCAATCAAATCAAATATGGATCCCCGAGGGTACCAAAGCCCAAACTTAGGAGTATAAGCCGAATATCTCAAGATTCGTTTTACGGCCGTAAGGTGGGATTCCTTAGGGTCGGATTGGAATCTTGCACACATGCAAACGGAAAGCATAATGTCTGGTCGAGAAGCACATAAATAGAGTAAGGAACCTATCATCGACCGGTATACCTTTTGATCCACGGACTTACCTCCCGTGTCGAGGTCGAGATGCCCATTGGTTCCCATGGGTGTCTTGATGGGCTTGGCATCCTTCATCCCAAACTTGCTTAGAATATCTTGAGTATACTTCGTTTGGCTAAGGAAGGTGCCCTCTTGGAGTTGCTTCACTTGAAATCCTAAGAAGTACTTCAACTCCCCCATCATAGACATCTCGAATTTCTGTGTCATGATCCTACTAAATTCCTCACAAGTAGATTCGTTAGTAGACCCAAATATGATATCATCAACATAAATTTGGCATACAAACAAATCATTGTCAAGAGTTTTAGTGAATAGAGTAGGATCGGCCTTGCCGACTTTGAAGCCATTTGCAATAAGGAAATCTCTAAGGCATTCATACCATGCTCTTGGGGCTTGCTTTAGCCCGTAAAGCGCCTTAGAGAGCTTATAGACATGGTTAGGATACTCACTGTCTTCAAAGCCGGGAGGTTGCTCAACATAGACCTCTTCCTTGATTGGTCCGTTGAGGAAGGCACTCTTCACGTCCATTTGATAAAGCTTGAAGCCATGGTAAGTAGCATAGGCTAATAATATGCGAATTGATTCAAGCCTAGCTACGGGTGCATAGGTTTCACCGAAATCCAAACCTTCGACTTGGGAGTATCCTTTGGCCACAAGTCGAGCTTTGTTCCTTGTCACCACACCATGCTCATCTTGCTTGTTGCGGAAGACCCATTTGGTTCCTACAACATTTTGGTTGGGACGTGGAACTAAGTGCCATACCTCGTTCCTTGTGAAATTGTTGAGCTCCTCTTGCATCGCCATCACCCAATCCGCATCTTGGAGTGCTTCCTCTACCCTTTGTGGCTCAATAGAGGAAACAAAAGAGTAATGCTCACAAAAATGTGCAACACGAGATCGAGTGGTTACCCCCTTATGAATGTCGCCGAGAATGGTGTCGACGGGGTGATCTCATTGGATTGCTTGGTGGACTCTTGGGTGTGGCGGCCTTGGTTGTTCGTCCTCCTTGTCTTCATCATTTGCATCTCCCCCTTGATCGTTGCCGTCATCTTGAGGTGGCTCATCCTTTTGATCCTCTCCTTCATCAACTTGAGCCTCGTCCTCATCATGGGTTGGTGGAGATGCTTGCGTGGAGGAGGATGGTTGATCTTGTGTATTTGGAGGCTCTTCGAATTCCTTAGGGCACACATCCCCAATGGACATGTTCCTTAGCGCGATGTACGGAGCCTGTTCTTCACCTATCTCATCGAGATCAACTTGCTCTACTTGAGAGCCGTTAGTTTCATCAAACACAACGTCACAAGAAACTTCAACAAGTTCTGAAGACTTGTTAAAGACTCTATATGCCCTTGTGTTTGAGTCATATCCTAGTAAAAAGCCTTCTATAGTTTTAGGAGCAAATTTAGATTTTCTACCTCTTTTAACAAGAATAAAGCATTTGCTACCAAAAACTCTAAAATAGGAAATGTTGGGCTTTTTACCGGTTAGGAGTTCATAGGATGTCTTCTTGAGGATTCGGTGTAGATATAACCGGTTGATGGCGTAGCAAGCGGTGTTGACCGCCTCGGCCCAAAACCGATCCGGTGTCTTGTACTCATCAAGCATGGTTCTAGCCATGTCCAAAAGAGTTCGATTCTTCCTCTCCACTACACCATTTTGTTGTGGCGTGTAGGGAGAAGAGAACTCATGCTTGATGCCCTCCTCCTCAAGGAAACCTTCTATTTGTGAGTTCTTGAACTCCGTCCCATTGTCGCTTCTAATTTTCTTGATCCTTAAGCCGAACTCATTTTGAGCCCGTCTCAAGAATCCCTTTAAGGTCTCTTGGGTATGAGATTTGTCCTGCAAAAAGAATACCCAAGTGAAGCGAGAATAATCATCCACAATAACTAGACAGTACTTACTCCCGCCGATGCTTATGTAAGCAATCGGGCCGAATAGGTCCATGTGTAGGAGCTCCAGTGGCCTGTCGGTCGTCATGATGTTTTTGTGTGGATGATGGGTACCAACTTGCTTCCCTGCTTGGCATGCGCTACAAATCCTGTCTTTCTCAAAATGAACATTTGTTAATCCTAAAATGTGCTCTCCCTTTAGAAGCTTATGAAGATTCTTCATCCCAACATGGGCTAGTCGGCGGTGCCAGAGCCAACCCATGTTAGTCTTAGCAATTAAGCAAGTGTCGAGTTCAGCTCTATCAAAATCTACCAAGTATAGCTGACCCTCTAACACACCCTTAAATGCTATTGAATCATCACTTCTTCTAAAGACAGTGACACCTACATCAGTAAAGAGACAGTTGTAGCCCATTTGACATAATTGGGATACGGAAAGCAAATTGTAATCTAAAGAATCTACAAGAAAAACATTTGAAATGGAATGGTCAGGAGATATAGCAATTTTACCAAGACCTTTGACCAAACCTTGTTTTCCATCCCCGAATGTGATAGCTCGTTGGGGATCTTGGTTTTTCTCGAAGGAGGAGAACATCTTCTTCTCCCCTGTCATGTGGTTTGTGCACCCGCTGTCGAGTATCCAACTTGAGCCCCCGGATGCATAAACCTACAAAACAAGTTTAGTTCTTGATTTTAGGTACCCAAATGGTTTTGGGTCCTTTGGCATTAGACACAAGAACTTTGGGTACCCAAACACAAGTCTTGGAGCCCTTGTACTTGCCCCCAACATATTTGGCAACTATCTTGCCGGATTTGTTAGTCAAAACATAAGATGCATCAAAAGTTTTAAATGAAATATTATGATCATTTGATGCACTAGGAGTTTTCTTTCTAGGCAACTTAGCATGGGTTGGTTGCCTAGAGCTAGATGTCTCACCCTTATACATAAAAGCATGATTAGGGCCAGAGTGAGACTTCCTAGAATGAATTCTCCTAATTTTGCTCTCGGGATAACCGGCAGGGTATAAAATGTAACCCTCGTTATCCTGAGGCATGGGAGCCTTGCCTTTAACAAAATTAGACAATCTTTTAGGAGGGGCACTAATTTTGACATTGTCTCCCCTTTGGAAGCCAATGCCATCCTTGATGCCCGGGCGTCTCCCATTATAAAGCATGCTACGAGCAAATTTAAATTTCTCATTTTCTAAGTTGTGCTCGGCAATTTTAGCATCTAGTTTTGCTATATGATCATTTTGTTGTTTAATTAAAGCCATATGATCATGAATAGCATTAACATCAACATCTCTACATCTAGTACAAATAGATACATGCTCAACAATAGATGTAGAGGGTTTGCAAGAATTAAGTTCAACAATCTTAGCATGAAGAATATCATTTTTATCTCTAAGATCGGAAACTGTAACTTTGCAAACATCATAATCTTTAGCCTTAGCAATTAAATTTTTATTTTCTACTCTAAGGCTAGTAAGAGAAATATTCAATTCTTCAATCCTAGCAAGCAAATCATCATTATTATCTTTAGGATTGGAAGTTGAAACAATGCAAACATGAGAATCAACCTTAGCATTTAAACTAGCATTTTCATTCCTAAGGTTGTCAATCATCTCACGGCAAGTGCTTAGCTCACTAGATAATTTTTCACATTTTTCTACTTCTAGAGCATAAGCCTTTTTAACCTTAACATGTTTCTTGTTTTCTTTAATTAGACAATCCTCTTGGGAGTCCAAAAGGTCATCCTTTTCATGAATAGCACTAATCAATTCATTTAATTTTTCTTTTTACTCCATGTTAAGATTGGCAAAGAGAACACGCAAATTATCCTCCTCATCACTATTATTATCATCACTAGAAGACTCATATTTAGTGGAGGAGTTAGATTTAACCTTCTTCCGTTTGCCGTCCTTTGCCATGAGGCACTTGTGGCCGACGTTGGGGAAGAGAAGTCCCTTGGTGACGGCGATGTTGGCGGCGTCCTCGTCGTCGGAGGAGTCGCTTGAGCTTTCGTCGGAATCCCACTCCCGACAAACATGGGCATCGCCGCCCTTCTTGTAGTACTTCTTTTTCTCCTTTCTTCTCCCCTTCTTGTCGTCGCCTCGGTCACTGTCACTTGATATAGGACATTTAGCAATAAAATGACCGGGCTTACCACATTTGTAGCAAACCTTCTTGGAGCGGGACTTGTAGTCTTTCCCTCTCCTTTGCTTGAGGATTTGGCGGAAGCTCTTGATGACGAGCGCCATTTCCTCATTGTCAAGCTTGGAGGCGTCGATTGGTTGTCTACTTGGTGTAGACTCCTCCTTCTTTTCTTCCGTCGCCTTGAATGCGACGGGTTGAGCTTCGGATGTAGATGGATCATCAAGCTCGTTGATCTTCCTCGAGCCTTCGATCATGCACTCAAAACTTACAAAATGCCCGATTACTTCCTCGGGGGTCATTTTAGTATATCTAGGATTACCACGAATTAATTGAACTTGAGTGGGGTTAAGGAAAATGAGAGATCTTAGAATAACCTTAACCATTTCGTGGTCGTCCCACTTGACGCTCCCGAGGTTGCGCACTTGGTTCACCAAAGTCTTGAGCCGGTTGTACATGTGTTGTGGCTCCTCCCCTTTGCGAAGCCGGAACCGACCGAGCTCCCCCTCGATCGTTTCCCGCTTGGTGATCTTGGTGAGCTCATCTCCTTCGTGCGCGGTTTTGAGCACATCCCAAACCTCCTTGGCGCTCTTCAACCCTTGAACTTTGTTATACTCCTCTCTACTTAAAGAGGCGAGGAGTATTGTTGTCGCTTGAGAGTTGAAGTGCTCGATTTGGGCCACCTCATCCTCATCATAATTCTTGTCCCCTACGGATGGTACCTGTGCACCAAACTCAACAACATCCCATATACTTTTGTGGAGTGAGGTTAGATGAAACCGCATTAAATCACTCCACCTAGCATAATCTTCACCATCAAAAGTTGGTGGTTTGCCTAATGGGACGGAAAGTAAAGGTGCATGTTTAGAAATGCGAGGATAGTGTAGGGGGATCTTACTAAATTTCTTACGCTCTTGGCGTTTAGAAGTTACGGAGGGTGCATCGGAGTCGGAGGTTGATGTTGATGAAGTGTCGGTCTCGTAGTAGACCACCTTCCTCATTCTCTTTTGCTTGTCCCCACTCCGACGCGGCTTGTGGGAAGAAGATTTTTCCTTCTTCTCTTTGTGGTGAGAAGAAGATTTCTTCTCCTTCCCTTTGTTGGAGGAGATCTTCTTCTTCTCCTTCCTCTTGGTGCGGGACTCTTCCGATGAAGTGCTCCCGTGGCTTGTAGTGGGCTTTTCGCCGGTCTCCATCTCCTTCTTGGCGTGATCTCCCGACATCACTTCGAGCGGTTAGGCTCTAATGAAGCACCGTGCTCTGATACCAATTGAAAGTCGCCTAGAGGGGGGGGGGGGTGAATAGGGCGAAACTGAAATTCTCAATAATAATCACAACTACAAGCCGGGTTAGCGTTAGAAATATAAACGAGTCCGCGAGAGAGGGAGCAAAACAAATCGCAAGCAAATGAAGAGTGTGACACGCGGATTTGTTTTACCGAGGTTCGGTTTTTGCAAACCTACTCCCCGTTGAGGAGGCCACAAAGGCCGGGTCTCTTTCAACCCTTCCCTCTCTCAATCGGTCCCTCGGACCGAGTGAGCTTCTCTTCTCAAATCACTTGGGAATCAAACTTCCCACAAGGGCCACCACACAATTGGTGCCTCTTGCCTCAATTACAAGTGAGTGTTTGATCACAAGAAAGAATCAAGAAAGAAGGAAGCAATCCAAGCGCAAGAGCTCGAAAGAACACAAGCAAATCTCTCTCTCTAGTCACTAGGGCGTTGTGTGGAATATGGAGAGGATTTGATCTCTTTGGTGTGTCTAGAATTGAATGCTAGAGCTCTTGTAGTAGTTGGGAAGTAGAGAACTTGAATGCTATGAATGGTGGGGTGGTTGGGGTATTTATAGCCCCAACCACCAAACTTGACCGTTGGCTGGGCTGTCTGTTCGATGGCGCACCGGACAGTCCGGTGCACACCGGACAGTCCGGTGCCCCCGCCACGTCACCAGTGCCGTTGGAAATCGACCGTTGGAGTTCTGACTTCTGGGCCCGCCTTGATGTCCGGTGGCGCACCGGACACGTACTGTAGAGTGTCCGGTGCGCCAGCATGGGCGTGCCTGCCCTCTGCGCGCGCTGGCGCGCAATAAATGCGCTGCAGGTAGCCGTTGGCGCCTGAAGTAGCCGTTGCTCCGCAGATGCACCGGACAGTCCGGTGCACACCGGACAGTCCGGTGAATTATAGCGGAGCGGCTGGAATGAAAATCCGAGGCTGGCGAGTTCCTGGGGCCGCCCTTCCTTGGAGCACCGGACATGTCCGGTGCACACCGGACAGTCCGGTGAATTATAGCTGAGTGGCCTCTGGAAATTCCCGAAGGTGACGAGTTTGGAACCTGAGTCCTCTGGTGCACCGGACATGTCCGGTGGCACACCGGACAGTCCGGTGCGCTAGACCAGAGGAGCCTTCGGTTGCTCCTTTGCATTTTTGTTGAACCCAACACTTGGTCTTTCTATTGGCTAAGTGTGAACCTTTGACACCTGTATAACTTATACACTAGAGCAAACTAGTTAGTCCAAAGATTTGTGTTGGGCAATTCAACCACCAAAATTATTTAGGAACTAGGTGTAAGCCTAATTCCCTTTCAGAAAGGACTCAAGGAGAATTGTCATTAGCTCGGCTCAACTAGAAATGGTAATGGGATCCGATCCCTGATTCTCCGCAGAGAATTCCTTCATTATGGAATGAGGACGAAGAAGTTTCTTCCCGCAAGAGGATATAAATGAGGAAAATTTCTCTCTCGATGAGTAAACGAAGACGGGGATGAGGAAGCATTTTCCATCCCTATTCCCCGTGGAGACCCATTAAACTTACATGTGACAATGTTTGCATGTTACAATTAAAGATAAAAATAAATAATTATTTAGTCAAGAGATTACTCGTTGTACAAATGTGTTCATTTCGATGTACATATAATGAGTTTTTTTATATCTGATAAAGTGTATAAGTGACAATGTTTTACATTAATAATAAATGAAGTACATTATAATTATAATTTAAGTGGAGATAGGAATCCTTTACAAGGATTTATCTCTACGGGCTAGTTTGGGAACCTCAATTTTTTAAGATATTTCTATTTTTCCATGAAAAAATAAACTAATTTTTTTGAAAAAATAAAAATTTATTAAAAAATTGAGGTATCCAAACTAGCTCTACAGGAATTTTTTTGAACTTTTTTTTTTGCCAACCTAGGCTCAACGCCTCATCGCCGGACGAAAGAGCGGCTTGCACGTCGGGGCGGTGGCCCACAGCCCACTCAACAGCAACACGTGTCGGCGCGGTCCGGCCAGACACGTGGTCGCCCCCCTCCTTGCCCGCCCACCAAACACCCGACCCAGCCAGCTAGGGGAGCCACAGCAAGAAATGCAGGCCTTCCCTTTTGCTGCCCAACCCCAATCATAGAGCGGAACGGACGGAGTGGGTGCAAATCGGATTAGACGGCCACGTCCCCCCCGAGCCTCACCAATCGCCGGCCCTCCGCAGGCAGGGAAGGGCGGTTGGGCGGCCGGCCGGCCGGAGATCTGATTGCTCTTATCTTCTC
The DNA here is from genome assembly GCF_902167145.1 of Zea mays. NCBI lineage: Eukaryota > Viridiplantae > Streptophyta > Magnoliopsida > Poales > Poaceae > Zea > Zea mays. The sequence goes on from NC_050104.1 coordinate 129,325,245, forward strand.
CCCTCCCGTTCATCCAATCTGCTGTCACCATATCTGATCTCCCTCTCCCCCTGATTGCCCGCGGTGGCCATTGCCTCGCTCGCGTCTCCTTCGCCGCGCTTCTAGGAAGATTCGGCGGCGTGCCCATTTGTCGGTCGTAGCCTTAACCAGTTCTTCCCCAACTCCGAGCTCCTTCCTTGCTTGGGAGCAGCTGCACACACATCCGCCCAGGATATTAGTTAGCGTGGAGGATGGCGTCCAGGGACTTCCTCCGCGTCTTCGGCGCCGGTGAGGGGGCGGGCCCGCCGGGGGACGCCGGCGCCGGCCAGCCCGACGACGACGAGCTCAGCCTCGGCCTCTCCCTGGGCGGCCGCTTCGGCACCGACGCCAAGCGCCCGCGCCTGGCGCGCTCCTCCTCCATCGCCTCCGTCTGCTCCGTCTCCTCTCTCCACGCCGACCCGTCCCCCGCCGCGCCGCTGCCGCTGCTGCGCACCACCTCGCTGCCCACCGAGACCGAGGAGGAGCGCTGGCGCCGACGCGAGATGCAGAGCCGCCGCCGCCTCGAGGCGCGCCGGAAGCGCGTCGAGCGACGCAACTCCATGGGCTCCGTCTCCGTGGCACCCGCCGACGCCGTCAGCGGGAGGAGGTCCAACGCCTCGCAGGGGAGCAACTCTGCAAGCACCACGGAGCAAGGTATACACGAATGGATCGTCGTATCATGTCCTCAACTGCTGCCCTTCAATTGCTTGTGTTTGCTTAACATGCTTCTCATGTTCAGCTACAGCTACCATGGTTTTCTAGTTGCTGCTGCTGCTGCTGCTTCATGGCTCCAGTGCTTGTTTTCAAAACATCACGGCTTGCTATGCTTTAGTCAGCAACTTAGTGTTCTACACCATATTTCGGCAGGAGAACGGTTAAAAAATCCGACTCAAGCAAACTGCATGCTTGGTTGTTCTGTTGTGGATATCTTGGATTTGATCCTGTAACTACACCTCGATTGCCTTAAGGATAACCAACTGCACCCACAATTTACTTAGTTTTGCTTGGATCACAGTTGTAGGATGTGTTAACATGTGATCCAAAAAATTTAATCTATTGCCTGGAAGCTCTTGTCAAGTTCATAAGCTTACACCATTTGCCTAGGTTAGCTGAACTCTCAGTACTTGGTTATCTGACATCTGTCCCCTTTGGAGACAGTCTCCTGGGAATTCAGTTACTGTTTGGCTATCTCTGGTCTTGACAAAGGGCATTTAGATTTAAATTAATTTGCCAGTGCGAATTGGTCCAACAGTCTGCGGGCAATTATCTTGATGTTTGCCATGTAAGACTGGAAGTGACGCTTTAACTTTTGGTCAATATAGTCACTGTTTTCTGAATCATGGTAAGCTAATACACATACAATTCAAAACTTCCACATGCCTGCATTTGCAAACTGCTTATCAAAAGTTCCATTCATTTAAAACGTTGACCTGTTAATTCTTTCTGAAGTTTGTTGTTGAAGTACAACATGGTATTTCGATTGACATTCCAATCTATTGTTAGTGCTTGGACCAAATAGTTCTGCATTATTCTTGCGATGCTTGTGCCGTTGATAAAAAGGAGAACAAATGCCGTTGATAAAAAGGAGAACAAACTGTTCCTCCAGGTTCTGCTTGCATTTTCTCCATCAAAGAATATCAAAACATTTGCTGTTGTATTCCCAGGTATTGGTGGAAGCATGTTTAACCAATCCGCAGACGCGAAGAGTCCATCTACCTCTGATAATAGAAATCAAAACGACATGCTTCCTCCGACCAAAGCGGCCGAGAAGCCACTAAACGGTACTGCGACAGAGCAGCAGCCTCGCCTACGGACGCTTGGGTCCCTCACGACACGGACGGGCAGCACCAGTGACATCAGAAAGCTCATGATGGAGGACATGCCAATGGTCTCATCCAAGGTAGAAGGGCCCAACGCCAGGAGGATCGACGGCTTCCTGTACAGGTACAAGAAAGGCGAGGATGTGAGGATAGTGTGCGTCTGCCATGGTAGCTTCCTCACTCCCGCGGAGTTTGTTAAGCACGCGGGGGGCGGTGATGTGCCGAATCCGCTTCGGCATATTGTCGTCAACCCTGCGCCCTTCTCGTGAAGAGAGAGGGTTACGCTGGTGCTGCTATCTGCTGTGCTGTAACATGTAGGCTCCTTTGTTTCTGGGAGTTCAACGGAAGGTCTCTGTATTTTTACATAAATCGAGTGTGACAGCAAATTCAAGAGAAAAAAAATCATCTGCAAATGTTATAGGCTTGTCTACAAATTGACAAGGATTCAGTAGCAATGCTTTGCTAGCTGGTTTTAACAGTTCCCTTTCCAGTGACAAGTCTCTGTATGCTTCAAGAGGGTTCACATCCAAGATAGGAACAGGGTTCTAGATGGCATTCAAGTTTGCCATGCTCAAGCTATTCGATTTCGAAGGCATTGAGGAAACAGAGATATCATTATGCTTCTCTAGGAGGTTGAGCTCCCAAAGGAATGAAGCGAATGCTCCACTCTGATATGGATCCCTGTCTTCGGGGTTGTATTTCTGTATAAAAGAAGAGGAATAGCAGGATACGAAGTGTCCATTTCCAACTATTGAAAAAGAACATGAGAACCGCCACCAGAATCATTTTCCAACAAACATTTTTTTTTGGAGATGCTTCAATGTGACTAATGCTGAAATAATCATCAAACATGTAAACAGTTATAGGGCCTGTTTGGTTCAGCTTTTTTCTGACCAGCTTTTTCGAGAATCTAGTTGTGGAGAGAATCTGACTGTGTAGAGAATCTAAGTATCATTAGGATTACGTGCGGAGGAAGATAAAGTTGTCCATAGGACTGAGAATCTATAAAGTGACGGATTACTACTATTGTGACAACTCAACCGATTATATGTTTATGTTGATTTTGAATGGTTTTTACCCAAACGAAATTTATAGAAGCTGGCTGAAAAGCTGAGTGTTTGCCAGTCCACAGCAGCTTTTGGTGGCCAGAAGCTGCGAAAAGCCGAAACAAACAGGGGCATAGGCTCGTGGCTCGTCGAAAGATCATATCAACATTGAGGAAACAACTATATGACATTAAATAAAAGTGGAAAGATCATGTTTGATTAGGGCTGGACGAAATGCTCGTGGCTTCTCGGCTCTCTCGGTTTATGATCGGCTCGGATTAGCTCGTTTGAATTTTTTCACGAGTTGAGCTGACAATCTAGCTCGGTTTCTTAACGAGCCAGCTCGTAAGCTAAACGAGATATCACATTTCAGCAAAACGAAGCTATAAACATATCATTTATGTAACAATTGATGAACATGTTATATGTATGTGTGGTGTTTATGATCTATAAGTTAAACTAATGATTGATGAATTGTGTCTATGTGTTAAATTGATCTATGCGAAGTTAAGCTGATGAGCATGTGTGTGAATTGTGAGTGATGAGTTGTGTTAATTTGGTTTTAAATTGATGTGGTTTGTGAAACTATGAGTATAATTACTATTTTTATTGTTAAATAAGTTCAAAATTAATTAGAAATTAATTATTATATACATATTGTTTTTCTGCTCCGTCTCTCGAGCTAAACGAGCCAGCTCGTAAACGAGTCGAGTCGAACTGACTCTGTGACTCGTTAGTTTAACGAGTCAGCTCGAACTCGGACAAGCCGAGCCAAGTTAACTCGATATACAACCCTATGATTGATAACTAATACTCGTTTAATGAAATATACTAAGCAGGTTCAATACAATAATACTAATACTTAGGGCTTGTTCGGTTCACTCTCAATCCATGTGGATTGAGTGGGATTGGATGAATTTAAATCCTAAGTAAGTCAAACTTCTTCTTATTTTTTTCCAATCTCATATAATTCATGTGTAATAGAAATAACTGAACAATACCTTATATTGTAAAACAAACGATGGAACCAAATAGAGACAAATACACCTGAATCCTAACAAGTGCTAGATGTACCGCTGTCGTAGCTTGTTTGGTTTGAGGAATTACTTCATCCAAAATGATGTGGTGCATCATTAATTTATTCCTTAAAATTGATGGATGACCTTATTCCTCATATTAGGGTGTTTGGTTTGAGGAATGTGTTATTCCATCATCTTCTCATCACTTTATTTATTTGGTATGTGAAATGGAATAAGTTGATTTATCGTCACCTTATTTCTTATAGTTGGTTAATTAGTATAAATATAAGAAATGAGATCATTCTACCAAATTTGAGGATTAGACTCATGATTCAACACCTATTTTGATAGGTGTTTAATTAGTTTCTAGTATTTTGCTTAGAGGTGTTAATCTCCTTAAACATCTCCTTGAGATATTTAATTAGTTTCTAGTGTTATACTCTAAACTATAAACATAAACACTAGTAAATATATTAGTTCAAATAATTATGTTCACCATCAAACAAGAAAATATATTAATTAAATATACCGAGATCCATTTTTCTTGCACACGTACTGGTAAGAACAAGCGTGTTCTATGCTGCACTCAAGATCTTGCGCATGCAACCGAGGCTGAGAATCCACGAAACTCTTGGCCCGAAAAAGAAGAAAAGAAAACCCACGAAACTGACAGTGTCCATCGCATTTACGCCCACAACATGGTATTACCTGCCCAATTTCAATTGCTCACTCGCGGTGAAAGAATATCCGACGTATGTTCTGAGGCCAGCCAGCATCAGTGCCAAGCCACATGGACATTTTGCTCCAGCGATGCCAATACACACAGCTCCAGGCTCCAGCGATTGCCAATACACACAACCACAAAAACAAGCCAACATTTCTCACACGACACTAGCTGCTACCTTCCTCAAGGGAATTTGGCGCCCAACACCATCTCCAGAACCTGCAGGCTGCAGGCGAAGTGAGTAATCCAGAGTTTCAGGCCAACATACCAACAGAAATCCGCTACCTTGGTTAGGATCTGGGTGCCCTGTTGGCGTTGCGTTGGCATCTATTACAAAACCATATGAGCGGAATCAGGAACGTCAACCCCTCCATACAGTACCTTTTGTTGGAAATAGAAAACAGAAAAAAAAACTTTCAGAAACTGGAATTCGTTCATCCGTTTCACCATTTTAACAGATAGTGGCTATTTTGTAAAGAACAAAACAACAAATGGAGGAAATATCCAAGGCCTTATTTAGTTACAGTTTTTACATGAGTTATCTGTGGCAAAACCTTCTCTTCTCTTTACCATTCTTCTCTTCTCTTACCATTCACTAGTAACTACTATCCAAACATCCTTACAAAGCATGTCTACCAACTGATCACCACATGTTCTACACAGACGAACATATGTTGTATGTATATGTACATTTTCCACGAGTTCAGTATGTGAAGACCAAAGGAAAAAGGTAATAGGCAGGTAGGAGAAAAGAAAGGGAGTACCCGTGCTCACGCGCATTGCACCGAGCGCAGTTTGCAATAAGATGAGGGGCACTACCACTGCCACATATGTCACACACCACTAAGCCCTGTGGTTAAGGAAAAAAAAATCATGCAACTGGATACACAAACTTTGAGTCCATCTAGAAAACATTGCAAGAATGTGGTAAGATGTTTTCAATGTCAATCTGGCAAGTACACGAATAGGGAGCAGTGATAACCATTCTGACAATGAACAGATATGCAAGAAAACTCAGAGTACAGCAATAGTCTAATTTATCCTTACTTTGATCAATCTGACAGAAACGATTCACCAACACAACCTTATGAGACAAAACTCGAACTGGTTACACATGCCTATGATAAAGCTCTGAGTTTTCGCCTCTCTTTCCAAAACAAAAAACAAGAACTGGTCGAATAACAAGCAACACAGTAGACTGATTTAAAGGTTGTTTCAACGAATGGACAACGTACACTAAAAGAATGGGAACAGAGAACACTTAAAATGAAAAACCTAAGAACTGATGAACTTTTTTCCACCAAGGACGAACCGAATTTCATTACCATGACATTACAAGAGTTTAGCAATCTATAGTGCGTGCTTAACCAGAACCAAACTAGCTGCCAGTTGTACTGAACACCCAGGGTTCATGTTTTCATGTTAGAGTTACTATGTTTTACCTATCGTAATGGGGTGTGTTTGTGTAATGGGCTTAGGCCCAACTACTCCTATTATAAATGTATCTCCCAACCCTGGTTAGGGTTTCTCCCACTCCAATAGTTCAAATAAAAGAGATCCAAAACTACCAAACCCCACCACAGACTTAGGCTAGAGCAATGTTGACCAAGTTCTAAGAATTCATGCCACCAAGACTACAAAGACTGACTTAGAACATGCCAAGATCAGCTGTTACAGCACACAGGCCATTTCCAATCTGCATGCCAAACAGAAATCCTCCCTCACTGCAGGTTGCGTGTCTTGGTGATCATGAAGCTGTTATCTCCATGTTCCTTCTGACCTTGCTGATGAAACTGCAAGGCCACTGACTCCAGGAATCAGGAAAAAAAACTCGACCTATGGAAGGTAAGACAACAGGGCGAAGCTAGGTAGAGGCGAAATTTTACAAAATTAGTGATTCAGACCTGTGATAAGACAGCAGGGGCGAAGCTAGGTAGAAGATAAGACAGCAGGAGTGATACATCATGAGTTCATTCCTCAAATTCAGTGAAATGACCTCATTCCTCATACTAATACTAATTAATAGCTTGTGAGGAATAGGGTGGCTATAGATCAACTCATTCTATTTCACAAACCAAACAAAAAACTAGAGTGAGATGATGACGGATTGCATCATTCCACCAACCAAACACCCATTAGTTCTTTCATTCAAAACAGATGGCGTTTCTTGTCTTCCAAATGCCTTACACATTGCAGCCAAACCAAAATCATACAGTTGTTTGCCATTTGGTAAACTCCACTTAATCTTGAGCCAATATTGGATGAAAGAGGATGGTCTGACAGACACTCCAAAGGTGAAGGCAAGAATGCTCCACACATATTTAATGACTGGACATTCAAAAAGGAGATGAGATGCAGATTCTCTGTCTGAGCATAAGACACAAGAAGCATCCCCCTTCCACTTTCCTTTTATGAGGTTGCCTTTAGCCATAATTGAGTTTTGTAAAGTCAGCCACATGAAGATCTTATTCTGAGAGGCATCTTGGACATCCTCATTTTTTATTATGAGGACCATAGCTATTACGGCAAAGATGTTTATAAACCGATTTCACTCTCCCAATTCCAAATAGTAACATCAATCTCATCATTGCTTTTGTATCTAAATAGAATGTCATGAAGTTGTCAAGGGATGACCATCCCGCTCGGTAAGTAGCGTTAACCGGTAAAATTTACCGTTACCGGTACTCACCGAGAAACATAAACTGGTTCGGTTTTTCTTGTATTTTAGTTTAGAATTTGAAAACATAAAAGTCAAACTTTGGTCAACATAGCGGTTTTCGAAAATTGGAAAATGAAAATATAATGCCTGCTAGACCCCCATTTAACCATCTCTGAAACTTCAACCTCCAACGCTTTATATATAGATCATTTACTGAACAATTTTGGTTAGTACATATTTTGTGAAGATTAAGAAACTTATCTTTCAGGAATCAGGGATACTTTTCCACACCAAGTATCCAGCGAAAAGCTGATACATTTTACATTCCCCAGCCTCATGTTTGATTTTAATAAGGTTATTCCACACAGGAGAAATTGCTTGTTTTGTGAGAAATTTGTGTTAAACATTTAACTTACATTCTCACAATCTGCTGCCATATCCTATTTTCCAATTTTCAACACCACTTGCACAACAAATTTATATTCATTTTCCTCAGATCTGAAGGGCAAATATACTTCTAACAGGAAACCAGGAACTCACGCGCACAAGGTTCTAGCATATTCAATAGATTTGGCAACATATTGGATAACCATGATAAAAGGCAGGCCTAGTGCCGGAGGCTCCCACATGAGTAAAGGATAATTCGGTGCAAGCCTTCCTCCTGCAAATGCGGAGAGGCTACTTTGAACCCGAGACCTGGTGACTCAATGAGATAGCTCTCACCACTGCACTAGACCTTCCCATCTTGGCTAACCATGATAGCTTCAGTAAAAGTTAATTTTGAGCTCTGACGTGAATTTATACAGATATAACAGAAAGTTTAAGTTGGTAGCTGGGTCTTTTTCGTTTTGGATGCACAAAATTGCTATCAACATATTGGAGAATAACCACTCCATCCTTCACAATATTCTGGCACTAGGTCTATGAGGAGGTTGTTCTTTTGAGCAGAGATTATCATTTTTTTAAAAAAAATATCTATATTAAATAAAAAGGGAAAGTGGATCTTATTATCTTACCCCTTTTCTAAATTTTGAAGTAGGGACCATAGATGTTCTAGACTTTCACACTAAGGGTTCCCGAGATCATCAGTTCATCACCAAATTGATTCACTCACACAAATGCTTGTGAGAACCTCTTTGTTCAAGACAAGAGAAAAGGAAATCCCAAATAAGTTTATCATAGGCTTTCTCAAAGTCCACTTTGAGCACTAGACCATCTTTCTTTTCACTCTAGTGTTATGCATGATTTCATGCATAGCCATTATTCTATCCAAAATAAACTGGTTATACGTCTATGATGAGACTCGCTTTGTCATCGCTACACAAACAAAGAACTCCAACTTGATCCAACATGATAAAAAAAGTTGGACCACCATGATAAAACACAGTAAAAACAAATCACTTTACTAAATAAGTTTAGAAGTGTCACCTTCACCACCAGCAGCAGCAGCACCAACAGAAAATTTTAGTCCCAAGCAAGTTGGGACAGGATAGAGTTAAAACCCAACAAAATCCACAAATCAAGGTTCGGGCACATGGATAGCATATAGTCGTTTTCCACAAGTCAAGTGTCACCTTCACCATCCAAAGAAAATTAAATCCACTGAAACAGCTGGTCATCTCGTTACAGTATAACCTAGTGAACTTTGCCACTGTTTGTTTCAGCTTTTTGGAGCTTCTGGCCACCAAAAGCTGCTGCGGACTGCCAAACGCTTAGCTTTTCAGTCAGCTTATATAAAATTCGTTTGGGTAAAAATCATTTAAAATCAACATAAACATATAATCGGTTGAGTCGTTGCAATAGTAGGAATCCATCACTTTCTAGATCCTGAGTCTTATGGACACCTTTATCTTCCTCCGCACGTAATCCTAATGATACTCAGATTCTCTATACAGCCAGATTCTCCGCACAGCTAGATTTTCAGAAAAGCTGGTCAGAAAAAAGTTGAACCAAACAAGCCCTTTGAAGGGTTATTCAACATGGCATTCACAAGGGTCAATGTCTGCAACTAAAAAAAGCAATGCAAGAACAAATGGGCACGAAGGGTCTGTTTGGTTGCAAGCTCAGCCGTCCGATTTCCTGTGCCTGGGTGCAGATGAATGTCTGGCTCCTGAGTTGCATTGCATGGCAGGACATGAACCAAAAAGGCCAAATCCTTTGTTCAGAAGGCTATGCTGTGTCTGGTCCATCCTCCATGCACCTTTGGAGGGCCTCTCTGGAATATTATTGTTCAAGTGCGTGCGGCCGGACTACTGCATATCAATTTTTGGAAACTTTTTTATAGACTTCTAGGGACCCTCTATGTAGTTGTAACAGAGTGTAGAAATTTTCCTAGACATGGCAATTAATATGCTAATGAACCTGTTAAGAAAAATGGGGTACCTATCCTCAATTTGGTCGGTCTGGGAGGAACTACTCACCAATCAATCGGACCCGCTCGATTCCAGAGCCAAACGACACTATGCACATCGATCGATTACCCTCTGTAGTCTCCTCCGTGCGCCGTTGTATTGTACCATATACTTTCATGTAGCAGGTGCTGCCTCAGCTAAAGATCGGATAGACTGGCCCCACTTCCCCCCTCGATCCCCCCACGAACCGGACCTACCAATTTCGCAACTTCGCTCAAAACACAACCTGAGTCCATCACGAGATCTCTCAGCGTTTACCTCCGTGATGACGGAGACCGCATCATCCTCGATCAAGCCCGCGACATCAGGGCCCCCCGCCATCTCTTCTGGGACCGAACTCCAGCCGCCCTGCCGACTGCCGAGATACCTCCACGCCTGTGCCGCACCTCAGGGATTACGTGGATGGAGCACCAAGGCGCGCCGCGATGCAGAGGCACGAGGGCCGCGGCGATGGCTGCCTGGTTGGCACTGATACGCGTTACGAGAGGAAAGATGCGACGCGAGGGGATAGGATAGGTAGTTCGGTACGCTAGATAGAGTGAAAAACTATCTTACTTAGGGGGTGTTTGGTTTCTAAGGACTAATTTTTAGTCCCTAGATTTTATTCAAATTTAGTTACAAAATTATCAAATATAGAAACTATAACTCTATTTTAGTTTCTATATTTGTCAATTTATATATTAAAATGGAACAAATTGAAGGGACTAAACATTAGTCCCTAGAAACCAAACACCCCCTTACTTAAAATGGTACGATCATTCACTCTTCACCTTATAGAGCTGATTTGGTGGTTAGGGATCCCTAAGGGATCCATGGGGGAGGAATCCCCTCGCAATTCAATTTTGAATAGCAAGAGGATTTCTTCCCCTCGGGATCCCCGGTCACCAAATCAGCCCATACGGGTATAGATATAACAAACGTAGCCATGTTACAACCGTACATTGTACTGTACAACAATATAAGCGACACATAGTTTTACTCGTTAAAAATGCATTTATACATACTATAATTAAACTCTGTATTGCCTAGAGAAGCACTACTCAGCTCATATATGCATACTCTAGCTCATATAGGTATAATAGACTTTAGTGCGAGCATGAGAAAAAATGAAGAGAATGTGAGTGACTCAACCTTCCTGCTCATTTTGTGCGAGGTGACTAGTTGAGGGATTAAATGACTAAAGTTTAGTCTCTATCCTATTTGGTTGCAGAGACTAGACATATTTAAAACATATTAAATGACTTATAAAAAGACTAAAATATTTCTTAACATTCTTTTGCTACTAGTGCAATTGAAAAAATAGAGGTAAAGGATAAAATTAATATGGTTGAATCCTTTTTAGTCACACTTTGAGGGATTAGTGACTAAAACAGTTTAGTTCTTGTTTTAGTTCCACCGTTTTAACTATTTAGGGAGAGACTAAAATAAAGAGATTAATATTTAGTCCCTCAAACCAAAACCAAATGGGTCTAACGCCACTCTATTCTCTATTGCTATAATTCTGCATAAAGACGTTATGTCACATCTACGAGCGAGCGTTGTTTGATTTTTATTGCTTAGCAATTTGATGCGTTTGATTATTAAATATATAATTTGAACCACCGGCTAACACTTAAGTAGAATAACTTGTGCTTAGCAGTTTTGTCTTATGTAGTTTTATTTTTAATAATGAAGCTATTACTTCTAAAATTTAAAAAAAAAATAGGACAAACATAATATCTAATTGTCAATTTTTTTGAAGAATTTTATAACTTTTAGATACCACTACATGACAAAAAACAGAAAAAGATAAAACTGTATCATTTAAATCAGTATCATGTCATCAAAACCATCAAAAAATTATTTTTTTGTTATTTTTTTGGTTTTATAAAATGAGGAGGTTAAACAATCAATTTTAAAGATGGGGTGATGAAGTAGACTACCCTCTAAAAGTTCGAGAGGTTATATAGAGCTTTTCCATTTAATATGGGCTATATATTTGTTTTGATATATTTATTTTTTATGGGTATTTTTTTGTAGGGAGACTACATCAAAGATTAGACTATCTTCAGCAACTTATACATTCTATTTTTTTTTATCACATATCATATGTGTTTTAAGTATGTGTTTTAAGTGACTATATATAAGTAACTTACGGGTCATGGTCTTTCCAGACCCTCACATGTCGCTCATCCGTTACACTGTTAGTATGACCTAACCTACTCCTACCAATATGATTTTGTCGCTCATCCGTTACACTGTTAGTAGGACCTAACCTACTCCAACCAATATGATTTTTGTTGTCTCAACACAAAAGTATTATACTAGTTTCTTAGTAAGCTTGTGTGGCAGGCCTATAAGACAGGAAAGGTAGAGGCGTACATCACATGAGAAATCTTTAAGTAGAAGCACCGAGTGTTCTGCAGTCGATCAGGTGGTGTGCAAGAAGCAGAAAAAAGAGACATAATTAAGTCAGGGAGCAAACTTGCACATTTATGATCGAGAAAACTTTGGCATCAGCAGTGCTACAAATTGTTCTGCCCATCAGTCAAAAATTATAACCCAGATCCTTTTCAAGAGATTACCTGGGTTTGGAGGCCAGCGGCCTTGACCATCAGTTTTGAAGACTACAGGATTTGCACTGGTTGCATCACTGTCGGTCACATGCGAATGCTCCAGGTGCCCTAATGCTGCTACTACACAAAACAAGCCAAAGATCTCATGACTGCTAATTTCATCTTCAAGAGGATCCTGATGACTCCTTTCTGGCTTACTAGTATACTGGACGGCTACACGGTAATCCTATCTACTGCGTGGGATCACACAAAAAAGAAAGACTTCTGCTTCCAACCCACGGAACCCGCGGCTACATTTCATAATGGTCCTTCCTAGGAACAGCATCAAGGTAATTCTTGAGCAACCTTTGATCCATGATCATGTTAGGAATCTGCAGAGTAGTTCACAGCTCAGCCCATGACTTGAGGAACCATTGAGAAAAAAAACAGTACATAGCAGGTCCGAGTCAATACCTTTTCACCAAAGAAAATCTTTGAGTTGTTGGCAATTGATTCAATGAACCTCAGCTCCAGATACTCAGGTGTCAGTTTGAGCCTATTTGCCTCTGCTTCCTTCAAAATCCTGGACAGACCAAACCAAATACAGTTAGTACGAAAAAAGAAAACAAGAGGCATGCACGGACAAAATGGATTTGAAAAGAATATGGCATTGCCATCCGTGCCTGTAGTAGTTTGCATCTGCTAGTGCTTTCTCTCGTGCCAGGTACATTTCATTATCAATCTTCTCCTGTCTCTTGGAACTGTCCTTCTCCATCAGCTTTTGCTCCATCAGGATCTTGCTCACCTGCGCGTTCTTCTCTGCTTCAGATAGCGCAATCTTCTTCTGTGTTTCTGCCTCCTTCTCTGCTACCTTTTGCTTCTCGATGGCGATCAGTGCCTACGTTGTACAGAATACACAAATTCAAGTAAAACACATGAGCAGATACAATGAATATTTGAGTTCTTTTAAGTACTAAATTAACACGAGCTCATGCATATGAATATGAACTATGTATTTTATCTTCAAGTATGAAGTTAGCCTCACAAATATGTCCATGGATATCATGGTTTGCATAATGTTGGATGATCTAAACATCACAGCTTTAACATGATGGCACAGGATAAGGAACGGAAGTTTATAGTAAAACCATAGCAAAAGATAAGGAATGGAAGTTTAATACTGAAGTACAACTAGGGCATCTATGCAGTCAGTTCCTTAAGAAGAAGTTCAGGAACCACCTTCTAAAGCTTGCAAACTTCAACTATGCAACTCCTATATTTCAGTTAATCATGAAAAATTGAGACATCTATTATCAATTAAAGAAATGTATTCAACACTTAGTCAATGACCATCACTTACCATTTACTAGGTATGCACATATGGTGTCTCACTAGAAATGACTGTGTTTAAAGAGTACAGTTTAAACATATGATCTGGTCACATGAAGTGCATACCTTTGTACGCTCCTCCTCCATAAGTTCAAAGTTTCTTCTGATACTACCAGGTATATTTGGCTTTGTAACACGAACACTGATGATTTCAATTCCAGGAGCATAGCGTGTACAGTCTCTTTGAATAGCTTCTTTCATTGTTTCATCAATCTGTATTTTTTTCAGAACAGATAAGGTGTGTTACAAATGTAGGTTTAAGGTCAACTATATTGCATGCAATAGTCCGTACACAGCCAAATTTGTCTAAGCAAAAGGACCAGCTAACCTGATCAAACATGTCAATGTAAACTTGCTGCAAACTGTGAGCACTGCAGAACTGGTTAATCTCATGATGAATTTTGTCATATATCCATGTCTTGTCATAGTGCACACCATAGTTGAGTAGGGTTTCATGCACAAACTCTTTGCGGAGGCGGTTTACGACCTGCACGCACAACAGTCAAACAGTTCAGAAACAGGCAGATCGTCATGTTTGGAAAAAAATAGAACTGTAATAAGAAGAATGGCACTATACCTCTATCTTGTCAAAGCTGATCATAACACCACCTTTTGTTCCGCAAGGAATATCTCTGACCTGGTTTAACATAATGAACAGCATAAATATGTCTACTATATAACTCATGTTTAGTATGCCAAGTGGACTAACCTATATGATCTATCATAAAGTCATCTTAAATAGAAATTCAGTAATCTCAGTTTGCAGCTAGGAAAAATCAAACAAGGTGTGATCAAAACAAGAAGATGCAGTTTTTGGTATGGGTATGAGGGAAACAAGCAGCCACATTTTGCAGGTGAACTAAACTATGGTTTCTGTGTAAACATAGGATCAGAAGCCACAGGGAAAGAGTGTAATTCACTCACACTCACCTGGTCTGTTTGAAGTGTAACCTGTATTGGCTCATACTGTGTGATTAAAGGGAGCTTCAGATGAAACCCTAGAAGCAGATGAAAAAAAGTTAATTAAGATGCACTAACAAGAATTTTAGAGAGAGAGAGAGAGAGAAGGGCATTACCAAAAAAAGAGGAGAAAGAAAAATAAGAGTACCTGGAGGGGTGATTGTCTTCAGAAGAGCACCTCCTCTCCAGTATACCCCAACATGTCCTTCAGGAACTTGATGTAGAACACTTGATGGGACTGAGAGTGAAATCTACATATTACCAGTGCACAAGGTATTCAATACCAAAGGGCTCAACAATATGCGTGTATATTTTTACTGCTTAGCCTTGATTACAGAAAGTGGGAAACATATCGACTGTACACTATGTTTTTTAAATCCAGAGTGCTACTCCACCTGATGCATTTATACTAACGCAGAAGAGGAAGTGGTCCTAATTATGCCAATCACTGACTCACTGGACTAAAATAACCACACATTTATGAGGCAATGTTCATTGGCACCATCAGATTTTCCCTTGGAAGCGGATTTGGAAGACTTGGGCTCCGGCAAACTGCAAGCTCTTTATTTGGCTGACCATCATTAACAGGTGTTGGACTTCAGATAGATTAGCCAAGCGAGGATTGCCCCATCAATCGGCCTGCCCTTTCTGCGACCAAGCACCAGAAACGATCAATCATGTGCTCTCTTCCTGCGTTTTGGCCAGGGAAGTCTGGTCCTTGGTGCTGCAATGGCTGAATCAAGTTGTGCGACCTCCAGACCCTGATAGCAGGCTCAATTCTTGGTGGTGTCGGTCAGTAGGATCGCTGCCTAAGGAGCTGCAGAAGGATTTAACTCCCTGGTGGTGCTCGTCTCTTGGGAGCTTTGGAAGCATATGAATGCATGTGTATTTGAGAGGGTTAGGCCGGATGCACATGTTGTGGTGCAATACTGCAATCCATGGCTGCAGATGGGCATTTGTGGTGTCTCGCGGGGGCAAGAGCGCTACAGGATTTAGTCATGAGTGCTGCCCCCAAGAGGTGGTGGTCGTGTGTGGTTTAAGCCAGTAAAGTGTGTCCTGATTTTGTACCCCTGGGGGAGCCTAATCTCCTAGGGGCTATCTCTTTTCTTTATTAATGAAATGCCGTGCAGTTCTCCTGCGTGGTTCGAGAAAAAAAAAATAAAAATCACAAAAAATAGCATATGCAAAATAAACTTCAAACCAGGAGCAAACTATGTCTGTGAACTGGTAAAAGATCATAATGCAACTGACTACCCTTAATTGTTAATATCAACTGGCACTTGTAAACTTTAGAATAGGGAATAGCAATGACCTTTTAATAAATTAATCCCCAAAAGGTATCACAATTAATACATTGGTTGATATTGTTTAACAAGAATAAGAGATATTTGGGTGATGCTTTTTTCTTTTGAAGGATCGCACACAAGTGTGTTTGAGGGTTCCTCACCTGCATTAGCTGTGAGGGCAGCAATAAACATGTCATCCAGTCTCAATAAGGTGATGTGCATCTGTTTTAGGTTAGGGTGTTACATGGAAGACCATGGGCCAGTTTGCTTACCGCCTAACTTATAGGTGTGGAAGAAAAAGGCTGAAATAAGCTGGTCTAAGACAACTTATAGGATTATATAAAGTGGGGGACATGGATTGTATAAGCTGGCTTATAAGTTGTGGTGTTTGTCGACCGATGGAACTTATATAAGCTGGATCATATAAGCTAGAGATAAACGAACAGGCCCAATGTGTTGCACCAAACAACACATCGCTGAAATACATCTCTTTTGTGCGGCAGCTAGTGTTGACAGAGCTACATCCTCCTTTCATGCTGACTTGAGAGTCTTGCCAGCGACGGTTGCTTCTTCCTTGAAGAAGATTGTCTGTCAGTCTGTCTGTGTTTCCACCAGCAAAAAGGTAAGAACTTCTTGCAGACTTGGGTCTTGGGGACTTGCAGACTTGCAGTGGTCTTGACAATTTCAATAGTTCGCCCATTGGCAGTGCATGCTGTCCATGCCAATGGAACCACAGAATTGATGTGTGATATCACAATAGACGATGAGGTGAACTAGAGTCTGAGGAGCTTAGTTACAGACCTTGCAAGGGTCGGAGGGTGTGATGGCTGTTTTAGAAACTACAGTATAGCCTATGAAAAGGGGATGCCAATTGGAACTATGAACTTTCTTTTCGCCCTCGGTGCCTAGTGCCTTGGCAGGACCGCAGGATGGTGGTCTTGAGCAACACTTTCAGATTGATGTGAAGAATTGTCCTAAAAAATAACAGAATTCTAATACTTAATCCCAACTTTCTTACTTCACTAGCTTCACATGCCTCTGTTCAAAAATGAAAATAAACAAAGCTCATAACTAGCCGATGATCCACTGTGTACATTGTTGAACCATTTTTTTAACTTGATGATTTTTCTTACTTAGCAGAAACTACCTTGCTTTTAACATTTTTTAGTAGTGTGATCCTACATACAAGCGCATGCGGCCATCTTGTTATAATAAACCTTATGAAGGATATAAAGGACATTGCAAAGTCTATGACGTATTATTTGTCCTAACTATCAGGACAGCTGTAACTTATTTTTGCGAAATTCCTACTACTTCACTTTAAAGTTTGGTCAACAGTATATAACTAGATGGCAAAATGATGTATGTTGACCTTTTGCGTTCTATATGAGTCAAAATTGATTAATTTTCAGTACAAATTGTTGTTTAACCAAGGCAGGGCATCAAATTCAAAGCATGCCTTCATCTCGGATAAATGAAACATGAATTTGCAACAGTATCCTTTAAATTGTCCTTGCCAAGTTCACCCCATAGCCTCAGAAGAGGGTTTTGCATAAGCGAGTACCACTAAAATATATTTCGCACTGAAGACAGGTAGGTATATATATCAATATGTAATCCAGAGAAGTATTCTAAAATAAAAAAGAAAGAGGATTCAGAAGGTAATTCTGTTCCTTAATCATTTGTGAGAAACTGGGGATACAAACCAACTAGGAAGCATCCTGAAGTACTAAGATGTTTCCTCTTCTATAGCTGTCATAGAACATTGAGAAGTAAAGGTCATTGCAATAGAGGAAGACTGACAAGGGAAAAAAGAGCAGTAGAAATAATACCACATGACATGAAACAGAAACTTGATAAAGACCCATGCAGTCAATGGTTCCGACCATTGTATAAAAACTTAAAAGGAAGGCCTCAAAGGAGTGATCTAGACATACTTTGAACTTAAAAATTATTACAGTGCTGACATTAACTCAAGATAGGTACCTGCTGACATGTTTGATTCAGATAGAAAGCAATCAGCAATATCTACAAACATAGCCCATAAAGAAAATGGAAGCTTAAAGGCACATAAATTGAATCATTTTGGCAAATGTAATGCGTTATTGAGACCAGCTCAATGAAAAGGGGTAGATCTAGTGCCGGAGGCTCCCACATGAGTGGGTTCTAGGGAAGGGATAAAGATAAACTGAGGCAAGCCTTCCCCCCGCAAATGCGAAGAGGCTGCTTGAAACCCACGACCTGATGACTCAATGAGACAACTCTCACTACTGCAGGCCTGTCCTTCTTTGAGACCAGCTCAATGGTTGGACAATATAATCGATCCAAGCATACAGTGTCATCACTGAAGAGCACTGACAGAATAAACAATTCCAGCCCCAAGGCCCAAGAGGCAACAAACAACCATCATGCAGTACAAGTTTTTTCTTTGTTTGGGAGTTTAGTCCTAAGGTGATGATTCAGTTGTCATACATAAAAATATACAAGTAAAATCACACGGAGGAGTAAAATGAACACGGCAAACAAAAGCACAAGACTATGAATATAGAAATATAAGATGAAAATGACGAGTTGGGTCATACAATCTATAGTTCCAAACTATTATATAAAATTCCCCCAACAGGACCAAATAGATCCCTTTGGAGCTAAAGTGTGTTGGTTGGTTAGGAGCAGCACCAGCAAGCAGTATCAAAAAGGCACATTGCCCCTAACAAATGTGGCAAAAGGCAGAAACATCTACTCATTTTCAGCAAAAGATAATGGATAACTGAGATAATCTGCTCACATCACCTGCCCAATGCCCTTGATCATCATGCGCATCACTTATGCACGATGTAACCAAATATATACGTTAACAACGGGCGCACTCAGGAGATCATCACTGGCAACGCGTTCCTTGATTAAAAGCAACGCCCTACCATTAACCCTGAATCCCAACCTAAACTATAAAACAAGCAACGCGTTCCTTGATTAAAAGCAACGCCCTACCATTAACCCTGAATCCCACAGGGCCACGCGAATCACGCCATAACCCAGTAGTTCCCCACCGATCGAGCCCAGGACCAGCCAATGAGGCGTGCACCCGCGACTGAGCATCTACACACCCACTCGCGATCGGTGGAAATGATGGCAAGTTGAAATCGGCGAGATTAGCGAGGTAGGAGAGGTCAAAAGTTCACGACTCACCAAGACGAAGCAGATGGCGATGAAGGCGAAGACGCCGAAGACGAAGGAGTCGGCGCCGGGCTGGGGCGGCTGGCGTCCGCTCGGCTGCTGCTGGAAGCGCGGCATCGACGGCGACGGCGACGGCGGGGGCGGCGAGCGGCGGCTCTGCGCCGAGTCAGAGGTGACGTCAGACATCTCGAGGAGGGCGCGCGCGGATCACCGGAACCCCTAGGCGAGATCGGTCAGGTCTTGGGGCCTTGGCGGGTGGTGCGGGCGACCGTCTTTTTTACATTTTAGTTTTTTTTGTTTATTTTCACAAATACGTACTTTTCATTTTCATTAAAAAATAGACTCTTACCTCGGCGCCATCATTATTGGTGTCGAGCTCCAACGTGTTGGCGCCAATTAGTTTGGCATGTACATTTAAGAGCTGACGCCTACGTGGATCTAATGTGACAGCACCTCGGCACCGTGGATCTCGGCGCCGACCTCGACGCCATGGATCTCGGCGCCGACCACAAATTTATAGTACCTACTCGCGAGAACACAAATTCAGCTGGACTAGTCCTGCAAGGATGAGTGTAAATAACTCAACTCAAACGTGCAATTCGTTATCCATTGATCCAAAAACATCATTTTATAATATACAAGGGAATCATGTACCAATTAAGTAACGGACTGCAATGCCATGCTGTTGCAAGAACACCAAGATGCATACTGTGGCTTGATATGACTGAAGATGGGATAGTTGTTTGGTGCATGACATTAACTGTTGATCATAACATAATATGACACCTGAGAAATATGACATGCATCCCCCGCGACAAGACGCTTGGCGCTCACAAAAACACTCCAACCACTTTGCAGGAGATGTCTCCGTGGCTGACCTGATGTAAATCAAATGCTAAGTTGTAAATTTTAACAGGTATAAGATCATCAACTATCCAAGTTACAATTTAGGTCACCAACAACAGAACACAAATTTATAAACCAAATAAACTAAGTATGAAGAAGAATCATTTATAAAATGACTGCTATCATCCAAAAATCAAAAAACCAACGGCCGGAGTGGTATATTTATATACATGGAGGTCGGCGCCGAGATCCATGACGTTGACCTCGGCGCCGAGGTACTGACACGTCATATACATGTAGACGTCGACTCTTATATGTACACGCCAAACTAATTGGTGTCAGCACGTTGTAGCTCGGCGCCAATAGTGATGGCGCCGAAATAAGGGTCCATTTTTTGAAATAAAACTGAAAAAAGCATATTTGTGAAAATAAAACCTCAAAAGGACTAAAATGCAAAAAAGACGGTGCGGGCGACGGACGGCGAGGAGAACGAAAGCTGGGCGTGTTCTCAAATCTGAGCCTTTAATTTTACCTTTTTTAATTCTGTCTAAATATTTTAGGTTCGTTCAAATTTATATAAAAGTAATACTATATGATACTAAATTATTATTGACAATATATTATAAGGTAGTATATTTTTGTAGTAATTCCACTTGCCGTGTGTATGTTCTATTCTATAAATTTTGTCAAATTCAAAAGAATTTGACTTAAGAAAGGTCATTTATCTGGGCTAGAAGAAATATATGCGATATTTGGTTAAATTCGTGTAAAAATTTGATTTATTCTATTGTACACATGCATACATAACCAGATTGATTGGTTAGGTGGCCGAGTGTGGCCTGAGCGATGTGGGGCATGGCTCGCTGGAAACGTAACAATCATGCGTACCTGCGCATGCAGGCTGGAGAGCTGATTTTGGCAAACGCTGCAGCTGCGGGTGCAGGCTTAACATCACATGCGCAGGCAAGCAAACAGGAGATGTCCCTTGGTCAATGTATCTAGAGAGTCTGGATGTATGTGTGCAGCCAGCCAATCACACTAAAAAAGAACTGCGAACATGACTTGTTGATACTTTCGCATGAAATGATTTTGGTGAGGTTAAATAATATGTGATGCAGTGATTTTGTTGAGGAATCCACCGAGAACAGTGGAGGTTTTTTCTTTGTCATTATGGAGATAGAAACTGATCCAGTAATTTCACTTTAACATAACTTCAGGGTTTTTAATTTATCACGTCGTTTTAGGCACATTCATCTTTGGAACCTTGGCCTAAGTTAAAGCATGCTCCAATCAAGTGATGACCAAGAAGAGAGTTGTTCTTGTCTTCTTGACATATGTAAGGTCGTCTCCACATGATGGTTTTGAGAGATAGAACAACCCTAGTGGTTTGACAATACAAATAGACTTCATATATTCAACTAAAAGCAACTCCAATAGTTCTCTAAAAGCCTTCATAAATTAATAATATAGATAGTTAATATAAAAACTCCTCTCCAACAGTTCTCTAAATAAACTTTATAAATTTAGCAATTTCTCAACTAACCTCATTTTCTCTCTATATTGGCAACTATTTAGAAACTCCCTAAATAAAAATGTTGATTGCATTATGTAGATAATGAAGGTGATTGTTCACATTTGTGACTTAATGTTTTTATGTGGATAGATACAAAACAAAATATAGAACTATTAGAGAACTCACAAATTTTTACTCCCAAAGTCATTTAGCAACTTCTTAAATCTCTGATTTAGAGAGCTAAAATTTACATAACTATTGGAGTTGCTCTTAAGATCGTGTTTCATGTCACTAAACATATGAGTAAGGATGCAACAGGAATATTACCAGCGGATAGTGGTATGCACACTCACCCATGAGCTAAATCTTAAACCGCAACCCTTAACACGATATTAAACATATATAGGAACAAAAAAAACTTTATCTAATGTGTGTGGGAAACGCTTCAACATCACCCACGATATCATCCATGACATTATGATGCGATAGAAAATGAAGGATAACATATTAAATCCTGCAAATAGAGTTTGTCGGAGAGGGAATTCTCCGGCCGGGTGGCGAAATGCACCCGCCCTAAATCCTAAGATGAGGAAGGGGCTTAAGCGTTTTGCCTGTCTTGCTAAGCGATCACCGAGCACATGAACACGCGAGGATTTAGAGTGGTTCGGGCCACCGGAGCGTAATACCCTACTTCACTGTGTTGGATTGTTGTGGAAGCTTGAGAGCTGAGAGTCTCTGTCTAAGTTTGGTCTAATAGAGCCTGTGTTGTAGCGTTGCATGCCTCCCCTTTTATAGCTAAGGGGGGCATGTACAAGGGTACTGAGCCCCGACATGTGGGCCCAGGAACATAACGGATGTAGTACTTGGAGCTACTTAATGTTCACTGCTGGAGCAATCTTCTTGCGCCCTGACATCTGAGATCTACGTAGCATCGGCGTGCAGGGGAAGCTTCTCGTATAAGGGATGATGGACACAGTGCGCCGCGCAGCACGGGCGCACTGTTTGACAATGGACTGGACAGGCGCGCCGTCTGCAGGATGGCCCTGGCGCCACTTGCCAGCGGAGTGGACATGACGCATTAAATGCTGAGGGGGCACATCGCCTGTCAGCAGGGTGGATAGGCGACGCGTCCTCTCCGCAATAAATGCAGAGACCGCGCGGCCTAGAGGCCTTACGTCAGGCTCCGCCCGCTGGCTTATGTCACAGGCAACAAGCCACGTGGCAGCACCGGGTCTCCGCCTGAGCGGGGAGCGCAAGCGCACAAGATAAGGCATGGACACGTGTCAGTACCGGACCCTTGCTTACGCTAGGGTATCCCCTGTCCCGGGACCTCGTCGTGGCCCGGACCTTACTCGGAGGGATCTGGACCCCATCCAAGGGACCCGACATGCCTACTTGGGAGTCCCGGACTGTAATCGGGGGTCCGGGTTGTGCGTAAAGGGGTCCGGTGCTTCCTCGTGGAGGTCCGGTCCAACTGATACATCTTGGGATGTATCATCTTTTCTCGCCACGTGGTGCCCCTCGAGCCGTCCACGTGGTGGGGTCGGGTGCTGTTCACCGTGCGGCTAGAGATCGTCGTACGGGCACCGTGTCTTCATACTGTAGTAAGGGGTACCCTTGATTCAGGGTACCAACAGTGGGCCCCGGGCCCGCCTTAGGGGAGGATACGAGCCTGTAGGTGGAGCCAAAGTTTGATTGGTGATTAGCTCGCTGTTTCTGCGCGCCCGTTGGTGTAATTTCTGTCGGTCCGCCCTTGGTCACGCCGACTGCCACGCCTGTCCCCTCGGCTCACTGACCCGTGACCTCCGTACTTAATGGCTTTGGGCCATGCGCGGGGTGCCTCGAGTCGCTGCATTGGTTTTAAAAATTTATCTTCTGAGTCTTTTGCGGTGGCCTAGAGTAGGCGTGGTACTGGCGCAAGCAGCGGTGTGACTTCTCTGCACCCACGAACCAGCGCCCAAGGAGAACGACTCGTGGGCCCGGGCACTTGTGCCAGGGACTGGGCTGTTGGTTTTGGCGGGGGCGAAGAGGCGCACTACCCTAGGCGGTGGCGTGCTCTCCACGCGTCGGTTCACCTTCGCCGCACACAGAAACTGGCGCACCAGGTGCATGACATGTGGGCCTGGGCCCCCATGCCAGAGGTCGGACGGCTGGTTGCGGCGAAGCCAAGGGGGCGCGCTACCGCGGGGGCGAAGAGGCACACTACCGTAGGCGGTGGCGTGCTCTCCACGCGTCGGTTCACCTTCACCTTCTCCGCACACAGGAACCGGCGCGCCAGGTGCATGACATGTGGGTCTGGGCCCCCATGCCAGAGGTTGGACCGCTGGTTGCAGCGAAGACGAGGGGGCGCACTACCGTGGGGCGGTAGCATGCTCCTTGTACGGCGGTTCGCCTTCTTGACTGTTGGTCGTAGCGAAGATAAAGGGGCGCACTACCGCGTGGCGGTGGCATGCTCCTTGTGCCACGATTCACCTTCTTCGCGCCTCGGGCCAGCTGTATGACATGTGAGGCCTGGCCCCCGTGTCATAGGATGGGAAACCTGGTGCGCATCGGGGGAGGCTTTGCCTGTGATGCTTCGGGGCGCGAGCGGAGAAATCTGCCTTTAAAAAGGGGTTCCTCCCTCGAGTAGCAGCCATGGCCTTGCTAGACCTTCGCGAGCGCTTCTAGCTCGAGGTGGCACTCAACTTGGTGCGCAACCCGCTTGGATGGGGTGTGCTGGCGTTTGTCGGGAGGACCTGCGTCTGTGTCTCTCCTCTCAGCGACCTCGCCGTCGAAGAGTTTGTGTTCTTTGTTTCCAAACTCCCCAGCGGGTTGGCTCTGCCGATCCCGTCTTTCCTCGTGCAGCTGCTGGAGGGGCTTGGCCTCCAGCCTCTACCCATGGTGTCTTGTTTCATCCTTCAGGCAGCCATCATCGCCTACCTCTACGGGATGTCCGTGGAGGCGACACTCCTTCCCGCTTCTTCCTCCAGCATTCGGGGGGAGGATGATTACCAGCCTCGTGAAGGTGGACATCGGGCTGAGCCACGGCTCCATCCCTTGC
Source organism: Zea mays (assembly GCF_902167145.1). Lineage (NCBI taxonomy): Eukaryota > Viridiplantae > Streptophyta > Magnoliopsida > Poales > Poaceae > Zea > Zea mays. The sequence goes on from NC_050104.1 coordinate 129,349,684, forward strand.
ACCCCCCAATTCTTTTGGGGTGGGAAGCAAGCCGTGCTGCGGCTCCATCTTTTTGGCTTTAATGGCTTTGGTGCCGCCTCCAACGCTGCCTCCCGCTGCCGAGCGGGGCGTGGCTGTCCGTCCATCGCACGGGCGACGGTCGCGTCGTGCGCAGGTCCGCCGCATTCGTAGCGTCCCCTGTGCCGCGGGCCACACTGCTCCGACGCCGCCCGGGGGGACGTACAAGACGTCATATGCCGTGGAGGTGGCGGCCGCGTTCTTGGATGGTCTTGTCCTCACCCCCATAGGGGGACGGGGGCGAGGACCTCTTTGCACGCGCTGAGGTGGCCGCCGTCGCCGGCAAGCCGTCGGTGCAGAGGTGGCCACCGCCACTGGCGAGCCGTCGGTGCAGAGGTGGTCGCCTCCGCTGGTGGGCCGCTCAGAGTAGAGGTGGTCGCCGCCGCTCGCGAGCCGCTCGGATATAGCTACCCACGCGACCCTACTGGTGTGGAGGTAGTTCGTACCTGTAGAGTAGAGACGGAGCTAGAACTCCGCTTGAAGGAGGATGTAATACTTTTGCTTTTTGTAAGGTACTTTTGAGTACTATTTATCAAGCAGTATTAGCACTTATCTGTGTACCACTTGTCCCTATTGTGTGTGGTGTAACCGATTCCTCCTTGGTACCTGGCCCCCTGGGATGTAGGCTCGATTTGTCGAGGCTGCAGACCAGCATACCTAAGAAAGAGTTGGCAATGGCCCCCAGGAGGTAGCCTCGACTAGGACCTGGGCCTGCACACAACTTCGGCTAGGGAGCATTAGTAGTACACCCACTGGACCCGCCATCTGACACTAGCCATCCTTTGATACATGCTCGAGACCTGCAGGGTCTAGTCTGGGAGACCAAGTTGTGCGTCCGAACCCCTGGATGGTGGTTCTAGGTACTAGGACACCCATCACAGAGTGGTGGAGCGTGCAGGCCCACGGTACGGAACCAGGCTGAGCGGCTACACGGGCTCCGGACCACCCCAGGAGACAAGTGTCCATTCTCTAGTTCTAGACCCCAGGTTGCCGGACCCATAGGACTTATAGCTCCAAATACTAGGGTACCTATCATGGAATGGTGGAGTGTGCAGGCTTTCGGGTATGGGACCAGGCTAAGCGGCCACACAGGCTCCGCACCACCCCATGGAACAGGCTCCCGTTCTTTAGTACCGGCCCCTAGGCTGTCGGTCCCTCCCGCTTTCGCAGAGAGGTCCTAAACTGCAAGCCTGGCTGTTCAATTTGGATGTCATTATGTCTGATGCAAAGGGAACTGTTTGGGTGGGTTAGATAAAATAACATCCGGAAAACTGCAAGGTAAGACCATGGAGCAGTAGGATAAAACTATCATAGAGGCACATCTGAGGGGGTAAATCTTTTCTTTATAACTTGTCATGCATGGGTGCAGACCAACAGGCTGGGCTTATGAGGGCGGACCTCCCCGGGTTGGCATACACGTATGTCGTACCTAGTTACAAAAGGGAGAAAAATTCGACCCCTCAGACTTGCTCCTATGGATAGAACTTACAGAGATGCTCCAGTGGTCAGGAAGAGGTACTCCTTCAGTCGTAGCAAGATAGTCACCCCTGGGTCGGCGCATTCCCGTCGCCTTGAAGGGTCCTTCCCAGCTGGGGGAGAGTTGCGGAGCCCTTCTTGGTTTGGTACTTGCCGTAGGACTAGGTCCCGACCCTGGGTTCCCATCTATGTTTGATGAGGGAGTCCTCATCCTCATGCTGTAGCCATTTCTGCATGGACTTGTCAGAAGCCTGGACCCGTGGGGAGTCCAGAAGGGTTTCCGGGGGAAGGCAGGCTTCGGCCCCGTAGACCGGGGAGTTCGGGGCCCTTTGGGGGTCCATCTAGTTGTCGCCACCGGAGTAGGAGTCTCCGGCGAAGACATCCTTCAGGTCCCCCTCGGGTGACTGATACCCGAGGTCTTGTTCAGCCGCGGCCACCTTGTCGTCGTCGACCCTTTCCTTGCTAGGTCGGCGACGAGGTGGGGAGCCGTCCTTAGAAGACTGCTCGCGCCGCTCGCTGACGCGTTTCGCGAGGTCAATGATCTCGCAACACTCCGCGGCGCTGTGGCGACCGTTGGGGTGCACAGGGCATGAGCCGCTGTTACCCCTCTGCGGCCGTGGGAGTTTGTTGCGGTCGCCCCAGCCCCCGGTCGCAGCTGCAACGACTAGAGCGGTGGACCGCGGCTTCTGGTGGTCGCGTTCCTTCTTCTTTTTCTTCTTACCGTCCCGAGGGGCGACACCCGAGCCACCCGACTGGGTAGCCCCGGTCTGTGGGGCCGAGTGCCATGCACGACCCTCAACGGCTCTGGCGCATTTGTCGGCCAGAGCGAAGAGTGTGGGGATAGTCTCCACGTCATGCGTGGCCAACTTCTCCAACATTTTCTCATCATGTACTCCCTGGCGGAAGGCCGTGATGATGGAAGCATCGGAAATGCGAGGTATAGTACCTCTCACCTTGGTGAAGCGAGAGATGAACGTCCGGAGAGTCTTCCCAGGCTCCTGCCTTACCACGTGGAGGTGGGCCTCCACACCGTGCTTCTGGTAAGCGCTGGCGAAGTTCGCAACGAACCACACGCAGAGCTCTTCCCAGGAGTAAATTGACCCTGGGGCGAGGTTCATGAGCCAAGTTTGGGCAGGTCCAGACAAGGCGACATGAAAATATGTCACCATCACAGCGGTGTTTCCACCTGCTGCTGTGATAGCGGTGACGTACACCTGCAGGAATTCCGACGGGTTTGACGTATCGTTGTACTTTTCTGACAGGTGTGGCCGAAACTTGGATGGCCATGACGCCACACGGAGATGATCCGCGAGAGTGGTGCAGCCCACGCCGGCCAAGGGGACACTCGCTTGGGACCGGGTGCCCATTGGGACCTGCGGTGCTACCGCAACAAAGTCTTGATCGAGGTTGCGACCCTCGATGTTTTGGCGGCGCTCGCGCGCCCTCTCTAAAGAGACCTGGGCGTCCTCTCCCGCACACCTGTGGTTGAGCTCTGCCCGGAGGTCGCTGGTCTGTGTGCCCCTCACTGAGGGTGAGCGCACAGACGCTGACGCCTCATGTTGGCGCCGGGATGACCGTGGCCTCGACCTGGTCGAGGTAGAATGTGCCATGCTGAGCAGTCGGTCGACGTCGTCCCGCCACCGCTTCATGGCACCCGGTGAGGCCGTGGAGCTTAGGGGGTGACGCAGCAACTCCCTGGCTACTGACAATGCTCCTGGAGCTGCTCTCGACGGAGTCCGGGATGTCTGCACAGTTGTATGTTGCTGTGCAGCGTGCACAACAGCAATGCCCGGCTCTGGGCGGTTGGGAACCTGCGGCGTGGAAGAAACTGCTTCTTCCTCCACCAGGAAATCCGTTGAAGTCTCGGCGCGGTGCTCCACGATTTGCACCATCATGCTGAGCGAGGAAACAAGCAAAAACCTAATGCCTAGCCCCCTACCTGGCGCGCCAAATGTCGGAGAGGGAATTCTCCGGCCGGGTGGCGAAATGCACCCGCCCTAAATCCTAAGATGAGGAAGGCACTTAAGAGTTTTGCCTGTCTTGCTAAGCGATCATAGAGCACATGAACACGCGAGGATTTAGAGTGGTTCGGGCCGCCGGAGCGTAATACTGAAAGTTCCCTTTGACCCGGGAACAGGATCTAGATGTCGCCTAGAGGGGGGGTGAATAGGCGAATCAAAACTTATTACTTTAAAACTTAAATTCTTACTCTACTCGAAGACTTAGTACGCAGTGGAGTGAGAAGACTCTTCAAGTAGGTTGCAGCGGAATAGAAGATCCTGTCTCGAAATGTCCTGCACTTCAAATCAAGCTTATACCACAGATAAGTATTGAAGTGCAGATATAAAGGCGAGTAAGATAGAGAGTCAGGATACAATACAGAACAGAGCACACAGACGCAAGGATTTATCCCGAGGTTCGGCCAAGCCTGAAATGCTTGCCTAGTCCTCGTTGGAGTTAGCCACACCTGGGCTTGGAGTCTATTTCAACTCCTTCCTCCGTTTGCTCAGATCTGTCAGTATGACAGATAGAGCCTTTCACTATTGAGTGGGGTTACAACAGAACCGCGGCTGCTTACAAACTTCTTGGCAGCACCCCGACAGAGTAACGATACGCTCAAGACCTTGCTCTAGCTCTTAGCAGCACTACTCCTCTCTCTAAAGGCTTATAGCTGTGCCTTCTACACAAACTATAGAGTTACACACAAGAGGGAGAGCGAGAATTGATTCCAGTGAAGTCTACACTTGTTGGCTGCACTTTTCTTCGTTGCTGGAGGCGCCTAGGGGTCCCTTTTATAGGCACAAGGGGCCTAGGAGCCGTTGGAAGCAATCCAGGAAGGCAAATCTTGCCTTCTGTCGGGTGGCGCACCGGACAGTCCGGTGCACACCGGACACTGTCCGGTGCCCGATTTCTTTCCTTCTATGGCGAAGCCGACCGTTGGCAGTCTTGGAGCCGTTGGCGCACCGGACATGTCCGGTGCACACCGGACAGTCCGGTGCCTCCATCTAGCCGTTGGCTCGGCCACGTGTCCCGCGCAGATCGCGCGGCCGACCGTTGGCTCACCGGACAGTCCGGTGCACACCGGACAGTCCGGTGAATTATAGTCGTACGTCGCCGGTGAATTCCCGAGAGCGGCCAGTTCGCCAGAGTTTAGCCTGCACCACCGGACACTGTCCGGTGCACCACCGGACAGTCCGGTGTGCCAGACTGAACTAAGTCTTGGCTGTACACAGCCAAGCCTTTCGCACCTCTTTCCTTTTCTTCTTCTTTCTGTTTCTAACACTTAGACAAGTATATTAGTCCACAAAACCAATGTACTAAGTCTAGAAACATACCTTCTCTTAATTATTACATCTATAGCATTTTACATGCTTGAGCTTTGATGTTGGACTCATAAATCATCAAGTCGGCTTGACTTGATCTAGATTGACATTTCTTGGCTCCAACATCCTGCAAAGGTTACATAGAACATCTCCAAACATAGGAACAACCCAAACTAAAGATTAAGGTGAACTTAGCTCTTTTGGGCTGCTTCCAGTTCTGGTTTTGACACTTGTTCTCCTTCTAGTGACCTTGATCTCCTTCTTAGAGCTTGATCTTGAGCCTTATGACTTACACCACATAACTGTAGTTGTTACCTCATTGGCTGTAAGTCACGTTCTTATGTAGTGATCCTTGATGTGCCGTAGCTGTTCTCAACTCGATCACCCTTGACTTTGCAAGCCTTCTTCTTCACCCTTGGCTTTGGGTTCCTCAGCCTCCTTGACCTTCTCCCGTGCACTTGGTACCTCGAAGCTTTTCTTGCCTCCGTCCTTGGCTTGATCAGTTATCTCCGAGCTACGCACCCGAGTCTCACTTATGCAATGTCCATCTTACTTGTGATGTCCATTATGTATCCATGATCCAGTTCTTGGACCATCACATTTGTTCACTTGTGTTGAACCCTGTAGGCTTTACCTTAAGCACCTGTTCAACACTTAGTACACTTGTTAGTCCTTTAATTGAGTTGTCATCCAAACACCAAAACTCACAAGAGAGCTTTCAATCTCCCCCTTTTTGGTGATTGATGGCAACACAATTAAAGCTTACATAAGAATAAAATTTGAAGCACAAATTTTGAATTCTAAGTTTATAGAATGCTCCCCCTAAATATGTGCTTACTTCAAGAACCTAATTTTGGCCTCAGACGCCAATTTGCACATACTTAGGCAATTTGAAACGTTTCTATACCTTAGCACTTTTTAGGATGCATTGTGTCAAGAATCAAACCATGATGCTATAACACACAAATGCACAAAATCAGAGTTAAACACCATTCAAATTAGTGGATATATCACAGGAATATCAACCTACCACTATTCATCATTAAGATACCAATTCAAACTAATACCAATTTAAACTAAGACACTAATTTAAGACAATCTTAAAGCACCATTAACCACATGACTATCTATTACACTATAGAAGCCAAATAATTCATCGCGGCGGAAACACTAGTCCATATGAGCAACACTGCAAGAAACATATGAATATCACACTTGGCAAAGCTCAAACTAACACATCACCCATTTGGATAAGCTTTCCTCTCAGGTTGAGATAAGCTTTAATACACAAATTCTCCCCCTTTGACATCAAACACCAAAAACCATACTCAAGCAAGAACATATGATGATGTCAAGGGACAGCAGGGTGTTAAGGAGGAAAAACGACTATCAAAACTTCCCCTTACTTATTGAACATATGCCCTATCAACATTTAGGTAAGATACATATATGCAAAAAGATTAATACTTCCTTTTGTACCTTTACCATGATGTAGTGTACTTCCCATCTTAAAAGTAGTTAATCTCTCGAGAGCTTCTCCACACTTGTGCCTGAATCTTTCTCCTAACTTTTTCTTGTTGCTAAGACACCAAACTTAGAACAAGTTATAGTATTGGGCACAAGAAGAAACTTCTATTCTCATGATTATCAAAAGATGTCAATTGAAGCGAACTATTACGACTACCAATTGAAAGATACCAATTGCACAGTTCATTTATTACCATGGCTCCATGATATTTAAGAATAAGCATCTATTATCACCAGATATTATAGAGCATGAGCAATCTAAAGATATGCACTTACTCACAACTTGAGATACCAATTTCTTGACTTACAGAGGTACCCAAGTCCTGATTGCTCCATTTCTTGCTTATCTTCTCTTTTCCACCTAGAGACTATACAAGATCGCTCAAGAAACAGTTAGTCAAAAGACACAAGTTATGTGTGCTCCCCCTCAAGTTGTGCATCAAGTATTTGAATGACTTGTACTTTGCACATTCTAGCTTCCTTAGAACTAGAGGGGATCACAACATACCTTGGTCAAGGCATACTCTCCCACTTTTATCACCCAAAGATGCCAATTTGAATATCAAATGAAACGCCACTTAACACCAATTGAAGGCTAAATGAAAGGTTGACTAAATACAACAATGCACGCCTCAGCGGCACCTAAGCCAATTGAATACTCACAGGAAGTCTAACATTTACGCAACTTGGACATGCTTCATACTTAACTATCATTGCATATACCAATTGAAGATCAACACAATCATGTATATAAAGCGAAATATCTAAGCATGTCATAATTAAGAAGGTTTCTTAGGTGCACAAAAGAAACAACATTTTAAAGGCATAAATTACCTAAGCCAAGATATTACCAATTGAAATGCAAGAACACAGCTATGATCACTATCAATGGAACTTCAAGATATTCAATAAAACTGCACAGTTCCATTTTCCATACCTTTGTCTTTATGAGAGCACTTGTTATCACCAATTCAGGGCTCCTTTTGCTTATGCACCTCATAGCTTAAAAGGGCACGACATGGATTTGAAATTCACACAGTACCAAACCAGGGTAATCATGTGAACATGGACTAAACAAAATGTCATAATTGCACATAGCATGACTTACAAAAAAGTTACAGGTTTATCCATATACACCAAGAGAGTTAATCGTTGTGGATATAACAAATGAAAGAGCTACCAATGAATGATTCAAAAGATATATCCTATAGAGCACCAGCCATGATTAAGCAACCATCATTATGATCCATTTAACACAGGCAATCATAAAGCATAACTACTCTAAGGACAGGTAGCATAACAAGCCAACTTAAGAGCAATACTAAATTGCAATTATGTACTTAAAATACACGGGTACCGTCCTTTGGAGAGCAGGTTGTAGATTCTCATCAAGGTCCTTTACTTGATTCACCAATAATGATTCAGGACCTATACACCTTATTTCACTTGAGATGAACATGGGATTAGTGTTTCACAATAATTCAACCTTGGGTCAATAAACACCAAAACAATTAACAGCTTAAGCATAGAGTTTTAGATAACCGTCTTAATCTCTCTCATGGTCTCCAGTCCATCTCAAGGCACCTGCATGGTCTAGTTAGCACAGTTTGGTACCCATCTCGGGATGGGTCCATAATGATCATCTAAATGTGCCTTTGGTACCCAAATTGCCTTTGTGCTAGTTCTAGGTGATCTCGTTATAGATCTAGCACAAGTGTATGATTTGGGTCTCCTACGCGAATAAGATTGACACAAATTCACTTGCTTAGGAATCTTACCTTTATAACATACCTTGAATAGATGACCCTGCTCACCACACTTGTAGCAGAAGCGTCGCTCAACTTGACACGACGCTTGCTTTGTGTCATTTTCCTTGGTGAGGGTCACCTTGGAGGATGCACATCCTTGATTCTTCATGACCGGACATGAAGTGATCGTGTGGTCCTTATTGTTGCATCCAAAACAACTCCTTGTCCCTTCATTTTTGTCTTTGTACGGACAAGACGCGATGAGGTGGCCCAACTTCTTGCACTTGAAACACCTCCTTCTTCCTTTTCCCTTTGTGTACTTGAATGACATGGAGAGAGGGTCAGTGCAAACAACATGATTAATTGAATCTTTACCTTTTTCCAAGCTCATGTTGATTTCTTCATCTTTAGGAACATTTTTCGCCCGTGGATATCTTGAGAGAGTTGAGCAAAGTGTCTTCTCCTCAGTTGTTGTTGCTTCTTATTCCCACAGAATTTCTTTTGTGACCCTAAAACTTGTTGCTCAATCAATGATTGGCTTTCTTTTGAGCAACAAGGGTTAGCACATGATGATATACAATTCAAATGCGCACACGTGCGAGGATGAGGTTCACATGAATTTAAGTTTGCAATTATAACCTCATGAGCAACATTAAGCATGATATGGTCATCAACTAGTTTATTATGAGAATATGACAACATATCATACTTTTTACCTAGAGCACGTTTTTCTAAGTCCATTGTTTCTACTTGACTCTTAAGCATAGAATTTTCCGTTTTAAGTTGAGCAATATTAGATAATGCATCATGACTATTTCTTTGCTCAATTAAAACATATTCATACCTTTGGACCAAATCATCATGAGAGCACTTTAGCTCCTCATGTTCTTTGGTCATCTTCTCTAGGCTGTTGTTGGTTTTGATGAGGGACTCCTCTAACCTGAGAAGCGTCTCGCCTTGTTCCTTGTTCCTTCTCAACAGCTTAACCAAGAGTGCCTTGTCCTCTTTGTTGAGATGGATGTAGAAACGGCGAATCTCCTCTTCTTCCACATCATCGGTCTCATTTTCCCTGTCATTAATGTCAGTGGAAGCCAAATAGGAAAATGTACCTTGAGGTGATGAAGATTCATCCTCGCTATCATCCTCATATTCCTCCTCATCATGGCTTTTGTCTCCACCGTCATTGTTAGCAATAAAACACTTATTATTAGTGGAGACCAAACCTGTCGACGAGGTGGATTCATCGTTGGGTGCCCATCGTTCTTGATCTTCTCCCTTTGAAAGGTTAGTATCACAAGCAATATAGGGAGTAGAAGCAGTACAATTTGCCACACAATATTTTACTTTAATTCTATTCCATAAATCATGAGCATCAACAAATAAATCATTATCACTACTCATGATGGCAAAATAAGCACCTCTAGAAAGAGAATCAACTAAGATGTTGCAAGCACGGTGGTTGAGAGATAAACATCTTAGTTCATCATTAGAGGGATTTTTACTAATATCAGATGAAAAAATACTTCTACTAAAAATCTGTCTTAAATCAGAATCAACACTCATGAAAGCACTATAAATAGAGACAGACCAAGACTTGTAATTAGAGCCATCGCCTAGAAGAAGTTCTACAGTTACCTCTTGTGACGACATCGTCATCTCCGGACGGCTAAGCCCACACTGGAGAGGCCTAGTTCTGATACCAATTGAAAGATCCCTTTGACCCGGGAACAGGATCTAGATGTCGCCTAGAGGGGGGGGTGAATAGGCGAATCAAAACTTATTACTTTAAAACTTAAATTCTTACTCTACTCGAAGACTTAGTACGCAGTGGAGTGAGGAGACTCTTCAAGTAGGTTGCAGCGGAATAGAAGATCCTGTCTCGAAATGTCCTGCACTTCAAATCAAGCTTATACCACAGATAAGTATTGAAGTGCAGATATAAAGGCGAGTAAGATAGAGAGTCAGGATACAATACAGAACAGAGCACACAGACGCAAGGATTTATCCCGAGGTTCGGCCAAGCCTGAAATGCTTGCCTAGTCCTCGTTGGAGTTAGCCACACCTGGGCTTGGAGTCTATTTCAACTCCTTCCTCCGTTTGCTCAGATCTGTCAGTATGACAGATAGAGCCTTTCACTATTGAGTGGGGTTACAACAGAACCGCGGCTGCTTACAAACTTCTTGGCAGCACCCCGACAGAGTAACGATACACTCAAGACCTTGCTCTAGCTCTTAGCAGCACTACTCCTCTCTCTAAAGGCTTATAGCTGTGCCTTCTACACAAACTATAGAGTTACACACAAGAGGGAGAGCGAGAATTGATTCCAGTGAAGTCTACACTTGTTGGCTGCACTTTTCTTCGTTGCTGGAGGCGCCTAGGGGTCCCTTTTATAGGCACAAGGGGCCTAGGAGCCGTTGGAAGCAATCCAGGAAGGCAAATCTTGCCTTCTGTCGGGTGGCGCACCGGACAGTCCGGTGCACACCAGACACTGTCCGGTGCTCGATTTCTTTCCTTCTATGGCGAAGCCGACCGTTGGCAGTCTTGGAGCCGTTGGCGCACCGGACATGTCCGGTGCACACCGGATAGTCCGGTGCCTCCATCTAGCCGTTGGCTCGGCCACGTGTCCCGCGCAGATCGCGCGGCCGACCGTTGGCTCACCAGACAGTCCGGTGCACACCGGACAGTCCGGTGAATTATAGTCGTACGTCGCCGGTGAATTCCCGAGAGCGGCCAGTTCGCCAGAGTTCAGCCTGCACCACCGGACACTGTCCGGTGCACCACCGGACAGTCCGGTGTGCCAGACTGAACTAAGTCTTGGCTGTACACAGCCAAGCCTTTCGCACCTCTTTCCTTTTCTTCTTCTTTCTGTTTCTAACACTTAGACAAGTATATTAGTCCACAAAACCAATGTACTAAGTCTAGAAACATACCTTCTCTTAATTATTACATCTATAGCATTTTACATGCTTGAGCTTTGATGTTGGACTCATAAATCATCAAGTCGGCTTGACTTGATCTAGATTGACATTTCTTGGCTCCAACATCCTGCAAAGGTTACATAGAACATCTCCAAACATAGGAACAACCCAAACTAAAGATTAAGGTGAACTTAGCTCTTTTGGGCTGCTTCCAGTTCTAGTTTTGACACTTGTTCTCCTTCTAGTGACCTTGATCTCCTTCTTAGAGCTTGATCTTGAGCCTTATGACTTACACCACATAACTGTAGTTGTTACCTCATTGGCTGTAAGTCACGTTCTTATGTAGTGATCCTTGATGTGCCGTAGCTGTTCTCAACTCGATCACCCTTGACTTTGCAAGCCTTCTTCTTCACCCTTGGCTTTGGGTTCCTCAGCCTCCTTGACCTTCTCCCGTGCACTTGGTACCTCGAAGCTTTTCTTGCCTCCGTCCTTGGCTTGATCAGTTGTCTCTGAGCTACGCACCCGAGTCTCACTTATGCAATGTCCATCTTACTTGTGATGTCCATTATGTATCCATGATCCAGTTCTTGGACCATCACATTTGTTCACTTGTGTTGAACCCTGTAGGCTTTACCTTAAGCACCTGTTCAACACTTAGTACACTTGTTAGTCCTTTAATTGAGTTGTCATCCAAACACCAAAACTCACAAGAGAGCTTTCAAATACCCTACTCCATAGTGTGTTGGATTGTTGTGGAAGCTTGAGAGCTGAGAGTCTCTGTCTAAGTTTGGTCTAAGAGAGCCTGTGTTGTAGCGTTGCATGCCTCCCATTTTATAGCTAAGGGGGGCATGTACAAGGGTACTGAAAGTTGCCTAGAGGGGGGGGGGGTGAATAGGCAAGTTAAAACTTTTTCAACAAAAACTAGAAGCAAACTAGGTAAAACTGAATTGATCTCGAAATTCACCTAGTTAACTTTGGAAATGAGATGTTCTAAATGATCCACAGGGTTCAAAGTAGTAGATCTGAGAAGGGCACTTCTCAAAATCCACACACCAAAAAGATATAAACAAATCTTCCACGCAATGGTGAGAGAACGAAGAACACAAACAAACACAATGAGCAAGAACACAAGAGACACATGATTTATCCCGAGGTTCGGTCACACCACCAAGGTGCCCTACTTCCTCGTTGAGGCGCCCACAAAGAGCCGGGTCTCTTTCAACCCTAATCCTCCCTTTGCCGACCACAAAGGTCAAGCCCACGCAATAATCTTTGCTCAAACGAGCGGGTAATACAAACTTTCTTGTGGTCTTCCACAAGATTTGGAGACTCACAAGAGACACCTAGTCGTCTAAAAGCTAGAAGCTCCAAGAGTAATGAATCCACAAAGAACTCGATGTAGTACCAAAGCTCGAATGAAGAAGAGCAAGAGAGATTTGGAGATGAAGCACAAAAACTGCAGCTCTCAAACTCACTCAAAGATTTCTCTCCAAAGATTTGAAATGGGAGAGGCAAGAGGTGTGTGTGAGAGAGTGGGAGGTGTTTCTCAGGTTAGTAATGGAGTCCAAGTCGTGCTCTTCTGTGGAGGAGAGAGGTGGGAGTGAGTATATATAGGTGGGGCTCCAAAACTAGCCGTTTTTGACTTTTCTGCCCAAAAACTGGTTGAACCGGTCCCAAAACCGGTTGAACCGGTTTTTCAAAAAGCTGCGCACAGCTTTTTGGCTGACACAACAGACTGGCAGAAAAAAGTGAACAATGCAAAAATCGGTTGAACCTGTTTTAAAACCGGTTGAACTTGTTTCCACCAGACAAAAACCGGTTGAGTGTCCGGTTGAGTGTCCGGCTGAACCAGTATTTTCCAAAAAGGTGAACATTGCAAAAACCGGTTGAACCTATTTTAAAACCGGTTGAACCTGTTTTTCCAAAAAGCAATTTTGGCCAAGATAGACTTAAAAAGGTTGTACTACATACTTTCACTAAGGATTAACAAGGGTAAAATGGAAGTTTTAGATCAAGGATTTTGAGCTTTAGTACCAGCACCAACCTTCTTTATGGATCCCCCTTGATAGTACGACGATTCCTATACTCAAGTTAAATAAAATATAATTAAGTAAAATCCTTGAGTCATTGGTGTCTCAAGTGTGATTTCTCCATGATGTTGCTTCATAAGGATCACAAACATCTTTGTCTCACCTTTTGAAGCAAACACAAATCGAGCCTGTGACTTGTGCCATTTCACCATATATGAGTTCAAATCATGGCTTCAAGTCACCTTACTGATGCATCAACATGTTGTAACTCTTCATAGCTGATTAGTTCATTGACTTAGTGCAAGTACTCTCTTCTTCACCTTAGCCATGGTACCTCGGTCTACAAGCCGTCGCTTGGCCTTCACCTTCGCTTAGTTCCTCGAAGCCCTTTCCTTGCTATCTTCACCCTATCAAGCCATTCTTGAGTCACATCCTATTGAGCATCCATTGAGAGAATCATTTCTTCAATATTGTGAACCTTGCTTGAATGCCATCTAGATATAACTGCTAAGATCAATCAAGCTCCAGTTTGATTCTCATATATTCATATATGGACTAATAGTAATATGGTCAAGCCAATTCACGGTTCCTCATATCTTATTTACTTTGGCTTGGCCAATCCTCTTAATCACCTCAACCTCTATTATGATCATATTTATGCATAGTGATTTCTCAGGTCTTGTCCATATATTCAAACCAATATAGAGACCATATTATATCCATTTGCATTGTCTCACTGGTTATTTGACCTTGTGTTGAACCTTGTTCACTGACCATTATACACTATTCAAGTATGTTCATCATACTGAATTTGTTGTTCAACACTTAGCAAACTTGTTAGACCTTTAAATGTGTTGTTATCCAAATCACCAAAACTCACAAAAGGGATGACTGCACTTTCAATCTCCCCCTTTTTGGTGATTGATGACAACACATTTAAAGCTTACATAAGATTTGATAAATAAGATTTTGAATCCTATGATATAGTTTCCTCCCCCTAAATATGTGCATTTCAGAAAACACCAATTTTGTACTCAAATGCCAAAAGCACATATTTGGGTCAAAGAGTGAAGACAACTTATATCATACTATTCATAGGGAGCTTTATGTCATAAAATAAACGTGATGCTCATGACATAGAATGCACTAATAAACTTTCTACATCTTATGTTTTTCTTATGATTCCCCCTTTTGTTAATTATACTCCCCTTTTCAAAAGTCTTCTAACACTTAGTTACATAGTGAAAGGGAAATGTGCCCTTGGGCCATTTCTAAGTATTTTGGTGGTTTAGTGTCCAACACAAGTGCCTAAGTGTAAAATGGTGGACAAAGTACAAATCAAGGATAAAGGTATGTTTCTCAGACTTAGTACATTGTTTTAGAGACTAATGTATTGTGTCTAAGTGCTGGAAACAGGAAAAGACCAATTGGAAAAGCCTTGGCTCGAGCAGCCAAGACTTTGCTCAGTCTGGAGCACCGGACTGTCCGGTGGTGCACCGGACAGTGTCCGGTGCGCCAGGCTGGCTCGAGGGAAAAGGCTGTTCTCAGGACTTCGACGGCGGTGTACGGCTATAATTCACCGGACTGTCCGGTGGTGCACCGGACTGTCCGGTGGGCCGTTCACAGGCGAACTCGTCGCTCTCGGGAATTCATCGGCGACGTACGGCTATAATTCACCGGACTGTCCGGTGTGCACCGGACTGTCCGGAGAGCCAACGGTCGGCAGGGCCAACGGTCGGCCGTGCGATCTGCGCGGGACACGTGGCTGAGCCAACGGCTAGAAGGAGGCACCGATCTGTTCGGTGTGCACCGGACATGTCCGGTGCGCCAACGGCTCTCTGGCTGCCAACGGTCGACTGCGCCATTTATGGAAGGAAATCGGGCACCGGACAGTGTCTGGTGTGCACCGGACTGTCCGGTGCGCCAGTCGACAGAAGGCAAGATCAGCCTTCCTAGATTGCTCTCAACGGCTCCTAGCTGACTTGGGGCTATAAAAGGGACCCCTAGGCGCATGGAGGAGTACACCAAGCATCTCCTAAGCATTCCTAAGCACCAAGACATCAATTCCGCGCCTTTGATTCTTTGCGATAGCGATTAGAGCTCTAGTTGAGTGGTGAACTCATTGAGTTGTGTTGTGAGCTCTCATTGCGACTTGTGTGCGTGGTGTTGCTGTGATTTCTTGTCTTGAGTGCGTTGCTAATCCCTCCCTTGCTCTGTGCTTCTTTGTGAACTTTAAGTGTAAGGGCGAGAGGCTCCAATTTGTGGAGATTCCTCGCAAACGGGATTGAGTAAAGCAAACAAAACACCGTGGTATTCAAGTGGGTCTTTGGACCGCTTGAGAGGGGTTGATTGCAACCCTCGTCCGTTGGGACGCCACAACGTGGAGTAGGCAAGCGTTGGTCTTGGCCGAACCACGGGATAACCACCGTGCCATCTCTGTGATTGATCTTTGTTGGTTATTGTGTTTTGTTGAGGATTCCTCTCTAGCCACTTGGCAATTTTTTGTGCTAACAATTAACCAAGTTTTGTGGCTTAAGTTTTGAAGTGTTACAGGATCACCTATTCACCCCCCCTCTAGGTGCTCTCACATAGGACTAAAGGTAAGCTTTAATGCACAATTTCTCCCCCTTTGTCATAAATCTCCAAAAAGGATACAAAGGATATAAAGGGAAGAAATTTTGATTAAGCAAGATTTAAACACGCTATCATGAAAAGGGTCCTTAGATGGCACAAAGGTAATGGATAAGTGTCAAAAGTGATGTACCTTTGCGGTTTACCTTTTCAAGGGATTTCCAGACTTGTGTTGGATTTAGAATTCATTAGCAAGCTCTTGTTGGCATAAATGTGACATAGGTCCAAGATATCAAATGAATATTGTCATACTAATTCGAAAGATAAATATTGATACCTGGAGTCTAGATGTCACCTAGCATTTTCTTATCAAAACAAGAGGCAACATGAAAATTTCACAAGTATGGATTGTACAACTAGTGACCATGTACGAAAAATACCAATTGATACAATTTGATAGATGAACAGATCACTAATTGCATATTACACTAAGTTCTCCTCAAGATTTATTGCACACATATATATGAATTCAATTGATACCAGTTGAGAGTACTTATTTGTAATTTAAAGAACCATTAGCATAAAATGAGTATCAATTGAACATAATCATGCAACATAAGAAACATGTGCGCTATTTAATCAATTAATTTCTAGACAGGAGAATTTATAAGCTATGCTACTTTAGATATTTGTAATCCAAAAAGATGTGATACATATTTACCAATTTTAGATGACGTTGGAGTAGCATATACAAGAGAAACTCATTCTCTTATGAAATGTTTAGAAGATACATTTATTGGAGCAAAGAATCTTTGATACCCATCAAAATTTGCAGTGGAAGCGATTGTCTTTGCTTGAAGATTCCTTTCTAATTTGAGACTACACACATAATAGACTTGAAAATGAAGTTAGTCTCAAAGATTCAAATTATAGACCATTCTCCCCCTAAATGTGTGCATATAAGTGATACCAGGGGATTAAGTTCTACAATTTGAACCTTGGTACAAATAAAGTATGAAAATGTGAAATTGTACCAATTGAAGGAATTACTCATAATCAAAAGGTATACTAATAGATATGATATGCAATATTTTAAGCCAAGATTCAAGTGCAACCTTATGATGTGACTTAAGATATTGCATATACATGCATACACTAACTTGTAAGATCCTAGATACACAAATGTAATACAATAGTTTATGGAGTGACACACCTTTGTTCTATGCCATATGGTCTTCATTATAATCATGAATTTCTATCTTAGCTTTTGATAGGGTTGACATTTCAAAGAGAAACTTATCCTCTTTAAATGATCAAGAGAAACTCATTCTCTTCAAAGAACTACACAAATTCGCTAAAAGAAAATGTTAGTCTTTAAGGACACAAGATATAGAGTGAGCTCCCCCTAAATGTATACATCAAGTACTCGAATTACTTGTAACATGCACTTGAATCAATTAAGATTCTTAGAGGAGTTCATCATATATCTTGGTCAAGGCATAATATATTTGAAACAATTGAATTTATGTTAGAGAACACATATCATTCCCCAAAAAAAACTAATCCATGGGGTGACATGTGGTAATTATTTGATCATTTCTTTGGAACCACTCATCCTCATTTGATGTTCTTCTTTCACCAAGGTGTGAGACTACACAACATGAACTTGAAAGAAATCATTAGTCTCACAAGATATAGGCTAAACTCTCCCTCAATTTGTGCATGCAAGAGTACACAAAGTACACTTATGCACATCAACAATACAAGGTTAAAGGAGATGTTTGTACTATATCTTGGTTTAACATAACATGCTTTACATAGATGATGAAAATTAAACCAATTGAAAGTTTAAGAACTGAAAGTATATCAATTGAAATTCTAAAGGGTAAAGCATGCTAATATGAACCTCAAACCTCATAATGAAGGATATCATATAAATATGTCACTACATCTTCATTATTTGGTTGACAAAAAGTGTAACTCCCTTCTTGAATCACTATGATTTCTTTTCTCTTTATGATTTCATCCAACCAGGCAATCTTGAACTTCATTCATCTTGGCATGGTTCAATCATACATGATATGAGACCCATTGAAACTCAATGATTGAAATAACCAAGACTCTTATATCCGCAGATTTTGAATCCATCTTGAAAGCACTTGGAAGGACCTTGTTCAAACACTTAGAAAAGAGAGCATTAAAAACACATGGGAAGGTTTCACAAATGATGATCCTTATATGTGGATGAAAATGAACCATCATTCTTGAAACCCAAAAGGATAGACTAAATTCCTTTAAATTAGTGCACACATATAGTTGCTGTCAAAGTTATATGCACTATTGAACATTTTATAATGAATGAATTTAACCTATACTATGGTACATCCCACTAAGGATAGAATACTAAAACAACTGAAGGATAGGAAGTTTTTATACCTTGGCCTCTTATCAACTTCATCTTACTTTAGTTGAATAGTATCCTTTAAGCTTGTGATTTATCCAATTTAAAACAAGCACCATCTCTTAACATATATTTTCTATGGATAAACTCAACACAAGAGATGGCATTAGTAGCACAAGCACTAGTTTCTTATTTATCAACCCTTTTTTATGTGGAAGGCAGGTGAGTTGCTAAAAATAAAGAAACCTCATAATATGGACTAAATTTCTCTTAATCCCTTATACACAATACATTATTAAATGACATAGATTTAGATATGCATGATTATTCAATGAAGTCCAAAGGTCTAATTTAAGCCATATTATGGTGAGTGTCTAATATGGAAGAATCAAATCCAAATTAATTAGAGAGAGATAATACATCACATAGTTTTGAATTATTGATCATATGATAAGATTCATTTTTCTTCCAATTGGACCTTTATTTCATAATCAACAACTGATGTATGTCCTCAGGTGCTTCTTCTTCCTTAGTGGCTACACAAGTCATAAAGGAGATAAGATTTTAAAAAAATATGCACTTGAGATTCAGTTGTTACCACTGTTGCTACTATCTCCAAATATGATTTATACATTCATTATCGAACACCCAACTTGATCCATTGAAGGAGTGATCCTGCAAAACAAGTTTAAGCTTCATATCTTGGTACCCAATTTGAATTGGGTCCTTTGAGATTAGTAGTAAGAGCCTTGAGTACCCACACAATCCTTATTGTGGCCTTTCTCTTTGTGTAGGCACCCACATATACTTGACAACCATCTTACATGGTTTCAAGTCAATATTTAATCACACAGATAAAAGCAAGAGTTAAGAATAGGAGCCTTTTCTCCTTTTCTTGATACATCGTTGTGTTGCCTTCTCGATGATGAACCTAGCTTGACCTTAGGTGCACCTAGCTTATCAAGGTTAGTCGCATAAGCATTCATAACATGAAGACAAGTTATGCATGGAATTTACAACTTAGTGATCCAATTCAATGTGAAGCATATGGATACCGATTTAAGTAGATTTCTAAGATATGAAAATATGGGTTTCCAAATTTTAGAGAGTATGGATCACTAATTGTACCTTTTACAGTTTAAAAATCATATCCATGTTAGTGCATATGTATGTCATGAATATCAACAAAAAGATTCTTATGCACTTTTAGATTTAACAATAAGGGAATTTTAAACTGTATCAAGAGTAGCTATTTAGAAAACAAAGATTACAATCCATATGAATGAGATACAAATTTACCATTTTGGATTGTCTTAGTATAGCTTACTCAAGGGAAACTTATTCTCTACGACACAAGATATATATAATGTGCTCCCAGTAGATATGTGCATCAAGTATTTGAATGACTTATCAAATGCACTTTCAATTCAATGAAGATTCTCAAGAGGAGTACATTACATATATTGGTCAAGGCATGAAAAATTTGCAATGAATTAACTTATGCCTAAGAATACTTACCACCATATAGAATGTACCATTTGTTATATCAATTGAAAGATCTTACTATATGATATGGTGTCATCTAAGTATTCTTCTTTTCTTCAATTGTGGAGACTTCCTTCTTTAGCTTGTTATCTCTTTTCCTTTTAAAACTACTAAAAAAGCACTTTGAAAAGAGGTATTAGTAGTACAATGAAGTATTTAATGAATGATGATATTTATATATGAATGTCAAATAAATCATCATTTATGAGGCATAAAGGCATAAATTAAATTCCTTTTAAGTCAATGCACATGTATGAGTGAATGAACAATATGCACCAATTTACAAATTTAATCCAAAAGGAATTTAACCTTCATATTGACATTTCTTTTCATAAAATAGATTATTACTAATTGAAAGTATGCCACTTGAAAGGAACTACTATTGATCAACTATCAATTGAAGCAATTAGTTCCATACCTTTGCCTTGAGCATTCCTAATCTTTCTTTTAGGTGAAAATTAACCTTTAAAGCTTGTGATTTTACCAATTGAAAGAGCACAATCTCTACTTATGAATTTCATGAAATAGCTTAAAAGAGATTGCATTAGTAACACAAGCAATAGTTTCCTATTTAGCAACCTTTAGTATATGAATGGCAAGAAGGTTACTAAAATAAGGAAACCTCATGATATGAACTAAATTACCCTTACAAGCATCATGCATAACATCAATTGAAAAAAGATGAAAGTAGCATGATTATTTAATTAAGTTTATAGGGCAACTCTAATTCATAACATGGTGAGTGATTAATGGAGAAGACTCAAAACCAATTTAAACAAGAATGAATACATCACATAGTATTGGTTTGATCCTTTTTGAATGTTGAATGGCACACTCCATTTGGGAAACACATTCTCATGTTGTGAGACTACATAAACACTTAGATAGAAACATTAGTCTCACAACTCTAGTCATATAGAGAATTCCCCATTTGGTAAGTGCTATAAGAATTTGAATTTCTTAATTAGCACTCTATTCATTTAAGAACATGGGATAATCCTCTTTATGTCTAGGTCATGGCAATAACACGATAATTAATTTGAAATATGCCACAAGATACATATAATCAATTTAAAGCATGTAGATTGTCACAATATAAAAATATGAACTTGCAATCTACCATATAATTAGATCCTTTCCAAAGCAAGGTAAAATCTCTTAAGTTCATTCTCAAGTGCTTCATTTTTCCTATGTGGCTACAAAAGACACAAAGGAATATACCAATTAAAATCAATGTGCACTTAAGAATTAATTGTTACCATCCTTTGGATATCACTTGGTTGTAGGCCTTTTGCTTGATTCCCACAAAGGTTAATCCTTATTCCCTACAACACAAGTTCTTGCTAGAGATGAATATGAAGTTAGTGATATAACAACTCAATTCATCTTTGGGTCAATCTTAAAGGATAGACAATGTAAGATTGATAGCTTGAGATAAGAATTGAGTTAAACCGCTCAAGCACCCACAAAGCTTCATATCATCTCTGGGTACCTGCAAAACTTATTAAGTACATTTTGGTACCCATTTTTGGATGGGTCCACCAAGGTTAGCTAATAAGTACTTAGGCACCCAAATGGCCTTTGTGCTAGTTTTAGGTGAACTAATTACCTTTCTAGCACAAATGTCATTTTTGGGTCTCCTAAGCGAATATGAATGAATTGATATGGTAGGCTTAGGATACTTACTCATGGGACAATCCTTGCATAGGTGTCCCTTTCTTTGGCAAGTGTAGCAAATCTGATTTTTAATTTTGCAAGACTCCTTCTTTCCTTGCTTCTTGTTTGCTACATGGTTAGTGAGCCTCTTTCTTTCTAAAGTTAAGCCACTATCCTTTGTGTAGGGACATGACTTAATCTCATGTCCCTTCTCATGACATTGATAACACTTTCTAGCGCATCTTCTCTTATTTGGAAGAGTGACTTGTTTGTTACCTTGTGTGGAGCATGTGGAGACGTGGTTGAGACACTTGTCATGAGCTTTGGCTTTCTTCTCTTGATGTTTGCTCATGTCCTTCTTGGAAAGCTTGATATTCTTTTGAAGGGGTTTTGTGCATGCTACTATTGTCCCCTTCTCAAGCTTTTTCACCATATTATCACGGTTATCTTGAGAAGGTTGAGCATGTCACTTTCCCTTCAATTGAATCAAGCTCCTTTTTAGCCTCTCATTTTCTTCCTTGAGCTCATTGTTTTCTTTTGCATAGGAAACATTACTTGTTCCTGAAAGTTTTAGCTCAATGGAAGATTGGCTTTCTTGAGAGCAACATTTGTTAGCACATGATAATATAGTTTCTGTTTGAGTACATGTGCATAAGTGAGGTTGGTATGATTTCAAATTAGTTAACACAACCTCATGAGCCATTTCTAACATGATATGTGAATCCATAAATTTATTATGAGAGCACACAAGCATATCATGTTTTTCTTGCAAAGCTAGATTTTCAATATTTAGCCTTTCTATCGTGTTCTTGAACATAGCATTTTTATTTTCTAATTGAGCAATATATGATGAATGATTAACAACTTTAATTTGCTCAATTGAAATGTCTTCATACCTTTGGACTAAATCATCATGAGAGCACTTTAGCTTCTCATGCTCTTTGGTCAACTTCTCTAAGTCTTCGATTTTTCTAATGAGGAAGTATTCTTGCTTATGAAGCATTTCTTTTTGTTCTTCCGCTCTTTTCATGAGTTTGAGCAAGCTCATCCGATGTTTCTTGCTTAGCTGAGCGAAGAATTGTTGAAGATCATCCTCATCTTCACTATCACTTTCTTGGTCCTCCTCATCCTCACTTTCGCTTTCACTGTCACTCCCATTAGCAATAAAGCACATATGAGAAGTGGATTTGAAAGACAACCCTTGTGAAGAGGTGGATTTGTCGTTTGGTCTCCATTGATCATTTTCTTCTTCAATTTTGTTCTTCGCCTCATCTTCCTTCATTTTGAGGAACATCCTTTCGGTGATTCTCATGGCAAGATCTATTGCCCTAGGATCAACATCTGCACCAAAAGATGAAGTCGAGACAATCTCAACTTTTCAAGCTTAGAAGCACTTTCGTTTCTTAGTCCCCCCGACATGATCTTTTCCTCACGCGGTTAAGCGTTAGAACGAGGATTAGGCTCTGATACCAATTGAAAGTTGCCTAGAGGGGGGTGAATAGGCAAGTTAAAACTTTTTCAACAAAAACTAGAAGCAAACTAGGTAAAACTGAATTGATCTCGAAATTCACCTAGTTAACTTTGGAAATGAGATGTTCTAAATGATCCACAGGGTTCAAAGTAGTAGATCTGAGAAGGGCACTTCTCAAAATCCACACACCAAAAAGATATAAACAAATCTTCCACGCAATGGTGAGAGAACGAAGAACACAAACAAACACAATGAGCAAGAACACAAGAGACACAAGATTTATCCCGAGGTTCGGTCACACCACCAAGGTGCCCTACTTCCTCGTTGAGGCGCCCACAAAGAGCCGGGTCTCTTTCAACCCTAATCCTCCCTTTGCCGACCACAAAGGTCAAGCCCACACAATAATTGTCGGCGTTTCGAGACCGGGGGGTCCCTAGACCGACGAGTAAATTGTCGACGTGTGCCCCAGCCCAGATGGGTTGGCGCGAGACGGAGCGCGAAGGGGGGAGGCAGCCGGAGGGAGACGGGCGTGAGAGGTGGAAATCCCACGGCCTTCGTGTTCGTCCTGCGCCCAGGTCGGGTGCGCTTGCAGTAGGGGGTTACAAGCGTCCACGCGGGAGGGAGCGAGCGGCCTCACACGAGCGTCGTCCCGTCCTTTCCCCGCGTGGCCAACCCTCTGTAAGAGGGCCCTAGTCCTTCCTTTTATAGGCGCAAGGAGAGGATCCAGGTGTACAATGGGGGGTGTAGCAGTGTGCTAACGTGTCTAGCGGAGGAGAGCTAGCGCCCTAAGTACATGCCATCGTGGCAGCCAGAGAGGTTTTGGCACCCGGTTCGTGTGGTGTCGTGGCCGTCGGAGGAGCGCTGGAGCCTGGCGGAAGGATAGCTGTCGGGGCTGTCGAGTCCTTGCTGACGTCCTCTTGCTTCCGTAAGGGGGCTGAGAGCCGCTGTCGTCATAGAGCGTGCGGGGCGCCATCATTACTTGTCTGGCGGAGCGAGCCAGATGGGACACCAGTCTTGTTCCCCGTAGCCTGAGTCAGCTTGGGGTAGGGTAATGATGGCGCCTCCTGTTAACGTGGTCGGTCCATGCCCTGGGTTGGGCGATGTGGAGGCTCCTCCGAGGTCGAGGTCGAGTCTGTCTTCCGAGGCCAAGGTTGAGTCCAAGCCCCTGGGTCGGGCGAGGTGGAGACCGTCGACTGAGGCCAGGGCTGAGTCCGAGCCCTGGGGTCGGGCGAAGCGGAGTTCGTCGTCTTCTGGGGCTGAGCCCGAGTCCAAGCCCTGGGGTCGGGCGAAGCAGAGTTCGTCGTCTTCTGGGGCTGAGCCCGAGTCCGAGCCCTGGGGTCGGGGGAAGCGGAGTTCGTCGTCTTCTGGGGCTGAGCTCGAGTCCGAGCCCTAGGGTCGGGCGAAGCGGAGTTCGTCGTCTTTTGGGCCTGAGCCCGAGTCCGAGCCCTGGGGTCGGGCGAAGCGGAGTTCATCGTCTTCTAGGGCTGAGCCCGAGTCCGAGCCCTGGGGTCGGGCGAAGCGGAGTTCGTCGTCTTCCGGGGCTGAGCCCGAGTCCAAGCCCAGGGGTCAGGCGAAGCGGAGTTTCCTATGGCGCCTGAGGCCGGGCCTGGCTGCTGTCAGCCTCACTCTGTCGAGTGGCTCAGCAGTCGGTGCAACGCAGGCGGCGCTGTCCTCTTGTCAGACCGGTCAGTGGAGCGGCGAAGTGACTGCGGTCACTTCGGCTTTGTCGACTGGAGGGCGCGCATCAGGATAAAGGTGTCAGGCCACCTTTGCATTAAATGCCTCTGCGATTTGGTCGGTTGGCGTGGCGATTTGGCCAAGGTTGCTTCTTGGTGAAGACTGGGCCTCGGGCGAGCCGAAAGTATGTCCGTTGCTGGAGGGGGGCCTCGGGCGAGACGTAGATCCTCCGGGGTCGGCTGCCCTTGCCCGAGGCTGGACTCGGGCGAGGCGTGATCGAGTCCCTCGAATGGACCGATCCTTGACTTAGTCGCACCCATCAGGCCTTTGCAGCTTTGTGTTGATGGGGGTTACCAGCTGAGAATTAGGAGTCTTAAGGGTACCCCTAATTATGGTCCCCGACAGTAGCCCCCGAGCCTCGAAGGGAGTGTTAATACTCGCTTGGAGGCTTTTGTCGCACTTTTTTGCAAGGGGACCAGCCTTTCTCGGCTGTGTTTTGTTCCGGTGGGTGCACACGAGCGCACCCGCCGGGTGTAGCCCCCGAGGCCTCGGAGGAGTGGTTTGACTCCTCCGAGGTCTTAATGGCTCGCGCAATGCTTCGGCTGGTCTGGTCGTTCCCTCATGCGAGCTGGCCGTAGCCCGGGTGCACGGTCGGGTCCCAAGTTCTCGGGCTGGTATGTTGATGCAGCCCCCGAGCCTCTGCACAGGGCGAGAGGACGGTCAAGGACAGACTCGACTTTTTTACATACGCCCCTGCGTTGCCTTTCCGCAAGGAGGAGGGGGGGAAAGCGCCATGTTGCCCTCAGAGGGCGCCGAACATGGTGTCTCCGGTGAGCTGCTGGCGGGTAATCCGAGTGGACGCCCGTGCCCCATTTGTTAGGGGTCGGCTAGAGGCCCGGAGGCGCGCTCAAAAGTACCTGCGGGTGATCTGCCGGACCCGGTCCCCTTTCGACGGGGTCCGAGGGCTCGATGCCTCCCTCTGATGGGATTCCGTTACAAGATCGTTCCCGCTGGTCTCAGAAATGTCCTAGGGTACCTCGAGAGCGTAGCCCGAGCCTTTGTTATGTATCGAACGTACCCAGGGTCATCCCTCGCTCTGTGTCTGAGGCGGCTGTGAACCCTTCGAGGGCCAGCCTACGAACCCCTGATCAGTAGTGGGCGCGGAGCCCGAGTGGCCTAAGGCGACCGTTGAACCCTTCCGAGGGGTCGGCCTTCGAACCTCTGACCAGTAGTGGGTGCGGAGCCCACACGCTCTGAGGCGGCTGTTAAACCCCTCCGATGGGCCAACCTTTGAACCTCTGATCAGTAGGGAGGCTCGGGGCCTGTTTCCTTCACGGAGAAGGATCCTTTTCGGGGTATCCCCTTTCCCGGTCCCTGTTGTAAGAGAGAGAAAGAGGAAAAGGATACGAAATTGAATGACGTGGTGTACCTTTTTTGACGCGGTCATTATGGCGAAGGCGAAGCGTCGCTTGCTTCCCCTGCCAGAGGCGCCGCCTGTCCCGTCGTGGAGTTAATGCGACGGGGCGAGTGGTTCGCGAGGCGGCCGTTGCGTGTGCGCGAGCCGTTCGAGGAACGGAACACGGGCGTGCCGTCTTCACGCCGTGAGAGAGGGTTCTCTCGCTGTCCCACGAGGTGACGTGAGCTTGGCCGACGATGTGACCGCTGCTCCTGCCCACCTGCCACCACCATTACTGCCGGCCCATTCTTGGCCGTATTGACCGTTGCGCCTGGCTGGCACTGTTGGGTCGTACGCAGGGTTGCCTCGAGTCGCGGTACTGGTTCCGCAGTCGAGGAGGCGTGGCAGTGGTGCGAGTGGCGGTGCAGTTGCTCGCACGTAGCAACCGGCGCGCCGGTTGCATGACGCGTGGGCCTGGGCCTCCATGCTGGGTGCGTTGGAAGTCGGAGAGGCGCGCCCACTTGGCGCGGTTGCATGCCGCCTGCACGGCTGTCCGCCCTTTCATCCGCTGGTCTGGGCGAAAGTGGAGGGACGCTTGTAACCGCTGGGCGGTTGCATGCACCGCGCGCGGCGGTTTGGCTTCTTCTGCCCTGGGCCAGTTTGCATGACGCGTGGGACCCAGCCCCCGCGCCATAGGGGGAGGACCTTGGAGCGTGTTGGAGAAGACTCAGCCCACGACGGCTGGGGACGCAAGTAGGGAGAGTCGCCTTTAAAAGGAGGGTGACCCCCTTAAAAGGCGACCATGTCTTCGCGCTCCCTTATGCACCGTGTCTTTCCACCTTCCGAGCCCCCAGATGGGGAACACCCGCAATCCTTCCGCCTTGTCGTTGGAGGAATGCAACTTCGTGGAAGTTGGTACCTTTCAGCCATTGTTCGGCTTCAAGGATTTTCATCAGTCAGCCCGGCTGCATCCCCTCGCCGGTGGTCACCCAAGACGGTGACCACCAGCCTCCGGGTGGGGAGAAGCAAGCCAGGCTGCAATCTTGGTCCCGCCCTCAGCTTCAAGGATGTTCATCATCCTCGCTGGGGCGGAGGCCGGGCTAAGCCGGAGCTCTACCTCCCGCGCGGGTTCGTGGGTCAGCCTCTCCTTCAGCATTCGAGGGAGAGGGCGCTCACTGGCCCTGCGAGAGGGGCGGACTTCGACAATGCGGGGCTGGTCGACGGCGGGCGTCGTCAGCTTCAGCGCGTTGGGCTCGCCGGCTTGGCTCCCGGTGCCCCCTCCCGCCGCGAGGGCGGTTGTCGTGCCGCGCGCACGGGAGGACCGCCCAAGACGTCGCGTGCTGCTAGGGCGGCGTTCGTGTTCTGGGGCTGTCCTGCCTTTGCACCAGTACGACACCTCCGCGCGGAGGTCGGTGCTCCACTCGTCCGGGAGGATCTGAGTGGGGATCTACCGAGGGGCTGACGGCCCCTGTCGTCGGTGCCGAGGCAAAGGCGGCTCGAGAAGTCCCCGTCGCCGACGGGATCACCGCCACCATCCGCGCTTCGGGCCTCCGGCTCTTTGTACTTGTCCTCGCCCCTCGAGCGTCGGCGTGGGCGAGGGCAAGGTTGCAGCGGCATCCGCCCTGAGGCCATCGCTGCTGCAGTTCGGCCACCCGTAGCGGGGGTCATTGTTGCTGCTGCTGGAGCGGGCGACGGTGAGCCGTCCGTCGGCCTTCTGTTGCTCCGCAGGCCCCCCCAATCGTGTGGGGTTGTTCGTGCCTGCGGAGGTGGAACCGGAGTTCCATTTGTAATGGCACCTTGAATGCCGGTCTTTTTGTTCATTGTGGCTGTCGAGGCCTGAACATGTGTGTATTTTTAGCGCGGAGCCGTGTTTTTTCCTCATTTTCGAGCACTAAGACTCGCCTGTTGGTTATCTGAACCGCTTCACCAAGCGTGAGTCGCCCCGTGCAAAGGTGACGAGTGAGGTATCCATATCCCGGAGGCGTAGGAGTCCCTCGGCTCGGTCGGCCTTGCTGTCCGAGGCTTCTCTTGCTTAGTTAAAGGAACCCCTCGACCGCTCTTCGATGAGCCGAAGCCAGGGGTAGCGGTGTCAGCACAGACAGAGGCAGAGTTGGCTCGAAAAGAAGACTTGGTCGGCCAGAGCCTGGCTGGGTCGTCCACTGGCGGGACCGACGCCAGAATTGAGTTGTCGAGGCCTCGGGCCGGGCTAATGTCTTCGGGGGACAGCTGGCCGAGGCCTCGGGGTGACCGACCGAGCTGTCTGCTCGAGCCGGATTCCTGGAGAAGACCCTGGCGGCGATGGCCTGGGTGTGGTGCTGATGTCGTCCCTCAGAGTGGAGATCCTCCGACCGCATCGCCGTCCGAGGCTAGGTCGGACCTCGCCGAAGGTGTAGTTGACGCCGAGGGTGCTGCTGCTCCCTTCAACTGTCAAGATCCGAGCCTACAGGATCGGATTATCTTGTAGCGTGTGTTTTCTGCGGCCGCCGAGGCCCAAACACACCATCGTCGTGTTGTAAAGCTGCGCTTCTTTTCCTCTTGTTTCGAGTATCTGGACTTTTTTGTCGGTAACAGAACTGTCTGTGCGAGCGAGAGTTGCTTTTCACGGAAGGCGATGAGTGAGGTATCCGTATCCCGGAGGCGTAGGAATCCCTCGGCTCGGTCGGCCTTGCCGCTTACGCGCACTCTTGCCCGTCCATAGGGTTCTGTCACCGACGTAGTCGAGAAGGCACGAAGAATCGCTTCGGCCGAGGAGCTTTCGAGCGTGAAGACTTGTTCGGTCCGCGGAATCACTTATCCGAACGCGAGTTACTTATCGCAGAAGGTGATGAGTGAGGTATCCGTATCCCGGAGGCGTAGGAGTCCCTCGGCTCGGTCAGCCTTGGCTGCTTACGTGTACTCCGTCGTTTTCAGGATCCACTTTCGAAGCCCTCGGGCGTCTTGTCGTAGCCGAAGCACCAGGTCGCCCACCTAGAGGTCTCGGGACCAAACCCCTCGGGCGTGGTAGCGTCGCAGGGACTGCTGGTACCGTGCCGAGTGTAGTAAGGCCATGTCCCGAGCCTCTTCCAGCTGGTCCAGTGAGTCTTCTCGATTAGCTTGGTTGCTTTGGTCGGCATAGGCCCTCGTCCTCGGGGAACCGTATTCTAAGTCTGTGGGCAAGATGGCCTCGGCCCCATAGACTAGAAAGAACGGCGTGAAGCCCGTGGCTCAGCTCGGCGTTGTCCTCAGACTCCAGACCACCGAGGGGAGTTCCTTCATCCATCGCTTGCCGAACTTGTTGAGGTTGTTGTAGATCCGAGGCTTGAGTCCTTGTAGAATCATGCCGTTGGCATGCTCTACTTGCCCATTCGTCATGGGGTGAGCCACGGCGGCCAAGTCCACCCGGATGTGGTGATCCTCGCAGAAGTCCAGGAACTTTCTGCCGGTGAACTGGGTGCCGTTGTCGGTGATGATGGAGTTCGGGACCCCAAAGCGATGGATGATGTTGGTGAAGAATGCCACCGCTTGTTCGGACCTGATGCTGTTTAGGGGTCGGACCTCGATCCACTTGGAGAATTTGTCGATGGCGACCAACAGGTGCGTGTAGCCCCCGGGTGCCTTCTGCAAGGGGCCGACGAGGTCCAGACCCCACACAGCAAAAGGCCAGGTGATGGGTATCGTCTGCAGGGCCTGAGCGGGCAGGTGGGTCTGCCTTGCGTAGAACTGACACCCTTCGCAGGTGCGGACAATTCTAGTGGCGTCGGCCACCACCGTCGGCCAGTAGAAACCTTGTCGGAAGGCGTTTCCAACAAGGGCTCGAGGTGCTGCGTGATGGCTGCAAGCCCCCGAGTGTATCTCTTGTAGGAGCTCCTGGCCTTCGGCGATGGAAATGCATCGTTGGAGGATGCCTGAGGGGCTGCGGTGGTAGAGTTCCTTCCCATCCCCCAGCAAGACAAATGACTTGGCGCGCCGCGCCAACCGCCGAGCTTCGGCTCGGTCGAGGGGTAGCTCTCCTCGGTGGAGATATTGCAGGTACGGGGTCTGCCAGTTTCGATTAGGCGTGACCCCGCTTCGCTCCTCCTCGATGCGCAGTGCCTCACCCTCGGGGGCCGAGGGTACCTCGGGCTGAGCTGAGGGTGCCTCGGGTTGAGCCGAGGGTGCCTCGGGCCGAGCCGAGGGTACCTCGGACTGAGCCGAGGGTGCCTCAGGCTCGGTCGAGGCCTTCTCGGGCTCGGGCGTGTCGTCGGTCTTGACGGAGGGTTGATGCAGGTCTCGGGAGAAGACGTCCGGGGGAACCGTTGTTCGCCCCGAGGCTATTTTAGCCAGCTCGTCCGCAGTCTCGTTGTAGTGTCGGGCGATGTGGTTGAGCTCGAGCCCGTAGAACTTGTCTTCCAGGCGCCGAACCTCATCGCAGTAGGCTTCCATCTTCGGGTCGCGGCAGTGGGAGTTCTTCATGACTTGGTCGATGACGAGTTGCGAGTCACCGCGAGCGTCGAGGCGTCGGACCCCTAGCTCGATGGCGATGCGCAACCCGTTGACCAGAGCCTCGTACTCAGCCACATTGTTGGACGCCGGGAAATGGAGGCGTAGCACATAGCGTAGGTGCTTTCCGAGGGGCGAGATGAAGAGCAGGTCTGCGCCTGCTCCCGTCTTCATCAGCGACCCATCGAAGAACATGGTCTAGAGTTCCGGTTGGATCGGAGCTGTTGGGAGCTGGGTGTCGACCCATTCAGCCATGAAGTCCGCCAAGACCTGGGACTTGATGGCCTTCCGAGGGGCGAACAAGATCGTTTCGCCCATGATTTCCACCGCCCACTTTGCAATTCTACCCGAGGCCTCTCGGCACTGGATGATCTCCCCCAGGGGGAAGGAGGACACCACAGTTACCGGATGAGACTCGAAGTAGTGTCGCAACTTCCGCCACGTCAGGATCACCGCGTACAGCAGCTTCTGAATTTGTGGGTAGCGGATCTTGGTCTCGGACAGTACCTCGCTGATGAAGTAGACTGGCCTCTGGACGGGCAATGTATACCCCTCTTCTCGTCTCTCAACCACAATCGCAGCGCTAACCACCTGAGTGGTCACGGCGATGTAGATCAAGAGGGCTTCTCCGGCAGCGGGAGGCACCAAGATGGGCGCGTTCGTGAGGAGCGCCTTCAGGTTCCCGAGGGCTTCCTCGGCCTCAGGGGTCCAAGTGAAGCACTCGGCCTTCCTTAAGAGGCGGTACAGAGGCAGGCCTCTTTCGCCGAGGCGCGAGATGAAGCGGCTCAGAGCCGCAAGGCATCCTGTGACTCTCTGTACGCCTTTCAAGTCCTTGATGGGCCCCATGCTGGTGACGGCCGCGATCTTCTCCGGGTTGGCCTCGATGCCCCGCTCGAAGACGATGAACCCCAAGAGCATGCCTCGGGGAACCCCGAAGACACACTTCTCGGGATTAAGCTTCACGCCTTTCGCCTTGAGACATTGGAATGTCACTTCAAGGTCGGAAAGGAGGTCGGAGGCTTTCCTCGTCTTGACTATGATGTCATCGACGTAGGCCTCGACCGTCTGGCCAATGTGTTCGCCGAACACATGGTTCATGCACCGTTGGTACGTCGCACCCGCATTCCTCAAGCCGAACGACATGGTGACATAGCAGTACATGCCGAAGGGTGTGATGAAAGAAGTCGCGAGCTGGTCGGACTCTTTCATCCTGATTTGGTGATACCCTGAGTAGGCATCGAGGAAAGACAGGGTTTCGCACCCAGCAGTGGAATCCACGATTTGGTCGATGCGAGGCAGAGGGTAGGGAACCTTCGGACATGCTTTGTTTAGACCAGTGTAGTCTACACACATCCGCCATTTCCCTCCTTTCTTTCT
Organism: Zea mays; assembly: GCF_902167145.1. Classification (NCBI taxonomy): domain Eukaryota; kingdom Viridiplantae; phylum Streptophyta; class Magnoliopsida; order Poales; family Poaceae; genus Zea; species Zea mays. Next base: position 129,381,315 of record NC_050104.1, read on the forward strand.
CACAAGCACAGGGTTGGCAAGCCATTCGGGATGGAATACCTCTTTGATGAACCCTGTCGCCATTAGCTTGTGGATCTCCTCGCCTATGGCTCTGCGCTTTTCTTTGTCGAATCGGCGCAGAGGCTGCTTCACGGGTCGGGCTCCAGCTCGGATATCCAGCGAGTGCTCGGCGACATCCCTCGGTATGCCGGGCATGTCCGAGGGACTCCACGCGAAAACGTCGGCGTTCGCACGGAGAAAGTCGACGAGCACTGCTTCCTATTTGGGATCAAGCTCGGAGCCGATCCGGATCTGCTTGGAGGCGTCGCTGCTGGGGTCGAGGGGGACGGACTTAACCGTCTCCGCTGGCTCGAAGTTGCCGGCGTGGCGCTTCACGTCTGGCACCTCTTTAGAGAGGCTCTCCAGGTCGGCGATGAGGGCCTCGGATTCGGCGAGGGCCTCGGCGTACTCCACGCACTCCACGTCGCATTCGAACGCGTGTCGGTACGTAGGGCCGACGGTGATGACCCCGTTGGGGCCCGGCATCTTGAGCTTGAGGTAGGTGTAGTTGGGGACGGCCATGAACTTCGCGTAGCATGGCCTCCCCAGTACTGCGTGGTAGGTTCCTCGGAACCCGACCACCTCGAACGTGAGGGTCTCCCTTTGGAAGTTGGTGGGTGTCCCAAAGCAGACGGCAAGATCGAGTTGTCCGAGGGGCTGGACGCGCTTCCCGGGAATGATCCCGTGGAAAGGCGCAACGCCTGCCCGGACCGAGGACAGATCAACACGCAGGAGCCCGAGGGTCTCGACGTAGATGATGTTGAGGCCGCTGCCTCCGTCCATGAGGACTTTGGTGAGCCTGACGTCGCCGATGACGGGGTCGACAACGAGCGGGTATTTCCCCGGGCTCGGCACGCGGTCGGTGTGGTCGGCTTGGTCGAAGGTGATGGGCTTGTCAGACCAGTCTAGGTAGACTGGCGCCGCCACCTTTACCGAACAGACCTCCCGACGCTCTTGCTTGCGGTGTCGAGCCGAGGCGTTCGCCGCTTGCCCACCGTAGATCATGAAGCAATCGCGGACCTCGGGGAACTCTCCTGCCAGGTGGTCTTCCTTCTTATCATCGTCGCGAGCCCTGCCACCCTCCGCGGGTGGCCCGGCCTTGTGAAAGTGGCGCCGAAGCATGACGCACTCCTCAAGGGTGTGCTTGACGGGCCCCTGATGATAGGGGCACGGCTCCTTGAGCATCTTGTCGAAGAGGTTGGCACCTCCGGGGGGTTTCCGAGGGTTCTTGTACTCGGCGGCGGCGACAAGGTCCGCATCGGTGGCGTAGCGTTTCGCTTGCGACTTCTTCTTGCCTTTCTTCTTGGCGCCGCGCTGAGTTGATGCCTCGTGGGCATCTTCCGGTGGGCAGCCCTGGGGCTGCTTGTCCTTCCGGAAGATAGCCTCAACCGCCTCCTGGCCAGAGGCGAACTTGGTGGCGATGTCCATCAGCTCGCTCACCCTGGTGGGGGTCTTGCGACCCAGCTTGCTCACTAGGTCGCGGCAGGTGGTGCCGGCGAGGAACGCGCCGATGACATCTGAATCGGTGATGTTGGGCAGCTCGGTGCGTTGCTTCGAGAATCGCCGGATGTAGTCCCGGAGAGACTCTCCCGGCTGCTGTCGGCAGCTTCGGAGGTCCCAGGAGTTTCCAGGGCGCACGTACGTGCCCTGGAAATTGCCGGCGAAGGCTTGGACCAGGTCATCCCAGTTGGAGATCTGCCCCGGAGGCAGGTGCTCCAACCAGGCGCGAGCGGTGTCGGAGAGGAACAGGGGGAGGTTGCGGATGATGAGGTTGTCATCGTCCGTTCCACCCAGTTGGTAGGCCAGCCGGTAGTCCGCGAGCCACAGTTCCGGTCTCGTCTCCCCCGAGTACTTTGTGATAGTAGTCGGGGTTCGGAACCGGGTCGGGAACAACGCCCGTCGTATGGCGCGGCTGAAAGCCTGCGGACCGGGTGGTTCGGGCGAGGGACTCTGATCCTCCCCGCTATCGTAGCGTCCCCCATGCTTGGGTGGTAGCCTCGGCGCACCCTCTCGTCGAGGTGGGCCCGACGGTTGAGGTGATGGTGCTTGTTGCCGAGGCGACCCAAGGCCGCAGGCGCTGTGTTGCGCGTGCGCCCGGTGTGGATCGAGGCTTCCCGCATGAATCGGGAAGTCGCGGCGCGATGTTCCGAGGGGTACCCCTGCCTTCGGGAGGCGGAGCTTTCGGCCCATCGGACCGCGGCGCCCTCCAGGAGATTCTTGAGCTCTCCTTGGATTCGCCGCCCCTCGGTGGTTGATGGCTCCGGCATCACGCGGAGGAGCATTGCCGCTGCAGCCAGGTTCTGGTCGACCCCACTGGAAGCGGGTGGCGGCCTCACCCTGACATCGTCGGCGATGCGGTGCTGGAAACCCTGGGGTAGATGATGCACTTCCCCGGCCGGAGGTTGGCCCGCCCATTCCTGCCCGACGTCCCGGCGGATCGGCTCAAGTGCTCTTGCTCCCTCGTCGAGCCTGGCCGGCACCCCGCGGATTTGCTCGAGCTGTGGGTCATGACCCCCCGCCGGAACGGGGACCACAGCTAGCTCCCGTAGGATGTCAACGCGAGGCACAGGCCTAGGGAGATCACCGTTCTCCGGCATACCAAGATGGTTGCCTTCGGAGGGACCCCCTAGATCGACGTGGAAACATTCACGACTTGGGCCGCAGTCCTCGTCGCCGAGGCTGCGGCTACCGTCAGAACAGTCGGAAAGGCATTAGTCGCATGCGATCATGAAGTCCCACATGGCACTGGGGTTACCAAGTCTGGAGAAATCCCAACAGAAGTCGGGCGCGTCGTCTTCCTCGGACCCCGAAGCCCGTAGGTCGAGAAGTCTGTCAGCCGGTCCCAGGGTGACCGCATACGATACCCCAGAGGGCTTGGACTCGCCTCTACGAGAGCGTCCACCAAAGCGAAGTCGCTTGGCGGGTCGAGGCTGAATCCAAAAGGTGTGAGATGGGAATCGGTTGGTACCTCTTGGTCGACGGGCGGTGACGAAGTCACGTAAGGGACTGACTGCACCACCGTCTCTGGTACGAGGGTGACGCCCAGCAAGTCCTTCGCGAGTGTGCTGGCGTCGTCCGTTCGCTTGGGATTGGCGTGTTGCGGGGAGACAGTGCTCGTCTTCGTCTCAGACGCGGGGTCAATGCCCCGACCTGCCCCACGTCGGGGCGCCGGCGCCGTCGACTCGCTCGACAGCCGACGAGGGGACGGGGTGAGTTTGAACGTTGTTCTTCCACCATGCGGGGAAGACGTCATCGATTCCGCCGCCGGTGGGCGGGCTATCGGCCGCCATTGTCGCTGTCGCACGGCGGGGGAAGGAGTATCATGTCGTAGCTGCCATTGAGGGACATGAACTCAAGACTCCCGAAACAGAGCACCGTCCCGGGTTGGAAAGGTTGCTGGAGACTGCCCATCTGGAGCTTGACGGGAAGCTGTTCGTCAACACGCAGCAGGCCCCTACCTGGCGCGCCAACTGTCGGTGTTTCGAGACCGGGGGGTCCCTGGACCGACGAGTAAATTGTCGCCGCGTGCCCCAGCCCAGATGGGTCGGCGCGAGACGAAGCGCGAAGGGGGAGGCAGTCGGAGGGAGACGAGCGTGAGAGGTGGAAATCCCGCGGCCTTCGTGTTCGTCCCGCGCCCAGGTCGGGTGCGCTTGCAGTAGGGGGTTACAAGCGTCCACGCGGGAGGGAGCGAGCAGCCTCACGTGAGCGCCGTCCCGTCCTTTCCCCGCGCGGCCAACCCTCTGTAAGAGGGCCCTGGTCCTTCCTTTTATAGGCGCAAGGAGAGGATCCAGGTGTACAATGGGGGGTGTAGCAGTGTGCTAACGTGTCTAGCGGAGGAGAGCTAGCGCCCTAAGTACATGCCATCGTGGCAGCCAGAGAGGTTTTGGCACCCGGTCCGTGTGGTGTCGTGGCCGTCGGAGGAGCGCTGGAGCCTGGCAGAAGGAGAGCTGTCGGGGCTATCGAGTCCTTGCTGACGTCCTCTTGCTTCCGTAAGGGGGCTGAGAGCCGCCGTCGTCATAGAGTGTGCGGGGCGCCATCATTACTTGTCTGGCGGAGCGAGCCAGATGGGACACCGGTCTTGTTCCCCGTAGCCTGAGTCAGCTTGGGGTAGGGTAATGATGGCGCCTCCTGTTGACGTGGTCGGTCCGTGCCATGGGTTGGGCGATGTGGAGGCTCCTCCGACGTCGAGGTCGAGTCTGTCTTCCGAGGCCGAGGTCGAGTCCGAGCCCCTGGGTCGGGCGAGGCGGAGACCGTCGGCTGAGGCCAGGGCTGAGTCCGAGCCCTGGGGTCGGGCGAAGCGGAGTTCGTCGTCTTCCGGGGCTGAGCCCGAGTCCGAGCCCTGGGGTTGGGCGAAGCGGAGTTCGTCATCTTCTGGGGCTGAGCCCGAGTCCGAGCCCTGGGGTCGGGCGAAGCGGAGTTCATCGTCTTCTGGGGCTGAGCCCGAGTCCGAGCCCTGGGGTCGGGCGAAGCGGAGTTCGTCGTCTTCTGGGGCTGAGCCCGAGTCCGAGCCCTGGGGTCGGGCGAAGCGGAGTTCGTCAAATTCTGGGACTGAGCCCGAGTCCGAGCCCTGGGGTCAGGCGAAGCGGAGTTCGTCGTCTTCCGGGGCTGAGCCCGAGTCTGAGCCCTGGGGTCGGGCGAAGCGGAGTTTCCTATGGCGCCTGAGGCTGGGCCTGGCTGCTGTCAGCCTCACTCTGTCGAGTGGCTCAGCAGTCGGTGCGGCGAAGGTGGCGCTGTCCTCTTGTCAGACCGGTCAGTGGAGCGGCGAAGTGACTGCGGTCACTTCGGCTCTGTCGACTGGAGGGCGCGCGTCAGGATAAAGGTGTCAGGCCACCTTTGCATTAAATGCCCCTGCGATTTGGTCGGTTGGCGTGGCGATTTGGCCAAGGTTGCTTCTTGGTGAAGACTGGGCCTCGGGGGAGCCGAAAGTATGTCCGTTGCTGGAGGGGGGCCTCAGGCGAGACGTAGATCCTCCGGGGTCGGCTGCCCTTGCCCGAGGCTGGGCTCGGGCGAGGCGTGATCGAGTCCCTCGAATGGACCGATCCTTGACTTAGTCGCACCCATCAGGCCTTTGCAGCTTTGTGCTGATGGAGGTTACCAGCTGAGAATTAGGAGTCTTGAGGGTACCCCTAATTATGGTCCCCGACAATAATCTTTGCTCAAACGAGCAGGTAATACAAACTTTCTTGTGGTCTTCCACAAGATTTGGAGACTCACAAGAGACACCTAGTCGTCTAGGAGCTAGAAGCTCCAAGAGTAATGAATCCACAAAGAACTCGATGTAGTACCAAAGCTCGAATGAAGAAGAGCAAGAGAGATTTGGAGATGAAGCATAAAAACTGCAGCTCTCAAACTCACTCAAAGATTTCTCTCCAAAGATTTGAAATGGGAGAGGCAAGAGGTGTGTGTGAGAGAGTGGGAGGTGTTTCTCAGGTTAGGAATGGAGTCCAAGTCGTGCTCTTCTATGGAGGAGAGAGGTGGGAGTGAGTATATATAGGTGGGGCTCGAAAACTAGCCGTTTTTTACTTTTCTGCCCAAAAACCAGTTGAACATGTCCCAAAACCGGTTGAACCGGTTGGCTGACACAGCAGACTGGCAGAAAAAAGTGAACAGTGCAAAAACCGGTTGAACCTGTTTTAAAACCGGTTGAACCTGTTTCCACCAGACAAAAACCGGTTGAGTGTCCGGTTGAGTGTCCGGCTGAACCAGTATTTTCCAAAAAGGTGAACAGTGCAAAAACCGGTTGAACCTGTTTTTCCAAAAAGCAATTTTGGCCAAGATAGACTTAAAAAGGTTGTACTACATACTTTCACTAAGGATTAACAAGGGTAAAATGGAAGTTTTAGATCAAGGATTTTGAGCTTTAGTACCAGCACCAACCTTCTTTATGGATCCCCCTTGATAGTACGACGATTCCTATACTCAAGTTAAATAAAATATAATTAAGTAAACTCCTTGAGTCGTTGGTGTCTCAAGTGTGATTTCTCCATGATGTTGCTTCATAAGGATCACAAACATCTTTGTCTCACCTTTTGAAGCAAACACAAATCGAGCCTGTGACTTGTGCCATTTCACCATATATGAGTTCAAATCATGGCTTCAAGTCACCTTACTGATGCATCAACATGTTGTAACTCTTCATAGCTGATTAGTTCATTGACTTAGTGCAAGTACTCTCTTCTTCACCTTAGCCATGGTACCTCGGTCTACAAGCCGTCGCTTGGCCTTCACCTTCGCTTAGTTCCTCGAAGCCCTTTCCTTGCTATCTTCACCCTATCAAGCCATTCTTGAGTCACATCCTATTGAGCATCCATTGAGAGAATCATTTCTTCAATATTGTGAACCTTGCTTGAATGCCATCTAGATATAACTGCTAAGATCAATCAAGCTCCAGTTTGATTCTCATATATTCATATATGGACTAATAGTAATATGGTCAAGCCAATTCACGGTTCCTCATATCTTATTTACTTTGGCTTGACCAATCCTCTTAATCACCTCAACCTCTATTATGATCATATTTATGCATAGTGATTTCTCAGGTCTTGTCCATATATTCAAACCAATATAGAGACCATATTATATCCATTTGCATTGTCTCACTGGTTATTTGACCTTGTGTTGAACCTTGTTCACTGATCATTATACACTATTCAAGTATGTTCATCATACTGAATTTCCTGTTCAACACTTAGCAAACTTGTTAGACCTTTAAATGTGTTGTTATCCAAATCACCAAAACTCACAAAAGGGATGACTGCACTTTCAGGTACTGAGCCCCGACATGTGGGCCCAGGAACATAACAGATGTAGTACTTGGAGCTACTTAATGTTCGCTGTTGGAGCAATCTTCTTGCGCCCTGACATCCGAGATCTGCGTAGCATCGGCGTGCAGGGGAAGCTTCTCGTATAAGGGATGATGGACACAGTGCGCCGCGCAGCACGGGTGCACTGTTTGACAATGGACTGGACAGGCGCGCCGTCTGTAGGATGGCCCTGGCGCCACTTGCCAGCGGAGTGGACAGGACGCATTAAATGCTGAGGGGGCACATCGCCTGTCAGTAGGGTGGACAGGCGGCGCGTCCTCTCTGCAATAAATGCAGAGACCGCGCAACCTAGAGGCCTTACGTCAGGCTCCGCCCGCTGGCTTATGTCACGGGCAACAAGCCACGTGGCAGCACCGGGTCTCCGCCTGAGCGGGGAGTGCAAGCGCACAGGATAAGGCCTGGACACGTATCAGTACCGGACCCTTGCTTACGCCAGGTATCCTCTGTCCCGAGACCTCGTCGTGGCCCGGACCTTACTCGGAGGGATCTGGACCCCATCCAAAGGACCCGACATGCCTACTTGAGAGTCCTGGACCGTAATCGGGGGTCTAGGTTGTGCGTACAGGGGTCCGGTGCTTCCTCACGGAGGTCCGGTCCAACTGATACATCTTGGGATGTATCATCTTTTCTCGCCACGTGGTGCCCCTCGAGCCGTCCACGTGGTGGGGTCGGGTGCTGTTCACCGTGCGGCTAGAGATCGCCGTACGGGCATCATGTCTTTATACTGTAGTAAGGGGTACCCCTGATTCAGGGTACCGACAGAGTTGTTTTTTTCTTTTATATATTGGTATAATGGTATTATAAGGCCACATTTTAGGGGTTAGAGCGAGATTGCAGGTGAAGCAGACATGAGTATGGATTTTAAACCCATAACTTTTTATTTGTTGAATTTAACTATAAACCTGCACCCACGCACGTAGCATGAAGTAAATCCATACTCATTAGCATGCAAGTAACTTGTGTCTATTTCCACACTATGTATGAGTATTGGTTTGGGCTAGGTTCAAAAAAAGAAACATTTATTTGGATAGGGCATGTTTGGCATGGCTCTAGTTCCACTAAAAACAACTCTGATTCTAGATCATGTAAAGAGCAACTAAAAAAGGTGGAGTTTTGGTTGTTTTAGTAAAGTGTTTTGCTAGTGTTCGAGGATATAAATAACCTTGGATACTGACAATATATCTTCCAAGGTTGAATTGGCAAAAGAAAGCTCATAGTAGTCTCAACCAAAGGCGGATCCACAGTGTGGACAATGTGGGCCATGGCCCCACCTCAAATTTTATAATATTCATAATACCATAGAGGATTAAAGGGAGCAAGAGTCTTAGGTCTTTCGTCCATTCGTCGTCCATCCGCCCATTCGCTGTTCACCCGGGACGGGGAGTCACAGGTCTTCCGTTGGCCGCCGCCCCACACCCCACCGCCGACCGCGGCACCGCCCCACAGGCCACAGGTAAACCCCCTCCACTACAGGAAACGCCTAAATTTTCGTGGGCCAAAAACCCACGAAAATAAGCCTAAACCGACGAAAATAGCCACCGAAAATAAGTTCGACGAAAATAGGCGGGTATTTTCGTCGGTACCGACGAAACTAAACTATTTTCGTCGGCCTTGCTACAACCGACGAAAATAGTGCGTCGACCATTTATTTTCATCGGCCGGTTGTGGCCGACGAAAATACGCCAGACTATTTTCGACGAAAACTTACTCGAACGCCTCCTGTGTGCTGTCAATATTGCTATACATATATAGCATTAGCGTGTTCAAATCTGATGCTTCAATGTGACGTACACTCCCTTTTCCAACTGCTTTACCCGGATTCGCAAAAATTTGAAGGGTGCTTTGGGGTGATTCATTATCGACATGAAGTCGCACTGAAGGCGCAAACACATTGTTGGCTCGAGCGAAATACCTGGTTGAGAATTGAGATATCTCCTTAAGGGCAAAAGCCTCCGCAATACACCCTTCGACTCTAGCCTTGTTCCGAACAGACGCCCTGAGCTTTTTCAACGCCCTTTCTATAGGATACATCCACCTGAATTGCACTGGTCCGCCTACCAAAGCTTCCCAAGGCAAATGCACAATTAGATGTTGCATCACATTGAAGAATCCTGGCGGGAAAACCTTTTCAAATTTACAAATAAGAATTGGAATTTCTTTCTCAAATTTCTGCATCAACCTCTTCGATACCGTCTTTGCGCATACTTCCCTATAGAAGTAACTCAACTCTGCAAATATGCTCCAAAGCTCATCCTTAAAATAGCCTCGAAACATCACGGGCATCTGCCTCTCCATAATAATATGGTAGTCATGGCTTTTCAAACCGATCAATTTACCGGTCTTCAGATTGACTGCCCGTTTCAGATTTGCCGCATACCGATCTGGAAATTTCAGATTCTTCAACCACTTAAATATTTCTTTCCTTTCATCCGGCTTGAGGCAGTAATCAGCTCGCGGCCTACTTTCATGCCCTTTATCGCTTACTTTCAACTCGAGCATCGGCCTCTTACAAATTTCAGCCATGTCTTTTCTTGCCTTCATATTATCTTTCGTTTTATCAGTCACATCGAAACATGTGCTTATGATGCTTTCAGCAACGTTATGCTCTTGGTGCATCAAGTCTATGTTGTGCGGCATGATCAAGGCTTTTGCATACGGAAGCTCCCATATTGATGAAATATGGGTCCAGTTATGGTCCTCCCCGTAGCCTTGGAACCTATCATTTTCTCCTTGCTTCAGACAAGCATGCCATGCCATTATCTGCGATGCAGTTTGCCTCTTTGGTGGCCCATTTCTGATTTTGGCTCCACCTCTGAATGCAGTAAGCGAATTCCTAAAATCATGCTTGAATGGAGTCCAACGTCGATGAGCAACAAAGAATGACACTTTCCCACCATGCTTCAATCTGAATGCATCCGTATCATTCATACATATGGGACAGCACAACCGACCATGGACACACCATCCAGACCAATCTCCATACGCCAGCAGATCATGCACTGACCACAAATAAGCAGCGCGCATGGTAAACTCCTTATCAGTATGGCTGTCATAAGCCTTCACACCTCTCCACAATTGTTTCAGCTCTTCGATTAAAGGGCAAACAAACATATTCAGCTTTGGCCCTGGATGCTCGGGGCCTGGGATGACTAGTGCAAGGAACATGAACTCTTCTTTATTGACCAACTCAGGAGGAAGATTATATGGCACAATGAAGACAGGCCAACACGAGTAAGGGCTTGCACTGGTATTGAAAGGTGTGAATCCGTCCGTCGATAGACCAAGCCGTACACTCCTAGGGTCGTTTGCAAATTCAGGATCAAACTCGTCAAATGCCTTCCACGCATCACCGTCCGACGGATGGACCATTATGTCTGGATCAGTGACGAGACGTACACCATTCTTTGGCCACGTCATATGCAGAGCTATTTCCTTGTTGAGGAACAGCCTTGAAAGCCGAGGAATGATGGGCAACCGACGAAGTTGCTTAGCTGCGACCTTCGTAACTACCAATTCACCCTCATCATTTGTCACCTCGACATATCTAGAAGCTTCACAATGCTTACAACGGTCCAGCTTGTCATCCTCCTCAAAGAATAGCATGCAACTGTTGGGACACACGTCGATCTTCTCATATGTCATCCCAAGACCAGCCAACATCTTCTTTGCGAAGTACATATTCTTTGGCAACTTATGATTCTCCGGGAGAACCTCGCCCATAAGTTGGACGATGTCGTTGTAAGCACTGTTTGAAATGTTGTGCTTCGACTTTATCGCCATTAGTCTTGTGAGAGTCCCAAGAACTGACATCTGAGTGTGCTCGTGCAGTCTCTCTTCTCCCGCGGCGAGTAGCCGGAAGAATTCTTGAGCATCGCGTGGAAGCTGCCCCGGCTCCTCAGCGTTCATTTCAACCTCCCTACCAAGATCATGCAACATATCGTCCATCCTATCATGATCGTCATCAAGCTCCACCTCCGCGTCAACGTGTCTAATAGACTCTCCATGCCGGTACCATACAAGGTAGTTCGGCATAAACCCACTTTTGCAAAGGTGTTTCTCCATTTCTTCCTTCTTCTGAGGCCACTTGTTCTCGCAGCGATTGCAAGGACACTTCACTAGACGACCAGTTGCATCTTTGAAAGCGTGCTCAAGAAAAGCCTTTGTTACACCCATCCATTCATTCGAATGTGCCCCATCCTTTCTCCACCCATCATACATCACCCTCCGATCACCGTCCATTTTAAAGGCTAAACAAAAGTCAAAGAACATCAACGATCGTCCGTGGCTTAATTAGGTGAACTCCCTATTAGGTAAAGGCCCTAAACCCACCCAAGAGTGTAGGCTGATGCTTGTGATTTATGACGTGTAGCCTACGATTGTCGCTAAATTTCGGCAGCATAACCCCGCTGCTCTCCAAGCACACGCCTAAACATGGTGTGTTGGAGAACAACTGGGTTACACAACCGAAATTCCGCGTCAATCGTAAGGCACATGTCACAAATCACAAGCATCGGCTTACACTCTCAGGTTGTCCAAAATACGTGGACAATTCCGGAACGGCGAACCTCACAAGCCAATGTGACGTTCGCCGTTCCCGAACGGGTGACGCATACGGTTCGCTACGGTTAACGATTAAAACTGAGAATAATGTATACCTGAGAAATTACGAAAACAATGTATACCTGAGAATAATGTACGAGTCTAGCTAACGGTGGAGAAGGTCAAGTCGGAAGAACACCTATGTACAAAAAATATTATTGTCAGTAAAAAATTCGGCAGCACCTCCCCTATAAACTGATGTTTCTAAAACCTGCAAATAAACGACAACACGATGGTTGCCAATACAGAAAACTACACGATAGCTACATAATAAACAATATGCTGACCAGTATATGCTAAACAATATGCTACAAGTATATGCTAACTATATACTCACTAACTTTCCTACCAATATATGCTAAACAATATGCTACAAGTATATGCTAACTATATACTCACTAACTTTCCTACAAGTATATGCTAACTATATACTCACTAACTATATACTCACTTTACCATGTGCTAAGTAACTAAAAAAATTTAAAATTTTACCTGTCGGACTAGGAGGCGAGGCAGAGCTCGGTGCGGTGGAGAGAGCCGGTGCCCGAGGCTCTCGGACCGAGGGCGGTGGTGGGGGCGAGGCTGCCGCGCAGTGGGTGCCCCTTCGAGAGGCGAGGGCGCGAGGCGAGGGCGGCGCGGCGAGCGCGAGGCGAGGGCGCGAGGCGAGGGCGGCGCGGCGGGCGCGCAGCGGCACGGCGGGCGCGAGGCGGGCGCGCTGCGGCTCGGCGGGCGCGAGCCGGCGACGCAGCGGCCTCATTTTCGTCGTATTTTCGTCGGCCGGAAGAAGACCGACGAAAATACATGACTTATGTTCGTCGGCCTGGCGTGGACCGACGAAAATAAACCTCATTTTCGTCGGTCTCGGGGCCCACGAAAATGTCGTTCCTATTTTCGTGGGCAGGCCGACGAAAATAGGTACGGGCCCACGAAAATAAGGTGTATTTTCGTCGGCTCCGTAGGCCGACGAAAATAACTATTTATTTTCGTGGGCCGACCAACGAAAATATCTAGGCCCACGAAAATTTAGGCGTTTCCTGTAGTGCTCCCTTGCCCCTTCTTCTTTCTCCCGCGTTCTCTCTACGCTCGGCCAGTCGGCCGCTCTCCCACTCTGCCACTCGCACTTGTACTCTTGTAGCTAGGCCTAGACAGGCTGCTACTGCTACTTAGGGGTGGATAACGAGCCAGTTCGGCTCGGCTCGTCCGAGTTCGAGCTGGCTCGTTAAGCTAATGAGCTAGCTCGACTCGGCTTGTTAAGTTAACGAGCTACAGAGTCAGCTCGGTTCGGCTTATTTATGAGCTCAAGTTGGCTCGTTTAGCTCGCGAGCCAGAGCAGGAAAAAAAATAATATATACATAATAATTAATTTTTAGTTAATTTAAAACTAATTTAATAATAGAAAATAGTAATTATACTCATAGTTTCACAAACCACGTCAATGTAACACCAAATTAACACAATTTATCAGTCATCAATTCACAATTCACATACATGTTCATCAACTTAACCCACAATTATATTTGCATAGACCAATTTAACACATAGACATAGTTTATTAATCATTAGTTTAACTCATAGGCCATAGACACCTCACATACATATAACATGTTCATCAATTATATGCATATAGTTTCGTTTTGCTGGAATGTGGTAGCTCGTTTAGTTCACGAGCTAGCTCGTTAACGAACCGAGTTGGCTAGTTAACGAAACGAGCTAGGATATCAGCTCAGCTCGTGAAAAAATTCAAACGAGTCGATCCGAGCCAAGCCGAGTTGACTATGAACCGAGCGAGATAACGAGCCACGAGCATTTTGTCCAGCCCTACTGCTACTCTGTTAGCACCAGCACGAAAATCTGGCATCTTGTACTCCTGTAGCACCAAAGGGCCAAAGCAGAGTTAACAACTGGTCCGGCAAGATGTTCGACGAAATGCAACAGCCCATAGAATTTCAGTTAACAACTGGTCAACTGTTGTATGTTATCAAATATTGTTTCTATAATTTTTCAGAGCAAATGAGAAGGTTTTTCCAGCCACTTTCAAGAGGCTCTGGCACTGGTGCTAATATTAATGTGAATAACACACCAACTGTTGGAGGGACGTTCAATCCAGATGACATAGTTGCAAATCCCGCTTTAAGGAGGCAAATTTATGAATATGATAAAGATGTCCAAGACCAAGTGAGAAGGGCATATGTTCTGAATGATCCATGCCAACCAAAGGGTTTAGATTTCCCTCGTAGACAGTATGGACAAAGTTCAAGGCCTTTTAAACAGGAATGGTATGACAAGTATGATTGGTTGGAGTATAGTGAATCAAAAGATACAGTGTATTGCTTTTATTGCTTTCTTTTTAAGCAAGCAGTGTCGGGGACCATAATTAGGGGTACCCTCAAGGCTCCTGATTCTCAGCTGGTAACCCCCATCAGCACAAAGCTGCAAAGGCCTGATGGGTGCGACTAAGTCAAGGATCAGTCCATTCGAGGGACTCGATCACGCCTCGCCCGAGCCCTGTCTCGGGCAAGGGCAGCCGACCCTGAAGGATCTCCGTCTCGCCCGAGGCCCCCCTCCATCGACGAACATACTTCCGGCTCGCCCGAGGCCCAGTCTTCGCCAAGAAGCAACCCTGGCCAAATCGCCACACCAACCGACCAAATTGCAGGGGCATTTAATGCAAAGGTGGCCTGACACCTTTATCCTGACGCACGTCCTCCGGTCAACAGAGCCAAAGTGACCGCAGTCATTTCGCCGCTCCACTGACCGGCCTGACAGAAGGACAGCGCCGCCTGCACCGCTCCGACTGCTGTGCCACTCGACAGAGTGAGGCTGACAGGCAGCCAGGCCCGGCCTCAGGTACCATAGGGAACTCCGCTCCGCCCGACCCAGGGCACGGACTTGGGCTCAGCCCCGGAAGACGGCGAACTCCGCTCCGCCCGACCCAGGGCTCGGACTCAGGCTCAGCCCTGGAAGACGGCGAACTCCGCTCCGCCCGACCCAGGGCTCGGACTTGGGCTCAGCCCCGGAAGACGGCGAACTCCGCTCCGCCTGACCCAGGGCTCAGACTTGGGCTCAACCCCGGAAGACGGCGAACTCCGATCCGCCCGACCCAGGGCTCGGACTTGGGCTCAGCCCCGGAAGACGGCGAACTCCGATCCGCCCGACCCAGGGCTCGGACTTGGGCTCAGCCCTGGAAGACGGTGAACTCCGATCCGCCCGACCCTAGGGCTCGGACTCGGGCTCAACCCCGGAAGACGACGAACTCCGCTTCGCCCGACCCCAGGGCTCGGACTCAGCCCTGGCCTCAGCCGACGGTCTCCGCCTCGCCCGACCCAGGGGCTCGGACTCGACCTCGGCCACGGAAGACAGACTCGACCTCGACCTCGGAGGAGCCTCCACATCGCCCAACCTAGGGCGCGGACCGACCACGTCAACAGGAGGCGCCATCATTACCCTACCCCAAGCTGACTCAGGCTACGGGGAACAAGACCGGCGTCCCATCTGGCTCGCTCCGTCAGACAAGTAATGATGGCGCCCCGCACGCTCTATGACGACGGCGGCTCTCAGCCCCCTTACGGAAGCAAGAGGATGTCAGCAAGGACTCGACAGCCCCAACAGCTGTCCTTCCGCCAGGCTCCAGCGCTCCTCCGACGGCCATGACACCACACGAACCGGGTGCCAAAACCTCTCCGGCTGCCACGATGGCATATACTTAGGGCGCTAGCTCTCCTCCGCTAGACATGTTAGCACTCTGCTACACCCCCATTGTACACCTGGATCCTCTCCTTGCGCCTATAAAAGGAAGGACCAGGGCCCTCTTACGAGGGTTGGCCGCGCGGGGAAGAGGACGGGACAGGCGCTCGCGTGAGGCCGCTCGCTCCCCCTCCCGCGTGGACGCTTGTAACCCCCTACTGCAAGCGCACCCGACCTGGGCGCGGGACAAACACGAAGACCGCGGGATTTCCACCTCTCTCGACCTACGGGCCCTCGGGGTCCGAGGAAGATGACGAGCCCGACTTCTGTTGGGACTTCTCCGGACTTGGTAACCCCAGTGCCATACGGGACTTCATGACCGCATGCGACTACTGCCTTTCCGACTGTTCCGACGGTAGCCGCAGCCTCGGCGACGAGGACTGCGGCCCAAGTCGTGAATGTTTCCACGTCGATCTAGGGGGTCCCTCCGAAGGCAACCATCTTGGTATGCCGGAGAACGGTGATCTCTCTAGGCCTGTGCCTCGCGTTGACATCCTACGGGAGCTAGCTGTGGTCCCCGTTCCGGCGGGGGGTCATGACCCACAGCTCGAGCAAATCCGCGGGGTGCCGGCCAGGCTCAACAAGGGAGCAAGAGCACTTGAGCCGATCCGCCGGGACGTTGGGCAGGAATGGGCGGGCCAACCTCCGGCCGGGGAAGTGCGTCATCTACCCCAGGGTTTCCAGCACCGCATCACCGACGATGTCAGGGTGAGGCCGCCACCTGCTTCCAGTGGGGTCGACCAGAACCTGGCTGCAGCGGCAATGCTCCTCCGCGTGATGCCGGAGCCATCAACCACCGAGGGGCGGCGAATCCAAGGAGAGCTCAAGAATCTCCTGGAGGGCGCCGCGGTCCGATGGGCCAAAAGCTCCGCCTCCCGAAGGCAGGGGTACCCCTCGGAACATCGCGCCGCGACTTCCCGATTCATGCGGGAAGCCTCGGTCCACACCGGGCGCACGCGCAACACAGCGCCTGCGGCCCCGGGTCGCCTCGGCAACGAGCACCATCACCGCGACCGTCGGGCCCACCTCGACGAGAGGGTGCGCCGAGGCTACCACCCCAGACGTGGGGAACGCTACGACAGCGGGGAGGATCGGAGTCCCTCGCCCGAACCACCCGGTCCGCAGGCTTTCAGCCGCGCCATACGACGGGCGCCGTTCCCGACCTGGTTCCGAACCCCGACTATTATCACAAGGTACTCGGGGGAGACGAGACCGGAACTGTGGCTCGCAGACTACCGGCTGGCCTGCCAACTGGGTGGAACGGACGATGACAACCTCATCATCCGCAACCTCCCCCTGTTCCTCTCCGACACCGCTCGCGCCTGGTTGGAGCACCTGCCTCCGGGGCAGATCTCCAACTGGGACAACCTGGTCCAAGCCTTCGCCGGCAATTTCTAGGGCACGTACGTGCGCCCTGGAAACTCCTGGGACCTCCGAAGCTGCCGGCAGCAGCCGGGAGAGTCTCTCCGGGACTACATCCAGCGATTCTCGAAGCAGCGCACCGAGCTGCCCAACGTCACCGATTCGGATGTCATCGGCGCGTTCCTCGCCGGCACCACCTGCCGCGACCCGGTGAGCAAGCTGGGTCGCAAGACCCCCACCAGGGCGAGCGAGCTGATGGACATCGCCACCAAGTTTGCCTCTGGCCAGGAGGTGGTTGAGGCTATTTTCCGGAAGGACAAGCAGCCCCAGGGC
The DNA here is from genome assembly GCF_902167145.1 of Zea mays. Taxonomy (NCBI): domain Eukaryota; kingdom Viridiplantae; phylum Streptophyta; class Magnoliopsida; order Poales; family Poaceae; genus Zea; species Zea mays. Next base: position 129,398,216 of record NC_050104.1, read on the forward strand.
CGCCCACCGGAAGATGCCCCCGAGGCGTCAATGAAAGGGAAATGTGCCCTTGGGCCATTTCTAAGTATTTTGGTGATTGAGTGCCAACGCAAGTGCTTTTGTGTTGATCTATGCAATGTGGTGGACAAAGTGCAAATCATGTCAAAAGGTATGTTTCTAGACTTAGCACATTGTTTTATGGACTAATGTATTTTGTCTAAGTGCTGGAAACAGGAGAAAAGAAAATGGAAAGAGATTGCCTTGTTTCAGCCAAAGCCAGCGCTATCTGGGTGCACCGGACTGTCCGGTGGTGCACCGGACAGTGTCCGGTGCGCCAGGCTGGCTCGAGCGAACTGGCCGCTCTCGGGAATTCACCGGCGACGTACGCCTATAATTCACCGGACTGTCCGGTGTGCACCGGACTGTCCGGTGTGCACCGGACTGTCCGGTGAGCCAACGGTCGGCCGGGCCAACGGTCAGCTGCGCGATCTGCGCGATACACGTGGCCGAGCCAACGGTCGGGAGGGGGCACCGGACTGTCCGGTGTGCATCGGACAGTGTCCGGTGCGCCAACGGTCGACTGCGCCACAGAAGGAAAGAAATCTGCACCGGACTGTCCGGTGCGCCAGGCGACAGAAGGCAAGATTTGCCTTCCTGGAATGCTCTCAACGGCTCCTAGCTGCCTTGGGGCTATGAAAGGGACCCCTAGGCGCATGGAGGAGGATACCAAGCATTCTCAAAGCATTCCTAAGCACTAAGGCATCGATTACGCGCCTTTGATTCTTTGCAATAGCAATTAGAGCTCTAGTTGAGTTGTGAACTCATTGAGTTGTGTTGTGAGCTCTTGTTGCGATTTGTGTGCGTGGTGTTGCTGTGATTTCTTGTCTTGAGTGTGTTGCTCATCCCTCCCTTACTCTGTGCTTCTTTGTGATCATCTAAGTGTAAGGGCGAGAGGCTCCAAAGTGTGGAGATTCCTCGCAAACGGGATAAAGTAAAGCAAGCAAAACACCATGGTATTCAAGTGGGTCTTTGGACCGCTTGAGAGGGGTTGATTGCAACCCTCGTCCGTTGGGACGCCACAACGTGGAGTAGGCAAGCGTTGGTCTTGGCCGAACCACGGGATAAACCACTGTGCCATCTTTGTGATTGATCTCTTGTGGTTATTGTGTTTTATTGAGACTCCTCTCTAGCCACTTGGCAATTATTGTGCTAACGCTTAACCAAGTTTTGTGGCTTAAGTTTAAAGTGTTTACAGGATCACCTATTCACCCCCCCCCCTCTAGGTGCTCTCAATTGGTATCAGAGCCGTTCTCTTCAAGAAGGGACTAATCGCCCGAAGAGATGGATCCTAAGGGAAAGGGGATGGTGGTCAACAACGAGAAGGAGTCGATCTTCAATGAGTCGAAAGATGACAAGCCTACAGACTCGGGCTCAAGCCACAAAAGAAGAGACGGGAAGAAGAAGAAGACAAGGCGCATCAAGGAGATAGTCTACTACGACAGCGACGAATCTTCCTCTTCCCAAAAGGACGACGACGACTACGAGAAAAAGAAAACGGTCAATTCAAACTTTTCTTTTGATTACTCTCGTATTCCTCAAAGTACAAATGCTCATTTATTATCCATTCCACTTGGTAAACCTCCTCATTTTGATGGAGAGGACTACGGATTTTGGAGTCACAAAATGCGTAGTCACTTGTTCTCTCTTCATCCTAGCATATGGGAGATAGTAGAAAGTGGAATGAAATTTGATAGCTCGGATAGCCCTTTGTTTATCAATGAATAAATTCATAAAAACGCACAAGCTACTACTGTGTTGCTAGCCTCATTGTGCAGGGATGAGTACCATAAGGTGAGTGGCTTGGACAATGCCAAGCAGATCTGGGACACCCTCAAGATCTCACATGAGGGCAACGACGTCACCATGCTCACCAAGATGGAGTTAGTGGAGGGCGAACTTGGGAGATTCGCTATGATAAGGGGGAAGAGCCAACTCAAACATACAACCGGCTCAAGACCCTTGTCAACAAGATAAGGAGCTATGGAAGCACGAGATGGACGGACCACGACGTCGTCCGCCTAATGCTAAGGTCCTTTACTGTTCTTGATCCTCATCTTGTGAACAATATTCGTGAGAATCCTAGGTACACCAAGATGACGCCCGAGGAGATACTTGGAAAGTTCGTAAGCGGGCGGATGATGATCAAGGAGGCTAGATACGTGGATGATGCATTGAATGGTCCAATCCAAGAGCCTCAAACTATCGCTCTCAAAGCAACGAGAAGCAAGGAGGCGCTACCGAGCAAGGTGGCACAAATTGAGGCGGCCGGGCTTAATGATGAAGAAATGGCCCTCATCATCAAGCGCTTCAAGACGGCGCTAAGGGGTCGCAAGGAGCATCCCAACAAGACCAAGACGAAGGGGAAGCGCTCATGCTTCAAATGTGGTAAGATTGGTCACTTTATCGCTAATTGTCCCAATAATGATAGTGACCAGGAAAAGAAGAAGAATTACAAGAAGGCAAAGGGCGAGGAACAAATTGGAAAGGAGTGGGATTCGGATTGCTCCACATCCGACTCCGACAACGAAGGACTCGCCGCCACCGCCTTCAACAAGTCATTCCTCTTCCCCAACGAGCATCACACATGTCTCATGGCTAAGGAGAAGAAAGTAAGTACTCGAAACTCTACTTATGCTTCTTCTAGTGAGAATGAGTCTAGTGATGATGATGAGATAGATTACTCATGCTTATTCAAGGGATTAGATAGATCTAAAATTGATAAGATTAATGAGTTGATTGATGCTTTGAATGACAAGAATAGATTACTAGAAAAACAAGAGGATCTTTTATATGAGGAGCATGATAAATTTGTTACTGCACAAAATTCTCTTGCTCTAGAAATTAAAAGGAATGAAATGCTCTCTTGTGAATTATCTACTTGTCATGAATCCATCTCTAATTTAAGAAGTGTTAATGATGATTTGAATGCTAAGTTAGAGATCGCTTGTAAATCTAACTCTTGTGTAGAAAATGTTGTAACTTGCACTAGGTGTAAAGATATTAACATTGATGCTTGCAGTGAACACCTAGCTTGCATTTCTAAATTAAATGATGAGGTGGCTAGTCTTAATGCCCAACTTAAGACTAGCAAGAGTGATTTTGATAAACTAAAATTTGCTAGGGATGCCTACATGGTTGGTAGACACCCCTCAATTAAGGATGGGCTTGGCTTCAAGAGGGAAGCCAAGAACTTGACAAGCCATAAGGCTCCCATCTCCGCTAAGGAGAAAGGGAAGGCCCCTATGGCTAGTAGTACTAAAAAGAACCATGCCTTTATGTACAATGATAGAAGACAGTCTTATAGGAGTTGTAATGCTTATGATGCTTTTGACTCTCATACCATGTTTGCTTCTAGTTCTTCCTATATGCATGGTAGAAATATGCCTAGGAGAAATGTTGTCAACGTCCCTAGGAAAGTTAATGAACCCTCTACAATATATCATGCTTTAAATGCTTCCTTTGCTATTTGTAGAAAAGATAGGAAGATAGTTGCTAGAAAATTAGGGGCAAAATGCAAGGGAGAGAAAACTTGCATTTGGGTCCCTAAGACAATTGTGACTAACCTTGTAGGACCCAACAAGAGTTGGGTACCTAAGACCCAAGCCTAAATTTGCCTTGCAGGTTTATGCATCCGGGGGTTCAAGCTGGATTATCGACAGCGGATGCACAAACCACATGACGGGGGGAGAAGAAGATGTTTACCTCCTACGTCAAGAACAAGGATCCCCAAGATTCAATTATATTCGGTGATGGGAATCAAGGCAAGGAGAAAGGCTTAGGCAAAATTGCAATATCAAATGAGCACTCTATATCTAATGTGTTTTTAGTTGAGTCTCTTGGATATAATTTGTTATCTGTTAGTCAATTATGCAATATGGGATATAATTGTCTATTCACAAATGTAGATGTGTCTGTCTTTAGAAGAAGTGATGGTTCACTAGCTTTTAAAGGTGTATTAGACGGCAAACTCTACTTAGTTGATTTTGCAAAAGAGGAGGCCGGTCTAGATGCATGTTTAATTGCTGAGACTAGCATGGGCTGGCTGTGGCATCGCCGCTTAGCACATGTAGGGATGAAGAACCTTCACAAGCTTCTAAAGGGAGAACATGTGATAGGTTTAACTAATGTGCAATAATTCGAAAAAGATAGACCTTGTGCAGCTTGTCAAGCAGGTAAACAAGTGGGAGGAGCGCATCACAGCAAGAATGTGATGACCACATCAAGACCCCTGGAGCTGCTACATATGGACCTCTTCGGACCCGTCGCCTATCTAAGCATAGGAGGAAGTAAGTATGGTTTAGTTATTGTTGATGACTTTTCCCGCTTCACTTGGGTGTTCTTTTTGCAGGATAAGTCTGAAACCCAAGTGACCCTCAAGCGCTTCCTAAGGAGAGCTCAAAATGAGTTTGAGCTCAAGGTGAAGAAGATAAGGAGCGATAATGGGTCCGAGTTCAAGAACCTTCAAGTGGAGGAGTACCTTGAGGAGGAAGGGATCAAGCACGAGTTCTCCGCTCCCTACACACCACAGCAAAATGGTGTGGTAGAGAGGAAGAACATGACGCTTATAGACATGGCGAGGATGATGCTTGGAGAGTTCAAGACCCCCGAGCGCTTTTGGTCGGAAGCCGTGAACACGGCTTGCCACGCCATCAACAGGGTCTACCTTCATCGCCTCCTCAAGAAGACGTCGTATGAGCTACTAACCGGTAACAAACCCAATGTTTCGTATTTTCGAGTTTTTGGGAGTAAATGCTACATTCTAGTGAAGAAAGGTAGGAATTCCAAATTTGCTCCCAAAGCCGTAGAAGGGTTTTTGTTAGGTTATGACTCAAATACAAAGGCGTATAGAGTCTTCAACAAATCATCGGGTTTGGTTGAAGTCTCTAGCGACGTTGTATTTGATGAAACTAATGGCTCTCCAAGAGAGCAAGTTGTTGATTTTGATGATATAGATGAAGAAGAAGTTCCAACAGCCGCAATACGCACCATGGCGATTGGAGATGTGCGGCCACAGGAACAAGATCAACCTTCTTCCTCAACAATGGTGCATCCCCCAACTCATGACGATGAACGGGTTCATCAAGAGGAGGTGTGTGATCAAGGGGGAGCACAAGATGATCATGTGATGGAGGAAGAAGCGCAACCGGCACCTCCAACCCAAGTTCGAGCGATGATTCAAAGAGATCATCCCGTCGACCAAATTCTGGGTGACATTAGCAAGGGAGTAACTACTCGATCTCGATTAGTTAATTTTTGTGAGCATTACTCCTTTGTCTCTTCTATTGAGCCTTTCAGGGTAGAAGAGGCCTTGTTAGATCCGGACTGGGTGTTGGCCATGCAGGAGGAGCTCAACAACTTCAAAAGAAATGAAGTTTGGACACTGGTGCCACGTCCCAAGCAAAATGTTGTGGGAACCAAGTGGGTGTTTCGCAACAAGCAAGACGAGCACGGGGTGGTGACAAGGAACAAGGCACGACTTGTGGCAAAAGGTTATGCCCAAGTCGCAGGTTTGGACTTTGAGGAGACTTTTGCTCCTGTGGCTAGGCTTGAGTCCATTCGTATTTTGCTAGCATATGCCGCTCACCATTCTTTCAGGTTGTTTCAAATGGATGTGAAGAGCGCTTTCCTCAACGGGCCAATCAAGGAGGAGGTGTACGTAGAGCAACCCCCTGGCTTCGAGGATGAACGGTACCCCGACCACGTGTGTAAGCTCTCTAAGGCGCTCTATGGACTTAAGCAAGCCCCAAGAGCATGGTATGAATGCCTTAGAGACTTTTTAATTGCTAATGCTTTCAAGGTTGGGAAAGCCGATCCAACTCTTTTTACTAAGACTTGTGATGGTGACCTTTTTGTGTGCCAAATTTATGTCGATGACATAATATTCGGTTCTACTAACCAAAAGTCTTGTGAAGAGTTTAGCAGGGTGATGACTCAGAAATTCGAGATGTCGATGATGGGCGAGTTAAGTTACTTTCTTGGGTTCCAAGTGAGACAACTCAAGGATGGAACCTTCATCTCTCAAACCAAGTACACGCAAGACTTGATCAAGCGGTTTGGGATGAAGGATGCCAAGCCCGCGAAGACTCCGATGGGAACCAACGGACACACCGACCTCAACAAAGGAGGTAAGTCCGTTGATCAAAAAGCATACCGGTCTATGATAGGGTCTTTACTTTATTTATGTGCTAGTAGACTGGATATTATGCTCAGTGTATGCATGTGTGCTAGATTTCAATCTGATCCTAAGGAGTGTCACTTAGTGGCTGTGAAGCGAATTCTTAGATATTTAGTCGCTACGCCTTGTTTCGGGATCTGGTAACTCCGACTATGCTGGATGTAAGGTCGACAGGAAGAGTACATCGGGGACGTGCCAATTCTTAGGAAGGTCCCTGGTGTCATGGAGTTCTAAGAAACAAACCTCCGTTGCCCTATCCACCGCTGAGGCCGAGTATGTTGCCGCAGGACAGTGTTGCGCGCAACTACTTTGGATGAGGCAAACCCTCAGGGACTTTGGCTATAATTTGAGCAAAGTCCCACTCCTATGTGATAATGAGAGTGCTATCCGCATGGCGGATAATCCTGTTGAACACAGCCGCACAAAGCACATAGACATCCGGCATCACTTTTTGAGAGATCGCCAGCAAAAGGGGGATATCGAAGTGTTTCATGTTAGCTCCGAGAACCAGCTAGCCGATATCTTTACCAAGCCTTTAGATGAGCAAACCTTTTGCAAGTTGCGTAGTGAGCTAAATGTCTTAGATTCGCGGAACTTGGATTGATTTATAGCATACTTGTGTTTATGCCTTTGATCATGTTCCTTATGCATTTTGTTGCTTATTTATGGTGCTCAAGTTGTACAAGCACTCCCTGGACCTCACAAGTCCGTTGCAAAGTGATGCACATATTTAGGGGGAGATGTGCTACAACTTGACCCTTTGAGACTAACCATGTGCTTGAGTTTGCCTAATTTAGTCACAAAGGTGGATTGAAAGGGAAAAGGTGGACTTGGACCATGCAAGACTTCCACTGCAAGAGTAACTTCTTCCAAGTTCATCTTCGTACTCTTATTGCCTTTTACTCTTAGTTGAAGATTTTGGTGAGGCAATGGGGTTAAAGGGCCAAAATTGATCCTGTTTTGGTGCTTGATGCCAAAGGGGGAGAAAATAAGGCTAAAGCAATAAATGGATCAGCTACCACTTGAGAATTTTGAAAAAGTAGAGTTAGAGTTTTGGGTTTGACAAAACACTCTTATTGGCTCTTATTGTCAAAAGTTGGCTTCTTGTAGGGAGAAGCGTTGATTATGGGAAAAAGGGGGAGTTTTTGAAATCTTGAATCAATTTCTCTTAGAACGACTCTCTTCATGTCTTAACAAGTGTGTTTGACTTAGAGATAGAAATTTGAGTTTGATTTGCAAAAACAAACCAAGTGGTGGCAAAGAGTGATCCATATATGCCAAATATTAATCAAAACAAATTTGAGTTTTCATTTGCATTAATACTGCACTTGTTCTAGTTGCTTTATGTTGTGTTGGCACAAATCACCAAAAAGAGGGAGATTGAAAGGGAAATGTGCCCTTGGGCCATTTCTAAGTATTTTGGTGATTGAGTGCCAACGCAAGTGCTTTTGTGTTGATCTATGCAATGTGGTGGACAAATTGCAAATCATGTCAAAAGGTATGTTTCTAGACTTAGCACATTGTTTTATGGACTAATGTATTTTGTCTAAGTGCTGGAAACAGGAGAAAAGAAAATGGAAAGAGATTGCCTTGTTTCAGCCAAAGCCAGCGCTGTCTGGGTGCACCGGACTGTCCGGTGGTGCACCGAATAGTGTCCGGTGCGCCAGGCTGGCTCGAGCGAACTGGCCTATCTCGGGAATTCACCGGCGACGTACGGCTATAATTCACCGGACTGTCCGGTGTGCACCGGACTGTCCGGTGAGCCAACGGTCAGCTGCGCGATCTGCGCGAGTCACGTGGCCGAGCCAACGGTCGGGAGGGGCACCGGACTGTCCGGTGTGCACCGGACAGTGTCCGGTGCGCCAATGGCTCCCAGGCGCCAACGGTCGACTGCGCCGCAGAAGGAAAGAAATCCGCACCGGACAGTGTCCGGTGTACACCGGACTGTCCGGTGCGCCAGGCGACAGAAGGCAAGATTTGCCTTCCTGGAATGCTCTCAACGGCTCCTAGCTGCCTTGGGGCTATAAAAGGGACCCCTAGGCGCATGGAGGAGGATACCAAGCATTCTCAAAGCATTCCTAAGCACTAAGACATCGATTACGCGCCTTTGATTCTTTGCAATAGCAATTAGAGCTCTAGTTGAGTTGTGAACTCATTGAGTTGTGTTGTGAGCTCTTGTTGCGATTTGTGTGCGTGGTGTTGCTGTGATTTCTTGTCTTGAGTGTGTTGCTCATCCCTCCCTTACTCCGTGCTTCTTTGTGATCATCTAAGTGTAAGGGCGAGAGGCTCCAAAGTGTGGAGATTCCTCGCAAACGGGATAAAGTAAAGCAAGCAAAACACCGTGGTATTCAAGTGGGTCTTTGGACCGCTTGAGAGGGGTTGATTGCAACCCTCGTCCGTTGGGACGCCACAACATGGAGTAGGCAAGCGTTGGTCTTGGCCGAACCACGGGATAAACCACTGTGCCATCTCTGTGATTGATCTCTTGTGGTTATTGTGTTTTATTGAGACTCCTCTCTAGCCACTTGGCAATTATTGTGCTAATGCTTAACCAAGTTTTTGTGGCTTAAGTTTAAAGTGTTTACAGGATCACCTATTCACCCCCCCTCTAGGTGCTCTCAGTCAACTCAGCGTGGCGCCAAGAAGAAGGGCAAGAAGAAGTCGCAAGCGAAACGCGACGCCGCCGACGCGGACCTTGTCGCCGCCGCCGAGTACAAGAACCCTCGGAAACCCCCCGGAGGTGCCAACCTCTTCGACAAGATGCTCAAGGAGCCATGCCCCTATCATCAGGGGCCCGTCAAGCACACCCTTGAGGAGTGCGCTATGCTTCGGCGCCACTTCCACAGGGCCGGGCTACCCGCGGAGGGTGGCAAGGCTCGCGACGACGACAAGAAGGAGGATCACCAGGCAGGAGAGTTCCCCGAGGTTCGCAACTGCTTCATGATCTACGGTGGGCAAGCGGCAAACGCCTCGGCTCGGCACCGCAAGCAAGAGCGTCGGGAGGTCTGTTCGGTGAAGGTGGTGGCGCCAGCCTACCTAGACTGGTCCGACAAGCCCATCACCTTCGACCAAGACGACCACCCCGACCATGTGCCGAGCCCGGGGAAATACCAGCTCGTTGTCGACCCCGTCATCGGCGACGTCAGGCTTACCAAGGTCCTCTTGGACGGAGGCAGCAACCTCAACATCATCTACGCCGAGACCCTCGGGCTCCTGCGTGTTGATCTGTCCTCGGTCCGGGCAGGCGCTGCGCCTTTCCACGGGATCATCCCCGGGAAGCGCGTCCAGCCCCTCGGACAACTCGACCTTCCCGTCTGCTTCGGAGCACCCTCCAACTTCTGAAGGGAGACCCTCACGTTCGAGGTGGTCGGGTTCCGAGGAACCTACCACGCAGTACTGGGGAGGCCATGCTACGCGAAGTTCATGGCCGTCCCCAACTACACCTACCTCAAGCTCAAGATGTCGGGCCCCAAAGGGGTCATCACCGTCGGCCCCACGTACCGACACGCGTTCGAATGCGATGTCGAGTGCGTGGAGTACGCCGAGGCCCTCGCCGAATCCGAGGCCCTCATTGCCGACCTGGAGAGCCTCTCTAAGGAGGTGCCAGACGTGAAGCGCCACGCCGGCAACTTTGAGCCAGCGGAGACGGTAAAATCCGTCCCCCTCGACCCCAGCAGCGACGCCTCTAAGCAGATCCGGATCGGCTCCAAGCTCGATCCCAAATAGGAAGCAGTACTCGTCGACTTTCTCCGCGCGAACGCCGACGTTTTCGCGTGGAGTCCCTCGGACATGCCCGGCATACCGAGGGATGTCACAGAGCACTCGCTGGATATCCAAGCCAGAGCCCAACCCGTCAAGCAGCCTCTGCGCCGATTCGACGAAGAAAAGCGCAGAGCCATAGGCGAGGAGATCCACAAGCTAATGGCGGCAGGGTTCATCAAAGAGGTATTCCATCCCGAATGGCTTACCAACCCTGTGCTTGTGAAAAAGAAAGGAGGGAAATGACGGATGTGTGTAGACTACACTGGTCTAAACAAAGCATGTCCGAAGGTTCCCTACCCTCTGCCTCGCATCGATCAAATCGTGGATTCCACTGCTGGGTGCGAAACCCTGTCTTTCCTCGATGCCTACTCAGGGTATCACCAAATCAGGATGAAGGAGTCCGACCAGCTCGCGACTTCTTTCATCACGCCCTTCGGCATGTACTGCTATGTCACCATGTCGTTCGGCTTGAGGAATGCGGGTGCGATGTACCAGCGGTGCATGAACCATGTGTTCGGCGAACACATTGGCCGGACGGTCGAGGCTCACGTTGATGACATCGTAGTCAAGACGAGGAAAGCCTCTGACCTCCTTTCCGACCTTGAAGTAACATTCCGATGTCTCAAGGCGAAAGGCGTGAAGCTCAATCCCGAAAAGTGTGTCTTCGGGGTACCCCGAGGCATGCTCTTGGGGTTCATTGTCTCCGAGCGGGGCATCGAAGCCAACCCGGAGAAGATCGCAGCCATCACCAGCATGGGGCCCATCAAGGACTTGAAAGGCGTACAGAGAGTCATGGGATGTCTAGCGGCTCTGAGCTGCTTCATCTCACGCCTCGGCGAAAGAGGCCTGCCTCTGTACCGCCTCTTAAGGAAGGCCGAGTGCTTCACTTGGACCCCTGAGGCCGAGGAAGCCCTCGGGAACCTGAAGGCGCTCCTCACGAATGCACCCATCTTGGTGCCCCGCGCTGCCGGAGAAGCCCTCTTGATCTACGTCGCCACGACCACTCAGGTGGTTAGCGCCGCGATTGTGGTTGAGAGACGAGAAGAGGGGCATACATTGCCCGTCCAGATGCCAGTCTACTTCATCAGCGAGGTACTGTCCGAGACCAAAATCCGCTACCCACAAGTTCAGAAGCTGCTGTACACGGTGATCCTGACACGGCGGAAGTTGCGACACTACTTCGAGTCTCACCCGGTAACTGTGGTGTCATCCTTCCCCCTGGGGGAGATCATCCAGTGCCAAGACCCCTCGGGTAGAATCGCGAAGTGGGTGGTGGAAATCATGGGCGAAACAATCTCGTTCGCCCCTCGGAAGGCCATCAAGTCCCAGGTCTTGGCAGACTTCGTGGCTGAATGGGTCGACACCCAGCCCCAACAGTTTCGATCCAGCCGGAACTCTGGACCATGTTCTTCGACGGGTCGCTGATTAAGACAGGAGCCGGCGTAGGCCTACTCTTCATCTCGCCCCTTGGGAAGCACCTACGCTACGTGCTACGCCTTCATTTCCCGGCATCCAACAATGTGGCTGAGTACGAGGCTCTGGTCAATGGGTTGCGGATCGCCATCGAGCTAGGGGTCTGACGCCTCGACGCTCGCGGTGACTCGCAGCTCGTCATCGACCAAGTCATGAAGAACTCCCACTGCCGCGACCCGAAGATGGAGGCCTACTGCGATGAGGTTCGGCGCCTGGAAGACAAGTTCTACGGGCTCGAGCTCAACCACATCGCCCGGCACTACAACGAGACTGCGGACGAGCTGGCTAAAATAGCCTCGGGGCGAACAACGGTTCCCCCGGACGTCTTCTCCCGAGACCTGCATCAACCCTCCGTCAAGATCGACGACACGCCCGAGCCCGAGGCACCCTCGGCCCAGCCCGAGGCACCCTCGGCTCAGTCCGAGGCACCCTCGGCTCGGCCCGAGGCACCCTCGGCCCCCGAGGGTGAGGCACTGCGCGTCGAGGAGGAGCGAAGCGGGGTCACGCCTAATCGAAACTGGCAGACCCCGTACCTGCAATATCTCCACCGAGGAGAGTTACCCCTCGACCGAGCCGAAGCTCGGCGGTTGGCGCGACGCGCCAAGTTGTTCGTCTTGCTGGGGGATGGGAAGGAGCTCTACCACCGCAGCCCCTCAGGCATTCTCCAGCGATGCATCCCCATCGCCGAAGGTCAGGAGCTCCTACGAGAGATACACTCGGGGGCTTGCGGCCATCACGCAGCACCTCGAGCCCTTGTTGGAAACGCCTTCCGACAAGGTTTCTACTGGCTGACGGCAGTGGCCGACGCCACTAGAATTGTCCGCACCTGCGAAGGGTGTCAGTTCTACGCGAGGCAGACCCACCTGCCCGCTCAGGCTCTACAGACGATACCCATCACCTGGCCTTTTGCTGTGTGGGGTCTGGACCTCGTCGGCCCCTTGCAGAAGGCACTCGGGGGCTACACGCACCTGTTGGTCGCTATCGACAAATTCTCCAAGTGGATCGAGGTCCGACCCCTAAACAGCATCAGGTCCGAACAGGCGGTGGCGTTCTTCACCAACGTCATCCATCGTTTTGGGGTCCCGAACTCCATCATCACCGACAACGGCACCCAGTTCACCAGCAGAAAGTTCCTAGACTTCTGCGAGGATCACCACATCCGGGTGGACTGGGCCGTCGTGGCTCACCCCATGACGAGTGGGCAAGTAGAGCGTGCCAACGGCATGATTCTACAAGGACTCAAGCCTCGGATCTACAACGACCTTAATAAGTTCGGCAAGCGATGGATGAAGGAACTCCCCTCGGTGGTCTGGAGCCTAAGGACAACGCCGAGCCGAGCCACGGGCTTCACGCTGTTCTTTCTAGTCTATGGGGCCGAGGCCATCTTGCCCACAGACTTAGAATACGGTTCCCCGAGGACGAGGGCCTATGCCGACCAAAGCAACCAAGCTAGTCGAGAAGACTCGCTGGACCAGCTGGAAGAGGCTCGGGACATGGCCTTACTACACTCGGCGCGGTACCAGCAGTCCCTGCGACGCTACCACGCCCGAGGGGTCCGGTCCCGAGACCTCCAGGTGGGCGACCTGGTGCTTCGGCTGCGACAGGACGCCCAAGGGCGGCACAAGCTCACGCCTCCCTGGGAAGGGTCGTTTGTCATCGCCAAAGTTCTGAAGCCCGAAATGTACAAGCTGGCCAACAGTCAAGGCGAGGTCTACAGCAACGCTTGGAACATCCAACAGCTACGTCGCTTCTACCCTTAATATGCTTTCAAGTTGTTCGCATACCTCGTTCCCACGCAAAGTTTAGTCATCAAGGAAGGGTCAGCCTTGCCTCGGCAAAGCCCGACCCTCCCTCGAGGGCTAAAAGGGGGGAACCCCCTCCGCGTCGAAATTTTCCTCGAAAAAAGATCCTTTCTGCCAGAATGTCTTTCGTGCTTTTCGACTACTTCGAAAGTGAATCCTGAAAACGACGGAGTACACGTAAGCAGCCAAGGCTGACCGAGCCGAGGGACTCCTACGCCTCCGGGATACGGATACCTCACTCATCACCTTCTGCGATAAGTAACTCGCGTTCGGATAAGTGATTCCGCGGACTGAATAAGTCTTCACGCTCGAAAGCTCCTCTGCCGAAGCGATTCTTCGGGCCTTCTCGACTGCGTTAGTGACAGAACCCTATGGACGGGCAAGAGTGCGCGTAATCGGCAAGGCCGACCGAGCCGAGGGATTCCTACGCCTCCGGGATACAGATACCTCACTCATCACCTTCCGTGAAAAGCAACTCTCGCTCGCACAGACAACTCTGTTACCAACGGAAAAGTCCAGATACTTGAAACAAGAGGAAAAGAAGCGCAGCTTTACAACACGGCGAGGGTGTGTTTGGGCCTCGGCAGCCGCAGAAAACGCACACTACAAGATAATCCGATCCTGCAGGCTCGGATCTTGACAGTTGAAGGGAGCAGCAGCACCCTCGGCGTCGACTACGCCTTCGGCGAGGTCCGACCTAGCCTCGGACGGCGACGTGGTCCGAGGATCTCCACTCTGAAGGACGACGTCATCATCACGCACGGGCCATCGCCGCCAGGGTCTTCTTCAAGAATCCGGCTCGAGCAGGCGGCTCGGCAGGTCACCCCGAGGCCTCGGCCAGCTGTCCCCCGAAGACATCAGCCCGGCCCGAGGCCTCGGCAGATCGACTCCGGCGTCGGTCCCGCTAACGGACGACCCGGCCAGGCTCCGGCCGACCAAGTCTTCTTTTCGAGCCGACTCTGCATCTGTCCGTGCTGACACCGCTACCCCTGGCTTCGGCTCATCGAAGAGCGGCCGAGGGGTTCCTTTAACTAAGCAAGAGAAGCCTCGGACAGCAAGGCCGACCGAGCCGAGGGACTCCTACGCCTCTGGGATACGGATACCTCACTCGTCACCTTTGCACAGGGCGACTCATGCTTGGTGAAGCGGTTCAGACAACCAACATGCGAGTCTTAGTGCTCGAAAATGAGGAAAAAACACGGCTCCACGCCAAAAATACATACACGTTCAGGCCCCGACAGCCACAATGAACAAAAGACCGGCATTCAAGGTGCCATTACAAACGGAACTCCGGTTCTGTCCCCGCGGGTATGAACAACCTCCACACCAGGGAGCCTGCAGGGCGACAAGTTCCGAGCGACTCGCCAGCGACCTCTGCAGCAGCAGCTATGGTCCCAGGACGGATGCGGCCGCCGGAACGCTCTCGTTCGCGTCCCCGCTCAAGAGACGCGAACCAGACATCAAAGCCAAAGAGCGGGCCGCTCCAAAGCGCACCGGCAGGTCCTCGCTCCCGCCCTCGCCACGAAAGCGAGGAAGAGGGTGGAATGTTGCATCCTAGCTGGGCAGCAACAGTTCGCCTTCCCCGGTATGGCTGGAGGACGCCTCCTCCGCAGAGCTGGAGGATGGTTTCCACCACCAGAAGCTGGAAGAGGAGGTGGCCAGCCGACCCGCGCGGGAGGTAGAGCCCCGGCTCGCCTTGCTCTCCGCCCCAGCAAGGATGATGAACATCCTTGAAGCTGAGGGCGGGACCAAGATCGCAGCCCGACTTGCTTCTCCCCATCCAGGGGCTGGTGGCCACCGTCTCGGGTGACCACCGGCGAGGGGATGCAGCCGGGCCGCGTGATGAAAATCCTTGAAGCCGAGCGATGGCTGAAAGGTACCAACTCCCACAGAGTTGCGTTCCTCCAACGACAAGGTGGAAGGATTGCGGGTGTCCCCCATCCGGGGGCTCGGAAGGTGGAAGGACACGATGCATAAGGGAGCGCGAAGACATGGTCGCCTTTCAAGGGGGTCACCCTCCTTTTAAAGGCGACTCTCCCTACTTGCGTCCCCAGCCGTCGTGGGCTGAGTCTTCTCCAACACGCTCCAAGGTCCTCCCCCTATGGCGCGAGGGCTGGGTCCCACGCGTCATGCAAGCTGGCCCAGGGCAGAAGAAGCCAAACCGCCGCGCGCGGTGCATGCAACCGCCCAGCGGTTACAAGCGCCCCTCCACTTTCGCCCAGACCAGCGGATGAAGGGGCGGGCAGCCATGCAGGCGGCATGCAACCGCGCCAAGTGGGCGCACCTCTCTGACTTCCAACACGCCCAGCATGGAGGCCCACGCCCACGCGTCATGCAGCCGGCGCGCCGGTCGCTACGTGCAAGCAACTACACCGCCACTCGCACCACTGCCACGCCTCCTCGACTGCGGAACCAGTACCGCAACTCGAGGCAACCCTGCGCGTGACCCAGGAGTGCCAGCCAGGCGCGACGGCCAATACGGCCAAAAATGGGCCGGCAGTAATGGCGATGGCATGCGGGCAGGAGCAGCGGTCACGTCGTCAGCCAAGCTCACGTCCCGTCCGGGGGCAGCGAGAGAACCCTCTCTCACGGCATGAAGACGGTGCGCCCACGTTTCGTTCCTCGAATGGCTCGCGCACACGCAACGGCCACCTCACGAACCGCCCGCTCCGTCGCATTAACTCCGCGGCACGACAGACGGCGCCTCTGGCAGGAGAAGCGAGCGACGCTTCGCCTTCGCCATAATGACCGCGTCAAAAAAGGTACGCCACGTCATTCGATTTCGTATCCTTTTCTTTTTCCTCTTTCTCTCTCTTACAACAGGGACCGGGAAAGGGGGATACCCTGAAAAGGATCCTTCTCCGTGAAGGAAACATGCTCTGAGCCTCCCTACTGATCAGAGGTTCGAAGACTAGCCCCTCGGAGGGGTTTAACAGCCGCCTCAGAGCGCGTGGGCTCCACACTCACTACTGGTCAGAGGTTCGAAGGCCGGCCCCTCGGAAGGGTTCAACGGCCGCCTCAGGCTCCGCGCCCACTACTGATCAGGGGTTCGTAGGCTGGCCCTCGAAGGGTTCACAACCGCCTCAGACACAGAGCGAGGGATGACCATGGGTACGTTCGATACATAACCAAGGCTCGGGCTACACTCCCGAGGTACCCTAGGACATTTCCGAGACCAGCGGGAACAATCTTGTAACGGAATCCCATCAGAGGGAGGCATCGAGCCCTCGGACCCCGTCGACAGGGGACCGGGTCCGGCAGATCACCCACAGGTACTTTTGGGCGCGCCTCCGGGCCTCTAGCCGACCCCTAACAAATGGGGCACGGGCGTCCACTCGGATTACCCGCCAGCAGCTCACCGGAGACACCATGTTCGGCACCCTCCGAGGGCAACATGGCGCTTCCCCCCCCCCTCCTCCTTGCGGAAAGGCGACGCAGGGGCGTATGTAAAAAAGTCGAGTCTGTCCTTGACCGTCCTCTCGCCCTGTGCAGAGGCTCGGGGGCTGCTCTCGCAAACCCGGCTCCGGCCAAACCGTTGCCAGCGTCAACATACCAGCCCGAGAACTTGGGACCCGACCGTGCACCCGGGCTATGGCCAGCTCGCATGAGGGAACAACCAGACCAGCCGAAGCATTGCGCGAGGCATTAAGACCTCGGAGGAGTCAAACCACTCCTCCGAGGCCTCGGGGGCTACACCCGGCGGGTGCGCTCGCGCGCACCCACCGGGACAAAACGCAACCGAGAAAGGCTGGTCCCCTTGCAAAAAAGTGCGACAAAAGCCTCCAAGCGAGTATTAACACTCCCTTCGAGGCTCGGGGGCTACTGTCGGGGACCATAATTAGGGTTACCCTCAAGGCTCCTGATTCTCAGCTGGTAACCCCCATCAGCACAAAGCTACAAAGGCCTGATGGATGCGACTAAGTCAAGGATCAGTCCATTCGAGGGACTCGATCACGCCTCGCCCGAGCCCTGCCTCGGGCAAGGGCAGCCGACCCCGGAGGATCTCTGTCTCGCCCGAGGCCCCCCTCCATCGACGAACAAACTTCCGGCTCGCCCGAGGCCCAGTCTTCGCCAAGAAGCAACCCTGGCCAAATCGCCACACCAACCGACCAAATCGCAGGGGCATTTAATGCAAAGGTGGCCTGACACCTTTATCCTGACGCACGTCCTCCGGTCGACAGAGCCGAAGTGACCGCAGTCATTTCGCCGCTCCACTGGCCGGCCTCACAGAAGGACAGCGCCGCCTGCACCGCCCCGACTGCTGCGCCACTCAACAGAGTGAGGCTGACAGGGAGCCAGGCCCAGCCTTAGGCACCATAGGGAACTCCACTCCGCCTGACCCAGGGCACGGACTTGGGCTCAGCCCCGGAAGACGGCGAACTCCGCTCTGCCCGACCCAGGGCTCGGACTCGGGCTCAACCCCGGAAGACGGTGAACTCCGCTCCACCCAACCCAGGGCTCGGACTTGGGCTCAGCCTCGGAAGACGGCGAACTCCGCTCCGCCCGACCCAAGGCTCGGACTTGGGCTCAGCCCCGGAAGACGGCGAACTCCGATCCGCCCGACCCAGGGCTCGGACTTGGGCTCAGCCCCGGAAGACGGTGAACTCCGATCCGCCCGACCCAGGGCTCGGACTTGGGCTCAACCCCAGAAGACGGCGAACTCCAATCCGCCCGACCCAGGGCTCAGACTTGGGCTTAGCCCCGGAAGACGGCGAACTCTGATCCGCCCGACCCCAGGGCTCGGACTCGGGCTCAGCCCCGGAAGACGACGAACTCCGCTTCGCCCGACCCTAGGGCTCGGACTCAGCCCTGGCCTCAGCCGACGGTCTCCGCCTCGCCCGACCCAGGGGCTCGGACTCGACCTCGGCCACGGAAGACAGACTCGACCTCGACCTCGGAGGAGCCTCCACATCGCCCAACCTAGGGTGCGGACCGACCACGTCAACAGGAGGCGCCATCATTACCCTAACCCAAGCTAACTCAGGCTACGGGGAACAAGACCGGCGTCCCATCTGGCTCGCTCCGCCAGACAAGTAATGATGGCGCCCCGCACGCTCTATGACGACGGCGGCTCTCAGCCCCCTTACGGAAGCAAGAGGACGTCAGCAAGGACTCGACAGCCCTGACAGCTGTCCTTCCGCCAGGCTCCAGCGCTCCTCCGACGGCCACGACACCACACGAACCGGGTGCCAAAACCTCTCCGGCTGCCATGATGGCATGTACTTAGGGCGCTAGCTCTCCTCCGCTAGACATGTTAGCACTCTGCTACACCCCCATTGTACACCTGGATCCTCTCCTTGCGCCTATAAAAGGAAGGACCAGGGCCCTCTTACGAGGGTTGGCCGCGTGGGGAAGAGGACGGGACAGGCGCTCGCGTGAGGCCGCTCGCTGCCCCTCTCGCGTGGATGCTTGTAACCCCCTACTGCAAGCGCACCCGACCTAGGCGCGAGACAAACACAAAGGTCGCGGGATTTCCACCTCTCTCTCTCGCTCCGGCCGCCTTTTCCCCCCCTTCGCGCTTCGTCTCGCACCGACCCATCTGGGCCGGGGCACGCAGCGACATTTTCACTCGTCGGCCCAGGGACCCCCCGGTCTCGAAACGCCGACAAGTAGTGAAGGGTGATAAATATGAAGCTTTCACTAAAGTTGGGTATAATAATTGGAAGGATGCAGTTGAAAGGTTGATATCACATGTTGGTGGTGTTGACAGTATCCACAATGCTAGGTTATATTTTGATGATTTTAACAACCAAAGACAAAGCATATCTACTATCATGTCTAGTGCTAGTCGTGAGGCTGAAGACCTTTATAAAATTCGTTTGACTTCTTCATTGGCTTGTTCAAGATTTCTTTTGATGCAAGGTTTGGCTTTCGTGGTCATGATGAATCATCTAGTTCGTTAAATAAGGGAAATTTTCTAGAATTAATTTATTGGATGAAAGATAAAATTAAAGAAGTGAGAGATGCTTTTGAGCATGCTCCAAGAAATTACATTATGATATCACCACATATTCAAAAAGATCTTGCAAAGTGTTGTGCTCAACAAATCACAGAGAACATCCTAAGAGAATTAGGAGATAGAAACTTCTCTATTCTTACTGATGAATCACGTGATGTTTCTGTTAAAGAACAAATGGTGGTGATATTGAGGTAATAGTACTTTCATATTTTATTTGCATATTGTAGTTTCATATTTTATTTGCATGTTGTGTTGCCTAGCTAACTAATTTTTTGTAAGATAGATATGCGAATAACTAAGGCCATGTGATGGAACGGTTTCTTGCCCTCAAGCATGTCAAGGATACTACATCAGATGCCTTAAAGGAAGGTATTTTTGGCCTTCTTGATCACCATGGATTATCTATATCCAAGATCAGGGGGCAAGGATACGATGGAGCATCGAATATGTGAGGTGAATTTAATGGCTTACAAAGAAAGATACTTGATATTAATCCACATGCCTATTATGTTCATTGTTTTGCACATCAACTCCAACTTGTGGTGGTTTCTATTGCTAGTAGTGCTTGTTGCCAATCGGTTCATGACTTCTGGTAGAGGTGTGAATCAAGAAACTAACCTTGCTAGACCTGGTGACACAAGATGGGGTTCACATTATTTAACATTGCTTCGATTAGAGACAATGTGGGACTCAATATTGCATGTTCTTACTATTGTGCATGAAGATGGTCGTGTACCAACACAGGCAGCGGGGTTGGTTGAAAAAAATGGAGAGCTTCAAATTTGTTTTCATTTCAAAATTGATGTTGAAAATGCTTGCAGTCACAAATGAGCTCTCTCAAACCTTGCAAAGGAAGAATGCCAACATTGTTCATGCTATGGAGTTGCTTGATGTTGTGAAAACCCGAATGGCTACAATGAGGACAGATAGTGGTTGGGAGTCATTCTTTCAAAGCGTGAAAGAATTATGTGCTCAAAAGGGTATTCCTGTGGTAGATATGGATGAAGAAGTGCCTATTAGAGGTCGTTCAAGGCGAGATGGCTTCACAATCACAAACCTTCACTACTACCGCACCGAGATATTCTTTGTTGTTCTTGATAAAATCAACACTGAGTTATGCCATCGCTTTAATGAAGTTTGTAGCGAGTTGCTAGTTTGCTTTTCTTGCCTCGATCCAAAGAACTTATTTTGCAGTTTTGATATAGAGAAACTTGTTCGACTTGGTACTCTATATGATAAGGATTTTTCAGTTATTGAATGTGCAATGTTAAGAGAGCAACTTGAGACATACATTGTCCACGTGCGAAGGCATGCTGCTTTTGGTACTTGTGAAGATATTGCATCTCTATCTATGAAGATGGTTGAAACTAAAAAGCATCTTATGTTCCCTTTGGTTTTCAAGCTAATTGAGTTGGCCTTGTTATTACCCGTCTCAACAACAAGTGTTGAGAGAATATTTTCGGCAATGAACATCATTAAGAGAGAATTACGTAACAAAACTGAAGATGATTGGATGAATGATTTGATGGTTTGCTATACGGAGAAAGAGATATTCAGATCCCTTGATGATGAGACTATTACTTGAAGATTCCAGCGTATTAAAACTAGAAGAATGCAATTGCCTCGAGTCACAACTACAAGATTGACAACTTAGTGGTATATTCACCGCACTATTTTCATCAATGTACTTTTCTTGTATTGATGTTCATCTAATATACATCTTTTCTAACTGTAGATTGGATTTTTGTTGGTGATTTTGGTGCCGCACTGTAGATTAAGAGAGAAATTTCGGCATGCATGTTATTATGAAACATTTCTAGTATTATTACTTAGCCTCCATATTGTCATCATAAAACTAGTTTTATCTTGTGAGTTGTGATCTAGTATAGTGATTTAGCTTTTATAATGTCGCCCCACCTATAATTTTATCATGCGTCCGCCACTAGTCTCAGCTGGTGCCGGACCCATACTCCCAAAGCCCTATGTTCTAAGGAGCCATGATATGTTCAATGGGTCCTCTTGGCCTCCGAGGCTCAGCAAGATGAGGGGCAAATCCTAGAGTCCCCTAGACCTCAAGGCCCTTCTCTAGGGATAACAATGGGTCGGTTTCGGGTGGGTGGAGCAAAAGCCATCCGCGATCGCACCCTGAAATCTATGTAAACATGTCCACGATTGCACTCGCGGGTATAACCGTATAATTCTAAACCGCACCTGAATCCGTCGAGTTTTAGGTCACCCGCAAGTTTTACTCAATGTATACTCTTAAACAATAAGTTATCTATAAACAATTAAGTAGCAACAATAATTGAGTTATATGTATGGGTTTTAAGCCTTTTCATGTTGAGTAGCAACAAACCATTTCATGAATCAATAGCCAAGTTACTTATTCAAATTAATTATTATTGTATCTTAATAATTTTTGTGCAAAACAAAGAATGAACCAAAATTTGGGTCGGGTGCGGGTCACCCGCGGGTTGAAATAAAACCTGCACCCACACCCGTGAAACTTCGGGTCGAGTGCGGGTGCACCTGCGGGTCAAAATCTTCACTCATACTTACACCCACAAGGTCGGGTACCCGTCGAGTTTTAGGTTTGTGGGTTCAAATTTCCATCCCTACCCTCCTAGCTCCGGGGCCCTCCTGAATTGAGGACATGTCCTCGACTTATCTAAGTCCAAGGGTCCTAGAAAGCTAGAGGTTATAACCAAAACACCTTCCCAAACATTCCTTAGGACGTCCACGGAGAGTGAAAGTCCTAGATGAAGAAACCCCTAGGGCAAGACCCTAGGCGTATGACCCTGATGCCATGTTCACCTCTGATTAGGATGAATACATCGAGTGGACGGTCAACATAAAACTCATGTCCATCGCATTAAATGCGACAAGCGGTGTTGTGGTCAAAAGAGTACATTGTCACCACGTCTAAGGATGCATGTGTACTCGTGTGCATTGTTCAGTGTGTGATCTTTCACCCTAGCTTCATCTGAACATGTAGACATAACCACAAGTATTGTAAAGTATAGATATATACACTATTTACCAGCTACATCACGCTCAAAGTTGTGGACTCTCATACTTGCTAGTATGACAGAAAATATCTGCCATTATATTAAGGCATGCTTGACATTGTGGCGTGAATGAGGTGATTACAATAGGATAAGTGGAATAATAAGGACATCTCTTTTAATGATTTAACTATTTTTTGCCCCGGGAGCCCATCACATGAAGCTAACGTCGGCGGAGTTGGAGTCCGACGAGAGAGCGAGGAAAGGCGGCCAAAATGAGGGGAAGGAGACGTTGGCTGGTTCCTCCTCCACCACAATGTCGCACTAGCAGCCGCCGACGAGAGGAAGCAGGTAAAGCGAAGAGGAAGAGAGACCGCTCGCCTAGCTACGCTATGTTTTTCTCCTCCATCGCCTATTCACCTCACTTTTCGTGCGCTTTTAAAATTGGGTTGTTTTTGAACGTCTAATCTGGTCGCTCGCTAACGCCACAGGTCTAAAAACATACTCCCTATGTTTCAAAATATAATTAGTTTGAATTTTTCAACCTCAAGTTTAACCACTCATCTTATTAAAAATCATGAGAAAATGAAACAATTTAAGCCATATATAAGGTATATTTGATGATAAACAAAATCACAAAGATTTTTTTTGTTTTTTACGATTTTTTGAATAAAACGAGTGGTCAAACTTGAGATTGAAAAAGTCAAACGAATTATAAATTGAGGCCGAGGGAGTATACATGAATTTGCCCCTTTTAAGTATTCTTTAATGAATAAGTATTTTTTATATAGAAATAATTTGATGGTAGATGACTTACACTACCTTTTAAAGCTAACACTAGTGTTTTTTTTGTTCGGGTGACAACTTTGTGTAAGCAACATAATGATTTTAACCTAATCATTAGTCTTCAATCATTAGTGTTAGTTGTAGGAATTTTTTTAATAGATATGTGAACTCTTACGAGAGCATTCTTAGATTATCTTCAGCAGACTCTCTATCACACTCCTTATCCCACGTAGACAAAACTGTGTTATGCATGTCCTATTTCAAACTCATCTCTATACACAGTGCATCTACAATGTAAAACTGTGTTATACACGCCCATATACACGGCTTTGCTGGAGTTGATCTTACACCCCACTAACGTCTATTATCCTTTAAATGTTTATCTATCTAGCTTAGAATTCAAGGAAATAATCATACAAATAATTATACTGAATATATAATAATAACTCATATATAGTCAAACAACATTTAAATAGTATTTAGGGATGTGCTATTTTTCACCACATGCGGGTGTCGCACATCTATGTTAGCTATCTCTAGCAGCCTCCTTATGTCGCCTCCTATCATACTTTATATTTCAACCTTTATTCTGTAAATAATATCATCTACTTAGTAAAATGTTGTTTTGTATAGCTATATACACATTTTGCTGAGTAGGGGCTAACAAATAAATCTACCAGCCACCATACAAGATTGAAAGGGTCGAGACTGTTTAGAAAACAAGCAATCATCCAACGTGGTTCCGGGCATCTAACATTCTACCCACAATGGTTGGCCATACAATCGCGATTCATAATGGAAAAGAACATATACCTATTTATATAACAAATCCTATGGTAGGTCGCAAATTGGGTGGATTCGTGCCTACTCGGAATTTCATGAGTTATGAGAGTACAAGAAAGGATAGACGATCTCCAGACAGATGGATCTTATATGAATCATATGATGAAGTACCACATGAGTGGATATATAGAAAAGGAATCCAAATACGCTGAATCACTCATGTTTGCATCCTAGGTGTTGACACCTTTTTGGAGGCGCCAATTACTCAAGAGAACCAGCGGCGGTGCTCTCTGGTCAGGCGCGGACGGCCCGCGGCACAGGGCCGGACGGTCCGCGACCTGGCGCGAGGCGGCGGTGCTCTCTGGTCAAGCGCGGACGGTCCGCGGCAAGAGGCCGGACGGTCCGCAACCTGGTGCAGGAACTCGGGTTCCCTGCCTGACGGCCGGACGGTCCGCGCCCTAGGGCCGGACGGTCCGCGCGTGCGCAGGGGCGGCGGAAATCGCCGGCGGCGGCCTGGATCTCGCTCCCGGGAGGGACCCCGTCGGGGAGGAGAGATCCTAGGGGTTGTCTAGGCTCGGGCCGGCCGACCTAGACTCCTCCAATCGGCGTAGAGTCGAAGAGAGGCGGAGAATTTGGGGATTGAGAGGCTAAACCTAAACTAGACTAGAACTACTCCTAGGATAAAATGCGAATAGAAGTTGTATTGATTCGATTGTTGATGATTACAAATCGGCCGTATACCTCTCTATTTATAGAGGAGGGGGGCTGGACCCTTTACAAACTAATTTCCGAGCTTATCCCATGATTTTAGCTAACAACCGTAGCACAAAACTCGGAACCCTAATCTGTTCTGCGCACGCGCGGACCGTCCAGCCCAGAGGCGCGGACCGTCCGGACCGCGGACCGTCCGGCCTCAGGGCCGGACCGTCCACGCTCAATTTGGTGCTCAACATATGCCCCCCTGCCTTTTGGTGGAGCTGAGCGAACCAAAAGCAACTAACTCGATGTTATCACATCGGTTTTCTTAGGCATCTTGCCACTTACTAGGATGGTACGCAGTGGCCTTGGTCTCGATGGTTGACTCAACGGACGTGATCCCTTTAGATTTGATCGAACTGTCAGTCCCAACATCGCCGAGCGTCATACTGGTCCTGACCAATTCGTCACCTTGCCTTCCTAATTCTCTAAGTGTTCTGGTGTAGCTCCGTAGTCGACCAGGTCTTCTCCTTGCAGGTCGTCTTCCTCCATGGGCGTCGGTACGTCGTCGGAGGTGTCTTGGTGTAGTGCGGATGGTTTGGCCTCAGGGGTCGGATGGTCCGCGTCCTATGCAGATGATCCGGCCTTTATAGCTGGACAGTCTACCATACCTGCAGAGAGATGCACAGTTGTTGTTTTATTTACTATCTTTGTGGCCGTTTGACTTTTCTCAACGGCCTTTGGTCTCCATCTCTTTTGCGGTGGCGGATACTGCGGATGCGTGTCATTGAATATTCTTTCTGCCTCTTTTTCCTGATTCTCCTTTGCTCTGAGGCGCTGTAATTTTCGCTTTTGCGATCGTGTCAATCCCGATGGACACCATCGGGGCATGGAGTATTTTGGATCGGCTATTTTATTGACAGTCGTACTTTCTTTTTTGTTTGTGTTGGCCGATTCACCAAAAATCATCGGCCCTTCGTTATTTTGTTGTACGACGACATCTGTCGCTCCTATTTTAATGACCTCTCCCCTTTTCGTACTGTTGGAGGTTATAGCTGTATGTCCCCCTGCCGGATTAGTCAGCCTTTGGGGCTGAGTTGTTCGACAATGTTGCTGGGCCTGTGCTCGTGGACCAGATTGAGGGGCTCTCAATCGGTCTTGTACTGGAGGTGTCAACCTATTGAATACAGATGTTTGGGGTGCCCCCCAAGCGGGGTACTGTGGCATCCCAAATGGATATGGTGGCATGCCCCACATTTGATTTGGGACATATGGTGGAGGTATGTATGTGTATGGATATGGCATAGGTGGATATGGTGGTGGAGGTGTCCATGCAGGTACGTTAGGTCTTAATTGAACATTATGACCTTCCGTCCTTTCCAATTGGTGTGGTGGTCCAATCGGCCTAACCTGCCGTCGCACCTGGGTGGGTAAGCGAGGTCCCTTTGGTGGCCGGTCACTGGAGCCAGCCTTCTTTTTCACATATTTAGACAATAATTGATCAAAGGTCGGGCTAGATTTTACCAACCGACCAGTTGCCTTGAATGTGTTAGTTTTCCACGTACCTATTTCTGGTCGTCGTGGTTTGAAGGTACGTGGTTGCCGCGGCTCTTTGACGTTGCCGGACCGTCCATCGGAACGCTTCGGACCGTCCGGTGATGTTACGGACCGTCCGCGCCTAGACACCGGACCGTCCGCGATGCGTAGTATGGGTTCTCGCGCATATCCCCTTGTCTGTGCTTGCCCCCCAGCGCTGGAGTTTGTGATGGTTACCTTCAGTGTCTCCCCTCCATCAGGAGTCTTCTCGGCCATCACTTTCCTGCAAGAAATTTTGTTGTTTCCATCGGCCTCCCGTGCGTTGCCGATGATGACTTCTTTGTCTTTGCCCTTATCGGCTGTGTTGGGCCGAATTAGGACCTTTTTGCCATTAAAGTCGATCACATTCATTGGGAAGGGCTCCGTGTCCTCCTGAAATTTCAATCGTCCCTCATTAATGGCCGATTGAATTTGTCGTCGGAACACATTACAATCATTAGTGGCATGTGAAAATAAGTTGTGCCACTTGCAGTATGCGCGACGCTTTAGTTCGTCGGCAGGTGGAACGATATAATCAATTTTAATGTTACCATTTTTTAGTAATTCATCGAATATCTTA
Source organism: Zea mays (assembly GCF_902167145.1). NCBI lineage: Eukaryota > Viridiplantae > Streptophyta > Magnoliopsida > Poales > Poaceae > Zea > Zea mays. The sequence goes on from NC_050104.1 coordinate 129,424,851, forward strand.
TCACATTTGCCGACATTAAATGTAAACTTAACCTCCTCTTGTCGTTCCTTTTGAACTGACTGCAAGGAGTAGCAAGCCGAAGATTTGGCCTGCTCGGGCCAAACTATTTCGGCAGTGTAAACTTTCTTTGGTTCATCGTCCGAACTACTTTGATTGTGTTCTACTATAGGGACATTATGATGAACCGTTCTGACTAGTTCTTTGCTTCGGCTTTCACAAGCCGAAGCTTTCTGATGTAATTGTGCTAGAGTAAAGAACTGGATGCCTTCTAATCTCTCTTTTAAATAATAGCGCAATCCATCAAAGGCTATTCCCGCCAGTTGTTTATCTGTTAGATGAATTTGAAAGCATCGGTTTCTCGTATCCTGGAATCTCCGGATATAATCACTAACCGATTCATCCTTTTCTTGTCGTAGGGTCACTAAGTCTACTAAATCTAGCTCATAATCACCAGAGAAGAAGTGTTCATGAAATTTTTGCTCTAAGTCTCCCCATGACAAAATGGAATTAGGAGGGAGCGTGGCATACCATGTGAATGCAGTCCCTGTTAAGGATAATGAAAATAAACGCACACGGAATGCTTCGGTGTCAGCCAATTCTCCTAATTGTGCTAGGAACTGGCCTATGTGCTCACGCGTGCTCTTTCCTTGGTCACCCGAAAACTTTGCAAACTCGGGTATCCTAGTTCCCTGTGGGTATGGGTGGTGATCAAATCGGCTGTCATAAGGCTTCCGATATGATTGCCCCCCAGGGATCATGCTTACTCCGAGCTTATCTCGGAACGCCCCGGCTATTTCTTCACTCACTATACCAATGGCAGCCGGTGCAAGACCACCGGCTCTCTGGTCAATCATAGGTGGGGTTGGTTGCATGTTAGTATGTTGTCGTTCCCCCCATTGGTTTGAGCTACGTGGTGCATTTCCATTTGCGCTATATGGCTCATATGTTTGATCGTTTCTTTCCGGCCTTCTAGGTGGGGCCGGGAAGCTTTCCTGGGCTCTGGATCCTGAATTAATGGGCTGGTGTATTGCATAATGTGATGGGAAGTGTTGTTGGGACGGGCGAGGATTCAGGTAATAATCCCCCTCAAAAGACTCATGCGCGGACTGTCCGGATACATACCCGGACCGTCCGTGATTATATGCGGACCGTCCGTCGTTGTATGCGGACCGTCCGACTGGATAGTTTAAATTCGGTGCCCTATGTGGTGGCTCGGGTGCGTGTCTAGGTAACTCATTAAAAATGGGCCCGACTGTGGCTGACCCGGACGGTCCGCACTCGCGAGCGGACGGTCCGGACATGTGTAGATCGGCTGGTTTACTGCCGATTTGCGTTTGCTCAGGGTACGTGTCCATCGGCATCCCATAAGGGGGTTGTGACTGGTCGTGACAACCTTTAGCCGATGTATTACGTGTATTATCTCCTAATTCAACCTCGTGTGAAGGAGAATTTGCTATACTAGATTTATCAAATGCACGTACTAGTCTCCTACAATCGTTTTGCATAACCCCTATGATATTTTGCATTTGTTCTCGCTGTTCGTCTATGTAAGCTTTAAGAGATTGGAGTTCGTTGGTGCTACTTACATTTGGGGTAATCGTAGTAGGTCGGAGCGAAGCCAGATCTGTCGCCTGTTGCCGAACGACTTTGTTGTTCCTGTCCACTTTGAAGTCAGCCAGGAACTTCGCCTTTGCTTCTTGGATCAGCTGCTCCTGGCGCTCCTCGAACATAAGTTGTTCTTCAGCCGGCAAGGCTTCCCATGTCGGTGTGATGATATTGCTGGTGGAAACCTCAGAGCTATCTTTTGAACCGGCCATTGAGGGCCGATTTGATAGGTCTATATGTGTTGTCCCCAGCGGAGTCGCCAAAAAGTATGTTGACACCTTTTTGGAGGCGCCAATTACTCAAGAGAACCAGCGGCGGTGCTCTCTGGTCAGGCGCGGACGGCCCGTGGCACAGGGCCGGACGGTCCGCGACCTGGCGCGAGGCGGCGGTGCTCTCTGGTCAAGCGCGGACGGTCCGCGGCAAGAGGCCGGACGGTCCGCGACCTGGTGCAGGAACTCGGGTTCCCTGCCTGACGGCCGGACGGTCCGCGCCCTAGGGCCGGACGGTCCGCGCGTGCGCAGGGGCGACGGAAATCGCCGCCGGCGGCCTGGATCTCGCTCCCGGGAGGGACCCCGTCGGGGAGGAGAGATCCTAGGGGTTGTCTAGGCTCGGGCCGGCCGACCTAGACTCCTCCAATCGGCGTAGAGTCGAAGAGAGGCGGAGAATTTGGGGATTGAGAGGCTAAACCTAAACTAGACTAGAACTACTCCTAGGATAAAATGCGAATAGAAGTTGTATTGATTCGATTGTTGATGATTACAAATCGGCCGTATACCTCTCTATTTATAGAGGAGGGGGGCTGGACCCTTTACAAACTAATTTCCGAGCTTATCCCATGATTTTAGCTAACAACCGTAGCACAAAACTCGGAACCCTAATCTGTTCTGCGCACGTGCGGACCGTCCGGCCCAGAGGCGCGGACCGTCCGGACCGCGGACCGTCCGGCCTCAGGGCCGGACCGTCCGCGCTCAATTTGGTGCTCAACACTAGGTCTCCGTGTTCCGTCATCTGGCTTATGTTCTTCATGTAGCATTCAGATCAATTGACTATGAAATTATGTCGATACTTCCACATATTATGGGTAACGTAGGAGACATCCCTATTTTCACCCGGAGGTCTTAATTACCACTGCTTAACTTTCAATACGCCTCTGACCATCAAATTAAGACACATGGATCCATACATCTCGATCGGAAAAGAATCCATAGAAAGAGAATCGGGCGATATCTTTTTCGAAACAAATAAAAAGAAAAACAAAGAGAAAACAAAGATCATGATCAACTAAGCCCTCTCGGGGGCAATAATGTGTTTGGCGGGCGAATCCACATGGCCACTAGCATATTAATGTTTGGTTTCACGAACTTTAAGTTTAATCTAAGATGTTTGAATGTCTATTATGAAATTTTTTTCAAGTCTAATTAATCTATGATTAGTAAATATTTAATGTAGTATCACATAAGTGAATCATATACTAATCAGGTTTAATAGGTCTGTCTTATTGTTTAGTCTTCGTCTGTGTAATTAGTTTTATAATTAGACTCTGTGTGTTTAAATGCAGTAGAACTAATAGTTAGCTGCTAAAATTAGTTGAAGACATTCTAACAGTCTAGCTAATAGTTTATCTATTACCTATTTTTAGTAAATTAACTAATAATTAGCTACCTAATTTCACTACCATTTTTTAACCAACTAACTATTAGCTCTAGTGTGTTTAAACACCCCATATCTAATACTTCTAACTATCATTCGAACATTTGATGTGATAAGGACTAAAATTTAGTCCGTGGAACCAAATAAGTACTATGTTAAGAGCGCTACAAGATTCTCTGAGTCCTCCTCCAAAGGACATCAAGAAGGGGTGTTTAATTTTACCCAACTAAAATTTAGTCATATCATATCAAATATTTAAATAATAATTATGTAAAACAAATAAAAACTAATTACATAAATAAAGACTAAAGGATAAAATGAGTTTATTAAACCTAATTAAGCCTATATTTAATATTCATAATTTATATTTAAATATTTGATATGACACAAACAACAAACACCTCTGAGATCGTCTGGACATTAGGTACATATATTATCTATACGTCTATACCACTATATAATATATCACTTTAAATTTTGCAAAACCTAACCAACCAAATCACCTTAGCATACATAATATTCATTAAATCCGCCAAACAAATTACACCCATACTTAACACACCATCAAACTAACAGTTCAAATCGCTAGATAACTCTCTCACTCTCTTACTCTTTCAAATTTAATGGACAATATTATTTAGATAATTTCTTATCCCTCCCCCTACCCTAACCCCGTCACCCCAGCCTCCCACCCATGACCCCGCGTCGCACCCTCCCGCTCACTCGTGTCGCCGACCTCTTCTTTCCTCTTATCAGAATTGTAGCGTTAGAACGTGTTATATGGTAATCTAGGTGAAACTCTCTATATCCCACTCTTCATAATCAACCTGCCACACGTGTTACTGCATTAAATAAAAACAATACTTCTTAAGAATTTTTATTGAAACTGGTCTAATAAAAACAGAGAGGTTAAGAAAAGAGGATAGCAAGTACAACTTTTATAAATAAACAAAATTTAAAAAGAAAGAGAGAGAGAGGAGAGACAATGGTCCTTGTAGGAAAGAGACTGGCATCCTACCGCTAAATAAACCATACATCAAAAAGGCATAAGGAAAAGAAAGAAAGAATACACCGCCCCCAACCACCGCCTGCCACTACTAACAAAGATGGGTGAAGTGAAATCGGATCCGTCCTCCAACCAACCGAACCAATTCACATTCTCCAGTACAATCCCCCGTGCCCCCTTTCTTTTTCACGGACCACAGAGCAAGCAGCTAGCCCACGTAATCAATGCTGCAGCAGGGCGAGCAAGGAGAGGGCGGCGGCGGCGGCGGCGAGGGATGCGGCGCCGGGGAGCAGGCCGGGCGCGGCGGCGTCCAGGGTGTTGTCCGCCGGTCCCAGGCCGGTGCTGCCGCCCATCCCCGTGCCGTTGAGGCCGCCGATGCCCACGCCAGGGCTCAGGGTGCCCGTCGTCGCACCGCCCGCGGTCGTGGTGCCGGTGGTGGTACCCGCCGTCCCGGTCCCAGCGCCAGCGCTGCAATGCAATCATCATCGGCACGTCAGTAACAGACGTTTTATTCCGTCCAGTCTGTTGCCATGGACGTATGAGCACTGCACCTGTAGGCCGTAGCTAGTGCATTGTGCATGCGCGTGCATGACAGAACAGAACAGATCAGATCAGATGTGCGAGCCACTAGAAAGGCCAAAGCATGTGCGCTTGAGACAAACAGGGAAAATGTTGTGTCTAGCTGACCACTGGCTCCATCTAAAACAAAAGCCTGAGCAGATCGTGTGTGCAGTGCTCCATCTAAAACAAATCGGTTGGGAGGGACAGAGACTGTGACCACTGGCTCACCGGCGGCAGACATTGGTTTCGAGTTGCGTCTTGCGACAAACAAACAGACAAAACAAACATACAAGCAAAGCGCATTTTGCTTATATCTGGGAAAAGGAAGCTTCTGGCTCTGGGGGTGAAACGGTGAACGTGTGGTGAAGTAGGGAGCGTAGTGTACCTGGTGGCACTGGAAGCGAAAGTGCACCCGGAGAAACCTGCAGCAAGCAATGTATCATTGGCCATGGACAAGAATTTTTAAAGATGCATCATACATGTGGAGTTGTTGTCGAACAGAACAGAAGGAAGCAACAGGGAGACTGCGAAGCAAAGCAGGAGAAGGAAGGCAGGCGAGAGAGAGAGAGAGAGGCGGCGTACTGGGGTCTGTGGTGGAGACGGCGGCGGCGCCGCCGAAATCGCAGGTGGCGCCCCTGGCCTTGTTGTTCTGGTAGTAGCTGTTGGCGGCCCAGGAGCAGTGCGCGGCGACGGTGTTGGGGCTGTAGCACCCGCCGCCCTGCAGGATGGCCGTGCAGTCGGCGCCCCCCTGCGGACCGCACGCGAAGTCGATCGCCTTCTGCAGCACCGCCGTCGGCTGGTCCGAACTGCACACGCAGAAATCTGCCGACGAACGTATGACGTATCGTATCATATATTGGTACACTAAAAGAGGGGAAAAAGCTTTGAAGAGGGAAATCAAGAAGATAGAGAGAGACTGGAGAAGGAATACCTGACGCGGCAAGCGTGGAGGACAGGAGGAGCACGGCGGCCACGAGCGCCAACGACGACGCCTCCATCGCAGCAGCAGAGCAAGAGACCGATTGCGGTTGGAGCTCCGGCCGCCCGGCTAGCCTCCCCGCACCGCACGTACCGGATGGGGGAGAAGCAGAGGAGTCGAGCGAAGGGAGGAAGGACGAGATCGAGCTGGTGACGAGTTTCTTTCAGATTCTAGCTGGAAGTACTGGACTATACACAGGCGGCCAGCGAGTTCAATTTCAACTACGAAGGAGAGTGAGTGAGATTGCCCGTTCACCTCTCTTTGGCGCCCGCGCCCGCGTAGTTAGACAAAGGAGGCTAGGGGGTGTTTGGTTAGAGGGACTAAAGATTAGTCTCTAGTTTTTAGTCTCATTTAGTTCCTATTTTGCCAAACACTAAAACTAAAATATAGACTAAAATAATTTAGTTTTTAGTCTTCACATATGTGCTAAAAGGGACTAAACCATATTAATTCCACATTACCCCTCATTTAGTTCAATTGTACTGATATCAGTAGAATGTTAAATGTCATTTTAGTCTTGTTATTAGTCATTTAGTATATTATTACTACTTTTAGTCCCTAAATCAAACATGTTAGGGACTAATTTTTAGTCCCTAGACTAAACAAACCAAATATGGCCTAAGCCAGCGGCGTCGGTGAATTTTTTCTTTCTTTATCCCCGCTCACTCTCCCGATGGTCACCACAAATCTAACCCAGCGGAAGAACTGGTTCACTTTCTCTTCCTTTTGCGCTTCTCTTTTTTTCGCATGACTTACCAAGCAACGACCGTTCTTTCACGCCTTCTTTCCACATTTCTAGTATTGCCTCCTCCTCCTTGTCCTCTTTTCTCTACAAATATTAAGAGCCATGTGTAGACTGTCCTCGCTCGCCCCTGCCTCCCGCGAATCCTGCGCGCGCACGGCTAACTGCCCCGCCGAGGTTCCAGCCGCCTCGCGCACGTCGCGCCGCCCGGCCTCCCGGCAAACAACCGCCGCCGCGGATCCCTATCGCTACCTCCCGCGGACCGCGCACGCCCGCCCCCACCCAGCCGCGATTCCCCGCCCACCTCCTGCGGGTCGCGCACGTTGCGCACGTCGCGCCCGCCCGACCTCCCGCCGCTATTGCCGCTCCCTACGCGCGCGGTTGTCGCTCGCACAACCCACCGTCATGCCGCTCCTTGCGCGCGCACGGCTAACTACCCCCGCCAAAGGACTCTTGCGGTCTTGCCCCTTTCGTCTCTTCGCCTCCGCCCCCGCCCCCGCGCGGCGGGTGAATGCCGATGGTTGCGGCCTTGCCAGAGAAGCTCCACTGCGACGAGGCGGGGTCAGGTGACAAAGAAAAGGAGGTGGCGGGGAGGGATGATGCCGAGGTTATGTCGCAGCAGCTCTCGGATGAGCCGCTGCGGGAGAAGGCGCAGCGCATCTAGGTCATGCTCACCGGAGGCATGTCCGAATGCCTCCCTGACCGCGGCAAGAAGCTGCTCGCCACAATCGATGCCATCCACCGGGAGCAAGACCGCCGCCAGGCCCAAGGCGACGGGGCACGAGCGCCGATAAGTCGCTATTATTCTTTCTTGTTTCTTTGTCTTTGTTGGCGGAGGTATTATGACTGGAGTTTCTATTCTCTGGGTGCTCCATGCTGGTGTAAATAACTTTGTGCGGGGTGAATTGGGGGAGGAGGTGGAGAGTCGTGCAAACTTCAAGCTCCTATTCAATGAAATAATGCAGAAGTGACGCAAAGATGCTATGCAATCTTGGATGTGCACAAAGAATCCGAAATCAAAATTAGAGCTTTCTAGAGTATACGATCAATTTGTCGTACTGTCTGGTAATGCCTAGCATATGTAGCTGAAGTTGTGCCCAGCAGAGCAAAGTAATTAGCAAACAGGATGGTTTCTGCAATATAATGATGTGGAATTATGGCAGCTGGGATCTCTGACCAGTGGAAACTGGAATGCTGTAATTGTACAATATAGTGACGGCTTGGTAAGTGGATTTGCGTGCCTGATAAGCCTTGTTCTGGAATGGTTTCTTGCAGGGTAATGAAGCATGTGAAAGATAGTCCGATCAAGGTGTATTGAATCATCTGGTACGTTACTGATGTAATATCATTTTAGCAACTTTCTAGACTTGGGAGTTTGGAAACACCAACTTGTAGAGATTTATTGTTCAAAACGCATTTATGAATATTCAGTGCTTTATATCTCTACTACTATGAAGAATGTAAGGGGTAGGCTGCCACCCCGTTCTGCCCTTCCCCATCCGTTATTTGTCCGTCCGCAGCAAAAAAAATTGCAACCAGGCTCAGGGATCGAACCTTGGATGACTTGAGCAGAATGCCTAGGCTCCCACCCACTAGCCAACTTGAGAGCACCTAGAGGGGGGTGAATAGGTGATCCTGTAAAACTTGAAAAACTTAAGCCACAAAAACTTGGTTAATTGTTAGCACGGTAAATGCCAAGTGGCTAGAGAGGAATCTCAACAAAACACAATAACCACAAGAAATCAATCACAGAGATGGCACGTGGTTATCCCGTGGTTCGGCCAAGACCAACACTTGCCTACTCCACGTTGTGGCGTCCCAACGGACGAGGGTTGCAATCAACCCCTCTCAAGCGGTCCAAAGACCCACTTGAATACCATGGTGTTTTGTTTGCTTTACTCAATCCCGTTTGCGAGGAATCTCCACAACTTGGAGCCTCTCGCCCTTACACTTGATATTCACAAAGAAGCACAGAGCAAGGGAGGGATTAGCAACGCACTCAAGACAAGAAATCACAGCAACACCACGCACACAAGTTGCAATGAGAGCTCACAACACAACTCAATGAGTTCACCACTCAACTAGAGCTCTAATTGCTATCGCAAAGAATCAAAGGTGCGGAATCGATGTCTTGGTGCTTAGGAATGTTGTAGGAATGCTTGGTGTACTCCTCCATGCGCCTAGGGGTCCCTTTTATAGCCCCAAGGCAGCTAGGAGCCGTTGAGAGCAATCTAGGAAGGCTGATCTTGCCTTCTGTCGACTGGCGCACCGGACAGTCCGGTGCACACCGGACACTGTCCGGTGCCCGATTCCTTTCCATAAATGGCGCAGTCGACCGTTGGTGGCCAGAGAGCCGTTGGCGCACCGGACAGTCCGGTGCCTTCTTCTAGCCGTTGGCTCGGCCACGTGTCCCGCGCAGATTGCGCGGCCGACCGTTGGCCCGGCCGACCGTTGGCTCACCGGACAGTCCGGTGCACACCGGACAGTCTGGTGAATTATAGCTGTATGTCGCCGGTGAATTCCCGAGAGAGGCCTGTTCGCCAGAGCCAGCCTGGCGCACCGGACACTGTCCGGTGCACCACCGGACAGTCCGGTGCTCCCAGACTGAGCAGACTTTGGCTGAACAAAGCCATCTCATTTCCAATTCGATTTTTCCTGTTTCCAGCACTTAGACACAATACATTAGTCACTAAAACAATGTACTAAGTCTGAGAAACATACCTTTATCCTTGATTTGTACTTTGTCCACCATTTTACACTTAGGCACTTGTGTTGGATACTAAATCACCAAAATACTTAGAAATGGCCCAAGGGCACATTTCCCTTTCAATCTCCCCCTTTTTGGTGATTTATGCCAACACAACATAAAGCAAGTAGAACAAGTACAAAATCAATTCACTAAGAACTCAATATTGTTGATTCAAATTTGACATATATGGATCACTCTATGCCACCACTTGGTTTGTTTTTGCAAATCAAACTCAAATTCCTATCTCTAAGTCAAATCCACTTGTAGAGACATAAAGAGAGGTTTTCCAAAGAAATTTGATCAAGGATTTAAAAAAAACTCCCCCTTTTTCCCATAATCAACACTTCTCCCCACAAGAAACCAACTTTTGACAAGAGAGACACTAAAAGAGTTTTGACAAACCAAAAGCTCTATTCTACTACCAAAAGCTCTATTCTACTATTTTCAAAATCTTTTCAAAATCTCTCAAGTGGTAGCTGATCCATTTATCGCTTTGGCCTTTATTTTCTCCCCCTTTGGCATCAAGCACCAAAACGGGATCAATCTTGGCCCTTAAACCTCATTGCCTTACTAGAATCTCCAAATAAGAACACAAAGGCAATAAGAGTACATGAGATGAACTTGGATTAAGTTACCCTCTCATCGGAGTGCAGTGGAAGTCTCTCATGGTCCAAGTCCACCTTTTACCTTTCAAACCTCCTTTGAGACTAAATCAAGCAAACTGTTAGTCTCAAAGGGTCAAGTTGTAGCACAACTCCCCCTAAATATGTGCATCACTTGCACAAGGACTTGTGAGGTCCGGGGAGTGATTGTACAACTTGAGCACCATAGTAAGCAACAAAATGCATAAGGAACATGATCAAAGGCATAAATACATGTATGCTACAATTCAATCCAAGTTCCGTGAATCTAAGACATTTAGCTCACTACGCAACCTGCAAAAGGTCTTTTCATCTAAAGGCTTAGTGAAGATATCGGCTAGCTGGTTCTCGGAGCTAACATGAAACACTTCGATATCTCCCTTTTGCTGGTGGTCTCTCAAAAAGTGATGTCGGATGTCAATGTGCTTTGTGCGGCTGTGCTCAACAGGATTTTCCGCTATTCGGATAGCACTCTCATTGTCACATAGGAGTGGGACTTTGCTCAGATTGTAGCCAAAGTCCCGGAGGGTTTGCCTCATCCAAAGTAGTTGCGCGCAACACTGTCCTGCGGCAACGTACTCGGCCTCAGCGGTGGATAGGGCAACGGAAGTTTGTTTCTTAGAGTTCCACGACACCAGGGACCTTCCTAAGAATTGGCACGTCCCCGATGTACTCTTCCTATCGACCCTACATCCAGCATAGTCAGAATCTGAATACCCAATCAAGTCAAAGTTAGACCCCTTTGGATACCAGATCCCGAAGCAAGGTGTCGGCGTTTCGAGACCGGGGGGTCCCTAAGCCGACGAGTGAGTGTGCTGCGTGCCCCAGCCCAGATGGGTCGAGCGCGTGGGCGAGCGCGAAGGGGGGAGAGGCGAGGTGGCCGGAGACGGGTGTGAGAGAGGTGGAAGTCCCGCGGCCTTCGTGTTCGTCCCGCGCCCAGGTCGGGTGCGCTTGCAGTAGGGGGGTTACAAGCGTCCACGCGGGTGAGGGAAGCGAGCGGCCCCAAGAGAGCGCTTGTCCCGTCCTCGGTCCCGCGCGGCCAACCCTTTCTAAGAAGGCCCTGGTCCTTCCTTTTATAGTCGTAAGGAGAGGATCCAGGTGTACAATGGGGGTGTAGCAGAGTTCTACGTGTCTAGCGGAGGGAGAGCTAGCGCCCTAAGTACATGCCAATGTGGCAGCCGGAGAGATCTTGGCACCCTGCTGGTGTGATGTCGTGGCTGTCGGAGGAGCAACGGAGCTTGGCGGAAGGACAGCTGTCGGAGCGGTCGAGTCCTTGCTGACGTCCTCCTGCTTCCGTAAGAGAGCTGAGAGCCGCCACCGTCATAGAGCTTGGGAGGCGCCATCATTGCCTATCTGGCGGAGCTGGCCAGATGGGACACCGGTCTTGTTCTCTGCGGCCCGAGTCGGCTCGGGGTAGAGTGGTGATGGCGCTCCCTGTTGACGTGGCGGGCCCGCGCCCGAGGCCGGGCGACGTGGGGGCTCCTCCGAAGCTGGGGTCGAATCTGTCTTCCGTTGCCGAGGCCGAGTCCGAGCCCCTGGGTCGGGCGAGGCGGAAGTCGTTCGGCAGAGGCCAGGGCGGAGTCCGAGCCCTGGGGTCGGGCGAGGCGGAGTTCGTCGTCTTCCGGGGCCGAGCCCGAGTCCGAGCCCTGGGGTCAGGCGGAGCGGAGTTCGCCGTCTTCCAGGTCTTAGCCCGAGTCCGAGCCCTGGGGTCGGGCGGAGCGGAGTTCGCCGTCTTCCGGGTCTTAGCCCGAGTCCGAGCCCTGGGGTCGGGCGGAGCGGAGTTCGCCGTCTTCCGGGTCTTAGCCCGAGTCCGAGCCCTGGGGTCGGGCGGAGCGGAGTTCGCCGTCTTCCGGGTCCGAGCCCGAGTCCGAGCCCTGGGGTCGGGCGGAGCGGAGTTCGCTGTCTTCCGGGTCTTAGCCCGAGTCCGAGCCCTGGGGTCGGGCGGAGCGGAGTTCGCCGTCTTCCGGGTCTTAGCCCGAGTCCGAGCCCTGGGGTCGGGCGGAGCGGAGTTCTCTATGGCGCCCCTGGCGAGGCCTGACTGCCTGTCAGACTCACTCTGTCGAGTGGCACCGCAGTCGGAGTGGCGCAGGCGGCGCTGTCCTTCTGTCAGACCGGTCAGTGGAGCAGCGGAGTGACGGCGGTCACTTCGGCTCTGCCGGGGGGCGTGCGTCAGGATAGAGGTGTCAGGCCACCTTTGCGTTAAATGCCCCTGCAACTCGGTCGGTCGGTGCGGCGATTTAGTCAGGGTTGCTTCTTAGCGAAGCCAAGGCCTCGGGCGAGCCGGAGATGTGTCCGCCGTTAAAAGGGGGGCCTCGGGCGAGACGGAAGTCCCTCGAGGTCGGCTGCCCGAGTCCGAGGCTAGGCTCGGGTGAAGCGTGATCGAGTCACTCGTATGGACTGATCCCTGACTTAATGTCACACCCGGTTTTAGAAGGCAAACCGAATGCGAACCATGTACGTGCCAGGATCAGTTATTCACGTACACAGCAGTTACATAATATGGACATCATCACACAGTGCTCAAAATAGTATTAATAAGGGAAAAAGTCGATTACATCATACGTCTGAGACGTCCATATAATTCTTACAATAAATCAAAGTGCGGAAAAGAAACGTAGATAACCGCGGCCTTCACAGGCAGCCGACTGGGGGTTGCCGCTAACCCACACCTAGAACTCGTCGTAATCTTGGAACTCCTGGAAGTCTCCTTCCACAGCTTCATCTTCGCCTGAGCAGTGGTTGCAATGCTGACAACCTGGGGATGGGGGGGTTGGTGTGTAGAGCAAGGGTGAGTACACATCAACATACTCAGCAAGTATCCTGTTTGGCTGTAGTGGACTAGCTTTATGTGGGGATAAGTCAAGCAGTTGCTTTTAGTTGGTCAGATTATTACTTACTAGTAGGAAGCCAAGTTTTAGCATTAACCCAAGTTATTAACCCAAACGTACTCCTTTCCAAACGGAAAGAGTACCACTTACCAGCACCATAGTCATAACCAAAACCATCAATCTCATAACCACCTGTACCAAAGTATCTCTGATCAAGTACCACTAATCACTGGAGCTCCCTTGGCCGCTCATAACCGCGAGCACGGCTGATATATCAGTTTTCAAACACTCTGCAGAGGTTGTGCACTTTACCCACAAGCCGTGATTCCCATTCTGCCCGGAGATCATGACTCTCCATTGATCACTACCAAGGTGACCCAGCAGGGCATCACTACGTAGCCTTTACAAAGATTCCCCGGGGCTGTAGCCACCCGTTAGGTTTCCTAAATGTACCGCACTCCTCCCCAAGGGACAAATCAACCTTGGCAGAGCGAGCCGCATACACCGAGCCCCATTGACGGCACGACGGCTAAGTGAACCACACCCCGGATCCTCTAATTATTCAGCTAAGGGCATCCCATTCCACCCTCATGGTTGCACTGTTTTCCCGGGCGGTCATCCATAGAACAGGTCCTTACGGAGAGGCACTCGAGAAACCGCTCGAGCCCCCTTGGTGACCACAAGTACAACATCATAATAAGAGAAGGGAAAACAGCGTATCATAGATATTCTCATCATGTTCATTGATTAGAGTTAAGCAATAGCATAAAGCTAAACAGTAATAATCCAACCCAGATAGGTAAACAAGGACATGGATAACAAAAGCTAGTCAATCCTTAGGCATAAATGTGTAAAGCGAGAGGTGAATTAAATAATGAATAGGACATAGATAGGTCAAGGGACACTTGCCTCCACCAACCGACTGCTGCTCAGGGGCTTCTCCTGCGGGTTCCTCGGGCTCTTCAACCGGATCGTTCTCTATGCGAGCGCAAACATACACACATCCACATATTTAATACCAAAGAACAGTACACCATACAATAGAATGCAATAAGTAAACAGACGTTCTACGCAGGCTCGCGAGTACGGTTAAGAGAGAAAGGGAAAAAGACAGTCGAGAAACGATCACGTTACATGATTATAAATTAACCACTCGCTTAATGGACGGAAATTTAATGTAGACACTATGTTTAGCATAAAGTAAAGTCATCTTTCATGTCTAATTATTATAAGCAGGTGGAGATACATAAAAGGATGGTCGCGCGGCGAGACGCGCGACAAAGCTCTCTAAAACAAATTAAGAAACTAACGACTCGTCGCGCGACCGAGCACGCAACGAGACACTTTGCCTTAGTTAAGAGGAGACGTTAAGCGTCGCGCGACGAAGCGCACGACGGCATACGTCGACTAAACTGAGTCCAAAGTAGAACGTCGCGTGAATACACACGCAGCGTTACACCTTAAACAACCTGAAACAAAAATGGATCGTCGCGCGACGAAGCGCACGACGCAACACAAGATAGAATCTGAATTTAGACAAATCCGTCGTGCGGCGAAGAGCGCGACGCAACACGCTAATTAACGAATAATCACCGCGAGCGCGGGCGAGCGAAGATACGGTCGGGCGAGGCCGGGACGGGGGAACGGGCGACCGGGCCGGGGCCGGGGCGGTTGAACCGGCCAGGGGGGGCGGTTGAACCGGCCAGGGGCGGCCGAGGCCGGGCGGCCACAGGGGCGGCCGAGCCGGGCGGGCATGGGGGCGGCCGAGCCGGGCGGGCACGGGGCAGGGCGCGGGGGCGGCCGAGCTGGGTGGCGGGATCGCCACCGCGCGCGCGGGAGGGGCGGGGAGCGCCGCCGCGGGCGGGCAGGGGCGGGCGAGCGCCGCCGCGGGCCAGGGGAGGGCGGGCGCCGCCACGCGGGGCCGGGCAGGGGGCGGGGAGCGCCGCCACGAGGCCGGGGGAGGGGCGGGCGCCGCCGCGCGGGCGAGCAGGGGCGGGGAGCGCCGCCGCGGCCGGGGGAGGGGCGGGGGGGGGGGGCGCCGCGCGGGCGAGCAGGGGCGGGGAGCGCCGTCGCGGCCGGGGGAGGGGCGGGGGGCGCCGCCGCGGCCGGGGGAGGGGGAGGGCGCACGCGGGGGGAAGAAGAGGAGGGAGAGGGAGAGAGAGAGAGGAAGGGGAGGGGAGGGGAGCTCACCTCGGGGTCCAAAAATCCGGTGATCGCCGTCTCCAAATCCTAGGGCACCACGGGGAGAGAGAGGTGGAAGAGGGAGAGGAGAGGTTGTTGCGCGGGAGATCCAAATGAGAGAGAGAGAGGAGGGGGGCGCATGGGGGGGTTTAGGCGCCAGGGGCGCGCAGGTCGGGGCGGGCCGGGCCGGCTGGGCTGGGCTAGGTTGGGTCGGGCCACTCCGCGGATCGAAAACCCACGACGAGCGCGACCACTAAACGGAATTAAATCGCGAACCGAAATCCGGAACGGAACGAGACGAACATTCAACATCAGACAAAGAAATGTGCTTCGGCATGATGCAACACCCATGAGACTTAGGTTTTGGTTTATACATGACACGGATACCCGTCGCTATACTGGTTTGAAATTGGGAAGAAGGAGCAAACGGGGAAAGAGAAAAGAGAGTAACGCCCGAATTTGGTGAGGGAAAAGAAGAAAAAATTCTACCCCCAAATTCAGGGCGTTACAAACCTATCCCCCTTAAAAGAATCTCGCCCTCGAGATTCAGGGTTGGCTAGCAAAGAGCTCAGGGTATTTAGCCATCAGATCATCTTCACGCTCCCAGGTTGCTTCTTCCTCAGAGTGATGATCCCATCTGACTTTGCACATTCTGATGGTCTTCCTTCGGGTGACTCTGTCTGCAACCTCAAGGATTTGCACTGGCTTCTCAACGTAGGTCAAGTCCTCCTGGACTTCAAGACCTTCCATTGACAACTGCTCTTCCGGCACACGCAAGCACTTCTTCAACTGAGACACATGAAAGACATCATGCACAGCTGACAAATTCTCTGGCAAACTGAGCTGATAGGCCACTTCTCCACGTCTTGCAAGAATCTGATACAGACCAATGTAGCGGGGTGCTAGCTTGCCTTTCACTCCGAATCTTCTGACTCCTCTGATCGGTGACACTTTCAGATAGACAAAGTCTCCGACTTCGAAACTCAGCTCTCTTCTTCTTGTGTCTGCATAGCTTCGCTGCCTCGATTGCGCTATCTTCAGATTCTCTCGAACCATCTTGATGTTCTCTTCGGCTTCAAGCAAAATGTCTGGCCCAAACACTTGCTTTTCTCCAGGCTGATCCCATTGCAACGGAGTTCTGCAACTCCTTCCATAGAGCGCCTGAAATGGTGACATCCTCAAACTGGCCTGGTAACTGTTGTTATAGGAAAACTCTGCATAAGGCAATCTCTTATCCCATCCGGACTGATCTTGCAACGCACAGGCTCTCAACATGTCTTCAAGAATTTGATTGGTCCTTTCGGTCTGGCCATCTGTCTGCGGATGATAAGCTGAACTGAAATTCAGATGCGTGCCCAAAGCTTCATGCAACTGCTGCCAGAAATGAGAGGTGAACTGCGTTCCTCTGTCTGACACTATCTTCTTTGGCACACCATGAAGACAAACGATCCGAGACATATACAATTCTGCCAATACTGCACTGCTGTAGTTGGTCTTGACAGGTATGAAGTGGGCTGACTTGGTCAGACGGTCCACTACTACCCAAATGGAATCGTAGCCGGCTCGAGTGCGAGGCAATCCGACTATGAAATCCATACCAATTTCATCCCATTTCCACTGAGGGATCTGCAACGGTTGCAACAATCCAGCAGGTCTCTGGTGCTCTGCCTTAATTCTTCGGCAACTATCGCACATAGCCACATGCTCTGCGATTTCCCTCTTCATTCCGTACCACCAGAATTTCTTCTTCAGATCCTGATACATCTTCTCACTGCCAAGGTGAATCAAATAAGCTATCTCATGAGCTTCCTTGAGAATCAACTCCCGAATGGACTGGACATTGGGAACACACAAGCGGTCTTTGAACCATATCACGCCTTCTGCATCTTCTCGAAAATCTTTGCCTTTGCCTTCTAGAATCAGTCGCCGGATCTCACTGATTTTCTCATCATTCTTCTGCGCTTCTTTGATTTCGCGCTCCAAGGTAGGTTCCAACTCAACTGTAACTCCTCGCGAATTGTTCAGAAATCCGAGACTCAACCTGTCAAACTCCTTGGCCAACTCATAAGGCATCGGACGAGCGACCATCAGATTGACTTGACTCTTTCTGCTCAAAGCATCTGCCACTACGTTTGCTTTGCCTGGATGGTAATGAATCTCCAACTCATAATCTTTGATCAACTCTAACCATCTTCGTTGCCTCATGTTCAACTCTGACTGAGTGAATATGTACTTCAGGCTCTTGTGATCTGTGTAAACATCGCATTTCTGTCCATACAGATAGTGCCTCCATGACTTCAGTGCGTGAACCACTGCTGCCAACTCTAGATCATGGATTGGGTAATTTTTCTCATGAACCTTCAACTGTCGGGACGAGTAAGCCACAACTCTTCCCTCTTGCATCAATACGCATCCCAAACCTGTGTAACAAGCATCGCAATACACCAAAAAGGGCTTGTGCACATCAGGCAAGACTAGGACAGGTGCTGTAGTCAACTTCTCTTTCAGCGCTTCAAAGGCCTCTTGGCATTTCTGGGTCCAATTGAACTCAACTTTGTTGCCTAGCAACGCTGTCATTGGTTTCGCAATCTTCGAAAACCCTTCAATGAATCGCCGATAATATCCGGCCATTCCAATGAAACTCTTGATTCCTCGGGCATCTGTTGGCGCTTTCCAGTTCAAAATGTCTGCCACTTTCTTCGGATCCACAGCCAATCCTTCTTTGTTGATTATGTGACCCAAGAACAGGACTTCACTGATCCAGAACTCACACTTGCTCAACTTTGCATACAACTGGTGCTCTCGCAATCTCTGCAACACCATCCTCAAATGATCTGCATGCTCTTCTTCGCTTTGAGAATAAACCAGAATGTCATCAATGAATACCACCACAAACTTATCAAGGTAATCCATGAATACACTGTTCATCAAGTTCATGAAGAATGCTGGCGCATTGGTCAAACCAAAAGACATCACTGTGAACTCATACAAACCATACTTGGAAATGAAGACCGTCTTCGGAATGTCCGAAGGTCGGATTCTGAGCTGATGATAACCTGACCTCAGATCAATCTTGGAGAACACACTGGCTCCTCTCAACTGGTCGAACAGATCTTCAATTCTGGGCAAGGGATACTTGTTCTTGATCGTGACCTCATTCAAAGCTCGGTAATCGATACACATCCTCTTGGTGCCATCTTTCTTCTCCACAAATAGGACAGGGGCGGCCCAAGGCGAGGTGCTTGGCCGAATGTAACCTTTCTCTGACAGCTCATCAATTTGCTTCTTAAGCTCAACCAACTCTGGTCCAGATATTCTGTAAGCTCTCTTAAAGATAGGGGCGGTTCCAGGAAGAAGCTCTATAGCAAACTCAACTTTCCGCTCTGGTGGCATACCCGGTAAGTCCTTTGGAAACACATCCGGGAACTCGGACACAACCTTGATGCTCTCAATTGGGTCTGCTCCACTGCTATCTACAGCTATCTGATAACAACTTCTTTTCTTTGGCTCAGGCGGGACTAACTCGGTCACCACTTCCTCTCCTAGTGGGGACACCAACTTGATTGTCCTTTTATCACAACTGATAACTGCCTGATACTTATCTAGCCAATTCATCCCTAGGATGACATCTATTCCCTGAGTACCCATTACTATAAGGTTGGCGGGAAACGCTATCCCCCTTATTTCCACACTTATATTCAAACAAATGCTATCGGCTCGAATTCTACCACCGGCTGAGTCAATTTGAATGGGGGTTGACATGGTAGTAATTGGAAGATTATGTGCTTCTACCCATGATGCAGTAATGAAAGAATGTGTTGCTCCAGTATCAAATAATACTTCTGCAATATGGGAGTCGACTGGGAACATACCTACTATCATGCCGGGGGTCTCCTGAACTGCTTCAGCCTCCAAGTGGTTCAGCCTTCCATGATTATAGCGCGGCTGAGAGCGATTGCCTGCTCCAGGCTGAGGCACATTCTGCTTCGCTAGGGCATTGGGGCCTGACTGCTGCTGGGCTGCCTTCTTCGGACATTGCATCACCCAGTGGCCTTGCTCTCCACAGTGGAAACATGCTCTGTTTCCAACCTGAGCTGGTGCTGCCTGACTGTTCTGCTGGTTTGCTGGGGCAGGAAGACGAGGTGCCTGCTGATTCTGCCTCGGAAACTGACCTCCTGACTGATTTCTCTGACGGTTCTGGTACTGATGTTGAGGATACTGCCTTTGGAAATGCTGATGCTGCTGAGGTGGACGCTGGTTCTGCCTGAACTGCTGAGGTTGATTGCTTGAGAAACGAGGACGATTGCTGCTTCCAGGCTGGGGTCCACTGATCTTGCGTTTACGATCTTCCATCTCCTTACGCTTCCTCTCTGTCATGATTGCTCTGTCAATCAGGTGCTGAAATGTCGGGAAGGTGTGATTCATCAGTTGGTACTGTAGAGGGTCAACCAAGCCTCTCAGGAAACGGTACTGTCGCTTGGCGTCGGTGTTGACATCTTCAGGAGCATAGCGAGACAACTGCAGAAACCTGTCTCGGTACTCACTGACAGACAATGGCCCTTGCTTGAGGGCCAGGAACTCCTCCTTCTTCACTGTAATCAGACCTGCAGGAACATGGTACTGACGAAAGCTACCTCTGAACTCTTCCCAAGTGATGGCGTCAGGATGGGCATGGGTGGCGAGGTAAGACTCCCACCATGATTGGGCTGCTCCTCTCAACAGACGGGGACCATACAGAACCTTCTCCCTGTCATCGCACTGAGCGGTATGCAACTCCCGCTCCACAGTGCGCAGCCAATCTTCAGCATCCATAGGGTCAGAAGAATGAGCGAACGTTGGTGGATGACCTCTCATGAATTCAGCACGCTTGTCTCTGGGCATCTGAGGCATCTGAGGCTGAGGTGGGGCCTGCTGCTGTTGCTGCTGCTGCTGCTGAATGGCGGCCAAAGTCTGACCGATGGCTTGAACTGCCTGAGTTTGCATCAGAAACATCTGCTCGATGGACATCGGGGGCGGGGGCGGCAGGTGCTGCTGTTGGGGCACCTCCTCCTGTTGAGCGGCTCGCTCCTGCTGAGCACGCCTTCCTCCTCTGCGCCTGTTCTCTGACATCTGCAGAATGCAACCACACATCAGAGCTGATCTGGCAAATCTTGCAGCATAAGAAAAGAGTATAGAATTCTTCAACAGCACTGAACAGATGAGCATCTTCACTGATCTCCAACACAGACCACACAGCTTCTCAGATAGAAAGGAAAGTGGAATAAAAGGGGTTTCCCAACTATATAACTAACTCCATTAACATAATAGATAAACCAAAATGCAGGGGATACCCACACTCTGGTGACAATCATTACAAAGATCCAAACCAAACATAGTTCATCATGACAAACATAGATGCACAGGATATAGCAAACTACCCTGTCTAACTAAGATTAACTAAGACCGAAACTAAAGCTAAAACTGAAGCTTCTATGTATGCATTTCGTATTAATTACAAGATCCAACTCTAACGATCTATGGTTCTAGAGTTATCTTGGTCTTGCAGTCGGGATTGCCATAAGACTGGTGTCCACGCTGAGGTGAGCGGTACGGGTGCTGAGTCCCGACGGGAGCGGGGGAACCACCATCCAGATGACGACGTTCCGCGCGCTCAGCCCGCAGCAGGGCGATCTCAGCACGAGCCCTACTCAGCTCGTCTAATGCATGGTCCAGCTCCGTGTTTAGCACGGCGGCTAGGTTGACTGTGCTGCTCAACCTAGGATTGCCCTCACCGACAGGTGAGACAATCACGCCTCCTGTGCTGCCAGATGGACGGCGGGGGTAATACTTCAGGTCAAGACCGTCAGCTGCCCCACCGAAAACCGAGCAGTAGTGCGAAAGCGCACGCCGTGCAGCATCTTGCATGGCTGCCTCAGCTGAGTCCCGTTCAGAGATAGAATAGTGCTCTGAGCAGGCCTCTGCACCCTGGAGACTGTTCTCCGGGCAGCGCACCAAGCAAGTTGCCTCCCAGCGGTCCGGGTAGACCCCGCGACTGTGCTGGTAGACCACACAGCGATACTCGACTGACCAAGTATGCCGGTTAAATGCCCGACGTAGCAGGGTGTCGAGCGCATCATGGAAGTGACACCCGCGAGCAGCGTCGCGAGTGATGGGTCGAGCAACCCATCCTTCCGGCTCAAGGTTAGCAGAGAAGTCGGTGTCGTGGCTCGAGCTGTCGTCGCCATCTCCGTCGTCTGGGTCTCCTCCAGCAGCTACTCCAGAAGCTGGGGCGCCCAGTGGTGGTGCAGGGGGCGCCTCCAAAGGAAGCACAGGGGAGCAGCTCCTCACAGACTCTATCTCCTGTTGGAGCGAGAAGGAAGAGCTCTGCTGCTCCTGTCGTCGACGTTCCTGCTCCTCACGCAGGCGGTGGTGTAGTCTCTCCAAGTGGCTGGACTGTCCGGCCACGGGACGGCGAAGCGGACGCTCAGCAAGGCGGGAGGGTAAGAAGGGGATGACTGACTTACGTGCAGTGTGTCTAAGTCGAGCCATCTATAAAGACATCGCAAGCAAAAGGGTGAGAACATAATCAATATGACCAGCAAATAATGAATCATAAGTGAATGAAGGATTAGAGTAAAACATGATTTTCAGCAAGGTATAATATATAGTAGAACATAGGTTTTTGAAGGGATATCAAAGTCAAGGCAGAGACAGAGGTCTATAGTCCTTAGAACGACCATTCTACTCTAGGTTAGCGGTCCAACAGTCAGCACGGCTTTGATACCACTTATGTCACACCCGGTTTTAGAAGGCAAACCGAATGCGAACCATGTACGTGCCAGGATCAGTTATTCACGTACACAGCAGTTACATAATATGGACATCATCACACAGTGCTCAAAATAGTATTAATAAGGGAAAAAGTCGATTACATCATACGTCTGAGACGTCCATATAATTCTTACAATAAATCAAAGTGCGGAAAAGAAACGTAGATAACTGCGGCCTTCACAGGCAGCCGCCTGGGGGTTGCCGCTAACCCACACCTAGAACTCGTCGTAATCTTGGAACTCCTGGAAGTCTCCTTCCACAGCTTCATCTTCGCCTGAGCAGTGGTTGCAATGCTGACAACCTGGGGATGGGGGGGGGGGTTTGGTGTGTAGAGCAAGGGTGAGTACACATCAACATACTCAGCAAGTATCCTGTTTGGCTGTAGTGGACTAGCTTTATATGGGGATAAGTCAAGCAGTTGCTTTTAGTTGGTCAGATTATTACTTACTAGTAGGAAGCCAAGTTTTAGCATTAACCCAAGTTATTAACCCAAACGTACTCCTTTCCAAACGGAAAGAGTACCACTTACCAGCACCATAGTCATAACCAAAACCATCAATCTCATAACCACCTGTACCAAAGTATCTCTGATCAAGTACCACTAATCACTGGAGCTCCCTTGGCCGCTCATAACCGCGAGCACGGCTGATATATCAGTTTTCAAACACTCTGCAGAGGTTGTGCACTTTACCCACAAGCCGTGATTCCCATTCTGCCCGGAGATCATGACTCTCCATTGATCACTACCAAGGTGACCCAGCAGGGCATCACTACGTAGCCTTTACAAAGATTCCCCGGGGCTGTAGCCACCCGTTAGGTTTCCTAAATGTACCGCACTCCTCCCCAAGGGACAAATCAACCTTGGCAGAGCGAGCCGCATACACCGAGCCCCATTGACGGCACGACGGCTAAGTGAACCACACCCCGGATCCTCTAATTATTCAGCTAAGGGCATCCCATTCCACCCTCATGGTTGCACTGTTTTCCCGGGCGGTCATCCATAGAACAGGTCCTTACGGAGAGGCACTCGAGAAACCGCTCGAGCCCCCTTGGTGACCACAAGTACAACATCATAATAAGAGAAGGGAAAACAGCGTATCATAGATATTCTCATCATGTTCATTGATTAGAGTTAAGCAATAGCATAAAGCTAAACAGTAATAATCCAACCCAGATAGGTAAACAAGGACATGGATAACAAAAGCTAGTCAATCCTTAGGCATAAATGTGTAAAGCGGGAGGTGAATTAAATAATGAATAGGACATAGATAGGTCAAGGGACACTTGCCTCCACCAACCGACTGCTGCTCAGGGGCTTCTCCTGCGGGTTCCTCGGGCTCTTCAACCGGATCGTTCTCTATGCGAGCGCAAACATACACACATCCACATATTTAATACCAAAGAACAGTACACCATACAATAGAATGCAATAAGTAAACAGACGTTCTACGCAGGCTCGCGAGTACGGTTAAGAGAGAAAGGGAAAAAGACAGTCGAGAACGATCACGTTACATGATTATAAATTAACCACTCGCTTAATGGACGGAAATTTAATGTAGACACTATGTTTAGCGTAAAGTAAAGTCATGTTTCATGTCTAATTATTATAAGCAGGTGGAGATACATAAAAGGATGGTCGCGCGGCGAGACGCGCGACAAAGCTCTCTAAAACAAATTAAGAAACTAACGACTCGTCGTGCGACCGAGCACGCAACGAGACACTTTGCCTTAGTTAAGAGGAGACGTTAAGCGTCGCGCGACGAAGCGCACGACGGCATATGTCGACTAAACTGAGTCCAAAGTGGAACGTCGCGTGAATACACACGCAGCGTTACACCTTAAACAACCTGAAACAAAAATGGATCGTCGCGCGACGAAGCGCACGACGCAACACAAGATAGAATCTGAATTTAGACAAATCCGTCGCGCGGCGAAGCGCGCGACGCAACACGCTAATTAACGAATAATCACCGCGAGCGCGGGCGAGCGAAGATACGGTCGGGCGAGGCCGGGACGGGGGAACGGGCGACCGGGCCGGGGCCGGGGCGGTTGAACCGGCCAGGGGGGCGGTTGAACCGGCCAGGGGCGGCCGAGGCCGGGCGGCCACAGGGGCGGCCGAGCCGGGCGGGCATGGGGGCGGCCGAGCCGGGCGGGCACGGGGCAGGGCGCGGGGGCGGCCGAGCCGGCCATGGCGGCCGAGCTGGGTGGCGGGATCGCCACCGCGCGCGGGGGAGGGGCGGGGAGCGCCGCCGGGCGGGCAGGGGCGAGCGGGCGCCGCCGCGGGCGAGCAGGGGCGGGCGAGCGCCGCCGCGGGCCAGGGGAGGGCGGGCGCCGCCACGCGGGGCCGGGCAGGGGGCGGGGAGCACCGCCACGAGGCCGGGGGAGGGGCGGGCGCCGCTGCGCGGGCGAGCAGGGGCGGGGAGCGCCGCCGCGGCCGGGGGAGGGGCGGGGGGCGCCGCCGCGCGGGCGAGCAGGGGCGGGGAGCGCCCGCCGCGGCCGGGGGAGGGGCGGGGGGCGCCGCCGCGGCCGGGGGAGGGGGAGGGCGCGCGCGGGGGGAAGAAGAGGAGGGAGAGGGAGAGAGAGAGAGAGAGGAAGGGGAGGGGAGGGAAGCTCACCTCGGGGTCCAAAAATCCGGTGATCGCCGTCTCCAAATCCTAGGGCACCACGGGGAGAGAGAGGTGGAAGAGGGAGAGGAGAGGTTGTTGCGCGGGAGATCCAAATGAGAGAGAGAGAGGAGGGGGGCGCATGGGGGGGTTTAGGCGCCAGGGGCGCGCAGGCCGGGGCGGGCCGGGCCGGCTGGGCTGGGCTAGGTTGGGCCGGGCCACTCCGCGGATCGAAAACCCACGACGAGCGCGACCACTAAACGGAATTAAATCGCGAACCAAAATCCGGAACGGAACGAGACGAACATTCAACATCAGACAAAGAAATGTGCTTCGGCATGATGCAACACCCATGAGACTTAGGTTTTGGTTTATACATGACATGGATACCCGTCGCTATACTGGTTTGAAATTGGGAAGAAGGAGCAAACGGGGAAAGAGAAAAGAGAGTAACGCCCGAATTTGGTGAGGGAAAAGAAGAAAAAATTCTACCCCCAAATTCAGGGCGTTACACTTAATCGCACCCATCAGGCCTCTGCAGCTTTATGCTGATGGGGGTTACCAGCTGAGAATTAGGCGTCTTGAGGGTACCCCTAATTATGGTCCCCGACAGTAGCCCCCGAGCCTCGAAGGGAGTGTTAGCACTCGCTTGGAGGCTTTCGTCGCACTTTTTTGCAAGGGGACCAGCCTTCCTCGGTTGCATTTCATTCCGGTGGGTGCGCGCGAGCGCACCCGCCGGGTGTAGCCCCCGAGGCCTCGGAGGAGTGGTTTCACTCCTTCGAGGTCTTAATGCCTTGCGTAACACTTCGGCTGGTCTGGTCGTTCCCTCATGCGAACTGGCCGTAGCCCGGGTGCACGGTCTGGGCCCAAGTTCTCGGGCTGGTATGTTGACGCTGTCAACGGTTCGGCCGGAGCCGGGTTTGCGAGAGCAGCCCCCGAGCCTCCGCACAGAGCGAGAGGACGATCATGGACAGACTCGACTTTTTGCATACGCCCCTACGTCGCCTTTCCGCAAGGAGGAGGGGGGAGTGCGCCATGTTACCCTCGATGGGCACCGAACATGGTGTCTCCGGTGAGCTGCAAGCGGGTAATCCGAGTGGACGTCCGTGCCCCGTTCGTTGGGGGTCGGCTAGGGGCCCAGAGGCACGCCCAAAAGTACCTGCGGGTGATCTGCCGGACCCGGTCCCCTGGCGACGGGGTCCGAGGGCTCGATGCCTCCCTCCGATGGGATTCCGTTACAAGATCGCTCCCGCTGGTCTCGGAAATGTCCTAGGGTACCTCGGGAGCGCAGCCCGAGCCTCGGTTATGTATCGGACGTACCCCTGGTCATCCCTCGCTCGGCGTCTGAGGCGACTGTGAACCCTTCGGGGGCCAGCCTTCGAACCTCTGATCAGTAGTGGGCGCGGAGCCCGAGTAGCCTGAGGCGGCCATGGAGCCCTTCGGGGGGCCGGCCTTCGAACCCCTGACCAGTAGTGGGTGTCGGGCCCACGCGATCTGAGGCGACTGTTGAACCCTTCGGAGGGCCAGCCTTCGAACCTCTGATCAGTAGGGGGGCTCGGAGCCCGGTTCCTTCACAGGGAAGGATCCTTTTCGGGGTATCCCCCTTTCCCGGTCCGTGTTGTAAGAGATAGAGAAAGAGGAAAAAAGGAAAAGGATACGAAATCGAACGACGTGGCGTACCTTTTTTGGCGCGGTTATTACGGCGAAGGCGAAGCGTCGTCCGCTTCCCCTGCCAGAAGCGCCGCCTGTCCTGCCGTGGAGTTAATGCGACGGGGCGAGTGGTTGGCGGGGCGGCCGTTGCGCGTGCGCGAGCCGTTCGAAGAACGGATCACGGGCGCACCGTCTTCACGCCGTGGGAGGAGGCTCTCTTGCTGTCCCTGGATGGGACGTGAGCCTGGCTGACGACGTGACTGCTGCTCCCGCCCGCCTGCCACCGTCATTACTGCCGGCCCACTTTCGGCCGCATTGACCGTCGCGCCAGGATGGCGCCGCTGGGTCGTGCGCTGGGTCGCCTCGAGTCGCGGCATAGGCTCCGCAACCGAAGAGGCGCGACAGTGGCACAGGTGGTGGCGCGGTTGCTTGCATGCAGCAACTGGCGCGCTGGTTGCGTGACGCGTGGGCCTGGGCCTCCAGGCTGGCGTGTCAGAAGTCGGAGAAGCGCGTCCACCTGGCGCAGTTGCATGCCGCCTGCATGGCTACCCGCCCCTCCCGCCCGTTGGTCTGGGCAAAAGTGGGGGTCGCTTGTAACCGCTAGGCGGTTGTGCGCACCACGCGCGGCGGTTTGGCTCCTTCTGCTCGGAGCCGGTCTGCATGACATGCGGGACCCAGCCCCTGAGTCGCAAGGGTGGGCCTTGGAGCGTGTTGGAGAAGACTCAGCCCGCGGCGTTTGGGGGCGCACGTAGGGAGAGTTGCCTTTAAAAGGAGGGCGACCCCTTTCGGAAGGCAACCACATCTTCTTCCTCCCTCATGCGTCGTGTCTTTCCATCTTCCAAGCCCCCGGATGGGGGGTACCCACCGTCTTTCCGCCTCCTCGTTGGAGGAACGCAACTCCATGGGAGTTGGTACCTTTCAGCCATCGTTCGGCTTCAAGGATTTTCATCAGCCGGCCCGGCTGCACCCCCACGCCGACGGTCACCCAGGATGATGACCACCAGTTCCTGGGTGGGGAAGAGCAAGCCGGGCTGCGATCTTGGTCCCACCCTCAACTTCAAGGATGTTCATCATCCTTGCTGGGGTGGGGGCCAGGCTGAGCCGGCGCTCAACCTCCCGTGCGGGTCTGCGGGTCACCTTCTCCCGCAGCGTTCGGGGGAGGAGGCGCTCACTGGCCTTGCGGGCGGCGCGGACTCAGACAACGTGGGGCTGACCGACGGCGGGCGTCGTCACCTCCAGCGTGTCGGAGTCGTCGGCTGGGCTCCCGGCGGCCCCTCCTGCCGGAGGGCGGCTGCCGCGCCGTGTGCACGGGAGGACCACCCACGATGCCGCGCGCTGCTAGGGCGGCGTTTGTGTTCTAGGGTGGCCCTGCTTTTGCACTGGGATGGCGCCCTCGTGCAGAGGCCGGTGCCCCACTCGTCTGGGAGGATTTGAGTGGGGATCTGCCGGGGGGGCTGGTGGCCCCCGCCATCAGCGCCGAGGCGGAGGCGGCTCGAGAAGTCCTCGTCGCCGACGGGATCACCGCCACCATCCGCGCCCCGGGCCTCCGGTTCTTCGTACTTGTCCTCGCCCCTCGAGCGTCGGCGTGGGCGAGGGCAAGATTGCAGCAGCGCCCACCCTGAGGCCTGCACTGCTGCGGCTCGACGATCCGGAGCGGGGGTTGTTGTCGCCGTAGTTGGAACGGGCGGCGGCGAGCCGCTCGTCAGTCTTCTGTTGCTCCGCAGGCCTTCCCCCATGGAGTGGGGTTGTTCGTACCTGCGGAGGGGGAACCGGAGTTCCGTTTGTAATGGCATTTCGATTGCCAGGGTTTTTGTTCATTGTGGCTGTCGAGGCCTGAATATGTATGTAATTTCGGCACGGAGCCGTGTTTTTTCCTCATTTTCGAGCACTAAGTCTCGCCTGTTGATTATCTGTACCGCTTCACCAAGCATGAGTCGCCCCGTGTCAAGGTGACGAGTGAGGTATCCGTATCCCGGAGGCGTAGGAATCCCTCGGCTCGATCGGCCTTGTTGTCTGAGGCTCCTCTAGCTTAGTTAAAGAGACCCCTCGGCCGCTCTTCGACGAGCCGATGCCAGGGGTAGCGATATCAGTACGAACAGAGGCGGAGTTGGCTCGAAAATGGGAACCTGGTTGGCCGGAGCCTAGCCGGGTTGTCCGTCAGCGGATCCGACGCCGGGGTCGATCAGCCGAGGCCTCGGGTCGGGCTAGCGCCCTTGGAAGATGGTTGGCCGAGGCCCTGGGGGTAGCCGGCCGAGCCGCCTGCTCGGGCCAGATTCCCGGAGAAGTCCCTGCGCCGCCGTCCGAGGCTGGGTCGGACCTTGCTGAAGACGTCGTCGACGCCGAGGGTGCTACGGCCCCCTTCAGCGTGAAGACATGAGCCTGCAGGATCAAATCGTCTTGTAGCATGTGCCTTCTGCGGCCGCTGAGGCCAGAAAACACACCCTCGCTGCGCTTGCAAAGCTGCGTCTCTTTTCCCCTCATTCCGAGCCTCTGGACTTTCCGTCGGTAACAGGGATGTTTGTGCGGGCGAGAGTTGCTTCTCGCGGAAGGTGATGAGTGAGGTATCCGTATCCCGGAGGCGTAGGAGTCCCTCGGCTCGGTCGGCCTTGCCGCTTACGCGTACCTTCGCCCGTCCATGAGGCCCTGTCTCCGACTTAGTCGAGAAAGCTTGAAGGACCACTTTGGCAGAAGAGCTTCCGAACGTGAAGACTTGTTTGGTCCACGGAGTCGCTTTATCCAAACGCGAGTTACTTATCGCAGAAGGTGATGAGTGAGGTATCCGTATCCCGGAGGCGTAGGAGTCCCTCGGCTCGGTCAGCCTTGGCTGCTTACGTGTACTCCGTCGTTTCCAGGATCCGCTTTTCGAAGTAGTCAAAAAGCACGAAAGAAATTCTGCTAAAAAGAGATCTTTTTTCGAGGGAAAAATTCGACGCAGAGGGGGTCTCCCCCCTTTTAGCCCCCGAGGGAGGGTCGGGCTCTGCCGAGGCGAGGCCGACCCTTCCTTGATGACTAAACTTTGCGTGGGTGCGAGGTATACGAACAACTTGAAAACATCTTAAGGGTAGAAGCGACGTAGTTGTTTGATGTTCCAGGCGTTGCCGTAGATCTCGCCTTGATTATTGGCCAGCTTGTATGTTCCGGGCTTCAGGACTTTGGCGATGACGAATGGCCCCTCCCAGGGGGGCGTGAGCTTGCGCCTCCCTCGGGCGTCCTGCCGCAGCCGAAGCACCAGATCGCCCACCTGGAGGTCTCAGGACCGGACCCCTCGGGCGTGGTAGCGTCGCAGGGACTGCTGGTACCGCGCCGAGTGTAGTAAGGCCTTGTCCCGAGCCTCTCTCAGCTGGTCCAGTGAGTCTTCTCGGCTAGCTTGGTTGCTTTGTTCGTTGTAGGCCCTCGCCCTCGGGGAGCCGTATTCCAGGTCAGTGGGCAAGATGGCCTCGGCCCCATAGACCAGGAAGAACGACGTGAAACCCGTGGCTCGGCTTGGCGTTGTCCTCAGGCTCCAGACCACCGAGGGGAGTTCCTTCATCCATCGCTTGCCGAACTTGTTGAGGCCGTTGTAGATCCGGGGCTTGAGCCTTTGTAGAATCATGCCGTTGGCACGCTCCACTTGCCCATTCGACATGGGATGAGCCACGGTGGCCCAGCCCACCCGGATGTGGTGATCTTCGCAAAAATCCAAGAATTTTTTGCCGGTGAACTGGGTACCGTTGTCGGTGATGATGGAGTTTGGGACCCCGAAGCGATGGATGATGTTGGTGAAGAACGCCACCGCCTGCTCGGACCTGATGCTGTTCAGGGGTCGGACCTCGATCCACTTGGAGAATTTGTCGATGGCGACCAGCAGGTGCGTGTAGCCCCCGGGCGCCTTCTGCAAGGGACCAACGAGGTCTAGACCCCATACAGCAAAGGGCCAGGTGATGGGTATCGTCTGCAGAGCCTGAGCGGGCAGGCGGGTCTGCTTCGCATAGAATTGGCACCCTTCGCAGGTGCGGACAATTCTAGTGGCGTCAGCCACCGCCGTTGGCCAGTAGAAGCCTTGCCGGAAAGCATTCCCGACAAGGGCTCGGGGTGCTGCATGATGGCCGCAAGCCCCCGAGTGTATTTCTTGCAGGAGTTCCTGACCTTCGGCGATGGAGATGCATCGCTGGAGGACGCCCGAGGGGCTGCGGTGGTAGAGCTCCCCCTCATCGCCCAGCAAGACGAACGACTTGGCGCGTCGAGCTACCCGCCGAGCTACCCGCCGAGCCTCGGCTTGGTCGAGGGGTAGCTCTCCCTGGCGGAGATATCGCAGGTACGGGGCCTGCCAATTTCGATCAGGTGTGGCCCCGCTCTGCTCTTCCTCGACGTGCAGCGCCTCGCCCTCGGGGGCCGAGGGTACCTCGGGCTGTGCCGAGGGTGCCTCGGGCTGTGCCGAGGGTGCCTCGGGCTCGGGAGCGTCGTCGATCTTGACGGAGGGTTGATGCAGATCCCGGGAGAAGACGTCCGGGGGGACCGTCGTTCGCCCCGAGGCTTTTTTAGCCAGCTCGTCTGCAGTCTCGTTGTAGCGCCGAGCGATGTGGTTGAGCTCGAGCCCGAAGAACTTGTCTTCCAGGCGCCGAACCTCATCGCAGTAGGCCTCCATCTTCAGGTCGCGGCAGTGGGAGTTCTTCATGACTTGGTCGATGACGAGCTGCGAGTCACCGCGGGCGTCGAGGCGTCTGACCCCTAGCTCGATGGCGATCCGCAACCCGTTGACCAGAGCCTCGTACTCGGCCACATTGTTGGACGCTGGGAAATGGAGGCGGAGCACGTAGCGTAGGTGCTTCCCAAGGGGCGAGATGAAGAGCAGGCCCGCGCTGGCTCCCGTCTTCATCAGCGACCCGTCGAAAAACATGGTCCAGAGCTCCGGTTGGATCGGAGCCGTCGGCAGCTGGGTGTCGACCCATTCGGCCACGAAGTCCGCCAACACCTGGGACTTGATGGCCTTCCGAGGGGCGAACGAGATTGTTTCGCCCATGATTTCTACCGCCCACTTTGCGATCCTGCCCGAGGCTTCTCGGCACTGGATGATCTCCCCCAGGGGGAAGGATGACACCACAGTTACCGGATGAGACTCGAAGTAGTGTCGTAACTTCCGCCTTGTCAGGATCACAGCATACAGCAGCTTCTGAACTTGTGGGTAGCGGATCTTGGTCTCGGACAGTACTTCGCTGACGAAGTAGACTGGCCTCTGAACGGGCAATGCATGCCCTTCTTCTTGCCTCTCGACTACAATCGCGGCGCTAACCACCTGAGTGGTAGCGGCGACGTAGACCAAGAGGGCTTCTCCATCAGCTGGGGGCACCAAGACAGGCGCCTTTGTAAGGAGCGCCTTCAGGTTCCCGAGGGCTTCCTCGGCCTCAGGGGTCCAAGCGAAACACTCGGCCTTCCTTAAGAGGCGGTACAGAGGCAGACCTCTTTCGCCGAGGCGTGAGATGAAGCGGCTCAGGGCCGCAAGACATCCCATGACCCTCTGTACGCCTTTTAAGTCCTTGATGGGTCCCATGCTGGTGATGGCTGCGATCTTCTCCGGGTTGGCTTCGATGCCTCGCTCGGAGACGATGAACCCCAGGAGCATGCCTCGGGGCACCCCGAAGACACACTTCTCAGGATTGAGCTTGACTCCTTTCGCCTTGAGACATCGGAATGTCACTTCAAGGTCGGAGAGGAGGTCGGAAGCCTTCCTTGTCTTGACTACGATGTCATCGACGTAGGCCTCGACTGTGCGACTGATGTGTTCGCCGAACACATGGTTCATGCACCGCTGGTACGTCGCGCCCGCATTCCTCAAACCGAACGGCATGGTGACATAGCAGTACATGCCAAATGGCGTGATGAAAGAAGTCGCGAGCTGGTCGGACTCTTTCATCCGGATTTGGTGATACCCTGAGTAGGCATCGAGGAAGGACAGGGTTTCGCACCCAGCAGTGGAATCCACGATTTGATCGATGCGAGGCAGAGGGTAGGGAACCTTCGGACATGCTTTGTTGAGAGTTGAGACCAGTGTAGTCTACGCACATCCGCCATTTCCCCCCTTTCTTCCTCACAAGCACAGGGTTGGCAAGCCATTCGGGATGGAATACCTCTTTGATGAACCCTGCTGCCATTAGCTTGTGGATCTCTTCGCCAATCACTCTGCGCTTCTCCTCGTCGAATCGGCGCAGAGGCTGCCTGACGGGTCGGGCTCCGGCCCGAATATCCAGCGAGTGCTCGGCGACATCCCTCGGTATGCCGGGCATGTCCGAGGGACTCCACGCAAAGACGTCGGCGTTTGCGCGGAGAAAGTCGACGAGCACTGCTTCCTATTTGGGGTCGAGCCCGGAACCGATCCGGATCTGCTTGGAGGTGTCGCCACGGGGGTCGAGAGGGACGACCTTAACCGTCTCCGCTGGCTCGAAGTTGCCGGCATGACGCTTCACATCTGGCACCTCTTTGGAGAGGTTCTCCAGGTCAGCGATGAGGGCCTCGGACTCGGCGAGGGCCTCGGCGTACTCCACGCACTCCACGTCGCATTCGAATGCGTGTTTGTACGTGGGACCGACGGTGATGACCCCGTTGGGGCCCGGCATCTTGAGCTTCAGGTAGGTGTAGTTGGGGACGGCCATGAACTTCGCGTAGCATGGCCTTCCCAGTACCGCGTGGTAGGTTCCTCGAAACCCGACCACCTCGAACGTCAAGGTCTCCCTTTGGAAGTTGGAGGGCGTTCCGAAGCAGACGGGGAGGTCGAGTCGTTCGAGGGGCTGGACGCGCTTCCCAGGGATGATCCCGTGGAAGGGCGCAGCGCCTGCTCGGACGGAGGACAGATCGACGCGCAGGAGCTTGAGGGTCTCGGCGTAGATGATGTTGAGGCAGCTGCCCCCATCCATCAGGACCTTGGTGAGCCTGATGTCGCCGATGACGGGGTCGACGACGAGCGGGTATTTCCCTAGGCTCGGCACGTGGTCGGGGTGGTCAGCCTGGTCGAAGGTGATGGGCTTGTCGGACCAGTCTAGGTAGACTGGCGCCGCCACCTTCACCGAGCAGACCTCCCGGCGCTCTTGTTTGCGATGCCGAGCCGAGGCATTCGCCGCATGCCCACCGTAGATCATGAAGCAGTCGCGGACCTCGGGGTATTCTCCTGCTTGGTGATCTTCTTTCTTGTCGTCGTCGTGGGCCCTGCCACCCTCCGCGGGTGGCCCGGCCCTGTGGAAGTGGCGCCGAAGCATGGCGCA
Source organism: Zea mays (assembly GCF_902167145.1). Classification (NCBI taxonomy): domain Eukaryota; kingdom Viridiplantae; phylum Streptophyta; class Magnoliopsida; order Poales; family Poaceae; genus Zea; species Zea mays. The sequence goes on from NC_050104.1 coordinate 129,458,088, forward strand.
CTCCTCGAGAGTGTGCTTGACGGGCCCCTGATGATAGGGGCACGGCTCCTTGAGCATCTTGTCGAAGAGGTTTGCACCTCCGGGGGGCTTCCGAGGGTTCTTGTACTCGGCGGCGGCGACAAGGTCCGCGTCGGCGGCGTCGCGTTTCGATTGCGACTTCTTCTTGCCCTTCTTCTTGGCGCCGCGCGGAGTAGACGCCTCGGGAGCCTCTTCCGATGGGCGGCCCTGGGGCTGCTTGTCCTTTCGGAAGATAGCCTCGACCGCCTCCTGGCCAGAGGCGAACTTGGTGGCGATGTCCATCAGCTCGCTCGCCCTGGTGGGGGTTTTGCGACCCAACTTGCTCACCAGGTCACGGCAAGTAGTGCCGGCAAGGAACGCGCCGATGACATCCGAGTCGGTGATGTTGGGCAGCTCGGTGCGCTGCTTCGAGAATCGCCGGATGTAGTCCCGGAGCGACTCTCCCGGCTGTTGCCGGCAGCTTCGAAGGTCCTAGGAATTCCCGGGGCGCACGTATGTGCCCGGGAAATTGCCGGCGAAGGCTTGGACCAAGTCGTCCCAGCTGGAGATCTGCCCCGGAGGCAGGTGCTCCAACCAGGCGCGAGCAGTGTCGGAGAGGAATAGGGGGAGGTTTCGGATGATGAGGTTGTCGTCGTCCGTTCCACCCAGTTGGCAGGCCAGGCGGTAGTCCGCGAGCCACAGTTCCGGTCTCGTTTCCCCCGAGTACTTTGTGATGGTAGTCGGGGGTCGGAACCGGGTCGGGAACGGCGCCCGTCGGATGGCCCGACTGAAGGCCTGCGGACCGGGTGGTTCAGGCGAGGGACTCCGATCCTCCCCGCTGTCGTAGCGCCCCCCACGCCTGGGGTGGTAGCCTCGGCGCACCCTTTCGTCGAGGTGGGCCCGACGGTCACGTCGATGGTGCTCGTTGCCGAGGTGGCCCGGGGCCGCAGGCGCGGTGTTGCGCGTGCGTCCGGTGTAGACCGAGGCTTCCCGCATGAATCGGGAAGTCGCGGCATGAGGTTCCGAGGGGTATCCCTGCCTTCGGGAGGCAGTGCTCTCGGCCCGTCGGGCCGCAGCGCCTTCCAGGAGATTCTTGAGCTCTCCCTGGATCCGCCGACCCTCGGTAGTTGATGGCTCCGGCATCGCGCGGAGGAGCATCGCTGCGGCTGCCAGGTTCTGACCAACCCCGCTGGATGCGGGTGGCGGCCTGACCCTGACATCGTTGGCGACGCAGTGCTGGAGACCTTGGGGCAGGTGACGTATTTCTCCGGCCGGGGGTTGGCCCGCCCATACCTGTCCGACGTCCCGACGGATCGGCTCAAGCGCTCCTGTTCCCTCGTTGAGCCTGGCCTGCGCCCCGCGGACTTGCTCGAGTTGTGGGTCGTGACCCCCCGCCGGAACGGGGACCACAGCTAGCTCCCGCGTGTTGTCGGCGCGAGGCACCGGCCTAGGAAGATCACCGTCCTCCGGCATGCCGAGATGGTTGCCTTCGGAGGGATCCCCTAGCTCGATGTGGAAACATTCGCGGCTTGGGCCGCAGCCCTCGCCGTTAAGGCTGCGGCTTCCGTCGGAACAGTCGGAGAGGCAGTAGTTACATGCGGTCATGAAGTCCCGCATGGCACCGGGGTTGCCAAGTCCAGAGAAATCCCAACAGATGCTGGAATCGTCATCTTCCTCGGACCCAGAGGGCCCGTAGGTTGAGACGTCCGTCAACCGGTCCCAAGGCGACCGCATACGAAACCCCAGTGGGGTTGCACTCGCCTCAATGAGGGCGCCCGCCAAAGCAAGGTTGCTAGGCGGGTTGAGGCCGAGTCGAAATGACGTAAGATGGGGATTAGTCAGTACCTTTTGGTCGACGCGGAGCGACGTAGTCACATCGGGGACTGGTTGCGCCGTCATCTCAGGTACAAGGGCGACGTCCTGCAAGCTTTCCGCGAGCGCGCTGGCGTCGTCTTCTTGCTCGGGATCAGCGTGTCGCGGGGGGACGGCGCTTGCCTTCGTCTCGAACGCGAGGTCGACGCCCGGCGTGCCTTCCGTCTGGGCGTCGGGGGCGTCGATTCGCTCGACGGCCGACGAAGCACGGCCTCCCGCTTGGCCTTGGTTGCCCCGCTTCCTCCTCCGTTGGCGGGGGAGAGGACGGAGCGAGCTCGAATGTTGTTCTTCCACCACGCGGGGAAGATGTCGTCGATTCCGCCGCCGGCGGGCGGGTTGTCGTCCGCCATTGTCGTTGTCGCACGGCGGTGGAAGGAGTATCATGTCGTAGCTGCCGTCGAAGGACATGAACTCAAGACTCCCGAAACGGAGCACCGTCCCGGGCCGGAGAGGTTGCTGGAGACTGCCCATCTGGAGGTTGACGGGAAGCTATTCGTCAACACGCAGCAGCCCCCTACCTGGCGCGCCAACTGTCGACGTTTCGAGACCGGGGGGTCCCTAAGCCGACGAGTGAGTGTGCTGCGTGCCCCAGCCCAGATGGGTCGAGCGCGTGGGCGAGCGCGAAGGGGGGAGAGGCGAGGTGGCCGGAGACGGACGTGAGAGAGGTGGAAGTCCCGCGGCCTTCGTGTTCGTCCCGCGCCCAGGTCGGGTGCGCTTGCAGTAGGGGGGTTACAAGTGTCCACGCGGGTGAGGGAAGCGAGCGGCCCCAAGAGAGCGCATGTCCCGTCCTCGGTCCCGCGCGGCCAACCCTTTCTAAGAAGGCCCTGGTCCTTCCTTTTATAGTCGTAAGGAGAGGATCTAGGTGTACAATGGGGGTGTAGCAGAGTGCTACGTGTCTAGCGGAGGGAGAGCTAGCGCCCTAAGTACATGCCAATGTGGCAGCCGGAGAGATCTTGGCACCCTGCTGGTGTGATGTCGTGGCTGTCGGAGGAGCAACGAAGCTTGGCGGAAGGACAGCTGTCGGAGCGGTCGAGTCCTTGCTGACGTCCACCTGCTTCCGTAAGAGAGCTGAGAGCCGCCGCCGTCATAGAGCTTGGGAGGCGCCATCATTGCCTATCTGGCGGAGCTGGCCAGATGGGACACCGGTCTTGTTCTCTGCGGCCCGAGTCGGCTCGGGGTAGAGTGGTGATGGCGCTTCCTGTTGACGTGGCGGGCCCGCGCCCGAGGCCGGGCGACGTGGGGGCTCCTCCGAAGCTGGGGTCGAATCTGTCTTCCGTTGCCGAGGCCGAGTCCGAGCCCCTGGGTCGGGCGAGGCGGAAGTCGTTCGGCAGAGGCCAGGGCGGAGTCCGAGCCCTGGGGTCGGGCGAGGCGGAGTTCGTCGTCTTCCGGGGCCGAGCCCGAGTCCGAGCCCTGGGGTCGGGCGGAGCGGAGTTCGCCGTCTTCCGGGTCTTAGCCCGAGTCCGAGCCCTGGGGTCGGGCGGAGCGGAGTTCGCCGTCTTCCGGGTCTTAGCCCGAGTCCGAGCCCTGGGGTCGGGCGGAGCGGAGTTCGCCGTCTTCCGGGTCTTAGCCCGAGTCCGAGCCCTGGGGTCGGGCGGAGCGGAGTTCGTCGTCTTCCGGGTCCGAGCCCGAGTCCGAGCCCTGGGGTCGGGCGGAGCGGAGTTCGCCGTCTTCCGGGTCTTAGCCCGAGTCCGAGCCCTGGGGTCGGGCGGAGCGGAGTTCGCCGTCTTCCGGGTCTTAGCCCGAGTCCGAGCCCTGGGGTCGGGCGGAGCGGAGTTCTCTATGGCGCCCCTGGCGAGGCCTGACTGCCTGTCAGACTCACTCTGTCGAGTGGCATCGCAGTCGGAGTGGCGCAGGCGGCGCTGTCCTTCTGTCAGACCGGTCAGTGGAGCAGCGGAGTGACGGCGGTCACTTCGGCTCTGCCGGGGGCGTGCGTCAGGATAGAGGTGTCAGGCCACCTTTGCGTTAAATGCCCCTGCAACTCGGTCAGTCGGTGCGGCGATTTAGTCAGGGTTGCTTCTTAGCGAAGCCAAGGCCTCGGGCGAGCCGGAGATGTGTCCGCCGTTAAAAGGGGGGCCTCGGGCGAGACGGAAGTCCCTCGAGGTCGGCTGCCCGAGTCCGAGGCTAGGCTCGGGTGAAGCGTGATCGAGTCACTCGTATGGACTGATCCCTGACTTAATCGCACCCATCAGGCCTCTGCAGCTTTATGCTGATGGGGGTTACCAGCTGAGAATTAGGCGTCTTGAGGGTACCCCTAATTATGGTCCCCGACACAAGGCGTAGCGACTAAATATCTGAGAATTCGCTTCACAGCCACTAAGTGACACTCCTTAGGATCGGATTGAAATCTAGCACACATGCATACGCTAAGCATAATATCCGGTCTACTAGCACATAAATAAAGCAAAGAACCTATCATGGACCGGTATGCTTTTTGATCAACGGACTTACCACCTTTGTTGAGGTCGGTGTGTCCGTCGGTTCCCATCGGCGTCTTTGCGGGCTTGGCGTCCTTCATCCCAAACCGCTTTAGCAAATCTTGCGTGTACTTCGTTTGGGAGATGAAGGTGCCATCCTTGAGTTGCTTCACTTGGAACCCAAGGAAGTAGTTCAACTCGCCCATCATCGACATCTCGAATTTCTGCGTCATCACCCTGCTGAACTCTTCACAAGACTTTTGGTTAGTAGAACCAAATATTATGTCATCGACATAAATTTGGCACACAAAAAGATCACCATCGCAAGTCTTAGTGAAAAGAGTTGGATCGGCTTTCCCAACCTTGAAAGCATTAGCAATTAAAAAGTCTCTAAGGCATTCATACCATGCTCTTGGGGCTTGCTTAAGTCCATAGAGCGCCTTAGAGAGCTTACACACGTGGTCGGGGTACCGTTCATCCTCGAAGCCAAGGGGTTGCTCCACGTACACCTCCTCCTTGATCGGCCCGTTGAGGAAAGCGCTCTTCACATCCATTTGGTACAACCTGAAAGAATGGTGAGCGGCATATGCTAGCAAAATACGAATTGATTCTAGCCTGGCCACAGGAGCGAACGTCTCCTTAAAGTCCAAACCTGCAACTTGGGCATAACCTTTTGCCACAAGTCGAGCCTTGTTCCTCGTCACCACCCCGTGCTCGTCTTGTTTGTTGCGGAACACCCACTTGGTTCCCACAACGTTTTGCTTGGGACGAGGCACCAGTGTCCAAACTTCATTGCGCTTGAAGTTGTTGAGTTCCTCCTGCATGGCCAACACCCAGTCCGGATCTAGCAAGGCCTCTTCTACCCTGAAAGGCTCAATAGAAGAGACAAAAGAGTAATGCTCACAAAAATTAACTAATCTTGAGCGAGTAGTTACTCCCTTGCTAATATCACCCAATATTTGGTCGACGGGATGATCCCTTTGGATCGTCGCTCGAACTTGGGTTGGAGGTGCCTGAGGTGCTTCTTCCTCCTCAACTTGAACATCATGTGCTCCCCCTTGATCATGCGCCTCCACTTGAGGTACTTGTTCGTCATCTTGGGTTGGGGGATGCACCATAGTTGAGGAAGACGGTTGATCTTGCTCCAATTGTTCCTGAGGCCGTACATCTCCAATCGCCATGGTGCGTATCGCGGCCGTTGGAACGTCTTCTTCATCTACATCATCAAGATCAACAACTTGCTCTCTTGGAGAGCCATTAGTCTCATCAAATACAACGTCGCTAGAGACTTCAACCAAACCCGATGATTTGTTGAAGACCCTATACGCCTTTGTATTTGAATCATAACCTAATAAAAACCCTTCTACAGCTTTGGGAGCAAACTTGGAATTCCTACCCTTCTTCACTAGAATGTAGCATTTACTCCCAAATACACGAAAGTACGATACATTGTGTTTGTTACCAGTTAGCAGCTCGTATGAAGTCTTCTTGAGGAGGCGGTGAAGATAGACCCTGTTGATGGCGTGGCAAGCCGTGTTCACAGCTTCCGACCAAAAACGCTCGGGGGTCTTGAACTCTCCAAGCATAGTCCTCGCCATATCAATGAGCGTCCTGTTCTTCCTCTCTACCACACCATTTTGCTGAGGTGTGTAGGGAGCGGAGAACTCATGCTTGATCCCCTCCTCCTCAAGGAACTCCTCCACTTGAAGATTCTTGAATTCGGACCCGTTGTCGCTTCTTATCTTCTTCACCTTGAGCTCAAACTCATTTTGAGCTCTCCTTAGGAAGCGCTTGAGGGTCCCTTGGGTTTCAGACTTATCCTGCAAAAAGAACACCCAAGTGAAGCGGGAAAAGTCATCAACAATAACTAGACCATACTTACTTCCTCCTATGCTCAGATAGGCGACGGGTCCGAAGAGGTCCATATGCAGCAGCTCCAGAGGTCTTGAAGTGGTCATCACATTCTTGTTGTGATGTGCTCCTCCCACTTGTTTACCTGCTTGACAAGCTGCACAAGGTCTATCTTTTTCGAATTGCACGTTAGTCAAACCTATCACGTGTTCTCCCTTTAGAAGCTTGTGAAGGTTCTTCATCCCCACATGTGCTAAGCGGCGATGCCACAGCCATCCCATGCTAGTCTTAGCAATTAAGCATGCATCTAGACCGACCTCCTCTTTTGCAAAATCAACTAAATAAAGTTTGCCGTCTAGTACACCCTTAAAAGCTAGTGAACCATCACATCTTCTAAAGACAGACACATCTACATTTGTAAATAGACAATTATATCCCATATTACATAATTGACTGACAGATAGTAAATTATATCCAAGAGACTCAACTAAAAACACATTAGAGATAGAGTGCTCATTTGATATTGCAATCTTGCCTAAACCTTTCACCTTGCCTTGGTTCCCATCACCGAATATGATTGAATCTTGGGAATCCTTATTTTTGACGTAGGAGGTGAACATCTTCTTCTCCCCCGTCATTATGGTTTGTGCATCCGCTGTCGATAATCCAGCTTGAGCCCCCGGATGCATAAACCTGCAAGGCAAATTTAGGCTTGGGTCTTAGGTACCCAACTCTTGTTGGGTCCTACAAGGTTAGTCATAATTTCCTTAGGGACCCAAATGCAGGTTTTATCACCCTTACATTTTGCCCCTAATTTCCTAGCAACTATCTTCCTATCCTTTCTACAAATAGCAAAGGAAGCATTTAAAGCATGATAAATTGTAGAGGGTCCATTCATAACTTTCCTAGGAACATGAACAATATTATTTCTAGGCACATGATGAATATTTTTCCTAGGCATATCTCTACTATGCATATAGGAAGAACTGGGAGCAAACATAGCATAAGAATCATAGGTATGTGAATCAAAAGCATTACAACTCCTATGAGATTGTCTTCTATCATTGTACATAAAAGCATGGTTCTTTTTAGTACTACTTGCCATAGGGGCCTTCCCTTTCTCCTTGGCGGAGATGGGAGCCTTATGGCTTGTTAAGTTCTTGGCTTCCCTCTTGAAGCCAAGCCCATCCTTAATTGAGGGGTGTATACCAATCGTGTAGGCATCCCTAGCAAATTTTAGTTTATCAAAATCACTTTTGCTAGCCTTAAGTTGGGCATTAAGACTAGCCATTTCATCATTTAACTTTGCAATGGAAGCTATGTGTTCACTACAAGCATCAATATCAAAATCTTTACATCTATCGCAGATAACAACATTTTCTACACAAGTTGTTGATTTATTAGCTATTTCTAACTAAGCATTCAAATCATCATTAATTCTCCTTAAGCTAGAAATTGTCTCATGGCAAGAAGATAATTCACAAGAAAGCATTTCATTTCTTCTAACTTCTAAAGCATGAGATTTTTGTGCTTCTACAAATTTGTCATGTTCTTCATACAACAAATCTTCTTGTTTTTCTAAAAGCCTATTCTTGTCATTCAAGGCATCAATCAATTCATTAATTTTATCTACCTTGGTTCTATCTAGGCCCTTAAATAAACATGAATAATCTATTTCATCTTCATCACTAGATTCGTCCTCACTTGAAGAAGCATAAGTAGAGTCTCGAGTACATACCTTCTTCTCCCTTGCCATAAGGCATGTGTGAAGCTCGTTTGGGAAGAGGGATGACTTGTTGAAGGCAGTGGCAGCGAGTCCTTCATTGTCGGAGTCGGAGGAGGAGCAATCCGAATCCCACTCCTTTCCTAGGTGTGCCTCGCCCTTGGCCTTCTTGTAATTTTTCTTCTTTTCCCTCTTGCTCCCGTGTTCCTGGTCACTTTCATTATCGGGACACTTAGCAATAAAATGACCAATCTTACCGCATTTGAAGCATGAGCGCTTCCCCTTGGCTTTGGTCTTGCTTGGCTGTCCCTTGCGACCCTTAAGCGCCGTCTTGAAGCGCTTGATGATGAAGGGCTAGGTAACACCTCCTTGCTCCTTGTTGCCTTGAGAGCAATGGGTTGAGGCTCATGGATTGGACCGTTCAACGCGTCGTCCACGTACCTCGCCTCCTTGATCATCATTCGCCCGCTTACGAATTTTCCAAGGACTTCTTCGGGCGACATTTTGGTGTACCTGGGATTCTCACGAATATTATTCACCAAATGAGGATCAAGAACGGTAAAGGACCTTAGCATCAGTCGGACGACGTCGTGGTCCGTCCATCGCGTGCTTCCGTAGCTCCTTATTTTGTTGATAAGGGTCTTGAGCCAGTTGTATGTTTGGATTGGCTCCTCGCCCCTTATCATCGCGAATCGTCCAAGCTCTCCCTCCACCAACTCCATCTTGGTGAGCAAGGTGACATCGTTCCCCTCATGAGAAATCTTGAGGGTGTCCCATATTTGCTTGTGTTATCCAAGCCGCTCACTTTGTGGTATTCATCCCTGCACAATGAAGCTAGAAGAACAGTAGTAGCTTGTGCATTTTTATGAATTTGCTCATTAATGAACATGTGACTATCCATACTATCAAAGTGCATTCCACTCTCTACAATCTCCCATATACTAGGATGGAGAGAGAACAAGTGACTACGCATTTTGTGACTCCAAAATCCGTAGTCCTCTCCATCAAAATGAGGAGGTTTACCAAGTGGAATAGATAATAAATGAGCATTTGTACTTTGAGGAATACGAGAGTAATCAAAAGAAAAGTTTGAATTGACCGTTTTCTTTTTCTCGTAGTCGTCGTCATCCTTTTGGGAAGAGGAAGATTCGTCGCTGTCGTAGTAGACGATCTCCTTGATGCGCCTTGTCTTCTTCTTCTTCCCGTCTTTGCGCTTGTGGCCCGAGCCCGAGTCGGTAGGCTTGTCATCCTTCGGTTCGTTGAAGATAGACTCCTTCTCGTTGTTGTTGACCACCATCCCCTTTCCCTTAGGATCCATCTCTTCGGGCGATTAGTCCCTTCTTGAAGAGAACGGCTCTGATACCAATTGAGAGCACCTAGAGGGGGGGTGAATAGGTGATCCTGTAAAACTTGAAAAACTTAAGCCACAAAAACTTGGTTAATCGTTAGCACGGTAAATGCCAAGTGGCTAGAGAGGAATCTCAACAAAACACAATAACCACAAGAAATCAATCACAGAGATGGCACGGTGGTTATCCCGTGGTTCGGCCAAGACCAACGCTTGCCTACTCCACGTTGTGGCGTCCCAACGGACGAGGGTTGCAATCAACCCCTCTCAAGCGGTCCAAAGACCCACTTGAATACCACGGTGTTTTGTTTGCTTTACTCAATCCCATTTGCGAGGAATCTCCACAACTTGGAGCCTCTCGCCCTTACACTTGAAATTCACAAAGAAGCACAGAGCAAGGGAGGGATTAGCAACACACTCAAGACAAGAAATCACAGCAACACCACGCACACAAGTTGCAATGAGAGCTCACAACACAACTCAATGAGTTCACCACTCAACTAGAGCTCTAATTGCTATCGCAAAGAATCAAAGGCGCGGAATCGATGTCTTGGTGCTTAGGAATGTTGTAGAAATGCTTGGTGTACTCCTCCATGCGCCTAGGGGTCCCTTTTATAGCCCCAAGGCAGCTAGGAGCCGTTGAGAGCAATCTAGGAAGGTTGATCTTACCTTCTGTCGACTGGCGCACCGGACAGTCCGGTGCACACCGGACACTGTCCGGTGCCCGATTCCTTTCCATAAATGGCGCAGTCGACCGTTGGTGGCCAGAGAGCCGTTGGCGCACCGGACATGTCCAGTGCACACCGGACAGTCCGGTGCCTTCTTCTAGCCGTTGGCTCGGCCACGTGTCCCGCGCAGATTGCGCGGCCGACCGTTGGCTCACCGGACAGTCCGGTGCACACCGGACAGTCCGGTGCACACCGGACAGTCCGGTGAATTATAGTCGTACGTCGCCGGTGAATTCCCGAGAGCGGCCTGTTCGCCAGAGCCAGCCTGGCGCACCAGACACTGTCCGGTGCACCCAGACTGAGCAGACTTTGGCTGAACAAAGCCATCTCATTTTCAATTTGATTTTTCCTGTTTCCAGCACTTAGACACAATACATTAGTCACTAAAACAATGTACTAAGTCTGAGAAACATACCTTTATCCTTGATTTGTACTTTGTCCACCATTTTACACTTAGGCACTTGTGTTGGATACTAAATCACCAAAATACTTAGAAATGGCCCAAGGGCACATTTCCCTTTCACAACTCGACTCTCCCGTGGCCACCCTCGGGCGGGACAAGTATACACGACTTGCCCGAGGACAACCCTGGGCGGTACTGGCAGTAACGACTCGCCCGAGGCAACCCCGGGCGGGAAAGGCAGTAATGATTTGCTCGAGGGCAACCCTGGGTGGGAGAGGCAGTCACGAATCACTCGAGGCCATCCTCGGAGGGAGAGGCAATCACGACTCGCCCAAGGCCATCCTCGGGTGGGAGAGGCAGTCACGACTCACCCGAGGCCACCCTCAGGCGGGTGACACAATCACGACTCGTCCGAGCCCAAGCCTGAGCGGGACAGGCAGCCACGACTCGTCTGAGGCCATTCTCGGGCGAGACAGGCAGTCACGACTCGCCTGAGGCCAACCCCCAGCGGGGGACGCAGTCACGACTCAACCGAGGCCAAGCCCTGGCTGTACAGTCAGTCACGACTCGCCTGAGGCCACCCTTGGGTGGGACAGACAGTCATGACTCGCCCAAGGGCAACCCCGAGCGGGAGACGTAGTCACGACTCGTCCGTGGCCATCCTCAGGTGGGACAGATAGTCACAACTCGCCTGAGGCCATCCGCGGGCGGGACAAGCAGTAATGACTCGCCCGAGGCCATCCGCGAGTGGGATAGACAGTCACGACTCGCCCAAGGCCAACCTCCGGCAAGACAGGTAGTCACAACTCGCCTGAGGCCATCCTCCGGTGGGATACGTAGTCATGACTCGCTCGAGACCACTCTCGGGCGGGAGAGGTTGTCAAGAATCACCCAAGGCCAAGCCCGCGCGGGAGACGCAGTCACGACTCGCCTGAGGCCACCCTCGAGCGGGAGACATAATCATGACTCGTCTGAGGCCAAGCCCGGGCAGCAGACGCAATCATGACTCATCCGAGGCCAATCCCGGGTAGCAGACGCAGTCACGACTTGCCTAAGGCCACTTTGGCAGAACTGTCCGCACCCGGCCTCCTCTACCTCTTCCTGCTTCTCGCTCTAACCGCGCCACGTTCCACATGTCGCGGCCTCCATCCACCTAACGCCCTCCAATCTGCCTCCCGACGCAATTCGCGGTCCCACACACCCGACGTCTCGCCCCCCGAGCCCACCTCCCAATATCACCTCCCTCGCATGTCGACCCGACGCGTGAAGTTTGGTTGATAACATCACTAAACAATGATCTATACATACACAAGTGTCACTCTGCCGGTTGATTACCTCATTAAATAATGACCTATGCCTGCATAAGTATTACCCGTTGCAACGCACGGGCATATACCTAGTTTTTCTAAGAAAAATAAAAGCATATCCTCGTCGCTAAAAGTTTTTAGCAACCTACAATAAAGGTGTTAGCAAACCTAGAATATGCTTTGCTTTTGCTTCTAGGCTCGTTCCCTTATATCCGACGGCTGTAAGGAGCCGTCGAAGTCGAAGGTTTCTTATTTTGCTGTTGTGCTTTTTGCGAACCGTTTGCAGAGTAGAATTTAAAATCTCTACTAACTATTAAGGGGGCAGTGTAGACTGCCCCCGCTCCCGCACGCCCGCCAAACCGCCGCTCCCGCAACGCCAGCAAGCCCCGCTCCCACGCAACTGCCTCCCGCACGCGCCGCCGACCTCGCTCCCGCAACAGCCTCCCGAACGCCCCGTCGTCCTCCGCTACCTATCAGCCGCGAAATAAATGCTGTCGCACTACGCCGCCAAGTGGCTCCCAGACGTGGCGCCTCCAACGTCGTCGTCCGCGTCGGGGCGCTTCCTGCCGCCGGAGAGCCCCACGGTCACGTGGCTGAAGAAGCGGCTGAGTATGTCCGGCAGCAAGGGCACAACGGGCACGGTGGAGGTGGACGCACTGACTTTTTCTGCTTTTCATTTGCCTTGTGCGGATCTACTCGTCGTGCTCATCTCGCGCAGATCTGCTCGACGTGTGAACCACCGCCTCGCCGAGAAGGAGATCGTCGTCGTCCTCTCCTCTGCCTCCGCGGCCTCCATCGAGAGCAGTGTTGCCGTCGTCGACCACCTCACCTCCCTCGTCTCTCACCTCCATGACCTCAAGAGCAAGGTAATCCCCTTCCTGCCTCCAAAATCTCACTCCTGTTTCCTCCTCTTACTTGCAGAATCAAATCGCACATGGCCTAGAGAAGATCTTAGGGATTTGGTTTACCATTTTGTATTTCTGATTTTCTCTACTAACTATTAAGGGGGCAGTGTAGACTGCCCCCGCTCCCGCACGCCCGCCAAACCGCCGCTCCCGCAACGCCAGCAACCCCCGCTCCCACGCAACTGCCTCCCGCACGCGCCGCCGACCTCGCTCCCGCAACAGCCTCCCGAACGCCCCGCCGTCCTCCGCTACCTATCAGCCGCGAAATAAATGCTGTCGCACTACGCCGCCAAGTGGCTCCCAGACGTGGCGCCTCCAACGTCGTCGTCCGCGTCGGGGCGCTTCCTGCCGCCGGAGAGCCCCACGGTCACGTGGCTGAAGAAGCGGCTGAGTATGTCCGGCAGCAAGGGCACAACGGGCACGGTGGAGGTGGACGCGCTGACTTTTTCTGCTTTTCATTTGCCTTGTGCGGATCTACTCGTCGTGCTCATCTCGCGCAGATCTGCTCGACGTGTGAACCACCGCCTCGCCGAGAAGGAGATCGTCGTCGTCCTCTCCTCTGCCTCCGCGGCCTCCATCGAGAGCAGTGTTGCCGTCGTCGACCACCTCACCTCCCTCGTCTCTCACCTCCATGACCTCAAGAGCAAGGTAATCCCCTTCCTGCCCTCCAAAATCTCACTCCTGTTTCCTCCTCTTACTTGCAGAATCAAATCGCACATGGCCTAGAGAAGATCTTAGGGATTTGGTTTACCGTTTTGTATTTCTGATTTTCGCTGAAGAAAATTCGTGTCTTTGTGGTGTTCCCTGAGCGATGAATGCCTTCTAGATGGAGGATGGCGCATGGGCAGAGAAACTGCCAGTGCAACGGTGTGCATTGCCAAATGCAGCAGATACTGCATTTATTTCACTAAATGGTAACTCCACACTACAGACATCCGAAGCATTTAAGAAATAAAACATCATTTCTCATAATAAAAAATATCCTAAATAGGTGTAGTTGTCATATCTTCAGTAGCACCTGTTGTTTAGTATGCTTGCTTGCCTCGAGTCTAATTAGATAGCTTGCTAGGTGATCTATTTTGAATTGCATCCTTTGCATGGCATTCCTTTCTGTTGGTCTACTGCACCACGAGTGTGCTGTTGACAATGACCCATTGTAAAAAGAACTTGTGGAATTATGCACTTGCTTTTGGACTTAGCAGACTCGATTGTTGCAACGTTATTTTGGAGAGGTTAGATTTTTCATTCATCAAGCTGCAGATTTTGAGAGGCTTTGAAATGTCAATTCTTATTCACCAACATTTGTAATGGTTTGATCTGTAGTTTCTTTGTCGTTTAAGTTCCACTTCTTTCACTGCAAGAAGATCGCCTGTTGCTTTTTTGGAGTAGCACTGAGACTGAAATTTTCACCCTCAGTTGACTTGTTCATTAGTTGTACCGTGCTACTGTCTGCAGTTCACCCATGTACTTCTATGAATATTGTTTGATTTTGTTTAGAGTATATTACTTATGATCCCATTATTGTAGTGCAGTGACCTGAAAATGAGTGAGGGGGATGCTACTCAGCTTGCCCTTGAGAAAGGATCACCGCAAGTGTCTAATGATGATGGTTCGAGTAGTCCTGCAACTGTGCACAAGTTGAAAGTTGACACAGAAGATGCTCGAAGCAAAATTGAATCACCCACTCCAGAGAAGCTTGAATCTAGAAGCAAATGGGTTGTTGTGAGTTCGTTGGCAAGGAATTTACTTGCAGAGAGGTACAAAGATAGATTTGCAAATCAGTTCCTGGAAGATGAGGGTGACATAGATGATGAAGACTATAATGACAGTATTTCGCAGGCATGAACCGATCTCAGAGATCAAGAAGCATTGAACTTCTGGAGAAGTGATCCATTTTTATTTTCATCTCAATATCTCATGTATATGTGTGCTTCCTACAGATCATTCACCTTGTCTTTCCTGTTCACAATGTCAGGCATAAGGATTTACTGAATCTTTTTAATAGAATGGAGAGTTCTATAAGGTTGCTACGCCTACGGAAGAGGATGGCTACATTTAATAATATTGCCACCCAGGTGGAAATACTCGCAAAAAGGTAATATCCGACCAAATAAATAGCATGCTTATGACATGTGGGTCAGTATTTTTTTCTGTTTTTAATTATGTGCCCTTGGATGAACTAGCATGCCCATATATTATATACGTTTCCGCTGCCCACAAAAATAAGTTGTTACTCTAGAATTGGTATATTTTTCTTAGATCCAATGTTTTTCATTCAGAAATTTTCTAACCATTTTCCTGATTTCTCCTATATACAGATCCTTTAAGCTATTATTATCATCAAGCATTCTTCTGAAAAAATGTGTACCATGTGCTAATTCCACTGAAGTTGATCTTTTCTGTACTAACTATTAAGGGGGCAGTGTAGACTGCCCCCGCTCCCTACCCGCACGCGCAACTGCCTCCCGCACCGCCCAGCCGTCCTCCGCACGCCCGCGCGCCGCAGCCGCCGCGAAACCCTCGCTCCCTGCCCGCACCCGCAACGGCCTCCCGTCCTCCGCACGCCCGCCGCGCACGCCCCTACGAATCCCGCCGCGCACGCCCTGCCACCCAAGAAGCGGATTCGCGCGGCGTGACCCTGGCGCGCAGGACGGGACGACGTGGATCTGGCGAGTCAGTAAGCACCGACGATCTGCTCCCCGTGCTCTCAACAACCCCCGCCCCCATCGCTCTCCTCCGAGGTGGTTGTTTCTTTTATTCTGGTAACACATGGTTTCCTAATCTCACACATCTTCCAGGTTTGTGGACTCAAGTGGTCTTATGACAATCGTCAGCTTGCATCCAGAGGCAATGACAATGGAGTAAGATGCCTGTCCATATGTTCCTGTTAGTTTTGAATGCACTGTTCTTAGGATTCTGCATTTATATTTTCCCATGCTAATATTTCCCCCTTGTCCAACTTTTTGTTTGGAATCCACATTCAGTACAACCAGTACTGAAGTATACTGAGCACACAGCAGTTGTCAAAGCTATTGCCTGGTCACCTCATCTCCACGGTCTGCTTGCATCTATGGCGGAACTACAGATAGATGCATATGATTTTGTCATAAGAACAGTGATACTTCTGTTTTTTTATAATGGTAACACGTGGTTTCCTAATCTCACACATCTTCTAGGTTTGTAAACAAGAAAGAATCAGATACAATTAAGAACCAGGGGCAGAGTAAATTGCCTCACTTAAAATATAAAAGCCATGTGTTACTAATTTTTTTTGACAAAGAACATGTTGAAGTGGGTTAGCTGCATGTTAAGGACTTATAAAAAAACTTTATTTGAAGAATAACTATTTTATGAATTGTTTCAGCTTGCCATGTCACGAATTTCATCGCTCATGGGTCATGGCTCTAGGTTACCTGGTCCAAATCATCGTTCAAGTAAAAGCGGCCTTCACACCACCAAACACTCTGAAATATTATCTAGGTGGAGACCTTTGGTCATGTCATGTTTAATTTCCCTACAAATTTCGTACTGCATTTCATATATATGTATCAAATATGGACCCATGAAACTGAAGAAGGCGTTACTTTTCAATTCGTGTTGCTTCTTCATTTCCTTTGTCAATAAGGGCATGTCTAGATCCATTAGCACTAAAATTTAGCAGTTAAAATTTATATGAGTGGGTCTAAATGGACCTGCTAATTATTTGTTGAAGGACCTGAAGGGCTGTTATTAGTTTCATTAGCAGATTTGGAGTTGCTAATATGTGCTAATAATTCATATGCATCTTCAACTCACTATCTAACTACCTATTAGCATCTGAGTGCAAACAACTTCCTGCTAAAAGTTAGTAAGGGATCGGTTGATACTTATCGATGTATTGTGTTTGTTCATTATTATTGTATCCATGTTTGGTTGGAATGTTTTTAAAAGAGTGTTAAATTCTGAACGATATGAGTTATTTTATATTCTATATTCTTTTGGTTTCTGAAAGGTTTCTTGCTTCTTAAAAGAGTGTTCATTATTACTCCCTCATGCTTCTTATTTGTACATCACCTGTAGATCTAAGTAACATATTCCATGTTGTCCTTTTCAAAACCTTTGCAGGTTCAGTTGATAATAATGTTAAATTTTGGGACCTTGAAACTTTTGAGTTGATCGGTTCTTCTGGACCTGAGGTACCATATCTATTTATAACGACTCACAAAATTAATTAGCACATATCCCCAGTTTCATGGTGCTCCTAATTAGCACATATCCTCTACGCTTCTTCCACGGCGTGCCCGAGGACGACGCTGCGGAGCGGGAGATGGCCGTCATGCGCGCCAAGGCCCTGGCCGCCACGCCGCCGACGCAGCAGCAGCAGCTCATGGCGTCCGCGTACCCCTTCTCGCTGTCGCCCAAGGGAGGCGTCAGCCTCAGCTTCCTGATCCAGCAGCACCAGCAGCAGCAGAGCGAGACCCAAAGGTGCCATTTTTACCCAGCGGCTGCCTCGCCACCAAATTAAAGGTTGCATTTTGTCTCCGGTCTCACCATTCCCATTTTATTCTCCGCGTGTTGCTGCCTGCTCCAGGGCGGCGGCGGCGGGCATGCTGCTCGGCGGCGAGGACATCTGTTCGGAATTTCGATGATAGCAAATGAATTCAAGTCAATCATGGTTTTTTTGTTATTCGATGATATGCTCGGCGGCGAGGACTATTGAAGTCCAAGTCAATCAGTGTTCTCCACTTTTTTTGTTAGTTTTACTAGCTCCTCGTGGGTTTGTTAGTTTTACACGCTCTACGGCTCTACCTCATGGGGAAGTCTAGAAAAATCCTAAAATAGTTGTCATCTGTAGGAGTTAGATTTTTTATTGTATTCATTGCAATTACTGTGTAGTTTTTTTTACAACATGCCATTTTCGAAACAATTTTCATCTGCATGAGTTAATTTTTTTTGTATTTGTTGACATTTTGTGTAGTTTTTTTTCACAACATGCCATTTTCTAGATAGACTTGCAAGAAACATATCAGTTATTATTGTGATCTTACAAAACCATAAGATTCATTTATCTGCTCACACATGGTGTATATGCAGATGTTTAATACCTTTGTTTGGCTGCCTTTTTCTTTTTAATGTGGCATCAACGCAAAATCAAACTGTTGCTGCATCCCAGCTCATTAGCCTGTCTTAACTAGAGTCTGATTGTATCCACTGTCTTAAAATAGTATGTTCATTCAATCTTAAATTGTGAAGTTAGCATGTTGTGAAGCTGTTGCTTTTTGTGTTTATACATGCATCCCTTTCATTACCATGACTCATGATCCACACGAATTTAAATTTGTTATTTTTCATAGTTCATAATTCAATAATCACCATAAATTTCGATGATAGCAAATGAATTCAGAATGTTGCTGGTTTCTGTATCAGGGCATGGGGCCTCTATCCCACAATTATCTTCTCAGAGCAGCGCACCTCAGTAATCCTATTATGGTGGATATCAGGGTACAAGCAAAAAGATTGAAAATCCAAATGGAAGGGTAAGCTTTTTGTTCATTCTATTTTCTGTCACTGAATTTAGAAAGTGCATCCAGAAGTGTGATGTTTGTAATCTTTTAAACTGGCACTATTGTCAACTTGCTGTAGGTTGGTGTTATCATTGGAAAAGCCAGGGAAACTATTAGGTATATCCAACTTCAATCAGGAGCAAAGATTCAAGTCACAAGAGACCATGAAGCTGAACCTGGTGCACTAACAAGGCAAGTTGAGCTTTCTGGCAAACCTGAGCAGATAAGCAAAGCTGAACAGTTGATCAAAGAAGTTCTGGCAGAGGTATTACTCATTATGCTCACAACCTTTTGTTTTGTTCTGCATTTTTCATCTATGTTACAATATTTGATCTTGCATCCCAGGCCGATGCTGGGTCATCCGGTGCTAGATCTGGAGGCCGGAAATACAATGCAACACAGCAAGGTGCTGAGATGTACCAGATGAAAATTGCTAATAACAAGGTATACACCTTGTTCTATTTGGACAAGGGTTTGCCTTACCATACGAAACTACACTTTATCATGCTACCACAAGTATTTGGCATGTGTATGGGTGCCTGTTTGTCAATTTTATATCAATCAACAGACTGTGTTGTGTGATTTCCTTACCCATGTTGTTTTTTCCTCTACTTCTGATTTTTGTCTGTTTCTTTTTAGGTGGGACTGATTATTAGGAAGGGTGGTGAGACTATAAAGTCCATGCAGACCAAATCTGGAGCCCGTATTCAGGTTTGCTATCTTGTTATATAGCTTCCTGGTTTACCTTAGCTACAATCAGAAGTAAGGTTACACTAAGTTCACTTGTGGCTGTTTGTCTGCTTGTTTTTGCTTTGCCTTGAAAATATCACTTCTAAATGATTGATATTTTGTCACCTGGAGTTTATCATTCATATTTTGCTGTAAATGCTCCATTTGGTCCAAGCTGTTCATTTATTATCAAATCATTTGGTCCAAGCTGTCCATTTAGTCGAATGAGAAAAATGAAACAAAAGTAGGATTTCTATTTTTTGGATAGTGACTAACACACTTAGAAAATGCTATATGTTGCAGTAGGTGGTACATGCTATTTATGCAAACGAAAGTTCCTATTTAGGATTGTTAAACATAATTTTGGAGTTTGGGATTTCCTTTGGGTATCTTTTATGTATCATTCATATAATTAGTAAAGGTATATGTTGCACTACATTTTATCTATAATTCTTTGTTTGGAGTTGTTGTTTGCACGACTATCCCTCTCTCACGGATAAAGATGTCAGGATCATTGCTTCAAACTGCGCTGCATTAGAAAATCTCATTATGTTATAGTCTTCAATCAGTGATGGTGGTCTTTCTCAGGATGCTAAGCAATGCAGAAACCTGAAGTTCCTCCATACCGAAGGGTGCTTGTCCATCACTAAGGCGTCTCTAAGAGCCCTTGT
The DNA here is from genome assembly GCF_902167145.1 of Zea mays. Classification (NCBI taxonomy): domain Eukaryota; kingdom Viridiplantae; phylum Streptophyta; class Magnoliopsida; order Poales; family Poaceae; genus Zea; species Zea mays. The sequence continues at coordinate 129,477,579 of NC_050104.1, forward strand.
GCAGTATGCCAAGAGACTCGAGTCTCTTACTCTGGGAAGCTACCCTCAAATTGAGCAACATGCCATCTTTTCCTTACTGATGAACTAACCTTATCTGGACACGCTTGTGCTCAAGGACATGATGGCTGGACAATCACATACGAATGATTGAAGACATTTCACTTATCACTAATGCTTACTTGAACTTGGAGTAGATGTACGATGCACAGAAGGATTAGTTCTCTAGCGGGACAGTTCATGTCTAATTAATGATGAATTATATAGAGGTTATTACCAAGGAAATAATGATCATAAGAGACCGACGAAATTGCTGCAGTTTATGTTTCTGAATCTTTGTGCTCTCAGTCAGTTATTCTAACTAAGTTCTACTGGTTGACCTCTAATATGTGGTTCATCTACCTACAACTTATGACTTCTTGGGTTCTCTGATCAGGGCAACTTCAACTTGATCATCTCATATAATTCAACAAACAACCATGGTGTTTATGATGAATCAGAACAATCTATCCCTGTGCTTACTCAAGCAGGCTCAGTGCAGAAAGCTAATTCGGTTCAAGTCCCATGATTAGCTAATATAGTACCACTTTGTTCTTTCATGTACAGTTCTAGGCTCCTTTGGTGAGATGTATGCATCACAAGTTTTACTAACTCTGATTATTCGTACATTGTACCTAGATTTGGACTGTAGCTTGATCCATTTCCCTAGAACCTTTATAGTTTATATTCTTATTTTTATAATTTTCAAGACGTGTATTTCACCAATACCTCTTTTCTCTTCACTACTACTATGATGCACAAGTTTCACCTAGGAGACCGTTGCCAATGAGTTCTTGGGTGCCATGTTTCACCCCCCCTAATTCATGAAGGTTTGGTCTTGATTGTGTGATGTTGCAGTTTCAGTTATTAACACTATGGTTTGCTGTTTATTTACCTATTTGGACCATGCTGCCACTTGTCTGTGTGAATTGATGATTTTTGGGCTGGAGCTCAGGCTGGAATTATGTGACTGTTATCTTACTGTCTACACGACACACAATTGTTTAATACATGTTGATTGTATTTTGAACCAATAAGGTGTTGTAAAAGAAGATGCAAGGGGAAGAGGTAAGGTCAGGGCTTATTCGGTTTCAGAGACCTGTTGGAAAAGTCGTCATCAAAGTGTAGTATGCAGAAGTTAAGTAAAACCTCTGGCTTTTTTAGTTCTACTGGCTTTGTTTGTCAGGCGGTTGACTTAACAGACTTAACTTTTCTGAAATGGTAACCTTGGTAAATTGTTAAAAAAATATGTTTATCTGTACCCCTAGGTGAAGGCCATTTTTTGTGATGTTCATTTGTCTGATAATATTTGGGATGATCAATGCTTCTAAGATCTAATTAGGGCCCCTTGCCCAATGGTGTGCGTGCCTCCGATGCTCACAAGGTTTGGAGCAGTGACTTTTCAAATTCCTATGGTGTGGTGCTTCATTCTACACTTGGCTTTTGTATCTCAATATATCTTATTATAATATATTGACTCCATAGCAACACACTGACATACACATAACACACATCATTGTAAAAGTTTGGAACATGTTTGAATAATTATCTTATTTTAAAAAGTATGTCTATATGATATATAGAAACCATAGCAACACATGGGCAATTAACTAGGCGTGCACACCTGCGATACTATGGATATCATATTAAGACTCAAAAGTATGAGTGCACACCCGCGATACCGTGCCCCCCTTGACACCCCTTGCCCCCGTTCCTCGTGGCTTCGGCGCTGCGACCACTGCCACCCCTGCCCCCGCACCACCTAAGGGCTTGTTCGGTTATTCCCAACACACATGGATTGGATGAGATTGGAAAAAAATGAGAAGAAATTTGACTTGTTTGGGATTCAAACCCATCCAATCCCACTCAATCCACATGGATTGAGAGCTAACCGAACAAGCCCTAAAGATTTATATGATCTCCGTAGCAACGCACGGGCATCCAACTAGTAAAGTATATGATAGGAAAGGGAACTGTATTTGCAGAGTGGCCTAGGAGCTCGGGCTGCCCTTTACCAAATATTCAGGCCATACTGAAGATGGGAGCCACCCTCTTGGCCCAATTTGAACTTGGCCCGCTTACACCTGCCTGTCCATACCACCCTCAACCCTAAACCATCCGCTCACCCCATCGCAACCGTCGGATCCCAATCCAACGCCGAAACGTCGAAGCACGTTCTATATAAATATTACGCTCCGCTCTGTCGCCACTCCTCCAAACCCTAGCCCAGAGCAGCCGCATCGAACTCTACCTGCCTTTCTCTCGTCCCTGGCGGCGGCGGCAGGATGGCGGCTTCTACTGCGAGGACGGTGAAGGATGTGAACCCCCACGAGTTTGTCAAGGCCTACTCCGCCCATCTCAAACGCTCCGGCAAGGTAACGGTGCTCGACTCGTCGCCTTCCCATCTGATTCGACGCTACAGAATGTGAATAAGCCATTTTTTTCGTGGTATTGCGAACTGTATGATGGCATGGGATGATCCTCAGCATATATTTGAGTTCTGTGAGGCAGTGGTGCAGTAACCGAATTCACCTTTATTTCTTGTGCCTTCTGGGTATCTGATTGGTAGGTAGGAGCGTGATTTGCTCACATGACTAACTTCTTCGACTTTGTTACTTTGCTAGGCTTAGGCATAAACAATGCTGTTCTTCTGTCCTCTTGGTCTTAGGCGGTTTATTTTCTGCTGTTACAACAGATATGATTTAATTTATTTTATTTATCTAGATCATCTGTGCAGAAAACCTGTTTGTAAAGTTGTTTTTGTTGTTCATACATGGGGTTTAGGCAATTTTTTTACTGAGCGTGCTGAAAACGCTCTGAGCACACATCTATGCAAGGCCCTATACGAGGTGTGATTTTAATTTATTTTCGGTTGATATCTATCAAGAGAGTTTATGGTTAGCCCTTAGGTCTGGAGTACATTGGGCGTGGAGTGAACCTTGGGTCCATTCAGAATGGAGACTGTTTCAGGATCAAAATCCTTTTGATTCTGGAGGTTGAACATTGATAATTCTATTTCTCTGAAGCTGAATAGTGTGCTGCTTATTACATTTGTCTCACGTGCTGTTATTATGAAGCTTTTATTTTTAGGCTATTAGTTCACAATCGTAGTTTAAAGTTTTTTTGCTTCAATAAACCTATCTGTGCTGTTTGCGCCATCAATTAGTCTGGTTTTGATGGTGGGCGAATGTTCTCTTTATTGTATTATTTGTCGGGTATCGATAATCACTAATTTTCAGTGGTTGTTCCAATGACTTTCATATTCCTATATGTTGCTATGTGTAATTCCTTAAGTATCCTCTGTCTTTTCTGTTAGATGGAGCTTCCTGAGTGGGTTGACATTGTGAAGACTGCGAGGTTCAAGGAGCTCCCTCCTTATGACCCTGACTGGTACTACATCAGGGCTGGTAAGACATCTTGTTTGTTTACCATAATCATTTGCTAGTAAAACTTTAATGTCCGGACTCTGCAATTCTATAATATTTTTAATATTCTTCTCCTGCAGCATCTGTAGCAAGGAAGATCTACTTGAGACAAGGCATTGGTGTTGGTGGCTTCCAGAAGATTTATGGTGGCCGCCAGAGGAATGGCTCACGCCCACCTCACTTCTGCAAGAGCAGTGGTGCCATTTCACGCAACATCCTCCAGCAGCTGCAGGAGATGGGCATCATTGATGTCGATCCCAAGGGGTAATTGAACTGCTATACCCCTTTCTCTTACTAATGACTTTTCCTGGCCCTTGCTTATTCGGTGTTGTTGCAGTGGACGGCGCATCACCTCCCAGGGAAGGCGTGATCTGGACCAGGTGGCTGGAAGGGTTGCTGTTGAAGCTTGAGCAATCTCATATTTGGTTTCTATGATGTCATGTTTGATTGTTGAGATGGCTACACTTTATTTGCACTTTGGATTAGGATTTTTGTGTTAAGAGAACTCAAGGCATTCTAGCTATGGTTCACACTGTATTTTCCCTGAGTACCTATTTATCAAAACCTATTCGTATGTTTGGGAAGTGTCTGAGCTGATATTCATGACATGTATTTGGTATAGGTCTATCTATGTGACGTGATAATATCATTGGATAGATTACGATCTAGATGAATTTCTATCTCTTGAGTTTCCTAAACTGTGCTTGTTTCGCTTGCAGTCAGTTAGTCTGCTGTGATTGAACCATAGGTTCAACTTAGACTGGCTGGGCTCGTCAGCAACATTATTATTACAATACGAGAGAATGCTCATGTCTCTGTTCAATAATATGGTGCATTCATTTGCATAAGGACTTGGTGAGTTGTTTGCTGCTGTATCAGTTGAGCTTGAGCATAACAAAATGTTTTTAGCTCGTAACAGAGAGCTTTTATTAGAACGACAACTATTTGGTTAAATACAAAGTCGTTGCGTAAAGCTTTGAACGACACGCAAATGAAGCCACTTCTCGTGATTGGGAAATTGATCGATGGCACCTCTTCAATTCTCACGATCTCGTGCTTTTGTTAATATAAAAACAAGAAAATGTGTTTGAAATCTACAAGGTAATGTTTCCTAAATTGAAACAGGTTTATTGATATAGAGGTGTCTTTAAAATTAGTTATATGATAAATTCTTTTCATTTATCTTCTGAAATACATGATATTAAGGTTTTGTTTGCGACTGCTTCAATTTCACAATTTGATAAAATTGATGAAGATGTCATTAGAAGCCTCAGAAAATTGTCAAACTAAAATTACAAACTTTTAGAATAGTCATTTTGTTTCTTAAAAACAATTTTTAAAACTGTTTAAATTTGTATTATACACTACAACTTTACACTGCAACTTAAATCTGAAGTTGTGCCAAACGACCCTTAAGGTTGTACAAATGCTTAAGCAATCCACGACTACCAATTTATAGGTTGTTGAATGAATGTATGTTCAACAACTATATTTTAGGACGCACGTTATGTTGTGTCCAAATCGTAGAAATTAGAAGAACCATTGTGTTCGTAATCGACAACAACGGGGGCGAGGACCTAGGTGGCATGAGCAACGTGGTGGTCCGGACCGATCCAATATGAGAAAACTTAATTCAAAGTATGAAAACCAAATTAAATACCTTTATCCAACCTGATCCATCAATGCGTCGGGTTAATATCAGACAACAGATTTTAACGAAGGCTTCGGAGCTGCTGTCGAAGGAGTCAATGGTCCCACTCAGGTCTTGTTCGGTTAATCCCGTTACTCATGGATTGGATGGGATTGGAAAAAAATAAGGAATTTGACTTACTTGGAATTTAAACCCACCCAATCTCACTCAATCCACATGGATTGAGAGATAACCGAACATGCCCTCAGTTGCGCAGGGATATGATGAGATTGAGTACATGTTCAGTTGATAGGTTTTCATTTTAGAGAGGGTTTTTGGATCTAAAGAGGAATTGAGTTAATCCCCTCTTTGTCACTTGAACCCCTTGGAGGGTATAACCCCCTTCGACTATAATCCCGGCTCAAACTTTTGTTCGGTTAATCCAGAGTATCGGCTCTATAGAGACATGCAAGTTTTGTTACGACGAAGACAACCTTATTACAACATGCATAATAACCAATGTGCTGACCATGACGAGATCATGGATCCATATAATGATGCATCTCTCTCTTTGATAGAACAAATACATAAAAATAATTTAGAAAAGGTCTTCAATACATTAATTAGAATGAAACTTATTTAATATAAACAGAGAAGACATTCTAAAGACTGGTGCTACTTCATGCATGACTTGACCCTTGTAACTGTCATAAAAAGAAAAATGACATTGTAAATACATGTCAACAACTATAAACTCTTTAAACGAGGTGAAAATTCAATGTATTTCTTTAAAAATAATCATCATATTGACAAAAACATATTGCGATTTAGCCAACTTACAAAACCATAACCAAACAGGAAAGAGTAAAGCTCTATTCAACCCTTTATCAATATATACATCAACATGACTGTGAAGCTATGCTCCACTCCTTAATATATACACTTGGGCAGAAAAAACACATCTCATTCTAGTAGAACTAAGTTTTACCAGATCAGATATTCTGATGCTTTTGATGTGTAATCAAATTCTCAACTTTGCTTTATGCTAGTTGGTGCTAGCTGATCAAACTACATATAGAAAAAAACTATAACACCCTACCCCTAATCTACAAAAATATCAGGAAGACACGCAGAGAGGGAACACCAAAATGTTTTGCCATGGTACAATATGGTGGATGGGAACCATGCATCAAGTAAACAACAACAGGTTCATATTTATATCTATTAGTGACAGAACTTAACAGGGTCACACACCAGTGTGTTGCCTATGTATTAAGAACACACCACACAAAATTAGTTATCATATCAATCAAAGATACATACATGTCCCCTAACAAATCAAAGCTAGAACCTATTGTAGCAACAAGAACATATATGTACATATTGTAATATGTAGTCAGACTAGTAATATAACAAAAATAATGCATGATATGCAAAATTGAGTTAGGATATGTAGTTAACCTTAGGTATACCTGCTAAGCCATCTCGTCCCTCAACCACATCAATGCAGCTGCTCTATCATCACTGCACGCACTCAAGAAAATTTGTCGATTGTCAGGGTCCTTGAACACCCTTATAGGCTTCGGCCTTCTCCCTATGTGACCTCCAATGTGTTTAGAATTACTATGCAATTCTTATTTGAGTGCACAATAAAGTCAAAAATTAAATGTGAGATGAATAAAACAAAACAACACTTAAATATTCATGTAAATGCAGAGTTGCAGGTAAATGAGCACTTGTGTACGACTACATATATAATATAAATGGGTACAAACTATTAGAGTGAGTGTTCAGACTATTTAAGTGTTCATGCTATTTATTTTCACAAGTAGCAATAATAAGTGTTCTAACTTCAGACTATACTATTTATTTTCAGAAACAACAAATATTGAGAAAAACTTGATATACTATAAATTCAGACTTTAGACTTCAGCTATTTATGTTCAATATTGACACTAGAACTTCACATATGCAGACTAGGCAGAATTTGCTGCTAGTTATATGCTTGTTATACTAAAACTGATGTATGAATGACCTGATGATCACCAGCGCGACCCCCCGTTTCAGCTTCTATTTATATAATAATAAGTGGCGCCTTGTTTACAAGAAGTCAAGAATAGGCCATGCGTTCAAGATGGACAAAAAGATCTCAGGTATATAAGAACAACTACTGTTTATACTTACTATGCCACCATACTTACCAGACTTGTACTACAAGTTACATCCGTTGATGTATTGACTAGTGACCACAACTGAGGCGTAACTTTTCTATGAGCCGATAGTACGTACAACTGTTAACTGAAAACAACATCCCTTGAAAGCAGAGACGCCGTGCATAATGTTTTGCTCCGGCGCAAGTCAACATGACTGTGTAGAGGTGCTCAATTGCTATATTACAGTGCTCAGTAGAATCTTCATGGCAAGTTATAGTAGTAACAGAGTTGATTTGTCCTTGCATGTAACAATTCATTTGCAAGTTCACAACAGTCCATCCATGTCCCATTTCACAAAGAAGTTAACTTGTTCAATAGCAGACTAGCACACTATGTTTGTGTTTTGACCAGTTTTGTCACTCTCTCCTTCAATAATTGCAATTACCAAAGCGACAGGACGTGAACCATGCAAGGATTTCAATGAATTATGCAGAATGTGAACTGCACAGATCCAATCGTGCACTGCATCTGGACGACGCTGGTCCCTGCCACGGCCTCAGTCCACTACATCTAGGAAAGCCACCCTATCCACATGGCCATAGACCCAGGGCTATTCCACTACTAGATCCAAGAAGAGACGCAAGAACGAAGAACCCTAAACACACTAGTTGAGACTTAAGACATGCCAGAAGAAAAATACCGGTGAGAAGCGGCCACCGGAGGAGATCAACGCTAGAGAGAATCTTGTGTCCGTGTCACCGCCGTCGCTTGCCCTTCGCGTGTGGCGTGTGTCTGCCGCCACTTTGCCCTTCGCTGTGTTGCCCTCGCGTGCGTTGCCTCGGCATATTTTCCACCCCACGGACCGGGTCTGGTTCCTAGGCCGGTGCGATGAGGAAAGGCCAGGATACGGCTCACTCAGGGCTTAACAGAACACAATTTTTTTGGACCGGGTTTCTTTCGAGGCGGGTTTTGGCCTTGATCCCGGCCAGGAACATGCTAAACGAATATGGTTTGAGTGGAATTAAATTCTCTTCTATTTAATTTTGACCAGGAAGGGATTTAGTCCCCTCTAATCCTCTTCAATATCGTGGAGAAATAAAGACCTCATTTGTTGCTGGTTTGTAGCAGAAAAGGTTAATTTCCGTCGGCTTGAATATAGTCGACGGGAATTAACAACTAATTCCCGTCGGTCAGTTAATCTTCGTCGGACAAACGCAACCGACGGGAATTATTCGAATAATAATTTAGGTGGTAGTTAGGTGGTAGTCTGCATCACACGACTCCTATTTTTGTGGGCGTAGTGCACGTACAGGAGGCAGTGAGACTCGCTCACTCACCTGGTTCCTGGACGGATCACGTGTATGTGCAACGTGGGGATAGACGCGCTCAAACGCACGATCGAGAGACACTCGATGGTTTTTCGCTGGTTCCTGCATGCACTCAGATTAAATAAGGGGGCGTTTGAATGCACTAGAACTAATAGTTAGTTGGTTAAAAATTGTTAGTGGAATTAGCTAGCTAACAAATAGCTACCTAACTATTAACTAATTTACCAAAAATAGCTAATAGTTGAACTATTAGCTGGAGTATTTGGATGTCTCAACTAATTTTATTCACTAACTATTAGCTGTAGTACATTCAAACACTCCATAAGAGTAATAGAACACTAGAAAAGTAGTTGCTTCATGGCAGCACAACAAAAGCTTCAATCCCAGCTCTAGTTCGCGCGTGTGTGTGTGTCTATGAGTTGCTAGGGTGTGTCACTCCGGCGCCGGTGATCGCCGGTCTTAGATCAAACATGCATGCGCAGCGGTTCCGGGAGGTTTGCTCTGCTCCGTTGCGATTGCGAATCTGGTGCTGACCTCTATCGCTTTTCTATTTGCGTCCACGCAGGATAGAATCAATTTAGGACTTGTTCGGTTATTTCCATTATACATGAATTGAATGGGATTAGAAAAAATTTAGAAGAACTTTGACTTGGTTGGGATTTAAACTCACCCAATTCCACTCAATCCACATGGATTGAGAGCTAACCGAACAGGCCCTTATCGGGTATGGGTGCAGGAGAGGAGCGAGGGCGATTTCGAGAAGGCAAGGGTCACTACAGTTGCGGAGCTTCACCGTGAGCTGCACACGGCTTGGCACTACCAAGTGGCAGTTGAATTGGTCGCTCTTATCGTTCATTTTTTGGTTGTATTATTGCACATTAGTTTTTGTCCAGACGCGAATCAAATGTGCGCTAGAATTAAGTCTCACACATATGATGACTCATAGTACAGAAATAAAAGTCAAATCTTTATTATATAATAGAGGTTCTGTATAAAATAGTTAAATAATTACATAATATGACGACAACGATCCCGCAAACTTAGTTGACTGGGAGGTGACGACCTAGACCTCTCACAAACTCATCGCGACATCTTTCATTCTCCTCATCTTGATGGTACCTGATCTTGACCGGACGAGTGAGTACAACAAGAGTGAGCTCACATAAGTTCACCGCTTAATAAGTTGTGGGAATAATGTTGTCGGCGTTTCGAGACAGGGGGGTCCCTAAGCCGACGAGTGAGTGTGCTGCGTGCCCCAGCCCAGATGGGTCGAGCGCGTGGGCGAGCGCGGAGGGGGGAGAGGCGAGGCGGCCGGAGCCGAGCGTGAGAGAGGTGGAAGTCCCGCGGCCTTCGTGTTCGTCCCGCGCCCAGGTCAGGTGCGCTTGCAGTAGGGGGGTTACAAGCGTCCACGCGGGTGAGGGAAGCGAGCGGCCCCAAGAGAGCGCCTGTCCCGTCCTCGGTCCCGCGCGGCCAACCTTCTCTGAGAAGGCCCTGGTCCTTCCTTTTATAGTCGTAAGGAGAGGACCCAGGTGTACAATGGGGATGTAGCAGAGTGCTACGTGTCTAGCGGAGGGAGAGCTAGTGCCCTAGGTACATGCCGATGTGGCAGCCGGAGAGATCTGGGCATCCTGCTGGCGTGATGTCGTGGCTATCGGTGGTGCGGCGGAGCCTGATGGAGGGACAGCTGTTGGAGCGGTCGAGTCCCTGCTGACGTTGTCCTGCTGCCGTAAGAGAGCTGGGGGCCGCCGTCGTCATAGAGCTCGTGGAGCGCCATCATTGCCCCTCTGGCGGAGCTGGCCGGACGAGACGCCGGTCTTGTTCTACGTGACCCGAGTCGATTCAGGGTAGGGTGATGATGACGTTTCCTGTTGACGTGGCGGTCTGTGCTCTAGGCAGGGCGACGTGGGGTTTCCTCCGAAGCCGAGGTTGAGTCTTGCCTTCAGTTGCCGTGGCCGAGCCCGAGCCAGGGGGTCGGGCGAGGCGGAAGTCGTCCGGCCGAGGCCAGGGCGGAGTCCGAGCCCTGGGGTCGGGCGAGGCGGAGTTTCGTCGTCTTCCGGGTCTTAGCCTGAGTCCGAGCCCTGGGGTCGGGCGGAGCGGAGTTCGCCGTCTTCCGGGTCTTAGCCCGAGTCCGAGCCCTGGGGTCGGGCGGAGCGGAGTTCGCCGTCTTCCGGGTCCTAGCCCGAGTCCGAGCCCTGGGGTCGGGCGGAGCGGAGTTCGCCGTCTTCCGGGTCTTAGCCCGAGTCCGAGCCCTGGGGTCGGGCGGAGCGGAGTTCGCCGTCTTCCGGGCCCTAGCCCGAGTCCGAGCCCTGGGGTCGGGCGGAGCGGAGTTCGCCGTCTTCCGGGTCTTAGCCCGAGTCCGAGCCCTGGGGTCGGGCGGAGCGGAGTTCGCCGTCTTCCGGGTCTTAGCCCGAGTCCGAGCCCTGGGGTCGGGCGGAGCGGAGTTCGCCGTCTTCCGGGTCTTAGCCCGAGTCCGAGCCCTGGGGTCGGGCGGAGCGGAGTTCGCCGTGGCGCCTTCGGCAAGGCCTAGTTGCCTGTCAGACTCACTCTGTCGAGTGGCACTGCGGTCGGAGTGGCGCAGGCGGCGCTGTCCTTCTGTCAGACTGGCCAGTGGAGCGGTGGAGTGACGGCGGTCACCTCGGCTCTGCCGGGGGTGCGTGTCAGGATAGAGGTGTCAGGCCACCTTTGCGTTAAATGCCCCTGCAATTTGGTCAGTCGGTGTGGTGATTTAGTCAAGGTTGCTTCTGAGCGAAGCCAAGGCCTTGGGCAAGCCGGTGATGTGTCCGCCATAAAAAGGGGGGCCTCGGGCGAGACGGAAGTCTCTCGAGGTCGGCTGCCTTCGGCCGAGGCTAGGCTCGGGTGAAGCGCGATCGAGTCACTCGTGTGGACTGATCCCTGACTTAATCGTGCCCATCAGGCCTTTGCAGCTTTATGCTGATGGGGGTTACCAGCTGAGAATTAGGCGTCTTGAGGGTACCCCTAATTATGGTCCCCGACAGTAGCCCCCGAGCCTCGAAGGGAGTGTTAGCACTCGCTTGGAGGCTTTTGTCGCACTTTTTTGCAAGGGGACCAGCCTTTCTCGGTTGCATTTCGTTCCGGTGGGTGCGCGCGAGCGCACCCGCCGGGTGTAGCCCCCGAGGCCTCGGAGGAGTGGTTACACTCCTTCGAGGTCTTAATACTTCGCTTAACGCTTCGGCTGGTCTGGTCGTTCCCTCATGCGAACTGGCCGTAGCCCGGGTGCACGGTCGGGGCCCAAGCTCTCGGGCTGGTATGTTGACGCTGTCAACGATTTGGCCGGAGCCGGTTTTTGCGAGAGCAGCCCCCGAGCCTCTGCACAGGGCGAGAGGACGATCAGGGACAGACTCGGCTTTTTACATACGCCCCTACGTCGCCTTTCCGCAAGGAGGAGGGGGGGAGTGCGCCATGTTACCCTCGATGGGCACCGAACATGGTGTCTCCGGTGAGCTGCAAGCGGGTAATCCGAGTGGACGTCCGTGCCCCGTTCGTTGGGGGTCGGCTAGGGGCCCAGAGGCACGCCCAAAAGTACCTGCGGGTGACTTGCCGGACCCGGTCCCCTGGCGACGGGGTCCGAGGGCTCGATGCCTCCCTCCGATGGGATTCCGTTACAAGATCGTTCCCGCTGGTCTCGGATATGTCCTAGGGTACCTCGGGAGCGCAGCCCGAGCCTCGGTTATGTATCGAACGTACCCCTGGTCATCCCTCGCTCGGTGTCTGAGGCGACTGTGAACCCTTCGGGGGCCAGCCTTCGAACCCCTGATCAGTAATGGGCGCGGAGCCCGAGTAGCCTGAGGCGGCCATGGAGCCCTTCGGGGGGCTGGCCTTCGAACCCCTGACCAGTAGTGGGTGTCGGGCCCACGCGATCTGAGGCGGCTGTTGAACCCTCGGGGGGCCAGCCTTCGAACCCCTGATCAGTAATGGGGGGCGCGGAGCCCGGTTCCTTCGCGGAGAAGGATCCCTCTCGGGGTATCCCCCTTCCCCGGTCCCTGTTGCAAGAGATAGAGAAAGAGGAAAACGGAAAAGGATACGAAATCAGACGACGTGGCGTACCTTTTCTGACGCGGTTATTAAGGCGAAGGTGAAGCGTCGCGCGCTCCTCCCGCCAGAAGCGCCGCGTGTCCCGCCGCGGAGTTAATGCGACGGGGCGAGTGGTTGGCGGGGCGGCCGCTACGCGTGTGCGAGCCGTTTCGAGGAACGGCTGTGCCGCTTCGCGTTTTTCGAATCCTGTATCCGGCCCAGGCGGCGTGCTGGAAACGGTTTCGCCCTGGCCTTCATATACTCGAGAGGGGGCCCGGTGACGGTTCTTCACTCTGCTCCCTTCTTTTCCCTTCAGGTTTTCGCCACCCGGGAAACTTTAGCCGGAGGAGAGGGAAACCGCCTTCCCTGCCCCCCGCGCCGCCATCTTCTCCATCTTTGGTGATGGCGGACCGAGTGACCATAATCCCCCCGCGCGATCCGTGGCCCTTCTCCACGGTGACGGCGAGCGATCTGGAGGAGCTGGTCGGCGAAGGTCTGCTCCGCCCCCTCACCGACAAGCAGCGGCCAGAGTGGATTCCTCCCGTGGGCGGAGCCGCTCCGTCCCCACCGCCGGGGTATGTTGTGAGCTTCGTCTCCTTCCATGAGCGGGGATTCGGTGCGCCGGCGGGCCGCTTTATGCGGGCCATCTTGTTCCACTACGGGGTGGAGTTGCACAACCTCTCCCCCAACTCCATCTCGCAGGCCGCTATTTTCGTAGCGCTATGCGAAGGGTACTTGGGGATTGCTCCCCATTGGGATTTGTGGACTTACTTCTTCTTCGCCGAGCCTTTCGCCTTGTCGACGGGGGAGAGGAGGATCCGCGCAGCGGTGCGGGCCGGCGGCTGCATTCTCTTGTTGAGGCAGTCGCGGGCGTTGCAGTACATTCCTGCCATCCTCGCGTCTTCGAACAAGGGGTGGCAGCGCCGGTGGTTCTACCTCCGGAACGACGGTGAGTTGCTCCCACCGTTTTCCCAGCGAGTAGTTACAGCTGCCACCGACGCCTGGCGCCACGGGACCCCGCACGAGAGGCAAAAAAATCTCGAGCCCCTTCTCCAGGCCCTGAAGGAGTTGCGGGAGGGGGGACTTACTGCTGCGGGAGTGATCGCCGCCATTCACCGTCGGAGGGTGCTCCCATTGGCGGAGCGGCGGCTGTCGCTCTGGGAGATGACCCCGGGAGCCGACTGGGAGGGCTCACGGATGTCCCCGGATCCTCTTTCTTCCGACGCCCTCCAATGGCGGGTGTCGGCCGCGATGGGGAAGCCGGACCCCCACGCATACTCCCAGCTTCGGATGCGCCCCGATCAGGGGTGCGTGACTTTGGTGAGCGTCCGCTCCTCCTTTCTTCGTATGTCTGGTTGCTCCAGGTCCTTATGATCGGGTTCCTTTCTCCCCTCCTTTTAGGATGTGGGCTGTCACAAACCCTCCCTGCCACGGGTTCCGGAGGACGCGGTGGACCGTGCAGCGCGGCGGGTTGCCGCGGAGGAGAAGAAGAAAAAGAAGGACGCGGAGAAGGCCCGGGCCCGCGAGCGGAGGCGGGCTCGGGACGCCTTAGAGAAGCGCCGCCGCCAGCAGGAGAGGGACGGACTCCCGAGGGAGCCGTCGCCGGAGACGCCCGACGACGATGACGACGACGATGATGATGATGATGATGATGTGGCCGCCCGTCTTGGCCTCAGCCTCGGCCTGGGGTGTGGCCCAGAGCCATCGGTCCAGCCCCCGAGCGAACCGACTCCGTCAGCCCCCGAAGTCGGGGCGTCGGGCTCCCGACCCGAGGCGCGGGGGCGAACCGAGAGGCCACCTGACCCCTCCGCCGGAGGAGCTGAAGTAGTTCCGGGGGTCCAGACCAAGGCGTCTGTTCCCCAGAGGCCGCCGCTTGTGCTGGGGGTGGCCGGGAGTGACCCTCAGGTCGTCGCTGCCGTGCCCGAGGAACCTGTTTCCCAGGCGCCCCAAGCGCCGGCGAAGCGGACCTCGGTGGCCGTTTCGAGAGCTGGGATCCAAGAAGGCTCTCCCCAGGCGCGGTGGATCATGGCCCGGAGTGGGTGAGTACCTCGGAATGTCTTCGTCTTGGCCTCCCATTCGTATGTTTTGGTTGTGATCCCCTTCCTTTTCTATCCAGCAAGCGAAGTCACGGCCAGACCGACCTGGCACCCCGGAAGGCCCTCAAGACGGCGCCGAGCTGTGCGGCCAGCGCCACTCAGCCGACCCTCTCGCGGGGCACCCCGACATCGGGGGTTCGGGCGTCGCTAATCTCGGAGGAGCGGGCTCCCGAGGCCGGCTCTTCAGCCGGAGCGGCGATCGTGGTTGAGGAGGCGGCTGACGCCCACACGGCTCTGAGCTCGCCTGTCGGGCCGGTCATGCCGGCGCCCGCCACCGTCGAGGCTGCCGCCGTCCTTGTCGAAGGGTGCCCAGCCGCCGCCAGTCCCGGGATGACTGATGCGTCGGTGCCCAAGACCTCAGAAGAGGTGGGCGCGGTCGCGCAACCTGTCCCGCCGGGCGACAGCCTCATCGCCGTGCGGCGGAGCCCCGAGGCCCGGCGCCCGTTGCTCCGATTCCGGACCCGCGAGGCCTCGGACCCCGTCTTTGTTCTTGATGATGAGCAGGAGGACCAGTCCTGGGGTGAGCTCCGCGAGTGCGCAGAGACGACGATGGGGTCGTTCCGGGCGTCGCTGGAGGTCTTCTGCAGAGACGTCCCCAAAATCCTCCAGGTAGCGGTTTCGGGCATCCCTTTCTTCCTTCTGTATGATACTCGCTGTGACACCCTGTTTCCTTTTCCCAGGATCTGACGGACCGGAGCGCCGCTAAGTCGTCATTCATCCGCCGTGAGGTTGATGTCTGGGGCTCACTGCGATCCCTGAGGTCTTCGCTTGCCGGGGCTACCACGCGCCTTTCTCAGCAAGATGCCAAGGTGGCGGATCTCCAGCTGTTATGCGCCGACCTGAGAGCCGAGGCGGCAGCGGCGCGTGCGGAGGCGCAACAGCAGCGATCGGAGCTCGTCCGGGTCGTCGAGGAATGGAACCGGCTTCAAGACCGGGCTGCCGAGGCCGAAAGCCGAGCCGAGACCCTTGCGGCCGACTTAGCTGCAACCCAAGTCGCGGCCTCGGAGCATCGTGCCCGAGCCGGGAGTACGTCTCGGTCCTCCCTAGTTCTTTTTCTTGTCCGTTTCCCTTGCTTGTACTTGAGGTATCTCTCCTGGCTATTTGCAGAGCTTGAGTCCGCCCTTGATGAGTCCGCCAAGGCGCTTGCTGAGGCGCTTGCCGGAGCCGCTGAGCAGAGGGAGGCGGACCTCGCGGTCATGTCCGAGGCCGTCTCGGACTTTTACCGTGCCCTCGGCTCTGATGACGTCCCTTCAGGAAGCTCCCCTCAGAGTCGCCTTCGGGCCTTGAGTGGTCACGCCCGCGGCAGAGTCCGCGAAGCGCTACACCACGGCGTCAGGCGGGCCTTCGCCGTGCTCGCCTCTCACTACGTTGTGGATCTGGAGCGGGTTAGTGAGGGGTACTGCCTTCCTGACGAAGACGATGCTGCTTTGGCGGAGGTGCAGCGGCTTGACGCGGTTGCCGCTGGCCCAAGCGCGGTGCTGGCGACCACCTTTGAGGCGGAGGTCCTTCCTCCTGCGACGTCACCGGAGGCCGAGATGGATCTCACCGATGGCGGGGGTGTAGTTGAAGGCGTGGCTCCTTCCCAAGGCGGCACCTGATTCTCGTTTGAACAGTTTCTTGTTGAACGTGTGTCTTACCACGGCCGCTGAGGCCTAAACACTTTTGTCTTTCTTGCATGGAGTCGTACTCTCCTCTCTTTCCGTCTGCGTGTTCGTCCTAGCTCGTCGATAATAGAGTGGCTTCTCGAGTTGGGCCATTCTCCGCGGCAGGTGATGAGTGAGGTATCCCTAACCCGGAGGTACGGGAGTTCCTCGGCTCAATCGGCCTTGCCATTTTCATGAACCCGCGTTCGCTCCTCGAGACCCGGCTTCTAACATAGCCAGGAGAACGTAGCTGGGAGGACGCAAGAGGCTCCCCCTCTTTTTTTTGATTAAAAAGATCTCGACGCCGAGGGGTTCGATCTCGACGCAGAGGGGTTCCCCCTTTTTAGCCCCCGAGGGAGGGTCGGGCCCCGCTATGGCGAGGCCGACCCTTCCTTGATGATCAAGGCGCAGAGGCTGCCTGACGAGTCGGGCCCCGGCCCAAATATCCAGCGAGTGTTCGGCGGCATCCCTCGGTATGCCGGGCGTGTCCGAGGGACTCCACGCAAAGACGTCGGCGTTTTGCGCGGAGGAAGTCGACGAGCACTGCTTCCTATTTGGGGTCGAGCCCGGGACCGATCCGGATCTGCTCGGTGTTGTCGCCACTGGGGCCGAGGGGGACGGCCTTGACCGTCTCCGCTGGCTCGAAGCTGCCGGCATGGCGCTTCACGTCTGGGACCTCCTTGGAGAGGTTCTCCGGGTCGGCGATGAGGGCCTCGGACTCGGCGAGGGCCTCGGCGTACTCCACGCACTCCACGTCGCATTCGAACGCGTGTTTGTACGTGGGGCCGACGGTGATGACCCCGTTGGGGCCCGGCATCTTGAGCTTCAGGTAGGTGTAGTTGGGGACGGCCATGAACTTCGCGTAGCATGGCCTCCCTAACACGGCGTGGTAGGTTCCTCGGAACCCGACCACTTCGAACGTCAGGGTCTCCCTTCGGAAGTTGGAGGGTGTCCCGAAGCAGACTGGGAGGTCGAGTCGCCCGAGGGGCTGGACGCGCTTCCCAGGGATGATCCCGTGGAAGGGCGCAGCGCCTGCTCGGACGGTGGACGGATCGACGCGCAGGAGCTTGAGGGTCTCGGCGTAGATGATGTTGAGGCAGCTGCCCCCGTCCATTAGGACCTTGGTGAGCCTGACATCGCCGACAACGGGGTCGACGACGAGCGGGTATTTCCCCGGGCTCGGCACATGGTCGGGGTGGTCGGCTCGGTCGAAAGTGATGGGCTCGTCGGACCAGTCTAGGTAGACTGGCGCCGCCACCTTCACCGAGCAGACCTCCCGGCGCTCTTGCTTGCGGTGCCGAGCCGAGGCATTCGCCGCATGCCCTCCGTAGATCATGAAGCAGTCGCGGACCTCGGGGAATTCTCCTGCTTGGTGATCTTCGTTCTTGTCGTCGTCGCGGGCCCTGCCACCCTCGGCGGGTGGCCCGGCCCTGTGGAAATGACGCCGAAGCATAACACACTCCTCGAGGGTGTGCTTGACGGGCCCCTGATGGTATGGGCACGGCTCCTTGAGCATCTTGTCGAAGAGGTTTGCACCTCCGGGGGGCTTCCGAGGGTTCTTATACTCGGCGGCGGCGACAAGGTCCGCGTCTGCGGCGTCGCGTTTCGATTGCGACTTCTTCTTGCCTTTCCTCTTGGCGCCGCGCGGAGCAGACGTCTCGGGAGCTTCTTCCGACGGGCGGCCCTGGGGCTGCTTGTCCTTTCGGAAGATAGCCTCGACCGCCTCCTGGCCGGAGGCGAACTTGGTGGCGATGTCCATCAGCTCGCTCGCCCTGGTGGGGGTTTTGCGACCCAGCTTGCTCACCAGGTCGCGGCAAGTGGTGCCGGCGAGGAACGCGCCGATGACATCCGAGTCGGTGATGTTGGGCAGCTCGGTGCGCTGCTTCGAGAATCGCCGGATGTAGTCCCGGAGCGACTCCCCCGGCTGTTGCCGGCAGCTTCGAAGGTCCCAGGAATTCCCGGGGCGCACGTATGTGCCCTGGAAATTGCCAGCGAAGGCTTGGACCAAGTCGTCCCAGTTGGAAATCTGCCCCGGAGGCAGGTGCTCCAACCAGGCACGGGCAGTGTCGGAGAGGAACAGGGGGAGGTTGCGGATGATGAGGTTGTCATCGTCCGTTCCACCCAGTTGGCAGGCAAGGCGGTAGTCCGCGAGCCACAGCTCCGGTCTCGTTTCCCCCGAGTACTTTACGATAGTAGTCGGGGGTCGGAACCGGGTCGGGAATGGCGCCCGTCGGATGGCCCGACTGAAAGCCTGCGGACCGGGTGGTTCGGGCGAAGGACTCCGATCCTCCCCGCTGTCGTAACGTCCCCCACGCCTGGGGTGATAGCCTCGGCGCACCCTTTCGTCGAGGTGAGCCCGACGGTCGCGTCGATGGTGCTCGTTGCCGAGGTGGCCCGGGGCCGCAGGCGCGGTGTTGCGCGTGCGCCCGGTGTAGACCGAGGCTTCCCGCATGAATCGGGAAGTCGCGACATGAGGTTCCAAGGGATATCCTTGCCTTCGGGATGCAGTGCTCTCGGCCCGCCGGGCCGCGGCGCCTTCCAGGAGATTCTTGAGTTCTCCCTGGATCCGCCGACCCTCGGTGGTTGACGGCTCCGGCATCGCGCGGATAAGCATTGCTGCGGTTGCCAGGTTCTGACCGACCCCGCTGGATGCGGGCGGCGGCCTGATCCTGACGTCGTTGGCGACGCGGTGCTGGAGACCTTGGGGCAGATGACGTATTTCTCCGGCCAGGGGTTGGCCCACCCATGCCTGTCCGACGTCCCGACGGATCGGCTCAAGCGCTCCCGTTCCCTTGTTGAGCCTGGCCTGCGCCTCGCGGACTTGCTCGAGTTGTGGGTCGTAACCCCCCGCCGGAGCGGGGACCACAGCTAGCTCCCGTGGGATGTCGGCGCGAGGCACCGGCCTAGGGAGATCACCATCCTCCGGCATGCCAAGATGGTTGCCTTCGGTGGGATTCCCTAGCTCGATGTGGAAACATTCGCGGCTTGGGCCGCAGCTCTCGTCGCCAAGGCTGCGGCTTGCATCGGAACAGTCGGACAGACAGTAGTCACATGCGGCCATGAAGTCCCGCACGACACTGGGGTTGCCAAGTCCGGAGAAATCCCAACCGATGCTGGGATCGTCATCTTCCTCGGACCCAGAGGGCCCGTAGGTCGAGACGTCCGTCAGTCGGTCCCAAGGCGATCGCATACAGAACCTCAGTGGGGTTGCACTCGCCTCAATGAGGGCGCCCGCCAAAACGAGGTCGTTTGGCGGGTTGAGGCCGAGTCGAAATGACGCAAGATGGGAGTTAGTCGTTACCTTTTGGTCGACGAGGAGCGACGTAGTCACATCGGGGTCAGGTTGCGCCGTCATCTCTGGTTCGAGGGCGACGTCCTGCAGGCTTTCCGCGAGCGCGCCGGCGTCGTCTTCTTGCTCGGGGTCATCGTGCCGCGGGGGGACGGCGCTTGCCTCCGTCTTGAACGCGAGGTCGATGTCCGGCGTGCCTTCCGTCGGGGCGTCGGGGGCGTCGATTCGCTTGACGGCCGGCGAAGCGCGGCCTCCCGTCTGGCCTTGACGGCCCCGCCTCCTCCTCCGTTGGCGGGGGAGAGAACGGAGCGAGCCCGAATGTTGCTTTTCCACCACGCGGGGTAGACGTCGTCGATTCCGCCGCCGGCGGGCGGGTTGTCGGCCGCCATTGTCGTGGTCGCACGGCGGTGGAAGAAGTATCATGTCGTAGCTGCCGTCGAAGGACATGAACTCGAGAGCCCCGAAACGAAGCACCGTCCCGGGCCGGAGAGGTTGCTGGAGACTGCCCATCTGGAGCTTGACGGGGAGCTATTCGTCAGCACGCAGCAGGCCCCTACCTGGCGCGCCAACTGTCGGCGTTTCGAGACAGGGGGGTCCCTAAGCCGACGAGTGAGTGTGCTGCGTGCCCCAGCCCAGATGGGTCGAGCGCGTGGGCGAGCGCGGAGGGGGGAGAGGCGAGGCGGCCGGAGCCGAGCGTGAGAGAGGTGGAAGTCCCGCGGCCTTCGTGTTCGTCCCGCGCCCAGGTCAGGTGCGCTTGCAGTAGGGGGGTTACAAGCGTCCACGCGGGTGAGGGAAGCGAGCGGCCCCAAGAGAGCGCCTGTCCCGTCCTCGGTCCCGCGCGGCCAACCTTCTCTGAGAAGGCCCTGGTCCTTCCTTTTATAGTCGTAAGGAGAGGACCCAGGTGTACAATGGGGATGTAGCAGAGTGCTACGTGTCTAGCGGAGGGAGAGCTAGTGCCCTAGGTACATGCCGATGTGGCAGCCGGAGAGATCTGGGCATCCTGCTGGCGTGATGTCGTGGCTATCGGTGGTGCGGCGGAGCCTGATGGAGGGACAGCTGTTGGAGCGGTCGAGTCCCTGCTGACGTTGTCCTGCTGCCGTAAGAGAGCTGGGGGCCGCCGTCGTCATAGAGCTCGTGGAGCGCCATCATTGCCCCTCTGGCGGAGCTGGCCGGACGAGACGCCGGTCTTGTTCTACGTGACCCGAGTCGATTCAGGGTAGGGTGATGATGACGTTTCCTGTTGACGTGGCGGTCTGTGCTCTAGGCAGGGCGACGTGGGGTTTCCTCCGAAGCCGAGGTTGAGTCTTGCCTTCAGTTGCCGTGGCCGAGCCCGAGCCAGGGGGTCGGGCGAGGCGGAAGTCGTCCGGCCGAGGCCAGGGCGGAGTCCGAGCCCTGGGGTCGGGCGAGGCGGAGTTTCGTCGTCTTCCGGGTCTTAGCCTGAGTCCGAGCCCTGGGGTCGGGCGGAGCGGAGTTCGCCGTCTTCCGGGTCTTAGCCCGAGTCCGAGCCCTGGGGTCGGGCGGAGCGGAGTTCGCCGTCTTCCGGGTCCTAGCCCGAGTCCGAGCCCTGGGGTCGGGCGGAGCGGAGTTCGCCGTCTTCCGGGTCTTAGCCCGAGTCCGAGCCCTGGGGTCGGGTGGAGCGGAGTTCGCCGTCTTCCGGGCCCTAGCCCGAGTCCGAGCCCTGGGGTCGGGCGGAGCGGAGTTCGCCGTCTTCCGGGTCTTAGCCCGAGTCCGAGCCCTGGGGTCGGGCGGAGCGGAGTTCGCCGTCTTCCGGGTCTTAGCCCGAGTCCGAGCCCTGGGGTCGGGCGGAGCGGAGTTCGCCGTCTTCCGGGTCTTAGCCCGAGTCCGAGCCCTGGGGTCGGGCGGAGCGAAGTTCGCCGTGGCGCCTTCGGCAAGGCCTAGTTGCCTGTCAGACTCACTCTGTCGAGTGGCACTGCGGTCGGAGTGGCGCAGGCGGCGCTGTCCTTCTGTCAGACTGGCCAGTGGAGCGGTGGAGTGACGACGGTCACCTCGGCTCTGCCGGGGGCGCGTGTCAGGATAGAGGTGTCAGGCCACCTTTGCGTTAAATGCCCCTGCAATTTGGTCAGTCGGTGTGGTGATTTAGTCAAGGTTGCTTCTGAGCGAAGCCAAGGCCTTGGGCAAGCCGGTGATGTGTCCGCCATAAAAAGGGGGGCCTCGGGCGAGACGGAAGTCTCTCGAGGTCGGCTGCCTTCGGCCGAGGCTAGGCTCGGGTGAAGCGCGATCGAGTCACTCGTGTGGACTGATCCCTGACTTAATCGTGCCCATCAGGCCTTTGCAGCTTTATGCTGATGGGGGTTACCAGCTGAGAATTAGGCGTCTTGAGGGTACCCCTAATTATGGTCCCCGACAAATGTGCATGAGCTAACTTACGGTGGGGGTTCATGTGAAGTGTAAGACTTACTAAAGAGAATGGTTAATGCTGAACATTGCTTTTAATAAGTTGATCAAAATTTTATTAGCAATTACTAAGTATAAATGTATATCAGCCCAATAAAATAAGAGATCACAATTATAATAAATCCCACAATGCAATGTATATGCAAGATAAGTTTTACTTCCATAAGTTAATCATGCGAGAGTCCTGAGTCGCTCTTGACCATGAGCACGACTGATATACTAGTTTTACACTTTGTAGAGGTTGTACATCTTTACCCACAAGACGTGTTTCCCATTTAGCCAGGGTTAGCTAGACCCTTAGACACTTCAAAGATGAAAGGCTAGAGATCCACTACGAGGCCTTTCCAAAGATTCACTAGTTCAAGAAAACCCGCTATGGATTCAGGAAGAAGTAAGCATAAGAACCCTCGTCCGAAAAGCTTTACAGACAGTTCGACCCGAGGACCTACCTATACTCTACAGCGATGCACTCCCCGATTGTCCCTTTCGGGTAAGATAGTCTCTCCCTAGCTTTTCTAATTACTTGGCTAAGAGCGTCCCATTCCACCATTGTGGTAGCACTGTTATCTCATATTAAGCTCTATGTTCCAATTAACACAATAATCTTACCATGAACAATAATTAAACCAATAGTAATAATGGAACATGATCGTAATTCAGATATACCATTAATATCAAAACCAGGTAGAACAATAACAAGTCTACCCAATAGTTCATTTGTTTGCAAGGTGTGGGGTAAACAACACTAGGGCAACCTATTAGGTTCCATCAAATTAACCTGAGCATGTCACAGTGATTAACATGAACATTATTAAGTAAAAAAGAGTGATCAAGGGCATAACTTGCCTTAAACTTGCGATAACCAGGTGCTTCACCAAGTTGGTCTTCGGGTTTCTCGTCACCTCCCTTCTATGCGTAGCAACACATACAGATAAGTAAGGAATATATAAAATAACAATACACCAAATATGAGAACAAACTGCATATGAATATTCTATGTGCCACTACGAGATCGTAGGTTCGAGAACCACGAAATTCAGAATTACGGTTGAAAAAGATAAGGTTTTCGGAAGATCTATGTGATTAAACTATATTATGTTGATTTTTATAAATCCTGTGGAAATATATTATAAATAAATAATTATTTTAACTTTAATCTAAGTATAACTTGATTAGAGATCATATTTTAGTCAGTTTATAATTCCGAACATATTAGCAAGATTAATCAATCTCTACTACTTATTAAGACAGTAAGGGGTAGGCTGCTATTCCGTGTTCTGCCATTCCGAT
Source organism: Zea mays (assembly GCF_902167145.1). Taxonomy (NCBI): domain Eukaryota; kingdom Viridiplantae; phylum Streptophyta; class Magnoliopsida; order Poales; family Poaceae; genus Zea; species Zea mays. The sequence goes on from NC_050104.1 coordinate 129,500,916, forward strand.
TCCCTATTTTGCCTTTCCGATTCTCCCTCCCCGCACAGTCCATTCTCACCATTCCCTGATCTGCCTTTCCGATTCTCCCTCCCCGCACAGTCCATTCTCACCATTCCCTGTTCTGCCTTTCCAATTCCCTCCTCCGCGCACAGTCCATTCTCATGTTCGGTCACCATTTCCTGTTTCCTTTCTCATTCTTCCCTCCTCACAAAGCCCATTCCCATTCCCATGTACATCCCACGCCTAGCTAAAATTAAATTAAAAAAACAACACTAGGGCAACCTATTAGGTTCCATAAAATTAATCTGAGCATGTCACAGTGATTAACATGAACATTATTAAGTAAAAAAGAGTGATCAAGGGCATAACTTACCTTAAACTTGCGATAACCAGGTGCTTCACCAAGTTGGTCTTCGGGTTTCTCGTCACCTCGCTTCTATGCGTAGCAACACATATAGATAAGTAAGGAATATATAAAAATAACAATACACCAAATATGAGAACAAACTGCATATGAATATTCTACGTGCCGCTACGAGATCGTAGGTTCGAGAACCACTAAATTCGGAGTTACGGTTGAAAAAGATAAGGTTTTCGGAAGATCTATAAGCCTGTTTGGTTGGTTTTTCTCGTCAACCTGGCTGTGTGAGCCAAGACCACTGAAGGCTGGCTCTGGAGATACGACCAATCTGCTCGTATCTGGTGAGCCTGGCTCAGAGTGCTTTGAGGATCGTGCAAGTCTGGATCCAAATCTGCATACAGCCAACCAAACACAGAGCTCACACGCATATAGTCTAGCTCACCAGTAACCAAACAGCAGCTACCCGCATTCCGCGATGCAAGCAGCGCAGATACAGGCAACCAAACGCACTCTATGTGATTAAACTATATTATGTTGATTTTTATAAATCCTGTGGAAATATATTATAAATAAATAATTATTTTAACTTTAATCTAAGTATAACTTGATTAGAGATCATATTTTATTCAGTTTATAATTCCGAACATATTAGCAAGATTAATCAACCTCTACTACTTATTAAGGCAGTAAGGAGTACGCTACCATTCCGTGTTCTCCTCCCCGCACAGTCCATTCTCACCATTCCCTGCTCTGCCTTTCTGATTCTCCCTCCCCGCACAGTCCTGTCGGGGACCATAATTAGGGGTACCCTCAAGGCTCCTAATTCTCAGCTGGTAACCCCCATCAGCACAAAGCTGCAAAGGCCTGATGGGTGCGACTAAGTCAAGGATCGGTCCATTCGAGGGACCCGATCACGCCTCGCCCGAGCCCAGCCTCGGGCAAGGGCAGCCGACCCCGGAGGATCTACGTCTCGCCCGAGGCCCCCCTCCGGCAACGGACACACCTTCGGCTCGCCCGAGGCCCCGTCTTCGCCAAGAAGCAACCTAGGCCAAATCGCCACGCCAACCGACCAAATCGCAGGAGCATTTAATGCAAAGGTGGCCTGACACCTTTATCCTGACACGCGCCCTCCGGTCGATAGAGCCGAAGTGACCGCAGTCACTTCACCGCTCCACTGACCGGTCTGACAAGAGGACAGCGCCGCCTGCGCCGCTCCGACTGCTGTGCCACTCGACAGAGTGAGGCTGACAGCAGCCAAGTCCGGCCCTAGGCGCCATGGGAAACTCCGCTCCGCCCGACCCAGGGCTTGGACTCGGGCTCAACCCCGGAAGACGACGAACTCCGCTCCGCCCGACCCAGGGCTCGGACTCGGGCTCAGCCCCTGAAGACGACGAACTCCGCTTCGCCCAACCCCAGGGCTCGGACTCAGGCTCAGCCCCTGAAGACGACGAACTCCGCTCCGCCCGACCCAGGGCTCGGACTCGGGCTCAACCCCTGAAGACGACGAACTCCGCTCCGCCCGACCGTAGGGCTCGGACTCGGGCTTAGCCCCGGAAGACGACGAACTCCGCTTAGCCCGACCCCAGGGCTCGAACTCGGGCTCAGCCCCGGAAGACGACGAACTCCGCTTCACCCGACCCCAGGGCTCAGACTCAGCCCTGGCCTCAGCCGACGATCTCTGCCTCGCCCGACCCAGGGGCTCGGACTCGACCTCGGCCTCGGAAGACAGACTCGACCTCGACCTCGGAGGAGCCTCCACATCGCCCAGCCCAGGGCACAGACCGACCACGTCAACAGGAGGCACCATCATTACCCTACCCCAAGCTGACTCAGGCTACGGGGAACAAGACCGGCGTCCCATCTGGCTCGCTCCGCCAGACAAGTAATGATGGCGCCCCGCACGCTCTATGACGACGGCGGCTCTAAGCCCCCCTTACAGAAGCAAGAGGACGTCAGCAAGGACTCGACAGCCCCGACAGCTGTCCTTTCGCCAGGCTCCAGCGCTCCTCCGACGGCCACAACACCACACAAACCGGGTGCCAAAACCTCTCCGGCTGCCACGATGGCATGTACTTAGGGCGCTAGCTCTCCTCCGCTAGACACGTTAGCACACCGCTACACCTCTCACTGTACACCTGGATCCTCTCCTTGCGCCTATAAAAGGAAGGACCAGGGCCCTCTTACAGAGGGTTGGCCGCGCGGGGAAAGGACGTGACAGGCGCTCGCGTGAGGCTGCTCGCTCCCTCCCACGTGGACGCTTGTAACCCCACTACTGCAAGCGCACCCGACCTGGGCGCGGGACAAACACGAAGGCCGCGGGATTTCCACCTCTCACGCCCGTCTCCCTCCAGCTGTCTTCCCCCCTTCGCGCTCCGTCTCGCGCCGACCCATTTGGGCTGGGGCACGCGACGACAGTTTACTCGTCGGTCCTGGGACCCCCCGGTCTCAAAACGCCGACAATTGGCGCGCCAGGTAGGGGCCTGCTGCGTGTTGACGAATAGCTTCCCGTCAAGCTCCAGATGGGCAGTCTCCAGCAACCTTTCCAGCCCGGGACGGTGCTCCGTTTTGGGAGTCTTGAGTTCATGTCCCTCGACGGCAGCTACGACATGATACTCCTTCCCCCGCCGTGCGACAGCGACAATGGCGGCCGACAGCCCGCCCGCCGGCGGCGAAATTGACGACGTCTTCCCCGCGTGGTGGAAGAACAACATTCGAGCTCGCCCCGTCCCCTCCCCCGCCGACGGAGGAGGAGGCGGGGCAACCAAGGCCAAGCAGGAGGCGGCACCTCGTCGGCTGTCGAGCGAGTCGACGGCGCCGGCGCCCCAACGGGGGGCACGTTGGGCATCGACCTCGCATCTGAGACGAAGACGAGCACCGTCTCCCCGCAACGAGCCAATCCCAAGCAAACGGACGACGCCAGCACGCTCGCAAAAGGCTTGCTGGGCATCACCCTCGTACCTGAGACGACGGTGCAGTCAGTCCCTGACGTGACTTCGTCACCGCCCGTCGACCAAGAGGTACCCGCCGATTCCCATCTCACGCCTTTTGGATTCAGCCTCGACCCGCCAAGCGACTTCGCTTTGGAGGACGCTCTCGTAGAGGCGAGTCCAAACCCCCTGGGGTATCGTATGCGGTCACCCTGGGACCGGCTGACGGACGTCTCGACCTACGGGCCCTCGGGGTCCGAGGAAGATGATGAGCCCAACTTCTGTTGGGATTTCTCTGGACTTGGTAACCCCAGTGCCATGCGGGACTTCATGACCGCATGCGACTACTGCCTTTCCGACTGTTCCGACGGTAGCCGCAGCCTCGGCGACGAGGACTGCGGCCCAAGTCGTGAATGTTTCCACGTCGATCTAGGGGGTCCCTCCGAAGGCAACCATCTTGGTATGCCGAAGAACGGTGATCTCCCTAGGCCTGTGCCTCGCGTTGACATCCTACGGGAGCTAGCTGTGGTCTCCGTTCCGGCGGTGGGTCATGACCCACAGCTCGAGCAAATCCGCGGGGTGCAGGCCAGGCTCGACGAGGGAGCAAGAACACTTGAGCCGATCCGCCGGGACGTCGGGCAGGAATGGGCGGGCCAACCTCCGGCCGGAGAAGTGCGTCATCTACCCCAGGGTATCCAGCACCGCATCGCTGACGATGTCAGGGTAAGGCCGCCACCCACTTCCAGTGGGGTCGGCCAGAACCTGGCTGCAGCGGCAATGCTTCTCCGCGCGATGCCGGAGCCATCAACCACCGAGGGGCGGCGAATTCAGGGAGAGCTCAAGAATCTCCTGGAGGGCGCCGCGGTCCGACGGGCCGAAAGCTCCACCTCCCGAAGGCAGGGGTACCCCTCGGAACATCGCGCCGCGACTTCCCGATTCATGCGAGAAGCCTCGGTCCACACCGGGCGCATGCGCAACACAGCGCTTGCGGCCCCGGGTCGCCTCGGCAACGAGCACCATCACCGCAACCATCGGGCCCACCTCGACGAGAGGGTGCGCCGAGGCTACCACCCCAGGCGTGGGGGACGCTACGACAGCGGGGAGGATCGGAGTCCCTCACCCAAACCACCCGGTCCGCAGGCTTTCAGCCGCGCCATACGACGGGCGCCGTTCCCGACCCGGTTCCGAACCCCGACTACTATCACAAAGTACTCGGGGGAGACGAGACCGGAACTGTGGCTCGCGGACTACCGGCTGGCCTGCCAACTGGGTGGAACGGACGATGACAACCTCATCATCCGCAACCTCCCCCTGTTCCTCTCCGACACCGCTCGCGCCTGGTTGGAGCACCTGCCTCCGGGGCAGATCTCCAACTGGGACGACCTGGTCCAAGCCTTCGCCGGCAATTTCCAGGGCACGTACGTGCGCCCTGGGAACTCCTAGGATCTCCAGAGCTGCCGACAGCAGCCGGGAGAGTCTCTCCCGGACTACATCCAGCGATTCTCAAAGCAGCGCACCGAGCTGCCCAACATCACCGATTCAGATGTCATCGGCGCATTCCTCGCCGGCACCACCTGCCGCGACCTGGTGAGCAAGCTGGGCCGCAAGACCCCCACCAGGGCGAGCGAGCTGATGGACATCGCCACCAAGTTCGCCTCTGGCCAGGAGGCGGTTGAGGCTATCTTCCGGAAGGACTAGCAGCCCCAGGGCCGCTCACCGGAGGATGCCCCTGAGGCGTCAACTCAGCGCGGCGCCAAGAAGAAAGGCAAGAAGAAGTCACAAGCGAAACGTGACGCCGCCGACGCGGACCTTGTCGCCGCCGCCGAGTACAAGAACCCTCGGAAACCCCCCGGAGGTGCCAACCTTTTCGACAAAATGCTCAAGGAGCCGTGCCCTTATCATCAGGGGCCCGTTAAGCACACCCTTGAGGAGTGCGCCATGCTTCGACGTCACTTCCACAGGGCCGGGCCACCCGCGGAGGGTGGCAGGGCTCGCGACGACGATAAGAAGGAAGATCACCAGGCAGTAGAGTTCCCCGAGGTCCGCGACTGCTTCATGATCTACGATGGGCAAGCGGCGAACGCCTCGGCTCGGCACCGCAAGCAAGAGCGTCGGGAGGTCTGTTCGGCAAAGGTGGCGGCGCCAGTCTACCTAGACTGGTCCGACAAGCCCATCACCTTCGACCAAGCCGACCACCCCGACCGCGTGCCGAGCCCGGGGAAATACCCGCTCGTCGTCGACCCTGTCATCGGCGACGTCAGGCTCACCAAGGTCCTCATGGACGGAGGCAGTAGCCTCAACATCATCTACGCCGAGACCCTCGGGCTCCTGCGTGTTGATCTGTCCTCGGTCCGAGCAGGCGCTGCGCCTTTCCACAGGATCATCCCCGGGAAACGCGTCCAGCCCCTCGGACAACTCGATCTTCCCGTCTGCTTTGGGACACCCTCCAACTTCCGAAGGGAGACCCTCACGTTCGAGGTGGTCGGGTTCCGAGGAACCTACCATGCAGTACTGGGGAGGCCATGCTACACGAAGTTCATGGCCGTCCCCAACTACACCTACCTCAAGCTCAAGACGCCGGGCCCCAATGGGGTCATCACCGTCGGCCCCACGTACCGACACACGTTCGAATGCGACGTGGAGTGCGTGGAGTACGCCGAGGCCCTCATCGCCGACCTGGGGAGCCTCTCTAAGGAGGTGCCAGACGTGAAGCGCCACACCGGCAACTTCGAGCCAGCGGAGACGGTTAAATCCGTCCCCCTCGACTCCAGCAGCGACGCCTCCAAGCAGATCCGGATCGGCTCCGAGCTCGATCCCAAATAGGAAGCAGTGCTCGTCGACTTTCTCCGCGCGAACGCCGACGTTTTCACGTGGAGTCTCTCGGACATGCCCGGCATACTGAGGGATGTCACCGAGCACTCGCTGGATATCCGAGCTGGAGCCCGACCCGTGAAGCAGCCTCTGCGCCAATTCGACGAAGAAAAGCGCAGAGCCATAGGCGAGGAAATCCACAAGCTAATGGCAGCAGGGTTCATCAAAGAGGTATTCCCCCGGACGTCTTCTCCCGAGACCTGCATCGACCCTCCGTCAAGACCGACGACACGCCCGAGCCCGAGAAGGCCTCGGCCGAGCCTGAGGCACCCTCGGCTCAGTCCGAGGTACCCTCGGCTCGGCCCGAGGCACCCTCGGCCCAACCTGAGGCACCCTCGGCTCAGTCCAAGGTACCCTCGGCTCAGCCCGAGGCACCCTCGGCCCAGCCCGAGGCACCCTCGGTTCGGCCCGAGGTACCCTCGGCCCCCGAGGGTGAGGCACTGCGCATCGAGGAGGAGCGAAGCGGGGTCACACCGAATCGAAACTGGCAGACCCTGTACCTGCAATATCTCCACCGAGGAGAGCTACCCCTCGACCGAGCCGAAGCTCGGCGGTTGGCGCGGCGCGCCAAGTCGTTTGTCTTGCTGGGGGACGGGAAGGAACTCTACCACCGCAGCCCCTCAGGCATCCTCCAGCGATGCATTTCCATCGCCGAAGGCAAGGAGCTCCTACAAGAGATACACTCGGGGGCTTGCGGCCATCACGCAGCACCTCGAGCCCTTGTCAGAAACACCTTCCGGCAAGGTTTCTACTGGCCGACGACGGTGGCCGACACCACTAGAATTGTCCGCACCTGCGAAGGGTGTCAGTTCTACGCAAGGCAGACCCACCTGCCCGCTCAGGCCCTGCAGACGATACCCACCACCTGGCCTTTTGCTATGTGGGGTCTGGACCTCGTCGGCCCCTTGCAGAAGGCACCCGGGGGCTATACGCACCTGTTGGTCGCCATCGACAAATTCTCCAAGTGGATCGAGGTCCGACCCCTAAACAGCATCAGGTCCGAACAGGCGGTGGCGTTCTTCACCAACATCATCCATCACTTTGGGGTCCCGAACTCCATCATCACCGACAACGGCACCCAGTTCACCGGCAGAAAGTTCCTGGACTTCTGCGAGGATCACCACATCCGGGTGGACTGGGCCGCCGTGGCTCACCCCATGACGAATGGGCAAGTAGAGCGTGCCAACGGCATGATTCTACAAGGGATCAAGCCTCGGATCTACAACGACCTCAACAAGTTCGGCAAGCGATGGATGAAGGAACTCCCCTCGGTGGTCTGGAGTCTGAGGACAACGCCGAGCCGAGCCACGGGCTTCACGCCGTTCTTTCTAGTCTATGGGGTCGAGGCCATCTTGCCCACAGACTTAGAATACGGTTCCTCGAGGACGAGGGCCTACGCCGACCAAAGCAACCAAGCTAATCGAGAAGACTCACTGGACCAGCTGGAAGAGGCTCGGGACATGGCCTTACTACACTCGACGCGGTACCAGCAGTCCCTGCAACGCTACCCCGCCCAAGGGGTTTGGTCCCGAGACCTCCAGGTGGGCGACCTGGTGCTTCGGCTGCGACAAGACGCCCGAGGGCGGCACAAGCTCACGCCTCCCCGGGAAGGGCCGTTCGTCATCGCCAAAGTCCTGAAGCCCGGAACGTACAAGCTGGCCAACAGTCAAGGCGAGGTCTACAACAACGCTTGGAACATCCAACAACTACGTCGCTTCTACCCTTAAGATGCTTTCAAGTTGTTCGTATACCTCGTTCCCACGCAAAGTTTAGTCATCAAGGAAGGGTCAGCCTTGCCTCGGCAAAGCCCGACCCTCCCTCGGGGGCTAAAAGGGGGGAACCCCCTCTGCGTCGAAATTTTCCTCGAAAAAAGATCCTTTCTGCCAGAATGTCTTTCATGCTTTTTGACCACTTCGAAAGTGGATCCTGAAAACGACGGAGTACACGTAAGCAGCCAATGCTGACCGAGCCGAGGGACTCCTACGCCTCCGGGATACGGATACCTCACTCATCACCTTCTGCGATAAGTAACTCGCGTTCGGATAAGTGATTCCGCGGACCAAACAAGTCTTCACGCTCGAAAGCCCCTCTACCGAAGCGATTCTTCGGGCCTTCTCGACTGCGTCGGTGACAAAACCCTATGGACGGGCAAGAGTGCGCGTAAGCGGCAAGGCCGACCGAGCCGAGGGATTCCTACGCCTCCAGGATACGGATACCTCACTCATCACCTTTCGTGAAAAGCAACTCTCGCTCGCACAGACAATTCTGTTATCAACGAAGAAGTCCAGATACTCGAAACAAGAGGAAAAGAAGCGCAGCTTTACAACACGACGATGGTGTGTTCGGGCCTCGGCGGCAGCAGAAAACACACGCTACAAGATAATCCGATCCTGCAGGCTCGGATCTTGACAGTCGAAGGGAGCAGCAGCACCCTCGGTGTCAACTACACCTTCGGCGAGGTCCGACCTAGCCTCGGACGGCGACGCGGTCCGAGGATCTCCACTCTGAAGGACGACAACATCACCACGCCCGGGCCATCACCGCCAGGGTCTTCTCCAGGAATCCGGCTCAAGCAGACGGCTCGGCCGGTCATCCCGAGGCCTCGGCCAGCCGTCCCCCGAAGACATCTGCCTGGCCCGAGGCCTCGGCAACTCAATTCCCGCGTCGGTCCCGCCAGTGGACGACCCGGGCAGGCTCTGGCCGACCAAGTCTTCTTTTCGAGCCAACTCTGCCTCTGTCCGTGCTGACGCCGCTACCCCTTGATAGTCGCCTAGAGGGGGGGGGGGTGAATAGGGCGAAACTGAAATTTACAAATATAAACACAACTACAAGCCGGGTTAGCGTTAGAAATAAAATCGAGTCCGCGAGAGAGGGCGCAAAACAAATCGTAAGCAAATGAAGAGTGTGACACGCGGATTTGTTTTTACCGAGGTTCGGTTCTTTCAAACCTACTCCCCGTTGAGGAGGCCACAAAGGCCGGGTCTCTTTCAACCCTTCCCTCTCTCAAACGATCCCACGGATCGAGTGAGCTTTCTCTTCTCAATCACTTGGAACACTAAGTTCCCACAAGGACCACCACAAGTTTGGTGTCTCTTGCCTCAATTACAAGTGAGTTTGATCGCAATGAAAGAATCAAGAGAGAAGAAAGCAATCCAAGCGCAAGAGCTCGAAAGAACACAAGCAAATCACTCTCTCTAGTCACTATGGCGTTGTGTGGAATTTGGAGAGGATTTGGTCTCTTTGGTGTGTCTAGAATTGAATGCTAGAGCTCTTGTAGTAGTTGGGAAGTGGAAAACTTGGATGCAATGAATGGTGGGGTGGTTGGGGTATTTATAGCCCCAACCACCAAAAGTGGCCGTTGGGAGGCTGTCTGTTCGATGGCGCACCGGACAGTCCGGTGCACACCGGACATGTCCGGTGCCCCCGCCACGTCATCACTGCCGTTGGATTCTGACCGTTGGAATTTCTGACTTGTGGGCCCGCCTGGATGTCCGGTGTACACCGGACACGCACTGTTTACTGTCCGGTGTGCCAGTATGGGCACGCCTGACTTCTGCGCGCGCTGCGCGCGCATTTAATGCGCCGCAGGTAGCCGTTGGCGCGCAGAAAGCCGTTGCTCCGGAGTTGCACCGGACAGTCCGGTGCACACCGGACATGTCCGGTGAATTATAGCGGACTAGCCGTTGGAGATTCCCGAAGCTGGCGAGTTCCTGAGGCCGCTCCTCCTTGGCGCACCGGACACTGTCCGGTGTACACCGGACAGTCCAGTGAATTATAGCGCGAGTGCCTCTGGAACTTCTCGAAGGTGGCGAGTTTGCGTTGGAGTCCTCTGGTGCACCGGACACTGTCCGGTGGCACACCGGACAGTCCGGTGCGCCAGACCAGAGGTGCCTTCGGTTGGCCCTTTGCTCTTTTGTTGAACCCAACTTTTGGTCTTTTTATTGGCTGAGTGTGAACCTTTTACACCTGTATAATCTATACACTTGGGCAAACTAGTTAGTCCAATTATTTGTGTTGGGCAATTCAACCACCAAAATTATTTAGGAACTAGGTGTAAGCCTAATTCCCTTTCAATCTCCCCCTTTTTGGTGATTGATGCCAACACAAACCAAAGCAAATATGGAAGTGCATAATTGAACTAGTTTGCATAATGTAAGTGCAAAGGTTGCTTGGAATTGAGCCAATATAACTGCTTACAAGATATGCATGGATTGTTTCTTTCTATATAACATTTTGGACCACGCTTGCACCACATGTTTTGTTTTTGCAAACTCTTTTGTAAATCCTTTTCAAAGTTCTTTTGCAAATAGTCAAAGGTAAATGAATAAGATTTTGCAAAGCATTTTTAAGATTTGAAATTTTCTCCCCCTGTTTCAAATGCTTCTCCTTTGACTAAACAAAACTCCCCCTAAATGAGATCCTCCTCTTAGTGTTCAAGAGGGTTTTGATATATCATTTTTGAAATACTACTTTAATAGGATACCAAATGATAAAATTCTTTGAAAACACGAAGTTTTTGAAATTGGTGGTGGTGCGGTCCTTTTGCTTTGGGCTCTTACTCTCTCCCCCTTTGGCATGAATCGCCAAAAACGGAATCATTAGAGCCCTTAAAGTACGATCTTCCCCTTTGGTCATAAATGAATGAGTTAAGATTATACCAAAGACGAAGTCCTTTTGCTCTCTCCCCCAAGGATGGAGAGTGACTTGGAGCGTCGGCGAAGGATGAGTTACAGAGTGGAAGCCTTTGTCTTCGCCGAAGACTCCAATTCCCTTTCAATATACCTATGACTTGGTTTGAGATAGACTTGAAAACACATTAGTCATAGCATATAAAAGAGATATGATCAAAGGTATAGAAATGAGCTATGTGTGCAATCTAGCAAAAGAAATTGCGTGAATCAAGAATATTGAGCTCATGCCTAAGTTTGGTAAAAGTTTGTTCATCAAGAGGCTTGGTAAAGATATCGGCTAATTGATCTTTAGTGTTAATGTAAGAAATCTCGATATCTCCCTTTTGTTGGTGATCCCTAAGAAAATGATACCGAATGGCTATGTGCTTAGTGCGGCTATGCTCGACGGGATTGTCCGCCATCTTGATTGCACTCTCATTATCACATAGCAAAGGGACTTTGGTTAATTTGTAACCGTAGTCCCGCAGGGTTTGCCTCATCCAAAGCAATTGCGCGCAACAATGGCCTGCGGCAATGTACTCGGCTTCGGCGGTGGAAAGAGCGACCGAATTTTGCTTCTTTGAAGCCCAAGACACCAAGGATCTTCCCAAGAACTGGCAAGTCCCCGATGTGCTCTTCCTATTGATTTTACACCCCGCCCAATCGGCATCCGAATAACCAATCAAATCAAATGTGGATCCCCTAGGATACCAAAGCCCAAACTTAGGAGTATAAGCCAAATATCTCAAGATTCGTTTTACGGCCGTAAGGTGGGATTCCTTAGGGTCGGATTGGAATCTTGCACACATGCAAACGGAAAGCATAATATCCGGTCGAGATGCACATAGATAGAGTAATGAACCAATCATCGACCGGTATACCTTTTGATCCACGGACTTACCTCCCGTGTCGAGGTCGAGATGCCCATTAGTTCCCATGGGTGTCTTGATGGTTTGGCATCCTTCATCCCAAACTTGTTTAGAATATCTTGAGTGTACTTCGTTTGGCTTAGGAAGGTGCCCTCTTGGAGTTGCTTGACTTGGAATCCTAGAAAATACTTCAACTCCCCCATCATAGACATCTCGAACTTTTGTGTCATGATCCTACTAAACTCTTCACATGTAGACTCGTTAGTAGACCCAAATATAATATCATCGACATAAATTTGGCATACAAACAAGTTATTTTCAAGAGTTTTAGTAAAGAGTGTAGGATCAGCCTTTCCGACTTTGAAGCCATTAGCAATAAGGAAATCCCTAAGGCATTCATACCATGCTCTTGGGGCTTGCTTGAGCCCATAAAGCGCCTTAGAGAGCTTATAGACATGGTTAGGGTACTCACAGTCTTCAAAGCCGGGAGGTTGCTCAACATAGACCTCCTCCTTGATTGGTCCATTGAGGAAGGCACTTTTCACGTCCATTTGATAAAGCTTAAAGCCATGGTAAGTAGCATAGGCCAATAATATGCGAATTGACTCAAGCCTAGCTACGGGTGCATAGGTTTCACCGAAATCCAAACCTTCGACTTGAGAGTATCCCTTGGCCACAAGTCGAGCTTTGTTCCTTGTCACCACACCATGCTCATCTTGCTTGTTGCGGAAGACCCATTAGGTTCCTACAACATTTTGATTAGGACGTGGAACTAAATGCCATACCTCATTCCTAGTGAAGTTGTTGAGCTCCTCTTGCATCGCCACCACCCAATCCGAATCTTGTAGTGCTTCTTCTACCCTGTGTGGCTCAATAGAGGAAACAAACGAGTAATGTTCACAAAAATGTGCAACCCGAGATCTAGTAGTTACCCCCTTATGAATGTCGCCGAGGATGGTGTCGATGGGGTGATCTCGTTGAATTGCTTGGTGGACTCTTGGGTGTGGCGGTCTTTGTTCTTCATCCTCCTTGTCTTGATTATTTGCATCTCCCCCTTGATCTATGCCGTCATCTTGAGGTGGCTCATTTGATTGATCTTTTTCTTCATCAACTTGAGCCTCATCCTCATTTTGAGTTGGTGGAGATGCTTGCATGGAGGAGGACGGTTGATCTTGTGCTTCTGGAGGCTCTTCGGATTCCTTAGGACACACATCCCCAATGGACATGTTCCTTAGCGCGATGTGCGGAGCCTCTTCAATACCTATCTCATCAAGATCAACTTGCTCTACTTGAGAGCCGTTAGTCTCATCAAACACAACGTCACAAGAAACTTCAACTTGTCCAGTGGACTTGTTAAAGACTCTATATGCCCTTGTGTTTGAATCATATCCTAGTAAAAAGCCTTCTACAGTCTTAGGAGCAAATTTAGATTTTCTACCTCTTTTAACAAGAATAAAACATTTGCTACCAAAGACTCTAAAATATGAAATGTTGGGCTTTTTACTGGTTAGGAGTTCATATGACGTCTTCTTGAGGATTCGGTGAAGATACAACCGGTTGATGGCGTAGCAAGCGGTGTTGACCGCCTCGGCCCAAAACCGATCCGAAGTCTTGTACTCATCAAGCATGGTCCTTGCCATGTCCAATAGAGTTCGATTTTTCCTCTCCACTACACCATTTTGTTGTGGAGTGTAGGGAGAAGAGAACTCATGCTTGATGCCCTCCTCCTCAAGGAAGCCTTCGATTTGAGAGTTCTTGAACTCCGTCCCGTTGTCGCTTCTTATTTTCTTGATCCTTAAGCCAAACTCATCATTTTGAGCCCGTCTCAAGAATCCTTTTAAGGTCTCTTGGGTTTGAGATTTTTCCTGTAAAAAGAATACCCAAGTGAAGCGAGAATAATCATCCACTATTACAAGACAATACTTACTCCCGCCGATGCTTATGTAAGCAATCGGGCCGAATAGGTCCATGTGTAGGAGCTCTAGTGGCCTGTCGGTCGTCATGATGTTCTTGTGTGGATGATGAGCTCCAACTTGCTTTCCTGCCTGGCATGCGCTACAAATCCTGTCTTTCTCAAAATGAACATTGGTTAGTCCTAAAATGTGCTCTCCCTTTAGAAGCTTATGAAGATTCTTCATCCCAACATGGGCTAGTCGGCGATGCCAGAGCCAACCCATGTTAGTCTTAGCAATTAAGCATGTGTCGAGTTCAGCTCTATCAAAATCTACTAAGTATAGCTGACCCTCTAACACACCCTTAAATGCTATTGAATCATCACTTCTTCTAGAGACAGTGACACCTACATCAGTGAAAAGACAATTGTAGCCCATTGTGCATAATTGAGATACAGAAAGTAAGTTGTAATCTAATGAATCTACAAGAAAAACATTTGAAATAGAATGGTCAGGAGATATAGCAATTTTACCCAATCCTTTGACCAAACCTTGATTTCCATCCCCGAATGTGATAGCTCGTTGGGGATCTTGGTTTTTCTCGTAGGAAGAGAACATCCTTTTCTCCCCTGTCATGTGGTTTGTGCACCCGCTGTCGATGATCCAACTTGAGCCCCCGGATGCATAAACCTACAAAACAATTTTAGTTCTTGACTTTAGGTACCCAAATGGTTTTGGGTCCTTTGGCATTAGACACAAGAACTTTGGGTACCCAAACACAAGTCTTTGACCCCTTGTGCTTGCCCCCAACATATTTGGCAACTATCTTGCCGGATTTGTTAGTCAACACATAAGATGCATCAAAAGTTTTAAAAGAAATGTCATGATCATTTGATGCATTAGGAGTTTTCTTTCTAGGCAACTTAGCACAGGTTGGTTGCCTAGAGCTAGATGTCTCACCCTTATACATGAAAGCATGATTAAGGCCAGAGTGAGACTTCCTAGAATGAATTCTTCTAATTTTGCTCTCGGGATAACCGACAGGGTATAAAATGTAACCCTCGTTATCCTGAGGCATGGGAGCCTTGCCCTTAACAAAGTTTGACAATCTTTTAGGAGGGGCACTAAGTTTGACATTGTCTCCCCTTTGGAAGCCAATGCCATCCTTGATGCCAGGGCGTCTCCCATTATAGAGCATACTTCTAGCAAATTTAAATTTTTCATTCTCTAAGTTATGCTTGGCAATTTTAGCATCTAATTTTGCTATATGATCATTTTGTTGTTTAATTAAAGCCACATGATCATGAATAGCATCAATGTTAACATCTCTACATCTAGTACAAATGGAAACATGCTCAACACTAGATGTAGAGGGTTTGCATGAATTAAGTTCTACGATCTTAGCACGCAAGATATCATTGTTATCTCTAAGATCGGAAATTATAACATTGCAAACATCTAGTTCTTTAGCCTTAGCAATTAAATTTTCATTTTCTACTCTAAGGCTAGCAAGAGAAATGTTTAGTTCTTCAATCCTAGCAAGCAAATTATCATTCTTATCCCTAGAATTGGAAATCGAAACATTTCAAACAGGTGAATCAACCTTAGCATTTAAACTAGCATTTTCATTCCTAAGGTTGTCAATCATCTCATGGCAAGTACTTAGCTCACTAGATAGTTTTTGACATTTCTCTACTTCTAGAGCATAAGCATTTTTAACCTTAACATGTTTCTTGTTTTCTTTTATTAGAAAGTCCTCTTGGGAATCCAAAAGGTCATCCTTTTCATGAATAGCACTAATTAACTCATTTAATTTTTCCTTTTGTTCCATGTTAAGATTGGCAAAAAGGGTACGCAAGTTATCCTCCTCATCACTAGCATTATCATCACTAGAAGACTCATATCTAGTAGAGGATTTAGATTTAACCTTCTTTTTGCCGTCCTTGGCCATGAGGCACTTGTGGCCGACGTTGGGGAAGAGAAGTCCTTTGGTGACGGCGATGTTGGCGGCGTCCTCGTCGTCGGAGGAGTCGCTAGAGCTTTCGTCGGAGTCCCACTCCCGACAAACATGGGCATCGCCACCCCTCTTCTTGTAGTACCTCTTCTTTTCTCTCCTCTTGCCCTTCTTGTCGTCGCCCCTGTCACTATCACTTGATAATGGACATTTAGCTATAAAGTGACCGGGCTTACCACACTTGTAGCAAACCTTCTTGGAGCGGGACTTGTAATCTTTCCCTCTCCTTTGCTTGAGGATTTGGCGGAAGCTCTTGATGACGAGCGCCATTTCCTCATTGTCGAGCTTGGAGGCGTCGATTGGTTGCCGACTTGGTGTGGACTCCTCCTTCTTTTCTTCCGTCGCCTTGAATGCGACGGGTTGAGCTTCGGATGTGGTGGGTTCGTCAAGCTCGTTGATCTTCCTCGAGCCTTCGATCATGCACTCAAAACTTACAAAATGCCCGATTACTTCCTCGGGGGTCATTAGTGTATATCTTGGGTTGCCACGAATTAATTGAACTTGAGTGGGGTTAAGGAAAATAAGAGATCTTAGAATAACCTTAACCACCTCGTGGTCATCCCACTTTTTGCTCCCGAGGTTGCGCACTTGGTTCACCAAAGTCTTGAGCCGGTTGTACATGTGTTGTGGCTCCTCCCCTTTGCGAAGCCGGAACCGACCGAGCTCCCCCTCGATCGTCTCCCGCTTGGTGATCTTTGTGAGCTCATCTCCTTCGTGAGCGGTTTTGAGCACATCCCAAACTTCCTTGGCGCTCTTCAACCCTTGTACTTTGTTATACTCCTCTCTACTTAGAGAGGCGAGGAGTATTGTTGTCGCTTGAGAGTTGAAGTGCTCGATTTGGGCCACCTCATCCTCATCATAATTTTTATCCC
The DNA here is from genome assembly GCF_902167145.1 of Zea mays. Lineage (NCBI taxonomy): Eukaryota > Viridiplantae > Streptophyta > Magnoliopsida > Poales > Poaceae > Zea > Zea mays. The sequence continues at coordinate 129,517,383 of NC_050104.1, forward strand.
CTACGGATGGTACCTATGCACCAAACTCAACAACATCCCATATACTTTTGTGGAGCGAGGTTAGATGAAATCGCATTAAATCACTCCACCTAGCATAATCTTCACCATCAAAAGTTGGTGGTTTGCCTAATGGGACGGAAAGTAAAGGTGCATGTTTAGAAATACGTGGGTAGTGTAGGGGGATCTTACTATACTTCTTGCGCTCTTGGCGCTTAGAAGTAACGGATGCCGCGTCGGAGCCGGAGGTGGATGTTGATGAAGTGTCGGTCTCGTAGTAGACCACTTTCCTCATCCTCTTGTGCTTGTCCCCACTCCGATGCGGCTTGTGAGAAGAAGATTTCTCCTTCTTCTCTTTGTGGTGAGAAGAAGATTTCTTCTCCTTCCCTTTGTTGGAGGAGCTCTTCTTCTTCTCCTTCCTCTTGGTGCGGGACTCTTCCGATGAAGTGCTCCCGTGGCTTGTAGTGGGCTTTTCGCCGGTCTCCATCTCCTTCTTGGCGTGATCTCCCGACATCACTTCGAGCGGTTAGGCTCTAATGAAGCACCAGGCTCTGATACCAATTGATAGTCGCCTAGAGGGGGGGTGAATAGGGCGAAACTGAAATTTACAAATATAAACACAACTACAAGCCGGGTTAGCGTTAGAAATAAAATCGAGTCCACGAGAGAGGGCGCAAAACAAATCGTAAGCAAATGAAGAGTGTGACACGCGGATTTGTTTTACCGAGGTTCGGTTCTTGCAAACCTACTCCCTGTTGAGGAGGCCACAAAGGCCGGGTCTCTTTCAACCCTTCCCTCTCTCAAACGATCCCACGGATCGAGTGAGCTTTCTCTTCTCAATCACTTGGAACACTAAGTTCCCACAAGGACCACCACAAGTTTGGTGTCTCTTGCCTCAATTACAAGTGAGTTTGATCGCAATGAAAGAATCAAGAGAGAAGAAAGCAATCCAAGCGCAAGAGCTCGAAAGAACACAAGCAAATCACTCTCTCTAGTCACTATGGCGTTGTGTGGAATTTGGAGAGGATTTGGTCTCTTTGGTGTGTCTAGAATTGAATGCTAGAGCTCTTGTAGTAGTTGGGAAGTGGAAAACTTGGATGCAATGAATGGTGGGTGGTTGGGGTATTTATAGCCCCAACCACCAAAAGTGGCCGTTGGGAGGCTGTCTGTTCGATGGCACACCGGACAGTCCGGTGCACACCGGACATGTCCGGTGCACACCGGACATGTCCGGTGCCCCCGCCACGTCATCACTGCCGTTGGATTCTGACCGTTGGAATTTCTGACTTGTGGGCCCGCCTGGATGTCCGGTGTACACCGGACACGCACTGTTTACTGTCCGGTGTGCCAGTATGGGCACGCCTGACTTCTGCGCGCGCTGCGCGCGCATTTAATGCGCCGCAGGTAGCCGTTGGCGCGGAGAAAGCCGTTGCTCCGGAGTTGCACCGGACAGTCCGGTGCACACCAGACATGTCCGGTGAATTATAGCGGACTAGCCGTTGGAGATTCCCGAAGCTGGCGAGTTCCTGAGGCCGCTCCTCCTTGGCGCACCGGACACTGTCCGGTGTACACCGGACAGTCCGGTGTACACCGGACAGTCCAGTGAATTATAGCGCGAGTGCCTCTGGAACTTCCCGAAGGTGGCGAGTTTGCGTTGGAGTCCTCTGGTGCACCGGACATGTCCGGTGGTGCACCGGACACTGTCCGGTGGCACACCGGACAGTCCGGTGCGCCAGACCAGAGGTGCCTTCGGTTGGCCCTTTGCTCTTTTGTTGAACCCAACTTTTGGTCTTTTTATTGGCTGAGTGTGAACCTTTTACACCTGTATAATCTATACACTTGGGCAAACTAGTTAGTCCAATTATTTGTGTTGGGCAATTCAACCACCAAAATTATTTAGGAACTAGGTGTAAGCCTAATTCCCTTTCACCCCTGGCTTCGGCTCATCGAAGAGCGGCCGAGGGGTTCCTTTAACTAAGCAAGAGAAGCCTCGGACAGCAAGGCCGACCGAGCCGAGGGACTCCTACGCCTCCGGGATACGAATACCTCACTCGTCACCTTTGCACGGGGCGACTCACGCTTGGTGAAGCGGTTCAGATAACCAACAGGCGAGTCTTAGTGCTCGAAAATGAGGAATAAACACGGCTCTGTGCCAAAAATAGACACATGTTCAGGCCCCGACAGCCACAATGAACAAAAGACCGGCATTCAAGGTGCCATTACAAACGGAACTCCAGTTCCACCTCCGCAGGCACGAACAACCCCACACGATTGGGGGGCCTGTGGAGCAACAGAAGACCGATGAACGGCTCGCCGTTGCCCGCTCCAGCAGCGGCGACGACGACGACTTCTGCTCCGGGGGGCCGAATAGCAGCAGCGATGACCTCAGGGCGGATGCTGCTGCCATGAGGCCCTCGCCCATGCCCTCACTCGAGAGGCAAGGACGGGTAGAAGGCCGTAGAGTGGAGGTCAATCCGTGGGCGGCACCGGCTATCTCGTCGGCGGAAGAACCTCTTCCAGCTGCCGTGGCGGAAGGCAGCGCCGGGAGCGGCTCCGAAGCCTCTCGGGTCAGAGAGCCGGGCACGCGGCAGCTGCCAGCGCCACGAACGGCGAACACCCTTCCCCCCGATCACTGAGGGAAGGAGCGGGCCGCCGCCCACGCAGGGACCGACCCCAACTCGACACACTCCCCTCCCCAGCACTGATGATGAAAATCCTTGAAGCTGAGGGAGGGGTAGAGGCCGCAGCCCGACTTGCTTTTCCCCGCCATCGAACTGGAGGTCACCGTCTTGGGTGACCGCCGGCGAAGGGGTGCAGCCGGGCTGCATGATGAAAATCCTTGAAGCCGAACGATGGCTGAAAGGTACCAACTTCCACGAAGTTGCGTTCCTCCAACGACAAGGCGGAAGGATTGCGGGTGTCCCCCATCTGGGGGCTCGGAAGGTGGAAAGACACAGTGCATAAGGGAGCGCGAAGACATGGTCGCCTCTCAAGGGGGTCACCCTCCTTTTAAAGACGACTCTCCCTACTTGTGTCCCCAGCCGTCGTGGGCTGAGTCTCCTCCAACACGCTCCAAGGTCCTCCCTCTATGGTGCAGGGGCTGGGTCCCACGTGTCATGCAAGCTGGCCCAGGGCAGAAGAAGCCAAACCGCCGCGCGCGGTGCATGCAACCGCCCAGCGGTTACAGGCATTCCTCCACTTTCGCCCAGACCAGTGGGTGAAAGGGCGGGCAGCCATGCAGGCGGCATGCAACCGCGCCAAGTGGGCGCACCCCTCCGACTTCCAACGCACCCAGTGATAGTCGCCTAGAGGGGGGGTGAATAGGGCGAAACTGAAATTTACAAATATAAACACAACTACAAGCCGGGTTAGCGTTAGAAATAAAAACAAGTCCGCGAGAGAGGGTGCAAAACAAATCTCGAGCAAATAAGGAGTGTGACACAAGGATTTGTTTTACCGAGGTTCGGTTCTCGCAAACCTACTCCCCGTTGAGGTGGTCACAAAGACCGGGTCTCTTTCAACCCTTTCCCTCTCTAAAACGGTCCCTCGGACCGAGTGAGCTTCTCTTCTCAAATCACTTGGGAATCAAACTTCCCGCAAGGACCACCACACAATTGGTGTCTCTTGCCTCAATTACAAGTGAGTGTTTGATCACAAGAAAGAATGCCAAAGAAAAGAAGCGATCCAAGCGCAAGAGCTCAAATGAACACTACAAATCACTCTCTCTAGTCACTAAAGCTTTGTGTGGAGTTGAGAGAGGATTTGATCTCTTTTGGTGTGCTTTGTAATGAATGCTAGCTCTTGTATAGTGGTTGGAAGCTAGAAAACTTGGATGCCATGAATGGTGGGGTGGTTGGGGTATTTATAGCCCCAACCACCAAACATGACCGTTGGTGGAGGCTGTCTGTCGTATGGTGCACCGGACAGTCCGGTGCACACCGGACATGTCCGGTGCACCAGCCACGTCACCAAAGCCGTTGCGATTTGACCGTTGGAGCTCTGTCTTCTGGGCCCGCCTGGATGTCCGGTGGCGCACCGGACATGTACTGTAGAGTGTCCGGTGCGCCAGTATGGGCGTGCCTGACGCCTGCGCGCTCTGGCGCACATTAATTGCTGTTTGCAGGCGACCGTTGGCGCGAAGTAGTCGTTGCCCCGCAGTTGCACCGGACAGTCCGGTGTACACCGGACATGTCCGGTGAATTATAGCGGAGCAGCCGTTATGATTTCCCGAAGCTGGGGAGTTCAGCGCGGAGTCCCCTGGTGCACCGGACAGGTACTGTAGAATGTCAGGTGGTGCACCGGACATGTCCGGTGCGCCAGACCAGGGCACACTTCGGTATGCTTTTAGCTCTCCATTTTGAACCCAACTTTGGTCTTTTTTAATTGGCTTTTTGTGAACCTTTGACACCTGTATAACTTATACACTAGAGCAAACTAGCTAGTCCAATTGTTTGTGTTGGGCAATTCAACCACCAAAATTATTTAGGAACTAGGTGTGGGCCTAATTCCCTTTCAATCTCCCCCTTTTTGGTGATTGATGCCAACACAAACCAAAGCAAAAATAGAAGTGCATAATTGAACTAGTTTGCATAATGTAAGTGCAAAGATTGCTTGGAATTGAGCCAATGTAAATTCTTACAAGATATGCATGGATTGTTTCTTTGTTTTTAACATTTTGGACCACGCTTGCACCACATGTTTTGTTTTTGCAAACTCTTTTGTAAATCCTTTACAGAGTTCTTTTGCAAATAGTCAAAGGTAAATGAATAAGATTTTGCAAAGCATTTTCAAGATTTGAAATTTCCTCCCCCTGTTTCAAATGCTTTTCCTTTGACTAAACAAAACTCCCCCTAAATGAGATCCTCCTCTTAGTGTTCAAGAGGGTTTTGAAATATCATTTTGAAATACTACTTTCTCCCCTTTTTGAACACAATAAGATACCAATTTTGAAATTTACCAATTGAAAAATCTCTAATTTTTTAAAAATAGGGTGGTGGTGCGGTCCTTTTGCTTTGGGCTCATACTTTCTCCCCCTTTGGCATGAATCGCCAAAAATGGAATCATTAGAGCCCTGAAGTACTTTCTTCCCCTTTGGTCATAAATAAATGAGTTAAGATTATACCAAAGACGAAGTCCTTTTGCTTGGTGCTCATGCTTTCTCCCCCAAAAATGGAGAGTTGCTCAGAGTGATGGCGAAGAATGAGTTTCGGAGTGGAAGCCTTTGTCTTCGCCGAAGACTCCAATTCCCTTTCAATATACCTATGACTTGGTTTGAAATAGACTTGAAAACACATTAGTCATAGCATATGAAAGAGACATGATCAAAGGTATATAAATGAGCTATGTGTGCACATCAACAAAAGAAGTTGCGCGAATCAAGAATATTGAGCTCATGCCTAAGTTTGTTAAAAGTTTGTTCATCAAGAGGCTTAGTAAAGATATCGGCTAATTGATCTTTAGTGTTAATATATGAAATCTCGATATCTCCCTTTTGTTGGTGATCCCTCAAAAAGTGATACCGAATGGCTATGTGTTTAGTGCGGCTATGCTCGACGGGATTATCCGCCATCTTGATTGCACTCTCATTATCACATAGCAAAGGGACTTTGGTTAATTTGTAACCGTAATCCCGCAGGGTTTGCCTCATCCAAAGCAATTGCGCGCAACAATGACCTGCGGCAATGTACTCGGCTTCGGCGGTAGAAAGAGCAACCGAATTTTGTTTCTTTGAAGCCCAAGACACTAAGGATCTTCCCAAGAACTGGCAAGTCCCCGATGTGCTCTTTCTATTGATTTTGCACCCCGCCCAATCGGCATCCGAATAACCAATTAAATCAAAAGTGGATCCCCTAGGATACCAAAGCCCAAACTTAGGAGTGTAAGCCAAATATCTCAAGATTCGTTTCACGGCCGTAAGGTGAGCTTCCTTAGGGTCGGCTTGGAATCTTGCACACATGCACACGAAAAGCATAATATCCGGTCGAGATGCACATAAATAGAGTAAAGCACCTATCATCGACTGATATACCTTTTGATCCACGGACTTACCTCCCGTGTCGAGGTCGAGATGCCCATTAGTTCCCATGGGTGTCTTGATGGGCTTGGCATCCTTCATCCCAAACTTGTCTAGAATGTCTTGAGTATACTTCGTTTGGCTAATGAAGGTGCCCTCTTGGAGTTGCTTCACTTGAAATCCCAAGAAGTACTTCAGCTCCCCCATCATAGACATCTCGAACTTTTGTGTCATGATCCTACTAAATTCTTCACATGTAGACTTGTTAGTAGACCCAAATATAATATCATCAACATAAATTTGGCATACAAACAAGTCATTATCAAGAGTTTTAGTGAATAGAGTAGGATCGGCCTTTCCGACTTTGAATTCATTAGTGATGAGAAAATCCCTAAGGCATTCATACCATGCTCTTGGGGCTTGCTTGAGCCCATAAAGCGCCTTAGAGAGTTTGTATACATGGTTAGGGTACTCACTATCTTCAAAGCCGGGAGGTTGCTCAACATAGACCTTGAAAGGGAAATGTGCCTTTGGGCCATTTCTAAGTATTTTGGTGATTTAGTGTCCAACACAAGTGCCTAAGTGTAAAATGGTGGACAAAGTGCAAATCAAGGATAAAGGTATGTTTCTCAGACTTAGTACATTGTTTTAGAGACTAATGTATTGTGTCTAAGTGCTGGAAACAGGAAAAATCGAATTGGAAATGAGATGGCTTTGTTCAGCCAAAGTCTGCTCAGTCTGGGAGCACCGGACTGTCCGGTGGTGCACCGGACAGTATCCGGTGCGCCAGGCTGGCTCGAGCGAACTGGCCGCTCTCGGGAATTTGCCGGCGACGTACGACTATAATTCACCGGACTGTCCGGTGTGCACCGGACTGTCCGGTGAGCCAACGGTCGGCCGGGCCAACGGTCGGCCGCGCGATCTGCGCGGGATACGTGGCCGAGCCAACGGCTAGAAGGGGGCACCGGACTGTCCGGTGTGCACCGGACATGTCCGGTGCGCCAACGGCTCTCTGGCGGCCAACGGTCGGCTGCGCCAGTTAAGGAAAGAAATCGGGCACCGGACAGTGTCCGGTGTGCACCGGACTGTCCGGTGCGCCAGACGACAGAAGGCAAGAATTGCCTTCCCAGATTGCTCTCAACGGCTCCTAGCTGCCTTGAGGCTATAAAAGGGACCCCTAGGCGCATGGAGGAGAATACCAAGCATTCCTTGAGCATTCTTGATCACTCACACATCATTCTTGCGCACTTGTTCGACATTCTAGTGATTTGAGCTCCGTTCTAGTGTGTTAGTCTCTTGAGCTTAAGTCTGGGTCCTGTGTGTGCGTATTTGCTGTGATCTTTGTGACTTGTGTGAGTTGCTAATCCCTCCCTTACTCCGTGCTTCTTTGTGATCATCTTTGTAAGGGCGAGAGACTCCAAAGTGTGGAGATTCCTCGCGAACGGTATTAAGAAAAGCAAAGCAAAACACCATGGTATTCAAGCAGGTCTTTGGACCGCTTGAGAGGGGTTGATTGCAACCCTCGTCCGTTGGGACGCCACAACGTGGAGTAGGCAAGCGTTGGTCTTGGCCGAACCACAGGATAAACCACTGTGCCATCTCTGTGATTGATCTCTTGTGGTTATTGTGTTTTGTTGAGACTCCTCTCTAGCCACTTGGCATTATTGTGCTAACGCTTAACCAAGTTTTTGTGGCTTAAGTTTCAAGTTTTACAGGATCACCTATTCACCCCCCCTCTAGGTGCTCTCAATTGGTATCAAAGCCGTTCTCTTCAAGAAAGGGACTAACCGCCCGAAGAGATGGATCCTAAGGGGAAGGGAATCGTGATCAACGACAAGGAGAAGGAGTCCTTCGTCAACGAGCCAAAGGATGACAAGCCTACTGACTCGGGCTCGGGCCACAGATGCAAAGATGGGAAGAAGAAGAAGACAAGACGCATCAAGGAGATCATTTACTACGACGGCAGCGATGAGTCCACTTCTTCCCAAAAGGACAACAACGACGACGACTACGAGAAAAAGAAAACGGTCAATTCAAACTTTTCTTTTGATTACTCTCGTATTCCTCAAAGTACAAATGCTCATTTATTATCTATTCCACTTGGTAAACCTCCTCATTTTGATGGAGAGGACTACAGATTTTGGAGTCACAAAATGCGTAGTCACTTGTTCTCTCTTCATCCTAGTATATGGGAGATTGTAGAGAGTGGAATGCACTTTGATAGTACGGATAGTCCCATGTTCATTAATGAGCAAATTCATAAAAATGCACAAGCTACTACTGTTCTTCTAGCTTCATTGTGCAGGGATGAATACCACAAAGTGAGCGGCTTGGATAACGCCAAGCAAATCTGGGACACCCTCAAGATCTCTCATGAGGGGAATGACGTCACAATGCTCACCAAGATGGAGTTGGTGGAGGGCGAACTCGGGAGGTTCGCTATGATAAGGGGAGAAGAGCCAACCCAAACGTACAACCGGCTCAAGACCCTTATCAACAAGATAAGAAGCTATGGGAGCACGCGATGGACGGACCACGACGTCGTCCGCCTAATGCTAAGGTCTTTTACTGTCCTTGATCCTCATCTTGTAAACAATATTCGTGAGAATCCTAGGTACACCAAGATGACGCCTGAGGAGATACTTGGAAAGTTCATAAGCGGGCGAATGATGATCAAGGAAGCAAGATACGTGGACGACGCATTGAATGGTCCAATCAATGAGCCTCAACCTCTTGCTCTCAAGGCAACAAGAAGCAAGGAGACGCTACCTAGCAAGGTGGCACAAATTGAGGCTGCCAGACTTAATGATGAAGAGATGGCTCTTATCATCAAGAGATTCAAGACGGCGCTAAAAGGTCGCAAGGGGCAGCCAAGCAAGACCAAGACAAAGGGGAAGCGCTCATGCTTCAAATGTGGTAAGCTTGGTCATTTTATTGCTAACTGTCCCGACAATGATAGTGATCAGGATCAAGGGAACAAGAGGGAGAAGAAGAAGAACTATAAGAAGGCAAAGGGCAAGGCGCATCTAGGCAAGGAGTGGGATTCAGATTGCTCCTCTTCCGACTCCGACAATGAAGGACTCGCCGCCACCGCCTTCAACAAGTCATCCCTCTTCCCCAACGAGCGTCACACATGCCTTATGGCAAGGGAGAAGAAGGTATGTACTCGAAACTCTACTTATGCTTCTTCAAGTGAGGACGAATCTAGTGAAGAGGATGAAATAGATTATTCATGTTTATTTAAGGGCCTAGATAGAACCAAGGTAGATAAAATTAATGAATTGATTGATGCCTTGAATGATAAGAATAGGCTTTTAGAAAAACAAGAGGATTTGTTGTATGAAGAACATGACAAATTTGTAGAAGCACAAAAATCTCATGCTCTAGAAGTTAAAAGAAATGAAATGCTTTCTTGTGAATTATCTTCTTGCCATGAGACAATTTCTAGCTTAAGGAGCATTAATGATGATTTGAATGCTAAGTTAGAAATAGCTAGTAAATCAACATCTTGTGTAGAAATTGTTGAAACTTGCAATAGATGTAAAGACTTTGATATTAATGCTTGTAGCAAACACCTAGCCTCAATTTCTAAATTAAGTGATGAGGTGGCTAGTCTTAATGCCCAACTTAAGACTAGCAAAAGTAATTTTGATAAACTCAAATTTGCTAGGGATGCCTACACGGTTGGTAGACATCCCTCTATTAAGGATGGACTTGGCTTCAAGAGGGAAGCCAAGAACTTAACAAACCATAAGGCTCCCATCTCCGCCAAGGAGAAAGGGAAGGCTCCTATGGCAAGTAGTACTAAAAAGAACCATGCTTTTATGTACAATGATAGAAGACAGTCTCATAGGAGTTGTAATGCTTTTGATGCACATGCCTATGATTCTTATGCTATGTTTGCTTCCAGTTCTTCTTATTTGCATGATAGAGATATGTCTAGGAGTTATGTTCATCATGTGCCTAGAAAGAATATTGTTCATGTTGCTAGGAAAGTTATGGATGGTCCTTCTACAATTTATCATGCTATAAATGCTTCCTTTGCTATTTGTAGAAAGGATAGGAAGATAGTTGCTAGGAAATTAGGGGCAAAATGCAAGGGTGATAAAACTTGCATTTGGGTCCCTAAGACAATTGTGACTAACCTTGTAGGACCCAACAAGAGTTGGGTACCTAAGTCCCAAGCCTAAATTTGCCTTGCAGGTTTATGCATCCGGGGGTTCAAGCTGGATTATCGACAGCGGATGCACAAACCATATGACAGGGGAGAAGAAGATGTTCACCTCCAACGTCAAAAACAAGGATTCCCAAGACTCAATAATATTCGGTGATGGGAATCAAGGCAAGGTAAAAGGATTAGGTAAAATTGCTATTTCAAATGAGCACTCTATCTCTAATGTGTTTTTAGTTGAGTCTCTTGGATATAACTTGCTATCTGTTAGTCAATTATGCAATATGGGATATAATTGTCTATTTACAAATGTAGATGTGTCTGTCTTTAGAAGAAGTGATGGTTCACTCGCTTTTAAGGGTGTATTAGACGGCAAACTTTATTTAGTTGATTTTGCAAAAGAGGAGGCCGGTCTAGATGCATGCTTAATTGCTAAGACTAGCATGGGCTGGCTGTGGCATCGCCGCCTAGCACATGTGGGGATGAAGAACCTTCACAAGCTTCTAAAGGGAGAACACGTGATAGGTCTAACCAATGTTACTTTCGAAAAAGATAGACCTTGTGCAGCCTGTCAAGCAGGTAAACAAGTGGGAGGAGCGCATCACAACAAGAATGTGATGACCACATCAAGACCCCTGGAGCTGCTACATATGGACCTCTTCGGACCCGTCGCCTATCTAAGCATAGGAGGAAGTAAGTATGGTCTAGTTATTGTTGATGACTTTTCCCGCTTCACTTGGGTGTTCTTTTTGAAGGATAAGTCTGAAACCCAAGGGACCCTCAAGCGCTTCCTAAGGAGAGCTCAAAATGAGTTTGAGCTCAAGGTGAAGAAGATAAGGAGCGACAACGGGTCCGAGTTCAAGAACCTTCAAGTGGAGGAGTTCCTTGAGGAGGAAGGGATCAAGCACGAGTTCTCCGCCCCCTACACACCACAACAAAATGGTGTGGTAGAGAGGAAGAACAGGACGCTCATCGATATGGCGAGGACGATGCTTGGAGAGTTCAAGACCCCCGAGTGCTTTTGGTCGGAAGCCGTAAACACGGCTTGCCACGCCATCAACAGGGTCTACCTTCATCGCCTCCTCAAGAAGACGTCATATGAGCTTCTAACCGGTAACAAACCCAATGTATCTTACTTTCGTGTATTTGGGAGCAAATGCTACATTCTAGTGAAGAAGGGTAGAAATTCTAAGTTTGCTCCCAAAGCTGTAGAAGGGTTTTTGTTAGGTTATGACTCAAATACAAAAGCGTATAGGGTCTTCAACAAATCATCGGGTTTGGTTGAAGTCTCTAGCGACGTTGTATTTGATGAGACTAATGGCTCTCCAAGAGAGCAAGTTTTTGATCTTGATGATGTAGATGAAGAAGATGTTCCGACGGCCGCTATACGAACCATGGCAATTGGTGATGTACGACCACAAGAACAAAAGGAGCAAGATCAACCTTCTTCCTCAACTATGGTGCATCCCCCAACTCAAGACGATGAACAGGTTCATCAACAGGAGGCGTGTGATCAAGGGGGAGCACAAGATGATCATGTGATGGAGGAAGAAGCGCAACCGGCACCTCCAACCCAAGTTCGAGCGATGATTCAAATGGATCATCCTATCGATCAAATTCTGGGTGATATTAGCAAGGGAGTAACTACTCGATCTCGATTAGTTAATTTTTGTGAGCATTACTCCTTTGTCTCTTCTATTGAGCCTTTCAGGGTAGAAGAGGCCTTGCTAGATCCGGACTGGGTGTTGGCCATGCAAGAGGAGCTCAACAACTTCAAGAGAAATGAAGTTTGGACGCTGGTGCCTCGTCCTAAGAAAAATGTTGTGGGAACCAAGTGGGTGTTCCGCAACAAACAAGACGAGCACGGCGTGGTGACGAGGAACAAGGCTCGACTTGTGGCAAAAGGTTATGCCCAAGTCGCAGGTTTGGACTTTGAGGAGACTTTTGCTCCTGTGGCTAGGTTAGAGTCCATTCGTATTTTGCTAGCATATGCCGCTCACCATTCTTTCAGGTTGTTCCAAATGGATGTGAAGAGCGCTTTCCTCAATGGGCCAATCAAGGAGGAGGTGTACGTAGAACAACCCCCTGGCTTCGAGGATGAACGATACCCCGACCACGTGTGTAAGCTCTCTAAGGTGCTCTATGGACTTAAGCAAGCCCCAAGAGCATGGTATGAATGCCTTAGAGATTTCTTAATTGCTAATGCTTTCAAGGTTGGGAAAGCCGATCCAACTCTTTTCACTAAGACTTGTGACGGTGATCTTTTTGTGTGCCAAATTTATGTCGATGACATAATATTTGGTTCCACTAATAAAAAGTCTTGTGAAGAGTTTAGCAGGGTGATGACGCAGAAATTCGAGACGTCGATGATGGGCGAGTTGAACTACTTCCTTGGGCTCCAAGTGAAGCAACTCAAGGACGACACCTTCATCTCCCAAACGAAGTACACAAAAGACTTGCTAAAGCGGTTTGGGATGAAGGATGCCAAGCCCGCAAAGACTCCGATGGGGACCGACAAACACACCGACCTCAACAAAGGAGGTAAGTCCGTTGATCAAAAGGCATACCGGTCAATGATAGGGTCATTACTTTACTTATGTGCTAGTAGACCGGATATTATGCTTAGCGTATGCATGTGTGCTAGATTTCAATCCGATCCTAAGGAGTGTCACTTAGTGGCAGTGAAGCGAATCCTTAGATATTTAGTTGCTACGCCTTGCTTCGGGCTCTGGTATCCAAAGGGGTCTACCTTTGACTTAATTGGATATTCAGATTCCGACTATGTTGGATGTAAGGTTGATAGGAAGAGTACATCGGGGACGTGCCAATTCTTAGGAAGGTCCCTGGTGTCATGGAACTCTAAGAAACAAACTTCCATTGCCCTATCCACCGCTGAGGCCGAGTATGTTGCCACAGGACAGTGTTGCACGCAACTACTTTGGATGAGGCAAACCCTCAGGGACTTTGGCTACAATCTGAGCAAAGTTCCACTCCTATGTGATAATGAGAGTGCTATCCGCATGGCGGAAAATCCTGTTGAACACAGCCGCACAAAGCACATTGACATCCGGCACCACTTTTTGAGAGACCACCAGCAAAAGGGAGATATCGAAGTGTTCCATGTTAGCTCCGAGAACCAGCTAGCCGATATCTTTACCAAGCCTCTAGATGAGAAGACCTTTTGCAGGTTGCGTAGTGAGCTAAATGTCTTAGATTCGCGGAACCTGGATTGATTTATAGCATACATGTGTTTATGCCTTGATCATGTTCCCTATGCATTTTGTTGCTTAGTTATGGTGCTCAAGTTGTACAAACACTCCCTGGACCTCACAAGTCCGTTGCAAAGTGATGCACATTTTTAGGGGGAGCTATGCTACAACTTGACCCTTTGAGACTAACCATGTGCTTGAGTTTGCTTGTTTTAGTCTCAAAGGAGGTTTGAAAGGGAAAAGGTGGACTTGGACCATGAAATACTTCCACTGCACTCCGATGAGAGGGTAACTTATTCCAAGTTCATCTCATGTACTCTTATTGCCTTTGTATTCTTATTGAAGATTTTGGTGAGGCAATGGGGTTCTAGGGCCAAGATTCATCCCGTTTTGGTGCTTGATGCCAAAGGGGGAGAAAATAAAGGCCAAAGCGATAAATGGATCAGCTACCACTTGAGAGATTTTGAAAATAGTAGAATAGAGCCTTTGGTTTGTCAAAACTCCTTTATTGTCTCTCTTGTCAAAAGTTGGTTTCTTGTGGGGAGAAATGTTGATTATGGGAAAAAGGGGAGTTTTTGAAATCTTGAATCAATTTCTCTTGGAATGACTCTCTTTATGTCTTAACATGTGTGTTTCACTTAGAGATAGAGATTTGAGTTTGATTTGCAAAAACAAACCAAGTGGTGGCAAAGAGTGATCCATATATGTCAAATTTGAATCAAAACAATTTGAGTTCTTATTTGAATTGATTTTGTATTTGTTCTACTTGCTTTATATTGTGTTGGCATAAATCACCAAAAATGGGGAGATTGAAAGGGAAATGTGCCTTTGGGCCATTTCTAAGTATTTTGGTGATTTAGTGTCCAACACAAGTGCCTAAGTGTAAAATGGTGGACAAAGTACAAATCAAGGATAAAGGTATGTTTCTCAGACTTAGTACATTGTTTTAGAGACTAATGTATTGTGTCTAAGTGCTGGAAACAGGAAAAATCGAATTGGAAATGAGATGGCTTTGTTCAGCCAAAGTCTGCTCAGTCTGGGAGCACCGGACTGTCCGGTGGTGCACCGGACAGTGTCCGGTGCGCCAGGCTGGCTCGAGCGAACTGGCCGCTCTCAGGAATTCGCCGGCGACGTACGACTATAATTCACCGGACTGTCCGGTGTGCACCGGACTGTCCGGTGAGCCAACGGTCGACCGGGCCAACGGTCGGCCGCGCGATCTGCGCAGGACACGTGGCCGAGCCAACGGCTAGAAGGGGGCACCGGACATGTCCGGTGCGCCAACGGCTCTCTGGCGGCCAACGGTCGGCTGCGCCAGTTAAGGAAAGAAATCGGGCACCGGACAGTGTCCAGTGTGCACCAGACTGTCCGGTGCGCCAGACGACAGAAGGCAAGAATTGCCTTCTCAGATTGCTCTCAACGGCTCCTAGCTGCCTTGGGGCTATAAAAGGGACCCCTAGGCGCATGGAGGAGAATACCAAGCATTCCTTGAGCATTCTTGATCACTCACACATCATGCTTGCGCACTTGTTCGACATTCTAGTGATTTGAGCTCCGTTCTAGTGTGTTAGTCTCTTGAGCTTAAGTCTGGGTCCTGTGTGTGCGTATTTGCTGTGATCTTTGTGACTTGTGTGAGTTGCTAATTCCTCCCTTACTCCATGCTTCTTTGTGATCATCTTTGTAAGGGCGAGAGACTCCAAAGTGTGGAGATTCCTCGCGAACGGGATTAAGAAAAGCAAAGCAAAACATCATGGTATTCAAGCAGGTCTTTGGACCGCTTGAGAGGGGTTGATTGCAACCCTCGTCCGTTGGGACGCCACAACGTGGAGTAGGCAAGCGTTGGTCTTGGCCGAACCACGGGATAAACCACTGTGCCATCTCTGTGATTGATCTCTTGTGGTTATTGTGTTTTGTTGAGACTCCTCTCTAGCCACTTGGCATTATTGTGCTAACGCTTAACCAAGTTTTTGTGGCTTAAGTTTCAAGTTTTACAGGATCACCTATTCACCCCCCCTCTAGGTGCTCTCAGACCTCTTCCTTGATTGGTCCATTGAGGAAGGCACTTTTCACGTCCATTTGATAAAGCTTAAAGCCATGGTAAGTAGCATAGGCCAATAATATGCGAATTGACTCAAGCCTAGCTACGGGTGCATAGGTTTCACCGAAATCCAAACCTTCGACTTGAGAGTATCCCTTGGCCACAAGCCGAGCTTTGTTCCTTGTCACCACACCATGCTCATCTTGCTTGTTGCGGAAGACCCATTTGGTTCCTACATGTGACGGAACCTCCCAAGTAATTAGGCCCACCTACAGTTGTCCTTGTCTCACAGACATCAGACAACCCTGTAGGTGCCCCTGAACTACTTGACAAGTTCGGTATCTTTCCTTACCTTACCAGGAACGTCTCACCCGTCTTGCAGACATTACAGAACATCGGAGATAAAGAAATGCGGAAGCAATTACATAAACTTACATTTATTTCAAAAGCAAGCTTGAGTTATGTTATTACAGACCAGACTAAAAGTGAGTGCAGAGTAGTAATATTATACAAGCCAGGGGAGGCACAAACTCCTCCCGATAAGTTTAATAAACAAAAGATCCTAAGTGGAGGACCGAGTCCTTCCGCACTTCAGTCTTCTTTTTCCTCGTTTGGTACCACCTTGGAGCAAAAGCAACAAAAATCTGTCGCTTCCTCACCTAAAAACAACAAAGGGATAAACCCTGAGTATGGAATACTCAGCAAGTCTTACCCGACTAAGGAAAAGACTCTCAAGGGTATGCTGGATAAATAGGAGTCAAGGAGAGGCTTTAGCAAAGATCAACTTATACTTTTTGCAGAAGTAGCTTACTAAAGTGAGTCCTTACTTTCAATCTTTTAACGCCATGTTAAGTATTAATAGACTCCATTTGCATCTAGTCTAATTTCACATCACATTAAGACAACATCATTTTTATCCATCATGTTCACATCCTGACTCTAGGTTGTAGAAAAGTGACCAAGTCTTCATAACCGCGAAGGTACGGCGATCCGAATCGATTATACTCAGCTGAGGATCTCCAATCACACGACATATGTAGCACTTAACCCTTGCATATGTCAACCCGCCACCGGGGTTCTTAAGACCGGATCAGGTTCACGCAAACCGAGAGCACAGATACACCACCGTCCAGCCTCTTGCCACGGAGGGTACACGCTACTCTCGCCACCGCTCCACGCCCATTTCGTGTTATCTTATTCCGGCCTTAGTCTGCCCGAGGCAAGGCTTACCCATGACGAGGCATGTGACCAGTTAAAGGGTCCTCGGTCAGCACGCCTACATACGCGTTAATCCTTAACCAACCTGGGTAGAACATCACCTGTTCCTACCCCAAGTTTCAATTTAAGTATTTCCACCCTTAGGAATGTGTCTGTTCCTTAGGATGAAAGAGCATCACGGGGAGCTTTGCAGTAAGATCCCACTATTGCTCCAAATGAAAATATTCTTGCAGGTAGAAGCTATCCTCTCCATGGTTAAATTGAGGACAACTTCTATCCACAAGATCTAAGCAAGGCTAAGCATTTTTGTAAATCATATTTTGATACTTCACCGAAGTATCTATAAAAGGTATGGATATCAAGGAAAAGCAATGCATCAAAGGGTTTCAAGTAACTCCTATGAACCTAATGCACATTTCACTAGACTTAAGTGTGCAAAAAGTATTTATGTCTTGAATATAACTTTCCTTCACGGAGTTCCGGGAACTTAGGGTTTCCGGAGTCGGTAAAGGAGTTCATAGGGCAGGGGGGGGTTTTGGGGTTTGGTGATCAAACAAGGTCCAAATCAATTCAAATTTTACCCAAGGCTTCTAAATATTGTATAACACTCATATAAAAATTTTGGGCATTTTAGGACTTACCAATTATTTTCTAAAAATTCATAATCAACATTTTTAACCATTTTAAATACCCTAAAATTTCTTACTTTCACTAAAAATCACCAACTTATTTTTATTAAATACTATGGAAAATAACAAACCTAGGAAAATTAGTTTCACAATTTTAGCATTTTTCTACATGTTTCTATAATTGTTTTGGCTCTGGGGATAAAAGAAAAAGAAAAACACTAGAACAGCGCTGGGCCGAATTCAGCCCAGGCGGCCCAGTTAAGGCAGAAAGGCGCCCGCGCGCGGCCGCGCCCTGGCGGCTTTGCATAGGGGCCCCGCGTTTTAGAATAACCGCGAATGAGCCCTTTCACTATTTGGAGGAGTCGCTGACACTTCGCAAAAAGGCCCTCCGGTTTCTATCTCTTCGCAGGATGAAGTCCACGACGGCGTCGCGCGGAGGATGAACTCCGGCGAGCGCATAGACCGGCCGAGTTGGGCTATGACCGGTGCTTAGCTTTGGCGTAAACCAAATTCACTACCTGAAGAGCGTTTCCCCTAATTTAATTGCACGAATGATCAAATGTTTTGCGCTGGCCACGGTGACCGTGAACCATGCGGGCAGATGATTGTGTTCCCGGCAATATACAAGGTTCTAACTTAATTAAACGGGTCAGTGATCATCCATAGCAAGTAAGAATGTCGAAACAAGCATGCAGAGGACAAGTGTGGACCTGAATTGGGCTGGCCGCGGCGAGGCTTGTTTCACGGTGGCGAAGAACGAAGTTGGGGGAAATGAGCAATTCTCTGACTAGGGGGGTTAATCGGAGACGGGAGTGGGTGCTACAGCTTCACGAGTATAAGGCGCAACTATCCCCGCCCTCAATTTATAGGCTTCAAGGGCGGCGGCTCTCAATTTGACCGCGATGTGTTGGCGGCCGGAGACGGGGAAGAAGCCTGGCGCGCGCGGTTACGTGTCCTATAGCGTGGCAGTAACCCCGGTGAGCCACGGAGAGTTCAGAGGAGGTCACGGCGACACGGTAAAAGTGTTGAGCCACGCGGCGGAGGACCGTCGACCGGAGTTGGAGAAGAAATGCGAGCTGCGGATGTGCTGGCAAGCCTCCGCGCGGCGGTTTCCGGTGAGGGCACGGGGTCGCCGCCTCAGTAACTTTTTGCCACGGTGCCAAGGAACTTTACCGCGACCACCGACGACCGGTCACGCCGCGGTGGCGTTCTTATCGCCGGCGGGGTGATCCTGATCCACGGCGCGATATTTCTGATGACGATGAACAGTGCTCTGAATGCAAGAAAGAACTCGACTGACAGAGCAAGTTCAAGTCATATTTTCTCCCAATTTCATGTGACAACAAGTCTAAGTCTCTGCATCAAAATTGTAGTGCTACATACCAGCTACAACTTTGCTACATGGTGTTGTCACAAAAAATCACTGGATCCCATTCAAATTCGAGCTCAAAGTTCATCTCATAACACTGTTATTCTGAAATTCAAACCTCAAACAGTCTGACAGCCCATTTTTGATTGGGTTTTTCTCCAAATTTCACACAAGACCATGGCTTGAATCCTTAAACAAAGTTGTTCCCCTATGATTGGTCTTCAAACTTGTTGTGGTCACTTTGGGCAAATTCCCTATATTTTAAAAGATACAGGGCTCCAAAGTTGAACCAATACACTGAATCTCAGACTTGGTATAGAACTCAATTGAGGTCCATTTTGCATTTAAGTCCAAAACTTAGGGTTTGGCTTTCAAGTCCACATATTTGTGAACCAATTGACTTCAAATACTTATTTGGCTTGATTTTTGCACTTTAGTCCAAAAGTGGACCAATTTTTGCATATAAGCCCCTAGGGTTTGGTTTCAGGGTTTGCCAGGGTTCCAATTAGGGTTTCTGGTATCCCAGGGGTATAAAAGTGATTCAAGTTTATTCTTAGGGTCATTTTATGACTTTTACCCTAAAGTCTTTGGGTTTTCTTAACTTGGGTTAAGTTTTACCCCCTATAATCACTATTTAGGGTTAAGTCCTTTAACCAGGGTTTCATTTGCAAAACACTTAAAACAATACAACTTGTTTGAAATTTTTGCCTAGTGAATGCACTCTAGGTGTGTCAACCATATGCAATGCCAATGCTTATGATGTCATGCTCAAGTTTTAGTTATAGTAACACCAGGGGTGTTACATCCTTCCCCCCATAAAAGAATCTCGTCCCGAGATTAAAAGTCCTAGGGTAAGTAATGGTAAAGAAAACACATCACATTTTTATTTCTTTATTTTTGGTACAAGACAGTGATGATGTGGGGGTTACTTCTTTATTACAACATCTATACAGGCTTTACAATTTACATGAGGCTAGAAAGCCTGGAAAATTCTTATTCAAGAAGTCTTGGGTTTCCCATGTAGCCTCGTCTTCAGAATGCTGGTTCCACTGTATCTTGTAGAACTTGAGAGTCTTTCTTCGGGTGACCCTGTCCTTTTGATCCAGAACTCGAATAGGATGTTCCGAGTATGTTAAATCTGGTTCCAGGACAACATCAGTCACTTCAACCGTTCGATCAGGAACCCGAAGACACTTCTTCAGTTGTGACACGTGGAATACATTATGCACAGCAGACAATGTTTCGGGGAGCTGAAGTCGGTATGCCACTGGTCCACATTGCTCAAGCACCAAAAATGGACCAATGTACCTGGGTGCAAGTTTCCCTTTAACCCCGAAACGTGATACACCCTTCATTGGTGAAACCTTTAAGTAGACATAATCGTCTACCAGAAAGCATAAGGGTTGTCGTCGTCGGTCTGCATAACTCTTTTGTCGAGCCTGAGCTTTCTTCATATTATGAACAATTCTCTGAACCTTTTCTTCGACCTCTTTCACCATATCAGGCCTAAAGAAATATCTTTCTCCAGGTTCAGACCAATTTAGCGGAGTTCGACACCGTCGTCCATATAAAGCTTCAAAAGGTGCCATCTTGATACTTTCTTGATAACTGTTATTGTATGAAAACTCCGCTAGGGGCAAACATTCATCCCATTTTGGTGAGAAGTCCAGGACACATGCCCGCAGCATATCTTCAAGTATTTGGTTCACCCTCTCAGTCTGCCCACTGGTTTGAGGATGATAAGCCGAACTGTGGAGTAATTTAGTACCCAAGGAGTTGTGAAGTGCTTCCCAGAACTTGGCTACAAATTGAGGTCCACGATCCGACACAATGGTCTTCGGAACACCATGCAGACTGAGAATACGGGCAATGTATAATGCTGCATAAGTGGCTACTGTATATGTGACCTTGACAGGTAAGAAGTGGGCAATCTTTGTGAGTCGATCAACGATAACCCAAATAGAATCATACCCTTTGGCTGTCCTGGGCAGTCCCACAATAAAGTCCATACTGATGTCTTCCCATTTCCATGTTGGGATTGGCAAAGATTGTAATGGACCAGCGGTTTTCATGTGTATGGCCTTGACACGTCTGCAAGTGTCACACTTAGCCACATAGCGTGCAATTTCAATCTTCATCTTAGTCCACCAGTAATGTTGTTTTAAGTCTTGATACATCTTAGTGCTTCCGGGATGAATATAATAGCGACTAAGATGTGCTTCATCCAGAATTTGCTGGCGGAGTTCTTCGTTCTTTGGCACTACTATGCGGTTTTTAAACCATATCACACCTTGATCGTCTTCCTTGAAACACTTGGCTACTCCAGCCTTTATCTTCTCTCGAATGTGCTTCATACCCAGATTATCCTTTTGAGCATCAATTATTCTTTGCAAAATGATTGACTCAAGCTTTAACTGATTTAGAGTCCCTTGTTGGATGATCCCCAGGTTTAGCTTTTCCATTTCCTGACACAAAGTGTTCTCGGAGGTCTTCGCCATAAGACAGTGGCAGGAAGTTTTACGACTCAGCGCATCTGCCACTACATTGGCCTTGCCTAGGTGATAATGGATCTCCAGTTCATAATCTTTAATGAGCTCCAGCCATCGTCTTTGCCTCATATTTAACTCTGACTGGGTAAAGATGTACTTCAAACTTTTATGATCTGTATATATGTGACAGATATTACCCAGCAGATAGTGACGCCAAATCTTTAAGGCATGAACCACGGCAGCTAGCTCCAGATCATGAGTTGGATAGTGCTCCTCATGTCGGCGCAACTGCCTTGAAGCATATGCAATCACTCGGCCCTCTTGCATCAGTACACAGCCGAGCCCACTGCCAGATGCATCACAATATACGTCAAAAGGCTTAGTGATGTCCGGTTGAGCTAATACCGGAGCAGTGGTCAATAGTGTCTTCAGTTGCTCAAAGGCTTCATTGCACTTAGAAGACCAATCGAACTTAATGTCATTCTTCAACAAACTTGTGATTGGCTTCACAAGCTTAGAGAAATCTGGTATGAATCTGCGATAATACCCAGCTAGTCCAAGAAAACTCCGGACTTGGTGAACAGTTGTTGGGGGTTTCCACTCCAGAATATCTTTGACCTTGCTAGGATCTACCGCAATTCCTTTAGCCGATAACACGTGCCCCAAAAATTGAATTTCTTCCAGCCAGAACGCGCACTTGCTGAACTTGGCAAATAGCTGATGTTCCCTGAGGCGCGTCAATACAATCCGTAGATGCTGAGCATGGTCTTCTTCATTCTTAGAATATATCAAGATATCATCGATGAAGACTACCACGAATTTGTCCAACTCGGGCATGAACACCGAGTTCATTAGGTAGGTGAAATGGGCAGGAGCATTTGTGAGCCCGAAAGACATTACCAAGTATTCAAACAATCCATACCGCGTAGTAAACGCGGTCTTCGGTATATCCTCGGGCCGAATACGGATTTGATGATAGCCCGACCTGAGATCAATTTTGGAAAATACCCTCGCCCCAGTCAGTTGATCAAATACGATGTCGATCCTTGGAAGAGGGTATTTATTCTTGATGGTGACCTCATTTAGGGGTCGATAATCCACGCACATTCTCAAGGTTTGATCCTTCTTCTTAACAAAAATGGCGGGACAACCCCATGGGGACGAGCTTGGCCGGATGAATCCCTTATTCAGTAGATCTTGTAATTGAATCTTCAGTTCCGCCAACTCATTAGGGGGCATGCGGTACGATCTTCGGGAGATGGGAGCCGTACCGGGCTTTAGCTCAATTACGAATTCTACATCTCTTTCAGGGGGCAGTCCAGGCAAATCTTCCGGAAATACATCTGGAAACTCACATACTACCGGAATGTTCTTGATCTCCGGTACAATGGCTTCATAGACTCTACCAGAAGCTTTGGCTGGATTGGTTGCGGGGAGAGTCAAGAGAATCTCTTCTTGGTTATAGCTCAACCTGACGGTTCTGAGTTCAGTGTTGAGGATTGCCTTGTGTTGGGTTAACCAATTCATACCCAAGATTACATCTATATCCTGGCCTTTCAGAACGATCATATTAGCAGGAAAGTTCTGTCCGGCCATTGTTACTGGCACTCCATAGGCCACTTCTTTAGTATAAATGTGTCCCCCAGGTGAATGAATTTTAAATCCCTCCTTTGATTCATGGTATGCAATATGATGTTGTTCCACAAACTTCTTGCTAATGAATGTATGTGAAGCACCAGAATCAAAAAGAATAATTGTTGGGTGACTGGCCACGGGAAACGTACCCATCATCACCGGCTCTCCTTCCGGTGTAGTAGCCACTTGAGTATAATACACACGCCCCGTTTTCTTCATATTCTTCCCCATAGCATTTCCTTTAGGCTGAGCTGATTTCCCAGGTCCTTGCGAAGCATTAGATTGATTTTGCCTAGGATATGGGCAGTCTTTGATGAAGTGTCCCGACTTGCCGCAATTAAAGCACCCAGTTGAAGAACTAGGCAAGGCAGGAAATCGAGTGCCTGGGGCACCCGGCTGTTTTGGGGTAGTGGGGGTATTATTGGGGCGGATAATGATAGGCTGCTTGAAGGGAAATGAGGGTGGACGAGAAAAAGTGCGATTTTGGTTTGAGGGTCGAATCACAAACCGTTGCTTCTTCGCCTGGCCCTGATTAGGCCTCTCACCACCGAATCCCTTATTTTTCCCAGAAGTTGTGTACTTGGCTTCAACAGATAAGGCTGTGCTGACAGCCTTTCCATATGTGAGATCTATACATGTGGCCATTTTCCTTTGTAGCCGATCATTCAGTCCCCGCATAAAACAATTCTTCTTCTTTAAATCCGTATTCACCTGGTCGATGGCATACTGCGACAGGTGATTGAATTTGTTGAGATATTGAGTAATGGTATCTCCGCCTTGTTGTAACTTCATAAACTCCTCTTGTTTCATATGCAGCACTCCTTCGGGGATGTAGTGTTCACGGAAGGCTGCTTTAAACTCATCCCAAGTGACTTGATGGTTGACAGGTTGGATAGCCACAAAATTTCCCCACCAGGTACTGGCAGGACCACGAAGTTGTTGTGCGGCGAACAACGGCTTCTGCGTCTCTGAGCAACGGAGAAGACCAAACTTTTGCTCAATAACCCGAATCCACTCGTCAGCTTCTAGGGGATCTTCTGCCTTGACGAATAGAGGTGGACGAGTTTCAGAGAAGTCCAGATAGGTAGTCTCACGAGGGCCTTGCTGAAAACCTCTTCCTGCTTGCTGCTGGAATTGCTGCTGACCCGCCATTTCCCTAAGGAAGCGGGTATTATCGGCGGTGGCATTCACCAAGGCGGCAATCGCCTCGGCTAACGTGGGAGGAACTGGAGGTGGGTTTGGGGTAACATCCCGTCCCCCAGAAGTTCCTGCTGCATCCTGTCCTCGAGTCCTGGTCGGCATCTGTGGCAAAAACATTTGAAGTAAACATAATGTGCCAGAGAAAACCTTCCATTTTACATTACTATAAAAAGTAATGATACAGACTCGATATTACATAACAGGATACAATACCCATTATACAAAAGTTCAACCTATTATACAACAGTACACCCTACAATACCCTGCCATACACTACTCTACTTCTATTACACCTTTATTCCTGCTTGCCATTACTCTTGGCGGCTTCATCGTCAGGTGTGGGAGTCCAGACATCAACCAACCTCAAAGAAGGAGGAGGCTCAAAAAGGTCTAACTCCCCACCCAGCGCACGTCCCGCAACATGAGATGGTCCGGCTTCCGCCTCAGCAGGTTGTGCAGGCTCACTTGGGTGTAATTGTGAGTATAGTATATGGACTTCCTTGAAGCGTCCCCAATCCTCTAGGACTCAAATGTGATACAATTACTAGTCCCAGGAGGCTAGTAAACACATTTATACATCAGATGATACCAAATCTGCTTAAATGAGACAAACCTACAAAGGTGGCGAACAACTTTAAGAGTTGGTCCACAACTCGGGACATATCATCAGAGTGGGGCTGAAGCAGCCCGATATACGCAGCGAAGCAAATCAGCGGTCCAACAGCCACAGGCAAGGTTGGGAACAGTCGTAACTCTTACCCGATCTCCTTTTTCTGAAAAAACAACAAATAAGCAAGGGTGAGTACAAACGTACTCAGCAGCCCACCTTCACCCGCGGAATGGGGAAATCAGATATAATGCATGGAATATGTAGAGCTCAGGATATTTGCAGAAACAGCAATATTTTATGCAGGGTTGTTTTGAAAAACATTTTGTATTTTTGCAAAGCGCATCCTCTCCAAAAGGAGCAGGAAGTTTTTCAGTATTATAACAAAATCCCCTGGACTAAACCATCCAGGTATCTCAGCAGTTTCCCACTGGTTTTCATTTTCAAAAACAGCTACTGGACTTCCCGTCCACCATAGCTCACGGCTCAACCGCTAGACCTTTTAAAAACCACTTTTCTCAAAAGCACTTTTTTTAAAACAAAACACTAATTGCCATACCACACCAGACTCGTCCATTCCTGTGGACACAGACTATTCGAATAGGTTTTCAAACTCTGCGCAGAGGTGTACACTTTACCCACTAGTCCGGCTCTGCAATCTCAAAGCTAGTGAGACCCGAATCCGAATCTCTTTCTTTCCCCGCACGTCCTAACCTTAACGGTTATCCGGAAGGAGTCAGGCCACCACCATGTCCAAACCGGACAAAACTTTCCCCCTCCTTATCCTCCCGGTGCTCCCCAGCCTTCATAACCCTGGGGTTGGACCGTACGAGTTCAGATTGAGTGACTGCCCACACAGTCTCGAGTGGTTGTACTATTAAAGAGTACAGGTAGTGAAGATGACAAACCGGTCCTTATATGAGGGGACAATCCTTCTGCTCACGCCTAAACCAACTGAGCCAACACCTTAGGCCCTCCCCTAAACCAGGGAGTCCCTGATTATCCCTACTCAAAGGTGATAAGGGTGAAAACCCTTCATCATACACATTTTGAAAAACATTTTCTTTTGAAAACTCACACCTTTCCTCAAATCATTTGTAACAAATATATCAGGGATTGATTGCGGCAAGCGGCTGGGTGGCCATAATAACTTGTCTCAAAATCATATTATGCATAAAATAACAGGCTGAGGGTTGTGGTTGTAAAATCATAGGTAATGTATGCATCAAAGGGATCCAGTGAGCTTGTCGTGCTTATTCGGCGAAGGGGGAAGGGGAGCTCGCGGAACTGGCTTCTGGCTCCACCGCCTGGCGTAGACTTGCAGATCTGGCCTCCACGAGACGACACGAACGCTCCGATAACTATGCAACATGAACAAGCAAACATACAAACCAGCAAGTATACCAACAAATATTTAGTATAGTGGTCAAAATAGCGATATATGGATGGGTAGAGTCTTGAGTAGAATCTGTGTCATGTGGTGTTGTGATATTACTGGTGGTGGAGCAGAGGCGCTTACCAGGAGGGTGGGCTGGAGGCGAAACGACACTATGCGTGTAGCCGGCAGAGCAGAGTAACTAAGTGGGTGGGGTGTTTGCCTTGGCTGAGGGTGTTGAGTGTGTGTGGAGAGGGAGAGGGTAGCTGGGTGTATTTATAGCTGGGTGTCTGTGGTGCAGCACAGTGAAGTTCACTGTTGGTGAGAATAGTGATGAATGAATCGTCTGACTTAGTATGAACAGGAGAGTTATAGGCAGAATATGGGACAAGAGTATTTTGGGAGTTTTCTAGAATATGAACCATGCTTAAGGGATGACATGGTTGGATAGGGAATAATTTGATAAGAATTTAGAAACAAGAATTATTGGAATTGGAGTTTGGAAGCCTGGTTCGAAGGAATCTCAAAGTTAAGCATGCTCAACTTGGAGAAACCTGGGATGGGTGGCCAGATGGAAAGTTCCCTACTGGAAGGAAAATCACAGTCACCGGAGTTCGTATGACTGGAACATGGGTCTGGCTGGTCTTAGGTGGACTGGACAGCATGATGGATGAGTAGTTGAAATTTGGGATGACTAGATGACCGATGAATAGTAACGATGAATAGTAACGATGATTAGTAACGATGAATAGTGGCGATGGAAAAGTAATTATAGATATCATCGATAAATAGTAACGATGATGAATAGTAATGATAAATAGTAACGATGATGAATAGTGTATGTGAATAGTAACGATGAATAGTAATGGTGAATAGTAATGGTGAATAGTGATAGTGAATAGTTCATATGAACGAACGATGAACGATGAATAGGAACTATGAACGAACGGACGAACGATCGAATGATCGGACGAACGAACGATCGAAATTTCGGCAGCATAACGGCAGGAAAAAGATTATTTGGACGAACGAACAGACGAACGATCGAATGATCAGACGAACGAACGATCGGAATTTCGGCAGCATAACGGCAGGACAAAGATTATCTGGAAGAACGATGAATAGGGACTATGAACGAACGATGAACGATGAATAGGGACTATGAACGAACGATGAACGATCGAATGATCGAACGAACGAACGATCGGAATTTCGGCAGCATAACGACAGGACAAAGATTATCTGGAAGAACGATGAATAGGGACTATGAACGAACGATGAACGATGAATAGGAACTATGAACGAACGATGAACGATCGAATGATCGAACGAACAAACGATCGGAATTTCGGCAGCATAACGGCAGGACAAAGATTATCTGGAAGAACGATGAATAGGGACTATGAACGAACGATGAACGATGAATAGGAACTATGAACGAACGATGAACGATCGAATGATCGAACGAACGAACGATCGGAATTTCGGCAGCATAACGGTAGGAAAAAGATTATTTGGACGAACGAACGGACGAACGATCGAATGATCGAACGAACGGACGAACGAACCATGAACGATCGGACGAACGATCGAACGATCGGACGAACGAACGAACAAACTAAGAACAGGGGGACGAACGATCGAAGAACGATCGAACGATCCTTGTGCTAGTGTGTGCTTGTGTGGAACATGGAGTGGGTGTGTGTGGGGGGGGGGGAGAGAGTTGCCATGAAATGGCTTGGGGTGGGATGAGAGGAGGCCCTTGCCCCTCTATTTATAGCCATGGTGGGGGGATTAGGGGGAGGGATGAGAGGATTAGTGGGAGGATGAGAGGATTAGTGGGAGATTAGCATGTATTTGTCTTGTATAAGTGAGATTTGCTTGTAGAGCTCACCGTATGACACTAGAGGCGTACGTATATGTATGAGCATGAGGAAAGTTATGAAGAAAATATTTATAGGGACTTGAAAAATGATTCTGAAGGTATTTCTCAGGAGGAAAATATCTGGAGATATATCGGTGGAATATTTGGGCAGTATTTCTGGAAAGAACTTGAAGAGGATCACTAGGGAAATATCTGGGCAGTATTTCTGTAAACAATTTGAGGGGGATCACTGAGGAAATATTTGTAGGGTATTTTGAGGAGGATTTTAGAGAGAATATAGACCACTATACTTTATTTGTTGATATCAACTCGCAAACAAACATTTTGAAATGAAATTTGAAATTCATTTTGAATTTAGGGCGAGTTTGAGAAAATTTCAGAATTTGAATTTTTGGGATGCTACAAATCTACCCCACTTAAAAGGAATCTCGTCCTCGAGATTCGGTTTAGAAGGGTTATGGGTATAGCTTTACTTCAGCTACATATCTTCACTTTGCAACTCTTCGAGGAGATGAAACTTCAACAAAGTCTGGCCTTTGAGGAACATCTGGTTGCTGATTGAAAACACTGATTCTGGCTACTCAAAGATCATCTTCAGGCTTCTAGCTTTTGCTTGGCAGCTAGCTTATTGAAGAAGCATCGATGCCAACACGCAAACCTTTCTCTTGCGAACTCCCACATGGATTCCTTCCTTGATTGGTCTTCTGGTGCTTCATCAACAAAACTTGGGTGATCACTTCTCATCTAGAAACTTATATGCTTTGATGACTTGGTCCTCCACAAGCTTGCTACAGGCCTTCTTCTTTTTCCCCATAGCAGGAACCTTACTGGAATACTACCCCACTTAAAAAGAATGAGGGTAGAACTCTTGAATCTTGGGGATTTGAACTCCTTGAAGTACCTCATAACAAGGGTGTTACGGGGCCTTCTTCTGCTGTTGCTGCTTGAGCAGGCTGCGGAGAAATGACTGACACAGGGTTGATTCTGGGACAACCTTCTTCTCATCTTCTCTTCACTATCTTCTTTTCTCTTCTCACTTTTCACTGCCTCTTTCTTTCTCTTTGCTCTTCCCACTCGAGGATTCTATCAAAGAGTATTACCATCATACAGAGGAGGAAACCGAAGATGTTGAACCATATACAACAGTCTTCAACCCAAGAATCACCAAGCATTGTGATCTTAGGGGCGAGGGAGTGGAAAAATGGAGTTGCTTGCGATTTGGCAGAGGGGATTTATCTGGAGTGTGCTTTTGCTTTGAGCGAGATGGGAGTTGAGGGAGATGGTGGGGGGTTTTATAGGCGAGCGGGGGTGTTCGGTTGCGGAGCAGTGGTGATGGAGTAGGTGCTACGCAGCAGCGGGTGCGATAAGGGGAGGGGGGCCTGGTGTTGCCGGCGATGATGGTGGCGGTGGGTGCGCTGCAAAGGTGGCGTGGGCGGCGGTAGTGCGCTGCAAAGGGGGGCGTGGGGCGGTGGTAGTGCGCATGGAGGCGGGCACGCGTGGGGGGGGCACGGGTGAGTGGTGGGGTCGATGACCCTGATGTTTGTGGTCTCTGGTTCCAAGAATCTTTGCCTCTGTGTATGGTAATAACTCCTTCTGTCCTCTTTTCCTGTTTACTTTGACTCAGGGGCAGTGCTTTGATTCTCACGGTCGGTCCTTTTGACTGAGCGGCTGGACTGGCTTCTTCTGTAGCTTGTTCCAGGCTTCAAGGGTAAGCTTCCCGGTATCTTCTTGGGTAAGGCACTTTTCTCTTGAGATGGGTTAAGATGAGAATGGAAGCATAAGGTGAGGATTAGATCTAATTTGTGATCTATGTTTTTTAGAGAAAACCTTTCTTAAAAAAAACACACAAGCTCAGCAATGATAAGCACAAACAAATCGAATGTTTTGAATAAGGGAAGAATAGAGTTTTTCCAAAGCACGGACTACTCAGATTCGGGGGCTAAGCATAACTACTATTGTTTGGCTCCTGAATTGAGAACTATGCTAAATGCAACTTATGAGCACTAACGTTAAAGCATCACATATGCACTCAAAAGGGAGGAAAACATCAAGCGAAATTCATTTTGAAATGCCCTAGGGGGCAACACAAATAGAGTTTTTCAAAGCACGGGACTACACGATTAACTCTCATACATGCAGGGCTCTAGCCAAAGTGAAGAAAAACTTCACTACCCAATGCATGCAGAGGACTGGGCATACTAACTTCAGACCAGACAACTTCTCTTCTGGCAGGGCTGGCACACAACTTCAATCTGAGACATCTCCTAGATGGGTCAAGAGGGAGCTGACGTTGATGACTTCTTCTGGCGGCGACTGAGATGGCAGGACAGGGTCGAACTCTTCTTCAAGCGGGACTGGCTCTTGTAGCTCCTCTGAGGGCTGCGGTGCTGGCGGGGTGCTTGCAGCTTCTTCCTTGACCTCAAGGGATGGTGCTGGAATCTTCTTCATGGTGAGGGGCTCAAACAACTCTAGCGGGGGATCTTGGGAGGATTCATGGTGCTCTTGCTTATCCATAGCCTGAGGGGAGACTGGAATTCCTTCCAAGACTATGGCTCCTTCCGGGAGTTCCCAAGCCTTCTTTTCTCCTCTGATAGAGACCGGGTGACCTTCAAGAATCTGGGGGTCTTCAGCTCTCCTGGGTTGAACTGGGTTGGATGGAGCAGGCTCTTGGATCCGCAGGGCTCTACGTTGGTTATGGGTTACCAAGTAGGCCTCCATCAACTTCTGGATGTGCTCATCCTTGGCTTGCTTCAGGGCTTCAACAGCAATGACTTCACGACTTTCCAAGGCAGCTACACGGGCTTGAGCTGTGGTGAGATCCACATGGAGCTTACGGTTGAGCTTCTCTGCATCTTCTGCTCGAGCAATCATCTGACGGTGGTGCCGAGCCAAGAAATCATATTGTGCATCCAGGGTGAGCAGGTATGCAGTGAGGTACACGACTGTGGGGTCATCCTCAAGCAGCTGCTGCCCTTCCAATGCACGCATCCTGGCCATCCAAGCGGGACGGTTTCTCTGAAAGGGCGGAAAGAATCTGAGCGGAGTGTCAGCCACTTCTTCTTCATAGATCTGACACAGGGCCCTCAATGCCTTGCGAGCGACGACTTGGCAGGTGTCTTTGAATCTGTGCCCAGCAGTAGTGACACTCCATTCCACATGGTGCGGACTGGATCCAATGTATACAGTCACGACACACTTCTCTGTGCCATGCTCGACGAACTCATGACCATCATACTCTGGCTGGCTCCTGATTCCGAGGCGAACTGTGCATGCTCTCAGCAACTTGGGGAAACCATCTTCATTCTGGCAAAAGCTGGTTTGGCAACGGACCTCCATCTGACTTCTGAGAGAAGGAAAGGGGGAAAACATTTTTGAAATGAAGGGATGAGAGCAAGAATTTTTTTTAAGAAAATAGTTTTGACTCAAAAACTTTTGATCAGGCTAAGGCTTACGTCTTGCGGCCAACCTAACAGCTCTGATACCACCTGAAGCGTCCCCAATCCTCTGGGACTCAAATGTGATACAATTACTAGTCCCAGGAGGCTAGTAAACACATTTATACATCAGATGATACCAAATCTGCTTAAATGAGACAAACCTACAAAGGTGGCGAACAACTTTAAGAGTTGGTCCACAACTCGGGACATATCATCAGAGTGGGGCTGAAGCAGCCCGATATACGCAGCGAAGCAAATCAGCGGTCCAACAGCCACAGGCAAGGTTGGGAACAGTCGTAACTCTTACCCGATCTCCTTTTTCTGAAAAAACAACAAATAAGCAAGGGTGAGTACAAACGTACTCAGCAGCCCACCTTCACCCGCGGAATGGGGAAATCAGATATAATGCATGGAATATGTAGAGCTCAGGATATTTGCAGAAACAACAATATTTTATGCAGGGTTGTTTTGAAAAACATTTTGTATTTTTGCAAAGCGCATCCTCTCCAAAAGGAGCAGGAAGTTTTTCAGTATTATAACAAAATCCCCTGGACTAAACCATCCAGGTATCTCAGCAGTTTCCCACTGGTTTTCATTTTCAAAAACAGCTACTGGACTTCCCGTCCACCATAGCTCACGGCTCAACCGCCAGACCTTTTAAAAACCACTTTTCTCAAAAGCACTTTTTTTTAAAACAAAACACTAATTGCCATACCACACCAGACTCGTCCATTCCTGTGGACACAGACTATTCGAATAGGTTTTCAAACTCTGCGCAGAGGTGTACACTTTACCCACTAGTCCGGCTCTGCGATCTCATAGCTAGTGAGACCCGAATCCGAATCTCTTTCTTTCCCCGCACGTCCTAACCTTAACGGTTATCCGGAAGGAGTCAGGCCACCACCATGTCCAAACCGGACAAAACTTTCCCCCTCCTTATCCTCCCGGTGCTCCCCAGCCTTCATAACCCTGGGGTTGGACCGTACGAGTTCAGATTGAGTGACTGCCCACACAGTCTCGAGTGGTTGTACTATTAAAGAGTACAGGTAGTGAAGATGACAA
Source organism: Zea mays (assembly GCF_902167145.1). Taxonomy (NCBI): domain Eukaryota; kingdom Viridiplantae; phylum Streptophyta; class Magnoliopsida; order Poales; family Poaceae; genus Zea; species Zea mays. Next base: position 129,549,717 of record NC_050104.1, read on the forward strand.
ACCGGTCCTTATATGAGGGGACAATCCTTCTGCTCACGCCTAAACCAGCTGAGCCAACACCTTAGGCCCTCCCCTAAACCAGGGAGTCCCTGATTATCCCTACTCAAAGGTGATAAGGGTGAAAACCCTTCATCATACACATTTTGAAAAACATTTTCTTTTGAAAACTCACACCTTTCCTCAAATCATTTGTAACAAATATATCAGGGATTGATTGCGGCAAGCGGCTGGGTGGCCATAATAACTTGTCTCAAAATCATATTATGCATAAAATAACAGGCTGAGGGTTGTGGTTGTAAAATCATAGGTAATGTATGCATCAAAGGGATCCAGTGAGCTTGCCGTGCTTATTCGGCGAAGGGGGAAGGGGAGCTCGCGGAACTGGCTTCTGGCTCCACCGCCTGGCGTAGACTTGCAGATCTGGCCTCCACGAGACGACACGAACGCTCCGATAACTATGCAACATGAACAAGCAAACATACAAACCAGCAAGTATACCAACAAATATTTAGTATAGTGGTCAAAATAGCGATATATGGATGGGTAGAGTCTTGAGTAGAATCTGTGTCATGTGGTGTTGTGATATTACTGGTGGTGGAGCGGAGGCGCTTACCAGGAGGGTGGGCTGGAGGCGAAACGACACTATGCGTGTAGCCGGCAGAGCAGAGTAACTAAGTGGGTGGGGTGTTTGCCTTGGCTGAGGGTGTTGAGTGTGTGTGGAGAGGGAGAGGGTAGCTGGGTGTATTTATAGCTGGGTGTCTGTGGTGCAGCACAGTGAAGTTCACTGTTGGTGAGAATAGTGATGAATGAATCGTCTGACTTAGTATGAACAGGAGAGTTATAGGCAGAATATGGGACAAGAGTATTTTGGGAGTTTTCTAGAATATGAACCATGCTTAAGGGATGACATGGTTGGATAGGGAATAATTTGATAAGAATTTAGAAACAAGAATTATTGGAATTGGAGTTTGGAAGCCTGGTTCGAAGGAATCTCAAAGTTAAGCATGCTCAACTTGGAGAAACCTGGGATGGGTGGCCAGATGGAAAGTTCCCTACTGGAAGGAAAATCACAGTCACCGGAGTTCGTATGACTGGAACATGGGCCTGGCTGGTCTTAGGTGGACTGGACACCATGATGGATGAGTAGTTGAAATTTGGGATGACTAGATGACCGATGAATAGTAACGATGATTAGTAACGATGAATAGTGGCGATGGAAAAGCAATTATAGATATCATCGATGAATAGTAACGATGATGAATAGTAATGATAAATAGTAACGATGATGAATAGTGTATGTGAATAGTAACGATGAATAGTAATGGTGAATAGTAATGGTGAATAGTGATAGTGAATAGTTCATATGAACGAACGATGAACGATGAATAGGAACTATGAACGAACGGACGAACGATCGAATGATCGGACGAACGAACGATCGAAATTTCGGCAGCATAACGGCAGGAAAAAGATTATTTGGACGAACGAACGGACGAACGATCGAATGATCAGACGAACGAACGATCGGAATTTCGGCAGCATAACGGCAGGACAAAGATTATCTGGAAGAACGATGAATAGGGACTATGAACGAACGATGAACGATGAATAGGGACTATGAACGAACGATGAACGATCGAATGATCGAACGAACGAACGATCGGAATTTCGGCAGCATAACGGCAGGACAAAGATTATCTGGAAGAACGATGAACGATGAATAGGAACTTGGGTGTGTGTGGGGGGGGGAGAGAGTTGCCATGAAATGGCTTGGGGTGGGATGAGAGGAGGCCCTTGCCCCTCTATTTATAGCCATGGTGGGGGGATTAGGGGGAGGGATGAGAGGATTAGTGGGAGGATGAGAGGATTAGTGGGAGATTAGCATGTATTTGTCTTGTATAAGTGAGATTTGCTTGTAGAGCTCACCGTATGACACTGGAGGCGTACGTATACGTATGAGCATGAGGAAAGTTATGAAGAAAATATTTATAGGGACTTGAAAAATGATTCTGAAGGTATTTCTCAGGAGGAAAATATCTGGAGATATATCGGTGGAATATTTGGGCAGTATTTCTGGAAAGAACTTGAAGAGGATCACTAGGGAAATATCTGGGCAGTATTTCTGTAAACAATTTGAGGGGGATCACTGAGGAAATATTTGTAGGGTATTTTGAGGAGGATTTTAGAGAGAATATAGACCACTATACTTTATTTGTTGATATCAACTCGCAAACAAACATTTTGAAATGAAATTTGAAATTCATTTTGAATTTAGGGCGAGTTTGAGAAAATTTCAGAATTTGAATTTTTGGAATGCTACATTCCTCGTGCAATGTATTGCAGTAAACCTGCAGGTTATCAACAGTCGAGCTAAGTTCTTTAACTCGGGCCTGAGCCCTTGCTTCCTTAGCACACATTAGCAAACGAGACTGTACGGCCCAGTCAAGTGCTAAGTCTCGATCAGCGAGTTGATCCTGCAAGTGTCGGATGTCCCTTCTCAGTTCGTTGATTCTATCTCCGTCGGTGACCCAAGCATCAGTCCTATGTTGCAGCGCTGCTTGAAGTCGACTCACACGAGCTTCAAGGTCTCCGATGGGGTCGTTACTTCCACTGCTGCTGCTTTCATGTCGGGGAGCCAATTGATGCCGAGGCACCCCAATTGGTCCCGTAGACTTGCGTGCCGTTAGCCTGGTGCATGGCGGCATCTTTTCTAAGGGGGAAAATGTTATTAGTATAGTGCTTAGCATGATGCATGTATAATTACAGAATCAACCTTAGTCGATTCAACCTTCTATACGTTGCACTCTTCCTATCTGGTCTTTAAGATAGACTCTTCAGAATTCTTAGGTAAGAAGAGAAAAGAATTTTTAGGTAAGACTCTTGAAAATCCTTTTGAAGATGCCTCATAACATCTGCCAAGAAGGGCTACGCTCCGATACCAGCTGTGACGGAACCTCCCAAGTAATTAGGCCCACCTACAGTTGTCCTTGTCTCACAGACATCAGACAACCCTGTAGGTGCCCCTGAACTACTTGACAAGTTCGGTATCTTTCCTTACCTTACCAGGAACGTCTCACCCGTCTTGCAGACATTACAGAACATCGGAGATAAAGAAATGCGGAAGCAATTACATAAACATACATTTATTTCAAAAGCAAGCTTGAGTTATGTTATTACAGACCAGACTAAAAGTGAGTGCAGAGTAGTAATATTATACAAGCCAGGGGAGGCACAAACTCCTCCCGATAAGTTTAATAAACAAAAGATCCTAAGTGGAGGACTGAGTCCTTCCGCACTTCAGTCTTCTTTTTCCTCGTTTGGTACCACCTTGGAGCAAAAGCAACAAAAATCTGTCGCTTCCTCACCTAAAAACAACAAAGGGATAAACCCTGAGTATGGAATACTCAGCAAGTCTTACCCGACTAAGGAAAAGACTCTCAAGGGTATGCTGGATAAATAGGAGTCAAGGAGAGGCTTTAGCAAAGATCAACTTATACTTTTGCAGAAGTAGCTTACTAAAGTGAGTCCTTACTTTCAATCTTTTAACGCCATGTTAAGTATTAATAGACTCCATTTGCATCTAGTCTAATTTCACATCACATTAAGACAACATCATTTTTATCCATCGTGTTCACATCCTGACTCTAGGTTGTAGAAAAGTGACCAAGTCTTCATAACCGCGAAGGTACGGCGATCCGAATCGATTATACTCAGCTGAGGATCTCCAATCACACGACATATGTAGCACTTAACCCTTGCATATGTCAACCCGCCACCGGGGTTCTTAAGACCGGATCAGGTTCACGCAAACCGAGAGCACAGATACACCATCGTCCAGCCTCTTGCCACGGAGGGTACACGCTACTCTCGCCACCGCTCCACGCCCATTTCGTGTTATCTTATTCCGGCCTTAGTCTGCCCGAGGCAAGGCTTACCCATGACGAGGCATGTGACCAGTTAAAGGGTCCTCGGTCAGCACGCCTACATACGCGTTAATCCTTAACCAACCTGGGTAGAACATCACCTGTTCCTACCCCAAGTTTCAATTTAAGTATTTCCACCCTTAGGAATGTGTCTGTTCCTTAGGATGAAAGAGCATCACGGGGAGCTTTGCAGTAAGATCCCACTATTGCTCCAAATGAAAATATTCTTGCAGGTAGAAGCTATCCTCTCCATGGTTAAATTGAGGACAACTTCTATCCACAAGATCTAAGCAAGGCTAAGCATTTTTGTAAATCATATTTTGATACTTCACCGAAGTATCTATAAAAGGTATGGATATCAAGGAAAAGCAATGCATCAAAGGGTTTCAAGTAACTCCTATGAACCTAATGCACATTTCACTAGACTTAAGTGTGCAAAAAGTATTTAAAACACAAGGAAAGGGTTTGCATGCACCGGGGCTTGCCTTCGTTCACAGGTGAATCAGGCTCAGATCCACAGATGTCAAAGTAGAAATGACTCCCGGCCTGAGACTCCGAAGGTGGTGGTGGTGTCTCCTCTTCGGTAACTTCGATTTCTTCCTCATGTTCTAATCATAACCATACATATGTATAAGAATGGATGCCATGGGATGCTCATGAGGATGCAAAGATAACATAAACTTATTATTTATGTCTTGAATATAACTTTCCTTCACGGAGTTCCGGGAACTTAGGGTTTCCGGAGTCGGTAAAGGAGTTCATAGGGCAGGGGGGGTGTTTTGGGGTTTGGTGATCAAACAAGGTCCAAATCAATTCAAATTTTACCCAAGGCTTCTAAATATTGTATAACACTCATATAAAAATTTTGGGCATTTTAGGACTTACCAATTATTTTCTAAAAATTCATAATCAACATTTTTAACCATTTTAAATACCCTAAAATTTCTTACTTTCACTAAAAATCACCAACTTATTTTTATTAAATACTATGGAAAATAACAAACCTAGAAAAATTAGTTTCACAATTTTAGCATTTTTCTACATTTTTCTATAATTGTTTTGGCTCTGGGGATAAAAGAAAAAGAAAAACACTAGAACAGCGCTGGGCCGAATTCAGCCCAGGCGGCCCAGTTAAGGCAGAAAGGCGCCCGCGCGCGGCCGCGCCCTGGCGGCTTTGCACAGGGGCCCCCGCGTTTTAGACTAACCGCGAATGAGCCCTTTCACTATTTGGAGGAGTCGCTGACACTTCACAAAAAGGCCCTCCGGTTTCTATCTCTTCGCAGGATGAAGTCCACGACGGCGTCGCGCGGAGGATGAACTCCGGCGAGCGCATAGACCGGCCGAGTTGGGCTATGACCGGTGCTTAGCTTTGGCGTAAACCAAATTCACTACCTGAAGAGCGTTTCCCCTAATTTAATTGCACGAATGATCAAATGTTTTGCGCTGGCCACGGTGACCGTGAACCATGCGGGCAGATGATTGTGTTCCCGGCAATATACAAGGTTCTAACTTAATTAAACGGGTCAGTGATCATCCATAGCAAGTAAGAATGTCGAAACAAGCACGCAGAGGACAAGTGTGGACCTGAATTGGGCTGGCCGCGGCGAGGCTTGTTTCATGGTGGCGAAGAACGAAGTTGGGGGAAATGAGCAATTCTCTGACTAGGGGGGTTAATCGGAGACGGGAGTGGGTGCTACAGCTTCACGAGTATAAGGCGCAACTATCCCCGCCCTCAATTTATAGGCTTCAAGGGCGGCGGCTCTCAATTTGACCGCGATGTGTTGGCGGCCGGAGACGGGGAAGAAGCCTGGCGCGTGCGGTTACGTGTCCTATAGCGTGGCAGTAACCCTGGTGAGCCACGGAGAGTTCAGAGGAGGTCACGGCGACACGGTAAAAGTGTTGAGCCACGCGGCGGAGGACCGTCGACCGGAGTTGGAGAAGAAATGCGAGCTGCGGATGTGCTGGCAAGCCTCCGCGCGGCGGTTTCCGGTGAGGGCACGGGGTCGCCGCCTCAGTAACTTTTTGCCACGGTGCCAAGGAACTTTACCGCGACCACCGACGACCGGTCACGCCGCGGTGGCGTTCTTATCGCCGGCGGGGTGATCCTGATCCACGGCACGATATTTCTGATGACGATGAACAGTGCTCTGAATGCAAGAAAGAACTCGACTGACAGAGCAAGTTCAAGTCATATTTTCTCCCAATTTCATGTGACAACAAGTCTAAGTCTCTGCATCAAAATTGTAGTGCTACATACCAGCTACAACTTTGCTACATGGTGTTGTCACAAAAAATCACTGGATCCCATTCAAATTCGAGCTCAAAGTTCATCTCATAACACTGTTATTCTGAAATTCAAACCTCAAACAGTCTGACAGCCCATTTTTTATTGGGTTTTTCTCCAAATTTCACATAAGACCATGGCTTGAATCCTTAAACAAAGTTGTTCCCCTATGATTGGTCTTCAAACTTGTTGTGGTCACTTTGGGCAAATTCCCTATATTTTAAAAGATACAGGGCTCCAAAGTTGAACCAATACACTGAATCTCAGACTTGGTATAGAACTCAATTGAGGTCCATTTTGCATTTAAGTCCAAAACTTAGGGTTTGGCTTTCAAGTCCACATATTTGTGAACCAATTTACTTCAAATACTTATTTGGCTTGATTTTTGCACTTTAGTCCAAAAGTGGACCAATTTTTGCATATAAGCCCCTAGGGTTTGGTTTCAGGGTTTGCCAGGGTTCCAATTAGGGTTTCTGGTATCCCAGGGGTATAAAAGTGATTCAAGTTTATTCTTAGGGTCATTTTGTGACTTTTACCCTAAAGTCTTTGGGTTTTCTTAACTTGGGTTAAGTTTTACCCCTATAATCACTATTTAGGGTTAAGTCCTTTAACCAGGGTTTCATTTGCAAAACACTTAAAACAATACAACTTGTTTGAAATTTTTGCCTAGTGAATGCACTCTAGGTGTGTCAAACATATGCAATGCCAATGCTTATGATGTCATGCTCAAGTTTTAGTTATAGTAACACCAGGGGTGTTACACTACAACATTTTGATTAGGACGTGGAACTAAATGCCATACCTCATTCCTAGTGAAGTTGTTGAGCTCCTCTTGCATCGCCACCACCCAATCCGAATCTTGGAGTGCTTCCTCTACCCTGTGTGGCTCAATAGAGGAAACAAAAGAGTAATGCTCACAAAAATGTGCAACACGAGATCTAGTAGTTACCCCCTTATGAATATCGCCGAGGATGGTATCGACGGGGTGATCTCGTTGGATTGCTTGGTGGACTCTTGGGTGTGGCGGCCTTTGTTCCTCATCCTCCTTGTCTTGCTTATTTGCATCTCCCCCTTGATCATTGCCGTCATCTTGAGGTGACTCATTTGCTTGATCTTCTCCTTCATCATTTTGAGCCTCATCCTCATTTTGAGTTGGTGGAAATGCTTGCGTGGAGGAGGATGGTTGATCTTGTGCATTTGGAGGTTCTTCGCATTCCTTAAGACACACATCCCCAATGGACATGTTTCTTAGCGCGATGCACGGAGCCTCTTCAATACCTATCTCATCAAGATCAACTTGCTCTACTTGAGAGCCGTTAGTCTCATCAAACACAACGTCACAAGAAACTTCAACTTGTCCAGTGGACTTGTTAAAGACTCTATATGCCCTTGTGTTTGAATCATATCCTAGTAAAAAGCCTTCTACAGTCTTAGGAGCAAATTTAGATTTTCTACCCCTTTTAACAAGAATAAAGCATTTGCTACCAAAAACTCTAAAATATGAAATGTTGGGCTTTTTACCGGTTAGGAGTTCATAGGATGTCTTCTTGAGGATTCGGTGTAGATACAACCGGTTGATGGCGTAGCAAGCGGTGTTGACCGCCTCCGCCCAAAACCGATCCGAAGTCTTGTACTCATCAAGCATGGTTCTAGCCATGTCCAATAGAGTTCGATTCTTCCTCTCCACTACACCATTTTGTTGAGGGGTGTAGGGAGAAGAGAACTCATGCTTGATGCCCTCCTCCTCAAGGAAGCCTTCAATTTGTGAGTTCTTGAACTCCGTCCCGTTGTCGCTTCTAATTTTCTTGATCCTTAAGCCGAACTCATTTTGAGCCCGTCTCAAGAATCCTTTTAAGGTCTCTTGGGTTTGAGATTTTTCCTGCAAAAAGAATACCCAAGTGAAGCGAGAATAATCATCCACAATTACAAGACAATACTTACTCCCGCCGATGCTTATGTAAGCAATCGGGCCGAATAGATCCATGTGGAGTAGCTCAAGCGGCCTGTCGGTCGTCATGATGTTCTTGTGTGGATGATGGGCACCAACTTGCTTTCCTGCTTGGCATGCGCTACAAACCTTGTATTTCTCAAAATGAACATTTGTTAGTCCTAAAATGTGTTCTCCCTTTAGGAGCTTGTGAAGATTCTTCATTCCAACATGTGCTAGTCGGCGATGCCAGAGCCAGCCCATGTTAGTCTTAGCAATTAAGCAAGTGTCAAGTTCAGCTCTATCAAAATCTACCAAGTATAGCTGACCCTCTAACACTCCCTTAAATGCTATTGAATCATCACTTCTTCTAAAGATAGTGACACCTGCATCAGTGAAAAAACAGTTGTAGCCCATTTTGCATAATTGAGATAGAGAAAGCAAATTGTAATCTAAAGAATCTACAAGAAAAACATTGGAAATAGAATGGTCAGGAGATATAGCAATTTTACCCAAACCTTTGACCAAACCTTGGTTTCCATCCCCGAATGTGATAGCTCGTTGGAGATCTAGGTTTTTCTCGTAGGAGGAGAACATTTTCTTCTCCCCTATCATGTGGTTTGTGCACCCGCTATCGATGATCCAACTTGAGCCCCCGGATGCATAAACCTACAAAACAAGTTTAGTTCTTGACTTTAGGTACCCAAACGGTTTTGGGTCCTTTGGCATTAGAAACAAGAACTTTGGGTACCCAAACACAAGTCTTTGATCCCTTGTGTTTGCCCCCAACAAACTTGGCAACTACTTTGCCGGATTTGTTGGTCAAAACATAAGATGCATCAAAAGTTTTAAAAGAAAGACTATGTTCATTTGATGCACTCGGAGTTTTCTTCTTAGGCAACTTAGCATGGGTTGGTTGCCTAGAGCTAGATGTCTCACCCTTATACATAAAAGCATGGTTAGGGCCAGAGTGAGACTTCCTAGAGTGAATTCTCCTAATCTTGCTCTCGGGATAACCGGCAGGGTACAAAATGTAACCCTCGTTATCCTGAGGCATGGGAGCCTTGCCCTTAACAAAATTAGACAATCTTTTAGGAGGGGCATTAAGTTTGACATTGTCTCCCCTTTGGAAGCCAATGCCATCCTTGATGCCAGGGCGTCTCCCACTATAGAGCATACTTCTAGCAAATTTAAATTTTTTATTTTCTAAGTTATGCTCGACAATTTTAGCATCTAGTTTTGCTATATGATCATTTTGTTGTTTAATTAAAGTCATGTGATCATGAATAGCATTAACATCAATATCTCTACATCTAGTGCAAATAGAAATGTGCTCAACGGTAGATGTAGAGGGTTTGCAAGATTTTAATTCTACAACCTTAGCATGCAATATATCATTCTTAGTTTTAAGATCGGAAATAGTAGCATTGCAAACATCAAAATCTTTAGCCTTGGCAATTAATTTTTCATTTTCATTCTTAAGGCTAACAAGAGATAAGTTCAATTCTTCAATCTTAGCAAGCAAATCATCATTATCATTTCTAAGATTGGGAATTGAAACATTACAAGCAATAGAATCAACCTTAGCTAATAAATTAGCATTTTCATTTCTAAGGTTGGCAATGGTGTCATGGCATGTGCTTAGCTCACTAGTTAATTTCTCACATTTTTCTACCTCTAGAGCATAAGCATTTTTAACCTTAACATGTTTCTTATTTTCCTTAATTAGGAAGTCCTCTTGGGAATCCAAAAGGTCATCCTTTTCATGGATAGCACTAATTAATTCATTTAATTTTTCTTTTTGTTCCATGTTAAGGTTGGCAAAAAGGGTACACAAGTTATCTTCCTCATCGCTAGCATTATCATCACTAGAGGACTCATATCTAGTGGAGGATTTAGATTTAACCTTCTTTTTGCCGTCCTTTGCCATGAGGCACTTGTGGCTGACGTTGGGGAAGAGGAGGAGATATAGCAATTTTACCCAAACCTTTGACCAAACCTTGGTTTCCATCCCCGAATGTGATAGCTCGTTGGAGATCTAGGTTTTTCTCGTAGGAGGAGAACATTTTCTTCTCCCCTATCATGTGGTTTGTGCACCCGCTATCGATGATCCAACTTGAGCCCCCGGATGCATAAACCTACAAAACAAGTTTAGTTCTTGACTTTAGGTACCCAAACGGTTTTGGGTCCTTTGGCATTAGAAACAAGAACTTTGGGTACCCAAACACAAGTCTTTGATCCCTTGTGTTTGCCCCCAACAAACTTGGCAACTACTTTGCCGGATTTGTTGGTCAAAACATAAGATGCATCAAAAGTTTTAAAAGAAAGACTATGTTCATTTGATGCACTCGGAGTTTTCTTCTTAGGCAACTTAGCATGGGTTGGTTGCCTAGAGCTAGATGTCTCACCCTTATACATAAAAGCATGGTTAGGGCCAGAGTGAGACTTCCTAGAGTGAATTCTCCTAATCTTGCTCTCGGGATAACCGGCAGGGTACAAAATGTAACCCTCGTTATCCTGAGGCATGGGAGCCTTGCCCTTAACAAAATTAGACAATCTTTTAGGAGGGGCATTAAGTTTGACATTGTCTCCCCTTTGGAAGCCAATGCCATCCTTGATGCCAGGGCGTCTCCCACTATAGAGCATACTTCTAGCAAATTTAAATTTTTTATTTTCTAAGTTATGCTCGACAATTTTAGCATCTAGTTTTGCTATATGATCATTTTGTTGTTTAATTAAAGTCATGTGATCATGAATAGCATTAACATCAATATCTCTACATCTAGTGCAAATAGAAATGTGCTCAACGGTAGATGTAGAGGGTTTGCAAGATTTTAATTCTACAACCTTAGCATGCAATATATCATTCTTAGTTTTAAGATCGGAAATAGTAGCATTGCAAACATCAAAATCTTTAGCCTTGGCAATTAATTTTTCATTTTCATTCTTAAGGCTAACAAGAGATAAGTTCAATTCTTCAATCTTAGCAAGCAAATCATCATTATCATTTCTAAGATTGGGAATTGAAACATTACAAGCAATAGAATCAACCTTAGCTAATAAATTAGCATTTTCATTTCTAAGGTTGGCAATGGTGTCATGGCATGTGCTTAGCTCACTAGTTAATTTCTCACATTTTTCTACCTCTAGAGCATAAGCATTTTTAACCTTAACATGTTTCTTATTTTCCTTAATTAGGAAGTCCTCTTGGGAATCCAAAAGGTCATCCTTTTCATGGATAGCACTAATTAATTCATTTAATTTTTCTTTTTGTTCCATGTTAAGGTTGGCAAAAAGGGTACACAAGTTATCTTCCTCATCGCTAGCATTATCATCACTAGAGGACTCATATCTAGTGGAGGATTTAGATTTAACCTTCTTTTTGCCGTCCTTTGCCATGAGGCACTTGTGGCTGACGTTGGGGAAGAGGAGTCCCTTGGTGACGACGATGTTGGCGGCGTCCTCGTCGTCGGAGGAGTCGGTGGAGCTCTCGTCGGAGTCCCATTCGCGGCACACGTGGGCATCGCCGCCCCTCTTCTTGTGGTACCTCTTCTTTTCTCTCCTCTTGCCCTTCTTGTCATTATCCCTGTCACTGTCACTTGATAATGGACATTTAGCAATAAAGTGACCGGGCTTACCACACTTGTAGCAAACCTTCTTGGAACGGGATTTGTAATCCTTCCCCTTCCGTTGCTTGAGGATTTGGCGAAAGCTTTTGATGATCAAAGCCATCTCCTCGTTGTCGAGCTTTGAAGCGTCAATTGGTTGTCTACTTGGTGTAGACTCCTCCTTCTTCTCCTCCGTCGCCTTGAAAGCCACAGGTTGTGCTTCGGACGTGGAGGGATCATCAAGCTCCTTGATCTTCTTTGAGCCCTTGATCATACATTCAAAGCTCACAAAATTCCCGATAACTTCCTCGAGAGTCATTAGTGTATATCTAGGATTACCACGAATTAATTGAACTTGAGTGGGGTTAAGGAAGATGAGTGATCTAAGAATAACCTTAACCACCTCGTGGTCATCCCATTTCTTACTCCCGAGGTTGCGCACTTGGTTCACCAAGGTTTTGAGCCAGTTGTACATATCTTGTGGCTCCTCCCCTTGGCGAAGACGAAAGCGACCGAGCTCCCCCTCGATCGTTTCCTGCTTGGTGATTTTGGTGAGTTCATCACCCTCGTGTGCGGTCTTGAGTAGATCCCAAATCTCCTTTGCATTCTTCAACCCTTGCACCTTGTTATATTCCTCTCTACTTAGAGAGGCGAGGAGTATGGTTGTGGCTTGGGAGTTGAAGTGCTCGATTTGGGCTACTTCATCCACATCATAGTCTTCATCCCCTACGGATGGTACCTATGCACCAAACTCAACAACATCCCATATACTTTTGTGGAGTGAGGTTAGATGAAATCGCATTAAATCACTCCACCTAGCATAATCTTCACCATCAAATGTTGGTGGTTTGCCTAATGGGACGGAAAGTAAAGGTGTATGTTTAGAAATGCGAGGGTAGCGTAGGGGGATCTTACTATACTTCTTACGCTCTTGGCGCTTAGAAGTGACGGACGCCGTGTCGGAGCCGGAGGTGGATGTCGATGAAGAATCGGTCTCGTAGTAGACCACCTTCCTCATCCTCTTCTTCTTGTCCCCACTCCGATGCGGCTTGTGGGAGGAGGGTTTCTCCTTCTCTTTGTGATGTGAGAAGATTTCTTTTCCTTCCCTTTGGAGGAGTCCTTCTTCTCCTTCCTCTTGGTGCGGGACTCTTCCGGTGAAGTGCTCCCGTGACTTGTAGTGGGCTTTTTGCCGGTCTCCATCTCCTTCTTGGCGTGATCTCCCAACATCACTTCAAGCGGTTAGGCTCTAATGAAGCACCGGGCTCCGATACCAATTGATAGTCGCCTAGAGGGGGGGTGAATAGGGCGAAACTGAAATTTACAAATATAAACACAACTACAAGTCGGGTTAGCGTTAGAAATAAAAACAAGTCCGCGAGAGAGGGTGCAAAACAAATCTCGAGCAAATAAGGAGTGTGACACAAGGATTTGTTTTACCGAGGTTCGGTTCTCGCAAACCTACTCCCCGTTGAGGTGGTCACAAAGATCGGGTCTCTTTCAACCCTTTCCCTCTCTCAAACGGTCCCTCGGACCGAGTGAGCTTCTCTTCTCAAATCACTTGGGAATCAAACTTCCCGCAAGGACCACCACACAATTGGTGTCTCTTGCCTCAATTACAAGTGAGTGTTTGATCACAAGAAAGAATGCCAAAGAAAAGAAGCGATCCAAGCGCAAGAGCTCAAATGAACACTACAAATCACTCTCTCTAGTCACTAAAGCTTTGTGTGGAGTTGAGAGAGGATTTGATCTCTTTTGGTGTGCTTTGTAATGAATGCTAGCTCTTGTATAGTGGTTGGAAGCTGGAAAACTTGGATGCCATGAATGGTGGGGTGGTTGGGGTATTTATAGCCCCAACCACCAAACATGACCGTTGGTGGAGGCTGTCTGTCGTATGGTGCACCGGACAGTCCGGTGCACACCGGACATGTCCGGTGCACCAGCCACGTCACCAAAGCCGTTGCGATTTGACCGTTGGAGCTCTGTCTTCTGGGCCCGCCTGGATGTCCGGTGGCGCACCGGACATGTACTGTAGAGTGTCCGGTGCGCCAGTATGGGCGTGCCTGACGCCTGCGCGCTCTGGCGCGCATTAATTGCTGTTTGCAGGCGACCGTTGGCGCGAAGTAGCTGTTGCCCCGCAGTTGCACTGGACAGTCCGGTGTACACCAGACATGTCCGGTGAATTATAGCGGAGCAGCCGTTATGATTTCCCGAGGCTGCCAAGTTCCGGAGCCGCGTCTTCTAGGAGCACCGGACACTGTCCGGTGTACACCGGACAGTCCGGTGAATTATATTGCGCCGGCTCTACAAAATTCCCGAAGCTGAGGAGTTCAGCGCGGAGTCCCCTGGTGCACCGGACAGGTACTGTAGAATGTCCGGTGGTGCACCGGACATGTCCGGTGCGCCAGACCAGGGCACACTTCGGTATGCTTTTAGCTCTCCATTTTGAACCCAACTTTGGTCTTTTTTAATTGGCTTTTTGTGAACCTTTGACACCTGTATAACTTATACACTAGAGCAAACTAGTTAGTCCAATTGTTTGTGTTGGGCAATTCAACCACCAAAATTATTTAGGAACTAGGTGTGGGCCTAATTCCCTTTCACCCAGCATGGAGGCCCGGGCCCACGAGTCTTGCAACCGGCGCGCCGGTTGCTACGTGCAAGCAACTGCACCGCCACTCGCACCACTACCACGCCTCCTCGACCGCGGAACCAGTACCACGACTCGAGGCAACCTTGCGAACGACCTAGCAGTGCCAGCCAGGCGCGACGGTCAATACGGCCAAAAATGGGCCGACGGTAATGGCGGTGGCAGGCGGGCAGGAGCAGCGGTCACGTCGTCAGCCAAGCTCACGTCCCATCCAGGGACAGCGAGAGAAACCTCTCTCACGGCGTGAAGAAGGCGCGCCCGTGTTCCGTTCCTCGAACGGCTCGCGCACGCGCAACGGCCGCCCCGCGAACCGCTCGCCCCGTCGCATTAACTCCGCGTCGGGACAGGCGGCGCCTCTAGCAGGAGAAGCAAGCGACGCTTCGCCTTCGCCATAATGACCGCGTCAAAAAAGGTACGCCACGTCATTCGATCTCGTATACTTTTCCTTTTCTTCTTTCTCTCTCTTACAACAGGGACCAGGAAAGGGGGATACCCCGAAAAGGATCCTTCTCCATGAAGGAAACAGGCCCCGAGCCTCCCTATTGATCAGAGGTTCGAAGGCTGGCCCCTCGGAGGGGTTCAACAGCTGCCTCAGAGCGCGTGGGCTCCACACCCACTACTGGTCAGAGGTTCGAAGGCCGGCCCCTCGAAAGGGTTCAACGGCCGCCTCAGGCCACTCGGGCTCCGCGCCCACTACTGATCAGGGGTTCGTAGGCTGGCCCTCGAAGGGTTCACAGCCGCCTCAGACATAGAGCGAGGGATGACCCTGGGTACGTTCGATACATAACCAAGGCTCGGGCTACGCTCCCGAGGTACCCTAGGACATTTCCGAGACCAGCGGGAACGATCTTGTAACGGAATCCCATCAGAGGGAGGCATCGAGCCCTCGGACCCCGTCGACAGGGGACCGGGTCTGGCAGATCACCCGCAGGTACTTTTGAGCGCGCCTCCGGGCCTCTAGCCGACCCCTAACAAATGGGGCACGAGCGTCCACTCGGATTACCCGCCAGCAGCTCACTGGAGACACCATGTTCGGCGCCCTCCGAGGGCAACATGGCGCTTTCCCCCCTCCTCCTTGCGGAAAGGCGACGCAGGGGCGTATGCAAAAAAGTCGAGTCTGTCCTTGACCGTCCTCTCGCCCTGTGCAGAGGCTCGGGGGCTGCTCTCGCAAACCCGGCTCCGGCCAAACCGTTGACAGCGTCAACATACCAGCCCGAGAACTTGGGACCCGACCGTGCACCCGGGCTACGGCCAGCTCGCATGAGGGAACGACCAGACCAGCCGAAGCATTACGCAAGGCATTAAGACCTCGGAGGAGTCAAACCACTGCCCCGAGGCCTCGGGGGCTACACCCGGCGGGTGCGCTCGTGCGCACCCACCGGAACAAAACGCAACCGAGAAAGGCTGGTCCCCTTGCAAAAAAGTGCGACAAAAGCCTCCAAGCGAGTATTAACACTCCCTTCGAGGCTCGGGGCTACTGTCGGGGACCATAATTAGGGGTACCCTTAAGGCTCCTAATTCTCAGCTGGTAACCTCCATCAGCACAAAGCTGCAAAGGCCTGATGGGTGCGACTAAGTCAAGGATCGGTCCATTCGAGGGACCCGATCATGCCTCGCCCGAGCCCAGCCTCGGGCAAGGGCAGCCAACCCCGGAGGATCTACGTCTCGCCCGAGGCCCCCCTCCGGCAACGGACACACCTTCGGCTCGCCCGAGGCCCAGTCTTCGCCAAGAAGCAACCTAGGCCAAATCGCCACACCAACCGACCAAATTGCAGGAGCATTTAATGCAAAGGTGGCCTGACACCTTTATCCTGACACGCGCCCTCCGGTCGACAGAGCCGAAGTGACCGCAGTCACTTCGCCGCTCCACTGACCGGTCTGACAAGAGGACAGCGCCGCCTGCGCCGCTCCGACTGCTGTGCCACTCGACAGAGTGAGGCTGACAGCAGCCAAGTCCGGCCCTAGGCGCCATTGGAAACTCCGCTCCGCCCGACCCAGGGCTCAGACTCGGGCTCAACCCCGGAAGACGATGAACTCCGCTCCGCCCGACCCAGGGCTCGGACTCGGGCTCAGCCCCTGAAGACGACGAACTCCGCTTCGCCCGACCCCAGGGCTCGGACTCGGGCTCAGCCCCTGAAGACGACGAACTCCGCTCCGCCCGACCCAGGGCTCGGACTCGGGCTCAGCCCCTGAAGACGACGAACTCCGCTCCGCCCGACCCCAGGGCTCGGACTCGGGCTCAGCCCCGGAAGACGACGAACTCCGCTTCGCCCGCCCCCAGGGCTCGGACTTAGCCCTGGCCTCAGCCGACAGTCTCCGCCTCGCCCGACCCAGGGGCTCGGACTCGACCCCGGCCTCGGAAGACAGACTCGACCTCGACCTCGGAGGAGCCTCCACATCGCCCAGCCCAGGGCACGGACCGACCACATCAACAGGAGGCGCCATCATTACCCTACCCCAAGCTGACTCAGGCTACGGGGAACAAGACCGGCGTCCCATCTGGCTCGCTCCGCCAGACAAGTAATGATGGCGCCCCGCACGCTCTATGACGACGGTGGCTCTCAGCCCCCTTACAGAAGCAAGAGGACGTCAGCAAGGACTCGACAACCCCGATAGCTCTCCTCCGCTAGACACGTTAGCACACCGCTACACCCCTCACTGTACACCTGGATCCTCTCCTTGCGCCTATAAAAGGAAGGACCAGGGCCCTCTTACAGAGGGTTGGCCGCGCGGGGAAAGGACGGGACAGGCGCTCGCGTGAGGCCGCTCGCTCGCTCCCGCGTGGACTCGTGTAACCCCCCTACTGCAAGCGCACCCGACCTGGGCGCGGGACAAACACGAAGGCCGCGGGATTTCCACCTCTCATGCCCGTCTCCCTCCGGCTGCCTTCCCCCCTTCGCGCTCCGTCTCGCGCCGACCCATCTGGGCTAGGGCACGTGGCGACAGTTTACTCGTCGGTCCTGGGACCCCCCGGTCTCAAAACGCCGACAAGTCCATTCTCACCATTCCCTGTTCTGCCTTTCCAATTCCCTCCTCCGCGCACAGTCCATTCTCATGTTCGGTCACCATTTTCTGTTTCCTTTCTCATTCTTCCCTCCTCACAAAGCCCATTCCCATTCCCACGTACATCCCACGTCTAGCTAAAATTAAATTAAAAAAACAAGCCCCAAGAGGATTCGAACCCACGACCCCTCAACTAAATATGCTCGTAGCTACCACTACACCATATGTGTGTTTATGTCTACATCTATTATAGTAAAAACATATACTACATCTCTCCCGAAGCCCACCTGCTACCCTTGCACAATGTGTAGTAGTAGATAAGTATCACCGAGATTATTAAATTATATTTTTGGATTGAGGGAGTAATATTTAAAGAAGAGCCTTGCATGCAATTTCTTTTGTTTGAATAATGTTTTCAACTTAAATTATTTTTTTGCATGTGTGACATTTATTCTCCGTAATATTTTTCCATGGATCTGACTTATAAGTTATTTTTATAAACCAATGCCAAAGATGAATCTATGTTTCTTACATGGAAACCCCGAACAAACACCACTAGCACGAGGCGCTCGCGTTGGCGTCGCTCATCGATGACGAGAAGAAACTTGGCGACTGCCAGTTTGACCTCTGGAAGCAGTCCTACGTGGTCCATACGCCGCTGTGTATGGCAAGCTCTGGCGCAGCCGCCGCTTGGACGCGGTCCAGAGCGGCTGTACCGCACTGTCCATCGTCAAACATGGGGACCTCATGGTCGTCGGCTCGTCGCCAATGCCGACGACTCTCGGGTTGTTCTAGGCATCGCAACCGACGACGGCGCCATCACGCCGTCCAGCTCATCATCCACCTGAAGCCCAACCTGCCACGTAAGTCGCAACTGACCGGCCATGAATTCTTGTGCGCTGGGATGACGACCATTGTTGCTGTTGTGTGAGTGTCCTTGAAAAAGATGTATGTAGAGGAGTAGCACATCCGGTGGTGCAACGACCAGGTGTACTACCTTGCTGATGAACCCGGGGTGCACTTCATTTGGCAGCCCATCCAAGAGTCATCAGTACTCACCATGTCGCGCGCGTTCGACGACTACTATATCAAGGATTGTGGCGTAATCTCGACGCCAGAGGTGAGCAGAGGAAGACCGACAACAATGACCACTCGCCATCGTCGGAGGTAGCTTTTGTGCCGGCCTGCCTTTAATTCTCTTCGCAAACACACACTTGCATTTTTTGTTTAAGCAAGCGTGCATGGTGGTGCGTGCCTGATGACTAACGATGTACGATGGAACTTCTACCGGCAGGTGTGACACGTATTCTCCAATGATGAGACCATGCAAATCATGACATATATCGAAGTCTGCATGATACTGATGGTTGCAATGTAGTAGTAAAACAACTAAATTAAAATAACAAAATTTATGTATGGCTAGGATCATAAATGGATTATGAAATATTTTCTTATAACAATATAAGACACATTTTGTATATAAGTTATCATGATATTATATGTTTCCGTCGCAACGCACGGGTACTCACCTAGTCTAAACATAAGTTAATTAAATATCTAATTATAAAAGAAGGAGATATTGGATAATTAATGCTATTGTTGTGTAGACATTATTATTATAAAGCTAACGCAACCGGAACAGAGTAAAATAGAGTTAAAATGGGGAAGTTATTGATTTTCCAAGTTTTATGAATTATTTTCATACTTATAATTAATTTTCTTGGGATTTTATGAAAAATGATGACTCCCACGGACTGCGGGCACGTATATTATAAAGCATAGGGCGTTCGGTATAAATATTAAGACCTAAATTCAATATTCTTTAACACGCGGTGACGTCGGGTTTATATAGTAAAAGTTTAAGGTCTCTTTTGTAAATAGCCCTGGCCGAAGGGGTACATTTCAATCTGGTCTGCACGATCCAACCTCGGCGACCCAAATTAGACTGACCCACCAATGAACCGGTATGATATGCTCGCCGTCAGATCATGGATCTACGGTCAAGATTGGCTAACTCGAACCCATATCTATCTTTTAATCTACATCGTTCGTTGACGGATCCACGACGCACGATGCTCCCTTCCTCACGGCCGAGACCGAGCAGGGGCACCCAAGCCCTCGCCGGAGCACACTGACCCGGCGTTCTCAAGCCTGATTAACCATATGGCGGGATGCAAAGAAATGCAAACATCATGGCGAAACAATAGGGGAGGAACTCACCGCGAATGACGTGCGCAGGAGCTCCATCCACGGCACAAGGTGGCCCGCGGCGGCGCCGGAGCGACGGCGAGAGATTGGTGGAGCTCTGGTGGTTTACTTCGCCCGTGGAGGCCCCGGCTAGCTTCGATAGACGCCCATGATCACGCCGGTGCATCACTACGTCCCTGTTACTGTCGTGGCGTGAATCAAGCCGGCGGCGACAACTCCTCATCTCGCTTCTCTCTCTGTATCTCTGCGTGCACGGTGCTCCAGCCGCCCCCGAGATGGACGGATAGAGGGGGTGGGGGGCTTGCGGCCTCCTATAAATACCCCAGGAACGGTCCCGAGTTCGGGGCATGGATGGATTTGGCCGGCGAAAAGCTCAGCGGTCGTTGACAACCGAGCCAGCGCACGATTGTTACGATGAAGAAGCTGGCAGGTTGGACCCACGAGTCAGTGTACCAGCGATATACGCGCGCGGCTGATAAGTTGAGGTACTGGCAGCTGGGTCCCGAAAACCAGAGAGGGAGGGACGGTCCTAGTCGCGTGGTCTTGGTGCAACTGAAATGCGGGCCCACACGTAAGTGACTCAGGGTGAGGCAGGAGTGGTGAGTCTGGCGTCCAGGGCCTAGGTGTCGGTGCCGGGCAACGGGAGTTGGCTGGCGATGAAGGTTAAGTGGGCCGTGGTGAAGTGGATTGGGGCAATTCGGCCCATGAGGCCGAGAAGGAGCCCTTTCCTTTTTTAATTCTTTTCCTATTTTATTTTCTAATTAATTTTCTGTTTCAGTTTTAACTTTAAATTATGAATTCAGGTTTTCAAAAATAGATGCACAGGAAAAATACCAGCATGAGATGCAGAGTACAATTTCTTTGTATTAAATATTTATTAACATTTTAGCATGGATAATCCATGGAAGAAGTGATTTAATGAATTTAAACAAATTGAAACCTTCTAGTTGTTTCTTTTCCGAGTCTTTAGTTTTCTTGGTTTATAGGTTCAAATTTGAACTTGAAGAATTTTAATATACCATTGAATTATTCCAGGAGAATCATTTCAAAAAGCAAGAAACTCCTAATAAAAGATTATTTATTCTAATTCTTTTTTGGAGGCTTTTTCCTTGATTCAAAAAATAGGATTGTAGGTGTTACACATTGTCCTTGTCCAGGTATGGGAGGTGGAGGATGAGCGTGAGCACGTGGAGGTTGGTGGGGAACACAATGCACCTCCATGGGACCCCCGTGGCGCGAGCTGCGTCCAGGAAGTCGGCGCCGATGAGGTCAGCCACGAACACCGGGAGGCGCCCCCATGGTACGCCGACGAGGACATCGGTCAGCGCGGGCACCAAACGCGGGCACTCCTTCGACATGGGTGTCTTGATGGTAGCGCCGCAGGGCAGGTCGAAGAGGTCGACGGGCGGGAGGGAGAACGAAGTCGTCGCGGGCGATAGCGATGCCAGGAACGCACGCTGTGTGGCCGACGCCGTGGACGTGAACGTGATCAACGTTGCCGTCGCCCCATGCCGTGACGCCATAAGCTCCGCCAGCTCTATCACTTAGGTAGCGTTTGGTTGCAAAGTATGGTGGAACAGAGCCCCTCCGCTATCAGTTTGTTATTATTTGAATTGACTACATATAAAATAGAGTGGTTCTAAAAATAAAAAATAAGCTTAAATATTAAACCATTTGGCCCCTTAAAATCTTTTGGACGGAACCGCTCCTAAGAAGAGCAGTTGCATCCCAAATAGCTTCGTTACCTTAATACAAGAAATTAGCTCCTAGTAAGGGGAATTCCACCCGCCAAATCGTGGTTTTGGCTCGAATATGAAACATATGAAACACAAATCATTGTAACGTGTTTAAACAACTATATATTTTTGAAGGGTATTATTTAAACAAGGTATGATATATAGAAATATACTACCGCAATGTACGGACACCTCACTAGTGACTAGTCACTCTATAAACTTGAGATTTGAGAAGATGTAATGCTAAGTGAAATTGGAAATTGTTCACTGAATCATCTGAGGGTTGAACACTAAGATCATGATATGCTTATTACTCTATGTAAATACGCTGAACAAAAACTAGTAAAAAGAATTTAGAAAATGTAGGTGAATTATTGATGAACCTAATCATGGTACATCTCACCCAATAAAAGATTATTTGTAAGTTAAATCTTTAAAGAATGAATTGAACCTGAAACTATAATTCTATATATACCACATCTTTTCTTTGAAGATTAACATTCGAACCAACCATACTTCATTCGTCAACTCCTGGTGCTGGCAGATTGAGATCAAGAAATCTATTAGAGATGAGAGGTTGGTCATCGTAGTCATCAATGTCTTCGTCTCCGTCAGCATGTGCGCGTTCATAGAGCTCACCGGCAATGGAGTGTGACCGCTTGTGTCCACCGAGCGCCTGACCCGAGCCAAACACTCTAAAACAGATGGGACACTCGAATTTGATCGCTTTGTGTGACTTCGCCTTCAAGGCCACCACCGCTGTAGTAGCCATGTGAGTGGTGTAGTTGATGTTAAACGAGGAGATGTTGGTCTCGACAATTCGCTCCGGTCGTTGGTCGACCACAGGCTTGGCGATACTGCAGTTACTATTGATCCGCTTGTGGCTGGCGCGGTGGCCGCCGAGAGCTTGGTAGGACTGGAATGCCCTCCTGCAGCCAGGGCACTCGTACCGGCCCCGCTTCTCGTCGATGACGAGGCTGTGATCATGCTTCCTCTTGTTGATCTTGGCATCGTCATTGCAGTCGGTGTGTTGATGGTACCGGTAGTCTCGCTCTCGCCTAGCGTTGTCCTCCTCCGCCGTGGCCCTGGAACACCGCCGGCGTTCTATGATGTCACGCGACAGCATCATGAGGGAAAGCGCGACGTCCTCTGGCTCCGTGTCGACGGCGGCCGGCACGCGCATGGAGCGTCGTTTTCGCCTTGGCTGCGGCATCAGGCCGTAAGCCGGCTTCGTAGGAGTTAGCGCGATGTACTCCTCCTGCTCCTGCTCCCGCTCCAGTTCCAGATCCATGACGAGACCGCTTCTCGCACGGTGGCGATGGCGATCGTGGTCCACCTCTGACACGCATGACGATAACAGCTCACCGTGGCCACTGCTGTTGCAGTCGTCGAGGCTCGAGAGGCGCCGCGTCTTCTTCGGGTTCTCCCTCAACCCGTAACCCCCGGCACCCGGGGCCGTCATGCAATCAAAGGCACGTCGTTGCTGCTGCTCCTCTCCGCCGTCGTCGTCGTCGTCGTCGTCTAGTGCCGTCTCCACCTCGGCGAGAGAATGCGAGCGCATGTGGCCGCCAAGCGAGCGGCCGCAGGGGAAGCCCTTCCGGCACACCTTGCAGCTGTGACGAGTGGCGCTGGTACTAACGGCCACAGCATCCCCCATGGTATGCGTGGTTGACGATGAATCGATCACAGGTTAATTGATCGCACCGGCGGCGGATGGATCAAGATCGATCGGCCAAGAAAGCTGGGGATGGAAGTGGGTGGAAGGAGAGAAGCAGGGTCAAGTGAAGAAGAAGAGATTGGAGGTGGCCAGGATCCATGCAATGCAGTCCAACCCCGCGCGCGCGCGAACGATCGATCGATGAGCTTGCGAGAGGAAGCTTATGTGCGTGTATGTGATGGACGAGCAGGAGCAGCTAAAGTAGCAGTAGATGGGAGGAGGAGAGGAAGCAGCTGTGAGGGAGGGAGGAGGGAGGAGGTCATGCTGCATATGCGCGGTTCGTTGGGAAGGATCTCAGCTCGGCATGCAATGCAACCAAAATTAGCAAACGGGCAGGAGAGAGAAAACGAATCACCCTGTGGAGCTGGGCAGCTGGGAATGCAACGCCAACGCAAGCTACGGGTGGAACGGACGGAGCGCCGTGTCCGGCCGGGCCGCGAACTGGGCTTCTATGCCAACCGTAGGGCCGATTTCCAACTGAGCCCACTCTTCATGGCCGCCGCCATGTCCATGAAATTAGGAGTCTCCTTGGCAGCTCCCCTCCTCCTAAGCTCTTTCTCCGGAAAAGAAGAGCTAGAGCACTTCAGAACTAGTCATCTTTTTGCAGCTCCATGCTTAGGATTATTACAATGGATATCTAAAACCCGATACTCGACGTGTAAAAATTATATTAGGTATGTGAGTATGTTCTCTCTTGTCCAATATCCGCTACCGAAAACCCGCTAACATATAACAAGTGGGTCTAGATTAATGAGCTTGTTCTCTCTTATGCATGGGCTTGTATGATGTTACCATGTAATGTTCAATGTCGTTGACTTTGTGATAAAATTATATTGGGTTCGATAAATTTGGCATTGCTAGCGCAAAGATAATATGTTATTTTAGCATCTTTCAGTATTGATGAGGTGCGTGGCTGCAACATTTTGTATTTAGTACTTACTTTTGCGATTCAAATGATCATGTCTACTGTAATGTTAGTTGGGTATGGGTACTCGATAGGTAGTCGTTACCTGTGGTGTGTGTATGGCGTAATTTTGTATCTATAATGAGTAGTGTGTATGAATATGTGATATTTTTTCTCTAGTGGGTATGGGTATGACTTTATGTACCCATTTGGTACCTTACCCACTGCCATGTCTTCTCTTCGGAAAAAGGTATTTGGTTTGTTTCCTCTATAAAAAAATTGCGGGTAAAAAACTGTCATTGTCGATTAGGAACTGACTAGAGTATTAGATTCTCAATTGATACTGGGTAAACTAGACTAAGACCCTGTTTAGAAACCCTAGAGCTAATAATTAGCTAACTCACAAATTATTAACTAGGTCGAACAAGTTAATGAATTAATTTTTAGCTTAGTTGATGGTGTTTGGAACCTCGACATTAATTTTAGGAGGTAACTATTAGATCTAGATGTTTCAAACATAACCTAAGGGCTGATTTGGTGACCCGGGATCACGAGAGGATTGGAGGGGATTGAGGGGGAAATTAGTTCATTTCCCCCTCAATCCCCTCCAATCCCCCCGTGATCCCTTTGTCATCAAATCAACCCTAAAAGTGTTAATCTTTCGTCCGGACTCCTGGTTGCATGAACCAGTACTAAAGGAAAGGCTTTAATAACAATTGCATGTGTTGTCCTTAGGGTGCCTTTGGACCGGGGGTTCAGTTTTTCTGCAACTGTTTTGAAAAGGTAGCTTTTTTTAGTATAAATCTGAAAGCAACTTGGACCTTGCTTTTGCTGCTTATTCAAGTTTGTTATATTAATAAACAGATGCAACAAATTGGAACTAAAAACAATTAAGTGATATAATAAATAAAACAAAATTATTTTAAATAAAAATCATTAAAATGAAATTGTAAATTTTATTTATTTGTAAAAATACTATGAACATAAATATAAAATATGTTTTAAATTAGATATATTGATCAAGAGATATAGTTAAATAAATTGCATATAAACACTATACAATTTGTTTATAGTGAACAACTCATAACAGTTTGAACCAAACAAATTTCAACTTTTTTCTCATAGCAGTTTTTTCACAGCAGAGAGCTCACAAGTAAACCAAACATACCCTTAGAATCAAACACTCAATGATGGT
Source organism: Zea mays (assembly GCF_902167145.1). Taxonomy (NCBI): domain Eukaryota; kingdom Viridiplantae; phylum Streptophyta; class Magnoliopsida; order Poales; family Poaceae; genus Zea; species Zea mays. The sequence continues at coordinate 129,574,869 of NC_050104.1, forward strand.
GCTTACGAATGAGAAAAGGCTTGAGAAAAGTCAAATTTCTAGGGAAAAAGGTTTGGGCGTGAACCAAAAGTTCTTAGGGACAATCAGAGAATATTTAGTATCGAACCGATATAAACACTTGGAAAAAATCTAGGTATGACCTTTAATACCGATTCTTTTTAAAAACTAACACTAAATTAATTTAAGTGGGAACCCTAAACTTATAGACGAAAACGAAAATAGCCTTTTATACCGGTTCTAGCAAGGCGTCTCCATTTTTTGTTCTAGCTTGAGGATCTTAAGTATCGGTTGGTATCTCCAACCAGAGTTGAACTTTAGCACATATTCTTTGCTAAAACCGGTACTAAATATATCTCTGCTTTATGATATAGTCTACAACAGGCTTTATAATGTTGCCATATCGTATACCGCCAATAAAAAACCTAGTTATATAGTAACTCTCCAATGATATAAGTTGTATATTTAATATTGTGTCCACCTCTTCCTCTCAAAAAAATTGTCCTGGAGTCCGTGAACAATCTATTTTCAGTTGGTTATTAGTGAGCAACCCGATTTCCTCTCTCTACTTCTCTTTCTTCCATGTTACCACAAATCTGATGTGACATCTATTGCAGCTTGCTTACATCATCTTATTATGCTTGCTCCAAGGCGAGAAGAACCTAATCTATTTTGACTATCACTGTCGTCATGGCTGTCTCGGCTCCTCGTTGATGTTTCTTCTCTACGATGGACGGAGGAACACACTGCCATCTCCTACACTCATTGTGTGCCCGCTCAACTATGCCCAGTGCTCAAATTCACTTCCACTTGCGAGCATAACATCACAATTGTCTGCTCAATGCCCGACAATTTGCACCGGTATCGAACACTTAGACTGTAGCGCAAGAACTCCAATGCAATCATAGAAACACACATGATGTTTTGGACAACGCCTAAAACATGCTGCATTTTATGTTCTTCTTATTGATTAAGGACTTGTTCGGTTATTTTCATTCCATATGGATTAGAGGAGATTGTGGTATATTGAGGTGTATTTTGACTTACTATGGATTTAAACCGACTCAATCTCACCCAATTCACATGGATTAGCATCAAACCGAACAAGCCCTAAAATCAAACAAATACACATGGATATACATCAACGCCTTGCTTACGGTCGCGTCCATCCCCACGACCCGCACAACAAAGAGTGCCCTCGCGCGACTCGCTCACATCGATCTATTCTCAGGCACAAGCAACAAACTAGCCCACGACCTTCTACCCACCATGCACTTGGCTCCACAGCTCATGCATGGGGCCTAACTGAAAACCCAACTAAATGGGCTCAAGATTATCCACTAACAATTCTCCCTCTATGCTTGTGGCCCTAATAAAACTATGTAACATATCTCGTAGTTCCTGAAATCGTGCTCTTGGCAGCGCCTTAGTCAGAAGATCAGGGAGTTGCCCTGTTGTGCTAATGCTAACCAACCTAATGTCCCCGATATCCATTGTATCTCTGATGAAATGATACTTGATTTGAATATGTTTTCTTTGATCATGATGCACTGGGTTTTTCATGAGTGCCACAACAAATTTGTTGTCCACCATGAGTTCAACGACATGAGGTGGTGTCCCCAAAAGATTTCCCAGCAGTCGTCCTAGCCATATGCCCTAACATGCACCAGAAGCATCTGCAATGTATTTAGCTTCACATGTTGAGAGAGCCACCACCTTCTACTTCAAAGATTGCCAACTGGTAGTATTGTTGCCGAGAGTATACAACACTTCACTTTATCTTGTCAACATCTCCAGTCCACTCGTTGTCATTGTAACCCTTCAACCTCCAATCGTCACCCATCACATACCGACACCCATAGTCAATTGTGTCTGGTATGTACCATACAATGCGCCTCACAATAGCACCCTCATAGTAGCATGACAATCCTTAGTTAGTCTCTCCATGAATCAGTGGCTCATATAACCCACTACATAAGCCAAGTCTTGCATGATGTTCACAAAGTATCTAAGATTTCCCACCAAGCTCTTGTATTCAGTGCCATTGACTGAAGGGGCTATGATGTCCTCTCTTAGCTTGGTCCTAGTCATCATTTGTGTTGTACAACGATTACATCCTACCAAACCAGCTTTCTCTACTATCCTTTCAGCATAGGCTCCTTGGCTCAAGGTGATCACACCTCTTGCCAATTAGATTTCAATCCCCAAGTAAAAACTCAAAGGCTTGAGGTCACTCATCTTGAATTCCCTCTTCATCTGCCTCTTGAATTCATCCGCTTCCTTGCAACTACAGCCAATTATGATCAAATCATCTACATAAAACACACAATAGGGTTATTGCAGGCCATGTTCAAAGGGACTTTGAACAAAGATGATATTCTTCAAAGTATTGTCCAATTTTATGTTTTGGGCTCTTGGTGCCTGCCAAAGTCCATACAGAGCCTTGACTAGTTTGTAAACCTTGTTCTCTTTCCCTTCAACAACAAAGCCAGGGGGTGCACAACAAACACCTCTTCTTCTAGTTCACCATTCAAGAATGCCAACTTGACATACATGTGATGTGCTATCCACTCTTCCTATGTAGCAACAAAAAAAGTAGTCTGACCGAATCAAGTCGAGCCACTAGCATGGAAACTTCACCAGAGTCCACACCTTCTATCTACACATAGCCTTTAGCTACCAGACATGCCTTGTGCTTGACTACACGCCCTATTGCATTCTTCTTGACATTGTGCACCCATTTTATCCCTATGGGTCGATATCCAAGAGGCGGATCCTTTAGCTTCTAGGTTTGATTTTCCTCAATTGAGTTGATCTCATCTTGCATTGTGTGATGCCATACCTCTCCTTGCTTTTATTGTGCAAATGTTGTGGGCTCCTCGCCATCTATCAGCAACAGCTCCTTGTGTAGCTTAGCCCAACATGTTCTCCATGTGATGATACCACGAGGCACGTCGTCATGGTCTACATCCAAACTGTCACCTGCTCTCAAGGGAGGTAAAACGAATTGGGTCGTTGTGGCAGCTACAGACCTTTGATGAGGATGAAGTGACTTGCATCTCTAGTGGACTCGTTAGCATCGCTATAGACCCAGCTCTCGGTTGACTCGCTGCTGAAGATGTTCGATTCAGATGTGGTTGTTGATAGTGTCAGAGTGGAATTCACCACCGCTGATACACCTGGTACCATGCTCACCAAAGATTGCAAGGATTTGATGACAAAATTTTCATTGTCCAACTCGTGCTGCTCACAATCCCATGCCTAGCTTACTTGCTCGTTAAAGATCACATCACAACTATTAATTATGCACTCTTCTTGCCACCATATCGTAGACCCAGTATGCCAATGATCCTAGCACATAGCCAACAAATTTAATATGCGTTGCATGTGATCATCCAACTTCTTCAGGTTTGGTGCGATGATCTTGACTTGTGCCTGTTTGGCACCAAAAAGAGCCAGCGGACGGTCCGGCCCTGAAGCCGGACGGTCCACGCCTGTGGGCCGGACGGTCCGCGCCTGTGGGCCGGACGGTCCGCGCCTGTGGGCCGGACGGTCCGCGCCTACGCAGAGTAGATTAGGGTTCCGAGTTTTGTGCTATATTTGTTGGCTAGATTTGCGGAATTAGCTCGGAATCTAGTCGTGTAAAGGGTCCAGCCCCCCTCCTCTATAAAAAGAGAGGCATACGGCCGATTTGTAATCATCAATCGAATCAATACAACTTCTATTTCGCATTTTATCCTAGGAGTAGTTCTAGTCTAGTTTAGGTTTAGCCTCTCGATCCCCAAATTCTCCGCCTCTCTTCGACTCTATGCCGATTAGAGGAGTCTAGGTCGGCCGGCCCGAGCCTAGACAACCCCTAGGATCTCTCCTCCCCAACGAGGTCCCTCCCGGGAGCGAGATCCAGGCGCCGCCGGCGATCTTCCGCCGCCCCTGCGCACGCGCGGACCGTCCGGCCCTAGGGCGCGGACCGTCCGGCCGTCAGGCAGGAAACCTTAGCCCCTGCGCCAGGTCGCGGACCGTCGGGCCCCAGGCCGCGGACCGTCAGCGCCTGACCTGAGAGCACCGCCGCCGGTTCTTCTTGAGTATTTGGCGCTCCGAAAAAGCGTCAACATACTTTTTGGTGACTCCGCTGGGGAAGACAAATACAGAGTCATCAAATCGGCCCTCAATGGCCGGTTCAAGGGATAGCTCTGATATTTCCCCAAGCAACATCATAGAGCCGACTTGGGACACATTGCCGGCTGACGAACAGCTCCAGTTCGAGGAGCACAAGGAGCAGATGATCTAGGAGGCAAAAGCGAGGTTCTTGGCCAACTTCAAAGTGGACAGGAACAACAAAGTCGTCCGACATCGGGCGACAGATTCGGCTTCACTGCGACCCACACCAGACATCCCCAATGTAAGTAATACAAACGAGCTGCAATCTCTTAAGAATTATGTAGATGAACAGTGTGAACAAATGCAAAATATCATAGGGGATATGCAAAACGACTATAGGAGATTAGCGCGTGCATTTGACAAATCTAGCATTGCAAATTTTCCATCACACGAGGTAGAATTAGGGGGTAACACGCGTAATACATCGGCTGTAGGTTGTCACGACCAGTCACAACCCCTTTATGGGATGCCGATGGACACGTACCCTGAACAACCGCAAATCGGCAGCAAAACAGCCGATCGGCACATGTAGGGACCGTCCGCACGTGAGCGCGGACCATCCGGGCCAGCCACGGCCGGACCCATTTTTAATGAAGTACCCAGACACGCACCCGAGCCACCACATATGACACAGAACCCAAACTACCTAGTCGAACGGTCCGCATACAACGACAGACGGTCCGCATATAACCACGGACGGTCCGGGTACGTATCCGGACAGTCCGCGCATGAGTCTTTTGAGGAGGATTATTACCTGAATCCTCGCCTGTCCCAGCAACACTTCCCATCACACTATGCAGTGCACCAGCCCATTAATTCAGGATCTAGAGCCCAGGAAAGCTTTTCGGCCCCACCTAGAAGGCCGGAAAGAAACGATCAAACCTATGAGCCATATAGGGTAAATGGAAATGCACCACTTAGCTCAAACCAATGGGGGGAAAGACAACCTACTAACATACAACCAACCCCACCTATGTTTGACCAGAGAACCGGTGGTCTTGCACCGGCTGCCATTGATATAGTGAGGGAAGAAATAGCCGGGGCGTTCCGAGATAAGCTCGGAGTAAGCATGGTCCCTGGGGGGCAATCATATCGGAAACCTTATGACAGCTGATTTGATCACCACCCGTACCCACAGGGAACTAGAATACCCGAATTCGCAAAATTTTCGGGTGATCAAGGGAAAAACACGCGCGAACATATAGGCCAGTTCTTAGCACAATTGGGAGAATTGGCCGACACAGAGGCATTTCGCGTGCGTTTATTTTCATTATCTCTAACAGGAACTGCATTTGCATGGTATGCCACTTTACCTCCTAATTCCATTTCATCATGGGGGGATCTAGAACAAAAATTTCATGATCATTTTTTCTCTGGTGACTATGAGTTGGATTTGGTAGATTTAGTGTCATTGCGACAGACAAAAGATGAATCGGTTAATGATTACATCCGGAGATTCTGAGATAAAAGAAACTGATGCTTTCAAATTCATTTAGCAGAAAAACAGCTAGTAGGATTAGCCTTTAATGGTCTACGATATTATTTAAAAGAAAGATTAGAAGGCATCCAATTTTTTACACTAGCACAGTTACACTAGAGAGCTTTGGCTTGTGAAAGCTGGAGCAAAGAAACTGCTAAAACAATTCGTCACAATGTACATATAGTAGAATGCGACCAAAGTAGCTCAGATGACGAATCAGCAGAAGTGTATGCTGCTGAAATGGTTTGGCCAAAGCAGGCCAAATCTTCGGCTTGTTCCTCCTTACAGCCGGTTCAAAAGAAACGGCAAGAGGAGGTTAAGTTTACGTTTAATGTTGGTAAGTGTGATAAAATATTTGATGAATTACTCAAAAATGGCAATATTAAAATAAATCACATTGTTCCATCCGCCGACGAGCTAAAACGTCGTGCGTACTGCAAGTGGCATAACTCATTTTCTCATGCCACTAATGATTGTAATGTATTTCGGTGACAGATTCAATCGGCCATTAACGAAGGACGATTGAAATTTCAGGAAATGCAGGTGGATACAGAGCCCTTTCCGATGAACATGATCGACTTCGAGGGCAAGAAAGTTCTGGTTCGACCAAATACAACCAATAAAGGCAAAGGCAAAGAAACAATCATCGCAATGCTAAAAAGGCCGATGGGGATTGTAAAGTTTCTTGCAGGAAAGTGGTGGCCGAGAAGACTCCCGATGGAGGGGAGACCCTAAAGGTGACCATCACAGCCTCTAGCACTGGGGGGCAAACGCAGACAGGGAGACAGTTGCGGAAACCCGTGCTACGCATCGCGGACAGTCCGCCATCCAGACGCGGACGGTCCGACGCTTCTCCGGACGGTCCGGAGGACTCCAGCGGACGGTCCGGCCATGCTCAGGACTCGCAGCGACCACGTACCTTCAAACCACGACGACCAGAGATAGGTACGTGGAAAACAAATACATTTAAAGCAGCTGGTCGGCTGATCAAGCCTGGCCCGACTTTCGATCAATTGTTGTCTAAATACGTGAAAAAGAAGGCTGGCCCCAGTGACCGGCCAGCAAAGCGACCCCGCTCACCCATTCATGAGCAACGTCAGGTCAGGCCGATTGGATTACCCCACCAATCGGAAGAAATGAAAGGTCATACTGTACAATTGAGACCTAACATACCGACATGGACACCTCCACCCCCTTATCCGTCTATGCCATATCCATACACATACCTACCTCCACCATATGTCCCAAATCAAATGTGGGGCATGCCACCATATCCATTTGGGATGCAACAGTACCCCGCCTGGGGGGCACCCCAAACATCTGTTTTTGACAGGTTGGCGCCACCAGTACAAGACTGATTGAGCACCGCTCAATCCGGCCACCAGGCACAGACCCAACAAGATTGCCGGACTACTCGGCCTCCAAGGCCGACCAATCCGGCAGGGGGGCATATGCCTGCGGCAGCTAAAAGAACGACAAAAAAGGACATTATCAAAATAGGTACAGCAGATGTCGTTATACAAAAAGAAAGTGAAGGGCCGATGATTTTTGGTGAATCGGCCAATACAACCAAAAAAGAAGATACGACTACCATCAAAACAGCCGATCCAAAATACTCCATGCCTCGATGGTGCCCAGCGGGATTGACATGGTCCCAAAAGAGAAAATTACAGCGCCTAAGAGCAAAGGAGAGCCAGGAGAAAGAGGCGGAAAAGATATTCAATGACACACATCCACAGTACCCGCCACCGCAAAAGAAATGGAGACCAAAGGCCGTTGAGGAAAAACAAACGGCCACAAAAATAGAAAATCAAACAATACTTGTGCAGCACCATGCAGGTATGGCAGATAGCCCGGCTAGCAAGGCTGGACAATCTACACCAGGCGCGGACCGTCCGGCCTCTGCGCGCGGACCGTCCGTCCTTCACCAGGAGGCCTCTGGACAACCTGCACCAGGCGCGGACTGTCCGCTATTCACCAGAAAGCCTCCAACGACACGCCAACATCAATGGAAGAGGATGACCTACTAGGAGAGGACCTGGTCGACTACGAGGCTTCTCCAGAACGCCTAGGTATGGATGTAAATGTTATTACATTTTCCGCCGATTGTACTATTATCGGCGACGATGAACCTGTTGTTGCCCAGTTTGATTTTGGTCCTAAAGAAGCCGCCTTTACTAAACCAAAGGAATCGGTAAATCATTTAAAGCCGCTCTTCGTGCGCGGCCACATTGATGGGATACCGATTGCTAAGATGTTGGTAGATGGAGGGGCGGCTGTAAATCTAATGCCTTATTTATTGTACAGAAAATTAGGTAAACAAGATGACGAACTTGTCAAAACCAACATGACCCTCAGCGGTGTTAGAACTGATAGTTCGATCAAAGCCAGGGGAGTCACGTCCGTTGAATTAACCATCGGGACTAAGACCCTTGCTGTTGCATTCTTCGTCGTTGATGTAGAAGGAAATTATAGTTTAATCCTAGGCAGAGATTGGATTCACGCCAATCAATGTATACCTTCTACATTACATCAAATGCTAATACAATGGGTAGGCGATGACATAGAACAAGTACATGCTGATGTATCGGCCTGCGTCGCTGTGGCCGATGCCCCTGTACTCTGGACTTATGAGACTGCTACATGTCTCACAGGAGTAGATTTTTCTTATTATCAATTCATAAGTATAGATAAGAAAGGTTTTATTCCTATAATGCTAGAGCCGATGGAGAATCGGCTAAATCCTAAATAAAGTTTAAATGATGAATACACACAAAGTTCATGAGTCTCTGGTCACGGACAGTTCGGCTTCCAAGGCCGGATGGTCTGGTCTTTCACAAAAGGGTTCGGACTTTAAGACCGAACATATATCACAGCAAAAGGACAGTATTACGGATGATCCGGTCCCCGAGACCGGAAAGTCTGCCGTCACACAAAGATCATCTAATTCCTCTGTGGGGAACATGATAGAGGAATTCAGAGAACTTGATAAACTAGGACAGGGGTTTACATCGGTCGATCCTTTGGAGGAGATTGACATAGGAGATGGTAAAACTCCAAGGCCGACTTTTGTAAACAAGACCCTGGAGACCGATCCTAGAGATGAGATGATCGGTCTATCGAAGGAATATTCATATTGCTTTGCTTGGAATTACACTGAGATGCCTGGATTAAGCCGAGAGATCGTAGAGCATCGGCTGCCTATTAAATCTGGTTTCAGACCTTTCAAGCAAAGAGCTAGAACATTTCATCCAGATCTTCTCCCACGCATCAAGGACGAAATCCACCGGCTGCTAGAAGCTGATTTTATCAGACCTTGCAGATACGCAGAGTGCTTTTCTTTGCCGAGTGCTCTCTGGCACTTGGCAAACCTCTTTGCCGAGTGCCCGAGAAAAAGCACTCGACAAAGAAGGCTTTGCCGATGCACTGTGTGCCGAGCCTTCTTTGCCGAGTGCGACACTCAGCAAAGCCTTTGCCGAGTGTTTTTGGGGCTTTGCCGAGTGCTTCGGGCACTCGGCAAAGCCTGCGATTCCGGTAGTGCATGCGTCATAGAGCTAGTTGACGTGTTTGAGCTTGGGCAACCCATGCAGCAGCGCCTCCTTACCCATCTTCCACAACAAATCAAAATTGACAATGCCAGCACTTAAAGTTCCCTTTGCCCGTCGTCTAGAGAGGGTGAATAGACGAATAAAAATAACACTTAAAATTAGAACTTTCTCTACTTGAAGTTTGGATCACATTGGAATGAAGTTAACTCGAGTAGATGCAACAAGATAAAAGTCTTTGTCTCAAAGATAAGTATAGAAGTGCAAATCAAACTAAATGGGAGACAGAATAAAATAGAGCAAAGTAGAGACAAGTGACACATGGATTTATCATGTGGTTCGGCAAAACCTAAAATGCTTGCCTACATCCATGTTGGAGTTAGCCCACCTGCCTTGGAGTCTATTTCAACTCCATCCTCCGTTTGCTTAGATCTGTCACCAGGTGGAAGATCGAGGCTTCCACTATGTTGTTGACAGTTACAGTAGCGTTGTGGCTGTTTTCAACTTCCTCGACAGCACTCAGGCAGAGTAACTCTACTTGCTCAAGATCACCACTCTTCTTTCTAGCAGCACCTCTCCTTTCTCTTGGCTTATAACTACGACAACACTAATTCTAGAGAGAAATACACAAGAGAGGGAGATATGAATGATTTGCACTGAGTTTACACTTGTTTGCTCCAAAGGTATACTGAAAGAGGACGCATAGGGGGTCCTTTTATAGCCGCCAGGCCCTATAATCGTTGCTCTTTCCTTCTCAAAGCTGCTGGAAATCTGCACTTTCTTAGGGGCATCGAACCGGTATGGTGCGCCTCCGGACCGGTTCCATGCGACCCTAGTCCATGATCTGATTGGAACTTGCCTTCTGATGACAAGCACTAGACCAATCCGGTGCACCACCAAACCGGGTGCCACGTCAGCTAGCCGTTGCAACACCCGTTGGTGGGTGGTCCCGTGCACCACCTGACCACCATTGTTCCTAGTCTGATGAATTATAAATATAATTCCTGAGACCTTGCCGTTGAGCCGTACAGGCGGTCCGGTTGTAACACCTTGAAATTGGGGTATAAAATTTCTTCTCTAATATCCACCAAATTCAGGTGTTACTTCTCTTCTCCTCTCTCCCCATTTCTTTTTTCCTATAGAAGAGAATTGGTTATTTTATTTGGAAATGTAATATACTCTAGTAGGCAAAACTCTAAGGGTGTATGAAATGTTGCATCATGCTGAACCCCAAACTTTACTTTTGTTTGATGCATATGCTTGAGATGCTTCCTTTTGAATTTGTGGCTCATTCGCATTTGAATTCAAAAGAGGGAATAAAAGAAAAGGAAGTGGAAATTTAGAATAAAACAAAAGGGAAAAGAATCTCGCAGTCCCCTCCCCCTCGACCTTTTGGCCCACTCTGGCCCACCTTCCCCGTGCCCAGACGCTCTTTCTCTCTCTGCCCCATGGACCTGCCCTGTCGGCGCCACCCCGCGCCCGTGCGTGCTCTCTCCCTATCTCTGTGCCATGGGCCCAACCCTGTCAGCGTTCATTGCCCGCTCGCCCGTGCCAGCCCACTGACGCCCTAGTCCCACTCGTCAGCCTCATCCCCCTCCCAACAACCGACCACGCCCATGTCTCGCGCTCCGCGCGAATTATCAGCGCCCGCACCCCACGATCCCCGTCCAACGCACATCGCCCAGGCTTCATAGTGAAAACCCCGGACCCCCAGCACACCTAGCCCTCTCATTCACACTCTCCCTGCCCATTTCCCTCACCTAGCATGCAGCAGCGCCACCGCCATCGCAAGGCCGTTCCGCCATCGTCGCCGAGCTGCTGCCGTAACCTTTGCCACGGTGAGCTCTGCCCGAGTGCAACATACCGGGAACCTGCCTCGGTTTCCCCTTTTCCTGCCCTCACTGTCCCGTCCACGTTTGACCCCCCTCCCTGTGCAGACCGGTAATCGCAGCCGCCTCTTTTCCTCGCCATCCGGCCGACCGGAGCCCCCCGACGCCCCAAGCCTCCCCGAGCACCGTCCCTAGGTACGGAACCCCACCCCGTACTTCTTTTGCCTTAACTCCATCTCACCGTAGTGAATTTGGGCTCGTCGGAGCCGTTACACACCGGACCACCGTGTCTCCATGTTGCCTGGCTACTGCAGCCTCACCCCGTGCCCAAATCCCAGCCTCAGACACTCTCAACCCCTCACTAAAGCTCACGTCGGCCTCGGTCCACCGGATCAACCCCACAGCGGCCAGGATTGCTCGCCAGAGCACCCCCCGACCCCAAAGCACCTGCCCACTGTTCACCAACCTCCGATCTCTTTCCTATGACTGGAGCGCCACCGTGAGGTTCACTGGGTCACCCCAACGGCGTTGTGAAAGGGAAATGTGCCCTTGAGCCATTTCTAAGTATTTTGGTGGTTTAGTGCCCAACACAAGTGCCTAAGTGTAAAAAGGTGGACAAAGTACAAATCAAGGATAAAGGTATGTTTCTCAGACTTAGTACATTGTTTTATGGACTAATGTATTGTGTCTAAGTGCTGGAAACAGGAAAAATCCAATTGGAAATGTCTTGGCTCGAGCAGCCAAGACTCTGCTGAGTCTGGGAGCACTGGACTGTCCGGTGATGCACCGGACAGTGTCCGGTGCGCCAGGCTGGCTCGAGCGAAGTGGCCGCTCTCGGGAATTCACCGACGACGTACGGCTATAATTCACCGGAATGTCTGGTGTGCACCGGACTGTCCGGTGAGCCAACGGTCGGCCGGGCCAACGGTCGGCCGCGCAATTCGCGCGGGACACGTGGCCGAGCCAACGGCTAGAAGGGGGCACCGGACTGTCCGGTGTGCACCGGACATGTCCGGTGCGCCAACGGCTCTCAGGCTGCCAACAGTCGACTGCACCATTTTTGGAAAGAAATCGGGCACCGGACAGTGTCCGGTGTGCACCGAACTGTCCGGTGCGCCAGTCGACAGAAGGCAAGATCAGCCTTCCTAGATTGCTCTCAACGGCTCCTAGCTGCCTTGGGGCTATAAAAGGGACCCCTAGGCGCATGGAGGAGGACACCAAGCATTCCTACAACATTTCTAAGCACCAAGACCTCGATTCTGCGCATTTGTTTCATTGTGATAGCATATAGAGCTCTAGTGGAGTTGTGAACTCATTGAGTTGTGTTGCGAGCTCTTGTTGCGACTTGTGTGCGTGTTGACACTCTGATTCTTGTGTCTTGTGTGCGTTGCTAATCCTCCCTTGCTCTGTGTTTCTTTGTGAATTTCAATTGTAAGGGCGAGAGGCTCCAAGTTGTGGAGATTCCTCGCAAACGGGATTGAGAAAAGCAAGCAAAACACTGTGGTATTCAAGTGGATCTTTGGACCGCTTGAGAGGGGTTGATTGCAACCCTCGTCCGTTGGGACGCCACAACGTGGAGTAGGCAAGCGTTGGTCTTGGCCGAACCACGGGATAACCACCGTGCCATCTCTGTGATTGATTTCTTGTGGTTATTGTGTTTTGTTGAGACTCCTCTCTAGCCACTTGGCATTTACTGTGCTAACACTTAACCAAGTTGTTGTGGCTTAAGTTTTCAAGTTTTACAGGATCACCTATTCACCCCCCCTCTAGGTGCTCTCAATTGGTATCAGAGCCGTTCTCTTCAAGAAGGGACTAATCGCCCGAAGAGATGGATCCTAAGGGAAAGGGGATGGTGGTCAACAACAACGAGAAGGAGTCTATCTTCAACGAGCCGAAGGATGACAAGCCTACCGACTCAGGCTCAGGCCACAAGCGCAAAGACGGGAAGAAGAAGAAGACAAGGTGCATCAAGGAGATCGTCTACTACGACAGCGACGAATCTTCCTCTTCCCAAAAGGACGACGACGACTACGAGAAAAAGAAAACAGTCAATTCGAACTTTTCTTTTGATTACTCTCGTATTCCTCAAAGTACAAATGCTCCTTTATTATCTATTCCACTTGGTAAACCTCCTCATTTTGATGGAGAGGGCTACAGATTTTGGAGTCACAAAATGTGTAGTCACTTGTTCTCTCTCCATCCTAGTATATGGGAGATTGTAGAGAGTGGAATGCACTTTGATAGTTCGGATAGTCCCATGTTCATTAATGAGCAAATTCATAAGAATGCACAAGCTACTACTGTTCTTCTAGCTTCATTGTGCAGGGATGAATACCACAAAGTGAGCGGCTTGGATAACGCCAAGCAGATCTGGGACACCCTCAAGATTTCACATGAGGGAAACGACGTCACCTTGCTCACCAAGATGGAGTTGGTGGAGGGCGAGCTTGGACGATTCGCGATGATAAGGGGCGACGAGCCGACACAAACATACAACCGGCTCAAGACCCTTATCAACAAAATAAGGAGCTACAGAAGCACGCGATGGACGGACCACGACGTCGTCCGACTGATGCTAAGGTCCTTTACCGTTCTTGATCCTCATTTGGTAAATAATATTCATGAGAATCCCAGGTACACCAAAATGTCGCCCGAAGAAGTACTTGGAAAATTCGTAAGCGGGCGAATGATGATCAAGGAGGCGAGGTACGTGGACGACGCATTGAACGGTCCAATCCATGAGCCTCAACCCACTGCTCTCAAGGCAACAAGGAGCAAGGAGGCGTTACCTAGCAAGGTAGCGCAAATTGAGGCGGCAGGGCTAAATGATGAAGAAATGGCCCTCATCATCAAGCGCTTCAAGACGGCGCTTAAGGGTCGCAAGGGACAGCCAAGCAAGACCAAGACAAAGGGGAAGCGCTCATGCTTCAAATGTGGTAAGCTTGGTCATTTTATTGCTAACTGTCCCGATAATGATAGTGACCAGGAAAAAGGAAACAAGAGGGAGAAGAAGAAGAATTACAAGAAGGCCAAGGGCGAGGCACATATCGGAAAGGAGTGGGATTCAGATTGCTCCTCCTCCGACTCTGACAATGAAGGACTCGCCGCCACTGCCTTCAACAAGACATCCCTCTTCCCCAACAAGCATCACACATACTTCATGGCGAAGGAGAAGAAGGTATGTACTCGAGATAGTACTACTTATGATTCTTCAAGTAATGATGATTCTAGCGATGAGGAAATAGATTACTCTAGCTTGTTCAAGGGATTGGATAGAAATAAAATTGATAAAATCAATGAATTGATTGATGCCTTGAATGAAAAGGATAGGCTTTTATAAAAGCAAGAGGATTTGTTGTATGATGAACATGATAAATTTGTAGAGGCACAAAAATCCTATGCTTTAGAAGTTAAAAGAAATGAAATGCTTTCTTATGAACTATCTACTTGTCATGAAACCATTTCTACTTTACAAGGTGTTAACAATGATTTAAATGCTAAATTAGAAATAGCAAATAAATCTAATTCTTGTGTAGAACATGTTATGATTTGCACTAGGTGTAAGGATTTTGATATTGATGCCTATAGTGAACACCTAGTTTCAATTTCTAGATTAAAAAATGAAGTAGCTAGTCTTAATGACCAACTTAAGACTAGCAAAAGCGATTTCGATAAGCTAAAATTTGCAAGGGATGCCTACACGATTGGTAGACACCCCTCAATTAAGGATGGACTTGGCTTCAAGAGGGAAGCCAAGGACTTAACAAGCCATAAGGCTCCCATCTCCATCAAGGAGAAAGGGAAGGCCCCCATGGCTAGTAGTGCTAAAAAGAACCATGCGTTTATGTATCATGACAAGAGACAATATAGAAATGCTTATAGGAGTTATGATGCATATGATACTTTTGATTCTCATGCCATGTTTGCTTCTAGTTCTTCCTATGTGCATGATAGAAATGTTGGTAGGAAAAATGTTGTTCATAATATGCCTAGGAGAAATGTTGCTAATGTTCCTAGGAAAGTTAATGAACCATCTACAATATATCATGCTTGCAATGCTTCATTTGCCATTTGTAGAAAGGGTAAGAAGGTATTGGCTAGGAAGTTAGGGGCCAAATGCAAAGGTGACAAAACTTGCATTTGGGTCCCTAAGACAATTGTGACTAACCTTGTAGGACCCAACAAGAGTTGGGTACCTAAGACCCAAGCCTAAATTTGCCTTGCAGGTTTATGCATCCAGGGGTTCAAGCTGGATTATCGACAGCGGATGCACGAACCACATGACGGGGGAAAAGAGGATGTTCTCTTCCTACGTCAAAAACAAGGTGTTGGGGCGAAGGCAAAGACGCCACCCTTCGCTCGAAGCCTTCGCTGCAGCCGCTGGTCTGACAGAGACAAAACAGGCAGGGACACCCTTCGCTTGATCGGCACCAGACGAAGACCGGCGACGACGTCATCCCACAGTGCGGCCTCGTCCAGCTCAGAGGCCCACGTGCGATCCAGCCCATCGTAACGGGCCCTGCGTGGCCGCCGCGCGTTACGGGCCTAATTTGTAAAGGCATCCCTGTAATTACAGTCTGTAACCCCACTTTATGGGAATATTCTGGGGATAACCTAGGTAGCTGAGGGCACATGCGTCTTTAGCACAAGGCGCTGGGCGCTCAGGTACCTATAAATACCCCCACACAGTGCCCGTGGGAGGCGAGAAAAACAGAGCTATTGCCTTCTAGCACGTAACCCTGTTGTCATCACTGTTCACCCTCGTTGGCCTCCTTGCAACTGAGAGCAGGGTACCAACATTTGGCGCCCACCGTTCGTGCTACGAGAAAAACACCCGCGATGGCACCCAAGAGAGCTAACCCGAAGGCTGATGAGGCTGCGAAGGCAGCACTACTCGCCGCAAGAAAGGGCAAGGCCCTCGCCCTCACCCAATCCACCCACCAAGAGGCCACTGAAGACAATGTTCCCCGCACCTGCGAAGACGACACTTTCCGCACCTGCGGCCCGGAAGGACAATCGCAGCCACCCCCATGCTTCACCCCACTAGAAGGCGCGGACCTCACCGAGGATGGTGAAGTCCTCGGCGTCTCAGCGGAAGAACAGCTACAGCTGCGCGCCCTGCGCCTCAAGAACCGCAATCTCTAGAGGCAAAAAGAGATACTGGAGGCCAAGCGCCAGCGTGTGTCCGCACTAGCCAAAGTGCGGCAAATGATACGCGACGAAGAGCAGAAGGCCCAAGACCTCGAGCGGGAGATCGCGCGGATGCAGCGCGAAGGCCACCTTGGCCTGCAGCAAGGGCCACCCCTCCAGCAGCGCGCACAACTGGAAGACATGCGCGAAGGCCACCTCGGCCTGCAGCATGGGCCACCCCTGCAACACCGACCACAACCGGAAGACCCGCGTTTCCCCCAGCGCGACCACACCTTCCAGCACGCCGCGCCATTCCAAGGGGTCAACTATCTCGACGAGCGAAGTCCCCTGGCGCCACACCTGCAAGTGACGCCTTGGCCAGCTAACTTCCGAGCAGGGACCTATCCCAAGTACAACGACAGCACCGACCCGGCGCAATACATAATGAGTTATCAGGTCGCCGTTGCATCCGCCGGAGGAGACGACGCCATAATGGCGAAGTCTTTCATCATCGCCCTAGAGGGCCTAGCTCTCACCTGGTTCACCAGATTGCCTCCGCTGTCCATTGATTCCTGGTGAAGTCTCAGGGACAAGTTTCTGCTCAACTTCCAAGGGTACCGCCCAGACACTGACGCCTTGGCCGAGCTGTCACACCCGGTTTTTAGAAGGCAAACCGAATGCGAACCATGTACGTGCCAGGATCAGTTATTCACGTACACAGCAGTTACATAACATGGACATCATCACACAGTGCTCAAAATAGTATTAAAAGGGAATAATAGTCGATTACATCATACGTCTGAGACGTCCATATAGTCCTTACAATAAATCAAAGTGCGAAAACGAAACGTAGATAACGCGGCCTTCACAGGCAGCCGACTGGGGGTTGCCGCTAACCCACACCTAGAACTCGTCGTAATCTTGGAACTCCTGGAAGTCTCCTTCCACAGCTTCATCTTCGCCTGAGCAGTGGTTGCAATGCTGACAACCTGGGGGGGGGTTTGGTGTGTAGAGCAAGGGTGAGTACACATCAACATACTCAGCAAGTATCCTGTTTGGCTGTAGTGGACTAGCTTTATGTGGGGATAAGTCAAGCAGTTGCTTTTAGTTGGTCAGATTATTATTTACTAGTAGAAAGCCAAGTTTTAGCATTAACCCAAGTTATTAACCCGATGTACCCTTTCCAAACGGAAAGAATACCACTTACCAGCACCATAGTCATAACCAAAACCATCAATCTCATAACCACCTGTACCACAATGTCTCTGATCAAGTACCACTAATCACTGGAGCTCCCTTGGCCGCTCATAACCGCGAGCATGGCTGATATATCAGTTTCATAACACTCTGCAGAGGTTGTGCACTTTACCCACAAGCCGTGATTCCCTCTTGCCTCGGGCCGATCAAACCCTTAAACACTACCAAGGTGAATAGGCAGGGTTTCACTACGTAGCCTTTACAAAGATTCCCCGGGGCTGTAGCCACCCGTTAGGTTTCCTAAATGCACCGCACTCCTCCCCAAGGGGCGAACCCAAACTTGGCAGAGCGAGCCGCATACACCGAGCCCCATTGACGGCACGACGGCTAAGTGAACTACACCCCGGATCCTCTAATTATTCAGCTAAGGGCACCCCATTCCACCCTCATGGTTGCACTGTTTTCCCGGGCGGTCATCCATAGAACAGGTCCTTACGGAGAGGCACTCGAGAAACCGCTCGAGTCCCCTTGAAAACCACAAGTATAATCATAAAGAAGAACGGGAAAACAGCGTATCATAGATAATCACATCATGTTCATTGATTAGAGTTGAGCAATAGCATCAGACTAAGTAGTAATAATCCGACCCAAATAGGTAAACAAGGACATGGATAACAAAAGCTAGTCAATCCTTAGGTATAAATGTGTAATGCGGGAGGTGAATTAAAGAATGAATAGGACATAGATAGGTCAAAGGACACTTGCCTCCACCAAACGACTGCTGCTCAGGGGCTTCTCCTGCGAATTCCTCGGGCTCTTCGACCGGATCGTTCTCTATGCGAGCGCAAACATACATACATACATCCACATATTTAATACAAAAGAACAGTACACCATACAAGATAACAAATAAAGCGAATATGCATCAAGTATGACATTCGATAACGCATTTGTTATGGTTAGAAAGAAACGGGAAAGGTCTCGCAGGGGGGGTTAAATCTTATGCACTAATGACACAATTGGTTTTTAACAAAATAATTCTGTTATATATATTTATATATACTGATGGAAACCTAATCACTTTTAGTTGATCAACATTGCACAGGGTAAACAATTAACTACGTGAATCAATAACATAACGGAATTTTAAATTAAACTTCCTATTTTCCCATAGCATGAACAGTGATTAGCCTACTTAAAATACAGTAATTATGATCACAGAAAGTAAATAAAATAAAATAAAAAAAATAAAAAAAACAGAGGGGGGGGGGGCGGTTGAACCGGCCCTAGGGCGGTTGAACCGGCCCTAGGCGGGGCGCGCAGGGGGCGGCCGAGCGGCCGAGCAGGGGAGGGGGCGGGGCGGCCGAGCGGCCGAGCCGGCCGAGCCGGCCGAGCCGGCCATGGGGGCGCGCGCGGGGGGGGGGGGGGGGCCGGGGGCGCAGCCAAGGGGCCGAGCGGGCGGGGTGGGGCGGGCGGCCGAACCGGCCATGGGGCCGAGCGGCGAGAGGAAGGGGAGGGGGGATGGGGGAGGGAGGAGAGAGGGAGGAGGGGGGGGGGGCTTACCGGCGTCGGGGATCGACGGCGAGGGGTGGCCGGCGGCAGGGGGCGGCGCGGCAAGCAGGGGGCGGCGGCGGCTACCTAGGGCAGGGGGCGGGTAGGGGGTAGGGGCGGCGGCCTAGGTGGGGAGGGAGAAAATGAGGGGGGGAGAGGGAGAGGGTTAGGGAATAAGGGAAAGAGGGGGGGGCGGCTGGGCCTATTGGGCCCAAGGGGGGGGGGGCGCCAGGGGGCGGCTGGGCCGGCCGGGGTCGGCCCAGGGCGCGGGAGAGAGAGAGAGAGGGGAGAGAGAAAGAGAGAGAGAAAAGAGAAAGAAAGATCTTCTTCTCATTTTCGAAATCCGATCTTTCTACATGAATGCATTTGCACTTTCAAAGCAATCAAAAGAAATGCAAGGTTCGGCATGGTGCATCAAGCAACATAAAGCATTTAGGGTTTTTATACGTACGGGAATTCCAAACCGAATCCCGCTAGAACTTTGGAAAAGGTCAAGGTTTAGCGAAGGGAAAAAGAAAAGGAAAAGGTAACGCCCGAATTTTGGCAAGTAAAGAAAAGAAAAAATTCAACTGCAAAATTCGGGGCGTTACAAACCTATCCCCCTTAAAAGAATCTCGCCCTCGAGATTCAGGGCTGGCTAGCAAAGAGCTCCGGGTACTTGGCCATCAGATCATCTTCACGCTCCCAGGTAGGTTCCAACTCAACTGTGACTCCTCGCGAATTGTTCAGAAATCCGAGACTCAACCTGTCAAACTCCTTGGCCAACTCATAAGGCATCAAACGAGCGACCATCAGATTGACTTGACTCTTTCTGCTCAAAGCATCTGCCACTACGTTTGCTTTGCCTGGATGGTAATGAATCTCCAACTCATAGTCTTTAATCAACTCTAACCATCTTCGTTGCCTCATGTTCAACTCTGACTGAGTGAATATGTACTTAAGACTCTTGTGATCTGTGTAAACATCACATTTCTGCCCATACAAATAGTGCCTCCATGTCTTCAGTGCGTGAACCACTGCTGCCAACTCTAGATCATGGATTGGGTAGTTCTTCTCATGAACCTTCAACTGTCGGGACGAGTAAGCCACAACTCTTCCCTCTTGCATCAACACACATCCCAAACCTGTGTAACAAGCATCGCAATACACCGAGAAGGGCTTGTGCACATCAGGCAAGACTAGGACGGGCGCTGTAGTCAACTTCTCTTTCAGCGCTTCAAAGGCCTCTTGGCATTTCTGGGTCCACTTGAACTCAACCTTGTTGCCTAGCAACGCTGTCATTGGTTTCGCAATCCTCGAAAACCCTTCAATGAATCGCCGATAATATCCGGCCATTCCAATGAAGCTCTTGATTCCTCGAGCATCCGTTGGCGCTTTCCAGTTTAGAATGTCTGCCACTTTCTTCGGATCCACAGCCAATCCTTCTTTGTTGATTATGTGACCCAAGAACAGGACTTCACTGATCCAGAACTCACACTTGCTCAACTTTGCATACAACTGGTGCTCTTGCAATCTCTGCAATACCATCCTCAAATGATCTGCATGCTCTTCTTCACTTTGAGAATAAACCAGAATGTCATCAATGAATACCACCACGAACTTATCAAGATAATCCATGAATACACTGTTCATCAAGTTCATGAAGAATGCTGGCGCATTGGTCAAACCAAAAGACATCACTGTGAACTCATATAAACCATACTTGGTAATGAATGCCGTCTTCGGAATGTCCGAAGGTCGGATCCTGAGCTGATGATAACCTGACCTTAGATCGATCTTGGAGAACACACTGGCTCCTCTCAACTGGTCGAACAGATCTTCTATTCTGGGCAAAGGATACTTGTTCTTGATCGTGACTTCATTCAAAGCTCGATAATCGATACACATCCTCTTGGTGCCATCTTTCTTCTCCACAAACAAGACAGGGGCGGCCCAAGGCGAGGTGCTTGGCCGGATGTAACCTTTCTCTGACAGCTCATCAATCTGCTTCTTAAGCTCAACCAACTCTGGTCCAGATATTCTGTAAGCTCTCTTAGAGATGGGGGCGGTTCCAGGAAGAAGCTCTATAGCAAACTCAACTTTCCGCTCTGGTGGCATACCCGGTAAATCCTTTGGAAACACATCTGGGAATTCAGACACAACCTTGATACTCTCAATTGGGTCTGCTTCACTGCTATCAACAGCCATCTGATAACAACTTCCTTTCTTTGGCTCAGGTGGGACTAACTCGGTCACCACTTCCTCTCCTAGTGGGGACACCAACTTGATTGTCCTTTTATCACAACTGATAACAGCCTGATACTTATCTAACCAATTCATCCCTAGGATGACATCTATTCCCTGAGTACCCATTACTATAAGGTTGGCGGGAAACGCTATCCCCCTTATTTCCACACTTACATTTAAACAAATGCTATCAGCTCGAATTCTACCACCGGCTGAGTCAATTTGAATGGGGGTTAACATGGTAGTAATTGGGAGATTATGTGCTTCTACCCATGATGCAGTAATGAAAGAATGTGTTGCTCCAGTATCAAATAACACTTCTGCAATATGGGAATCGACTGGGAACATACCTACTGTCATGTCGGGGGTCTCCTGAACTGCTTCAGCCTCCAAGTGATTCAATCTTCCATGATTATAGCGCTGCTGAGAGCGATTGCCTGCTCCAGGCTGAGACACATTCTGCTTTGCTGGGGCATTGGGGCCTGACTGCTGCTGGGCTGCCTTCTTCGGACATTGCATCACCCAGTGGCCTTGCTCTCCACAGTGGAAACACGCCCTGTTTCCAACCTGAGCTGGTGCTGCCTGACTGTTTTGCTGATTTGCTGGGGCAGGAAGACGAGGTGCTTGCTGATTCTGCTTCTGAAACTGACCTCCTGACTGATTGCTCTGACGGTTCTGGTACTGATGCTGAGGATACTGCCTTTGGAACTGCTGATACTGCTGACGCTGCTGATGCTACTGAGGTGGACGCTGGTTCTGCCTGAACTGCTGAGGTTGATTGCCTGAGAAACGAGGACGACTGCTGCTTCCAGGCTGGGGTCCACTGATCTTGCGCTTACGATCTTCCATCTCCTTGCGCTTTCTCTCTGTCATGATTGCTCTGTCAATCAGGTGCTGGAATGTCGGGAAGGTGTGATTCATCAGCTGATACTGCAGAGGGTCAACCAAGCCTCTCAGAAAACGGTACTGTCGCTTGGCGTCGGTGTTGACATCTTCAGGAGCATAGCGAGACAATTGCAGAAACCTGTCTCGATACTCACTGACAGACGATGACCCTTGCTTGAGGGCCAGGAACTCCTCCTTCTTCACTGTCATCAGACCTGCAGGCACATGGTACTGACGAAAGCTACCTCTGAACTCTTCCCAGGTGATGGTGTCGGGGTTGGCATGGGTGGCGAGGTAAGACTCCCACCATGATTGGGCTGCTCCTCTCAACAGACGGGGACCATACAGAACTTTCTCCCGGTCATCGCACTGAGCGGTATGCAACTCCCGCTCCACAGTGCGCAGCCAATCTTCAGCATCCATGGGGTCAGAAGAGTGAGCGAACGTTGGTGGATGACCTCTCATGAATTCAGCACGCTTGTCTCTAGGCATCTGAGGCATCTGAGGCTGGGGTGGTGCTTGCTGCTGTTGCTGCTGCTGCTGCTGCTGAATGGCGGCCAGAGTCTGACCGATGGCTTGAACTGCCTGAGTCTGCATCAGAAACATCTGCTCAATCGACATCGGGGGCGGGGGCGGCAGGTGCTGCTGCTGGGGCACCTCATCCTGCGGAGCGGCTCGCTCCTGCTGAGCACGCCTTCCTCCTCTACGCCTGTTCTCTGACATCTGCAGAACGCAACCACACATCAGAACTGATCTGGCAAAGCTTGCAGCATAAGAAAAGAGTATAGAATTCTCCAACAGCACTGAACAGATGAGCATCTTCACTGATCTCCAACACAGACCACACAGCTTCTCAGATAAAGAGGAAAGGAGAATAATGGGTTTCCCAACTATATAACTAACTTTATTGACATAGTATGTAAACCAAAATGCAGGGGGTACCCACACTCTGGTGACAATCATTACAAAGATCCAAACCAAACATAGTTCATCATGACAAACATAAATGCACAGGATATAGCAAACTACCCTGTCTAACTAAAACTAACTAAGACCGAGACTAACGCTAAGACTGAAGCTTCCATGTATATATTTATTTCGTATTAATTACAAGATCCAACTCTAACGATCTATGGTTCTAGAGTTATCTTGGTCTTGCAGTCGGGATTGCCATAAGACTGGTGTCCACGCTGAGGTGAGCGGTACGGGTGCTGAGTCCCGACGGGAGCGGGGGAACCACCATCCAAGTGACGACGTTCCGCGCGCTCAGCCCGCAACAGGGCGATCTCAGCACGAGCCCTACTCAGCTCGTCTAATGCATGGTCCAGCTCCGTGTTTAGCACGGCGGCTAGGTTGACTGTGCTGCTCAACCTAGGATTGCCCTCACCGACAGGTGAGACAATCACGCCTCCTGTGCTGCCAGATGAACGGCGGGGGTAATACTTCAGGTCAAGACCGTCAGCTGCCCCACCGAAAATCGAGCAGTAGTGCGAAAGCGCACGCCGTGCAGCATCTTGCATGGCTGCCTCAGCTGAGTCCCGCTCAGAGATGGAATAGTGCTCTGAACAGGCCTCTGCACCCTGGAGACTGTCCTCCGGGCAGCGCACCAAGCAAGTCGCCTCCCAGCGGTCCGGGTAGACCCCGCGACTATGCTGGTAGACCACACAGCGATACTCGACGGACCAAGTATGCCGGTCAAATGCCCGACGTAGCAGGGTGTCGAGCGCATCATGGAAGTGACACCCGCGAGCAGCGTCGCGAGTGATGGGTCGAGCAACCCATCCTTCCGGCTCAGGGTTAGCAGAGAAGTCGGTGTCGTGGCTCGAGCTGTCATCGCCATCTCCGTCGTCTGGGTCTCCTCCAGCAGCTACTCCAGAAGCTGGGGCGCCCAGTGGTGGTGCAGGGGGCGGCTCCAGAGGAAGCACAGGGGAGCAGCTCCTCACAGACTCTATCTCCTGGTGGAGCGAGAGGGAAGAGCTCTGCTGCTCCTGTCGTCGACGCTCCTGCTCCTCACGCAGGCGGTGGTGTAGTCTCTCCAAGTGGCTGGACTGTCCGGCCACGGGACGGCGAAGCGGACGCTCAGCAAGGCGGGAGGGTAAGAAGGGGATGACTGACTTTCGTGCAGTGTGTCTAAGTCGAGCCATCTACAAAAGACATCGCAAGCAAAAGGGTGAGAACAGAATTAATATGACCAGCAAGTAATGAATCATAAATAGAAGAAGGATTGGAGTAGAACATAATTTTCAGCAAGGTATAATATATAGTAGAACATAGGTTTGGTCAGTAGGACCAACTTTTGAAGGGGTACCAAGGTCAAGGCAGGGACAGAGGTCTATAATCCTTAGAATGACCATTCTACTCTAGGTTAGCGGTCCTACAGTCAGCACGGCTTTGATACCACTTATGTCACACCCGGTTTTTAGAAGGCAAACCGAATGCGAACCATGTACGTGCCAGGATCAGTTATTCACGTACACAGCAGTTACATAACATGGACATCATCACACAGTGCTCAAAATAGTATTAAAAGGGAATAATAGTCGATTACATCATACGTCTGAGACGTCCATATAGTCCTTACAATAAATCAAAGTGCGAAAACGAAACGTAGATAACGCGGCCTTCACAGGCAGCCGACTGGGGGTTGCCGCTAACCCACACCTAGAACTC
Source organism: Zea mays (assembly GCF_902167145.1). Taxonomy (NCBI): domain Eukaryota; kingdom Viridiplantae; phylum Streptophyta; class Magnoliopsida; order Poales; family Poaceae; genus Zea; species Zea mays. The sequence goes on from NC_050104.1 coordinate 129,599,537, forward strand.
GTCGTAATCTTGGAACTCCTGGAAGTCTCCTTCCACAGCTTCATCTTCGCCTGAGCAGTGGTTGCAATGCTGACAACCTGGGGGGGGGGGGGGGTTTGGTGTGTAGAGCAAGGGTGAGTACACATCAACATACTCAGCAAGTATCCTGTTTGGCTGTAGTGGACTAGCTTTATGTGGGGATAAGTCAAGCAGTTGCTTTTAGTTGGTCAGATTATTATTTACTAGTAGAAAGCCAAGTTTTAGCATTAACCCAAGTTATTAACCCGATGTACCCTTTCCAAACGGAAAGAATACCACTTACCAGCACCATAGTCATAACCAAAACCATCAATCTCATAACCACCTGTACCACAATGTCTCTGATCAAGTACCACTAATCACTGGAGCTCCCTTGGCCGCTCATAACCGCGAGCACGGCTGATATATCAGTTTCATAACACTCTGCAGAGGTTGTGCACTTTACCCACAAGCCGTGATTCCCTCTTGCCTCGGGCCGATCAAACCCTTAAACACTACCAAGGTGAATAGGCAGGGTTTCACTACGTAGCCTTTACAAAGATTCCCCGGGGCTGTAGCCACCCGTTAGGTTTCCTAAATGCACCGCACTCCTCCCCAAGGGGCGAACCCAAACTTGGCAGAGCGAGCCGCATACACCGAGCCCCATTGACGGCACGACGGCTAAGTGAACTACACCCCGGATCCTCTAATTATTCAGCTAAGGGCACCCCATTCCACCCTCATGGTTGCACTGTTTTCCCGGGCGGTCATCCATAGAACAGGTCCTTACGGAGAGGCACTCGAGAAACCGCTCGAGTCCCCTTGAAAACCACAAGTATAATCATAAAGAAGAACGGGAAAACAGCGTATCATAGATAATCACATCATGTTCATTGATTAGAGTTGAGCAATAGCATCAGACTAAGTAGTAATAATCCGACCCAAATAGGTAAACAAGGACATGGATAACAAAAGCTAGTCAATCCTTAGGTATAAATGTGTAATGCGGGAGGTGAATTAAAGAATGAATAGGACATAGATAGGTCAAAGGACACTTGCCTCCACCAAACGACTGCTGCTCAGGGGCTTCTCCTGCGAATTCCTCGGGCTCTTCGACCGGATCGTTCTCTATGCGAGCGCAAACATACATACATACATCCACATATTTAATACAAAAGAACAGTACACCATACAAGATAACAAATAAAGCGAATATGCATCAAGTATGACATTCGATAACGCATTTGTTATGGTTAGAAAGAAACGGGAAAGGTCTCGCAGGGGGGGTTAAATCTTATGCACTAATGACACAATTGGTTTTTAACAAAATAATTCTGTTATATATATTTATATATACTGATGGAAACCTAATCACTTTTAGTTGATCAACATTGCACAGGGTAAACAATTAACTACGTGAATCAATAACATAACGGAATTTTAAATTAAACTTCCTATTTTCCCATAGCATGAACAGTGATTAGCCTACTTAAAATACAGTAATTATGATCACAGAAAGTAAATAAAATAAAATAAAAAAAATAAAAAAAACAGAGGGGGGGGGGGGCGGTTGAACCGGCCCTAGGGCGGTTGAACCGGCCCTAGGCGGGGCGCGCAGGGGGCGGCCGAGCGGCCGAGCAGGGGAGGGGGCGGGGCGGCCGAGCGGCCGAGCCGGCCGAGCCGGCCGAGCCGGCCATGGGGGCGCGCGCGGGGGGGGGGGCCGGGGGCGCAGCCAAGGGGCCGAGCGGGCGGGGTGGGGCGGGCGGCCGAACCGGCCATGGGGCCGAGCGGCGAGAGGAAGGGGAGGGGGGATGGGGGAGGGAGGAGAGAGGGAGGAGGGGGGGGCTTACCGGCGTCGGGGATCGACGGCGAGGGGTGGCCGGCGGCAGGGGGCGGCGCGGCAAGCAGGGGGCGGCGGCGGCTACCTAGGGCAGGGGGCGGGTAGGGGGTAGGGGCGGCGGCCTAGGTGGGGAGGGAGAAAATGAGGGGGGGAGAGGGAGAGGGTTAGGGAATAAGGGAAAGAGGGGGGGGCGGCTGGGCCTATTGGGCCCAAGGGGGGGGCGCCAGGGGGCGGCTGGGCCGGCCGGGGTCGGCCCAGGGCGCGGGAGAGAGAGAGAGAGGGGAGAGAGAAAGAGAGAGAGAAAAGAGAAAGAAAGATCTTCTTCTCATTTTCGAAATCCGATCTTTCTACATGAATGCATTTGCACTTTCAAAGCAATCAAAAGAAATGCAAGGTTCGGCATGGTGCATCAAGCAACATAAAGCATTTAGGGTTTTTATACGTACGGGAATTCCAAACCGAATCCCGCTAGAACTTTGGAAAAGGTCAAGGTTTAGCGAAGGGAAAAAGAAAAGGAAAAGGTAACGCCCGAATTTTGGCAAGTAAAGAAAAGAAAAAATTCAACTGCAAAATTCGGGGCGTTACACGAGCTCTCGCTTTGCAAACAGGTGGAAAAGGAGACTCTGCGGGAGTACTACCGCAAATTTTTAACACTCAAGTCACAGCTGCCCTTCGTTGATGATCAGATTGCTATCCACTACGCCATCAGTGGCCTTCGTGCCGGTGTCCTCTACAGCCACTGTATCAGAGATCCACCCAAGAACCTCCAGGAGCTATATCAGCTCTTTGAAAAATATGCCAAATCCGAAGAGCTCCACCAGCGCAAGGTTGAGTCGCAGCGGAAACCCAAAGATGCCCCACAGTCCAGCCGCACGTGGACGAGGACTCCGCAGCCAGACTCCGGTCGAGACGGCCGCAATCAGCAGCAAGTGCACAACATCGCCAACCAGCATCCCGCCGCTGACCCCCCTCGCCGCCAGGAATATCCACCCCAGGGCCGCGGAAATGGAACTCGTGGTAGGGGCCGAGGGCGCGCGCAGCCGCCGCGCCGATTCTACTGCCTTTTCCATGGCGAAGACTGCGCCCACCAAACTAAAGACTGCCCCGAAACGAAGGCCACCAGAGACAGAATGGCACGGGCGCAGCCAGCCGACAACCCCAGAATTGTCGCGCACAATTACCAGCAACCCCCTCCACCATATATCAACGCTCCCGCCCCGCATCCACCGCACCACGCTTACCAACACCATCAGGAAGTACAAACCGTACCTCCTCCACCCCCACCACCACACCAGCAACATCAAAACATCCCCCATGCCCCAAAGCAGGAAGACTTCGCCGATCAACCATATCGCGGAGTCATTCACATGATAACTGGGGGGTCCAGCACTGACTTCGACACCAAGCGGCAGAAGCGGGACCACTACCGCAGCATCAACCATGTCGCCGTCACTGGCCCAGTCGTGCAGACAAAGTGGTCCCATATACCGCTGACCTTCGACGCACGAGACATCGACCTCCGCAGCGCCCCCCACATCGACGCTATGGTTATCAATTGCAGCGTGGCAGGCTGGGACCTACACAAAGTCCTAGTCGACAATGGCAGTCAGGCGGACATCATATTCCTCCACGCCTTCGACCGCATGGGCATAAGCCACAACCTGCTCAAGCCTTCGGACAACCCGTTGTATGGCTTCGGCGGCAAGGGCACCTTTCCCGTCGGCAAAATAGAGTTGCCCCTCTCCTTCGGTGTAGCACCCAATGCCCGAAGTGAGCAAGTAACTTTCGATATCGTGGATATGGTATATCCATACAACGCCATCATGGGCCGGGGCTCCATCAATAAGTTCGAAGCCGCCATTCACGGACTGTACCTATGTATGAAGATACCGGGTCCGCTAGGCGCCATTACGGTCTACGGCAACCAGCAGACGGCGCGCAACATAGAGCGGGACTTCGTGCCCGGTCAGAGAAACATGCACTACCTCACGGCCCAGCGCGAGCTCCCTGCGCCCGCCAGCTCAACCGATAAACAACACGACAAGGCACAGCTGTAGAGCCAAGACGGGACCAAGACTGTCCCCCTCGATCAGGCCACACCCAAGCAGACAGTCATTATCAGCGAAGACCTCACCTCGCATGAAGAAGAGAGACTCCTCTGCTGCCTGTCCAAGAATAAAGATGTCTTCACCTGGTCCGCCCTCGACCTGGTCGGAGTCAGCCGATCCATAATTGAGCACAGCTTGGGAATTGACCCTTCGGTGCGACCAAAAAAGCAGAGGCTTCGCAAAATGTCCGACGAAAAGACAGAGGCCGCCAAGGCGGAGGTGCACCGCCTCCTAGAGGCTAAATTCATCGAGCCAGTGGCTTACCCCACGTGGCTCTCCAATGTTGTAATGGTGCAGAAAAAAGCGGGAAATGGCGAATGTGTATAGACTTCACCAGTCTCAACAAGGCCTGCCCAAAGGACAATTTCCCATTACCGCGGATCGACAAAATAGTCGATAGCGCGGCCGGATGCGAGGTCATGTCACTCCTCGACTGCTTCTCCGGTTACCACCAGATATACATGAAGGAGGAAGACAAGGCTAGCACCAGCTTTATAACACCCTTCGGCACATATTGCTTCATCAGAATGCCGGAGGGACTCAAGAACGCCGGGTCCACCTTCTCCAGACTCACCAAAACAGTACTCGAAGGGCAGGTTGGCAGAAATATATTTACATATGTGGACAACATCGTCGTCGCCAGCAAGAACAAGGAAGACCATCTCGCCGACCTCGCCGAGACATTCGCGAACATGCGAGACGCACGACTCCGCCTAAACCCGGAAAAGTGCGTCTTCGGCGTTCGCCAGGGCAAAATATTGGGCTACCTGGTATCACACCGCGGCATCGAGGCCAACCCAACCAAGATCCAGGCCATCGTAGACATGTCGCCTCCGCAGTCCGCCAGGGACGTCCAGCGTCTGACGGGCAGATTGGCCGCTCTCAACAGATTCATCTCCAGGTCCGCCGAGCGAAGCCTCCCTTTCCTCAAAACACTCCGCGGTGCAAAGGACTTCGCCTGGGGACCAGAGCAGGCAGCAGCCTTCGCCTCACTAAAACAGTACCTGTCGGAGCTGGCCATCCTCACAAGCCCCGACTCCTTGCTCCCCCTATTGCTCTACGTCGCGGCTTCGCCGCATGCTGTCAGCGCGGCACTAGTGCAGGAGCAGACAGTTGAGGGCATGGTCAGGCAGTGCCCTGTTTACTATGTCTCCGAGGTACTGACACCGTCCAAGTGCAACATGACAGAGCTGGAGAAGATTGCCTAGGCAGTCGTTATGTCTTCGCGCAAACTGCGCCACTACTTTGAAGCATTCAAGGTCCGAGTCACCTCAGACAGGGGACTCGGCGAATTATTCAGAAACCCGGAGGCATCGGTGAGGATTGCCAAGTGGGCAGCCGAACTATCCGGCTACCACATCAGCTTCGAGCCTAGGACAGCCATCAAGTCACAAGTCCTGGCAGACTTCGTCGTCGACTGGACTGGGCCAATAACTCAACCAGACCCGTCCACAGAGAAGGTTTGGATGATCCATTGCGACGGCGCATGGTGCCATGCGGGGGCAGGCGTCGCTGCAGTCGTCACCTCGCCAGCCGGGGTCAAGCACAGATATGCAGCACGCCTCAGCTTCGCTCTGGAATCCGACAGATGCACAAACAATATAGCAGAATATGAAGCAGTCATCCTTGGCCTCCGCAAGCTAAGGGCCCTCGGAGTCACCACTTGTATCATCAAAACAGACTCCAAGATAGTTGCCGGCCAGGTCGAGAAAGACTACGCAGCAAAGGACCCCGCACTTATGCAATACCTCGCGGCCATCCGAAGTCTCGAGAGACAATTCAAGGGATTCACCTTGCAGCATGTGGATAGGGCCAAGAACGAGGAGGCCGACGCATTGGCCAAGGCCGCCGCCAGGGGCGAGTCCTTGCCCTCCGACGTGTTCTTTCATACCATCAGCACGCCAGCCGTCCGGAGCCCTGAAGGGCTCCAAATAACTAATGACAGCGAGGGCCACCGCATAGTCAACCTAATCATGACCGAGGACTGGCGGGCACCAATAACCCTGTTCCTACAGGGGTACTATCATCCAACCGACGTCAGCAAGGCCAAGCGCCTCAGACATCGAAGCCGGGACTTCGCACTGATTGAAGGCCAACTCTACAAGAAAGGGGTCAGTCAGCCAATGCTTAAGTGCGTCACCGAAACCAAAGGCATGCAGATCCTACGAGAAGTCCACAGTGGCACGTGCGGCTCACACGCAGGGCCAAGGGCCCTAGCTGCCAAGGTGATCCGCCAGGGCTTTTACTGGCCCGCAATGATCTGCGCCGCAAATCGGGTCACAAGGTCCTGCGAAGCCTGCCAGAAGTTTTCTCCTCGATCAGGCAGCCCCTCGCAGTATACAAAGCTGATCGCCCATACATGGCCTCTCCAGCGCTGGGGCCTGGACATTGTCGGGCCCCTGCCCACCGCTCAGGGGAACCTTAAGTTCGCCTTCGTCGCCGTCGAGTACTTCACCAAATGGATCGAGGCGAGGGCTGTTTCCACAATAACATCAAAGACTGCCCAAAAATTCTTCTAGCAAAACATTGTTTGCCGCTTCGGAGTACCGTCCGAACTAACAGTGGACAACGACAAGCAGTTTGACAGCCAAGACTTCAAGGATTTTTGTTTCTCCATTGGCACCAAGCTTGCCTTCGCCTCAGTTTATCATCCGCAGTCCAACGGGGTCGTGGAACGCGCCAATGGGAAAATCTTCACAGCTGTCAAGAAGATGCTCCTTGATGAAAAAAAGGGCAGATGGACCGATTTGTTACCTGAGGCAGTCTGGGCACTAAACACGACTGAATGCAGGGCGACTGGGTTTACTCCCTTCCGCCTTCTATACGGATCGGAGGCCATGACCCCGCAAGAAATAAAGCATGGGTCCCCGCGAACAATTCCGTCAGCCGTCCCCGACGTGGACGAGCCAACTTCAAAGGATCTCATCGACGGAGACCGAGTCTTCGCCCTACAGGCCCTAAACAAATACCAAGCCCAGACCAAAGCATGGCGCGACCACATGGTCATCCCGAGGGAGTTCAGCGAAGGGGACCTCGTACTCGTCCGAACAGCTCGGACGGAGTCCAAGGGCAAGCTGGAGCCCAAGTGGGAGGGCCCCTTTATAGTCAAGACAAAAGCTTCCCCCAGCGCTTACAGGCTCACAACGCCAAACGGCGAGGACCTGGAGCACTCCTGGAACATCGACAACCTCCGCAAATTTTTTGTTTGACTCATCAGGGCTGATTTCGCCCTTGTAATTCGCAAAAACAATCTTGTACCGGCCCGCACTCTTTTCCTCCCGGGGGTGAGGTTTTTAACGAGGCGGAGCCATGTAATATATGTGTGAAAAATCCCCCGCAAAAACATGCGTCGAAAAAAGACCGCGACGACGGTCTTCGACATTCATCCAATACGAGGTCACCGCGAGGCTAAGCGCTAGCCACCCTCGCGTGCGACAAATCCGCGCAGAAGTCGCCTAAGGGTGCAGCCGGACTAAGCACAACAAGTGCGAAAAAACCGAAGTCTACCACGAAGACTATCCGCGCAGAAGTCGCCTAAGGGTGCAGCCGGACTAGCACAACAAGTGCGAAAAAACCGAAGTCTACCGCGAAGACTATCCGCGCAGAAGTCGCCTAAGGGTGCAGCCGGACTAGCACAACAAGTGCGAAAAAACCGAAGTCTACCGCGAAGACTATCCGCGCAGAAGTCGCCTAAGGGTGCAGCCGGACTAGCACAACAAAAGCAGAAACGACAAACATCAAACCGTCCGCGCCAAGACCGACTATAATTGCACCATCACAGCATAACAAAACACACTAGACAAAGTACACAACGCCTTCGCAGGCATAGACAAGCGAGGGCACACAACTTCATCATACAAGCCTTTACACATATACAAGCGAGGGCATCACACTCTACATCGGCTCAACCTTAGGAATAATTCCCATCTCCCTATAATTAAATAACATTATCCTAAGCTCCTCACCCGCAAAAAGACTTCGCAGCTCCCCTTCACCTGTACTCGCGGCGGCCGGCAAAGACAACAGTTCCTGCCGACCAGCCCTATTCACACGAAGCCGAGCCCCCTCCGCCCCACTAACCCTACGCTTTGCAACCGCCCTTCGTCGACGGCGCCCGGTGCTAGGACCTGGCGCATCTTGTGCGTCCGCGGCGTGTGGCGAAGCCTCCGCCGCAGCCACATCCAAGGCCACAAAATAGTCCAAGTCCTCCTCCGACGACTCCTCAGTCCACTCAACCGAGCTCCTAGAGTCAGCAAAATCAAAAAACTCAGATGCACATCCACCACATTCATTACCATCTTCCGCGGCCGAAGCCGCCAAAAATTTAGTAGTGGCGGTTGCGTGCGCAGGCCCAAAATCTTGAACCTGCGCAGCAACCAAAATTCAGCAACATATCCAAAATTCCCCAACCCTCTACACCCACTACGCCACCTGCGAAGGCCCTGACGCTGCGGGAGCCTCCGCTGTCGGCTCCGCCGTTGCTTCCGCTGTTGTTTCCGCCACCACTGTCGCGGGATCTTCAGCACTCGGCGCAGCGGCTGCGAGGGCATCAGGCGCGCCTTCGGCGACCTTTGGGGGCAGATCTTCGCCGGCCGCAGCGGATGCGAGGGCATCCGGTGCGTCTTCCGCAGTATCCAGGGCCGGCTCCAGGGCGACCCCAGACACGGCCTCCGCCGGGGTCGGCTCTGGGTCAGCCAGCGCGCTGTTCAACGCCCCGAAGTCGTCCACCCGCTCGCCACGCGCCGCCTAAGACAAAACACACAAAATTAAGCAAACACACGCACAGCCCACATCCAACAAAGGCCAAACAAACGAAAACATTACCTGAGCCCTCGCCGTCGCGGCCCGCTCCCTGACCACCCCGCAACCGTGCGGACCCCACATCCGGTCGTAGATGGCCCTGGCGGATTCCTTCACTACGGGGTCTTCAACCTTATAGATATCTCGCTCAAAATCCTCATCGGCCTGGTCGAAGACCTCGAAGTGCCGGCACCCTTCGCGGGAGAGCGCGTTCATCGCCCCCTCGCAGGTGACCAGGGAGGCGTACGACATAAACCCCTCCACGACAGTGGGGAGTGCCTGCAGCTCCTCCTGCACCCATTCCAGACAGCGAAGTCCGGGCTCTCGGTCCGGCACTTCGAAGTCACCGGTCCGCGCACCCAGCTCACGATATGTATCCATAAGCTGCGTGCGCGTCCGTTCGGCCTCCGCTCGCGTCGCGGCCTCGGCCCGCTCCACGCGGCTCTCCAGGGCGATGAGCCGCTCCTGCAGCTGCTCGGCGCGCTCCCTAGCAAGATTGCCCTCCGCCCATGCCAGATTGGCCTCCGCCTGCGCAGCCTGCGCCTTGACGAGGGCCTCATTGGTCTCCCTCCTCTCCCCCGCCATATGGCGCCGGAGGTCAGCCTTCTCTCCCTCCAGCGCGGCCACCTTGTCCGCCAGCTTGCGGCACTTGCTGTCGGCGGCCGATTTCTCTCGGACGGCGTCAGCATGTTGTGTCCGAAGTCTCTCGACTTCGGCAGACACAACTGCCGTGAGGGCCCCCGACGCCGTGCGGTTGGCGAAGTCAGCCACCTGCACAACACACATATGACCGCGGCCCCGGCAAAAAAAAACGAAGTCTGGCTCAGCGGACCTGACTTAGCGACTCCGCCACCTCCTTCAGCCGGCGGGACGCAGCGCCCGCCTCATCTCTGACAGCCGCGAGGGCCGCCACCTCACCCCCGGCGCTAAGAGCCCCGCCCTTCGCCTTCGGCGCTGCGGCAGCCGTCATTGTCGTCGCGGCAGGCGCAACTATAGCAAGTTGGCCCTCGTCCGACCCTGCGACGTATCAACGAATAAATAATAATAATAAAAAAGGAGCCAACGACTTACCACCAAGATAGTCCTCCACACTAATATCGGTGGCGAAGTCGGCGACATGCTTGCCTGCCGACAGCAACTTCGCCGCCTTAGCGGCCTCCGGCACTCTGCTGGCCGGCGGCACTGCCTTCGTCGGTTTGGAGCCCCCGGCGCCTGTCGTCGCCTCTGGCGCTTTGCTAGACGCAGGGGCGCCCGACTTCGCCGCCAGCGGCGGCTTGCCTCCACCGGCGGCCGCAGCTTTCGCAGATCCCCGCTGCCTCTTCGGCCTAGCTTCAACGAGCCTGAGAACCGCCTGGCGCTTTTGTGCTGCTCCCTTGCGATCCTTGTCCATCACTGCCGACACAACAGCAGCAATATTCCTCCCGTAAGGAAAAACTCTCCACTCACGAACCATGCGAGATGTAAAAAGGTCCTCGCCAGCCGCGCGGGGGATAGGAACATTCCTAGGCCAGCAACCCCCGGTAACCCTCAGCATCCGAGCCGAAGACTCCCGGAGCTCGGGCGAAGACATCCTTCCCCCCGGGGGCGCGCACGTCCTCATCAACTCTCTAGCAAAACTATCAGAAACCCCAAGTCCTCCCATAACAGTACCTAGTTTTCTCTTTTTAGAGGATGGGGCGACCGCCGGCGCAGGGTCGTCTCCAGTCTCCACCACCGGCTTCTTCCCACGGCGGTCCACATCGTCTTGACCAGGATAGCCGTCATACGGCAATTGATTTAATTCAAAAACCCTGTTCAAACGGTCATTCGACCCGCGGATATCAAAGTTGCACTGGCCCTCTGTCCTCGGCACGTAACGTCCAACGAGCCGCACCGCCCCATCCTCCGCCTCACGCACAAAGGCGGCCGGGTCGCGGCTTTGCAGATCCAGCGCGAAGGCAGGACTTCGCACCACCCTTCCACCGTGAAAAGGCATCTGGCGAGGGCACACTTCGCCCAGCGCCCAGCCATGCGCCAAGGGCCACACCCCGTACGCCACGAACTCTTCAACCAAATCGCGCCCACTGCTCAGGCCGGTGGCGCACCGAAGGGCCCCTTCGTCCACATCCTCCTCTGCCACTTCAAAGGGCGGGTACGCTGAGTAAAAATGAGAACACATTTCGGACACGGGGAGTCCCTCATGGCCTTCGACGGTACCCTCAGCAACGTAAAACCAAAATTCATTCCAGTTGCCCCACTTGTTGCGGGCGCAAGGAACCAACTCGACTACCTGCATCGTGGTCTTGCCGGTCTTCGGCGTGAATGTGCAGGACCCAAACTGAGCAACTTCGTCTCCAATCATCCTCTTCTGCCAGTGCAAACAATAATACTTCGCAAAAACTTCGACCGATGGCTGTCCGCCGTACGAAGTTGTCGCCCAGACATACTTCGACAGAGCCACCACGACATTCGGTGTCAGCTGATGTATCTGAACGTTGAACCTGCGCAGAACTTCGCCAACAAATCGGTGCGCACGCAAGCGGAGGCCGGCGGCGAAGAACGCCTCGAAAACAACCAACTCGCCCTCCGGCTCGGGGACTTCCTCCGTCCCCGGGACACGAGCAACTCCGCCGCCGAAGTAACCCAACCGCTGCATATCTTGCACGCGGACCAACAACATCCGCAACACGCCAAAATCAACAGAATCGCCGGCGCGCAACTCCTCCGCCATCGAACTACTCAGCGTCTCCTCAGACGAGGCGGCGGCCGGCGGCGAGGGATCGGCCGGCGGCGTAGCTGCAGCGGAAGAAGAGGAGGTCGGCATCGCTACGTACCGTCGGCGGCGGCGGGCGGTCTGCTTCACTCGAGCCAGATCTCCGGCGAACAAGAGCACGGCGGGCAGACGAGCAGCAAGACGGCGGGCGACTAGGGTTTTCGCGGAGCGCGGAAAGTGAAGTTCAAAAAGCACCGACCCCCGCCCCCTTTTATAGGCGAGGCGCGGCTCTTCGGGAAACCCGCAATCCAATAGGGCGCGGCGCTTCGGGAAACTCGCAATCCAACAGTACGCCGTCAATCAACGGTCACATCAAAAACCCCCGCGGAACCACTTCGAGTGAGGGCAGCGTCTCCGCCATCTAGCGACGTCTTCGGCACCAGATGACTTTGTCGAACTGGTCCCTCGGAGGGCAAATGTTGGGGCGAAGGCAAAGACGCCACCCTTCGCTCGAAGCCTTCGCTGCAGCCGCTGGTCTGACAGAGACAACACAGGCAGGGACACCCTTCGCTTGATCGGCACCAGACGAAGACCGGCGACGACGTCATCCCACAGTGCGGCCTCGTCCAGCTCAGAGGTGAAAGGGAAATGTGCCTTTGGGCCATTTCTAAGTATTTTGGTGATTAAGTGCCAACACAAGTGCTTAAATGTGAATCTATGCCTATGGATGAACAAAGTGCAAATCACAAGTAAAGGTATGTTTCTAAGCCTTAGTACATTGGTTTTGTGTACTAATATATTTGTCTAAGTGTTAGAAACAGAAAGAAGAAGAGAAGAGAAGACTTGGCTGTGTGCAGCCAAGGGGCTGTTTCGGTCTGGGGCACCGGACAGTGTCCGGTGGTGCACCGGACAGTGTCCGGTGCGCCAAGCCGCCTTGGCCGAAGAGGCCGCTCTCGGGTTTTTCTCCGGCGACTTCGGCTAAAATTCACCGGACTGTCCGGTGTGCACCGGACTGTCCGGTGAGCCAACGGTCGGCCGGGCCAACGGTCGGCCGCGCGATCGGCGCGCGACACGTGGCCGAGCCAACGGTCGGAAAGATGCACCGGACTGTCCGGTGTGCACCGGACATGTCCGGTGCGCCAACGGTGCGCAGATCTGACTAAGACAGCAACGGTCAGATGCGCTGTTTATGGAAACAAATCGGGCACCGGACAGTGTCCGGTGTGCACCGGACTGTCCGGTGCGCCCGACGACAGAAGGCAAGGATAGCCTTCCAGATGTGCTCTCAACGGCTCCTAGCTGCCTTGGGGCTATAAAAGGGACCCCTAGGCGCATGGAGGAGAAAACCAAGCATTCTTTGAGCACTCTTGATCACTCACACATCAATCTCGCGCACTTGTTCGACATTCTAGTGATTTGAGCTCCGTTCTAGTGTGCTAGTCTTTTGAGCTCAAGTCTGGGTCTTGTGTGTGCGTATTCGCTGTGATCTTTGTGTCGTGTGTGAGTTGCTAATCCCTCCCTTGCTCCGTGATTCTCTGTGAACATCTTTTGTAAGGGCGAGAGGCTCCAAGTTGTGGAGATTCCTCGCAAACGGGATTGAGAAAAGAAAAGCAAGAACACCGTGGTATTCAAGTTGATCATTGGATCACTTGAGAGGAGTTGAGTGCAACTCTCGTCCGTTGTGACGCCACAACGTGGAGTAGGCAAGTTTTGTACTTGGCCGAACCACGGGATAACCACCGTGTCATCTCTGTGATTGATTTCTTGTGGTTATTGTGTTTTGACTCCTCTCTAGCCACTTGGCCATAATTGTGCTAACACCTAACAAGTTTTTGTGGCTTAAGTTTTGAAGTTTTACAGGATCACCTATTCACCCCCCCCCCCTCTAGGTGCTCTCAATTGGTATCAGAGCCGTTCTCTTCAAGAAAGGGACTAACCGCCCGAGGAGATGGATCCTAAGGGGAAGGGAATTGTGATCAACGACAAGGAGAAGGAGTCCTTCGTCAACGAGCCAAGGGATGACAAGTCCAATGACTCGGGCTCGGGCCACAAGCGAAAAGATGGGAAGAAGAAGAAGACAAGACGCATCAAGGAGATCGTCTACTACGACAGCGATGAGTCCTCTTCTTCCCAAAAGGACGACGACCACGACAAACAAAAGACGGTTAACTCAAACTTTTCTTTTGATTATTCGCGCATTCCATATAGCTCAAATACTCATTTGCTCCCCATTCCACTTGGCAAGCCTCCTCACTTTGATGGAGAGGACTACGGATTTTGGAGTCACATAATGCGTACTCACCTATTTTCTCTCCATCCAAGCATTTGGGAGATTGTGGAAAGTGGAATGAAATTTGATAGCTCGGATAGCCCTTCATTCATTAATGAGCAAATCCATAAGAATGCACAAGCTACCACTGTTCTTCTAGCTTCATTGTGCAGGGATGAATATAACAAAGTGAGTGGCTTGGACAACGCCAAGCAAATCTGGGATACCCTCAAGATCTCTCATGAGGGAAATGACGCTACCTTGCTCACCAAAATGGAGTTGGTGGAGGGCGAACTTGGAAGATTTGCTATGATAAGGGGGGAGGAGCCAACCCAAACATACAACCGGCTCAAAACCCTTGTCAACAAGATAAGGAGCTATGGAAGCACGCGATGGACGGACCACGACGTCGTCCGCCTAATGCTAAGGTCCTTTACCGTTCTTGATCCTCATTTGGTTAATAATATTCGTGAGAATCCCAGGTACACCAAAATGTCACCCGAAGAAATTCTTGGAAAATTTGTGAGTGGGCGAATGATGATCAAGGAGGCAAGGTACGTGGACGACGCGTTGAATGGTCCAATCCATGAGCCTCAACCCATTGCCCTCAAGGCAACAAGAAGCAAGGAAGCGCTACCCAGCAAGGTGGCGCAAATTGAGGCGGCCGGGCTAAATAATGAGGAGATGGCCCTCATCATTAAGAGATTCAAGACGGTGCTTAAGGGTCGCAATGGACAGCCGAGCAAGACTAAGACCAAGGGGAAGCGTTCATGCTTCAAATGCGGTAAGCTTGGTCATTTTATTGCTAACTGTCCTGATAATGAAAGTGACCAGGAAAAGGGGAACAAAAGGGAGAAGAAGAAGCACTACAAGAAAGCCAAGGGCGAGGCGCATCTAGGCAAGGAGTGGGATTCGGATTGCTCCTCCTCCGACTCCGACAATGAGGGACTCGCCGCCACCGCCTTCAACAAATCGGCCCTCTTCCCCAACGAGCGTCACACGTGTCTCATGGCTAAGGAGAAGAAGGTAAGTACTCGAAACTCTACTTATGCTTCTTCTAGTGATAATGATTCTAGTGACGATGATGAAATAGACTATTCTAGTGTATTTAAAGGTCTAGATAGAATTACAATTGGCAAAATTAATGAATTAATTGATGCATTGAATGAGAAGGATAAACTCTTAGAGAAACAAGAGGATTTATTGTATGAAGAGCATGATAAATTTTTAGAAGCTCAAAAATCTCATGCTCTAGAAGTTAAAAGAAATGAGATGCTTACTTGTGAATTATCCTCATGCCATGAAACAATTTCTAAATTAAATAGCATTAACGATGAGTTGAATGTTAAGATAGAAATAGCTAGTAAATCAACAACTTGTGTAGAAAATGTTGCTATTTGCAATAGATGTAAAGAATTTGATATTGATGCTTGTAGTGAACACATAGCCTCTATTGCAAAGCTAAATAATGAAGTGGCTAGTCTTAATGTCCAACTTAAGACTAGCAAAAGTGAATTTGATAAGTTAAAATTTGCAAGGGATGCCTACACAATAGGAAGACATCCCTCAATTAAGGATGGACTTGGCTTCAAGAGGGAAGCCAAGAACTTAACAAGCCATAAGGATCCCATTCCCGCCAAGGAGAAAGGGAAGGCCCCTATGGCTACTAGTGCTAAAAGGAACCATGCATTTCTATATCATGATAGAAGACAAACTAGAAATGTAAGTCATGATGCTTTTGATTCATATGTTTATGATTCTCATGCCATGTTTGCTCCTAGTTCCTCTTATGTGTATGATAGAAATGTTACTAGGAGAAATGTTGTTCCTAAAAGAAATGCTATTCATCATGTGCCTAGAAGGAATGTTATTCATGCTCCTAGGAAAATAGCAAATGAACCTTCTACAATTTATTGTGCTTTGAATGCTTCATTTGCAATTTGTAGAAAGGATAGAAAAGTAATTGCTAGGAAGTTAGGGGCAAAATGCAAAGGTGATAAAACTTGCATTTGGGTCCCTAAGGATATATGTGCTAACCTTGTAGGACCCAACATGAGTTGGGTACCTAAGACCCAAGCCTAAATTTGCCTTGCAGGTTTATGCATCCGGGGGTTCAAGCTGGATTATCGACAGCGGATGCACAAACCATATGACGGGGGAGAAGAAGATGTTCACCTCCTACGTCAAGAATAAAGATTCCCAAGATTCAATTGTATTCGGTGATGGGAATCAAGGCAAGGTAAAAGGTTTAGGTAAAATTGCAATTTCTAATGAGCACTCCATATCTAATGTGTTTTTAGTAGAGTCTCTTGGATATAATCTGCTATCTGTTAGTCAATTATGCAATATGGGGTATAACTGTCTATTTACAAATGTAGATGTGTCTGTCTTTAGAAGAAGTGATGGTTCACTAGCTTTTAAGGGTGTATTAGACGGCAAACTTTATTTAGTTGATTTTGCAAAAGAAGAAGCCGGTCTAGATGCATGCTTAATAGCTAAGACTAGCATGGGCTGGCTGTGGCATCGCCGCTTAGCACATGTGGGGATGAAGAACCTTCACAAGCTTCTAAAGGGAGAACACGTGATAGGGTTGACTAACGTGCATTTCGAAAAAGATAGACCTTGTGCAGCTTGTCAAGCAGGTAAACAAGTGGGAGGAGCACATCACAGCAAGAACGTGATGACCACTTCAAGACCCCTGGAGCTGCTGCATATGGACCTCTTCGGATCTGTCGCCTATCTGAGAATAGGAGGAAGTAAGTATGGTTTAGTTATTGTTGATGACTTTTCCCGCTTCACTTGGGTGTTCTTTTTGCAGGAAAAGTCCGAAACCCAAGGGACTCTCAAACGCTTCCTCAGGAGAGCTCAAAATGAGTTTGAGCTCAAAGTGAAAAAGATAAGGAGCGACAACGGGTCCGAGTTCAAGAACCTTCAAGTGGAGGAGTTCCTTGAAGAAGAAGGGATCAAGCACGAGTTCTCCGCTCCCTACACACCACAGCAAAATGGTGTGGTAGAGAGAAAGAACAGGACGCTCATCGATATGGCGAGGACGATGCTAGGAGAGTTCAAGACCCCCGAGTGCTTTTGGACGGAGGCCGTTAACACTGCTTGCCACGCCATCAACAGGGTCTACCTTCATCGCCTCCTCAAGAAGACTTCGTATGAGCTTCTAACCGGTAACAAACCCAACGTATCTTACTTTCGTGTATTTGGGAGCAAGTGCTACATTCTAGTGAAGAAAGGTAGAAATTCTAAGTTTGCTCCCAAAGCTGTAGAAGGGTTTTTATTAGGTTATGACTCAAATACAAAGGCGTATAGAGTCTTCAACAAATCATCGGGTTTGGTTGAAGTCTCTAGCGACGTTGTATTTGATGAGACTAATGGCTCTCCAAGAGAGCAAGTTGTTGATTGTGATGATGTAGATGAAGAAGATGTTCCGACGGCCGCTATACGAACCATGGCGATTGGAGAAGTGCGGCCACAGGAACAAGACGAACGAGATCAACCTTCTTCCTCAACTATGGTGCATTCCCCAACCGAAGGTGACGTACAGGTACCTCAAGTGGAGGCTATTGATCAAGGGGGAGCACAAGATGATCAAGTGATGGAGGAAGAAGCGCAACTGGCACCTCCAACCCAAGTTCGAGCGATGATTCAAAGGGATCATCCCGTCGATCAAATTCTTGGTGACATTAGCAAGGGAGTAACTACTCGATCTCAATTAGTTAATTTTTGTGAGCATTACTCCTTTGTCTCTTCTATTGAGCCTTTCAGGGTAGAGGAGGCCTTGCTAGATCCGGACTGGGTGTTGGCCATGCAGGAGGAGCTCAACAACTTCAAGCGCAATGAAGTTTGGACACTGGTGCCTCGTCCGAAGCAAAATGTTGTGGGAACCAAGTGGGTGTTCCGCAACAAACAGGACGAGCACGGGGTGGTGACGAGAAACAAGGCTCGACTTGTGGCAAAAGGTTATGCCCAAGTCGCAGGTTTGGATTTTGAGGAGACTTTTGCTCCTGTGGCTAGGCTAGAGTCAATTCGAATCTTGCTAGCATATGCCGCTCACCATTCTTTCAGGTTGTACCAAATGGATGTGAAGAGCGCTTTCCTCAACGGGCCAATCAAGGAGGAGGTGTACGTGGAGCAACCCCCTGGCTTCAAGGATGAACGGTACCCCGACCACGTGTGTAAGCTCTCTAAGGCGCTCTATGGACTTAAGCAAGCCCCAAGAGCATGGTATGAATGCCTTAGAGATTTCTTAATTGCTAATGCTTTCAAGGTTGGGAAAGCCGATCCAACTCTTTTCACTAAGACATGTGATGGTGATTTGTTCGTGTGCCAAATTTATGTCGATGACATAATATTTGGTTCTACTAACCAAAAGTCTTGTGAAGAGTTTAGCAGGGTGATGACACAGAAATTCGAGATGTCGATGATGGGCGAGTTGAACTACTTCCTTGGGTTCCAAGTGAAGCAACTCAAGGACGGCACCTTCATCTCCCAAACGAAGTACACGCAAGATCTGCTAAAGCGGTTTGGGATGAAGGACTCCAAGCCCGCAAAGACGCCGATGGGGACCGACGGACACACCGACCTCAACAAAGGAGGTAAGTCCGTTGATCAAAAAGCATACCGGTCAATGATAGGTTCTTTGCTTTACTTATGTGCTAGTAGACCGGATATCATGCTTAGCGTATGCATGTGTGCTAGATTTCAATCCGATCCTAAGGAGTGTCACTTAGTGGCGGTAAAGCGAATTCTTAGATATTTAGTTGCTACGCCTTGCTTCGGGCTCTGGTATCCAAAGGGGTCTACCTTTGACTTAGTTGGATACTCAGATTCCGACTATGCTGGATGTAAGGTCGATAGGAAGAGTACATCAGGGACGTGCCAGTTCTTAGGAAGGTCCCTGGTGTCATGGAATTCTAAGAAACAAACTTCCGTTGCCCTATCCACCGCTGAGGCCGAGTATGTTGCCGCAGGACAGTGTTGCGCGCAACTACTTTGGATGAGGCAAACCCTCCGGGACTTTGGCTACAATCTGAGCAAAGTCCCACTCCTATGTGACAATGAGAGTGCTATCCGCATGGCGGAGAATCCTGTTGAGCACAGCCGCACAAAGCACATAGACATCCGGCATCACTTTTTGAGAGACCACCAGCAAAAGGGAGATATCGAAGTGTTTCATGTTAGCACCGAAAACCAGCTAGCCGATATCTTTACCAAGCCTCTAGATGAGAAGACCTTTTGCAGGCTGCGTAGTGAGCTAAATGTCTTAGATTCGCGGAACTTGGATTGAATTGTAGCATACATGTGTTTATGCCTTTGATCAGGTTCATTCTGCATTTTGTTGCTTATTGTGGTGATCAAGTTGTACAAACACTCCCTGGACCTCACAAGTCCGTTGCAAAGTGATGCACATGTTTAGGGGGAGATGTGTTACAACTTGACCCTTTGAGACTAACCTTTTGCTTGAGTTTGCTTGATTTAGTCTCGAAGGAGAATTGAAAGGGAAAAGGTGGACTTGGACCATGAAAGACTTCCACTGCACTCCGATGAGAGGGTAACTTATTCCAAGTTCATCTCATGACATCTTATTGCCATTTGCTCTTAATTGAAGATTTTGGTGAGGCAATGGGGTTAAAGGGCCAAGATTGATCCCGTTTTGGTGCTTGATGCCAAAGGGGGAGAAAAATAAAGGCCAAAGTGATAAATGGATCAGCTACCACTTGAGAGATTTTGAAAATAGTAGATTAGAGTTTTTGTTGTGTCAAAAGCATTTATTGTCTCTATTGTCAAAAGTTGGCTTCTTGTGGGGAGAAGTGTTGATTATGGGATTTAGGGGGAGTTTTGTGAAAAGTTTGATAAATCTCTTTTGGAATGACTCTCTTTATGCTTCATCATGTGTGTTTGACTTAGAGATAGAGATTTGAGTTTGATTTGCAAAAACAAACCAAGTGGTGGCAAAGGATGATCCATATATGCCAAAATTGAATCAAAACCAATTTGAGTTTTTATTTGAAGTGATTTTGCACTTGTTCTAGTTGCTTTATGTTGTGTTGGCATAAATCACCAAAAAGGGGGAGATTGAAAGGGAAATGTGCCTTTGGGCCATTTCTAAGTATTTTGGTGATTAAGTGCCAACACAAGTGCTTAAATGTGAATCTATGCCTATGGATGAACAAAGTGCAAATCACAAGTAAAGGTATGTTTCTAAGCCTTAGTACATTGGTTTTGTGTACTAATATATTTGTCTAAGTGTTAGAAACAGAAAGAAGAAGAGAAGAGAAGACTTGGCTGTGTGCAGCCAAGGGGCTGTTTCGGTCTGGGGCACCGGACAGTGTCCGGTGCGCCAAGCCGCCTTGGCCGAAGAGGCCGCTCTCGGGTTTTTCTCCGGCGACTTCGGCTAAAATTCACCGGACTGTCCGGTGTGCACCGGGCCAACGGTCGGCCGCGCGATCGGCGCGCGACACGTGGCCGAGCCAACGGTCGGAAAGATGCACCGGACTGTCCGGTGTGCACCGGACATGTCCGGTGCGCCAACGGTGCGCAGATCTGACTAAGACAGCAACGGTCAGATGCGCTGTTTATGGAAACAAATCGGGCACCGGACTGTCCGGTGCGCCCGACGACAGAAGGCAAGGATAGCCTTCCAGATGTGCTCTCAACGGCTCCTAGCTGCCTTGGGGCTATAAAAGGGACCCCTAGGCGCATGGAGGAGAAAACCAAGCATTCTTTGAGCACTCTTGATCACTCACACATCAATCTCGCGCACTTGTTCGACATTCTAGTGATTTGAGCTCCGTTCTAGTGTGCTAGTCTTTTGAGCTCAAGTCTGGGTCTTGTGTGTGCGTATTCGCTGTGATCTTTGTGTCGTGTGTGAGTTGCTAATCCCTCCCTTGCTCCGTGATTCTCTGTGAACATCTTTTGTAAGGGCGAGAGGCTCCAAGTTGTGGAGATTCCTCGCAAACGGGATTGAGAAAAGAAAAGCAAGAACACCGTGGTATTCAAGTTGATCATTGGATCACTTGAGAGGAGTTGAGTGCAACTCTCGTCCGTTGTGACGCCACAACGTGGAGTAGGCAAGTTTTGTACTTGGCCGAACCACGGGATAACCACCGTGTCATCTCTGTGATTGATTTCTTGTGGTTATTGTGTTTTGACTCCTCTCTAGCCACTTGGCCATAATTGTGCTAACACCTAACAAGTTTTTGTGGCTTAAGTTTTGAAGTTTTACAGGATCACCTATTCACCCCCCCCCCCTCTAGGTGCTCTCAAGAGGCCCACGTGCGATCCGGCCCATCGTAACGGGCCCTGCGTGGCCGCCGCGCGTTACAGGCCTAATTTGTAAAGGCATCCCTGTAATTACAGTCTGTAACCCCGCTTTATGGGAATATTCTGGGGATAACCTAGGTAGTTGAGGGCACATGCGTCCTTAGCACAAGGCGCTGGGCGCTCAGGTACCTATAAATACCCCCACACAGTGCCCGTGGGAGGCGAGAAAAACAGAGCTATTGCCTTCTAGCACGTAACCCTGTTGTCATCACTGTTCACCCTCGTTGGCCTCCTTGCAACTGAGAGCAGGGTACCAACACAAGGATTCCCAAGATTCAATAATATTCGGTGATGGGAACCAAGGCAAGGTAAAAGGGTTAGGTAAAATTGCTATTTCATCTGAGCACTCTATTTCTAATGTGTTTTTAGTTGAGTCACTTGGATATAATTTGTTATCTGTTAGTCAATTGTGCAAAATGGGATATAATTGTCTATTTACAAATGTAGATGTGTCTGTCTTTAGAAGATGTGATGGTTCACTAGCTTTTAAGGGTGTACTAGACGGCAAACTTTATCTGGTTGATTTTGCAAAAGAAGAGGCCGGTCTAGATGCATGCTTAATTGCTAAGACTTGCATGGGCTGGTTGTGGCATCGCCGCTTAGCACATGTGGGGATGAAGAACCTCCACAAGCTTCTAAAGGGAGAACACGTGATAGGTCTAACTAATGTACATTTCGAAAAAGATAGACCTTGTGCAGCTTGTCAAGCAGGGAAATAGGTGGGAGGCTCTCATCACACCAAAAATGTGATGACAACATCAAGACCCTTGGAGATGCTTCATATGGACCTCTTCGGACCCGTCGCCTATCTGAGCATAGGAGGAAGTAAGTATGGTCTAGTTATTGTTGATGACTTTTCCCGCTTCACTTGGGTGTTCTTTTTGCAGGATAAGTCTGAAACCCAAGGGACCCTCAAGCGCTTCCTAAGGAGAGCTCAAAATGAGTTTGAGCTCAAGGTGAAGAAAATAAGGAGCGACAATGGGTCCGAATTCAAGAATCTTCAAGTGGAGGAGTTCCTTGAGGAGGAAGGGATCAAGCACGAGTTCTCCGCTCCCTACACACCTCAGCAAAATGGTGTGGTAGAGAGGAAGAACAGGACGCTCATTGATATGGCGAGGACTATGCTTGGAGAGTTCAAGACCCCCGAGTGTTTTTGGTCGGAAGCCGTAAACACGGCTTGCCACGCCATCAACAGGGTCTACCTTCACCGCCTCCTCAAGAAGACTTCATACGAGCTGCTAACTGGTAACAAACCCAATGTATCGTACTTTCGTGTATTTGGGAGTAAATGCTACATTCTAGTGAAGAAGGGTAGGAATTCCAAATTTGCTCCCAAAGCTGTAGAAGGGTTTTTATTAGGTTATGACTCAAATACAAAGGCGTGTAGGGTCTTCAACAAATCATCGGGTTTGGTTGAAGTCTCTAGCGACGTTGTATTTGATGAGACTAATGGCTCTCCAAGAGAGCAAGTTGTTGATCTTGATGATGTAGATGAAGAAGATGTTCCAACGGCCGCGATACGCACCATGGCGATTGGAGATGTGCGGCCTCAGGAACAATTGGAGCAAGATCAACCATCTTCCTCAACTATGGTGCATCCCCCATCCCAAGATGACGGACAGGTACCTCAAGTGGAGGCGCATGATCAAGAGGGAGCACAGGATGTTCAAGTTGAAGAGAAAGAAGCACCTCAGGCACCTCCAACCCAAGTTCGAGCAACGATCCAAAGGGATCATCCCGTCGACCAAATATTGGGTGATATTAGCAAGGGAGTAACTACTCGTTCAAGATTAGTTAATTTCTGTGAGCATTACTCCTTTGTCTCTTCTATTGAGCCTTTCAGGGTAGAAGAGGCCTTGCTAGATCCGGACTGGGTGTTGGCCATGCAGGAGGAACTCAACAATTTCAAGCGCAATGAAGTTTGGACATTGGTGCCTCGTCCCAAGCAAAATGTTGTGGGAACCAAATGGGTGTTTCGCAACAAACAGGACGAGCACGGGGTGGTGACGAGGAACAAGGCTCGACTTGTGGCAAAAGGTTATGCCCAAGTCGCAGGTTCAGACTTTGAGGAGACCTTTGCTCCTGTGGCTAGGCTAGAATCAATTCGTATCTTGCTAGCATATGCCGCTCACCATTCTTTCAGGTTGTACCAAATGGATGTGAAGAGCGCTTTCCTCAACGGGCCGATCAAGGAGGAGGTGTACGTGGAGCAACCCCCTGGCTTCGAGGATGAACGGTACCCCGACCACGTGTGTAAGCTCTCTAAGGCGCTCTATGGACTTAAGCAAGCCCCAAGAGCATGGTATGAATGCCTTAGAGACTTTTTAATTGCTAATGCTTTCAAGGTTGGGAAAGCCGATCCAACTCTTTTTACCAAGACTTGCGATGGTGATCTTTTTGTGTGCCAAATTTATGTCGATGACATAATATTTGGTTCTACTAATCAAAAGTCTTGTGAAGAGTTTAGCAGGGTTATGACGCAGAAATTCGAGATGTCGATGATGGGCGAGTTGAACTACTTCCTTGGATTCCAAGTGAAGCAACTCAAGGACGGCACTTTCATCTCCCAAACGAAGTACACACAAGACTTGCTAAAGCGGTTTGGGATGAAGGACACCAAGCCCGCAAAGACGCCGATGGGAACTGACGGACACACCGACCTCAACAAAGGAGGTAAGTCCGTTGATCAAAAAGCATACCGGTCCATGATAGGTTCTTTGCTTTATTTATGTGCTAGTAGACCAGATATTATGCTTAGCGTATGCATGTGTGCTAGATTTCAATCCGATCCTAAGGAGTGTCACTTAGTGGCTGTGAAGCGAATTCTTCGATATTTAGTCGCTACGCCTTGCTTCAGGATCTGGTATCCAAAGGGGTCTAACTTTGACTTGATTGGGTACTCAGATTCCGACTATGCTGGATGTAAGGTCGATAGGAAGAGTACATCGGGGACGTGCCAATTCTTAGGAAGGTCCCTGGTGTCATGGAATTCTAAGAAATAAACTTCCGTTGCCCTATCCACCGCTGAGGCCGAGTATGTTGCCGCAGGACAGTGTTGCGCGCAACTACTTTGGATGAGGCAAACCCTCCGGGACTTTGGCTACAATCTGAGCAAAGTCCTACTCCTATGTGATAATGAGAGTGCTATCCGAATAGCGGAAAATCCTGTTGAGCACAGCCGCACAAAGCACATTGACATCCGGCATCACTTTTTGAGAGACCACCAGCAAAAGGGAGATATCGAAGTGTTTCATGTTAGCACCGAGAACCAGCTAGCTGATATCTTTATCAAGCCTCTAGATGAGAAGACCTTTTGCAGGCTGCGTAGTGAGCTAAATGTCTTAGATTCGCGGAACTTGGATTGAATTGTAGCATACATGTGTTTATGCCTTTGATCATGTTCATTCTGCATTTAGTTGCTTATTGTGGTGCTCAAGTTGTACAAACACTCCCTGGACCTCACAAGTCCTTTTTGCAAGTGATGCACATATTTAGGAGGAGCTGTGCTACAACTTGACCCTTTGAGACTAACCATGTACTTGAGTTTGGTTGTTTTAGTCTCAAAGGAGGATTGAAAGGGAAAAGGTGGACTTGGACCATGCAAGACTTCCACTGCACTCCGATGAAAAGAGTAACTTTTCCAAGTTCATCTTTATACTCTTATTGCCTTTATACTCTTATTTGAAGATTTTGGTGAGGCAATGGGGTTAAGGGGCCAAGATTGATCCCGTTTTGGTGCTTGATGCCAAAGGGGGAGAAAATAAAGGCCAAAGCGATAAATGGATCAGCTACCACTTGAGAGATTTTTGAGAGATTTTTGAAAACAGTAGAATAGAGCTTTTGGTTTGTCAAAACTCTTTTATTGTCTCTCTGGTCAAATGTTGGTTTCTTGTGGGGAGAAGTATTGATTATGGGAAAAGGGGAGTTTTTGAAATCTTGAATCAATTTCTCTTGGAATGACTCTCTTTATGTCTTAACATGTGTGTTTGACTTAGAGATAGAAATTTGAGTTTGATTTGCAAAAACAAACCAAGTGGTGGCAAAGAGTGATCCATATATGTCAAATTTGAATCAAAACAATTTGAGTTCTTATTTGAATTGATTTTGTATTTGTTTTACTTGCTTTATATTGTGTTGGCATAAATCACCAAAAAGGGGGAGATTGAAAGGGAAATGTGCCCTTGGGCCATTTCTAAGTATTTTGGTGGTTTAGTGCCCAACACAAGTGCCTAAGTGTAAAAAGGTGGACAAAGTACAAATCAAGGATAAAGGTATGTTTCTCAGACTTAGTACATTGTTTTATGGACTAATGTATTGTGTCTAAGTGCTGGAAACAGGAAAAATCCAATTGGGAATGTCTTGGCTCGAGCAGCCAAGACTCTGCTGAGTCTGGGAGCACCGGACTGTCCGGTGATGCACCGGAGAGTGTCCGGTGGTGCACCGGACAGAGTCCGGTGCGCCAGGCTGGCTCGAGCGAAGTGGCTGCTCTCGGGAATTCACCGGCGACGTACGGCTATAATTCACCGGACTGTCCGGTGAGCCAACGGTCGGCCGGGCCAACGGTCGGCCGCGCAATTCGCGCGGGACACGTGGCCGAGCCAACGGCTAGAAGGGGGCACCAGACTGTCCGGTGCGCCAACGGCTCTCAGGCTGCCAACGGTCGACTGCACCATTTTTGGAAAGAAATCGGGCACCGGACAGTGTCCGGTGTGCACCGGACTGTCCGGTGCGCCAGTCGACAGAAGGCAAGATCAGCCTTCCTAGATTGCTCTCAACGGCTCCAAGCTGCCTTGGGGCTATAAAAGGGACCCCTAGGCGCATGGAGGAGGACACCAAGCATTCCTACAACATTTCTAAGCACCAAGACCTCGATTTCGCGCATTTGTTTCATTGTGATAGCATATAGAGCTCTAGTGGAGTTGTGAACTCATTGAGTTGTGTTGCGAGCTCTTGTTGCGACTTGTGTGCGTGTTGACACTCTGATTCTTGTGTCTTGTGTGCGTTGCTAATCCTCCCTTGCTCTGTGTTTCTTTGTGAATTTCAATTGTAAGGGCGAGAGGCTCCAAGTTGTGGAGATTCCTCGCAAACGGGATTGAGAAAAGCAAGCAAAACACCGTGGTATTCAAGTGGATCTTTGGACCGCTTGAGAGGGGTTGATTGCAACCCTCGTCCGTTGGGACGCCACAACGTGGAGTAGGCAAGCGTTGGTCTTGGCCGAACCACGGGATAACCACCGTGCCATCTCTGTGATTGATTTCTTGTGGTTATTGTGTTTTGTTGAGACTCCTCTCTAGCCACTTGGCATTTACTGTGCTAACACTTAACCAAGTTGTTGTGGCTTAAGTTTTCAAGTTTTACAGGATCACCTATTCACCCCCCCTCTAGGTGCTCTCACGTTGGCCCGCCCGAACGGTACCAGACCCCTAGAACTTGGGCACGCCTCATCTCCGGTGACTTCCCTGCCGCGTGCGTGAGCGCTGCCGCCCAAAATTGACTGGAGCCGTTAACCACCCCCAGGGACCCGATCTCAACCACCCGTCTTGATCTAATGGCCTAGATTCTTGAATACCAATTTGTGTCGGTTCATTAAACTAGGACCCTCGATTCCCAATCCAACGACTCAGAGCTTGCGCCTCCGCACGCCTCTGTCCCTAGGTCCCACCCGTCAGTCTCCCGTGCCTCGCACGCGCCCACCCTGCCAATCTAATCTCGGTCGTGGATCCGAGATCCAACGGCCGAGGGAGCCCGATACCCCTTTGCTCGCGTTTTTCACTAAAGAGCCCTCGCAGTTAGGCCCTCGGGTCTTTATTTAATCAGGAAAATATATTTAAAATAGATTTTTAAATCATAAAACTTCTTAAATTCATAACTTTGTCATATGATCTCCAAATTAGGCGCTACAAATGCAAAATGTTCATCATGTTTTTGTCTACCTGTTAAAATAATGTGCATCCACTGTTTTCATGTCTCAATTAATAGATGATCCCAGTTTAAAATTGTAGTTAATGGAGCTTTAATAAAATATATCAAGGGTAGGCAATTTTAACAGATACCCTAACTTTTGGGCTCAACATTACCTAGTGATCTACACCATTCCTCCACTAACCTTATTTGGATAATTCCATGAAGATGTAAATTTGATTAGTAGTTAATGAACCACTTTGTGTAGTGATCTACCCTAGGCTTAGGGAACACCTCTTTGTATGTGCCTTTCTTTTGAACCTATGATTACTCTGTTGCAAATGTTTGGTGTATTGTTCTTTTGCTATTCCCCAAGTGTATTGAATGAATGATTGCTTTCCGTAGATAACGAGCAGTCCGTGATTCCTAAGGGAGTTACAAGAGAAGTCCCTAAGCAGCAACTTGGTGAAGACAAGTGTCATCTGACCCATTATGTCCTACTTCATAATTTACTCTCCCACATACCATGATCAACCTAAGGATTTGACTAGTTCTCTGTTATCCTGTCCTTGAATTACCTTTTTGGGTTGAGCTATTATGCCTTTAATCAATGAACATGATGAGAATACTTTATGATACGACGATGTTATTCTGGATATGATGATGAACTTGTGACACTAAAGGAGGCTCGGGTTGTTTCCTGAGTACTTCTCTGTAAGGACATGTTCGTTGGATGACCACTTGGGAAAACAGTACAACCATGAGGGTGGTATGGAACACCCTTAGCTGACTAATTAGAGGAACTTGAGGTATAGTCTTCTTTGTTGTCGTACCGTCAATGGGGTACAAGCATAGTACTTGCTCTACCGAGGCTGGGTGCCGAGGTTTTTTCGTTTTGCTTTTGTTAGTCACCCCTCCTGCGGGGAGAGGTACTATGTTTATCAAACTAGAGAAACCTAATGGGTGGCTATGACCTCTCGGGAATTTTTGTAAAAGCTATGCAGTGAAACCTTGCTGACTCACCTTGGTAGTGTTTAAGGGTCTGTACAACCCGAGACAAAAAGGGATCACGACTCGTGGGTATAGTGTGCGACGTCTGCAGAGGGTTAGAAACTGGTATATCAGTCATGCTCACGGTTAAGAGCAGCCTTGGGAGCTCCTCTAATTAGAGATACAATGGTTAGAATTATGATGATGGCTTTAATTATTATGGACATGATTACAAATTCTAATGTTTCTTATGTGAGGAGATATCTCATGGGTTAATGACTTGGGATTTATGATAAAACCTGGCTTATATTAATGATAAACTTGGTGAAGTAAAAGCAACATTCTTATAGCCTAACTCCATATAAAGCTAGTTCACCTCAGCCAAATGGGACATTTGCTGAGTACGTTGATGTGTGCTCACCCTTGCTTTCACACAAACACCAGGTTGTCCACATTGCATCCTTTGCTTAGGAGAAGAAGAAGGTAACGAGGTGGGTTTGTATGAGTTTCAAGACTACAATGAGTTCTAGAACTAGATTAGCGTAATCCCCCAGTCAGTTTTCTATGAAAGGCCTTTATTTCAGCTACATTCCATGTTAGCACTTTGATCTATGAGAAGTCGGGGACTATGTGGATGCCTTTGACATCAGTTTGTAATAAGTTTAAATACTCTTTATGCTATTATGTTATTCGAGCATTGTGTGATGATGAATCATTTATGTAATCGTTGTGTATATGAGTTATGTTCCTGGCACGTACATGGTTCACATTCGGTTTGCCTTCTGAAATCGGGTGTAACACTAACTATTGTGTCCATCCCCATGACCCGCATGACATGGAGTGCGCCCTGCACGACTCACTCACATCGAGCTATTCTCAGGCACGAGTAACAAAGCAGACAATTCCCTTCTACATACCATGCACTCGACTCCACAACTCATGCGTGGTGCCTAATTAAAACCAAACTAATTGGGAACAAGATTATTCACTAATATAATAATGAGGATACAATAGTGAAAGTACCTTTGGAGGTACTTGAGTACGTTGATGTTGCCAAGAGGGGATGAAAGGGCAATTAAAACTTTTCAACCCAAATGAATTCAACTTGCTTGTCTTGATCGACTGCAGTGGAACCATGTCCTTGTCCACTAAGGACCTACACTTCACAAACTCAAATAGCAAATATGTAATAAGAAGTGTAACTAATGTACATATGAAAGAGGACAACACGATTTTATCTGTGGTTTAGTGAAGCCTCAAATTCTTGCCTACTCCACGTTGGAGTTAGCCAACCGACTTAGAGTCTATTTCAACTCCTTCCTCCCTTTTTTAAGTTTATCATCACTGGTGATAAACCGATACTTCCATTATCAATTGGTTGCTTTACAAAAAACCCGAGGCTCTCCACAACTTGGTAGCTCTCCGACGAATGCCTAAAGCGATTAGTCGTAGCCCGCACACTTTGCTCAAGGTCGCTTAGCTCTTCTAAGCACTTGCTCTATCTCTCTCTAGCTTTTAAAACCAACATGCAAGCCCTTTTGCTCACTCCTTTTCTCTCTATTGGCTCTCTAACAAATAATCTAGCACTAAGCACTATCTCTCACCAAGAGAGGGGTTAGAGGCACTATCAAATAGCTAGGAGTGTGTAACTACAATGTTGTGCACTTGCTTGGTGAGTTTGGAAGCATGGATGGGTGGTATATATAGCCCACAAGCAAAACTAACAGTTGCCTAGATTCTATGAATTCTAGGTGCACTAGACTGTGCATTGTTTATGGTCTGGTGCACCATCGGACCTCTGATTGTGCTGCCATGTCAGTAGCCATTCTGAAAAGGTTGTCCTCTATCAGACTCATCGAATCGGTTTGTTGCACCACCGGTCACGCCATGTTAGCGCCACATCACTTGAACATTGTTGAAACTTCCCGACCATTGAAGGTCCAGTGCAACCAGACTTCCTTTGACAAGGTCTAGTGCGCTAACTACTGAAATCCTAAAATTCCTTCTCTGCGTAAGTGATCCGGTGCACCAACTGTTCGAGCTCTAAAAACAACCTCTCTGGGAACTCGATATGGTGCACCATAGGAATGGTCTGGTGCACCAAATCCTAGAAACCTAGAGAACATCTTCTCTGAGTACATGGTCTGGTGCACCACTGGACTAGTTAGGTGTGCCATAGTACAACAAACTTAGTTTAAACTTGGGCTTATTTTCTTTGTCTCCACTTGGCTCTTCTCTTGGGCACTTCCATGACTTAGACAAATGTTCCTTGAGTGTATCCACACATTCTAAGTCATCTAATTAGCTTCAACTCATCACCCGACTTTCTTTTCTCCTCATCATCCTTCTTGCTCTAGTTGGCACTTGGAACCTCAATCTTCAAATCTAATCAATTCTGCTATTCCATTGTGTTCCAATATGATGCAATAGTCTTCAAGAACATATCTGAACACTAGAATGACCCAAATTCCAATTCCTTATTAATTTCTCACATTTGGCTTCTTTTATCAAAGTCTGCACAACAAGTGAGCCCTTTCTAGGTTATTCTTTAATACCTTAATTCTTGAACTTGTGACCATGCTTCTCCTCTTCTCTGGAGCTGACAAATCTTGAGTCTTATGACTTCAACCATCTCAATTCGTACGAGTTAATTCGATGGCTTCAAATCATGTCTTATAATATTGTGATCTCCAACACAACATGACTGTTCACAATTTGATTAGTCTATCAGCATTCTGCAAGTACTCTCTTCTTCACCCTAGCCATGAGACCTCGATCCACAAGCCATCTACTTGACCTTCACCTTAGCTTAGTCCCTTGAAGGCTTTACCTTAGCTATCTTCACCCTATCAGATTGTCTCCAAGTCATATCACATTGAAAACCTACTTAATCAATGTCCATCCTTCTTCTCATCTTTTTCCAACAAGGATCACCTAGACATTGTATGACTTCTCTTGAGCTTGATTAGTCCCTTGACTAAATGCAAGTACTTAATTCTTCACCTTAGCCTTAGTACCTTAGTCCTCTAACCTTCTACTTTGCTTAGTCCCTCGAAGCCCATTTTCTTGATATCTTCACCCTATCAAGTATCAAGCTTTCCTTAGTAACACCACTGAGTGTACATTGAACATTGTTTCTGCTGAATATGGTCAATGTCCTCTCTTTCTTCTCATTGCTTGTGATATTCCACATCCACATATCCATCTCATCTCTTGTGGAATATCCCCAATATTGCCTTGTGTTGAACCTTTGATTGCTTCTTACTATTATAGTGAAGTATACTCTTTATACTTAGCTTTCCTGTTCAACATTTAACAAACTAGTTAATCCTTTAATATTCTTGTCATTCAATCCATCAAAGCCCACAAAGGGGTAGATGCACTTTCAATCTCCCCCTTTTTGGTGGTTGGTGAAAACACTATTAAGCTTACATAAAACATGACAATCATTGTTTTGAACTCTATGATATAGATTGTCCACCTAAATATATGCATAGAGAGAAACACAAACTTTGGTCTCAAATGTCTTATGCACATATTTAGATCACAGCGTGCAATCTTTCTATATCATAGCATCCATGGGGTGCAAAGTGTCATAAAGATACTCATGATGCTCATGAAATATTATGTACTCAAATTAGCATTGATTCCCACAATTCCACAATATTATTCTCCCTATTTTGAGAATAAGCTTTAATGCATATTTCTCTCTCCCTTTGTCATTAATATTAAAAAAAGGTACGGAGGGAAGGAATCATAATTTAAGCATGGTTTTCTCATACTAGGATGAAGGGGTCCTTAGATGCACAATGTTAATGTAATGACAAGTCTTTGTGCGTTACCTTTTCTACGGAGTTCCAAATTTATTGAAATGCATAGTTTTCTCTCCACTTTGAAATTCACTAGCAAGGTCATTTTAATATCTTGGACCACATTTGAAACCACTTTGCATTTTGATTTTGCAAATCAAACTTCTATTGCAAAGTTTTGAATTTTACTTCCTTTTGTTCAAGAATCTTTTGTTTCAACAATTTGAAATTCAACGATTCGGTTTTGTCGAAGATGGTTTTCAAGATACCAATTGAAAGATTTTTAAAACAAACTTAGTGGTTGTGGTCCTTTTGTTTTGGTTAAATATTTCTCCGCATATGTCATTGAATACCATAAATGCAGAACAATTAAGTGGCCCTTGAATGGATTGACAACTAGTGATCAATCTAGAGTTATAAAACCTACTAATAGAATAGTATACCAACTGAAAAAAATAAGCAGGTCACCAATTGCAAAAACTTTATACTAAATTCTCCTATGTTTTAGTGCATACAAGATAAGGCAAATTGATAACAAATGGAAACACTTTTGTAAAATGGATTCCAGTCCAATTGGTATAAGTCATGTGAAAGAAACAACATATGCACTAATTTATCAGTTAAACTTCAAACTAGAGAATTCATGAATATTACTACTCTAGAGATAAAAACCATAATTCAAAAAAACATGATACAAGTTTTACCAAATTGGATTGAGTTGTAGTAGTATATTCAAGAGAAAGGTATTCTTGCCATGAGATCACATGAGTACACTAAAAATGACTAGTTTCAAAAGACACAATATATAGAATGTGCCCCTTAATTTGTGCATCAAGTATTTGAATGACTTGTCGAATACACTTTCAATTAAATTAAGAGTCTTAAGAGGAGCACATCATATATCTTGATCAAGGCATGATAAATTTGCAATAATTAAACATATGTCTAGTTATACCAATCTAAAATTGTGTTTATAGAGAATACTTGCAATCACCTCATTGATTTTACCAAAAGATCTCACATGCTAAGGTGGTGTCAATTTAGTCTTCTTATTTTTTCCACTTGTGTGAGACTCCCTATTTTTATTGCTTATCTTATTTCTTTTTCAAACCAATTGAAAAGTACTTTGAAGAAAGACAATAGTAGCACAATAGAGTATTTGACAAATGATGATCTTACAGATATGAATGAGATATAAATCATCATTTATGACATAAAGGCATGAATTAGATTCCTTAATGTTAGTGCACATATGGGGAATGAACAAACATGGTTATATGAACTATTTGACGATTTTAAGCAACATAGGAATTTAATATTTATATCAACATTTTCTTCCACAAAATAGATTACTATCAAATTGAAAGAATGCTAATTGGAACGAACTACTATTAATTAGATGCTAATTGAATGAAAGAAATAGTTCACATACCTTTAGGCTTGTGATGTAACCAATTGAGTGATCATAATCTCTACTTATAGACTTTCATAAAATAGCTCAAACAAGATATTGTATTAGTAACATAAGCACTAGTTTTCTATTTAGCAACCTCTATGCGACGACTAGACCAGATTTATAAGAGGTCAAGTATGAAAACCATCTGCCTGATAGTGATTTCACACACTTGAACCCATATAAACCTAGGGGTCTAATGAAATCGTGAAGGGTCTCAAACTTTTCTTCGCAACCAAGATCGTAATAATTAACATTCACTGAATCACATGATACAACATTCCACGAAATTTAAAATAGACCGGAGTAAATAGAGTTATTACAACTTAGTCGGCACGAAAGCCCAAATGTGATAACACGTGTGGGGTTTTCAAAATATAGTGCCAACATTAGGGTTGTCAACCCACCAAAAGCATGAGAGAAGAATGGAGAAGCCATGCCCATGGCTTAGTCATCTCCCGTAGCTAGGTATAAGTAGTGCTTACAGTATCCATAGAACATCTAGCCGTCTGCAACAACATTGGGAATAGAACCCTGAGTATATACTAGAATGTACTCACCTAGACTGGCCTGTCCAAACTAGGAAATAAGAAAGTAAAATACTCCAAAGATTATGCAAAGCTTTATCTAGGGTTGGCTCTTTGCTTTGTAAGAGTAACATGAATTAATGAAGTTATTAACATCTCAAAACGGTATCAAGTTTATTAATCCACTTTTAGCATTTCAGTATTAATACATATTCCGCTGCAAAACTAGGTTTGCACCTGATTCTCTAAATGATCATTGCCGCATTCACTGTAAGCCTAATTATAACTTAAGTGAAGAATCAAGTTAAGAAAAGTTGTTTAGGATTAACCAAACAATATTAACCCAACCCTTGATTTTAAATCACAAATATCATCTTTCTTAATCCCTTTCATCATTCTCATAGAAATCATAGTTCTTACTACTATGAGATAGCTCAAATCAAGTGCTCACTTTCTAGGAGCGATGGCAATTCAAATCGTTTACTGACTAGCTGGCGGGGTACTCCTAACACAAATTATAACCACAGTCTTCGTGAGATACAGTCACCACCACACTCATTCTAGTAGAAGCCTAGCTGCACATCATGGATTCCACAGGGGTCACCATACCTAGGGACCGCCAGACTACCACAGGGCCAGGACGTACCATACACCATGGGTCATCTCGTTGTGTCCCTGTCACTCCTTACTCACACCAGTAAGTGCACCACGAGATCGAATCCGGCTGGAATAGTGTTCTGGCTTCATGGTCGAAACAAATTATCTGGCCAGCTAAGTGTTTAGGCATAAATTTAACATGAATCGAGGGATCACAACAGTACGGTCCTTAATTGATATAGACGGGATCACTATGGCCTACATTATCCCCATAAGACTCTGCCCAGTCTCAAATTTAACTTTCACACTACCATGGATATTACCCGATGACTTTATCCCAACCAATCATGAGGTAACCACCTATATCTCGCAGGTGACAGAAAATCACCCGACTTCTAAACGTACTTATATTACCTAGGTGGCAAGGATAGGGTAAACAAGGTAGTCAAGGATAAATGCAACAATGGTTTCTAAACAACTCCTACAACCTAATGCAACAAACATAGGCAGGTAGTGCATAAATTAATTACTGCAAAACATAGGAAATTAGATGTCGATCAGGACACTATTGAGCTTAAGCTTTCGGCTCACCCTCTTCAATGAGAACTTCCTGTAGCTCCTCGGCAATCTCTACTGGAACTTTCTCCTGTGATCCTGTATGATGCATGGGTGTAGTATGAGGATGGGTGATGCATAGTGCAAGAGATGCATGATGTTTATGGGTGCATGTCGAGGTTAGCCATAAACTGGTTCTACAAGATAGTCTACATCATCCAAGAACATGTAGCTTGACTTTTCTTGGTTGGTCCTAATTATTGTTTTAAGAAATCATACAACCCATCACCATTTACACTACAAGGTATTCCTACCTAGTAGGGTTGGAAGGTATACTCCTATTCCAAATTACACTACACATACATGTGCACACACACATTCAATATACTTCATTTATTTTAAGAGTAGTTCATCTCTTAGTGAGAAGGACTTACTAAATAATTTGGACTATCATAACAGCAAGTGTCTCATTCATTAGGCAAGTCTTAATCATAACTAAACCAAGAATCACTTACAATTACTCAAATCCTTACACTCCATTTATTTGGACTTACATAGTAAATATTAATTAGACTTCTCCAAAAAATACTACAAAAATTACATTGAGCAGGGTTCATCTATCATACTTTACCACATAAATATCAACTTATTTGGACTATTAATTTTGACTGCACAAAAATAACAATAAACAGGATAGAAAAGCATTTTAAACTAATTTGTATTACCAAACTAGCCAAACAAAAATTATTAAAATTTTCCCATGATTTACATAGCAATAACATGGCACAAAAATTCACATGGACATTTTCATCATAAATCTTTTTCTATGGTTTTCTAAAGAAAACACCCTTGTTTTTAAATTTTAACTCAAAATCTTTATATATAACCAGTGGCTCATATTTATCAGGGGTGACAAACCACATTAGTCATGCTCGCAAAAAATTTCACACTAATCTCGAAGAGTTTACTATTAATTTACTAATTTCTAAGAAATCATCAACTTCACTTTTTAATTCACAAAAGTTATTTTCTCAACAAAACATACCTCTAATATAATTATCACAGATAGATAATCTTAGGAGAAACCTAACAAAATTAGAACCATATTTTTCTTATCATTATTCCAGTCACCTAATTTTTAGAAGAAAAACTCAGTTTGCTTGTTTAAATCAAAATCATGCATAAAAGTATTAGGAACATGACATGCAACATTTTTAAACTACAGATCTATAACAAAAAGTACCATAAAATTTATTTCACGGATTTTTGTGCTCTAAAACTAGAGTTATGAATTTTCCAAGGTTTTACGCGGTTTAAACCGAAAGAAAAGAAAAGAGAAAGGAAAAACCACTTTGCATGTTAGCCCCTCGGGTTTAACCATACGCAGATCCTTTCTTTTAGGTCCTCGGACACTGTTCACTTGAGTCTATGATAGTTTCTAGAAAACCCCTCGGGTTTTCTCCTATTTTCGCCCGCTACCCTTGTCTCCTTTCGCAGAACAGAGAGCGAAAGAGAGAGAGGCTCGGCCGACGGCTTACCGGCATCGAGGCGAGCACGACGAGGTGATGGGAAGATGTGGAGATCGACGACGAAGTCGACGATGTCATTGGTTCCACGGTTGGCGGACGGGGGCGCTCTGTCCACGCGCGCCACGCGTGAACCGAAGCACGGCGATGTCGACGGCGAAGCTCCGACATTCTTCGAGCTTGGGAGAGAGGCACCAGGGCTTCCACACGCGACAATGGTACGGGGCTTGGCTCGGACAGAGGAGGACAGAGGGAGTGCAGCCGTGAGAACTATCCACCGGCACCCATGGTGGCATGACACCGGAGTAGAGGAAGAAGAAGAGGGTTTCAGCGGGTGAGGAGACGCAAGGCAAGAGCAGAGGCAGGCGAGGGCGTTGGCGTGCTTGGCCGAATGGAGCAGACCGCGGTTGTGGGCTTGCCCATGCGCGAAGACATGGCGGGGCGCGTGCAGAGCGCGGCGTCCACGCGTCCCTACGGATGCCACTTGGCTAGCTCAATCTACCGGGCTTGAAGGCACGAAAACGACAAGAAGACAAGCTCCGAAGCGTCGGCCACTGCATACAAAATTTTCCCCTCTCTACTGACTACAACTTTGTTATAGGGCTTAGGGTGATTAAATTGTTGGTTTACAAGCTAGTGACCTTCAAAGTTTGGTTTGTCAGGGCTGCGAAATCAGTGGCAATCCAACATCTAGCCATGTCAAAACATGTCAAACGACTTCAAAATTTTGTTAACTTTTTACAGGGTGTGCCTGAAGTAATTATCTACAACTTTTGTATTTGGGGCAATTTGATTCGAAGATTATTTTTAGATGAACATGTCGACGATTGAAGAGAGGTAAAGAAATGGACTTAGAAATATCATATTTTCCTTGTTTTTTAACCCATTTCTCTCAAATCTTTATTACTATTGACTTCATTCCTTTTATAAATTGAGTCTATCTACTTATTAGTTGTATGGAGTTAGATACTTACTCCTTAGGTTTTGGTTCTTAATAGTATCCTTACTCATTAAGCAAAACATTCACTAAACCACACATATCACATACAAGTTTAGAAGATATCATCACATGAAATCAATGTTGAAAAACTAACCAGAATTTTTTTTAAATTTCTTCAATTTGATTTAGCTACACACAAGTACTTCTTAATAATCTAAGATTCCAGAACATAGGCTTTCTATTAATTCAGACGCCAAATCACTTCACACCAAACAACAAGCAATTCAAGATTTTTATGTAAGTGATGAATGGTCAATGATGCTTATGATGATGTTTTCATGATGCATATGATATTTATAAGCATGCTTAACACCAGGGGTGTTACACTCTAGAATATGAAGGACAAGTATATTACTAAGATAAGGAAACTTTATGATATGAACTAAATTGTTTTAAGGATTTCATGCATAGTTGTAAACAAATTAACAAGCATGGTTAATTAATTAAGTTCAAGGAAATTTTTAATTCATAGCATTGTGCGTAATTAAAGGAGAATAATCGATTCCAATTTATACAAGGAGAATGCATCACATGTCATTGGATTGATCTTCCTCATATGTTGAATAGTGCACTCCATTTGAGAAACTCATTCTCATGTTGTGAAACTACATAGAAGATTTAGATAAAAGCATTAGTCTCACAACTCTAGCGATAAAGAGAGTTTCCCTTTTAATAAGTATTTTAAAAATTGGAATTTCTTTCTTAGCACCTTATTCATTTAAGAATGTGGGATAATCTTCTTTATGTCTAGATCATGGCAACGATAAGATAATTAATTTGAATTGTTCCAAGAAATACTTACTACCAATTTAAATCATGAAGATTACCATAATGTAATAATTAACACTATGCAATCTACAATTTATCATATGGTAGATTCTTTTTCCAAAGCAAGGTAAAATCTTTTAAGATTATTCCTAAGTGCTTCATATTTCCTATGTGACTACACAAGGCACAAAAGGATATACCAATTAGAAGTAATGTGCACTTAAGACTTAATTGTTACCATCCCTTGGATTTCACCAAGTTGTAGTTTTTGCTTGATTTTCGTAAATGTGGCCTTTTAGCTCCTACAACACAAGATTTTGCTAGAGATGAACATGAAGTTAATAATAAAATAATTCAAAACATCTTTGGATCAATCTTATAAGGATAGGTAATCTAAGGTTGATAGCTTGAGATAAGATTTGAAATAACCTGCCCAAGCGCCCCAAAGTTTCATATCATCTCTAAGTGCATGTAAATCTTATCAAGCATGTTTTGGTCCTCATCTCATGATGGGTCCATAAAGGTTAGCTTAGGCACCCAAATAGCTTTTGTCCTAGAATGTGGTGAACTCATCATCTTTCTAGCACAAGAGTTAAATTTGAGTCTCCTAAGTGTATCAGAATGAATTGACAAGTTAGGCTTAGTAATTTTACCCTCTGGACAAACCTTGATCTTTCTCATGACAATTATAGCAAATGCGGTGCTTGTCCTTACAAGACATTTGCTTCTTGTTTTCATCCTTATTAATGGTCATCTTTATTGATGGTGCAAATTTCTCTATCTTCTTACGAGGGCATGATTCCTCATGACCCTTTTCTTTGCATGTATAGCATCTCATAATTCCTCTACATTTTCTTTTCTTGAAGTACATGGAGTCATTATTAGCGCAAAGTAAAGTTTAAAATATGAGATGGAACAGAGGATCACATAAAAGAGATGCTCTAGATGGCCTCTTATGCCTGCCACGGTGAATCCGAGATGCAGCCCTACGAGCTTCTTCTCCCATTCGAGGACAAAACGTGCTCTTAGGATCTTGGATCGGCAACCGAGCCGAGGAGCCTTTGCCCAACCAGGGCCGGTCCTGGTATTTTCGAGCCCCTGAGTGAAAGTTAACATTGAGGCTCATTCTATCTCCATTTACATTAACACTTTGTGACGATTTGTTTCCTTCAAGATTGTGGTAGGCTCATCGATTCGTTTCTTAGACTAAGACCTATTACTAAAAATCCACAACATACATCATATACTTGATATCTATACTACCTATTAAGAAGGTAAGAGTAGTCTGCCGTTCTGCCGTCCCTCAATCTCCACCGTCCATCCCACGTCCCTGTTTTTCGTGAGTCGTCCGTCAGCCGTCCTGCGTCGCCTCCCGTCCGTGCTAGCAACCTTGCTCCCTCTGCCCTCTCCCGTTCGCAGTTCTCCTCCGCATGCTGGCAACCGCTCTCTCTCTCTCTCCGCCTCCACCTTCGGCGTCGTCGCACGGCCATGCCCCCGCTCGACCCTGCCCCGGCCAGCGCATGCCCGCCCGAACGCCCTTGCTCCCCCGAATGCATCTGATCTCGCATCTGTTCTCAGCGTCGCTCCCCCTGATTTGGAAATATGCTAGAAATTGCAGTACCGTTCCCAACGCACGCGACCACCGATTTGGCGTCACTAGGGTTTGCACTTCCCCCTCCGATCCACCTTACCTTGCCTTCTGCGCTGTCCCCTACCGTGAGACCAATGCCCCACACCCAGACGGAGACGACAATGGAGGGGCTCGGCTCGATGGCAGGCTATGGGTCCGCGAAGACCCGCTGCTGGGAGGAGCGGAGACGAAGGGCGGCGGGTCCTCGTCGCGGCAGGCTAGCGCCTCGGTACCCAACCCCGTGGTCCACGCCGATGACGCCGAGGACCTTGATTAGCTATTCGGGTCGGTGCTGCGGGGGCTGCTGATGCTATGGGAGCGGAACAGGGGGAGGGACTCATCCTCTGTCTCCCCTTGCCACCGTGCCAGGAGGGCTGCTTCAGCTTCTTCCCCCAGGAAGCATTGTAGAGGGCGCTGTCGACCAAGGACAAGGAGGTCCGCCACAGGTCCTGTGACGTCCTCGGCATCGACGCTGATGAGTGGGACAACGAGAATAGGAGGATGACCATCGAGCTCAGGGAGCAGCAACACCAGCTCAGGAAGGCACTGGAAGACCGGGTGCAAGTCAGTAGGGAGACCACCAAGATGGGGTGATGGGTCAAGCTCCATCAGGTAGAATTTGCTGACAACCCATCGGCTGATATGCTTTGTCTGATGTTTTTACTTCTCAGTCATGTGCTTGGGAGAGATGGCTACCCAGGATGATGAAAATCGTGTAAGAAAACTGTTCGGTGCTTTCACAATTCATGATTACTGTGCTTGCTGAAAATTCTACTGCATGCAAGCTTTTTCTTTGTAGCTTGTGATGTTGTTCTACAGAACAAAAACTTTATGTTGTTCTATAAACAGTAATTGAATAACAGGTAACCATTATTTTTCATAAACAGCAATAGAACAAAACTCTATTTTGAGGTGTTGAACTCAAAATAAAAATTTATGGTTACTGTTGTTCTATGAATAACAGTAATAGAACAAAACTTCATGTTGTTGCAGATGAATTCTCTATGCCTACTTCTAGAGTGATGTTCAAAGAGGTTGACGCTCCTTCACCATCCCCAGCTTTGTGGAATGGACCACAGGTAGCCATTTAGGATGACAAAGCCACAAGGGTGTCCTTCATCAAGGCTATGCTAGAAGCCTCAAACTTGTGTCTGAGGAAAATTCATAAAAATGGTACACAGAAGGTACACAGAAGAGCCACTGCTTGATGTATCTGGTAGAATCATTGAATGCACAACATGCATGTTACTTTTCTAACCTCTATCAATACATAGCGATGGCTAACTTAGTCTCTTTTCTGACTATTTATAGGAGGCTGGGAAGAAAGTGGAAGAGGAATTTAGCACTTACCCTCTGTCAGTCCTAATGATGAGCGTTAAAAACAACACCAAGGTATGCAATTTATCCAGGGTCCAAGGGTGAAACTTGGTTTGGCAGACTGGATTCTTTCTGCTTGTCCAGTGAAGGAAGGTACTTGAGGTGGTAGAAATTCAGTCTACCACCATGTGGAAATGAGTCAAATAATGTGCATTCATTCTTTTGCATGTACCTACCATGCAATTTATGAAGTGTTGTGGTTTTCACAGAAGTATTAGGTACTCACAAATATTAGCAAAGGCATGTGGTTTTCAGAATGGCAGTCCTGGAGCAATATGCCCACCAGATTGATAGTTTGTTGTTGTCTGTAATAGTGTAATGAGATAACCATTATTCACTCTAACTTTGAAATCCCATACCTAAGAAAGTGGAAATTTTGGGGCACAAGGGTAATGAATGGGCATATAATGACATGAAATTAATCATTGACCACTCTAACTTTGGCTCAAAGGTTCTATGCTATATTCCTTTGCAAAGGAGGTTGTTTCTGTAATTTGACTGTTTTTGGATATCTTACTATATATATTAGCAAAGGCGATTCAGTCATCAGGTTAAGTAGATTGCTTGTTTTAGCTGGAACCAAATCAACAGCAGTTCATATTCCAAGACATTGATCCTTGGTATTTGTTGGTTGTTCTATCCAGGACATTCAATAGTGAGATGCCTCTGTATGCTGACTCAAAGGCGAAGCATGGGGCCAAGTGAGTCGCAGGTGAAGTTGTGGTTCTGTTTAGTTTCAGTATAAATATATGGAAGCTTTATGTTAATGAATAATAAATGTTAATGAATTATGTTGGTTTATTTATGTATTCTGCCATACATTTTGGATTTCTATAGTTCGATAATAATCTTATGGTTCTGATTGGGAAATGATTTACCATGGCCATTGCTTTGCTTCATCGCAGTTGACTGTGGTATACCTCAAGGAAAAGCTTGCTAGCTAGGGCTCCTAGCTAGCAACACTAAGCTCCAGCAGTGGGATGTGGCCTGTAGCAGTAAGGATGATGTTAAATCTCTGATCGATCCTTCTTTATTTGCTTGCTTTCACATGGATTTTAGCTGAGTTCGGCCTGCTGTGTTTAGGATGGCTTGCTCTATTCTTCCTCCAGTGATTTAGCAGCAACAAACATTTTCTAATTCAGTTTTCACTTGGCAACTTCACTAGCTTCTTTCATTTGCCATAGGTCCACCATAGTGCTGTAGCTACTCGTGTGTATTTCCTCTATCTCAAGTAAGCAACACAACAACAAAGTGGAGTGGGTGTTGAGTAGCGGTGTAGTAATAACATCTATTTTTTTCAGATCAACATTTAACATAGTTTGTTCTCAGGTTTGCAACATCCATTTTAGATTTGTCCTGGATTATTATTCATCCAATCTCAAATATGCTCTTTGATCTTTGATATGTGTGGAGGCCCATGACATATGCATTTGAGGTTTTGCTAGGTCTTTTTTGCCTAAGTCCTCCAAGATTTAGTTAGTGCCTTCATGCTTTCTCTTTTTTCTCTTAACACTTAGCACTATTTTGTTCAAATTGTAATGTTTATGAGGTGAAAGGAATTATGGTTCATAAAATTAGGGATTGTAGGTTCAATATGTGCTTTCTATTAAGAGAAAAGAATACAACCATCTGATTTCAGAGTCTGCAATATCTCAAAAGTTCTCCAGAACATAATTTTGGGATACCACTAGCAATTCTCTCCTCCAGATGGGATGTCTTGTTAATATTATATTTAAGAAGGTGAATAATTAAATTAATAAAAAGTTAACCTCTAGAGTCTAGACAGCCTGTTATCTTCCTCAGTTATACAGACCCTAAAAATGAAATTACTGTTCCTAATCAACCAAGACCCTATTTGATCTATCACAATAATCCAAAGAGTAACATTGAAAGAGGATAATTTGTGTGTTGTCATGAGAGTCCAGTTTTTATCTTATGAGTGCATAATTTGAAGTAATCGTGTGAGAAAGCAAGCTTATGTTACACAGTTTGTATTGTTCCTCTAGGCTTTCGAACTTTACTATACCTTATATGCTCAGGTCATCATGCACCTCAAAGTACAATTCAAAGCATTTCAATAATGATTGTGGAAGTTGAATGCTATTCTTGTGTTTCATGATGGTAGCTCCAATTTTGTTGTTTTTGCACAAATGTTCTGTCCTTTGTATTTAAGAGTTAATGGGTCTTGTTAGATTGTAACTCATCTTCTTATGAATAAATGCCAATTATGATTAAACATGCACAACTATTTCATACCTCAGTCTATGATGAATGACCTTTCTTGTCCCCCATTTTTTGTTCAATGCACTGAATTATATTGCACTGTTTTATCCCTACTATATTGAAGTACCAGTTTCTACGGTTCCACGGTAGACCAATCTCATGTGTCTTTTGCAAAGTTACATCCATAAACAGGAAAATGAACCCACAACCGATCATCCTTATTATGAGGCCAACCAAGATGTCTTGGAACACTCTTGTATGTGTATTAACTCAGGTTATCTGCATTTTGAGGGCATATTAAATGTGTGGTTAAGATCCTGAAAGGCAAGTTGCTTCTCTAGACACCAATTATTGCAGCTGTATGTATTGCTGTTATAGTGTTCTATTATCAATTTTTGAACCAAATACTACTAGCGATTATTTATATACAATAAACTGATATTGTGCACTTTAGGTGCGTTTGGTTGCTCCCTTTTTCTGTGCTCTGCCAAATGGTTGGTTGGCCAACCATCGGCCCCCTTCCATCCTCGGTGCCCTCCTACCATCGGCGGATCTCGGTGATGTAAGGGCAGGGGCAGCACGGGATCTATTGCATTTTTGACAACACAGTGGTGGGCATTGGAGAGGGTTCATGTGGGA
This sequence comes from Zea mays, assembly GCF_902167145.1. Lineage (NCBI taxonomy): Eukaryota > Viridiplantae > Streptophyta > Magnoliopsida > Poales > Poaceae > Zea > Zea mays. The sequence goes on from NC_050104.1 coordinate 129,643,570, forward strand.
TGCCGACTCCCAGCTCTACTACCACGCCAGGTAGCTTCTTCCTTTCTCTCTATGTGTTGTAGCGTTCCACTGATTGGGCGCCGATGGTAGAAGCTCGTGATGAACTAATGAAAGGAAGGTTTGCCGCTTGCGTGCGACCTGTCCCCCCCTTTCTGTTCAATTGAGTGATGGTTGCTTCTCTCACGTAGTTGTTATTTTTCACTTGAATATATGGCTCTATCTATCAGTCTAAGGTTCACTTGTCTCAGTTGTGGATATCATATGATGTTGTTGGCTCGAAAATCACTGACTCCTATGTCAGAGAGTGCTGTCTACAAAGAACATGGTGATACTTTTTGGTCGCACTATATGTTAGCCTTGAACACCTGTACATGCTTACTGGAGAAATCTGTGAGTCATATGAGTTACACTTTAAGATATCATCATAACCTCATGCATGTCCGTTTAAGATGCAATTATCCTTCACTCTTTTCCTCGAGGTATCTAGATGTTTGATGAAATTGGTGTGAAGTGATGGTCACTTTGTTCTTACTTGTGTGGCTGTTGAGTTCATGCAGAATACTATTCAACCCAACATATTTAAAATACTATAATTTAGGATATGATTAGGCTCTCGTTGCAGCATATTTTCCTCCTAACTATTCCTATCCATTCGGCTTCACTCTTTTCCTCCTTACTTGTGCGAGAGCCCTGGTTTTCATAGGGAATGACTTGATCGTGCTGGCGAAGACGGGGTCCGAGAGAATGGGCGCGTTCGCGTTGCCCATTCTATAAGAGCTGCTCAGCAACCGCGAGGGTGAGCAGGCTTTTTTCGCTTACATGCTCTCGCCAACGAGGTCGGTTTAATTTGTTAGTCAATTACTTCGTTTAGGGGCTATGTGGCTCGAATACTGTTGCTGGTAATCTTAGTCCCATCTTGCTGCTTAAAGCGATGGAGGTTGTCTTGGTCTCTGATTTTATTTTTCTATGTTTGTGGGTTGAGCATGATCCTATGGAGATTATAGAGACTGTTAAGGTGTGTATTAAATAGGCAGTTGGCAGAGATGATAAACAAATGTCGTTACTAATTTGAAGGCCATTGGGATCACAAATTATAGGGAAACCATTGTTATATGGAGTAAATCCACTAGCTATCCACTTTGTGATGCCATTGTGTGGATGGATGCTCGCACAAGCCCTGTTTGCAGGTCGTCTCCTTTTTATCATTCACTCGTTCTTTTAACACATTCGATATTGTCAAATCTTCTCATCATGCTTCAACAATACAGGAGATTGGAAAATGAGCTGTCAGGCGATAGAACCCACTTTGTGGAGACATGTGGGTTGCCAATCAGTACCTATTTCAGTGCTATGAAATTATTGTGGTTAATGGAAAATGTGGTCGCCATGCTTCTGCTGTTGTACAGGTATATAGCCTTCAGATACAACATAATTTTGGAGAAGAGTTTGGAATTGTTCACATGTGATTTTTGACCTTTTTCAGATTGAGGAAGCCATTTTTTTGGTACCATATTTTGGTGTATCTAGGGCAGGTAAGGCAATTCCTCTTCTGTTGGCAGTATACTCTATCACCTCCGGCTATGGAGCAGCTGCCATCCTAGCTAGGCAGGCACAAGAAGGCACACGATACACCACAAGCATGGATCCCAGTTGTATCTATCTGATCAATTCTAGACGTGTCGTACTTCTTCCTACTTATTAATTTGTGAAGTTTAGAAAGCTTTTTTATCTTCCTACTTATCTCAGGTATGTGCTTTGGTCTCCCTAAAGCTTTTTTTATTCTTAGAAATTACAAGAGCACACCAAGTTTTTTGAACTTTAGATCCTCACAAAATTACTGGAGCACTATTTTTACCATTTAATTTGTGAATGCAACGTTTAGTTTGTAGCAGTGTCCTACTTCTTCCTCCTTATTAATTAGTTGATGGCTATCAACGGGGAGAGCAACGTGGGTCTGGAGGATGACGATGTTTCGGTCACGCCATGGGGGAAGAAGTGTGGCCGCCGGTCGGCCATGGCATAGGTGGTCACCAGTGATAGCGAGGATGATGGTGTGAATGGTGGTGGTGGCGCCGCGAAGCTTCTAGATCCATCTCCCTCCCATGGCTTGGTGCCCATCTCCCTTCCATGCCAATGGATAAGGGCGGCCTCTCTCCTACTCACGATGATTCCAGAGTAATCCGAAGGTCGATGCTGCCCCCTCTTCGGCGAAAGCAAACAACTATAGTTTTATAATTGTGATTAGTTATTAAATTGGCAGCTAGGGATTGGCCTACTTGTACTGCAAAATCTTAGTGGAATCAACGGTGTACTGTTTTATGCAAGTAGCATCTTCAAAGCTGCAGGTAAGTTGCAGTCTTTATCTTGTCTGTACTTCTTTTATCCGTAGTAGTTGGTTTGATAAGTTTTAACATGATAGTTTGGATACACTGTAAATTTAATTAGAAATGATATTGACTACTGAAGCAACCTCTTACATTATTTGTTTGGCAGTGTCCTTTCAAGATGTAGGAATAGAATCATAGACTACTGATTTCAAACCACTTGAATGCAGTTGTTTCGAAAAAAAACCCACTAGGATGCACAAACTTAAATTTCCTCCTAGATCATAATAGGATCAATAAAGATTATAAAATGGATTACCTTTTTAAGTTGTAACATAGTTTATCATTCCTTTCATCTCTGAAAGATGACATTTCATTGTATTTTGTAAATTTAGGTCATTTAATGCTCAGAAAAAGTCCAAGTCAGATAGGCCCTATGTATTGTTCAAACAAATAGGTGCTATGTATTAATAGTTTGAGCTCATTTATCATTCTTTACAACAGCGATAATATAGTCAACTTTTGTCCTATCCAAAATCTCCAGGGGTTACAAACAGCGACTTGGCCACCTGTTCACTTGGTGCTATTGAGGTGTGTAGCTAGGATGAGTATGTAACCAATACTCCCTCCGTTCTTAAATATATGACATTGTTGATTTTTTTTTTGAAAACTTTGACCACTCATTTTATTCAAAATATTTATTTGAAAATGTAAAATTTCAAGTCATGCTCAAACAACCTTAAGTGATAAAACAAATCATAACAAAATAAATTATAATTCGTGATTTTTTTGAATAAGACGAGCGGTCGAAGTTTTTTAAAAAAGTCAACGATGTCATATATCTAAGAACGGTAGTACAATTTATCTGTAATTTTTATTGAGCCGATCACTGCATTTCGTCAGGTCCTTGCTACTGGAGTTACAACATGGCTGTTAGACAGAGCTGGACGACACACCCTTCTCATTATAACTGTCGCTTCCCTGTGAAATAACTGCCTGCATGCTTTCTCTGTAACTATTGACTTAACACTGTCTTTAAATGACAGATTTCTACCTCTGGCATTACTCTATGCCTTCTTGTCGTTTCTGTGGTATTTTTTCTCAAGGTATGTTCAGGTTTCTTTATCTAGGATTCAAGTGAGAAGATGATACAACTTTATTGGTAATGCGTGCCTTATGCAGATCCTATACAATATCTACTGAGGTTTCTTCTAATCCTTTTTTATGGTTCGTTTTTTTCCAGGATAACATTTCAGAGGATTCTAACTCGTACTACATCTTAACAATGATCTCCCTTGTTGGTATTGTGGTATGTGTCAATTTTGTTTCTTCTGAAAAAATGGATACAGATGTGGAACCTATGCCAAAATAATGACCCGTGCAACTGTATATGTTCAGTCTTTCGTCATTACCTTCTCGTTTGGTATGGGTGCCATTCCATGGCTCATGATGTCTGAGGTAAGCTACTTCTTTCTCTACTTCTTTGCTAGCTCATTGTCTGCTTGAACTCCCCACTGCACCCATTTCTTCTCCGCCATGATGCGTGGGCTCAGGAGGATGTTCGTGGCCGCACAACGGCAAGAGACGGGTACACAGGACGCCTAGGCGGTGGCGACGCGGGGAGGAGGTCGAGAAGGACGCCACGCGGGGGCTGCGGCACGAGCTCGACGCCGAGCGGGCCTCCGCGGAGACAATAGCCAGATCTGGCCATTGAGTGCCCCGACGCCGCTGCTTACTCATCCATCGCCGCGGTGACCTACTCCCCCCTCGGGCATATCTGTCCATTGACATCAAGCATGTTCTTTCCTGAACTGTTCTAAAAGTTCAGTTTCATGGTTGTTTATTCTTTTGATCAGGAAGGAGAGAAAGGGAGAATCAGTTAGAAGAAAGAAGAGTCCGAAAGCTGAGTAATTTACCTCAACTTTACTGCCCATGTTATTAAGATCTATTGATGATCGTCCCACTTACTCCTAGGATGCACAGACTTAATGGATCCTGGACTGACATATTTATCACGGATTTTGGGTTGTCTTCCTTCCCAGTTTTGTTTTACCAGTGGAGACACGGAGATTGGAGGACAGAAGGGCGCAGCACAGGACTACAGCGAGGGGGGAAGGCCAGATCAAGCAGGAAACAACAAGAGGTGGGTTGCTACTCATTCACAATTTGATATGTTTGTTTTTTCGTTGTTACAGCTGAACTGCACATGCAGTTTGAAACATGTTGTTACTGATGTGTTTGTCTGTTACAGGATGTGATAGATGGTGATCTCTGCGAGCAGTATCCCTCCCTCCCAGCTGATATGCAGAGGAAGATTGCTGATGAGCTGGACAGAACTCCGACGCCTGCAGCACTGCTTGGTGAGGATTGCCAAGGAGGAAGACTAGAACAGGCAAGAGCAGCGCTAATCAGTGACAGAGCATGTTGCCATCCAGATGGGACAAGATACGTAAGTAGTCCTATATAGTTTGCCCACTCGAGTTTTGTATATCTTGACATAAATGAATTATGCAAATGTTGCTAGAGTTCTTTTAGGTTGAAGCTTTTGCTTAGTTTAGTGTTGCTATCGGAAAGCTAAAATTATTTTCTTGCCACCTCCTCTGTATTGTTTTACTGCTTCAGCTCCTGGTGCTTCTAATCGAGTACTATAGAAAGCATCTCTCTTGATAAATCGTTGTGTGCAAATATATGGTGCTTATATAATCCATCATTAGAGTATGAGGCGTGCTTTATTCTGTGTGCTTCCCACAAAAAAGAGTAGCCTATTATAAACTTTGTATTAGAGCACATGACGTTCTAAGTTTTGGCCACATTTCTCTACTATTATAATGCAGCCATAAAGATTCAATTTTTATGTTGGGCACCATAAAGATGTTTGGCACCATTCTTCCCAAACATTTATCTACTATTATAATGTGTGCTTTATTCAATTTTTAGGATTGTTAGGGGTGAAGTCTTAGTCTCAAGATAGCATATTGTTGTTTGCCTATATTATTTAGTGTCGATTATAATTAGTATTGTTGTTTAGTGCTTGGTTCATACTACATCTAGGCAGTGTTCTAAAAGTTTGGGAGGAATGGAATAGGATAACGGTCGGCTAACATACATCTTTTCTTCAGCAGCCGTGGTAATGAATTTGAATACTGTAGTTACTATAATGAATGTTTTTAACTTGTCTACTCTTCTTTACTAATCTTTTAGAACTGTGTCATTTTCTATTATTTCTATTACTTAACTGTGTTGATTGTCTTGGTGTTTATACTCTTCTTCAGTTGTTCTCTGTGCCAACTGTGGTCTTGTACGAGCCTTCTCTTTGGTAGCCTAATAGGATTTTGTCTTTTGTTTATCTCTGGTATTTAATCTTATACTAAATTGGCTTGTTTGATTTTCAGGGCACGTTATGGTGTTCTCTGGTTTGTCATCGAGAATAGCTTTCTCTTTCGTGAAGGGTTTCACCAATGGCTTGTAACAACTGGATGTAGAACGGTTTTTGTTTTTTAACCGATGTAGTGTGTTTTTGCATTACAGTCCATTGTGGCTGTGGGGGCGGCACATGTAGTGTGTAGTCATCGTGAATTCAATAGTAACTAGCTCTGTAGTTGTGATTGGTTTATGAATGTGTTTGATTCGACCTATCAATTAGATGTTTGTTGGCTACATCACATATTCTTTTAAGTTTACTTTGTGTGGTCGTTGATGTTGTCTTTATAAAGCGCAGGTTCACTGTTTTAACTCTCATGGCAACGCACGAGCACATATCTATATAACACATATATACATAAGTTATCGTGTTATTATATGGTTCCGTTGCAACGCACGGGCACTCACCTAGTATACTAAGAAGCCCTATAGTTGTGGTGTGTGTGTGGGGTGGGGCCGTGGGGGGTTCCGGGCCGGCCCTGTACCAACTTTGCTCCCTCTCTTTCCATCCCGTTGAGCGGCCCGCGGCCGACCCCACGCCCCAGCACACACGCTGTCGAAGTGTCACCGCTCCTTGTCTTCTCCCTCCGCTTTGCTGCTGCTTCTTCTCCTTTGTTGATGCTCTTGGGCTCCTATGCCCGTGTTTGGTTCAGCTTCTGGCGGGATTCTGGCCGCCAGAAGCTGAAGCTCCTCCCAAACGCGCCGCTTCTGCTCCCGCTTCTCTCCAGCGCGCTTGGCTGAGAAGCCAGCCGACTACGCGAAGACAGAAGCTGCCCTCAGGTCGCTTCCGCACAAAGCCGCATCAGTTGGGTAGGGTTCGCACCCGCGACGCTCCTCAACTCTCTCGTCCTCATCGCTACTCCTCCATCGCATCTCCCTCCGCCGCGCGGGTCCTCTTCGCAGGTAAGCTACCTCTCATCCATGTCGCCGTTCGTCCGCCGCCGCAGTGGTTTTTCATGGCTCCGTAACCCGTTCACAGCGCTAGGGTTTCACCGCGGAGCCGCAAATCCTTCGTGACCTCCCTCTGCTGTCGTCAACCTGTGGACTCGTCCCCCCCTTTCCTATCTCGGCGACTACGCAGGTACCATCTCCCCCTTCGCTACTCCTATTGTGATTATCCCGATCCGTTGCATCCCCATGTCTTCATTAGGGGTTAGGTTGCATGTACGTCCTTGGTTAAGATGTTACTGCCCCGTGTATTAACTCGTACCAACGTGATGCACATATGGAATTGAACGATTGTTGGTTACGGTTTAGGGGAAACCATTGAAAGGTGTTTATGTTTGTTAGCAGCCGACCCAATAATACATTTCAATAAGTGCATACTAGTAGATTCACACCATGTCAAGTTTTTGAGTACATCAAAACGGAGTACCATCGACTTACTTACGTTTATGTTCTTCAGATTTCCCCAGCAACTCAGAATATTCGTCTGAGGATCCAAGATCCACTTGAACCAAGGTAATGTGTTATAGCCCTATTATTTGGTCATGCTTTCTTTGATTGGTTTGTCCATGTACTGATTACGAATTATGGTCATGTTTTGGGTAATCCATGCACAGTGTGTTCGAAGTATTTTTAGTACACAGTTGCCTATTAAATTGTGGTAATTGTCCCCTACTTTGGTAGCAGCCTAGGCACAGGACATGGGACTACACCTTATTTTGTAGATAGTCCCCATGTCTGCTATACTAACGACCTAACAAATCCACATCAGATGGACTCAGCAGACTCCATAGCCGACAAGGCAATTGGAAGGATGCAAGAGATTTCCGACAAGATATTTTCCGTAGCGAGGGAAACAATCCGTCCTGGACGCGGGTTGACCTCATTTGATGCTACCAAACTTCGTGTAGCTTTGGAGGAGATAGCTTGCATGCTGGAGCAAGACTCCCTGGTGTTGCAAGAGCATTTGGACATCGTGAACAACTTTAACATCCCGGTTGACAGCAGCTATGAACCTTCTACCTTGTCGTCACCACCCCCATCTGACGACGACCTGACTCCACATTGGGACTTTGCGGAGCATTTCCAAAACTTCTAGGGAGTTGAATATGACTCCGATCAGATGCCTTCGTTTAGTGACAATGATGTTTAAGGTAGAAGGGAGTGAACCTTGGAGTTAGGTCTTTGAATAACAGGGTTCAAGTCCCTTAGCTTTTGTGTACTAAGGGCGTAGGGAAACAGGGAATCATTTTGTTGTTTTGGTTAATGGGCTGTTGTAAATGTGTTCCCTGTCATTTTGTGTCCAGTTCCAGTTTATTTAAGGTTCTCGTTGTGTAATTAAGCAAATTGGAATCTTAGTACTTATGGTATTATCTGAACATAATATGGCCAGTATATTCTTCATCGTTTTGTTGTTTTTAATCCGAGAACACTACTACGTATGTTGAAAACTATACACTTGTTATGCACTAGATGGACAAGTCCGGCAAAGTGATTGCTAAGTGGGATAGTAGAGCAACCAAAATTTACACAGAAATTTGTGTAGAAGAGGTCAATGCTCGGAACAGGCCACAACAATTCCTAAATGCAGAAGGGTATGCTAACCTCATAAGGAAGTTTAAGGAACGCACTGGTCGCACTTACACCAGGGATCAAATGAAGAATAGGTGGGATTCGTTGAAGAGAATGTTCACCCAGTGGAAAACTCTTAATGAAAGGGCTACAGGTCTTGGTCGAGACCCTCATACTGGTTCAATCAGTGCGCCAGATGAGTGGTGGGCCAAGCAAAATGAAGTAAGTTCATCTTTTTTTCGTAGACTAACATTAGTATTGGCCATCTAAAAGTAGGACTACGAATTGGTGCAGGCAATGCCAGGTTGTATTATGTTCAAAACAGGCCCCCTAGAGAATGAGGACGAGCTAAAGGTTATGTTTGGACCCATTGTCTGCACAAATGAAAGAACCCTGGTTCCTGGCGTGGAGGATGCTAATTCATCTTCTGATGATCATTTGGACTACACTTTAGGTGGGGGTGAAAACAGCACACCTGACCCCTGCACAAATGCAACTGGGAAGCGTAAGATGCGCCATGATTCCCCAAAACCAAAGAAGAAAAAAGATTCGAGGGAAGAGTACATGAAAAGACTTGTGGAGGCTTTTGAGTCCCGCTCAATGACCACAAACAAGTCCATTACCTCTTCTGAGAATGACCCGGTTCGATTAGAGATTAAAAAGCAGTTGCTACAAGTCAAGGAAGATGGATCACCTGAAGGGAGCGAACTACATTTGTTTGCGACGCATCTTCTGATTCATAAGAAGTATAGAGATGTTTTTGCAAACTTGGAGACAAAAGAAGGAAGAATCGCTTGGCTTCGCAATGCTTACGAGTTAGAAACTAAGAAGAGCACTTAGCTGCTGGACGTCCGACAACAGTGTCGTCCATGTTTACTATTCTCGTTCGTTGTTTTTCATGAGTCATGTCGTACATGCTACTGGTCCGAGAACTGAGGCGTATTTGTTCAGTATGTTACTTCTGTCTGCTTAATAAGTCATGTCATGTCTGTTTTCGTTAGTACCATTTTCGCTTTGCAACAATTTTCCAGAAATTCGAGTTGAACATGTATCAGAATAATATGAGTTCTATCTTTGTGAACTATGTGAATCTATGAACTTCATATGCCTGTAAAGTCTTCGGCTTGTTGAGTATGTGTTTTATAAACTGTGGTTGCATATGAAATTGTGGCTCTTGGTTGTCTCCATGCAGATGTGTGACCCTAATGAACACACATATGATGATGAAATGGATGCACACTCATCTGATGATGAAATGGATGCACACACATCTAATGACGAAACAGATGGAGAATTGCTTGTTGCTCTTTATGCTGTTGACATTTGGGGTAGGCATTTGAGTCGGGCTCCTAGAAGAACATTGGTCGAATCTGGTATTCAATGGGTTCAAAGAACGTTGGAGATTAGTAACGACTGTTTTGACATGTTTCGGATGCGAAGAACTGTTTTTCGACGATTGCATGACACTTTGGTACAAAATTATGGTCTGCTTCCAAGTAGGGGTGTGAGTACTATGGAAGCTCTTGGCATATTCTTGTGGGCATGTGGGGGTCCACAATCGTTTAGGCAGATCAGAAATAAATTTGGTCACTCATTGGAAACAATTAGCCGCAAGTATAGTGATGTCCTTAATGCACTTTATAAGATGTCATCGGACACAATCAAGCCAAAAGACCCACATTTTGTCGAGATTCATCATCGTTTGCGAGAGGCGAGGTTTTGGCCACACTTCAAGGATTGCATAGGCGCAATAGATGGTAGTCACTTCCCAGCGGCAGTCCCGGCTTCGGAACAAGCGAAATATATTGGCCGACACGGTTACACGTCGCAGAATGTAATGTGAAAGGGAAATGTGCCCTTGGGCCATTTCTAAGTATTTTGGTGATTGAATGCAAACACAAGTGCTTAAATGTGAAAATATGCCCATGGATGAACAAAGTGCAAATCACAAGTTAAGGTATGTTTCTAAGCCTTAGTACATTGGTTTTGTGTACTAATATCTTTTCTAAGTGTTAGAAACAGAAAGAAGAAGAGAAGACTTGGCTGTGTACAGCCAAGATGCTGTTTCGGTCTGGGGCACCGGACTGTCCGGTGGTGCACCGGACAGTGTCCGGTGGTGCACCGGACAGTGTCCGGTGCGCCAGGCTGCCTCGGCCGAAGAGGCTGCTCTCGGATTTTTCTCCGGCGACTTCGGCTAAAATTCACCGGACTGTCCGGTGTGCACCGGACTGTCCGGTGAGCCAACTGTCGGCCGGGCCAACGGTCGGCCGCGCGATCGGCGCGCGACACGTGGCCGAGCCAACGGTCGGAAGGAAGCACCGGACTGTCCGGTGTGCACCGGACTGTCCGGTGCGCCAGATCTGCAACGGTCGGCAACGGTCGGCTGTGCCTGTTAAGGAAAGAAATCGGGCACCGGACAGTGTCCGGTGTGCACCGGACTGTCCGGTGCGCCCGACGACAGAAGGCAAGGATAGCCTTCTGGATTTGTTCTCAACGGCTCCTAGCTGCCCTGGGGCTATAAAAGGGACCCCTAGGCGCGTGGAGGAGAACACCAAGCATTCCTACAACCTTTCTAAGCACCAAGACATTGATCTAGCGCATTCGATTCATTGTGATAGCATATAGAGCTCTTGTGGAGTTGTGTACTTTTTGAGTTGTGTTGCGAGCTCTTATTGCTGCTTGTGTGCGTGTTGCTCTGATCTTTTGAAGTCTTGTGTGCGTCGCTCATTCCCTCCCTTGCTCCGTGATTCTCTGTGAACATCTTTTGTAAGGGCGAGAGGCTCCAAATTGTGGAGATTCCTCGCAAGCGGGATTGAGAAAAGAAAAGCAAGAACACCGTGGTATTCAAGTTGATCATTGGATCACTTGAGAGGAGTTGAGTGCAACTCTCGTCCGTTGGGACGCCACAACGTGGAAGTAGGCAAGTTTTGTACTTGGCCGAACCACGGGATAACCACCGTGTCATCTCTGTGATTGATTTCTTGTGGTTATTGTGTTTTGACTCCTCTCTAGCCACTTGGCCATAATTGTGCTAACACTTAACAAGTTTTTGTGGCTTAAGTTTTGAAGTTATTCAGGATCACCTATTCACCCCCCCTCTAGGTGCTCTCAATTGGTATCGGAGCCGTTCTCTTCAAGAAAGGGACTAATCGCCCGAAGAGATGGATCCTAAGGGGAAGGGAATTGTGATCAACGACAAGGAGAAGGAGTCCTTCGTCAACGAGCCAAGGGATGACAAGTCCAACGACTCGGGCTCGGGCCACAGGCGCAAAGATGGGAAGAAGAAGAAGACAAGGCGCATCAAGGAGATCATCTACTACGACGATAGTGATGAATCTACTTCTTCCCAAAAGGATGGTGACAACGACTACAAAAAGACGGTCAATTCGAACTTTTCATTTGATTATTCTCGTATTCAACATAGTTCGAATTCGCATTTGCTTTCCATTCCTCTTGGCAAACCCCCACACTTTGATGGGGAGGACTACGGATTTTGGAGTCACAAAATGCGTAGTCACTTATTCTCTCTCCATCCAAGCATATGGGAGATTGTGGAGAATGGAATGAAATTTGATAGCTCGGATAGTCCTATGCTTATAAATGAACAAATTCATAGAAATGCACAAGCTACTACTGTTCTCTTAGCATCTTTGTGCAGGGAAGAGTACAATAAGGTGAGCGGCTTGGACAATGCCAAGCAGATATGGGACACCCTCAAGATCTCTCACGAGGGGAACGACATCACCATGCTCACCAAGATGGAGTTGGTGGAGGGCGAGCTTGGACGATTCGCCATGATAAGGGGAGAGGAGCCAACTCAAACTTACAACCGGCTCAAGACCCTTATCAACAAAATAAGGAGCTACGGAAGCACGCGTTGGACGGACCACGACGTCGTCCGCCTACTACTCAGGTCCTTTACCGTTCTTGATCCTCATCTCGTGAACAATATTCGTGAGAATCCCAGGTACACGATGATGACGCCCGAGGAAGTACTTGGAAAATTCGTGAGCGGGCGAATGATGATCAAGGAGGCAAGGTACGTCGATGACGCGTTGAACGGTCCAATCCACGAGCCTCAACCCATTGCTCTCAAGGCATCGAGAAGCAAGGAGGCACTACCAAGCAAGGTGGCGCAAATTGAGGCGGCCGGGCTTAATGATGAAGAAATGGCTCTCATCATTAAGCGCTTCAAGACGGCGTTAAGGGGTCGCAAGGAGCATCCCAACAAGACCAAGACGAAGGGGAAGCGCTCATGCTTCAAGTGTGGTAAGATTGGTCACTTTATCGCTAATTGTCCCGATAATGATAGTGACCAGGAAAAGAAGAGTGGAAAATGGGAAAAGAAGAAGAATTACAAGAAGGCAAAGGGCGAGGCTCATATTGGAAAGGAGTGGGATTCGGATTGCTCCTCGTCCGACTCCGACAACGAAGGACTCGCCGCCACCGCCTTCAACAAGTCATCCCTCTTTCCCAACGAACATCACACTTGCCTCATGGCAAGGGAAAAGAAGGTAATCACTCGTAATGCTAATACTTATGATTCTTCTAGTGATGATGAATCTAGTGAGGATGAAGTAGATTATTCATGTTTATTCAAGGGCTTAGATAGATCTAAGATAGACAAAATTAATGAATTAATTGATGCCTTGAATGAAAAGAATATACTTTTAGAAAAGCAAGAGGATTTGTTGTATGAAGAACATGATAAGTTTGTAGAGGCTCAAAAATCCCTTGCATTAGAAATTAAGAGGAATGAAATGCTTGCTTGTGAAGTGTCATCATGCCATGATTCTATTTCTAACTTAAAGAGCATAAATGATGATTTAAATGCTAAACTCGTAGAAGCAAATAAATCCAACTCCTGTGGTGAAACTGTTGTTATTTGCAATAGATGTAAAGACTTTGATATTGATGCTTGTAGTGAACACATAGCTTCTATTGCAAAGTTAAATAATGAAGTGGCTAGTCTTAATGCCCAACTTAAGACTAGCAAAAGTGAATTTGATAAACTAAAATTTGCAAGGGATGCCTACACTATTGGTAGACACCCCTCAATTAAGGATGGACTTGGCTTCAAGAGGGAAGTCAAGAACTTAACAAGCCATAAGACTCCCATTCCCACTAAGGAGAAAGGGAAGGCTCCTATGGCTACTAGTGCTAAAAAGAACCATGCCTTTTTATATCATGATAGGAGATATTCTAGAAATGCTTTTAAAGGTCATGATGTTTTTGGTTCACATGCTTATGACTCTTATGCTATGACTGCTTCTAGTTCTCATGTTATGCCTGGTAGAAATGTGCTTAGAAGAAATGTTGTTCATCAAATGCCTAGGAGAAATGATGCTCATAGTGCTCCTAGGAAAGTAGTAAATGAATCTTCTACAATTTATTGTGCTTTAAATGCTTCCTTTGCTATTTATAGAAAGGATAAGAAAATTGTTGCTAGGAAGATAGGGGCAAAATGCAAGGGAGACAAAACTTGCATTTGGGTCCCTAAGGATATTTGCACTAACCTTGTAGGACCCAACATGAGTTGGGTACCTAAGTCCCAAGCCTAAATTTGCCTTGCAGGTTTATGCATCCGGGGGTTCAAGCTGGATTATAGACAGCGGATGCACAAACCATATGACGGGGGAGAAGAAGATGTTCACCTCCTACGTCAAGAATAAGGATTCCCAAGATTCAATTATATTCGGTGATGGGAATCAAGGCAAGGTAAAAGGGCTAGGTAAAATTGCAATTTCTAATGAGCACTCTATATCTAATGTGTTTTTAGTAGAGTCTCTTGGTTATAATTTGCTATCTGTTAGTCAATTATGCAACATGGGGTATAACTGTCTATTTACAAATGTAGATGTGTCTGTCTTTAGAAGAAGTGATGGTTCACTAGCTTTTAAGGGTGTATTAGACGGCAAACTTTATTTAGTTGATTTTGCAAAAGAAGAGGCCGGTCTAGATGCATGCTTAATAGCTAAGACTAGCATGGGCTGGCTGTGGCATCGCCGCTTAGCACATGTGGGGATGAAGAACCTTCACAAGCTTCTAAAGGGAGAACACGTGATAGGTCTAACTAATGTTCAATTCGAAAAAGATAGACCTTGTGCAGCTTGTCAAGCAGGGAAACAGGTGGGAGGCTCTCATCACACCAAAAATGTGATGACGACATCAAGACCCTTGGAGATGCTGCATATGGACCTTTTTGAACCCGTCGCCTATCTGAGCATAGGAGGAAGTAAGTATGGTTTAGTTATTGTTGATGACTTTTCCCGCTTCACTTGGGTGTTCTTTTTGCAGGAAAAGTCCGAAACCCAAGGGACCCTCAAACGCTTCCTCAGGAGATCTCAAAATGAGTTTGAGCTCAAAGTGAAGAAGATAAGGAGCGACAACGGGTCCGAGTTCAAGAATCTTCAAGTGGAGGAATTCCTTGAAGAAGAAGGGATCAAGCATGAGTTCTCCGCTCCCTACACACCACAGCAAAATGGTGTGGTAGAGAGGAAGAACAGGACACTCATCGACATGGCGAGGACTATGCTTGGAGAGTTCAAGACCCCCGAGCGTTTTTGGTCGGAAGCCGTGAACACGGCTTGCCACGCCATCAATAGGGTCTACCTTCATCGCCTCCTCAAGAAGACGTCGTATGAGCTACTAACCGGTAACAAACCCAATGTATCTTACTTTCGTGTATTTGGGAGCAAGTGCTACATTCTAGTGAAGAAGGGTAGAAATTCTAAGTTTGCTCCCAAAGCTGTAGAAGGGTTTTCGTTAGGTTATGACTCAAATACAAAGGCGTATAGAGTCTTCAACAAATCATCGGGTTTGGTTGAAGTCTCTAGCGACGTTGTATTTGATGAGACTAATGGCTCTCCAAGAGAGCAAGTTGTTGATTGTGATGATGTAGATGAAGAAGATGTTCCAACGGCCGCTATGCGCACCATGGCGATTGGTGATGTGCGACCACAGGAACACTTGGAGCAAGATCAGCCTTCTTCCTCAACCATAGTGCATCCCCCAACCCAAGATGACGAACAGGTACCTCAAGTGGAGGCGGGTGATCAAGGGGGAGCACAAGATGATCATGTGATGGAGGAAAAAGCGCAACCGGCACCTCCAACCCAAGTTCGAGCAATGATTCAAAGGGATCATCCCGTCGACCAAATTCTGGGTGACATCAGCAAGGGAGTAACTACTCGTTCTCGATTAGTTAATTTTTGTGAGCATTACTCTTTTGTCTCCTCTATTGAGCCTTTCAGGGTAGAGGAGGCCTTGCTAGATCCGGACTGGGTGTTGGCCATGCAGGAGGAGCTCAACAACTTCAAGAGAAATGAAGTTTGGACGCTGGTGCCTCGTCCGAAGCAAAATGTTGTGGGAACCAAGTGGGTGTTCCGCAACAAACAGGACGAGCACGGGGTGGTGACGAGAAACAAGGCTCGACTTGTGGCAAAAGGTTATGCCCAAGTCGCAGGTTTGGATTTTGAGGAGACTTTTGCTCCTGTGGCTAGGCTAGAGTCAATTCGAATCTTGCTAGCATATGCCGCTCACCATTCTTTCAGGTTGTACCAAATGGATGTGAAGAGCGCTTTCCTCAACGGGCCAATCAAGGAGGAGGTGTACGTGGAGCAACCCCCTGGCTTCGAGGATGAACGGTACCCCGACCACGTGTGTAAGCTCTCTAAGGCGCTCTATGGACTTAAGCAAGCCCCAAGAGCATGGTATGAATGCCTTAGAGATTTCTTAATTGCTAATGCTTTCAAGGTTGGGAAAGCCGATCCAACTCTTTTCACTAAGACATGTGATGGTGATTTGTTCGTGTGCCAAATTTATGTCGATGACATAATATTTGGTTCTACTAACCAAAAGTCTTGTGAAGAGTTTAGCAGGGTGATGACGCAAAAATTCGAGATGTCGATGATGGGCGAGTTGAACTACTTCCTTGGGTTCCAAGTGAAGCAACTCAAGGACGGCACCTTCATCTCCCAAACGAAGTACACGCAAGATCTGCTAAAGCGGTTTGGGATGAAGGACGCCAAGCCCGCAAAGACTCCGATGGGGACCGACGGACACACCGACCTCAACAAAGGAGGTAAGTCCGTTGATCAAAAAGCATACCGGTCAATGATAGGGTCATTACTTTATTTATGTGCTAGTAGACCGGATATTATGCTTAGCGTATGCATGTGTGCTAGATTTCAATCCGATCCTAAGGAATGTCACTTAGTGGCGGTGAAGCGGATTCTTAGATATTTGGTTGCTACGCCTTGCTTCGGGCTCTGGTATCCAAAGGGGTCTACCTTTGACTTGGTTGGATACTCAGACTCCGACTATGCTGGATGTAAGGTCGATAGGAAGAGTACATCGGGGACGTGCCAATTCTTAGGAAGGTCCCTGGTGTCATGGAACTCTAAGAAACAAACATCCGTTGCCCTATCCACCGCTGAGGCCGAGTATGTTGCCGCAGGACAGTGTTGCGCGCAACTACTTTGGATGAGGCAAACTCTCCGGGACTTTGGCTACAATCTGAGCAAAGTCCCACTCCTATGTGATAATGAGAGTGCTATCCGCATGGCGGAGAATCCTGTTGAGCACAGCCGCACAAAGCACATAGACATCCGGCATCACTTTTTGAGAGACCACCAGCAAAAGGGAGATATCGAAGTGTTTCATGTTAGCACCGAGAACCAGCTAGCCGATATCTTCACTAAGCCTCTAGATGAGAAGACCTTTTGCAGGTTGCGTAGTGAGCTAAATGTCTTAGATTCGCGGAACCTGGATTGAATTGTAGCATACATGTATTTATGCTTTTGATCATGTTCCTTTTTGCATTTTGTTGCTTATTGTGGTGCTCAAGTTGTACAAACACTCCCTGGACCTCACAAGTCCGTTGCAAAGTGATGCACATGTTAAGGGGGAGATGTGTTACAACTTGACCCTTTGAGACTAACCATGTGTTTGAGTTTGATGATTTAGTCTCAAAGGAGGATTGAAAGGGAAAAGGTGGACTTGGACCATGAAAGACTTCCACTGCACTCCGATGAGAGGGTCTCATGAATTCTTATTGCCATTTGCTCTTAATTGAAGATTTTGGTGAGGCAATGGGGTTGAAGGGCCAAGATTGATCCCGTTTTGGTGCTTGATGCCAAAGGGGGAGAAAATGAAGGCCAAAGTGATAAATGGATCAGCTACCACTTGAGAGATTTTGAAAATAGTAGAATAAAGTTTTTGTTTTGTCAAAACTCTCTTATTGTCTCTTTTGTGAAAAGTTGGCTTCTTGTGGGGAGAAGTAGTGATTATGGGAAAAAGGGGGAGTTTTTGAAATATTTGATCAATCTCTTTTGGAATGACTCTCTTTATGCGTCAACATGTGTGTTTGACTTAGAGATAGAGATTTGAGTTTAATTTGCAAAAACAAACCAAGTGGTGGCAAAGGATGATCCATATATGCCAAAATTGAATCAAAACCAATTTGAGTTTTTATTTGAAGTGATTTTGCACTTGTTCTAGTTGCTTTATGTTGTGTTGGCATAAATCACCAAAAAGGGGGAGATTGAAAGGGAAATGTGCCCTTGGGCCATTTCTAAGTATTTTGGTGATTGAATGCAAACACAAGTGCTTAAATGTGAAAATATGCCCATGGATGAACAAAGTGCAAATCACAAGTTAAGGTATGTTTCTAAGCCTTAGTACATTGGTTTTGTGTACTAATATCTTTTCTAAGTGTTAGAAACAGAAAGAAGAAGAGAAGACTTGGCTGTGTACAGCCAAGATGCTGTTTCGGTCTGGGGCACCGGACTGTCCGGTGGTGCACCGGACAGTGTCCGGTGGTGCACCGGACAGTGTCCGGTGCGCCAGGCTGCCTCGGCCGAAGAGGCTGCTCTCGGATTTTTCTCCGGCGACTTCGGCTAAAATTCACCGGACTGTCCGGTGTGCACCGGACTGTCCGGTGAGCCAACTGTCGGCCGGGCCAACGGTCGGCCGCGCGATCGGCGCGCGACACGTGGCCGAGCCAACGGTCGGAAGGAAGCACCGGACTGTCCGGTGTGCACCGGACTGTCCGGTGCGCCAGATCTGCAACGGTCGGCAACGGTCGGCTGTGCCTGTTAAGGAAAGAAATCGGGCACCGGACAGTGTCCGGTGTGCACCGGACTGTCCGGTGCGCCCGACGACAGAAGGCAAGGATAGCCTTCTGGATTTGTTCTCAACGGCTCCTAGCTGCCCTGGGGCTATAAAAGGGACCCCTAGGCGCATGGAGGAGAACACCAAGCATTCCTACAACCTTTCTAAGCACCAAGACATTGATCTAGCGCATTCGATTCATTGTGATAGCATATAGAGCTCTTGTGGAGTTGTGTACTTTTTGAGTTGTGTTGCGAGCTCTTATTGCTGCTTGTGTGCGTGTTGCTCTGATCTTTTGAAGTCTTGTGTGCGTCGCTCATTCCCTCCCTTGCTCCGTGATTCTCTGTGAACATCTTTTGTAAGGGCGAGAGGCTCCAAATTGTGGAGATTCCTCGCAAGCGGGATTGAGAAAAGAAAAGCAAGAACACCGTGGTATTCAAGTTGATCATTGGATCACTTGAGAGGAGTTGAGTGCAACTCTCGTCCGTTGGGACGCCACAACGTGGAAGTAGGCAAGTTTTGTACTTGGCCGAACCACGGGATAACCACCGTGTCATCTCTGTGATTGATTTCTTGTGGTTATTGTGTTTTGACTCCTCTCTAGCCACTTGGCCATAATTGTGCTAACACTTAACAAGTTTTTGTGGCTTAAGTTTTGAAGTTATTCAGGATCACCTATTCACCCCCCCCCCCTCTAGGTGCTCTCATAATGGCCGTATGTGACTTCGATATGAGGTTCACATTTGTTGTGACAGGATGGCCAGGTTCCGTACATGACACAAGAGTACTACAGGATACTTTAATAACTTATGCGGACAGGTTCCCCCATCCACCAGAAGGTATATACATATTTTGTTCATTAGTATAATACATGACTATTTTATGTCATATGTACGTAACATTTGTATGTAATGTTTGTGCAGGTAAATACTATCTTGTCGATTCAGGTTATCCTAATAGAAAGGGGTACCTTGCACCTTATAAGGGTCAGAAGTACCACATTACGGAATGGCAAAATGCGAGGCAACCTATTGGGAGTAAAGAAGTTTTCAACTTTGCGCACTCCTCCCTACGAAATGTTATTGAGCGATCATTTGGGGTGCTAAAAATGAAGTGGAGAATTCTATTAAGTCTCCCTTCATTTTCGCTTGAGAAACAATCGAAGATAATTATTGCATGTATGACACTGCATAACTTCATTAGAGATAGTGCTCTACACGATAGAGATTTTGATGAAGTAGGACCTAATAGCCTAAGTCATGATCTACCTGCAGGTGAGAGTAGTACTAGCACATCTGATGAGTTAGACATGAGTGATTTTCGAGATGCAATTGCAAATGCATTAGTGTCGTAGTTAACTTAGTGCAATTGTAACGGTTCTTATGATGTAATCAACTGCACTAATTAGTTTGTAATGAACTTTATCTGCGTCATGAGTATCATTGTATCGTTTGTTCGAACAGAATCTGCAATTTCAGAATCTGTATCCAAACACGTAGATTCTCACGAACAGCTTTTCTGCACAGCTGGCGAACCAAACATCTAAATTCTAACCACCAGCTTTTCCTAACAGCCAGCTTTCCTCCACAGCCAGCTTTTCAGAAAAGCTAGCCAGAAAAAAGCCGAACCAAACACGCCCTATGATCCGCCCTCCGCAGCGGTTTTTTTTATTCGTCCCCGACCTAAGGAAGCGGACCCCGGCCAACGCTCCTGACAGATTCGCCCGGCCGACGCTCCCTTCGATTCCGTCCTCTCGCCCGCGCTCCGCAGTAAGAAACCAATCGGTTCCTCGTGGCGTGCCGCTTCTTTCATTATATTCCCTGAATGCTCCAGCGTTGACGCCTTGACGGTGGGAACCCCTATTCTTAGCAGGCAGGTGTGTAAGACATCTTCAGCATACCATCTGGTCCGTCCCTGGAAATGTCCGGCGTCCAGGAGCAGTTCGAGATCAAGTTCCGGCTGCCGGACGGCATCGACATCGGGCCCAGGCGCTTCCCGCCGGCGTCCACCGTCGCTACGCTCAAGGAGACCATCATCGCCCAGTGGCCCAAAGGTGAGTCCCCGCACGTGCGCGCTTCGCTTTCCTTCCCGCTGTCGTGGTTACAGCGCAACGGTGGAGGAGAGAGAGAGAGAAAAAAAAGAGAAAAGATTGGTTCTTAGCACCGGCGAGTGGCGCTGGAGCTGTGCGATTGGTAATTTGGTATTGGCGCGGCCGTTGCTTTCCTGGGTCGGATTCTGCTCCTGGAACGCCCACCATCTAGTTTGGAATCTTGAGGCGAACCAAAAAGTAATCTGTCGAGCTTCCTGCCAAGCATATTTGGTTGGCGCTATTACTGCTGGAACTTATGGTGCTTAGGTTCAATTAATTTGCTGGCGTTGCTCATATCCAAATAAATTTCATCTAGTTTTTTATCTGCTAAATGTGTGTATGTGTGGTATGGTGGAGTGGTCTATCCAAATTAACTTTGGAGAGACGGCAATAGGTATTTGGAGTAACTTTGGAGTAACAAATAAAGAGCAGTTAGTGCTCCAGCCTCCAGAGCAGTTAGTAAAGTAGAGGAGACCTTACATTTTAAGTAAGCGTACTTGTATCTTCCCTTGGAGCAATGGAGCAGCTGAGGAAGTAGTCATCCTTGAAGTGAGCGCTACATTATAGTTTAGCTACTTTTTATTTATTGTTTTACACATCTTTTAATGCTCATTTGTGTCACTCTAGCGCCTACTCCTGAATTCCTGATATGGATTAAACTTCATGTGTGGTTAACTGATTGCAGTGAAAGAAAAAGGCATACAGGCATCTGAATATCATGGACCTTACTACCTTTGTAGCGACTATGCACCATTCTTTCTTATGAAATATCACATTTGAATGAGGGTGGTTCTAACCTCAGCATTGAACAGAGAACCAGATCATATTAGAAGGATCGTGTTAGACCAATTTGTTTGATAGCAACTTCTGCCCAAGTGCTCTTGTTTTCTTTTGAAGAAATAAAGAGCCAGTGGGCAGTGGTCCTTCAGGGCTAGGGCTAGATTGTTGGCTGTCTGATTTGGCAATTAGAACTTCTTTGGATCAGTAGCAAGAGGTGCTTCTGTCTACGTGAGCGCAAAATTTCTGATGATTTGGTGAGAGGTGCTTCAGTCTATCCTGGCACCAATTTTCTGATGATTTGAGATCAAGCTGCGTAGCTGATTAAGGAATAAGGACTAGCTGCTACACCAGTGTTAGAAGAATAGTAACGGTAAGGAAGTGTAATCAGAAGTACTAGAGATGTCATGCTCATACCGCTGAGTATTGCATTAATGCTCCACTTGTATACATCTTACACCGACTTAAAAACTGTATATATATGAATCACTCCCTGCAAATGCTTGGCTTCTGTTTGCAATGGAAGGCCAGGTTACATTAGCAACAAAGTTACTTTTGTGTTCCTTATGAACAGAGTAAAAAAAGTTTAAGCTCTTAGACTATTTATTATGTGTGGTCCAACATATGTACTTCTACTTGCAGTATCTAGAGCAACAGCCAATAAATACAGCAACAAGATCAAGTTCTGCTATTTAATATCTAGAGTTGACAAATATGTTCTTCATGATTCTTTCAACCGAAATGTCTGGTATGACTTGTTACATTACAAGATCATAATCTATAAAGTCAACTAGATAAAAATTGTAAGTGCATAATGCAAGTACTGCTTGATTGAGCAAGTTGTGCCTTGTCTTAATCGCATAATGTTCAACAGCTGAATATATACATCATAATTTAATTTAACGGGTTTGATTAATGTCACATGATCTGTTCTATGTAAGCCTGTTATAGGCCCAAATTTAACTGCTAGAACTGGTGCTAAACTAGCTTATTCTATAGCGGAATTTGATTAGAATGCTTTGGTGCCAATACCCATAGGAAACTATCATGACTTGGTTCTTTTTCTCAGGAAATTGAGAAGAAGTGGTTCATCTTGAATCTGAATCTTAGTTCTGCTTGCTAACTAGATATTAGATACATGTTTCTGCTTTTGACATAACCTGTTTTTAAATGGATTGTCTCAGAGCTGTTTCCTTATCCCAGAGAGTAGGGGTAACAGGATGTGGCATCTTGTCACATGGTGCGGAAGAGTGAAGTAGCGAAAGCCGAACTTACTTTTGAAGTTTCATGGTTCTAGTTGAATAATGCATAGGACAAAGGGATCACACTATCAATCTGCCAATCTGGTAAAGCTCTTGAGTAAGCGGTGAACCTCAGGGACAATTTCCCAGTGTCGTTCTATCCTTCCTACATTTTCATCCTTCTTTCTTGCTGGATTTCTTCATTTTCCTTTAACCGTTTCAACTTGAATGTAGTCAATGTACTAAATATAGTGCCCATGTTTGTGCACACCATCAAACTGCATCTCAGTATATCTTTTGTCTTATTATGCTAAACTTGTTTTAGTGTCCTTACTGTTCGTTCTCAACAGATAAGGAGAAAGGTCCTAGGACTGTGAACGATCTTAAGCTTATTAACGCTGGGAAGATACTGGAGAACAACAAAACCCTGTCAGAATGCAAAAGTCCGATCTGTGACTTCTCTGGGATGACAACGATGCATGTCGTCGTCCGCGCACCGACTTCAAGCAAACAGTCTGGTAATTGTCTTACCTTTGCAAGGTAACATTACATAGCATCTTCCTATCACATCCTTCCTTGAATATAATTTTTATTCGATCTGCTGGTAACAGGTAAAAGAGCAGCAACGAAAGCGAAAGGTTTCAGGTGCGGTTGTGCCATTATGTGACAGAGAATGCCAGTTTTCTCCCTTTTTCCGCTCTTGCTGGAGTGTTGTATCATGTTTGAGGCGCTTTCTCCTTTTATTTCCTTTTCAAGTATTGTGGGTAAGCTTAGGTATACAATCACTCATTTTGGTGCAAGCGTGCAATCAAACTATCCAGAGCATCCAATCTAGATCCAACGGTTTCATATGGAAGTGGTTAAAATTAAAATAGGTACTATGTTTTAGGTGTAAGGGGTTAAATATAAAATAACAGTCATCATTAGATCTAGATCGGATGCACCAGATCGCTTGATTGCATGCTTGCACCAGGATAAGTGATGGCATAGGATATTTTCCCGCGGTTAAGTGCCCATTAATCACGAGTTTGCATCGAACACAAAATTGGAAGGCAGCTTGCTGCTAATTACCCTTAATCTTAAGTTATGCCAAGCACACACAATTTGAAGGCAGTCATTAGTGTCTAAACTGCGATCTTCCATGATTTCAGGTTCTCTTCTATATTTATGCTACCCCGGGTGACGTGATGAACTTTTCGGAACGGCGTTCTAACTGATCAATTTACATTACGTAACACCAAAACCAATTGTAATCTGATAACTAAGGAAGCTTTGGAGGCAGAGGAGCGGGCGTTAGCAGGTTGGTGCAAGGTAGTAAATATGTTGACGGGTCGCACAGGACCGGCCGCGGGTGCAGAAGCCGCCGAAAAATATGAAACTTTGTTTCGAAGCTTTGCAGCTTTTATCGTTTTTAATAATGAGTTCTGTTTTCAATAATGAGTTCCGGTAGGATGTGTTTTTGCCTTCGGTATAAGGTCTCCCATGTTCATTGCGCGGCTGAGCTCGTTATAAAAAAACTAATTATGTGAGAGGCTACTATTGGGGGCTCAATTGCCAAAGGTCTTGTTGGAGACTTGTTTTCAAATGCTATGAATTAAGAATAAGGCAACATAAAATGTTAAATGTTAACATCCTTCGCCCTTCTAAGCATTATTTCTCTAAGGATATAATGATTTTCGGACGAAGGTTATGAAGGACGTACCTTTATCAGCATAAAATATAGTAACGAAGAAGGGATTATATGAATCATATAAGTTAACATGAACGGCTATGAATTATTGACAATTCATTTCTATTTTATTATGATGACGGAATAGAAATGATATCAAATTACAAATGTACCTTTAGATCATGAGAAGGTAAAAGCACAAGTGTGACGCAAAAGCCAATGTCCAAATCTCCATGAACAGTACGGGAGTATTGTTCATCTATTTATAGGCACGGGTCGCAGCCCATGCAAAATTACATCCAGGCCCTTTGCATTTGATAATAACTCTATAGTAATTTATCAGGGTCTAGATAGTCTTTTCCTCTTTAAGTCGGTTTCCTTTTTCCTGCCAACATGCCGAAGCTCCCTTGCGCACGACTTCGGCTCTGTGCAAACCTTCGTGTTCCTTATGTTTCGTCCTATCGTGGCTCTGATCCAAGTCCGAAGATACCTGTTAATGTACTTTACTCGAAAAACATTGTTAAATCATGTTTTTGAGGACCTTCGGAAGCCGAAGGCCCCCAACAGGTCTTTAAAGTATTGTATTATCAATCGAATGTGTTTCAGGTGCTCCAAAACAATAGCAAAGTTAGCCTTAGTCTAAAGTGTTGCTTGAACGATGGACGAAGCTAGGAAGCTTGGGTTCCGTGGGATTAACATGTAGACGAGAGCGAAGGAAAGAAGGAGCTTCGGTTATGCAGACCGCAGTACTAATACACGAAGCAAAAGTGGGTTAGAAGAATTTAGAAGCTTGGCTAGAACGAGGGTGGACCCTCGCGGAGCCGCATGCTGGCCTTGAGTGGCCATATGTGGAGCGAACTCTGCGAGGCTGTCCATACCGGGGTGAAGCGGGCGTTAACCGTCATTGCATCCCACTACGAGATTGATTTCAAGCAGGTGTGCGAAAGCTATATCCTACTTGACGAGGATGACCTTGCCGTGGCGGAGGTCCGGAGGCTCGCCGATGTTGTCGAAAGGTCGGGTTCGGCATTGGCTCGCCACTTTGAGGAAGAGGTGGTTTCGCCAGTGTCTCCACTCGGCGCTGGGTCCTACTCGGTCGCGACGCCTCGAGATGACGCTGAGGGTGTTGCCTCCCCCATTCTGTTGCTTGAGTTATTTACCCTGCAGGGTTGTAATAAAATCTTAAGTTTGTTATGTATGTAATGTGTCGAGACTTTTTGTACTTGTTCTGGTGTTTCGTTGTGCGCCTTTTCTCGTGTTTTGTGTTTATCGTCCTATCCTTTGTGGAGTTCCTGTCGGAACGCGAGTTTGGTAAGCCATTGTCTGCCGAACTTGTTTAGCTTGTTGAAGATCATTGGCTTGAGGCCTTGTAGAATCATGTCGTTGGCACGTTCTACTTGTCCGTTTGTCCTCGGATGAGCCACGGTTGACCAGTCCACACGGATGTGGTGGTCATTACAGAAACTCAGAAACTTCTTTCCTGTGAATTGTGTGTCGTGGTCTGTGATAATGGAGTTTGGGATCCCGAAGCGATGGATGATATTCGTGAAGAACGCCACCGCCTGCTCAGACTTGATGTTGGTGAGGGGTCGAACCTCGATCCAGTTGGAAAATTGTCGATGGCGATCAACATGTGCGTGAAGCCCCCGGGCGCCTTTTGTAGAGGATCGACGAGGTCTAACCCCATACAACAAAAGGCCAAGTGATTGGTATTGTCTGCAGGGCCTAAGCTGGCATATGCATTTGCTTCATGTAGAATTAGCATCCCTTGCAAGAGCGCACAATCTTGGTGGCGTCGGCAACCACAGTTAGCCAGTAGAACCCTTGTCTGAAGGGGTTTCCAATGAGGGTTCGGGGTGCCGCGTGGTGCCCGCAAGCCCCGAGTGGATTTTGCCCAACAGCTCTCGTCCTTAGCTGATGGGTACGCACCGCTGGAGAATTCCCCAGGGGATACGGTGGTACAGTTCCTTTTCTTCTCCAAGCAGTACGATGGTCTTGGCTCATCAAGCCAGTCGTCTGGCCTTAGCCTTACCGAGAGGTAGTTCCCCCTGGAGGAGGTACTCCAAGTACGGTGTTGGGGGCCTTCGGCTTCCGAAGGTCCTCAAAAACATGATTTAACAATGTTTTTGGAGTAAAGTACGTTAACAGGTATCTTCGGAAGTTTGGATCAGAGCCACGGTAGGACGAAGTACAAGGAACACGAAGGTTTACGCAGGGCCGAAGCTGTGTGTAGAAGAGCTTCGGGAGAACGACAGGAAAGGAAACCGACTTAAAGATGAAAAACCAGATTAAACCTCGAAGAATTACCATAGAGTTATTGACAAATGTAAAGGGCATTAATGTAATTTTGCATGGGTTGTGACCCGTGCCTATAAATAGGCGAACAGTATCCCCGTACTGTTCACGCTGATTTGGACATTGGCCTTTGCGTCACACTTGTATTTTTACCTTCTCACGATCTGAAGGTACACTTGTAATTTGATATCATTTCTATTCCGTTATCATAATAAAATAGAAATAAGTTGCCAGTAATTCATAACAGTTCGTGTTAACTTATATGATTCATATGATCCCTTCTTCATTATTATATTTTATGCTGATGGAGGTACGTCCTTCATAACCTTCGTCCGAAAATCATTATATCCTTAGGGAAATAATGCTTCGAAGGGCGAAGGATATCAACATTTAACATTTTATGTTGCCTTGTTCTTAATTCATAGCATTTGAGAACAAGTCTCCAACATTGGCGCCCACCTCCGGTGAACTCACTTCCATTTCTTGACTTTTGAACAATTTCGGCAAGCATCACCTTCGTCATGCCGTCGAAAAAAGCTTCAGCGACAGGGGCTGGTACTTTACAGCCACTAGATCCCAATCAGGATGTCCTTTCTCTCAGAGAGGCCCGAAGCCAGAAGAGGAAGGTTGTTAGTCCAACACTTCCGGAGGATGACCTGGATCAGGAGATCCAAAACCTGGAGATTCTTCAGCAACAAGTGCAACGCAAGAAGGAGAAGATGGCTCGTCTAGCTGATCTTCAGAGACAGATAGATGAAGCTTCTGAAGAGGTTCGTCATCTTGTTCAAGATGATCAAAGCCGAAGGCTTCCACGTAGAGAACTTCATCAGGAAGGCTTCCACAATGAGGATGACTGGTATGAAGATTTCCATCATGGAAACTTTGCTTTTGATGATGCTTCTCCTCTCTCTCAACAGAATTGCAGGCTACACCAAGGCCACAGTCTTACAAGCCACCCCAGCTCCCCATGTATGACGGTCACACAGACCCGAAGCAATTCCTAATGAGCTATGAAGCAACCATATATTCGTATGGTGGCAATACGTCAGTCATGGCAAAATCTTTTGTCATGGCCGTCAGGAGTGTTGCCCAGACTTGGTACTCTTCTCTTCGGCCAGGGACAATCACTTCTTGGCAGAAGTTGAAGGATATGCTGATAACTAGCTTCCAAGGGTTTCAGACGAAGCCAGTCACCGCTCAGGCTCTCTTCCAGTGTACCCAGGACCATGAATAGTACCTTCAGGCGTATGTCCGGAGGTTTCTGCGCCTGAGGGCACAAGCGCCAACAGTGCCCAATGAAATTGTCATTGAGGCCATGATTAAGGGGCTTCGGCCGGGACCATCGGCGCAGTACTTCGCCAGGAAGCCACCACAAACGTTGGAGAAGCTGCTCCAGAAGATGGACGAATACATTCGAGCTGACAATGACTTCCGCCAAAGAAGGGAGGAAGCATTCTGGTTCTCTGAAATGACCAGGGGCTTCGGAGGAAGATTTCACCCGAGGCATGTTAGGTCAATCCATAACTCTGCTCAAACTGATGATCGAGGGAGCCAGCAGCAAAGGCCACAACACTCTTCACAAGCTTCGGCTCAACAGCAGAGTTCTTTTCGGCCACCAGCGCAAAGGGGCAGAGGCGCCAGGGGCTTCGGGGGAAGGTTTGGAGACCAGCCAAGAAAAAAATATTGCCTGTTCTGTGGTGAAGACAAGGGCCATACTACCAGGATGTGCCATGTTACCATCCAGAAGCAGAAGGAAATAGCGGAAGCAGCAGCGCAACAGAGACAGCCGAAGCAGGTCATGCATACTGCTTCGTATCACTCACCTTATATACCAGAATATGTAGGCAACCACCCTGCAGCTTCTGTTGCCTCGGCGAGTCAACCCCAAGCATCTTGGCAGCAACCTCTGTGAGCACCTAGAGGGGGGGTGAATAGGTGATCCTGTGAAAACTTAAACTTATAGCCACAAAAACTTGTTAAGTGTTAGCACAATAATTGCCAAGTGGCTAGAGAGGAGTCACAACAAAACACAATACCACAAGAGATCAAACTCAGAGATGACACAGTGGTTTATCCCGTGGTTCGGCCAAGACCAACGCTTGCCTACTCCACGTTGTGGCGTCCCAACGGACGAGGGTTGCAATCAACCCCTCTCAAGTGGTCCAAAGACCAACTTGAATACCACGGTGTTTTGCTTTGCCTTTCAATATCCCGTCTACGAGGAATCTCCACAACTTGGAGCCTCTCGCCCTTACACTTAAGATTCACAAAGAAATACGGAGTAAGGAAGAAACTAGCAACGCACACAAGACTTCAAAATCAGAGCAACAGCACGCACACAAGTCGCAACAAGAGCTCGCAACACAACTCAATGAGTTCATAACTCAACAAGAGCTCTAGATGCTATCACAATGAACCAAGGGCCAATTCCCTGTATGCCACTGGAAAATATACTCATCCCTTGTATGCCACTGGCCCCACATGTCATAGACACCAAAAATTATACCTATATGCCACTCAGTGGCACACAAGGGATGAGTATAAAATCTGATGGCATACCAGGAATTTTCTCATGAACCAAATGCGTGAAATCGATGTCTTGGTGCTTAGGAATGTTGTAGGAATGCTTGGTGTTTTCCTCCATGCGCCTAGGGGTCCCTTTTATAGCCCCAAGGCAGCTAGGAGCCGTTGAGAACAAATCCAGAAGGCCATCCTTGCCTTCTGTCGTCGGGCGCACCGGACAGTCCGGTGTACACCGGACACTGTCTGGTGCCCGATTTCCTTCCTTAAACAGCGCAGTCGACCGTTGCAGATGCGGGAGCCGTTGGCGCACAGGACATGTCCGGTGCACACCGGACAGTCCGGTGCCCCCTTCCGACCGTTGGCTCGGCCACGTGTCCCGCGCAGATCGCGCGGCCGACCGTTGGCTCACCGGACAGTCCGGTGCACACCGGACAGTCCGGTGAATTTTAGTCGTACGCCGTCAGCAAATTCTCGAGAGCGGCCTCTTCGGCCGAGGCAGCCTGGCGCACCGGACACTGTTCGGTGCACCACCGGACAGTCCGGTGCTCCAGACCGAAACAGCCTTCTGGCTGTACACAGCCAACTTTTTTTCTTTTCTTTTTCTTCCTGTTTCCAATACTTAGACAAGTATATTAGTACACAAAACCAATGTACTAAGACTTAGAAACATACCTTTGCTCTTGATTTGCACTTTATTCATCCATGGCATAAATTCACATTTAAGCACTTGAGTTGGCACTCAATCACCAAAATACTTAGAAATGGCCCAAGGGCACATTTCCCTTTCAATCTCCCCCTTTTTGGTGATTTATGCCAACACAACATAAAACAACTAGAACAAGTGCAAAATCACTTCAAATAGAACTCAAATTGATTTTGATTCAATTTTGGCATATATGGATCATCCTATGCCACCACTTGGTTTGTTTTTGCAAATCAAACTCAAATCTCTATCTCTAAGTCAAACACACATGTTGAAGCATAAAGAGAGTCATTTCAAAAGAGATTGATCAAAGATTTCAAAAACTTCCCCTTTTTCCCATAATCAATCACTTCTCCCCACAAGAGGCCAACTTTTGACAAAAGAGACAATGCAAGAGTTTTGACAACACAAAAGCTCTAATCTACTTTTTCAAAATTTCTCAAGTGGTAGCTGATCCATTTATCACTTTGGCCTTTATTTTCTCCCCCTTTGGCATCAAGCACCAAAACGGGATCAATCTTGGCCCCTTAACCCCATTGCCTCACCAAAATCTTCAATTTAAGAGTACAAAGGCAATAAGATCATAGAGATGAACTTGGAATAAGTTACCCTGTCATCGGAGTGCAGTGGAAGTCTTGCATGGTCCAAGTTCACCTTTTCCCTTTCAATCCTCCTTCGAGACTAAATCATCAACTCAAGCACATGGTTAGTCTCAAAGGGTCAAGTTGTAACACATCTCCCCCTAAACATGTGCGTCACTTTGCAACGGACTTGTGAGGTCCAGGGAGTGTTTGTACAACTTGAGCACCATAATAAGCAACAAAATGCAGAAAGGAACATGATCAAAAGCATAAATACAAGTATGCTACAATTCAATCCAAGTTCCGCGAATCTAAGACATTTAGCTCACTACGCAACCTGCAAAAGGTCTTCTCATCTAGAGGCTTGGTAAAGATATCGGCTAGCTGGTTCTCGGTGCTAACATGAAATACTTCGATATCTCCCTTTTGCTGGTGGTCTCTCAAAAAGTGATGCCGGATGTCTATGTGCTTTGTGCGGCTGTGCTCAACAGGATTCTCCGCCATGCGGATAGCACTCTCATTATCACATAGGAGTGGGACTTTGCTCAGATTGTAGCCAAAGTCCCGGAGGGTTTGCCTCATCCAAAGCAGTTGCGCGCAACACTGTCCTGCGGCAACGTACTCGGCCTCAGCGGTGGATAGGGCAACGAAGGTTTGTTTCTTAGAGTTCCACGACACCAGGGACCTTCCTAAGAATTGGCACGTCCCTGATGTACTCTTCCTATCGACCTTACATCCAGCATAGTCAGAGTCTGAGTATCCAACCAAGTCAAAGGTAGACCCCTTTGGATACCAGAGCCCGAAGCAAGGCGTAGCAACTAAATATCTCAGAATTCGCTTCACCGCCAACTAAGCATAATATCCGGTCTACTAGCACATAAATAAAGTAAAGACCCTATCATTGACCGGTATGCTTTTTTATCAACGGACTTACCTCCTTTGTTGAGGTCGGTGTGTCCGTCGGTCCCCATCGGAGTCTTTGCGGGCTTGGCGTCCTTCATCCCAAACCGCTTCAGCAAGTCTTGCGTGTACTTTGTTTGGGAGATGAAGGTGCCGTCCTTGAGTTGCTTCACTTGAAACCCAAGGAAGCAGTTCAACTCGCCCATCATTGACATCTCGAATTTCTGCGTCATCACCCTGCTAAACTCTTCACAAGACTTTTGGTTAGTAGAACCAAATATTATGTCATCGACATAAATTTGGCACACAAACAAATCACCATCACATGTCTTAGTGAACAGAGTTGGATCGGCTTTCCCAACCTTGAAAGTATTAGCAAGTAAAAAGTCTCTAAGGCATTCATACCATGCTCTTGGGGCTTGCTTAAGTCCATAGAGCGCCTTAGAGAGCTTACACACGTGGTCGGGGTACCGTTCATCCTCGAAGCCAGGGGGTTGCTCCACGTACACCTCCTCCTTGATTGGCCCGTTGAGGAAAGCGCTCTTCACATCCATTTGGTACAACCTGAAAGAATGGTGAGCGGCATATGCTAGCAAGATACGAATTGATTCTAGCCTAGCCACAGGAGCAAACGTCTCCTCAAAGTCCAAACCTGCGACTTGGGCATAACCTTTTGCCACAAGTCGAGCCTTGTTCCTCGTCACCACCCCGTGCTCGTCCTGTTTGTTGCGGAACACCCACTTGGTTCCCACAACATTTTGCTTGGGACGAGGCACCAGTGTCCAAACTTCATTGCGCTTGAAGTTGTTGAGTTCCTCCTGCATGGCCAATACCCAATCCGGATCTAGCAAGGCCTCCTCTACCCTGAAAGGCTCAATAGAAGAGACAAAAGAGTAATGCTCACAAAAATTAACTAATCGAGATCGAGTAGTTACTCCCTTGCTAATGTCACCCAAAATTTGGTCGACGGGATGATCCCTTTGAATCACCGCTCGAACTTGGGTTGGAGGTGCCGGTTGCGCTTCTTCCTCCATTACTTGATCATCTTGTGCTCCCCCTTGATCACACGCCTCCTTTTGATGAACCTGTTCATCGTCTTGAGTTGGGGGATGCACCGTTGTTGAGGAAGAAGGTTGATCTCGTTCATCTTGTTCCTGTGGCCGCACTACTCCAATCGCCATGGTTCGTATAGCGGTCGTCGGAACATCTTCTTCATCTACATCATCACAATCAACAACTTGCTCTCTTGGAGAGCCATTAGTCTCATCAAATACAACGTCGCTAGAGACTTCAACAAAACCCGATGATTTGTTGAAGACTCTATACGCCTTTGTATTTGAGTCATAACCTAACAAAAACCCTTCTACAGCTTTGGGAGCAAATTTAGAATTTCTACCCTTCTTCACTAGAATGTAGCACTTGCTCCCAAATACACGAAAGTAAGATACATTGGGTTTGTTACCGGTTAGTAGCTCATACGAAGTCTTCTTGAGGAGGCGATGAAGGTAGACCCTGTTGATGGCGTGGCAAGACGTGTTCACGGCTTCCGACCAGAAACACTCGGGGGTCTTGAATTCTCCAAGCATCGTCCTCGCCATATCGATTAGCGTCCTGTTCTTCCTCTCTACTACACCATTTTGCTGTGGTGTGTAGGGAGCGGAGAACTCGTGCTTGATCCCTTCCTCCTCAAGGAACTCCTCCACTTGAAGATTCTTGAACTCGGACCCGTTGTCGCTCCTTATCTTCTTCACCTTGAGCTCAAACTCATTTTGAGCTCTCCTTAGGAAGCGCTTGAGGGTCCCTTGGGTTTCAGACTTATCCTGCAAAAAGAACACCCAAGTGAAGCGGGAAAAGTCATCAACAATAACTAGACCATACTTACTTCCCCCTATGCTTAGATAGGCGACGGGTCCGAAGAGGTCCATATGCAGCATCTCCAGGGGTCTTGAAGTGGTCATCACATTCTTGCTGTGATGCGCTCCTCCCACCTGTTTACCTGCTTGACAAGCTGCACAAGGTCTATCTTTTTCGAATTGTACGTTAGTCAAACCTATCACGTGTTCTCCCTTTAGAAGCTTGTGAAGGTTCTTCATCCCCACATGTGCTAAGCGGCGATGCCACAGCCAGCCCATGCTAGTCTTAGCAATTAAGCATGCATCTAGACCGGCCTCTTCTTTTGCAAAATCAACTAAGTAGAGCTTGCCGTCTAATACACCCTTAAAAGCTAGTGAACCATCACTTCTTCTAAAGACAGACACATCTACATTTGTAAATAGACAGTTATATCCCATATGACATAATTGACTAACAGATAGCAAATTATATCCAAGACTCTCCACTAAAAACACATTAGAGATAGAATGCTCATTGGAGATTGCAATTTTACCTAGCCCTTTTACCTTGCCTTGATTCCCATCACCGAATATAATTGAATCTTGAGAATCCTTATTCTTGATGTAGGAGGTGAACATCTTCTTCTCCCCCGTCATATGGTTTGTGCATCCGCTGTCGATAATCCAGCTTGAACCCCCGGATGCATAAACCTGCAAGGCAAATTTAGGCTTGGGACTTAGGTACCCAACTCTTGTTGGGTCCTACAAGGTTAGTCACAATTGTCTTAGGGACCCAAATGCAAGTTTTATCACCCTTGCATTTTGCCCCTAATTTCCTAGCAATCACCTTTCTATCCTTTCTACAAATTGCAAAGGAAGCATTCAAAGCATGATATATTGTAGAAGGTTCATTTACTTTCCTAGGAACAACATTTCTCCTAGGCATATTATGAACAACATTTCTCCTACCAACATTTCTATCATGCACATAAGAAGAGCTAGAAGCAAACATGGCATGAGAATCAAAAGCATTATATGCATTACAACTCCTATAAGCATTTCTAGGTTGTCTTCTATCATAGTACATAAAAGCATGGTTCTTTTGCACACTACTAGCCATAGGGGCCTTCCCTTTCTCCTTGGCGGAGATGGGAGCCTTATGGCTTGTCAAGTTCTTGGCTTCCCTTTTGTAGCCAAGTCCATCCTTAATTGAGGGATGTCTACCAATCGTATAGGCATCCCTTGCAAATTTTAATTTATCAAATTCGCCTTTGCTAGTCTTAAGTTGGGCATTAAGACTAGCCACTTCATCATTCAATTTAGAAATTGAAACTAGGTGTTCACTACAAGCATCAACATTAAAATCTTTACACCTAGTGCAAACCATAACATGTTCTACACAAGAGTTAGATTAGTAGCCACTTCTAGTTTAGCATTTAAATCATTATTAACACCTTTTAAAGTAGCAATGGTTTCATGACAAGAAGATAATTCACTAGAAAGCACTTCATTTCTTTTAACTTCTAAAGCATAAGATTTTTGAGCCTCTACAAATTTGTCATGCTCTTCATATAAAAGATCCTCTTGTTTTTCTAAGAGTCTATCTTTTTCATTCAAGGCATCAATCAATTCATTAATCTTATCTACTTTAGTTCTATCCATTCCCTTGAACAAACTAGAGTAATCTATTTCTTCATCACTAGACTCATCATCACTAGAAGAATCATAAGTGACATTGTTTAGATTACTTACCTTCTTCTCCCTTGCCATAAGGCATGTGTGACGCTCGTTGGGGAAGAGGGATGACTTGTTGAAGGCAGTGGCGGCGAGTCCTTCATTGTCGGAGTCGGAGGAGGAGCAATCTGAATCCCACTCCTTTCCGATATGTGCCTCGCCCTTGGCCTTCTTGTAATGCTTCTTCTTTTCTCTCTTGCTCCCGTGTTCCTGGTCACTATCATTGTCGGGACAGTTAGCAATAAAATGACCAATCTTACCGCATTTGAAGCACGAGCGCTTCCCCTTGGCTTTGGTCTTGCTTGGCTGTCCCTTGCTTCCTTTAAGCGCCGTCTTGAAGCGCTTAATGATGAGGGCCATCTCCTCATTATTTAGCCCGGCCGCCTCAACTTGCGCCACCTTGCTCGGTAGCGCCTCCTTGCTCCTCGTTGCCTTGAGAGCAAGGGGTTGCGGCTCGTTGATCGGACCATTCAAGGCGTCGTCCACGTATCTTGCCTCCTTGATCATCATTCGCCCGCTAACGAATTTCCCAAGTACTTCTTCGGGCGACATCTTGGTGTACCTAGGATTTTCACGAATATTGTTCACCAAATGAGGATCAAGAACAGTAAAGGACCTTAGCATTAGGCGGACGACGTCGTGATCCGTCCATCGCGTGCTTCCGTAGCTCCTTATTTTGTTGATAAGGGTCTTGAGCCGGTTGTATGTTTGAGTTGGCTCCTCGCCCCTTATCATTGCGAACCGTCCAAGCTCGCCCTCCACCAACTCCATCTTGGTGAGTAAGGTGACATCGTTCCCCTCATGAGAGATCTTGAGGGTGTCCCAGATCTGCTTGGCATTGTCCAAGCCGCTCACCTTATGGTACTCGTCCCTGCACAAAGAGGCTAGCAACACAGTAGTAGCTTGTGCATTTTTATGAATCTGTTCATTAATAAACATGGGACTATCCGTACTATCAAAGTGCATTCCACTTTCTACAATCTCCCATATGCTAGGATGGAGAGAGAACAAGTGACTACGCATTTTGTGACTCCAAAATCCGTAGTCCTCTCCATCAAAATGAGGAGGTTTACCAAGTGGAATAGATAATAAATGAGCATTAGTACTTTGAGGAATACGAGATTAATCAAAAGAAAAGTTCGAATTGACCGGTTTCTTTCTCTCGTATTCGTTGTGGTCGTCGTCCTTTTGGGAGGAAGTAGACTCATCGCTGTCGTAGTAGACGATCTCCTTGATGCGTCTTGTCTTCTTCTTCTTCCCATCTTTGCGTCTGTGGCCCGAGCCCGAGTCGTTGGACTTGTCATCCCTTGGCTCGTTGACGAAGGACTCCTTTTCCTTGTCGTTGATCACCATCCCCTTGCCTTTAGGATCCATCTCTTCGGGCGGTTAGTCCCTTTCTTGAAGAGAACGGCTCTGATACCAATTGTGAGCACCTAGAGGGGGGTGAATAGGTGATCCTGTGAAAACTTAAACTTATAGCCACAAAAACTTGTTAAGTGTTAGCACAATAATTGCCAAGTGGCTAGAGAGGAGTCACAACAAAACACAATACCACAAGAGATCAAACTCAGAGATGACACAGTGGTTTATCCCGTGGTTCGGCCAAGACCAACGCTTGCCTACTCCACGTTGTGGCGTCCCAACGGACGAGGGTTGCAATCAACCCCTCTCAAGTGGTCCAAAGACCAACTTGAATACCACGGTGTTTTGCTTTGCCTTTCAATATCCCGTCTGCGAGGAATCTCCACAACTTGGAGCCTCTCGCCCTTACACTTAAGATTCACAAAGAAATACGGAGTAAGGAAGAAACTAGCAACGCACACAAGACTTCAAAATCAGAGCAACAGCACGCACACAAGTCGCAACAAGAGCTCGCAACACAACTCAATGAGTTCACAACTCAACAAGAGCTCTAGATGCTATCACAATGAACCAAATGCGTGAAATCGATGTCTTGGTGCTTAGGAATGTTGTAGGAATGCTTGGTGTTTTCCTCCATGCGCCTAGGGGTCCCTTTTATAGCCCCAAGGCAGCTAGGAGCCGTTGAGAACAAATCCAGAAGGCCATCCTTGCCTTCTGTCGTCGGGCGCACCGGACAGTCCGGTGTACACCGGACACTGTCCGGTGCCCGATTTCCTTCCTTAAACAGCGCAGTCGACCGTTGCAGATGCGGGAGCCATTGGCGCACCGGACATGTCCGGTGCACACCGGACAGTCCGGTGCCCCCTTCCGACCGTTGGCTCGGCCACGTGTCCCGCAGATCGCGCGGCCGACCGTTGGCCCGGCCGACCGTTGGCTCACCGGACAGTCCGGTGCACACCGGACAGTCCGGTGAATTTTAGCCGTACGCCGTCAGCAAATTCCCGAGAGCGGCCTCTTCGGCCGAGGCAGCCTGGCGCACCGGACACTGTCCGGTGCACCACCGGACAGTCCGGTGCTCCAGACCGAAACAGCCTTCTGGCTGTACACAGCCAACTTTTTTTCTTTTCTTTTTCTTCCTGTTTCCAATACTTAGACAAGTATATTAGTACACAAAACCAATGTACTAAGACTTAGAAACATACCTTTGCTCTTGATTTGCACTTTATTCATCCATGGCATAAATTCACATTTAAGCACTTGAGTTGGCACTCAATCACCAAAATACTTAGAAATGGCCCAAGGGCACATTTCCCTTTCAAACTCCACCGCTACCGCCGACCCAGAGAGGACAACAGCCAGAAGGGAGTCAGCATAATCATCTTCAGAGGGATTTCAGAGAGGAGTCCGAAGCTCGCACAGTCAACATCACTGTGCCAGAGTCGAAGCACATTTATTGACAAATATCCTACCTCAACAGTAGTTCTTTTGCATTTTCTATATTCACTATTACCCTTTTGTCAATAAGAAACAACTATGAAGAGTTTAAATGTATTTTGTTGAATTTTAATTCCTTGTAATACCTTCGTCTTTTACCATAATAAAAATATGTTTTTTCCATAGGCTTGAGTTGCCGAAGCATGCGAACTTATACTGATTTGGAGGACCTTTGTATTATCAGAAATTTGATCTAACGGACACAGTACAAGTCGTTCCTAAGGGAGTGCAGTGTAAGTTTTCTAAACCTACAACGAAAAATAAACGCTGATTCTGCTGAAAGTAAAAGGCGAAGAAGCTCCTAAGGGAGGCTTACAGCGAAAAATAAACGCTGATTCCGCTGAAAGTAAAAGGCAAAGAAGCTCCTAAGGGAGGCTTACAGCGAAAAATAAACGCTGATTCCGCTGAAAGTAAAAGGCGAAGAAGCTCCTAAGGGAGGCTTACAGCGAAAAGTCAGCGCGATACAAAAAGATTGTGTGCTCTATTGCAGGGATGTGTGTATCTTCGGCACAAAAATCATTTTGCATAACATAACATCATCACATCATTTTTGCATAACATAAGCATCATACAGCATATTGCATCTGGAACAAGAAGGGGATACAATGTTAATCTTTGGAGCATGTTTTGAAAAAGAGAACAAGAAGACGAATCGAAGTGAAGATAAGCTTCGGAGGATAGTTCACGAAGCTTGGATGTTTTTATCAGAAAGGTAAACAAATCCTTGTGATTTAGAAAAGATTCTCTTCACGAAGCATGAAAAGAAGGGAAGGTGTTTTTTTTCGCCGAAGGCTCAAAAAATGGTATGTACGCACAGTTTCATGCATCGTAAAGAATTAAATTATAAATAGACTATATGTTACATTCAAAGTTACAATATATTACACATCTTATGTTCCAAATGTTTCTACAATAATGGTTTAATTCTCCTTGAGAACCATCTCTGCAGCTTCGTTCAAAAGTTGGTTGACAACCTTATCCATAATGTCTTCAGCCATTTTTCTAATTTCATCGTCCCCCTTTGGGTGGGGGCCCGGAGATGCTTCAGCAGGTTCTGAGGGAAGAAAAGATACGACTATATTACTATTACAAACCAAGAGCAGAGTTTGGAACTAAAAATTACAGCATCATAAAAACCACTAATTAATACCTATATGCCCTTCGGGCTCTGTACTTTCCTCGGCAGCCTCTGCTACTTTCCTAGCATCATGAATGCCTTTTTCACTCTTTTGAATGATTTCTTGCGCCATTTCTCGGCCGCCATTGTCCCAGATATCAGTAAAAAATTTACCGCCAACCATGCTTGCTTCGACCGAGGGGTCCTTGATGTCTTCGGAGGACAAGGCAGCTTCGGACTGAGCTAGGGATTTTACATGCTCACAACCCATTCTCTCCAAAACAGTAGCAACTCCTCTAGCACCCGAAAAAGCGCAGATGTCCCCGCGGCTATTTAGAATTTCTTCGAAGGCCTCTGCTTCGTGGCTGACCCATTCCATTGGACCTTCAGGATTGCCTCTTGAAAAATTCTCTTCGCTAGAGAATGCGCCAACGCTGGCGAAACTAGATTTTATCTTTTTGACGCACTCTATGGATTTAACATAACATTTCCTCTGGGACGCACGAAGCTCTTTAACACTCATCTCTAAATGATTGGCCAGTTGATCACTAAGCTCGTGTTTTGTTTCTTCAAGTATACGCTCTTCCTTAGCTCTAGCTAGCTGTTTCTGAAGATCTTTAATTTCACGCCTTTGGGCTTCGGCCTGGGCCTTTGAAGCAGCTTCGTTCTTTTTTACCTTGTCTACCAATGTAAGCAGAATTTTATCCTTTTCCAGAGCTTCATTTCTCAGTCTAATAACTTCTGATCGTAGATTGTTGAACGCAATTTCGTAGCTCTCGTCTTCGGCACTCTTTTGTGCTCTCAATGCGTTGCTTAGAATTAAACCCTATATGAAAAAGGGTTCGTATAAGAATAAAAGAATGAGTTACGAATTATAAAATTCTCAAATTCCCATACCTTCAGGCTATTGTACGCAAGACTATCCGCGAGATCTTCTTTCGTCATAGCACATAAGCCAGCTTCGAGCTTCGGGAACCCCATACTTCTAGCCATCTCCCGGCAGACAGACAATTCTTTGTTGTCCGGGAGGCAGTATAAGAAATCTTCTTCGTTTGTCCCATTAAACACTAGTGCCCCCTTCGGATATTTCAACTCTTTGGCATAGTGATTAGCTTCAAAAACTTCTTCTTCCGATAATTTCTTCCCCGAAGCATGTCGCACGATATAATCGTATATTTTGGAAGATGCTTCGGGGGCAGCGGTATCAATTTCTTCGCCCAAAGTTGGCTCTGACATTTTCACTTCTTCGGTGGCCTTTGCAATCTTTGCTTCTTCTGCTTCCGAAGGTGTTACCTTGGTCGGTTCTGAAGGCCCGGTTTCAATTCCAGTCTGTTGCCTCGGAGCTTTAGCAACGAATACTTCAACAAGCGCCTCAGAAGTTTCAGCAGCCTTCTTTGGGGTTGTGCTTGGAAGTTTAATTGTTTCCAAAACATCCAATACGTTAACCATTCTCTTTCTTTTTGGGGTCACAGTTGGTCCCTTTTTAATTTTTGTTACTTCAATCTCTACTGAAGGACTTAAAATTTCTGATATTTTTGCTCCCTCAGTTGATGCTTTTGCTTCTTCCATCTTTTCTGTTGATGGCGCTTCGGCTAACTCTTTGGTTTCTGGTAACAGAGTCTGTGGTTCCTCCAATTCTTTTGTTGTTGGCGCTTCGGCCAACTCTGTGGGTCCTGACAGTGGAGTTGATCCCTTAGCTTCAGGAGTCGTAGATGTTGCGCTACCGAATTCAGGCACTGTGGCCAGTTCAATGTAGCGTGGTCGGTGTGTGAGAACTTTCACCCTTTTTCTCTTCGGTGCTGGCTCGCTAGGAGCAGCTGAAGCGTTTTCTTTTGCAGAAGCTGTACCTTTCCTTTTCTGCCCCCGCACTAGATAATGGTAGTCGGGGTACACGAACCCAATTGCATCAAAAACTCGGTTCAGTCTTTTCTTTCTTCGGCCTCCGAAGGCTGCTGACATTGCAGTATCTTCGGCCTTCGAATATGCCCCAAGCAATTCATTACTTAAAGTTTCAATGCTCTTTAACCAATCATCATCTGGTTCAACGAATTTGTCTCCATACTTGAATGTATACTTCAGCCTGACTAGTCCACCTTCGTCAGTTTCTTTAACAGTCTCTTTTGGCATTTCCCAATTATCTGCAAGAGGCCATACTCTGAAGGCAATGTGTTCTTGTATCAAATCCCTTGTCCCGATAAAAGAGCAGACTACGCCGAAGGCCCGTTGGCATTCTTCGGCCACTTCATCCATTTCTACCTTCGGTTTCCGGAGTCCGAAACGCTGCCAGATGGGGCGCATGATGATATCCTTAATATCTTCTCGAACCTTCAAATCATTTTTACATAGAACCATTCTTTCATCCATTCTCCGGGCCATCTCTTCCGAAAGGTGGGCACGAGACAGCTTGATCCAGAGCGAGCACCGAAGTGGTAGCAACCAAAGTTGTTATGGTATTGCTCTTTACCCCAGGGTTTT
Organism: Zea mays; assembly: GCF_902167145.1. Taxonomy (NCBI): domain Eukaryota; kingdom Viridiplantae; phylum Streptophyta; class Magnoliopsida; order Poales; family Poaceae; genus Zea; species Zea mays. The sequence goes on from NC_050104.1 coordinate 129,684,736, forward strand.
GTTTCGTATAACAATTCATGAATATTGCAAAAGCTTTTTGCACTTGGCTCTAGGCCTTGACTCCTCACAGCCCAGACGAAGATTCCCATTCTTATTATCGCTTCAGGGGTAAGTTGATGAAGGTAAACCTGATATATTTTCAGAACTTCTACCACGAATCTGCTTAAAGGGAATCGTAGCCCAGCTTTTAAAAAGCTTCGGAAGATAACGACTTCATCATCTTCAGGGCTCGGCACAGTTCTTTCTCCGGCATCTGCTCTCACAATGGACATATCCCGAAAATATCTCCCCCTCATGTTTTCAAGGTGACTTTGCCCGATAGCTGATTTCCCGAAGACTGAATGGCTTGGTCGCCATGGCCGATCTTCGGAATCTTCACCTCCACTATCTGCGTCGTAACTGTCACTATCACCAGTATCTTCAGATAAACCTTCTAAAATCTCCCTTGTAATCTTCTCCGTGTTCGTCTTTGCTATTGACTCGAGAAAGCCCAGATGCATCTCTTCAGAAAGGCTTAGCTTCGTTTCGGCAGCAACCTTCTTCTCCTCAGACATCTCTTCGGAATTCTTGCCTCTCGTTTCCGAAGCTTAAAACTAAGGAGAAAACCAAATATTTGTGGGCAGAAAGTTTTTTGAGCAGGCAGAACGGATGGCAAGAGTGCGTGTCAAATAAATTGTGGCGAGCCCCTATTTATAAACCCATCATGTTGGAGACTGGAGGGTCCCAGTTGTCAATGACTGTTGCTATTCTAGCAAGAGGAAGGTGTTTTTTTCGGACCTTCGGCTCATTGCCTTCGTCCATTTCGCAATCTGAATCTATTATTCTAACAAATTAATATTGCGAGGGGCTACTGTTGGGGGCCTTCGGCTTCCGAAGGTCCTCAAAAATATGATTTAACAATGTTTTTGGAGTAAAGTACGTTAACAGGTATCTTCGGAAGTTTGGATCAGAGCCACGGTAGGACGAAGCACAAGGAACACGAAGGTTTACGCAGGGGCGAAGCTGTGTGTAGAAGAGCTTCGGGAGAACGGCAGGAAAGGAAACCGACTTAAAGATGAAAAACCAGATTAAACCTCGAAGAATTACCATAGAGTTATTGACAAATGTAAAGGGCATTAATGTAATTTTGCATGGGCTGTGACCCGTGCCTATAAATAGGCGAACAGTATCCACGTACTGTTCACGCTGATTTGGACATTGGCCTTTGCGTCACACTTGTATTTTTACCTTCTCACGATCTGAAGGTACACTTGTAATTTGATATCATTTCTATTCCGTTATCATAATAAAATAGAAATAAGTTGCCAGTAATTCATAACAGTTCGTGTTAACTTATATGATTCATATGATCCCTTCTTCATTATTATATTTTATGCTGATGGAGGTACGTCCTCCATAACCTTTGTCCGAAAATCATTATATCCTTAGGTAAATAATGCTTCGAAGGGCGAAGGATATCAACATTTAACATTTTATGTTGCCTTGTTCTTAATTCATAGCATTTGAGAACAAGTCTCCAACATACGGGGTTCGCCAGTCTAAGGCTGGTGTGGCCCCGCCTTGTTCTCCATCGATCTGCATGGCTTCGGGCTCACCGGTTGGGGCATGCTCGAGGTGGGCCATGTGACTCCCTAGGGGTCTGAGCATCACCCTGCTCCCTTGGTTCCCCGGTGTGTGGGGGCGGTGCGTCGTCTTCCCAGGGCATGCCGAGTTGGTTTCTTTCGTCATGCTCCTCGTGCCCCGCGTGAAAGCACTCTCGAGTTGGGTCGTGACCCTCCTCGTTGGTGTTGTAGTTGTTGGAGCCATCAGAGAGGAGTTTGTCGCACGCGAATGGGAGATGCAGCATAGCCTCTGGGTCACGAAGCTCGGAGAAGTCCCGGCCAGGGCCCGAACCGTCCTCCTCGGAGTCAAGGCACCCCGATGGGAAGGGGAGATCAGCATACATGCTGGTAAAGGCGCTTGTGTCGAATCTCGGTTGAAAGGGGATATGGTTGAACACTGATGGTTCTTCCCTAGCCACTGACGTAGCTGACATCTCCTGCCTTGACAAAGCTGGCGCCTCCCAACCGTAGGTGGGGAAGTCGGCAAAGCTGGCGTGACTCGAGCTATGGTATGGGGAGCCGGCGAAGTGGGAGCTCCCCATGCCATAGGAGGAGGAGCCAGTAGAGTCGGTGTTGGGATGCTGCGCGTTGTCGCTGATGCTCCGAGTGCGATACCAACGTTCGTCAGGTCCCTCGCTGAAGCGTCCCGGTCCTCTGGGACTCAAATGTGATACAATTACTAGTCCCAGGAGGCTAGTAAACACATTTATACATCAGATGATTCCAGGTCTGCTTAAACGAGACAAACCTATAAAGGTGGCGATCAACTTTAAGAGTTGGTCCACAACTCAGGACATATCATCAGAGTGGGGCTGAAGCAGCCCGATATACGCATCGAAGCAAATCAGCAGTCCAACAGCCACAGGCAAGGTTGGGAACAGTCATAACTCTTACCCGATCTCCTTTTTCTGAAAAACAACAAATAAGCAAGGGTGAGTACAAACGTACTCAGCAGCCCACCTTCACCCGCGGAATGGGGAAATCAGATATAATGCATGGAATATGTGGAGCTCAGAATATTTTGCAGAAACAACAATATTTTATGTAGGGTTGTTTTGAAAAAACATTTTGTATTTTGCAAAGCGCATCCTCTCCAAAAGGAGCAGGAAGTTTTTCAGTATAGAACAAAATCCCCTGGACTAAACCATCCAGGTATCTCAGCAGTTTCCCACTGGTTTTCATTTTCAACAACAGCCACTGGACTTCTCGTCCACCATAGCTCACGGCTCAACCGCCGGACCTTTTAAAAACCACTTTTCTCAAACGCACCTCTTTTTTATTAAACAAAACACTAATCGCCATACCACACCAGACTCGTCCATTCCTGTGAACACAGACTATTCGAATAGGTTTTCAACTCTGCGCAGAGGTGTACACTTTACCCACTAGTCTGGCTCTGCGATCTCACTACCATGAGATCCGACACCGAATCTCTTTCTTTCCTCGCACGTCCCTACCTTAACGGTTATACCGAAAGGAGTCAGGCCACTGCCATGTCCAAACTGGACAAAACATTCCCCCTCCTTATCCTCCCGGTGCTCCCCAGCCTTCATAACCTGGGGTTGGACCGTACGAGTTCAGATTGAGTGACTGCCCACACAGTCTCGAGTGGTTGTACTTATCATGAGTACAGGTAGTGAAGGATGACAAACCGGTCCTTATATGAGGGGACAATCCTTCTGCTCACGCCTAAACCAGCTGAGCCATCACCTTAGGCCCTCCCCTAAACTAGGGAGTCCCTGATCATCCCTACTCAAAGGTGATAAGGGTGAAAACCCTTCATCATACACATTTTGAAAAGCATTTTCTTTTGAAAACTCACACCTTTTCTCAAATCATTTGGAACAAATATATCAAGGATTGATTGCGGCAAGCAGCTGGGTGGCCATAATAACTTGTCTCAAAATCATATCATGCATAAAATAACAGGCTGAGGGTTGTGGTTGAAAAATCATAGGTAATTTATGCATCAAAGGGATCCAGTGAGCTTGTCGTGCTTATCCGGCGAATGGGGAAGGGGAGCTCGCGGAACTGGCTTCTAACTCCACTGCCTGGCGTAGACTTGCAGATCTGGCCTCCACGAGACGGCACGAACGCTCCGATAACTATGCAACATGAACAAGCAAACATACAGACCAGCAAGTATACCAACAAATATTTAGTATAGTGGTCAGAATAGCGATATATGGATGGGTAGAGTCTTGAGTAGAATCTGTGTCATGTGGTGTTGAGATACTACTAGTGGTGGAGCGGAGGTGCTTACCAGGAGGGTGGACTAGAGGCGAAGCGACACTATGCGTGTAGCCAGTAGAGCGGAGTAACTGATTGGGTGGGGTGTTTGCCTTGGTTGAGGGTGTTGAGTGTGTGTGGAGAGGGAGAGGGTAGTTGGGTGTATTTATAGCTGGGTGTATTTATAGCTGGGTGTATGTTGTGTAGCACAGTGAAGTTCACTGCTGGTGAGAATAGTGACGAATGAATCGTCTGACTTAGTATGAACAGGAGAGTTATAGGCAGAATATGGGACAAGAGTATTTTGGGAGTATTCTGGAATATGAACCATGCTTAAGGGATGAAGCGTCCCAATCCTCTGGGACTCAAATGTGATACAATTACTAGTCACAGGAGGCTAGTAAACACATTTATACATCAGATGATTCCAGATCTGCTTAAACGAGACAAACCTATAAAGGTGGCGAACAACTTTAAGAGTTGGTCCACAACTCGGGACATATCATCAGAGTGGGGCTGAAGCAGCCCGATATACGCAGTGAAGCAATTCAGCGGTCCAACAGCCACAAGCAAGGTTGGGAACAGTCGTAACTCTTACCCGATCTCCTTTTTCTGAAAAAACAACAAATAAGCAAGGGTGAGTACAAGCGTACTCAGCAGCCCACCTTCACCCGCGGAATGGGGAAATCAGATATAATGCATGGAATATGTGGAGCTCAGGATATTTTGCAGAAACAGTAATATTTTATGCAGAGTTATTTTGAAAAACATTTTGTATTTTTGCAAAGCGCATCCTCTCCAAAAGGAGCAGGAAGTTTTTCAGTATTATAACAAAATCCCCTGGACTAAACCATCCAGGTATCTCAGCAGTTCCCACTGGTTTTCATTTTCAAAAACAGCTACTGGACTTCTCGTCCACCATAGCTCACGGCTCAACCGCCGAACCTTTTTTAAAAACCACTTTTCAAAAGCATCTCTTTTTTTTGGAAAACAAAACATTAATTGCCATACCACACCAGACTCGTCCATTCCTGTGGACACAGACTATTCGAATAGGTTTGAACTCTGCGCAAAGCTGTACACTTTACCCACTAGTTCGGCTCTGCGATCCCATGGCCAATGAGACCCGAGTCCGACTCTCTTTCTTTCCCCGCACGTCCTAACCTTAACGGTTATCCGGAAGGAGTCAGGCCACCACCATGTCCAAACCGGACAAAACTTTCCCCCTCCTTATCCTTCCGGTGCTCCCCAGCCTTCATAACCCTGGGGTTGGACCGTACGAGTTCAGATTGAGTGACTGCCCACACAGTCTCGAGTGGTTGTACTATTAAAGAGTACAGGTAGTGAAGATGACAAACTGGTCCTTATATGAGGGGACAATCCTTCTGCTCACGCCTAAACCAGCTGAGCCAACACCTTAGGCCCTCCCCTAAACCAGGGAGTCCCTGATTATCCCACTCACAAGGTGATAAGGGTGAAAACCCTTCATCACACACATTTTGAAAAGCATTTTCTTTTGAAAACTCATACCTGTTCTCAAATCATTTGGAACATATATATCAGGGATTGATTGCGGCAAGCGGCTGGGTGGCCATAATAACTTGTCTCAAAATCATATCATGCATAAAATAACAGGCTGAGGGTTGTGGTTGAAAAATCATAGGTAATTTATGCATCAAAGGGATCCAGTGAGCTTGCCGTGCTTATTCGGCGAAGGGGGAAGGAGAGCTCGCGGAACTGGCTTCTGGCTCCACCGTCTGGCGTAGACTTGCAGATCTGGCCTCCACGAGATGGCACGAACGCTCCGATAACTATGCAACATGAACAAGCAAACATACAAACAAGCAAGTATACCATCAAATATTTAGTATAGTGGTCAGAATAGCGATATATGGATGGGTAGAGTCTTGAGTAGAATCTGTGTCATGTGGTGTTGTGATATTACTGGTGGTGGAGCGGAGGTGCTTACCAGGAGGGTGGACTGGAGGCGAAGCGACACTATGGGTGTAGCCGGCAGAGCAGAGTAACTGAGTGGGTGGGGTGTTTGCCTTGGTTGAGGGTGTTGAGTGTGTGTGGAGAGGGAGAGGGTAGATGGGTGTATGTGGTGTAGAACAGTGAAGTTCACTGTTGGTGAGAATAGTGACGACGAATGAATCGTCTGACTTAGTATGAACAGGAGAGTTATAGGCAGAATATGGGACAAGAGTATTTTGGGAGTTTTTTGGAATATGGACCATACTTAAGGGATGACATGGTTGGATAGGGAATAGTTTGATAAAAATTTAGAAACAAGAATTATTGGAATCGGAGTTTGGAAGCCTAGTTCGAAGGAATCTTAAAGTTAAGCGTGCTCAACTTGGAGAAACCTGGGATGGGTGACCAGATGGGAAGTTTCCACTGGAAGGAAAATCACAGTCACCGGAGTTCGTATGACTGGAATATGGGTCTGGCTGGTCTTAGGTGGACTGGACAGCATGATGTATGAGTAGTTGAAATTTGGGGTGATCGGCTAATCGATGAATAGTAACGATGAATAGTGACGACGAAAAAGTTACTAGATATTATCGATGAGTAGTAACGATGATGAATAGTAGCGATGACGAATAGTAACACTGAATAGTGACGATGGTGAATAGTGTCAGTGAATAGTAATGATGAATAGTGTCGGCGTTTCGAGACAGGGGGGTCCCAAAGCCGACGAGTGAGTGTGCTGCGTGCCCCAGCCCAGATGGGTCGAGCGCGTGGGCGAGCGCGAAGGGGGGAGAGGCGAGGTGGCCGGAGTCGAGCGTGAGAGAGGTGGAAGTCCCGCGGCCTTCGTGTTCGTCCCGCGCCCAGGTCGGGTGCGCTTGCAGTAGGGGGGTTACAAGCGTCCACGCGGGTGAGGGAAGCGAGCGGCCCCAAGAGAGCGCCTGTCCCGTCCTCGGTCCCGCGCGGCCAACCTCCTTCAAGAAGGCCCTGGTCCTCCCTTTTATAGTCGTAAGGAGAGGATCCAGGTGTACAATGGGGGGTGTAGCAGAGTGCTACGTGTCTAGCGGAGATAGAGCTAGCGCCCTAGGTACATGCCAATGTGGCAGCCGGAGAGGTCTTGGCACCTTGCTGGCGTGATGTCGTGGCTGTCGGAGGTGCGACGGAGCCTGGCGGAGGGACAGCTGTTGGAGCGGTCGAGTCCTTGCTGACGTCGCCCTGCTTCCGTAAGAGAGCTGGGGGCCGCCGTCGTCACAGAGCTTGTGGAGCGCCATCATTGCCCATCCGGCGGAGCTGGCCGGATGGGACGCCGGTCTTGTTCTCCGTGACCCGAGTCGATTCGGGGTAGGACGATGATGGCGCTTCCTGTTGATGTGGCGGGTCTGTGCCCTAGGCAGGGTGACGTGGGGGCTCCTCCGAAGCCGAGGTTGAGTCTGTCTTCTGTTGCCGAGGCCGAGTCCGAGCCATGGGGTCGGGCGAGGCGGAGGTCGTTCGGCCGAGGCCAGGGCGGAGTCCGAGCCCTGGGGTCGGGCGAGGCGGAGTTTCGTCGTCTTCCGGGTCTTAGCCCGAGTCCGAGCCCTGGGGTCGGGCGGAGCGGAGTTCGCCGTCTTCCGGGTCTTAGCCCGAGTCCGAGCCCTGGGGTCGGGCGGAGCGGAGTTCGCCGTCTTCCGGGTCTTAGCCCGAGTCCGAGCCCTGGGGTCGGGCGGAGCGGAGTTCGCCGTCTTCCGGGTCTTAGCCCGAGTCCGAGCCCTGGGGTCGGGCGGAGCGGAGTTCGCCGTGGCGCCTTTGGCAAGGCCTGACTGTCTGTCAGACTCACTCTGTCGAGTGGCACCGCAGTCGGAGTGGCGCAGGCGGCGCTGTCCTTCTGTCAGACTGGTCAGTGGAGCGGTGGAGTGACGGCGGTCACGTCGGCTCTGCCGGGGGGGGGGGGGGCGCGTGTCAGGATAAAGGTGTCAGGCCACCTTTGCGTTAAATGCTCCTGCAACTCGGTCAGTCGGTGTGGCGATTTAGTCAGGGTTGCTTCTGAGCGAAGCCAAGGCCTCGGGCGAGCCGGTGATGTGTCCGCCGTAAAAAAGGGGGGCCTCGGGCGAGACGGAAGTCTCTCGAGGTCGGCTGCCCTTGGCCGAGGCTAGGCTCGGGTGAAGCGTGATCGAGTCACTCGTGTGGACTGATCCCTGACTTAATCGTACCCATCAGGCCTTTGCAGCTTTATGCTGATGGGGGTTACCAGCTGAGAATTAGGCGTCTTGAGGGTACCCCTAATTATGGTCCCCGACAGTAGCCCCCGAGCCTCGAAGGAAGTGTTAGCACTCGCTTGGAGGCTTTCGTCGCACTTTTTTGCAAGGGGACCAGCCTTTCTCGGTTGCATTTTGTTCCGGTGGGTGCGCGCGAGCGCACCCGCCGGGTGTAGCCCCCGAGGCCTCGGAGGAGTGGTTACACTCCTTCGAGGTCTTAATACCTTGCGTAATGCTTCGGCTGGTCTGGTCGTTCCCTCATGCGAACTGGCCGTAGCCCGGGTGCACGGTCGGGGCCCAAGCTCTCGGGCTGGTATGTTGACGCTGTCAACGGTTTGGCCGGAGCCGGTTTTTGCGAGAGCAGCCCCCGAGCCTCTGCACAGGGCGAGAGGACGATCAGGGACAGACTCGACTTTTTACATACGCCCCTACGTCGCCTTTCCGCAAGGAGGGGGGGAGTGCGCCATGTTACCCTCGATGGGCACCGAACATGGTGTCTCCGGTGAGCTGCAAGCGGGTAATCCGAGTGGGCGTCCGTGCCCCGTTCGTTGGGGGTCGGCTAGGGGCCCAGAGGCAAGCCCAAAAGTACCTGCGGGTGATTTGCCGGACCCGGTCCCCTGGCGACGGGGTCCGAGGGCTCGATGCCTCCCTCCGATGGGATTCCGTTACAAGATCGTTCCCGCTGGTCTCGGAAATGTCCTAGGGTACCTCGGGAGCGCAGCCCGAGCCTCGGTTATGTATCGAACGTACCCCTGGTCATCCCTCGCTCGGTGTCTGAGGCGACTGTGAACCCTTCGGGGGCCAGCCTTCGAACCCCTGATCAGTAATGGGCGCGGAGCCCGAGTAGCCTGAGGCGGCCATGGAACCCTTCGGGGGGCTGGCCTTCGAACCCCTGACCAGTAGTGGGTGTCGGGCCCACGCGATCTGAGGCGACTGTTGAACCCTCCGGAGGGCCAGTCTTCGAACCCCTGATCAGTAGGGGGGCTCGGAGCCCGGTTCCTTCGTGGAGAAGGATCCTTTTCGGGGTATCCCCCTTTCCCGGTCCCTGTTGCAAGAGATAGAAAAAGAGGAAAAAGGAAAAGGAAACGAAATCGAACGACGTGGCGTACCTCTTTTTGACGCGGTTATTACGGCGAAGGCGAAGCGTCGCGCGCTTCTCCCGCCAGAGGCGCCGCGTGTCCCGCCGCGGAGTTAATGCGACGGGGCGAGTGGTTGGCGGGGCGGCCGTTGCGCGTGCGCGATCCGTTCGAGGAACGGGTCACGGGTGCACCGTCTTCACGCCGTGGGAGGAGGCTCTCTTGCTGTCCCAGGATGAGACGTGAGCCTGGCTGACGACGTGTCTGCTGCGCCCGCCCGCCTGCCACCGCCATTACTGCCGGCCCACTTTCGGTCGCTTTGACCAACGCGCCAGGCTGGCGCTGCTGGGTCGCGCGCCGGGTCGCCTCGAGTCGCGGCATAGGCTCCGCAACCGAAGAGGCGCGACGGTGGCACAAGTGGCGGTGTGGTCGCTTGCATGCAGCAACTGGCGCGCCGGTTGCTTGACGCGTGGGCCTGGGCTTCCAAGCTGGCGTGTCAGAAGTCGGAGAAGCACGTCCACCTGGCGCGGTTGCATGCCGCCTGCATGGCTGCCCACCCCTTCCGCCCGTTGGTCTGGGCAAAAGTGGGGGGTCACTCGTAACCGCTGGGCGGTCGTGCGCACCACGCGCGGCGGTTTGGCTTCTTCTGCCCTGAGCTAGTTTGCATGACATGCGGGACCCAGCCCCCGAGTCGCAGGGGAGGGCCTTGGAGCGTGTTGGAGAAGACTCAGCCTGCGGCGTCTGGGGGCGCACGTAGGGAGGGTTGCCTTTAAAAGGAGGGAGACTCCTTTCGGAAGGCAACCATGTCTTCTTCCTCCCTTATGCGTCGTGTCTTTCCATCTTCCAAGCCCCCGGATGGGGGGTATCCGCCGCCTTTCCGCCTCCTCGTTGGAGGAACGCAACCCCATGGGAGTTGGTACCTCTCAGCCATCGTTCGGCTTCAAGGATTTTCATCACGCAGCCTGGTTGCTTTCTCCCGCCGGTGGTCACCCAAGACGGTGACCTCCAGCTCCTGGATGGGGAGAGGCAAACCAGGCTGTGATCCCGCCCTCAGCATCGGGTGTGTCCGTCATCCTCGCTGGGCGGGGGTCGAGGCGAGCCGGGGCTCTACCTCATGTGCGGGTCGGCGAACCACCTCCTCTTCCAGCTTCTGGTGGTGGCAATCGCCCTCCCGCGCTACGGCGGAGTCGTCCTCCAGTCATGCCGGGGAAGGCGAACTGTTGCTGTCCAGCTAGGATGCAACATTCCGTCTTCCTCCTCGCATTCGCGGCGAGGACGGCAGCGAGGATCTACCGGAGCGCTTGGGAGCGGCCCGCTCTTTGGCTTTGATGGCTTGTTCGTGTCCCTTGAGCGGGACCACGAACAAGAGCCTTCCGGTGGCCGCGTTCACCCGGGGCCATGGCTGCTGCTGCAGAGGTCGCTGGCAAGCCTCCCGGCGTTCGCCACCCCGCAGGCCCGAGGTCGCTCGTACCCACGGGGACGGAACCGGAGTTCCGTTTGTGATGGCACTTTGAATGCCAGTGTGTTTTTTGTTCATTGCGGCTGTCGGGGCCTGAACATGTATGTAATTTTGGCACGGAGCCGTGTTTTTTCCTCATTTTCGAGCACTAAGTCTCGCCTGTTGATTATCTGAACCGCTTCACCAAGCGTGAGTCGCCCCGTGTCAAGGTGACGAGTGAGGTATCCGTATCCCGGAGGCGTAGGAATCCCTCGGCTCGATCGGCCTTGCTGTCTGGGGCTCCTCTAGCTTAGTTAAAGAGACCCCTCGGCCGCCCTTCGATGAGCCGAGGCCAGGGGTAGCGATATCAGTATGAACAGAGGCGGAGTTGGCTCGAGAATGGGAACCTGGTTGGCCGGAGCCTAGCCGTGTTGTCCGTCAGCGGAGCCGACGCCAAAGTCGATCAGCCGAGGCCTCGGGTCGGGCTGGCGCCCTTGGAAGCCGGTTGGCCGAGGCCCCAGGGGTAACCGGCCGAGCCGCCTGCTCGGGCCGGATTCCCGGAGGAGTCCCTGGACCGCGTCGCCGTCCGAGGCTGGGTCGGACTTTGCTGAAGACGTCGTCGATGCCGAGGGTGCTACGGCTCCCTTCAGCGTGAAGACCTGAGCCTGCAGGATCGGATCGTCTTGTAGTGTGTGCCTTCTGCGACCGCCGAGGCCAGAAAACACACCCTCGCCGTGCTTGCGAAGCTGCGTCTTTTTTCCTCTTGTTTCGAGCATCTGGACTCTGTCGGTAACAGGGATGTTTGTGTGAGCGAGAGTTGCTTCTCGCGGAAGGGACGAGTGAGGTATCCGTATCCCAGAGGCGTGGGAATCCCTCGGCTCGGTCGGCCTTGCCGCTTACGCGTACTTTCACCCGTCCATGAGGCCCTGTCCCCGACTTAGTCGAGAAAGCTTGAAGGACTGCTTCGGCAGGAGAGCTTCCGAACGTGAAGACTTGTTCGGTCCACGGAGTCGCTTTATCCGAGCGCGAGTTACTTATCGCAGAAGGTGATGAGTGAGGTATCCGTATCCCGGAGGCGTAGGAGTCCCTCGGCTCGGTCAGCCTTGGCTGCTTACGTGTACTCCGTCGTTTCCAGGATCCGCTTTCCGAAGTAGTCAAGAAGCACGAAAGTAATCCTGCTAAAAAGAGATCCTTTTTCGAGGAAAAATTCGACGCAGAGGGGGTCTCCCCCACGCAGAGGGGGTCTCCCCCCTTTTAGCCCCCGAGGGAGGGTCGGGCTTTGCCGAGGCTAGGCCGACCCTTCCTTGACGACTAAACTTTGCGTAGGTGCGAGGTATATGAACAACTTGGAAACATCTTAAGGGTAGAAGCGACGTAGCTGTTTGATGTTCCAAGCGTTGCCGTAGATCTCGCCTTGATTGTTGGCCAGCTTGTATGTTCCGGGCTTCAGAATTTTGGCGATGACGAATGGCCCTTCCCAGGGGGGCGTGAGCTTGTGCCTCCCTCGGGCGTCTTGCCGCAGCCGAAGCACTAGATCGCCCACCTGGAGGTCTCGGGACCGGACCCCTCGGGCGTGGTAGCGTCGCAGGGACTGCTGGTACCTCGCCGAGTGTAGTAAGGCCCTGTCCCGAGCCTCCTCCAGCTGGTCCAGCGATTCTTCTCGGCTAGCTTGGTTGCTTTGATCGGTGTAGGCCCTCGTCCTCGGGGAGCCGTATTCCAGGTCAGTGGGCAAGATAGCTTCAGCCCCGTAGACCAGGAAAAACGGCGTGAAACCCGTGGCACGACTCGGCGTCGTCCTTAGGCTCCAGACCACCGAGGGGAGTTCCTTCATCCACCGCTTGCCGAACTTGTTGAGGTCGTTGTAGATCCGAGGCTTGAGCCCTTGTAGAATCATGCCGTTGGCACGCTCTACTTGCCCATTCGACATGGGATGAGCCACGGCGGCCCAGTCCACCCGGATATGGTGATCCTCGCAAAAATCCAAGAATTTTTTGCCGGTGAACTGGGTGCCGTTGTCGGTGATGATGGAGTTCGGGACCCCGAAGCGATGGATGATGTTGGTGAAGAACGCCACCGCCTGCTCGGACCTGATGCTGTTCAGAGGTCGGACCTCGATCCACTTGGAGAATTTGTCGATGGCGACCAGCAGGTGTGTGTAGCCCCCGGGCGCCTTCTGCAAGGGACCGACGAGGTCCAGACCCCATACGGCGAAGGGCCAGGTGATGGGTATCGTCTGCAGAGCCTGAGCGGGCAGGTGGGTCTGCTTCGCATAGAATTGGCACCCTTCGCAGGTGCGGACAATTCTAGTGGCGTCAGCCACCGCCGTTGGCCAGTAGAAGCCTTGCCGGAAAGCATTCCCGACAAGGGCTTGGGGCGCCGCGTGGTGGCCGCAAGCCCCCGAGTGTATTTCTTGCAGCAGTTCCCGACCTTCGGCGATGGAGATGCATCGCTGGAGGATGCCCGAGGGGCTGCGATGGTAGAGCTCCTCTTCATCGCCCAGCAAGACGAACGACTTGGCGTGTCGCGCTACCCGCCGAGCCTCGACTTGGTCGGGGGGTAGCTCTCCTCGACGGAGATATTGCAGGTACTGGGCCTGCCAATCTCGATCAGGCGTGGCCCCGCTCTGCTCTTCCTCGACGTCCAGTGCCTCGCCCTCGGGGGCCGAGGGTACCTCGGGCTGAGCCGAGGGTGCCTCGGGCCGAGCTGAGGGCGCCTCGGCTTGAGCCGAGGGTGCCTCGGGCTCGGGCGCGTCGTCGATCTTGACAGAGGGTCGATGCAGATCCCGGGAGAAGACGTCCGGGGGGACCGTCGTTCGCCCCGAGGCTATTTTAGCCAGCTCGTCTGCGGTTTCGTTGTAGCACCGAGCGATGTGGTTGAGCTCGAGCCCGAAGAACTTGTCTTCCAGGCGCCGAACCTCGTCGCAGTAGGCCTCCATCTTCGAGTCGCGGCAGTGGGAGTTCTTCATGACTTGGTCGATGACGAGCTGCGAATCGCCGCGGGCGTCGAGGCGTCTGACCCCTAGCTCGATGGCGATCCGCAACCCGTTGACCAGAGCTTCGTACTCGGCCACATTGTTGGACACCGGGAAATGGAGGCGCAGCACGTAGCGCAGGTGCTTTCCAAGGGGCGAGATGAAGAGCAGGCCCGCGCCGGCTCCTGTCTTCATCAGCGACCCGTCGAAAAACATGGTCCAGAGCTCCGGTTGGATCGGAGCCGTCGGCAACTGGGTGTCAACCCATTCGGCCACGAAGTCCGCCAACACCTGGGACTTGATGGCCTTCCGAGGGGCGAACGAGATCGTTTCGCCCATGATTTCCACCGCCCACTTTGCGATCCTGCCCGAGGCCTCTCGGCACTGGATGATCTCCCCCAGGGGGGAGGATGACACCACAGTTACCGGATGAGACTCGAAGTAGTGTCGCAGCTTCCGCCTTGTCAGGATCACAGCATATAGCAGCTTTTGAACTTGTGGGTAGCGGATCTTGGTCTCGGACAGCACTTCGCTGACGAAGTAGACCGGCCTCTGAACGGGCAATGCATGCCCTTCCTCTTTCCTCTCGACCACAATCGCGGCGCTAACCACCTGAGTGGTCGCGGCGATGTAGACCAAGAGGGCTTCTCCATCCGCCGGGGGCACCAAGACAGGCGCCTTCGTAAGGAGCGCCTTCAGGTTGCCGAGGGCTTCCTCGGCCTCAGGGGTCCAAGCGAAACACTCGGCCTTCCTTAAGAGGCGGTACAGAGGCAGACCTCTTTCGCCGAGGCGTGAGATGAAGCAGCTCAGGGCCGCGAGGCATCCCATGACCCTCTGTACACCTTTTAAGTCCTTGATGGGCCCCATGCTGGTGATGGCCGCGATCTTCTCCGGGTTGGCTTCAATGCCTCGCTCGGAGACGATGAACCCTAGGAGCATGCCTCGGGGCACCCCGAAGACACACTTCTCAGGATTGAGCTTGACTCCTTTCGCCTTGAGACATCGGAATGTCACTTCAAGGTCGGAGAGGAGGTCGGAAGCCTTCCTTGTCTTGACTACGATGTCATCGACGTAGGCCTCGACTGTGCGACCGATGTGTTCGCCGAACACATGGTTCATGCACCGCTGGTACGTCGCGCCCGCATTCCTCAAACCGAACGGCATGGTGACATAGCAGTACATGCCGAACGGCGTGATGAAAGAAGTCGCGAGCTGGTCGGACTCTTTCATCCGGATCTGGTGATACCCTGAGTAGGCATCGAGGAAGGACAGGGTTTCGCACCCAGCGGTGGAATCCACGATTTGATCGATGCGAGGCAGAGGGTAGGGAACCTTCGGACATGCTTTGTTGAGACCAGTGTAGTCTACACACATCCGCAATTTCCCCCTTTCTTCCTCACAAGCACAGGGTTGGCAAGCCATTCGGGATGGAATACCTCTTTGATGAACCCTGCTGCCATTAGCTTGTGGATCTCTTCGCCAATCACTCTGCGCTTCTCCTCGTCGAATCGGCGCAGAGACTGCCTGACGGGTCGGGCTTCGGCCCGAATATCCAGCGAGTGCTCGGCGACATCCCTCGGTATGCCGGGCATGTCCGAGGGACTCCACGCAAAGACGTCGGCGTTTGCGCGGAGAAAGTCGACGAGCACTGCTTCCTATTTGGGGTCGAGCCCGGAACCGATCCGGACCTGCTTGGTGGTGTCGCCACTGGGGTCAAGAGGGACGGCCTTAACCGTCTCTGCTGGCTCGAAGTTGCCGGCATGGCGCTTCACGTCTGGCACCTCCTTGGAGAGGTTCTCCAGGTCGGCGATGAGGGCCTCGGACTCGGCGAGGGCCTCGGCGTACTCCACGCACTCCACGTCGCATTCGAACGCGTGTTTGTACGTGGGGCCGACGGTGATGACCCTGTTGGGGCCCGGCATCTTGAGCTTCAGGTAGGTGTAGTTGGGGACGGCCATCAACTTCGCGTAGCATGGCCTCCCTAGTACGGCGTGGTAGGTTCCTCGGAACCCGACCACCTCGAACGTCAGGGTCTCCCTTCGAAAGTTGGAGGGCGTCCCGAAGCAGACGGGGAGGTCGAGTCGCCCGAGGGGTTGGACGCGCTTCCCAGGGATGATCCCGTGGAAGGGCGCAGCGCCTGCTCGGACGGAGGACAGATCGACGCGCAGGAACTTGAGGGTCTCGGCGTAGATGATGTTGAGGCAGCTGCCCCCATCCATCAGGACCTTGGTGAGCCTGACATTGCCGACAACGGGGTCGACGACGAGCGGGTATTTCCCCGGGCTCGGCACATGGTCGCGGTGGTCGGCCTGGTCGAAGGTGATGGGCTTGTCGGACCAGTCTAGGTAGACTGGCGCCGCCACCTTCACCAAGCAGACCTCCCGGCGCTCTTGCTTGCGATGCCGAGCCGAGGCATTCGCCGCATGCCCTCCATAGATCATGAAGCAGTCGCGGACCTCGGGGAACTCTCCTGCTTGGTGATCTTCGTTCTTGTCGTCGTCGCGGGCCCTGCCACCCTCGATGGGTGGCCCGGCCCTGTGGAAGTGACGCCGAAGCATAACGCACTCCTCGAGGGTGTGCTTAACGGGCCCCTGATGGTAGGGGCACGGCTCCTTGAGCATCTTGTCGAAGAGGTTTGCACCTCCGGGGGGCTTCCGAGGGTTCTTGTACTCGGCGGCGGCGACAAGGTCCGCGTCAGCGGCGTCGCGTTTCGATTGCGACTTCTTCTTGCCTTTCTTCTTGGCGCCGCGCGGAGCAGACGCCTCGGGAGCCTCTTCCGATGGGCGGCCCTGGGGCTGCTTGTCCTTTCGGAAGATAGCCTCGACCGCCTCCTGGCCAGAGGCGAACTTGGTGGCGATGTCCATCAGCTCGCTCGCCCTGGTGGGGGTCTTGCGACCCAGCTTGCTCACCAGGTCGCGGCAAGTGGTGCCGGCGAGGAACGCGCCGATGACATCCGAGTCGGTGATGTTGGGCAGCTCGGTGCGCTGCTTCGAGAATCGCTGGATGTAGTCCCGGAGCGACTCCCCCGGCTGTTGCCAGCAGCTTCGAAGGTCCCAGGAATTCCCGGGGCGCACGTATGTGCCCTGGAAATTGCCAGCGAAGGCTTGGACCAAGTCGTCCCAGTTGGAGATCTGCCCCGGAGGCAGGTGCTCCAACCAGGCGCGAGCAGTGTCGGAGAGGAACAGGGGGAGGTTACGGATGATGAGGTTGTCGTCGTCCGTCCCACCCAGTTGGCAGGCAAGGCGGTAGTCCGCGAGCCACAGTTCCGGTCTCGTTTCCCCCGAGTACTTCGTGATAGTAGTCGGGGGTCGGAACCGGGTCGGGAATGGCGCCCGTCGGATGGCCCGACTGAAGGCCTGCGGACCGGGTGGTTCGGGCGAGGGACTCCGATCCTCCCCGCTGTCGTAGCGCCCCCCACGCCTGGGGTGGTAGCCTCGGCGCACCCTTTCGTCGAGGTGGGCCCGACGGTCGCGTCGATGGTGCTCGTTGCCGAGGTGGCCCGGGGCCGCAGGCGCTGTGTTGCGCGTGCGCCCGGTGTAGACCGAGGCTTCCCGCATGAATCGGGAAGCCGCGACATGAGGTTCCGAGGGATATCCTTGCCTTCGGGAGGCAGCGTTCTCGGCCCGTCGGGCCGCAGCGCCTTCCAGGAGATTCTTGAGCTCTCCCTGGATTCGCCGACCCTCGGTGGTTGATGGCTCCGGCATCGCGCGGAGGAGCATCGCTGCGGCTGCCAGGTTCTGACCAGCCCCGCTGGATGCGGGCGGCGGCCTAACCCTGACATCGTTGGCGACGCGGTGCTGGAGACCTTGGGGCAGGTGACGTATTTCTCCGGCCAGGGGTTGGCCCGCCCATACCTGCCCGACGTCCCGACGGATCGGCTCAAGCGCTCCTGTTCCCTCGTTGAGCCTGGCCTGCGCCTCGCGGACTTGCTCGAGTTGTGGGTCGTAACCCCCCGCCGGAGCGGGGACCACAGCTAGCTCCCGTGGGATGTCGGCGCGAGGCACCGGCCTAGGAAGATCACCGTCCTCCGGCATGCCGAGATGGTTGCCTTCGGAGGGATCCCCTAGCTCGATGTGGAAACATTCGCGGCTTGGGCCGCAGCTCTCGTCGCCAAGGCTGCGGCTTCCGTCGGAACAGTCGGATAGGCAGTAGTCACATGCGGTCATGAAGTCCCGCATGGCACTGGGGTTGCCAAGTCCGGAGAAATCCCAACAGACGCTGGGGTCGTCATCTTCCTCGGACCCAGAGGGCCCGTAGGTCGAGACGTCCGTCAGCCGGTCCCAAGGCGACCGTATACGAAACCCCAGTGGGGTTGCACTCGCCTCAATGAGAGCGCCCACCAAAGCGAGGTCGTTTGGCGGGTTGAGGCCGAGTCGAAATGACGTAATATGGGAGTTAGTCGGTACCTTTTGGTCGACGAGGAGCGACGTAGTCACATCGGGGACTGGTTGCACCGTCATCTCAGGTACGAGGGCGACGTCCTGCAGGCTTTCCGCGAGCGCGCCGGCGTCGTCTTCTTGCTCGGGGTCAGCGTGTCGCGGGGGGGCGGCGCTTGCCTTCGTCTTGAACGCGAGGTCGACGTCCGGCGTGCCTTCCGTCGGGGCGTCGGGGGCGTCGATTCGCTCGACGGCCAACGAAGCGCGGCCTCCCGCTTGGCCTTGATGGCCCCGCCTCCTCCTCCGTTGGCTGGGGAGAGAACGGAGCGAGCTCGAATGTTGCTCTTCCACCACGCGGGGAAGATGTCGTCGATTCCGCCGCCGGCGGGCGGGTTGTCGGCCGCCATTGTCGTTGTCGCGCGGCGGTGGAAGAAGTATCATGTCGTAGCTGCCGTCGAAGGACATGAACTCAAGAGTCCCGAAACGAAGCACCGCCCCGGGCCGGAGAGGTTGCTGGAGACTGCCCATCTGGAGCTTGACGGGGAGCTGTTCGTCAGCACGCAGCAGGCCCCTACCTGGCGCGCCAACTGTCGGCGTTTCGAGACAGGGGGGTCCCAAAGCCGACGAGTGAGTGTGCTGCGTGCCCCAGCCCAGATGGGTCGAGCGCGTGGGCGAGCGCGAAGGGGGGAGAGGCAAGGTGGCCGGAGTCGAGGGTGAGAGAGGTGGAAGTCCCGCGGCCTTCGTGTTCGTCCCGCGCCCAGGTCGGGTGCGCTTGCAGTAGGGGGGTTACAAGCGTCCACGCGGGTGAGGGAAGCGAGCGGCCCCAAGAGAGCGCCTGTCCCGTCCTCGGTCCCGCGCGGCCAACCTCCTTCAAGAAGGCCCTGGTCCTCCCTTTTATAGTCGTAAGGAGAGGATCCAGGTGTACAATGGGGGGTGTAGCAGAGTGCTACGTGTCTAGCGGAGAGAGAGCTAGCGCCCTAGGTACATGCCAATGTGGCAGCCGGAGAGGTCTTGGCACCTTGCTGGCGTGATGTCGTGGCTGTCGGAGGTGCGACGGAGCCTGGCGGAGGGACAGCTGTTGGAGCGGTCGAGTCCTTGCTGACGTCGCCCTGCTTCCGTAAGAGAGCTAGGGGCCGCCGTCGTCACAGAGCTTGTGGAGCGCCATCATTGCCCATCCGGCGGAGCTGGCCGGATGGGACGCCGGTCTTGTTCTCCGTGACCCGAGTCGATTCGGGGTAGGACGATGATGGCGCTTCCTGTTGACGTGGCGGGTCTGTGCCCTAGGCAGGGTGACGTGGGGGCTCCTCCGAAGCCGAGGTTGAGTCTGTCTTCTGTTGCCGAGGCCGAGTCCGAGCCATGGGGTCGGGCGAGGCGGAGGTCGTTCGGCCGAGGCCAGGGCGGAGTCCGAGCCCTGGGGTCGGGCGAGGCGGAGTTTCGTCGTCTTCCGGGTCTTAGCCCGAGTCCGAGCCCTGGGGTCGGGCGGAGCGGAGTTCGTCGTCTTCCGGGTCTTAGCCCGAGTCCGAGCCCTGGGGTCGGGCGGAGCGGAGTTCGCCGTCTTCCGTGTCTTAGCCCGAGTCCGAGCCCTGGGGTCGGGCGGAGCGGAGTTCGCTGTCTTCCGGGTCTTAGCCCGAGTCCGAGCCCTGGGGTCAGGCGGAGCGGAGTTCGCCGTCTTCCGGGTCTTAGCCCGAGTCCGAGCCCTGGGGTCGGGCGGAGCGTAGTTCGTCGTGGCGCCTTTGGCAAGGCCTGACTGTCTATCAGACTCACTCTGTCGAGTGGCACCGCAGTCGGAGTGGCGCAGGCGGCGCTGTCCTTCTGTCAGACTGGTCAGTGGAGCGGTGGAGTGACGGCGGTCACGTCGGCTCTGCCGGGGGGGCGCGTGTCAGGATAAAGGTGTCAGGCCACCTTTGCGTTAAATGCTCCTGCAACTCGGTCAGTCGGTGTGGCGATTTAGCCAGGGTTGCTTCTGAGCGAAGCCAAGGCCTCGGGCGAGCCGGTGATGTGTCCGCCGTAAAAAAGGGGGGCCTCGGGCGAGACGGAAGTCTCTCGAGGTCGGCTGCCCTTGGCCGAGGCTAGGCTCGGGTGAAGCGTGATCGAGTCACTCGTGTGGACTGATCCCTGACTTAATCGTACCCATCAGGCCTTTGCAGCTTTATGCTGATGGGGGTTACCAGCTAAGAATTAGGCGTCTTGAGGGTACCCCTAATTATGGGCCCCGATAAATAGTAACGGTGAATAGTGATGGTGAATAGTCGTATGCACGAACGATGAACGATGAATAGGAACTATGAACGAACGATGAACGATGAATAGGAACTATGAACGAACGGACGAACGATCGAATGATCGGACGAATGAACGATCGGAATTTCGACAGCATAACGGCAGGACAAAGATTATCTGGAAGAACGATGAATAGGGACAATGAACGAACGATGAACGATGAATAGGAACTATGAACGAACGATGAACGATCGAATGATCAAACGAACGAACGATCGGAATTTCGGCAGCATAACGACAGGACAAAGATTATTTGGATGAACGAACAGACGAACGATCGATTGATCGGACGAACGAACGATCGGAATTTCGGCAGCATAACGGCAGGACAAAGATTATCTGGAAGAACGATGAATAGGGACTATGAACGAACGATGAACGATGAATAGGAACTATGAACGAACGATGAACGATCGAATGATCGAACGAACGAACGATCGGAATTTCGGCAGCATAACGGTAGGAAAAAGATTATTTGGACGAACGAACGGACGAACGGACGAACGAACCATGAACGATCGGACGAATGATCTAACGATCAGACGAACGAACGAACAAACTAAGAACAGGGGACGAACGATCGAAGAACGATCGAACGATCCTTGTGCTAGTGTGTGCTTGTGTGGAACATGGAGTGGGTGTGTGGGGGGGGGGAAGAGAGTTGCCATGAAATGGCTTGGGGTGGGATGAGAGGAGGCCCTTGCCCCTCTATTTATAGCCATGGTGGGGGGATTAGGGGGAGGGATGAGAGAATTAGTGGGAGGATGAGAGAATTAGTGGGAGATTAGCATGTATTTGTCTTGTATAAGTGAGATTAGCTTGTAGAGCTCACCGTATGACACTGGAGGCATACGTATACGTATGAGCATGAGAAAAGTTATGAACAAAATATTTGTAGGGACTTGAAAAATGATTATGAAGGTATTTCTTAGGAAGAAAATACTTGGAGATATATTGGTGGAATATTTGGGCAATATTTCTGGAAAGAATTTGAGGGGGATCACTGGGGAAATATCTGGGCAGTATTTCTGAAAAGAAATTGAGGGTGATCACTGGGGAAATATTTGTAGAATATTTTGAGGAGGATTTTGGAAAGAATATAGACCACTATATTTTATTTGCTGATATCAACTTGCAAACAAACATTTTGAAATAAAATTTGAAATTCATTTTGAATTTAGAGCAAGTTTGAGAAAATTCCAAGATTTGAATTTTTGGGATGCTACAAGGGATGACATGGTTGGATAGGGAATAGTTTGATAAGAATTTAGAAACAAGAATTATTGGAATCGGAGTTTGGAAGCCTGGTTCGAAGGAATATCAAAGTTAAGCGTGCTCAACTTGGAGAAACCTGGGATGGGTGACCAGATGGGAAGTTCCCACTGGAAGGAAAATCACAGTCACCGGGGTTCGTATGACTATAATATGGATCTGGCAGGTCTTAGGTGGACTGGACAGCATGATGGATGAGTAGTTGAAATTTGGGGGTGATCGGATGAACGATGAATAGTAACGATGATGAATAGCAATGGTGAATAGTAACGATGAATAGTGATGGTGAACAGTAATGGTAAATAGTGATGTGAACAGTTCGTATGAGCGAACGATGAACGATGAATAGTGACGATGAACGAACGATGAACGATGAATAGGAACTATGAACGAACGGACGAACGATCGAATGATCGGACGAACGAACGATCGGAATTTCGGCAGCATAACGACAGGACAAATATTATCTGGAAGAACGATGAATAGGGACTATGAACGAACGATGAACGATGAATAGGAACTATGAACGAACGATGAACGATCGAATGATCGAACGAACGAATGATCGGAATTTCGGCAGCATAACGGCAGGAAAAAGATTATTTGGACGAACGGACGGACGAACGATCGAACGATCGGACGAACGGACGAACGAACCATGAACGATCGGATGAACGATCGGACGAACGAACGAACAAACTAAGAACAGGGGGACGAACGATCGAAGAACGACCGAACGATCCTTGTGCTAGTGTGTGCTTGTGTGGAACATGGAGTGGGTGTGGGAGGGGGAGAGAGAGTTGCCATGAAATGGCTTGGGGTGGGATGAGAGGAGGCCCTTGCCCCTCTATTTATAGCCATGGTGGGGGATTAGGGGGAGGGATGAGAGGATTAGTGGGAGGATGAGAGGATTAGTGGGAGATTAGCATGGATTTGTCTTGTATAAGTGTAATTAGCTTGTAGAGCTCAACGTATGACACCGGAGGGGTACGTATACGTATGAGCATGAGGAAAGTTATGAAGAAAATATTTGTAGGGACTTGAAAAATGATTCTGAAGGTATTTCTCAGGAGGAAAATACCTGGAGATATATCGGTGGAATATTTGGGGCTGTATTTCTAGAAAGAACTTGAAGGGGATCACTAGGGAAATATCTGGGCAGTATTTCTGGAAACCATTTGAGGGGGATCACTGGGGAAATATTTATAGGATATTTTGAGGAGGATTTTGGAGAGAATATAGACCACTATATTTTATTTGTTGATATCAAATTGCAAACAAACATTTTGAAATGAAATTTGAAATTCATTTTGAATTTAGAGCAAGTTTGAGAAAATTTCAGGATTTGAATTTTTGGGATGCTACAAATCTACCCCACTTAAAAGGAATCTCGTCCTCGAGATTCGGCTTAGAAGGGTTATGGTTATAGCTTTACTTCAGCTACATATCTTCACTTTGCAGACTCTTCGAGGAGATGGTGCTTCAACAAAATCTAGCCTTTGAGGAGTATCTGGTTGCCGATTGCAAACGCTGATTCTGGCTACTCAAAGATCATCTTCAGGCTTCTAGGTTTCGCTTGGCAGCTAGCTTATTGAGGAAGCATCGATGCCAACCCACAAACCTTTCTCTTGCGAACTCCCTCATGGAATCCTTCCTTGATTAGTCTTCTGGTGCTTCGTCAACAGAACTTGGGTGACCACTTCTCATCCAGAAACTTATATGCTTTGAAAATCTGGTCCTCCACAAACTTGCTACAGGCCTTCTTCTTTTCTCCATAGCAGGAACCTTACTGGAACACTACCCCACTTAAAAATAATGAGGGTAGATCTCTTGAATCTTGGAGATTTGAACTTCTTGAAGTACCTCATAACAAGGGTGTTACGGGGCCTTCTTCTGCTGTTGCTGCTTGAGCAGGCTGCGGAGAGATGACTGACATAGAGTTGATTCTGGGAGAACCTTCTTCTTATCTTCTCTTCACTATCTTCTTTTCTCTTCTCACTGCTCCTTTCTTTCTCTTTGCTCTTCCCACTGGAGGATTCTATCAAAGAGTATTACCATCATACAGAGTAGGAAACCAAAGACTATGAACCATGTACAACAGTCTTCAACCCAAGAATCACCAAGCATTGTGATCTTAGGGGCGAGGGAGTGGAAAATGGAGTTGCTTGCAATTTGGTAGAGAGGATTTATCTGGAGTGTGCTTTGCTTTGAGCGAGATGGGAGTTGAGGGAGCTGGTGGTGGGGGTTTTATAGGCGAGCGGGGGTGCTCAGGGGGGTGTGGAGTGGTAGTGATGGAGCAGGTGACACGAGGCAGCAGGTGCGACAAGGGGAAGGGGGGGCCTGTTGCCGGCGACGATGGCGGTGGGTGCGCTGCAAAAGGGGGCGTGGGTGGCGGTAGTGCGCTGCAAAGGGGGCGTGGGGCGGTGGTAGTGCGCTGCAAAGGGGCGTGGGGCGGTGGTAGTGCACATGGAGGCGGGCACGCGTGCGAGGGGCACGGGTGAGTGGTGGGGTCAATGACCCTGATGTTTGTGGTATCTGGTTACAAGAATTTTTGCCTCTCTGTATGGTAATAACTCCTTTTGTCCTCTTTTTCTGTTTACCTTGACTCAGGGGTAGTGCTTTGATTCTCATGGTCGGTCCTTTTGACTGAGCGACTGGATAGGTTCCTCTGTAGCTTATTCCAGGCTTCAAGGGTAAGCTTCCCAGTAACTTCTTGGGTAAGGTGCTTTTCTCTTGAGATGGGTTAAGATGAGAATGGAAGCATAAGGTGAGGATTAGCTCTAATTTGTGATATATGTTTTTAGAGAAAACCTTTCTTAAAAAGAAAGAAAACACACAAGCTCAGCAATAATAAGCACAAACAAATCAAATATTTTGAATAAGGGAAGAATAGAGTTTTTCCAAATCACGAACTACTTGGATTCGGGGCTAAGCATAACTACTATTGCTCGGCTCCTGAACCGAGAACTATTCAACTTATGAGCACTAACGTTAAAGCAGCACATATGCACTCAAATGGGGAGAAAACATCAAGCGAAATTCATTTTGAAATGCCCTAGGGGGCCACACAATTAGAGTTTTTCAAAACACGAGTCTACACGATTACCTCTCATACACGCAGGGCTCTAGCCAAAGTGAAGAAAAACTTCACTACCCAATGCATGCAGAGGACTGGGCATAATTAACTTCAGATCTGGCAGCTTCTCTTCTAGCGAGCCTGACACACAACTTCAATCCGAGACATCTCCTGGATGGGTCAAGAGGGAGCCGATGTTGATTACTTCTTCTGGCGGCGACTGAGATGGCAACACGGGGTCGAACTCTTCTTCAAGCGGGACTGGCTCTTGTAGCTCCTCAGAGGGCGGCGGTGCTGGCGGGGTGCTTGCAGCTTCTTCCTTGACTTCTAGGGATGGTGCTGGAATCTTCGTCATGGTGAGGGGCTCAAACAACTCTGGCAGGGGATCTTGGGAGGATTCAGGGTGCTCTTGCTTATCCATAGCCTGAGGGAAGACTGGAATTCCTTCCAAGACTATGGCTCCTTCCGGGAGTTCCCAATCCTTCTTATCTCCTCTGATAGAGACCGGGTGACCTTCAAGAATCTGGGATCTTCAGTTCTCACGGATTGAACTGGGTTGGATAAAGCGGGCTCTTGGATCCGCAGGGCTCTACGTTGGTTATGGGTTACCAAGTAGGCCTCCATCAGCTTCTGGACGTGTTCATCCTTGGCTTGCTTCAGGGCTTCAACAGCAATGACTTCATAACTTTCCAATGCAGTTGCACGGGCTTGAGCTGTGGTGAGATCCACATGGAGCTGACGGTTGCGCTTCTCTGTATCTTCTGCTCGGGCAATCATCTGACGATGGTGCCGAGCCAAGAAATCATACTGTGCATCCAGGGTGAGCAGGTATGCAGTGAGGTACACGACTGTGGGGTCGTCCTCAAGCAGCTGCTGTCCTTCCAATGCACGCATCCTAGCCATCCAAACTGGACGGTTTCTCTAAAAGGGCGGAAATAATCTGAGCGGGGTGTCGGCCACTTCTTCTTTATAGATCTGACACAGGGCCCTCAATGCCTTGCGAGCGATGACTTGGCAGGTGTCTTTGAATCTGTGCCCAGCAGCAGTGACACTCCATTCCACATGGTGCGGACTAGATCCAATGTATACAGTCACGACACACTTCTCTGTGCCATGCTCGATGAATTCACGACCATCATACTCTAGCTGGCTCCTGATTCTGAGGCGAACTATGCATGCTCTCAGCAACTTGGGGAAACCATCTTCATTCTGGCACAAGCTGGTTTGGCAACGGACCTCTATCTGACTTCTGAGAGAAGGAAAGGGGAAAGCATTTTTGAAATGAAGGGATGAGAGCAAGAATTTTTTTTAGAAAATAGTTTTGACTCAAAAACTTTTGGATCAGGCTAAGGGTTACGTCCTGCGGCCAACCTAACAGCTCTGATACCACCTGAAGCGTCCCGGTCCTCTGGGACTCAAATGTGATACAATTACTAGTCCCAGGAGGCTAGTAAACACATTTATACATCAGATGATTCCAGATCTGCTTAAACGAGACAAACCTATAAAGGTGGCGATCAACTTTAAGAGTTGGTCCACAACTCGGGACATATCATCAGAGTGGGGCTGAAGTAGCCCGATATACGCAGCGAAGCAAATCAGCGGTCCAACAGCCACAAGCAAGGTTGGGAACAGTCGTAACTCTTACCCGATCTCCTTTTTCTGAAAAACAACAAATAAGCAAGGGTGAGTACAAACGTACTCAGCAGCCCACCTTCACCCGCGGAATGGGAAAATCAGATATAATGCATGGAATATGTGGAGCTCAGGATATTTTGCAGAAACAACAATATTTTATGCAGGGTTGTTTTGAAAAAAACATTTTGTATTTTGCAAAGCGCATCCTCTCCAAAAGGAGCAGGAAGTTTTTCAGTATAGAACAAAATCCCCTGGACTAAACCATCCAGGTATCTCAGCTTTTTTATTTGGTTTGTGGAATAGAATGAGTTGATCCATCACCAACTCATTCCTCATAAGCTAATAATTAGTATATACACGAGGAGTGAGTTGATTCCACCAAAATTGATGGAATGAACTTATGATGCATCACCTCATGAAGCATAGAGTGACTCCACAAACCAAACACACCATAAGTGACCAATAATGTGACACTATGGCTCAGTCGGGTAGTGTGATTGGTTGCTGATGTGGGAGAGTATGCAATCAGCCTAACCCAGCCGAGCACATCACCCAGATCCTGATTGCCCAGCACTGAGATCCGACGGCGCCACGCCCGAAGAGCACGAGCCCGGACTCCTCTACAGTTGACTACCCTCTACAGCGGTCACTGTATGTGGCCCTGGCACCCCGCTAGGCCCACACAGCAGTGGGAGCAGTCGACTGCAGAGGATCCCCACATCACCCATCGAGTTTATTGGAGCTGAGGTTTCCCGAACGGCGGGCTTCGGAAGTTAGGTACCCCCAACCTTGCAATTGGAATCTTAGTATTATAATAGGCTTCCGTTTGGAAATTTGTCATCGTGGGCACTTTTATCCGTCGCCGGCTGCTCTTACGTTGAAGATTTGGATTTCCCGTTCGTCAAAACGGATCGGCCTTCCTCTATTAATAAGAACGGATCGCGAGCTCGCTCCTTTCTTCCTCTCCGTCTCTGTCCGGCTCCCCGACTGATTCCGGCGCTCTCCTCGCTGGACTGATTCCTCTCCGTCTCTCCGTCTCCGTCTCTTTCTTCGTCCCAATGGAAACTCCGGGAGTCCCCTCGCCGGACGAACTCTCGCCGGACCTCGCAGTCCACGCAGCCGGCGAGTTAGCCTCGTCGTTGCCTCCAGGCGATGTCGTAGGCAGTGACACAGGGCTGAGCCTCAATCCGTCGCTGTTCGTCGATGCTGCTCTGACGATCGCCGACGTTGACAACTTTTGGTTGGAGGCACCACCAGATTGTCGTGAAGATCCTGTTGAAACGGTAACTGATTTGGCACCATTCTGTTTGTGCCCAGTGGTCAACAATTTCTGTTTGTGAATGACATGAAAATGTAGTCAACATTTTCTGTTTGTGCCCAGCTGTCAACAATTTCTAGGAGGGTGAACTGCTGTTTCTGTTTGTGCCCATGCGATGTCAACTTGACTGGGCCAAAATTATTCAGTTAACAGTTAACTTGACTGCTCCTCATAATTTTTGTAGGGCAATGTCAATTTTCAGTTAACAGTGTTTGACCCATCGCAAGTATTTGATTTTGAGGGTATTGGACCTGATCTTCGATGGGATGAAGAAGGGCCTCAACATGTACCCAGTGAGTTAGCTATGTATTCGAAACTTGGATTGGCGGCTAAAGATGAACGACAAAACAAAGAGAGAGAGGAGGCTTCTAATCATTATGGTCATTCAAATAATCCAAATGAGTTTGGAGTTGATTCTTCATCCTCCATGCCCTGTGTTGATTTTTTGCCAAACGAGAGTAGAATTTTGTATGATTCTAACCATCCAGTCATGGCGGTTGGCTGCATGTATCCATCTATGGCTGAATTCAGACTTGCTATGAGACAGTATGCCATAGAAAAAGAGTTTGAGTTAGGCATTGAGGCTAGTACCCCGAAGAAATACAGAGGATTTTGTCGAGGTGGTGATTGTCCTTGGAGCATACATGCAAGAATTGAGAGGGCTGGGTCACCTACCATAATTGTACGGTTTTGTCAAAGTTTTAATTTTGTTGAAGTTTTTTTATGCCTTAGTAGTAATGTGCATTTCATTTATACTTCTGTAGGTGACTGTGATGAATGATCATCACACTTGCACTTCTAGTGGCCGGAGGAGGACAAGCACACCAACCAGTGCTTGGGTTGCTGCTAAAGCTTTACCTATCCTTGCGAAGAAACCACACACAGGTGCAAAGGATTTACAGACTTTCCTTCAAGATACGTACAAGTGCACCATTTCTTATGATACAGTTTGGTATGGAAAAGAGAAAGCCTTGAAGGAGTTGTTTGGGACTTGGGAAGAGAGTTTCCAACTTCTATTCTCTTGGAAGGAGGCTGTATTGCAGAGGTCACCTGATAGTGTCATTGAAATTGATGTACGTGTTGAGGATGGCAGAGTTTATTTTAGTAGGTTCTTCTGTGCACTTGGCCCTTGTATTAGTGGTTTCTTACATGGATGCAGACCTTACTTGAGTGTTGATTCGACAGCTTTGAATGGTAGATGGAATGGTCACCTACCATCTGCAACAGCCGTCGACGGCCACAACTGGATGTTCCCTGTTGCATATGGATTCTTTGAGTCCGAAACAGAGGACAATTGGCATTGGTTCCTTCTACAGTTACGCAAGGCCATCGGGGATTTACCTAACCTAGCATTGTGTTCTGATGCTTGCAAAGGGCTAACAAATGCAATGAAGGATGTTTTTCCAGAAGCTGAGAAAAGAGAGTGTTTCCGGCACCTAATGAACAATTATGTCAAGCAATATGCTGGATCAGAATACATGTACCCTGCTGCCAGGGCGTACAAGGCAGAAGTATATGACATGTACATTGCAAATGTCAGTAGCAATCCTGATATTGCTGCTTGGTTAGATAGGTTCCATTCCTTGTTGTGGTACCGAAGTGCATTCAACCCTACTATCAAATGCGACTATGTAACAAATAACATTGCTGAGGTGTTCAATAACTGGATAAAGGACTACAAGGACCTCCCTGTTTGTGACCTGGCTGACAAAATTAGGATAATGATCATGCAACTATTCTACAAGAGGAGGCGGATAGGAAGGAGGTTGGAGGGAAAGATTTTACCTTCTATCATAGCACAACTCAATGCAAGAACTAGAGGACTTGGACACTTGGAGGTCATAAAAGGCGATGACTATGTTGCAGAGGTGAGAGACAATGGTGATTGTTTTTCTAGATATGTGGTGAAGGCTCATCTTAGAAAATGTTCATGTAAGGAATGGCAACATATAGGGAAGCCCTGCCACCATGCATTATGTCTAATTACCGCACAACAATATAGAAATGTAATGATGGAGGAGTTTGTCGACGATTACTACTCAGTTGACATGTTTAGGAAAGCTTATGAGAGATTGGTGGAGCCAATTGAAAGCAAATTATTTTGGCCAAAGGTGGATTTTGCAAAGGAGGTTGGTGCTCCACTAGGCAAGAGAGGCGTGGGACGTCAAAGGAAAAATAGGTTCAAGAGTTGTCTAGAAGGTGGGAGTAGTAAGAAAAAGCCTGCCAACGAAAGTGAGAAAGCTAAGAAGATTATTCGAGGCAAATTCAAGTGCCCTAATTGTGGGGAGTTAGGGCATAGGAAGACTAGCTACAAATGCCCCCTAAATGGAACGAAGAAAAGGTACTCTTATAATCTCATATTTGTTTTTATAAATTAATTTTGGTTGTTTATCTAATAATCATCTGCACAGGAAAAGGAAACCAAGAAAGAACTCAACAAAGAAATGGTTTCCTAAGGAGCCAGCTGAAGCTTCTTCATCACAGCCAGAACTAGGGGATTCTGGTCAACACCAACTTGTCTCCACTGATGTTCCAGAAGAAATAGTGGGTACTACCCCACAGAGGAGAGTGAGGTGTGCTGTCAAAAAGAAGATTACTCCGAAGAAGAAGATCTGCTTCTGAGTAGCTGCTTAAGTATGGCAGTTGTGTCTGTATTTTAAGTATGAATTATGGCAGTTGTGTTTGTATTTTAAGTATGAATTATGGCAGTTGTTTCTGGCAGCTGTCAACAATTTCTGTTTGTGCCTGAGATGAAAATGTAGTACTGGGTGTGTTTAGAAATGTGACAGGCAACAGCCCAGTAGTGATTGAAGTAGTGAACTATTTCTGTTTGTGCCCAGTGGTCAACAATTTCTGTTTGTGAATGACATGAAAATGTAGTCAACATTTTCTGTTTGTGCCCAGCTGTCAACAATTTCTGCCAACTGCTGTTTCTGTTTGTGCCCAGGTGAACTGCTGTTTCTGTTTGTGCCCAGGTCAACAATTTCTGGCAGCTGTTTGTTAAAGTAGTGATTACAGTTGCAGGTGAACTGCTGTTTCTGGCAGCTGTTTCTGGCAGCTCTTACAGGCAACAACTCCTTCAGTTGCTTACTCTCCCTTACAGTAGAATCAAAAGACAGTAGATCTCTGTTTGTGGTAGTGAACAATTTATGCTTGTATTCTCTGAACAAATCTTATGTGGTGTGAACAATTTCTGTGCAATATAGTGTTGTCCAAAAAGATCATTTCTGTTTGTGCTCATTTCTGTACAAAATACTGCTCATTTCTGTTTGTGCTCAATTCTGTTCGTGCTCCAGTTTAGTTAGCTTATTGGCTGCCAGATTTGGTATGGCTGCCATATTTGTGCTCCAGTTCAGTTAGCTCATTTCTGTTTGTGCTGCAGTCCAGTTCAGTTCAGTTAGCTCATTTCTGAAAATGCACATAAATGACCAATTTCATTTAGCTGCCAGAAATGAGCATTTTCAGTTCAGCCATACTAAAAACGTCTGAACACAAGGCAGTAGAGATATTTGGGCTGCTTACCGACGCCTGAAAACAGATGACTGAAAATAGATGACTGAACACAAGCTGAACACAGGCGTCGGTTCAGTTCACTCATACTGCCAGATTTTCTAGATCGTTTCAGTCACAAGCTGCCAGTCACAAGCTGTTCTAATTTAACTGTTGTCCTTTTCAGTCACAAGCTGCCAGTCAAATACAATGTGCACATCACAAGCTATTCTAATTTCAACCATCACATGCTAGATCGTTTCACACATAGTACAAGTTCAAGATACATTATGGCCGAAACCAAGTTGAACTAAAAATACATCATGAACTACAAGTCTCACAAAATACATTGCCAATAGAATACTACATCAAATTAAAACATGGCTATTGTCCAGGAGGCAACTCTATCACAGACAAATAGCTCAGATAGGCTCACTTCATATAGGGCCCTTCATACGGCGATCAGGGATCTCATCGGAGTCAAAAGAAGAGTTGTCCTCATCCGAACCACGCTGCTCAGTACAATCACAATGAACATCAGCTTTGAAATCATCGTACATTCCAAGGGCTTCATAATCCTCAAGTAGAGGTTGCGGACCAATAAGAACTTCCTCCAAATCCCTGCTCATAGTGTCTAGACCTTTTGCAATTTTAGTAACATCACTCATGGCATTAATCAAGCAATTCTTGTGCAACATATCCAAATACTCAGGCACATGATTGCGGCGGCTCAACTTCCTCAACTCATCGGCAGATAATTGCATCTGTCTAATGGCGTCTAAAAGACCATCCCAAACTCGATTATATCTCTGCGCCTACAACCAAATGAATAATGAGATTCAATATCAAATTAGTATTGACTGTTACTACAATAACACATTATGTTATTTACAGTAAATCATACCGGATCATGTGTCCTACATAATCGATGGCGTGGACGTAATCTACTAGTGCCATAATCAATCTTGCTCATGTCGACGATGCTTGTGCGCCTACTCCCTTCTGCACCTTCTGCGACAACTTTGCGTGTGTCGGCCCTAGCAGCTCCAGATCCGATAGGAATGGATCTTGGAGATTTCTCCATGGCCGCGAGGAAGGACCTACGACGACCTGCTCAAGATTGAGTCCAATTCAGTTAGCTTCAGTCAGTCAAATTTCTGAAAACCGAACTCTGAAAATGATACTGAGTTATGGTTCAGTTAGCTTCAGTTTCTGAAAACCGAGTTCAGTTTTCAGAGCATGCCACTTTTCTGTAAAAGCTTCTGCTAATCTATGGGGTATATTTTGCACAGGATTTTTAGCCTTTTTTGCTGTTCAATAAATTGTAGTCTTTGGGATTAATCTGCGTTAAATAAATAATTATTTGAGCTAGTTCCTTGAGATTCTGTGAGCTGGATGTACTCCAACGCCATTTGTTTATGCCTGCAGCTTGTTCAGTTATCTTCAGTTTTAACAGAACAGAAACTGCATTTTTCAGATTTTACTACACCAAAATGTTCTGTCGAGCACCATGGAGAGGAGCAGGAGTGAGAGGGGCGCCACGGAAGAGAAATGGGCACTCCAGAGGATACCTTGGAGAGGAGCGCCGTCGAGGAGAGGAGCGCCGTCGAGGAGGAGCGGTCGTCGAGGAGGAGCGCTCGTCGGGGAGAACTGGATCGCCTAAGGAGAGCAGCGCTCGGGGAAGAGGAGCGCCCGTAGATCCGTTGTAAGAAACGGAATGCCGTAGAAACGAGGATTACTGGGCTAAATCTGACGCAAATACTACAATTCCGAAGTTCAACGGATTATAATACTATAACTAGTAGAGTGCCCGTGCGTTGCGACGGTGCATAATCATATTTGATGAATGACCTTAACAATCCATTATCATATCATGGCTACTATACACAATATTCACATGGAAGTAAATGGAGTTACAAGAATGAATATAGAAAGTAACATAGGAGCAATTTAGATATTCTTAGTTACAATAACACGTTTTTCTACAAGTTAGTCGTTTTCTACAAGTTGGCCAGGCTAAATTTATTTTGTCTGTACTGTAACTTAGCAACAGATATATAATTTAGTACATGGTCACAATTAGGATCCTACCCTCTATAGCCTAAGCATCTAATGCAAATCTGTCAAGTATAGGGACAGTTGCAACACAGCTAGAGCAGCATAAGGTACTTAAGCTGTAACAAGATAGGTCTTGAAAACATCTCAAAAGCACTGAACATTCTTAAGACATTCTTAAGCGGAGGTGCCAGAGGAAGCCTTGGCAGAGGTAGAAAGCTTGGATCTTCTCTTGGCCAAGCTCTCATTGTGGTGATCTCTATTCCTTCAGCCTATAGGAAGAAGCTTTTGGTACTCGACAGCCTCAGACTTCTTCTTGGCAATCTTCTTGTCAATGATTCTAGCATGCTTCCTCTGAAGGGTCAAGGGTTCACAAGCCACTGGATCTTAGATGCCTTGCTCACCTTCTTGCCTACAAAGCAAATAGGTTAGCTTGGAAAACTTCAGAAATCAATGGCTCATTGTCATGAATCCTATTCCTAAGATACTTGAGGATAGAAGAGTAAATAACCAAGACATTTATCCAACACAGAACAAGCCTAGAGCACTAATAGAAGAGTAAATAACCAAGACATTTATCCAACACATAACTGATTCTAAGATACTTGAGAATCTCCATATTAAGTGAGCATAACATCTAAACAATCTGCTTTTTGTTACAAGGGTCTAATGGTTTATAAAATGCAAACAAGAAAAAAGTGTGAACCGCATACTGCTTATGTGTTTTTCAGTTATAAGATGTGTAGACCCTGGGTTCCTGGCCTGAAGAAAACAAGTCTGTTAGATATTTTGGGAAAATTCTGATGTAGATCAAACATTTTTTTCAAGAAACTGCAGATTGCAGATAATATGAATTTAGGGCTGACTCCCATTATCTTCATATATAATATAATTTATGACCAAAAATCTCACATGAACAACCTTGTAACATATTACATGAAAATATCTCTAAGGAACAGCAGAGATATAAATTGTCAAGTAAATATTGCATAGAAGCATTTTTGAGATTAGTGGCATGTCGCTTGGATTGAAGGCTAAACACAGTCACACATTAATCCTTGAAGCAGAAAGGGTCAAAGGTCCAAGAATCATTGTATAAATTATTTACCTACCAAACTCATAATTCGTATTCCAAAATAGACCTATCAAGCTCGTAAATATTGTGTTCAGAGAATAGCGTGTAGGCAAAGATAATTGTGAATTCTTGCCTCCTACAACTCTCAATACCATTGCAATAGCACCAAATAGATCTTTCTTATTCTTAGCAGGATCACCAGTAAATGTGATACCAGCTAGCTTTATTGTGCATGTAAAAACCAGTATGTAGCAAAGTCCAGATTGCCCTGGCGCGTCGTGCGGGAGGTCGCGAGCGAGAGACGGGGGCGGGGGCACGGAGTTGTGGACGCCCTCCTTAGCTTGTTAAGGAGTAGTATAGATTTACAACCACACCACACCCCATCCCCAGTCTGTTGAACCATCCCTCACCCTAACCTGCCAAAATGAAAAACAGTGAGTGGGAAGAACATGTGTAGTTTTGTGAATCCTACTACAACAGAAGTAAACACCAAAAAAGTTCATCAAGGAAATAAGGGAACATAAACAGAGGAAGTACTTCTGCAATTTATAATCAGCCAAGTCCAAATAAAATGGTAGTGACACGACCACCATGTCTACATACGGCAAGGACTTGTGAAAATTTGAGTTACCTACCAGCCTTCCAGGAACCAAATACAACAAAGTCCTCTCTGGTCTCATCATCTCATAAATGATTTTCTTCTCCAGTTCAGATATATCAAGCCCCAATTTGTGATGTTCAGCAAGATCAGTATGTAAAAGAAAATGTGCAAGTCTAATATTAGGGAGGAGGATGATAAATTCACATAAGAACAATACTGAATACAATAATTAAGATTACCACACCTCGCCAGAAGAATCAAGCAAGGTATCTCATTCTCCAACCGTGTAATCTTTTGAGCTATTTCTGGCAATGCCTGAAAAGCAAGATAGTTATTTTAATTTTGTGAGAAAAACTATTTTTAACATTGTCGTTGCCGCCTCCGAAGCCGCCATCTAAGTCTCATGCACGCACGCTATCGCTTGAGCCTGAAAAAACTATCTTTCAGATTAGATTGTATTATGTAAATTCATAATATCAAGGATATGAAACACAAGCCATTTCTCAAACAACCTTTATACACAATGCCAAAACCTCCTTTACTTAATATATTCTTGGAATTAAAATTGTTTGTTGCACTTTGTAGATCACAAAATATTGACAAGGAATGCAAACTTGTGCAGAATGCCAATTATAGACTTAACTAACAAACAATGTTGTAGACAATTGAGTTACATCTCAAGCGGTCAGCAACACTACCATTTGGCATATATGGATATACAAGCAACCGTTCTTTAGAGGTCATGCAAAATCCTTATAAACACCCTGTGCACGACAAGGCCAATCAACTCAATTTCTGTCTGAAATTATACTTCACTGGTAACATCAAGATCTTTTAATCTCTTTACTATCACTAAAGCTCCATTTTTCAAACAACCTTTATACACAATGCTAAAACCTACTTGACCTAATATATTATTGGAATTATAATTGTATGTTGCACTTTGCAGATCATGAAATGCAAAATGCTTCACATGACCCAATTCAAATTATAGATCTTGGTATACAATAAAAAGTCAAATCATGTATATTTAACGTGTAAGGTGTTAATACTACATAGGCTTAGATAATTACCAGCTGAAGTAAAAGAAAGCACCATCTGTATTAAGTAGTAACTTAGCCAATACACAAACAACAAAACAAATATTGCGAAACATGTGACACTGAAAGAAATTGGTAGAGCTAACTCATGGTGTTCTTGGACCTTTGGACCTGTACTGACATTGTCTCTGCCATTAATGTACAATTAACTTCCAGTTTCTAAAGAATAGATATGTGCCATCTGGGAAATCAATTATCA
This sequence comes from Zea mays, assembly GCF_902167145.1. Lineage (NCBI taxonomy): Eukaryota > Viridiplantae > Streptophyta > Magnoliopsida > Poales > Poaceae > Zea > Zea mays. Next base: position 129,720,729 of record NC_050104.1, read on the forward strand.
TTAATCATTGCTATCAGATCCGAACAACCATGTATAATTGATGAATTGCAAATGAACTGATTTCCCGCAAGACTGAAACAAAGTAAAAAAGTTATCTTCGATGAAATGTCAAAACTATCAGAAAAGAATGTGTGATCTTTGAACTAAAGAACTAATATCTAAAGCATAGTCAATATCACACATGCATCAGAACCTATTGTTTCGTAGAAGAAAAACAGGGTCTCGTCATACTCACTGATTTTTTCCGTGATGGTCTTTGAACTATCAGGTGCCACGTTGTGCATATACCTGTCTGAAATTATACTTCACTGGTAACATTGTGCATATACCTGGAGCAGTGTGAGTTGTGCTGATAGGGTATTGGCCTTTGTTTACAGAGTCTGAACCTAACTGGTATGCAGTCCTAGTTGGTAATAAGAAGCATACTTTTAGGTTGACAAAAAAATATTTTCCCACCTCCCGACGTTGCATGAATCTTGCTAGAAATCCAGGCAATCTCTCATCTCTGAATGTCACTTGAGTTCCTTTTATGAGGTGCCACAAAATTGATAATCAAAATCATTTCAAATAAGCCCACTCTACTGCAAGCTTTAGACTTTGTTGATCGATATAAATGTTTTTCCTCTTTTATCTTAATAGAGAAATGGCAAGCAGCAACACAGAATCAACAGAGACAAAAATAATGGAAAATAACACATTCAAAATGATTGAGATCCCTAATCTACCTCTTCATAGAACAAATCAATACGAATTCGTTGTCGGGCCATAGCGCACAAACTCGCAAAACAGGTTCAATAGATAATTGGATTTCATGTTTGCAGCAGCAAAAGACTGAAACTACTGCAACTATATAAGTTGTCTACAACTGCATAGTTTAAGAGACTGGGCCACTTGGAGGCCGCCATCAGGTGGACAAAAATTTAAGAATGGAATTCGCAGCAGCAGCCGCACGGAGCCGTCGGGGGCCGGCAACGAGACAAGAGATCGCTAGGAACTAAGACTGACAAGGAGCGAGATGCGAGTATGCGACTGAATGGAAGAGGTGGCCACCCGCCCGCTCGGTGCTACTACATTCGTACCTCACGCGAGGGCGTCGCTACTCAGACACAGGCAAATAGGAAGCAGGGAAGGAGAAACTAACCTGGGCGTAGATGACATGATGACGCGAGGGTGGCCGATGGAGGCGGTCCGCAGGGAGGCAAAGCTGGAGCAAAGCGACGACGACAGTGTCGCCATCTGCCCACCTCTCTCAATCTAACCCGTCTCGGCCTCGCAGTCGCAGCCACCAACTACTTCAAAGCCCCAGTGTCCGTCCTGCTACAGAATTAATATGATAAAATACATTGATATGTAAAAACACTAATTATTATTCTATAATTTTATTAGCATCACTAAAATTGGATGTTTATATATCTTGTTTACATATCTTGAAAGATATAATAAGGTGCTCATGCGTTACTATAATTTTGATTTCTTTGCGACCGCGACACAAGCAATGACTACTTTTAGTGATGGTAACAAAAGTGTAGAATACCAATTAGTATATATTTTAAGGTACCTAAACATCCATTTGCTTCCCAATGATGGCACTTTGGCATGTCCTGAAATGCAGATAGAGCAACAATGTTAGTTCAAAACTGGATCGATTGGCGATCATCACATCCCTTTAATAGCACAAAAGGTCTGAGTAGTGGTAAGAGGCATTAGATGAAAAAATATTGTGGATAATTCAAAAGCACTATAATTCATCGGCAGAACAGTTGAAAAGACCAAACTGACCTTTCTCTTGGCATTCTAATATCCACGGGTAAATGTGATCGACGATTTGTTTTCTTACTTTCTTCATATCTTCGGGAGGTGAGCACTTGCATGAATCACCTGGTGGACAGAATATAACAGGACTGCTGGCACCATAATTGACTATTCAAAATCCAAACACTAATGAGAATTAAATCAGGTACACCAGATAATGGCAACTTCGTTTTCATAAAAGGGAGAGAACGTTATAGCCCAAAGTCAAAAAGCAACAAATGGGAATGGTTTCAACGAACAACACATATCAACTTTTAGTTTATGCTATGATGGGAAAATCAAAATAAACACATGAATATGTTACATGTAGGAGAACATTTATCCAAAAAAGCACTCATGTAAACACAAAATTTGAGCATTAAGAAGTGAATTACCTTAAATGAGAAGGCAAGTGACAATAACACATCTGGATCTATTGCCTCCTCAGGGAAATATCTCAAGGCATATATAGTCAGGAAAACACACCCGACAACCATCCCTCACGCATTGCAGCTGCAATTTCCACTATGGCAACGAAACAAAATTTCACGGTTCTGGAGAAGTAGAGAAAAGAAAAAAGGAAATTAGAGTGGGCTAGAGCATCACAGCTTCATCAGATAAATGAGCTACTGCTATCTTGCTGCTTAAGAGGGGAGCCAAAAGGATGACAACTTGTGCTGATGAGTTGCTAATTCTTTGTCCCATGTACCTCATGCCAATAGTCTATACCAACACTAAAAATGAAAATTAAACCTTCTGAACTTGCTAGGCGGTGCAGACACAGACAACAGAACAACATTTCATATATGCTAAACACATACCTTCTATAGCGAGGAGGGTGAGCTTCTTCAGTGGGCGATCTACTTGGAGTTGGCAAACAGCAGCAGAAAATAGGGCTTCTTCATAGGCTCTGTTGCTGCATTAAAATAAACAAACAACAGTAGAAAGCAATGGCAAGGAGTTCATCTGTCTAGCGCTAGGAGGCAGAAAATTCACATAACTTCCGACACAGAGCAGGACGACCAATCCGTTTTAGGCCCTGTCATCGCCTCCGCCACATCGTCACGCCAGAAAAGTAGCAAAACTATGAACTCCAGGACCACATACTATATGGCTGATTACCTGGAAACCAAACAAAAGTCACAGATTGTTTACATCACAAGTGTAATGCCCCAACATTCTCATATGAATTAGGCATGCATAAACCTGAAAGGGCGTCCACAAAAACACAGACATTTTTTCTCTGGTCAGAGCGAAGTTGTTGGACCAACTAACATAAACAGCTCCTGAAATGTGTTCATGGTCTTATCCAACATAAAAGTCACAGATTGGCACATTTTGCTGGTCATTAATTCCCTATTTGGCACATTTTACTGGTCTTGGGAACCTGGTAGTATTGGTATCTTTTCAGGACCAAATGTCATCTAGATATTTGGGGACTGGCCCCAGCAGAATCGAAAAACAAGTATAAACTTGAATTAATGCCTAACATTGTTAATTTTTTCATGAGCACAACAGCTACATGTTTTGGTGCATTATGTGCCCACTTAGATCATGATATGAGTAAATTATTGTTGTTTTCTGACGTCATAACCATATATGCATGTTATATGGTGAATACTTGTTATATTCTGTTGTATTTTGTCAAACAGGTTAAATGTGTTTAATGTGTTGACCATAAATAATCAGGCTAATTTACCTTTTTATTTGGTCCAACACTGAATATTATAATTTTGCATCCTTAACACTTCATCTTCCCCTCTTCTTTTTAATTCAGCAATATTTGTACCTTTTCCTGATCTTGCAGAAAATTCTGAAGAAATTATATTATGCTTAGCCCTTGTTGTTAAACTGGATAGTGTGTTGCATAAACTTTACGAACAACAGAGGTTTCACAGCTCACTAATCAAGTTTATTTAACCACTATCATGTTATGTTAATTGTTCTTTTTATTTACTAGTAGCTGCCGCGCCCTTGGGCGCGCTTCATTATGTATCTAGGCTGTCCAGCAACGTACTCTATATTCATTCTTTATATCTGTTCTTTATAGTCTCCTCTAAATAATTTTATCCTTTATATCTCCTTCCTCTTCAACAACGTTCTCTAAATCACGTCCTCTATACTCAAATATCTATATTAGGAACATTTTTTATTTTTATTTTTTGTACATACATATTTACTCTTAAATGTATTGTACATATTTTAGTTTTGCTAAATCAGTTATTTAAAGTATTCAAATGGATAGAGAACCGTTTAGAGAAACTCTATATATAGAGAATCCAGCAGCGTCCTCTAAATTTAGAGGACCGTTTAGAGGACACTGCTGGAGAGCGTAGATGACTATTTGATCCTCTATATTTAGGATACAAAACTCTTTAGGGTCTCTTATTGGAGTTAGCCTTAAGTTAGTTTATAAGTGTTGTTAAAGCAGATAATACACGAATTGTATAAACATTACAGGAAATGTTTTAGATGATAATAAACGTACTTAATATATTAATATAGAAGAGAGCTATAGTAGTATTTAAATGTTGAAAAGAAAAAAAAAGAATATAGACACAGTAGTTGACACTTAACTTACTTTATATTCCGGAGAGGTCTAGTAAATTCCTATCATCATCATGACCACCAATCATGCCACCGAAATTGGAACCTTCGACCATCGTTCAACAGTCAAATGTCCTCCTTTTCTTTTCTGCAATTTAGCTTTCGCCCTGTTGTCTTCCGTACACTGCTTGGAGTTCCTTACACCGCTTGGAGGTAAAGATAGCCCGCACATGAAGAGTACATCAGAATTAAGAACTAAATTCTAGTTATTGCAAGCAGGTGTAAGCATGTAACCAGCGTTTAAAAGCTACATACTTTTTAGATTTAAAAACACAAGAAATTCATGAAACAGCTGCAGACACAGAAGCTACATCAAACCGACCAGTGGTGGAACGTCTGTCCTCAAAATACCTAGAAACCGACAAATTTGATTAAGAGCACAGCCAATGAGCATCCAAAACTCACCGCATGCAATAGTAGGACCGGTATGACTCCTCGATGACGACGACGGTAGCAGGATCCATCGTCGTGGTAGGAGGATGGGGGAGAGGGAGCGGCGGCTGGGAGCTTCTTGAGAGTTGAGACTGTGGTTGGAGAAGCTCCAGTGGCCCAGAGTCGCCAGATACGATGAGCCACCGGCTAGCATGTTGGCCAGGTCGCTGTGTAGCGTGTGAGGGAGTGCTCCTAATTTTACCAGTTGAATGAGATGAATGCGAACGGACGATAGGCAAGGGCCAGCGAAGACGACGGCAACTCGAGTCTGCCTCTTTTTTCCCCATGCGCTGGACCTCTCTAGAAGCAGCGTGAGTCTATGTAGGCAACATGCTGAGACCTCCGTGATCGTTGATGTTTCATCGCAGGGTCTATATTCTTTTTGCTAACGTGGGCAGGCTCAATGAGCTGCTATGCGTCGCGCTCTATTATAAAATTAGCTGCGATGGGAGAAAGGGATAAAGTAGTTAGTAAAAGATATTTATTATTATAGTTTCTATGGGTGCAGGAATGAATACCATTCATTATTTGTAGAAAGGACAAATTGATCTCAGTATAAATCGTACCATATAAAAAACGAACGGTGTGGATGTCTTTGTAATTGGAATAAGGGATATGCTAAATAGAAGAAATGATACAAGAATGCATAAAGCGGTACAAGGAATTTTAATATGTATTTAGATTTCATAAATGGGCAATAGTAAACCAGCTTACCTTTTACAGACTTTGATACTACAGAGGCTGCAAGAATCACCTGTGATACATAAACAGGAAAAAGATTCAATAGTCGTATTCTTATGGTATGAATACCAAGACAATAAATTATGCTCATCAATTATTTAATCGTAGCTGCCGTCTACTTTTGCTAAAAGAGAGTACGTACTCTGCGGAGGAAAAAGAAACAAAAATAATTCATCATAGTTGTTGTCTACTTTCGCTTAATTACTTAGAGAAAGGGTAGAGGATGGATCGGGTGCAATGTGAAGCCATACCATCTAAAACAACACCTTAGTATCTATTGACAAAATATAGTGATGACAAGAAACAACTAATTCCTTTTGTTCCAGAAAATGGTATTGACACGCATAAGTATAAAACCTATCTGTATAATGTTCGTGTACACTCCAACACCTACCTATGTATGAACATCTCAACTGACTAAACCAGCGTGAATTCATCGGTTCAAAATAAATCAGGGGCGCTCTGAGGTATCTGCAACATCATTGTTTCAAATTTGTGAGGTTATTCATGCCTAATTTTATAGCTTTGTGCATGATTTGGTTACACAAACTGGCCCAACCCGTGAACCACCAGCAAGCCTTCGCATATGCGCTTCCTTTCACGAGAAATCAGACTAAAACTGATGAGGTGAGACGAGATAAGGGGTGAGGCGGGGCTCACCTGATTCCAGACGGAGACGAGGGGTGGCGGGTTCCCGTTCCGGTGACGACATGGTTGACCTTGCGCGGGAGGAAGAGGAAGAGGGAACGATGTGAGTGCTGTCATCGGGCGTGCGACGGTTGCGTCTTCATCTTCCACGAGAGGATGGAGAAAGGGAGTGGAGGGCTTGGTTCTGTCGCTTGCAAGACCACGGCAGGGTCATGGTTGGTAGCGAGTGTCGCCGTCTTCTGCATCACCGCAGGCTTCAGCGGCGGCGTCGCGGCGTCGGCGGTGAGGACGCTCCGGCGCTGGCGCGACTTCCTCGTGGATGGGGTTCGGGTGACGGCGGCGTTGATAGGGTTTCGCGAGGTAGAATGTTGAGTTGCGATGCGGGGGAGCGCGGGTGGGTCGGGTTGGTCGCGAGCGGAGGGCGCAGTGCGTCGACGTTGGATCGAGTGTAAATGGCTAAGATTGCAGAACGGCAGAACGGCAGACTACTCTTACAGCCTTAATAGGTAGTAGAGATTCAGATTGCGCTATTGGGGATACTGATTTTCAAAAGCCCAGTGTTCGGGATATCACGGTTCCAAAAAAAACTCTCACCCACCTCCCTTCCGAAGCTTCCTTTCCCAATAATCTTCCGGACCTTCTCAAATCTCCACGGAGTGCTCGTTGGCCCCCGAAGCTCCCAGAACCTCCTCCTCCGCTTCTCTCCACTCTTCACGCCGCCACCGAGTTTATACACGCTTCGTCCCGTCCTGCCGCGCCCGTCTGTTCCATAGCATACCATTATTGTGATAAACCATCCAATCCAGAGTTCCATTCCATTCTGAATTGCTCCTCCCAGCTTCAGATAAACCATCGAGATTGTGCCGCCAGCGCCCCACCATGGCCGCCGCGCCGCCGCTGTCCGCCGACGTACTCTCCTTCCTAACCTCCGCCCCCGCCGCGCCGACGCCGGTCGTAGCCGCGGCGTGGGGCGCGGCGAGGGCGGGTCCTGTGAGGGGTAAGGCGGCACTAAGGACGACGAGAGGAGGAAGGGGCGGGGTGCTGGCTCCGCTGGTCGGGAGGAGGCCCCGCCGGACGCCGCTCTCGGTGCGCTGCAACGCCACCAGCCGGGACGGCAGGGTATGATATGAACCTGTTCCCCTCGCCTTCATTTTCGGTCCGATTTTGCTCACTTCTTTTTATCTTTTATTTTCATTAAAAGAAGATACTAGCATGTCCGGTTTTCAATTCCTATGTCACAGTCCTATAACAACCGATGCATTTATTTACGCCCCCATTTTTCATTAAATTTTCATAGCACTTTTACTACACTCCCGGTCCTAAAATACTAATGCACATGGGATATAGAAAATACTATTAATATTCGAATCCTCAAATAACTTTATTATGGAAAATAAATTACATGCTTGATACTTACTATTTATCATAAATATTACTACATTTTTTATTATTGAACTCCTTTGAAGAGCCAAGAAATTGCATTTTCCCCCTCTATATCTCACTCGTGGTTACCTATTTTGCTGACAGATTACACAACAAGAGTTCACTGAGATGGCGTGGCAAGCAATTGTCTCATCCCCCGAGGTGGCAAAGGAGAGCAAACACCAGATTGTGGAGACCGAACATCTGATGAAATCCCTGCTGGAGCAACGGAATGGCCTTGCCCGCCGTATCTTTTCTAAGGCAGGAGTTGACAATACAAGGCTTCTCGATGCCACAAAGAAATTCATCCAGAGGCAGCCTAAGGTGCTTCATGCTCAACACACTTAGATTCTGCTGATACCCAGATGCAGTTTGCTTTCACAAGAATAATGCATCTTGCTATGGACTAGGACTGATACGTCAGGAAACTGAAAATGTTTTTTGTTCATCGCAATAAAGTCCACTTCAATGTCTTTCTATATGTTGCTTTTAATTGAGCAAAAAATATATCTCCCGGTCATAGTTTTCTTATGTTCAGCTCAATGATTCAGGTATTAGGTGAAGAACCTGGATCTATGTTGGGGCGTGACTTAGAAGCTCTGATACAAAGAGCAAGGGACTTTAAGAAAGAGTATGGTGATTCATATGTCTCAGTTGAACATCTAGTCCTTGGCTTTGCCGAAGATAAGCGGTTTGGGACACAGCTGTTCAAGGATTTTCAGATTACTGTGAAGACCTTGAAATCAGCCATTGAATCGATCAGAGGGAAGCAAAATGTAATTGATCAAGGTACAAGCTTTCTTTTCTTGCCCCCTAGCTTTGGAAATATTGCAATACTGACATTAACATGCTTGCAACTTTTATCCTTTTCCTGTCTGTGCCCCAATAAAATTGGATGGTGTAACCTATTTTCCCATAAATTGCACAAAGAAAATGACAAGTAATGAAACACTAGTTAGTTGCCCGTAAATTGCTACGGATTCTATATATCATATAGGTAGATCTTATTTAAATGATATATTTATTCAAATATAATTATTTTTTTAATTTCAAATTATTAGTATGTATGTATTTACAGTATATCTCCTCCATATAACACAAACCAATAGTGGTGGAAGCGCTCAGCTCTTTACCCTGTGGGCAGGGTTCGAGCCCCTGGTCACACCCATTTTTTGCAGCTGAGCGCTGGGCATGCACACGGGGCAAATCTCACTGGGCGCGCGGGACGGGCACAGAAGATGCACGAAGAAACTCGTGCTTTGAAGTTGTAGTGATGTGCTGAAGTAGACATCACCTTTAACCATTTCATGCATAATATGTAGTTATGCAAACTTTTGCCTTGAACTCTTGTTTCCCTCTGATACAATAGTAGATATTTTCACATGAAAAACTAAAATTATGCATTTCTAATAGATCCTGAGGGTAAGTACGAAGCTTTGGATAAGTATGGAAAGGATCTGACAGCTATGGCACGTCAAGGGAAGCTTGATCCAGTTATTGGAAGAGATGATGAGATTCGAAGATGTATACAAATTTTATCACGAAGAACAAAGAACAATCCAGTTCTAATTGGTGAACCTGGTGTAGGGAAAACGGCTATAGCTGAAGGGTTGGTAAACAATGCTTTTTGCACAACATATCACTGTTTATCGAAATAGTTCCCTTAACTTGATTTTTTGTTTATTGTTTAGACTAGCTCAGAGGATTGTTCAAGGAGATGTCCCACAAGCTCTGACAAACCGGCGAGTAAGTTATTCATTCATGTATTATGCATTTATGTTCTTCAGAGTCAAGCACATTTTTGGATTCTCTTCTAAATTATTGAAGAATTTGTTCCACATTTATCATGATATTTTGTCGTAGTTCTAGAGTACATGACGTGTTGTACGTTAAAGTCTTCTGTTGTCTTTGAGCACTTTTTTATGCTGCAACCGATTAATGTTGAAGTAGTTCATCTGAACATAGTTTTCAAAACATAATTCTTCCACATAATTCTTCCACCTGTTCTATTTCTTTGTCCTTTAAGTTGTACAAGTATTTTGGTAATGTTTGGTGTCCATTAGTATACTCTGTAGTTGACGTTCAGATTTACATTAGAATATCTTGACATAGCTAACTCTTTGATATGATATATCGTTTTTTGTGATATGTTATAGATGATTTTAATCAGTTTCCAAAATATTGAATTGCTAATAACCAGTTAAATACTGGTTGTGTGTGTGTGTGTGTGTTTTCTTTGCTTTAGTGCATTGTCTAACAATAATGGAAGCATTATTTAAATTGTAACTACTGTACCTTCTTGGCTTCTTTTGGATACTTTTGTAACTTTTTAGAGGTCATGTTTTAACTCTATTCTATTGTTTCTTTTAAATAGCTAATTGCACTTGATATGGGTGCATTGATTGCTGGTGCAAAATATCGTGGAGAGTTTGAGGATAGACTTAAGGCTGTTCTCAAAGAAGTTACAGATTCTGATGGGCAGACCATTCTTTTCATTGATGAGATTCACACAGTTGTTGGAGCAGGTAAACTATGCAGGATATTCTGCTGTTGCCCTGACTATTAGATGTTTTCAGCCTTGCCATTAATTTATTTTAGTCCAAATTGTTTTATTTGGTAAAACTTCATTTCTTAAAAAATGGTGTGCATTTGAAAGTTCTTTTGAGGATCTTGTATGGCCCCACTGCCCCAGTATTGGGAACCATCTCTGCTCTTAGTTAAACCTGGACTATAGTCATATAGTTTGCATAAGCCCATGAATATCTCATGCCAACTGACTCGTGTCGATTCCATTGGGCTCGCATTTCAGCCTTTTATAGGTTGCACTGGGTGGATAGAAGCAGCATATTCAATGCAAAGTCATGTCACTCACTTAATGTTTTCACCCTGTTTTTTCTTCTGTTTTATGATGAAAGTGAAATTGATGCTTGAGGCCAAACCATGTAGAAGTCCTATGATTTCGTGGCAGATTCTAATATGAAACTGCCTGTCAAAGCTTGTGAATTTTACCACTATTGTCATGAGCAATAGAAGACCTGTCTCTGCTGTTAGGAAAATTATGAATGTATGAATGTTCATCTTATTCCAGGTGCCACAAATGGTGCAATGGATGCTGGTAATCTTCTCAAACCAATGCTTGGGAGAGGAGAGCTACGGTGCATTGGTGCAACAACCCTTGATGAATACCGCAAATATATTGAGAAAGATCCAGCACTAGAGCGGCGCTTCCAACAAGTTTATGTTGATCAGCCTTCAGTTGAAGATACAATTTCAATACTCCGAGGACTAAGAGAGAGATATGAGTTGCACCATGGTGTACGAATATCTGACAGTGCCCTTGTAGCTGCAGCTGTTCTTTCAGACCGTTATATCAGTGGACGATTCTTGCCTGACAAAGGTGATTTATTTGACTCATTGCCTGATTGCCATCTTAATTGAAACTAACCTTCTAGATGAGGAGATATTATTATGGCCACTACTGTAAGATCTTATGTGGTGTTTCTAATGAGAGGTTATGATATGTTGCAGCTATTGATCTGGTTGATGAATCAGCCGCCAAATTAAAAATGGAGATAACATCAAAACCTACTGCTCTGGATGAGATCGATCGTGCTGTCCTAAAGATTGAAATGGAGCGTCTCTCACTTACAAATGATACAGACAAAGCATCAAAGGACAGACTATCCCGTCTTGAAGCAGAACTATCACTCTTGAAGGATAAACAACGTCAGTTGACTGAGAAGTGGGAGCACGAGAAATCAGTGATGACTAAAATTCAATCTATCAAAGAAGAGGTAAGGTTTGCCTTTCCACAATGACTGTGAATGCATTTACAGAGTTGGTGCAGCCGTGCAGGCAATCGACTTAAATCTACTACCTGTTGCAACAGATTGACAGGGTAAATGTGGAGATACAGCAGGCAGAACGTGAGTACGATCTTAATCGAGCTGCTGAACTGAAATATGGCAGCCTGAATGCCTTGCAGCGCCAGCTTCAAACGACAGAGAAGGAGCTTGATGAATATCAGAGTTCTGGGAAATCCATGCTAAGGGAAGAGGTGACCCAAGACGATATTGCAGAAATAGTGAGCAGGTGGACAGGCATTCCAGTTTCTAAACTAAAGCAATCTGACAGGGAGAAATTGCTGTATCTGGAGGAAGAGCTGCACAAGCGAGTTGTTGGTCAGGATCCTGCTGTAAAAGCAGTTGCAGAGGCCATTCAGAGATCCAGAGCTGGATTATCTGACCCAAACCGTCCTATTGCCAGTTTCATGTTCATGGGACCTACAGGAGTTGGCAAGACAGAGTTAGCGAAAGCCCTTGCTTCCTTTATGTTCAACACTGAGGAAGCTGTTGTCAGGATTGACATGAGCGAGTACATGGAGAAGCATTCAGTCTCGAGGTTGATTGGTGCTCCACCAGGTTATGTTGGGTATGAAGAGGGTGGTCAACTGACAGAGGCTGTTCGCCGTAGGCCATATTCGGTTGTCTTGTTTGATGAGATTGAGAAAGCTCATTTGGATGTCTTCAATGTCTTCCTTCAAATATTGGACGATGGTAGGGTTACTGATTCTCAAGGCCGGAAAGTGAGCTTCACCAACTCCATCATTATCATGACGTCCAACGTTGGGTCACAGTATATACTAAACATGGATGAAGAAGATGGATCATCTGATTCAGCCTATGAGAACATAAAGAGGAGGGTGATGGATGCTGCAAGATCGGTGTTCCGTCCAGAGTTCATGAATCGTGTAGATGAGTACATTGTTTTCAAGCCTCTCGAGAGAGAACAGATCAACAGCATTGTCAAATTACAGGTAACACTTTGTACTTTGCAGGGATTGATTTTACAACCTGAACCTATCATATACTGACGTAATTTGTTCTTGTACTTCCTGTGATGCAGCTTGCAAGAGTACAGAAGAGGATTGCAGATCGCAAAATAAAGCTCGATGTCTCGCCTGGAGCCATTGAATTCTTGGGAAGCCTCGGGTATGACCCGAATTATGGCGCGAGGCCTGTGAAGAGAGTGATTCAACAGTATGTGGAGAACGAACTCGCAAAGGGCATCCTCAGAGGTGATTTCAAGGACGAGGACAGCATCTTCGTGGACACCCAGGTTACGGTGCCCTCCAATGGCCAGCTTCCGCTGCGAAAGCTAGTTTTTCAGAAAGTGGGTGAGCAATCGAAGCCTGCTGCTGAAGGCGAGAAGTTCTTGCCGGCTGTTTGATTGGAGTACGGTTGCAGTTTTGCAGATCGTGAGCAATAAAATGTACATATAAGGGTGACAGACTGGTATTCCCTTTGGCTTAGAAGAGCATTACAGCCACAATTTGTTCTACGATACACGTAGCTTAAGGTTACGTCGAGCAACGAATTTTGATTTTTTTTTTCTGCCGTTTTTTTTTCCTTTTCAGTGGAAGTGTATTCGATTTTGATGTCCTCCGACGTAACTGATGCAAACTAACAAGAAACAGGTATCCAGTTGGAACTCCCTTTGCCAATTGATGTGAGTGTTTACAGGCAACTTGTTGGTGACCGTCAATCGCTGACATTACAATCAGCTGCGGTGGCGAACCAGAATATAAAGAGGTGACTAAATAGTACTGGCTCTGGCTCAGTATACGGCGGCGAGCGTGCTCTTCTAGTTCAAACATCAAGAAATATATTTGATTCTCTCTATCAACACTAACATTATTGTATCAATATATATTTAAAGAGAAAATATAAAAGATCAAGAAATATATGTAATTTTCTCTATCAACACTAACACTATTGTATCAATGTATGTTATATGTGCCTTTAAAGAGAGAGAATCTCTATATGTGCCTTAAGAGAGCGTGATTTAAATTTAAATCGGAATAAAAAGTGGTTACTTCATATATTATAAGATGAAGTAGAAGGCTACAAATTTTACAAGACAAACTAATAAATATACCAAATGATGATTTCAATTCAACTGCTTAAAGGAATACATAGTACACTAATTACAGATAAATACTAAATAAAAAGTATCCTACAAGAGTCGTAAATAGGTTAAAAATACTGAATTGAGATAGAGAAGTGGATGAAGGACTGAGAAAGAGGTTGTAAGCTTATAACCAGCTGCCTCCAATAGGACAGACAAGTAGGCTACATATTAATAACAATAAAGAACTACTTTATATATAGACAGATAGATATATTTGAATTTTATGAATTTTGCCTCTTTTATAAAAATATGTTTATACTCTGGAAGAACTAATATCACATATGGACCCAGGAGGTCGGCGCTAGGGTTCCTAGTGCCAAGATTACATGTCTAGATGCTATAGGCTATGTCATTGAGGTATCATGTCAGTTGTCATCATAGATAGTGAAATGATAGAACTTTAACACTATGAGCCACAACACCAAGGTTGGTGTTAAGATCCACAGCGTTTAGCTCAGCACATAGATCTTAGCACTATCCTCGGTATCATGGATCTTGACATCAAGGTGTTGTCATCTCGGGCTTCTTTCTCACACCCAGCGTCTCACACTCTCCACGTATCCATCACTCTGGTGCTTTCAAGCTTTTCTACTGTTGATTCAACCTTTGAAGCTTGGATTTGATTCTTAGATATTGAAGATCAAGGTATCCTCCATCTTATTCTTAATTTTAAGTGTTTATTTAATCTATGTTAGGTGTATTTTGGAAGCCTAGTTTTTTAGGTAGATATATGTTGAACCAGTTTTGATTTTAGTATACAAGAAAAATTGTTAAGTTAGAATGTTTATATTTGCAAACACGTGTTTGGTCCCTATTGTCAATTTGTACGTGTACTGTTGGCCACTTGTTTCTGATTGCTATTTGGTATAAAAAACAAGTCAACACAAGTTAGAGGGTTGAAACCTTATCCCTTTTATCTATCTCTTCTCGAAAGGGATAGCTACAAGAGAAAAGCAATAAATAAGGAATATAGACGAAGTAAAGATGTATGAGAGCACGATGAAGAATGAAGCATGTTACTTATCGTTTATGCCTTGGCGTTTATGGAATACACAAACGTACCCTCGACTTTACGCAAGAAACAACTCGAAGATACTTCGAAGGCTAAGAGAGATGAAATTTGGAGCCCTTCAAAAGGTGATTTATTTATGGTACTATTCATATATTTATAGGAAATGGATTAGAGATGGCAACGGGGACCCGATCCCTGATTCCCTGCGGGGAATTCTTCTATCAGGAGATGGAGAAGTTTTTTCTCCCACGGGGATGTAAATGGGAAAAATTCTTCCCGGATGGGTAAACAGGGACGGCCCCGTTTCCTGCGGAGACCCGTTAAACTTACACGTGACTACGTTTTTATGTACTAATTAATGATAAAAATAAATAATTACCTCGTCAAAAGATCACTTATTGTACAAATGTGTTTATTTTGATATACAGTGTGTATAAGTGATAATGTTTTATATTAATAACATATGAAGTACATCCTAATTACAATTTAAGCAAGGACAGAGATCCTTGACGAGGATTTATCCCCACAAGGAACAGGGATAAGAAAGTAATAACCCTGCAAGCGTTTGTGGGGATCCCCGCGGAGAATTTTTTTTGTCGTGGAAATGGAGATGAGGAGCTAAAATCGGACGGAAAATTTTTCATTGCCATCTCTAGGAGGGATACTTACAATTTCGTGTGGAACGTATAATTTATCTCTGATCAGTCTCCGAGCACCTCAACTGTGCAACAGAACATATGCCAGCAGCACAGAGCACGCTGGTGTTTTGCATTGCAACAGAGGACCCTTCCATGTAGACTTGAGGTAAACACATCTCATGGTGTAAAAACCAAAACTTTGCAATAGCATCCACGCTTGCAACAAGATCTAGGGAAGGTTCAGTTATACAAGGACTCAACAACAGTATTGAGATTTTACCGAACAAGGAAATCTCAGGCAAAGATTTCCCTAACAAGCCAGTCCAGGCTCGGATACGCGAAATACAGTATCAGGAACGAGGGGAGCGCGAACAGCACCGTGATAAGGATGTACAGTAGCAAGACTGCTGCGCTGGCAGGGATCGCATAGAGCACTATGAGGAGGAAGATGAACACCAGGGGAAACTTGGCGGTCAGGTGAACCAGGAACGACAAGGACTTGCGCAGCGAAGCTTGTACTCTCTCTGCGTTCAGCAGAGGGACAGGGACCCCATGGTTGGCATGATTTGCATTGGTGGGCGAAGTAGTGTCAACCGGCGGTGGCAGCGGAAGGTGGCGTCTTGTGGGATTTGAACAGCCTGCATTTCCATTTGCTCTGCTGCTGCTTGAGAGCCATGGAGTATGTTGCTCGCTGTGAGTAGCTGGGCGTGATCTGGCCCGCTCACCATTCATCCCCTCAACCATCCAGAGGAGGAAATAATTCTTCCGTGGGAACGTGAGGTTCCCTTTGTAAAGTATGCGAAGCGACAGGAGGTTGCACCAGGGACAGCAAACGAAGAAGGGTAGCTGCATCGGCACAGTTGGAACTTTGATGACGGCCCATTGAAGTCCTAGGACGCAGTTCTTGCAAAGGGTGTGGCCGCACCATAGCACGTAAGGCACATTCTCCACTATATTGAAAGACTCCCAACATATTGGGCATTCCAGGCCTTCTTCCCTGCTCGTGCACGAGGATGCTTCGTCATCGGAACAAGCAGCACTCGAAGAGGTGCAATTTGGGGGACTCCTCTTCCCCAGCCCGGATGCCCAAGCATTTGATGCAAAACCCCACATATCTGGAAGCTATCTTCAAGACCCTGATTCGCTTACGTAAATATTTCACCGTTTGGTAGACCTGAAGCACAAGTGAACCATGTATCAGAGCTTCCACAGAGAACAACGACAATAATAAGAAAAATACATTGTATAGCTGATGTTGGCATTCTAGAAAGAGGGGAGACAGAAGGCTATAAGAACTTAGAAAGATGCATGGACATGTGTAAGTTGGTGGAAGATCAAACACATATCACTGTATATTGCTACCAAAGGGAGTGTGTAGCAATGAGATCATTTGAAATATTAACATTTTTCAGAAAAAAAAGTAGGCAAACGACAGTGTCATACAAATACAAGAATGCACACAGCTAGCTAGTGCTTTTACTCTAAACCACCCTCATTCAAAAAGGCCAAGACAAAGAAATAACTATTCAGAGATCACAAACATACAGGCATAGGAAAGCAAAGACACAACAGAAAAAATTCTTTAGGAGATACGAATACCAAACATCCAAGTAGTCAGATATCAGCACAGAGTGACAATCATAAGGGTCATTTGAATCTATCGCTCACCTCGTGTTGCTAGGCAGGGAACAACTAGCCTACATGAGGAGAGGCTGATGCAAACATGTTAGGGGCACTAGTTGTTTGCTTCTTTTGTTTTGAAATCATAGAATGGATAACTGAAACAATTACTCAAAGCAATCTCTTCAGATATAACCAACCAACACATTGCTTGGCTAGGCTAGATAAACAACTGCTGGAACAAGCGAAGGAACTAAAAATAGCCAAGTTTCGCTGCTCAGCGCTTAGCAAGTTTTACTAAAATTAAAGCATGACTGCACAGGATACTCGACCAAACATAGTACAAAAGAAACATTGTGCTCTTTGCAGACATATTAACTTAATGAACAATGTAATGGTAATAATCAAACTATATAACACAACAGGCTAAGATATGGGGCCACGTTTTTTCTCATGCCATTTAAAGAAAACTGAACATAAGCAAGCGGAAAGCATTCAAACCACATACAAGAAGAAAATAGTTAAAGAAGTCTTAGCCTCTTGGTTAGCTTCAAATATGAGTTAGATACAGCTGAAAATAATGGTCTACTCCATAGGACAATATCACTTACCAGCTACCAGTGCATCCTTGTTACAAGACTTTTAGGAGTAAAAGAAAGATTGTGCAGTTGACTTAAACTCACCTAACTACTGCATAATTCACCTACAGCCAGATTGTATAGCTACACCAAAATCATTCAAAGGCAGCCCAAAAGGAACAGAGACCCAAGAAGTTCTCTAGAAAAACTGTGCATGCCAATGACATACCTTTATAAGGTAATACTGACAGTTTGTTTCAAACCTTCATTGCTGTTGGTTTTCACTTGAGTACTATAATTAAGAAACAACATTTCCAACATGTCAACAAAATTCGACATGTATAACAAAGGTACATCCATTTTGTGAACGAAAAGATTTCTATCCAACTAAAAATTCTTAAATAACAAGATATACATTAGGAAATTCTTCTAACAAGCCTATCATACATCATTCAACAATCCACTATTGCTACAGCCTATGCATTGCTTGAACTATTAGCAAGTGCTGATAAGTGGTTGACCTTGTAACAAATACAAAGAAATTATGAAGCTTATACACAAAACTGAGTTTTTTAAAAGTCTGCAGTGTAGTGTTGCGATGTTTCGTTTTTTCCAAAAAAAACCTCAAATTACAAAATGAAGTATGCTGTGAAATATATTGTGGTGTTTCATTTTTTTCCAAAAAAAAAACACCTCAACTTAAGTGATTCAGAAGAAGTTTGGTTCGACAGCTCCAGCATGGACATAGGTTTGTGGGGGGCCATGTGAGCAGAAAAAATATCTCTACGACAACTCGCACGATCAGATCAACAGGGGTGGCAGAGGCAACACCTGCACAATTAATATTATTGGACTCTCTCGATTTGGCGCATCTGTGAGGTTCGGTTTGTCTCTGACAGGTATGGTTCGCTTCCTCTAGTGTTTACGGTTCTATTTGCTCTTTCCATGATTCGATTTTCACCAACACTGAAGCTGCTCTCACCTTTTAGTGCATTGCAAGAGTTATGTGTCTAGAAAAGCCAAAAAAACATCTTATAATTTGGAATAGAGGGAGTACAGTATAAAAATAATAGCACCAATGGACATCTTATGCAAAAAAGGCTTGCTGGATGTCATCCATGCTCATTTGTGTAAATCACATTCTACCTCTGTAACTTCCTCCTTCCAATGCACAGGTAGCCTAACAACACCTGACCTGATCGTTGCAGCATTGGGCATGGGGCATAGGCCCCTAAATTTTTCTACATCATCTTATCTACAGAGCAAAACTTGATACACTCCAATTGGAAACAAATCTATCCAACGGTCCACAATCAGACTCCGCTCAGCAAGTCACCGGATGGAACAGACGAATCACATTTGGCGCACTAAGAATCAGACTACGCATGCACGCATGGAAGTTAAGAAAGGACACAAGGATCATATATACTTCATAAGGTCTGCTTCCAGGTTAGGAAGCACACACATCGCCGTGCCTAAACTGGACCTTTAATTTTGTTAACGGCTCAAGCAACAAGGAACGAGAAACGGGCAAATGGAGGCAGAAAGTTTGCCCGTTTCAGCGAGCCCCACGGCGCGGCGGCCCCGGACTTGGCGCCGGCGACAGCGCCGCTGCTTGCCGGGGAGGTGCTCGGCCCAATCTGCTCGTCTGAAGCAAAGCGGAGCAGGGGCGCAACCACTGTAGAGTAATCGCTCGAATCACAGAAAAGGGAGAGATCTCGGCGCGATACTCACCGGCGGCAGCGGTACGGAGGGAGGGAGGGGACGCTGCGACCGCCGTCGTCGCACCTTGGCTCGATAGGTGGAAACGAATTGGGGATCAGATGGTGTGGCCGCCTGGCAAATGGAAGGGGCTTGGCCGCCTTGGTTTGGAGGGTTGGGCGGACGCCATGTGGATGTCCACATATCTACCCTCACAGCCCGCGTGTATATGACGAAGGTACCTCGGTCCAAAGGAGAGTAGACCGCGTTTGGTTCGAAGGACTAAAGATTAGTCCCTATATTTTAGTCTAATTTAGGCTCTGTTTAGTTTCTTTAGTCACTAGACTAAATTTTAGTGACCAAAGTTTAGTCGCTAAAGTACCACGTTTGATTCCAATGACTAAACTGGACTAAAGAGCATTAATTGCTATGAATAATGACTGTTTTACTCTTATTAATTAATGAATATTTGCTATAAGAAGAAAGTGGAGAGGGCAAATAAGGTAAAAATATTATTTTAGCCCTTTTAGTCACCCCTTGGTGACTAAAGAACTAAAGTTTAGTCACTACACTTTAGTCACCATGTTTACTTATTTAGGGACTAAAAGTGACTAAACTTTAGTCACTAAACTTTAGTCACCCCAAACCAAACGGAGCCTTAGTTCCTAAATTACCAAACGGTAGGATTAAAATAGGGACTAAACTACTTTAGTCCCTAGTCCCTCAAGATGTGGCTAAAAGGGACTAAACCATATTAATTCCACATTTGTCCCTCATTTAGTTCAATTATACTAATAGCACGAGAATGTTAAAGACCATTTTAGTCTCCTTATGAGTCATTTAGTATATTTTTACTAATTTTAGTCACTAGAACCAAACATGCTAGGGACAACTTTAGTCCCCTAACTAAATTTTAGTCTCTAGACTAAAGAAACCGAACATGGCCTTAATCGGGTGTATTTCATATTGTGTTTGGTCTATCAAATCAAGTTTAGTCTATGTTACATAGTAAAATATTTAAATAATAATTGCGAGTATTAAATATAGTTTAATTATAAAACTAATTACGTAGATGGAGAATAAACAACGAGATGAATTTATTAAACATAATTAAGCTCATATCTAATATTCATAATTAATATTTAAATATTTGATTTCATACGAACTAAACTTTAGTCAGGAGAATCAAACACTCTCTTAAAATTTAGTTCATGTAATATGGGATGTTTGAGTGTCAATCATGAATACTTCCTCTATTTTAAATACAATTCGTTTGATTTTTTTTCAACCTCAACTTTGACAACCTCGTCTAATTAAAGAATCATGAAAAAATGAAGTCATATGTAAAGTATATTTGATAATAAACAAATCCACAATGACTTTTTGTTTTTTCACAAAATTTTTAATAAAATGAGTGGTCAAAGTTAGGATTGAAAAAGTCAAACAATTATAAATTAGGAGGGGTCTTAAATATAGTTTGATTATAAAACTAATTACATAGATAAAGACTAAACGACGAGATAAATTTATTAGGGGGTGCTTGGTTTCTAGCGACTAATCTTTAGTCCCTTCATTTTATTCTATTTTATTTCATAAAATTACCAAATACGGAAACTAAAATAGAGTCTTAGTTTCTGTATTTTACAATTTAGGTACTAAAATGGAATACAATGTAGTGATTAAGGGCCTGTTTGGTTCCTTTAGTCCAGGGACTAAAGTTTAGTTAGGACACTAAAGTTTAGTCCCTACCCTGTTTGGTTCTAGCGACTAAAAGTATTCAAAACACATTAAATGAATCATAAGTAGACCAAAATACCCCTTAGCATTCTCCTGCTATTAATGCAACTTAAATAAAGGAGGGGTAAAAAGTGGAATTTATATGGTTTAGTCCCCTTTAGTCGCCCCTTGAGGGAATAGAGACTAAAACAGTTTAGTCCATATTTTAGTCCCACCGTTTGGCAATTTAGGAAGTAAATGAGACTAAAATGAAGGGACTAATCTTTAGTCCATCAAACCAAACGGGGCCTAAAAATTAGTCCCTAAAAACCAACACGGCCTAAGTCTAATTAATCCATAATTAGCGAATGTTCACTGTAACATCACATAAACTAACCATGAACTAATTAAGCTTAATAGATTTGTCTTATCGTTTAGTACTCATTTGTATAATTAGTTTTATAATTAGATTATATTTGATACTTCTAACTAACATCTATATATTCGATGTGACAAGGACTAAAATTTAATGGTAGTATCCAAACACCCCCCGAGTCAAGCAGCCGTGAGCCCATAGAATTTTTTAGTTCCCCGAAATTACTAAGAATATGTTTGGATGCAAAGTCTCTTCTCTATCTCTACTTATTTAAAGCATGAGTTTCGACTGTCATGCGTCACGCGCTTAGCATATAGATGAAACCCATCCCAAGCTTGGCGTCGTATCATCCACCTTCGTGTGTGTGTGTCTGCCTCCACACCAGCCAACTTTTTTGCAAATTGGCCCTTTTCGGGTTTTTTCCCACATTTATGCCCCTGGCGGTTTCATTTCAAAAAATGGACCCTTAGCTCGGCGCCGTCATCATTGGCGCCGAGCTTCTGTGTGCCGGCGCCAATCTTATTGGCGCCTGTCTGCCTGACGGGGATGCCTCGCTGGACGTGACGTGTCAGGGGGTCGGCGCCATAGATCTTGGCGCCGACCCCCCTGTCGGCGGCAGTCCACGTGTCAGGGGGTCGGCGCCATAGATCTTGGCGCCGACCCCCTTTATTCAACATAATTCAAACCCTAATTTTGACCCGCGCCCAGGGACTTTTCGCCAGCCAGCCGCCGCGCCGCCTTGTTCGCCCCCCACCGCCATAGCCGACACCGCCCGGCGCCCTCCCACCGCGCCACTGCCGCCCGCGACGCCCCGGCCGCGCCGCCCCGCCACCGGCCTACCCGCCCGCGCCGCCCCGCCACCGGACGGCCACGGCCGCGCCGCGCCGCCCCCGGACGGCCACGCCCGCCCCGCCCCGCCACCGGACGGCCACGCCCGCGCCGCGCCGCCCCCGGACGGCCACGCCCGAGCCGCCCCTGCCCGCGCCGGCCCGGCCCGCAAGCTCCACCGCGCCGCCCAAGAAGCGCCGCCGCCAACGCCCGTCCCACGGCCGCGCCCCGTTCCGGCCAACCCCGCGAAGCCCAGTTCCCTCCCGGCGCCCGCCCCCGGCCGTCGACACACTGCCCCGCTCCTCGCCCGCATCGTCGTCGTCCATCCCCGACCCCGACCGTCAAGGTAAATTTTATATGTTTTTTGTTATTATGTAAGCATTTTGTATTAATTATGTTAGATTGTTGTGCTATAATTTGTTGTTTTTTGAATGTGATGAATGTTAGTTATTGCGATAAATGCTAATTTGATTGAATATTATGAATGTGAGTCAAATGTGCATGTTTTTTATCCTCCCCGTGCAGGGGAGGTGCTGTCAAAATTTGCAATTATTATATATGAGTATTTTATAAGGTGGTTAGTATATTAGTGGGTGGTGGTTATATTTATACTTATTTAGGTACTAATTAGTGGTTTGTGGTTAGGTAATAACCATCCACAGTTTATATTGAATTTTTAATTGGTGTTTCAAATAGATGGACAATTTTTTGAGCTTGTATCATGGAGGCAATGTGGAACAAGATCCGTATGGAAATGCCAAGTTCATTGACATGCGACACGTGCCGGTACTATTCGATGGTAGACCCTCCTTGAGAGATGTGTTTACAAAGGCTAAACAAAAGTTAGGTTACCATGAAGCTGATGACATTGCGGTTGACGGAGTGCTTAATATCGGTCATCCACCAAATGTCATAAGACGAGTCATCCCAATTGATTGTCAACTGGATTGGGATAATTATATTACTTCGGCTATGAAGACCCATTTGCAACTCATGGAGGTTGTGGTGCGTCCGGTTGTAGTAGACCGTCCCCCTGAAGACTTTGATCGTGCTATCGATGACGTGCCAACTGTTCCTGATGCTCAATCTGCCCCCAATTTGATCCCATTAAGTCAGCCAGGAGATGGTCTGCAGACAGATTTAGCTGCGTGTATCCCTTTGGCACAAACCAATTGCAGTAAGTCTTATTGGCATTACATCTTCATTTTGGACCATGAGCACTTTGCTCATTCCATTTGACGTGGGACTGATCATCTTGTACATGTTGCAGGAGAGACTCCTACTCTTGTGGTTGATCCTCAGACTGAGGCACGTGGCTGCTTCGGTGATGGTTTTATTGCCTCCAACAGTCCTGAGTTTAGGAATGAAGAGGAGCCATATGCCTTTGCTATGGCTGCCGATTCAGATGATGATCGCCCGGTTGGTGAACTCACAGAGAGTGACATTGAGATGTTGCAACGTGTATTTCCAGACGGTCGGGATCCTAGAGTGCATGAGTTCAGCGATCTTAGTCTTTCTCATCAGGCAAATGCAGAGGGCAGGGATGATGAGCTGCTTGACGCTCCTGAGGCCGGTCCTAGCATGATGATTGAAAAGGGTAGGGTCTTCAAGGACCTAACTGCCTTGAAGAGGTGGTTGCAGCATTATGCAGTCTTACGTAAGAGGCCGTATAGAGTACTTCATTCGTACGAGAAACGTTGTTACACGGTTGTATGCGACAAGGATAACTGTTCATGGAGGGTTTGTGCTAGGATACAAAAGATCACCGCAAAGTGGAAGATAACAAAAGTAGTGGGGCCACACACATGTGCTGAACATGAGTTAACGATGAAACATCGCCAATTGACATCAACCCTCATCGGGAAGCGACTTATGGGAATACTGCAGTCGGAACCAAATATGAAGGTTAGGACAATCATGAGGATTGTGGAGAATGTGTTTGATGGGTACAAGATAACATATGGTAAAGCTTGGAGGGCTAAGCAGTGTGCGTGGAAGATGATATATGGGGACTGGGAGTCTGGGTACGAGCAGCTACCTGTTCTTTTAAATGCAATGAAGGCGGTCAATCCAGGCATGCATTATGAGTACATCCCTAAACCAAATGCATGGATTGATGGGAGACAAATATTCTTCCGTGCGTTCTGGTGCTTTCCCCAGTGTGTGGATGCCTTCCGGCATTGTCGTCCTGTCTTTTCAATTGACGGCACGTTTCTTCTCGGCAAGTACCAGGGCACTCTTCTAATTGCCATATCCGTTGATGCAAACAACAAGCTAGTTCCCCTAGCATTTGCTCTGGTTGAAAAAGAGAACAAAGACAGTTGGGGCTGGTTCCTGCGACTGGTCCGGATACATGTGGTTGGCCCAGGACGGGAAGTTGGTGTAATATCAGATCGGCACCAGGGAATACTCAACACGGTCCGTGAGCAGATCGATGGGTACCCTCCTTTGCATCACAGGTGGTGTACTCGACACCTTGCTGAGAATCTTCTGCGTAAGGATGGTGTCAAGGATAACTTTGAGCTTTTCCAGGAGACATGTCGACAGCTGGAAGACAAGTTCTTTAGAGAAAAGTTAGAAAAGCTCAAAGTCGCAACAAATGCCGAGGGTAGAGATTGGTTGAATGGATTGATGCCGGATTTGGAGAAGTGGACGAGAGCTCACGACTTAGGTGGATGGAGATATGAGTTCCAGTGTAGTAACATGGCCGAGTCATTCAACAAATTATTGTTGGGCATACGTGGTATGCCGGTCACTGCTATAGTGACATTTACCTTTTACAAGCTTGTGGCATGGTTTAATGATAGACACACCCACGCAGTTGGATTGCAGAATGAGGGAGAGAGATGGGCTCCAAAGCCTAAGACCTTTCTAGAGAAGGCAAAGGAAAGGGCAAACACACACACTGTTGATTGTTTTGACTTACAGTCAGGGACATATGAGGTATTCCTTCAAGCTGGTACTACTTCTGACGGCGAGTCACAAGAGTCGAGGAAGCATGTGGTTGTCCTTAATGACTTGTCATGTACTTGTGGCGCACCCAGGCAATACCATTTTCCATGTTCTCATCTAATCGCAGCTGCTCGAGCTCGTAACTTTGACTTAGAGAGGAGGATACCTCAAGAGTTTACTATTGATAAACTAGTGTTGACTTGGAGTCCAAGATTTATTCCTTATCGTGACGCGGGTGAGTGGCCTCCGTACGATGGCCCAAAGTATGTCGCTGATCCAAGTAGTCGTTGGACCAAGCGTGGATCCAGGAAGAGAACGAGGCACAAGATGGTTATGGATCAGGTTGGTGGTAGGAGTAGAAGGGGAAGGAGAACACCATTTCTTACCGACCCCGAGCAGTATGAGTGTGGCAAGTGCGGTAGACTTGGTCATAATTCACGCACTTGTCGTTGGCAGATTAGCGAGGTTTGTATTTTTAGTTTAATGATACTACCTTAATTTTATTTAATAAGGCTATATTACTTACTAACATTAATTTCATTTTGTAGGATGGCACAGTTCCACCTCCTCGACCCGTTCTACGACGAGAGCCACCGGGGGCGCCTTCTGTCGGAAGGCCAGGTATTTAATTGTAAATATCTTTTGTAGATTTGTTGTTGTACAAATGGTGTTGCTTATATAATATTTTTCCGTGTAGGACCTAGCAACGCTTCGTTCTAGGACACACAATGGGTTCCTAGACATGGTGTTCGACGACAGGTACACTAATTACCTCAGACGAGCAGGTCTAGATGTAATATCTTACCAGTTACGACGCGGGTTGCCTACTATTGATTCGGCGGCCATTACTGCACTTGTGGACAGGTATTGTTATGATTTTATAAAAATATTCTGGAATCATTAAGCTCGTTTACACTATTTTTTTAAATTATGTAGGTGGCGGCCTGAGACACATAGTTTTCATCTACCTTTTGGTGAGATGACAGTCACATTAGAGGATGCACAGAAGATACTTGGACTCAATGTTGGTGGCAGAGCAGTGACAGGCCAATGTGACTCTGACGGTTGGAGGGCTAGAGTTGAGGCCTTTCTTGGTAGGGAGCTTCCTGCTGAGGGCGTTGAAAGGACTGCTGGAGTAGGCATCACATGGCTCCGTCAGTCTTTTGGTGTGTGCCCTGCTGATGCTGATGAGGCTACAGTCCAGTTCTATTGTCGAGCTTGGATCTTGCACATGTTTGGTTGTGTCCTCTTCCCAGACGCCACAGGAGACTGCGCGTCCTGGATGTACATCCCATGTCTAACCGACTGGGATACAGCTGGACAGTACAGTTGGGGCTCCGCTGTGCTTTCTTTTTTGTACCGGCAGCTTTGTGAAGCTTGCCGTCGTACGTCCTCCTCTTCGTCTATAGGCGGTTGCGTCTACCTCCTGCAGATATGGATGTGGTACGTCTTGGACCGACGTCTTCACAATTTTATTTAATAAGGCTATATTACTTACTAACATAAATTTCATTTTGCAGGTTTCGCATACCAGTTGGTCGACCACGTGTTTTCCAGCCTAGACCCTGGCCATGGATGATTCATGGAAATGAACGTCTTCGACCGACGTATGCTTATATTTGGGACCAAGTGGCAGCTCCTTTTGCGAGAGCTAAGAGGGCATACATGGAGTATGTTAACGAGTTTGACACCCTTTCTGCCTCTAGCGTAAGTACTCAACATGTATATCTTATCGTTATGAAATTTGTTTTATTATACTTAACATAGATTGCTTCATTTTTGTTTTAGGTCACATGGCAGCCATACAACGCACCTGAGTATGCTGGGATGATCTTTAGTGTAGTATGCAGTAGTGAAGATGAACTCTATATGATGCAATGTCCTTTGGTCTGTTTCTGGTGTGTTGAGTGGCACTTACCTCACAGGGTTCAGAGACAGTTTGGTAGGAACCAGCTATGGCCGGTTGAAGATGTTCCTACTTCAAAGGAGCTACACAAGTAAGTTCGCAATCTATAAATCCAGTTTGCAATTTATAACATAAATCATTCTTAACTTTGTGTTCTTTATATGATATGATTTGTGTGTAGATTTGACCGGCGGAAGCAAAAGAAGATAACGGACTTTCGTCAACATCATCTGATATTAGTAAATGATTGGGAATCGGGTGCTGAGAATGTATATTCCAACGATGAGTTGCACAACAACAGTGATTACAGGCGGTACCAAGCTTGGTACCAGGGTGCGACTCGTTGTAAGCTTCGCCAGCAGTGGACAGCGGAAGACTACGCCGACATTGATTCTTCTGACGATGAGGAAACGGAGTATGACCTGTCCACTAGACTGGGAACCCAAGTGGAGGCGGCACCCATATTAGATCGAGTGGTAAGTTTTACTCGATTTTAATACTCGACATGTATAAATTGTATGTGTGATGCAAATTGTGTTGTACAGGGTAACACATTGCGACGGTCGGTAGAGGACATTGATCGCCAACTTTTGACTACGGGCGACAGCAGCATGCGCAGCTTCTTGCAGGTGAGCCCACATGCATCGTTTATAGCCTTTAGCGTGTTATGAATATGTTGTAAACTAATATGTCTTTGGCATGCAGCGTTTATCTAGGCGCCTACGTGGAGCTGCTGCTCGCTGTGGCTGCAGGACTACTGTTGCACATGACGTCCATGTACCATCGTGTACCGACACAGCAACGCCCTCCACAGGTCTTGGTGCTGGCTTCGACTACGATCACGACGAGATAGGACCTTCACAGCTTGAGGGGGCTCCTTCGACACAGCCATTACAACCACAAGATCGTAGGCGACACCGCTCTCCACAACGTTACACTCCAGGCACCGACGCTTTAGGCAAGGGTAAGACTAGGAGACGTTGAATTGGTTTGGACTCTATGGACTTGTTATGTAACGTATGAATTATATAGACTTGTAATGGACTCATTTGGCCTCTACGGGCTTGTATGACATTTTAATGGACTTGTATGAATTCTATGGACTTGTAATGAACTTGTTTAGACTTTTATGAGCTTGCTTGGAATTGTTTACAATTGTATGCACTTGTATGTTATGCTTATCTATGAGTATATCTTGGATTGACAAAAAACAGAGAAAACTCTGCCGAAATTTAGTGAAATTGTTGGTTATGTCATGTAGCCTTTACATAATTATTACATAGCCTTTTCAGAAGCATTAATTTTTGGACTAGCATCTATACTTTTCAGATCCATTTCGTAGCCTTTTCAGGAGTGCTTATATAGCCTTTTCAGAAAGTAAAAATAGCCTTTTCAGGATTGTATATATAGCCTTTTCAGAAAAAGAACATAGCGTAGGACATGTAGCCTTTTCAGAACAAGAACATAGCCTTTTCAGAGTTTTTGTACATATCTGATGTTTATAATCTATTACACTATCTATCCTTTAGCCTATATATACACGATCCTTTGTACATTTGCTTCATTGTGCAATAGAATGGCTTCAGGGTCTTCTAGGGGCAAGGGCGCGGTAAATGAGAGACGAAAGGATGGAGGGAAGTTAACTCCAATGTGTTTTGATGGCCCTCTTGGTCCAGATTTTTTTGAAGAGGCGGTTTTTAACTTTCCAGTTCAAAGTAAAAAAGATTTCAACAAAGAGGTTAGACTTAGGTCCTACGATAATAGGAGAGAAGATTGGCCGAAGTGCATGCATGGCGAGGATTGCTTGGTGCAGATGTTCGTTGAGGGTGGAATTGATGGAGGCCGGCGTTTCTTCAGATGTCCTTATGCATATGTACAAATTAATTTCTAGTCCTTTTTTCTAAATACTTTTGTTGTTCAGTGAAACTAACTATAAACATTTATGCAGCATTCATTGGTCAAGGAGAATTGTGGGTTCACTCGTTGAGTAGATCCTCGTCCAATTTTTCCTCATGCGGAATACATATCCTACCTACAGAATAGGATATTTGATCTAGAGAGAGAAGTAAGCAACAAAAATGATGAGGAAGAAAGAGACACAAACAATGGTGGTGCTTCACAGGTGCAAGTATGCCCAGATCCATATTGTTGCTGCCCTTGTCACAACAAGAATGTTGGTCCTCCGTCGTCTCCACCGCACCCACAGCAGACACCAACAATGGGAGGATACTATGGGGAAGGGTCAACTCAATTTGGAATGTGGGAGCACTACTAGAAAACTCTTATGTATCAATTGCTTTCAGCGTGTTGATTATCTATTTCAATTGCTTCAAGTCGCCTTCAAGAATTGCTTTAAATCTACTTTTCATCAATTATGTATTTATGTAATTTTTCATCAATTTGAAGGTAATTCATTACGAAATATCATTGTTCGACAATACTTATTACCGAATAATAAGTTCATTATTACATAACTTCAAATAAAACACCAATACTACTGAGTACAACGGGGCCATTTGCCTTTGCGAAATGCATCAGGGTTCTCCTCCATTGCTTCCTTTGCACGACGTGCACGCTCAAGCTTCTTCTCCTTATCTTCCCTGCATTCAGCAACACGCCTCATTTTCTCTTCGTCTTCACGTTGTTGCTCGGCAGCAAGCTCCTCTCGTCTTTTTTTCATCCTCTCTTTGTCCTCTGCATCCCACTTTTGAAGATTCTCCAGCCACTTATTATCTTTCTCTGATATTTCTGTGTCAATCCACTGCTCAAAATCACATAGCGGTGGAGGAGTCTACAAAATGTGAAATTATTAGTACGCAAAAAAACATTTACAAAAACATTCACAAATGTAAACATATTACAAGACTATTCTCACCATTAAATTCATCCGACGTTGAACAATAGTTGGCTCAAATGCAAAGTTAGCACACATCCAATACCTCTGTCGATAGGTGTCATGATCTTCAGACTTATCGACCTTACAAGGATCACCACAAAAACACATAGGCACTGGAACACCACTTGGCAAAGGCAGCGGGTCGAAGGCAGTTCCGGTCAAAGGACCCTTCCTAAATTTCCATAAACTCTATAACAATCAGAAATATAATAGACTCACAAAATAAGAGGCAGATCCAAAACTTACCTTTGTTTAGCATATTTACCACGCCTAGACATCTCTAGTTTAGAAGAATTGAAATGAGCGCAGCAACAAGCCAGACGTAGGGTGCTATTTATAGGCCCGTACCTCGGCGCCATAGATCTTGGCGCCGAGGTAGGCGTCGTTGACCGGGCGCCTACCTCGGCGCCAAGATCTATGGCGCCGAGGTACGGGCCACGTAGATCCAGATCACACCCACGTCTGACGTATAAGCGCCAATAGTATTGGCGCCGGCACACACATCCTCGGCGCCAATGATGATGGCGCCGAGCATAGGGTCCATTTTTTGAAATGAAACTGCCAGGGGCATAATTGTGGGAAAAAAACCGGAAAAGGGCCAAATTGCAAAAAAGTTGGCCACACCAGCCGCGAGCTCGTCATTGTACCCTCCATGCTAGCTGCGAGCTCAAGCACCCTCCGCCATCCACGCAACAAAACTCGCTCGCCTCTTGCCTCGCCGGTTATGGATAAGGATGTGCCTCAGCCTTTGCTGCCCCAGTTCACCTACAAGTAGGATGTGCAGGGATAAAAAGACGTTATTGTTGGCTCTAGAGAAAGGAGGTGAGGGGGCTGGAGGTCATGGTGGATATGGGCGACGAACTCCCCGTGGCGGCCATTTATACCTCAAGTGTGTGGCCCCGAGCTATGGCTGTGGAATTGGTGTTGTGTGGTGGAGAAGTGCGACAACCTTCCCATGGCGACCATGTCAACCTCAGGTGCGTGGACTCAGGTGCATTGTGCATGTCCTCCATTGCCCACTCCGCTTCCCCTACCTTGCTCCCTCGTCTGTATGCATGCACATGCAATATAAGCAACTTGTGTATGAGATATATGCTATGTTTAGCTAGATAACACAGTCGCTTTACCTTTTTTAGCCGTTTATTTTCTCATTTAGCCAAACTTAGTGTTGCAACAACAGATTGGTTGTGTTCATGTCTCATATGATTTGTTTTTGGTCATTTGTTTTGCTCATTTAGCCAAGCTTAGTGCTGCAACGATGGAAACAGTGGATTGGTTGTGCTTCTGACTCATACGATTTGTTGTTGTTGTGTTTTTCATTTTATTTGATGATAGCTTATTTTGATGTGTTTTCTGGTTTTGGGTTGTCATTGATATACACTATACAAAGTGTTGCCTTCTCCCTTGTAAAGGGTACTGCTTGTATGTATTCAACTATAGGTTGCAGTAGGTCTGAGTTTTCATGGTTTTAAAATATATGGATCATTTGTTTGTTGTATCATTTTGATAGTCGCCTAGAGGGGGGTGAATAGACGAAACCTGAATATTATAAACTTTGAACACGCACTATACTCGGAATTAGCGTTAGAATTAAATCAGAGTGCGCAAGATAATTCTCTTTGCTTATAGTTGCTCAATCAATGCGGATAACTTTGGGAGTAAACTCAAATCAATATGAGCAAGGGAACTTTTGAGAGAGGAAAGAGGGGAAACAAATCAAGTGAAGATCAACAAGTGAACACAATGATTTGTTTACCGAGGTTCGGTTCCAAAGAACCTAGTCCCCGTTGAGGAGGCCACAAAGGTGTCACACCCGGTTTTGGAAGGCAAATCGAATGCGAACCATATACGTGTTAGGATCAGAAACTCACGTACACAACGATTACATAATTGGACATCATCACACAATCTCAAAGTAAATAGCGGAAAGGTACTTTAATTATATCAAGATGTCCAAGACATCCACAGAGTTTAATACATAGCCATAGTCTTCAACATTAATACCAAAGTGCGGAAATACGAAACGTAGAGGATAAGCCTACACAGGCAGCTGACTGGGGGTTTGTCACTAAGAAAAACTAGAACTCGTCGTAGTCCTGGAACTCCTCAAAGTCCTCCATGTTGCCAGCATCACCTCTTGAGCACTGAGTATAGTGGGGACAACCTAGGGTGGGGGTGGTTTGTAAAACAAGGGTGAGTACACATCAATGTACTCAGCAAATGTCCCATTTGGCTAAAGTGGACTAGCTATATGTAGGGTTGAGGTTAAGCAGTTGCTTTTAGTTGGTCAAACATTTATTACTATTAGTAGAGCCAAGTTTTAGTAACAAACCCAGTTATTACCCAAAAGTACTCCCTCCAAGAGGAAATACTAGAGACCAGAATTATATCCAACATTCTTAACCATCATCATAAAGTAATCAAAGTTCTTCTAATCAAAGAGGATCCCAAGGCTGCTCTTAACCGTGAGATCGGCTGATATAGCAGTTTCTAACACTCTGCAGAGGTTGCACACTTTACCCACGAGTCGTGATCCCTTTCCAGCCAGGGTTGTACAAACTCGATCTTCACTACCGAAGTGAATGGTCAGGGATACACTACGTAGCCTTTACAAATACTCCCCTGGTGCATAGCTGCTCGTTAGGTTTCGCTAGTCGTACAAACGCAGTACACCTCCCCAAGGTGGGTGACTAACAAAACCAAATCGAATGAACCTCTGCAACCCCCCTTGGCAGAGTGAGCACTACGCCCCGACCCCCATTGACGGCCCTCAGGCAAAGCCAACTACACCCCCAAGTTCATCTAATTAATCAGCTAAGGGCGTCCCATTCCACCCTCATGGTTGCACTGTTATCTTGGGTGGTCACTCCATGAACAGGTCCTTACAGAGAGGTATTCGGGAAAATGGCCTGAGTCCCCTAAATTATCACAAGATCATCATCGTATCATAAATGTTCACATCATGTTCATTGATTAAGTTGAAGCAATAGCATAAGCTAACCATGATAAACCCAAAAGGTAAACAAGGATAAGGTAAATACAAACTAGTCAATCTTAGGTTTAAATAATGTAATGTGGGACAATGAATTATAAATGAATGGGACATAATGGGTCAGAGGACACTTGCCTTCACCAGGTTGTTGCTTAGAAAGATCTTCACCAACACACTCAGGAACCACGGGCTGCTCGTTATCAAAATAAAGCGATCATGCATTCAATATATTTGGTAAATGACAAATAAACAACACATCAATCATGTAGAAACATGGGAGCACATCTCAAAATAAAAGCATAAACTCAAAAGGGAAATTAAATTATAGGGTGAACTAATTGTCTAATTCCCATTTAGCAGTTGATTATTCCTTAAGTATTGTCCATGATTACATAATCTGATTTAATTCCTTTCAATGAGACATAAAAATTAAACCAGAGATAAATTCATGTAATACACATTATTAATCTCACAAGATTGAGTATACTTTAACCTCTAGGGTTTTCCTTTTATTTATTTTATTAAATGAATAAATCTACACATATACTAGTTTATAGTTAACCATAAAAATTCGAGTGTGCAGATAGTAAATGGAACTAATTTATTTAAACAGAGAATATTCCTATGAGCATTTTGCAATTTGAATCATTAAATTCGGAGTTCATATGCAAAAGATATGAAATAAACAAATTTTTTGGGAGTTTAAAATATGAAAATAGGTCTAATTCTGTAATTATTTAAAAGCCTAGGGTTCAATCTGCAAGATTACAGGGGGCCTGTGTGCGAAAACCAGGGATGATGGGTTGATTCCCAACAAACCGAGGGTCTCTTTATCAAAATCACCGCTCGAAGGGGTATCGGGCTTTCTCGGCCGTCGGATCTGAGATCAACGGTTGAAAACAGATCCACGGGCGAGCGTGCGGACGCGAGCGCGCACTGACTAGTGGGCCAGGGCGGTCAGCAACCGAGGGCGGGGAGGCAGACTGACTGGTCAGGCCCGGAGCCAAGGGAACAGGGGACTGGCCGATGGGTCCGGACGTAGGACGCGCGTGCGCGAAGCGGTATCTCGCGATCTCGGCCGTGCGATCAGGATCAGATGGTGGAGATCAACACCGGAAGGGGTTAACGGTTGCAGTCGGCGCCACTCCTTCTCGCGGCAGTGAGGTCGCCGGAGTTGGGACGGGTGCGAGCTACAGCGGTCTCGGGGTCGTCGGAGCTGGCCAAAAACGAAGGGGAAGGCGCGGCGAACTCACTAGTGAGGTTGTGGCCACGAGACCGGGGTCAGAGTGGGGAGAATGGCAGAAGGAGGACTCCGGGCAGGTTGGGGTAACTCCGGTGAGGGAATCCGGCCGGAGGGAGGGGGTCTGAGGCATGCTAAGGCCTGGACTAACTTCAGCAAGGTGAGGGGAACGCCAGTGGCCGGCGCGGGGCACTAGACCGGAGCAATTTGGCCGGCCACCGCGCCGGTGCGGCGGACCGCCACGACCAACCTCCGGCGAAGCCGAAATTGGCCAACAACGAAGCACAATTGGGAAAACCGAGCATGGGAATGGGTGTCTCACCTCGGGGCGGAGCTCAGAGTGGCCTGGCGCGGCTTCCAATGGGCTGGATGACTGGCACGACGGGCGTGGGTCTCCGGCAAGTGCGGGGTGCGGGCGGTGCTCAAAAAGGAGCTGGGGTGCTATAACATCCCAAAATCCCATCTAAGGTTTGAAACCCTAACCTCCAAATCCCCCCTTACTTTATTCTTCTCCCTTAAACTCTACCCTTAGAACCCCTTCTCATGTGCATCCACTTGAAATAATTAGAGCACCTCACATAGACTATATTTATCACTCAAGATCACTTAGAAAATATTTTTGGTTTCAAAGGAAAAAGAAACAAAAATAGAAAAAGGAAAAGAAAGGAATTAGAATTAAAAAAAGAAAAGAAAAAGAAAAACTCCCCCCTCCCTCGGCTGGGCCGAATCCGGCCCAACCAGCCCCCGCACGCCCGCGCTCCCCTCCTCTCTCCCCGGCCCAGGCGGCCCAGCTCCGCGCCGCTCCCTCTCGCTGACATCCGGGCCCCGCCCATCAGCGTCTCGTCCCCCTCCCTCTCGCGCCACTTCCTCTCGCTGGCAGCCAAGGCCTACCTGTCAGCTTCGCCTTTCTCGCCCATCCCTCACCGGCGCATCCGCCGCTGAGCGCCCCCCTCGCCCCGTCGCCTCGCCATTAAGGCTCGCCCAACCTCCGCGACAACCCCGCCACTGTACTCGAGCTGTCCCCTCACCCCCCCGCCTGCCCGAGCCATCTCAATCGGCGTTAGCGCCATTCCCGCCATCATGGCGAGCTCGCCGGTGCTCGCCGTCTCCTCCATCCCCCTCCCTCCTCCGAGTGCCTATAAAAGGACCCGCCCGAGCCCCGTCTTCACCACACAGCTCCGGCCATCTCCACTGCCTTCTTCCTCCCGCACGGGGCGAATGCGCTTGCAGTAGGGGGTTACAAGCATTCGCGAGGGAGAGAGAGAGAGAGCCTGTGCTTCAGCCCATCCTCCCGCACGGCCACCTTCTCGTACGAGGGCCCTGGACCTTCCTTTTATAGATGTAAGGAGAAGGCCCAGGTGTACAATGGGGGTGTAGCAATGTGCTAACGTGTCTAGCAGAGGGAAGCCAGAGTCCTATGTACATGCTGACGTGGTTGTCGGAGAGGTTTTGGCGCCTTGTTCATGTGATGTCGTGGCCATCGGAGGAGCGCTTGAGCCCTGTAGGAGCACATCTGTCGGAGCTGTCGGGTCCTTGCTGACGTCTCCTTGCTTTCGTAGGGGGCTGAGAACCGTCATCGTCATGGAGCACGCGGGGTGCCATCATTACTTGTTTACCGGGGCGAGCCAGATGGGACGCCGGTCTTGTTCCCTGTAGCCTGAGCTAGCTAGGGGTAGGGTAATGATGTGCCCCCCTGCGACGTGGTCGGTCTGAGCCCAAGGTCGGGCGAGGCGGAGGCTCCTCCGAGGTCGAGGCTGAGTCCGAGCCCTGGGGTCGGGCGAGGCAGAGACCGTTGTCCGAGGTCGAGGCTGAGTCCGAGCCCTGGGGTCGGGCGAGGCGGAGTCCGTCTTCCGAGGTCGAGGTTGAGTCTGAGCCCTAGGGTCGGGCGAGGCGGAGACCGTCATCCGAGGTCGAGGTTGAGTCCGAGCCCTGGGGTCGGGCGAGGCGGAGACCGTCATCCGAGGTCGAGGTTGAGTCTGAGCCCTAGGGTCGGGCGAGGCGGAGACCGTCGTCTGAGGTCAAGGTTGAGTCCGAGCCCTGGGGTCGGGCGAGGCGGAGCTTCCTATGGCGCCTGAGGCCGGACTTGGCGGCTGTCAGCCTCACCCTGATGGGTGGCACAGCAGTCGGAGCAGCGCAGGCGGCGCTGTTTTCCTGTCAGGTCAGCCAGTGGAGGGGCGAAGTGACTGCGGTCACTTTGGCTCTGTCGACTAAAGAGCGCACGTCAGGATAAGGTGTCAGGCGATCCTTGCATTGAATGCTCCTGCGATCTGGTCGGCTGGCGAGGCGATCTGGCCAAGGTTGCTTCTCCGCGAAGCCTGCCCGAGCTGGGCCTCGGGCGAGTCGAAGGTGTGCCCATTGCTTGAGGGGACCCTCGGGCGAGACGTGAATCCTCCTGGGTCAGCTGTCTTTGCCCGAGGCTGGGCTCGGGCGAGGCGAGATTGTGTCCCTTGAGGGGACGGAGCCTTGACCTAAATTGTGCTCATCAGGCCTTTGCAGCTTTGTGCTGATGGGGGTTACCAGCTAAGATTAGGAGTCTTGGGGGTACCCCTAATTATGGTCCCTGACAGTAGCCCCCGAGCCTCGAAGGGAGTGTTGGTACTCGCTTGGAGGCTTTTGTCGCACTTTTTTGCAAGGGGACCGGCCTTTCTCGGTTGTATTTCGTTCCGGTGGGTGCGCGCGAGCGCACCCGCCGGGTGTAGCCCCCGAAGCCTCGGAGGAGTGGTTTGACTCCTTCGAGGTCTTAGCGCTTTTCGTGATGCCTCAGTCGATCTGGTTGTTCCCTCATGCGAACTGGTCGTTGCCCGGGTGCATAGTTAGGTTCCGAGTTCTCGGGCTGGTATGTTGACGCTGTCAACGGTTTGGCCGGAGCCGGGTTTGCGAGAGCAGCCCTCGAGCCTCCGCACAGAGCGAGAGGATGGTCAAGGACTGACTCGGCTTTTATCATACGCCCCTTCATCGCCTTCCGCAAGGAGGAGGGGGGGGGGGAAGCGCCATGTTGCCCTCAGAGGGCGCCGAACATGGTGTCTCCGGTGAGTTGCTAACGGGTGATCCGAGTGGACGCCCGTGCCCCGTTCGATAAGGGTCGGCTAGTGGCCCAGAGGCGCGCTCCAAAAGTACCTGCAGGTGATTTGCCGGACCCGGTCCCGTTTGATAGGGTCCGAGGGCTCGATGCCTCCCTCAGATGGGATTCCATTACAAAATCGCTCCTGCTGGTCTCGGAAATGTCCTAGGGTACCTCGGGAGCGTAGCTCGAGCCTCGGCCATGTATCGGACGTACCCAGAGTCATCCCTCGCTCTGTGTGTTCTGAGGCGGCTATCAAACCCTTCGGGGGGCCAGCCTGCGAATCCCTGATCAGTAGTGGGCGCGGAGCCCGAGTGGCCTGAGGTGGCTATTGAACCCTTCCGAGGGGCCAACCTTCGAACCTCTAACCAGTAGTGGGCACGGAGCCCAAGTGCTCTGAGGTGGTCGTCGAACCCTTCCGAGGGGCCAGCCTTCGAACCTCTGATCAGTAGGAGGGCTCGAGGCCCGCTTCCTTCGTGGAGAAGGATCCCTTTCGGAGTATCCCTTTTCCTGGTCCCTGTAGCAAGAGAGAGAAAGGGGAAGAGGAAAAGGATACGAAATTGAATGACGTGGCGCACCTTTTTTGACGCGGTCATCATGGCGGAGGTGAAGCGTCGCCCACTTCGCCTGCCAAAGGTGTCGCCTGCCCCGCCGCAGAGTTAATGCGACAGGACGAGTGGTTGGCGGGGCAGCCGTTGTGCCTGTGCGAGCCGTTCGAGGAATGGAACACGGGCACGTTGTCTTCACGCCGTGGGAGAGGGCTCTCTCGCTGTCCCAGGAGGGGACGTGAGCCTGCAGACGATTTGACTGCTGCTTCCGCCCGCCTGCCGCCGCCATTACTGCCGACCCACTTTTGGCCATATCGACCGTCGCGCCTTCTCCCGTGGCTGACTGACCCGTGACCGATGTGCTTGGTTAGCACTGTTGGGCCATGCGCAGGGTCGCCTCGAGTCGCGGCACCGGTTCCGCTGTCGAGAAGGCGTGGTACTGGCGCAAGTGGCAATGCAGTTTCTCGCACGTAGTAACCGGCGCGCCGGTTACATGACGTGTGGGCTTGGGCCCCATGCTGGACGCGTCGAAGTTGAAAGGGTGCGTCCCCTTGGTGCAGTTGCATGCCGCCTGCATGGCGGTCCGCCCTTTCACCCGCTGATCTGGGAGAAAGTGGAGGAGTGCTGATAACCGTTGGGCAGTTACGCGCTCCGCGCGCGGCGGTTTGGCTTCTTCTGTCCTAGGCCAGCTTGCATGACGCGTGGGACCCAGCCCCCGTGTCGTAGGGGGAGGACCTTGGAGCGTGTTGGTGAAGACTTAGTCCGTGATGGCTGAGGACGCAAGTGGGGGGAGAGTCGCCTTTAAAAAGGGGGCAACCTCCTTGGATGGCAGCCATGCCTTCGCACTCCCCTCATGCATTGCGCCCTTCCACCTTCCGAGCCCCCGGATGGGGAGCGCCCGCGTTGCTTTCGTCTTGCTGCTGTTGGAGGAGCGCAACTTTGTGGAAGTTGGTACCTTTCAGCCATCGCTCGGCTTCAAGGATTTTCATCAGGCAGCCTGCTGCATCCCCTCGTCGATGGTCACCCAAGACGGTGACCACCAGTTTGATGGTGGGGAGAAGCAAACCGGGCTACGGCCTCTGCCCCGCCCTCAGCTTCAAGGATCTTCATCATCCTTGCTGGGGCGGAGGGCGAGCTGAGTCGGAGCTCTACCTCCCGTACGGGCCGGCGGGCCACCTCCTCCTTCAGCATTATGGGGAGAGGGCGCTCGCCGGCTTAGCGGAAGGGGCGGACTTTGACAACGCAGGGTTGATCGGCCGCAAGCGTTGTCAGCTCCAGCATGCCTGGTTCGCTGGCTCTGGCGCAGCTTCCGGTGCCACCTCCCACCGCTGGGCGGAGTGCGGCTATCTGCCCGCCGTACGGGCGGCTGTTGCGCCGCGCGCACCGGGGGACCGCCCAAGACGTCGCGCGCTGCTAGGGCGGCGTTCGTGTTCTTGGGTTGTCCTGCCCTTGCTCCGGTACGACGCCTCTGCGCGGAGGTCGGTGCTCGCTCGTCCGGGAGGACCCGAGTGGGGATCTGCTGGTGGGCAGATGGCTGCCATCGTTGGTGCTGAGGTGGTGGCGGCTGAAGAAGTCCTCGTCGCCGACGAGATCGCCGCCACCATCTGCGCTCCGGGCCTCCGGCTCTTTGGCTTTGATAGCTTGTCCTCGCCCCTCGAGTGGGGATGTGGGCGAGGGCCTTATCGCAGCAGCGTCTGCCCTGAGGTCATCGCTGCTGTTGTTTGGCCGCCCGGAGCGGAGGTCGTTGTCGCTGCTGCCGGAGTGGGCGGCGGCGAGCCACCTGGGATTCTGTCGTCCCGCAGGCCCTCCAATGTGGGGGGTTGTTCATACCTGCGGGGGTGGAACTGGAGTTCTGTTTGTAATGGCACCTTGAGTGCCGGTGTCTGTTCATTGCGGCTGTCGGGGCCTGAACATCGAGGTATTTGAGCGCAATACCGTGTTTTTTCCTCATTTCGAGCACTAAGACTCGCCTGTCGGCTAGCCGAACTACTTAACCAAGTGTGAGTTGCCTCGTGCGGAAGGTGACGAGTGAGGTATCCGTATCCCGGAGGCGTAGGAGTCCCTCGGCTCGGTCGGCCTCGCCGCCCGAGGCTTCTCTTGCTTAGTTAAAGAAACCCTTGGCCGCTCTGCGATGAGCCGGAGCCGGTGGCAGCAGTGTCAGCGTGGATAGAGGCGGAGTTGGCTTGAAAAGAAGACTTCGTCGGCCCAGGAGCAGGTGACTTCCCAGGCCGAGGAGGTGTAGCAGCGGCGGCTGGAACTTGGCCAGGTCGTCCACTGGCGGGACCAACCCTGGAGTCGGGCTGCCAAGGCCATGAGCCGGGCCGGTGTCCCCCGGGGGACGGCTGGCTGAGGCTACGGGGCGGCTGATCAAGCCGTCTGCTTGGGCCGGGTTCCTGGAGGAGACCCTGGCGGCGATGGCCCAGGCGCGGTGCCGACGTCTTCCTTCGAGGGGGAGATCCTCCGACCGTGTCGCCGTCCGAGGCCGGGTCAGATTCCGCCGATAGTGGAATCGACGCCGAGGGTGCTGCTGCCCCCCTATTGATGTCTGAACCTGCAGGATCAGTTTGTTTGTAGTATGTGTATGTTTTTTGCGGCCGCTGAGGCCCAAATATACCGTCGTCGTGTTGTAAAGCTGCGTTTCTTTTCCCCTTGTTTTGAGTATCAGGACTTGTTCGTCGGTAGCAGAATCGTTTATCCGAGTGAGAGTTACTTTTCACGGAAGGTGATGAGTGAGGTATCCGTATCCCGGAGGCGTAGGAGTCCCTCGGCTCGGTCGGCCTTGCCACTTATGTGTACTCTTACTCGTCCGTAGGATTCTGTTATTGATATAGTCGAGAAGGCACGAAAAATCGTTTCGGCAGAAAAGTTTTCGAGCGTTAGGACTTGTTCGGTCGGCGGAATCGCTTATCCGAGCGTGAGTTACTTATCGCAGAAGGTGATGAGTGAGGTATCCGTATCCCGGAGGCGTAGCAGTCCCTCGGCTCGGTCGACCTTGTCGCTTACGTGTACTCCGTCGTTTTCAGGATCCCACTATCGAAGTAGTTGAAAAGCATGAAAGTTGTTCTGGCAGAAAGACTTTTTCTGAGGAAAATTTTGACGCAGAGGGGGTTCCCCCTTCTAGCCCCCGAGGGAGAGTCGGGCTTTGCCGAGGCAAGGCTGACCCTTCCTTGATGGTTAGGCTTTATTTGTGTATGTAAACGAGGTACTTGAAAACATCTTAAGGGTAGAAGCTACGTAGATGTCGGATGTTCCAAGCGTTGCTGTAGACCTCGCCTTGACTGTTGGCCAGCTTGTGTGTTCCGGGCTTCAAAATCTTGGCGATGATGAACGGCCCTTCCCAGGGAGGTGTGAGCTTGTGGCGCCCTCAGGCGTCTTGTCGTAGCCGAAGCACCAAGTCGCCCTCCTGGAGGTCTCGGGACTGAACCCCTCAGGCATGGTAGCGT
The DNA here is from genome assembly GCF_902167145.1 of Zea mays. Taxonomy (NCBI): domain Eukaryota; kingdom Viridiplantae; phylum Streptophyta; class Magnoliopsida; order Poales; family Poaceae; genus Zea; species Zea mays. The sequence goes on from NC_050104.1 coordinate 129,761,847, forward strand.
CGCAGGGACTGCTGATACCGCGTCGAGTGTAGTAAGGCCATGTCCCGAGCCTCTTCCAGCTGGTCTAATGAGTCTTCTTGGTTGGACTGGTTGCTTCGGTCGTTGTACGCCCTCGTCCTCGGGGAGCCGTATTCTAAGTCTATGGGCAAGATAGCCTTGTCCCCATAGACTAGAAAAAACAGCGTGAAGCCCGTGGCTCAGCCTAGCGTCGTCCTCAGACTCCAGACCACCGAGGGGAGTTCCTTCTTCCATCGCCCGCCGAACTTGTTGAGGTCGTTGTAGATCCTTGGCTTGAGTCCTTGTAGAATCATGCTGTTGGCACGTTCTACCTACCCATTCATCATGGGGTGGGCTACGGCGACCCAGTCCACCCGGATGTGGTGGTCCTCGCAGAAGTCCAGGAACTTTCTGCCAGTGAACTGGGTGCCATTGTTAGTGATGATGAAGATCGGGACCACGAAGCGATGGATGATGTTGGTGAAGAACGCCACCGCCTGTTCGGACCTGATGCTGTTTAGGGGTCGAACCTCAATCCACTTGGAGAATTTGTCGATAGCGACTAGCAGGTGCGTGTAGCCCTCGGGTGCCTTCTACAAGGGACCGACGAGGTCCAGATCCCACACAGCAAATGGCCAGGTGATGGGTATTGTTTGCAAGGCCTGAGCAGGTAGGTGCATCTGCCTTGCGTAGAATTGACACCCTTGGTAGGTGCGTACAATCCTTGTGGCGTCGGCCACCGCGGTTGGCCTGTAGAAACCCTGTCGGAAGGCGTTTCCAACGAGGGCCCGAGGTGCTGCATGGTGGTCGCAAGCCCCCGAGTGTTTTTCTTGCAATAGCTCCTGACCTTCGACGATGGATATGCATCGCTGAAGGATGCCTGAGGGGCTGCGGTGGTAGAGCTCCTTTCCGTCACCCAGCAAGACGAACGACTTGGCGCGCCGCGCCAGTCACCGAGCTTCGGCTCTGTCGAGGGGTAGCTCTCCTTGGTGGAGATATTGCAGGTACGAGGTCTGCTAGTTTCGATTAGGCGGGACCCCATTCCGCTCTTCCTCGACGCGCAGTGCCTCACCCTCGGGAGCCGAGGGTGCCTCGGGCTGAGCCGAGGGCGCCTCGGGTAGGGCCGAGACCTTCTCGGGCTCGGGCGTGTCGTCGGTCTTGACTGAGGGTTGATGTAGGTCTCGGGAGAAGACGTCCGGAGGAACCGTTGTCCACCCCGAGGCTATCTTAGCCATCTCGTCCGCAGTCTCGTTGTATCGTCGAGCGATGTGGTTGAGCTCAAGCCCGTAGAACTTGTCCTCCAGGCGCCGAACCTCATCGCAGTAGGCTTCCATCTTCGAGTCGCGGCAGTGGGAGTTCTTCATGACTTGGTCGATGACAAGCTGCGAGTCGCCCCGAGCGTCGAGGCGCCGGACCCCTAGCTAGATGGCGATGTGCAACCCATTAACCAGAGCCTCGTACTCGGCCACGTTGTTGGACGCCGGGAAATGGAGGCGCAGCACGTAGCGGAGGTGCTTCCCGAGGGGTGAGATGAAGAGCAGGCCCGCGCCCGCTCTTATTTTCATCAGCGACCCGTCGAAAAACATGGTCCAGAGTTCTGGTTGGATCGGAGCTGCTGGAAGCTGGGTGTCGACCCATTCCACCATAAAGTCCGCCAAGACTTGGGACTTGATGGCCTTCCGAGGAGCGAACGAGATTGTCTCGCCCATGTTCACCACCGCCCACTTTGCAATCCTACCTGAGGCCTCTCGGCACTGGATGATCTCTCCCAGGGGGAAGGATGACACCACAGTCACCAGATGAGACTCGAAGTAGTGTCGCAACTTTCGCCGCGTCAGAATTACCGCGTACAGTAGCTTCTGAATTTGCGGGTAGCGGATTTTGGTCTCGGACAGTATCTCACTGATGAAGTAGACCAGCCTCTGGATGAGCAATGCATGCCCTTCTTCTCGTCTCTCGACTATGATCGCGGCGCTGACCACCTGAGTGGTTGCGGCTACGTAGATCAAGAGGGCTTCTCCTGCAGCGGGGGGCACCAGGATGGGCGCGCTTGTAAGGAGCGCCTTTAAGTTCCCGAGGGCTTCCTCAGCCTCGGAGGTCCAAGTGCAGCGCTCGATCTTTCTTAAGAGGCGGTACAGAGGTAGGCCTCTTTCGCCGAGGCGCGAGATGAAACGGCTCAGAGCCGCAAGGCATCCCATGACCCTCTGTACTCCTTTCAAGTCCTTGATGGGCCCCATGTTGGTGATGGCCGCGATTTTCTCCGGGTTGGCCTCGATGCCCCGCTCGGAGATGATGAACCCCAGGAGCATGTCTCGGGGGACTCCGAAGACACTCTTCTCGGGATTGAGCTTTACGCCTTTCGCCTTGAGTCACTTGAATGTCGTTTCAAGGTCGGAGAGGAGGTCGGAGGCTTTCCTCGTCTTAACTATGATCTCATCGATGTAAGCCTCGATCGTTCGACCAATGTGCTCTCCGAACACGTGGTTCATGCACCTTTGGTATGTCGCACCCGCATTCCTCAAACCTAATGGCATAGTAATGTAGTAATACATGCCAAAAGGTGTGATGAAAGAAGTCGCGAGCTGGACGGACTCTTTCATCCTAATTTGGTGATACCCTGAGTAGGCATCGAGGAAAGACAAGGTTTCGCACCCAGCAGTGGAATCCACGATTTGATCGATGCGAGGCAGAGGGTAGGGGACCTTCGGACATGCTTTGTTTAGACCAGTGTAGTCTACACACATCCGCCATTTCCCGCCTTTCTTTCTCACAAGCACAGGGTTGGCTAGCCATTCGGGATGGAATACCTCTTTGATGAACCCTACAGCCATCAGCTTGTGGATCTCCTCGCCTATGGCTATACGCTTTTCTTCGTCGAATCGGCGTAGAGGCTGCTTCACGGGTCGGGCTCCAGCTCGAATATCCAGCGAGTGCTCGGCGACATCCCTCGGTATGCCAGGCATGTCCGAGGGACTCCACGCAAAAACCTCGGCGTTCGCGCGGAGAAAGTCGACGAGCACTGCTTCCTATTTGGGGTCGAGCTCGGAGCCGATCCAAACTTGCTTGGAGGTGTCGTTGCTGGGGTCGAGAGGGACGGACTTAACCGTCTCAGCTGGCTCGAAGTTGCCGGCGTGGTGCTTCGCATCTGGCACCTCCTTGGAGAAGCTCTCCAGGTCGGCGATGAGGGCCTCGGATTCGGCGAGGGCCACGGCGTACTCCACGCACTCCACGTCGCATTCGTACGCGTGTCGGTACGTGGAGCTGACGGTGATGACCCCGTTGGGGCCCGACATCTTGAGCTTGAGGTAGGTGTAATTGGGGACGGCCATGAACTTGGCGTAGCATGGTCTCCCCAGCACTGCGTGGTAGGTTCCTCGGAACCCGACCACCTCGAACGTGAGGGTTTCCTTTCGGAAGTTGTAGGGAGTCCCAAAGCAGACGGGCAGATTGAGTTGCCCAAGGGGTTGGACGAGTTTCCCGGGGATGATCTCGTGAAAGGGTGTCGCGCCGACCCGGATTGTGGACAGATCGATCTGCAGGAGCCCAAGGGTCTCGGTGTAGATGATGTTGAGGCTGCTGCCTCCGTCCATGAGGACCTTGGTAAGCCTGACGTTGCCGATGACGGGATCGACAACGAGCGGGTACTTTCCTGGGCTCGGCACGCGGTCGGGGTGGTCGCCCTGGTCGAAGGTGATGGGCTTGTCGGACCAGTCTAGGTAGACTGGCGCCGCCACCTTCACCGAGCAGACCTCCCGGCGCTCTTGCTTGTGGTGCCGAGCCGAGGCGTTCGCCACTTGCCCATCGTAGATCATGAAGCAGTCGTGGACCTCGGGGAACTCCTCTGCCTTGTGATCCTCCTTCTTGTCGTTGTTGTGGGCTCTGCCACCTTCCGCCGGGGGCCTGGCCTTGTGGAAGTAGCGCCGAAGCATGACACACTCCTCAAGGGTGTGCTTGACGGGACCCTGATGATAGGGGCACGACTCCTTGAGCATCTTGTCGAACAGGTTGGCACCTCTAGGAGGCTTCCGAGGGTTCCTGTGCTCGGCGACGGTGACAAGGTCTGCATCGGCGGCGTCGCGTTTCGCTTGCGACTTCTTCTTGCCCTTCTTCTTGGTGCCGTGCTGAGCGGACGCCTCGGGGACGTCTTCCGGCTGGCGCCCCTGAGGCTGCTTGTCCTTTCGGAAGATGGCCTCGACCGCTTCCTAACCAGAGGCGAACTTGGTGGCGATGTCCATCAGCTCGCTCGCCCTGGTGGGAGTCTTGCGACCCAGCTTGCTCACCAGGTCGCGGCAAGTGGTGCCGGCGAGGAACGCACCGATGACATCCGAGTCGGTGATGTTGGGCAGCTCGGTGCGCTGCTTCAAAAATCGCCGGATGTAGTCCCACAGGGACTCTCCCGGCAGCTGGCAGCAGCTTCGGAGATCCCAAGAGTTCCCAGGGCGCACGTATGTGCCCTGGAAGTTGTCGGTGAAGGCTTTGACCAGGTCGTCCCAGTTGGAGATTTGCGCAGGAGGCAGATGCTCCAGCTAGGCTTAGGCGACGTCGGAGAGGAACAGGGGGAGGTTGCGGATGATGAGGTTGTCATCGTCCGTTCCACCTAGCTAGCAGGCCAGACGGTAGTCCGCGAGCCACAGTTCCGGCCTTGTCTCCCCCGAGTACTTGGTGATGGTAGTCGGGGTTCGGAACCGGGTCGGGAACGGCGCCCGTCGTATGGCCCGGCTGAAAGCTTGCGGACCGGGTGGTTCGGGCGAGGGGCTCCGATCCTCCCCACTGTCGTAGCGTCCCCCACGCCTGGGGTGGTAGCCTCGGCGCACCTTCTCATCGAGGTGGGCTCGACGGTCGCGGCGGTGGTGCTCGTTGCCGAGGCGACCCGGGGCCGCAGGTGCTGTGTTCCGCGTGCGCCCGGTGTGGACCGAGGCTTTCCGCATGAATCGGGAAGTCGCGGCACGATGCTCCGGGGGGTACCCTTGCCTTCGAGAGGTAGAGCTTTCGGCCCGTCGGACCGCGGCATCTTCCAGGAGATTCTTTAGCTCTCCCTGGATACGCCGCCCCTCGGTGGTGGATGGTTCCGGCATCGCTCGGAGTAGTATTGCTGCTGCAGCCAGGTTCTGGCCGACCCCACTGGAAGCTGGGGGCAGCCTTGCCCTGGCGTCGTCGACGATGCGGTGCTGGACGTCCTGGGCCAGATGACGCGCTTCTCCGGCCGGTGCTCGGCCTGCCCACTCCTGCCCGATATTTTGCCGGAGCTGCACAAGTTGGCCTGCTTCCTCATCGAGCCTGGCCTGCATCTCGCGTATTTGCTTCAGCTGTGCGTCCTGACCCCCCGCAGGGACTGGGACCACAGCTAGCTCCCGAAGGATGTCAACGCGAGGCGCAGGCCTAGGGGGATCACCGTCCTCCGGCATACCAAGGTGGTTGCCTTCGTCGAGACCCCCTAGATCGACGTGGAAACATTCGCGACTTGGGCCACAGTCCTCGTCGCTGAGGCTGTGGCTACCATCGGAGCAATCGGAGAGGCAGTAGTCACATGCGGTCATGAAGTCCCGCATGGCACTGGGGTTACCGAGCCTGGAGAAATCCCAACCATAGTCGGGCTCGTCATCTTCCTCAGAACCCGGGGGCCCGTAGGTCGAGACGGCTGTCAGTCGGTCCCAGGTTGACCGCATATGATACCCAGGAAGGTTCGGATATGCCTTTATGAAAGCATCCACCGAAGCGGGGTCACTTGGTGGGTCAAAGCTGAATCTAAAAGGCACAAGATGAAAAACGGACGGTACCTCTTGATCAACGGATGGTGACAAAGTCGCGTCGGGGACGGACTGCACCGTTATCTCAGGTACGAGGCTAACGCCCAGCAAGTCCTTCGCGAGCATGCTGGCGTCGTCCGTCTGCTTGGGATTGGCGTGTTGCGGGGAGACGATGCTCGTCTTCGTCTCAGACGCGAGGTCAACGCCCGACGTGTCCCCCGCTGGGGCGCCGGCGCCGTCGTCTCGCTCGACAGCCGACGAGGTGCCGCCTCCTGCTTGGCCATGGTTGCCCCGCCTCCTCCTCTATCGGCAGGGAAGGTGACGGGACAGACCCGGATGTTGCTCTTCCGCCACGTGGGGAAGACGTCGTCGATTCCGCCGCCGGCGGGCGGGCTGACGTCCGCCATTATCGTCGTCGCGCGACAGAGGAAGGAGTATCATGTCGTAGCTGCCGTCGAGGGACATGAACTCAAGACTCCCGAAACAGAGCAGCGTCCTGGGCTGGAGAGGTTGCTGGAGACTACCCATCTGGAGCTTGACGGGAAGCTGTTCGTCAACACACAGCAGGCCCCTACCTGGCGCGCCAACTGTCGGTGTTTCGACCTCGAGGGGTCCCTGGACCGACGAGTAAATTGTCGCTGCGTGTCCCAGCCTAGATGGGTCTGCGCGAGACAGAACACAAGGGGGAAACAATAAGAGGAATCACGGCCTCGTGTTGTCCTACGCCCAGGGCGGATGCGCTTGCGGTAGGGGGTTACAAGCGTTCGCGAGGGAGAGAGAGAGAGAGCCTGTGCGTCAGCCCGTCCTCCCGCGCGGCCACCTTCTCGTACGTGGGCTCTGGACCTTCCTTTTATAGATGTAAGGAGAAGGCCCAGGTGTACAATGGGGGTGTAGCAATGTGCTAATGTGTCTAGCGGAGGGAAGCCAGAGTCCTATGTACATGCCGACGTGGTTGTCGGAGAGGTTTTGGCGCCCTGTTCATGTGATGTCGTGGCCGTCGGAGGAGCGCTTGAGCCCTGTAGGAGCACAGCTGTCAGAGCTGTCGGGTCCTTGCTGACGTCTCCTTGCTTCTGTAGGGGGCTGAGAACCGCCGTCGTCATGGAGCACGCGGGGTGCCATCATTACTTGTTTACCGGGGCGAGCCAGATGGGACGCCGGTCTTGTTCCCCGTAGCCTGAGCTAGCTAGGGGTAGGGTAATGATGTGCCCTCCTGCGACATGGTCGGTCCGAGCCCAAGGTCGGGCGAGGCGGAGGCTCCTCTGAGGTCGAGGCTAAGTCCGAGCCCTGGGGTCGGGCGAGGCGGAGACCATCGTCCGAGGTCGAGGCTGAGTCCGAGCCCTAGGGTCGGGCGAGGCGGAGTCCATCTTCCGAGGTCGAGGTTGAGTCCGAGCCCTAGGGTCGGGCGAGGCGGAGACCGTCGTCCGAGGTCGAGGTTGAGTCCGAGCCCTGGGGTCGAGCGAGGCGGAGATCGTCGTTCGAGGTCGAGGTTGAGTCCGAGCCCAGGGGTCGGGCGAGGCGGAGACTGTCGTCCGAGGTCAAGGTTGAGTCCGAGCCCTGGGGTCAGGCGAGGCAGAGCTTCCTATGGCGCCTAAGGCCGGACTTGGTGGCTGTCAGCCTCACCTTGACGGGTGGCACAGCAGTCGGAGCAGCGCAGGCGGCGCTGTTTTCCTGTCAGGTCAGCCAGTGGAGGGGCGAAGTGACTGCGGTCACTTCGGCTCTGTCGACTGAAGAGCGCGCGTCAGGATAAGGTGTTAGGCGATCCTTGCATTGAATGCTCCTGCGATCTGGTCGGCTGGCGAGGCGATCTGGCCAAGGTTGCTTCTCCGTGAAGCCTGCCCGAGCTGGGCCTCGGGTGAGTCGAAGGTGTGCCCGTTGCTTGAGGGGACCTCGGGCGAGACGTGAATCCTCCTGGGTCGACTGTCTTTGCCCGAGGCTAGGCTCGGGCGAGGCGAGATCGTGTCCCTTGAGGGGACGGAGCCTTGACCTGAATTGCGCCCATCAGGCCTTTGCAGCTTTGTGCTGATGGGGGTTACCAGCTGAGATTAGGAGTCTTGGAGGTACCCCTAATTATGGTCCCCGACAGCCATAGACCGAGGCTGCCCAAGCGGGCGGCTAAGGTGCCGTCGCTCAGGACGGCAAGAAAAAGAAGAAAAAGAACCGCGGCAACGAGAAACTGCACTCCGCCGCTCTGGTCGTGGCAGCTGCGACTGGGGGCCGGGGTGACCGCAGCAAACGCTCACGGCCACCAAGGGGTAACGGCGACACATGCCCCGTGCACTCCAACGGTCACCACGACGCCGTAGAATGTCGCGAGATCATCGACCTCGTGAAACGTGTCAGCGCGCGGCACGAGCAGTCTTCCGGGGATGACTCCCCACCTCGTCGCTGACCCGGCAAGGAAAAGGCCGACGATGAAGAGGTGGTCGCGGCCGAACCGGACCTCGGGTATCAGTCACCCGAGGGGGTCCTGAAGGATGTCTTCACTGGAGACTCCAATTCCTGTGAAGGCAACTAGACGGACCACCAGGGGGGGCCCGTGCTACCTGGCCTATGGGGCTGAAGCCTGCCTTCCCCCGGAAACCCTTCTGGACTCTCCACGTGTCCAACCTTTCGATGGGTTTGTGTAGGGGCCACTGCAACGCGAGGACGTGGAATCAAGCGGCGGACTCAGGTGTCAAGTTGCAACCCAAAATGCACATCGTAACCAGGCACCCAAGAACTATGGCCGACGGTTCGTGCATAGTAGGGAACCTAGGGTTGGGACCTAATCCTGCGGTAAAGTACTGAACCAAGAGGGGATCCACAACCTCTCCCCCAGCAGGGAGGAACCCCTCAAGGCGATGGAAATACGCCAACCCGAGGGATGCCAACTTTGCTATAACTGAAGAAGTACCCCTTCCTATCTCTGTAAGTTCGGTCCATAGAAGCAACTCTGAGGGGTTAAATTTTCCACCTTTCATAATTAAATTTCGCATATGTGTACACCAGCCCGGTAAGATCTGCCCATATAAACCCGGCCCGATGGTTTACACCCATGCATATCAAGTTATAAAGAGGAAATTCACCCCCTCGGACACGTTTCTATGTCAACTTTATCTTCATGCTCCATGGATTTGGTCTACAGTTTTCAGATAGTACCTTTTATCTAACCCACCCGCACGGTTCCAATCTGTCCTGACATGACGACATCCGAATTGAGCAGCCAGGCTTGCATTTTAGGACCTCCCTTACGAAAGCAGGGAGGTCTGACAGCTTGGGGCCGGTTCCAAAAAACGGGAGCTCGTTCCATAGAATGGTCTAGAGCAGTGTAGCCGCTTAGCCTGGTCCCGTACCGTAAGCCTGCACAGCCCACCATTTTGTGACGGGTACCTTAGTATTTAGAACTATAGTTCTATGGGTCCGACAACCTGGGGTCCGGCTCAGGAAAATGGGCACCTATCTCCTGGGGTGGTCCAGAGCCGTGTAGCCGCTTAGCCTAGTCCCGTACTGTAAGCCTACACACTCACCGCCCTGTGACAGGAGTCCTAGTATCTAGAGCCGCGACCCAAGGGGGCCCGGATACGCAACTTGGCCACCCGGGATAAACCCTGCGAGTCCCGAGCATGTATCAAAGGATGGCTAATATTAGACAGGGGACCCTATGGGTGTACCACTAACGCTCCCTAGCTGAAGCTGTGTACATATACAGATCCCGGTCGAGGCTGCCTCCCGAGAGTTGTTGACAACCCTTTCAGATACGCTGGTATCGAACCTCGACACATCAAGCCTGCATCCCAAGCGGGGGGCCAGGTACCAGGGAGGAGTCAACAACATCACACACAACAGGGACAAGGGGTACACAGATAAGTGCTAATACTGCTTGATAAATAGTACTCAAAAGTACCTTACAAAAAGCAAAAGTATTACATCCACCTTCAAGCGGAATCCTAGTTCCATCTCTACTCTGCAGGTATAGACTACCAGACGCCAGTGGAGTCGCGCTGGAAAGCCCGCGACCACTGGCCTTGCGGAATCCCCCAGGACAGTGTGACAACGGTGATGGCCGCCTCAATGCGTGTGCCATTCTGAAGAGGTCCTCGCCCCCGTCCTCCTACGGGGGGTGACAACGAGGCCATTAAAGCCAAAGTGTGGGAGGCACGGCGGCAGGTGGCGTTGGTGGTCTCGCTAGCGGAGGCAACCACCTCTGCAGTGGGTAGCCTCACCAGCGGCGGCGACCACCTCAGCACCGACGACAGCGGCCACCTCTGCACCGGTGGCTTACCGGCGACGACGGTCGCCTCACCGCATGCAGAAAGGTCCTCACCCCTGTCCTCCTACGGGGGTGAGGACAAGACCATCTAAGAACGCGTCCGCCACCTCCACGGTGTACGACGTCTTGTACGACCCCCTGGGCGGCATCGGAGCAGTGCGCCACAGATGCGGCAGACCTACGCACGGCGCGATCGTCGCCCGTGCGGTGGATGAACAGCCGCGCCCCGCTTGGCGGCGGCAGGCGGCGCTGGAGGCGGCGCCAAAGCCATCCAAGCCAAGGAGCCAGACACATGGCAGCTCGCGGCGCCCGCAGCCGGCCGGCCCCACGTAGCTGAAGTTCGCCTCCTCCGCAAGGCTAGTGAACATCCTTCTCCTAATGCTGGAGGAAGAAGCGGGTCACCAGCCCACACGGAAGGCAGGACCCCAACTCGGCTCGCCTTCCACCCCAGCGAGGATGATGAACATCCTTGAAGCTGAGGGCAGGGGGAGGCCACAACCCAGCTCGCTTCTCTCCACCACGAGGCTGGTGGTCAAACTTGTAGATGACCACTGGCGGGAGATTGCAGTCGGGCTGCATGATGAAAATCCTTGAAGCCGAGCGATGGCAGAAGAGCGCCAACCCCCATGAGGTTGCGCTCCTCCAACAGCAGCAAGAAGAAGACAAGATAGACAGCACCGCCGCGCAGGAAACGAAAAGCGCGAGCTCCCCGGCGGTGAGACCGCTGGGGGGTGGCCCTGACGCGGATCCCTCCAGCGAACACCAGCGCGCCCCATCCAGAGGAACAGAAAGCGGAAGGGTGCGGTGAATGCAAGAAAAGCGAGGCATGGCTACTGCCCGAGGGATGAACTCCTTTTTAAAGGCAGATTACCCCGCTCGTGCCCCAAAGCGTCACGGGCAAGGTCTCCCCCGACGTGCGCCAGGGTTCCCATTCTATGACATGGGGGCCAGGCCTCACATGTCGTACAAGCTGGCCCGAAGCGTGAAGAAGGCGAAGAAGGTGAATCGTCACACAGGGAGCGTGCAACCGCCCTACAGTTACACGCCCTTCCACCTTCGCCGCAGCCAGCGGTCAAGAAGGCGAACCGACGCACAAGGAGCATGCAACCGCCCCGCGGTTGCACGCCCCATCAGCTTCGCTGCAACTGGTGGTCCAACATCTAGCATGGGGGCCCAGGCCCACATGTCATACATCCGGCGCACCGGTTCCTGGGTGCAAGAAAGTCGCACCGCCACTCGCGCCAATACCGCGCCTTCTCGAGGCCGTCGCAGAAGGCTAAGGAGATACATTTTCAAAACCGATGCAACGACTCGAGGCACCCCGCGCATGGCCCAACAAAGACATTAAGTATAGAGGTCACGGGCCAGTTAGCCATGGGGGCAGGCGTGGCAGTCGGCGTGACCATAGGCGGGCCAGCAGAAACTGCGTCAACGGGTGCGCAGGAGCAGCGAGCCGATCGCCAGTCAAACTCTGGCCCTACCTGCAGGCTCGCATCCTCCCCTGAGGTGGGCCCAGGGGCCACTGTCGGTACCCTGGATTAGGGGTACCCCTTACTATGGTATAAAGGCACGATGCCTGCGCGGCTACCCTTAGCCGCGCGGAGAACAACCCCAGGGGTATCTCGTGAGCAGTTAAGGTGGCGTTCTCAGAGACTATGCCATCAGGCCCAGAAGGCGCCGGACCCCTATGCGCACAACCCGGACCCCCGAAGTAAAGCAGCCCGGAGCCATTGGGTAGGGTTCAGACCCCATCATGTGGGCTTCGGACCACCCATAACAAGGTCCCGGGAGAGGAAGTGTCGTAACCTAGGCATGGGTCCGGTATTGACACATGTCCAGGCTCTATCCGGAGCGCCTCCGCTCCCCGCTCGGCTGAGGGTCTAATACGGCCGATTATCCGTGACGTAGGCCGATGGGCGGAGCATGACATAAGAGCTCTGAGTCGTGCGGTCTCTGCATTTATTGCGGAAAGGACACGCCGCCTGTCCACCCTTCTGACAGGTGATGTGCCCCCACGACATTTATTGCGTCCCGTCCATTCCGTTGGCAGGCGGCGCCAGGGCCACCCTGCAGACGGCGCACTTGTCCAGTCCATTGTCGAAACAGTATGCCCGTGCTGCGCAGTGCACTGTACTCATCCCTTATGCGAGAAGCTTCCCCCTGCACGCCGAGGCTACGCAGATCTCGGGTGTCAGGGCGCAAGAAGATTGCTCCAGTAGAAGATATTAGTAGCTACATCTGCAATGTTCTTGGGCCCACATGTCGGGGCTCAGTACTCTTGTACATGTCCTCTTTAGCTATAAAAGGGGAGGCATGCAACATTACAAGATAGACTCAACTTAGACTCTCAATTCTCAAGCTTCCACAACAATCCAACATACAGTGGAGTAGGGTGTTACGCTCCGGCGGCCTGAACCACTCTAAACTCTCACGTGTTCATGTGTTTGATGTTCGCTTAGCAAGACAGGCAAAACGCTTAAGCCCCTTCCTCATCTTAGGATTTAGGGCGGGTGCACTCCGCCACCCGGCCGGAGATTTCCTCTCCGACACATGCTTTTCACCTACCTGGGGCTCCCCATGGGGCTGGCAAAACCCAAAGTGTAAGCTTTTTCTCCCCATGATCCAAAAAATAGAGACAAGGCTGACATCAACGTCTCATTTCTTGTCCCAAGCTGGCAGACTGCAGATGGTGAATGCAGTGTTTTCATCGTTGCTACTTACTACATATGCACCCTCAGACTCTCCCTGGTAGTGATTAGGCAAATTGACAAATATATACGCCACTGTTTGTAGAGTGGGGTAGACATAAACGCAAATAAGCCACCACAGGCGGCTTGGGCGCTTACATGTAGGTGAAAACAACAGGGGGGGCTTGGTGTCCTCGGCCAGCAAAAGCAAAATGAAGTGCTCCTCATGAAAAACCTTCACAAAATGCTTATCATGGGTGAACATTGTCTAGGACAATCATTACAGGGAAGGGTTGTTGTGGTCTTCCAAAAAGGTTGGATATTTTTGGTGGAAAGGTATTCTAAAGATGCTTGATACTTTCAAGGAGATTACTCGGTCAATGTGGAGGACGGGTGGTCCACCCGTCTGTGGCTTGACAGATGGGATGGCTAGGTGCATGCGCAAACATATCCTGAACTCGTGTTGATTGCAATAAACAAGCACATAACCATGTTCCAAGCATGATCTTTGGAGCACCCTGTGGGGATGTTCCATGTCCCCATGTCTGTGGAAGCGTTTTAGCAGCTCCGTTTGCTCGAAGAGGCTATGCAGAAATATCAGGCCACAAGTTGCCCAAACAGATGGTTGTACACATGGGGATTGCAACATACTCATCGTAGAAAGCTTACAAGCACATGATTGACCATGAATCAGTCCATCTGATCTATCACTAGCTATGGAAATCAAAATGCCTACCAAAGCACAAGGTCTTCTTCTGGTACCTTATGAATGACAGACTAAATACAAGATCCCTGCTCAGAAGAAGGAATATGGATCTGGAATCATACACTTGTGAGAATTATATCTTGCAACGAGAGGAAATTGTCAATCACTTGTGCCTGCGGTGTAACTACGCACGCCGATGCTGGATGATTGTGGGCATCACACCCCCTGCGTGCCCCAAACGTCACTGGCCATACAAAGGATGAGGCGGCAAATGACAAAACCATGGAAGATGGAAAACCATAATCGTCATGTCCTGGTGTATTTGGAGATGCGGAAATAACTGGATTTTTGAAGCTATCCCTCCCACAACAGATACCTGCAAGAACATGTTTGAGGCTATCCGCGTTCGGCTCCTCTCGTACGCTCCCCGCTGTCTCCACTATCGAGCTTCCGACCGAAAACATCGCGGGCCTCGTTCCCTCCAGTACACGGTGGTGGTCGTGACACAAACTCAGTTGTCACGGTCTCGCAAGACTCTCGTCCCACTGGGTATAATTACAACGGCTCACACAAGAGCCGAGGGGTTGTATGAGCACTTGGAAATGTCTATACTATGCCTTGGTATATTGCTTGAGCTCCCACACCTTGAAATGGCCGGTAGGGGTGGTATTTATAGGTCCCAACACAATTCTAGCCATTGGAGAAAAGTTGCTATGCTGCGGCACACCGGACAATCCGGTGGGGTCACCAGATAGTTTGGTGCCCCTGTCCGGTGCACCAAGCCATTGGATCTGACATGCAGATGACCGTTGGCGCTGCAAGCTTTTACACCAGACAGTCCAGACGCCACACTGGACAGTCTAGTGGCTTCTCTCCACTAGTGCCACCAGGAACTATAGTTCCCTGGTGGACCGTACAGTCCGGTGTGTGCCACCGGACAGTCCGCTAGTGGCAACACTTTTCTTCGTTTCTTGGACTTTGCTTGATACTTGTTGATCTTCACTTGTGATCTTCATAATGTCTTCTTTTGAGGTGTTGCTTTCCTCAGTGCCTTAGAACAAGTCACTTTAGCATCCTGTGAACTACAATCATAAACACTAGCAAACACATTAGTCCATAGGTTATGTTAATCATCAAACAACAAAACCTTTTGAGCCAAATGGTCGGGGTCCATTTTCCTTACAATCTCCCCCTTTTTGGTGATTGATGACAACACAACCAAAGCAAGCAAATATAACAAACATTTGAATGAAAATATGCAATCTACTTATTAGGATGCATGATTGTCCCCACAAAGTGAGATTATGGACTTAAGCCTCCCCCTAACTCCATAATTCACTTACTTCCTATTTTAGACCAAAGAACCAAAACCACTTGCAAGATCAAAATTTTAATTTGGTGGTGTTTGGTGTTTGATATAATTTTCATTGCTTTGGTCCCTAAAACTTCTCTCCTTTTGCATCAACCACCGAAAAGGAAGACATTAAAAGCATGTAGGAAGCAAATAAGACTTGTCCTCTCAAAAGATTTATCAATTGAAGCACTAAACATTACTCCCCCTAAATGAGTGTTCTCCTTTCGAAAGAATTTTCTCCCCTTTAGAGACGAAGAAATATTCCCCCTGACAGAGATTTTCTACTTAGGAAAAAGCATGTGAGTCATATAGGTGCAAGACATGATTTGATTAGACTGACTTCCCTTATGCATATGTAACAGATATGAGTTGACAATTTATGCATGTATAGCAACATGGGAAGTATAAGATATGAAATGTTATCTAATCAAATATTGGAGAAGACATGTAAATGATACCAATTGTAGTCTCAAAGATACCAATTGAAGGCCAATTGTAGACTTGTGAGACATAGGAATACTTGTAGATTTGCAGTGGAAGCTTATTGTCTTTCTTCGGTGACTCTATTTTCCTTCAATGAGACTACTACATATAATAGACTTGAAAACAGGTATTAGTCTCAAAGACTTAGATTATATACTAACCTCCCCTTGAGAGTATGTATACAAGTTTTGAACACTTGTAGGAGACATGCACTTTGATTAGATGTCAAGAGGGGCAAATTATCAATAATCCGAGCTTTGGCACATATAAGTTAAATGATACCAATTGAAACACAATTGAAGTATTATACCACTTGTATAAAATAGAAAATATCAATTGATGTATCATTTTCTTAGGAATGTTAAGTAAGCTATGTGCCGTGCTTAATTAGACATTTTAAACCATGTAGGTTTACTCAAGAATATGAATTGAAAGTGAGCAATCCTACCATATGATTTACCTAGCATGCATGCATTTTTGAACAAAAGTAAATACCAATTGTAGCACTAGGTATGAAAGGTAAAAACTAGATATTGAAAATAGATACGCATATCTAAAAACAAGAAATACAATAAATCTAGTTACCTTAGTCATGGGTGGGGAAACTTGGGTCCAAAGTATGCACTAACCCACTTGGCAATAGACTTGATTCATTATGATGTATCCCATGATATACATTCCAATTTTGCTAAGTCTCCAAATTCTCTGAAGTCCTTCGGACTTCTCACTTCCCTCTCAGGATCCAAACCTTCTTGGTGCTTTTCATGGTTCAGATAATTTCTTTTGGCACCCAGATGCGTTTGCCCATTTCCTTTATTGGCTTGCTTGTTGGCCTTGATTGCTATCACCTTTCCATTCTTTTTCTTTTTGATTGAGTATGGTGTAGCAGCCTTTTTGTACACCTTGTTGATGTAGGTGTTGGATATTTTGCTTGTTGGGTTTTGCTTGAACTTTTGCTTTTGTTTATCCCTGGCCTTCGCCTTGCATTGGTAAGACTTGTGACCTTCTTTGTGGCATAGCCAATAAATCACAGTTTCTCCCTCCACAGGCTTGTTCACTCCTAAAGTGGTGTTATTCCGAGGAGGTTGGATTTGTTTGGCTTTGCCTTTCTTGTCATACAAAGCCTTGCCAAGGCGAGACACCTCTTGCTTTAATTGCTCATTCTCCATTGCAATCTCATTCGAACATGTTTTTATAACAACATTCTTAACAAGAACTTGATTGCAGGGGTTAGAATCAATAATTAAATCAAAGCAAGAAGTAGAAGCATCTTTCTTAATAATTTGAGATATTTCAACCAAAGATACTCCTGGGGTGCTACCAATGTTTTCTAGCTTAGTAGTTAGCTCATTATTATGTATGCTAAGAATTTCCATTTTTTCTAGCAAATTTTCAATAGCTTCTTAAGAGCTAGCTAACTTAGCCTTAAGTTTTTCTTTCTTTTTAACTAGGCCATAATCAGTAGCTGAGGATGGAGCACTAGATTCTAGTTGCTCAATTTTAGTTGATAGCTCACAATTCAAATTTGCAAATGTTTCAAATTTTTCTAGCAAACCATTATGGTCATTTTGAGAGATAATCAACTTATTTTTTCAAAGTTTTAAGTTGACCCTTTTGTTTAGTGCAAACATCCTGAAAAAAATTAACGTCTTCTGCAAGCTCATCTATGGAGGGCTTTCCCTCACCTTCATCATCACTACTACTATCTTCACTAGAGGATGGAATACTCATTTTACCTCTTGCCATAAGGCACTTGCGTGATGACCGTGATGAATGTGATGAGGATCAGTGGTTGTGCGTCCTTAGAGGTTCATCTTCGCTTGAAGAGTCATCCCAAGTTTTGACACTTGTAAGCGCCTTATCTTTGCTCCACCCCTTTGTGGATTGGGCCATATTTGGATAGTTGTCCCTGAAGTGGCCCTTCTCCCCGCATGCGAAGCATCCTCTCTTTCTTTGCTTTTTCCTGTCAATGTTAAAGAGAAGATCCTCGACCTGCAGAGGCACATCCATTAGATTAATCTTGCGGATCACCCCATTACCTTTTCGACGTGTTGGATTGTTTCTTCGTCCTTAGAGGGTGATGCTGATGGTTGATTGTCTTCATCATCATCACTTTCTTCTTCCTCCTCTTCTTCACTTGAGGAACTTGGAGTGGAAGCCTTCTTTTTGCCCTTCCTTTCATCACATGCAAAAGCATATGATCTTGAAGAAGTTGGCTCCTCTTGTCGACACATTTTTCTCGACATTTCAAATGCTGCAATTTTTCTGATCACAATGCTCGGGGTCATTGTACTCAAGTCCTCCATGTTGTGAAGAATAGTGAGGATGCTCTCATATCTTTGTTGTGGTAGTAAGGAGAAAATCTTCCTCACAATGTCCACATCACCTAGCTTATTAATGCCAATAGAATTGAGCTCATTGATGATTAGATTCAAAATAGGATACATATCTCTAACAAGCTCATTATCCTTCATAGCAAAAGAATTATACTCATTTAAGACTAGACAATGTTTTGCTCATGGACATTGGATGTGCCGTCATGGAGCTCATGCAATTTTAGCCAAATCTCTTTAGCAGTTTTTAAAGTAAAAACTTGATTAAAAATATCCATGCTCAGAGATTCATACAAGCAATTTTTGGCTCTAGCATTTAAATGAATTTCTTTTTCCTCACTCGTGGTGGGTTTCTCGGGATTCTTGGGTGGTTTCATCCCGTCACGAGTGACTCTCCAAACACCTAGATCAATGGCCTCTAGGTAACAAGTCATTCTAGCACTATAATATGGGAAGTTAGTGTCGTCGAAGTGTGGTGGCCTATGGGTATCCATCCCCTTCATCTAAAAAGTGTTGGCTCTTTTAGCAGTGAAGCTAAAGCGTATCAAATGAGCCAAACTAGGCTCTGATACCAATTTAAGGAAACATGTGACACCTAAGGGGAGGTAAATTAGGACTTATAAAACTTTCTCTAAACTAGGCCACAAATAAATCCCTAGAGCAAAACCTATGCAAACAATCAAACTAGAATGTGCAAACTGGGTTTTGTCTAAATGTTGCTATCTCTACCGCAATGGCTAAGTTTCAATCCTAAACAATCTAATTATAAAGACAAGATTGTAACTTAAATTTTTATTATAAATGCGGAAGTTAAAGAGTAAGGTAGAGATGCAAACTCTCGTGGATGACGCCGGTATTTTTACTGAGGTACTCGGAACCACACAAGGTTCCGACTAATCCTCGTTGGTGCCCCTACGCAAAGGGAAGCCCACGCGAGGACCAAGCACCACGATCGAGTAACTCCATACAGAGCCGCAAGCCTTCTCCACGCGCAAGTGGTGCTCCTCTTCCGACTCCTCTCGGACGCTCCACGTCGTCTGCACTATCGAGCTTCCGGCCAAAAACGTCGTGGGCCTCGTTCCCTCCGGTACATGGTGGCGGCCGTGACACAAACTCGGTTGTCACGGTCTCGCAAGACTCTCGCCCCACTCGGTTGTCACGGTGGCGGCCGTGACACAAACTCGCGCAAGAGCCGAGGGGTCGTGCAGTTTTTCTAAACTCACTCAACTAACTAGGGTTCACCTAGAGCAAGCGCTAAAGCAGTCTAACTAACCTAAGCACTTCACAAAGCACCTACGCTAATCACCGAGTGATTCTATTAAGCACTTGAGTGTATGAGTACTTGAAAATATATATATATATACTATGCCTTGGTATGTTGCTTGGGCTCCCACACCTTGAAATGGCTGGTTGGGGTGGTATTTATAGGTCCCAACACAATTCTAGACGTTGGAGAAAAGTTGCTGCTTTGTGGCATACCGGACAGTCTAGTGCCTCTATCCGATGCGCCAATCCGTTGGATCTGACACGCAGGTGGCCATTGGCGCTGCAGGCTTTTACACCGGACAGTCCGGATATCACACCGGACAATCCGGTGGCTTCTCTCCACCAATGCTACCAGGAAGTACAGTTCCCTGGTGCACCGGACAGTCCGGCGTGTGGCACCGGACAGTCCGGTGCTCTTAGCCGGACAGACTGCCAGTGGCAACACTTGTCTTCGTTTTTTGGACTTTGCTTGATACTCGTTGATTTTCACTTGTGATCTTCATAATGTCTTCTTTTGAGGTGTTGCTTCCCTCAATGCCTTAGTCCAAGTCACTTTAGCATTCTGTGAACTACAATTATAAACACTAGCAAACACATTAGTCCACAGGTTATGTTGATCATCAAACACCAAAACTTTTTGAGCCACATGGCCTGGGGTTCATTTTCCTTACAATTGTGATGGTCATCAATCACCTAAATAAACATGGGAATGGTTTTTAGGCCAATTTCCCTTTCACTATGTAACTATATGGAGAAGGTCAAGAGACATTGCTTGGCTATGAAGGATCAGGATGCTATTGTGAAGGGCGAGTGAGAGACTTGGGTGTGATGAACCATCTAGGTAGTGAAGGTAGAGTGAAGGCTTGACATCGACAAACCGAATGAACATTGGAGAGCAAGTGAAATTAAAATTGATCAACCAATAAGACAACTTAATAATATGAAGTGGTCATATCATATGTAAAATATCAAGCCATGAAAGGCTTATGTTGATTACAAGTGGCTTGATGGAGATTGGATGTTTGTGTGGCACCATCGAGAATGGAAATGAAATGGAATGCATAAGGCAAGTGTATAATTATGTTGCATTTTATTTCACTAGTCTAAGGTTGAGAAGGGAAGTGCTTGACTAGGTTTAGGATAAATGGTAGCACTATTAAGAGGGCAAACTTGTCTATACTTCATCATCTAGTGTCACTTGAGTTATCTAACTTTGCATTGTTAGGTCAAGTGTTAGTTTAAAAGAATTTGAAAATCTTTGTGAAAATAATTTGGAAAATGCTAACATAGACTTAAGGTGGTGGTTGCCTTGTTTGACAATACATGAGGCCATCATGTTTGAAAAAGGTTGAAAAATGTATTGAGACGACATCATTTTGTTTGCTATCATGTTTGCTAGGGCTTAGTACCGGACACAATGGGTGCATTGTCACTACTATAGATTGAGCTATCATGGTCACCATCACCATCGCTGGTACATAACCGGTAGTGAAATTATTTCATCGACGATTAGAGGGATGGCAGGGCTGTGGCAGGAATCAAACCAGTAGAGAAAAATTGTGTCATCGGCAGGTGTGCGTTGGATGAGGCATTGATCTTAGGGTTTATTTTATCCATCATATTGTGCGCCGAGCCACCTAAGATTACCTTTATGGCTTGACTACCACACACCCAAACAACCAATTGTGGACCATCGATCAACATGCGTCACGGTTTTTGAGTAATGTCCCAACTGTTGTAATATTAGAGAAATAAGTGACATGCTTTCATCATAATTAAACTAGCTGAATGCCCGTGCGTTGCAACGGGAATATATAATACCAGTATATTACGATAACTTATATACAAAATGTGTGTTATATTGTTATGAGAAAATATTTCATAATCAATTTGTGATCCTAGCCATATATAAATTTGGTTATTTTAATCTAGTTATTTTACCACTACATTGCAACCATCAGTATCATGCAGACTTCGATATATGCCACGATTTGTATGGTCTCATCATTGGAGAGCACGTTCCACACATGCCGGAAAAATTCTCTCGTACATCATTAGTCATCAGACACGCACCACCATATGCTCTTGCTTAAACAAAAAGGTAAGTGTGTATGTGTTTACGAATAGAATTAAAGGCAGGCCGACATAAAAGCTACCCTGACGGTGGCGAGGATGACGAACTGGTCACTGTTGTCGATCCTCCTCTGTGTCACCTCCGGCGCCAAGATGACGCCACAATCCTCGATATAGTAGTCATCGAACGCACGCGACATGACGAGTACCGATGACTCTTGGTTGGGCTGCCAAACGAAGTGCACCCCGGGCTCATCAGCGAGGTAGTACCCCTGGCCGTTGCACCACCAGATGCGCTATTCCACTACATACATCATGTTCGAGGACACTCACACAACGTCAGCAACGTCCATCGTCCCAGCGCACAAGAATTCATGTCCGGTCAGTAGCGACTTACGTGGCAGGTTGGGCTTCAGGTGGACGATGAGCTGGACGGCGTGATGGCGTCGTCGTCGGATGCGGTGTCCAGAACAACCCGAGAGTCATCGACGTTGGCGACAACCATGAGGCCCCCCTGCTTAACGATGGACAACGCGGTGCAGCTGCTCTGGACCGCGTCCAAGCGACGGCTTCGCGGGAGCTTGTCGTACACAATAGCGCATGCGACCACGTAAGACTGCTTTTAGAGGTCGAACTGACAGTCGCCAAGCTTCTTCTTGTCATCGATGAGCGATGACAACGCGAGTGCCTCCTGCTCATGGAGTTTGTTCGGGGTTTGAAGTAGGAAACATGGATTCATGCTTGGCGTTGGTTTATGAAAATGACTCACAAGTCTGATCCATGGAAAAAAAATATTACGAAGAAAAAATGTCACACATGCAAAAAAGGGAATTTAAGTATAATGCATTATTCAAACAAAAGAAATAGCATGCAAACTCTTCTTTAAATAATATTACCTCCATCCAAAAATATAATTCAAGAATCTCGGTGATACTTATCTACTACTACGCATTGTGCAATGGTAGCAAGTGAGCTTGGAGAGAGATGTAGTAGATGTGTTTCCTGTCATAGATGTAGACATAAACACATATAGGTGGGTGCCCGTCCGTTGCAACAGAAACATTTAATATCATGATAACTTATGAACAAATGTGTGTTATACTGTTATGTGAAAATGTTTCGTAATTAATTTGTGATCCTAGCTATACATAAATTTTGTTATTTCAATCTAACTATTTCATTATTACATTGCAACCAACAGTACCGTGCAGACTTCTATACATGATAGTTGAATGCCCGTGCGTTGCAACGGGAATATATAATACCAGTATACTACGATAACTTATATACAAAATATGTGTTATATCGTTATGAGAAAATGTTTCATAATCAATTTGTGATTCTGGCCATACATAAATTTTGTTATTTATAATCTATCTATTTCATCACTACATTGCAACCATCAGTATCATGCAGACTTCGATATATGTCTCAATTTGCATGGTCTCATTATTGGAGAGCACGTTTCACACATACCGGAAGAAATTCCCTCGTACATCGTTAGTCATCGGACATGTACCACCATACGCTTTTGCTTAAACAAAAAGGTAAGTGTGTGTTTGCAAGACTAATGGTCAAACATCGTATAACCATAAAGTTAGAATACTATATTAATATATTAAATAAATTAATCCAATAGACATAGATTAACCCAATTAACATAGGATAAATAAATATCTAATTATAAAAGTATGAAACATGATATAATCAATGTTATTACTGCGTAGTAAATATTTATACGAGACTAACACAACTGAAACGGTTCAATTTGGAATTAAAATGGGGAAGTTACGAATTTCCAAAGTTTCTATGTATTTGATATAGGATTAATTAGGAAATCAATTTTATTGTTGTTTTCATGATAAAACAGAGGTATTATGTGATAAAAATAATATTATAGAATTATAGAAATTGGAATGAACTCATTTGGATTTAATATAAAATTTCCATGAATTAAATGGGTTTCTGCAATTATTTTTAAACTAAAAATCAATCTGCAATTATTTTTAAACTAAAAATCAATTTCTAAATTCCTTTTCCCTATTTTCTTTATTTTCTGGACTGCGTCCCAAATTCCAGAAAGATCAGGGGCTAAGCTATAAATGTTTTTCTAGACTCAGTGAGCATACAAAGTGGACGGCGGGTTAAACACAAAAGACGTCTTAGTTGAAGTTATACATAATTCAATATGAGTCATGTTGGCTAGAGGGTGTAAGGCTAGGTATTCTGCTCAATAGATCCAAGGTTCAATTCCTGAGCAGTCATGGTTTAATTTTTTTTTCTGCGCGCGAAACGGAGGAGGGCAGAACGGCAGACTACTATTGCTTACTTAATAGATAGTAGAGATATATTAAATATTTTAATTCTGAATAAAACATGCATATAACTCAGATAAATGTCATATGTAATTATAACAGCAACGAACGGTAACAATTCAATTAAATTGAAACATAAAACATATCTACTCAGGTCCATTTGTAAATTAAACATGGTTTGTAGATAAAGAAGGCAAATTAAACAGATAAACATAATTGTTTATATTAAGATATTGCTTTCAAAATAGTGGGTTGCTGCACTAGACAGTCTTCCAACGCTAAATGGTGATCAGAAATCCTCGACTAACGTGACAGTCATACCTTACCAAATCAGGGTTTTAGAACAAATATTATAAGCCTAAAATTCAAGCATGAATATCAAAATCAAAACAGTATGCACAAAAACTAAAGAACAATAATGAACTTCGGCTTGCACAATAGTGAAAGGAATTACTAAGCATAAATAATATTACTGCTGAAAATATCAACACACTAAAACTCAGACTGTCACGTCGTCTCACTATACTGTTATCATCATCGAGCAATCAAATCCGCCCACAATTATGCAATCACACCCAAGTAAATATTACAAGCAGATTGCACAAAATTACTCAATAGATATAGAGAGGCAACGGGTAACTCACAACATGTAGATTGTCTACGTGGGAAGACCAGCTCAGCGAACACAAGGTTCTGTCCTAGAAAATCAATTCCATCGCCCACGTCCGGACCTGCACGGCGGGAGGTTGACGAAGATACTAGAGCCGCTGCCGGAGCCGAGGGAGACGTCCACGGCACTAGCCCGAGAAGAGGAACACCGTCCAGCAGGGAGCCCAAGCACCAGGCCACGGTGCACAGAGACCAGAGAAGAACCGCAGCACCACACATATGCACGATTCCGGCAACAGAGCATGGGTATGCCAAACTCGACGAGCGCAGAGGCAAATCTTCCCTCTTCCACTTGCTTAACAGTGAGACAAACACCAGAGCGAACCGATAGAATTCGTCACCGGATCAGCAAGCCAGGAGAGAGGAGGAAGAACAGCAGAGCGAACCAGCGAAAAGGCCAGGGGAGAGCCCGCCCATCTTAAGGAGACGGTCGCCAGGAAGTTGCGCAGGGATCGACATGGAGTCCGGCAAGTGTCGAACCACCTGCAGAGCCAAACAGCGTCGCCGCCAGAGCTACGGCTGCTCTGCTCCTTCGCCCGATTTGCAAGCTGTGGCCTCCACTTGCCCTAGCCAACTACCAGCCGGTGGGCTGCTCGGTCAGCCGGGCCTTGTAGTGGCCCACCCGACTGGCCCTCTCCTCTCTTTTTTAAATAAAGGGAAAATCTCAATATGGACAACAATCCCCACCATTTTCACTCTTATTTTCTGATCAATGTCATTGAGCTCCCCGTATTGTTTATATACTGCTTTTCGTTAGAGGTACTTGTTATGTTTGAACCAAAGTCTATCCCAGTGTACTCCAACCCTACACGAGTAAGCGGAGGACTACGCCTTGATCCACAAACCCTAGTGTGAGAATCTTCGCACAAAAGGCACATAGTACTAGGTAGATTATCTACTTCTCTTACGGGGCAGGGCGTTACAGTCATGCCCTTTAATATCTATTCATGAGCTCACTAGAGAGAAAACCCCATTCTCTCCCGGACTGCGACCTCACAGTCAACTCATATAGGTGAAAACATTAAGGAAATTCTGTAGGACAAATCCCCTGCTTATAGCATTGACTTCATTAAGAGCATATCGCTCAACCTGCCATACAGATAGAGCACAGCAGCTCATGAGACTCTTTATCTTTTGTGCTCTTGGTTCCACAGTGCTTCATTTCCTGGAGCCTGGATCTCGGGACCTCCGGTCACACAAGACAGTTATTCGCAGTTGAAAACGCTAATAGGGTATGAGTCCCATTCCCATGCACGCTGCTTGGATTGGCTTTTGAGCCAGTCCTTTGGTGAAAGGATCAACAAGGTTCCTTTCAGACTTGATGTAATCTACGGTTATTACACCCGTCTCTCTAGCATGCCGACATGAATCAAGTCGTCTTCTGATATGCCTCGAGGATTTTTTGTTGTCCTTTCTACTGTTCACTTTCAGCAACACAGAAGTGTTGTCACAGTATACTAGGACAGCCAGTATCGGCTTTGCTAGCATTGGAAGGTCTGACAACAGTTCTCTCAACCATTCAGCCTCCAATGCTGCTGAATCAAGTGCAACTAATTCAGCCTCCTTGGTGGAACGTGTCGATACTGTTTGTTTAGACGATCTCCATGACACGGCCCCACCAGCTAAAGTGAACACATAGCCACTTGTAGACTTCATTTGATCCGAATCAGAGATCCAGTTTGCATCACTGAATCCTTCAAGTACTGACGGAAATCTGGTATATTTAATACCAAGATTCATCGCTCCCTTCAAATGCTGAAGGACTCTATACAAGGCTACACAGTGTCTATCTCCTAGACTGACCGAATAACGAGCCAGTTTGCATACTGCATATGAGATATCTGGTCTAGTTGCACTGCTCAGGTACATGAGAGATCCGATGATCTGCGAATATAGTAACCGGTTCGCAGGCTCGCCTTCATGTTTACTGAGCGTGTAGGATGGATCATAGGGCATGGTGACTGGTTTACAGTCCATATGTCCAAAGCGAGTCAGGACCTTTTCCACATAATGGGAATTTGACAAAGTAATCCCATCCTCATCCTTTATTAGCTTGATGTTCAATATTACATCAGCTTCACCCAAGCCCTTCATATCAAAGTTCTTGGAGAGGAATACTTTTGTCTCCATGATAGCCTCCAAATCGGTCCCAAATATCAATATGTCATCAACGTATAAACACATCATGGCACCTTTGCCCCCAGAGAAGCGATAATACACACGCTTGTCGGCTTCGTTTACATAAAACTCGGCAGTGGTCAGAGTATTATTAAACTTCTCATGCCATTGTCTGGGAGCTTGCTTAAGACCATATAACGATTTAATCAAGCGACACACTTTGCTCTCTTGTCCTTTAACCACAAATCCTTCTAGTTGCTGCATATAAATTTCCTCTTCCAGCTCTCCATTTAGGAATGTTGTCTTTACGTCCATTTGATGGACAAGAAGTTTATAAGCAGTCGCCAGCACTAAAAGCACACGGATTGTGGGCAATCGAGCCACCGGAGAATAAGTATCAAAATAATCCTCCTCTTTCTTTTGAGTAAAACCCTTAGCCACAAGACGGGTCTTGTACTTTTCAATAATACCATCGGGTCTCCTCTTCCTCCTAAAGATCCATTTGCAGCCCACAGGCTTGCAACCAGCTGGGAGATCAGTTATCTCCTAAGTTCCGTTCGAGATGATTGAATCCATCTCGCTACGGACAGCCTCCCTGCAATACTCTGCATCTGGAGATGTATATGCCTTTGTGAGGGAGCGTGGTTCTTCATCCACTAGATAAATAATATAATCATCTCCCAGAGGCTTTTCAATCCTTTGTCTCTTACTCCTCCTTAACTCCAAATCTGGAGTTTGGCCATGGACACTCGAGGGTAGAGAATATGTCTGAGATGGACCATATGGGGCTACTACTTCCTTATCCCGCATAGGGAAGATGCTCTCAAAGAATGTCACATCCCGAGATTCCATTATGACATTTACAGCGACTTCGCTCGTCTCGGAATGGACCACTAGAAATCTATAGGCTGCACTATTATGTGCATAACCCAGGAAGACACAGTCTACGGTCTTAGGGCCTAGCTTTCTCTTCTTCGGCAACGGGACATTCACCTTTGCAAGGCAGCCCCAAGTCCGAAGATGTGAAAGATCTGGCTCCTTCCTTTAAATCCTTCATAGGGCGTGGCATCACGGTTGCGAGGCGGCAACCTGTTCAGAACATAGCACTCCGTGAGTACTGCCTCACCCCACCAGATGTCAGGCATCCCCGAACTTTGCAACAAAGCATTAGCTAAGTCACACACCGTTCGGTTCTTCCTTTCAGCTACCCCATTTGACTGAGGTATATATGGAGCTGTGGTTTCATGAATGATTCCACACTCTTTGCAGTACTCATCAAAAAGGTTGGAAAGGTATTCACCTCCTCTATCTGTCGGCGTTTCAACCCTGGGGGGTCCCTAGACCGACGAGTAAATTGTCGTCGCGTGCCCCAGCCCAGATGGGTCGGCGCGAGACGGAGCGCGAAGGGGAGAAAAACCGAAGGGAGACATGTGTAAAAGGGGAAACCCGCGGCCTTCGTGTTTGTCCCGCGCCCAGGTCGGGTGCGCTTGCAGTAGGGGATTACAAGTGTCCACGTGGGAGGGAGCGAGAGGCCTGCACGCGCCGTCCCGTCCTCCCCGCGCGGCCAACCCCCTGTAAGAGGGCCCTGGACCTTCCTTTTATAGGTGTAAGGAGAGGGTCCAGGTGTACAATGGGAGATGTAGCAGTGTGCTAACGTGTCTAGCAGAGAGGAGCTAGTGCCCTAAGTACATGTCGTCGTGGTAGCCGGAGAGGTTTTGGCACCCTGTTCATGAGATGTCGTGGCCGTCGGAGGAGCGCTGGAGCCTGGCGGAAGGACAGCTGTCGAGGCTGTCGAGTCCTTGCTGACGTCTCCTTGCTTCCGTAAGGGGGCTGAGAGCCGCCGTCGTCATGGAGCACGCGGGGCGCCATCATTATTTGCTTTGTCAGGGCGAGCCAGATGGGACGCCGGTCTTGTTCCCCATAGCTAGAGCTAGCTAGGGGTAGGGCAATGATGGCCCCTCCTGCGACGTGGTCGGTTCGAGCCCTGGGTCGGGCGAGGCGGAGGCTCCTCCGAGGTCGAGGTCGAGTCTGTCTTCCGAGGTCGAGGTCGAGTCCGAGCTCCGGGGTCGAGCGAGGCGGAGTTCATCGTCTTCGGGGGCCGAGGCCAAGTCCGAGCCCTAGGATCGGGCGAGGCAGAGTTTGTCGTCTTCCGGGGCCGAGGCCGAGTCCGAGCCCTGGGGTCGGGCGAGGCGGAGTTTGTCGTCTTCCGGGGCCGAGGCCGAGTCTGAGCCCTGGGGTCGGGCGAGGCGGAGCTTCCTATGGCGCCCGAGGCCGGACTTGGCTGCTGTCAGCCTCACTCTGTCGAGTGGCACAGCAGTCGGAGCGGCGCAGGCGGCGCTGTCCTCTTGTCAGGCCGCTCAGTGGAGCGGCGAAGTGACTGCGGTCACTTCGGCTCTGTCGACTGAAGGGCGCGCGTCAGGATGGGGTGTCAGGTCATCCTTGCATTAAATGCTCATGCGATATGGTCGGTCGGCGTGGCGATTTGGCCAAGGTTGCTTCTTGGCGAAGGTTGGGCCTCGGGCGAGCCGAAGGTGTGTCCGTTGCTTGAGGGGGCCCTCGGGCGAGACGTAAATCCTCCAGGGTCGGCTGCCCTTGCCCGAGGCTGGGCTCGGGCGAGGCGAGATCGTATCCCTTGAGTGGACCGAGCCTTGACTTAATCGCACCCATCAGGCCTTTGCAGCTTTGTGCTGATGGGGGTTACCAGCTGAGATTAGGAGCCTTGGGGGTACCCCTAATTATGGTCCTCGACAGTAGCCCCCGAGCCTCGAAGGGAGTGTTAATACTCGCTTGGAGGCTTTTGTCGCACTTTTTTGCAAGGGGACCGGCCTTTCTCGGTTGCGTTTTGTTCCGGCGGGTGCGCGCGAGTGCACCCGCCGGGTGTAGCCCCCGAGGCCTCGGAGGAGTGGTTTGACTCCTTCGAGGTCTTAATGCGTTTCATGATGCCTCGGCCGGTCTGGTTGTTCCCTCATGCGAGCTGGCCGTAGCCCGGGTGTACGGTCGGGTCCCAAGTTCTCGGGCTGGTATGTTGACGCTGTCAACGGTTTGGCCGGAGCCGGGTTTGCGAGAGCAGCCCCCGAGCCTCCGCATAGAGCCAGAGGATGGTCAAGGACAGACTCGACTTTTTTACATACGCCCATGCGTCGCCTTTCCGCAAGGAGGAGGGGGGAAAAGCGCCATGTTGCCCTTGGAGGGCGTCGAACATGGTGTCTCCAGTGAGCTGATAACGAGTAATCCGAGTGGACGCCCGTGCCCCATTTGTTATGGGTCCGCTAGTGGCCCGGAAGCGCGCTCCAAAAGTACCTGCGGGTGATTTGCCGGACCCGGTCCCCTTTTGACGGGGTCCGAGGGCTCGATGCCTCCCTCTGATGGGATTCCGTTACGAAATCGTTCCCGTTGGTCTCGAATATGTCCTAGGGTACCTCGGGAGCGTAGCCCGAGCCTTGGTTATGTATCGAACGTACCCAGGGTCATCCCTTGCTCTGCGTCTGAGGCGGCTGTGAACCCTTCGAGGGCCAGCCTACAAACCCCTGATCAGTAGTGGGCGCGGAGCCCGAGTGGCCTAAGGCGGCCGTTGAACCCTTCCGAGGGGCCGACCTTTGAACCTCTGACCAGTAGTGGGCGCGGAGCCCGAGCGCTCTGAGGCGGCTGTTGAACCCCTTCGAGGGGCCAGCCTTCGAACCTCTGATCAGTAGGGGGCTCGGGGCCCGTTTCCTTCGCGGAGAAGGATCCCTTTCGGGGTATCCCCTTTCCCGGTCCCTGTTGTAAGAGAGATAAAGAGAAAGAGGAAAAGGATACGAAATCGAATGACGTGGCGCACCTTTTTTGACGCGGTCATTATGGCGGGAGCGAAGCGTCGTCTGCTTCTCCTGCCAAAGGTGACGCATGTCCTGCCGCAGAGTTAATACGACGGGACGAGTGGTTCGCGGGGCAGCCGTTGCGCGTGCGCGAGCCGTTCGAGGAACGGAACACGGGTGCATCGTCTTCACGCCATGGGAGAGGGTTCTCTCGTTGTCCCAGGAGGGGACGTGAGCTTGGCTGACGACTTGACCGCTGCTTCCGCCATTACTGCCGGCCCATTTCTAGCCGTATCGGCCGTGGCGCCTTCTCCCGCGGCTGACTGACCCATGACCGATGTGCCTGGTTGGCACTGTTGGGTCATGTGCAGGGTTGCCTCGAGTCGTAGTACTGGTTCCACAGTCGAGGAGGCACGGTAGTGGCGCGAGTGGCAGTGCAGTTTCTTGCACGTAGCAACCGGCGAACTGGTTGCATGACGTGTGGGCCTGGGCCTCCATGCTGGACGCGTCGAAGTCGAAAGGGTGTGCCCCCTTGGTGCGGTCGCATGACGCCTGCATGGCGGTCCGCCCTTTCACCCGCTGGTCTGGGCGAAAGTGGAGGAATGCTCGTAACCGCTGGGCAGTTGCGCGCACCGCGCGTGGTGGTTTGGCTTCTTCTGCCCCTGGCCAGCTTGCATGACGCGTGGGACCCAGCCCCCGTGTCGTAGGGGGAGGACCTTGGAGCGTGTTGGAGAAGACTCAGCCCGCGATGGCTGAGGACGCAAGTGGGGAGAGTTGCCTTTAAAAGGAGGGTGACCCCCTTGAAAGGCAACCATGTCCTTGCGCTCCCCTCATGCGTCGTGTCTTTCCACCTTTCGAGCCCCCGGATGGGGAACACTCGCAGTCCTTCCGCCTTGTCGTCGGAGGAACGCAACTTCGCGGAAGTTGGTACCTTTCAGCCATCGTTCGGCTTCAAGGATTTTCATCAGGCAGCCCGGCCGCATCCCCTCGCCGGTGGTCACCCAAGACGGTGACCACCAGCTCCTGGGTGGGGAGAAGCAAGTCGGGCTACGATCTCTGCCCCGCCTTCAGCTTCAAGGATCTTCATCATCCTTGCTGGGGCGGAGAGCGAGGTGAGCCGGGGCTCTACCTCCCACACGGGTCGGCTGGCCACCTCTTCTTCCAGCTTCTGGTGGTGGAAACCATCCTCCAGCTCTGAGGAGGAGGCGTCCTCCAGCCATGCCAGGGAAGGCGAACTGTTGCTGCCCAGCTAGGATGCAACATTCCGTCCTCTATCCTCGCTTTCATGGCGAGGACGGGAGCGAGGACCTGCCGGTGCGCTTTGGAGTGCCCGCGCTCGCTGGTGCAGCATTGGTGGACAGGCGGACGCCGCCGTCGGTGCTGACGTGGTGGCAGCTGGAGAAAGCATACCCACCGTCGAGGCCGTCAGCGCCGCCTACGGACCGACCCCCGGCTCTTTGGCTTTAATATCTGGTTCGCGTCCCTTGAGTGGGGACGCGAACGAGAGCCTTCCAGTGGCTGCGTCCATCCTGGGACCATGGCTGCTACTGCAGAGGTCGCTGGCGAGTCGCCCGGAGCTTGTCGCCCCGCGGGCCCTCCGGTGTGGAGGTTGTCCATACCCGCGGGGACGGAACCGGAGTTCCGTTTGTAATGGCACCTTGAGTGCCGGTGTCTGTTCATTGTGGCTGTCGGGGCCTGAACATGTATGTATTTTCGGCACGGAGCCGTGTTTTTTCCTCATTTCGAGCACTAGGACTCGCCTGTCGGCTAACTGAACCGCTTAACCAAGTGTGAGTTGCCTCATGCGAAGGTGACGAGTGAGGTATCCGTATCCCGGAGGCGTAGGAGTCCCTCGGCTCGGTCGGCCTTGCCGCCCGAGGCTTCTCTTGCTTAGTTAAAGGAACTCTCGGCCGCTCTTCGATGAGCCGAAGCCGGAGGCAGCGGTGTCAGCATGGACAGAGGCAAAGTTGGCTCGAAAAGAAGACTTCGTCGGCCGGAGCCTGGCCGGGCCGTCCACTGGCGGGACCGACGCCGGAGTCGAGTTGCCGAGGCCATGAGCCGGGCTGGTGTCCTCGGAGGACAGCTGGCTGAGGCTTCGGGGTGGCCAGCCAAGCTGTCTGCTCGGGCCGGATTCCTGGAGAAGACCCTGGCGGCGATGGCCCGGGCGCGGTGCTGATGTCGTCCTTCGGAGTGGAGATCCTCCGACCGCGCTGTCGTCCGAGGCTCGGTCGGACTTCGCCGAAGGTGGGGTTGACGCCGAGGGTGCTGCTGCTCCCCCTCCGTCAAGGTCCGAGCCTGCAGGATCAGTTTATCTTGTAGTGTGCGTATGTTTTCTGCGGCCACCGAGGCCCAAACGTACTGTCGTCGTGTTGTAAAGCTGCGTTTCTTTTCCTCTTGATTCGAGTATCTGGACTTATTTGTCGGTAACAGAATTGTTTGTCCGAGCGAGAGTTACTTTTCAGGTGATGAGTGAGGTATCCGTATCCCGGAGGCGTAGGAGTCCCTCGGCTTGGTCGGCCTTGCCGCTTACGTGTACTCTTACTTGTCCGTAGGATTCTGCCATCGATATAGTCGAGAAGGCCCAAAAAATCGTTTCGGCAGAAGAGTTTTCGAGCGTGAAGACTTGTTCAGTCCGCGGAATCACTTATCCGAGCGTGAGTTACTTATCGCAGAAGGTGATGAG
The DNA here is from genome assembly GCF_902167145.1 of Zea mays. Lineage (NCBI taxonomy): Eukaryota > Viridiplantae > Streptophyta > Magnoliopsida > Poales > Poaceae > Zea > Zea mays. The sequence goes on from NC_050104.1 coordinate 129,794,321, forward strand.
TGAGGTATCCGTATCCCGGAGGCGTAGGAGTCCCTCGGCTCGGTCAGCCTTGGCTGCTTACGTGTACTCCGTCGTTTTCAGGATCCCACTTTCGAAGTAGTCGAAAAGCACGAAAGACGTCTTGGCAGAAAAGATCTTTTCCGAGGAAAATTTTGACGCGGAGGGGGTTCAACCTTCTAGCCCCCGAGGGAGGGTCGGGCTTTGCCGAGGCAAGGCTGACCCTTCCTTGATGGTTAGACTTTGTGTGTGAACGAGGTGTATGAACGACTTGAAAGCATCTTAAGGGTAGAAGCGACGTAGTTGTCGGATGTTCCAAGCGTTGATGTAGACCTCGCCTTGACTGTTGGCCAGCTTGTACGTTCCGGGCTTCAGAACTTTGGCGATGACGAATGGCCCTTCCCAGGGAGGCGTGAGCTTGTGCCGCCCTCGGGCGTCTTGTCGCAGCCGAAGCACCAAGTCGCCCACCTGGAGGTCTCGGGACCGAACCCCTCGAGCGTGGTAGCGTCGCAGGGACTGCTGATACCGCGCCGAGTGTAGTAAGGCCATGTCCCGAGCCTCTTCCAGCCGGTCCAGTGAGTCTTCTCGGTTAGCTCGATTGCTTTGGTCGTCGTAGGCCCTCGTCCTCGGGGAACCATATTCCAAGTCTGTGGGCAAGATGGCCTCGGCCCCATAGACTAGAAAGAACGGTGTGAAGCTCGTGGCTCGGCTCGGCGTTGTCCTCAGACTCCAGACCACCGAGGGGAGCTCCTTCATCCATCGCTTGCTAAACTTGTTGAGGTCGTTGTAGATCCGCGGCTTGAGTCCTTGCAGAATCATGTCGTTGGCACGCTCTACTTGCCCATTCGTCATGGGGTGAGCCACGGCGGCCCAGTCCACCCGGATGTGGTGATCCTCGCAGAAGTCCAGGAACTTTCTGCCGGTGAACTAGGTGCCATTGTCGGTGATGATGGAGTTCGGGACCCCAAAGCGATGGATGATGTTGGTGAAGAACGCCACCGCCTGCTCGGATCTGATGCTGTTTAGGGGGTCGGACCTCGATCCACTTGGAGAATTTGTCGATGGCGACCAGCAGGTGCGTGTAGCCCTCGGGTGCCTTCTGCAAGGGGCCGACGAGGTCCAGACCCCACACAGCGAACGACCAGGTGATGGGTATTGTCTGCAGAGCTTGAGCGGGCAGGTGGGTCTGCCTTGCGTAGAATTGACACCCCTGGCAGGTGCGGACAATTCTAGTGGCGTCGGCCACCGTGGTTGGCCAGTAGAAACCTTGTCGGCAGGCGTTTCCAACAAGGGCTCGGGGCGCCGCGTGATGACCGCAAGCCCCCGAGTGTATTTCTTGTAAGAGCTCTTGGCCTTCGGCGATGGATATGCATCGCTGGAGGATGCCTGAGGGGCTACGGTGGTAGAGCTCCTTCCCGTCCCCTAGCAAGACGAACGAATTGGCGCGCCGCGCCAACCGCCGAGCTTCGGCTCGGTCGAGGGGTAGCTCTCCTCGGTGGAGATATTGCAGGTACGGGGTCTGCCAGTTTCGATTAGGCGCGACCCCGCTCCGCTCCTCCTCGACGCGCAGTGCCTCACCCTCGGGGGCCGAGGATGCCTCGGGCTGGGCCGAGGCCTTCTCGGGCTCGGGCGCGTCGTCGGTCTTGACGGAGGGTTGATGCAGGTCTCGGGAGAAGACGTCCGGGGGAACCGTTGTCCGCCCCGAGGCTATCTTAGCCAGCTCGTCCGCAGTCTCGTTGTATCGTCGGGCGATGTGGTTGAGCTCGAGCCCGTAGAACTTGTCCTCCAGGCGCCGAACCTCATCACAGAAGGCTTCCATCTTCGGGTCGCGGTAGTGTGAGTTCTTCATGACTTGGTCAATGATGAGCTGCGAGTCACCGCGAGCGTCGAGGCGTTGGACCCCTAGCTCGATGGCGATGCGCAACCCGTTGACCAGAGCCTCGTACTCGGCCACATTGTTGGACGCCGGGAAGTGGAGGCGTAGCACGTAGAGTAGGTGCTTCCCGAGGGGCGAGATAAAGAGCAGGCCCGCGCCTGCCCCTGTCTTCATCAGCGACCCGTCGAAAAACATGGTCCAGAGTTCCGGTTGGAGCAGAGCTGTCGAGAGCTGGGTATCGACCCATTCAGCCACAAAGTCCGCCAAGACTTGGGACTTGATGGCCTTCCGAGGGGCGAACGAGATTGTCTCGCCCATGATTTCCACTGCCCACTTTGCAATCCTACCCGAGGCCTCTCGGCACTGGATGATCTCCCCCAGGGGGAAGGATGACACCACAGTCACCGGATGAGACTCGAAGTAGTGTCGCAACTTCTGCCGCGTCAGGATCACCGCGTACAGCAGCTTCTGAATTTGTGGGTAGCGGATCTTGGTTTCGGACAGTACCTCACTGATGAAGTAGACTGGCCTCTGGACGGGCAATGCATGCCCCTCTTCTCGTCTCTCAACCACGGTCGCGGCGCTGACCACCTGAGTGGTAGCGGCGACGTAGATCAAGAGGGCTTCTCCGGCAGCGGGGGGCACCAAGATGGGCGTGTTCGTGAGGAGCGCCTTCAGGTTCCCGAGGGCTTCCTCAGCCTCAGGGGTCCAAGTGAAGCACTCGACCTTTCTTAAGAGGCGGTACAGAGGCAGGCCTCTTTCGCCGAGGCGCGAGATGAAACGGCTCAGAGCCGCAAGGCATCCCGTGACCCTCTATACACCTTTCAAGTCCTTGATGGGCCCCATGTTGGTGATGGCCGCGATGTGGCGGAACCGCCCGAATTATTCCAGCTTAAGTGCCCAAGTCGCACCCTTAAGGGCAGCAACACACTTAAACAGGAATAACCCGTCAGTCCCTCGGATCTAGTCCGATAAAGCCACTTACCAGGATCGAATACCACTAGCTCACTCGAAGGTGAGGCACAGAGAAATACAATAAAGCATAATACCACAAATTTAATAAGTATCAATATTGATTACATTATCGGAGTTTCAAAAGCAGTAACAATATTTTTAGTGCAGCGAAAATAACTAAATGGAGAAAATCGAGCAACATGGCAAAGCCTGGCCACGCTACTCCTCTTGGTCCTCTCCTGCGGAAGCAATAACCCTCTCGACCATCTATCCCGGTGGTAGGGATGAAGGCCAAGTCACACCAGCAACCAATCATCCTAAAGAGTACCTGCAAAAATTATGCCACAAACAAGGCTGAGTATACTAATACTCAGCTAGACTTACCCGGTGTGAGGAGTCTACTCCTCTACCTCTAGACATGCAGCTGTTTGGCTGAGGGGTTTGGTTTGCCAAAAGCACTAGCTGAGTCTAAAATCAAGTTTTAGCTTTTTAAGTTTTAGTAAGATCCTTTTTAAACTAGATGAGTACCTAACTACTCATACATGGTATCAAACATTTTTAACAATCAACATGTTTTGCCAAGTCAACACATTTCCACTTGTTACTCAATGTAGCAGCATGGATCAAGCAGTATCATTAGCTGCGAGAAGCAGACGATTCGAATCGAGTTTTTAAACCTTGCAAGGTAAACCTAAACACACGACATGTAGGGGCACTCCGTCCCCACATACGTCAACCGTCCCCATCGATTCCCCGTCAGCAGATCAGGGCTCACCGCCTTGGCGTGCAATGCCTCACTGACCCCGACTGCCGTCGTGCAGTGACCGCACTTGTACCCACCATAACCGGAATGGGAGACCACGTCTCAGGTCGCGTGAGGGGATATGTCCACTGCCAGGTTCACTCAGGTACTAGGCTTACCGATTTACCATATTTCTCGGCATGTGCTTAGTACGTTCAAACGCTTGACTCACGGTACCACACCTTAATCCTTATTCCAATTTTCATCTCGTAGACAACGCATCCCCATGGACCGTTGTCCACAGACCACCATCATTATGATATCAAAATGGATACAACCAATTCCTGACCTCGCGCGAGTGCTAGAAAAATCACTCGACTTCTACCGAGATCCCTAATTAATAAAGCAGTTACTCGACCTAGCATACTAGTATCCATCACAAAAGGAATCCTGAGTTCATGCAACTAAGGTTTCATTCAACTCCTACACTTAAGTGCACAGTACATGCCTACAAACATTAAGTGCAGTAAAATAGCATATATAACGGTTATGCATAAAACCGGGGCTTGCCTTTAATTTAACACTTAGATAGTGTTTGCTGGGGTGGGTACTCGCTTGGTGAGCATCCACTGGATAAGTCCATCATCTCTTTAGATCGTCCACCAACTGCATCTTGTGGTTGGCACCACATCACTTGCTCGATCATCATCTCTCGGTCCTAAATGAGATGCAAGATGCATATGTATGAATATGATGAAATGTATCACAAGACATTCAAATACAGGGTAGCAAACTAACAGAAATTGTAAGACATCATAAACAACCATACGCTAGCATTAGTTATCTACACGTTATCGGCGTTCAATACTAACATCCTTAAAAGACGACAAATATTTCTTATATTTACCCAACACAAATACGATATCACGAGCACAAACATTTACCACGTTCACTTAACTATCCATTAGTTACCTAACCTTATATTAGTTAAGTCTATAAGTTCGTCACGGCTTTTCCTTAGTTCTTCTAGTGATCACACAAAAGCATCCCAAACACAAGTCTAACAGAGGACAAGGGCATCAATATCTACGGAACTCCTATATCGCAATCACTAGAGAAAGGAACATATAAAACAAGACACACATATCATCTCTAGCTTAACCATGGCAAGTCTACATTACTTAAGAGCAAACCAAATATTTTTAGCGACAAGGGTGAACTAAACAATCAAAAGCGCACTAGCAGATTTTTTGGACAGCAATACAGCAGTCACTTGTTTCAGTCATAACTCACAAGATATTTAACCAAAAATAGTAAACTAGGACTTTCTAGAAAGCTTGAAAAGTGCTTTACAACTTTGGTATTGTATCACAGCATGATTAAACACTTAGCAAGGTCAAAGGGTGTTAACACAACCGCGCTGTCCAGATTTGGACAGATTCCGACTTATGACTTTAAAAAAATCATAACTGAAGATTCAGGCATCCAAACAAGGTGATCCTAGACTTTCTGGAAAGGTAATAAAATTGTCTACATATCATTTATAAACATCTTAAGGTGATTCAATTTTTAACTAAGGATAAAATACACTAGAAGGCTTTGCTGTCCAGAATTGGACAGATTCAGTCTTCAGACTTTAAACATCCATAACTTAATCTTCAGATCACCAAAAATAGTGATCCAAGACTTTTTGGAAAGCTTCGAAAAATCACTACATAACTTTTATAATCACCAAGAAGTGATTCCAGTTTTAATCAAATCAAACATTATAGTTTTCGAAATCTGTTCTGACAGAGGACAGAACACAGCAACCAGTTCGTAAATTTTATAACTCTTAAACCGCGAGGCCTTTAGTTATGAAATTTTAACACAAGCAAGATCAGAAAACCATCTACAACTTTCTTATAAGGACCATGAACAGATTGCATATTAAGTTGAGCAAACAATGCAGTTTCTGAAATCTGTACAGAATTTGGACAGATTCAGTTACTGAAATTGTAAAAATCATAACCCCTAAACTGTCAGACCTATGGCTGTCAAATTTTAACACCAGCAAGATAATAAAGTTGTCCACAACTTTCTTGTGACCACCAATCACTGATTTCAAAATTAACTTAAGCAACCATTGCAATTTCTGAAATTTGTTCAGAAATTCGACAGATTCAGGTGCTAGGCTTGTGAAAAGCACAACTCCTAAACGATCAAGTTTATGGCTGTCAAATTTTAGTACAAGCAAGATAATCATGTTATCTACAACTTTTCTATAGCACATATCTAGAGAAAACACAATTTAGTTCATCAAACATACAGCACACCGAAAACAGTATGTGCAGCCCAAAACAGCAACCAATACATTTCAGTTTCTATACAATTCAAGAATTGCCGTGTTCTAGAGACTTGAATTATTGTAACACTTTACCATTTGTTAGAGTTGAATTAATTAAATGAGGACTAACAAGTAGACTTACAAATTTTATCCAAATCATTTAGTGCACTAAAATTACTACAACCAATTAACAACGCATTCTTCACGATAATCACCCAACGATTTGCGTTTTCAATTAGACCCCACATGAGCCCTACTACTTTTTACCCGTGCCCATAACCATACCCATTTAGACCACAACAAGCAATTCACCATGACTACAAGCTTAACTAAAGTCATCTAACGGGTCGGCTAGCTAGAGCAACGACACAGCCCGCTAGACAGCATACACGTCGGCTTGCCTATTATTATCACCATTCGAGACACAACATATATAACAATCACTTAACAAAATCAACTCCTGCCTAACATGAGTTGGCTAATGACGTGACTATTTCCCAATTACCATCACACACCACCTTTCGTCATTTTTGGATAACCGGCACGACACACAGCTATTGTAATACATCTCAAGTTCATTCAACCCATCAGTGGAGCACTAGCATATTTCAAAAAAATTTCTTGAGACTACGACGACAAGGCATCAAGCTTATCCCGCACATAAAAGCATCACAAGCATTTTTACGGAACCTATCGGTTAACCTGATCGACACACTAGACATGTTCTTCACCCTTCAAAATTTATCGCACAACCAAAATCATCACACTTGCTAATGACACCAACAATACCTACTGATATATTATTCACATCTCGAGCACAGTTACACGCCGCATACTAGTTTCTAACATAATCCTCATATAACTCGTAATTCAAACTACTCTCCAACAATAAATCGCGCACGACAGATTTCGCCTTAACTGGTTAATTTATCTGGAGCACCGCCTAGCGTACCACTAGTACCCCGCATTTTGACTCGACATATAAACATAGAGGAACCGATGACTACTTCGGCATGTCACCACCTCTCTATTTAAACAAAGATAATTTCCACCTACAACGACTGATCATCCCCATCGAGCACACCTTATTTTACTATGTCTCGCATACAACCATATTGTGGTGTGCACTCGAGACACTACCGATTAACTTAACGCAATTACCACTACAATGCACTTCGATATACACATTCGACATCACATTGCTTCGACAAACCCCACACTTCCAATTTACTTGTCGCATCCAAACACACCACGTGCCCACTACATTCTCATGACAAATTTTAGCACAATTATTTATGTTAACAATTATCGACTAGACGAGTGAAACACCAACTGATTATTCACACATCTCGTCGTCAAACACCAATCACAAGTGGCATAATTTATATTTTTAACCCACTTTAACCTACATCAACGATGAATACATAAAATATATTTAACATAGACTAACCCATTAGCCGACTATGGAAATCACTAAGCATGTTTTACGCTTTATTTAATTTACCACAACTAACACACTACTTTACGACGAAGTGCTTTAGCAAACAATTAATACATCCGTGACCAACCTCTACGACGCACAAAAGAACTATTGCAGGCACACAAACACTTGTTGGCATTCCAATCGCAAACACATCTACGCGTACCACTTTCTCCTCCATGAATTTTAATTCGCATACAACATATTCACATACATATATATACATGACAATGACAAATGTGCAAGTAAGTCAATCACATGGATTCAACCTGAACGAGTCGGGACTTAGCCGCATGGACTGTCCACATGGCTTGGTGTTTCGTCGAACGGGTAAAGCGCGAAGCGTGGCGCCGACTCCTAGCTGCGATTAGACACACACAACAGTTCAACATTTTACCGAGCACACAAAAAATATATAATAGCAACAAGGGCAGCGGGGTGTCTCACCGGGGACTTACGGCGTCGCGGATGGGGCTGCGCACACCCGATTAGAGCCCGAGGACGAGTGCGACAAGGCAAACCTCGCAGCAGTGCTGCTGCACTGGAGAAAGGGCACGGGATCCAGATGGGAATAGGCGCGATGGGCATGAGGAGAGCTCGGCCAAGAAGGAGCTCGGTTGGCGAGGCGAGGGAGGATGTCGGCGAGGGATGCTCGTTGCACGCGACCAGCGAGGACAGGCAGCGAGCTTGGATGATGAGATTTCCGGCCAAGTGGAAGACGCCAACCGTTTCAAGGCACCGTGGGGGCTCCTGCGCCGAACAGAGAGCAGGGAGGAGGGGTGCTCGCGTTAGAGAGAAGAGGGACAGGGGATGTCGGCATGGAGTAGGGGCCAGCGCCATGGCTGCCAGCGGCCAAGAGCAGAGAGAAAAAGGAAAAAGAAAATGGAGCAGGGAGGGGCGCCGAGCTAGAGGAGGGCGCCGACATGGGCTCATCCCTGGAGACGAGGGCAACCAGGGAACATCTGTGCGCCCACCATGGCTGGGGAAAGGAGCTTAGGGAGGCGCTGCCAGGGAGGAGACAACCTGTACCAGCGTTGAGGGAGTAGGGCACCATGGCTGGGCTTGGCGGACAAGGAAGATGAGAGAGCAGGGAGAGGCTTCAGCTGCTGGATCCCCTAGCCGGCATCCTGTGCTCCACGGGTCTGCCGGAGTGGAGGGAGGTGACGCCCATGGAGCGGTCCTGCTGCCGAGCGCCATGGAGCAAGGAGGAGAGATGGCATGGAGAAAAAGTGGAGTTGGCTGGTGGCGGCTAGGGGAATTAGAGGGGTGGGAATGGAAAATTTCCAAATTTGCAAGGGAGAGAGGTCCTATTTATAGAAGAAGCCCTACGGTTAGAGTTTCCTTAGTGGGCCAAATGGGCCGGAACGGACTTGGCCCAAAACGCTAAATCGTGCCGTGCTAAATTATTTCCAGAGTAAAAATGTTCCTGCGGATTTCGTCTGTACGCAAAACAGAGTGAACTAGAGTTCGGACGAACGGACGATTGAGCGATTAACTCGGCTGAGAGTCTAATTTGATTTCGTTCAAAAATAATTCCCTACGCGTGATTTGAAAATAAATCGTCCTGAGATTTGATCGGCTTTGGATTTTTAATCGGAGAAGGCGAATTATGATATTTTAAAATCACAGTCGATACGGGGTTTTGAGTTCGGTTCGGACATGAGATATTTGGTCGAGTCGAGTAAGAATTAATTAAAGGACGACATATTGAGCATTCTGTTTGAGAGTACGGACTCAGATTAAAATAGTCAAACATCGATCGAAGTTCGAGGAATTGGATTCGGGCTCAGATCAGATAACAGTCGTCGAGAGTTTGATTTAATGAGCTTCAGATGAGATTTATAATTTGAGGATGATTTTCGAGTTTGCATTCGTTGAGAATAAAAGTTTTTAACATGCTCCAAAATTGGTTGTTTCTCGTGATCGATTAACTCCGAATTTGGTGAACTTCCAAGAGAAAGTCTGATAGACAGAGATAAACACGATCGAGAAATAGGAAATTTTCACTGAGCATCTGAGATTGGGACAAATCTCCCGACATAACGTGAAATTGACACCTGGGGTGTCACAGCCTTCCCCCCTTAAAAAGAATCTCGTCCCGAGATTCGAATGAGGATCTTCAAGGGTGGAGAAGCATGTAACTCCCAAGATGAAGATAGATGCAAATTCATGAGATGGGATCTGGCAAGATACTGAAGATAGATTTGGGTAGAATATCGCGACATATTGAGACAAAATGCAGCGATCACTTTGAGAGAATATTCATAAAGGATAGCACATCAGTATAGTCTCGTAATGGATTACGACTATTAACCACGATACCAGCGCGTGCCTAGCAGCTCAACCATGTGTGCGCGCCCACAGGAGGCTCTCGGTTTCGTCGCGGAACCATCGGTCATTAGTCATGACATCATTACCAAACGCAACCAATAAGAAATTCACATAGCACTAATAGTTGGAGCCTACGAGAGTATGGCTCAGAAAAATAAGAATGTGACCAGAATTGATGCAGAGATTGCTGGCAAAAAGCGCATCACATGAGAATTTTCTTCAACTCATAGAACTATTTCTTGATCATCACAGAGATTACCAGGCCAGAGACTTGTTCGATATGGGATATGATGGGGAAGCAACCATGAGATCAAGATTGGCAACTTGCCGAGACATGAGAGAACTAAAGACAAAAGCAACTCCATTGAACTCGATGGATACACCATTTAGAGAAAAAATCGATAAAATGGCGTCATGATTCTTGGAGGAAGAGCATGAGATCGACCAAAAATGAGAGATTTAGGCAGATCAACATCCGATACTTGAGAACGGGTTATAGCAGATAACTAGAGAACGGGTCAGAGTCAATAGGGGATCCAGAGATTCGGATGATAAGGCCAACATGATTCACAAGGAAAAGGATTACTAGATCCGGGTGAATGAGAGGTCATCAACCTAGATGGCTTCTGGGTTGACCAGAGGAGAATCTAATGAGGATTTTGGACAAGGTTTCCAAAAAGAATTTGAAGCTACACATGGTTTGCGTGAATAGACAATAGACCCTTTTTTTTACATACACAAGTGCACAAGGAAGCTTTGGTCTATTTAGGGGTCAAGATATGGGGTCTATAAGTTGTGCAGGTTTAACTTCAAGGGTAAAACACTCAAGGGCTAGAAAATACCAACACAAGCAGGATTTTTTTAAGAGGTTTCACTTGCTAACCACTAGGCTGGTTAAGGTGGGGGGTCTTTTATGGGCCAAACAGGCAACATTTTTTTTGGTTAGAGGCAAAATGGACTGAACAACTATCGTACCTTCTAGAAAGCAAGGCAAGAGAAACACATATCACGACCTAGTCAAGACTTACCAATCCGACACAAGGTAAAGCATTTCTAACATAGCAGCACATCACATTATTCACAAGTTCTTATTATTGGAATAAAGGTGAGAGAAGCATGTTGATGCACAAGAGACAATGATGCGGCAACCATGATGCATGCTCATTCTAGTCGTCTTCTCAGACCTAACTAATTTTTCGGGTGCTTGCTACAGCATCCTTATTAATAGTAGTAGTAGCCTTTATGGCCTAAATAACTAGCCACCTAGCTACCCATCTATTCCTAGGGCTTCACGTCCTAGGTCTATCCTTATCGTCCTGACGATCTACCCAACATTGGTTTCTAGCAAGTTTTACCTTTAGAAAATGTTGGTAATCATGACTTATTGACTTCTCTGTGATGGTATTCGCTCCGATACCAGCTGTGGCGGAACCACCCGAATTATTCCAGCTTAAGTGCCCAAGTCGCACCCTTAAGGGCAGCAACACACTTAAACAGGAATAACCCGTCAGTCCCTCGGATCTAGTCCGATAAAGCCACTTACCAGGATCGAATACCACTAGCTCACTCGAAGGTGAGGCATAGAGAAATACAATAAAGCATAATACCACAAATTTAATAAGTATCAATATTGATTACATCATCGGAGTTTCAAAAGCAGTAACAATATTTTTAGTGCAGCGAAAATAACTAAATGGAGAAAACCGAGCAACATGGCGAAGCCTGGCCACGCTACTCCTCCTGGTCCTCTCCTGCGGAAGCAATAACCCTCTCGACCATCTATCCCGGTGGCAGGGATGAAGGCCAAGTCACACCAGCAACCAATCATCCTAAAGAGTACCTGCAAAAATTATGCCACAAGCAAGGCTGAGTATACTAATACTCAGCTAGACTTACCCGGTGTGAGGAGTCTACTCCTCTACCTCTAGACATGCAGCTGTTTGGCTGAGGGGTTTGGTTTGCCAAAAGCACTAGCTGAGTCTAAAATCAAGTTTTAGCTTTTCAAGTTTTAGTAAGATCCTTTTTAAACTAGATGAGTACCTAGCTACTCATACATGGTATCAAACATTTTTAACAATCAACATGTTTTGCCAAGTCAACACATTTCCACTTGTTACTCAATGTAGCAGTATGGATCAAGCAGTCTCATTAGCTGCGAGAAGCAGACGATTCGAATCGAGTTTTTAAACCTTGCAAGGTAAACCTAAACACACGACATGTAGGGGCACTCCGTCCCCACATACGTCAACCGTCCCCATCGATTTCCCATCAGCAGATCAGGGCTCACCGCCTTGGCGTACAATGCCTCACTGACCCCGACTACCGTCGTGCAGTGACCGCACTTGTACCCACCATAACCAGAATGGGAGACCACGTCTCACGTCGCGTGAGGGGATATGTCCACTGCCAGGTTCACTCAGGTACTAGGCTTACCGATTTACCATATTTCTCGATATGTGCTTAGTACGTTCAAACGCTTGACTCACGGTACCACACCTTAATCCATATTCCAATTTTCATCTCGTAGACAACGCATCCCCATGGATCGTTGTCCACAGACCACCATCATTATGATATCAAAATGGATACAACCAATTCCTGACCTCGCGCGAGTGCTAGAAAAATCACTCGACTTCTACCGAGATCCCTAATTAATAAAGCAACTACTCGACCTAGCATACTAGTATCCATCACAAAAGGAATCCTGAGTTCATGCAACTAAGGTTTCATTCAACTCCTACACTTAAGTGCACAGTACATGCCTACAAACATTAAGTGTAGTAAAATAGCATATATAACGGTTATGCATAAAACCGGGGCTTACCTTTAATTTAACACTTAGATAGTGTTTGCTGGGGTGGGTACTCGCTTGGCGAGCATCCACTGGATAAGTCCATCATCTCTTCAGATCGTCCACCAACTGCATCTTGTGGTTAGCACCACATCACTTGCTCGATCATCATCTCTCGGTCCTAAATGAGATGCAAGATGCATATGTATGAATATGATGAAATGTATCACAAGACATTCAAATACAGGGTAGCAAACTAACAGTAAATTGTAAGACATCATAAACAACCATACGCTAGCATTAGTTATCTACACGTTATCGGCGTTCAATACTAACATCCTTAAAAGACGACAAATATTTCTTATATTTACCCAACACAAACACGATATCACGAGCACAAACATTTACCACGTTCACTTAACTATCCATTAGTTACCTAACCTTATATTAGTTAAGTCTATAAGTTCGTCACGGCTTTTCCTTAGTTCTTCTAGTGATCACACAAAAGCATCCCAAACACAAGTCTAACAGAGGACAAGGGCATCAATAACTACGGAACTCCGATATCGCAATCACTAGAGAAAGGAACATATAAAACAAGACACACATATCATCTCTAGCTTAACCATGGCAAGTCTACATTACTTAAGAGCAAACCAAACATTTTTAGCGACAAGGGTGAACTAAACAATCAAAAGCGCACTAGCAGATTTTTTGGACAGCAATACAGCAGTCACTTGTTTCAGTCATAACTCACAAGATATTTAACCAAAAATAGTAAACTAGGACTTTCTAGAAAGCTTGAAAAGTGCTTTACAACTTTGGTATTGTCATCATAGCATGATTAAACACTTAGCAAGGTCAAAAGGTGTTAACACAACCGCGCTGTCCAGATTTGGACAGATTCCGACTTATGACTTTAAAAAAATCATAACTGAATATTCAGGCATCCAAACAAGGTGATCCTAGACTTTCTGGAAAGGTAATAAAATTGTCTACATATCATTTATAAACATCTTAAGGTGATTCAATTTTTAACTAAGGATAAAATACACTAGAAGGCTTTGCTGTCCAGAATTGGACAGATTCAGTCTTCAGACTTTAAACATCCATAACTTAATCTTCAGATCACCAAAAATAGTGATCCAAGACTTTTTGGAAAGATTAGAAAAATCACTACATAACTTTTATAATCACCAAGAAGTGATTCCAGTTTTAATCAAATCAAACATTACAGTTTTCGAAATCTGTTCTGACAGAGGACAGAACACAACAACCAGTTCGTAAATTTTATAACTCTTAAACCGCCAGGCCTTTAGTTATGAAATTTTAACACAAGCAAGATCAGAAAAGCATCTACAACTTTCTTATAAGGACCATGAACAGATTGCAACATTAAATTGAGCAAACAATGCAGTTTCTAAAATTTGTACAGAATTTGGACAGATTCAGTTACTGAATTTATAAAAATCATAACCCCTAAACTGTCAGACCTATGGCTGTCAAATTTTAACACCAGCAAGATAATAAAGTTGTACACAGCTTTCTTGTGACCACCAATCACTGATTTCAACATTAACTTAAGCAACCATTGCAATTTCTGAAATCTGTTCAGAAATTCGACAGATTCAGGTGCTGGGCTTGTGAAAAGCACAACTCCTAAACGATCAGGTTTATGGCTGTCAAATTTTAGTACAAGCAAGATAATCATGTTATCTACAACTTTTCTATAGCACATATCTAGAGAAAACACAATTTAGTTCATCAAACATACAGCACACCGAAAACAGTACGTGCAGCCCAAAACAGCAACCAATACATTTCAGCTTCTATACAATTCAAGAATTGCCGCGTTCTAGAGACTTGAATTATTGTAACACTTTACCATTCGTTAGAGTTGAATTAATTAAATGAGGACTAACAAGTAGACTTACAAATTTTATCCAAATCATTTAGTGCACTAAAATTACTACAACCAATTAACAAAACATTCTTCACGATAATCACCCAACGATTTGCGTTTTCAATTAGACCCCACATGAGCCCTACTACTTTTTACCTGTGCCCATAACCATACCCATTTAGACCACAACAAGCAATTCACCATGACTACAAGCTTAACTAAAGTCATCTAACGGGTCGGCTAGCTAGAGCAACGACACAGCCCGCTAGACAGCATACACGTCGGCTTGCCTATTATTATCACCATTCGAGACACAACATATATAACAATCACTTAACAAAATCAACTCCTGCCTAACATGAGTTGGCTAATGACGTGACTATTTCCCAATTACCATCACACACCACCTTTCGTCATTTTTGGATAACCGGCACGACACACAGCTATTGTAATACATCTCAAGTTCATTCAACCCATCAGTGGAGCACTAGCATATTTCAGAAAATTTTCTTGAGACTACGACGACAAGGCATCAAGCTTATCCCGCACATAAAAGCATCACAAGCATTTTTACGAAACCTATCGGTTAACCTGATCGACACACTAGACATGTTCTTCACCCTTCAAAATTTATCGCACAACCAAAATCATCACACTTGCTAATGACACCAACAATACCTACTGATATGTTATTCACATCTCGAGCACAGTTACACGCCGCATACTAGTTTCTAACATAATCCTCATATAACTCGTAATTCAAACTACTCTCCAACAATAAATCGCGCACAACAGATTTCGCCTTAACTGGTTAATTTATCTGGAGCACCGCCTAGCGTACCACTAGTACCCCGCATTTTGACTCGACATATAAACATAGAGGAAGCGATGACTACTTCGGCATGTCACCACCTCTCTATTTAAGCAAAGACAATTTCCACCTACAACGACTGATCATCCCCATCGAGCACACCTTATTTTACTATGTCTCGCATACAACCATATTGTGGTGTGCACTCGAGACACTACCGATTAACTTAACGCAATTACCACTACAATGCACTTCGATATACACATTCGACATCACATTGCTTCGACAAACCCCACACTTCCAATTTATTTGTCGCATCCAAACACACCACGTGCCCACTGCATTCTCATGACAAATTTTAGCACAATTATTTATGTTAACAATTATCGACTAGACGAGTGAAACACCAACTGATTATTCACACATCTCGTCGTCAAACACCAATCACAAGTGGCATAATTTATATTTTTAACCCACTTTAACCTACATCAACGATGAATACATAAAATATATTTAACATAGACTAACCCATTAGCCGACTATGGAAATCACTAAGCATGTTTTACGCTTTATTTAATTTACCACAACTAACACACTACTTTACGACGAAGTGCTTTAGCAAACAATTAATACATTCGTGACCAACCTCTACGACGCACAAAAGAACTATTGCAGGCACACAAACACTTGTTGGCATTCCAATCGCAAACACATCTACGCGTACCACTTTCTCCTCCATGAATTTTAATTCGCATACAACATATTCACATACATATGTATATACATGACAATGACAAATGTGCAAGTAAGTCAATCACATGGATTCAACCTGAACGAGTCGGGACTTAGCCGCAAGGACTGTCCACATGGCTTGGTGTTTCGTCGAACGGGCAAAGCGCGAAGCGTGGCGCCGACCGCTAGCTGCGATTAGACACACGCAACAGTTCAACATTTTACCGAGCACACAAAAAAATATATAATAGCAACAAGGGCAGCGGGGTGTCTCACCGGGGACTTACGGCGTCGCGGATGGGGCTACGCACGCCCGATTAGAGCCCGACGACGAGTGCGACAAGGCAAACCTCGCAGCAGTGCGGCTGCACTGGAGAAAGGGCACGGGATCTAGATGGGAATAGGCGCGACGGGCATGAGGAGAGCTCGGCCAAGAAGGAGCTCGGCTGGCGAGGCGAGGGAGGATGTCGGCGAGGGATGCTCGCTGCACGCGACCAGCGAGGACAGGCAGCGAGTTTGGATCATGAGATTTCCGGCCAAGTGGAAGACGTCAACCGTTTCAAGGCACCACGAGGGCTCCTGCGCCGAACAGAGAGCAGGGAGGAGGGGTGCTCGCGGTAGAGAGAAGAGGGACATGGGATGTCGGCATGGAGCAGGGGCCAGCGCCATGGCTGCCAGCGGCCAAGAGCAGAGAGAAAAAGGAAAAAAATGGAGCAGGGAGGGGCGCCGAGCTAGAGGAGGGCGCCGACATGGGCTCATCCCTGGAGACAAGGGCAACCAGGGAACATCTGTGCGCCCACCATGGCTGGGGAAAGGAGCTTAGGGAGGCGCTGCCAAGGAGGAGACAACCTGTACCAGCGTTGAGGGAGTTGGGCGCCATGGCTGGGCTTGGCGGACAAGGAAGATGAGAGAGCAGGGAGAGGCTTCAGCTGCTGGATCCCCTGGCCGGCATCCTGTGCTCCACTGGTCTGCCAGAGTGGAGGGAGGTGACGCCCATGGAGCAGTCCTGCTGTCGAGCGCCATGGAGCAAGGAGGAGAGATAGCGTGGAGAAAAAGTGGAGTTGGCTGGTGGCGGCTAGGGGAATTAGAGGGGTGGGAATGGAAAATTTCCAAATTTGCAAGGGAGAGAGGTCCTATTTATAGAAGAAGCCCTAGGGTTAGAGTTTCCTTAGTGGGCCAAATGGGCCGGAATGGACTTGGCCCAAAATGCTAAATCGTGTCGCGCTAAATTATTTCCAGAGTAAAAATGTTCATGCGGATTTCGTCTGTACGCAAAATAGAGTGAACTAGAGTTCGGACGAACGGACGATTGAGCGATTAACTCGGCTGAGAGTCTAATTTGATTTCGTTCAAAAATAATTCCCTACGCGTGATTTGAAAATAAATCGTCCTGAGATTTGATCGGCTTTGGATTTTTAATCGGAGAAGGCGAATCGTGATATTTTAAAATCGCAGTCGATACGGGGTTTTGAGTTTGGTTTGGACATGAGATATTTGGCCGAGTCGAGTAAGAATTAATTAGAGGACGACATATTGAGCATTCTGTTTGAGAGTACGGACTCGGATTAAAATAGTCGAACATCGATCGAAGTTCGAGGAATTGGATTCGGGCTCAGACCAGATAACAGTCGTCGAGAGTTTGATTTAATGAGCTTCAGATGAGATTTATAATTCAAGGATGATTTTCGAGTTTGCATTCGTTGAGAATAAAAGTTTTTAACATGCTCCAAATTTGGCTGTTTCTCGTGATCGATTAACTCCAAATTCGGTGAACTTCCAAGAGAAAGTCTGATAAACAGAGATAGACACGATCGAGAAATAGAAAATTTTCACTGAGCATCTATGATTGGGACAAATCTCCCGACATAACGTGAAATTGACACCTGGGGTGTCATACGCGATTTTCTCCGGGTTGGCCTCGATGCCCCGCTCGGAGACGATGAACCCCAAGAGCATGCCTCGGGGGACTCCGAAGACGCACTTCTCAGGATTGAGTTTTACGCCTTTCGCCTTGAGACACCGGAATGTCGCTTCAAGGTCGGAAAGGGGGTCAGAGGCTTTCCTCGTCTTGACTATGATGTCATTGACGTAAGCCTCGACCGTTCGACCAATGTGTTCGCCGAACACGTGGTTCATGCACCTTTGGTATGTCGCACCCGCATTCCCCAAACCAAACGGCATGGTAACATAGCAGTACATGCCGAAAGGTGTGATGAAAGAAGTCGCGAGCTGGTCGGACTCTTTCATCCTGATTTGGTGATACCCTGAGTAGGCATCGAGGAAAGACAGGGTTTCGCACCCAGCAGTGGAATCCACAATTTGATCGATGCGAGGCAGAGGGTAGGGAACTTTAGGACATGCTTTGTTTAGACCAGTGTAGTCTACACACATCCGCCATTTCCCTCCTTTCTTTCTCACAAGCACAGGGTTGGCGAGCCATTCGGGATGGAATACCTCTTTGATGAACCCCGTCGCCATTAGCTTGTGGATCTCCTCGCTTATGGCTCTGCGCTTTTCTTCGTCGAATCGGCGCAGAGGCTGCTTCACGGGTCGGGCTCTAGCTCAGATATCCAGCGAGTGCTCGGCGACATCCCTCGGTATACCGGGCATGTTCCAGGGACTCCACGCGAAAACGTCGGCGTTTGCGCGGAGAAAGTTGACGAGCACTGCTTCCTATTTGGGATTGAGCTCGGAGCCGATCTGGATCTGCTTGGAGGCGTCGTTGCTGGGGTCGAGAGGGACGGCCTTAACCGTCTCCGCTGGCTCGAAGTTGCCGGCATGGCGCTTCACGTCTGGCGCCTCCTTGGAGAGGCTCTCCAGGTCGGCGATGAGGGCCTCGGATTCAGCGAGGGCCTCGGCGTACTCCACGCACTCCACGTCGCATTCGTACGCGTGTCGGTACGTGGGGCCGATGGTGATGACCCTGTTGGGGCCCGGCATATTGAGCTTGAGGTAGGTGTAGTTGGGGACGACCATGAACTTGGCGTAGCATGGCCTCCCCAACACTGCGTGGTAGGTTCCTCGGAACCCGACCACCTCGAACGTGAGGGTTTCCCTTCGGAAGTTGGAGGGAGTCCCAAAGCAGACGGGTAGATCGAGTTGTCTGAGGGGCTAGACGCGTTCCCCGGGGATGATCCCGTGGAAAGGCGCCGCGCCTGCCCGGACCGAGGACAGATCGATCCGCAGGAGCCCAAGGGTCTCGGCGTAGATGATGTTGAGGCTGCTGCCTCCGTCCATGAGGACCTTGGTGAGCCTGACGTTGCCGATGACAGGGTCGACAACGAGCGGGTATTTCCCCGGACTCGGCACGCGGTCGGGGTGGTTGCCCTGGTCGAAGGTGATGGGCTTGTCGGACCAGTCTAGGTAGACTGGCGTCGCCACCTTTACCGAGCAGACCTCCCGATGCTCTTGCTTGTGGTGCCGAGCCGAGGCGTTCGCCACTTGCCCACCGTAGATCATGAAGCAGTCGTGGACCTCGGAGAACTCTCCTGCCTTGCGATCCTCCTTCTTATCGTCGTCGTGGGCCCTGCCACCTTCCGCAGGTGGCCCAGCCTTGTGAAAGTGGCACCGAAGCATGGCGCATTCCTCAAGGGTGTGCTTGATGGGCCCCTGATGATAGGGGCACGGCTCCTTGAGCATCTTGTCGAAGAGATTGGCGCCTCCGGGAGGTTTCCGAGGGTTCTTGTACTTAGCGGCGGCGACAAGGTCCCCGTCGGCGGCGTCGCGTTTCGCTTGCGACTTCTTCTTGCCTTTCTTCTCGGTGTCGCGCTGAGTGGACGCCTCGGGGATATCTTCCGGCTGGTGGCCCTAGGGCTGTTTGTCCTTCCGGAAGATGGCCTCAACCGCTTCCTGGCCAGAGGCGAACTTGGTGGTGATGTCCATCAGCTCGCTCGCCCTGGTGGGGGTCTTGTGACCCAGCTTGCTCACCAGGTCGCGGCAGGTGGTGCCAGCGAGGAACGCGCCGATGACATCCGAGTCAGTGACGTTGGGCAGCTCGGTGCGCTGCTTCGAGAATCGACGGATGTAGTCCCGGAGAGACTCTCCCGGCTGCTGGCGGTAGCTTCGGAGATCCCAGGAGTTCCCAGGGCGCACGTACGTGCCCTGGAAGTTGCCGGCGAAGGCTTGGACCAGGTCGTCCCAGTTGGAGATCTGCCCTGGAGGCAAATGCTCCAGCCAGGCTCGAGCGGTGTCGGAGAGGAACAGGGGGAGGTTGCGGATGATGAGGTTGTCATTGTCCATTCCACCTAGGTGGCAGGCCAGCCGGTAGTCCGCGAGCCGCAGTTCCGGCCTCGTCTCCCCTGAGTACTTTGTGATAGTAGTCGGGGTTCGGAACCGGGTCGGGAACGGCGCCCGTCGTATGGCCCGGCTGAAAGCCTGTGGACCGGGTGGTTCGGGTGAGGGACTCCGATCCTCCCCGCTGTCGTAGCGTCCCCCACGCCTGGGGTGGTAGCCTCAGCGCACCTTCTCGTCGAGGTGGGCTCGACAGTTGCGGTGATGGTGCTTGTTGCCGAGGCGACCCGGGGCCGCAGGCGCTGTGTTGCGCGTGCCCCCGGTGTGGACCGAGGCTTCTCGCATGAATCGGGAAGTCGCGGCGCGATGCTTCGAGGGGTACCCCTGCCTTCGGGAGGCAGAGCTTTCGGCCCGTCGGACCGCGGCATCCTCCAGGAGATTCTTGAGCTCTCCCTGGATACGCCGCCCCTCGGTGGTTGATGGCTCCGGCATCGCGCGGAGAAGTATTGCCGCTGCAGCCAGGTTCTGGCCGACCCCACTGGAAGCCGGTGGCGGCCTTGCCCTGACATCGTCGGCGATGCGGTGCTGGATGCCCTGGGGTAGATGACGCGCTTCTCCGGCCGGAGGTTGGCCTGCCCATTCCTGCCCGATGTTTCGGTGGAACGGCTCAAGTGTTCCTACTCCCTCGTCGAGTCTGGCCTGCATCTCGCGGATTTGCTCGAGCTGTGAGTCCTGACCCCCCGCAGGGACCGGGACCACAGCTAGCTCCCAAAGGATGTCAACGCGAGGCGCAGGCCTAGGGGGATCACCATTTTCCGGTATACCAAGATGGTTGCCTTCGCCGGGACCCCCTAGATCGACGTGGAAACATTCACGACTTGGGCCGCAGTCCTCGTCGCCGAAGCTGCGGCTACCGTCGGAACAATCGGAAAGGCAGTAGTCGCATGCGGTCATGAAGTCCCGCATGGCACTGGGGTTACCAAGTCCGAAGAAATCCCAACAAAATTCGGGCTCGTCATCTTCCTCGGAACCCGAGGGCCCGTAGGTCGAGACGGTTGTCAGCCGGTCCCAGGGTGACCGCATACCGTACCCCGGAGGGTTTGGACTCGCCTCTATGAAAGCGTCCACCGAAGCGAAGTCGCTTGGTGGGTCGAGGCTGAATCCAAAAGGCTCGAGATGGGAATCGGTCGGTACCTCTTGGTCGACGGGCGGTGACGAAGTCACGTCAGGAGCAGACTGCACCGTCATCTCAGGTACGAGGGTGACGCCCATCAAGTCCTTTGCGAGTGTGCTGGCGTTGTCCGTCCGCTTGGAGTTGGCGTGTTGCGGGGAAACGGTGCTCGTCTTCGTCTCAGACGTGAGGTTGATGCTCGATGTGTCCCACGTTGGGGCGCCGGCGCCGTCGACTCGCTCGACAGCCGACGAGGTGTCGCCTCCTGCTTGGCCTTGGTTGCCCCGCCTCCTCCTCCGTCGGCGGGGGAGGCGATGGGACAAGCCCAAATGTTGTTCCTCCGCCACGTGGGGAAGACGTCGTCGATTCCGCCGCAGGTGGGCCAGTTGTCGGTCGCCATTGTCGTTGTCGCGCGGCGGGGGAAGGAATATCATGTCGTAGCTGCCGTCGAGGGACATGAACTCAAGACTCCCGAAACGGAGCACCGTTCCGGGCTGGAAAGGTTTGCTGGAGACTACCCATCTGGAGCTTGACGGGAAGCTGTTCGTCAACACGCAGCAGGCCCCTACCTGGCGCGTCAACTGTCAGCGTTTCGACCCCGGGGGGTCCCTGGACCGACGAGTAAATTGTCGCCGCGTGCCCCAGCCCAGATGGGTCGGCGCGAGACGGAGCGCGAAGGGGGGGAAAACCGGAGGGAGACAGGCGTAAAAGGGGAAACCCGCGGCCTTCGTGTTTGTCCCGCGCCCAGGTCGGGTGCGTTTGCAGTAGGGGATTACAAGTGTCCACGTGGGAGGGAGCGAGAGGCCTGCACGCGCCGTCCCGTCCTCCCCGCGCGGCCAACCACCTGTAAGAGGGCCCTGGACGTTCCTTTTATAGGCGTAAGGAGAGGGTCCAGGTGTACAATGGGAGATGTAGCAGTGTGCTAACGTGTCTAGCAGAGAGGAGCTAGTGCCCTAAGTACATGCCGTCGTGGCAGCCGGAGAGGTTTTGGCACCCTGTTCATGAGATGTCGTGGCCGTCGGAGGAGCGCTGAAGCCTGGCGGAAGGACAGCTGTCGGGGCTGTCGAGTCCTTGTTGACGTCTCCTTGCTTCCGTAAGGGGGCTGAGAGCCGCCGCCGTCATGGAGCACGCGGGGCGCCATCATTATTTGCTTTGCTGGGGCGAGCCAGATGGGACGCCGGTCTTGTTCCCCGTAGCCAGAGCTAGCTAGGGGTAGGGCAATGATGGCCCCTCCTGCGACGTGGTCGGTCCGAGCCCTAGGTCGGGCGAGGCGGAGGCTCCTCCGAGGTCGAGGTCGAGTCTGTCTTCCGAGGTCGAGGTCAAGTCCGAGCTCTGGGGTCGGGCGAGGCGGAGTTCGTCGTCTTCCGGGGCCGAGGCCAAGTCCGAGCCCTGGGGTCGGGTGAGGCGGAGTTCGTCGTCTTCCGGGGCCGAGGCCGAGTCCGAGCCCTGGGGTCGGGCGAGGCGGAGTTCGTCGTCTTCCGGGGCCGAGGCCGAGTCCGAGCCCTGGGGTCGGGCGAGGCGGAGCTTCCTATGGCGCCCGAGGCCGGACTTGGCTGCTGTCAGCCTCACTCTGTCGAGTGGCACAGCAGTCGGAGTGGCGCAGGCGGCGCTGTCCTCTTGTCAGGCCGGTCAGTGGAGCGGCGAAGTGACTGCGGTCACTTCGGCTCTGTCGACTGAAGGGCGCGCGTCAGGATGAGGTGCCAGGTCATCCTTGCATTAAATACTCCTGTCATATGGTCGGTCGGCGTGGCGATTTGGCCAAGGTTGCTTCTTGGCGAAGGCTGGGCCTCGGGCGAGCCGAAGGTGTGTCCGTTGCTTGAGGGGGCCCTCGGGCGAGACATAAATCCTCCGGGGTCGGCTGCCCTTGCCCGAGGCTGGGCTCGGGCGAGGCGAGATCGTGTCCCTTGAGTGGACCGAGCCTTGACTTAATCGCACCCATCAGGCCTTTGCAGCTTTGTGCTGATGGGGGTTACCAGCTGAGATTAGGAGCCTTGGGGGTACCCCTAATTATGGTCCCCGACACTATCAGACCACAACCTTTTAATTTTCTTGTCTAACTGGTTTTCAACTTCAGTCTTATAGATCTTAAAGTGTTCTAGTGCCTCAACTTTGGTTCTGAGTAATTAACTATAACAGAATCTGGTAGCATCATCTATCAAGGTAAAAAAGTAACTTTTACTGCCTTTTGTGATTATACCATTCATCTCACAGACATCTGAGTGAATTAGTTCTAAAGGAGTGGTACTTCTGCCTTCAACCGTATGAAACGGTTTTCTAGGCTGCTTAGCTTGCACACAAATACCACATTTTACACCTTTAACATGTTTATATTTAGGAATTAAAGACATGTCACTTAATCTCTTAATGGCCTCAAAATTGACATGACACAAACGAGAATGCCAAATATCATTAATGTAATCGTTATTACAGACCACATTAACATGGTAAGAAGAATGATTGTTCAAAACATAAAGACAGAACAAACCGCCAGACTCATATGAC
Source organism: Zea mays (assembly GCF_902167145.1). Lineage (NCBI taxonomy): Eukaryota > Viridiplantae > Streptophyta > Magnoliopsida > Poales > Poaceae > Zea > Zea mays. Next base: position 129,818,167 of record NC_050104.1, read on the forward strand.
TTTCCAACAAAAGTACCAAACTTAGACAGGACTACTTTATTAGACTCAAACACTAATTTGAGACCCTGTCGACATAGCAGCGACACTGATATGAGGTTCCGGCTCATCGAGGGCACATAGAGCACGTCCTTCAGCACGAGCGTCTTCCCTGAAGTTAACTTTAGGTAGACCTGTCCAATACCTAGAACTGCTGTCGGAACACCATTTCCCATCAATACTGGTGCGCTGTTGTATCCCTAGAAAGAAGAGAACATGGATCGATCAGCACAAATATGAACAGTAGCACCGAAATCCATCCACCAGTCATCTGATGGACTTGCCATAAAGGCATGAGGTACATAACCCTGGGTGGAGTTAACTACCGCGTTCCCTTGTTTGCGCTGAGGTGGAGGACCTTTTCCCTCCCTAAGTTTGCACCTCCGAGCTCTATGCCCGGAGACACCACAAACGTAGCAGATAAAGTCCTCCTTTTTCTTCTTCATCTTTTTGGACTTAGGTTGGTTCAGATTCTTCTGTGGAGAGTTCTTCTTCTTCTTCTGGGATTTTCTATCTCCACCCTTCTCAACAACGTGAGCGTAGAGTTGCTGGGATGGCTTGTTACTAGCCCTTGCACGCTCTTCCACATTTATCGCAGCTAACAACTCAGTGAGAGTCATTTGCTTCTTCATGTGGCGGTGTGAAGTCACAAAGTCTCGCTAAGAAGGTGGGAGCTTTGTGAGTATTGCATTCACCTGAAAACTGTCTGATAGGACACAGTCATATTGGACCAAGTCCCTAACAAGGAGTTGAATCTCCTGTAGCTGCTCCATAACAGACATTCCCTTAGCCATTTTATAGTTGAGGTAGTTTTCTATTGTGAATGACTCATTGCCATTGTCAACTTCAGAGAACTCGTTCTCAAGTTCAGTCCATAGACACCTTTAGCGGAGGTAAAACCAGAGTACACATCAAATAAGCGGTTCGACAAGACGTTCAACAGACGAGACATGCATGCCTCATTGGCTTCATCCCACTTGGCCTTTTCCGCTAGTGCGGCGGCCTTCGCTGCATCATTAGCATTATCTGATGCAACCTCGGGAACAGACGACATCACTACCCAAAATAATTTTAGGTCAGAAAACCACATGCGAGCCTTAATCTGCTAGCGCTTAAATCTTGCGTCGTCGAACGCTTCAGGCTTAATGATACCAGAACTATAGGCTATTATACGAATGGTTTTCTGGATTGTTGTAATATTAGAGAAATAAGTGACATGCTTCCATCATAGTTAAATATATTAAATATTTTAATTCTGAATAAAACATGCATATAACTCAGATAAATGTCATATGTAATTATAACAGCAACGGACAGTAGCAATTCCATTAAATGGAAACATGAAACATAGCTACTCAGGTCCATTTGTAAATTAAACATGGCTTATAGATGAAGAAGACAGATTAAACACATAAACATAATTGTTTATATCAAGATATTGCTCTCAAAATAGCGGGTTGCTGCACTAGTCAGCCTTCCAACGTTAAGTGGTGACCAGAGATCCTCGACTAACGTGAGAGTCCTACCTTACCAAATCAGGGTTTTAGAACAAATATTATAAGACTAGAATTCAAGCATGAATATCAAAATCAAAATTGTGTGCACAAAAAATAAAGAACAATAATGAACTTAAATAATCCACTTGCACAATAGTGAAATAAATTACTAAGCATAAATAATATTACTGCTGAAAATAACAACACACTAAAACCCGGACTGTCACGTCGTCTCACTACACCGCTCTCATCATCGAGCAATCAAATCCGCCCACAAATTGTGCAATCACACCCAAGTAAATATTACTAGCAGATTACACAAAATTACTCAATAAATATAGAGAGACAACAGGTAACTCACAGCACGTAGATTGTCTACGTGGGAAAGACCAGCTCAGCGAACACGAGGTTCTATCCCTGAAAACCAATTCTGCCGCCCACGTCCGGACCTGCACGGCGGAAGGTTGACGGAGATACTAGAGTCGTTGCCGGAGCCGAGGGAGACGTCCACGGCACCAGCCCGAGAAGAGGAACACCGCGCAACAGGGAGCCCAAGCACCAGGCCACGGTGGACAGAGACCAGAGAAGAACCGCAGCACCACACAGATGCACGATTCCGGCAACGGAGCACATGTATGCCAAACTCGACGAGCGCAGAGGCAAATCTTCCCTCTTCCACTTGCTTAACAGTGAGACACACACCAGAGCGAACCAATAGAATTCGTCACCGGATCAGCAATCCAGGAGAGAGAGGAGGAAGAACAGCAGAGCGAACCAGCGAAAAGGCCAGAGGAGAGCCCACCCATCTTAAGGAGACAGCCGCCAGTAAGTTGCGCAGGGTTCGGCATGCAGTTGGCAAGCGTCGAACCACCTGCAGAGCCAAAGGGCGCCACCGCCAGAGCTACGGCTGCTTTGCTCCTTCGCGCGATTTGCAAGCCGCGATCTCCACTTGCCCTAGCCAACTGCACTGCCAGCCGGGCCTTGTAATGGCCCATCGGCTGGCCCCCTCCTCTTTTTATTTTAAATAAAGGGAAAATCTCAATATGGACAACACCAACTTCTTACACCTTGCGACCGCCATTACTTTCACTAGTAAAATCCAAAGGATGGGGTGGGGGAGAGAGGATGGATAGTTGATGAGTTTGTGTTAGGCAACGGAGGGGTTGTCACGTGAGACCATGTGTGTTGTGTATTAGACAACAAAGCAAAGTGTTTTTGTGTCGAATTGTTTGATGCAAATTAATGTTTGAATGAGACACTGTTTGTTTTCATCAAAGATTATATAATCTAATTTATAAATTATATAAGCATCTAATAACCTACTTATAGATTATCATAATCTAGATTTAAGGTGGATTATATAATCTATAGGCTAAACAAATATGGCCTCGGTGTATTTATGGACCTACATTGCAGAGTAAAAAAAGTGCACAACTTATATGGAAAGTTTTGAAAATAATATTTTTTCAGTGTGAATTAGGGAATGTTTGAATGTACTAGAGCTAATAGTTAGTGTCGGCGTTTCGAAACCCGGGGGTCTCTGGACCGACGAGTAAATTGTCGCCGCGTGCCCCAGCCCAGATGGGTCGGCGCGAGACGAAGCGCGAAGGGGGGAAAGGCAGCCGGAGGGAGACAGGCGTGAGAGGTGGAAACCCCGCGGCCTTCGTGTTTGTCCCGCGCCCAGGTCGGGTGCGCTTGCAGTAGGGGGTTACAAGCGTCCACGCGGGAGGGAGCGAGCGGGCTCACGCGAGCGCCGTCCCGTCCTTCCTCGCGCGGCCAACCCTCTGTAAGAGGGCCCTAGTCATTCCTTTTATAGGCGCAAGGAGAGGATCCAGGTGTACAATGGGGGTGTAGCAGTGTGCTAACGTGTCTAGCGGAGGAGAGCTAGCGTCCTAAGTACATGCCATCGTGGCAGCCGGAGAGGTTTTGGCACCCGGTTCGTGTGGTGTCGTGGCCGTCGGAGGAGCGCTGGAGCTTGACGGAAGGACAGCTGTCGGGGTTGTCGAGTCCTTGCTGACGTCCTCTTGCTTCCGTAAGGGGGCTAAGAGCCGTCGTCGTCATAGAGCGTGCGGGGCGCCATCATTACTTGTCTGGCGGAGCGAGCCAGATGGGACGCCGGTCTTGTTCCCCGTAGCCTGAGTCAGCTTGGGGTAGGGTAATGATGGCGCCTCCTGTTGACGTGGTCGGTCTGTGCCCTGGGTTGGGCGACGTGGAGGCTCCTCCGAGGTCGAGGTCGAGTCTGTCTTCCGAGGCCGAGGTCGAGTCCGAGCCCCCAGGTCAGGCGAGGCGGAGACCGTCGGCTGAGGCCAGGGCTGAGTCCGAGCCCTGGGGTCGGGCGAAGCGGAGTTCGTCGTCTTCCGGGGCTGAGCCCGAGTCCGAGCCCTGGGGTCGAGCGGAGCGGAGTTCGTCGTCGTCCGAGGCTGAGCCCGAGTCTGAGCGCTGGGTCGGGCGGAGCGGAGTTCATCGTCTTCCGGGGCTGAGTCCGAGTCCGAGCCCTGGGTCGGGCGGAGCGGAGTTTCCTATGGCGCCTGAGGCCGGGCCTGGCTGCTTGTCAGCCTCACTCTGTCGAGTGGCACAACAGTCGGAGCGGCGCAGGCGACGTTGTCCTCTTGTCAGACCGGTCAGTGGAGCGGCGAAGTGACTGCGGTCACTTCGGCTCTGTCGACTGGAGGGCGCGCGTCAGGATAAAGGTGTCAGGCCACCTTTGCATTAAATGCCCCTGCGATTTGGTCGGTTGGCGTGGCGATTTGGCCAAGGTTGCTTCTTGGTGAAGACTGGGCCTTGGGCGAGCCGAAGGTGTGTCCGTTGCTGGATGGGGGGCCTCGGGCGAGATGTAGATCCTCCGGGGTCGGCTGCCCTTGCCCGAGGCTGGGCTCGGGCGAGGCGTGATCGCGTCCCTCGAATGGACCGATCCTTGACTTAGTCGCACCCATCAGGCCTTTGCAGCTTTGTGCTGATGGGGGTTACCAGCTGAGATTTAGGAGCCTTGAGGGTACCCCTAATTATGGTCCCCGACAGTTAGTCGCTTAAAAAATTATTAGTAGAATTAGCTAGCTAACAAATAGCTAACTAAGAGCATCTCCAAGAAACTAGCCATTTCAACAGACTAGCCATCTAACTCGCCAAGCTATCCGACTTTCCAAATTAGCTCTCTCACTAGCCAAACTTGTCTAGACACTCTAACTAGCCAAACTCTTTAGATAGTCTATTGGAATGAGATGTTACGTATAAAGTGTAATGTTTATAGAAAAGTAAATATAGAGTCAAATAGAGAGAAAAAATGAAGATTTCCTTGAAGATGCTCTTAACTAGTTTACTAAAAATAACTAATATCTAAACTATTAGATAGAATGTTTAGCCACTAAATATTAACTCTAATGCATTCAAACCTCTGTTTACAAATCGTCTGACTAATCGCGATTAGTCGGGCTAGTCGCCTGTAAGCAGCCGACTAGGGGGACGACGCGATCTGGTTTCCTGGTCGTCCTAATCGTCGATTAAGCATCCAAAGCGACTGATTAGTCGTCCGATTAGCTAGGTTCTGGTCGACTAGTGCGCGTGGGCTAAATGTGGTTGTGCTATTGGGCTTCACCGTTTTTTGGGCCCAGTAGCCGCATACATCTGTTGGCACCCCTAAACCCTAAATCCTTCTTGTGCTTGCGCCCCTCTCAAGTTTCTGTCCTCTGCCGGCGGCTGCTGCTCTAGCCTCCAGGTCTCTCCACCGTCCACCATCGTCGGCGTGCAGCTCATCCTTGAAGAAGGTCGTCCCTGCCCCCTTCTCATCTACAATGCACAAGATGAGCTCGTCATCCGAAGGTCATCCCTGCTCCCCTCCTTCCCCTTGTCTGCACTCTGCAGTTTTGCATCCTGCACAGCACGACAGCATGGCAGTTTTGCCAAGAATCTGCATTCTGCGCAGTCTGCCCTGGCCCTGCTCATCTAGTGTTCTATACTTCTATGTTCTACTGCCTTACTTCAATAGTTCTTAGCTTCATCTCCGCCAACCAGTTTCCATCAGCCCAGCAGTAGCATATCTAGTGCCTAGTATTGACTTGACCTCTATCTGTTGACATGTTCAGAGTTTCATGCTGCCGGTGGACGAAGAGGTGATGACGTTGAGGTCTTATTCCCCGGGTCCAATGTGGTTGGCATTGGCAGTGCAACTGCAAGTGATTTTGTTCCTCCCGTGACCTCAAATGTTGATAGCACAGGCCCTGCTTCGGCATTATCAGCTGGTGCAGACTCAAAAAGCCTTGCTGAAAAGGCTATTGCAGCACTCCCTCCTGAGCTTAGTGCACAAGCAACTGACCCAAAAAGAAAGGCAAGGTCACAGGACCCAGGATGGAAGTTTGGGTGGTGGCCAGACACAACAAAGAAGGATTTTGTTCAGTGTATTTTCTGTTCGAAGATTGTTCCTCCGAAATCAAAAGGTTCAAGCAGCATCTTGTCGGTGGGTTTTGAAAGGGAAATAGGGTTTAACCTTTTCCTATAAATGTTTTTGGTGGTTGAATGCCCAACACAAATAATTGAACTAACTAGTTTGCTCTAGATTATATATTCTACAGGTGCTAAAGGTTCAACACAAACCAATAAAAAGATCAAAGTTAGGGTTCAAAGGAAAGGAGCAAAAGAAACCGAAGAGAACCCTGGTCTGGCGCACCGGATTGTCCGGTGCACCACCGGACAGTGTCCGGTGCCCAAGGCCGTACGACTTCAAACTTGCCACCTTCGGGTTTCAGAAGAGCCACTCCGCTATAATTCACCGGACTGTCCGGTGCACCAGCGGAGCAATGGCTAGGCAGCGCAACGGTCGACTCCAATGGTCGCCTGCATTGTGAACAGTGAAGAACAGTGTGCGCAGAAGTCAGAGCAGCCGCCAGAGGCGCACCGAACAGTGCACAGTACATGTCCGGTGCGGCACCGGACTGTCTGGTGCTACCAGACGACAAAGCTCCACCGGTCAAAACCGTCAGAACCCTAATGTTGGGGATTTATTCTCAAATGCTATGAGTTAAGAACAAGGCAACACAAAATGTTAAAGGTTAATATCCTTCGTCCTTCGAAACATTATTTCCCTTAGGATATAATGATCTTTAGACGAAGGTCATGAAGGACATACCTTCATCATTGTAGTATATGTTAATAAAAGAAGAAGCATATAAGAAACAACATGAACTATCACATAACATTATTAACTCATCTTCATTATATTATCAAAGAAAGACAGAAACAATATTGAATTACATTTGTACCTTCGGCTTGACAGAAGGTGAGAGTACAAGTGTGACGCACAAGCAAGTACAAATCAGCGTGAACAGTACGGGGGTACTATTCATCTATTTATAGGCATAGGACGCAGCCTGTGTGAAATTACATTCATGCCCTTCATATTTACTATTGACTTATAGACAACCTAATGGGGACTAGATAGTCTTTTCCCCTTTAAGATGGTTCCTTTTTCCGCCATTGAGCCGAAGCTCCCTTGCGCGTAGCTTCGGAGGAACACCAGCCTTCGTCACGACCATGCTCTTTACATTGTATATGCTTTTAACCTGAGTCCGAAGGTACCTGTTCATATGTCACACTTGGAAGACATTGTTAAATCATGTTTTTGAGGACATTCGGAAGACGAAGGCCCCCAACAGTAGCCCCTCGCAGTACTAATTTGTTAAGATAACGAATTCAGACTGTGACATGGATGAAGGCCTTAAGCCGAAGGTCCGAAAAAATACCTTCCCTTTGCTAGAATAGCAACAGTCAATGACAGACGGGCCCCTCTAGTTTGGAGCGCTCTGGGCGTATAAATAGGAACTTACACCGACTGCACTTGATACACTACTTGTGCCATTTGCTTTATTTTATCAATTTTATAGCTCTTGCTCACTAGTGCTTGCTAGTTTTTCAAGCTTTCTGAGCTTCGGCTTAAAAGACGTGTTTTCACCATTTCTGAAGAAAAAATGTCTCAAGACAAGAAGATTGCTGCTGAGACGAAGCTGACTGAAGAGGAGAAGCTTTTTGAGGAGAAGAAGACTGTGGATTCTTATATTGCTAGATTTGTCGAGTCGATGGCAAAAACAAATACAGAGAAGATTACTAAAGAAATACTGGAGGGCTTGTCTGAAGATACTAGTGACAGTGATAGCTATGATGTGGAAAGTGGGGACGAAGATTCTGAGGATCGGCCCTGGAGGCCAAGTCATTCAATCTTCGGAAAATCGACCATCAAACAGAGTCATCTTGAAAATATGAGAGGAAGGCACTTTCGGGATTTGTCAATTATGAGGGCTGGTGGTGACAACAACGTCCCTGCCCCTAAGGAGAACGAAGTTGTGATTTTCCGAAGCTTCTTCAAGGCTGGGCTTCGGTTCCCTTTGAGTAAATTTGTAGTTGAAGTGCTGAAGACCTACCAAATCTTCCTCCATCAAATCACCCCTGAAGCCATAATAAGGATGGGGATTTTTGTCTGGGCAGTAAGGAGCCAAGGGTTAGAGCCAAGCGCGAAGTGCTTCTGCAATATGCACGAATTACTATATGAGACAAAGGCCATGGGTAAAGAACAGTGCCACAACAACTTCGGTTGTTATGAATTTATCGCCCGCCCTAACGCAAGCCACCCAGTGCCAACATTTCGGAAAAGGTGGCCCGGGGCTTGGATGGAAGAATGGTTTTATGTAAAGAATGATTTGACAGTGAGGGAAGACATTAAGGAAGTCATTATGCGTCCCATTTGGTCCCGCTTCGGCCTTCGACGGCCGAAAATAGAAATTGATGAGACAGTCGAAGCGTGTCAGAGTGCCTTTAACATTGTTTGCTCCTTTATTGGGACAAGGGGTTTAATGCAAGAACATATAGCCTTCAGGGTATGGCCGCTTATAGACAGCTGGGAAATGCCGAAGGAGACCACCACCGACTCTAGCGAAGGTGGTCTAGTTCGGCTGAAGCATACCTTCAGATTCAGGGAGAAGTTTGATGAGCCGAACGACGACTGGTTGAAGTGTATCGAAGCTACAAGTGATGAGCTGCTTGGAGCATACTCCAAGGTGGAAGATAATGCGCTGTCTGCAGCCTTCAGAGGTCGGGGAAAAAGAGACTGAACAAAGTTTTTGACGCCATCGGCTTCGTCTACCCTGATTACCGCTATTCGCTGCGGGGACAGGGGAGAAAGAGAAAAATTGTTGCTTCGACCGCCCCAATTAAGCTTGTGCCAAAGGGCAAAAAGATGAAGGTTCTTACCCATCGGTCGCGTTATATTGAACCGGCCGTGGTGCCTGAGTTTGGCGAGGGGGCCTCTTCAGCTGTTGAAACAAGAGTAACTGCTCCGACTACGCAGAGCACTGAAGAGCCGGTTGTAATGTCGAAGGTGCTTACAGTTAAGCTAATTGAAACAAAGGCTGATAAGGTTGAAGGACCAAAAATTAAAGAAATGACGAAAATGCCAGAGATTTTGAGCCCTTCAACAGAGGTAACAGTGCCGAAGGCACAAAAGGGTTCTGTCGCAACTCCTAAGAGGAGAAAGATGGCAAATGTGCTAGATGTTGTGTTAGAGACAGCAAAATCCTTGAATCCTGCTCCTTCAAAAAAAATTGCCGAAGTTTCAAAAGCGCAACCCGAAGTTAAAACGAAGCAGGCAGAAGTCGGAGCTACAAAAATTCAAGCTGAAACCGAAGCTGGGCCTTCAGAGCCCACTGAGACAGAGCCTGCTGAAGTTGAAGAAAAAGCGGTAGAGCAAATTGTGTCTAAAAAGGTTGAAGCTGCTGCTACAGAAGCTTCAAAAGAAAGCACTGATTACATCATTCGTCATGCTTCGGGGAAGAGACTTTCTCAAGAGGAAAAGCTAGAAGCACTGCACTATGCCCAAAAATTAAAATACCCGAAGGGGGCATTAGTGTTTAATGGCAGTGGGGAAGAAGATTTTTTGTACTGTCTCCCGGATAATAAAGAGATATCCGTCTGTCAGGAGATAGGTAGAAGCATCGGATTCTTGAAGCTGGAAGATGGCCTTTCAATATTATCAAAGGATGAGCTTGTTGATAGCTTGGCGTATAATAGCATAAAGGTATAAAAGCTAATTTTGTATTTTGAAAATGAAATATTTTATTTGCTTATACTTAATTATGTCCTCCTCTTGCAGGGCTTAATTCTTAGCAATGCGCTTAGGGCTCAGAAAAACATTGAAGATGAAGGATAACGATGGCTCTGAACAACCTTCATTCATAGGTAATTGAATTAAGAAACGAAGGTCTTGAAAAAGACAAAATATTGATTTCATTGGTAAACAAAGTGAAAGAAGATGAAGCTAGTTTCAATGCTCAAGCCGAAATCCAAAAGAATGAAATTGAAGACCTTCGGAAGCAGTTGACAGAAGCCAAAGAAAAATGCGCTCTCGCAGAAGCTAACCGGGAGATCAGTGAATATTGGAAAAACCATTTAGAGAAAACAGTTGAAGAACTTCGCGCATCCAAGGAAAGATGCTTTGAAAAATCCTTGGGCTGCGTGGAGAAAATAAAGGCTAGCTTCGTCAACGTGGGCGCATATTCTAACGAAGATAATTTCATACGAGGTGACCCTGAAGGTGTCATCGAATGGATAAGTGGAGAGGCCGAAGCTTTCGAAGAAATATTAAGTGATCGCGGGGATGTCTGCGCGTTCTCTGGTGCAAGGGGAATTTCAGCCATCCTGGAGAAGGCGGGATGCGACCATGTCAAGACCCTAGCCCAGGTCGAAGCTGCCTTCTCCGTGGATGATACAAAGGATCCCTCAGCTGAAGCGAGTTTAATGTGCGGGAAATTTTACAATGACATCTGGGTAAATGGTGGCCGAGAGATGGCTCACGAAATTATGAAGAAAAGTGAGAAAGACATCCATGACGCCCGAGTACAAGCAAAACAAGCTGAAGAAGCTGCAGAGCGCGAGAGACGCATATGTATTGTTTCACGACATCTAGCTTCGGCATTTGTTTTGTGGCTTCAGACTAATTAATTTTTTCCACTGTAGCTGAATTATCTCCACCACCGGAGCCGTTCGATCCCCTGGCCGATCCAGAAATGAGGGAAGCACTAGAGATCATTAATATGGCCAAATCTATTGTTGACGAACTCGTTAACAAATTGCTAAATGAAGTTGCGGAGAAGATCCTGAAAGAGGACTAGTACTTATTGTAAAAACATTTTTAGATGGTCAGTGTAGCTTTGTTGTAACAGTACTGTAACATTCGATGTGTATATCTTTGAATCTAATATGTAAATTATTTGTAATTCACTTCTTTGCGATGCATGAAACTTTTATATACATACCGTTTTTGAGCCTTCGGTGAAAAATCACCTTCCCTTCTTTTTATGCTTCGTAAAGAAAAAGATCCATGCTTCGTAAGAACATCCAAGCTTCGTAAAAACGTCCATGCTTCGTAAAAACGTCCATGCTTCGCAAAAAACATCCATGATTCGTGAACAAGGGATCACTTCTTTTGCAACAGAGCTGATGAGACTGTATTTCTCAGCTTACTTTGTGCCTTAGCACATTTTCATTTTTATAAAGCATTCTCCGAAGATCAACTTTGTATTCAATTCGTGTCATTGGTGCGATATGATGTATGATGTGATGCTATGCGGGATGATGTGATGATATGATGCAAAGAATGATGCTAATGCCGAAGACACACACCCACACGCCCACGCTGAAACACACAATCTCTGTGTCCCCTTAGAAACGATCGGAATCTCTTTGTCGTTTATTTTTTGGCATCACCGCTTATTTTTTGGTGTAAGTTCTACATCCCCTTAGGAACGTCTTTTGAACTTCTTCGCCTTCTATTTCGGCGGTATAAGTTCTGCATCCCCTTAGGAACATCTTTTGAACTTCTTCGCCTTACATTTCGGCGGTAGTTGGCTCTGCATTCCCTTTGGAACGACTTTTGAGCAGAAAACTTACATTGCGCTCCCTAAGGAACAACTTTTTGTAGCTTCGACAAAACTTACACTGCGCTCCTTTAGGAACGACTTTTTGTAGTTTCAGCGATTTTTAGCTCTACATTCCCTTAGGAACGACTTTTGAGCTTCGGCAGTTTTTGAGCTTCGTAAGTCTATGAAGAAGATATATTTCATTCTGATAGAAGCGAAACTATTACAAGGAATTAAAACTAGATTTACATTGATTGTTCCTTATTGAAAAACAAAATGACATAGAACATAAAAGTATTTTGGGGGTAGGATATCGCTCAGTAAATGTGCTTTGATTCTGGCACAGTACTGTTGACTGTGCGAGCTTCGGACTCCTCCCTGAACTCTCGTTGTTGTTGGGTGTGCTGGCGCCCTTCTGGCTGCTGGCTTCGGGAATAGGTTGGTTGTAGTGGTGGTGGGGGTGGGAGTTGTGGCCAGGAAGCCTGTGAATGGCTAGCCGAAGCAGCAGAAGCTGCAGGATGATTGCCCACATATTCTGGTATGTAGGGAGAGTGGCACGAAGCAGTGTGCAAGACCTGCTTCGGCTGATTCTGCCGAGCTTCGGCTTCCGCGATCTCCTTCTGCTTCTGAATGGTGATTTGGCACATTCTTGTAGTATGACCCTTGTCCTCACCACAGAATAAGTAATAAATCTTCCTGGGTTGATCCCCATATCTTCCTCCGAAGCCCCTGGCGCCTCTGCCCCTTAGAGCTGGCGGTCTGAAAGAGCTTTGTTGTTGCCCCGAAGATTGTGAGGTGTACTGTGGCCTCTGAAGCTAGCTTCCTTTATCGTCATTCTAGCTGGAATTGTGGATTGACCTGACATGCCTCAGGTGAATTCTTTCGCCGAAGCCCCTGGTCATCTCCGAGAATCTGTAAGCTTCCTCCCTTCTTTGGCGGAAGTCGTTGTCAGCCCGAATGTATTCATCCATCTTCTGAAGCAGCTTCTCCAGAGTTTGTGGGGGCTTTCTGGCGAAGTACTGAGCCATGGGTCCTGGCCGAAGACCCTTAATCATGGCCTCGATGACAATTTCATTAGGCACGGTGGGTGCTTGTGCCCTCAGTCGCAAGAATCTTCGGACATACGCCTGGAGGTATTCCTCATGGTCTTGCGTGCACTGGAACAAGGCCTGAGCTGTGACTGGCTTCGTCTGAAAGCCTTGGAAACTGGTCACCAGCATGTCCTTGAGCTTCTGCCACGACGTGATTGTCCCCGGCCGAAGGGAAGAATACCATGTCTATGCCACGTTTCGGACTGCCATGACGAAGGACTTAGCCATGACAGCTGCATTGCCTCTGTATGAGGATATTGTTGCCTCATAGCTCATCAGAAATTGTTTTGGGTCTGAGTGCCCATCGTACATTGGTAGCTGAGGTGGCTTGTAAGATTGCGGCCATGGGATAGCCTGTAGTTCTGCTGCCAAGGGAGAAGCATCATCAAAAGTAAAGGTATCATGATTAAAATCATCATACCATCCATCTTCGTTGAATAAACCTTCCTGACAAAGCTCCCTGTGTTGGGGCCTTCGGTCTTGCTCATCTTGAGCAAGATGACACACTTCTTCAGTAGCTTCATCGATCTTCCTTTGAAGATCAGCCAGCCGAGCCATCTTCTCCTTCTTCCTTTGCACCTATTGATGGATGATTTCCATGTCCCTGATCTCTTGGTCCAGCTCCTCCTCCTAGAGTGTTGGACTGGTGGCCTTTCTCTTCTGGCTTTGAGCCTTGCGGAGAGAGAGAGTCTCCTAATTTGTGTCCAGTGGCTGCAGTGCAGCAGCCCTTGGCACTGAAGCTTTCTTCGGTGGCATGACGAAGGTCAGGGCTTGCTGAAGGTGGTCGAATGAGTTCACCGGAGGTGGGCGCCAATGTTGGGGACTTGTTCTCAAATGCTATGAGTTAAGAACAAGGCAACACAAAATGTTAAAGGTTAATATCCTTCGTCCTTCGAAGCATTATTTCCCTTAGGATATAATGATCTTTAGATGAAGGTCATGAAGGACATACATTCATCATCGCAGTATATGTTAATAAAAGAAGAAGCATATAAGAAACAACATGAACTATCACATAACATTATTAACTCATCTTCATTATATTATCATAGAAAGACAAAAACAATATTGAATTACATTTGTACCTTTGGCTTGACAGAAGGTGAGAGTACAAGTGTGACGCACAAGCAAGTACAAATCAGCGTGAACAGTACGGGGGTACTGTTCATCTATTTATAGGCACAGGACGCAACCTGTGTGAAATTACATTCATGCCCTTCATATTTACTATTGACTTATAGACAACCCAATGGGGACTAGATAGCCTTTTCCCCTTTAAGTCGGTTCCTTTTTCCGCCATTGAGCCGAAGCTCCCTTGCGCGTAGCTTCGGAGCAACACCAACCTTCGTCACGACCATGCTCTTCACATTGTATATGCTTTTAACCCGAGTCCGAAGGTACCTGTTCATATGTCACACTTGGAAGACATTGTTAAATCATGTTTTTGAGGACCTTCGGAAGACGAAGGCCCCCAACACCTAACGGTTGGGTGACGTGGCTGGCGCACCGGACTGTCCGGTGCGCCCATCGACAGCAGCCTGCCCCAACGGCTGAATTGGTGGTTGGGGACTATAAATACCCCCAACCACCTCCACTCCAACCATCTAAGCATTCACTACTCCTCATTCAATACAAGAGCAAAATACAACACTCCAAGACACAAATCAAAGCCTCTGATCGAATCAAAGTCCACAATTCAACTCTAGTATTTTAGGACTTGTGAGAAGATCGTCTTGTGTTCTTTGCTGCTCTTGTTTGCTTGGTTGGCTTTCTTCTTCCTCATTCTTGCTCTCTAAGTGACTTGTAATCAAAGCAAGAGACACCAAGTGTGTGGTGGTCCTTGTGGGGTGTAAGTGACCCGTTTGATTAAGGAGAAAGCTCACTCGGTCTAAGTGACCGTTTGAGAGAGGGAAATGGTTGAAAGAGACCCGGTCTTTGTGACCACCTCAACGGGGACTAGATTCTTTGGAACCGAACCTCGGTAAAACAAATCGTCGTGACATCCGCTTTACTTTCTTGGTTGATTTGTTTTCCCCCTCTCTCCTAGACTTGGTTTTTGTTCTAACGCTAACCCTGGCTTGTAGTGTGTTTAAAGTTGTAAATTTCAGTTTCCGCCTATCCACCCCCCCTCTAGGCGACTTTCAATTGGTATCAGAGCCCGGTACTTCATTAGAGTCTAACCACTTGAAGTGATGTTGGGAGGATCCGCCAAGAGGGAGATGGAAACGGCCACAAGCCACGGGAAAGCTCCATCAAGGGAGTCCGGCACCAAAGGAAGGGAGGAATCACCTCCCCGCATCGAGTCGCATCGGAGTGGTGGCAAGAAGAAGAAGATGAAGAAAGTGGTCTACTACGAGACCGATTCTTCGTCGCCCTCCACCTCCGGCTCTGATGCGTCGTCCGTCACTTCAAAGCGCCATGAGCGCAAGAAGTTTAGTGAGATCCCCTACGCTATCCCCGTATTTCCAAACGCACTCCTTTACTTTCCGTCCCATTAGGCAAACCACCGGTTTTTGATGGTGAAGATTATTGTATGTGGAGTGATAAAATGAGGCATCACCTAACCTCACTCCACGCAAGCATATGGGATATGTTGAGTTTAGAGCGCAGGTACCATCCGTGGGGGATGAAGGATATGATTCGGACGAGGTCGCTCAAATCTGGCACTTCAACTCCCAAGCCACTACTATACTCCTCGCCTCTCTATGTCGAGAGGAGTATAATAAGGTGCAAGGGTTGAAGAGTGCCAAGGAGATTTGGGACGTGCTCAAGACCACACATGAGGGAGATGAGGTGACCAAGATCACCAAGCAGGAGACGATTAAGGGGGAGCTCGGTCGATTCGTCCTCAACCAAGGAGAGGAGCCACAAGCTATGTACAACCGACTCAAGACCTTGGTTAATCAAGTGCGCAACCTCGGGAGCACAAAATGGGATGACCATGAAATGGTCAAGGTTATTCTTAGATCACTCGTATTTCATAATCCTACTCAAGTTCAATTAATACGTGGTGATCCTAGATATAAGCTAATGTCTCTCGAGGAAGTGATAGGAAAGTTTGTGAGCTTTGAGTTGATGATCAAAGGCTCCAAACAAATCGTCGAGCAAGGCGGCACCTCCACACCTGAGGTGCAACCCGTCGCATTCAAAGCGACGGAGGAAAAGAAAGAAGAGTCTACATCAAGTAGGCTCCTCATCGACGCCTCTAAGCTCGACAACGAGGAAATGACGCTCATCATCAAGAGCTTTTGCCAAATCCTCAAGCAAAGGAGGGGGAAGGACTACAAACCCCGCTCCAAAAGGGTGTGCTACAAGTGTGATAAGCCTAGTCATTTTATTGCTAAATGCCCTATGCCTAGTGATAGTGACAGGGACAACGACAAGAAGAGGAGGAAGAAGGAGAAAAAGAAGTACTACAAGAAGAAGGGCGGTGATGCCCACGTATGTTGGGAATGGGACTCCAATGAGAGCTCCACCGACTCCTCCTCCGACGAGGACGCCGCCAACATCGTCGTCAATAAGAGACTTCTCTTCCCCAACGTCGGCCACAAATGCTTCATGGCAAAGGACGACAAGAAAAAGAAGGTACAAACTAGAACCACCCCCAAGTATACTACATCTAGTGATGAGGGTAGTTCTAGTGATGATGACAAAAACTTGCTTAGTCTTTTTGCCAACCTTAACATGCAACAAAAAGAAAAATTAAATGAATTGATAGGAGCTATTCATGAGAAGGATGAACTCTTGAATAGCCAAGAGGAATTCCTTATTAAGGAAAATAAGAAGCATGTTAAGGTAAAGAATGCTTTTGCTCAGGAGACAGAAAAATGTGAAAACTTGACTAGAGAGCTTAGCATTTGCCATGACACCATTTTCAACCTTAGAACTGAGAATGTTAATTTAACTGCTAAGGTTGAAAAATCAAATGCTTCTCATGATTCAATTGTCAATCTTAGAAATGAAAATGCTAGTTTGATTGCTAAGATTGATAAATTGAATGAATCAATTTCTAGCCTTAAAATTTAAAATGCTAGTTTAATTTCAAAGGCTAAAGAATTGAATGTTTGCAATATTTCTATTTCCAATCTTAGAGATGAGAATGCCATGTTACATGCTAAGATTGAGGAATTAAATGCTTGCAAACCATCTACATCTAGTGTTGATCATGTCACCATTTGTACTAGATGTAGAGACATTAATGTTGATGCTATTCATAGTCACCTAGCTTTAATTAAACAACAAAACGATCATATAGCACAACTAACTAGTAAAATTAATGAGCATGAAATTGAAAAAGAAAAATTTAAATTTGCTAGAAGCATGCTCTATAGTGGGAGACACCCTGACATCAAGGATGACATTGACTTCCAACAAAGAAGCAATGTCAAGCTTAATACCCCTAAGAAATTGTCTAGCTTTGTAAAGGGCAAGGATCCCATGACTTAGGATAACGAGGGTTACATTTTATATCCTGCTGGTTATCCTGAGCACAAGATTAGGAGAATTCAAGCTAGGAAGTCTTATTTTGTTTCCCATCATGCTTTTATGTACAAGAATGAGGCATCTAGCTCTAGGCATTCTACCCATGTTAAAATGCCTAAAAAGAAAACTCCTACTGCATCAAATGAGCCTAATGTTTCATTTAAAACATATGATGCTTCTTATGTGCTCACTAACAAATTAGGCAAAGTAGTTGCCAAATATGTTGGGGGCAAACACAAGAGCTCCAAGACTTGTGTTTGGGTACCCAAGGTGCTTGTTTCTAATGTGAAAGGACCCAAGACCGTTTGGGTACCTAAGAACAAGGCCTAAATTGTTTTGCAGGTTTATGCATCCGGGGGCTCAAGTTGGATTATTGATAGCGGATGCACAAACCACATGACAGGGGAGAAAAGGATGTTCTCCTCCTACGAGAAAAACGAAGATCCCCAAAAAGCTATCACATTCGGGGATGGAAATCAAGGTTTGGTCAAAGGACTTGGTAAAATTGCTATATCACCTGACCATTCCATTTCTAATGTTTTTCTTGTAGATTCTTTAGATTATAACTTGCTTTCAGTTTCTCAATTATGCAAAATGGGTTACAACTTCCTTTTTACGGATACAGGTGTTACTGTCTTTAGAAGAAATGATGATTCAGTAGCATTTAAGGGAGTATTAGAGGGTCAGCTATACTTAGTTGATTTCAATAGAGCTGAACTCGATACTTGCTTAATTGCTAAGACTAATATGGGTTGGCTCTAGCATCGCCGACTAGCCCACGTTGGGATGAAGAATCTTCACAAGCTTCTAAAGGGAGAACACATTTTGGGACTAACCAATGTCCATTTTGAGAAATACAGGGTTTGTAGCGCATGTCAAGCAGGAAAGCAAGTTGGTACCCATCATCCACACAAAAACATCATGACAACGAACATGCCACTAGAGTTACTCCACATGGATTTATTCGGCCCGATCGCTTACATAAGCATCGGCGGGAGTAAGTACTGTCTAGTTATTATGGATGATTATTCTCGCTTCACTTGGGTGTTCTTTTTGCAGGAAAATCACAAACCCAAGAGACTTTAAAGGGATTCTTGAGATGAACTCAAAATGAGTTTGGATTAAGGATCAAGAAAATAAGAAGCGATAATGGGACGGAGTTCAAGAACTCACAAATAGAAGGCTTTCTTGAGGAGGAGGGCATCAAGCATGAGTTCTCTTCTCCCTACACACCTCAACAAAATGGTGTAGTGGAGAGGAAGAATAGAACTCTACTAGACATGGCAAGGACCATGCTTGATGAGTACAAGACTCCGGACCGATTTTGGGCTGAGGCGATTAACACCGCCTGCTACTCCATCAACCGACTCTACCTTCATCGAATCCTCAAGAAGACATCTTATGAACTTCTCACTGGTAAAAAGCCCAATGTTTCATATTTTAGAGTCTTTGGTAGCAAATGTTTTATTCTTGTTAAAAGAGGTAGAAAATCTAAATTTGCTCCTAAGGCAGTAGAAGGCTTTTTACTAGGATATGACTCAAACACAAGGGCATATAGAGTCTTCAACAAATCCACTGGATTAGTTGAGGTTTCTTGTGACATTGTGTTTGATGAGACTAATGGCTCCCAAGTGGAGCAAGTTGATCTTGATGAACTAGATGATGAAGAGGCTCCATGCGTTGCACTAAGGAACATGTCCATTGGGGATGTGTGTCCTAAGGAATCTGAAGAGCCTATACAAGCACAAGATCAACCGTCATCTTCCAATCAAGCATCTCTGATAGTCGCCTAGAGGGGGGGGTGAATAGGGCGAAACTGAAATTTACAAATATAAACACAACTACAAGCCGGGTTAGCGTTAGAAATATAAACGAGTCCGCGAGAGAGGGCGCAAAACAAATCCCAAGCGAATAAGCAAGTGAGACACGGAGATTTGTTTTACCGAGGTTCGGTTCTTGCAAACCTACTCCCCGTTGAGGAGGCCACAAAGGCCGGGTCTCTTTCAACCCTTCCCTCTCTCAAACGGTCCCTCGGACCGAGTGAGCTTCTCTTCTCAAATCAAAGCCGGGAACAAAGCTTCCCCGCAAGGGCCACCACACAATTGGTGCCTCTTGCCTTGATTACAATGGAGTTGTGATCTCAAGAACAAGTGAGAAAGAAAAGAAGCAATCCAAGCGCAAGAGCTCAAATGAACACGGCAAATCACTCTCACTAGTCACTAGGGCTTTGTGTGGAATTGGAGAGGATTTGATCTCTTTAGTGTGTCTAGAATTGAATGCTAGAGCTCTTGTAGTAGTTGAGAAGTGGAAAACTTGGATGCAATGAATGGTGGGGTGGTTGGGGTATTTATAGCCCCAACCACCAAACTTGACCGTTGGCTGGAGGCTTCTGCTCGATGGCGCACCGGACAGTCCGGTGCACACCGGACAGTCCGGTGCCCCTGCCACGTCATCACTGCCGTTGGATTCTGACCGTTGGAGCTTCTGACTTGTGGGCCCGCCTGGGTGTCCGGTGCACACCGGACATGTACTGTTTGATGTCCGGTGCACCGGCATGGGCAAGTCTGACGTCTGCGCGCGCTGCGCGCGCATTAAATGCACCGCAGGGAGCCGTTGGCGCCGAAGAGAGCCGTTGCTCCGCTGGTACACCGGACAGTCCGGTGCACACCGGACAGTCCGGTGAATTTTAGCGGAGCGGCTGCCGCGCGAACCCGAGGCTGACGAGTTCCGGAGACCGCGCTTCCTTGGAGCACCGGACATGTCCGGTGCACACCGGACAGTCCGGTGAATTATAGCGCGCCGGCTTCCGAGAAATCCCGAGAGTGAAGAGTTTGAGTCTGAGTCCCCTGGTGCACCGGACAGGTACTGTTCACTGTCCGGTGGCACACCGGACAGTCCGGTGCGCCAGACCAGGGGTGCCCTCGGTTGCCCCTTTGCTCCTTTATTGAATCCAAAACTTGGTCTTTTTATCGGCTGAGTGTGAACCTTTTACACCTGTATAATCTATATACTTGGGCAAACTAGTTAGTCCAAAGATTTGTGTTGGGCAATTCAACCACCAAAATTATTTAGGAACTAGGTGTAAGCCTAATTCCCTTTCAATCTCCCCCTTTTTGGTGATTGATGCCAACACAAACCAAAGCAAATAGAGAAGTGCATAATTGAACTAGTTTGCATAATGTAAGTGTAAAGGTTGCTTGGAATTAAGCCAATGTAACTACTTACAAGATATGCATGGAATGTTTCTTTCTTATATAACATTTTGGACCACGATTGCACCACGAGTTTGTTTTTGCAAATTCTTTTGTAAATCCTTTTCACAGTTCTTTTGCAAATAGTCAAAGGTAAATGAATAAGAGTTTGTAAAGCATTTTCAAGATTTGAAATTTTCTCCCCCTGTTTCAAATGCTTTTCCTTTGACTAAACGAAACTCCCCCTGAAAGAGATCCACCTCTTAGTGTTCAAGAGGGTTTTGATATACCATTTTTGAAATACAACTTTCTCCCCCTTTTGAACACAATAGGATACCAAATGATAAATACTTTTGGAAAGCATTAAGTTTTTGAATTTGGTGGTGGTGGTGCGGTCCTTTTGCTTTGGGCTCATTTCTCCCCCTTTTTGGCATTAATCGCCAAAAACGGAATCATTAGAGCCCTCGAAGTAATTTCTTCTTCTTTGGTCATAAGTAAATGAGTTAAGATTATACCAAAGATGAAGTCCGGTCCTTTTGCTTTTGAGCTTTTACTCTCTCCCCCAAGGATGAAGTCCTTTTCTTTGATGCTCATTTCTCCCCAAGGAATAGAGAGTTGCTCGGAGTGATGGCGAAGCATGAGTTACGGAGTGGAAGCCTTTTTCTTCGCCGAAGACTCCAATTCCCTTTCAATATACCTATGACTTGGTTTGAAATAGACTTGAAAACACATTAGTCATAGCATATAAAAGAAATATGATCAAAGGTATTTAAGTGAGCTATGTGTGCAAGCTAGCAAAAGAAATTTCTAGAATCAAGAATATTGAGCTCATGCCTAAGTCTGGTAAAAGATTGTTCATCAAGTGGCTTGGTAAAGATATCGGCTAATTGATCTTTAGTATTAATGTAAGAAATCTCGATATCCCCCTTTTGTTGGTGATCCCTAAGAAAATGATACCGAATGGCTATGTGCTTAGTGCGGCTATGCTCGACGGGATTGTCGGCCATTTTAATTGCACTCTCATTATCACATAGCAAAGGGACTTTGGTTAATTTGTAACCATAGTCCCGCAGGGTTTGCCTCATCCAAAGCAATTGCGCGCAACAATGACCTGCGGCAATGTACTCGGCTTCGGCGGTGGAAAGAGCGACCGAATTTTGCTTCTTTGAAGCCCAAGACACCAAGGATCTTCCCAAGAACTGACAAGTCCCCGATGTGCTCTTCCTATTAATTTTGCACCCCGCCCAATCGGCATCCGAATAACCAATTAAATCAAATGTGGATCCCCGAGGGTACCAAAGCCCAAACTTAGGTGTGTAAGCCAAATATCTCAAGATTCGTTTTACGGCCGTAAGGTGGGATTCCTTAGGGTCGGATTGGAATCTTGCACACATGCAAACGGAAAGCATAATGTCCGGTCGAGATGCACATAAATAAAGCAATGAACCAATCATCGACCGGTATACCTTTTGATCCACGGACTTACCTTCCGTGTCGAGGTCGAGATGCCCATTAGTTCCCATGGGAGTCTTGATGGGCTTGGCATCCTTCATTCCAAACTTGCTTAGAATATCTTGAGTATACTTTGTTTGGCTAATGAAGGTGCCCTCTTGGAGTTGCTTGACTTGGAATCCTAGAAAATACTTCAACTCCCCCATCATCGACATCTCGAATTTCTGTGTCATGATCCTACTAAACTCCTCACATGTAGACTCGTTAGTAGACCCAAATATAATATCATCAACATAAATTTGGCATACAAACAAGTCAGTTTCAAGAGTTTTAGTAAAGAGTGTAGGATCGGCCTTGTCGACTTTGAAGCCATTAGCAATAAGGAAATCTCTTAGGCATTCATACCATGCTCTTGGGGCTTGCTTGAGCCCATAAAGCGCCTTAGAGAGCCTATAAACGTGGTTAGGATACTCAATGTCTTCAAAGCCGGGAGGTTGCTCAACATAGACCTCTTCCTTGATCGGTCCATTGAGGAAGGCACTTTTCACGTCCATTTGATAAAGCTTAAAGCCATGGTAAGTAGCATAGGCTAATAATATGCGAATTGACTCAAGCCTAGCTACGGGTGCATAGGTTTCACCGAAATCCAAACCTTCGACTTGTGAATACCCTTTGGCCACGAGTCGAGCTTTGTTCCTTGTCACCACACCATGCTCATCTTGCTTGTTGCGGAAGACCCATTTGGTTCCTACAACATTTTGGTTAGGACGTGGAACTAAATGCCATACCTCGTTCCTTGTGAAATTGTTGAGCTCCTCTTGCATTGCCATCACCCAATCCGAATCTTGAAGTGCTTCCTCTACCCTGTGTGGCTCAATAGAGGAAACAAAAGAGTAATGTTCACAAAAATGAGCAACCCGAGATCTAGTAGTTACCCCCTTATGAATGTCTCCGAGGATAGTGTCGACGGGGTGATCTCGTTGGATTGCTTGGTGGACTCTTGGGTGTGGCGGCCTTGGTTCTTCCTCATCCTCCTTTTCTTGATCATTTGCATCTCCCCCTTGATCATTGCCATCATCTTGAGGTGGCTCATCTTCTTGATTTTGTTCTTCATCATCTTGAGCCTCATCCTCATTTTGAGTTGGTGGAGATGCTTGCATGGAGGAGGATGGTTGATCTTGTGCATTTGGAGGCTCTTCGGATTCCTTAGGACACACATCCCCAATGGACATGTTCCTTAGCGTGATGCATGGAGCCTCTTCATTACCTATCTCATCAAGATCAACTTGCTCTACTTGAGAGCCGTTAGTTTCATCAAACACAACGTCACATGAGACTTCAACTAGTCCAGTGGATTTGTTAAAGATCCTATATGCCCTTGTGTTTGAGTCATAACCAAGTAAAAAGCCTTCTACAGTTTTAGGAGCAAATTTAGATTTTCTACCTCTTTTAACAAGAATAAAGCATTTGCTACCAAAAACTCTAAAATATGAAATGTTGGGCTTTTTACCGGTTAGGAGTTCATATGATGTCTTCTTGAGGATTCGGTGAAGATATAACCGGTTGATGGCGTAGCAGGCGGTGTTGACCGCTTCGGCCCAAAACCGGTCCGGTGTCTTGTACTCATCAAGCATGGTCCTTGCCATGTCCAATAGAGTTCTATTCTTCCTCTCCACTACACCATTTTGTTGTGGAGTGTAGGGAGAAGAGAACTCATGCTTGATGCCCTCCTCCTCAAGGAAGCCTTCAATTTGAGAGTTCTTGAACTCCGTCCCGTTGTCGCTTCTAATTTTCTTGATCCTCAAGCCGAACTCATTTTGAGCCCGTCTCAAGAATCCCTTTAAGGTCTCTTGGGTTTGAGATTTTTTCTGCAAAAAGAATACCCAAGTGAAGCGAGAATAATCATCCACAATAACAAGACAATACTTACTCCCGCCGATGCTTATGTAAGCAATCGGGCCGAATAGATCCATGTGGAGTAGCTCAAGCGGCCTGTCGGTAGTCATGATGTTCTTGTGTGGATGATGGACTCCAACTTGCTTCCCTGCCTGGCATGCGCTACAAATCCTGTCTTTCTCAAAATGAACATTTGTTAATCCTAAAATGTGTTCTCCCTTTAGAAGCTTGTGAAGATTCTTCATCCCAACATGGGCTAGTCGGCGGTGCCAGAGCCAACCCATGTTAGTCTTAGCAATTAAGCAAGTGTCGAGTTCAGCTCTATCAAAATCTACCAAGTATAGCTGACCTTCTAACACACCCTTAAATGCTATTGAATCATCACTCCTTCTAAAGACAGTGACACCTACATCAGTAAAAAGACAGTTGTAGCCCATTTGACATAATTGGGAAACAGAAAGCAAGTTGTAATCTAATGAATCAACAAGAAAAACATTAGAAATGGAATGGTCAGGTGAAATAGCAATTTTACCCAAACCTTTGACCAAACCTTGATTTCCATCCCCGAATGTGATAGCTCGTTGGGGATCTTGGTTTTTCTCATATGAGGAGAACATCCTTTTCTCCCCGGTCATGTGGTTTGTGCACCCGCTGTCGAGTATCCAACTTGAGCCCCCGGATGCATAAACCTACAAAACAATTTTAGTTCTTGACTTTAGGTACCCAAACGGTTTTGGGTCCTTTGGCATTAGACACAAGAACTTTGGGTACCCAAACACAAGTCTTGGAACCCTTGTGTTTGCCCCCAACAAATTTGGCAACTACCTTGCCGGATTTGCTAGTAAGCACATAAGATGCATCAAAAGTTTTGAATGAAATGGCATGATCATTTGATGCATTAGGAGTTTTCTTTCTAGGCAACTTGGCACGGGTTGGTTGCCTAGAGCTAGATGTCTCACCCTTATACATAAAAGCATGGTTAGGGCCAGAGTGAGACTTCCTAGAGTGAATTCTCCTAATTTTGCTCTCGGGATAACCGGCAGGGTACAAAATGTAACCCTCGTTATCCTGAGGCATGGGAGCCTTGCCCTTAACAAAGTTAGACAAATTTTTTGGAGGGGCATTAAGTTTGACATTGTCTCCCCTTTGGAAGCCAATGCCATCCTTGATGCCAGGGCGTCTCCCATTATAGAGCATACTTCTAGCAAATTTAAATTTTTCATTTTCTAAGTTATGCTCGGCAATTTTAGCATCTAATTTTGCTATATGATCATTTTGTTGTTTAATTAAAGCCATGTGATCATGAATAGCATCAATATCAACATTTCTACATCTAGTACAAATAGATACATGCTCAACAATAGATGTAGAGGGTTTGCAAGATTTTAATTCTACAACCTTAGCTTGTAATATGTCATTTTTAGTTCTAAGGTCGGAAATAGTAGCATTGCAAACATCAAGATCTTTAGCCTTAGTAATTAAATTTTCATTCTCTAATCTGAGGCTAGCAAGAGATACATTCAATTCATCAATCTTAGCAAGCAAGTCAACATTATCATCTCTAAGATTGGGAATTGAAACATTACAAGCATGTGAATCAACCTTAGCATTTAAGATAGCATTTTCATTTCTAAGGTTGTCAATCATCTCACGGCATGTGCTTAGCTCACTAGACAATTTTTCACATTTTTCTACTTCTTGAGCATAAGCCTTTTTAACCTTAACATGTTTCTTGTTTTCTTTGATTAGACAATCCTCTTGGGAGTCCAAAAGGTCATCCTTTTCATGAATAGCACTAATCAATTCATTTAGTTTTTCTTTTTGCTCCATGTTAAGATTGGCAAAGAGAGTACGCAAATTATCCTCCTCATCACTAGCATTATCATCACTAGACGATTCATATTTAGTGGAGGAGTTGGATTTAACCTTCTTCTTTTTGCCGTCCTTTGCCATGAGGCACTTGTGGCCGACGTTGGGGAAGAGAAGTCCCTTGGTGACGGCGATGTTGGCGGCGTCCTCGTCGTCGGAGGAGTCGCTTGAGCTCTCGTCGGAGTCCCACTCGCGACAAACATGGGCATCGCCGCCCTTCTTCCTGTAGTACCTCTTCTTCTCCTTTCTTCTCCCCTTCTTGTCGTCGCCTCGGTCACTGTCACTAGACATAGGACATTTAGCAATAAAATGACCGGGCTTACCACATTTGTAGCAAACCTTCTTGGAGCGGGACTTGTAGTCTTTCCCCCTCCTTTGTTTGAGGATTTGGCGGAAGCTCTTGATGACGAGCGCCATCTCCTCATTGTCAAGCTTGGAGGCGTCTATTGGTTGTCGACTTGGTGTAGACTCCTCCTTCTTTTCTTCCGTCGCCTTGAATGCAACGGGTTGAGCTTCGGATGTGTCGCCAAGCTCGTTGATTTTCCTCGAGCCTTCTATCATGCACTCAAAACTTACAAAATGCCCGATAACTTCCTCGGGGGTCATTTTAGTATATCTAGGATTACCACGAATCAATTGAACTTGAGTGGGATTTAGAAAAATGAGAGATCTTAAAATAACATTTACCACTTCGTGGTCATCCCACTTCTTGCTCCCGAGGTTGCGCACTTGGTTCACCAAAGTCTTGAGCCGGTTGTACATATGTTGTGGCTCCTCCCCTTTATGAAGCCGGAACCGACCGAGCTCCCCCTCGATCGTTTCCCGCTTGGTGATCTTGGTGAGCTCGTCTCCCTCGTGCGCGGTTTTGAGTACATCCCAAACCTCCTTGGCGTTCTTCAACCCTTGTACTTTGTTGTATTCTTCTTTACTTAGTGAGGCGAGGAGAATTGTTGTGGCTTGTGAGTTGAAGTGCTCGATTTGGGCTACCTCATCCTCATCATAGTTCTCATCCCCTACGGATGGTACCTGCGCACCAAACTCAACAACATCCCATATGCTTTTGTGGAGCGAGATTAGATGAAATCGCATTAAATCGCTCCACCTAGCGTAATCTTCACCATCAAAAGTTGGTGGTTTGCCTAATGGGACGGAAAGTAAAGGTGTATGTTTGGAAATGCGTGGGTAGCGTAGGGGGATCTTACTATACTTCTTGCGCTCTTGGCGCTTAGAAGTGACGGAGGGCGCATCGGAGTCGGAGGTAGAAGTTGATGAAGTGTCGGTCTCGTAGTAGACCACCTTCCTCATCCTCTTGTGCTTGTCGCCTTTCCGATGCGGCTTGTGGGAAGAAGATTTTTCCTTCTTCTCTTTGTGATGAGAAGAAGATTTCTTCTCCTTCCCTTTGTTGGAGGAGCTCTTCTTCTTCTCCCTCCTTTTGGTGCGGGACTCTTCCGATGAAGTGCTCCCGTGGCTTGTAGTGGGCTTTTCGCCGGTCTCCATCTCCTTCTTGGCGTGATCTCCCGACATCACTTCGAGCGGTTAGGCTCTAATGAAGCACCGGGCTTTGATACCAATTGATAGTCGCCTAGAGGGGGGGGGGTGAATAGGGCGAAACTGAAATTTACAAATATAAACACAACTACAAGCCGGGTTAGCGTTAGAAATATAAACGAGTCCGCGAGAGAGGGCGCAAAACAAATCCCAAGCGAATAAGCAAGTGAGACACGGAGATTTGTTTTACCGAGGTTCGGTTCTTGCAAACCTACTCCCCGTTGAGGAGGCCACAAAGGCCGGGTCTCTTTCAACCCTTCCCTCTCTCAAACGGTCCCTCGGACCGAGTGAGCTTCTCTTCTCAAATCAAAGCCGGGAACAAAGCTTCCCCGCAAGGGCCACCACACAATTGGTGCCTCTTGCCTTGATTACAATGGAGTTGTGATCTCAAGAACAAGTGAGAAAGAAAAGAAGCAATCCAAGCGCAAGAGCTCAAATGAACACGGCAAATCACTCTCACTAGTCACTAGGGCTTTGTGTGGAATTGGAGAGGATTTGATCTCTTTAGTGTGTCTAGAATTGAATGCTAGAGCTCTTGTAGTAGTTGAGAAGTGGAAAACTTGGATGCAATGAATGGTGGGGTGGTTGGGGTATTTATAGCCCCAACCACCAAACTTGACCGTTGGCTGGAGGCTTCTGCTCGATGGCGCACCGGACAGTCCGGTGCACACCGGACAGTCCGGTGCCCCTGCCACGTCATCACTGCCGTTGGATTCTGACCGTTGGAGCTTCTGACTTGTGGGCCCGCCTGGGTGTCCGGTGCACACCGGACATGTACTGTTTGATGTCCGGTGCACCGGCATGGGCAAGTCTGACGTCTGCGCGCGCTGCGCGCGCATTAAATGCACCGCAGGGAGCCGTTGGCGCCGAAGAGAGCCGTTGCTCCGCTGGTACACCGGACAGTCCGGTGCACACCGGACAGTCCGGTGAATTTTAGCGGAGCGGCTGCCGCGC
Source organism: Zea mays (assembly GCF_902167145.1). Lineage (NCBI taxonomy): Eukaryota > Viridiplantae > Streptophyta > Magnoliopsida > Poales > Poaceae > Zea > Zea mays. The sequence goes on from NC_050104.1 coordinate 129,846,078, forward strand.
GAACCCGAGGCTGACGAGTTCCGGAGACCGCGCTTCCTTGGAGCACCGGACATGTCCGGTGCACACCGGACAGTCCGGTGAATTATAGCGCGCCGGCTTCCGAGAAATCCCGAGAGTGAAGAGTTTGAGTCTGAGTCCCCTGGTGCACCGGACAGGTACTGTTCACTGTCCGGTGGCACACCGGACAGTCCGGTGCGCCAGACCAGGGGTGCCCTCGGTTGCCCCTTTGCTCCTTTATTGAATCCAAAACTTGGTCTTTTTATCGGCTGAGTGTGAACCTTTTACACCTGTATAATCTATACACTTGGGCAAACTAGTTAGTCCAAAGATTTGTGTTGGGCAATTCAACCACCAAAATTATTTAGGAACTAGGTGTAAGCCTAATTCCCTTTCAATCTCCACCAACCCAAGATGAGGATCAAGCTCAAGACAATGAAGATGAAGATCAAGAGGATGAGCCACCTCAAGAGGAGGACAATGATCAAGGGGGAGATGACCATGACAAAGACAAGGAAGATGAGCAAGAAATTCAGGGTCAAAGACCGCCACACCCAAGAATCCACCAAGCGATTCAAAGAGATCACCCCGTGAACTCAATCCTCGGCGATATTCATAACGGGGTAACAACTCGATCTCGAGTCGCTCATTTTTGTGAACATTACTCTTTTGTGTCCTCTATTGAGCCATACAGGGTGGAGGATGCATTAAGAGATTCGGATTGAGTGTTGGCAATGCAAGAGGAGCTCAACAACTTCACGAGGAACGAGGTATGACATTTAGTTCCACGTCCTAACCAAAATGTTGTAGGTACCAAGTGGGTATTCCGCAACAAGCAATATGAGCATGGTGTGGTGACAAGAAACAAAGCCCGACTTGTGGCCAAGGGATATTCACAAGTCAAAGGTTTGGATTTCGGTGAAACCTATGCACCTGTAGCTAGGCTTGAGTCAATTCGTATATTACTTGCCTATGCTACTTACCATGGCTTTAAGCTTTATCAAATGGACGTGAAAAGTGCCTTCCTCAACGGACCAATCAAGGAAGAAGTCTATGTTGAGCAACCTTTTGGCTTTGAAGATAGTGAGTATCCCAACCATGTCTATAAACTCTCAAAGGCGCTTTATGGGCTCAAGCAAGCCCCAAGATCATGGTATGAATGTCTGCGAGATTTCCTTATCATTAATGGCTTCAAAGTCGGAAAAGTCGATCCTACACTCTTTACTAAAACTATTGCAAAAGATTTGTTTGTATGCCAAATTTATGTTGATGATATCATATTTGGGTCTACTAACAAATCTACATGTGAAGAGTTTAGTAGGATCATGATTCAAAAATTCGAGATGTCTATGATGGGGGAGTTGAAGTATTTTCTAGGATTTCAAGTCAAGCAACTCCAAGAGGGCACCTTCATCAGCCAAACAAAATACATTCAAGACATTCTTAACAAGTTTGGAATGAAGGACGCTAAACCCATCAAGACACCCATGGGAACAAATGGGCATCTCGACCTCGACACGGGAGGTAAATCCGTAGATCAAAAGGTATACCGGTCGATGATAGGATCTTTACTCTATTTATGTTCATCTCGACCGGATATTATGCTTTTCGTATGCATGTGTGCAAGGTTCCAAGCCGATCCTAAGGAAGGTCACCTTAGGGTCGTGAAAAGAATCATGAGATATTTAGTTTATACTCCTAAGTTTGGTCTTTGGTACCCCAAGGGATCCACCTTTGATTTAATAGGTTATTCAGATGCTGATTGGGCAAGGTGTAAAATTGATAGGAAGAGCACATCAGGGACTTATCAGTTTCTGGGGAGATCCCTAGTGTCTTGGGCTTCAAAGAAACAAAACTCAGTAGCTCTTTCTACTACCGAAGCTGAGTACATTGTCGCAGGTCATTGTTGTGCGCAATTACTTTGGATGAGGCAAATCTAGGGATGGAAATTTTACCCGCGGGTTCGGATATCCACGGATATCCGACCCGTCGGTTTCGGGTTCGGGTACGAAATTTAACCCGCGGGTCTTATCCATACCCGACCCGTGATAAAATCGGGTCGGGTACGGGTTTAACATTTTACCCGCGGGTCCTGGCGGATATCCGAAATTTTCAGTTTTTATTTTTTCAGCCCACCTGAAACCGGCCGGCCCAGCCCAATGCGACAATATCCTTTATTCAATCACCAGCAAGGCAGCAACCCTACCCTAGATTCTCTCTCACCTCAACCTCACGCACAGCACAAACTCAGGCGGTCAAGCCAGAAGCCACCAGCCGCCGCACGCATCTTCGCCAGAAAGCAGAAAGCTCTTGTCCTGCTCCTCGTCGGCGTACGGCGTCGAGCTGCCGTCCTGCCGCCCCAGCCACCTGTCGCTGCTGCACTGCCGCCCCAGCCACCTGCCGCACTGCCGCCCCAGCCATCTGCCGCACTGCCCTGCTCCTCGTCGACGTACGACTGCAGAAGTGCCGACCCTGCTCCTCGTCGGCGTACGACTGCCGAAGTCCCTTCCTGCCAGTCCGCCACCGCCACTCCGCCAGCGAGGAGCGAGATCCAGGCGACCAGGTGAGTGAGGCAGTGCCCAGCCCGCCCAGCACCACAGTCCACACGCCCTGCTTTGAGAAGTAGCAGCACTGCTGCACGCCTGAGCAGCCAGCCAGTGACTCAGTGAGCCAGCAAGCAGTAGCAGCACTGCTGCACGCCTGCACTGGGCCACTGGCGCACTGCAGCTGAGCTAATTGCCTAATTCCATGTGTAATGTGTTGCTGCAGTGCACTGCTCTATGTGTTGCTGTCCAACAGTCCAAGACCAAGACATGTGTTGCTGACTTGCTGTTGCTGTCCAAAGAAAAACATGTGTTGCTGTCCAAGTTGCTGTCCAAACTCCAAAGAAAATCCTTGCTGTCCAAAGAGATGAAGCCTAAAATATCATTGTTGTAATGCTGTTTTTGTTCTTTGCTGGCTTGCTGCCCAACAGTCCAAGTTTGTGTAATAAGAGACCTTTCCTGTTTTGTTGAATTGAATACTTTAAATTTTAGTTCAAGTGTAAACTCTATATACTCATATATTGCTTGCAGCTTGCTCCTGTAACAATAATCAGATTTATTATGTCTTGTTTTTTTGTTCTACCTTGTCATTTGTCAACCATGTGTTTTATTTGTGTAGAGTGTAATTATACTCGCGGGTATCCGATACCCGCCCGATACCCGATGGGTACGGGCACGGGTACAAAATCCTACCCGCGGGTATAGTTGCGGGCGGGTATGAGTAATACCCGCGGGTATTGTCACGGGCGGGTATTTACCATACCCGATCCGAACCCGACCCATTGCCATCCCTAGGCAAATCCTTAGGGACTGTGGCTACAAATTGAGCAAAATCCCTCTCCTATGTGACAATGAGAGTGCAATCCACATGGCGGATAATCCCGTTGAACACAGCCACACTAAGCACATAGACATCCGGTATCACTTTTTGAGGGATCACCAACAAAGTGGGGATATCGAGATAGCTTATGTTAGCATCAAAGAACAATTAGTCGATATCTTTACCAAGCCATTAGATGAGAAAACCTTTACCAAACTTAGGAATGAGCTAAATATACTTGATTTTCGGAATTTTGATTGAGACGTTGCACACATAGCTCATTCATATACCTTTGATCATATCTCTTTTCTGTCTACGACTAATATGTTTTCAAGTGTATTTCTATGCTAAGTCGTAGATTGAAAGGGAAATGACGTCTTCGGCGAAGACAAGGCTTCCACTCCACTCTATCAGTATTATTAACCCTTCGCCATCACTCCACTTCACTCTCAAATTGGTATAATCTTTCACTCATATTTACTTGTACCAATGGGGGAGAAAGTAAAACAGGCTCTCAAAAGACTCCGTTTTTGGCGATTAATGACAAAGGGGGAGAAATATTAAGCCCAAAGCAAAAGGACCGCACCACCACCAATGTCAAAAATTTCAAGAAATTTTCAAATTAGTATCTAAATGTATTTGATCTTTTTCAATTGGTATTTACAGAAATTGGTAAAACCCTCTTGAAAGATAAGAGGAGAATTTTATTCAGGGGGGAGTTTTGTTTAGTCAAAGGAAAAGCATTTGAAACAGGGGGAGAAAATTTCAAATCTTGAAAATGCTTCTCAAAAGCTTATTCATATACCTTTGACTATTTGCAAAAAGACTTTGAAAAGATTTTTCAAAATAATTTGCAAAAACAAAACAAGTGGTGCCAACGTGGTCCAAAATGTTAAATAAAAGAAAACCAACCATACATATCTAATAGAAGTATAAATTGGTTTAACTCCAAGCAACCTTTACACTTACCTCATGCAAACTAGTTCAATTCTGCACTTATATATTTGCTTTGGTTTGTGTTGGCATCAATCACCAAAAAGGGGAGATTGAAAGGGAAATAGGGTTTAACCTTTTCCTATAAATGATTTTGGTGGTTGAATGCCCAACACAAATAATTGGACTAACTAGTTTGCTCTATATTATATATTCTACAGGTGCTAAAGGTTCAACACAAGCCAATAAAAAGATCAAAGTTAGGGTTCAAAAGAAAGGAGCAAAAGAAACCAAAGAGAACCCTGGTCTGGCGCACCGGACAGTGTCCGGTGCCCAGGGCCATACGACTTCAAACTTGCCACCTTCGGGTTTCAGAAGAGCCACTCCGCTATAATTCACTGGACTATCTGGTGTGCCACCGGACTGTCCGGTGCACCAGTGGAGCAACGGCTAGGCAGCGCAACGGTCGACTCCAATGGTCGCCTGCAACGTGAACAGTGAAGAATAATGCGCGCAGAAGTCAGAGCAGCCGCTAGAGGTGCACCGGACAGTGCATAGTACATGTCCGGTGCGGCACCGGACTGTCCGATGCCACCAGACGACAAAGCTCCACCGGTCAAAACCGTCAGAACTCTAACGGTTGGATGACGTGGCTGGCGCATCGGACACTGTCCGTTGCGCCCATCGACAGCAGCCTGCCCCAACGGCTAAATTGGTGGTTGGGGGCTATAAATACCCCCCAACCATCCAAGCATTCACTACTCCTCATTCAATACAAGAGCAAAATACAACACTCCAAGACACAAATCAAAGCCTCCGATCCAATCAAAGTCCACAATTCAACTCTAGTATTTTAGGACTTGTGAGAAGATCATCTTGTGTTCTTTGTTGCTCTTGTTTGCTTGGTTGGCTTTCTTCTTCCTCATTCTTGCTCTCTAAGTGACTTGTAATCAAAGCAAGAGACACCAAGTGTGTGGTGGTCCTTGTGGGGTCTAAGTGACCTGTTTGATTAAGGAGAATGCTCACTCGGTCTAAATGACCGTTTGAGAGAGGGAAATGGTTGAAAGAGACCCGGTCTTTGTGACCACCTCAACGAGGACTAGGTTCTTTGGAACTGAACCTCGGTAAAACAAATTGTCATGTCATCCGCTTTACTTTCTTGGTTGATTTGTTTTTCCCCTCTCTCCCGGACTTGGTTTTTGTTCTAACGCTAACCCCGATTTGTAGTGTGTTTAAAGTTGTAAATTTCAGTTTCCACCTATCCACCCCCCTCTAGGAGACTTTCAGGTTTGGTGACACCATGAAGTGTGCTAGAGTACCAGAATTGGTTTCAAAGGAAATGCACACGTATCTGAAAAGGATCATGAGACTTGTGATTACTGCTAATACTGAAGAAGGTGAAGAGGGAGAAGAGCAGAATGATGAAGGTCCCGAACCAAGTTCTGGGACAAAAAACAAGCAAGCAAAAAAGAAAATTTCCCAAGCTGCCATGTCCTCATTTCTTGTATCCGCTCCTCCAAAACCAAGTACCCAGAAGGCAAGCAAATCAGTGAGTGCCATGCTCTGCAAGACTCCAGAAGAAGTAGTTGCAGAGAGGCATAAAAACAAAACTTCTTAGGCCACCATTGAGCACTGCACAAAGAAAGGGACATAAGCACAATAAATTGTTGACGACCATGTAGCAGAAATTTGCCAAGATTAGCTGATGCAGGTGCTGCTTCAAGTTCTCGGCCTCAACGAACCTATGTTAGGACAAGGAAGCGTTCAAGAAATAAAGCAGCACACGATATTGGAGAAGATGATAGTGATGCTCAAGAAGATGGTAATGCTACAACAGATGCAGAAGAACAACAAGAACAACCACTAGAAGCAACTAGAGATATGGACCAAGATGAATCTGAATCTGGAGGAGGGAAAGCTGCTGCTAATGCTTTTTGCTTGGATGCTGATCTGCTCTAGGTAGCATACTAGCAGGTACTCTATAGTGTTTCACTTATGCTGCATTCACTTCCAATTGAAAGCTGCTACTGTTATATTTCAATAATTTAGTTCCGAACTTCCCATTTAATTTCAGTTCTATATAGCTTATATGCCTAGAAATATATATATATATATATATAGATTGTATATTAGGAGCCCTGGGCTTCCTTTAGTTATTGGAAGCCCAGGCCAGACAGTGCAATCCGGTCGAGCCGGACCAGGTCCAGACGTCTATAAAAGAAAATCCGTAGTGCTAGGGATCCGTTTTTACGCCCCATCTCGATTCATTAGCGACGGTTGCCAGGCCGGCGGAGGCGGCGGTTCCCAGGCCGACGGTGGCGGCCCTCGATCCAGAGGGCGAGCGGCGGCGGCAGCGCCCTTATGCGGTGGCGGCGGTTTCCAGGCCGGCGGTGGCGGCCCCCGATCCAGAGGGCGAGCGGCGGCAGCGTCCTTGTGCGGTGGCGGCGATCCCAGGCCGGTGGCCGCAACTCCATTACCTCAACGCGCGGTGGCGGAGGTTCCTCGATCCGCAGCGAGGCCCTTGTGTAGGCAAGCGGCGGCGTCCCCGAAGCCCCGAGGAGGCGGCACTTCCAAGGCCGGCGAGCAAGCGACGCCCGTCGACGTGCGAGTAGAGACGGCGACGCATGAGGCGCGATGTTCGAGCGAGCGACGTCACGGAAGGGGCGAGATGCGCGCAGCGATGATCGCGCGTGACATCCTCTGATCCGGCGCATTTTTCTTTTCGTTTATTGTGTTTTATGCCTACCACATGTATTATTTACGCTAAAAACTGTATGTTTTTATGCTTTAACACAGAGTTCGTATATCAGTTTACTGCATGCACATTTGAAAGGAAATTCCTTGATTTATGATGTTCTTAATTTGCGCGCATGCAATGGAAACTCCCACGATTTTGCCATAATTTTTGGATCTGTATAAAAATAGAAATCGCATGCATGCGGCTACCATGTTTTTCGGATCTGTCATAAAAATAGGATCGTAATAACAACCTACTAAAGCTATCAACCTCTAATTGACTCGGTATTTACGCTTATAATTGAGGGATTTTATGCCCAAAACTTAAGGTTTTTACGCTCCACCCGGAGATGCGTCCACCAGTGAACAACATGCCAGATTTTTTACGCAGTCTAAAGAATTGCATAAATACCTACACCGTGTAGTATAATTTGTTTCAGTATACATCATAAACTAGTTCTAATGCGTTTAGTTGCATGGCTGTTGGAGGGATCCTATATTTATGAAGGAAATAAAACATTAAATGTGATTTTTTGTTTCTATGCATGCAATTCATTTCCTTTCATTGCATATTCTTTCCATCATAAATTCGTGTGCATGCAGCCTGTAGCAGATTTTTACGCAGTATACCGAATTGCATAATTATCTACACAGTGTAGCATATTTAGTATCAGTATATAGCATAAAATGGTCATTACGAGTTTTAGTTGCATGTCTGTTTCAGCGATCCTAAATTTATGGAGGAAATAAAACATTTAAAATAGAAACCGCCACACATATCTTTCCTAAATTTACGCGCATGCAAGGGAACGTGATTGACTCATGCATGCATTTTGCCATAATTTTAGGATCTGTATAACCACATGCATGCGACTGCCATGTTTTTTCGGATCTGTCATAAAAATAGGATCGTAATAACAACCTACTAGAGCTATCAACCTCTCACATTGGCTCGGTATATACGCTTATAATTGAGGGATTTTATGCTCAAAACTTAAGGTTATTACGCTCCAACCCGGAGGTGCGTCCACCAGTGAACAACATGCCAGATTTTTTACGCAGTGTAACGAATTGCATAAATACCTACACCATGTAGTATAATTTGTATCAGTATATATCATAAACTAGATTTAATGTGTTTTAGCTGCATGGCTGTTGGAGGGATCTTATATTTATGAAGGAAATAAAACATTAAATACGATTTTTTGTTTCTATGCGTGTAATTCATTTCCTTTCATTGCACATTATTTTTATCATAAATTCGTGTGCATGCAGCTGGTAACAGATTTTTACGCAGTATATCGAATTGTATAATTATTAACACAGTGTAGCATATTTAGTCTCAGTATATATCATAAAATGGTCCTTACGCGTCTAGCTGCATGGTTGTTGCAGCGATCCTAAATTTATGAAGGAAATAAAGGATTTTAAAAACAGAAACTGCCGCACATATCTTTCCTAAATTTATACGCATGCATTGGATCGTGTTTGACTCATGCATGCATTCCTTTTTTTGCGCTAACAGACGTGGGGCAGGTGGCGCACCCGACAACCTGTTTGGGCGCGCTGGTTGAACCAGTTTGCAGGAGTGGTCGGCCTGGGCTTCCATTAACTATTGGAAGCCCATGGCTCCCGTTATAACTACCCTATATATATATATATAATATGCCTAGGAATATACATAGGACGACTAGGGACGACCAGAATCGATTGGTCGTCCAATTAGTTACCCTAATTGTGATTAGGCGCCTGGTCGATCCTGTCCGTCGACTACGTGTTCGCCCGACTTAAAATCAGTGATTCAAACACCCCTCTTATACTCAGTAATGTTTGTGAATTGGCACGAGTGGAAAGTTGTAGATAGCGCAATTTATATATATTCTGGTGCAGCAAACATACTTGCTGTTGATATAGTTATTGCATGACGCATGTTCACCGTAATCGGATGGTATACCCTGTCTGCCCACAAACCCGCAAACCCCCCAAATCCTCCATCGAGTCCGCTTGAGTCTCGACCTATCACAACAAGCGATTCCCCCCAAGTCGAAGCAGCAGAACCAACAGCGAGCCGCCGGCCGCCAATGGCGTTCTCATCGCCGGCTTCCGCGCGTCCGCAGCGCTCGCCTGACGAGGTGGAGGACATCATCCTCCGCAAGATCCTTCTCGTCTCCCTCACGCCGCTGGCCAACCCCGGGCCCGCCGTCGCCTACCTCGAGCTCACCGCCGCCGAGCTCCTCTCCGAGTCGCGCCCTCTCCTAGCTCTGCGCGACGCCGCCGAGCGCCTCCTTATAGACCGCCTCTCGCTCCCGGACCCGCCCGCCGGGTCTCCGACCCCTTTCGCCTTCCTCGTCTCCGCTTTCCGCCGCGCCGCCGACGAGGCGCGTAAGATCTCCACCATCCGCGACGCTGCTCTCCGGGCGCGCCTCGCGGCCTCCATCGCGCACCTCCGGGCCCTCATTCTCTCCTACGCCCGTATCGTCGCCGGGAACCCCGACACCTTCCCCTCCCAACCCGGCGCGCAACACCCCGCCGCCGAACTCCTCGTATTCCTCCTCGCTGAGGCAGCCGACCCGCTAGACCCCACCCCAGGCCCCGGGGCGCCGCCGCCGCCTGGCTTCATTGATGAGTTCTTCAGCGGCGCTGACTATGACTCCATCGAGACGGCCATGGGGGAGCTGTACGAGCTTCTTAGGCAGAGCGTCGATAAAGTTTCGGCCCTCGGTGACTTCCAGCGCCCACTGCGGGTGCTCAGGCGGCTTGTGGGGATCCCCAATTGTGCCAAGGCCCTGGTGAACCATCCCAAGTGGATACCAAAGAATCAGATCATGTTCATTGGGGAAGGGAGAGTCATGGAGCTCTACAGTGTCCTTGGAGCCTTCTTCCATGTTAGTGCTATCCGAGACCGTGAGTTTGCCAGCAAGCCTGATGTCGGGTGGGTGCTATTTATCGTACTCTTTCTTGTGATCCATTGTCACAGTCACAGCTACCATATATGTTTGTTTATATTTGCAAAACTCGCATTTGGGATATTGTGCCCTGCCCTGGTGTTGTTGGTGTTTTCTCTCACTCGGTATGACTGAACCCAAGAACCCATAAATAAATTATATAAGAGATTGAGCTAGGGTACAAGAATTTGGTCAAGCAAGCCTTCTCTTACTGCTAATAGTATGCAGAAGTATCGAACTTTGAATATTGCTTTTGTGGCAAGAAACTGAACTATGAATTATTAAGTACTGCTTCTAAATAATCTTTGTGCACTGTTTCAGTTAAGCTGTGAACCTTCAATTCTGTCACTGCACTTTCGGTACCCCCATGCTAGCTTGAGGATTAGGCTATAAACTTCTCTTTCCTAGGTCAGGAGAGTTGGACAAGAAGGTTGATCTTTCTTCCTGCTACTTAGGTATTAAATTTAGTAAGGTTACTTCTTTGCTGAAAGGCTTATTTAGGATCTTCAAAATCTACTCCCTCAGTTCCAAATTTTAAGATGTTCTGGCTTTTCTAGATATATTGCTTTTACTATGTATCTAGACATAATTTATGTCTAAGCACATAGCAAAATCAATGCATTTAGAAAAAGTTAAGACATCTTATATTATGAAATAGAGGGAGTAGCTCTTAATTTACCATGTATTTGGGTGTTTGATACCTATCTTTTGACTACTGCAAGACTATGTGCTCCCAATCTTGGCCGACTATTTACTTTTTGTGCAAATAATCATATAGATTTATGTTTTCCTTTGACTGTTTAAAATTTTGGTCAGGCAACAATGTTTCTCAGAAGCATCTTCACGTCGGCCAGCCGACTTGTTGTCATCATTTACAACAATCAAGAGTGTTATGAATGGCTTGTATGATGGCCTTAAGGATATCCTTCTAACCCTCCTAAAAAATTTGGATACTCGAGAAAAGGTTCTTGAGTATATAGCAGAAGTGATAAATAAAAACGCATCCAGATCTGGCATGCAGGTAATCAACTAAATTTAACTGGGCATAACCACGATGAGTGGTTCTCTTAGTTTAAGTTTCCCTATTTGCACCATGGTTTCCTTTAAATAACATTTTGGTACATATTTCACATTAAAGGTTTGCAAGGTCATATTCAATTCACTTGGTGTCTGGAAATGTTTAGCACTACATGCCAATTTGGGGGTTTATTTATGTACCATAGTATGTGGCAATGTGGAATCTAGTGAACTTTTGCACTAAATCCAGATTAGAAATTACTCCCTCAGTTTGAAATTATAAGGTGTTTTGTCTTTTCTAGGTTCATACTTTTGCTACGCAAAGATGTATGGTATATCTAGATACATAGTAAAAGCTATGAATCTAGAAATGTCAAAACGTCTTATAATTTGGGATGGAGGAAGTATAAAACTTTGCAAGAGTCACTTTAGTTCCGAATAGAGCCTAAGTGGAGGAAAATAATTTTTCATTCATATTTGTACTTTGAATGAGGAGAATGGGGGACAACCTTTCAATTGTTTGACTCTTTTGATGACACTAATAGATGCTTTGTGCGTAGGATCCAAGAATCTGAGGTTAGAGAGGCATTGAAAAGGATAGAAGGGGTAAGGCGATGGGCTTTGATGGTATCCCAATTGATGCATGGAGATGTCTCGGGGACATAGCTATAGAGATGTCTCGAGGACATAGCTATAGTATGTCTAACCAAATTCAACCATATATTCTGGTTGAACAAGATGCCTAACGAATGGAGAAGTATATTGGTACCGATCTAATCCGTGAATTAAGTTGATGAGTCATACTATGAAGCTATGGGAGCAATTTATTGAGCATCCTCTAAGAGGAATAACAATGATCTCTATGTACCAATTTGGTTTCATGTTCGAAAGGTCAACTATGGAAGCCATTTTCTTAATAAGACAAGTGATGGAGCAATATAGGGAGCAGAAGGACTTACACATGATTTTCATTGACTTAAAGAAGGCTTATGACAAAATACCAAGAAATGCTATGTGGTTGGCTTTGGACAGACATAAAGTTTCAATGAAGTATGTTGTTATTGAATTTTGCTGTCCCCAAATGTTGGAACTTGCTAATCCGGGACAACAAAATCCAATAGGAAGAAAAGATAACGGTTTGATGCCACTAAACACAAGGCGTTAGGGCAACAGTGTATTTTCTTTCGTCCCCCGCATTGGCACAGTGCGGGGGTATTTATAGGTAACTGAGGGACCACCCGGCCCTGCCAAGGACAATTAGACCCTCAGTTACCTAGTTTATCCCCGGAATAGTCTCTCACGCGGGGGTTACAACGTGTCATTACAACATACTTTATTACAGACGTGGCCCAACCCGCTCTGCCCACACGGCGACCTGCAGGCGGGGCCCTACAATATGGGCCGGATTGTACGCGTGCCCCTTCTTACATTGAGGGAGACAAAATCTTGGGGTCTTCGCGGTCTCGGTCATTCTCGCCCCGAAGTCTTCGATGGTCTTCGCCTCGTCTCGTCGGATCGAAGGAAGCGCTGGAGACTTCGCATGGGCGATGTCCACGGCCCTGGCTAGCGGAGCTTGCTGACGGGGCCTTCAATTTGTGATGCGTCAGCGTGGGAATCTTCGAGCGAGGGGGGCGTGTTCGCCTTCGCCCCAACAGTTGTACTCATTAAGGGACATGTACAACAATGTTGTGACTAGTGTTCGAATAAGTGGTGGAGACACAAATGACTTCCCGATTAGAATGTGACTACATCAAGGGCTAGCTTGGGGCCTTTATCTTTTTGCTTTGGTGATGGATGGGGTCACAGGGGACATACAAGGGGATATTCCTTGGTGTATGCCTTTTGCAAACGATGTAGTGCTAGTTGATGAAAGTTGGACAAGAGTAAGGGGGTGTTTGCTATGGCTCTAGAGCAAAACTCCAAGGAAGAGCTGGCTAGAGCCAACCAAACACTCTAACTCTAGAGTTACAAACTCTGGAATTTTGAGAGATGTAGTACATTTTTTGGAGGACCTCTTTTGCTACTCTAAAATCCTTTAAAAAACAATCCAAACGTGGAGTTTAAATTTATTTACTTGTCGTTGCCACCGATTATGAAAAAGTAGAGCTGCTCTACCCAGAGTTTTGAAGCAGAGCTGCTCTAAAGTGGGGCAGAGCTATGCCAAACATGCCCTAAATAGGAAACTGGATTTGTGTCGAGAGGCTGTAAAGTCCAAAGATAGTAATGAGAGAGAGGAAGAGGAAGACTGATGTTGATATGGAAAGAGGTAGTAAAAGGAGACTTGAAAGGATGTGATATGCGCAAATATTTAGCCTTGAATAGGAGTGCATGGAAAACAACTACCCATGTGCCCGAACCATGATTTCTGGGTTCTATTGGGGTTTTAACTCTAGCTTACCCAACTTGCATGTGATAAAGGGCTTTGTTGTTGTTGAGAACTAAAATTGAATATACGAGATGCGACTTCAACACTACACATGGATGATATGTTAGTTTGGAAGATCAAGAAGTGCACAGGAAGGGTACCTTTTGGCATTTAGGATCAATGCTACAGAGAGACAGGGATATTGATGACAATGTTAGCCATAGAATCAAAGCATGTTGGATTAAGTGGCGTCAAGCATCTGGCGTACTATGTAACAAGAGGGTACCACAGAAGCTAAAAGGCAAGTTTTATAGGACGACAGGTAGACTTGCTATGTTCTATGGTGTAGAATGTTGGCCTACAATAAGACGACATATTCAGTAGATAAATGTTGCGGAAATACATATGATCCGTTGGCTTTGTGGCCATACAAGAAGGGACTGAGTTCAGACGATGATAAACGTGACAGGCCAGGGGTAGCACCAATTGAAGAAAAGGCTTGTCCAACACGTTGAGATGGTTTAGACATGTCAAACAGAGACCTCTAGAGACACCAATGCATAGTGGGATTCTAAGGTGTGATAGTAATGGGAAGAGAGGCAGGAAAAAGGCCAAAGTTAGCATGGGAAGAGACAATAAAAGGAGATATGAAAGGATGTAATATACCCAAATATTTAGCCTTGAATAAAAGGTGCATGCAAAACACCTGTCGACATGCCTGGACGTTGACCTGTGGCTTTTGTTGGGTTTGAACTCTAGCCTATCTCAACTTGCTGGGATTAAAAGATTTTGTTTTTTTCATTGTTGTTATCTGTAGTTTGAACATGAACACAACATTGACATGGTGCAATCTTTAACTTGTTGGTTTTTATAGCATTTTTACACTAACATGGAGTAAATAGTGCATCTAAATCTTCAAATAGTTGCAATGCATCTAAATCTTGTAATAGGTGGCAATATGGCATATTGTTCTTTATTGCGTGAATAAACTATACTTCAAATTGTAAAATGTTCGTTGGTATTACATTCTTTACTGAACTCATCCTGTGTCATGCAACAGGTAGACCCATTAAAATGTGCAAGTTCAGGTATGTTTGTGAATCTTAGTGCTGTGATGCTCCGTCTATGCGAGCCTTTTTTGGATAACATGGAATCAAAGAAGGATAAGATTGATGTCAAATACCTCTTTTGCAACAATAGAATTGATTTCAAGTGAGTTTTGAAGATGACGTGCCTGAAACATCTGATGTGCAATTCTGAGTATAATCATGTTCTAAATTATTTCACTAGCTGATACATTGCATTTGAATATAGGGATTTGACAGCTATAAATGCGTCTTCAGAAGAAGTCTCATCTTGGATAGAGAGCATAAATAACGAGCATGCTCAAAATAATGCCAGTGGAGAGGCTCGTTTTGTGGAATCACAGGAAGCCACAAGCTCTGGCAAAAATAGTGCATCTTCACAACTTCGGTGCTCAAAGAAGAACTTCTCATTTGTTTGCGAATGTTTCTTCATGACCTCAAGGGTACTTAATCTCGGTTTGATGAAAGCTATATCAGACTTCAAACATATTTCTCAGGTCTGGAGATATCTTTCGTTATTTCACATAGGTTTCTTTATTTTATTTACATATGTGTTTTTTCTTATCTTGCTTTAAACAGCATATTTCTGGTATTCCATCTTTCTGAAAAGTGAAAACAGAGGACACATATTTTAGATGCCCTTGTCCATAAATGTAGTGCACACTTCATAGTCCAGCGCAAAAAACCCCTAAATGCACCCCTCTAAATATTCAATTTTTTTACTTTGTACTGGTTACCTGCACATGGTCAATCATAAGGAGTAGCATAGTCATGCCACCTTGTTTATGTGCAAGATAATATGCACTATATAATCTTGGATGGACAGTATATTTGTTATCCATGCAACGCTAGCTGATAAATTCCTAGTTTTGTTAGGATGGAGACATAAGGGGTGTTTGTTTGGGATTATAATCTGCCCAGATTATATAATCCAACAAATTTACAAAAAAAAATTGGATTATATAATCTGTGCAGATTATAATCCCAAACAAACACCCCCATAGTTAATGCAAACTTCATGTATTGAACCCTCTACTGAACACATAACATACATTACAAATTCAGCAACTTGCAAGGTTTGAAGATGATTTGGAGTCAAACAGAGCAGTCAGAGATCAGGGAGGGGGTTCACCACAGCTTGAACAAGATATAACTCGTTTGGAGAAGATTGTCGAGATTTTATCACAGGACAAATTATGTTATGAAGCTCAGATACTACGAGTATGCTCATAAACTGAAATCTGTTTACTCTATGTTATATTCATCACATTGCCTATTAAAGTGAATATTCTTTTACCAAATTTTGGTACTGTATGGCCTATTTCTGGTTTTTTTCCCCTGTTATATCATAGAATTGATGGCGAGCATTCAATGGTTTCACACCTTTTTCCCTGTAATTGTTATATACAAACCTCTCTTGATCAAGCTCGTTGTCAATACAAAGAAAAATTATTCTGTAGTAGTTTTTTTGTTCATTATATTTGTGCCATTTTTCCTGCGGTGTTAATTTGTGTCATATAAAATGACGCTTTTGTGCTAGTTCCTGATTTCATACACTTGCAAGGTGTCAATATATCCCTTGTGGGGTGTTTCTTTAGGATTTTTTCTCAGAAGTTATGAAAATCTCCGTTGGATATCCTGGTTTATGGATAGCGAAGTGTCTTTACTTTGCAGCTTTAATTGTTCTTGACTTAAAACTGCACGATTTACTATTACATCTCTTTTGTTAGGATGGTGCATTCCTTCAACGAGCATTATCTTTCTACAGATTAATGATTCTGTGGTCAGTTAATCTAGTTGGCGGTTTTAAGATGCCTTTGCCATCACAATGCTCCAAGGAGTTTGCTTGCATTCCAGAACATTTTCTTGACGATGCAATGGATTTACTTGTTCTAACCTCTAGAATTCCAAAGGCTTTGGAAAGCTTTGTATTGGTGAGTATCATCCTTATCCATTTTACTATGATCTAGTTTTGTCTGACTTGAGAAGTGGTAGTCGTGTCAGGGTGTCCAGTTGTGATGCTACCAACCAGGGCTCAAACCCTGGGTGTCGCAAACAAAGGTCTCATTGAGGTGTGCTGCTTTCCGAGTGTTCTTGAGCGGCCCGGCCTCCAGTGCCTCCCCTTGTAGAGATCTTGCGATGCCTCGGGGGATGTCTTTTCCCCTATGGATTGAATTAGTTTTTTCTTCAGTTTTGTCTGATTTTATGATTGCCAGACCTTGGTCATATAACTGCTTATGATTTTTAAATTTTGGTTTTTTTCTTTGGCAGGATGACTTCCTCAGCTTCATAATTATGTTCATGGGAAGCACATCTTACATTAAGAATCCTTACCTAAGAGCAAAGATGGTTGAAGTTTTGAATTGCTGGATGCCGCAAAGAAGGTTCATAATTTTGTGCACTCCATGATGATCTATGATTTATAACTGTAAGGTTTTGTACTGAAAGTTCGTATGTCATTTGCACAGTGGCTTGAGTTCTACAGCCTCGTTGTTTGAGGGGCACCAACTGTGTCTTGACTATCTTGTTAGAAATCTTCTAAAGCTTTATGTGGATATTGAATTCACTGGTTCCCATACACAAGTGAGTGTCACGATCAGTACAGTTTCCATCAACCAATCTGTTAACTTCAAATCTTGTCAGGCTTGTGTAATTTATTGTTTCTATTTCTGCAGTTTTTTGACAAGTTTAACATTCGACATAATATTGCTGAGCTTCTGGAGTATTTATGGGATGTCCCCAGTCACCGAAACGCATGGAGACAAGTGAGGGAATATTACTGGACAACATTTTCTCTGCACTCACTTTTTTACTGATACATATTCCACATTTTCTGTGACAGATAGCTAAAGAGGAGGAAAAGGGTGTATACTTAAATTTTCTTAACTTTCTCATCAATGATAGCATCTATCTTCTTGATGAGAGCTTGAACAAAATTTTGGAACTGAAAGAAATAGAGGCTGAAATGACTAACACTGTTGAGTGGGAGCGCAGACCTGCTCAAGAAAGAGAGGAGCGGCTCCGTGTATTTCATCAATGGGAAAATGTTAGTCTTGTTTAATAGTGTTTACAATTCATGTATCTACTTCAATTGGCCTTTTCCGAACATTTTCACTTTCCAGATTGTTCGATTTGACATGAGGCTAGCCAATGAGGATGTTGGGATGCTTGCATTCACCTCGGAACAAATTCCAGCACCTTTCCTTCTCCCTGAAATGGTAAGGTCATTAAATCATATATTAGTTTCCGTTTTTTTATGATGTCCTGTGTTATTATAAACTTCATTATTGTAGCATTGCCAAAGCTATTTGGGTTTTTGTACTGAATAATAATTATTTCTCAGTTACACAAATATTACTTGTGATAGCCAAATGGGAATCATTGTTGGACTGTCCCTTTTATGTAAATATTTTGAATAATTCTTTATTCTTTTTCAGGTGGAAAGGGTCGCGAGCATGCTTAATTACTTCCTCTTGCAACTTGCTGGTCCCCAGAGGAAATCTTTGACTGTAAAGGATCCAGAGAAGTACGAGTTCAAGCCGAAGCAGCTGTTGAAACAGGTTCCAAGGATGGAGCGATTTACTCTTCAGTCACTTTTCTTCTACATCTGTTATGGCCTTATGGGATAGTTCTCTCGTTTTGTTTACTTGTCTTTCTGTTGTAGATTGCCACCATCTATGTCCATATCTCAAGGGGCGACAAGGAATCTGTCTTCCCAGCTGCAATCTCGAAAGATGGCAGAGCATACAACGATCAGGTAATTTGTGCTTTTTTTATCCAATTGGAGATTGCTCCTGTATTTGTAGTTTTAGTGTCTGACCATTGTCTATCCGTTGCAGTTGTTTGCTAGTGCAGCTAATATTCTGTGGAAGATTGGGGGTGATCCCAAAATCATACAGGAGTTTATGCAGCTTGCTGGTAGGGCAAAAGCTGCTGCTTCTGAAGCTATGGATGCTGAGGCAATCCTTGGGGACATTCCAGACGAATTCCTGGATCCAATTCAGGTACTATATATTGCTGTTTCCTACAAATACCATCATTCTCTCTTTCCTCAGACGAATCTGTAAGGTGAAATGTAACTGAAGGTATCTGGAAGTCTTTCACTTCATTCATTGTTTTCGGGTGATTATTTTTTTCCTGCACGTTGCTTGTTTTCTTTCTTCCATTCTATTTCGCTGGGCTGGATTCAATGGGATTGATCTTTGAGTTAGTTTTTTTTATATAAACTCTAGCATAGTTATAATCAATAATGTATATGTGTTGGTATCAGGATGATCTGGCCCAACCAGCCACCTCAAGGCTACAAGCTTGGTGTCTGTGTTGTCTTTTCTGTCTTGGTAGAGCTGACTAAAGCACCTGAAGACTGTTGAGCGACTTGAAAAACATTTATTCTAGTCTAACTAGGACTCGTGTATTGTATCAGTCTTTCTGGGTGAGCAAGGAACCTAAAGGCTGATGAGCTCCTGAGTTGGAACCCTAGAACACGCTTTGTTTGTAACCATGTTTTCTTGCCCACACCATTTGTTATCTTAGCACCGCACAACACAACACTCATAGAGTTCGTCATGATGTGTGCCACCCATAAACCTTCTTCTCGTTTAATCTGCTACTTCTTGTTGACCTGCGATTTTATCTTGATTCTTGCAGTACACTCTGATGAAAGATCCTGTGACACTGCCATCATCGAAGGTCACAGTGGATCGGCCCGTAATTATCAGGCATCTGCTGAGTGATTCTGTAAGTACCTTCAACTATCGATACAAACTTTCGTTCAGTGTATGCTGTGGGTATTTAGCTAGTGTGGTATATATAATTTTGCAGACGGATCCATTTAACCGCTCCCACCTCACTCAAGACATGCTGATACCAAACACGGAGCTCAAGTTGCAGATCGAGGAATTTGTCCAGTCCCAGCAGTTGAGAAAGCGAACTGCTGCGGTGTCAGAGATTGGCCAAGCGGATGGTGCTGATGATATGGCCGAATGAATTGTGCGAGCAGCAGGGATGGACATTTTCTTTTGTGGTGGGGAAAGACGGATGCTAATTTACGCGAAATTTACCAGTTCATCGGTCCGTATAAAATCGGTTTGCCAGCTTGTGTCACCATTTGTCTCCATTCTTTGTAAATGTTGTAAGTGCACGGTTGTAATTTTAAGTCCCTGTTTGTTTACCTTTGAGATTATGGCCCTGTTTGTCCTTCTAGGATTATATAGTCCAGCTTATTATAAGCATCTATTGACCTGCTTATGAATTATCATAATTTAGGTGTTTAGATTACATAATTTATATAATAATTTGTGTTGTTTGTTTACCCTTTAACTTATTTAGCTGAATTATATAATTTAGAGGGAAAACAAACATGTCCTATATAA
Source organism: Zea mays (assembly GCF_902167145.1). Taxonomy (NCBI): domain Eukaryota; kingdom Viridiplantae; phylum Streptophyta; class Magnoliopsida; order Poales; family Poaceae; genus Zea; species Zea mays. The sequence goes on from NC_050104.1 coordinate 129,865,891, forward strand.
TCTAGCTTAATAAGTTAAGAGGTAAACAAAAAACATAGATTATTAGCTGGATTATATAATCTAGATGTCTAGATTATGATAATCCATAAGCAGATAATTAGGTGTCTAGACTATGATAATCTATAAACAGGTCATTAAATGCTTATATAATCTATAAACTGTATTATATAATCCTCGAAGTAAACAGAGTCCGAGGGGTGTTTGTTTGAAGTTATAATCTGTCTAAATTATAATCCAACAACTTTTTTGTTGGATTATATAATCTAGACAGATTATAATTTCAAACAAAAACCCTCTAAATTTATTCATACAAATCTGTCCAATTATAATCCAACAACTTTTTTGTTGGATTATATAATCTAGAAAGATTATAATTTCAAACAAAAACCCTCTAAATTTATTCATACAAATCTGTCCAATTATAGAGGAGGCCTCGTCTCCAAAATTGTACGCCGTCAGCCCCTCAATCAGTTTGTGTTACGATATACTACTCACTAGTTGTGTGGCGTTGGCTGATGAGAGATTCCATGTGCGGGCCCAGCTGTAGACCGGGGCTTCTAACCATCAAAAGCTGTTTTAGACTATTAAACACCTAGTTTTTTTTCTGCTTCTATAAAAACCACTTCAGTAAAAATCGTCTAAAATCAATATGAATATAGAATCGGCTGAAGCGTTGTGATAGTAAGAGACTGTCACTTTCTACATTATAAACCTTATAAACTTTTTTTATGTTCCTTCATACGTAATTTCCATGATACTTAAATCCTCTCTTTAACTAGATTTTTAGAAAAAACTTTTTTAAAAAAAGTTGAACCAGACTTGTAGGCTTCTCCTCATGAAGCTTATTGTTGTCATTGACGAAATTACAAATATAAGAGCACGTCGACCATTGAATACTCTTTCTATTTTAAATTACAAGTTGTTTTGTTCTTTTCGAGTAGACAACTTTATATCTGTCACGTATCGTCAATAGGAGTATCCAGATTATGCCCCTAAACACGCTTAACACCTAAACTACCATAACACACATTCCTCAAGGTCAAGAAAGGATAAGCCACCATTCGCTCGAGACCCCACTCGACGATCGCTCGAACTCCGCCTCGCTCGAGCCTTCCCTCGGGCGAGGACAACACTCAGGGAAATCCTTGTCCCGTCCGGGATCCCCTCTTCACGGAATGGCAATTTCCGCCTCGCCCGAGCCCGTCTCGTACAAGAGGACAGCCCCGAGCTCGGCCTTAGTCAAAGGCCACGGAAACTAGGGAGACATGGACATTTAATGTGAATACCTACCCCATGCAACGCCGGATTTGAACAAAGTGCGACAGGACTGTGGTCCCATCCACTTTAACCAACTCCGATGACACGTGTGGGAATAACGACCACTGCTCCCCCACGCCGTCTGTTGTACTCAAGCAACTCTGGACGAGACGTGCGTACGTCAGGGCATGATCTCACCTTCGGGAGAGAATTCCGCCTCGCCCGAAGTCGGCCTCAGCCTCAGAGAAAACTTCGCCTCGCCCGAGCTCGGCTTCGGCTAACTACCTTGGTAACAACTCCCCGTGAATCCCGCAGAAGGCCACTCCAGCAACTGTGCTACCTCCTCCCTGTACGACCGCATGCCTCGAGGCAGGCTCGGCCAAGGCCTCGGGAGGAACCTCCGTCTCGCCCGAGCTTGGCCTCGGCCTAGATAACATCGACCAGAGGACATCACCAACTCCTCCGCGAAGACTACTGACAACAGGATGGCTACATGACCGACGTCAAGTCTGCTTTACGCCATATGGGACGGATTACCATGCACTTTTCACCATGCTTATCACTGTGGCAACAACTACGACTCAGACAACGCCTCCATCAGGTAGGCTCGGGTACGCGTCCAAGCCCCAGACTCTAGCCTTGACTCTCTGCTTGGTCAAGATGCAAAAATAGGGTCCGGACGTCCTCCTCTCGGCTCAAGTCAACAAGCAAGTACGAAGGCCATACCGGCGACCATACTGACTACAGGGGCTCTGACATGCCTCCTCTCCCATACGCGACAAACCATGGCGCTCCTGGAAGCCCTCCTTGAGGCTATAAATAGAGGAGCCCAAGGCTTCATTCGGGGAGGAGAACACTTCACTTTTTCACCTCCACAACTGATATTGGCACTCGCCTTAATCACCACCAGAGACTTGGGAACTTCTCCCTCTCCCTATCAGCTTGTATACCCTATTACAAGCACTCAGGCGCAAGTAATATAAATCTCATCCCCCCTCTACTGGAAGTAGGGCTTTTTTTTGCCCGAGCCAGGATAAAGGCTTGTGTCTCCTTGCATCACCATCTGAGTCTGGGTATGCAGCACTAATTCAATTGTTGGTAGGATCCTCGGGTCAAAACACCGACAATATGTATATACGTAATACATATTATCTCTAGATATATACATTAGAAAATCATAGAGGATATGGCTAAGGCGGTATTTGTTTTCTCCAAATCTCATTTACGCGACTAAAATGAGAATATCTTGGTAAAAATGAGATTCCAGAAATACGGATGAAAAAACACCAAACTGTTTTTGTTTTTGTTCCCGTTCCCGCAACATACCATTATGTTTCTGTCTCAATCCCGTTCTTTCCATCAAATACAAAAACAGTTCGGACCAAAGCAAAATACGGTATATGACGAAATATGATTTTCTCGTCCGTTTTCATCCCTGCCTATTAGCATTCAATTGGTCACTAGGCATGGCCCTACTCTTGGACCAAAGTCTTTAGAGGCTCATGGACCAACCCCCGCCTAGAAACACAATCTATAGGTTTGGACGCCATGAGGGGATGTTTGGTTCTATTGACTATTATTTAGTTCATGCCATATTAAATATTTGAATGTCAATTATGAGTACTAATATAGTCTAATTACAAAACTAGTTACATAAATGAAGATTAAATGATAAGACAAATTTATTAGATCTAATTAATCCACGATACTGTATCATCACATGAACAAATCATGCACTAATTAGTCTTAATAGATTCGCCTTACCGTTTAGTTCTTATTTGTGTAATTAATTTTCTAATTAGACCATATTTAATACTTCTAACTAGTATTCAACCATTTGATGTGACATGACTAAAATTTAGTCCCTCGTGTCCAAATGGGTCGAATTGGTGCCACAGAGTCCTACACCACAAAACGAGCGAGTGCTAGGGTTACGCACTTATACGAGCAACAGGACGACGGCGGCGTGGCGGGCAGGCACGAGCTCCGACTCCCTCCTTGTGTCCCTCCCCGAGCAGGCGTGCGCGAGCGAAGCGTAGGCGCTAAGCGAGCACGCGAGGCCGGGGCGTCATTCGTCTAGCAACAGCGTGTGTGGATGTGCGGGCGAAGTGCAAGCATCATGTGAGATAAGACACCATGGTTGGGATGCCCTTTTTGAAGAGGCCAAGAATTTTTGTCTCAAGCACAATACTATTGTGCAGGATATGTCAGCAGAAATGCTCAACTATTGAGATGTGTTGCTTGTCTTGATCTCGGTAATTATTTTGCCAATTATAATGAAGATAAGCTAGTTGAACTTGCTCAAATTTATGTTGATGACTTCACAAAATATGATTGTGTAATTCTTAGAGAGCAACTTGATACATTCATTACTGAAGCAAGAGAAGATTCAAGTTTCTATCATGTTGTGATCTTGGTAATCTTGCTATGAAGATGGTTAAGACAGATAGACACATTGTATTTCCATTGATTTATAGTTTGATTGAATTGGTTTTGATTTTGCTTTGCAACGTTAGAAAGAGTATTTTCAACAATGAATGGTGTATGATTAGAGATGGCAATGGGTACCCGCGACCCGATACACGATGAGTATTTACTCCATTAGGGTATGTATGTGGGCTAAATATTCTACTTGTGGTCTGTTATTAAGCAAAAATCTTTACTCAATGGGTAAACGGGTATTAGAACGTTCCGCCTTCACCCATACTCGTTAACCCGTGGGTATAAAATACCCAATATAAACTTATCCGAAGCATGAACTTGGACTTTAGTCATCCAACTTTTTTAGTATTTAACAATAATTTAATGACCATGTAATGGAACATGTAATGTGCTATGTAGTACTATCATAGTGTTACTACTTTATCCAATTATCTTTGGTGTGTTGAATGGATGGTTAAATAATGCTAGAAAATTTTGTAATGGTATTTATATGGATATACTTGCCATTTGTATAGTATAATTTTTTGATAGTTGTTTAATTTTTGTGGGTATGGGTGACCCGATGGGTATGGGTATGGGGGTAAATCCATACCCGACAGTGTATATGGGTGACCCGGTGAGGTTATTTTTATGTCGTGGGTATGGATATGGGGTAATAATACCCGGTGGGTATTTACCCATTGCCATCTCTATGTATGATTTGCTATATTAAGAGGTACATATTTGTAAGTATTGAAGATCGCTAGATTTTAAAGCGTTATCAAACCATGAGAACATGAAGGAAGCAAATATCAAAGACAAATACGAGCGGTATATTTACTTCTTACAATTCTATCCTTTTAGTTTATTTTTTATCATGTATATAATAATGTAATATCATTCAATTGCAGGAAGTCTTCATATTGTTGATGAAAGCAACCCAAACAATTGATGAATTGATCATTGAGACAAAGATCTAACATATTCTTAATTAGGTAACCACTTGTTTAAGTCAATATTACATTAAATTGCAATTATTGTATTCAAGTGAAGTTCATATGTGTCGCTATCTATGCATTTGTGCGATTTATTTTTTATAATTGGTATACATATTTTTTTAGTGTTATATCCAGCCCTACATTTAGGGCTAGTTTATAAACTCAAATCTCCATTAGGATTGGATGAGATTGAGAGAGAAATTAGTTTATTTCCATCTCAATCATCTCCAATCGATTTGAGTTTCTAAACTAGTCCATAAAAAGATCCTAGCTCCACCACTTATCACACCGTTATGTAATGTAGTATGCAGATACTATGTGTCAACAAATAGAACTAGCAAAGGCAATTTTGTCAGCATAGTTCAGTAATTGAATCATAAGCAATATTCACAAAATACATAACATGACACGTTAAGACTATCTACGGCAGCTTGCCCATCCTATCTTATATTTTATTTTAAATTACACTCTACGAACAGTGCAGTCTACAGGAACAGTTTATAGCAACAGAAACCACTATTATGGTAAAACCTCAATCTATTTCATGACAGACAGGTGAATTCAGTAGGTCACTGCTTTCAACATGCCAGTGAAATGGAGCACATGGTAACATTATCTGTATATTACATAATTTTCTGCTAGTAACAATGGAATGTAGAACAAGATCTATCGATCCTCGGATATGTTAAAAGTATTGGCTACTATCTACAGTTGACCATTTTCGCACTATGGACAAAACTGTACAGAAATAACTACATACTATAGCTAATTTCTCAGTCACAATTGATTTGGAAGTTGCATATAAGTGCTAGAATTAGGCTGGCACCCTCCAACAATCATCTGACCATAGGCAGCGTATGCATTATCGGTACTGCCAGAAACACTGTAACCCCTGATGAGTGCATTATATGTGAAAACACTAGGTTTCCATCCTTTTCTCAGTAGTTCTTCATACATTTGCGCAGCTTCAGCAGCTTTCCCTGCTTTCCCTAAGTGGAGAATTAGTGAATTGTATGTGTATAAGTTTGGGATAATTCCTTTCTTCTTCATCTCGTTGAAGAGACTGACTGCTTCCTCTATTCTTTCAGATTTTCCAAGACCATCAATGAGCAAATTATAAACGATAAGATCAGGCTCAAGTCCTAATTCATGTAGCTGTCTAAAATAACACAAACCATCATTTAATCTTCCAGCTGTGCACAGGGTATCAATAAGAATTGTATAGGATTTTATATCTGGGTTTATTCCCTGCTCAACCATCTTTTCAAAAAGCTGACAAACGTTTTCTGTGTTGCCAGCTATTCGGTGTCCATTCAGTAGAATATTGTAGATGGTGCAATTAGGTTCGCATCCATACTCTAGCATCTCATTAAAAAGATTTTCAGCATCCACCATCTTTCCAGATTTTAATAAGCCATCAAGAAGAGGACCATATGTACATGGTGTTGGGGAGAAGCCTTCACTCATCAGATTGTAGTACAGGTCTATAGCCTGTTCCAATCTTTTAGATTTTACGAGACCCGAAATGATAGTGTTATAAGTAACATATGTTGATTCATATCCCTTACGATGCATCTCCTTTTGGACTTTTAACATTTCCTCAACCCGCATCGATTTTCCCATGGCATCAAGAATCAAATTGTAAGTGAATTCATCTGGGCCACATCCTAGTCTTTTCATTTCAGTGAACAAGTCTTCAGCGATATCAATCAGGTTTTCATCCACAAGGCCACGGATAAGAGAATTATAAGAACCAGTTTTTAGTGAAACTCCAAGACCTTTAAACTTATTGAATAGTTGATGCGCTTCAAGAGCTTTCTTGTGCTTGCAGAGGTGTCTAATCAATGGGCATAAAAAGAAATCATTCAGCAGAATTCCCCTAGATGCTATGTTTTCAGCAAACTCGATTGATTTTTCCACACCAGCCTTCTTCAGTATCCCTTCCATCAGTGAATGGAATGAAGACTTGTCCACGTTACAACCAGCCTTCAAAATATATTCCTTTACAGTATGCAGAGCTTCCTTCATCAACCCATTTTTAACAAAACTTGGGAGGATAGTACACAGTGTGGCATAATCTGGAGCAAGAATCTTTTTCATTTGACAAAACATCCTGAATGCCTCTTCAAGTCTTTCCTCTTTAATAAGGCCATACATGACAGTGTTATAAGATGAAAGGTCAGGTGCGCAACCTTTCTCAGTCATACTGTAAAGCATATCTATTGCACAGTTCACCTCCCCATTTTTGCTGAGGCAATCTAGAACTGTGTTGTATGTAATTAAATTAGGTGGATAAATGGTACGTGTCATTTCTTCGAGCAGCTGCATTACCTCCTTAACTTTGCCTTCTCTTCCTAATCCTGACAAAAGTGTGTTGTACGTACCATTAGTGGGCTCAATTTTCATTTCTTTCAATTTATGGAAAAGTTGCCATGCTTCGTTTCCCTTGCCTCCCTTGTAGAGTGTATCAATCAATGAATTCAATGCAAGAACATCAGGAACACATCCACTTTCCACCATGTCAGAAAAAAAATTCATAGCTTCATCAGCTTTTGATGCCTTACTGCAACATTTGATCATCATTGTGTACGTGATAGTGTCTGGAGAGACTCCCATCGCTTTTAGTTCATAAAAGACCCTTTTTGCCATTCCAAGTCTGCCAGATCCAGCAAGACTATACAGAACAGCATTAGCAGCAGCAACATCAGGAACAATCCCTTTGCTCTTCATGTGCTCATATCTTTGTATTGCTTTCAAAGATTGACCAGATTTTCCGTAGTAGTTGATGAAGAGGACATGAGTGTAGCCATTTGGACTAGGACCACAAGCATTCATATGGTTGAAGAGCTCCAGAGCACGGTCAAACATATCAGCTTTCAGAAACCCAGATATTAAGGAGTTATAGGAATACTGCTCAGGCGACATACCCTTTTCCTTCATCTCATCAAACACAGCTAAAGCTTCATCAACCCGGCCAACTTGGCATAATGCATCCACAACTGCAGTGTAAGAAACAATATTGTCATTATAACCATCAGCTACCATGGCATTCCAAACTTCGACAACTGATTGTGAGTCACCACTGTCACCACACTTGTCTAAGAGAGTGATGTAAGTGACACGATCAGGTTTCTGATCACTCGCTTTCATCTTCCAAAAGACAGCCTTGGCGTCGCTCAGACGGCCAGCATCACAGAGAACCTGTATAATCACAGTATGTGTGACGACATCTGGTTTGCACCCTGAATCCTCCATCTTTCCAAGAATGTGATATGCTTCATCAAACCTTGCGGCCTGCCCAAGAACCCGAATGCAGATGGTGTAGCTATACACGTTTGGCTTGACGCCGCGGGCCTCCATCTCGTTCAGCAACCAGAGAACAGTGTCGACATCCCTCTTCTTCCCAAACGCCACCATCAGCACGGAGTAGGTCCTCACACTCGGCGAGATGCCGTCCTCAACCATCGCCTTGTAAACCTCCATGGCCTCCGCATCGAAGCCGGACTTAACGAGGAAGTAAATCAAGCCATTGTACGTGTAGGCGTTGAGGGACATCCCCGCCTCCCTCATCACAGGCAGGGCGACCGGCGCGCTGCGGAGCCCCCCCTCGACGCCGACGCCGCCGAAGATGGTGGCGAAGGTGCCGACGTTGGTCTTGACGACCTGTTTCTGCATTAGGTCGAACACCTGCGCCATGTCCCCGACACGACCGTGGGCGCGCATCAGCTCCAGCATGTAGTTGCACGACTCCGTTGTGTGGACCTTCGTGGGCTGCCGCGCCGCGGCCGTGAAGAGTTCCAGGGCCTCGGCGGGGTCGGGCGCCGACCGGAGCATGTGGACGACGCTGTCCGTGCCCACGACCCGCCGTTCGTCCCGGGGCGGCACTGGCGGGGCCGACTGGCGGCAGCCGGCGCGGCCGCCTCGCCGCCGCTTCGGCGGGGCTACCAAGAGCCCAGTGGACGGAGCCCCCATTTTCACGGGCCTTGAGGTCCTCGATGGCGCCGGTCGCGAGGCGCCGGCGCCGCTTAGGACGCCTGAGCAGCAGAGCTCCATGGCCGCTCCACACGGCAGCAATGGCGAGCGGAGCAGCGGCCGTAACTTTTTGCAAGAAACTCGAGAGGGCGAGTCGCCGCGATGAGCTCAACTGGGAATTCCCGAATCCGGAATGGCTTGGTCGCTAGACGCTAGCCCACCTCAGTCGCTCAGTCTAACCGCGGCGATGGCGGAGGAAAATGAGAGGGGATATGGGGATAATGCGGATACTTGGGGTCCTGACTCCTCAGCCAGTGAACCGTCGTCCTAGGATCAGGATCTCGGAAGATCTTTGTTGGGGTTGGGATAGAAACGGAGACGAAAGGTAAAAATCTCCTCTCCTTTTTTTAATGACCACATGAGACTTGAGAGCAAAGGGACTGTCTTTGATGTTGTTGCTAGATATGACAACACGTACCCGAAATTCGATGAGTTTTTATCCATTAAGATACTAGCTTAGGTCAATTTTTATAAATATGAGTTTGTTAATAGGTATAAATCTATAATTAATGGGTTCATGAGTACGAGTTTGTTCCTACCGCACCTAAACCTGTGAAACCGTGAGTTTTTTAAACCCGATAAAATCTAGTGCATATTGTCATTTTATTTTATAAGCAAACAACAACTTGTTATCTCCCCATTTACTTCCTAATTTTTTGGAAATTGTAAATGTATAAATAGTTGGTGAGAGTATTACTTGCTGTTATAGTTTTTATTAGCGTCATATATGTGGTGGATGATAACTTAGTGCAAGGTCACTTGATTATACAACTTATTATTTGTATTGCATTCTCTCTACTAATAATTTTTATACCAAATCATGAACTCATTGTTCATCACATAAATTTTGGACCATGATCTCATTAATCATCACGATACTTATTGATTATGAGAAGAACAAGTATATTGGAGATAAAACCCATGGGTACCCGCTAACCCGATGGGTACTGGTTTGGGCAAATTTTCAAACCCGTCATGGGTACGAGTTTTTTAATGGGTATATATATTTTTCATGGGTAGAGTTTGAGATGGCAAAACCCAACAGGTTTGTACGCGTTGTCATCTCTAGTTGTTGCTACTAAGAGCAAAATTAATACAGTAATAGAGTCAACAACTCACGGTAAGGATCCTTATAGGCTGTCATTTAATTCGTTTGTATACCGTGTGTTTGGTTTCCCAAATGTATGCGTCCAGGTCGAGTAATTGTGTGTTTGGTTGGCGAGCGAACGAGAATGGAGCCATTTCATTCCTATTTTGTAGTTGTTTGGTTACCTACGGAGGGAGAGTGGAGCGGCTCCTGGAATCTCTTCGTTCCATTGTAGCACCAAAACTGGGAACGAGTCCGCTCGCCGAAATTGATCGAACACAAGCGCTCCCGTTTGTTCCTCTCTTGCAAAATCGACCGCCTCCCGCTACTCCTCCAACCCGCCGTCGTTGTGCATCAACTCAGGTGAATCCACTGCCACCTCTTCTCCATGTGCCTCTTATTGCTCTCACGATGGCCCCTTTTGTTCCTTCATCGCTCCCACGTCGGCCCCTTTTTTCTCTTCACCAGAACCATTTCTACCTTTTCTCCCACACCGCCGGTGAAGATGTAGCACAGGTCAGCGACGGCGAAGCCTCTCTCCTCCACCTCTACTAGTAAACATAGCATCTGCAGGAGTAGGAGTAGGCTCAGATCCACTCACGCCTTCGCCTTCCTGACCGAGACTAGATCCACGGTGGCTTTTCGCTCTGGTCTGCAGGAGTATGAGTAGGCTCAGATCCACGGTGGCTTTTCACGGGATGAGCAGTGGCCAACAGGTGCATCTGCACTACAACGGCGTCGGCACAGACACACCCTACGTCGCGACGGGCTATGACAACGCTTGTGGGTGCAGGATGAGCTTTAGCGTGTGGAGCTCCTGTAGTTCCTGTTTTGGAACCACACCAATTCCAGTTTTTGTATTGTGTTTCAGCTCTTCTTGTTTTATAGGAGCCATCTTTGCCAAGGTTTTCAATAGATCCGCCCCTAACGTTGCCTGTTTAGCCAGTAGCAATAGACGTTGTGAGTAGAACTAGGCAGAATAGCTTTGGATGTTGTCATGTAGGTCAGAAGTCACTGAACATTATGTGAGCAATATGTATTGCATGCATATTTGCCTTAATTTGACCCCAAAGTGGTCAAATATACTACTTCAATACCCATCGATATGAGCATTAAAAGATATTAAGCTTCCAAACATGTTGATTCTAAAAATATTCAATCCAAAATTACACTAGTCTGATACTATTAGAATGTAAAGGAAGATTGGATATTCAGAGTTTTTTACAGTAAAATATTTTAGCAAACTCTATTGTTGAGGTTACCTTACAAATGTCCATATCATAACTAATTAACAATAATGTACCAGCGACATACACATAATGATCAGTCTAAGACAGATATTTGTTGAGGTTAGCTTAGAATCCATGACTACTAGTTCCTATCAGGTAGAATCCATGACTACACATAATGTTTTCGTCTTAGCATCTGCAGCAAGATTTTGAGGAGAGAAGAACAGGAATTTTGCAGCAAAACTTTGGCAGAAGGTATAATCTTGTTGCAACTATTTACTATGTGCCTTGTGTGATTATGTGGTATGTTAGTAACTAATGACTTTAACCTTGTTGTGTATAATATAGATGGATAAGAAGCAACAAATTTTGGTTTACATAGCTGCATCACATATGTTGCTTTCAATGATGGTCATGGTTATTCAATCTAGAAAAAGAAAGTGTTGTGAATCTGTAGAAACAATTACCTATGCTCCAATTGAGGAGAGAGATAGAATGAGAATTGAATATCTTAATAATAAGATATGGAAAAATGATGTAACTTGTGTTTGTATGCTTAGACTCAACAGAGCATCCTTCTTCCGATTTTGTAAATTATTTAGGGATCGTGGCCTTTTGCAAGACACCATACATTTGTGTGTTGAGCAGCAGGTTGCAATGTTTTTAAATACTGTGGGTCACAATGTTAGGAATATGTTAGTTGGCACCAATTTTGATAGGTCTGGTGAAACTTTTAGTCGCTATTTCAACAAAGTACTTCACACTATTGGAGAGCTATGAAAGGAGTTTATTAGGCCACCATCTACATCAACTCCAGCTAAAATTGCAGGGAACCTAAGATGGGATCCTTACTTTAAGGTGTGAGGCTACCGTATCTTTCATTCATTTTAAGGGTGGAGTTCAGATTATAATTGCTTATATTCTTTGCATTCTAATTGAATAATAGGATTGTATTGGTGCAATAGATGGCACACATGTGCGAGCATCTGTTCCTAAACACATGGAGGCTTCCCTTCGCGGTAGAAAGAGTTATGCTACTCAAAATGTCATGGCAGCAGTAGATTTTAATCTTCGATTCACATTTGTCTTGGCCGGTTGGGAGGGGACAACTCATGATGCACTAGTCTTACGTGATGCTTTAGAAAGAGAGAATGGTCTTCGTGTGCCTGAAGGTAAATACAACTTGTGTAGCTCATTACTTTAGTCATGAAATATAATACCTAGTGTAGCTCACATACATATCCCTTGTATGCTAGGCAAGTTCTACCTAGTCGATGCCGGATATGGAGCCAAACCTGGATTTATGCCCCCTTTTCGTGGTGTACTTGAACGAGTGGGGAAATAATCCTGTGCAAAATGAGAAAGAATTATTCAATCATAGTGAAAGGGAAATGTGCCCTTGGGCCATCTCTAGTATATTTTGGTGATTAAGTGGCCAACACATGTTGAGTGAGTAATTATATGCCAAATGATGGATGAAGTGCAAATCGACAAGAAAGTATGGTTCTAGACTTAGTACATTGGTTTTTGTGTACTAATATATTTGTCTAAGTGCTAGAATTAGGAAAAGAAAAGGATTGGAAAAGAGTTGGCCGTGTACAGCCAACTGCTGCTCAGTCTGGGTGCACCGGACTGTCCGGTGGTGCACCGGACAGTGTCTGGTGCGCCAGGCTGGCTTCTGGCGAACTGGCCACTCTCGGGAATTCGTCGGTGGCGTACGGCTATAATTCACCGGACTGTCCGGTGGTGCACCGGACTGTCCGGTGAGCCAACGGCCGCCAGCGCAACGGTCGGCCGCGCAATCCGCGCGCGACGCGTGGCCCACGCCAACGGACGGCTTGGGGCACCGGACTGTCCGGTGTGCACCGGACAGTGTCCGGTGCGCCAACCAGCCCAAAGATCCAACGATCGGCTGCGCCAGGAATGGAAGGAGATCCGCACCGGACATGCTACAATGGTTGTCTGGTGGTGCACCGGACTGTCCGGTGCGCCACCCGACAGAAGGCAGGAATTGCCTTCCAAGAATGCTTCCAACGGCTCCTAGCTGCCAATGGGCTATAAAAGGGACCCCCTAGGCGCATGGAGGAGTGACCCAAGCATTCTTTGATCATCTCTAAGCACCAAGACTCCATTCTCGCGCATTCGATTCTTTGAGATAGTGACTTGAGCACCATTTGAGTAGAGAACTCCTCGAGTTGTGTTGTGAGCTCAAGTTGTGGCTTTGTGTGCATGATTGTGCTCGTGCTTTGAGTCTTGTGTGTGTTGCTCTTCCCACCCTTATTTCCGTGCTTCTTTGTGATCATCAATTGTAAGGGCAAGAGGCTCCAAATTGTGGAGATTCCTCGCAAACGGGAGAAAGTATAAGAAAGGAAAACATCGTGGTATTCAAGTTGATCATTGGATCACTTGAAAGGGGTTGAGTGCAACCCTCGTCCATTGGGACGCTACAACGTGGAGTAGGCAAGTGTTATACTTGGTCGAACCAAGGGATAAATCACCGTGTCTCTTGTGCTTGTTTTCTTTGTGACTATTGTGTTTCACAAGAGCTCGATCCTTAGTCACTTGACTCCATTGTGCTAACACTTAACCAAGTTTTATGGCTACAAGTATTTAATTTTTACAGGATCACCTATTCACCCCCCCTCTAGGTGCTCTCAATTGGTATCAAAGTCGTTCTCTTCACGAAAGGGACTAATCGCCCGAAGGGATGGATCCTAAGGGAAAGGGGATGGTGGTCAACGACAAGGAGAAGGAGTCCTTCCTCAATGAGCCAAGGGACGATAAGCCCACTGACTCTGGCTCAAGTCATAAGAAGAAGGACGGGAAGAAGAGGCGCATCAAGAAGATAGTCTACTACGACAGCGACGAGTCTTCTTCTTCCCAAAGAGACGACGACGGCGAGAAAAAGAAATTGGTTAACTCAAACTTTTCTTTTGATTATTCTCGTATTTCGTTTAACTCCAATGCTCATTTACTTTCAATTCCACTTGGGAAACCTCCACACTTTGATGGAGAAGACTACTTATTTTGGAGTCACAAAATGCGTGGTCACCTATTCTCTCTCCATCCAAGTATTTGGGAGATCGTTGAAAACATAATGCTTTTTGATAGTACTGACAATCCCGTTTTCATTAATGAGCAAATCCATAAAAATGCACAAGCTACCACTGTTTTGTTAGCATCCTTGTGCAAGGACGAGTACCACAAGGTGAGCGGCTTGGATAATGCCAAGCAAATTTGGGACACCCTCAAGATTTCTCATGAGGGGAATGACGCCACCATGATCACCAAGATGGAGTTGGTGGAAGGCAAACTGGGAAGGTTCGCAATGATCAGTGGGGAGGAGCCAACCCAAACGTACAACAGGCTCAAGACCCTGGTCAACAAGATCAGGAGCTATGGAAGCATGAGATGGACGGACCACGACGTCATCCGACTTATGCTCAGGTCCTTCACTGTACTTGATCCCCATCTTGTGAACTCTATCCGTGAAAATCCTAGGTACACCAAGATGACGCCCGAGGAAATACTCAGAAAGTTTGTAAGCGAGCGTATGATGATCAAGGAAGCAAGATACGTTGATGAGGCATTGAATGGCCCAATGCCCATCTACGAGCCTCAAATGGTTGCTCTCAAAGCAACAAGTAGCAGGGAGGCGCTACCTAGCAAGGTGACGCAAGTTGAGGCGGCTGGGCTAAACGAGGATGAAATGGCCCTCATTATCAAGCGCTTCAAGACCGTATTAAAGGGACGCAAGGAGTACTCGAACAAGAACAAGGCAAAGGGAAAGTGTTCCTGCTTCAAGTGCGGTAAGACATGTCATTTTATTGCTCAATGTCCCGATAATGAAAATGACCAGGGAGATGAAAGACATGGGAAGAGGGAGAAAAAGAAGGCCTACAAGAAGGCGAAGGATGAGGCGCACCTTGGCAAATAGTGGGACTCGGATTGTTCTTCGTCCGACTCCGACGACGAAAGACTCGCTGCCTCGGCCTTCAACAAATCGTCGCTCTTCCCCAACGAGCTCCATACTTGCCTAATGGCAAAGGAGAAGAAGGTAAACGCTCGAGAAACTCTTAAGTACGCTACTTCTAGTGATGAGTACTCTAGTGATGATAAAGTAGATTACACTAGCTTGTTCAAAGGATTAGATAGAGCTAAAGTAGAAAAGATTAATGAGTTGATTGATGCCTTGAATGAAAAAGATAGACTGCTAGAGAGGCAAGAGGACATTTGTATGAGGAACATGACAAATTTGTTAGTGTTCAAAAGTCTCTTGCCTTAGAGATTAAAAGGAATGGATTACTATCTTCTGAGTTATCTATTTGCAATGAATCTATCTCTAGCTTGAATATTTTGAATGATTATTTAAATGCTAAGCTAGAAGTAGTTAATAAATCTAGTCCTTGTGTAGAGCACGTTGTGATTTGTAATAGGTGTAAGGATTTCAATATTGATGCATGTGTTGAGCACCTTACTTCAATTGCAAAATTAAATGATGAAGTGACAAGTCTTAATGCCCAACTTAAGACTTTCAAAGATGACTTTGACAAATTAAAATTTGCTAGGGATATCTACACCATTGGTAGACATCCCTCAATTAAGGATGGGCTTGGCTTTCGAAGGGAAGCCAAGAACTTAACAAGCCAAAGGGCTCCCATTCTCAACAAGGAGAAAGGGAAGACTCCTATGGCTAGTAGTAGTCAAAAGAATCATGCATTTATTTATGATAGAAAATTTTCTAGGAATGCTCATTATAATAGGAGTTATAATGCTTATGATTCACATGCCATGATTTCTTCAAGTTCTTCCTTTGTGCATGGTAGAAATATGCCTAGGAAAAATGTTGTTCATCATGTGCCTAGGAAAATGCAAAATGAATCTGCTACTGCTTTTCATGCCTGCAACACTAATTTTGTACTCTCATGTAAAAATAAGAAAGTGGTTGCTAGGAAATTGGGGGCCAAATGCAAGGGAGACAAGACTTGCATTTGGGTCCCTAAGGCTATTGTTACTAACCTTGTAGGACCCAACAAGAGTTGGGTACCTAAAACCTGAAGCGTCTCCAATCCTCTGGGACTCAAATGTGATACAATTACTAGTCCCAGGAGGCTAGTAAACACATTTATACATCAGATAGTTCCAGATCTG
Organism: Zea mays; assembly: GCF_902167145.1. Taxonomy (NCBI): domain Eukaryota; kingdom Viridiplantae; phylum Streptophyta; class Magnoliopsida; order Poales; family Poaceae; genus Zea; species Zea mays. Next base: position 129,882,066 of record NC_050104.1, read on the forward strand.
CTTAAACGAGACAAACCTATAAAGGTGGCGAACAACTTTAAGAGTTGGTCCACAACTCGGGACATATCATCAGAGTGGGGCTGAAGCAGCCCGATATACGCAGCGAAGCAAATCAGCGGCCCAACAGCCACAGGCAAGGTTGGGAACAGTCGTAACTCTTACCCGATCTCCTTTTTCTAAAAAACAACAAATAAGCAAGGGTGAGTACAAACATACTCAGCAGCCCACCTTCACCCGCGGAATGGGGAAATCAGATATAATGCATGGAATATGTGGAGCTCAGAATATTTTGCAGAAACAACAATATTTTATGCAGGGTTGTTTTGAAAAACATTTTGTACTTTTGCAAAGTGCATCCTCTCCAAAAGGAGCAGGGAGTTTTTCAGTATTATAACAAAATCCCCTGGACTAAACCATCCAGGTATCTCAGCAGTTTCCCACTGGTTTTCATTTCCAAAAACAGCTACTGGACTTCCCGTCCACCATAGCTCACGGTTCAACAGCCAGACCTTTTAAAAACCACTTTTCAAAAGCATCTCTTTTTTTTGGAAAACAAAACATTAATTGCCATACCATACCAGACTCGTCCATTCCTGTGGACACAGACTATTCGAATAGGTTTTCAAACTCTGCGCAGAGGTGTACACTTTACCCACTAGTCCGGCTCTGCGATCTCATAGCTAGTGAGACCCGAATCCGAATCTCTTTCTTTCCCCGCACGTCCTAACCTTAATGGTTATACTGGAAGGAGTCAGGCCACCGCTATGTCCAAACCGGACAAAACATTCCCCCTCCTTATCCTCCCGGTGCTCCCCAGCCTTCATAACCCTGGGGTTGGACCGTACGAGTTCAGATTGAGTGACTGCCCACACAGTCTCGAGTGGTTGTACTTGTCATGAGTACAAGTAGTGAAGGATGACAAACCGGTCCTTATATGAGGGGACAATCCTTCTGCTCACGCCTAAACCAGCTGAGCCTTCACCTTAGGCCCTCCCCTAAACCAGGGAGTCCCTGATCATCCCTACTCAAAGGTGATAAGGGTGAAAACCCTTCATCATACACATTTTGAAAAGCATTTTCTTTTGAAAAACTCACACCTTTTCTCAAATCATTTGTAACAAATATATTAAGGATTGATTGCGGCAAGCGGCTTGGGTGGCCATAATAACTTGTCTCAAAATCATATCATGCATAAAATAACAGGCTGAGGGTTGTGGTTGAAAGATCATAGGTAATTTATGCATCAAAGGGATCCAGTGAGCTTGCTGTGCTTATTCGACGAAGGGGGAAGGGGAGCTCGCGGAACTGGCTTCTGGCTCCACCGCCTAGCGTAGACTTGCGGATCTGGCCTCCACGAGACGGCACGAACGCTCCGATAACTATGTAACATGAACAAGCAAACATACAAACCAGCAAGTATACCAACAAATATTTAGTATAGTGGTCAGAATTGCGATATATGGATGGGTAGAGTCTTGAGTAGAATCTGTGTCATGTTGTGTTGAGATACTACTAGTGGTGGAGCGGAGGTGCTTACCAGGAGGGTGGACTGGAGGCGAAGCGACACTATGCGTGTAGCCGGTAGAGCGGAGTAACTGAGTGGGTGGGGTGTTTGCCTTGGCTGAGGGTGTTGAGCGTGTGTGGAGAGGGAGAGGGTAACTGGGTGTATTTATAGCTGGGTGTATGTGGTGTAGCACAGTGAAGTTCACTGTTGGTGAGAATAGTGACGAATGAATCGTCTGACTTAGTATGAACAGGAGAGTTATAAGCAGAATATGGGACAAGAGTATTTTGGGAGTTTTCTGGAATATGAACCATGCTTAAGGGATGACATGGTTGGATAGGGAATAATTCGATAAGAATTTAGAAACAAGAATTATTGGAATCTGAGCTTGGAAGCCTGGTTCAAAGGAATCTCAAAGTTAAGCATGCTCAACTTGGAGAAACCTAGGATGGGTGACCAGATGGGAAGTTCCCACTGGAAAGAAAATCACAGTCACCGGAGTTCGTATGACTGGAATATGGGTCTGGCTGGTCTTGGGTGGACTGGACAACATGATGGATGAGTAGTTGAAATTTGGGGCAATCGGATGATCGATGAATAGTAACGATGAACAGTAACGATGAATAGTGACGACGAAAAAGTTACTATAGATATCATCAATGAGTAGTAACGATGATAGATAGTAAGATGATGAATAGTAACAATGAATAGTAACGATGGTGAATAGTGTCGGTGAATAGTAATGATGAATAGTAATGGTGAATAGTGATGATGAATAGTTTGTATGAACGAACGATGAATGATGAATAGGAACTATGAACGAACGATGAACGATGAATAGGAATTATGAACGAACGATGAACGATGAATAGGAACTATGAACGAACGGACGAACAATCGAATGATCGGACGAACGAACGATCGGAATTTCGGCAGCATAACGACAGGACAAAGATTATCTGAAAGAACGATGAATAGGGACTATGAACGAATGATGAACGATGAATAGGAATTATGAACGAACGATGAACAATCGAATGATCGAACGAATGAACGATCAGAATTTCGACAGCATAACGGCAGAACAAAGATTATCTGGAAGAACGATGAATAGGGACTATGAACGAACGATGAACGATGAATAGGAACTATGAATGAACGATGAACGATCGAATGATCAAACGAACGAACGATCGGAATTTCGGCAGCATAACGGCAGGAAAAAGATTATTTGGACGAACGAACGGACGAACGATCGAATGATCGAACGAACGAACGATCGGAATTTCGGCAGCATAACGGCAGGACGAAGATTATTTGGACGAACGAACGATCGAACGATCGGACGAACGAACCATGAACGATCGGACGAACGATCGAACGATCGGACGAACGAACGAACAAACTAAGAACAGGGGGACGAACGATCGAAGAAGGACCGAATGATCCTTGTGCTAGTGTGTGCTTGTGTGGAACATGGAGTGGGTGTGTGGGGGGGGAAGAGAGTTGCCATGAAATGGCTTGGGGTGGGATGAGAGGAGGCCCTTGCCCCTCTATTTATAGCCATGGTGGGGGGATTAGGGGGAGGGATGAGAGGATTAGTGGGAGGATGAGAGGATTAGTGGGAGATTAGCATGTATTTGTCTGGTATAAGTGAGATTAGCTTGTAGAGCTCACCGTATGACACTGGAGGCATACGTATACGTATGAGCATGAATTAAGTTATGAAGAAAATATTTATAAGGACTTGAAAAATGATTCTGAAGGTGTCAGCATTTCGAGATCGGGGGGTCCCTGGGCCGACGAGTGAAATGTCGCCGCGTGCCCCATCCCAGATGGGTCGGCGCGAGACGGAGCGCGAAGGGGGGAAAAAGGGGCAGCCGGAGCGAGAGAGAGAGGTGGAAATCCCGCGGCCTTCGTGTTCGTCCCGCGCCCAGGTCGTGTGCGCTTGCAGTAGGGGGTTACAAGCGTCCACGCGGGAGGGGGAGCGAGCGGCCTCACGCGAGCGCCTGTCCCGTCCTCTTCCCCCGCGCGGCCAACCCTCTGTAAGAGGGCCCTGGTCCTTCCTTTTATAGGCACAAGGAGAGGATCCAGGTGTACAATGGGGGTGTAGCAGAGTGCTAACGTGTCTAGCGGAGGAGAGCTAGCGCCCTAAGTACATGCCATCGTGGCAGCCGGAGAGGTTTTGGCACCCAGTTCGTGTGGTGTCGTGGCCGTCGGAGGAGCGCTGGAGCCTGGCGGAAGGACAGCTGTCGGGGCTGTTGAGTCCTTGCTGACGTCCTCTTGCTTCCGTAAGGGGGCTGAGAGCCGCCGTCGTCATAGAGCGTGCGGGGTGCCATCATTACTTGTCTGGCGGAGCGAGCCAGATGGGACGCCGGTCTTGTTCCCCGTAGCCTGAGTTAGCTTGGGGTAGGGTAATGATGGCGCCTCCTGTTGACGTGGTCGGTCCGTGCCCTAGGTTGGGCGATGTGGAGGCTCCTCCGAGGTTGAGGTCGAGTCTGTCTTCCGTGGCCGAGGTCGAGTCCGAGCCCCTGGGTCGGGCGAGGCGGAGACCGTTGGTTGAAGCCAGGGCTGAGTCCGAGCCCTAGGGTCGGGCGAAGCGGAGTTCGTCGTCTTCCGGGGCTGAGCCCGAGTCCGAGCCCTGGGGTCGGGCGGATCGGAGTTCGCCGTCTTCCGGGGCTGAGCCCAAGTCCGAGCCCTGGGGTCGGGCGGAGCGGATTTCGCCGTCTTTCGGGGCTGAGCCCAAGTCCGAGCCCTGGGTCGGGCGAAGCAGAGTTCGCCGTCTTCCGAGGCTGAGCCCAAGTCCGAGCCCTGGGTCGGGCGGAGCGGAGTTCGCCGTCTTTCGGGGCTGAGCCCGAGTCCGAGCCCTGGGTCGGGCGGAGCGGAGTTCGCCGTCTTCCGGGGCTGAGCCCAAGTCCGAGCCCTGGGTCGGGCGGAGCGGAGTTCACCATCTTCCGGGGCTGAGCCCGAGTCCGAGCCCTGGGTCGGGCGGAGCGGAGTTCGCCGTCTTCCGGGGCTGAGCCCAAGTCCGAGCCCTGGGTCGGGCGGAGCGGAGTTCGCCGTCTTCCGGGGCTGAGCCCGAGTCCGAGCCCTGGGTCAGGCGGAGCGGAGTTCGCCGTCTTCCGGGGCTGAGCCCGAGTCCGAGCCCTGGGTCGGGCGGAGCGGAGTTTCCTATGGTGCCTGAGGCCAGGCCTGACTGCCTGTCAGCCTCACTCTGTCAAGTGGCACAGCAGTCGGAGCGGCGCAGGCGGCGCTGTCCTTCTGTCAGGCCGGTCAGTGGAGCGGCGAAGTGACTGCGGTCACTTCGGCTCTGTCGACTGGAGGACGTGCGTCAGGATAAAGGTGTCAGGCCGCCTTTGCATTAAATGCCCCTGCGATTTGGTCGGTTGGCGTGGCGATTTGGCCAGGGTTGCTTCTTGGCGAAGACTGGGCCTCGGGCGAGCCGGGAGTTTGTTCGTCGCTGGAGGGGGGCCTCGGGCGAGACGGAGATCCTCAGGGGGTCGGCTGCCCTTGCCCGAGGCTGGGCTCGGGCGAGGCGTGATCGAGTCCCTCGAATGGACCGATCCCTGGCTTAGTCGCACCCATCAGGCCTTTGCAGCTTTGTGCTGATGGGGGTTACCAGCTGAGAATTAGGAGCCTTGAGGGTACCCCTAATTATGGTCCCCGACAGTAGCCCCCGAGCCTCGAAGGGAGTGTTAACACTCGCTTGGAGGCTTTTGTCGCACTTTTTTGCAAGGGGACCAGCCTTTCTCGGTTGCGTTTTGTTCCAGTGGGTGCGCGCGAGCGCACCCGCCGGGTGTAGCCCCCGAGGCCTCGGAGGAGTGGTTTGACTCCTCCGAGGTCTTAATGCCTTGTGCAATGCTTCGGCTGGTCTGGTTGTTCCCTCATGCGAGCTGGCCGTAGCCCGGGTGCACGGTCGGGTCCCAAGTTCTCGGGCTGGTATGTTGACGCTGTCAACGGTTTGGCCGGAGCCGGGTTTGCGAGAGCAGTCCCCGAGCCTCTGCACAGGGCGAGAGGACGGTCAGGGACAAACTCGACTTTTTTACATACGCCCCTGCGTCGCCTTTCCGCAAGGAGGAGGGGGGGGAAAGCGCCATGTTGCCCTCGGAGGGCGCCGAACATGGTGTCTCCGGTGAGCTGCTGGCGGGTAATCTGAGTGGACGCCCGTGCCCCATTTGTTAGGGGTCGGCAAGAGGCCCGGAGGCGCGCTCAAAAGTACCTGCGGGTGATCTGCCGGACCCGGTCCCCTGTCGACGGGGTCCGAGGGCTCGATGCCTCCCTCTAATGGGATTCCGTTACAAGATCGTTCCCGCTGGTCTCGGAAATGTCCTAGGGTACCTCGAGAGCGTAGCCCGAGCCTTGGTTATGTATCGAACGTACCCAGGGTCATCCCTCGCTCTATGTCTGAGGCGGCTGTGAACCCTTCGAGGGCCAGCCTTCGAACCCCTGATCAGTAGTGGGCGCGGAGCCCGAGTGGCCTGAGGCGACCGTTGAACCCTTCCGAGGGGCCGGCCTTTGAACCTCTGACCAGTAGTGGGTGTGGAGCCCACGCGCTCTGAGGCGGCTGTTAAACCCCTCCGAGGGCCAGCCTTTGAACCTCTGATCAGTAGGGAGGCTCGGAGCCTGTTTCCTTCACGGAGAAGGATCCTTTTCGGGGTATCCCCCTTTCCCGGTCCCTGTTGTAAGAGAGAGAAAGAGGAAAAGGAAAAGGATACGAAATCGAATGATGTGGCGTACCTTTTTTGACGCGGTCATTATGGCGAAGGCGAAGCGTCGCTCGCTTCCCCTGCCAGAGGCGCTGCCTGTCCCGCCGCGGAGTTAATGCGACAGGGCGAGTGGTTCGCGAGGCGGCCGTTGCGTGCGCGAGCCGTTCAAGGAACGGCCGTTTCGCTTTGAGTTTTTGAATCCCGCGGCGGGTTCGGGCGAAACGTTGAACGGGTCTCGCCTTGGTCTTTATATACTCGGGGGAGGGTCTGGCGACGGTTCTTTGCTCCGCTTCTCGCCTCCTTCTTAGGTTTTTGCAACCTAAGAGGTTTAGCCAGAGAAAAGGAAACCGCCCACCCAGTCCTTTCCGCCGCCACTCCTTTTGCTCAGTGATGGCCGACCGGGTGACCATCGTCTCGCCGCGTGACCCATGGCCTTTCTCCACAGTCACGGTGGATGACCTGGAGGATCTTGTTGCTGAGGGTTTACTTCGCCCTCTCTCTGATGAGAGGCAGCCGGAGTGGATTCCTCCTGCGAGCGGAGCCGCCCTGTCCCCGCCACCGGGTACGTCGTGAGCTTCGTCTCCTTCCACGAGCGGGGGTTCGGTGTGCCGGCAAGCCGCTTCATGCGGGCGATCCTGTACAACTTTGAGGTGGAGTTGCACAACCTCAGCCCCGTGCCTCGGGTTGAGCCGAGGGTGCCACGGACTGAGTCGAGGGTACCTCGGGCTCGGACGTGTCGTCGATCTTGACGGAGGGTTGATGCAGGTCTCGGGAGAAGACGTCCGGGGGAATCGTTGTTCGCCCCGAGGCTATTTTAGCCAGCTCATCCGCAGTCACGTTGCAGCGCCGGGCGATGTGGTTGAGCTCGAGCCCGTAGAACTTGTCTTCCAGGCGCCGAACCTCATCGCAGTAGGCCTCCATCTTCGGGTCGCGGCAGTGGGAGTTCTTCATGACTTGGTCGATGACGAGCTGCGAGTCACTGCGAGCGTCGAGGCGTCGGACCCCTAGCTCGATGGCGATCTGCAACCCGTTGACCAGAGCCTCGTACTCAGCCACATTGTTGGACGCCGGGAAGTGGAGGTGTAGCATGTAGCGTAGATGCTTTCCGAGGGGCGAGATGAAGAGTAGGCCTGCGCCGGCTCCTGTCTTCATCAGCGACCCGTCGAAGAACATGGTCAAGAGTTCCGGCTGGATCGGAACTGTTGGGAGCTGGGTGTCGACCCATTCAGCCACGAAGTCCGCCAAGACCTGGGACTTGATGGCCTTCCGAGGGGCGAACGAGATTGTTTCGCCCATGATTTCCACCACCCACTTCGCGATTCTACCCGAGGCCTCTCGGCACTGGATGATCTCCCCCAGGGGGAAGGATGACACCACAGTTACCGGGTGAGACTCGAAGTAGTGTCGCAACTTCCGCCGCGTCAGGATCACCGCGTACAGCAGCTTCTGAACTTGTGGGTAGCGAATTTTGGTCTCGGACAGTACCTCGCTGATGAAGTAGACTAGCCTCTGGACGGGCAATGCATGCCCCTCTTCTCGTCTCTCGACCACAATCGCGGCGCTAACCACCTGAGTGGTCGCGGCGACGTAGATCAAGAGGGCTTCTCCGGCAGCGGGAGGCACCAAGATGGGCGCGTTGGTGAGGAGCGCCTTCAGGTTCCCGAGGGCTTCCTCGGCCTCGGGGGTCCAAGTGAAGCACTCGGCCTTCCTTAAGAGGCGGTACAGAGGCAGGCCTCTTTCGCCGAGGCGTGAGATGAAACGGCTTAGAGCCGCAAGACATCCCATGACTCTCTGTACGCCTTTCAAGTCCTTGATGGGCCCCATGCTGGTGATGGTCGCAATCTTCTCCGGGTTGGCTTCGATGCCCCGCTCGGAGACGATGAACCCCAAGAGCATGCCTCGGGGAACCCCAAAGACACACTTCTCGGGATTAAGCTTCACGCCTTTCGCCTTGAGACATCGGAATGTCACTTCAAGGTCGGAAAGGAGGTCGGAGGCTTTCCTCTTCTTGACTACAATATCATCGACGTAGGACTCGACCGTCCGGCCAATGTGTTCGCCGAACACATGGTTCATGCACCGCTGGTACGTCGCACCCGCATTCCTCAAGCCGAACGGCATGGTGACATAACAGTACATGTCGAAGGGTGTGATGAAAGAAGTCGCGAGCTGGTCGGACTCCTTCATCCTGATTTGGTGATACCCTGAGTAGGCATCGAGGAAAGACAGGGTTTCACACCCAGCAGTGGAATCCACGATTTGATCGATGCGAGGCAGAGGGTAGGGAACCTTCGGACATGCTTTGTTTAGACCAGTGTAGTCTACACACATCCGCCATTTCCCTCCTTTCTTTCTCACAAGCACAGGGTTGGCAAGCCATTCGGGATGGAATACCTCTTTGATAAACCCTGCCGCCATTAGCTTGTGGATCTCCTCGCCTATGGCTCTGCGCTTTTCTTCGTTGAATCGGTGCAAAGGCTGCTTGACGGGTCGGGCTCCGGCTCAGATATCCAGCGAGTGCTCGGCGACATCCCTCGGTATGCCAGGCGTGTCCGAGGGACTCCACGCGAAAACGTCGGCGTTCGCGCGGAGAAAGTCGACGAGCACTGCTTCTTATTTGGGATCGAGCTCGGAGCCGATCCGGATCTGCTTGGAAGCATCGCTGCTGGGGTCGAGGGGGACGGACTTAACCGTCTCCGCTGGATCGAAGTTGCCGGCGTGACGCTTCACGTCTGGCACCTCCTTAGAGAGGCTCTCCAGGTCGGCGATGAGGGCCTCAGATTCGGCGAGGGCCTCGGCGTACTCCACGCACTCGACGTCGCATTCGAACGCGTGTCGGTACGTGGGGCCGACGGTGATGACCCCGTTGGGGCCCGACATCTTGAGCTTGAGGTAGGTGTAGTTGGGGACAGCCATGAACTTCGTGTAGCATGGCCTCCCCAGTACTGCGTGGTAGGTTCCTCGGAACCCGACCACCTCGAAAGTGAGGGTCTCCCTTCGGAAGTTGGAGGGTGCCCCGAAGCAGACGGGAAGGTCGAGTTGTCCGAGGGGCTGGACGCGCTTCCCGGGGATGATCCCGTGGAATGGCGCAGCGCTGAAAGGGAATTAGGCTTACACCTATTTTCCTAATTGATTTTGGTGGTTGAATTGCCCAACACAAATAATTGGACTAACTAGTTTGCTCTAGTGCATAAGTTATACAGGTGCCAAAGGTTCACTCTTAGCCAATAAAAAGACCAAGTATTGGGTTCAACAAAACAGCAAAGGGACAACCGAAGGCACCTCTGGTCTGGCGCACCGGACTGTCCGGTGTGCCACCGAACAGTGTCCGGTGCACCACCGGACAGTGTCCGGTGCACCAGAGGACTCCAAGTCAAACTCGTCACCTTCGGGAAAATCCAGAGGAGCTCCGCTATAATTCACCGGACTGTCCGGTGCTCCAAGGAACGGCGCCTCAGGAACTCGCCAGCTTCGGGAATTCACAACGGCTAGTCCGCTATAATTCACTGGACATGTCCGGTGTACACCGGACTGTCCGGTGTGACATCGAAGCAACGGATATTTCGGCGCCAATGGCTACCTGCAGCGCATTAAATGCGCGCCAGCGCGCGCAGAAGTCAGGCACGCCCATACTGGCGCACCAAACACTCTACATTACATGTCCGGTGCGCCACCGGACATCCAGGCGGGCTCAGAAGACAGAGCTCCAACGGTCGGAACCCAACGGCCTTGGTGACGTGGCTGGCACACCGGACATGTCCGGTGTGCACCGGACTGTCCGGTGCACCATACGACAGTCAGCTCCACCAAACGGCTAGTTTGGTGGTTGGGGCTATAAATACCCCCAACCACCCACCATTCATGGAATCCAAGTTTTCACACTTCCAACCACTTACAAGAGCTAGGCATTCAATTCTAGACACACTCAAGAGATCAAATCCTCTCCCAATTCCAGACAAAGCTTTAGTGACTAGTGAGAGAGATTTGCTTGTGTTCTTTCGAGCTCTTGCGCTTGGATTGCTTTCTTCTTTCTTGATTCTTTATTGCGATCAAACTCACTTGTAATTGAGGCAAGAGACACCAATCTTGTGGTGGTCCTTGTAGGAACTTTGTGTTCCAAGTGATTGAGAAGAGAAAGCTCACTCGGTCCGAGGGACCGTTTGAGAGAGGGAAAGGGTTGAAAGAGACCCGGTCTTTGTGACCACCTCAACGGGGAGTAGGTTTGCAAAAACCGAACCTCGGTAAAACAAATCCACGTGTCACACTCTTCATTTGCTTGCGATTTGTTTTGCGCCCTCTCTTGCGGACTTGATTATATTTCTAACGCTAACCCGGCTTGTAGTTGTGATTAACTTTGTAAATTTCAGTTTCACCCTATTCACCCCCCTCTAGGCGACTATCAATTGGTATCAAAGCCTGGTGCTTCATTAGAGCCTAACCGCTCGAAGTGATGTCGGGAGAACTCGCCAAGAAGGAGATGGAGACCGGCGACAAGCCCGCTACAAGCCACGGGTCGACTTCATCGGAAGAGTCCCGCAACAAGAGGAAGGAGAAGAAAAACTCCTCCAACAAAGGGAAGGAGAAGGAGAAGAAACCCTCTTCCCACAAGTCGGATCGGAGAGGCGACAAACACAAGAGGATGAGGAAAGTGGTCTACTACGAGACCGACTCTTCATCACCATCGACCTCCGACTCCGAGGCACCGTCCATTACTTCTAAGCGCCAAGAGCGCAAGAAGTATAGTAAGATTCCTCTACGCTATCCCCATATTTCAAAACGTACTCCTTTGCTCTCCATTCCATTAGGCAAACCACCGGTTTTTGACGGTGAAGATTATAATATGTGGAGTGACAAAATGAGGCATCATCTAACCTCACTCCACACAAGCATATGGAATGTTGTTGAGTTTGGTGTACAGGTACCATCCGTAGGGGATGAAGACTACGACTCGGACGAGGTGGCCCAAATTCACCACTTTAACTCCCAAGCCACTACTATACTCCTCACCTCTCTAAGTCGAGAGGAGTATAATAAGGTGCAAGGGTTAAAAAGTGCGAAGGAAATTTGGGACGTACTCAAGACCGCGCACGAAGGAGACGAGGTGACAAAGATCACCAAGCAGGAAACGATCGAGGGGGAGCTCGGTCGCTTCATGCTTCACCAAGGGGAGGATCCACAAGCCATGTACAACCGCTTGAAGACCTTGGTGAACCAAGTGCGCAACCTCGGGAGCGAAAAATGGGATGACCTTGAGATGGTCAAGGTTATTCTTAGATCCCTCGTATTTCTTAACCCTACACAAGTTCAATTAATTCGAGGTGATCCTAGATATAAGCTAATGTCTCCAGAGGAAGTCATAGGAAAATTTGTGAGCTTTGAGCTAATGATTAAAGGCTCAAAGAAAATCATCGAGCAAGGCACCTCCTCCACACCCAAAGCACAACCGTTCGCATTCAAGGCGACGGAGGAGAAGAAAGAAGAGTCTACATCAAGTAGACAACCCATCGACGCTTCCAAGCTCGACAACGAGGAGATGGCGCTCATCATCAAGAGCTTCCATCAAATCCTCAAGCAAAGGAGGGGGAAGGACTACAAACCCCGCTCCAAGAAAGTGTGCTACAAATGTGGTAAGCCCGGTCATTTTATTGCAAAATGTCCAATATCTAGTGACAGTGACAGGGGCGACGACAAGAAGGGCAAGAGGAGAGAAAAGAAGAGGTACTACAAGAAGGGCGGCGATGCCCATGTTTGCCGGGAGTGGGACTCCGACGAGAGCTCCACCGACGAGGACGCCGCCAACATCGCCGTCACCAAGGGCCTCCTCTTCCCCAACGTCGGCCACAAGTGCCTCATGGCAAAGGACGACAAAAGGAAGAAGGTTAAATCAAAATCCTCCACTAAATATGAATCTTCTAATGATGATAATGCTAGTGATGAGGAAGATAATTTGCGTACCCTTTTTGCCAACCTTAACATGGAACAAAAGGAAAAACTAAATGAGCTAATTAGTGCCATCCATGAAAAGGATGATCTCTTGGACTCCCCAGAGGACTTCCTAATCAAGGAAAATAAAAAGCATGTTAAGGTTAAGAATGCTTATGCTCTAGAGGTAGAAAAATGTGAGAAATTATCTAGTGAGCTAAGCACATGCCATGACACTATTGCCAACCTTAGAAATGAAAATGCGAAATTAATTGCTAAGGTTGACTCTCATGTTTGTAATGTTTCAACTTCCAATCCTAGAGATGATAATGTTGATTTACTTGCTAGGATTGACGAGTTGAATGTTTCTCTTGCTAGCCTTAGGATTGAAAATGAGAAATTGCTTGCTAAGGCTAAAGATTTTGATGTTTGCAATGTTACTATTTCTAACCTTAGAAGTGAAAACGATATATTACATGCTAAGGTTGTAGAATTAAAATCTTGCAAACCCTCTACATCTACCGTTGAGCACACTTCTAGTGTACTAGATGTAGAGATGTTGATGTTAATGCTATTCATGATCACATGTCTTTAATTAAACAACAAAATGATCATATAGCAAAATTAGATGCTAAAATTGCCGAGCATAACTTAGAGAATGAAAAATTTAAATTTGCTCGTAGTATGCTTTATAATGGGAGACGCCCTGGCATCAAGGATGGCATTAGCTTCCAAAGGGGAGACAATGTCAAACTTAGTGCCCCTCCTAAAAGATTGTCTAATTTTGTTAAGGGCAAGGCTCCCATGCCTCAGGATAACGAGGGTTACTTTGTACCCTGCCGGCTACCCTGAGAACAAAATTAGGAGAATTCATTCTAGGAAGTCTCACTCTGGCCCTAACCATGCTTTCATGTATAAGGGTGAGACATCTAGTTCTAGGCAACCAACCCATGCTAAGTTGCCTAAGAAGAAAACTCCTAATGCATCAAATGATTATGAAATTTCATTCAAAACTTTTGATGCATCATATGTTTTAACTAACAAATCCGGCAAGGTAGTTGCCAAGTTTGTTGGGGGCAAACACAAGGGCTCCAAGACTTGTGTTTGGGTACCCAAAGTTCTTGTTTCTAATGCCAAAGGACCCAAAACCGTTTGGGTACCTAAAGTCAAGAACTAAACTTGTTTTGTAGGTTTATGCATCCGGGGGCTCAAGTTGGATCATCGACAGCGGGTGCACAAACCACATGACAGGGGAGAAGAATATGTTCTCCTCCTACGAGAAAAACCAAGATCCCCAACGAGCGATCACATTCGGGGATGGAAACCAAGGTTTGGTCAAAGGATTGGGTAAAATTGCTATATATCCTGACCATTCTATTTCCAATGTTTTTCTTGTAGATTCATTAGATTACAATTTGCTTTTTGTATCTCAATTATGCAAAATTGGTTACAACTGTCTTTTCACTGATGTAGGTGTCACTATCTTTAGAAGAAGTGATGATTCAATAGCATTTAAGGGAGTGTTGGAGGGTCAGCTATACTTGGTAGATTTTGATAGAGCTGAACTCGACACTTGCTTAATTGCTAAGACTAACATGGGTTAGCTTTGGCACCGCCGACTAGCCCATGTTGGGATGAAGAATCTTCACAAGCTTCTAAAGGGAGAACACATTTTAGGACTAACCAATGTTCATTTTGAGAAAGACAGGGTTTGTAGCGCATGCCAAGCAGGAAAGCAAGTTGGTGCTCATCATCCACACAAGAACATCATGACGACTGACAGGCCACTGGAGCTCCTACACATGGATCTATTCGGCCTGATTGCTTACATAAGCATCAGCGGGAGTAAATACTGTCTAGTTATTGTGGATGATTATTCTCGCTTCACTTGGGTATTCTTTTTGCAAGAAAAATCTCAAACCCAAGAGACCTTAAAGGGATTCTTGAGACAGGCTCAAAATGAGTTCGGCTTAAGGATCAAGAAAATAAGAAGCGACAACGGGACGGAGTTCAAGAACTCTCAAATTGAAGGCTTCCTTGAGGAGGAGGGCATCAAGCATGAGTTCTCCTCTCCCTACACGCCACAACAAAATGGTGTAGTAGAGAGAAAGAATAGAACTCTATTGGACATGGCAAGAACCATGCTTGATGAGTACAAGACTTCGGATCGGTTTTGGGCCGAGGCGGTCAACACCGCTAGCTACGCCATCAACCGGTTATATCTACACCGAATCCTCAAGAAGACATCTTATGGACTCCTAACCGGTAAAAAGCCCAATATTTCATATTTTAGAGTCTTTGGTAGCAAATGCTTTATTCTTGTTAAAAGAGGTAGAAGATCTAAATTTGCTCCTAAGATAGTAGAAGGCTTTTACTAGGATATGATTCAAACACAAGGGCATATAGGGTCTTTAACAAGTCCTCTGGACAAGTTGAAGTTTCTTGTGACGTTGTGTTTGATGAGACTAACGGCTCTCAAGTAGAGCAAGTTGATCTTGATGAGATAGGTGATGAAGAGGCTCCGTGCATCGCGCTAAGGAACATGTCCATTGGGGATGTGTGTCCTAAAGAATCCGAAGAGCCCCCAAATGCACAAGATCAGCCATCCTCCCCCACGCAAGTATCTCCACCAACTCAAAATGAGGATGAGGCTCAAGTTGATGAAGGAGAAGATCAAGCAAATGAGCCACCTCAAGATGACGACAATGATCAAGGGGGAGATGCAAATGATCAAGACAAGGAGGATGAAGAACAAAGGCCGCCACACCCAAGAGTCCACCAAGCAATCCAACGAGACCACCCCGTCGACACCATCCTCGGCGACATTCATAAGGGGGTAACCACTAGATCTCGTGTTGCACATTTTTGTGAGCATTACTCTTTTGTTTCCTCTATTGAGCCACACAGGGTAGAGGAAGCACTACAAGATTCGGATTGGGTGGTGGCGATGCAAGAGGAGCTCAACAACTTCACTAGGAATGAGGTATGGCATTTAGTTCCACGTCCTAATCAAAATGTTGTAGGAACCAAATGGGTCTTCCGCAACAAGCAAGATGAGCATGGTGTGGTGACAAGGAACAAAGCTCGACTTGTGGCCAAAGGATACTCCCAAGTTGAAGATTTGGATTTCGGTGAAACCTATGCACCCGTAGCTAGGCTTGAGTCAATTCGTATTTTATTGGCCTATGCTACTTACCATGGCTTCAAGCTTTATCAAATGGACATGAAAAATGCCTTCCTCAATGGACCAATCAAGGAAGAGGTCTATGTTGAGCAACATCCCGGCTTTGAAGATAGTGAGTACCCTAACCATGTCTATAAGCTCTCTAAGGCGCTTTATGGGCTCAAGCAAGCCCCAAGAGCATGGTATGAATGCCTTAGAGATTTCCTTATTGCTAATGGCTTCAAAGTCAGAAAGGCCGATCCTACACTCTTTACTAAAACTCTTGAAAATGACTTGTTCGTATGCCAAATTTATGTTGATGATATTATATTTGGGCCTACTAACGAGTCTACATGTGAAGAATTTAGTAGGATCATGACACAAAAATTCGAGATGTCTATGATGGGGGAGTTGAAATATTTCTTAGGATTTCAAGCGAAGCAACTCCAAGAGGGCACCTTCCTAAGCCAAACGAAGTATACTCAAGATATTCTAAGCAAGTTTGGGATGAAGGATGCCAAGCCCATCAAGACACCCATGGGAACCAATGGGCATCTCGACCTCGACGAAGGAGGTAAATCCGTCGATCAAAAGGTATATCGGTCGATGATAGGATCTTTACTCTATTTATGTGCATCTCGACCGGATATTATGCTTTCTGTATGCATGTGTGCAAGATTCCAAGCCGACCCTAAGGAAGCTCACCTTACGGCCGTAAAACGAATCTTGAGATATTTAGTTAATACTCCTAAGTTTGGGCTTTGGTATCCTAGGGGATCCACTTTTGATTTGATTGGTTATTCTGATGCCGATTGGGCGGGGTGTAAAATCAATAGAAAGAGCACATCGGGGACTTGCCAGTTCTTGGGAAGATCCTTGGTGTCTTGGGCTTCAAAGAAGCAAAATTTTGTCGCTCTTTCTACCGCCGAAGCCGAGTGTATTGCCGCAGGCCATTGTTGAGCGCAATTGCTTTGGATGAGGCAAACCCTTAGGGACTATGGTTACAAATTAACCAAAGTTCCTCTTCTATGTGATAATGAGAGTGCAATCCGCATGGCGGATAATCCCGTTGAGCATAGCCGCACTAAACACATAGCCATTCGGTATCACTTTTCAAGGGATCACCAACAAAAGGGAGATATCGAGATTTCTTACATTAACACTAAAGATCAATTAGCCGATATCTTTACCAAGCCACTTGATGAACAAACTTTTAACAAACTTAGGCATGAGCTAAATATTCTTGATTCTAGGAACTTCTTTTGTTGATTTGCACACATAGCTCATTTATATACCTTTGATCATGTCTCTTTCATATGCCATGACTAATGTGTTTTCAAGTGAATTTCAAACCAAGTCATAGGTATATTGAAAGGGAATTGGAGTCTTCGGCGAAGACAAAGGCTTTCACTCCGTAACTCATCCTTCATCGTCGCTCTGCGCCTCTCTCTCCATCTTTTGGGGGAAAGTCCAAAGCAAAAGGACTTCGTCTTTGGTATAATCTTCACTCATTTATTTATGACCAAAGGGGAGAGAACTCTCTTTAGGGCTCTAATGACTCCGTTTTTGGCGATTAATGCCAAAGGGGGAGAAAATAATAGCCCAAAGCAAAAGGACCGCACCACCACCACCTAATTTTAAAAAGAGTTTTTTCAATTGGTATGATTCTCAATTGATAAATTTAACATTGGCATCTTATTGTGTTCAAAAGGGGGAGAAAAGTAGCATTTCAAAATTGATATATCAAAACCCTCTTGAACACTAAGAGGAGAATTTTTTATTTAGGGGGAGTTTTGTTTAGTCAAAGGAAAAGCATTTGAAACAGGGGGAGAAAATTTCAAATCTTGAAAATGCTTTGCAAAATCTCATTCATTTACCTTTGACTATTTTGCAAAAGAACTTTGAAAAGGATTTACAAAAGAATTTGCAAAAACAAAAGATGTGGTGCAAGCGTGGTCCAAAATGTCAAAAATTGAAGAAACAATCCATGCATATCTTTTAAGTATTTATATTGGCTCAATTCCCAAGCAACCTTTGCACTTCATTATGCAAGCTAGTTAAATTATGTACTTCCATATTTGCTTTGGTTTGTGTTGGCATCAATCACCAAAAAGGGGGAGATTGAAAGGGAATTAGGCTTACACCTATTTTCCTAATTGATTTTGGTGGTTGAATTGCCCAACACAAATAATTGGACTAACTAGTTTGCTCTAGTGCATAAGTTATACAGGTGCCAAAGGTTCACTCTTAGCCAATAAAAAGACCAAGTATTGGGTTCAACAAAAGAGCAAAGGGACAACCGAAGGCACCTCTGGTCTGGCGCACCGGACAATGTCCGGTGCACCACCGGACAGTGTCCGGTGCATCAAAGGACTCCAAGTCAAACTCATCACCTTCGGGAAAATTCAGAGGAGCTCCGCTATAATTCACCGGACTATCCGGTGTACACCGGACAGTGTCCGGTGCTCCAAGGAACGGCGCCTCAGGAACTCGTCAGCTTCGGGAATTCACAACGGCTAGTCCGCTATAATTCACCAGACATGTCTGGTGTACACCGGACTGTCCGGTGTGACATCGAAGCAACATATATTTTGGCGCCAACGGCTACCTGCAGCGCATTAAATACGCGCCAGCGCGCGCAGAAGTCAGGCACGCCCATACTGGCGCACCGGACACTCTACAGTACATGTCCGGTGCGCCACCGGACATCCAGGCGGGCCCAGAAGACAGAGCTCCAACGGTCGGAACCCAACGGCCTTGGTGACGTGGCTGGCGCACCGGACATGTCCGGTGTGCACCGGACTGTCCGGTGCACCATACGACAGTCAGCTCCACCAAACGGCTAGTTTGGTGGTTGGGGCTATAAATACCCCCAACCACCCACCATTCATGGAATCCAAGTTTTCACACTTCCAACCACTTACAAGAGCTAGGCATTCAATTCTAGACACACTCAAGAGATCAAATCCTCTCCCAAATTCCACACAAAGCTTTAGTGACTAGTGAGAGAGATTTGCTTGTGTTCTTTCGAGCTCTTGCGCTTGGATTGCTTTCTTCTTTCTTGATTCTTTATTGCGATCAAACTCACTTGTAATTGAGGCAAGAGACACCAATCTTGTGGTGGTCCTTGTAGGAACTTTGTGTTCCAAGTAATTGAGAAGAGAAAGCTCACTCGGTCCGAGGGACCGTTTGAGAGAGGGAAAGGGTTGAAAGAGACCCGGTCTTTGTGACCACCTCAACGGGGAGTAGGTTTGCAAAAACCGAACCTCGGTAAAACAAATCCACGTGTCACACTCTTCATTTGCTTGCGATTTGTTTTGCGCCCTCTCTTGCGGACTTGATTATATTTCTAACGCTAACCCGGCTTGTAGTTGTGATTAACTTTGTAAATTTCAGTTTCGCCCTATTCACCCCCCTCTAGGCGACAATCAAGCGCCTGCCCGGACCGAGGATAGATCAACACGCAGGAGCCCGAGGGTCTCGGCGTAGATGATGTTGAGGCTGCTGCCTCCGTCCATGAGGACCTTGGTGAGCCTGACGTCGCCGATGACGGGGTCGACAACGAGCGGGTATTTCCCCGGGCTCGGCACGTGGTCGGGGTGGTCGGCTTGGTCGAAGGTGATGGGCTTGTCGGACCAGTCTAGGTAGACTGGCGCCGCCACCTTCACCGAACAGACCTCCCGACGCTCTTGCTTGCAGTGCCGAGCCGAGGCGTTCGCCGCTTGCCCACCGTAGATCATGAAGCAGTCGCGGACCTCGGGGAACTCTCCTGCCTGGTGATCTTCCTTCTTGTCGTCGTCGCGAGCCCTGCCATCCTCCGCGGGTGGCCCGGTCCTGTGGAAGTGGCGCCGAAGCATAGCGCACTCCTCAAGGGTGTGCTTGACGGGCCCCTGATGATAGGGGCACGGCTCCTTGAGCATCTTGTCGAAGAGGTTGGCACCTCCGGGGGGTTTCTGAGGGTTCGTGTACTCGGCGGCGGCGACAAGGTCCGCGTCGGCGGCGTCGCGTTTCGCTTGCGACTTCTTCTTGCCCTTCTTCTTGGCGCCGCGCTGAGTTGACGCCTCGGGGGCATCTTCCGGTGGGCGGCCCTGGGGCTGCTTGTCCTTCTGGAAGATAGCCTCAACCGCCTCCTGGCCAGAGGCGAACTTGGTGGCGATGTCCATCAGCTCGCTCGCCCTGGTGGGGGTCTTTCGACCCAGCTTGCTGACCAGGTCGCGGCAAGTGGTGCTGGCGAGGAACGTGCCGATGACATCTGAATCGGTGATGTTGGGCAGCTTGGTGCGCTGCTTCGAGAATCGTCGGATGTAGTCTTGGAGAGACTCTCCCGGCTGCTGCCGGCAGCTTCGGAGGTCTCAGGAGTTTCCAGGGCGCACGTACGTGCCCTGGAAATTGCCGGCGAAGGCTTGGACCAGGTCGTCCCAGTTGGAGATCTGCCCCGGAGGCAGGTGCTCCAACCAGGCGCGAGCGGTGTCGGAGAGAAACAGGGGGAGGTTGCGGATGATGAGGTTGTCATCGTCCGTCCCACCCAGTTGGCAGGCCAACCGGTAGTCCGCGAGCCACAGTTCCGGTCTCGTCTCCCCCGAGTACTTTGTGATAGTAGTTGGGGGTCGGAACCGGATCGGGAACGGCGCCCGTCGTATGGCGCGGCTGAAAGCCTGCGGACCGGGTGGTTCAGGCGAGGGACTCCGATCCTCCCCGCTGTCGTAGTGTCCCCCACGCCTGGGGTGGTAGCCTCGGCGCACCCTCTCATCAAGGTGGGCCCGACGGTCGCGATGATGGTGCTCATTGCCGAGGCGACCCGGGGCCACAGGCGCTGTGTTGCGCGTGTGCCCGGTGTGGACCGAGGCTTCCCGCATGAATCGAGAAGTCGCAGCGCGATATTCCGAGGGGTACCCCTGCCTTCGGGAGGCGGAGCTTTCGGCCCGTCGGACCGCAGCGCCCTCCAGGAGATTCTTGAGCTCTCCCTGGATTCGCCGCCCCTCGGTGGTTGATGGCTCTGGCATCGCGCGGAGAAGCATTGCTGCTGCAGCCAGGTTCTGGCCGACTCCACTGGAAGCGGGTGGCGGCCTTGCCCTGACATCGTCGGCGATGCGGTGCTGGATACCCTGGGGTAGATGACGCATTTCTCTGGCCGGAGGTTGGCCCGCCCATTCCTGCCCGACGTCCCGGCGGATCGGCTCAAGTGCTCCTGCTCCCTCGTCGAGCCTGGCCGGCACCCCGCGGATTTACTCGAGCTGTGGGTCATGACCCCCCGCCATAACGGGGACCACAGCTAGCTCCAGTAGGATGTCAACGCGAGGCACAGGCCTAGGGAGATCACCGTTCTCCGGCATACCGAGATGGTTGCCTTCGGAGGGACCCCCTAGATAGACGTGGAAACATTCACGACTTGGGCCGCAGTCCTTGTCGCCGAGGCTGCGGCTACCGTCGGAACAGTCGGAAAGGCAGTAGTCGCATGCGGTCATGAAGTCCCGCATGGCACTGGGGTTACCAAGTCCGGAGAAATCCCAACAGAAGTCGGGCTCGTCATCTTCCTCGGACCCCGAGGGCCCGTAGGTCGAGACGTCCGTCAGCCGGTCCCAGGGTGACCGCATACGATACCCCAGAGGGTTCGGACTCACCTCTACGAGAGCGTCCGCTAAAGCGAAGCCGCTTGGCGGGTCGAGGTTGAATCCAAGGGGCTTGAGATGGGAATCGGTCGGTACCTCTTGGTCGACGGACGGTGAGGAAGTCACGTCAGGGACTGACTGCACCGTCGTCTCAGGTACGAGGGTGATACCCAGCAAGCCTTTCGCGAGCGTGCTGGCGTCGTCCGTTTGCTTGGAATTGGCGTGTTGCGGGGAGACGGCGCTCGTCTTCGTCTCAAACGCGAGGTCGATGCCCGACGTGCCCCCCGTTGGGGCACCGGTGCCGTCGACTCGCTCGACAGCCGACGAGGTGCCGCCTCCTGCTTGGCCTTGGTTGCCCCGCCTCCTCCTCCGTCGGCGGGGGAGAGGGCGGGGTGAGCTCGAATGTTGTTCTTCCACCACGCGGGGAAGACGTCGTCGATTCCGCCGCCGGCGGGCGGGCTGTCGGCCGCCATTGTCGCTGTCGCACGGCGGGGGAAGGAGTACCATGTCGTAGCTGCCGTCGAGGGACATGAACTCAAGACTCCCGAAATGGAGCACCATCCCGGGCTGGAAAGGTTGCTGGAGACTGCCCATCTGGAGCTTGACGGGAAGCTGTTCGTCAACACGCAGCAGGCCTCTACCTGGCGCGCCAACTGTCGGTGTTTTGAGACCGGGGGGTCCCTGGGCCGACGAGTGAAATGTCGCTGCGTGCCCCAGCCCAGATGGGTCGGCGCGAGACGGAGCGCGAAGGGGGGAAAAAAGGGGCAGCCGGAGCGAAAGAGAGAGGTGGAAATCCCGCGGCCTTCGTGTTCGTCCCGCGCCCAGGTCGGGTGCGCTTGCAGTAGGGGGTTACAAGCGTCCACGCGGGAGGGGGAGCGAGCGGCCTCACGCGAGCGCCTGTCCCGTCCTCTTCCCCCGCGCGGCCAACCCTCTGTAAGAGGGCCCTGGTCCTTCCTTTTATAGGCGCAAGGAGAGGATCCAGGTGTACAATGGGGGTGTAGCAGAGTGCTAACGTGTCTAGCGGAGGAGAGCTAGCGCCCTAAGTACATGCCATCGTGGCAGCCGAAGAGGTTTTGGCACCCAGTTCGTGTGGTGTCGTGGCCGTCGGAGGAGCGCTGGAGCCTAGCGGAAGGACAGCTGTCGGGGCTGTCGAGTCCTTGCTGACGTCCTCTTGCTTCCGTAAGGGGGCTGAGAGCCGCCGTCGTCATAGAGCGTGCGGGGTGCCATCATTACTTGTCTCGCGGAGCGAGCCAGATGGGACGCCGGTCTTGTTCCCCGTAGCCTGAGTCAGCTTGGGGTAGGGTAATGATGGCGCCTCCTGTTGACGTGGTCGGTCCGCGCCCTAGGTTGGGCGATGTGGAGGCTCCTCCGAGGTCGAGGTCGAGTCTGTCTTTCGTGGCCGAGGTCGAGTCCGAGCCCCTGGGTCGGGCGAGGCGGAGACCGTTGGCTGAAGCCAGGGCTGAGTCCGAGCCCTGGGGTCGGGCGAAGCGAAGTTCGTCGTCTTCCGGGGCTGAGCCCGAGTCCGAGCCCTGGGGTCGGGCGGATCGGAGTTCGCCGTCTTCCGGGGCTGAGCCCAAGTCCGAGCCCTGGGGTCGGGCGGACGGAGTTCCCCGTCTTCCAGGGTTGAGCCCAAGTCTGAGCCCTGGGTCGGGCGGAGCGGAGTTCGCCGTCTTCCGGGGCTGAGCCCAAGTCCGAGCCCTGGGTCGGGCGGAGCGGAGTTCGCCGTCTTCCGGGGCTGAGCCCGAGTCCGAGCCCTGGGTCGGGCGGAGCGGAGTTCGCCGTCTTCCGGGGCTGAGCCCAAGTCCGAGCCCTGGGTCGGGCGGAGCGGAGTTCGCCGTCTTCCGGGGCTGAGCCCGAGTCCGAGCCCTGGGTCGGGCGAAGCGGAGTTTCCTATGGTGCCTGAGGCCAGGCCTGACTGCCGGTCAGCCTCACTCTGTCGAGTGGCACAGCAGTCGGAGCAGCGCAGGTGGCGCTGTCCTTCTGTCAGGCCGGTCAGTGGAGCGGCGAAGTGACTGCGGTCACTTCGGCTCTGTCGACTGGAGGACGTGCGTCAGGATATAGGTGTCAGGCCGCCTTTGCATTAAATGCCCCTGCGATTTGGTCGGTTGGCGTGGCGATTTGGCCAGGGTTGCTTCTTGGCGAAGACTGGGCCTCGGGCGAGCCGGGAGTTTGTTCGTCGCTGGAGGGGGGCCTCGGGCGAGACGGAGATCCTCCGGGGTCGGCTGCCCTTGCCCGAGGCTGGGCTCGGGCGAGGCGTGATCGAGTCCCTTGAATGGACCGATCCCTGGCTTAGTCACACCCATCAGGCCTTTGCAGCTTTGTGCTGATGGGGGTTACCAGCTGAGAATTAGGAGCCTTGAGGGTACCCCTAATTATGGTCCCCGACAGAAGGTATTTCTCAAGAGGAAAATACTTGGAGATATATCGGTGGAATATCTGGGCAATATTTCTGGAAAGAACTTGAGGGGGATTACTGGGGAAATATCTGGGCAGTATTTCTGGAAAGAATTTGAGGGGGTCACTGAGGAAATATTTGTAGGATATTTTGAGGAGGATTTTGGAGAAAATATAGACCACTATAATTTATTTGTTGATATCAACTTGCAAACAAACATTTTGAAACGAAATTTGAAATTCATTTTGAATTTAGAGCGAGTTTGAGAAAATTCCAAGATTTGAATTTTTGGAATGCTACAAATCTACCCCACTTGAAAGGAATCTCGTCCTCGAGATTCGGCTCAGAAGGGTTATGGGTATAGCTTTACTTTAGCTACATATCTTCACTTTGCAGACTCTTCGAGGAGATGGAACTTCAACAAAATATGGCCTTGCAGGAGCATCCGGTTGCCGATTGCAACACTGATTCTGGCTACTCAAAGATCATCTTCAGGCTTCTAGCTTTCGCTTGGCAGCTAGCTTATTGAAGAAGCATCGATGCCAATGCACAAACCTTTCCCTTGCAAACTCCCACATGGATTCCTTCCTTGATTGGTCTTCTGGTGCTTCATCAACAAAACTTGGGTGACCACTTCTCATCCAGAAACTTATATGCTTTGATGATCTGGTCCTCCACAAGCTTGCTATAGGCCTTCTTCTTTTTCTCCATAGCAGGAACTTGGCTGGAACACTACCCCACTTAAAAAGGAATGAGGGTAGATCTCTTGAATCTTGGGGATTTGAACTCCTTGAAGTACCTCATAACAAGGGTGTTATGGGGCCTTATTCTGTTGTTGCTGCTTGACCAGGCTGCGGAGAAATGACTGACACAGGGTTGATTCTGGGAGAACCTTCTTCTCATCTTCTCTTCACTATCTTCTTTTCACTGCCCCTTTCTTTCTCTTTGCTCTTCCCACTGGAGGATTCTATCAAAGAGTATTACCATCATACAGAGGAGGAAACCAAAGACTATGAACCATGTGCAACAGTCTTCAACCCAAGAATCGCCAAGCATTGTGATCTTATGGGCAAGGGAGTGGAAAATGGAGTTGCTTGCTATTTGGCAGGGGGTTTATCTGGAGTGTGCTTTGCTTTGAGTGAGATGGGAGTTAAGGGAGCTGGTGGGGGGATTTTATAGGCGAGCGGTATGCAAGGGTGTGGAGTGGTGGTGATGGAGCAGGTGACACGAGGCAATATGTGCGACAAGGGGAAGGGGGCATGTTGCCGGCGACGATGGCGGTGGTGGGTGCGCTGCAAAGGGAGGTGAGGCGGTGGTAGTGCGCATGGAGGCGAGCACGTGTGCGGGGGGCACGGGTGAGTGGTGGGGGTCAATGATCCTGATGTTTGTGGTCTCTGGTTCCAAGAATCTTTGCCTCTCTGTATGGTAATAAATCCTTTTGTCCTCTTTTCCTGTTTACTTTGACTCAGGGGCAGTGCTTTGATTCTCACGGTCGGTCCTTTTGACTGAGCGGCTGGACTGGTTTCTTCTGTAGCTTGTTCCAGGCTTCAAGGGTAAGCTTCCCGGTATCTTCTTGGGCAAGGTGCTTTTCTCTTGAGATGGGTCAAGATGAGAATGGAAGCATAAGGTGAGTATTAGATCTAATTTGTTATCTTTGTTTTTAGAGAAAACTTTTCTTAAAAAGAAAGAAAACACACAAGCTCAGCAATGATACACACAAACAAATCAAATGTTTTGAATAAGGGAAGAATAGAGTTTTTCAAAGCACGGACTACTCAGATTCGGGGGCTAAGTATAACTACTATTGCTCGGCTCCTGAACTGAGAACTATACTAAACAGGACTTATGAGCACTAACGTTAAAGGATCACATATGCACTCAAAAGAGGAGAAAACATCAAGCAAAATTCATTTTGAAATGCCCTAGGCGGCCACACAATTAGAGTTTTGCAAAACACGAGTCTACACGATTACCTCTCATACATGCAGGGCTCTAGCCAAAGTGAAGAAAAACTTCACTACCCAATGCATGCAGAAGACTGGGCATAACTAACTTCAGACCAGGCAGCTTCTCTTCTGGCAAGGCTTGCACACAACTTCAATCTGAGACATCTCTTGGATGGGTCAAGAGGGAGCTGATGTTGATGACTTCTTCTGGCGGCGACTGAGATGGCAGCACGGGGTCGAACTCTTCTTCAAGCGGGACTGGCTCTTGTAGCTCCTCAGAGGGCGGCGGTGCTAGCGGGGTGCTTGCAGCTTCTTCCTTGACTTCAAGGGATGGTGCTGGAATCTTCTTCATGGTGAGGGGCTCGAACAACTCCGGTGGGGGATCTTGGGAGGATTCAGGGTGCTCTTGCTTATTCATAGCCTGAGGGAAGACTGTAATTCCTTCCAAGACTATGGCTCCTTCTGGTAGTTCCCAAGCCTTCTTCTCTCCTCTGATAGAGACCGGGTGACCTTCAAGAATCTTGGGATTTTCGGCTCTCATGGGTTGAACTGGGTTGGATGAAGCAGGCTCTTGGATCCGCAGGGCTCTACGTTGGTTATGGGTTACCAAGTAGGCCTCCATCAACTTCTGGACGTACTCATCCTTGGCTTGCTTTAGGGCTTCAACAGCAATGGCTTCACGACTTTCCAAGGCAGCTACACGGGCTTGAGCTGTGGTGAGATCCACATGGAGCTGACGGTTGCTCTTCTCTGCATGTTCTGCTCGGGCAATCATCTGACGGTGGTGCCGAGCCAAGAAATCATACTATGCATCCAAGGTGAGCAGGTATGCAGTGAGGTACACGACTGAGGGGTCGTCCTCAAGCAAATGCTGACCTTCCAATGCACGCATCCTTGCCATCCAAACTAGATGGTTTCTCTGAAAGGGCGGAAAGAATCTGAGCGGTGTGTCGGCCACTTCTTCTTCATAAATTTGACACAGGGCCCTCAATGCCTTGCGAGCGACGACTTGACAGGTGTCTTTGAATCTGTGCCCAGCAGCAGTGGCACTCCATTCCACATGGTGCAGACTGGATCCAATGTATACAGTCATGACACACTTCTCTGTGCCATGCTCGACGAATTCACGACCATCATACTCTGGCTGACTCCTGATTCCGAGGCGAACTGTGCATGCTCTCAGCAACTTGGGGAAACCATCTTCATTCTGGCACAAGCTGGTTTGGCAGCGGACCTCCATCTGACTTCTGAGAGAAAGAAAGGGGGAAGCATTTTTGAAATGAAGGGATGAGAGCAAGAATTTTTTTAAGAAAATAGTTTTGACTCAAAAACTTTTGGATCAGGCTAAGGGTTACGTCCTGCGGCCAACCTAACAGCTCTGATACCACCTGAAGCGTCTCCAATCCTCTGGGACTCAAATGTGATACAATTACTAGTCCCAGGAGGCTAGTAAACACATTTATACATCAGATAGTTCCAGATCTGCTTAAACGAGACAAACCTATAAAGGTGGCGAACAACTTTAAGAGTTGGTCCACAACTCGGGACATATCATCAGAGTGGGGCTGAAGCAGCCCGATATACGCAGCGAAGCAAATCAGCGGTCCAACAGCCACAGGCAAGGTTGGGAACAGTCGTAACTCTTACCCGATCTCCTTTTTCTGAAAAACAACAAATAAGCAAGGGTGAGTACAAACATACTCAGCAGCCCACCTTCACCCGCGGAATGGGGAAATCAGATATAATGCATGAAATATGTGGAGCTCAGAATATTTTGCAGAAACAACAATATTTTATGCAGGGTTGTTTTGAAAAACATTTTGTACTTTTGCAAAGTGCATCCTCTCCAAAAGGAGCAGGAAGTTTTTCAGTATTATAACAAAATCCCCTGGACTAAACCATCCAGGTATCTCAGCAATTTCCCACTGGTTTTCATTTCCAAAAACAGCTACAGGACTTCCCGTCCACCATAGCTCACGGTTCAACAGCCAGACCTTTTAAAACCCACTTTTCAAAAGCATCTCTTTTTTTGGAAAACAAAACATTAATTGCCATACCATACCAGACTCGTCCATTCCTGTGGACACAGACTATTCGAATAGGTTTTCAAACTCTGCGCAGAGGTGTACACTTTACCCACTAGTCCGGCTCTGCGATCTCATAGCTAGTGAGACCCGAATCCGAATCTCTTTCTTTCCCCGCATGTCCTAACCTTAATGGTTATACCGGAAGGAGTCAGGCCACCGCTATGTCCAAACCGGACAAAACATTCCCCCTCCTTATCCTCCCGGTGCTCCCCAGCCTTCATAACCCTGGGGTTGGACCGTACGAGTTCAGATTGAGTGACTGCCCACACAGTCTCGAGTGGTTGTACTTGTCATGAGTACAGGTAGTGAAGGATGACAAACCAGTCCTTATATGAGGGGACAATCCTTCTGCTCACGCCTAAACCAACTGAGCCTTCACCTTAGGCCCTCCCCTAAACCAGGGAGTCCCTGATCATCCCTACTCAAAGGTGATAAGGGTGAAAACCCTTCATCATACACATTTTGAAAAGCATTTTCTTTTGAAAAACTCACACCTTTTCTCAAATCATTTGTAACAAATATATTAAGGATTGATTGCGGCAAGCGGCTTGGGTGGCCATAATAACTTGTCTCAAAATCATATCATGCATAAAATAACAGGCTGAGGGTTGTGGTTCAAAGATCATAGGTAATTTATGCATCAAAGGGATCTAGTGAGCTTGCCGTGCTTATTCGGCGAAGGGGGAAGGGGAGCTCGCGGAACTGGCTTCTGGCTCCACCGCCTAGCGTAGACTTGCGGATCTGGCCTCCACGAGACGGCACGAACGCTCCGATAACTATGTAACATGAACAAGCAAACATACAAACCAGCAAGTATACCAACAAATATTTAGTATAATGGTCAGAATTGCGATATATGGATGGGTAGAGTCTTGAGTAGAATCTGTGTCATGTTGTGTTGAGATACTACTAGTGGTGGAGCGGAGGTGCTTACCAGGAGGGTGGACTGGAGGCGAAGCGACACTATGCGTGTAGCCGGTAGAGCGGAGTAACTGAGTGGGTGGGGTGTTTGCCTTGGCTGAGGGTGTTGAGCGTGTGCGGAGAGGGAGAGGGTAACTGGGTGTATTTATAGCTGGGTGTATGTGGTGTAGCACAGTGAAGTTCACTGTTGGTGAGAATAGTGACGAATGAATCGTCTGACTTAGTATGAACAGGAGAGTTATAAGCAGAATATGGGACAAGAGTATTTTGGGAGTTTTCTGGAATATGAACCATGCTTAAGGGATGACATGGTTGGATAGGGAATAATTCGATAAGAATTTAGAAACAAGAATTATTGGAATCTGAGCTTGGAAGCCTGGTTCAAAGGAATCTCAAAGTTAAGCATGCTCAACTTGGAGAAACCTAGGATGGGTGACCAGATGGGAAGTTCCCACTGGAAAGAAAATCACAGTCACCGGAGTTCGTATGACTGGAATATGGGTCTGGCTGGTCTTGGGTGGACTGGACAACATGATGGATGAGTAGTTGAAATTTGGGGCAATCGGATGATCGATGAATAGTAACGATGAATAGTGACGACGAAAAAGTTACTATAGATATCATCGATGAGTAGTAACGATGATAAATAGTAAGATGATGAATAGTAACAATGAATAGTAACAATGGTGAATAGTGTCGGTGAATAGTAATGATGAATAGTAATGGTGAATAGTGATGGTGAATAGTTCGTATGAACGAACGATGAATGATGAATAGAAACTATGAACGAACGATGAACGATGAATAGGAATTATGAACGAACGATGAACGATGAATAGGAACTATGAACGAACAGACGAACGATCGAATGATCGGACGAACGAACGATCGGAATTTCGGCAGCATAACGGCAGGACAAAGATTATCTGGAAGAACGATGAATAGGGACTATGAACGAATGATGAACGATGAATAGGAACTATGAACGAACGATGAACAATCGAATGATCGAACGAATGAACGATCAGAATTTCGGCAGCATAATGGCAGGACAAAGATTATCTGGAAGAACGATGAATAGGGACTATGAACGAACGATGAATAGGAACTATAAACGAACGATGAACGATCGAATGATCGAACGAACGAACGATCGGAATTTCGGCAGCATAATGGCAGGAAAAAGATTATTTGGACGAACGAACGGACGAACGATCGAATGATCGAACGAACGAACGATCGGAATTTCGGCAGCATAACGGCAGGACAAAGATTATTTGGACGAACGAACGATCGAACGATCGGACGAACGGACGAACGAACCATGAACGATCGGACGAACGATCGAACGGACAAACTAAGAACAGGGGGACGAACGATCGAAGAAGGACCGAACGATCCTTGTGCTAGTGTGTGCTTGTGTGGAACATGGAGTGGGTGTGGGGGGGGGAAGAGAGTTGCCATGAAATGGCTTGGGGTGGGATGAGAGGAGGCCCTTGCCCCTCTATTTATAGCCATGGTGGGGGGATTAGGGGGAGGGATGAGAGGATTAGTGGGAGGATGAGAGGATTAGTGGGAGATTAGCATGTATTTGTCTTGTATAAGTGAGATTAGCTTGTAGAGCTCACCGTATGACACTGGAGGCATACGTATACGTATGAGCATGAAGAAAATATTTATAAGGACTTGAAAAATGATTCTGAAGGTATTTCTCAAGAGGAAAATACATGGCGATATATCGGTGGAATATCTGGGCAATATTTCTGGAAAGAACTTGAGGGGGATTACTGGGGAAATATCTGGGCAGTATTTCTGGAAAGAATTTGAGGGGGGTCACTGAGGAAATATTTGTAGGATATTTTGAGGAGGATTTTGGAGAAAATATAGACCACTATAATTTATTTGTTGATATCAACTTGCAAACAAACATTTTGAAACAAAATTTGAAATTCATTTTGAATTTAGAGCGAGTTTGAGAAAATTCCAAGATTTGAATTTTTGGGATGCTACAAAACCCAAGCCTAATTTGCCTTGCAGGTTTATGCATCCGGGGGCTAAAGCTGGATTATCGACAGCGGATGCACAAACCACATGACGGGGGAGAAGAAGATGTTCACCTCCTACGTCAAGAACAAAGATTCCCAAGATTCGATCATCTTTGGAGACGAGAATCAAGGCAAGGTTAAAGGACTAGGAAAAATAGCTATTTCTTCCGAGCATTCCATATCTAATGTGTTCTTAGTTGAATCGCTCGGGTATAACTTGCTGTCTGTTAGTCAACTATGTAATATGGGTTACAATTGCTTATTTACCAATGTAGATGTGTCTGTCTTTAGAAGGAGTGATGGTTCATTAGCTTTAAGGGTGTACTAGACGACAAACTCTATTTAGTTGATTTTTCGAAGGAGGAGGCCGATCTAGATGCATGCTTAATTGCTAAGACTAGCATGGGTTAGCTGTGGCATCATCGTCTAGCACATGTTGGGATGAAGAACCTTCATAAACTTCTAAAGGGAGAACATGTGTTAGGTATAACCAATGTTTCTTTCGAAAAAGATAGACCTTGTGCAGCTTGTCAAGCAGGTAAACAGGTGGGAAGTACTCATCACAGCAAGAACGTGATGACCACGACAAGACCTCTAGAGCTACTTCATATGGACCTCTTCAGACCCGTCGCCTACCTCAGCATTGGGGGAAGTAAGTATGGTCTTGTTATTGTTGATGATTTTTCCCGCTTCACTTGGGTATTCTTTTTGCAGGATAAAACAGAAACTCAAGGGACCCTAAAACGCTTTTTAAGGAGAGCTCAAAATGAATTTGAGCTCAAGGTGAAAAAGATAAGGAGCGACAACGGGTCCGAGTTCAAGAATCTTCAAGTGGAGGAGTACCTTGAGGAGGAAGGAATCAAGCACGAGTTCTCTGCTCCCTACACACCACAGCAAAACGGTGTGGTAGAGAGGAAGAACAGGACACTTATAGACATGGCAAGGACGATGCTTGGAGAATTCAAGACGCCCGAGCAGTTTTGGTCGGAAGCTGTGAACACAACTTGCCACGCCATAAACTGGGTCTACCTTCATCGCCTCCTCAAGAAGACGTCGTACAAACTTCTAACCGGTAACAACCCAACGTTTCATATTTTCGTGTATTTGGGAGTAAATGTTACATTCTAGTGAAGAAAGGTAGGAATTCCAAATTTGCTCCCAAAGCTGTAGAAGGGTTTTTTGTTAGGTTATGACTCAAATACAAAGGCGTATAGAGTCTTCAACAAATCATCGGGTTTGGTTGAAGTCTCTAGCGACATTGTATTTGATGAAACTAATAGTTCTCCAAGAGAGCAAGTTGATCTTGATTATGTAGATGAAGATGATATTCCAACGGACGCAATTCGCACCATGGCTATTGGAGATGTGCGACCATAGGAACACCAAGAGCAAGATCAATCTTCTTCCTCAACAATGGTGCACCCCCAACTCAAAATGATGAACAGGTTCATCAAGAAGAGGCGTGTGATCAAGGGGGAGCACAAGATGATCATGTTATGGAGGAAGAAGCACCACAGGCCCCTCCAACTCAAGTCCGAGCGACCATTCAAAGGAATCATCTCGTCAACTAGATTTTGGGTGATATAAGCAAGGGAGTAACTACTCACTCTAGATTAGCTAATTTTTGTGAGCATTACTCGTTTGTTTCTTCTATTGAGCCTTTTAGGGTAGAAGAGGCCTTGCTAGATCCGGACTGGGTGTTGGCCATGCAGGAAGAGCTAAATAACTTCAAGCGGAATGAAGTTTGGACCCTAGTGCCACGTCCAAAGCAAAACGTTGTGGGAACCAAGTAGGTGTTCCGCAACAAGCAAGACGAGCACGGAGTGGTGACAAGGAACAAGGCTCGACTTGTGGCAAAAGGTTATGCCCAAGTCGCAGGTTTGGACTTTGAGGAGACTTTTGCTCCTGTAGCTAGGATAGAGTCTATTCACATTTTGTTAGCCTATGCTACTCACCATTCCTTTAGGTTGTTCCAAATGGATGTGAAGAGCGCTTTCCTCAATGGGCCAATCAAGGAGGAGGTGTACGTAGAGCAACCCCCTGGCTTTGAGGATGAACGGTACCCCGACCACGTGTGTACGCTCTCTAAGGCGCTCTATGGACTTAAGCAAGCCCCAAGAGCATGGTATGTATGCCTTAGAGATTTTCTAATTGCTAATGCTTTCAAGGTTGGGAAAGCCGATCCAGCTCTATTCACTAAGACTTGTGATGGTGACTTATTTGTGTGTCAAATTTATGTCTATGACATAATATTTGGTTCTACTAACCAAAAGTCTTGTGAAGAGTTTAGCAGGGTGATGACTCAGAAATTTGAGATGTCGATGATGGGCGAGTTAAACTACTTCCTTGGGTTCCAAGTGAAGCAACTCAAGGATGACACCATCTCTCAAACGAAGTACACGCAAGACTTGCTCAAGCGGTTCGGGATGAAGGACGCCAAGCCCGCAAAGACTCCAATGGGAACCGACGGACATGTCGACCTCAACAAAGGAGGTAAGTTCGTTGATCAAAAGGCATATCGGTCTATGATAGGTTCTTTGCTTTATTTATGTGCTAGTAGACCGGATATTATGCTAAGCGTATGCATGCGTGCTAGATTTCAATCCAACCCAAGGGATGTCACCTTGTGGCCGTTAAGCGGATTCTTAGATATTTAGTTGCTATGCCTTGCTTCAGGATCTGGTATCCAAAGGGGTCTACCTTTGACTTGATTGGATATTCAGACTCTGATTATGCTGGATGCAAGGTTGATAGGA
Source organism: Zea mays (assembly GCF_902167145.1). Classification (NCBI taxonomy): domain Eukaryota; kingdom Viridiplantae; phylum Streptophyta; class Magnoliopsida; order Poales; family Poaceae; genus Zea; species Zea mays. Next base: position 129,915,120 of record NC_050104.1, read on the forward strand.
AGAGTACATCAGGGACGTGCCAATTCCTAGGAAGGTCCCTGGTGTCTTAGAGTTCTAAGAAACAAACTTCTGTTGCCCTATCCACTGCTGAGGCCGAGTACGTTGCCGCAGGACAGTGTTGCGCGCAACTACTTTGGATGAGGCAAACCCTCCGGGACTGTGAATCATCTAGGCCCCTTTGGTAATGTTTTGGTAATTAATGACAACTGTTTGTGGACTAACGATTCTTGGAGAAATAAGAATGCAGGGTTGGACCACATAGAACAGGAAATGTTGAAGAATCATACGCATTGGTTGTGGATCATATGAAGGGAAAGGTATTATATAGGTTTCATCTTTGCCGGTCTTAAGAAGTTTAGAGAAGATACATGACCGGATTAGTAGGCTAGATAGCCGTACTATTAAGAGGGGTCAATGACTTAGATCTGTGTAAAACTTAGTGCCTCATAGAGCATCAAGTAGTTGCATTTGCATGAGGACTAACAGCGCTTCTCATTTCGCGAGTCAAAAGTTCTTTCAAAAGCATGTTTAAAAAATTGCATAGTCATGGACGCGCGGACTGTCCGGGCCTTAGGGGCGGACCGTCCGCGATCCACCAGAGGGGTCCGAAGTCTGACCATTTGTATTGACACTGTGTTCTTTTGCACTGTGGACCGTCCGGGCCTTAGGGCCGGACCGTCCGCAGTCATGACTTGAGGAGGGTGGCTTCGGACCAGTCCCTGAATTATAGGCGGACGGTCCGCCTGTGAGGGGCGGACGGTCCGCAAGTGTCAAACTCGTTTTTGGCCAGGGACTGTGTGTTTTTATAGATTTGTACTACGGACTGTCCAGGGGACTAGTCCGGACAGTACTGTCTCAGGTCGCGGACCGTCCGGGATTTATAGCCGGACGGTCCGCATGTGTTAACTTCTTTTGATCCGAGGCTCGGGTGTTTGAATCTGCCAGGTCGCGGACGGTCCGGACTTGAAGGGCGGACTGTCCGGACCCACCTTTTGAGTCAGCTCTGACATGTTTCTAACGGTCATTATAGCCATTATATGTACGGCGGACCGTCCGGCACTAGGGCACGGATGGTCCGCGTGTGCGCAGAACTGCCCCCCTTTGCACATAACGGTTGGTTTTAGATGGGGGACTATAAATAGAAGGGTAGCTTGTGTGAGAGAGCTCTCTTGGCCATTCCTTGCACACATTGAGCTCATTTGTGATCCTCCAACTCACTCTCTCACACTCTTTGCTTGAGATTGCATTCTAGTGAGAGATTGAGGGTTCCTAGTGCATTTGCATCATTTGGTGATTCTTGAGGCACTAGGTGGTACACCGAGCAAGCGTCGTTGGCTTGTTACTCTTGGAGGTTGCCGCCTCCTAGACGGCTCGGGTGATTGTCTCCGTCGAGCTCTCCAAGAAGATTGTGGAGAAGCCGCGGTGTGGATTGTGAGGGGTTCGCACCTACCTCGCCGGAGCGGCAAAGGTGACATTAGTGGAATCGAGGTATTAAGTGACTTCTTGTCCACTTGGCTCAAAGATCAAGTCGTGTCTTGATAGAGGAGCAAGTGAGAGCTTGAAGTCCACCTCAACGTGGATTAGGGGTGATCGGCAAATCACCGATACCACGGGATAAATTTCGGTGTCTATTCCTTCTAGCATTACTTATTGCCTTGCAATTGATTAGTGATTTGCTTATTGTTCTTCAAGTATTCAATCTCCGTAGTTGTTTTTCATACATTGTTTACTTATTGACACTAGATAATTTATTCCTCTTGTTGTATTGATTAAATTTATTTAGTATTGTTGATTTTAGTCAAAACCGTCTATTCACCCCCCTTCTAGCCGGTGTCCTAGATCCTACAAGTGGTATCAAAGCCGAGGACTCCATTGTTTGTGGATCTAATCATCCCGGAGTGGGACAAAATGGCTAGTAACAACAATGTGCACATTGGGAAGCCACCGCACTTTGATGGAAACAATTATGATTATTGGAAAATAAGAATGTCAATGCATCTTAGAGCAATGGGTGGAAACATTTGGCCAATTGTTAGGGATGGATTTGTTGTATTGAAGGAAGATGAACCATCCATTAGTGATAATGAGAATATCCTCACAAATGATCAAGTCATGAATGTCTTTTATGATGCTCTTGATATAAATGAGTTCAATCGTATCAAGAATCTCACAACCGCTCATGAGATTTGGATAAAACTAATGGAAATTCATGAAGGAACTACAATTGTGAAGAGTGCCAAACTATATGTGTGCAAAGGGAAGTTTGAGCAATTTATTATGAAAGAAGATGAGAGTGTATCCGATATGTTCAATCGGTTGAATGAGATAGTAAATGAACTCAAAGGACTTGGTTTTAATGTACCGGATGTGGATTTCACACACAAGTTCCTTAGATCACTTCCGGAGAAATATGAGACTATTGTGACAATGCTAGTAAGGAGTGATCTATCTACAACTTCTCCAACCGAAGTATTGGGAGAAATTCTCACTCAAGATATATTTAAGAAGTCACAAGCCGATGCTTTAAGTTTGGCAAAGAAGGTGAAAAATGAATCTATTGCTCTCAAGGCCAAGGCCTCAAAGGAAATTGAAAAAGAAGATAGCAATGATGAAGAAAATGAAAGTGAGAGTGATGGTGACATGGCTTTATTTGTAAGGAAATTCAATAAATTCATGAAGATGAAAAGAGGTCAACCTAGAAGAGGTCAAACATCTAGAAGAAATGCTTTCAATGATAGAAAATGTTTTGAGTGTGGGGAACCCGGTCACATTGCCATGAATTGCCCAAGCAAGAAGAAGAAGGGCAAAGATGAAAGTGACAAGAAGAAAAAGAAATACTATAACAAGAAGAGAGATGGCAAAGCCTACTTAGTTGAATGGGACTCGGATGATAGCTCGGATGATGATGATGATGACACCTCATCCAAGCTTAATGCCGGAATTGCTATCAAGGAAGCTCCCTCACTCTTCTCATCCCCCCATTGTCTCATGGCAAAGGGAGATGCTAAGGTAAAAATCATCACCGATTTAAATGATATAAAAGATGATGATGATATCGATGATGTTGATGATGATGGCTATTCATATGATGATCTTGTTAGAATGTTAGGTGAGGCCGATGACTACATGCACAAAGAAAAAGAAAAATTTAAGACCTTGAAGGAATTGTATAAAAACCTCCAAGTGTCTTTTGAGGAGCTCAAGACCTCTCACAATGACCTCAAAGAAAATTGTGAGAAGCTTGCGGATGCTCAAAAATCATCTATTGTGCATGAAGTTGAGGTGGTCACTAAGGATGTTGGAGTCACTTGTGACTTACTTGATAGTCTTACAAGTGAACCACTACCTACTAACTCTATTTGTGATAAATGCAAAATTTCTCTCAATGATAACATTGCTCTTGATGAATCAAAAATTATTGTTGAGAATGAAGTGTTAGTAGATAGAATAAATACTCTAACTCATGACCTAGAAAAGGCATATGGTGGTAAGACTAAATTGGATTTCATATTGGGAAGTCAACGATGCTCTCTTAACCGTGAAGGTCTTGGATATGTTCCCAAGAAAGGAAAGAATGCTTTTGTAAAGCAAAAGACATTGTTTGTGAAAGAATGTGACAAAGTGTGTCACAAGTGTCACAAAAAGGGACATGTTAAGAAAAATTGTCCCAAGTTCAAAAATGTATCCTCCACTTGTTTTGAGCATTGTTATGTTCTTTCTCATAATGCAAAAGGTGTTCATGCTAAATTTGTTGGTACTTCAATTGTTGGAAACAAAAAGAAAGCTATTTGGGTACCAAAGACCTTGGTCACTAACATCCAAGGACCCAAGCAAGTTTGGGTACCTAAAAGAGATTGATTTCCGTTTGTAGGTAAACTACAAGGCGGGAGGGAATCATTGGGTGTTGGATAGTGGATGTACTCAACACATGACCGGGGATATGAAGATGTTTACCCAAATGAGTGAGGAAGATTGCTCAAATTATGATAGTATCACATTTGGAGATAATCGTAAAGGAAAGGTTAAAGGTTTGGGTAAAATTGCTATCTCAAATGATCATTCTATATCAAATGTGCTTTTGGTTGAGTCTTTGAATTTTAATTTACTTTCCGTAGCTCAATTATGTGATTTAGGATTTTGTTGCAATTTCACGGTTGAAGATGTTATTATCTCTAGTGTTGATGGTAGCAATCTTAAGTTTAAAGGTTTTAGACATGAAAATCTTTATCTTGTTGATTTCTCATCTAATGAGGCAAAGCTCACAACTTGCCTATTTTCAAAAGCTTCACTAGGTTGGTTATGGCATAGAAGACTTGGTCATGTTGGGATGAAGCAACTCAATCGGTTAACCAAGCATGACTTAGTTCGAGGCTTAAAAGATGTGAAGTTTGAAAAGAACAAATTGTGTAGCTCTTGTCAAGCCGGTAAGCAAGTGGCAAATACTCATCCAAATAAAAGTCAAATGTCCACTCATCGACCTTTGGAATTACTTCACATGGATTTATTTGGGCCCACATCTTTTGTAAGTATTGGTGATAATTCTTATTGTCTTGTGATTGTGGATGACTATTCAAGATTTACTTGGGTTTATTTTCTACGAGACAAATCCAATGTGTTTGAAACATTCAAGTCATTTGCTATATTGGCTCAAAATCAATTTGATTTCGACATCAAAAAGGTTAGAAGTGATAATGGGTCGGAATTCAAAAATGCAAGAATTGATCAATATTGTGATGACAAGGGTATCAAACATGAATTCTCTTCCAAATATACCCCGGAACAAAACGGTATTGTTGAAAGAAAGAATAGAACTCTTATTGACATGGCTAGGTCTATGTTAGCGGAATATAGTATATCGGATTCTTATTGGGCCGAGGCAATAAATACCGCTTGTCATTCATCAAATAGACTATATTGTCACAAGCTCTTGAAGAAAACTCCATATGAATTGCTCATTGGTAGAAAGCCAAATATCTCATATTTTAGGGTATTCGGTTGCAAATGTTATATTTTGAGAAAGGGGAGCCGACTTTCTAAATTTGAGAAGAAATGTGATGAGGGTTTTCTTCTTGGATATTCATCAAATAGTAAGGCTTATAGAGTCTTCAACAAAACTCATGGTATTATTGAGGAAGCATATGATGTTGAATTCGATGAAACAAATGGGTCTCAAGATGAGAGTGATAATCTCGATGATGTTGGGGGAACTCAATTGATAAATGCAATGAAAACAATGGCCATTGGTGAAATAAAACCAAAGGAAGATGATGATGAAAATAGTGTGGTTGTCATTCCTTCATCCTCAACTATAAATGAGGAAGATCACCAAAGCCAACAACTCAATGAAACCATGGATACTCATGATCAAGGTACTTCAAGACCTTCGGTTCCTCCTAATGCTTCAACAAGCAATTATCAAACGGTATCAAGAATTCATCATTCCATTGTGAAGGATCACCCGGTTGATCAAATTGTGGGTGATATTAGTAAGGGTGTTCAAACTCGCTCTCGCATAGCTTCGTTTTGTGAACATTTCTCTTTTGTATCTTGTATGGAACCTAACCGTGTAGATGAAGCTCTACTAGATGTTGATTGGGTGAATGCAATGCATGAAGAATTAAATAACTTCGCTCGAAATGAAGTTTGGGAGCTTGTTGAGAGACCAAAGAACCACAATGTTATTGGTACAAAATGGTGTTTCGCAACAAGCACAATGAAGATGGTGTGGTAGTAAGAAACAAGGCAAGATTAGTTGCACAAGGATATACTCAAATTGAAGGATTGGATTTTGGGGAGACATTCGCTCCCGTAGCAAGATTAGAAGCAATCCGGATTCTACTTGCTTATGCTTGTGCACATAATATCAAGCTCTACCAAATGGATGTAAAGAGTGCCTTCCTAAATGGTAAGATTAGTGAACTAGTGTATGTTGAACAACCTCCCGGTTTTGAGGACCCCAAAAGACCTAACCATGTGTTCAAGCTTTCTAAAGCTCTCTATGGGCTTAAGCAAGCTCCACGCGCTTGGTATGAAAGGCTTAGGGATTTCTTGCTTTCCAAAGACTTCAAAATTGGGAAGGTTGACACTACCCTATTCACTAAAAGAATTGGCAAAAACTTATTTGTTTGTCAAATCTACGTTGATGATATTATTTTTGGATCTACTAATGAATTATTTTGTGAGGAGTTCGGAAAAATGATGTCAAAAGAATTTGAAATGTCTATGATAGGAGAATTGAGCTTCTTTCTTGGCCTTCAAATCAAACAATTGAAAGATGGAATTTTTATAAGTCAATCAAAATATTCGAAGGACATGCTCAAGAAGTTTGGTTTAGAAAATGCTAAGCCTATCAAGACTCCAATGGCAACAAATGGTCATCTAGACTTAGATGAAGGAGGTACTATGGTTGATCAAAAACTTTATCGTTCAATAATTGGTAGTTTGCTTTATATTACCGCATCTAGGCCCGATGTTATGTTTAGTGTATGCATGTGTGCTCGATTTCAAGCTTCACCTAGAGAGATTCACTTAAAGGCCGCTAAAAGAATTCTAAGATATTTGAAGTATACTCCCAATATTGGTCTATGGTATCCCAAAGGTGCTCACTTTGAATTAATTGGATATTCGGATTCGGACTATGCAGGGTGCAAAGTTGATAGAAAAAGCACCTCCGGTTGTTGTCAATTTCTTGGTAGATCTCTTGTTTCATGGTCTTCTAAGAAACAAAATTCGGTTGCTCTATCTACCGCCGAGGCGGAATATATATCGGCCGAAAATTGTTGTGCTCAACTATTATGGATGAAACAAACCTTATTGGATTATGGAATTATTTTCAAGAATGTGCCTCTCATGTGTGATAATGAGAGTGCGGTAAAATTGGCTACCAATCCGGTCCAACACTCAAGAACCAAGCATATTGATATACGGCATCACTTCTTAAGGGATCATGTTGGCAAGGGAGATATCTCTATTTATTCCATTGGCACGGATGATCAATTAGCAGACATTTTTACAAAGCCTTTGGATGAAACAAGATTTTGTTCTCTAAGAAGTGAAATTAATGTGATCGATCTCTCAAATGTGGCTTGAAGTTGATCACACATGTGTCGTATTGCAACTCGGGTCTAAATATGCTCTTTATGCTATTTATTTGGTATTTTTGGTGCATTTTTCATTCCAAATTGCTCTAGATAGTTTAATTCAAAAATTTTGCATTACTCAATTACATCATATGTATATGCATGCATACTAACTCTTGGATTGGTCGAAATGTCCATATATAAGCACCAACTCGGATTCGAAATTCAAAATCAGCAAGTGGACAGCAATTGGAAAAATGAGTATCAGGCCGCGGACCGTCCGCAGCATCAGGACTTGGACAGTCCGAGCAACCTCGCAGACCGTCTGAAATCATCAGGCCGCGGACCGTCCGCCGCCCCAGCGCGGACCGTCCGCGACAGGGCAGTAAAATCGGGCAGTGGCCGCAGACTTGACATTTGTGCTCATTCGCTCTTTCACTCTTGCTCTCCACTTGCCCAATACTCTCCTGTGTCGAGTGTGCGCGAACGGTGAAGTAAAGTTGCGCGCGGACAGTCCGGCAGCTTGTGGCAACATTCCATCAACATGTCTTCATCACGGTATCTTCAAATCTTGTGGATTTCATCAAATCTCTTCATTTTTGAGATTATTTGGGTTTCCTCTCTGATCTGAAATTGAGCAGTAGGTTTCAAAATTTGATTGGTGGGATTGTTAGTTCTCCTCAATGTGAATGCTATGCAAAATTTTGAACTTGTTTGGATGTGTATTCTCTGCAAACTCATCAAATTCAACATTTGTGGCGGCTAGGGTTCTTTGGAGTCGCCCCTGGTCGGTCGCGGACCGTCCGCCTGGTGGACGCGGACCGTCCGGGCCTCTGGCGCGGACAGTCCGGCCCCCTAGCGCGGACCGTCCGGACCCTGGCAGAGCATTACAGTTCCATTCCTTTTTATAGTGGTGATTGGTATCAATTATTTATCTATGGATGTCTGTCACATTGTTGCAGTGGTTTTGGTGGTCTCCGCAAGAAACTTGCAGGTCGCTTTAAATCCAAGCGCCCTCGTGGAAATGATGATGACTATACACCAACCACTGATTCAGAGGCCTAATCCTCAGCTGGGGGCACTGAATCCATGGATGCTGAAGATTTTCCTCATGTTCATCCCGATTATCCCATTGATATCCAAGGATGGACTTATCCAAAGCGGAGATTTTCTATGGCTGAGTACTGCTCTAGACGGACTGTGAACCAGTATACTCTGCCATCTGATACAAATATCCAGTTTTTCCACACTCAGCTGCAGTTTGATGTCTTTTGGGGCACCCTGGTGGATACCAATTTTCATAAGCATCAGGTGATTGATTGGTCCTTCTTGCTAAGTCAATCAGTCATGGAGGGTCTCATCCCTAAATTTGAAACATGTGGATTATATCAGTTTATGGGGCAACGCACCAATTTCAATGAAATGGCAGTTAAGCAATTCCTGGCTACCTCGGAGATTGATATTGCAGAAGAATCTATCACCTGGATGACTGGCTTCAAGCGCTATTCTGCTTCTTTTGCTGACTTTGCCGCTGCCAACAGTCTGGACTATGGCACCATTTCTGCTGGGCTGGATCTTTATACTGAAGATAATTTTGAGGATTTTGTGCAGTTTTATGAGCCAGCCAGGCTCGGTATACCCAGGAGGTTTGGAGAGATAGCAGGACTCAGACATCATCCTGCTGTAATCAACAAGATTGCCAGAGTCACCATTCTTCCCAAGAGTGGTGATAAGAGTAAAATACGGGATAAGTTCTGGAACATCATCCAGCACATCATGAATGGTGAAGTCATGAATATTGTTCTTTTCATGATGAGACAGCTTAATGATTTGAAAATGGATAAGAATCAAAATTTGGCATATGCTCCTTACATTATGGCTCTCATCAAATCCAAGACAAGATTTGAGGGCCCATGCGAGATTGTTCACACCCCATTCAGGCCTTTTAAGAATGAGATAGGGTTTCTCACCAGGCCACTCACCCCCTTCCCAGATGATGAGGAAGACCCTGGCTATGAGGGTGGAGCAGCTCCTAATGTTGAGGGCTAGCAGATGCCTCCTCCTCCACCTCCTCCTCAGCCTCAGCACTATTGGGAGCCTGCTCCAGGATACTTTGATCCTTATTTTCACAATATGCAGCAAGGGCTTGAGACTCATATTGATACTCGCTTTGAGGGCCTGATGACGCATGTGGATCACCGCCTCGATGACATGCAGTCTCGCTTTGACAGTAACTGGGATGCACTCAACTCTGAATTTTCTGAGTTTCGTGATCAAATTCACACTAATGTCACTGATCCCATCATGTCCAAGCTGAATAATATGCAACAGAGTTTTCAAGATAACATGGGTGCTCTCTCCAGTCAATTTGACAATCTTTCTACAAATGACAACATGCATGATATAAGTCAGAGGCAGCAGCAGCTCCAGCAGGATTTTGGCCAGTTCTCCTCCCTGTTTGACACCTTCAGCACTCACTACAACAACATGCATCCTCCGCCGAGTGATCAGTGAGGCCTCTCCTTTGTGGCAATTGATGCCAAAGGGGGAGAGAAGTGATGAGAAGTTGTCTGGCGTCTCCTTCAGGGGGAGTTGGTGGTTCTATGTGGACATTAAGACCATGCATATGCATTTTACCTTTTTATGCCGCTTGCATTAGTTTATGTCTTACGCATTTGGAACTGGTTTGAACTGTTAACTCTATGTCGTATGTCTGTGGACTATTATCTGTAATATTCTGTGGGATGAACTATGTTTTAGTTCAAATTACTCTATGTGTGGTTAATCGAGGAGTGATTATAATTGTTGCGCTCACTCTACGAATCATCTCTTGTATGCCTCGATAACCATGATTGTAGGAAAGTCTCCATCAAACTCCAATATATTATGTGTGTTATATCTTCAGCTTCAAATAATCCTGCACACACTTAGGGGGAGCCTTTCTTACATACTGAGTTTTTATTAGGATTTATCTATCTCTCGGACAGAACTTCAAACCAAGATAAGTCCTATGAAACTCATCTCCAAGATCTATCTTATACCTTAGGTATGAGAGAGATTTGAAAAAACTAAACTTCTCTTTAATATACTATGTGTTGTTGTCATCAATTACCAAAAAGGGGGAGATTGTGAATCATCTAGGCCCCTTTGGTAATGTTTTGGTAATTAATGACAACTGTTTGTGGACTAACGATTCTTGGAGAAATAAGAATGCAGGGTTGGACCACATAGAACAGGAAATGTTGAAGAATCATACGCATTGGTTGTGGATCAGATGAAGGGAAAGGTATTATATAGGTTTCATCTTTGCCGGTCTTAAGGAGTTTAGAGAAGATACCTGACCGGATTAGTAGGCTAGATAGCCGTACTATTAAGAGGGGTCAATGACTTAGATCTGTGTAAAACTTAGTGCCTCATAGAGCATCAAGTAGTTGCATTTGCATGAGGACTAACAGTGCTTCTCATTTCGCGAGTCAAAAGTTCTTTCAAAAGCATGTTTAAAAAATTGCGTAGTCATGGACGCGCGGACTGTCCGGGCCTTAGGGGCGGACCGTCCGCGATCCACCAGAGGGGTCCGAAGTCTGACCATTTGTATTGACACTGTGTTCTTTTGCACTGCGGACCGTCCGGGCCTTAGGGCCGGACCGTCCGCAGTCATGACTTGAGGAGGGTGGCTTCGGGCCAGTCCCTGAATTATAGGCGGACGGTCCGCCTGTGAGGGGCGGACGGTCCGCAAGTGTCAAACTCGTTTTTGGCCAGGGACCGTGTGTTTTTATAGATTTGTACTATGGACTGTCCGGGGGACTAGTCCGGACAGTACTGTCTCAGGTCGCGGACCGTCCGGGATTTATAGCCGGACGGTCCGCATGTGTTAACTTCTTTTGATCCGAGGCTCGGGTGTTTGAATCTGCCAGGTCGCGGACGGTCCGGCCTTGAAGGGCGGACTGTCCAGACCCACCTTTTGAGTCAGCTCTGACATGTTTCTAACGGTCATTATAGTCGTTATATGTACGGCGGACCGTCCGGCCCTAGGGCGCGGACGGTCCGCGTGTGCGCAGAACTGCCCCCCTTTGCACATAACGGTTGGTTTTAGATGGGGGACTATAAATAGAAGGGTAGCTCGTGTGAGAGAGCTCTCTTGGCCATTCCTTGCACACATTGAGCTCATTTGTGATCCTCCAACTCACTCTCTCACACTCTTTGCTTGAGATTGCATTCTAGTGAGAGATTGAGGGTTCCTAGTGCATTTGCATCATTTGGTGATTCTTGAGGCACTAGGTGGTACACCGAGCAAGCGTCGTTGGCTTGTTACTCTTGGAGGTTGCCGCCTCCTAGACGGCTCGGGTGATTGTCTCCGTCGAGCTCTCCAAGAAGATTGTGGAGAAGCCGCGGTGTGGATTGTGAGGGGTTCGCGCCTACCTCGCCGGAGCGGCAAAGGTGACATTAGTGGAATCGAGGTATTGAGTGACTTCTTGTCCACTTGGCTCAAAGATCAAGTCGTGTCTTGATAGAGGAGCAAGTGAGAGCTTGAAGTCCACCTCAACGTGGATTAGGGGTGATCGGCAAATCACCGATACCACGGGATAAATTTCGGTGTCTATTCCTTCTAGCATTACTTATTGCCTTGCAATTGATTAGTGATTTGCTTATTGTTCTTCAAGTATTCAATCTCCGTAGTTGTTTTTCATACATTGTTTACTTATTGACACTAGATAATTTATTCCTCTTGTTGTATTGATTAAATTTATTTAGTATTGTTGATTTTAGTCAAAACCGTCTATTCACCCCCCCTCTAGCCGGTGTCCTAGATCCTACAGGGACTTTGGCTACAATCTGAGCAAAGTCCCACTCCTATGTGATAATGAGAGTGCAATCCGCATGGCGGACAATCCTGTTGAACACAGCCGCACAAAGCACAAAGACATCCGGCATCACTTTTTGAGAGACCACCAGCAAAAGGGAGATATCGAAGTGTTTTATGTTAGCACCGATAACCAGCTAGCCAATATCTTTACCAAGCCTTTAGATGAGAAGACCTTTTGCAGGCTGCGTAGTGAGCTAAATGTCTTAGATTCGCATAACTTGGATTGATCTATAGCATACATGTGTTTTATGCCTTTGATCATGTTCCTTTATGCATTTATGAGATTTATATGGTGCTCAAGTTGTGCAAGCAATCCCCGGACCTCAAAAGTCCATGTGTGAGTGATGCACATATTTAGGGGAGATGTGCTACAACTTGACCCTTTGAAACTAACCGTGTGCTTGAGTTTACTCAATCTAGTCTCAAAGGTGGATTGAAAGGGAAAGGTGAACTTGAACCATGCAAGACTTCCACTGCACTCCGATGAGAGGGTAATTTATTCCAAGTTCATCTTCATGCTCTTATTGCCTTTTTACTAGTAATTGACGATTTTGGTGAAGCAATGGGGTTTAAGGGCCAAGATTGATCCCGTTTTGGTGCTTGATGCCAAAGGGGGAGAAAATAAGGCCAAAGCAAATGGATCAGCCACCACTTGTGAAATTTTTGAAAAAGAGTAGAGTAGAACTTTTGATTTGTCAAAATAACTCGTACTATCAAAATTTGGTCTCTTGTGGGGAGAATGTTTGATTATGGGAAAAAGGGGAGTTTTTGGCTCTTAATCATTCTTACTCTTGTATTATCTCTCTTTGTGTCTAAACATGTGTGTTTAACTTAGAGATAGGAAAATGAATTTGATTTGTAAAAACAAACCAAGTGGTGGCAAAGAACGATCCAAATATGTCAAAACTTGTAAGAGACAATTTTTGTTCTCAATTGCATTGATGTTGCACTTCTATTTGTTGCTTTTTGATGTGTTGGCATAAATCACCAAAAAGGGGGAGATTGAAAGGGAAATGTGCCCTTGGGCCATCTCTAGTATATTTTGGTGATTAAGTGCCCAACACATGTTGAGTGAGTAATTATATGCCAAATGATGGATGAAGTGCAAATCGACAAGAAGGTATGGTTCTAGACTTAGTACATTGGTTTTTGTGTACTAATATATTTGTCTAAGTGCTAAAATCAGGAAAAGAAAAGGATTGGAAAAGAGTTGGCCATGTACAGCCAACTGCTGCTCAGTCTGGGTGCACTGGACTGTCCGGTGCGCTAGGTTGGCTTTTGGCGAACTGGCCACTCTCGAGAATTCGTCGACGGCGTACGGCTATAATTCACTGGACTGTCCGGTGGTGCACCGGACTGTCCGGTGAGCCAACGGCCGCCAGCGCAACGATCGGTCACGCAATCCGCGCGCGACGCGTGGCCCACGCCAACGGTCGGCTTGGGGCACCGGACTGTCCGGTGTGCACCAGACAGTGTCCGGTGCACCAACCAGCCCAAAGATCCAACGGTCGGCTGCGCCAGGAATGGAAGGAGATCCGCACCGGACATGCTACAGTGGCTGTCTGGTGGTGCACCGGACTGTTCGGTGCGCCACCCGACAGAAGGCAAGAATTGCCTTCCAAGAATGCTTCCAACAACTCCTAGGTGCCATGGGGCTATAAAAGGGACCCCTAGGCACATGGAGGAGTCATCCAAGCATTCTTTGATCATCTCTAAGCCCCAAGACTCCATTCTCGCGCATTCGATTCTTTGAGATAGTGACTTGAGCACCATTTGAGTAGAGAACTCCTCGAGTTGTGTTGTGAGCTCAAGTTGTGGTTTTGTGTGCGTGATTGTGCTCGTGCTTTGAGTCTTGTGTGTGTTGCTCTTCCCACCCTTATTTCCGTGCTTCTTTGTGATCATCAATTTTAAGGGCGAGAGGCTCCAAATTGTGGAGATTCCTCGCAAACGGGAGAAAGTATAAGAAAGGAAAACACCGTGGTATTCAAGTTGATCATTGGATTACTTGAAAGGGGTTGAGTGCAACCCTCGTCCATTGGGACGCCACAACGTGGAGTAGGCAAGTGTTATACTTGGCCGAAGCACGGGATAAATCACCGTGTCTCTTGTGCTTGTTTTCTTTGTGACTATTGTGTTTCACAAGAGATCGATCCTTAGTCACTTGACTCCATTGTGCTAACACTTAACCAAGTTTTGTGGCTACAAGTATTTAATTTTTACAGGATCACCTATTCACCCCCCTCTAGGTGCTCTCACATAGGCATTAATCTCTAAGAGTTTCAGTAGAGCGGGTATTTGGTTCGTTGAAAAGAAGATTTAAAATTCTTGATGATGTTACATCGTTCTTTTCCTTCTCTACACAAGTAGAAATTGTGGTTGCTTGTTGTATTATTCACAATTGGGTTATACAATATGGGGGTGATGACTTTATCATTCCTGAGAGTGAGGAATTGCCTACCATTAATCATCAAACATCTTCGCATGGACAAGCAATAGAGTATGATATTATGGTTAACTTCAGGCAGGAACTTGCCAATGCTATGTGGGAAGACTATCATGCAACACTATTTGATTGCTATGTATTTTCCAATGTCTCTATCATTTGTATGGACATGTATCTTTTATTTGTATGGACATGTATCTTTTATTCATATGGACATATATCTTACTGAAATTTGGACATGTATGTTGCTGAAAGTTGGAATGTATCTTTTATTTTGTATGGACATGTATCTTTATTTGTATGGAATTGTAGGTCATGGACAAGGAGGTAAACAGTGCAAAAGTTGGTGGTGGTCTATGTCAATGGACACCAACTCAATCCACATTTGTGCTCAACTTTCTTACCAACATTGTAGCTGAAGGCACTAAGACCTCCACCGGCTTCAAGAAAGTTCATCTCAATGCGTGTGCTAAGGCTCTCAATGACTATTTTAAGCTCATGAGGACATGTGATCAAGTTGGTAATCACTTGAAGACATGGAAGAAGAAGTACACTAGGATCAAGTATCTTAAGAATTTGAGTGCTGCACTTTGGGATGAAAATGAATTCGTTGTTTCTCTAGATCATGATCACTACAAAGAACATATGGCGATATGAATTTTATTATCCCTTTGTATTTTATATTTTAGTGTGTACATAGTCTAAACACTTCTGATCATGTTCATGTCTGCTAGTACACATGTGGCCTCAATGGATTAGAATATTTTTCAATGGCACATGTGTAGATGACTTGATCAAATTAGGCTTAAATTAAGCACTACAACCGAAACCACTAAAGGGGCTACTATTCTTAGAAATCAGAATAGAACTGTTCCGTTCTAGTTGGCTCTCCAATCAAACGCACCCTAAGTGTACGTGTTTAGATGCCTGTGTGATGGAGCTCTGAACTGCATACGCGGATGTAAGGAAGGCTAGTTTAGGAGACATGATTACATCCGCATAGATATGGAGGAGTTCCCCTATCCCACCATGCAGGCTTGGACACGTCTAGGGTTGGATATCGAGTCAGCTCGGCTCGACTCGACCGAGTTCAAGTTGACTCGTTAAGATAACAAGCTGGCTCGGTTCGGCTTGTTAAGTTAATGAGTCAAGAGTCAACTCAACTCCTCTCGTTTACAAGCTCAAGCTGGCTCATTTAGCTCGCGAGCCACAATAGAAAAAGCACTCCTTCTATTCTCAAATATTTGTCGCTCGCTAGTTCATTTTTAACTAAATCACGACAAATAAAAAACGGATGGAGTAGTATATATATAAAAATCAATTTATAGTTAATTCTAAACCAATTTAACAATAGAGAATAGTAATTATACTTATAGTTTTATAGACCACATCAATGAATTACCAAATTAACATAACTCATCAATTCACAATTCACACACATGTTTATCAGTTTAACTCACAATCATAGTTGTATAGACTAATTTAATACATAGACACAATTCAGTAATCATCAGTTTAACTTATAAGTTATAGGCACCACACATATATATATAACATGCGCATCAATTCATGTGTAAATCATATACATATAATTTTGTTTTGCTAAAATGTGGTAGCTCGCGAGCTAGCTCGTTAACGAACCAAGCTGCTCGTTAACAAATCAAGCTGGGATGTTAGCTCATCTCGTGAAAAAATTCAAGCAAGCTAATACGAGCCAAGCTAACCACGAACCGAGCGAGCCGACGAGCTACGATTATTTCGTGCATCCCTAGACATGCATGCGCGTATGTATCTAGACAACCAAACACATGGATAGTGATTAGCTCTTTAATATTAATGCAAAACCCTATCTGTCTCTTTCATAAAGTTTCTTCATCGGCTTTACAACATATCTCTCAACTTCTCTTTCCTTCACCTCAATATTTAGCCAACTTATAACCCCTTATACTTGTTCTAAAATGATGTTTTGTGTAGTCATGCTAGATCTAGTAGACTTGGAATGGCAAAAAGGGTCTTTATGGATTATTAAAAGCGTTGGGAATTTCTCTCCGGACACTATCACCTACACAATGATGGCCAAATGTTGTAGTAGGGCCAGGAGTATTTTTGTTGTTTATGTGTGCTCTTTCGGTTTTAAATCACAAGAGCACGTACAATACATGACTTAGCTGTGTCTTAGGCTATGTTTAGGAAGCTAGATATAAATAAACTTAATACATGTCTCTTAGTTCTATTCTCGAGATAGAAGACATAGTTATTGGTGTGGTGCATTGATTTTATTGAATACTTTGATTGATGTAATAAATATAGTAAGACATAAGTTGTAGACATCCATTGTATCACATTAGTCTATCTCTATCAGCGTTCCCTAAATTTCATCATCTAAAGAAATATTCTATCATTTACAACATCCTCTAAAAAATCATTCTTTATATCTTCTCTATCTCCAGCATCGTCCCCTTAATGTTGTCCTCTATAGCTACAATGCTAACATATTCCATTTTTCAAATTGTTTTTTTCTCTATTTACCATAGGACCAAATTTTAAATTAGATTTGTCTTCAGCAACGACCAGCGTATAGAGGAGCCTCCTCGTCCGCCACATTTAGATAAGCTAGGAATGTTACTAGTGACTGTTGGAGGTCTGGAGAAGCTCATCATGTGCTATATTTAGGGTACAGAAGCAAGTCTTATTATGTCTTAGTTGTATCTTTATTTGCGTGCAAGAGGTTCAGGATGGTACATGTCCTAACATATTTTATTTTAAAAAACATATTTTTTACTATATAATTGGATCTATATTATATCTAGATATATAATAAAACAATATTTTTTCAAAAAAATACATTATAATTTATATAGAAACTAAATACTCTCGCCATCCTAAATAGTAGTCACTTTAGTACTTGGTTTTGATTTCTATATTTAAATGAATTATTATGGATCTAGACGCATATATAAAACATATATATATATATATATCAAATATTGTATGAATTCATTAATTATCTAAAACAAATTTTAACTTAGAACAGAGGTAGTATAATTTTTGGACAAATTGTAGAAAAGCCAATACCAAAAGTGAAATTAGAATATGTGAATATACGGGAACAAATAAACATAGACATAAAGGCCAAAAAATCAAGTTATGCTCATATAAACTAATATGTAGGCAATTAAGTCGCACGATGATATATACGTACAAAAATCGGCCTAATATTCACTGCACACTATGATTTTTAATCTTTTCTAGTGGTTGTTCTTATGTATTCGAGAAGTCAAACATACTTAATTTTGATGAAATAAAAAATATTACTGATATTCATGATGTGTATTTAAATACTATTAGATTAACTATTGTATATTTTATGATATTTTTTGTTGTTTATAATATTATTACTAACAAATCTAGCTAAAACTGAAAGAAATATAAACAACATTTTAAAAGTGGCAGAGATAGTACATCACAATCCGAAACACGTTTTTGACGAATGCTCATATCTTTATCAAGTGCAAAATCTCGAGCACTCGACAAAGAATATTTTACTGAAGGTCACTCACCATAAAAAATGACATTTGACAAAGATCACCTTTGTCGAGAGCCAAACACTCATCATATAAAGACGCTCGACAAAGACAGTGTTGTCGAGTGTCCAGCTCTCGGCACAACATGGCAATCGACAAAGCGTCGTCATTCACCGTCTATAGCTGACGATCGTTAACTATGACGAGTGGCTAGTAAAGACATTTGACAAAGTTATGTCTTTACACAGACACTCGGCAAATAAGGTTTGGGGAGAAAAGAAAAAAAACAAATAAACTTTATTGAGTGCCAGGAAAATACACCCGATTAATCGACCGTTGAACCAGCCCAATCAAACAAAAAGGCCCACTAGAAGTCTAGCACGATGGTCTAACCAAGAAGTATATGCCTCATATTCCTCTTGGTGCACATTTGATATGGCAACTCCCTTGTTCAAAGCCATATTGTCATCAATTAGACTAAAATTAGCCTTGTCTATTCTATATTCTTTAGCTGATTTGATTTGTAATATAGGTGCATACCAAGAGAAGAAATAAGCTAGATGCACAATGCATAAGTGATCCTGTCTTTGTTCGATTCAATGCAAGTCTGCTTAGCAAAAAAAGAGAAACAAGACAAAAAATGTTGATGTACTTCTATCTACTGTTGCTTCTAATGTTCAAGACTAGCTAGTTGAAGGATGTGACGATATTGATGATGAAAATAAGTGAAATGAATCTATACAACTTTGTAGAAGTTCAAGAGTTAGAGAACTTCATGAAGATGATTTTGAATCTGATAGCGAATGTGAAGACATCAAAATAGAGGATGAGGGGGTTGAGTTTGAGTTGGACCATGATGAGGTGCTTCCAATAAATATTATTAGGAAAACGGTGAAGATTGATGCTGACTAGTTGTCTCTAGTTTATATTTTAGCTACTTACAATGCACATTGACACTACTATTTGGTCGATTAGTGCCTAGCCATTAATTCTTGATTAATCCTAGATAAGTGATTAATCGCTCATGTCTACCTTGCCAATTAAATTCTGATATCTGATATCTTGAACCTTGTTTCTTAGTTTTTTTTGAAATCCTAATATGGTTGCTATAAACCTAACTTAGATAGTAGTATATAACTCAAACACATGTGAATGAAACTCAAGGGCACTGATACAAATACATTAATAATAAAAACAATAGTGAGAACCATACTTATGCACTATTGTGGTGGATTGAACCTTAATATTGTGTGGTACTTTTAATATTGTGTGGATAGGGATGTCGATTAGATGTGGTTTGATATATTCTGCGACATGGATTGAAAATATATTTGTGATTGACGGTCATCATGTCGTTGATATATATGTGCATGTAGTCAACGTGTTAGTTTTATTTACAGGTTTTGGAAACCTTACCGTGCAGGGGAGGTGTTGTCGAAGAACATTGCCTTATTGTGTATATCACGTAACAATGTCCTAGAAGGGATAGAGTCATTGAATGACTTTTTAGTGAATAACAGTGCCTTCTTGTGTATATCACATAACAATCTCTCATATAGTAGATAGTGTATCTCATAGAAGAGAAATGTTGTTCACCAAAAATGAGAATTTTCTTGAAGGAATTAATCCATGAAGAGTTACAGATCGATTCTTGAAGAAACACAATTAATACCTAAAATGAATATAGATTCATGATAAAGAAAACAAGAAAAGTTAAAGAACACGAATGTGTCATATAAACACTTAGAAAGTGCATATTTAAAAGCTAGCAATGAAGTGATGATATCCTCTAAATTCAATAGAAGGTATGGGCATAATAGTGTTTTTGGGATTTGGAATATCCTTAAAATACCAAATACAATACTAGATTTTTAATTTAGTGGTATACTTGAATTCCTAAATTATAACCAACATAAGATTTGATGCACTATCTATAAGATATTAAATACTATAACTTATTTACTCCATGATCCTTTGAAAGAATTTGTTATGTTGAAGTGTTTGTTTTGCACAACTAAATTGTAACCAACTTATATCATAATTCATATAAGAATCATGAGCTAACATTTTCGAAGATATAGTTTATGATACAACATATCATTAATTAATCACACATTTATGAAAAGTTGATTTAAAAATGTTTGAAGTATGATTTTTTAAGGAAGGGTATATTCGATTGAATCTACATTGATCCAAAACATCAAAGTCTATGATAGATCATGAAGATCAATATTTGTTCATAATGAATATAATATCCTAAATAAGGTTAAGCGTTGTACCTTTTTTCCTATATAAGGTTTACATAAAGGTTTCTCAATTCTCATGTAAGGTTTTGAATGAGGTAACACGTGCAATTCAATTTGTGAATGTGATGTACTCTTTTATTCTAAAACTGTTTGTTCTACTAGGGTTTCGATATCGACTCATGCTAAAAGGGAAGTTTTTTGTGTGGGTTTTAGTACATTCTTATGTCTTTGCAAGACTATATACAAGTGAGAGTTCTATATTACGATTACCAATATTGAGAGGAATATATCATAATTTATCTATTTTTTATTCATGTTATGTTTTTATCTAGAAAAAAATCGGATGCAACTATACACATTGTGTAAACTCTAGAACCAAGACACAAATACAAAGATGAGTGTGCATTTTTTTAAAAAAAATATCTAGAGGGGATGGGAGGGTTGTTTTGTAATAGATCTTTTAAATGATTCTTTTACCTTTATATTTGGGGCATCAGGTGCTTATGTAGTGTATAAGTTAGATTACATAATTCTGAAAAGAAACAATCATAGATTCTGAAAAGAAACAATCATAGATTTTGATAATTTATAAGCAGGCTATTACACACTTATTTTAGATTTTTTAGATTATTATTTAATTTTGTAGTCATAAATAATTTATATAAACAAACATCTGTAATAGAATTATATAAACTGAAATATATAATCCGAATTATATAATCTATATATATGAAATAAACTGGATTAGAAATAAGTTTCAAGAATCGCGTCGAAGAGAGCCAAATCCACTCGACCGCTCCACAATCGCGCACATGCGGCTGCCGCCGCTGGGGCCCCTACCTTATGTACTGTTGTCGACTGTCGTTTCCATTCCTGGTGGAGGCGGGACCCGGGAGTCAACGCGGCATCCTGCTTCCCCTTTTTTATCACCGCGCCGGCCGAGAGCAGAGCCGATACGTGTCGTCCCGCTCGCCGCTCCTCGCTCGGGCAGCCGAGGCTCCCCACTACCCAGAAAAGGAGGGAGGAGGAAGCGCTTCACAAAGCCACAGCGCCTCGTTGCCTCCCCACTTTCCTTTTCTTCCCCTACTCCCCATGGCGGCCCGCGAGGCCTCCGCCCCGGCTCCGGCTTCGCCCCACGCAGGCGACGGGCCGGGCCGCCCGCCGCGGCCCACGCTCGCCCTGCCCCCGCGCTCCGCCGTCGAGTCCCTCTTCGCCACCGGCGCCTCCTCCTCGGCCGGCGCCGCCGAGACCAGCCCCGGCCCGCTCACCCTCGCCGCCGCGCTCTTCCCCGACGCGTCCTCCCCGGCCTTCCACGGCTCCTTCACCCAGCTCCTCGTCGGCGCCATAGGCTCCCCGGCCGTACCCTCGCCGCCCTCTCCGTTCGCCGTCCCGCCGGGGCTCAGCCCGGCCACGCTCTTCGGCTCACCGGGCCTATTCTCTCCCACGGTATTCTCTCAACCCCGTTTACGAATCGGACCACCTCACCGCTGGCTTGCTGGTTGGGTCGCTCGCTTATCCAGTTGTGCTTGCTTTTTTTTTTCTTCTTGCCTGTCGCGTCATGACTCATGAGTAGTACCACTGTACCATTACCGTTTAATTAAAACCGCAGGGAATATGCTTGCTAGCTGCTACTACTATCACTCCTTCCTAATAGTGTTTGCGGATTTGTGAGGGTATTACGGCGTGGAGGCTGGAGGGTTCCACTCTGTTGGACCCGCCCTGGGAGATCTACATCCGAGGTGGAAAGGTCAAACTCGACTGTACTAACTAATAACTCGTGTCATCCTCGTGGTTGTGCTCAGTGCTCTGCTCACTACGGAATGCTGTGCACTACTGTTCCTGATGTGAGACATGGTGTCAATGATCTCTCTTGACTTTAGCAATTTGTTTTTTTTTTTTGGATTACGCTCAGATACTTCTATTCGTTGAAAAGTCTTGTTATCCGCTGGCCGCATCACTTACTTCGATTAACATGAAAATTATATATCTCATTTAGGAGCAGTTACGGAAATAGAACCTCAGTAGTTTTTTCCTTGAGAATTTTGCAACTTAGTTAATGGGGTGTTTGTTTGGGATTATAATCTGCCCAGATTGAGAGTTTTACTCATGTTTGCCACTTCGCCTACTCTGCCTTCAGGTCACTGTATTTTTATAAATTCTTTCAGGTAATAAGCTAATGAAAAGATGTAGGTGCGTCAGGAACTTGGTATTCAATTACCTCAACCCCCCTCCCCCACAAAAAAATGTTTTCGCACTCTTCTGATCACGTGAGATATGACGTCGTGGGGTGAACGATCATCTTACACACATAAGCGGAAAATGAGTGCTATTTATAGGACCATCCATTTATCAAAAACAAATACTATATGCAACTTCCAGTTCGTGCCACTTGGTTCAAAACTATGTTGTAAGATGATATAATCGATAGGTAGGTGGTTTTCAAAACGTCATTAGATATATAAGCTTTGCAGCAGGGATAAATTCAAGATTGTCAAATGTTATATGTACATTAAGAGACCAACCTATGCAGCTAACAACTTTCCCTTTACTTCTTAGGCCCTATGCAATGTGGCCCTAAATAGAGGGAGATGGTTGTGGTATCACACTATCACTCCTAACGCTGTGCCTGCCCGCTGACAGTGTTGTTAGTGGCGTGGAGGTCGAGATGAGTTGTCCATAGAGCCCTTGACAGTGGGCAGTTCAAAGTTTCTGTGTAAGAGCTTCAGGTCACACTCCCGATTGACTCATACTTGGCCCTCCTAGTGGCGCCATGGCTCCCTAACATGGCCATCTGGGCCACCATCCCTGCCAAAGGTGGTGCCGCCTTGTTAGAATTTGATACCCCTATGCGTAGTTGCCCTCGGATCTTTGAAAGGATATTGCCAGTATGACACAAGCTTCCACTATATCAAGAACAACGTAGACGGATCTCTTAGAAAACCCTAGAAGATGATGTTGAAGCAGCCACAACAAGAGGTTAGAATTTGGTGAAGCCGACCACAAATTTTATAAGCATAACTCCATGGTCCTTGCTCTCTCACAACCCTACTTGACCCTCTAGGACCCTCTTATTCTTGCCCCATACATGAATCTAGTGCATTAAAACTGTCTACCCTAATTCTTTTTGGCGCTTTCAGTTGCTCCTTACAAGCCTTGAATGAGATCCTTGTGTTGGTTTCGTTGATGCCTGTGGCCTTCACCCTTTGTCCCCTTGTTTATACAGTCCTCTCCAAGACTCTCATACATGCAAGTAGGAGTCCTACTTTGGCGGAAAGTTAGAAACACCCCGCAATAGTGGTGAACCTGAGCTGCTTTTCATGTACACAGTTGGAAAAAGAGCAGAGCTGGTGCTTGTGAGGAAGACGAGAGGAGTTGCTCCTTCTATTTTGTTTTTATTATCACATGTGTCCTGGCAGTGACTACATGTTGCAACCTTTCAAGTAGGATGCCAGTTTTTTATGGCGGAGCCTGATGTTTTTAAGTTCATGTTAATGCTGTGGAAGGCCATATAAAACTTAAACTAATCTGAACCGAACCTAAAAACAATCTATTGGAACCAACTTAACAAAAGAGCAAGCTTTCTTTTGTTTAATTTTTTGAGGGAAAGCAAGCTTCTTAGTCTTGGCTTATGGGGATAAACCATACTTGCAAGACATAAGCTAATGCTGCTCAGTAGGTATGCATTACATTTGAAACCTGCAATATTTTGGCAATGGGAAATAAATTCCAAATGTGTCTTGCACACTCCAATTTTCTTTCCCAATAACTTAAGATTTTGGATGATGTGCGTGAAACTGAGTATCTACTGTCTACAGCTCAACATGCTTTGTGCTTTTTCATTTGATGCGGTCACAACATTGTCATATAGTTTTATTTTATAATTGCCTCAGCAAGCAGAATTGATGGCAGATAATTTTGTTTGCTAATCTCAAGGATAGAGATATTTGAGCTTGGGTAGAAAAATAAAAAAATTAGGTATATCCATTTTTGAAGTTTTTGATGCTGCTGCAGCCTGCAGACTTCAAACAACCTCAAAGAAATACTCTATAAACACATTGTTACAGTCTTACAGATCTGAAACTGCCAAATGCCACTTGGCTAACTAGGGGCTAAGCCAGCTCAAAAATAACCCTGGTGCACATTCTATCAAACATAAAGAAAAGTATGCAGTTTTAAAAGAAATACATGACAAATTTAATACAAATATTAACAAAAGTTTATTTTACCCTGGTGCCGGTGCACCAGGAAAAACCAACTTGGCTTCGCCCCTGTGGCTAACTAACAATTTAGCTGTAGGGAAGAAGAAAACTATTGTAATCTGTTGCATGTCTAACATTTTTCAGGTCATTCCTGTGTTTAAAGTCTTCGAATGTCTGTTTTTTTTACTTTTTTTGCTAACAATTAGGTATTACATCTACAAATAAATATGTCAATGCTTTGGATTATAAGTGTTATTATATTTTTTTCTGCAGGGGAGTTTTGAGATGTCCCATCAACAAGCCTTAGCACAAGTAACAGCACAAGCAGTTCATTCTCAGTACAATATGATAAATCACACAGATTACAGTATTCCTTTTTCGTCGACAACAGCACCAGCTTTGATCACAGCACAGCATGCCAATTCTTCTGCCAATGTGGCATCAGCACAGGAGAAACCAGCTCTGCCGTCACATGCAGGTAATAGCAACATTGAATCAAATGAGGTTTCACAAGGACTCAAAACTTCTGCACCCACTTTTGATAAACCTGCTGACGATGGATACAACTGGCGGAAGTATGGCCAGAAGGCAGTTAAGGGTGGCGAGTATCCAAGGAGTTACTACAAATGTACCCACACGAGTTGTCCAGTTAAGAAAAAAGTGGAGCGCTCAGCAGAAGGACACATCACTCAAATAATTTATAGAGGTCAGCACAACCACCAGCGTCCACCAAAAAGGAGGTCCAAAGATGGTGGTGGTCCACTAAATGAAGCAGATGTTCTTCATGAGAATGAAGACATTTCAACTAGATCAGAACCTGGCTCTCAAGAACACTCTGGAAAACATGAAGGGTCAAATGATGGCATATTAGGGCCTTCTGTGTCAAGAAGGGGAGGAGGAGATGAGCAATTGTCAGGCTCAAGTGATAGTGATGAGGAACAAGATGATGAACAAAGGGCTGGCGACGAAGACCCTGGCTATGCAAATGCAAACAAAAGGTGGTTTCTACCATGAACAGTTTTTAACAAGCTTTTCAAGGTTCAATCTATAATCGCTAGTTTTATTGAGCAGACATGTGCCAACTCCAGCTCAAAGGATAATTGTGCAAACAAACAGCGAAGTTGATCTTCTGGATGATGGCTATCGGTGGCGCAAGTATGGACAGAAAGTGGTAAAAGGGAATCCCTACCCGAGGTAACCACTTTTTTACTTTGACTTGTTCTCTGTTTTATTTGACTAGATCTACTCTGCTGCAAGTTAGAACTTGCTTTTAAAACAACATTTTTTTAATTGGAGAAATTCTGAATGGTGTCATTCATCTTTGATCTGTCCATGATTCGTTACCAGTATGTGATTGTCGATGCATGATAATGCCAGTGTTTTGCTATTCCTTAACGGATTACCAACATTGCAGATTAATACACATATATGATATAGGAATATACATGCTCTTTCTATATGGTTGATATAGGAATATACAACTGGTGTACAAATGCAATTTGTTATTTAGTGTGAAATCATTGGTTGTTGTCATACAGTAATGTACCTGCTTTTGTTGCATCTAGTATTATATACAAAGGATTTGCTTCCGTAGTCTTCTTGAAAAGAAAAAAATGCATATTAAAGAATTAGTAGCTCTTAGTCGGTAGGGGTAAATCTGTAATGAGTTTGTTAATTTTTATTTCCTGTACAGAACCCACAAGTTATGGAACTATAACAGCCTTCCATGAATCCACCCACAGTTTTAGCAACAAATCAAATCATTCGATACCCATGTAAATCCCAAACATGGACATCAGACACATCACTGCTCTATGGTGCAGCTCTTAGGGTCTGGCACAATGTCACATCAATCCTTTATATCTTTTGAAAGTTACTCCATAACCCATTAAAGTCCTGGCGATGTTGCAGTTGCTGAGAAAAACTGACACTTTCTCTGATATTCACTACATTCACCTTCAGTTCATTTCTTTGGTGTTCAGTTAGAACCTTTCAGATTCCTTTTTCTTTGGGACCAGAAAGGATCTTTCAGAAATTGATAAGCTTTAGTATCTCTGATCCAAGATATGTAATTTTAGTACCTGTGTTATCAAACAATTTTAACTTTGGCCATCAGTAAAAACTACTTTTCACGATATATCATTGGTTTATTTAAAATGCTTTGTGGACTTTGTGGCGTATTTTTGAGTTCATTTATACTTTATAGCATATTTTTTTAGTACTTTTATTTGGTGAGGTTTGTGCATGTTCACCAAATGGGGCTTTGTGAATGGTAGACACTAGCTGGAAAGCCTGGACATCTTTAATACTCTCGTGGACCCCAAATATAATTCCATTTGGCCTTTTCCCTAAATTCAGCACATAAAGTCAAATAACTCCAATTCATCTTTCGCCTCATTCTTCCGTGTCTATTCTCAACTGAAAAGAGCAATAATCAATGCAATACACTTACCACCCATTGTGCCTCTCACCTTAGTCCTTATTTACTCATACCTGTTAACAATAACAATTCACAATTACTTAGGCTTGGCCAATAGCGGTGAAGAATTCAAAATTATAACTATGGATAATATTTTTTGACCTATTTAGCCATCGGTTCTATCTGCTGATGATTTGTTTGGGAGAATTTGCACGGAGAAACAACTTTAGTTCTATTCATCCTTCACCTATCTACCTTGTTTGCACCATGTAGGAGCTACTATAGATGCACGTACCAAGGATGCGATGTGAAGAAGCATATCGAAAGATCATCCCAAGACCCAAAGGCCGTCATAACGACTTACGAAGGGAAGCACAGCCATGATGTTCCAGCAGTCAGGAACGGTAGCCATGCTGCTGCCAACGCCAATGGGTCATCTTCCACCAGCTTACCAGTACCACACAGGGTCCACAGTTCAGCATCCAGTAGTCGCAGAGCGGCAGAATTACAAAGCGCATCCTCAGCTTCTTCTATGCTACTAAAAGAGGAAAACGAAATAACATAGGAGTTTTGGAGTGTGTAGCCAGGGTAAATTATATCTGTTCTCTGATCCATTTCCTCCTAGGTGTGCTGCTTCACGCTCTGCGCCGCAGCAAAAATTGGGCACTGCAAGCCCCCACCATTGGTTTTAGTCAAGAGCGAGCTCTTTCGTTTGTGCCCTTCCAAAAGCTGCACACCCTGTTTGGCTGCGCGGTGTATGTTATGTTGTCATTACCATTTACGCCCATTGGTTGTAAATGCCATCAGTCGTTCCCCCGGAGAACTATATGGATGACAGCATTCATCGGCCCAAGTGTATATACTCGATTTAAAAACCTTTTTTTTAACTGAGATATGGTTTGTTGTAGATACACGGCTTCCTTCCTGGTCTTTGTAAAGTGTTATTTCGACAGGATATATAAAGCTATAGTAGCTGATGGCTGATTTGCCGTTGGCCTCTGAGGCTGTGAGCTCACCTCCAGTTTTCCAGGTCTACTACTACCATGGGTTAGTTGAAGCCATTGAGCAGCATGTAATGTTAGAATTGTTCCTTTTTATGATGTACTCTATGTTCTCGAATATTTGTTGTCCATTAGTTCATTTTTAAACTAAACCGTAATAAATAAAAAAGAACGAAGTGAGTATAATTCTCAGCTAGGAATTAAACCTAGTTAGGCGGGTGGAAGGTGTGGCGTGGGTCTGCTATTGTACCGTACAAGTTTGATGATTTTTATTTTTGAACTCCTCCATTCTAGATTTGTTGATTTTACTTTAAATACAGCTGTCGTGTGACCTGTGTATACCTCTATGAACTGGTGATTTGTCTTCAGAAAATAAGCGTGCTAGTATGGAGCGTACGACAAGTTCGAGAAAAGGATTACTAATGTACTCGTAGATGATATATACTCTTTCACAATAATGGCTTTCCGTTAGGGATGAATTAAGGGAATTAAATCACCTCCTATAAACTTGTTTGAGAGAAAGATACGAGGAGATTGGAGAGACTCTTACTAGCCCCTCCAATCTTCTCCTGTATCCCTGCTACCAAACAAGCTATATTCAAAATTGTATAGAAAATTATTTAATTCCCCCTTAAATTCCCTCCAATCAAGATACAACCAAAAAAAGGCCTATCACAGATTGCAATGACCGTAACTCATCATCCGAAATCCGGCTACCAGGGTGGAGAATTCAAATGCCAGTTAAGGTGTTACATAAGAATATAGTGTTGATGGTCTATTTATTTAGCAGAACAACGCATGAGCTTTAAATGCCAGATTACTTTTCTATTTATTTAGCATAAGAAATGAGGCTTGATTTTCTCTTGAGCCCATGGTAAAATGGAGCCAAAAAAGGCAGCTGATATAATATAGACCTGAACAAAAGGTACTGACGCAGGTCACTTCTCTGAATGATGAACACTAACAGCAAATTATCTAGTGCTATCCATCTCTGCTCAGAATATCATATCCTCTTACAGAAACAGCACCAGATTCGCCCTGTAACCTGTTACAACAACCGTACAGACGTTTGTTTCATTGCCCAGACAACCAGAGAGTCCGAAATCATCTTCAGGTGCGAAATTGACGTGTCATTGCTTGGACTTGTCATCGTCATCTGAGCCTTCGTCATCGTCAGACGACTCCACTCTGTTAGGTTCTTCACCACCATTATCACCAGTTTTAGCTCGCTTCTCTTTCTTACGCTGTTTCTTCTTTTGCCGTTTCAGGCGCTTCTTGGCTGTCCGCTCCTCAGCTGCTTTCATCCTCTCCTCCCTCCGCAGTTCGAACTCAGCTATCTCTTTTCTCTTCTGGTAGTCCGCATCCATTCGTGCTAGACGGTCCTGCTCTCTCCTCCTCATTTGCCGATACTGTAAATTGAAGAGTGTTTGCATAGTTGCAGATCAGAATATTCTCATACTAATTATCATGCCTCAAAACACTAAATGCGCAATTTGTTAAATTGGAATATCAATCTATAATCATATTACAAGATTCAATAAACAGAATTGTTTAGAATACATGTGTAAAGAAACTTTAAGGGCATGGCATGGCTGTAAGTTTCATGATTTGCCAATCACATCCTGATATATGTTCACTTACTGCACATCTGATCTCAACTACTCCCTCTGTTCCAAATTATAGTTCACTTTGGCTTTTCCTGAGTCCAATTTCTCTTTGACCAAATTTGTACAAAAAATGCACCAATATTTCATTAAATTCTCCATGAAATATGTTTTGATGGTGCATTTATTTGAACTTGCAGATGTTAATAGATTTTTCTAAACCAATGCTAACTACTACCTCTGTTCTCGAATATTTGTCGTCCGCTAGTTCATTTTTGAACTAAACGGTGACAAATAAAAAAGAACGGAGGGAATATAATTTAAGGGAGTGCCTACCTAAAATACTGGCAGCTACCAACCAACAACTACACCCATATATGAAAGATGCCAAGGTTTCATGTTGAATAAAGCTGACAACAGATGCTCAATCAAAACCTCATGCAATAGCAGGTTTGCATTCAATGGATAGACTAAGTAGTCCAGTCACATTCAGTGTGTTTGGTTGCCTGTATTTTCTAGTGCTTGCATCGTGGGATGCAATGTCCATGTGATTGGTTACCTGTACAGACACAATCAGGCTCTCTGTATACTTTGACCAGATATGAGATCGTGATTGGTTCCATATATAAGAGGATACCGGCCTGCGTATACTCATGCAGCCTAGGCTTTTTTTCTACCATCCGCTTGCATCTGTGGAGAAGTGGTCAGCCGGCATGGCTGGTGAGCCAGGCGCGCGGAAGGCCGACGTGTGGGAGACTGCAACCAATCACGCGTTGTTTGATTGTTGTCAACCAGACTCTACTCGTGCGAGGTGTGTGTTTGGTTACATGCGTGCAGATATGGAGCCAGGCTCGCACGATACTCAAAGCACCCTGGGCCAGGCTCTGTAGGCGCGAGCAAATTGGTCGCATCTCTGGAGCCAGGCTCCCGCCAGCTTGGCTCATGCAACCAGGCTACGGAGAGAAGCCAACCAAACATGCTAATTATGACGATCATGTTAACTAAGAATTGACACATACTCTACAAGGATCATTGCTTGTAATATTAGCTAAAATTCTTTGGAGTAGATTTTGGTACTGTAGAAAAAAAACTGCTGAGATTCAAGAATCATCAAGGCCCTTCTTTTGAAAGACAGATATCAAACAGTTAATCTTTGTTACTTTAACCACCAACATATGCAGCTATCTTGTCTTATGAAATGAAAGTGCAAATCTCTGTTTCCAAGGGAAAAGAAAAAGTGGAACATGTGTAGCTAGTTGTCAACAGCAAGGCTTCCCAATTTCCCATTTTGACACAATATTTTTGATCAAAGTAAAGCTAAACATAATATCAGAAGCATTTAAGCTTCAATGAATCAGAAGTATTTAGTCCTTTCCGTACAAAAAGCGAGTTCAAAGCATATATTTTTTGGGCTATAACAGCAAAATCTTACAGAAATTAGTAAATATCTTTGCAGCTTATAGTAACCACAATGGTCCTAACAATGTTACAGACATACAGTACATACAAACAAGGAAGATTGCTATATTTTTCCTGAGAAAACAGCAGCTTGAAGGCCCAGATGAACGATTAGTTGGTTAAGTCAATTATTGTAACTTAACTCTATTCAGGACCCAGATATACAGGAAATGCTCTTAATGCTCATAGCACATGTGGAAGTATAGAATCAATTCCAGGAGGTATTATAGCTTTACAGTCTTCTGTTTACCTTGAAACTAACATTACTTCATTATATTCAGGTTCAAAATTTACAGGAAAATAGTTGTAAGCACATAGCACCGTGAAAATTAACATTCGTATAAAGCAAGAGGTGATTACTGCAAAAAAATAAAAATCAAACGAAACAAGCAAAAATTTTCATCAAACCCAGATCCTAACAGAAAGCCCACACTGGTGTATCCACAGTTCCACACACATAGGAAGGGAGGGAAGGGGAGTACCTGGTGGAAATCACCAGAGCCAGAGCCAGCAGATGACCCTGATGTGTTACTGACACGCACAGGGACATTCTCCATGATGCGCCTGAGCTTCACCTCCAGGTCTTCCTCATCCTCTCGCAGTTTTACACCTCCTGATCTCTTACCTGCAGGATCTGCCACAACCAGCTCCTTCCCACTGTCACCACCAGAAGCCTTTCCTGGTGGTGCTATAGGGACTAGCTGCTGCATGTTGCTATCACTGTTGGGAGCTGACATTGTGGGATGCAACCCTGCTGTCTTTCAAGTTGCCTGCATATGAACAAATAATAATGGATATAAATGTTAGTGTTTATGGGCACATTCAGATTTCAGACTTCAAGTCATACCATGCTAACTTCAAGTTGCTATGGCAGTGGGAAGGAGCTAGTTCTAGCAGAAACTCATGTCATTTTCATCAATACAAGATACACAAACAAAACTATTAACCATGGTTAACCTAAATTTTGGTCTCTCAAGCACCTCTGAATAAAATCTACACCCATTCACATCATAACCCCGATAGCTGGTCACCATTTTGCAAAACCAAACAATATTTCAAGCAGCATATTATCAATAATTCTGCAATCACTAAAAAGTTCATAGTAGTAATGAAAGGTTACTTTGAGTACTCAGATTGCTACATTAATTTAATGTGAAATTAAGAGTATGCAGAAAAATTGCATCTGTGAACCAATCAAAGAAGTTAGGCCGATGCTACCAATGGCTATTCTTCCACCCATTCAACCTCAATTCATGAAGCAGATTGGGTTTGGCCTAGACAAACTAATTGCAATACCAATCAACCAGTGTTTTCTATCCAATCATTAGAGGGAGCCAGTCGACATCTACTCTCATGTGATGAGTGATTTCAAATAAACAGTAATTTAACACAGATATCAATCAAATTCTAGTACTAATAGCTACATATTTATGAAACAACCCAATACACAGACCATATGTTCGATGTACACAAGAAGGGAAATAAACAGCATCCAACTAGTTCACTGGACCAATGATATAAGACATAGTAACTGTAGTGAACAATCTAGCCAGTAACCACACAAAGGTTATGAGTAGAACATGGCGTAATTAGGCATTATAGATTTATAGTTTCCAAAACCACCGAACACAGGAACCGAATTGGCGAATTATATAAAGGGAAGAACAGAATGCACGTACTATATTATATATAACGAACCAGTCAGAACCAAATCCATTCCACTTCTACTAGTGTCCAAAAATATTGGTCAACTATAATTTCCTAAATGAAAATTTTATTCAAAATTCATTCCCTGAATAGACAGCAAATGTCTAAGAGTTGAACACATTCGTCACACAGCTCGTGCACTGAACACTTGCCTTCGTCTCCAAATTCATTTATCATGCAGATAAGGGCACGGAGCAAATCCTTGGGTATTCCCACTCCCGCATGAAAAAAGAATCCAACCTATAGGTTCTAAACTTCTAGTCTAGTTGCAAATTGCATCTGCATAAACAATGGAACAAGTGAACAACTCACCTTGTAAATCACTAATATAAATCCTCACTTCCTCTCTCGTCTATCCTCAGCTGCAGAACGCCAGAACCGTTGCGGAGTGCGGACCTCGTCACCTGGACTACTGGGCTGGACCTGGCCAGCTGTCCGCCGCCCACCGCGCCGCGCCGCCGCCCTTGCAGCCTAGCAGCAGAAGCGTGGAGGCGGAGGCGGAGGCCGCGCCCGTGGCCCGTGTTGCTGTGCAGCTTGCCTCGCACCGCCGCCCCCCGCCGCCTACGCTTAGGGACTTAGGGTTAGGGAGTTCGGCGTCGCACCGTCGCGGCTCTCCGGGAAA
Source organism: Zea mays (assembly GCF_902167145.1). Lineage (NCBI taxonomy): Eukaryota > Viridiplantae > Streptophyta > Magnoliopsida > Poales > Poaceae > Zea > Zea mays. Next base: position 129,948,286 of record NC_050104.1, read on the forward strand.
CGGGGTCGCGAGTCGATTAGGATGTGTTTTGTTGGAGGTGAAAGACCGGGACGAGATCCAACCAAACACACCATGTGTCCGTGACTGAGGTTGCGTTTCGTTTTTTTTTGTTTAGTCCTTTTTCAAAAAAAATTATTTAGACCATTGGACGACTTATTTTCTAATTTTTTTTACTCCTTGCTCGTCGTCGTATCCTACAACGTCGAGATAACACAACTCAGTATGTCGTGCCTAGAACGCCGAGCAACCTGCTCAGTTGGCGCGGAGGGATGATGCGACGTCGACGTAGCCCTCTAGCTCGTCACCGAGTTAGGCGCCACAGATTTTGGCGCCGAGAAGGCCTATAAATCAGCCGTTTTTTGGTCGAGAGCTGCACCTAGCCATTTGAATCTTCTTCTATATCGTCCAGAGGTGCTCCAATCTTCGTATTCGAGTTAGAAAACTTTGTAGACCAAGGTATGATGTCTTACTAATTCGTTTGTTACGTATATTATGTTGTATGGTTTCGATTTATTAGTTTTGATTGTTGCTCATATTGCTATTCATTATGATTCCTAGGATACATGGTTTATATGGTGACTACAGTTTATTAGATAGTTTGTGAAATACTTGTATTTATAAGTTAAAATCATTTCTGCTATTTCTATATAGTTGTGTTAATATAAAATCATTTCTTAGATGAAAGACATATATCGGAAGTCATTGTAGCAGAAGAGAGGTCGTCCTCGAGAGTTATATCCGGATATATCTATTGGGGTCTTCATCTTTTGAAGGTCCTCAAAAAACACGTTTAACCATTGGTTATCAACATGTTGCCAAGTATTACATGAGCTTCGGCACCGGAACACCTTCAATGGAGGACGATAGAGGGGCGACGAAGCTAGCTTCGTCATAGCAACACAAGGAAACAATGCAAGGAGAAGGTGTCATCCTGAATGCTGAAAGCAAAAGACAATATTGCCCTTGTATTATTTTAAATCCTATGTGTAATCCTTATGGGTGTAAATGTAATTCATACGAAGTTGTATAGATGAACAGTGCCCTACATAAAGTACCTTTTTGGTGGGCTGGATAATTGTGTGTAATATCTTCCCTAGAAGACCTTCGTCCTAATTCACTCTGTAAAACCGAAGGTACGATTGTACATTCATTATATGAAAGGGGAGAAATGTGTCACACCCGGATCCAAAACCCGGGCGTGAGATAATCACCAAGTGTGATGGGATCAAGTCTCACACATATGATGACTCATGGTATAAAAACGAATGTTACATCATTTATATATAACGGAATTCTATACAAAATAAATAATTACATCATAAGGAGACAACGATCCAGCAACCCAAAGTTGACTGGGAGACGACGACATAGACCTCTCGCGAACTCATTGCAGCATCCTTCACGCGCCTCATCTTGCGGTACCTGTCCTTAACCTATGGGGGTGTGAGACAGCAAGGGTGAGCTCACGTACGTTCATCGCTCAACAAGTTGTGGGGAATAATGTGCATGAACTCGCAAAAGGTGGGAGCTCATGTGAAGTGTAAGGCTTACCAAAGAGGATAGTTAAAGCTGATCATTGCTTTTAAAGTTGGTCAAAATTTTATTAGCAATTACTAGGTATAAGTAGATACCAACTAAAAAAGTAATAGATCAAAATTGATAACAACACCCGCGATGCAATGCATATGACAAATTAAGTTTAATTCCATAAATTAATCATGTGAGGGTCCGAGCTGCTCATAACCATGAGCACGGCTGATATACCAGTTTTACACTCTGCAGAGGTTGCACATCTTTACCCACAAGTCGTGTTACCCATTTGCCACGGAGTTGATTAGACCCCATACACCTCTACCAAGTAAGCGAGACAGGGTACCACTACGAGGTCTTTATAAAGTTCCACTAGCTTCAGAAAACTCACTACAGTTTCTAAGAAGCCCCAATGCAGGGATCCCTCGTCTGACCGCCATCACAGCAAAATCAGCCCGAGAACCTCCCTACATCGACCACTCTCCTACTGCTCTTGCCCATTTCGGGTAAGGTAGTCCTCCACTAGCTTTCCTAATTAGTCAGTCAAGGGCGTCTCATACCACCCTTGTGGTAGCACTGTTTTCCCGGTTGGTCGCTCCATGTTCCAATTAACAATATGATCTTATCATGAACAATAATTAAACAACAACATAATTGGAACATGATCATAATGAAACATTAGTTTTCCAAAACCAAGTAGAGCAATAGCAAAACTACCCAATAGTTCATTGTTTGCAAGGTGATGGATAAACAATGCTAGGCAAACCTATTAGGTCCCATCAAATTAACCTAAGCATGTCACAGTGATTAACAGCGGACATTATTAGGTAAAAAGGAGTGATAAAGGGCACAACTTGCCGGAGATCAAGATTCCTAGGTACCAACCTGGTCTCCAAGTGACTTGTAACCTTGCTGCTATTCGTAGCAATACAAACAAACATGAAATAGGAAAAACTAACATCACACCAAACATAAGCACAAACAATGTAAGAATATTCTACGTGATGCTATGAGATCGTAGGTTCGAGAACCATTAAAACTGGAGTTAAAACGAAGAATTTATAGATAAAACGATATTTTAAGCGCAATAAATCTAATAGATGGGATCTAACAGATATTGCATTTGTTGGGACCATGCTTCGGCGCCGAAGGTCCTGCAGGAAGAAACACCTTTGGCAAAACCTGTTTATACGTAATACCGAAGCTACCGCTCATGAAGCTTCGATATTATAGCGTATCCGAAGGTGAAGGGTCGAACCGACTTAAAGATGGAATGACTTTTTAGTCCATAAGGGTCTGAGTCATAATTGTAATCTTTTGTAAGGGGTATGATTGTAATTTCTTACAGGCTGTGTCCTGTGCCTATAAATAGTGAACAGTACTCCTCTACTGTTCACGCAATCCTATAATCGCTAACGCATTACTCTGGAATTATTGTTTTCTATCAAGGCGAAGGTATAAATGTAACTAAACATCATGTTTTAATATTTCAATTTATATTATAAAATGAGTGAATGAAGTTATTTATTTTTGGTATTCTTTAGCGTTTTATATTTTATATTTCATTTCGCATTATTTTACTTCTGATCACGAAGGTAGGACCTTCGTGATTTATCATCCATAACCTTCGTCCGAAGCTCATTAAATCCTCAGGAAAATAATGCTTCAGCGGACGAAGGACTTTAACATTTAACATTCTATGTTGCCTTGTTCTTAATTCATAGCATTTGAGAACAAGTCCCCAACAGCATTTAAACTAAGCAGTTATCAAATTAAAATATTTGAGTTGGTATTAATCATTAACAATTATTTATAAAATACGTAGATTAGAACTATAGATTAGATTAACTAGGTTATCTAGTTAATTAACATTAATTAAATAAGTAATTAATTAATTAAAACATGTGGCATAATTAAAACAATGTTATCACTACGTACGAAAAATTAATATAAACCTCACACAACTTGAATAGATTAAAACATATTTTTAGTAAATTAGTAGAGATGCACATAAATAGGTGATGTGACGGTGGGAAATGTTTGTTTATAAATGCATGACATAACTGTTTGTCAACTTATCATGATTATATCTACTGTTAAATTTGTGTTGTATACCAGTCTCACAAATAAAAAAGTATGCGGTGATAGTTATCTGTTAGGTAGGAAGCATAAGTCTATCATGCGGAAAAGACCATTAACCTACCACCAATTTACTTTGTAGTCAAACCCTTCGATCTCGCACTCATAAACCAGATCGCCAAAGCCCACAGTTCCTATCGAAGCGCCCCGACTCCACTGACGATAGCGCTAAAGTTCCCCGGCGGACCCGCCTCTATCTCTCTAGTTACGCCACGATGCCTCTCGGCTCCTTGGTTTTCTGATGTTTAGCTTCGCGACTATGGCACAGGGCGGATGAGGGGAGCAACTCAGTTTAAATAGCCGCGAGTACAGCCACAGACGGTTGGCTCCGATCGTAGCAGACTCCGGTGATAAAGGGAGGATAGTTACGACAAAGTTTCGGGTGCAACAACCGGAACCCATGCATGGGACTACATGGACACATGTGCGTACCAGCAGAGTCAACGACGAAGAACAGCTGAGCGGGAAGAGCGCAGTCAAACTCCATGTCTTTTTTTGACCATGCGTGAGCTAGGGGATGGAACTGTACAAGAGACCCCACACGTCGGTGATACCTGAGAAAATCCGGATGATGTTATTCACCCCTTCCACGTCACGACATCAGTCACAACTGGAAAAGGAGAGAAAAAAAACAGAAGGGTATGGGTTGTATTGACGTGGGGATTTGAGTGACAAGATGAACCGAGTGGTCTTGGCAGATGCAAGGCTTCACTTTTTTCTTCTAGTTTTTTTCTCTATTCCTATTTCTCATGTTAAATTTTAATGCACAAAAAAAAATTCTGGCCTGAAATGCAAAGGCACTTCAATTTATTTATTTATTGATTGATTTACCCATCCAAGCAAATGCTTTTAAATGTGCACACGCAAAAATATGTGCCTTAAAAAAAGTAATTTCTACTTTATAAAATCATCAGGAGAATAATTAGATTAGAAATATATTATTTGTCAAAGGAATAACTAAATTCTCATAGAGGTCCTTTTATTAAATATTTTTAGGAAACATATTTGTTTTAGCAAATGTAACTTCAATGGTAAAGGAAAAAATCTTTAAAATATTCTAACTCAAAGTCTTGTGAAGAAGTTTACTAAAAGTTCATCATAGGATTTTTAGGTGCCACAAAATGTGATATTGAAATGTTTGAGATGAGTTACAATGTTTAACTTCTTCACATTCCTTATATACTTATTTATGCAACTAAGTTGTGATTTACTCAATTAAATCCTAACCTTCGTCTTCGAAGGAGTTATCGAAGAGATAACTGCTTGAAGTCAAAGGTTGATTATCTTTTAATATTGTGTTGCCTTGTTTTCGACTGTGTATAGCAATTGAGAACAAGTGACCAACAATATCTAGTAAGGATGTTCATGTTCCTCCTGATATTCCTCTGCCTAATTGTGATCGTGGCAGACCGGCTTAGGTATGTCAATCCAAACATCCAGACACAATTGCTCGCTGCTTCTACACTTGTGGCGGTTTTAACGTATGTAGCTTATGACTTGTGTGTTATTGATGTTTACTACATGTGTACTAATGCCTCTTTCCATTTCTGTAGGATCACTTGAGGTGTTTTTTTTCTAGTGGATCGACGGTCCTGATAATTTTGACCCTCGATATCTCCTTTTTCGCTAATTGGTTGCGCGAAAGGAATACACATGAGCGTTTTAAGCGTTGGATGCCACCTCCCCCGAACCCGACACCAATGACATATGAGGAGAAGAACTTAGCCACAAAAAGACGTTTGGAGTCTCCGCATCGGTGCGATTACGGAGATCCGGCGATGATCCAGCGAGCAGGCCAACGACGACGCGGGAGGAGTGAAAGGGAAATAGGCTTTAAACCTTTTCCTAAATGATTTTGGTGATCGAATGTCCAACACAAACAATTGGACTAACTAGTTTGCTCTAGATTATATGTTCTACAGGTGCCAAAGATTCAACATAAAACCAATAAAAAGAACAAGACAAGAGTCAAAATAAAGGAGCAAAGGGGCAACCGAGGGCACCCCTGGTCTGGCGCACCGGACTGTCCGGTGTGCCACCGGACAGTAATCAGTACATGTCCGGTGCACCAGGGAACGCTGACTCCAACTCTTCATTCTCGGGAATTCTCGGAAGCCGGCGCGCTATAATTCACCGGACTGTCCGGTGTACACCGGACAGTGTCCGGTGCTCCAACGGAACGCGGCCTCAGGAACTCGGCAGCCTCGGGATTTCACGAAGACTGCTCCGCTAAAATTCACCGGACTGTCCGGTGTGCACCGGACTGTCCGGTGTGCTAGCGGAGCAACGGTCATCTTCGCGCCAACGGTCGACTCTGACGGTATACAGTGCAGAACAGTACACGCGGCAGAAGTCAGAGCAGAGGATCTGAGAGGCACCGGACTGTCCGGTGTGCACCGGACTGTCCGGTGCCACATGAGGACAAAAGCCTCCAACGGTCGACCAGCTCCAACCCCAACGGATAGGATGACGTGGCTGGGGCACCGGACATGTCCGGTGTGCACCGGACTGTCCGGTGCGCCCATCGCCAGCAGACTTCATCAACGGCTAGTTTTTGGATGGTGGCTATAAATACCACCCCAACCGGCCACTTCAAGGTGTGGGAGTCCAAGCAACATTCCAAGTCATCTAGTTGACATACTCAAGCCCTCCCAACCACCTATATTCATTGATCCATCCTATACACAAGATTTAGTCCACTACAACCAACACAAGTGCCACAAAAGAGAGAGCAAGCAATTAAGAGCTACTCAATTGAGTTTAGCCCTAGCGCCTTGTGAGATTCATTGAGAGATAGTGTGTTCTACATCTTTGTGTTCATTTGCGCGTGGAGTTTTTGACTCCCATTCGAACTTCCTCCAAAGTGTTGGAGGCTTGTAAAAGCTAGCAAGAGACACCAAAGATTGTGGTGGTCCTTGTGGGATCGAGAGTGATCCTTGAGAAGAAGAAGAGCTCGCCGATCCTTGTGTGATCGGGAGAGAGGGAAAGGGTTGAAAAAGACCCGTCCTTAAGTGGACTCCTCAACGGGGACTAGGCCTTCGAGGGCCGAACCTCGGTAAAACAAATCACCCGTGTTCATTGTGCTTTTGCTTGTGATTTGTTAGCTTTCCTTTACTCTAAGTTCTCTTGCGCTATTCTTTGCTCATATCATTTGGTGTTGCTTCAAGTTAAAATCTCATTTAAGTGAAGCAACACTCCGCAAGAAAAGAACTTGAGTTAGTGCTCTTTTTCATCTAAGCTTTCTTGCTTTGTTATCATAGAACCATTAGTTGTATTGATTTATCACTTCCGCATTATTTGAAAGCTATACTCTTTACTAGCAAGAACTTAGTTTTTATACTCCGATAATTGTTCATCTTGTTCTAACCACTAATCAAAGGATCTAGTTGGGGGATAAAGTTTTAATTTTCAGGTTTCGCCTATCCACCCCCCCCCCTCTAGGCGACTTTCAATTGGTATCATAGCTAGGCACTTCATCTTGAGTCTAACAACTCGAAGTGATGGCTCGTAGAAGATCCCAAAAGAACAAGAAGACCCAGGAGAACCCAACTCGGAAGGAGGTAACTCTTGAGATATTATGTGATGATTGTTCTAATTATGATTCATGGTGTACTAGTGTGATAAATGCCTTTAGAACCATACATCCTCAATTAGAACAAATTATTGACAAGAGTATTTTTCCCTCTAGCTTTAATGGAAAAATTAATTCCGAGGAAGATCAAAGATGTTATCGCTTAAACTATCTAGCTTTTGACATCTTAACTAATTCTCTTAGCAAAGAAGATTATCATGCCTTCATATCAAACTATAACGAATCCATTCCCGATGCGCATGATATTTGGACTAGAATTAAAATCAAGTTTGATGAGTCCAAACATAATAGTTCATTTGATGCCTCTACTTCCTTTAGTTTTTGTGATACTAACCCTTGCAAGGAAGAAGGAGAAAATGAACGATGGAGACCAAACGATGAATCCACCTCTCCAAAAGGTTTGTCTTCCCATTTCGATTCCCACATGTGTTGTGTGGCTAATGAAAATGATAGCGGAAGCACAAATGAGGATGAGGAGGAAGAAAGAAGTTTTGTGCATCTCTACGCTCGCCTAAGCCAAGAAGATAAGGCGGTCATGCTCAAACTTCTAGAAAGAGCGAGAGAGCAAAGCGAAGCTCGTCAAAGGCTAGAAGATATTCTCTCCATAAAGATGCAACACTTTGACGAGTTGACTAAAGAACATGAGGAGCTAAAGTGCTCTCATGTTGATTTGGTCCAAAGGTATGAAACTATTTCAATTGAGCAAAATAACACTTCACATTGTATCGCTCAATTAGCAAATAGGAATACCTTGCTTAAGGACCAAGTGGAAAAGCTAAAAATTGAAAATCTAGCTTTTCAAAATAAATATGATATGCTTCTATGTTCTCATGAAAATCTTATAGATGATCATATCATATTAAACATTGCTCATGAGGTTGTGATAGAAAATTTAAAATCCCAACAACCTCACTCATGCACATGTATTCAAATTGATACTATATTACCATGTGCTAATGCTTGTTGTTCGTCGACAAGCAAATCTTCCTTTGAGCTAAAATTTGCAGGAAAAAATGATGATTCATATCAAAAGCTCAAAGAAGAAAATGAGAGGCTAAAGAAGAGCTTGACACAACTTAAAGGGAAATGCATTGCCCAACCTTCTCAAGATAACCGTGATCACATGGTGAAGAAGCTTGAGACGGAAACAACCGTGGCATGCACTACATCCCTTGAAGAAAATGTCAAGGATTTGAGGATTGCCAAAAGGAATAAACAAAAGAAGAAATTCAACACCTCCTCCAAAAGCCTCAACCACGCCTCCACAAAAGGTAACATCCAAGGTAATGATCAAGCCACACTTCACATTAAGAGGTGTAGTGAATGCTTTGAAGAGGGGCACTTGATTAGGTCATGTCCCTACATTAAAAATGGCTTGATTATTAACAAGGATGATAGGCTTTGTTTTAAATGCTCCAAGAAGGGACACATGCTTAGATCTTGTCCCCATTTAAAACAAAAAGGCATAGGGTTAGAAAAGAAGGTTTTTACTAACCATGTAGCAGGCAACAAACAAGGAAAGAAGAAATCTTCAAAACTTGGAAAACGCCTATGCTACACATGCCGAAAGAAGGGACATCAATGCAAAGATTGTCCCATTGGTAAAATTCCCACTCCTAACTTGTCATTAGATCCATATATAACTAGGCAACCCAAGATTGCAACTTGTGCAAGAAAGGTAACAAGTTTACCAAGCGCTAGCACAAAGGACACTTGGGCTCCTAGATCTTTGTTCACTAACCTTAACGGACCCATCAAGCGATGGGTACCAAAATGTGCTTGACAAGCTTTGTAGGAGAAGGAGATGATATGAACCTTTGGGGTGCTTGAGGGAGTTAATTCAATTCCTATCAACTCAAGCTATCAATCTTCAAATGATCTACATATTCAAGATTGACCCAAGGTTACTTCAATTTATTGTATTCAAAACTCACATCATCTCGGGAAGATATTAATGTTGTAGGAAATAAAGAATCATCATGTGCGGAATATCAAAGCCTACAACATGGAGGAAAATCAAAGGATGGTAACATTTATATTCTTAAGTGCAATTATCCTAAATTGTCGTGTGTCTTGTGTAGTCACATAGAAATAGAAAGCCCTTAAGCATGTTTTAACATTATGTCATCATTCTTTGAAGAAATTCCTCTCATATGGTAGATTGTGTATTTATCAATTCTATATTATGACAATCTACATGCTTTAAATTGTTGCAAGTTCCCATGGCATATTTTACTTTAATTATCCTATTATTGCCATGCTCTAGATATAGAAAGATATTTCATGTTCTTAAAAGAATAAGGTGTCATGTAAGAAATTCAAATACTTAGGACACTTATAAAAGGAAAAATTCTCTCTATAGCTAGAAAAGTGAGACTAATGTTTTTATCTAAGTAATTTAAGTAGTCTCACTTGTAGAGATAAATTTCTCTATGGAAATGCGTAATCCATCATGACAAGAAAAATCAATCCAATGATTCATGTTGTATGTCTTATTGCTTCAATTGGATATGATTCTTCTACATTTATCGCTTTCCATATCATGAATTAGATTCATTCCCCTAATCTTAAAGGATTGGTTACGCTTGTTTTATAAGTTAAAATTGAGCATAACATCTTTTATTGATAATCTAGTTCATGCTATGAAGTTTCCATGCTTTTAGTAATCCAATTTTTCATTCCTTATCAAAATGATTACAAAAAAAAAGGGAAACTAGTGCTTGTGTTGCTATTAACATTTCTCTTGAGCCTACTTATGAAAATCTACAAGAGAGAAAGTGCAAGATTAAAGCCACAAGCCTCAAAAGGGTACTCTTCACCCAAAAGGAAGAAAAGTGAAAGCAAAGGTATGGGAACTCATCTCTTAAATTTAGTTCCCATCAATGATTGTTCACTCTAATTATATCTTTGTGAAGAAATAGATTCTTTGTTAAACTTAAATTGGCTAAGATATGCATTCAATCTCATTCTCATTAATGCACTTATCCATTAGAATCTGTTTCATACCTTTGCTATAAATGTTCTCATATTGACTTGTTTTTAAAGTAACGATTAATAAACTCAATATGAAGAAGTAAATTCCTATGATTGATCAAATGGTTAAATAGTGCATATTCCTCTTTTCCTATGATATGCACTAATGCTAAGGATTTTACTTCTTGTCTGTGTGACTTGTGGATGATGAATTTTGTATGCTAATTATCTAAAGTAATCATCCTTCACCATATACTCCCTTGCGCTATTAACATGTCTCTTGAGTATTTTCAATAAGTTTGGAAGGAAAAAGAGACAAATATAAAGGGAGGACACTCAAATGAAAAAGAAAGAACATCAAGGACAACAACACCTACTTGACAATAAGGTTTTCACAACAATCAATGGTGTGGTTGTAAGCATTCTAAACCCTTTTTCATTATGGAGTTACCCGGCTTAAGTTGTTTATTGCAAAATTTATGAGCCTTGATCAAGATGTATAATGATTCTCCTTTTATGTTCTTAAAATTGAATGCATTGAAATCAATTCTCTCAATTACATGAAGCATATCTTTAGGGGGAGTCCATTATTATATTTTGATTATGTTGAGACTATTGCTTTATCTTAGTAATTTCATATAGTCTCTTGCATGAGAATAATGTTTCTCATATAGTATGCTACTTCACATCAATCAAACTTGTTAAAGTAATATCGCTTTTATCAAGGTTTGTTGCTTTCATTTCTAAAAATAGCATGCTTATTGGATTCTCCTATTTTTAAGCTTGATTGAAAATTTAATGCCTTTGTTGTTTTCTTGATCGCATATTGGTTGATCATTGAACAACTTCAATTATCACTTATGCTTCTTAGTGCCTCATATAATTTGAATTTGATTTCAATTGGTATGCACTAAGGAAAAAGGAGAATTCATGATTCATTTATGCAACTTGTGATCCATTTGATATATGCTAACAATAACTTGAAAAAGATCACTAGTTATAGAACTCTCTCTTGTGCAAAGTATTTCCACATATTGTCATTAAGTATAGGTCTTAAGCAACCAAGACTAAAGACAAAGCACAATGAAGAGAGCGTCTCTATGTGAAGGTACAAAAGGGTAAAACCACTTCCTTTCATTCAAACTTGTACCTAAATCTTCCTTTTTCTATACTCTCTTTACATATCTTGTTTAAAAGGAACAGAAAGCATGTCCATGCATATCCCTGCTTCATATCTAGTTTAACTTCTCAAAAATTCATTCATGCTTTAATGCATCTTTGTTGAAACTAGATGAAGTGATTTAATTGTCAAAGAGCTTAAAGCTTAACCTTGTAACGAGGATAGGCTGCCTTGTTCCAAAGGTGGATGGTCCTTAAGCCTCTTTGAAATCCTTAAGGGAAAATGCTTGAAATGTTTACAACATGTTTTCATAAGTGCATAAACTGTCATGAGCATCACACTTATAATATGACACAATGCACTTCACATTCTGTATGATATAGATATGTTCTCATTAACCTAATTATGTGCAATTGGCATTTAAGGCCATAATATGTGTTCCTCTCCATGCACATACTTAGGGGGAGCAATCTATGTTATATAGAATTATGATCATGCTTAATTTGACATATCTCTTGATCATATCTCTTTCATTTTGGTACAAATGCATATATCCTATTATTCCCGTACCATGACTACGACTAATATGTTTCCAAGTATATTACTATGCTAAGTCGTAGATTGAAAGGGAAATGGAGTCTTCGGCGAAAACAAAAGCTTCCACTCCATAAATCATACTTCGCCATCACTCCAAGCAACTCTCCATTCTTTGGGGGAGAAATGAGCATCAAAGAAAAGGACTTCGTCTCTGGAGAGAGTAAGAGCCCAAAGCTAAAAGACCGGACTTCGCCTTTGGTATAATCTTAACTCATTTATTTATGACCAAAGGGGAAGATAGCACTTCAAGGGCTCTAATGATTTCGTTTTTGGCGATTCATGCCAACAAGGGGGAGAAATGAGCCCAAAGCAAAAGGACCGCACCACCACCACCAAATTCAAAAACTTAGTGCTTTCCAAAAGTAGTTATCATTTGGTATCCTTTTGTGTTCAAAAAGGGGGAGAAAGTAGTATTTCAAAAATGGTATATCAAAACCCTCTTGAACACTAAGAGGTGGATCTCTTTTAGGGGGAGTTTTGTTAAGTCAAAAGAAAAGCATTTGAAACAGGGGGAGAAAATTTAAAATCTTGAAAATGCTTTACAAACTCTTATTCATTTACCTTTGACTATTTGCAAAAGATCTTTGAAATGGATTTACAAAAAGAATTTGCAAAAACAAAACATGTGGTGCAAGCGTGGTCCAAAATACTAAATAAAATAAAGAGAGAAAGCATCCGTGCATATTTTATGAAATGAATATTGGTTTAATTCCAAGTAATCTTTGCACCTATTCTATGCAAACTAGTTCAATTATTCTCTTATATATTTGCTTTGGTTTGTGTTGGCATCAATCACCAAAAAGGGGGAGATTGAAAGGGAAATAGGCTTTAAACCTTTTCCTAAATGATTTTGGTGATCGAATGTCCAACACAAACAATTGGACTAACTAGTTTGCTCTAGATTATATGTTCTACAGGTGCCAAAGATTCAACATAAAACCAATAAAAAGAACAAGACAAGAGTCAAAATAAAGGAGCAAAGGGGCAACCGAGGGCACCCCTGGTCTGGCGCACCGGACTGTCCGGTGTGCCACCGGACAGTAATCAGTACCTGTCCGGTGCACCAGGGAACGCTGACTCCAACTCTTCATTCTCGGGAATTCTCGGAAGCCAGCGCGCTATAATTCACCGGACTGTCCGGTGTACACCGGACAGTGTCCGGTGCTCCAACGGAACGCGGCCTCAGGAACTCGGCAGCCTCGGGATTTCACGAAGACTGCTCCGCTAAAATTCACCGGACTGTCCGGTGTGCACCGGACTGTCCGGTGTGCTAGCGGAGCAACGGTCATCTTCGCGCCAACGGTCGACTCTGACGGTATACAGTGCAGAACAGTACACGCGGCAGAAGTCAGAGCAGAGGATCTGAGAGGCACCGGACTGTCCGGTGTGCACCGGACTGTCCGGTGCCACATGAGGACAAAAGCCTCCAACGGTCGACCAGCTCCAACCCCAACGGATAGGATGACGTGGCTGGGGCACCGGACATGTCCGGTGTGCACCGGACTGTCCGGTGCGCCCATCGCCAGCAGACTTCATCAACGGCTAGTTTTTGGATGGTGGCTATAAATACCACCCCAACCGGCCACTTCAAGGTGTGGGAGTCCAAGCAACATTCCAAGTCATCTAGTTGACATACTCAAGCCCTCCCAACCACCTATATTCATTGATCCATCCTATACACAAGATTTAGTCCACTACAACCAACACAAGTGCCACAAAAGAGAGAGCAAGCAATTAAGAGCTACTCAATTGAGTTTAGCCCTAGCGCCTTGTGAGATTCATTGAGAGATAGTGTGTTCTACATCTTTGTGTTCATTTGCGCGTGGAGTTTTTGACTCCCATTCGAACTTCCTCCAAAGTGTTGGAGGCTTGTAAAAGCTAGCAAGAGACACCAAAGATTGTGGTGGTCCTTGTGGGATCGAGAGTGATCCTTGAGAAGAAGAAGAGCTCGCCGATCCTTGTGTGATCGGGAGAGAGGGAAAGGGTTGAAAAAGACCCGTCCTTAAGTGGACTCCTCAACGGGGACTAGGCCTTCGAGGGCCGAACCTCGGTAAAACAAATCACCCGTGTTCATTGTGCTTTTGCTTGTGATTTGTTAGCTTTCCTTTACTCTAAGTTCTCTTGCGCTATTCTTTGCTCATATCATTTGGTGTTGCTTCAAGTTAAAATCTCATTTAAGTGAAGCAACACTCCGCAAGAAAAGAACTTGAGTTAGTGCTCTTTTTCATCTAAGCTTTCTTGCTTTGTTATCATAGAACCATTAGTTGTATTGATTTATCACTTCCGCATTATTTGAAAGCTATACTCTTTACTAGCAAGAACTTAGTTTTTATACTCCGATAATTGTTCATCTTGTTCTAACCACTAATCAAAGGATCTAGTTGGGGGATAAAGTTTTAATTTTCAGGTTTTGCCTATCCACCCCCCCTCTAGGCGACTTTCAAGGAGCAGGCGGGGCGACGACAGACCGGTGAGGGGAGAAGGGCGTTGAGGGGCGGCGGCAGTGGAGCTCGACCGCGGAGGAGAAGCTCGGGTTCGGCTGCGGTGGAGCTCGGGCTCCTCGGCCGGAAGGGAGGGTGTAGCTCGGGCCGAGGAGCTCGAGCGCCGGGGTGGGCGGCAACGGTGGAGCTCAGGCCGATGAGCTCGGGCGCCGGGGCGGCGGTGAGAGAGGTGAGGGGCGGCAGAGGATGCAGGGGCCGGGGCGGCGGTGAGAGAGGTAAGGGAGAGGATGGAGAAATGGAAATCCGACGGCGGCTAAATTCTAGTTCAGCGCCAAGATTTGTGGTGCCGAGCTAAGTGCCACGTCGGCGCCGCGTCAGCCCTCGGCGCCAGGGGGCAGGTTGCTCGGTGCCGTAGCCTATGACGCCTATCAAAGGGTACAAATGCAGAAATAAGCCGTCTAGATATGAATTTTTTTGGAAAAAGGACTAAAATACAAAAAATCGGGTTCAAGTTCATCTATATAGTCATGTTTGGTATTGTGACCGTACTGTATATAACGTACAGTTTAAATATGAGAATATAAATAGATAAGAGCAACTCCAAGAGCTTATGTATAATCCTAGCTAAATATAGAATTTTGTGGCTAGCTATTTGAAATAGATAGGTAAATAAAAGATAGGGTAACCAACAGTCTATCCAAATTTAGCCTCTATTTCCTTGTTGATCGTGCATCCTCTATTTACTCCCGAACGTGCATGCTTCTTGGCATCTGATCGCCGCTTGAGGCCACGGCCTAGTCCCTGCCGCCCCTACGTAGGGGCTGGACAAAATACTCGTGACTCGATAACTCGTTCGACTCGGTTCGTTAGTAGCTCGACTCAACTCGGCTCGTTTTAATTTTGTAGCGAGCCAAGCTAGCATTCTAGCTCGGTTCTCTAATGAGCCAGCTCAGGTTAGCTCGTGAGCAAACGAGCTAAGGCATAACACAAGTTTGTCTAGTCGTTGATGTCGTCTCATCTCTCATAGTCTTGTTTTCTCGTAGTTATGATCTATGATATGGACATGTGTGGATATACCATATGCTTAAATATTTGCATTATTGCATGGCTACATGCCTACATTGCATATTTAATATTTAATTATTGGTTATGGTTTGTGAACTTTGTTTCTAGCAGCATATGATGTTAGTGTTGTGCAATGAAATGTTACATGTTTGTGGAATGAATGATGAATTGCTTTTATAGTGATGCTTGTTGCTATCTTATTATAATAAGGGTTTATAAATTTGTAAGTTAATACATATTTGGTTATTTAATTTAATATTAAAAGTTAGAAGCGCTAGGACAATGATATGATAATAATACTACAAAGGTTTTGGGTTTGTAGTGTTAAACACTTAAAATATGACTTTTTGGTTATATATATATATATATATATATATATATATATATATATATATATATATATATATATATATATATATATATATATATATATATATATATATATATTGTATTTAGTTGTGTGGCTCGCGAGCCTAACAAGCTGGCTCGAGCTTCCTAACGAGCTATAACGAGTCGAGCTGGCTCGATATCCACCCCTACGCCTGTGGACAGTGGAGCCGCCGCTCTGACTTGCGAGTTGAGACATCGAAGAAGGAAGTGTTAGAATTATAGGGATTTTCTGTATTATTTTAATTCCATAAATTAACATTATGATGATGACATATAAAATATGTTTAATCATAGAAATCATTATCTCAAATATATCCATAACAATATGGATCAAGAGAACATGAAACATATGAATCATATAAATATAATAAGCAAATAAGCATGGAACATGTATTATTATGGAACAACTGAAAATAGACAGATAGCAACATAAACAGCATGACTGTAAAATTAAGACAAACATATTTATCATATTACTAGTATGATCAGGCATCAGACACGTCATGATAAAATACGACAAAACAGATTGGATAAATTTATGGCTATAAATAAAACAGCAGGTATGAACATATATAATTTGCAGGATGAAAAACAGTAAGGAGATGAATTGATCATACCCTGCCATGCGCTCCGAGGATCTAGATCCTTGTCCGACTTCACTTGTCATGTCAGCAGGAAGAAGACTTTGGGCAGTCGCGTAGACGCTCCCCAAAAACCTAATTGCCGATCCCTCGTGCAAGGTCTCGAACGGCAAGGGCTCCGGAGGCACCTGCCCTCTCGCTTCTCTGTGCGCGTAGAGTCACGAGATGGAAATACCCTCACTCGGCTGCTGGACTGTGTTCTGAAAGTGTTTTCTTGCGTGTACCGAGTGACAGGGGTGCTCCTCTATTTAACCTCTCGCAGAGGGAAGCTGAAGGAGAAAGGTCGCCGAGTCACGCCAAGAGTCGGCCAGCTCTAGCCGAGTTATGCCATGAGTCGGCCAGCTCTCGCCGAGTCACGCCATAAGTCGGCAGCTGAAGGAGAAGGGTCACTCGGCTGGCTGACGAAGAGACAGGGTCACTCGGCTGACGTACGCGGTTAGTGAGTGCTAAAAATTAACACAACCACACCACGCCCGCTCGCCTGCCTGCCTGCCTCGCCTCGCCTCGCCTCGCCTCGCCACGCCACGCCACGCCACGCCACGCCACGGCCCGGCCGGCGGCGGCGGCGGCGCGCGCGCGCGCGCGGCACGCCCTTGTCCATTTCTTGACTTCTCAAGTTAAGTGGAATAAATCCCACCATATAAGTCAAGGCAAAGGACCCTTGGACTACCAATGTGGTACTATTGGTATTCTCCACCATTACACACCATAGAGTTTATTCAATAAATGGGCCAAGCCCATAAAAGATCCAACAATCCCCACCAAACTCTAGGGTTTGTAATGATGAAGTATCAGAATCACAATCCTTTGATATACCAGTGTTTCGATGGAGACTGTTAAGTTGAACATCCATCTAGAATAAGAGTTTCACTCATTCACAACTGAACAATGGACTATGCCTTGAATTGACAGTTTTGTGCGAAATAAGATTCACTCAAATCCTTTGCTGATACTAGGCTGCAGAAGGGTATTCCCGCTGTTTAGAAGCATATAAGTCACACTTCAGTGCCTTTCATGAGTATTTAGGGATTACCCAAGTCCCATAGACTGTGACTAGCAGTCTGACTCATATAGGTGTATTCCTCTGAAGATGTTCTGTAGGACAACATCTCACCTTTATAAGACTCTTGGAATACATTAAGGTAAAAACCATCCTGCCTTACAGATAGGAAAGATGTGCATCAGAAATGAGTTAAAGAAGGGATCTTTCCTCACAATCTACTCCTAGCTTGTTTCTCCACTCTACTTCACGGGATCTCCGATCACATAGAGCAGGTTACCACTAGAGTAGATCTCACATGGGTCTCATACCCATTTCCCTCGATGCACTTTCTATCACATTGCGTGATAGACCCTTAGTGAATTGATCTGCCAGATTATTTGATGTGTGGACATAATTCACAGTTATAACTCCGGAGTTTTTCAACTTTCTGACAGATTTCAATCTCCTCTTAACATGCCTTGTAGACTTCATGTTATTCCTAGAACTGTTAACCTTTGTAATCACCGTTTGGTTGTCACAGTTCATGGAAATAGCCGGTATCGGTTTTTCAACAACCGGTAAGTCCAATAGGAAATCACGAAGCCACTCGGCCTCAGCCCCAGCAGTGTCTAATGCTGCGAGTTCTGCTTCCATTGTAGACTTCGTTAAGATAGTCTGCTTGCAAGACTTCCAGGAAACAGCGCCACCTCCAAACAGAAACACATATCCGCTTGTGGCATAAAGCTCATCAGCATCAGAAATCCAGTTGGCATCACAATAGCCTTCCAGCACTTTTGGGTTTCCGGTATAATGAATACCGTATGTCATAGTACCTTTCAAATACCGCAACACTCTCTCAAGAGCACGCCAGTGATCATCTCCTGGTTTCGACGCAAACCGACTTAGCTTACTCACAGCATAAGAGATGTCTGGCCTTGTTGCACTTGCAAGGTACATGAGCGAGCCAATGATCTGGGAGTATGTCAATTGATCCCTTGCTATTCTCCGATTCTTTCTTAATAGCACACTGGGGTCATAAGGTGTTGGAGCAGGATCACAGTCACTAAAACCAAAGCGACTCAATACCTTTTCCACATAATGGGATTGTAACAAAGTTACCCCACCATCAGCTTCTCTAACAAGCTTGATGTTTAGAATGACATCAGCCTCTCCCAAATCTTTCATCTCGAAATTGCTCGATAGAAGATTTTTAACTTCCTCAATCACATTGAGATTTGATCCAAAGATCAAAATATCATCAACATAAAGGCACAACATAACAGACTCACCCCCACCATACCGATAGTATACACACGTGTCAGATTCATTTACAACAAAGCCAGCTGTTGTAAGAGTATTATCAAACTTTTCATGCCATTGCTTAGGTGCTTGTTTTAGGCCATACAATGATTTTATCAACCTGCACACCTTGTTCTCTCGACCATCCGCAATAAACCCTTCTGGCTGATCCATATAGATCTCCTCATCCAACTCTCCATTTAGGAAAGCTGTCTTAACATCCATCTGATGAATGATAAGACCATAAGAGGCTGCCACGGCTATTAATGTGCGAATTGTAGTCAATCGAGCCACTGGTGAGTAGGTATCAAAGAAATCTTCACCCTTCTTTTGGGTATATCCTTTGGCCACAAGCCTTGCCTTGTACCTCTCGATTGTACCATCAGGCCTAAGCTTTTTCTTGAAGATCCATTTGCAACCTATAGGTTGACAACCATAAGGACGGTCAACGACCTCCCAAGTTCCATTAGACATAATAGATTCCATCTCACTCCTTACTGCTTCCTTCCATAAGTCAGCATCAGGAGAGGAATATGCCTCACTAATGGTAGATGGTGTGTCTTCCACAAGGTACACTATAAAGTCATTACCAAAGGATTTTGCAACCCTCTGTCTCTTGCTCTTTCGAGTGACTATAGTGTCATCCTCCTCAGGGATGTGCACATGAGAATCCTCAGCATGATCTATAGGAATCGACAGTTCGTGCTCATGGGGAATTATAGTCTCATGACTTATATCACTAGGTGTATTCTTCATGGGAAACTCATTCTCAAAAAATGTTGCGTCTCTTGATTCCATGATAGTATCAACATACATATCAGGCACATCAGATTTTATAATTAAGAACCTATACCCAGTGCTGTGAAAAGAGTACCCAAGGAATACACAATCAACAGTTTTAGGCCCAAGTTTACGCTTTTTGTTGATTGGCACATTCACTTTAGCCAAGCAACCCCAAGTGCGCAAATATGAGAGATTTAATCTTCTCTTTTCCCATTCCTCAAATGGAGTGATCTCTTTGTTCTTTGTTGGAACTCTATTCAGGACATGACATGCTGTCAAAATCGCCTCACCCCACCATGCCTTGGATAATCCCGCTGTACTCAACATGGCATTCACCAAATCTGTTAGAGTGCGGTTTTCCTTTCAGCAATCCCATTGGATTGTGGTGAGAATGGCGGTGTCCTCTCATGAATAATACCATGTTCCACGCAGAACTCATCGAACACATTAGAGAAATATTCTCCACCTCGGTCGGACCTTAAACGTTTTATTTTCCTCTCAAGTTGGTTCTCAACTTCAGCTTTATAGGCCTTAAATTAATTGAACGCTTCATCTTTTGTTTTTTAAGAGATACACATAACAAAATCTAGTGGAGTCATCTATAAAAGTGAGAAAGTATCTTTTACCACCTTTGGTCAAAATTCCATTCATCTCGCACAGATCAGAATGAATAAGTTCTAGAGGTGCCAAACTCCTCGCCTCAGCAGCCTTATGAGGCTTGCGGGGTTGTTTTGATTCAACACACACATGACACTTAGACTTTTTGACCAAGTTAAATTTAGGAATTAAATTTATATTTGCTAACCGCATAAGACAACCAAAACTTGCATGACAAAAACGTGAATGCCATAAATCTGACTCATCAGAAAAATGAACAGAATTCACCAGTTTATTACACACATCATGCAGTGATAAGCGGAACAAGCCTCCGCAGTCATATCCTTTACCAACAAAAGTACCATGTTTCGACACAACACATTTATTAGACTCAAGAACAACTTTGTATCCATCTCGACATAGCATAGAAGCGCTAACGAGATTCTTCTTGATAGAGGGCACATGCTGCACGCTCTTCAATGGCACCGTCTTTCCCGAAGTAAACTTCAGAATGACCGTACCAACACCAAGAACATGAGCACGCGACCCATTTCCCATCAACAAGGCGCCAGACCTCCCGACCTGATAGGAAGTGAACATAGAGGCATCAGCACACACATGAATGTTTGCACCACTGTCCATCCACCACTCAGGTGAATTACAGACTGAAAGAACAAATGGTAAAGAATTACCATACCCAGATGTTCCTCCTTCAGTTTCAGTGGTTACAACATGAGCTGATTTCTTGTCTTGAGTGAACTTGCGATCAGGGCACTCTCTTGCCCAATGTTGATCACTGCCACAGACAAAGCATCCTCCCTTTCCCTTGTTATTGTTGTTCTTCTTTTTGAATTGTGCTGTATGAACAGGTTTATTCGTGTTCTCTGGTTTGTTCTGGTTTTTCTTCTTGTTAAACTTGCGAAAGTTTCTCTTCTGCACCACATTAGCAGTAGAGGTCTCAACACCTTTTCCACTGTCCTTTGTTCTAGCCCTTTCCTCAACATCAAGAGTACCAATGAGCTCTTCTACATTGAACTCTTGTCTCTTATGTTTGAGAGAGGTAGCAAAGTCCTTCCAAGAAGGTGGCAACTTGGCGATTATACCGCCAGCCACAAACTTGTCAGGCAAAGGACAAGGAAAAAGTTCGAGTTCCTTAGCTAGTGCCTGAAACTCATGAGCCTGTTCCACTACAGATCGGTCCTCAACCATCTTATAGTCATACAGCTGCTCCATGAGATACAGCTCGCTACCAGCGTCAGTGACTCCAAACTTTCCAACAAGAGCATCCCACATCTCTTTCCCCGTGGGAAGGATGATATAGCTTTTCTGGAATTTAGTATCCAGTGCGCTAATTACTGCTCCTCGAAAGAGGTTGTCTTCAGCCTTAAACTTAGCCTCATCCTCAGGAGGTAAGTTGGCAGGCTTGCCCTCAGCGGCATGAAAACAAGACATTGCAGTTAGCCACAATTCCATCTTAGCTTTCCATATCAAGAAGTTTTTACCATCAAAAGGATCAGGCTTTAGCACAGCAGCAAAACCTCTGATAGAAAAATGCCTAACATTAGGTTTTTGGATTGTTAGAATTATAGGCATTTTCCGTATTATTTTAATTCCATAAATTAACATTATGATGATGACATATAAAATATGTTTAATCATAGAAATCATTATCTCAAATATATCCATAACAATATGGATCAAGAGAACATGAAACATATGAATCATATAAATATAATAAGCAAATAAGCATGGAACATGTATTATTATGGAACAACTGAAAATAGACAGATAGCAACATAAACAGCATGACTGTAAAATTAAGACAAACAGATTTATCATATTACTAGTATGATCAGGCATCAGACACGTCATGATAAAATACGACAAAACAGATTGGATAAATTTATGGCTATAAATAAAACAACAGGTATGAACATATATAATTTGCAGAATGAAAAACAGTAAGGAGATGAATTGATCATACCCTGCCATGCGCTCCGAGGATCTAGATCCTTGTCCGACTTCACTTGTCATGTCAGCAGGAAGAAGACTTTGGGCAGTCGCGTAGACGCTCCCCAAAAACCTAATTGCCGATCCCTCGTGCAAGGTCTCGAACGGCAAGGGCTCCGGAGGCACCTGCCCTCTCGCTTCTCTGTGCGCGCAGAGTCACGAGATGGAAATACCCTCACTCGGCTGCTGGACTGTGTTCTGAAAGTGTTTTCTTGCGTGTACCGAGTGACAGGGGTGCTCCTCTATTTAACCTCTCGCAGAGGGAAGCTGAAGGAGAAAGGTCGCCGAGTCACGCCAAGAGTCGGCCAGCTCTAGCCGAGTTATGCCATGAGTCGGCCAGCTCTCGCCGAGTCACGCCATAAGTCGGCAGCTGAAGGAGAAGGGTCACTCGGCTGGCTGACGAAGAGACAAGGTCACTCGGCTGACGTACGCGGTTAGTGAGTGCTAAAAATTAACACAACCACACCACGCCCGCTCGCCTGCCTGCCTCACCTCGCCTCGCCACGCCACGCCCGGCCCGGCCGGCAGCGGCGCGCGCGCGCGTGTAGCACGCCCTTGTCCATTTCTTGACTGCTCAAGTTAAGTGGAATAAATCCCACCATATAAGTCAAGGCAAAGGACCCTTGGACTTCCAATGTGGTACTATTGGTATTCTCCACCATTACACACCATAAAGTTTATTCAATAAATGGGCCAAGCCCATAAAAGATCCAACAGGAAGCCACGCCAGGATGCACAGGCGCCGCCGCCCTGACTTGCGAGTTGAGACATCGAAGAAGGAAGCCACGCCAGGATGCACAGGCGGTAGCCGGTAGGACACCAAAAAAAATCGATCACCAAATCTCACATGCGAGACATAGGACGCACAGACGATTTGACGAACAATTTTCCTTTGTCGCAATTGTTTTCAGGCACCGATGACAGATCTACTTCGATATCTTTCTAGTTTTTTATATCAAGGAAAAGGGACAGATGAATTGTCCTCACACAAATGAAAAAACAAGGTGAGCTGTTACAATTCAG
The DNA here is from genome assembly GCF_902167145.1 of Zea mays. NCBI lineage: Eukaryota > Viridiplantae > Streptophyta > Magnoliopsida > Poales > Poaceae > Zea > Zea mays. The sequence continues at coordinate 129,971,468 of NC_050104.1, forward strand.
TCGCAGATGAAAAAACAGATGAGCTGTACACATTTTTTAGATCGAGGAAGAGGGACAGTTTGTGTCCTGGAGGCAGCAACTTTTCTATCATCACACATAAGGCCTGGTTCGTTTAGACCAAACCAAGCTTGGTTTGGTTTGGATTGGGATTTAGTTCAGTCCACAATCCAAACCCAAAACAATCCAGTATTGTTATATTTTTTCTCTTCATTTAAACCTGTTCGGGTTTCTAGCCCAGGACTTGGATTTTTTTACCTGTGTAGCTCCTGGATCAGAACCATACCCCATTCGTTCTAGAAAAATTCCGACTCCAAACTCACGTCGACGCACACAACCGAGAAGATGAGGTGTGGGTGAGCGGTGGTCGCGACGGCGACCTCTACTACGCTGGCAGCTTTCTCTCCGGTTGGTCCCTCTCTCTTTTGTTAGTTAGGGTTCTTGGATCGAGTCCTTCTACTCACGCGCCGTACGTGCGTGCCGCTCACTCGTAGATCCGGTGACGATTCCTCCCCTGCGCGTGGGTGGTGAAATTCTCCCTCCGCATTCCAAATCTTCCGTCTCGCCGCTGGGATTTGATTTAAGGCGAGGCGAGGTGATGTGAGATGAGATGCCTCGCACGAACGCCTGTTGGACTAGGGAGATGAGACGATTCATGCAAGATTTGTTCCTGCTGCTGTCTTCCTCCTGCTACCAAGTGGCTTCTTGGGGGCAGGCAAGGAATTAAGCTTGTAAATCCCTGGAATTTGAAGAACAAACATTTGAAATCAAAAGAAAAAAACAGCTCTCTTCGCTACCAACTTTAGAAGCAGGACATCAAATTCCAAATTGGCTGACGGATTCTTGCTTTACATACACAATAACACAATACATGCGCCTGTCTGTTGTGCCTTGCACTTAGTCACTGGTTGTTGCTGTTGGGGCATCAGTTCCTTGTGGAGCTTTTACTTGCTTTAGCTTTCTATTTCTGCTTGCTTTGTTTTTTTTATTATCACTGCTAGAAGCATTTAACTGCACAACTGCAGGCTTCGACTCTAGAGAATTTAACTGTTAAGAACAATTATCACCAATTTTGATTTAGTAACCAATTAGCAGACTTATGCAATTTTGACTTGGTAATAGTTAGCACCAGTTTAATTATCTAACAGCATGCTGATTTTTTAGATTGTCCCTACTCCAATAAAAGTCGGCGAGGACACTTTTGAGTGTGAATTTGAAATTCACTGCTTCAACTTGTTTCTATGTATAGCAAAATCTATATGTAGGATACTTTTGAGTTTTCTTGATCAACATTAATTTTACAAATACAATGTCATTCATTTCCAGAACATCAAAATTTAGTTGCTGAAATGAGCTTATGTAAGTATGTTTGTCAGTGTGGCTTCTGTTAAAAGATATTTCAATTATGAACCTACGAGTTAATTTATTATTCTGATCAATTGCAGTTGGTGCATATGTTGTGAAACTCACCTCTGTTGACTTGGAGAAGGCTTTATATAAATCTTAGCATATCTCCGTGAACTCTTGGTGGTCTTATTGGTGGACAAGAACTGTAGTAATTGATTTGCAATAGATGAATAATTAGTAGCAACCTAGAATTGTATGACATGTTTAAATTTCTAGAGATATGACATATTCTATGTTTAAATTGTGTTGATTTTATTTGGCTTTTTTTGGTATTTCAGTTTAGGATTTAATCCACATGGAATAAACGAACAAACATAGTTGTTGGGTTTTGGAATACAATCCATATAGAATAAACAAACAAACATTGGTTGATTGAGTTTAGAAATTTAATTCCACAAGGGATTGGGTGAAAGGATTGGATTCATCCAATCCATATGTAAAAAAAAACCAGTTCGAGAAAAATTCCATAGCTACCGAACAAGCCTAAATGAAGGGACCAGACAATTGTACATTAGGACCTGAATCAGATGCAGTAGCAACTGCTACTGCAAGCTATGGAGTAGCTGCATCCATTCCATTCAGAAGGTCGCTCACGAATGGTTATGATCAAAGCCATATGTTTTTTCTCCTTCCCTCCCCAAGTCTTGCTGTTAGCATATGCTTCTTTTAGGAGAGATTACGAATAACATATAAGAGAATACATATCTATACCACTCTATTAAGAATCTAATATGGTCACCTGGTGCTACCACGGCTTCACCCTTCGCGACACTCTGAACCTGCCCCATGTGCCGACTCGTTCTCCTGCCCCACGCGCGCCGCCTATGTGCCGTGCCCTGTGGGCCCCATGCCCAGCACCTGCGCGCGCTCTCTTAGCTACTGCCCTATGGACCCCTGCGCCCCGCCTCGGTGTCATGTCCTGTGGGACCCATATCCAGCGCCCGCGCAACGCTCTCTCTGCTACTGCCCTATGGATGCGCCCGTGCAGCCAGGAACTGCGCCTTCCCAGCATCCGACCCGCCCGCGCAGCTACCACCAGACCACGTGTACCTTAGTGTTTAGAAATAAACAATAATTATATAAAAAATAGTTCAGAGTGAGAACTCAAACCCACGCCCTCTGCTCCAAAAATTTAGAGCTAACCACCAAACCACATGTATATTAGTGTTTAGATATAAACAATAATTATATTTGAATAAATATCTCAATACCTATATATATATATATATATATGATATATAGAAATCGTAGCAAAGCACAGACAACTAGCTAGTATCTTATAAAGCTACATGTGTTCGCTGCATTGTGAGAGCTTCATATACAAAAGACATGCTAAACTCAGGTCCTTTTCTATATATCAAAGTTCTATATTTCTAATTTCGTATTCAAAATCTTGCAAACAAAATAATTTAGAGATTATAATTTGTCAAGTCAGTTCAGCATATATAATGAACCTATACTTACACTGAAGTTTTACTAAAATTCCTAGACATATAAGGATTACTGCTATCTTGAACAACATAAACAGAGATCATATGTGTACATAATCTACATAATTCACACCACCATTAGCACACACCAACCTACATAATTCACATCACCATTAGCACACACCAATCGCTGCAACTATTTTTTAGTTGCTTCTGGTGTCTGTAAGCCATCGTATGAGAGTGGCCTACAGCAGCCGTTGCTGTAAAGTAGGGCTACCGAACAACAACCTCTGTCTTTAATTCTGAACTATGACGACAATATGTTGATGCTTTTTAGACATCCTAAGCGGCATGAGTGCATTTGGAACACCATATAAACGTATCAATTACAAAAAACACACAGATTTTTGCTAGCTCTAAAGAACTGAACGAAAGCGTACATCAAATGTAGATTGCAGAGTTCGAAATGAACAATCAACAAGAAAAAATATAATCATTGCAATCAGCATCTCACCCATCTACGCCTCCTCCCCGTCGATTTGAGTAGAATTGGTCAGATCCTCTGGCATTTGGACTTCGAATCTTATGGGAGGAAGCACACCCCGATGCATCTAATCGACGTTGGATTGTTCCAGCTCTCCCTCCGGGCGGTGTGCCTCCGGATCTAGCCTTCCTGACGCTAACTGCGAAAGGGGAATCTCTGCAGATGCATTCCACAACCCAATTTCTTCACCCGTCGTTGAATGGGGTCGCTCTGTACATGGCGCGACGAGGCAGAGGCAATAACGTGGCGACACAGGCTGGTCACGGTTGAGAGGATACATGGGTACGGGAGTGGGAGCGAGCGAGCGGGCTAGGCGCAGTGACAAGTGCACGGGAGCGGGAGGACGCGTGGGAGAGGGAAATTTCTACAACGGCGGGAGAGCAGGAGGGCGGAGGGAAGAGATAGCGAGACGCAGGCCCTCGGCAAAGATGACCAGCGAAGGGGAGGAAATACCGACCGAGATAGAGAAGAGAGGAAGAAAGCGAGACCGTTGGATGCGTTTTTCAGTGGCCTTTTTTTTACCTAATCGAATCAAATTACAAAGACGGTTGGAGTTGCTCTAAGCTGTTGTAGATAGTTTTACTGTGAGCTATTAAGCTTACCGTTAACGGTGGTACGTTTAGAAAACTGGGCTATGCCTTCTAAGCCCGTGGACTCGATTCCTTGTTCGAGTCCGGCCCGCAGCGGACCTAAACGGAACGGGCCGGCCCGTTTAGCACGAAAAAAGCGGGCCGAAAAGTGGGCTAAGCGGGCCGAAAAACATATTTTAATGCAAAAAAAAGAGCTTAACGGGCTTAGAGGTAAACGGGCCGTGCCGGACTAGCCCACCGTGCCTAGTTTCCTGTCCGAGCCCGGCCCACTTATTCGTGCCAGGCCGACCCGGGCCCGCATAGAACCGGGTTATGCCGGGTTCGGACCGGACCCAAACAACAGGCTTCGTGTCGGGCTCGCGGGCCTCGTGCTTATTGGCCATCTATAGGTGGTACTCAGAATCCTTCCCCGAACCATACGTGGGGAACATTGTCCCCTTCGAACGATTCTGTTCAGCGCCTCATATATATACTAGGTGAGTGCCCGTGCGTTGCAAAGGAAACATATAATACCAGATAACTTATGTACAAATAAGTGTTATACTATTATAGGTAAGTGCAATACTAAAACACTACTACTTTGCTCAGAACGTTATATAAGTGAAAATATGTCCCTCCTTTCCAAGTCCTTGTTTCAGATGGTCAACCATCTCATCAGGTTTCAAATGGTGCATATCCTGCATTGCAAGCACATAATAATAAAAAAATATCCATGTTCGGAGGGAAAAAATATGTGTGGCAAGCTGCTTACCAGAGCCATAGAGAGGTGCAATCAACTGCTTGCCTAGCAATCAAGTAAGCCATATTGATAATACAGTTTTTATCTACTGGTCTGGTTTGAATGACGCCAAAAAATAACAATGGCTTAATAGTAGCTAAGGTAAAAAAGATAGTATCCCACTTCAAATAATGTGATGTTGCACCATACAGCTCCAAACCAGTAGATTCAATTAGCAAAAGACCATTTCATCAACATATCATTAAGGTATTCCATTTTTCATCAAAATATGTGTTATGCCTTGAAAATAGACAAAAGCGAAACATGAGTCAAAATCTATAAATAATCAGTGAATCTATTCAAAATATATGCTATGCCTTGTATGGTAAACTGGTGTTGTAAAAGCTAGAAAAGCTATGTTTTTCATACTTATATTTTAAAACACATAGAAAGCAATATCCGATAGTGTTTTTAGCCGCTCGTCTTATCTGCAGGTTCGCGAAATCAGCCACTCGTCACACCATCTTAAACCGTAGCTCGAACAACTTCTACTTTTTCGTCATCTACTAAAGCAAGAGCAAGAAGGCTACTTTGCATGCCTGCATCAAGAGATAATGGTAAGACAACAAAGCAAATTAGAAAGAACATATCCTCATGTAATAGGAGAGGACTCACCTGTCTCAAAAGATATTGTCCTTTGTAGTGCCTTTACATCATCCGACTTAAGAAACCAAGTACCAGCAAGATGATAACCAGCTACAGAAGATGAGGTGTGGAATGAAAAAAGGAGCAACAATATGGTTAATCCAAAAGGCGACAAAACAACCTTGATATTTATTGTCAATGGTGATCCAACACACAGAGCAGTGACAAACACCAACATCGAAGGGAGAAATGGCTGAACAGCTGCACAGAGCCTTGGAAGGGGAATCTGCATAATATAAGAAGCATGAATTTAGACCTTTAAAACATAAGTTGATCAAAGTGAGAGACAAAGATCAGAAACATAAGGGAACTGTCCAATCTAACAGCTCCCTCCCATACTTCAGTTCAAAGCAATGAAGGGAATACCATAAATTATATGGATCATTGATCCCACGAATTTATTCCATGCTAACAGATTGATAAGTGAATTTGGACTAATAGAGCGCAAAAACTTGCATGACATACCTGGTAGTGAACCATGTAAATGCAGGCGGGTACACCAGCGTGAGAATTGTAGTTCCCAGCACTATATGGGGAATAATGCAGATTACGATGACATTCTAGAACCTGAACATGCTATATTAGGTGCCATCTCAACCACTCTATATGCTAAGCTATCCACTATATGGTGAATTGATCACTTTATGATTCATCACATTAATAACAAACATAGAAAAACTCTTGTCCTAACAAAAGTATATTGCTCTATATCAGTCTCCCGATATGTATTGGCTGCATCATTTGAGTTGTGCACTTGTGCTCCTTCTGGCTGGCCTCAATTTGTTCTCCTGGATTGACCAAGATGCTGGCAGACACTCTTTTGGTCATTCTAGAGGTACCGCTAACAAATTCACATAACACTCCCTACCAGTATATTTGAACTAAACAGTACATATATGTGATTTGTTTTCTGTAGGATTCACATGCCCTTTTGTTCTAGTGCTGCCAGTTTTGTGCGTCCTGATAAATATGTATTTGTTGATAAACCTAGGGTTAGTGTTGAATGTATTATTCTGTTTCTAAGGAACATAGGTTGGAAATGACCGAGTCATCTTCTCTCTTTGTGATTAATCTGAATTTCTCATTTGCAATGTGTTCTTCAGTGGTGACACATGGATGAGAGTTGGCATATGGCTGCTGATGGGTGTTCTCGTGTACATTTTCTACGGACGAACCCAAAACTCCCTAACAGATGTCGTCTATGTTCCAGTAGCGCAGGCTGATGAGATGTACATGAGTTCATGAGGATATGTATCATAGAAAAGAACAACTGCAATTACTTCAAGGTGGTTGGTCATTCAGTTGTAGATAATTGGTTATCAACCAAGAAATAGGGGAATTGGCTGTTATTTCTTTCATGCTTGGCCAACAAGATCTCGTGGATGCAACTTTGCAAGATATATGCTGTTCACGAGCCTGGTCAATTTACACATTGTTTGTTGGAGTGTGCGTAGATGTGGTGTATATAAACCCAGCTGGGTGAAAATATGTGGTACATAATTTATGCAATTCATGTAAAAGCCCTTTCTACCTTTCTACTGAAATGAGAGACCATTTAAAGGGCATATTGAAACAGTACACGAATGGCAAGAGAAGCTACTTTTTTATATTTTTTCCTCGAACAAGTCATAATTGTGGCCTTCACCTTATTCAGCAGATGCTGTTTTGTACTTCCCACCAGGTCTGCTCCACCCACGTGTCGTCAAATTACTCGTTAAACCGGTTCCTACAGAGGTAGTTCCTGTCGTCGCTGCACTCCAAGGTGTTTTGTTTGGCCGGTAACACGCAGGACATAGTGCAAGATGTAGTGAACATAGAGGATCATCTTTCTTGGCATCTGCAAACAGAAGCTCAAGCATGACATTATTTTGGTAAAAGAGGGAAAACGACTATTTAGAGCAGCAACATATTTCAAATATAATGAAGATTAAGAACATAGTTACCTTGCTAGAGAAAAGATTCACCCGAACATATGAATGAAATAGAACTGTAAGAGCATGAAGAATTAAAGAGTTTTGATGTGGCTATGAAAATAATGCAAACATAATCAATTACGCAGACAATAATGACTGGCCATTTCAATCAAGACCAAGAGATCTCTTACCAGCAATGTTATGACCGTGCTGCTCAAATCCAAAATAAGTCACAAAGCTTGTTCCTGAAATCAGCAGATTAAGAAGCAACCGATGGGATGAAATTTGGAAGGAAATCAAGAAAATGAAGAGAAAGAAAACAACATCAATGAGATTAAGGTAACTAATTAAACTAATAGGTCTGCAATTTCTGCATACACTTTTATTACGTGTTTTATTGCTAAAGGTCACAGAGACCATTTTGCAATGCACGCTTCCCTTTTCCATGGCATAACCAATTCCAATAAGTCACCTTACCCTGTCATACGAACTCACAGACTCATTCTCCAACCCACAACACGAAACATTCAATCCATTGGTATTCCTCTACTGGAGGCACCAACTAATCAGCGATTGCCCCTAAATCTATGAAATCTCTCGTAGCACCAGTCTCTTGATACCAATTCACAGCACAGTCGTTATGCACTTGTGTAGCACCCACCAGAGCACTAATTCCCACTGCTCCCTAAAACTACATGGACTAATCTTGAACCCTCGCACCTCAGCATAGTAGCACAAAGTCGTTATTTGTGTCACTGAAGACAGAACCGAAACCACCATCACCAATTTTGTTTGCACCACTGAAGACAGAACGGAAACCCCTTAGTACTTCCTCAAGGCAGATAGTAGGCAGTAGGACAAGACAATCTGTAAAACTGCAGATAAACATTTTACAGAATCAATTCCAATAAACTGTTAATGACCAAGAAAACAGTAAAACTTCGGTATTTATCAACCAAAACAACAATGCATCAAATGAGTTCATGCCTATACACCATGCTAACAAGGAAGTAGGAATAACTGTAATAAAGTTTCTGTATTTCAAACAGACATCCCATATACGTACGTCGACTCCTCAAAGTTCAATTCTACCTGGACCATCGCACCCATCTTGGCCCAAAGTACTTCCGCGCCGCGCTACGAACGAGGCCATCCGCCGCCACACGCCGTCGGCCATGCCGTAGAGGTCGGAGGTGGGCACTGCTAGGGAGGGCAACGAGGAGCAATGGTTGCGGGCTGCTCTGCGTCACCTGCAGGCAGAGGCGGGGGTGCTGGAGCGCCTGGTGTACAAGCACCCACCGCATCACCGCCTATTTCCAATACCTCCTCAAGGTGAGGCCCGACCGCTCCTCTACTGCTCTACACCTCCTGATGAAACCTCCCATCCCGCTGAGCGAGTGGCGAGTTTCTAAGCGCGCAGGTGAGGAGGATGTCGGGAGGAGGGGGATCCGCGGACCGCTTACCTTCCATTGATGGAGCGAGGCGTGCACGGAGGGCCTATTTTGATAGCGCCGTGCCAGGGGCGGCCACGCCCTGCTCACCTTCCATCAACGGTTTGCGGCGTGTGCGGCGGGTGTGGTGGGGAAGCGCGACATGGGGCGTGCGCGGCTCGGTGGGCGAGGATGTCAGGGGGGACAGACTGGGGCGTGCGCGATTGAGATCCTGGACGGGGAGCGGAGGGGGAGGATGTTGAGGGGCAGGTAGCCGCTGATGGCGGCGACAAATGTGTGACTGGATCCTGGCAGGGGAGCGTCGGGAGGCTGGCAGAACCACAGCGTACGGTGTGGACGCCTACACACCTTGCTTATAGAGTAGTAGGGATTTGTAAAATGATCAATTCATTAATAGACATGTAGTTTTTGAATAATATATAAGCAATTTCAGTTATTAGTTAGAAAAAAAGATTACCTTGCATTGGCTATTGATGGCATTGCACTTATCAGCAGCTGAACCGAGTCTTAAAAACAAAGCAGCGACATCTGAATATCTGTCCAACAGACAAACATGGGGGTGAATCGTAAGATTGTCATGTTAGTTACTTGCAATGCTACATGATAAGAACATGCAAATCTATCAGTATACACAATTCCAAGGTGTTAGGTTCAGAAGTGTATATTCAAAACATTTTCTATTTGTCTTTCTTTGTTTAAAAGTTCACTTACTTCGCATGTAAGAACAAGGAAGAATGAACAAAAAAAGTTCCAAGGAAATCATGAATGAGATAGCACATAGAAAAAAGAACTAATCTGTCTGGCATGCCTGTGACACAAAGTACAACTGTTCTGCAGAGTGTGGAACCTTCATGTGATCCACATGCAGAAGAGGTAGGTACTTGGGGTATGTTGTCAGCTTCAGATTTGCAGTCCAGAATGCAGTCATCATCTCAATTGCAGGATCAAATTGCGGAAGCAGAAGGAGCAGGCATTTTTAGCACCATTCCAGCTCAGAACTTGCAGCCTGAAACGTGGCCATCAACCTTAGCTCAGCATATCTCACCATTGAGGACACACCCTAATGAGAGAATTCAAATAGGTCTTCAGCCAAATACGACACCGGTTCCTGAGCTGCTAGGCCAACTATCTACATTGACACCTGCAGGTCTATTATCTAGTAACGAACCACTAATGAATGAGCTTGAAAAACTGAAATATTGCAACGTCGTGCTTTGTAAAAACCATGAACAGAAGGTTTGCCGCATATTTACTTCTATATAGATGTTTTATCCTTACATTAGATTGAAATTTTCTAACCGTGAGACTTTTCATTTCTTCCTTCTCTGCACAATTTCTTGCGGACAGAAATCACAACTTCAAACAGAGTGCAACCAAGAAATAGAGAAGGTAAAGGAGAAGTATGAGTTGTTACGTCAAGAGGAAGATTCTGTGTATCATCGATTGACCACAGACCTTAACCGTGGAACCAACATATATATTGAGATTTTGTTGTGTAGCCCAGTATGTTGAAAACAAGCTATCTACTTGAAAAAAAAATCCAAAAACATTGTCTGGTTTTACATTTACACCAAACCTTGTAATGATTAAATTCTAAATTAAAGCCTGCATACGGTGATGAGCCTAATTGGACTTCCGCTCACTGGTACCCTAATGTCGATGCGTCATAAAGGACTGTTTTTCATCAAGGACCGTTTTTCCCCTCCCAAAGCGAGTGCTGGAACGAGTAAGGGTATATATGGCTTACATCACTGCAGGTGAGCTTGCAGACGAGCGTGTGGCTGGTCTCGTGGAGGAAGACGGTGATGAGCTTGAACGGCTTGAGCAGGAACGTCCTCAGCTGCAAACCAAAGTACCACACATAAATCACTGTGAGTCAAGAAGCCCCCTATCGAAGCCACGAGGAGAATCATACAGCTAGAGAGAGAGAGCGCAAATGAGAAGGCTTTGGGGACAGGGAGGTGGTGCTCACGAGGAGGATGACGATGGTGGAGACGCCGGTGATGAAGATCCTCTGGTCGCGGTGGCAGCAACCCTGCAGCTCCCAGTTGACGGCCATCCTCTGGTCGTCCGGCGCAGATCTACTCTTCGGTCCTCCAGCTCGAATTGGGGGGAGGGGATGTGCAGGAGCAGCGCGACAGCGAATAGAAACTGCCCGGTCGCAGAGGGTGCCAGGGCGCAGCGGAGGCGGATTCCTCGATCTCCTTCCATTTAGAGACGGCGCGGAGATGGCGGGCGGGGATGGCGGCTGGTGCTGGTTTGGGCGAGCGCGAGATCTGGAAGTGGCAGAACCGTGCACCACCGTGTCCGTGTGGACGCCTACACTACTCCCTTAAGGAGTAGTATAGACTAGGTTGGTGCCCGTGCGTTGCTACGGGAGTAAAAAAATTGTATGAAACATAAATACGAAACGACATCATCACTATAATATACAAAATCAGTGTGGGAAATATTATCAATATCGTACAAACTGGTGCCTCTTTCAGTGGTAAGGGGGACATGAAATTGGTGGAGCAACTGCTACATTATTTGGCCCTTTATTTACGACCTCATGAACATGTGTTTCCACGTCAACAGGCTCATCCACATCATCTGATGGGTTACAAGTCACATGGCACTCGGGCTACGACGATGCATCTACAGACAAATAAAGAAAAGTGCTTCAAACACATGATTCAGATCATAACAACAAAACAATTCCAATAATGTTACACGGCTACACCCTGAGGCACGATCACTATGTCCCCTTGGACAGTGCCGTTGGCCAAGACAGGAGCAGGGGTGGCCTCCATATCCACAGCGACTCTCAACACAATATAACTGTCGGGGACCATAATTAGGGGTACCCTCAAGACTCCTAATTCTCAGCTGGTAACCCCCATCATCATAAAGCTGCAAAGGCCTGATGGGTGCGATTAAGTCAGGGATCAGTCCATTCGAGCGACTCGATCATGCCTCGTCTAAGCCTAGCCTCGGACAAGGGCAGCCGACCCCGGAGGATTTCCGTCTCGCCCGAGGCCCCCCTCCAACGGCGGACACATCTCCGGCTCGCCCGAGGCCCTGCCTTCGCTAAGAAGCAACCCTGACTAAATCGCCGCACCGACCGACCGAATCGCAGGAGCATTTAACGCAAAGGTGGCCTGACACCTTTATCCTGACGCACGCCCCCCGGCAGAGCCGAAGTGACCGCCGTCACTTCACCGCTCCACTGACCGGCCTGACAGAAGGACAGCGCCGCCTGCGCCACTCTGACTGCAGTGCCCCTTGACAGAATAAGACTGACAGGCAGTCAGGCCCTGCCAAAGGCACCATAGGAAACTCCGCTCCGCCCGACCCAGGGCTCGGACTCGGGCTAAGTCCCGGAAGACGGCGAACTCCGCTCCGCCCGACCCAGGGCTCGGACTCGGGCTAAGTCCCGGAAGACGGCGAACTCCGCTCCGCCCGACCCAGGGCTCGGACTCGGGCTAAGTCCCGGAAGACGGCGAACTCCGCTCCGCCCGACCCAGGGCTCGGACTCGGGCTAAGTCTCGGAAGACGGCGAACTCCACTCCGCCCGACCCAGGGCTCGGACTCGGGCTAAGTCCCGGAAGACGGCGAACTCCGCTCCGCCCGACCCTAGGGCTCGGACTCGGGCTCAGCCCCAGAAGACGACGAACTCCGCTCCGCCCGACCCCAGGGCTCGGACTCGGGCTCAGCCTCAGAAGACGACGAACTCCGCTTCGCCCGACCCCAGGGCTCGGACTCGGGCTCAGCCTCAGAAGACGATGAACTCCGCTTCGCCCAACCCCAGGGCTCGGACTCCGCCCTGGCCTCTGCCGAACGACCTCCGCCTCGCCCGACCCAGGGGCTCGGACTCGGCCTCGGCCATGGAAGACAGACTCGACCTCGGCTTCGGAGGAGCCTCCATGTCGCCCAACCTAGGGCGCAGGCCAGCCACGTCAACATGAAGCGCCATCATCACCCTACCCCGAGCTGACTCGGGCCACAGAAAACAAGACCGGTGTCCCATCTGGCTAGCTCCGCCAGATAGGCAATGATGGCGCCCCGCATGCTCTGTGACGACGGCGGCTCTCAGCTCTCTTACGGAAGCAGGAGGACGTCAGCAAGGACTCAACCGCTCCGACAGCTGTCCCTCCGCCAGGCTCCGTCGCTCCTCCGACGGCCACGACATCACACCAGCTGGGTGCCAAAATCTCTCCGGCTGCCACATCGGCATGTACTTAGGGCGCTAGCTCTCCCTCGCTAGACACGTAGCACTCTGCTACACCCCCATTGTACACCTGGATCCTCTCCTTACGCCTATAAAAGGAAGGACCAGGGCCCTCTTAGAGGGGGTTGGCCGCGCGGGGACGAGGACGAGACAGGCGCTCGCGTGAGGCCGCTCGCTCCCTCTCCTGCGTGGACGCTTGTAACCCCCTACTGCAAGCGCACCTGACCTGGGCGCGGGACGAACACGAAGGCAGCGGGATTTCCACCTCTCTCACGCCCATCTCCGGCCACCTCACTTCCCCCCTTCGCGCTCGCCCACGCGCTCAACCCATCTGGGCTGGGGCACGCGGCGACACTCACTCGTCGGCTTAGGGACCCCCCGGTCTTGAAACGCCGACAGTTGGCACGCCAGGTAGGGGCCTGCTGCGTGTTGACGAACAGCTTCCCGTCAAGCTCCAGATGGGCAGTCTCCAGCAACCTCTCCGGCCCGGGACGGTGCTCCGTTTCGGGAGTCTTGAGTTCATGTCCTTCGACGGCAGCTACGACATGATACTCCTTCCACCGCCGCGCGACAACGACAATGGCGGCCGACAGCCCGCCCGCCGGCGGCGGAATCGACGACGTCTTCCCCGCGTGGTGGAAGAACAACGTTCGAGCTCGCCCCGTCCTCTCCCCCGCCAACGGAGGAGGAGGCGGGGCAACCAAGGCCAAGCGGGAGGCCGCACCTCGTCGGCTGTCGAGCGAGTCGACGTCCCCAGCGCCCCAACGGGGGGCGCGTCGGGCGTCGACCTCGCGTTTGAGACGAAGGCGAGCGCCATCTCCTCGCGACACGCCAATCCCGAGCAAGTGGACGACGCCGGTGCGCTCGCGGAGAGCTTGCAGGACGTCGCCCTCGTACCTGGGACGACGGTGCAATCAGTCCCCGACGTGACTAAGTCGCTGCTCGTCGACCGAAAGGTACCGACCAATTCCCATCCTACGTCATTTGGACTCAGCCTCAACCCGCCTAGCGACCTTGCTTTGGCAGGCGCTCTCATAGAGGCGAGTTCAAAGCCTCTGGGGTTTCGCATGCGGTCGCCTTGGGACCGGCTGACGGACGTCTCGACCTACGGGCCCTCTGGGTCCGAGGAAGATGACGACCCCAACATCTGTTGGGATTTCTCTGGATTTGGCAACCCCAGTGCCATGCGGGACTTCATGACCGCATGTGACTACTGCCTCTCCGACTGTTCCGACGGTAGCCGCAGCCTCGACGGCGAGGACTGCGGCCCAAGCCGCGAATGTTTCCACGTCGATCTAGGGGATCCCTCCGAAGGCAATCATCTCGGCATGCCGGAGGACGGTGATCTCCCTAGGCCGGTGCCTCGCGCTGACATCCCACGGGAGCTAGCTGTGGTCCCCGTTCCGGCGGGGGGTCACGACCCACAGCTCGAGCAAGTCCACGGGGCGCAGGCCAGGCTCGACGAGGGAGCAGGAGCGCTTGAGCCGATCCGCCGGGACGTCGGGCAGGCATGGGCGGGCCAACCCCCGGCCAGAGAAATACATCACCTGCCCCAGGGTCTCCAGCACCGCGTCGCCAACGACGTCAGGGTCAGGCCGCCACCCGCATCCAGTGGGGTCGGTCAGAACCTGGCTGCAGCAGCGATGCTTCTCCGCGCGATGTCGGAGCCATCAACCACCGAGGGTCGGCGAATCCAGGGAGAGCTCAAGAATCTCCTGGAAGGCGCTGCGGTCCGACGGGCCGAGAGCTCTGCCTCCCGAAGGCAGGGATACCCCTCGGAACCTCATGCCACGACTTCCCAATTCATGCGGGGAGCCTCGGTCTACACCGGGCGCACGCGCAACACCGCGCCTGCAGCCCCGGGCCACCTCGGCAACGAGCACCATCATCGCGACCGTCGGGCCCACCTCGACGAGAGGGTGCGCCGAGGTTACCACCCCAGGCGTGGGGGACGCTACGACAGCGGGGAGGATCGGAGTCCCTCGCCCGAACCACCCGGTCCGCAGGCCTTCAGCCGGGCCATCCGACGGGCACCGTTCCCGACCCGGTTCCGGCCCCCGACTACTATCACAAAGTACTCGGGGGAGACGAGACCGGAACTGTGGCTCGCGGACTACCGCCTGGCCTGCCAACTGGGTGGAACGGACGGCGACAACCTCATCATCCGCAACCTCCCCCTGTTCCTCTCCGACACCGCTCGCGCCTGGTTGGAGCACCTGCCTCCGGGGCAGATCTCCAACTGGGATGACCTGGTCCAAGCCTTCGCCGGCAATTTCCAGGGCACGTACGTGCGCCCCGGGAATTCCTGGGACCTCCGAAGCTGCCGGCAGCAGCCGGGAGAGTCTCTCCGGGACTACATCCGACGATTCTCGAAGCAGCGCACCGAGCTGCCCAACATCACCGACTCGGATATCATCGGCGCGTTCCTTGCCGACACCACCTGCCGCGACCTGGTGAGTAAGTTGGGTCGCAAGACCCCCACCAGGGCGAGCGAGCTGATGGACATCGCCACCAAGTTCGCCTCTGGCCAGGAGGCGGTCGAGGCTATCTTCCGAAAGGACAAGCAGCCCCAGGGCCGCCCATCGGAAGATGCTCCCGAGGCGTCTACTCCGCACGACGCCAAGAAGAAAGGCAAGAAGAAGTCGCAAGCGAAACGCGACGCCGCCGACGCGGACCTTGTCGCCGCCGCCGAGTACAAGAACCCTCAGAAGCCCCCCGGAGGTGCTAACCTCTTCGACAAGATGCTCAAGGAGCCGTGCCCCTATCATCAGGGGCCCGTCAAGCACACCCTTGAGGAGTGCGTCATGCTTCGGCGCCATTTCCACAGGGCCGGGCCACCCGCGAAGGGTGGCAGGGCCCGCGACGACGACAAGAAGGAAGATCAACAAGTAGGAGAAGTCCCCGAGGTCCACGACTGCTTCATGATCTACGGTGGGCATGCGGCGAATGCCTCGGCTCGGCATCGCAAGCAAGAGCGTCGGGAGGTCTGCTCAGTGAAGGCGGCGGCGCCAGTCTACCTAGACTGGTCCGACAAGCCCATCACCTTCGACCAAGCTGACCACCCCGACCACGTGCCGAGCCCGGGGAAATACCCGCTCGTCGGCGACGTCCGGCTCACCACGGTCCTTATGGACGGGGGCAGCAGCCTCAACATCATCTACGCCGAGACCCTCGGGCTCCTGCGCGTCGATCTGTCCTCCGTCCGAGCAGGCGCTGCGCCCTTCCACGGGATCATTCCCGGGAAGCACGTCCAGACCCTCGGACGACTCGACCTTCCCGTCTGCTTCGGAAAGCCCTCCAACTTCTGAAGGGAGACTCTGACGTTCGAGGTGGTCGGGTTCCGAGGAACCTACCACGCGGTACTGGGGAGGCCATGCTACGAGAAGTTTATGGCCGTCCCCAACTACACCTACCTGAAGCTCAAGATGCCGGGCCCCAACGGGGTCATCACCGTCGGCCCCATGTATAAACACGCGTTCGAATGCGACGTGGAGTGCGTGGAGTACGCCGAGGCCCTCGCCGAGTCCGAGGCCCTCATCGCCGACCTGGAAAGCCTCTCCAAAGAGGTGCCAGACGTGAAGCGTCATGCCGGCAACTTCGAGCCAGTGGAGACGGTCAAGGCCGTCCCCCTCGACCCTAGTGGCGACGCCTCCAAGCAGATCCGGATCGGTTCCGGGCTCGACCCCAAATAGGAAGCAGTGCTCGTCGACTTTCTCCGCGCGAACGCCGACGTCTTCGCGTGGAGTCCCTCGGACATGCCCGACATACCAAGGGATGTCGCCGAGCACTCGCTGGATATCCGGGCCGGAGCCCGACCCGTCAAGCAGCCTCTGCGCCGATTTGACGAGGAGAAGCGCAGAGCGATAGGCGAGGAGATCCACAAGCTAACGGCAGCCGGGTTCATCAAAGAGGTATTCCATCCCGAATGGCTTGCCAACCCTGTGCTTGTGAGAAAGAAAGGGGGGAAATGGCGGATGTGTGTAGACTACACTGGTCTCAACAAAGCATGTCCGAAGGTTCCCTACCCTCTGCCTCGCATCGATCAAATCGTAGATTCCACTGCTGGGTGCAAAACCCTGTCTTTCCTCGACGCCTACTCAGGGTATCACCAAATCAGGATGAAAGAGTCTGACCAGCTCGCGACTTCTTTCATCACGCCCTTCGGCATGTACTGCTATGTCACCATGCCGTTCGGTTTGAGGAATGCGGGCGCGACGTATCAGCGGTGCATGAACCATGTGTTCGGCGAACACATCGGTCGCACGGTCGAGGCCTACGTCGATGACATCGTAGTCAATACGAGGAAAGCTTCCGACCTCCTCTCCGACCTTGAAGTGACATTCCGATGTCTCAAAGCGATAGGCGTCAAGCTCAATCCGGAGAAGTGTGTCTTCGGGGTGCCCTGGGGCATGCTCCTGGGGTTCATCGTCTCCGAGCGGGGCATCGAAGCCAACTCGGAGAATATCGCAGCCATCACCAGCATGGGGCCCATCAAGGACGTAAAAGGCGTACAGAGGGTCATGGGATGTCTCGCGGCCCTGAGCCGCTTCATCTCACGCCTCGGCGAAAGAGGCCTGCCTCTGTACCGCCTCTTAAGGAAGGCCGAGTGCTTCGCTTGGACCCCTGAGGCCGAGGAAGCTCTCGGGAGCCTGAAGGCGCTCCTCACAAAGGCGCCTATCTTGGTACCTCCAGCTGACGGAGAAGCCCTCTTGGTCTACATCGTCGCGACCACTCAGGTGGTTAGCGCCGCGATTGTGGTCGAGAGGCAAGAAGAGGGGCATGCTTGCCCGTTCAGAGGCCAGTTTACTTCGTCAGCGAGGTACTGTCCGAAACCAAGATCCGCTACCCATAAGTTCAGAAGCTGCTGTACACAGTGATCCTGACGAGGCGGAAGTTGCGACACTACTTCGAGTCTCATCCGGTAACTGTGGTGTCATCCTTCCCCCTGGGGGAGATCATCCAGTGCTGAGAGGCCTCAGGCAGGATCGCAAAGTGGGCAGTGGAAATCATGGGCGAGACAATCTCGTTCGCCCCTCGGAAGGCCATCAAGTCCCAGGTATTGGTGGACTTCGTAGCCGAATGGGTCGACACCCAGCTACCGACGGCTCCGATCCAACCGGAGCTCTGGACCATGTTTTTCGACGGGTCGCTGATGAAGACGGGAGCCGGCGCGGGCCTACTCTTCATCTCGCCCCTCGGGAAACACCTACGCTATGTGCTACACCTCCATTTCCCGGCGTCCAACAATGTGGCTGAGTACGAGGCTCTGGTCAACGGGTTGCGGATCGCCATCGAGCTAGGGTCAGGCGCCTCGACGCCCGCGGTGACTCGCAGCTCGTCATCGACCAAGTCATGAAGAACTCCCACTGCCGTGACCCGAAGATGGAGGCCTACTGCGATGAGGTTCGGCACCTGGAAGACAAGTTCTACGGGCTCGAGCTTAACCACATCGCTCGGCGCTACAACGAGACTGCGGACGAGCTGGCAAAAATAGCCTCGGGGCGAACAACGGTTCCCCCGGACGTCCTCTCCCGGGATCTGCATCAACCCTCCGTCAAGATCGACGACGCGCCCGAGCCTGAGGCGCCCTCGGTCCAGCCCTCGGTACCCTCGGCACAGCCCGAGGCATCCTCAGCTCGGCTCGAGGCGCCCTCGGTTCAGCCCGAGGTACCCTCGGCCTCCGAGGGCGAGGCACTGCGCATCGAGGAGGAGCGGAGCGGGGCCACGCCTGATCGGAATTGGCAGACCCCGTACCTACAATATCTCTGCCAAGGAGAGCTACCCCTCGACCGAGCCGAGGCTCGGCGGGTAGCGCGGCGCGCCAAGTCGTTCGTCTTGCTGGGCGATGAGAAGGAGCTCTACCACCGCAGCCCCTCGGGCATCCTCCAGCGATGCATCTCCATCGCCGAAGGTCAGGAACTCCTGCAAGAGATACACTCGGGGGCTTGCGGTCATCACGCAGCGCCTCGAGCCCTTGTCGGGAATGCTTTTCGGCAAGGCTTCTACTGGCCAATGGCGGTGGCTGACGCCACTAGAATTGTCCGCACCTGCGAAGGGTGTCAATTCTATGCGAAGCAGACCCACCTGCCCGCTCAGGCCTTGCAGACGATACCCATCACCTGGCCCTTTGCTGTGTGGGGTCTGGACCTCGTCGGCCCCTTGCAGAAGGCGCCCGGGGGCTACACGCACCTGCTGGTCGCCATCGACAAATTCTCCAAGTGGGTCGAGGTCCGACCTCTGAACAGCATCAGGTCTGAGCAGGCGGTGACGTTCTTCACCAACATCATCCATCGCTTCGGGGTCTCGAACTCCATCATCACCGACAACGGTACCCAGTTCACCGGCAGAAAATTCTTGGACTTCTGCGAGAATCACTACATCCGGGTGGACTGGGCCGCCGTGGCTCATCCCATGTCGAATGGGCAAGTAGAGCGTGCCAACGACATGATTCTACAAGGGCTCAAGCCTCGGATTTACAACGACCTCAACAAGTTCGGAAAGCGATGGATGAAGGAACTCCCCTCGGTGGTCTGGAGCCTGAGGACAACGCCGAGCCGTGCCACGGGTTTCACGTCGTTCTTCCTGGTCTACGGGGCCGAGGCTGTCTTGCCCACTGACCTGGAATACGGCTCCCCGAGGACGAGGACCTACAGCAATCAAAGTGAAAGGGAAATGTGCCCTTGGGCCATTTCTATGTATTTTGGTGATTGAGTGCCAACACATGTGCTTAATTGGGAATTTATGTACATGGATGAACAAGGTGAAAATCATGAAGTAAAGGTATGTTTCTAAGCCTTAGTACATTGGTTTTAAGTACTAATATATTTGTCTAAGTGTTAGAAACAGAAAGAAGAAGAATAGAGAAAAGGAGAAGGGACTTGGCTGTGTGCTGCCAAGACCCAGCTCGGTCTGGAGCACCGGACTGTCCGGTGTGCACCGGACAGTGTCCGGTGCGCCAGGCTGGCGCGACTCGAACTGGCCGCTCTCGGGAAATTGGCCGGCGGCGTACGGCTAAAATTCACCGGACTGTCCGGTGTGCACCGGACTGTCCGGTGAGCCAACGGTCGGCCAGGGCCAACGGTCGGCCGCGCAATCCGCGCGGGACACGTGGCCGAGCCAACGGTCGGAAGACGGCACCGGACTGTCCGGTGTGCACCGGACATGTCCGGTGCGCCAACAGCGCCAGATCTGCCAACGGTCTGCAACGGTCGTCTTCACCGTTTAAGGAAACAAATCGGGCACCGGACAGTGTCCGGTGTGCACCGGACTGTCCGGTGCCCCCGACGACAGAAGGCAAGGATGGCCTTCCGGATTTGCTCTCAACGGCTCCTAGCTGCCTTGGGGCTATAAAAGGAGCCCCTAGGCGCATGGAGGAGATACACAAGCAACCTTTGAGCATTCTTGATCATCCACACTAAGTCTCTGCGCATTCGTTTGTGTTTCTAAGTGATTCGAACTCTGTTCTAAGTGAGAACTCTGAGATAGTCTTGTGAGCTCGATTCTTGGCCGTGTGTGTGCGCTTTTGCTGTGGATTTGTGTGTGTTGCTTCCCTCCCTTACTCTGTGTTTCATTTGTGATCATATACTTGTAAGGGCAAGAGACTCCAATTTGTGGAGATTCCTTGCAAACGGGATAGTGAAAGGAAAACAAAATACCGTGGTATTCAAGTGGGTCTTTGGACCGCTTGAGAGGGGTTGATTGCAACCCTCGTCCGTTGGGACGCCACAACGTGGAGTAGGCAAGCGTTGGTCTTGGCCGAACCACGGGATAAAACCACTGTGTCACTCTGTGCTTGATTCTCTTGTGGTACTGTGTTTTGTTGAGACTTCACTCTAGCCACTTGGCCATACTTGTACTAACCCTTAACAAGTTTTTGTGGCTTAAGTTTAAGTTTTTACAGGATCACATATTCACCCCCCCCTCTAGGTGCTCTCAATTGGTATCAGAGCCGTTCTCTTCACAAAGGGACTAACCGCCCGAAGAGATGGATCCTAAGGGGAAGGGTATAGTGATCAACGACAAAGAGAAGGAATCCTTCGTCAACGAGCCGAAGGACGATAAGCCTACCGACTCCGGCTCGGGCCAAAGACGGAAGGAAGGGAAGAAGAAGAAGACCAGGCGCATCAAGGAGATCGTCTACTACGACAGCGACGAGTCTACTTCTTCCCAAAAGGACGAGGACCACAACGACTACGAGAGAAGAAAACCGGTTAATTCAAACTTTTCTTTTGATTACTCTCGTATTCCGCAAAGTTCACATTCTCATTTGCTCTCCATTCCACTCGGCAAGCCCCCACACTTTGATGGAGAGGACTACGGATTTTGGAGCCACAAAATGCGTAGTCACCTATTCTCTCTCCATCCTAGTATATGGGAAATTGTAGAGAGTGGAATGCATTTTGATAGTTCGGATAGTCCCATGTTCATTAATGAACAAATTCATAAGAATGCACAAGCTACTACTGTTCTTCTAGCTTCCTTGTGCAGGAATGAATACCATAAGGTGAGCGGCTTGGATAACGCCAAGCAAATCTGGGACACCCTCAAGATTTCTCATGAGGGGAACGACGTCACCTTACTCACCAAGATGGAGTTGGTGGAGGGCGAGCTTGGACGGTTCGCAATGATAAGGGGCGAGGAGCCAACGCAAACATACAATCGGCTCAAGACCCTTATCAACAAGATAAGAAGCTACGGGAGCACGCGATGGACGGACCACGACGTCGTCCGCCTAATGCTAAGGTCATTTACCGTTCTTGATCCTCACTTGGTGAACAATATACGTGAAAATCCCAGGTACACCAAGATGTCGCCCGAAGAAGTTCTTGGGAAATTTGTTAGCGGGCGAATGATGATCAAGGAGGCGAGATATGTGGACGACGCCTTGAATGGTCCGATCAACGAGCCGCAACCTCTCGCTCTCAAGGCAACACGAAGCAAGGAGGCGCTACCTAGCAAGGTGGCACAAATTGAGGCGGCTGGACTCAACGATGAAGAAATGGCCCTCATTATCAAGAGATTCAAGACGGTGCTAAAGGGTCGCAATGGACAGCCGAGCAAGACTAAGACCAAGGGGAAGCGATCATGCTTCAAATGCGGTAAGCTTGGTCATTTTATTGCTAACTGTCCTGATAATGATAGTGACCAGGAAAAGGGGAACAAGAGGGAAAAGAAGAAGCATTACAAGAAGGCAAAGGGCGAGGCGCATCTAGGCAAGGAGTGGGACTCGGATTGCTCCTCGTCCGACTCCGACAATGAAGGACTCGCCGCCACCGCCTTCAACAAATCAACCCTCTTCCCCAACGAGCGTCACACATGCCTTATGGCAAGAGAGAAGAAGGTATGTACTCGCAACTCTACCTATGCTTCTTCAAGTGAGGACGAATCTAGTGATGAGGATGAAGTAGATTATTCATGTTTGTTCAAGGGCTTAGATAGATCTAAGATAGACAAAATTAATGAATTAATTGATGCCTTGAATGAAAAGAATATACTTTTAGAAAAGCAAGAGGATTTGTTGTATGAAGAGCATGATAAATTTGTTGAGGCACAAAAATCCTATGCTTTAGAAGTTAAGAGAAATGAAATGCTTTCTTTTGAACTATCTACTTGTCATGAAACCATTTCTACTTTGAAAGGTGTCAACAATGATTTAAATGCTAAATTAGAAGTAGCAAACAAATCCAATTCTTGTGTAGAACATGTTGAAATTTGTACTAGGTGTAAAGACTTTGACATTAATGCTTGTAGTGAACACCTAGTTTCAATTTCCAAGCTTAATGATGAACTGGCTAGTCTTAATGCTCAACTTAAGACTAGCAAGAATGATTTCGATAAGCTAAAATTTGCAAGGGATGCCTATACAATTGGTAGACACCCCTCAATTAAGGATGGACTTGGCTTCAAGAGAGAAGCTAAGAACTTAACAAGCCATAAGGCTCCCATTCCCGCCAAGGAGAAAGGGAAGGCCCCTATGGCTACTAGTGCTAAAAGGAACCATGCATTTTTGTATCATGATAGAAGACAAACTAGAAATGTAAGTCATGATGCTTATGATTCATATGTTTATGATTCTCATACCATGTTTGCTCCTAGTTCCTCTTATGTGTATGATAGAAATGTTACTAGGAAAAATGTTGTTCCTAAAAGAAATGCTATTCATCATGTGCCTAGAAGGAATGTTATTCATGCTCCTAGGAAAATAGCAAATGAACCTTCTATAATTTATTGTGCTTTAAACACTTCCTTTGCTATTTGTAGAAAGGATAGGAAAATAGTTGCTAGGAAGTTAGGGGCAAAATGCAAGGGAGACAAAACTTGCATTTGGGTCCCTAAGGATATTTGCACTAACCTTGCAGGACCCAACATGAGTTGGGTACCTAAGACCCAAGCCTAAATTTGCCTTGCAGGTTTATGCATCCGGAGGTTCAAGCTGGATTATTGACAGCGGATGCACAAACCATATGACGGGGGAGAAGAAGATGTTCACCTCCTACGTCAAAAATAAGGATTCCCAAGATTCAATTATATTCGGTGATGGGAATCAAGGCAAGGTAAAAGGGCTAGGTAAAATTGCAATTTCTAATGAGCATTCTATATCAAACGTATTCTTAGTGGAGAGACTTGGATATAATTTGCTATCTGTCAGTCAATTATGTCAAATGGGATATAATTGTTTATTTACAAATGTAGATGTGTCTGTCTTTAGAAGATGTGATGGTTCACTAGCTTTTAAGGGTGTACTAGACGGCAAACTTTATTTAGTTGATTTTGCAAAAGAAGAGGCCGGTCTAGATGCATGCTTAATGGCTAAGACTTGCATGGGCTGGCTATGGCATCGCCGCTTAGCACATGTGGGGATGAAGAACCTCCACAAGCTTCTAAAGGGAGAACATGTGATAGGTCTAACGAATGTACATTTCGAAAAAGATAGACCTTGTGCAGCTTGTCAGGCAGGTAAACAGGTGGGAGGAGCGCATCACAGCAAGAATGTGATGACCACGTCAAGACCCCTGGAGCTGCTGCATATGGACCTCTTCGGACCTGTCGCCTATCTGAGCATAGGAGGAAGTAAGTATGGTTTAGTTATTGTTGATGACTTTTCCCGCTTCACTTGGGTGTTCTTTTTGCAGGAAAAATCCGAAACCCAAGGGACCCTCAAGCGCTTCCTCAGGAGGGCTCAAAATGAGTTTGAGCTCAAAGTGAAAAAGATAAGAAGCGACAACGGGTCCGAGTTCAAGAACCTTCAAGTGGAGGAGTTCCTTGAAGAGGAAGGGATCAAGCACGAGTTCTCCGCTCCCTACACACCACAGCAAAATGGTGTGGTAGAGAGGAAGAACAGGACGCTCATCGACATGGCGAGGACGATGCTAGGAGAGTTCAAGACCCCCGAGTGCTTTTGGACGGAAGCCGTGAACACGGCGTGCCACGCCATCAACAGGGTCTACCTTCATCGCCTCCTCAAGAAGACGTCGTATGAGCTACTAACCGGTAACAAACCCAATGTATCGTACTTTCGTGTATTTGGGAGTAAATGCTACATTCTAGTGAAGAAGGGTAGAAATTCTAAGTTTGCTCCCAAAGCTGTAGAAGGGTTTTTATTAGGGTATGACTCAAATACAAAGGCGTATAGAGTCTTCAACAAATCATCGGGTTTGGTTGAAGTCTCTAGCGACGTTGTATTTGATGAGACTAATGGCTCTCCAAGAGAGCAAGTTGTTGATCTTGATGATGTAGATGAAGAAGATGTTCCGACGGCCGCTATACGAACCATGGCGATTGGTGATGTGCGACCACAGGAACAAGAAGAGCAAGATCAACCTTCTTCCTCAACTATGGTGAAACCCCCAACTCAAGACGATGAACAGGTTCATCAACAGGAGGCGTGTGATCAAGGGGGAGCACAAGATGATCTTGTGGTGGAGGAAGAAGCGCAACCGGCACCTCCAACCCAAGTTCGAGCGATGATTCAAAGGGATCATCCCGTCGACCAAATTCTGGGTGACATTAGCAAGGGAGTAACTACTCGATCTCGATTAGTTAATTTTTGTGAGCATTACTCCTTTGTCTCTTCTATTGAGCCTTTCAGGGTAGAAGAGGCCTTGCTAGATCCGGACTGGGTGTTGGCCATGCAAGAGGAGTTAAACAATTTCAAGCGCAATGAAGTTTGGACACTGGTGCCTCGTCCGAAGCAAAATGTTGTGGGAACCAAGTGGGTGTTCCGCAACAAACAGGACGAGCACGGGGTGGTGACGAGAAACAAGGCTCGACTTGTGGCAAAAGGTTATGCCCAAGTCGCAGGTTTGGATTTCGAGGAGACTTTTGCTCCTGTGGCTAGGCTAGAATCAATTCGTATCTTGCTAGCATATGCCGCTCACCATTCTTTCAGGTTGTTTCAAATGGATGTGAAGAGCGCTTTCCTCAACGGGCCAATCAAGGAGGAGGTGTACGTGGAGCAACCCCCTGGCTTCGAGGATGAACGGTACCCCGACCATGTGTGTAAGCTCTCTAAGGCGCTCTATGGACTTAAGCAAGCCCCAAGAGCATGGTATGAATGCCTTAGAGATTTCTTAATTGCTAATGCTTTCAAGGTTGGGAAAGCCGATCCAACTCTTTTTACTAAGACTTGTAATGGTGATTTGTTTGTGTGCCAAATTTATGTCGATGACATAATATTTGGTTCTACTAACCAAAAGTCTTGTGAAGAGTTTAGCAGGGTGATGACGCAGAAATTCGAGATGTCGATGATGGGCGAGTTGAACTACTTCCTTGGGTTCCAAGTGAAGCAACTCAAGGACGGCACCTTCATCTCCCAAACGAAGTACACGCAAGATCTGCTAAAGCGGTTTGGGATGAAGGACGCCAAGCCCGCAAAGACTCCGATGGGGACCGACGGACACACCGACCTCAACAAAGGAGGTAAGTCCGTTGATCAAAAAGCATACCGGTCAATGATAGGTTCTTTGCTTTACTTATGTGCTAGTAGACCGGATATTATGCTTAGCGTATGCATGTGTGCTAGATTTCAATCCGATCCTAAGGAGTGTCACTTAGTGGCGGTGAAGCGAATTCTTAGATATTTGGTTGCTACGCCTTGCTTCGGGCTCTGGTATCCAAAGGGGTCTACCTTTGACTTAGTTGGATACTCTGACTCCGACTATGCTGGATGTAAGGTCGATAGGAAGAGTACATCGGGGACGTGCCAATTCTTAGGAAGGTCCCTGGTGTCATGGAACTCTAAGAAACAAACCTCCGTTGCCCTATCCACCGCTGAGGCCGAGTATGTTGCCGCAGGACAGTGTTGCGCGCAACTACTTTGGATGAGGCAAACCCTCAGGGACTTTGGCTACAATCTGAGCAAAGTCCCACTCCTATGTGACAATGAGAGTGCTATCCGCATGGCGGAGAATCCTGTTGAACACAGCCGCACAAAGCACATAGACATCCGGCATCACTTTTTGAGAGACCACCAGCAAAAGGGAGATATCGAAGTGTTTCATGTTAGCACCGAGAACCAGCTAGCCGATATCTTCACTAAGCCTCTAGATGAGAAGACCTTTTGCAGGTTGCGTAGTGAGCTAAATGTCTTAGATTCGCGGAACCTGGATTGAATTGTAGCATACATGTAGTTATGCTTTTGATCATGTTCCTTTTTGCATTTTGTTGCTTATTGTGGTGCTCAAGTTGTACAAACACTCCCTGGACCTCACAAGTCCGTTGCAAAGTGATGCACATGTTTAGGGGGAGATGTGTTACAACTTGACCCTTTGAGACTAACCATGTGTTTGAGTTTGATAATTTAGTCTCGAAGGAGGATTGAAAGGGAAAAGGTGGACTTGGACCATGAAAGACTTCCACTGCACTCCGATGAGAGGGTAACTAATTCCAAGTTCATCTCATGAAATCTTATTGCCATTTGCTCTTAATTGAAGACTTTGGTGAGGCAATGGGGTTAACAGGCCAAGATTGATCCCGTTTTGGTGCTTGATGCCAAAGGGGGAGAAAATAAAGGCCAAAGTGATAAATGGATCAGCTACCACTTGAGAGATTTTGAAAATAGTAGAATAGAGTTTTTGTTTTGTCAAAAGCTTTTATTGTCTCTTATTGTCTCTCTTGTCAAAAGTTGGCTTCTTGTTGGGAGAAGTATTGATTATGGGAAATAGGGGGAGTTTTTGAAATCTTTGATCAATCTCTTTTGGAATGACTCTCTTTATACTTCAACATGTGTGTTTGACTTAGAGATAGAGATTTGAGTTTGATTTGCAAAAACAAACCAAGTGGTGGCAAAGGATGATCCATATATGCCAAAATTGAATAAAACCAATTTGAGTTTTTATTTAAAGAGATTTTGCACTTGTTCTAGTTGCTTTATGTTGTGTTGGCATAAATCACCAAAAAGGGGGAGATTGAAAGGGAAATGTGCCCTTGGGCCATTTCTATGTATTTTGGTGATTGAGTGCCAACACATGTGCTTAATTGGGAATTTATGTACATGGATGAACAAGGTGAAAATCATGAAGTAAAGGTATGTTTCTAAGCCTTAGTACATTGGTTTTAAGTACTAATATATTTGTCTAAGTGTTAGAAACAGAAAGAAGAAGAATAGAGAAAAGGAGAAGGGACTTGGCTGTGTGCTGCCAAGACCCAGCTCGGTCTGGAGCACCGGACTGTCCGGTGTGCACCGGACAGTGTCCGGTGCGCCAGGCTGGCGCGACTCGAACTGGCCGCTCTCGGGAAATTGGCCGGCGGCGTACGGCTAAAATTCACCGGACTGTCCGGTGTGCACCGGACTGTCCGGTGAGCCAACGGTCGGCCAGGGCCAACGGTCGGCCGCGCAATCCGCGCGGGACACGTGGCCGAGCCAACGGTCGGAAGACGGCACCGGACTGTCCGGTGTGCACCGGACATGTCCGGTGCGCCAACAGCGCCAGATCTGCCAACGGTCTGCAACGGTCGTCTTCACCGTTTAAGGAAACAAATCGGGCACCGGACAGTGTCCGGTGTGCACCGGACTGTCCGGTGCCCCCGACGACAGAAGGCAAGGATGGCCTTCCGGATTTGCTCTCAACGGCTCCTAGCTGCCTTGGGGCTATAAAAGGAGCCCCTAGGCGCATGGAGGAGATACACAAGCAACCTTTGAGCATTCTTGATCATCCACACTAAGTCTCTGCGCATTCGTTTGTGTTTCTAAGTGATTCGAACTCTGTTCTAAGTGAGAACTCTGAGATAGTCTTGTGAGCTCGATTCTTGGCCGTGTGTGTGCGCTTTTGCTGTGGATTTGTGTGTGTTGCTTCCCTCCCTTACTCTGTGTTTCATTTGTGATCATATACTTGTAAGGGCAAGAGACTCCAATTTGTGGAGATTCCTTGCAAACGGGATAGTGAAAGGAAAACAAAACACCGTGGTATTCAAGTGGGTCTTTGGACCGCTTGAGAGGGGTTGATTGCAACCCTCGTCCGTTGGGACGCCACAACGTGGAGTAGGCAAGCGTTGGTCTTGGCCGAACCACGGGATAAAACCACTGTGTCACTCTGTGCTTGATTCTCTTGTGGTACTGTGTTTTGTTGAGACTTCACTCTAGCCACTTGGCCATACTTGTACTAACCCTTAACAAGTTTTTGTGGCTTAAGTTTAAGTTTTTACAGGATCACCTATTCACCCCCCCCTCTAGGTGCTCTCACAAAGCAACCAAGCTAGCCGAGAAGACTCGCTGGACCAGCTGGAAGAGGCTCGGGACAAGGCCTTACTACACTCGGCGCGGTACCAGCAGTCCCTGCGACGCTACCACGCCCGAGGGGTCCGGCCCCGAGACCTCCAGGTGGGCGACCTGGTGCTTCGGCTGCGGCAAGACGCCCGAGGGAGGCACAAGCTCACGCCCCCCTGGGAGGGGCCATTCGTCATCGCCAAAGTTCTGAAGCCCGGAACGTACAAGCTGGCCAACAGTCAAGGCGAGGTCTACGGCAACGCTTGGAACATCCAACAGCTACGTCGCTTCTACCCTTAAGATGTTTTCAAAGTTGTTCATATACCTCGCACCCACGCAAAGTTTAGTCGTCAAGGAAGGGTCGGCCTCGCCTCGGCAAAGCCCGACCCTCCCTCGGGGGCTAAAAGGGGGGGGGGAACCCCCTCTGCGTTGAAATTTTCCTCGAAAAAAGATCTCTTCTGCCAGAATATCTTTCGTGCTTTCTGACTACTTCGAAAAGTGGATCCTGAAAACGACGAAGTACACGTAAGCAGCCAAGGCTGACCGAGCCGAGGGACTCCTACGCCTCCGGGATACGGATACCTCACTCATCACCTTCTGCGATAAGTAACTCGCGTTCGGATAAAGTGATTCCGCGGACCGAACAAGTCTTCACGTTCGGAAGCTCTTCTGCCGAAGCGATCCTTCGAGCCTTCTCGACTGAGTCGGTGACAGGGCCTCATGGACGGGTAAAAGTGTGCGTAAGCGGCAAGGCCGACCGAGCCGAGGGACTCCCACGCCTCCGGGATACGGATACCTCACTCATCACCTTCCGCGAGAAGAAACTCTCGCTCGCACAAACATCCCTGTTACCGACAAAAAAGTCCAGATACTCGAAACAAGAGGAAAGGAGACGCAGTTTTACAACACAGCGAGGGTGTGGATTCTGGCCTCGGCGGCCGCAGAAGGCACACGCTACAAGACACTCTGATCCTGTAGGCTCGGGTCTTGACGCTGGAAGGGGGCAGTAGCACCCTCGGCATCGACGACAATTTCGGCGAGGTTTGACCTAGCCTCGGACGGCGACGCGGTCCGAAGACCTCCACTCCGAAGGACGACGTCATCACCACGCCCGGGCCATCGCCGCCAGGGTCTTCTCCGGGAATCCGGCTCGAGCAGGCGGCTCGGCCGGTCGCCTCTAGGGCCTCGGCCAACCATCTTCCAAGGGCGCCAGCCCGACCCGAGGCCTCGGCTGGTCAACTCCGGCGTCGGTCCCGCTGACGGACAACCCGGCTAGGCTCTGACCAACCAGGTTTTCATTTTCAAGCCAACTCCGCCTCTGTTCATGCTGATATCGCTACCCCTGGCCTCGGCTCGTCAGAGAGCGGCCAAGGGGTCCCTTTAACTTAGCTAGAGGAGCCTCAGACAACAAGGCCGACCGAGCCGAGGGATTCCTACGCCTCCAGGATACGGATACCTCACTCGTCACCTTGACACGGGGCGACTCATGCTTGGTGAAGCGGTTCAGATAATCAACAGGCGAGTCTTAGTGCTCGAAAATGAGGAAAAAACACGGCTCCGTGCCAAAATTACATACATGTTCAGGCCTCGACAGCCATAATGAACAAAAACACTGGCATTCAAAGTGCCATTACAAATGGAACTCCGGTTCCCCCTCCGCAGGTACGAACAACCCCACTCGATAGGGGTGGGCTTGCGGAGCAACAGAAGACCGACGAACGGCGCGCCGTCACCCGCTCCAGCAGCGGCGACGACGACAACTTCTGCGCCGGGGGGCCGAACAGCGGCAGCACTGACCTCAGGGCGGATGCCGCTGCCAGGAGGCCCCCGCCCATGCCCAAACTCCTTGAGGCTGAGGGAGGGGTAGAGGCCGCAGCCCGGCTCGCTTTCCCCCACCATCAAGCTGGAGGTCACCATCTTGGGTGACCGCCGGTGGAGGGGTGCAGCCGGGCTGCATGATGAAAATCCTTGAAGCCGAACGATGGCTGAAAGGTACCAACTCCTACGGAGTTGCGTTCCTCCAACGATGAGGCGAAAAGACGGCGGGTATCCCCCATCCGGGGGCTTGGAAGGTGGAAAGACGCGATGCATAAGGGAGCGAGAAGACATGGTCGCCTTCCGAAAGGGGTCGCCCTCCTTTTAAAAGCAACTCTCCCTACTTGCGCCCCCAACCGTCACGGGCTGAGTCTTCTCCAACGCGCTCCAAGGCCCTCCCCTGCGGCGCGGGGGCTGGGTCCCGCATGTCATGCAAACCGGCTCAGAGCAGAAGAAGTCGAACCACCGCGCGTGGTGCACATAACCTCCCAGCGGTTACAAGTGACCCTCCACTTTTGCCCAGACCAACGGGCGAAAGAGGCGGGCGGCCATGCAGGCGGCATGCAAACGCGCCAAGTGGACGCGCTTCTCCGACTCCCGACACGCCAGCATGGAGGCCCAGGCCCACGCGTCACGCGACCGGCGCGCCGGATGCTGCATGCAAGCAACTGCACGGCCACTTGCGCCACCACCGCGCCTCCTCGATTGCGGAACCAATACCGCGACTCGAGGCGACCCAGCGCACGACCCAGCAGCGCCAGCCTGACGTGGCGGTCAATGCGGCCAAAAGTGGGCCGGCAGTAGTGACGGTGGCAGGCGGGCGGGAGCAGCGGTCACGTCGTCAGCCAAGCTCACGTCCCATCCGGGGGCAGCAATAGAACCCCCTCTCACAGCGTGAAGACAACGCGCCCGTGATCCGTTCCTCGAACGGCTCGCGCACGCGCAACGGCCGCCCCGCCAACCGCTCGCCCCGTCACATTAACTCCGCGGCAGGACAGGCGGCGCTACCGGCAGGAGCAGTGGGCGACGCTTCGCCTTCGCCGTAATAACCGCGCCAAAAAAGGTACGCCGCGTCGTTCGATTTCATATCCTTTTCCTTTTTTCCTCTTTCTCTATCTCTTGCAACAGGGACCGGGAAAGGGGGATACCCCGAAAAGGATCCTTCCCCGTGAAGGAACCAGGCTCCGAGCCTCCTTACTGATCAGAGGTTCGAAGGCTGGCCCCCCGAAGGGTTTCGACAGCCGCCTCAGATCGCGTGGGCCCTACACCCACTACTGGTCAGAGGTTCGAAGGCCGGCCCCCCGAAGGGTTCCACGGCCGCCTCAGGCTACTCGGGCTCCGCGCCCATTACTGATCAGGGGTTCGAAGGCTGGCCCCCGAAGGGTTCACAGCCGCCTCAGACGCCGAGCGAGGGATGACCAGGGGTACGTTCGATACATAACCAAGGCTCGGGCTACGCTCCCGGAATCCCATCAGAGGGAGGCATCGAGCCCTCGGACCCCGTCGCCAGGGGACCGGGTCCGGCAGATCACCCGCAGGTACTTTTGGGCGTGCCTCTGGGCCCCTAGCCGACCCCTAACGAACGGGGCACGGACGTCCACTCGGATTACCCGCTTGCAGCTCACCGGAGACACCATGTTCGGCGCCCATCGAGGGCAACATGGCGCTTTCCCCCCTCCTCCTTGCGGAAAGGCGACGCAGGGGCGTATGTAAAAAAGCCGAGTCTGTCCCTGATCGCCCTCTCGCCCTGTGCAGAGGCTCGGGGGCTGCTCTCGCAAACCCGGCTCCGGCCGAACCGTTGACAGCGTCAACATACCAGCCCGAGAACTTGGGCCCCGACCGTACACCCGGGCTACGACCAGTTCGCATGAGGGAACAACCAGACCAGCCGAAGCATTACGCAAGGCATTAAGACCTCGAAGGAGTGAAACCACTCCTCCGAGGCCTCGGGGGCTACACCCAGCGGAACAAAATGCAACCGAGAAAGGCTGGTCCCCTTGCAAAAAAGTGCGACGAAAGCCTCCAAGTGAGTGCTAACACTCCCTTCGAGGCTCGGGGGCTACTGTCGGGGACCATAATTAGGGGTACCCTCAAGACTCCTAATTCTCAGCTGGTAGCCCCCATCAGCATAAAGCTGCAAAGGCCTGATGGGTGCGATTAAGTCAGGGATCAGTCCATTCGAGCGACTCGATCATGCCTCGTCCGAGCCTAGCCTCGGACAAGGGCAGCCGACCCCGGAGGATTTCCGTCTCGCCCGAGGCCCCCCTCCAACGGCGGACACATCTCCGGCTCGCCCGAGGCCCTGCCTTCGCTAAGAAGCAACCCTGACTAAATCGCCGCACCGACCGACCGAATCGCAGGAGCATTTAACGCAAAGGTGGCCTGACACCTTTATCCTGACGCACGCCCCTCGGTAGAGCCGAAGTGACCGCCGTCACTTCACCGCTCCACTGACCGGCCTGACAGAAGGACAGCGCCGCCTGCGCCACTCTGACTGCAGTGCCCCTTGACAGAATAAGACTGACAGGCAGTCAGGCCCTGCCAATGGCACCATAGGAAACTTCGCTCCGCCCGACCCAGGGCTCGGACTCGGGCTAAGTCCCGGAAGATGGCGAACTCCGCTCCGCCCGACCCAGGGCTCGGACTCGGGCTAAGTCCCGGAAGACGGCGAACTCCGCTCCGCCCGACCCAGGGCTCGGACTCGGGCTAAGTCCTGGAAGACGGCGAACTCCGCTCCGCCCGACCCAGGGCTCGGACTCGGGCTAAGTCCCGGAAGACGGCGAACTCCGCTCCGCCCGACCCTAGGGCTCGGACTCGGGCTCAGCCCTAGAAGACGACGAACTCCGCTCCGCCCGACCCCAGGGCTCGGACTCGGGCTCAGCCTCAGAAGACGACGAACTCCGCTTCGCCCGACCCCAGGGCTCGGACTCGGGCTCAGCCTCAGAAGACGACGAACTCCGCTTCGCCCGACCCCAAGGCTCGGACTCCGCCCTGGCCTCTGCCGAACGACCTCCGCCTCGCCCGACCCAGGGGCTCGGACTCGGCCTCGGCCATGGAAGACAGACTCGACCTCGGCTTCGGCCTTCGGAGGAGCCTCCACGTCGCCCAACCTAGGGCGCAGGCCAGCCACGTCAACAGGAAGCGCCATCATCACCCTACCCCGAGCTGACTCGGGCCGCAGAAAACAAGACCGGTGTCCCATCTGGCTAGCTCCGCCAGATAGGCAATGATGGCGCCCCGCATGCTCTGTGACGACGGCGGCTCTCAGCTCTCTTACGGAAGCAGGAGGACGTCAGCAAGGACTCAACCGCTCCGACAGCTGTCCCTCCGCCAGGCTCCGTCGCTCCTCCGACGGCCACGACATCACACCAGCTGGGTGCCAAAATCTCTCCGGCTGCCACATCGGCATGTACTTAGGGCGCTAGCTCTCCCCCGCTAGACACGTAGCACTCTGCTACACCCCCATTGTACACCTGGATCCTCTCCTTACGCCTATAAAAGGAAGGACCAGGGCCCTCTTAGAGGGGGTTGGCCGCGCGGGGACGAGGACGAGACAGGCGCTCGCGTGAGGCCGCTCGCTCCCTCTCCTGCGTGGACGCTTGTAACCCCCTACTGCAAGCGCACCTGACCTGGGCGCGGGACGAACACGAAGGCCGCAGGATTTCCACCTCTCTCACGCCCATCTCCGGCCACCTCACTTCCCCCCTTCGCGCTCGCCCACGCTCTCGACCCATCTGGGCTGGGGCACGCGGCGACACTCACTCGTCGGCTTAGGGACCTGAAAGGGAAATAGGCTTTAAACCTTTTCCTAAATGATTTTGGTGATTGAATGCCCAACACAAACAATTGGACTAATTAGTTTGCTCTAGATTATATGTTCTACAGGTGCCAAAGATTCAACATAAAACCAATAAAAAGAACAAGACAAGAGTCAAAATAACGGAGCAAAGGGGCAACCGAGGGCACCCCTGGTCTGGCGCACCGGACTGCCCGGTGTGCCACCGGACAATGAACAGCACCTGTCCGGTGCACCAGGGGACGCTGACTCAAACTCGCCACCTTCGGGAAAGTTCAGGGCCGGCGCGCTATAATTCACCGGACTGTCCGGTGTACACCGGACAGTGTCCGGTGCTCCAACGGAACGCGGCCTCAGGAACTCGGCAGCCTCGGGATTTCACGAAGTCTGCTCCGCTAAAATTCACCGGACTGTCCGGTGTGCACCGGACTGTCCGGTGTGGCAGCGGAGCAACGGTCATCTGCGCCCAACGGTCGACTCTGACAGTAAACAGTGCAGAACAGTACACGCGGCAGAAGTCAGAGCAGAAGATCAGAGAGGCACCGGACTGTCCGGTGCCACATGAGGACAAAAGCCTCCAACGGTCGACCAGCTCCAACCCCAACGGATAGGATGACGTGGCTGGGGCACCGGACATGTCCGGTGTGCACCGGACTGTCCGGTGCGCCCATCGCCAGCAGACTTCATCAACGGCTAGTTTTTGGATGGTGGCTATAAATACCACCCCAACCGGCCACTTCATGGTGTGGGAGTCCAAGCAACATTCCAAGTCATCTAGTTGACATACTCAAGCCCTCCCAACCACCTATATTCATTGATCCATCCTATACACAAGATTTAGTCCACTACAACCAACACAAGTGCCACAAAAGAGAGAGCAAGCAATTGAGAGCTACTCAATTGAGTTTAGCCCTAGCGCCTTGTGAGATTCATTGAGAGATAGTGTGTGCTACATCTTTGTGTTCATTTGCGCGTGGAGTTTTTGACTCCCATTCGAACTTCCTCCAAAGTGTTGGAGGCTTGTAAAAGCTAGCAAGAGACACCAAAGATTGTGGTGGTCCTTGTGGGATCGAGAGTGATCCTTGAGAAGAAGAAGAGCTCGCCGATCCTTGTGTGATCGGGAGAGAGGGAAAGGGTTGAAAAAGACCCGTCCTTAAGTGGACTCCTCAACGGGGACTAGGCCTTCGAGGGCCGAACCTCGGTAAAACAAATCACCCGTGTCCATTGTGTTTATTGCTTGTGATTTGTTTGCTTTCCCTTGCTCTAAGTTTTCTTGCACCATTATTTGCTAATCTCATTTGGTATTGCTTCAAGTTAAATTTCCATTTAGTGAAGCAACACGTTGCAAGAAAGAACTTGTTCTAGTGCTCTTCTCATCTAAGGTTTCTTGCCTTGTTATTCTATAACTTATTAGTTGTATTGATTTATCTCTCCCGCATTATTTAGCAATACTCCTTTCAAGCAAGAACTTAGTTTCTATTCTCCGATATTTGTATATCTTGTTCTAACCACTAATCAAGGGATCTAGTTGGGGGATAAAGTTTTAATTTTCAGGTTCCGCCTATTCACCCCCCCCCTCTAGGCGACTTTCAATTGGTATCAGAGCTAGGCACTTCATCTTGAGTCTAACAACTCGAAGTGATGGCTCGCAAAAGATCCCAAAAGAACAAGAAGACATCTTCCAAGGAAAACACGGAGGTAACTCTTGAAATATTACGTTCCGATTGTTCTAATTATGATTCATGGTCTACTAGAGTTATAAATGCCTTTAGAACCGTAGACCCCCAATTAGAACAAATTTTAGACAAGAGTATTATCCCTCCTAACTATACTAGGGAAAATGTTTCCGATGAAGACCAAAGATGTATACGCTTAAACTATCTAGCTTTTGACATCTTAGTTAATTCTCTTAGCAAGGAAGATTATCATGCCCTCATAATAAATCATTATGAACATATTCCCGATGCGCATGATATTTGGACTAGAATTAGACGTAAATTTGATGAGTCCAAAAATGATAGTTCATTTTGTGCTTCTACTTCCTTTGGTATTTGTGATACTAACCCTTGCAAGGGAGAAGAAGAAAATGAACGGTGGAGACCAAACGATGAATCCACCTCTCTAAAAGGTGTGTCTTCCCATTTCGATTCCCACATGTGTTGTGTGGCTAATGAAAATGATAGCAGAAGCACAAATGAGGATGAGGAGGAAGAAAGAGGCTTCATGCAACTCTACGCTCGCCTAAGCCAAGAAGATAAGGCAGTCATGCTCAAACTTCTAGAAAGAGCGAGAGAGCAAAGCGAAGCTCGTCAAAGGCTAGAAAGTATTCTCTCCATGAAGATGCAATACTTTGACGAGTTGACTAAAGAGCATGAGGAGCTAAAGTGCTCTCATGTTGATTTGGTCCAAAGGTATGAAACTATTTCAATTGAGCAAGATAACGCTTCACATTGTATCGCTCAATTAGTAAATAGGAATACCTTGCTTAAGGACCAAGTGGAAAAGCTAAAAATTAAAAATCTAGCTTTTCAAGAAAAATATGATATGCTCCTATGCTCTCATGAAAATCTTAGAGATGATCATATCATATTAAACATTGCTCATGAGGTTGTGATAGAAAATTTAAAATCCCAACAACCTCACTCATGCACATGTACTCAAATTGATACTATATTACCATGTGCTAATGCTTGTTGTTTGTCAACAAGCAAATCTTCCTTTGAGCTAGAACTTGCAGGAATAAATGATGATTCTTATCAAAAGCTCAAAGAAGAAAATGAGAGGGTAAGGAAGAGCTTGACACAACTAAAAGGGAAATGCATTGCCCAACCTTCTCAAGATAACCGTGATCACATGGTGAAGAAGCTTGAGACGGGAAAAACCGCGGCATGCACTACATCCCTTGAAGAAAATGTCAAGAATTTGAAGATTGCCATGAGGAGGAAACAAAAGATGAAATTCAACACCTCCTCCAAAAGCCTCAACCACGCCTCCACAAAAGGTAACATCCAAGGTAATGATCAAGCCACACTTCACATTAAGAGGTGTAGTGAATGCTTTGAAGTGGGGCACTTGATTAGGTCATGTCCCTATATTAATGGCTTGATTATTAACAAGGATGATAGACTTTGTTTTAAATGCTCCAAGAAGGGACACTTACTTAGATCTTGTCCCCATTTAAAACAAAGAGGCATAGGGTTAGAAAAGAAAAGTTTTACTAACCATGTAGCAAGCAACAAACAAGGGGAGAAGAAATCTTCAAAACTTGGAAAACGCCTATGCTACACATGCCGAAAGAAGGGACATCAATGCAAAGATTGTCCCATTGGTAAAAATCTCACTCCTAACTTGTCATTTGATTCATATATAACTAGGCAACCCAAGGTTGCATCTCGTGCTAGAAAGGTAACAAGTTTACCAAGCGCTAGCACAAAGGACACTTGGGTTCCTAGATCTTTGTTTACTAACCTTAACGGACCCATCAAGCGATGGGTACCAAAATGTGCTTGACAAGATTTGTAGGAGAAGGAGATGGTATGAACCTTTGGGGTGCTTGAGGGAGTTAATTCAATTCTTATCGACTCAAGCTATCAATCTTCAAATGATCTACGTATTCAAGATTGACCCAAGGTTACTTCAATTTATTGTATTCAAAACCCATATCATCTCGGAAAGATATTAATGTTGTAGGAAATAAAGAATCATCATGTGCGAAATATCAAAGCCTACAACATGGAGGAAAGTCAAAGGATGGTAACACTTATATTCTTAAGTGCAATTATCTTAAATTGTCATGTGTAGTCACATAGAAATAGAAAGCACTTAAGCATGTTTTAAAACTATGTCATCATTCTTTGAAGAAATTCCTCTCATATGGTAGATTGTGTATTTATCAATTCTATATTATGACAACCTACATGCTTTAAATTGTTGCAAGTTCTCATGGCATGTTTTTACATTAATTATTCTATTATTGCCATGTTCTAGATATAGAGAGATATTTCATGTTCTTAAAAGAATAAGGTGTCATGTAAGGAATTCAAATACTTAGGACACTTATAAAAGAAAAAATTCTCTCTATAACTAGAAAAGTGAGACTAATGTTTTTATCTAAGTAATTTAAGTAGTCTCACTTGTAGAGATAAATTTCTCTATGGAAATTCGTAATCCATCATGGCAAGGAAAATCAATCCAATAATTTATGTTGAATGTTTTATTGCTTAAATTGGATATGATTCTTCTACATTTATCGCTCTCCATGATTGAATTAGATTTATTTCCTTAAGTCTCAAGAAATTAACCATGCTTGTTTTATGAGTTAAAACTAGGCATACTTCATGGAATAATCTAGCTCATATTATAAAGTTTCCATGCTTTAGTAGATCACCTTTTCATTCTTTATCAAAAATGATTACAAAAAGGGAAACTAGTGCTTGTGTTGTTCTTAACATCTCTCTTGAGCTTACTTATGAAAATCTACAAGAGAGTAAGTGCAAGATTAATGCCACAAGTCTCATGGGTTGCCCTTCACCCAAAGGAAGAGAGGTAAAAGCAAAGGTATGGGAACTCATCTTCTTAGTTGAATTTAGTTCCCATCTCAATGTCTATTTAATCTAAATTATCATATTCTACCCTTGTGAGAAATAGATTCTTTATTGGACTCATTTCAACTAAATGTGCATTCAATCTCATTCTTCTAAAAGCTCATGTCCATTAGAATCTATTTAATGCCTTTGCGATATTTATATATATGTTATCATATTGATTTGTTTCCAAGTGATGATTAACTGACTTCAATATGATCTCCAATGATTATTAAAATGCTCAAATGGTGCTCACTCATTTTTCTCAAATGAAATGCACTGATGTTAAGGATTTTACTTCATGTCTATGTGACTTGTGGATGATGAATTATGTATGCTAATTATCTAAAGTAATCATCCTTTCCCATTTACTCCCTTGCGCTATTAACATGTCTCTTGAGTATTTTCAATAAGTTTGGAAGGAAAAAGAGATAAATACAAAGGGAGGACACTCAAATGAAAAAGGAAGAACATCAAGGACAACAACACCTACTTGGACAATAAGGTTTTCACAACAATCAATGGTGTGGTTGTAAGCATTCTAAATCCTTTTTCATTATAAGGTTACCAGGCTTAAGTTGTTTATTGCAAAATTCATAAGCCTCGATCAAGATGTATAATGAGTCTCCCTTTATGTCCTTAAAAGTGAATGCATCAAAATCAATTCTTTCAATTACTTGATGCATATCTTTAGGGGGAGTCCATTATTATATTTTGATTATGTTGAGACTATTGCTTTATCTTAGTAATTTCATATAGTCTCTTGCATGAGAATAATGTTTCTCA
Source organism: Zea mays (assembly GCF_902167145.1). NCBI lineage: Eukaryota > Viridiplantae > Streptophyta > Magnoliopsida > Poales > Poaceae > Zea > Zea mays. The sequence goes on from NC_050104.1 coordinate 130,011,116, forward strand.
TATAGTATGCTACTACACATCAATCCAACCTGTTAAAATAAAGTCGCTTTTATCAAGGATTGTTGCCTTCATTTCTAAAGTAGCATGCTTATTGGATTCTCCTATTTTTGAGCTTGATTGAAAATCTATTGCCTATGTTGTTCTCTTGATCGCATACTGGTTGATCATTGAACAACTTCAATTATCACTTATGCTTCTTAGTGCCTCATGTAATTTCAATTTGATTTCAATTGGTAATTTTAATTGACATCTATCTTGATATGCACTAAGGAAAAAGGAGAATTCATGATTCATTTATGCAACCTGTGATCCATTTGATATATGCTAACAATAACTTGAAAAAGATCACTAGTTGTAGAACTCTCTCTTGTGCAAAGTATTTCCATATATTGTCATTGAGTGTAGGTCTTAAGCAACTAAGACTAAGGACAAAGCACAATGAAGAGAGCGTCTCTATGAGAAGGTACAAAAGGGTAAAATCACTTCCTTTCATTTAAACTTGTACCCAAATCTTCCTCTTATAAGCATTCTTGCATATCTTATATATAAGGAAGAGAAAGCATGTCCTTTGCATTTATCCCTGCTTCATACCTAGGTTAACCCCTTAAAATTTCACTCATGCATTATTGCATCTTTGCTAAAACTAGAAGAAGTGATTCTATTGTCAAAGAGCTTAAAGCTTAACCTTGTAACGAGGATAAGCTACCTTTGTTCCAAAGGTGGATGGTCCTTGAGTCTCTTTGAAATCCTTAAAGGAAAATGCTTAAAATGTTTTGCAACATGCTTTCATAAGTGCATAAACTGTCTTGAGCATCACTCATGTACTATGACACAATGCACTTCACTTTCCCTATGATATAGACTTGCTCTCATTAACTTAATTATGTGCCCCTGGCATTTAAGGCCAAAACATGTATTCCTCTCAAGGCACATGTTTAGGGGGAGAAATCTATATTGTATAGAACTATGATCATGCTTAATTGACATATCTCTTGATCATATCTCTTTCATTTTGGTACAAATGCATATATCCCATTATTCCCGTACCATGACTACGACTAATATGTTTCCAAGTATATTACCATGCTAAAGTCGTAGATTGAAAGGGAAATGGAGTCTTCGGCGAAAACAAAGGCTTCCACTCCGTATATCATACTTCGCCATCACTCCAAGCAACTCTCTATTCTTTGGGGGAGAAATGAGCATCAAAGAAAAGGACTCCGTCTCTGGAAGAGAGTAAGAGACCAAAGCTAAAAGACCGGACTTCGCCTTTGGTATAATCTTAACTCATTTATTTATGCCCAAAGGGGAAGATAGCACTTCAAGGGCTCTAATGATTCCGTTTTTGGCGATTCATGCCAAAAAGGGGGAGAAATGAGCCCAAAGCAAACGGACCGCACCACCACCACCAAATTCAAAAACTTAGTGCTTTCCAAAAGTATTTATCATTTGGTATCCTATTGTGTTCAAAAAGGGGGAGAGAGTAGTATTTCAAAAATGGTATATCAAAACCCTCTTGAACACTAAGAGGTGGATCTCTTTTAGGGGGAGTTTTGTTAAGTCAAAAGAAAAGCATTTGAAACAGGGGGAGAAAATTTCAAATCTTGAAAATGCTTTACAAACCCTTATTCATTTACCTTTGACTATTTGCAAAAGGTCCTTGAAATGGATTTACAAAAAAAAAGAATTTGCAAAAACAAAACATGTGGTGCAAGCGTGGTCCAAAATACTTAATAAAATAAAGAAAGCATCCGTGCATATTTTATGAAATGAATATTGGCTTAATTCCAAGTAATCTTTGCACCTATTCTATGCAAACTAGTTCAATTATTCTCTTATATATTTGCTTTGGTTTGTGTTGGCATCAATCACCAAAAAGGGGGAGATTGAAAGGGAAATAGGCTTTAAACCTTTTCCTAAATGATTTTGGTGATTGAATGCCCAACACAAACAATTGGACTAATTAGTTTGCTCTAGATTATATGTTCTACAGGTGCCAAAGATTCAACATAAAACCAATAAAAAGAACAAGACAAGAGTCAAAATAACGGAGCAAAGGGGCAACCGAGGGCACCCCTGGTCTGGCGCACCGGACTGTCCGGTGTGCCACCGGACAATGAACAGCACCTGTCCGGTGCACCAGGGGACGCTGACTCAAACTCGCCACCTTCGGGAAAGTTCAGGGCCGGCGCGCTATAATTCACCGGACTGTCCGGTGTACACCGGACAGTGTCCGGTGCTCCAACGGAACGCGGCCTCAGGAACTCGGCAGCCTCGGGATTTCACGAAGTTTGCTCCGCTAAAATTCACCGGACTGTCCGGTGTGCACCGGACTGTCCGGTGTGGCAGCGGAGCAACGGTCATCTGCGCCCAACGGTCGACTCTGACAGTAAACAGTGCAGAACAGTACACGCGGCAGAAGTCAGAGCAGAAGATCAGAGAGGCACCGGACTGTCCGGTGTGCACCGGACTGTCCGGTGCCACATGAGGACAAAAGCCTCCAACGGTCGACCAGCTCCAACCCCAACGGATAGGATGACGTGGCTGGGGCACCGGACATGTCCGGTGTGCACCGGACTGTCCGGTGCGCCCATCGCCAGCAGACTTCATCAACGGCTAGTTTTTGGATGGTGGCTATAAATACCATCCCAACCGGCCACTTCATGGTGTGGGAGTCCAAGCAACATTCCAAGTCATCTAGTTGACATACTCAAGCCCTCCCAACCACCTATATTCATTGATCCATCCTATACACAAGATTTAGTCCACTACAACCAACACAAGTGCCACAAAAGAGAGAGCAAGCAATTGAGAGCTACTCAATTGAGTTTAGCCCTAGCGCCTTGTGAGATTCATTGAGAGATAGTGTGTGCTACATCTTTGTGTTCATTTGCGCGTGGAGTTTTTGACTCCCATTCGAACTTCCTCCAAAGTGTTGGAGGCTTGTAAAAGCTAGCAAGAGACACCAAAGATTGTGGTGGTCCTTGTGGGATCGAGAGTGATCCTTGAGAAGAAGAAGAGCTCGCCGATCCTTGTGTGATCGGGAGAGAGGGAAAGGGTTGAAAAAGACCCGTCCTTAAGTGGACTCCTCAACGGGGACTAGGCCTTCGAGGGCCGAACCTCGGTAAAACAAATCACCCGTGTCCATTGTGTTTATTGCTTGTGATTTGTTTGCTTTCCCTTGCTCTAAGTTTTCTTGCACCATTATTTGCTAATCTCATTTGGTATTGCTTCAAGTTAAATTTCCATTTAGTGAAGCAACACGTTGCAAGAAAGAACTTGTTCTAGTGCTCTTCTCATCTAAGGTTTCTTGCCTTGTTATTCTATAACTTATTAGTTGTATTGATTTATCTCTCCCGCATTATTTAGCAATACTCCTTTCAAGCAAGAACTTAGTTTCTATTCTCCGATATTTGTATATCTTGTTCTAACCACTAATCAAGGGATCTAGTTGGGGGATAAAGTTTTAATTTTCAGGTTCCGCCTATTCACCCCCCCCTCTAGGCGACTTTCAGGACCCCCCGGACTCGAAACGCCGACAATAACCAATTAAGCGCACCTATGGGTACCAAAGAATAAGTTAAAAATATTCCAGCATGAAAACATCTAATGGTATGTTACATATTTAAGAAATGTAATCTTCTATGAACTCTAGTCAATTTTATTATTAATTTTCTGAGGAAAGTATGAAAAACAAAATGCATAGTAAGTTGGTAACTAAGATAATTAAGATAAGTACTAAATATGTGTTATATCTGAAAAATCTAAGATCACCAGCCAGGTTCGAGTGATGGACGCCTGTCAAAACCTTGTATTCATTAAGGAATTCTTGAGATGCCTTTGTATCTATTTTCTTTATGGCAACTTTCTGGACACACGAAAGAGAAAAGGGAAAATTATTTCACATCGTAAGCATAACACAGATGGATTACTTCATTTTATTTAGTTTATTTAAGGGGTCATAGACATTAGTTGTCTATTGAACTTTCGAGTGCATGTGCACCAACTACATTGCCTATCCATGTTACAAAGTGAGAAAAGGTTGAGCTGACCTCGCCTCTAAGCTCAGCAGAATTAGCCACTAACTATTAGCTCTAGTGCATTCAAACACTTCCTAAACAATGCCAAAATCATCATGCCCAATTTTATGGTCCATACTGAAGTTGTTTATAGCACCGGAAAGTTCTTCATATGAGAACCTTGTGGATCTGTCAACCTTTATTCCCTCAGCTTGTGAAACCTTGCGTGTAAAGATATTTTATTGAAAAGCCATTACAAGTTGACAAAAAACATACTATGGTGTTTGCCAAGATAACACATTTTTTCGCGAGGAGAATGTGACAATTTATAGGAAGAAAAATATAGTATGTTCCATACTAAGTTGGACCGAATCTTTTGGACATGAGAGTGGTATGACTTTTCTCATTTTCTGCCTCCTAAACAGTCAGATGCCAGCAATCAAAATAAACAACACATGATATCATAGTTCCTGCTACCGCTCCTCTAGAAAGGCTATTTCTTGTTCCACGTAGTAGAATGTGAGTTAATTGACTTTGTTTCTGTCAATTGAACAAACCATTTAACTTGGCAGCTCCATCGACGATCCTTGCCCTCAGTCTGTATGCTGTTCCAATCCTGCTAGCAACCCGATAAATTAGTCCCCCATCAAATGCACATCATGGAGATCCTAGCTAACCCTATTAGTGCACATCAAAATTGTCTCTTTCAACTCTTCTTTGCCAAGTGTTGTCTCCAGCATCACCTGCACAGCAGCAGCACATGTGGAAAGCTGTCCAAAGCGTAGTGTGCAGTCTATGATATACTTGGATGAAACTACAGACCAAAAGGTGATGCAAGTGGCAAAGTAACACATGCCCACACAGGAAAACAGGAAGGCTTGACATGCTAAAATTTTTTTATAAAAGGAAATGATCAATTACCTTTACATCTTTAAGTGACAAAAATATGCGACTATTATTATAGTCCAGATGAATAACTTTAGCATCCACAACCTGAAAACTCAAAAAACAACTAAGAAATTATAGCACTGTGAGCATTTAGCAGTATTAAACAAAACACATTTGTGTGATATTCAAAGGGCAAAGATAAAATAAGATAAATGTGACAAAACCTATGAGTTTTTATCTCACATTTCATCAACATACTCGTATATAAAAAAGTAAGATATTGTTCTGAAAGGCCAACAACTTAAAAAGGAAGATGAGAAATAAAGGGAAGCTCACAACAACAAACTGCCAGAATTACCTGACTAATTTTGTAAGAAACTACTGTATCTAAGGTGTCATCCCAGGGCACTTCCCACTGCCGAATCAATGCAAGTAGCCTTTTCCAAGAACTGGACGTAGAGAAACAAATCAACCATACTGATTTGATGCACAAACAAAGGGTTCGTGGATATGCTCACCAAATGGTGCCGGTGTTTTATCTAGATAATCAATCCATGCCCAAGAAGCTAGCTAAATCTCAACCCTAAAAAAATTCAGTTCAAAGAAACCCCATTTAATATGATCCAATCACCCGATCCATTTAATAAGCAAAAGCAACACAATACGAATCACCTCACCGTGATGCGCGTAGACTCACGTCACCTTCCAGGAGTAGATGTGATCCCCCACCTTGAGGCTCTCCTTCCTAATCCTATCCCAAGGAAAAAAATCACACATAAGAAGGGGAAATAACTGCCATGACAGAGATGAGATTGACCAATACAGATGAGTATAGGAACAAATACCAGAGAAGGAACGGATCTGAGGGTTGAACTGTTTGAGAGGAGACCCATGGAGACGGGAGCCTAGCGACGGTCGTGGTCGATGAGTCAATTTGGACCGGCGAGCTGTATCAGTGTAGATGGAGAGACGAGATGACAACCGCGGGAGGGCGGCTGATGCCTGGCGCGGTGTCCATGCGCTCGAGGAATGCTGAGGCGGGCTCCATGGTCGTCCTCAGCGGCGGCAACTCCGACAGCCAGGCATCCAAGCGTGACCAAATGACAAAACCTCACTAATCGCAGAACGACTAACCTGGCGGCGGCGCCGTCGTTGTCCGTCATCAATTCTACCACGCATTTGTAGCAGCACTTCGTGATCCTTGCGCTGACACGTAGGGATCCGCTGGAGGTAGGGGAACATGATCCGCGGGAGGTAGGGATCCACGGCGGGGGCAGTTTGGCGGGCGCGCGCGGGATCCACGGGAGGTAGGGGATCCGCGGTGGGGGTAGTTTGCCGGGCGCGCGCGGGATCCGCGGGAGGTAGGGGATCCGCGGCGGGGGTAGTTAGCTGGGCGTGCGGGATACGCGGGAGGTAGGGGATCAGGAGGTAGGGAATCCGCGGCGGGGGGTAGTTTGTCGGGCGCGCGCGGGATCCGCGGGAGGTAGGGGATGGCGGGGGCAGTCTACACTGTACCCTTAATAGTTAGTAGAGATATAACTAGTACAGTGCTCGTGCGTTGCGACGACACATAAATATTTGATAAAATTTTAGCACATAACAATTACATGAACACAAACAATACATATATTATTATTGACATTAATATTCATAAATTCTTTGGTCACTGACGACAATGCCTCCCCCTCGACTGTTCTTGCCCCGTTGCCTGCAAAGGCGCATGGCGTGGAGAGTCACAGAAGCAGCGATTCGAGGTGCTTGTCGACAGGAGAAGGTAAAGGTGGTGTCCCAAGTGGGGCGCGGTTGCAACGACGCCTCCCCCTCCTCTCACTCGAATGTTCTTGTCCCGCTGCCTACAGAGGCATATGGCAGCGAAGAGTTTGCTCGATGTCATCTATGGTGGTGCGGAAGAATCTGGGTTAGGAAGGCGGAGACAGAGAGAGATGGACAGTTGGGAGTTAACATAGGACGACAACATCGAGGAGGAAGCGCAACACTTATAGTGGTTGCATGCTTGTTTGAGTATGCAATAGGTAAGGCATGTGTTCATGTAAATGTCATCACGATTTTAGGGGTGAGCCCTTCCACCAAAAAGGAAGAATTGGAAAGAGGCAGCTCTCTAACCTATACCCAATGATGATATGAGCCACCATGGCGAGGACTCCGACGAACACTGTGCTGGTGTTGGCAGACTTGCGCCGGATGGTGTGTGCCGCGATTTTGGCTCCCGCCACCACCGCACGGATCCAGATGCTGCTGCCATCACGTTGATACATTGCGGCGACCCCATCCCTCATAACGTGGCAGCAAGCGGAGGAGGGGAGGTGATCTATCCGCGGCGTGGAGCAGTAGGATAGAAAGTGGAGAGGGGCGTCAAGCGGCGACGAGCGGGTTGAGCGAAGTTTATTCAGTTTTGTTGGGTTAAACTAAGAGACACAAAAAATTGCATGGCATAAGTAAAACGATTATCTACATAGTCCCCATGTAAGGAGGCATGTCGCAACGATAGGACGAATAATTAATTAAAGAGCACGTCAGTCTTACTATGTGTGTGTTGCATGAGGAAATTTATCTTATCCAGGCTTTCATCTTTCTCAATAAGTACAAGTGTTTTTCTCTCCCAACAGGAACTTCAATCTGATTGACAAAACATTAAACATAACAAGTAAACCAAACAAAGCAAATACTACAATTTCTAGTTCTAGCAAAGAGAAAGGAAATCACCAGAACAATCTCCCATGCAAAAGCACCACTGTCACGAGCAGCAACTCCGCGCTCGTTGCTTGGGATAGCAAAAGCATCCTATGAGTAAACAAGTAAAATCAACACACCAGAAATGCAAATATATTGCACTGCGATATAAACGAAAATATGTAGCATCAGATATGGAAAAAAATTCAGAGAACAAATACATGGTCATAAGAAGAAAAGTGAAAACAGGTATAGAAAAATAACTGAGGTATCAATGTATAATGTTATGTACTGAAAAGCACATCATGAAGAAGGATAGGGACACATATAGTACTCATTTTTGCATGGCACACCTACTTCCATATTTGGGAGCAATCAAATAGATGGTTTCATTGAAGATCCAGAGTATCAATTGGCTAGCAATCATGCAACAATCATGATGTTCATTGCTCCTAGAAGGGTCTGAACGACTAATTCACAGCAAAGACTACGAATAAATATGCCAGTCCAGACAATATAAACCATGGTTGCTTGTACATCCTCTAATGGTATGAAGGTACAGAGAGAGAAGAAACATGAGGAGGAAATCACATACTGCACTGCTAATGAACCACCCTGTTCCATTTGATTGGCGCTATAACATACACAATAAAGTTAAATGCCTGAGTAGCTTCTGCTAGATTCTTCTAATATCTGTTCAACTATCTCTCTCTAGAAAGAAATAAGAAAATACCTGATATACCAGAAACAAAATACATATTCATTTGATTCTACATTCCAAGCTCTAGTGTTTTAAGGAAGAGAGCAGAGCGCACCTCTTTTATCACATTTGTTCTCTCCATTTGGATGGAAGCTATGAACTCCTAAAGTGGTAGGTTCTGTTGCTGAGCAGCCTCAAATGAGAAAGCAGAATGTACGTGTACCTTAGATAATATGGGCGCCTATCAAATGACTTAGAGATGTCACACAAATCAACAGTTGCATTAATCTAATCCATCTTTAGTAGCCGACATCGATCAGATGGTATATTATCTTCTGAGATAAAGTGGCTCTAGCGCACTGTCGTTTTATTACATATATTAGTCGATCTGCTGATAGACCTACATCAATGTGCACATAATAAATGGTGAACCAATTGCGGACAAAAAATACTGTGCAACAAGGACTAAAGAATACTTGGGGAGCTGTATTATCATATAAACAGTTGTGAATTAAAAACTCTGGGACTAAGAAGCAATAGTATACAAAGAAACAATGATGACAAATATGAAGTCTCACCATAAGACAACAATGAATACCTACCTCTTCCAAAGAGAAAGGATGAGATTTTGTGCCCTTTGGATGACAAATGATCCTGAATATCTTTGGCCACAGCGGCCAGGTGAGTCGTCCAGCCCTGGTAGCCCACGGTGGAGGACTCGAGGGAGCCAATCGATGCCATGGGACTGGGGTGATGGTGGTGGTGAGGAGCGCATGCTGGGCGTGGGCATTGAGGGAGGAGATGACCGCCTTCTTGCCCACGGTAGGCACTTGGGAGATACGCGGTTGGCGGACACATACGGCCGCCCAACGACGACCGGTGACGTGGGCTTGAACTGGATCTAGGATTGCACGTGGCCGCACGACGGCATGGCAGTGTTGGCGCCACGCGTCCCGGTGCCACCCCGATGGCTCTGCTTCTCTCGGGCGCGCCGCACGTGTAGGGGAGTCAGCTCAGTTGCTGCCGGCTTCATCCTAGGAACCGGTTTCGGGGTCCTTGGGGGCTCCCGATGCGTAGTCCCGATAGCCATGACGATGTCCCACGCGAACTGGTTGGCCTCGACGATCTCGTTGAGCAGCATCGCTGGCAGCAACATTTGTCGCCACCGCTCTCCTGCTTGCATCGGAGGTTGGTTCAGAGGTACCCGCGCGTGCTGCAGGGGCTAAGACTGATGTCGGAGACAACCTTGGTGTCGCCGACGACCTTGTACAGCAGCTCCTGCAACCGTGCCATGAAACGTTCATCAGCGCAGTGCAGATTGTGGGCGCAGATTGTGGACTGCCTACGTGGAGGTGTAATGGAGATTGCAGACTGCCTGCGTGGAGGGGATTGCGGCGAAGTGATTGCAGACTGCCTGCGCGGATGGGCCATAGATCTACAGCTGCCTGCGTGGACTGCAGCTGCGCGGAGGGGCCATAGATCTACAGCTGCCTGCGTGGACTGCAGCTGCGCGGAGGGGCCATAGAATCCTCTGATCACATCGAAGTGATTGCGGACTGTAATGGTCAGCTGCCTGCGTGGAAATGAAATGCGAGGGGATTGCAGACTGCCTGCGCGGAGGAATGGGCCCCAGTGATCAGGGGATTGCAGACGCGTGGTGGGAGCGCAGACGCGGCAGAACGGTGGCGCACGGAGTGAACGCCTACAGTGATGTCTTATAGAATAGTAGAGATATAACGCTTGATGTCCGGGGACGATCGAAATCCCCGCATTGATGTCGTGAATAAAAGGGGAAAAAATTGCGAACGACGGTGCCACACAAGGGCATGCCCTGCGTAGGCTCGATATCGAGCCAGCTCGATTCGATTCGTCCAAGTTCGAGCTGGTTCGACACGTTAAGCTAACGAGCCACAAAGGCAGCTTGATTTGGCACGTTTACGAGCTCGAGTTGACTCATTTAGCTCGCGAGTTAGAGCATAAAAACAATATATATAATCAATTTTAGTTAATTTTAAACTTATTTAACAATAGAAAATAGTAATATACTCATAGTTTCACAAATCACATCAATGTAACATCAAATTAACACAACTCATCACTCATCAATTCACAGTTCACACACATGCTCATTAGTCTAACCCACAATTATATTCACATAGATCAATTTAACACATAGACACAATTCATCAATCATTAGTTTAACTCATAGACCATAAACCCCACACATATATAACGTGTTCATCAATTGTTACGTAAATGATATGCATATAGCTTCGTTTTGCTGAAATATGATAGCTCGTTTAGCTAGCGAGCTGGCTCGTTAACAAACCGAACTGGATCGTTAACAAACCAAGCTAGGATACCAGCTCAACTAGTGAAAAAAATTCAAACGAACCGATCCGAATCAAACCGAGCGAGCCGACAATATTAGCTTAACTCGTGAAAAAAGTTCAAATGAATCGATCCAAAACCGACGAGCCACAAGCATTTCGTCTAACCTAGCCCTGTGGGCCACCACACTATTGCCATTGCTCCGGACACCACACCAGGACGCTGGCCGCCAACGCCCGACGATCACGATGTTGCTATCGCCTCGCCAACCTTTGTTCATTGATGGCGCCACTACTTCCATGATGGGGCATAGGAATGATGAGATCAATGCGGCAGATGGAATTGATCGTGGAGAAGGTGTAGACCATGATGACGATGAGACCGATGCGGAAGTTGGTGGGGATTGTGGAGAAAGAGTGCAAGAAACTCACGTAAGGCTGCTGTGTTCAATTCTACATCATTTTTCCACTGATGTTGTTTCCTCATGCATGTTTTTTTTAATTTTTACCCACGTCCAACAGGTGAATGATAAAACCAGTTATACTTTGATTATTCCAGAAACAATGGAATGAGAAGGTAGATTTGAAAACCCAAGCTACACATATCTCACGAAAGGCGACATCTATTGCATTGAAGTGTTCGGTGTCAAAAGAGCTCCTTGGTGGTTTAGAAAAAGCAATAGATAAGTTAGTCATAGAAGCATATCATTCTATATGCAAGCTGCAAGAAAAAAATCAGTGATGTTCCTCCAACCGATTGTTCTATAGATACAGGTAAAACATCGTTTAGAGTTCCCTATGTGGTAAAATGCCCAAAGAGTAAACGACCAACCATATCCCTGGAAAAGAGAAAAGGGGAAGAAAAAGAAAAGTGGGAACAATAAATGTATTGATAGTACCAGCTATAATTATTTTCAAATTATGTGTTGTTGTATTTACTATCTTGTTTGCATATTATAGGTGAAGATCCAAACAACACATCTGAAAATAAGGACAATGGCGTTGATACAAACTTAAGTGTTGGTTATGATTAATCTTCAGACATGGTGATTTCAGTGATGCAAGGTGGGAATACTAATGCCACAATGTCATGCTTTAATATATACATGAACTCTTCTGTCATGGATGCTGGTGGTATATAAGGAGGATACACAAATTTATTACTTGGAGTTGATCAAGATGCTGCATCAGCTGTTAGAAAATTACATTTTGATGGGGTGCCAAATAATGAAAATATATTATTCTACTCTTGGATTTTGTATAAGAAATTGAACACTCTAAATTTCAGATGAGAATGAACGTTTCATGTTATTCCGGCATCTATTTTTTAATATGGTGGAGCCATTTTAATTACAAGATGATGCATTTTGTTTATTTCTGTTTATTTAAAAAAGGATTATATCAGGCGCAACAGAATGCTAGGATCGTTTCCGTCTCAGGCAAATGCAAGCAAGCAGGTGCTGAACCGAGCCGAGTGCAAAGAAAAAAGAAGCCGAGTGCAAAGAACAATGGAGCCGAGCCGAACAATCGAAGCAACGGAGCCCGTCCAGAAGCGCTGTTACAGATGGCCATCAAGCACATGGCCCATGAGGCCGACATGAAGCCCGTCATTTAGGCCCCATCCGAGCCTGATCTGGCTCTATACGAGCTCAGACCCATCCTGGCACAGTCCCGGCCTCGTTCAACGTTTCCGTCCGACACTAGCCCCGACACCGACCCGCGAAGTGGCTATTGCGCGTCCACGAGGACGTTTCACAACATGCATGCACCATCGTTTTTGTCGTCGTCGGACATCCCATTCGTGATCCCGGCCTTCGCCCTGTTCTTTCTCCCCAACCTACTGCCCCCGCCCACGGTCGTAACCGCGAGCCGACCGATGCTCGTCGACACGGGTACGGGGCGAGTCGGTCTGAGATACGGTGGCACTTGCCACGCTTAGGTTATCTTGGTAATAAGGAGTCCAGGTCTGAGATATTGGACAACCAAGGCCCGTAGCGCGGCAGCATTCGGCATATGCTACGAAGTTGGTGGTGGTGTTGTGTCGCCTTGGCGGATCCAGGGCTGGGAAGGCACTCACATTCTCTCGCACTTCTCGGACTAACGCCTGGTGCGGGTGCCTCTCGGTTTGGAGCTGTTCCGGCTGGGCTTCTTTCTCTGTTTGTGTGCTCTCTCCCTATATGTATGTAGCAGTATCTACTTATGTCGCCTCCAGATGCCCAGGTCTTTGTCGTGTCCTTCTCCGACAATGAACAAGTATGCCCGCCTCTTCCCTTCTGTTACTGCTCTACGAAACCTTGGAAGTGGGGATGTGAGGGATGTGAGTCCCTGATTTGCTGCCTATGGTACACGTTCGATGGCTCGGCATCATCTGTCTACATGGCATTTCCCTTACCATGGTGTCGATTCGGTATGCTTCTACTGTTTCTATGTACATGTCACCCATCCTTCTGTCATTGCAAAAATTATGGGTGTTAGTTTTTTTGTTGTGCTAAGGTATGAACATAATTTGGGTGTGTTAATACTTTATTTATTTTCTGCACATGGTTTGTGTTCTTCTGATGATGGCTCATGGATCCTGTAAAATATGTGTTAGGATTTGGAGATCCATGCGGGCACTACCACAGAGTGCTCGTCCCTTGTCTTCTTGGCTCTGCATGCAATAGTTCGTTTCTGAGACCACATTAGTGAAATGGACTCCATGGTGGTTGAGGTTGCTGAATTGGATGGAGCAACAATGATTTGTCACGCTAACAGTAAAAAGGAAATGTTATTTGTTGGTTTTAAACGTTAGTAATTGCTACGAAGTACCATAATTTGTTTGGAGCGCATCCAATTTTTGTTGATGCCTCACTTTAGCAACCACTCCATATTTTGATCTATCTTTTTTATAAGTTTGAGTTCATGTGACTTATTTTAGAAACTTGAGCTCACAAACTTTCTCTTACTTGGTCTTTGTATGGTGGAATTATGTCATTCTATAATCTTTGTTCGTTCAGTCAATCGTTGTGAAATCTCTTCTAATCGCTTTCTTCATTGACCATGTTGTACCAAGACATAATGGAGTAAACAACAACAATTAGTCAAATCAAAAAAAATTATGCGGAGAGCGGATACAATCAATAAAAAAACTTGAGATATTTTTGGTGGATAGTTTACGTGGATATTGTTGTGAGCCGTCGCAACGCACGGACAACCGACTAGCTTTTATTTAACTCATTCCATCTCAACGGTGGATCACTGAAGAACGCACTAAATTTAAAATGTCCATATGAGCATAAAGGCTCTATGAACACAAAATACATTATCATAAGCAAAAGTTTGTACTTATTTATATAATCAACAAATATCCACCAAGTAGTCTGAGTTTAGGACCCATAATTCACATAACACCTCTCTTCTTCAGAAAGAACACAAATTGAAACGACGGTCTGCAGGATAAGGGCAACATTATTGGACATGCACAGACAAAAGTAACCTGTACATATGTACTTGTAGCTTCCTCAGCGGGGTACTTCAGAAGTCGTAGATTCGGGAATGGCGAATGGTGTGGCGCAGAGCAGGAGCGGCGACTTACGACGGGCTCCAAGGCCACGCATCTCCGCCATGTCCAGCTCGCTCACACCATCCGGCAGCAACCAGTCGAAGTGATAGAGAAGCTGGACGAGCATCGTCTCCATGACGGGGAGCGCGTAGGCGATGCCGGGGCACATCCTCCTTCCTGCACCGAACGGCAGGTACTCGTAGCAGGTCCCATTGAAATCCACCATGCCATCCTCGAAGCGCTCGGGCTTGAACTCATCGGCGTCATCCCAGCACTTTGGGTCCCTCCCAATCGCCCACACATTCACAACGACACGGGACCTGGCTGGAACCGTGTAGCCCTCGATCTCGCAGGCTTCGATGCTCTCTCTGGGCACCAGGAGCGGGGCCGGCGGATGCAGCCGGAGTGTCTCTTTTATGACGAGCTTCAGGTAGGGGAGGCTGCTTGCCTGGATGTCGGCTTCGGTCACCGTCGCCTTGCCATGGAATGCCTGCCGGATCTCGCCCTGCAGCTTGCTCATGGCTCTCTTGTTCAGCATCAGCTCTGACATGCCCCAGCTAAGCGATGCTGCTAATGTCCCCGATCCAGCCGAGAACATGTCGAACAATACGGCCTTAATGCTGTTCTCAGTTAGATTGAACCCCAGGCCTCCTCTCTCTTGCAAGCCGAGGAGAACGTCAACCAGGTTCTCGTCCTGCTCGCCCTGCCGCTTGGTGCCCCGGATGCGTCTCCTCTCCTTTATCATGCCCTGGAGGGTGGTGTCCACCGTCCTGTGGACTTGCTCGAGGGCATGGCGCATGCCGGTCACTGCGGCGAGCACGGGTCTCCAGGTCGGGAAGAGGTCGGGGACCGTGAACCCGCTCGTCAAGACAACGCCAGCACTGATTGCCGACAGGAAGTTTTCGGCGTTCCCCTGCACATTGCCAAACGATGCACGGGCGACGATGGTGTTGGCCAAGTTGATGAACATTGCGTTGAGTTCCACCGGCGTGGATGGCCCGGCCGCTCGTATCCTTGCCACCTCAGCCGCCATCTAGAAACAAAATGAAACGTACGTTTAATCTTTTCTTCTTCTTCCAATGATATATAGCAGTAGCTCTCGCACACACCGAACGTACCTCTTGTTCCCTTATGTGGCGGAAGGTGAGCACACGCTTTGGGCCGAGGATCTCGGCGATACAAAGCTGCCGGAGCTTGCGCCAGTATTCCCCGGTCGGCGAGAAGACTATGTCCGACCAGCCGTAGAGCACGATGTCGCCGCCCAGGAGCCTGGCGCGGTTGGCGAAGTTGGCGTCGTGCGTCTTGAGCACCTTGCGCGCCATCTCCTTGGACGACACGACCACCAGTGGCGTCCCGCCTAGCTGCAGCATCATGAGCGGGCCGTGAACGCGGGCGAGGTCCCGTAGCGCGCGATGCGGGAGCGCGTTCATGAGGTGGTGCATGCTCCCGATGACCGGCAGCTTCCCCGGCCCCGGCGGGAGCCTCACCTTAGGCGCTCTTGTCGTCAGGAAGAGCTTCAGGACGCGGATCAGCGCTATGGTGACTACGGAGAAGATCAGGGATTGGTAGAGAAGACTGTGGCGGTCCATGGTCTTAAAAATTACACGCGTGATCGGGGGAGTAGAGAAGTCGAGACAAGCTAGCTCGCTGCAGCATTCGTAGAGCTGCTGCTACCCGACTCGACCCTGCAGCGTGCATGTCTGAGTGTTCTACCACTACTTATACATCAAACAGATCACACAACCCTTAATTTGTTAATAGATGAAATAATTTATAGTTAAACAGTGATCAGCAAATCAGGGGTATATCAGGCCGTATGTCGTGAGTCGTCGGCGATTTGCTTCTTTCCTTATAATATATTTTTTCAATCACATGGAATGGAAGGCATCAAACCTCGCACCTACATTAAACTGTTGAGTTATTTGACATTTGAACATTATGAGAATTTGTTATTGTGATTTACATGTATTTGGATATAATGCATACATACAGATATATAGTTTTGATTAATGTCAAATCGTGCTCGTACACGGTTGTGTGTATTGTTAATGTGCAGATGTTGATCGAGATAAAACATGGTCAGCAGCGATAACAGAACTAGTTTCCATATAGTTTAGGGAGGAACTGAGGTATAAAACTAGCTAGTTTCCGGACAAAGTTCATTAAGGAACCGTGGTCCTTAGTCGAGGATGTTGTGTGAGAGGTTTAGATGAGGTAGGATCTAGATTAGATTTAATAGAAAGATCAATCTAGGTGTTAAAGTTTTCCAAGAGAGAACTTTCTGGTGCTTTTGTGTAGCACTTTTGTACACAAATCTTGATGATTAAAGAGTTGGTTATACAAAATTAATGTGGTAACATTGTTCCTATCTAGGGATGGCAATTTTAACCCACAAACCCGAAAGCCGAATGGTGCGTGTACAGGTGTAGATTTTCACTTGGAGGTGCAATGCACCCGATCCGAAGTTTCGCGGGTGCGTGTTTCTATTCTAACAAGCGGGTGACCCGCACCCGACCCGAAATTTAGTTTATTCTTTATTTCGCACAAAAATAATTAAGGTATAACAATGGTTATTTTGAACAAGTAACTTGCCTAATGATTCATGAATATTTTGTTGTTGCTCAATATGAGAAGACTTAAAATCTGTAGATATAACTCAATTATTATTGGCACTTAATTATTTATAGCTAAATTATTGTTTAAAAGTGCACACTGAGTAAAAACCCGCGGGTGACCCGAAACCCACCTAAAATCCAATGGGTTCGGCTGCGGGTTTGAAATTGCACCAATGGGTGCGATTGTGGGCATGTTTAGTTAGACTTTATGGGTGTGATTGTGGGCGGGTTTGTGCTTCACCCGACCTGAACCCGGTCCATTGCCATCCATATTTCTCTCTCTTTGTGGATTAATTGCTTATCTAGTATTGATCTTAGATTTCTTTGTTTTCTTCAATTTTTGCAGTTGAATTTATCCATCTAGATTATTGTTAAGCGATCCATTTACCGATATAAAAAGTTTGAGATATTAAATTTTTCTTATTATAATCTCTACTACT
Source organism: Zea mays (assembly GCF_902167145.1). NCBI lineage: Eukaryota > Viridiplantae > Streptophyta > Magnoliopsida > Poales > Poaceae > Zea > Zea mays. Next base: position 130,028,340 of record NC_050104.1, read on the forward strand.
ACTTAAGTGCCTAATGTAGGCGTCCACAGAGGCGGATGGTGCACGGTTCTGCCGAAACCGCATCCCGCTCCCCTTTCCTTGCGCGACGCGAGAATCTCGCCGATCCATGGCAGCCGCGCCTCGCTCCCCCAGCAGCGTCGACTTCCATCCATGGCTGCCCGCGCGCCCCGCTCCCCCTTTCCTTGCGCGACGCGAGAATATCGCCGATCCATGGCAGCTGCGCCCCGCTCCCCCAGCAGCGTCGGGCTTCCATCCATGGCTGCCCGCGCGCCCCGCTCCCCCTTTCCTTGCGCGACGCGAGAATCTCGCCGATCCATGGCAGTCGTGCCCTGCTCCCCCAGCAGCGTCGGGCTTCCATCCATGGCTGCCCGCGCGCCCCGCTCCCCCTTTCCTTGCACGACGCGAGAATCTTGCCGATCCATGGCAGCCGCCCCCCGCTCCCCCAGCAGTGCCGACTTCCATCCATGGCTGCCCGCGCGCCCCGCTCCTCCTTTCCTTGCGTGACACAAGAATCTCGCCGATCCATGGCAGCCGCGCCCCGCTCCCCCAGTCGCGCCGGTTTCCATCCATGGCTGCCCGCGCGCCCCGCTCCCCCTTTCCTTGCACGACGCGAGAATCTCGCCGATCCATGGCAGCCGCGCCCCGCTCCCCCAGCAGCGTCGGGCTTCCATCCATGGCTGCCCGCGCCCCGCTCCCCCTTTCCTTGCGCGACGCGAGAATCTCGCCGATCCATGGCAGTCGTGCCCTGCTCCCCCAGCAGCGTCGGGCTTCCATCCATGGCTGCCCGCGCGCCCCGCTCCCCCTTTCCTTGCACGACGCGAGAATCTTGCCGATCCATGGCATCCACCCCCCGCTCCCCCAGCAGTGCCGACTTCCATCCATGGCTGCCCGCGCGCCCCGCTCCCCCTTTCCTTGCGCGACACAAGAATCTCGCCGATCCATGGCAGCCGCGCCCCGCTCCCCCAGCCGCGCCGGCTTCCATCCATGGCTGCCTGCGGGCCCCGATCCCCCTTTCCTTGCACGACGCGAGATAGGCGAGATTGCCCACAAATCGCGCCAATCCATGGCAGCTGCACCCCGCTCCCCCAGCCGTGCCCCGCTCCCCCTGTAGCGCCAGGGAACTCGGCCTTCCATCCATGGCAGCTTAGTTCTCCCAAATCCGCCGCGAATCGCCGGTCTGCCCAAGCACCTACTCGATCTCTCAAATCCGCCGCGAATCGCCCACAAAGCTTCCATCCATGGCTGCCACGCCCCGCTCCCCCTTCATGGCAGCCACGCTCCCTCCACGCCCTTCCATCCATGGCAACCTTCCCCCCATTCCTTTTGCTCACAAATCGTCCACCTGGTCTGGCGGTTGCCTTCCCCCATTGCTCCCCCTCCTCTCTCCCTCCCTTCGCACACCACATCTGCCCATTCCTCTCTCCAAGTCAATAGTAGACGCCACAATGCTCTCTCCAAGTGTGGCGCCACTGCGTACTCCGCCGCGAATCACCGGTTTGCCGCTCCCTATGGCGAAGAAAGAGCCCCGCTCCCGCCCGCCTGTGTGCCGCCACTCCGCAGCGCTGGTGTTCCACGGTAACCGCTCCTCTCCTCATCCTCCTCTCTCTTTCCGGACACCACATCTATAGATGCCCGTGCGTTGTTTCTCCTGAGATGTTTTTTAGTTCCCTGGCGCCTTCCCATCCTCTCCTAGGATGTAGCAAGAACAAATGGGGAGGTGACCAGTTGAGTTGCTGCTCTAAACCTGCTATGAAAATAGATATATCACCACATCATAGTTTTTTTTTCAGAAATACTTGTTTTTCAGTTTGTCCAAAACTGCTGTAATGTGATGTTTTACTATGAAATGCAATGTGATGCATCAAAAGAAAATTAATATGATGAGGTATGCAATACTGTTGTGATTTCTGCTCCATTTTCTCCAATTTCTTCTTGTTCATTGTCCAAAACTGTTGGATACTGGTTTAAGCATGTGTTATCTTGATGTTTTGGTGCTAGGGACATGTTAAATCATTGAACATTAAGTCCGACCTGCCATATTTGCTTTCAGTGTAGTGGCTAGATAATTAATTTTTCTCATTACTTCCTGTTTCTTCCTAGCTGTTTACGTGCATCTGTTCGATCCGGGGCGAGAATAAACTTAAACTCATGGACCTTGGTGGCGAGCGCAACCACTGATCTTAAACCACTAGCAAGTGTGGAAATAAAGGTACACAATAGTGACTATTCTGAGATTTATATGGACTTTTGATGTATTTTTCTTTTTTGTTTGCCTTCATCTGTATTTCTATAGTACAGTGGAAAAATAATCATTATCATCAGAATATTATAGCGGTTCCTTTGCTAATAACTGTGGAAAACTGCTTTAGACTCTATTGAATCCTGTTTGTTCGACACTGTTGTATGCGCACAGTTTAGACTACTGATCCATTCACAACCACTCTATTGAATCCTGTTTGTTCGACACTGTTGTATGCGCACAGTTTAGACTCTACTGATCCATTCACAACCACTCTATTGAATCCTGTTTGTTCAATTCAAGCCATGGTTATTGGTTTCAAAATAAACCTCACACTTGATCATCCTTGTGCGACCTCAATCTAGAATGTGTTGATTTGCAATTACGATTTATTTGCAATATTTGAATAGAGCTGTTAGTTTTCAGAAATGGTCGTATCAGTATAGAAATGGCAAAGGCTACATTGTCCACAGGTTGTATTCCTTTCTGTCTGCAGAATTGAATAATGGAGGCGACCAGTTGAGTTGCTGCTCTTAACCTGCTATGAAAATAGATATATCACCACATGATAGTTTTTTTTCAGAAATACTTGTTTTTCAGTTTGTCCAAAACTGTTGTAATGTGATGTTTTACTATGAAATGTAATGTGATGCATCAAAAGAAAATTAGTATGATGAGGTATGCAATACTGTTGTGTGTTAGGGTCAAGAAATACTTTCTGTATGTAGATATGGATCTAATTCTCTAACCTCCTAACAAACCTGCTACTTCTCTCATCCAAAATCTTGTAAATAGAATTAGCGTAAGTAATTCTGCATTTTTTATAAGCTTCTACTCGTGGTCCCATGACTACCCAATGTGAGAACAAAGGGGGGCATCGGCCCTGAAAACCACACAGACAATTGACTTCTTTTTTTTATTCCTCATTTTTTGCTCTTAAGGCTTGTTTTATAAGTGTTTATTATACTATACTATACTCATTCAGATCTGAACTTTTGCAGTTGCGAAGGGGATCTCAAATAACAAAATTTGTCGATCTTAAGTTTCTTCATTAACCAGGTATTTTCTTAACAATTTCATCTGAAACTCAGTTATGCCTGACTACATTGATCATAGAGTGTTTACTGAAATTGGGTATGGGGGTTTCATTGTAGTAGTTTGTTGCTAAAACTTCATGATAAATGGAGAACCTTCATAAATAAACTCAGATCTAAGTTTATACAACACATACTATTTCACATTCATTTTTTTGTCATTTTACTTGATATAGCTATAGGATTGAATTTTCTGACCAAGTTGCAGTCAGACATGGATTGTTGTTAATATCTGAAATTGCTGCAAACGATCCACTCTCAGTCACAATGGCATATTGGCATTGGTCAAGTTTTCACACATCTAACATTGCTTCTGTTGACTGCAACTTGGTCAGAAAATGTTTTTAATTCATCGCTTCTTTTTTCATATTTCTGGATCCAATGATCAACAGTATTATCAAACATCTACCTGTTCTATGATACAACAATCCATGTCTGTAAAATTTAGATATGTATGAACATACTATTTCACATTCATTTTCTTGTCATTTGACTTGATATAGCTATAGGATTGAATTTTCTGACCAAGTTGAAGTCAGACATGCATTCACTACAGGAGAAGCCTAAAATTTCGTGGGCCGGTATATTTTGTGATATGTATATGTCAATGTGTTTTGTGATATGTATATGTGAATGTGTTTTGTGAATTATGTATTTTGATTGTGAATCTGTATATATGTGAATTGTGATATTGTGTATTTTGCTGTGAATTATTAATAGGTGCAGAAAAATCTGTTTTGGGGGGGGAACCATCAATTTTCGTCGGCCTCGGTGGTGGCCGACGAAAATATCCTGGGAACATATTTTCGTCGGCCATCAGCGGGCCGACGAAAATAGCCTGGGCGTATTTTCGTCGGCTTTCCCAAGGCCGACGAAAATAGTCAGTCCGACCAATTATTTTCGTCGGCCTCGGGAAAGCCGACGAAAATAGGTATTTTTCGTCGGTACCGACGGAAATAGGTGCCTATTTTCGTCGAACTTATTTTCGGCGGCTATTTTCGTCGGTCTGCCGACGAAAATAGTCTATTTTCGTCGGTTTAGGCTTATTTTCGTGGGCTTTTGGCCCACGAAAATTTAGGTGTTTCCTGTAGTGATTGTCATTAATATCTGAAATTGCTATAAATGATCCACTCTCAGTCACAATGACATATTGGCATTGGTTCAGTTTACTCACATACCTAACATTGCTTCTGCTGACTGTTTGGGATTTTATGGCACCTTTTGTGGATAAAAGTGTTCTAGAACAAATTAGGTTTCAGACCTAATTTCTTTATACCGTTGCCCCTTGTACTTATTTGAGCATCATTTAAATCATAATCCATCTAAGTATCATTGTCTTGTTCGAGAGGTCATCTTCCTTTCATGGTTTCAAATTAAATGTATATATGCAAGGGCACATTTTAAATTAAAAGGAACTGACTTCTTTTCAATGTCCACTGTTTGCACATTTGATGCAGTAGATTGTATGCCTTTTTTCAGTTCAGTCTTTAGTAGCCTGTTGTTTCGGCTAGCGAGGGGGTGCGGAAGAAGGAAGGGAGAGGCGCTTGGTTGACCCGGACCGGACGGCAGGACACCGCCGGGGGTTCGCTGCAATGCAGTGACGGCTTCCGCAGCTTCTCAGGCCAAGGTAAGCTTTCAAGCAAATTTGTCGCTGCAACTGTTCTTTAGTAGCCTGCGATATGTTAGTGAATTTGTCGCTCAAACATAAAATGAACTGACTTCTTTTCAATGCTTCCCCTAATATAACTTTTATATATGACATATGTTAAGTAATACAACGCCGAGCTTGTGTGTATTGAGGGTTTTTATTGGGGTATAAAGTTTATATGCATTCTTCCGGTATATATCGGTTGATGCTAATTTTTAGATAAAATTGTGCGTGGGGAGGCATTAGACATTCTCTCTGTAGAGACGAAGGCCTTATTTTGCTTCTCGTCTCCAAATAAAATCTCGGCAGAAGTAGTTCAGCTTCTGTTGTGCCCCATTCATTTTGCATGAGGAGTTCGGCTTCACAGGAAACTGCTACAAGATGCCCAACACATGAGTGGCAAAGTTCATCAATACTAACCAGGCCTGTAAGACAGCTCAACACATTCCAATAATAAATCCACAATCCCCTAAGAAAGCGTTAACAAGATTGAATATAAATATATGCAAAAGAATATGTGTTCCAGTAAATAATACAAGGAAACTGCTACAAGATGCCCAACACACAGCGGGCAATCCGAAGTGAACCCTGACATGTCACCAGTGACTATCTAAAAAAGAGATTAGAAAAGGGAGAGATGAAAAGTCACATGAGAATAAGTCTTGTTCTAATCTGTGAGAAGGAACAGATGCATCCGCTCCACAATAATGACCATTCAATTTGTATGGCAACAAAGTATTTAACCCAAAGCGAGGATAAGATAGAGATGGAAACATGACCAGAACCACACAAATAGGAGAAAGCTATTTAATAATTTGTAAACATTGAAAAATATTGAATCAAAGCCTCATGAGCCTTGTTGGGGGCCTTCGTCTTACGAAGGTTCTCAAAAATATGATTTAACAATGTTTCCCAAGTATAATATATATACAGGTACCTTCCGACCCGGAATAAAACTGTACACGATATGGAAAGCATGGTCGAGACGAAGGTCGATGCAGTTCCGAAGCTATGCGCAAGGGAGCTTCAGCTCAACGACAGAAAGAGGAACCGACTTAAAGGGGAAAAGGCTATCTAGTCCTCGATGGATTGTCCTTAAGTCAATAGTAAATATAAAGGGCATGAATGTAATTTTACACAGGCTGCGCCCTGTGCCTATAAATAGATGAACAGTACCCCCGTACTGTTCACGCTGGCTTGAACTTTTACCTTCTGTCAAGCCGAAGGTACAAATGTAATTCAATATTGTTCTTATTTATTCATGATGAGATAAAAAAAGATATATTCATGATTTCATATGATTATTCATGTTATTTCTCATGCTTCATATGCTTCTTCCTCCATTAACATATAATGTAATGATGAAGGTACGTCCTTCATGACCTTCGTCTGAAGATCATTATATCCTAAGGGAAATAATGCTTCGAAGGATGAAGGACATTAACCATTAACTTCTTTTTGTGTTGCCTTGTTCTTAACTCATAGCATTTGAGAACAAGTCCCTAACATTGGCGCCCACCTCCGGTGTACTCACTTCCACAACCTTCGGCAAAGCATCAACCTTCTTCATGCCGCCGAAGAAGATAACAGCGCCAGGGGCTACACTGCAGCCACTGGACACAAACCAGGAGACTCTCTCTCTTCGAGAGGCCAGAAGCCAAAAGAGAAAGGCCACCAGTCCAACACTTCAGGAGGAGGAGTTGGACCAGGAAATCAAGAACATGGAGATCATTTACCAGCAGGTGCAAAGGAAAAAGGAGAAGATGGCTCGGCTGGCCAACCTTCAAAGGAAGATCGATGAAGCTACTGAGGAAGTGCATCATCTTACTCAAGATGATCATGACCGAAGGCCCCAACACAGGGAGCTTCGTCAAGAGGGCTCATTCAACGAAGACGAATGGTACGATGATTTTAATCATGGTACCTTTACTTTTGATGATGCTTCTCCTCTGGCAGCAGAATTGTAGGCTATTCCATGGCCATAATCCTACAAGCCACCCCAGCTACCCATGTACGATGGGCACTCGGACCCAAAACAATCCTTGATGAGCTATGAGGCAAAAATATCCTCATATGGATGCAACACAACTGTCATGGCAAAGTCCTTCGTCATGGCAGTCCGAAATGTGGCCCAGACATGGTACTCTTCTCTTCGGCCAAGGACAATCACGTCATGGTAGAAGCTCAAGGACATGCTGGTTACCAGTTTTTAGGGTTTTCAGACGAAGCCAGTCATAGCTCAGGCCTTGTTCCAGTGCACACAAGACCATGAGGAATACCTGCAGACGTATGTCCGAAGGTTCTTGTTACCGAGAGCACAAGCGCCCATAGTGCCCAATGAAATTGTCATTGAGGCCATGATCAAAGGTCTTTGGCCAGGACCTATAGCTCAATACTTCGCTAGGAAACCTTCCCAAACTCTGGAGAAATTGCTTCAGAAAATAGATGAGTACATCCGGGCTGACAATGACTTCCGACAAAGAAGGGAGGAAGCTTACAGATTTTCTGAGATGACTAGGGGCTTCGGAGGGAGAGTCCACCCTAGGCATGTCAGATCAATCCATAGCTCCAGTCAGAATGATGACAAAGGAAGCCAGCTTCAGAGGCCACAACACACCTCACAGTCTTCGGGATAGCAGCAAAGCTCCTTCAGGCCGCCAGCTCCAAGGGGCAGAGGCATCAGGGGCTTCGGAGGAAGATATGGGGATCAGCCCAGGAGAATCTATTGCTTATTCTGTGGAGAGGACAAAGGCCACACTACAAGAACCTGCCAGATCACCATCCTGAAGCAAAAAGAGATTGCCGAAGCAGAAGCTCGGCAGAATCAGCCGAAGCAAGTCATACATACTGCTTCGTGCCATTCTCCTTACATACCAGAATATGTGGGCAACCAACCTGCAGCTTCTGTTGCTTCGGCAAGCCATTCACAGGCTTCTTGGCCTCAGCTCCCACCGCCACCACTACTGCAACCTACTTACTCCCGAAGCCAGCAGCCAGAAGGGCGCCATCACTCCCAACAACAACATGAATTCAGGGAGGAATCCAAAGCTCGTACAGTCAATAGTACTGTACCAGAATCGAAGCACATATACTGAACGATATCCTGCTTCTGAAATACTTTTATGTTCTATGCCATTTTGCTTTTTTAATAAGGAACAAACAATGTAAATTTAGTTTTAATTTCTTGTAATGATTTTGCTTCTATCAGAATGAAATATATCTTCTTCACAGATTTACGAAGCTCAAAAGTCGTTCCTAAGGGAATGCAAAGCTAAATTTGCCGAAGCTACAAAAAAAACTCGTTCCTAAGGGAGCGCAGCGTAAGTTTTGAGCTCAAAAGTCGTTCCTAAGGGAATGCAGAGCCTAAATTGCCGAAGCTACAAAAAGTTGCTCCTAAGGGAGCACAGCGTAAGTTTTCTGCTCAAAAGTCGTTCCAAAGGGAATGCAGAGCCAAATACCGCCGAAATATAAGGCGAAGAAGTTCAAAAGTAGTTCCTAAGGGGATGCAGAACTTATACCACCGAAATAGAAGGCGAAGAAGTTCAAAAGACGTTCCTAAGGGGATGCAGAACTTATATCACCGAAATAGAAGGTGAAGAAGCTCAAAAGTCGTTCCTAAGGGGATGCAGAGCTTATGTGTTCCAGTGTGGGCGTGTGGGTGTGTGTCTTCGGCATCATCATCATTTTGCATCATATCATCACATAATTTCGCATAACATCACATCATACATCATATCGCATCAATGACACGAGAATTGAATACGGAGCTGATTTTCGGCAAATGCTTCGTCAAAATGAAAAAGTGCTAAGGCACGAAGTAAGCTTCGGGAAGTACAGTTTCAGCCTTGTTACAAAGAAGGGATCTCTCTTTGCGAAGCATGGATATCTTTCTTTACGAAGCATGGATCTTTTTCTTTACGAAGTATGAAAAGAAGGGAAGATGTTTTTTCGTCGAAGGCTCAAAAACGGTATGTATGTAAGTTTCATGCATCGCAAAGAAATAAATTACAATAATTTACATATTCGATTCAAAGTTACACACATCAAATATTACAGTCTTGTTACAATAAAAGCACAATGTCCATTCTAGTGTCTCATACATTGACCATTTCAAAATGTTTTTACAATAAGTGCTATTCCTCTTTAAGAACTTTCTCTGCAACTTCGTTCAGTAATTTGTTAACGACTTCATCGACAATAGATTTAGCCATGTTTATGATCTGCAGCGCTTCCTTCATTTTTGGATCAGCTAGGGGATCGTACGGTTCCGGCGGCGGAGATAGTTCAGCTGAAGTAGGAAAAATTGATTAGCTCGAAGCCATAAAGCAAGTACCAAAGATGAAAGACCAAAAAATAATACCTATACGCCTTTCGTGTTCTGCAGCTTCTTCAGCTTGTTTAGCTTCTGCTCGGGCATCATGGGTGTCTTTTTCACTCTTTTTTATAATTTCATGAGCCATCTCTCGGCCACCATTCACCCAGACATCATTGTAGAATTTTCCGCCCATCAAGGTTGCTTCAGCTGAAGGATCCTTTGTATCATCCACGGAAAAGGCAGCTTCGGCTCGGGCTATGGTTTTAACATGATCGCATCCGACCTTCTCCGAGATGGATGAGATCCCCCACGCATCGGAAAACGCGCAGACATCCCCGCGATCACTCAAAATTTCTTCGAAGGTTTCTGCTTCTCCACTTACCATTCAATGACGCCTTCAGGGTCGCCTTGTACGAAGTTTTCTTCGGTAGAGTAGGCACCCACTTTGGCGAAGCTAGCCTTCAATTTCTTCACACAATCCAAGGATTTCTCAAAGCACCTTTCTTTGAATTGGCGAAGTTCTTCAACATTTTTCTCTAGATAATTTTTCCAGTACTCGCTGATCTCTCGGTTGGCCTGTGCAAGTGCGCAATTCTCTTTAGCTTCGGCCAGCTGCTTACGAAGATCTTCAATTTCTGCTTTCTGGGCTTCGGCCTGAGCTTCATAGTTAGCTTCGTCCTCTTTTACTTTATTTACCAAAGAAATCAAAATTTTATCCTTTTCTAGACCTTCGTTTCTTAGTTCAATCACTTCTGAACGAAGGTTATTCAGGGCCATCGTATAGCTTTCGTCTTCAATATTCTTCTGCGCCCTAAGGGCATTACTAAGAATTAAGCCCTGCAAGAGGAGGAAACAATTGAGTATGACAAATAAAATACTTCATTCTCAAATTCAAAAGATAACCTTTATACCTTTATACCGTTGTAGGCTAGGCTATCGGCAAGATCATCCTTCGACAAAATTGAAAGGCCATCTTCCAGCTTCAGGAATCCCATGCTTTTACCTATCTCCCAGCAAACAGATATTTCTTTGTTGCCCGAGAGACAGTATAAGAAATCATCTTCATTGCTTCCGTTAAAAACTAAGGCTCCTTTCGAATATTTTAATTTTTGAGCATAATGCCTTGCTTCAGCGATTTCATCTTCGGACAATTTCTTCCCCGAAGCATGTCGAACGATGTAGTCGATATTTTCAATTGGAGCTTCGGGAGAAGCAGTCTCGACCTTTTCAGGTGCAATCTGCCCTGCCATCTCTTCCTTAGGCGCGGTAGGCTTCGTCGCGGCGGGCGCTGAAGGCCCAGCTTCGGTTTCAGCCTAAGTTTTTGTAGCTTCGACTTCTGCTTGCTTAGTTTCAGTTTCGGCTTGCGCTTTGGCAGCTTCAGCAACTTTCCTTGTAGGAGCAGGGCTCAAGGCCTTCGTAGTCTCCAGCACAGCATCCAGCACGTTGGCCATCCTCCTCCTTGGGAGTCGTGGCAGAAGCCTTTTGAACCTTAGGCAGTTTTGCCTTTGTTGGAGGGCTCAAAATTTCTGGCATTTTCATTATTTTTTCAATCTTTGGCTCTTCAGCCCTATCAACCCTAGTCTTGACTGGCTTGACTGTAGGCACCTTCGGCACTACAATCGGCTCTACAGTACTCTGCACAAGCGGAGCAGCTTCCTTGGCCTCGTCAGCTGAAGAGGTCCCCACACCAAATTTAGGCACCACGGCCGGCTCAATGTAGCGCAGCCGGTGGGTCAGAACCTTGATCTTTTTGCCCTTTGGCTCAGCTACAGTGGCCGAAGCGGCAGTCTTCCTCTTTTTCTCTTGCCCTTTTATCGGATAATGGTAATTAGGGTATACGAAGCCAATAGCATCAAATACCCTGTTTAATCTTTTCTTGCCTCGACTTCCAAAGGCTGCGGATAGAGCATTATCTTCGGTCTTGGAATATGCTCCAAGTAACTCATCACTGGTAGCTTCGATGCACTTCAGCCAGTCATCGTTTGGCTCATCAAACTTTTCCCTGAATCTGAAGGTATACTTCAGTCGGACCAGACCACCTTCATTAGAATCGGCGGTGGTCTCCTTCGGCATATCCCAGCTTTCCACAAGTGGCCATACCCTGAAGGATTTATGCTCTTGAATCAGATCCCTTGTGCCAATGAAGGCACACACAGTGCTAAAAGCTCTCTGACATGCTTCGATATTGCTATCAATTTCCACCTTCGGCCTTCAGAGACCGAAGCGAGACCAAATGGGGCGCTGGATGATTTCTTTGATGTCTTTCCTTGCCTTTAAATCATTTTTAACATAAAACCACTCCCCATCTAGGACCCAGACCATCTTTTCCGGAATGTTGGTACCGGGTGGCTAGCATTGGGGCGAGCAATAAATCCATAACAACCGAAGTTGTTGTGGTACTGTTCTTTGCTAGTAGCCTTCGTCTCATACAAGAGCTCGTGCATACTGCAGAAGCACTTCGCGCTCGGCTCCAGTCCTTGACTTCTTACAGCCTAGATAAAAATCCCCATCCCCATCACAGCTTCGGGGGTGATCTGATGAAAGAAAATCTGGTATGTCTTCAGCACTTCAACTACAAATTTGCTCGAAGGAAACCGAAGTCCAGCCTTAAAAAAGCTTCGGTAGATAACAACTTCATTTTCCTCAGGGGCAGGGACGATGTTGTCTCCGCCAACTCTCACGATATACATGTCGCGAAAGTATCTTTCTCTCATGTTATCAAGATGACTCTGTTTAATAGTTGATCTTCCGAAGATAGAATGGCTTGGTCGCCAGGGCCGATCTTCAGAATCTTCATCTCCACTTTCCGCATCATAACTATCACTGTCATCAGTATCTTCAGATAAACCTTCAAGTATCTCTTTAGTAATCTTTTCTGTGTTTGTTTTTGACATAGACTCAATAAACTCGGCGATAAAAGGATCCGCAACTTTCTTTTCTTCGAACAGCTTCGTCTCCTCAGTCAGTTTTGTCTCCTCAGTCAGCTTCGTCTCCGCAGTCATCCTTTTTTCCTCAGTCATCTTCTTTTCCTCAGTCATTTTCCCCAGACATGGTGAAAGCACGTCTTTAAACTAAAGCTCGAAAAGCTTGAAAACCAGGCGAGAGCTAGTGAGCAAGAGTTAAAAAATTTGAGAAAATAACGCGAATGCTAGAAATGGCGTATCAAATGTTGCCGGTGTGGGTCCATATTTATACGCTCAGTGCTTTGCAATTTGGTGGACCCCATCTGTCAGTAACTATTGCTATTCTAGCAAAAGGGAAGGTGTTTTTTCGGACCTTCGGCTTAAGGCCTTCGTTCATGTCGCAGTCTGAATTCGTTGATTATAACAAATTAATACTGCGAGGGGCTACTGTTGGGGGCTTTCGTCTTCCGAAGGTCCTCAAAAACATGATTTAACAATGTTTCCCAAGTATAATATATATACAGGTACCTTCGGACTCGGAATAAAACTGTACACGACATGGAAAGCATGGTCGAGACGAAGGTCGATGTAGTTCCGAAGCTATGCGCAAGGGAGCTTCGGCTCAACGGCAGAAAGAGGAACCGACTTAAAGGGGAAAAGGCTATCTAGTCCTCGATGGATTGTCCTTAAGTCAATAGTAAATATAAAGGGCATGAATGTAATTTTACACAGGCTGCACCCTGTGTCTATAAATAGATGAACAGTACCCCCGTACTGTTCACGCTGGCTTATACTCGCTCGTGCGTCACGCTTAAACTTTTACCTTCTGTCAAGCCGAAGGTATAAATGTAATTCAATATTATTCTTATTTATTCATGATGAGATAAAAAGATATATTCATGATTTCATATGATTATTCATGTTATTTCTCATGTTTCATATGCTTCTTCCTCCATTAACATATACTGTGATGATGAAGATACATTCTTCATGACTTTCGTCCGAAGATCATTATATTTTAAGGGAAATAATGTTTCGAAGGACGAAGGACATTAACCATTAACTTATTTTTGTGTTGCCTTATTCTTAACTCATAGCATTTGAGAACAAGTCCCCAACAAGCCTTTTGTCCATCCTTTCCAGATTCAGAACTTTAAGAATAGCCTCATGAGCCTTTTGTTCCTGCAGGGCACAAATGACATTTTAACAGAGAATGTGAATACCAGAACAAAAATGACTCACACCAAAGAAAACAGATGTGACTTACATGTAGCAACAAATGAATGCGCCAGATATTGGAAACATCATACAAAGTGATAATATTTGCTGTCTGCAAAAAACAATGAAGAATTAACTTCCTGGAGTGAAGTGTCTACAGCATATGAAGCTTTGAATTAAAATGTTTCACTACTGGAACATGGCAAAACCGGGAGAGTTTCTCCTTCACATTTTCCTCTAATTCTTGTTACACACAGTTTCAGTTATAAGTACTGCCAAGGGACTCAGTAATGGTCATATTCTAACAATGTAAAAAATGATTAGTTTGATAACTAACCTTAGTACTGCAACAAGGTAAAATATCTGTTCACAATAAGAGAACTGACCCAAAGCTTCAATAAATGGCATAGATTCAATATCACTTGCAGGTGTTCAGAAAACAATCAATAACAGGAATCATCTATACAATGTCTACTGTGAACAGATATCAACCCAAAAAGAAGAAAAAAAGAATGGTTATCTCATGCCACCTATAGTGCCCCCCAGTTCTATCACACAGACATCAGCAGGTCCCCGCCCCATCCATCGCGTTCTACGTCAGATCTGTCAGGTAGCATCCACCCAAACAGGGCCCTGCATGACAACGAGAACACATGAGCGACGAGCTCGACCTGGCCACCATTAGCATGGTGAGGAAAGCGACCACTAGTACAATTTGGCTCTATACAAGCGGTAGGCTTTTTACATCACAGGCGGTTCGGTTAGAAAACCGCCTGTGATGTCCCAGGCGGTTCAGTACGCCTATGATGTAATAGTATCACAAGCGGTTTTTGTTTAGGACCGCCTGTGGTGCTCTATCCTTTTCACAAACGGACCCTAAGAAAAAACCGCCTGTGATTGTAAAAATATGAAAATACAATTTAAATATGAAAATAATTTTAATTTTTAACAGAAATATGCAAATACAATTTAAATGAATTAATATTTAATTTTTAACAGAAATATGCAAATACAATTTAAATGAATTAATATTTAATTTTTAACAATAATATGCAAATACAATTTAAATGAATTATAATAGCACACATAGATAACTAGAGAGATTTTAAATTAATTGGCAACCAAAATTCATAGTCGATCATACATGATAACAAATACAATTTGATTCATACAATTTTTCATGAACTACCATTTTTCCGCATGTATGGCTTTAAGTTCTTATCAATTTTCTTTTCCACACGCTTGATTCTCTCTGGACCGTTAAAGACGAACATCTCTTCATACTTATTGTATTCCTCATCTTGGTCTCCCACATTCTCAACTCCAACAATTTTTTGCTTTCCAGAAATAACTACATGCATCTTCTCATCTGCTGGATCGAGTACATAGAACACTTGTGCAACACATTCGGCGAGAACCCACGGGTCATCTTTATATCCTACTTTCTTTAAGTCTACCAGTGTGAGTCCGTAGTTATCCACTATCACCCCCACGGGATGTTGTACCCATTGGCACTTAAATAAGGGTATTTTCATGCTTGGGCCATAATCAAGTTCCCATATTTCCTCTATGAATCCAAAATATGTGGTCTTCTGTCCATGTAGGTCAAAAGCATCGATACGAACACCGCTATTTTGTGCAACACTTTTCATGTCTTTTGATTTAGTGTAGAATGTGTACCCATTGATGTCATATGCTTGCCATGATGTCACAAAACACGATGGCCCAGAAGCCAAATTCTTCATTGTTTTCTCTTCCAAAGAGTCTCCGAATGGGATGTTTTTGTCCATTAACCATTCGCTGAAACGATGTTTGTGCTCCCTCATGATCCAGTCCTGTGTGCGGTTCTGATTTTCTTTACGAAGCTCATCCAGGTGTTCCTCTATGTAAGGCTCGGCTATCGTGAGATGTTGTAGTACACTACCATGAGCACAATGTACTAGCTTGTAATCCTCAACGCGAAAAGTTTTCTTGCCCATTCTCCCTCTCCCACATAGTTTACCCTCATGTTTAGGTACAGGCACACCTATCATTATTCCGTCACTGATGTAATCTATACAGCTCTCAATCACTTCTTCTGTAGTGTATCCCTCCATGATTGAACCCTCTGGGTGAGCGCGATTTCGCACATAACCTTTTAATACTCCCAGATATCGCTCCAACTGAAACATATGATGTAAATATAGTGGCCCTAATATTTTTATCTTATCCACGAGATGTATGATTAGGTGTACTTGTATATCAAAAAATGATGGAGGAAAACACTTTTCAAGCTTGCACATAGTCTCGATGATGTATGCCTTTAGATAGTCCAAGTCTTCTAAAGCTATTACTTTTTGTGAAACCGCATTGAAAAAGTAACACAAGTGTGTGATGACAACTTTGACATGCTTTGTTTCGAGGGCTCTTACCGCAATTGGGAGGAACACCGTCATCATCACATGGCAGTCATGAGAGTTGTAGCCAAATAGAGACAAGTCCTTCATCCTGACTAGTCTGCTGATATTGGATGAGAAACCTGTGGGCACTTTGACCCCACACAAACATTTGCAAATCTTTGTTCTCTCCTCAACTGACAAGTTGTAGCTAGCTGGGGGGAGGTAAGGCTTCCCTTTGCCACTATCCACTGGATGAAATTCCGGTCTGATTTGAAGATCTACTAGATCATTGCGTGATTTGAGTCCGTCTTTTGTCTTACTCGGCATGCCTAGCAAGGTTCCAATGATGCTGTCAAAAACATTTTTTGTTACATGCATCAAATCAATGCTGTGGCAAATTTCCATATCCTTCCAGTATGGGAGGTACTTGAAAAAAATTGATTGCTTCTTGAAAGTTGTGTAAGTTGAAGGATCAGTTCTCTTTCTCTTTTCTCCTTTGTTTTTTCCCTTTCCGAATACAACATGAATGTTCTTTACAATTTCAAAAACAAGTTTCCCACTATAAGGCTTTGGTGCACCTTCACTTTCCAGTTGATTGTTAAATTCCGCTTTCATCTTTCGGTACTTATGCTGCTTCATCAAGAACCGTCTGTGTCCCATGAACACCAACTTCTTGGATGATTTAAGGTACATGGAAGCAGTTCCATCGACGCACACTACACAACCATTCTTTCCTTTAGTCTTTTGCCCTGATAGTGTGGCGCCACCGGGAGAATCATGGATGGTAACAAATATAATTGCTCTTAAGTTGAAATACTCATGGCAATACTCATCCCATATTCTAACTCCTTCATTCCAGAGCTTTGTCATATCTTCCATAAGAGGTTCTAGGAACACATCAATATCAACACCAGCTGATTTCGGACCTTGAATAAGAATAGTCAACATAATGTACTTTCTTTTGTGACACAACCATGATGGAAGGTTGTACATCGTTAAAGTCACGGGCCAGGTGCTATGTACACTTCTTTTTTCACCAAATGGATTCATTCCGTCTGTACCCAAAGCAAATCTTACATTTCTGGTTTCTTTGGCAAACTCAGGATACATAAGATCGAAATTTTTCCATTGTGATGCATCAACAGGGTGTCGAATCTGTTTGTTATTCTGCTTGCGATTTTCAGCATGCCAACGCATAAGCTCAGCCTCCCTAGGATTTGAGAACAAACGTTTTAAGCGATCAATTACTGGAAGATACCACATCACCAAAGCTGGGTTCTTTGACTTCTTTTTCCCATCCATGTCATCAAAAGTGTCATCGTCACTTTCAGGTCCAATAGTGGATTTCTTGTTTTTATTTTTCTTCGGGAATTTTTTTACACAGTCTTGATTGTAGCTCTTCTTGTATCGACTGACATTGCAAACTGGGCATCTTGATGCGTTCTCAAAATCGCCATGATATAGAATACAATGGTTCGGACATGCATGAATTTTTTTGCACACCCAGAGCTATGGGAGATATAAGCTTCTTCGCTTTATAAGTGCTTATTGGTAGTTTATTGGGTTTTGGTAGTAATTGGGACACAAAATTCAAAAGATCTGTGAAGCTAGTATCAGACCATTCGGCGCTAGCCTTCAACTTCAGAAGTTCTAGAACTGTACGCAGTGTAGTAAACTCTTTGTCACAACCCTTTGGTTCATCATATAAAGGTTCTTTTGAAGCACTTTCCAGTCCCTCCATTTTAGATAGCCCTTTCTGCGATCCCACAGAACTCAACATTTCTGGTTCCATATGGCGCAACATCTCTTCGCAATCAAATTCTTCAAAATCTTGATTAGCATCCACATTATCCACTTTACCATCAACTTTAAGATCTAAAATTCCGACAACTCTCTCGTCATTACCAGGCACTTCACACGGATCCAACTCACCATGTTCTAACCATATCGTGTAATTGTTTTTAAACCCTCTTTTTAGCAGATGTGATTGGATTACTCCTGTATCTCTCCAAGCTATCTTATTATCACAGTCGATGCACAGACATAATATCTCCTTGCTCTTTCGCAAATTTGCGTGCTTTTTGGCCGCTTCAATAAAGCTTCTCAAATTTCGAATATACAACGGATGTGGTCTTGGCACATTATACATCCAACCTCGGTCCATTACCTATCCTTATATTGATTAACATCAATAAAATCATTAATTAATTGAATTCATCCATAAAACATGAAACGAATTGATATGTATGAAAATAAAACAAACATTGCAACAATAGATACCTTGAGGTGAGACAATTGTGTTTTTAAAGAATCTTTAAACTAGATCAACTATTATAAGTCCAAATCTTGAATTCCAAAGCTTTTCTTCAAATCCGTTCTATATTACAAAATTGAGGCAAAAAATCGCATCAAAATGAGAAAGAAAACAAATGGAGATCATATATATGCATAAACTATTGAAATCAATCAATAAACTCAAAAACAAAACCTTCTCCCTGTAGATCTCAAAAAAACCCGCGGCCGCTACAGTGCTGTGAATTAGGGTTCTGCGAGTTAGGGTTCTGGAACCCGCCGGGGGCTAGCCCTTTTATAGTGTACACACATCACAGGCGGATATTTAGCAAAACCACTTGTGATAGATAACATCACAGGCGGTTTTTTACGTCGACCGCCTGTGAAGTTAATTTATCACAGGTGGTCGGAATTAACAACCGCTTGTGATGTTGTCTATCACAGGCGGTTTTGCTAAATATCCGCCTGGGATTCTTTACAATATAAAAGGCTCGTTGGTCGGCAGGAACCCTAACTCTTCCCGCCCGAGCTGACACAGTGCGCCGCCAGGCTGCCGCCGTGTCCCTGTCCCCGAGCTCGAGCGCCGCCGTCCCCGTCCCCGAGCCCGAGCGCCGCCGTCCCCGTCCCTGAGCCCGAGCGCCACCGTCCCCGAGCGCCCGAGCAACGCCGTCCCCTTCACCGAGCCCGAGCGTCGCCGTCCCCTTCACCGAGCTCGAGCCCCGCCGTCCTCGTCCCCGAGCCCGAGCGCCGCCGTCCCCGAGCGCCCAAGCAACGCCGTCCCCGAGACCGAGCCCGAGCGCCGCCGTCCCCTTCACCGAGCCCGAGCGCCCGCCGTCCCCGAGCCCGAGCGCCGAGTCCCCGAGCCCAAGCGCCGCCGTCACGGTCCCCGAGCCCGAAGCGCCGCCGTCCACGAGCTCTGTCTTCTTCCTCTTGATAAGGTCGAAGTTCATGTTCCATTTCTTCTTCCCCGAGCTCTTAATTCAGTTCAGGTTCCATTGGCTACAAGCAAGCAATGTTCTACAAATTGTGTATATGCATTCTTATTGTTTATTTCATTGTGTATATTCTACAAGCAAGCAATGTTCTACAAATTGTGTATATGCCAAGCAGAATTGTGTATTTCATTGTGTATATTTCAGTTCAAGTACTTGGAGTATTTCATTGTGTATATTTCATAAGTGCATATTGACAAATTGTGTATATGCATTCTGCCCAATCGATGGCTATCCCTGATTATCAGTGCTTAGATTAAATGTTTGTCAATATGCTTATTGCTTATTGTTTGGTTATTGCTTATTGCTTATTGTTTGCATATTCATAAGTGCATATTTTCACTTACATATATTGTCAATATGCTTATTGCTTATTGTTTGGTTGTCAATTACTTCTTATATGAAGTCTATTTTTAGTGTTTTTTGACTACCTATCTTTGTTTGATAATCATTAGGCCAAATGTGCTTATGGCCACATACATCATGGAAGTACATAGCCATGACAATGTTATTATCTCCCTATGTTATAAGACTTGTTCTTATCTCCCTTCTAGGTTTTTTGAATACCTATCTTTGCTTCCCAACCCTATGTTATAAGACTTGCTCTTATCTCCCATCTTTGACTTGTTCATAGCCATGACAATGTTATTTGGACCCTTCTTTTTGCCCTATAAGCCACATCCTTGTTTTCCCTCTGATCCCTGCCTTTGTTGCCTTTGTTCTTTTGATTGTGAGACTTGGTCATTTTCAGTTTCAGAGATGGAAAAAGAGCCACTTGACATGGTTGAGACCTCAGTTCGAGTCATCGAGACACATGTTGACATCATTCGCAGTCTAGTGACTGATGGGGTTGTGGATACTAGTGAACCGGAATCAGTGTACACACTTAAGATCACTTTGTTTCAAATTGGAGATGTATGCGACATGCTTGAGAAGTGTGCTCTGTCCATCAAAAAGTATGCTGACTCCAAGAGGGCTAAAATTATTCAAGATGAAGCCCTGCAATATGCTGAAGATGATGAAGCTGCAGATGATTTAGAGGAACTCCCAAGCCCAGATCTCCTTACTCAAGCCGACATATTGGAAAAATATTTTGGAAATGAGTATGATAGCGACCAGTCAAGGGGTTGTTGATGTTTAGTCCTAAACAACACGATATGAGTATCGTAGGTTTCACTCTTAGAGATAATGTATTTTGTATGAACCTCTTAGAGAGTGTCAAGTCAATGAACTATCTTCGAGTACTATTGGGAAGTGGATCTCTTTGATGTATTTTTTTTCTAGTGATATCGATGGTGCCGAGTAGCACCAAATTTGGACTTGTGTCCATATCTATAGATGCTAGTAGTTGAGCACTAGCGCCTACAATCTTGACTACCTCATCCCTATTCTCTGTTTGGGACTTATATGGAGAATGGCATCGGCGGAATGCCTGAATCGGGTCGGGAAGCAAGCTCGCAGATAGAAGTGCACTTTCCAATGCAGTTAGACAGAGAAGGCATGGCTGTGATGTTATAATGCTGAAGGACCCCAAGAAGAGATTAAGCCCTGTAGTCTACCACTTCCCGTTATTTGTGGGCTTCACCGATGGCTGGAAACATTTGGTGATAGCAAACGACCTTCGGGCTGAAGACGTCTGCGAGCTTGTTAAGGGGCCAGACGATGGTGAGCCGGTGTACTATGTCCGGATGTGTGGTCACAAAATTTAAAGCCGCCCCGGCTGCATGTGTGTGCTTCTCTTCTCTTAGGTGGGGTGCTAAGTGATCTTAGTAGCCGACATAAGAGAAGAGAAGCGCACAGATGAAGCCGGGGCGGCTTTAAATTTTGTGACCACACATCCGGACAGAGTACACCGGCTCACCATCGTCTGGCCCCTTAACAAGCTCGCAGACGTCCCCAGCCCGAAGGTCGTTTGATGTCACCAAATGTTTCCCGCCCTCGGTGAAGCCCACAAATAATGGGCAGTGGTGGACGACAGGGCATAATCTCATCTTGGGGTCCTTCAGCATTATAACATCACAGCCATGCCTTCTCTGTCTACTGCATTGGGAAGTGCACTTCTATCTGCTCCGTGCTTCCCGGCCCGATCCTGCCCCGGAGGCGGGTTTGGGCTCGATTTCTTTTGAATCACCTTTTCTCCAAGTTCCCTTATTGATGGAACCAGTATATCAGACTAACAGTATATCCCTTTATCGATGGAACCAGCTTGAATGGCAGACAACGAGCAGCCTAGTATGGATGTGGTCTGCACCGGTGCGTCTAACAAAGTTGATGAAGACGCGACCAAACTTGAATGGCAGACAACGAGCAGCTCCGGTGAAGGGAGCGGGGAGGATAGTTCTAGTGACGACAATCCTTGTACTCCTATACCTCCAAGGAAGAAAAAAACATCAGATGAGCTTGATGCCGACTATATTCCCAACGATGAAGAGGTAAATAGAAATATGTCGACTATATTCTAAAATAATGTTCATATATGAAAGGCCATTAATTGTTTCACTATATAGATTTCAAATGAAGAGAAGAAAGAGGATGCATGTTCTACACGAAACACGGAGGATGCTCCGATGCCTGAATCATCCGTTTCACATAAGCGGAAACGAGGGCGACGAGGTCCGAATCAGATGAAAGAAGGTGCAGTTATGTACGTAACAAAATTAAATGCAGAGGGGTTTCCTGAAGAACCACATGACGTGGTTACAAAGTTTCGAAATTCCTGCGGGTCTACTGTTAGAGATATAGTGCCAATCACACTTCAAAAATGGAAGGATTTAGATGAAGACACCCGCAATAAGCTATGGGCTAAGTTGTCTGAGTCATTCAAGTTCCCAAAAGCATAGTGGATGCAGTAAGGAAGTCAATGCTCTCTGCTATGGCCAAGATGTTTCGTGGGTGGAAGGCCGAGATGAATAGGGAATTTGTTAAGAAGAATAAGGTTCCTCCGCCCAAGAAAATGGGGAAAATCACTCAAGCTCAGTGGGAGGAATTTGTTCGTCAGAAGACCGAACTGAAGGCCAAAGAACTGGGCGAAACTAATTCTCAGAGAGCGAAGATGAACAAACACCCCCATCGCCTGGGGTCAACCGGATATCACCATAAAGTTGTGCAGTGGAACAGGATAATCGAGGAAGCTATAGCTAACGGCACTTTGGACCCAATATTAAAAGATATCGATGAGCGAGCTATTCGTTGGATCTTAGGTCGGGCAGGTTTGAGTGAGGACGGCAAACTTTTGCATCCAGAATTGGTAGGCAAAGTTTCGACAAAAATTCAAGAATATGCAGATAAGAGAAAAAAAGGAGAATTTAAGCCTCGGAGGGAGAATGACATACTAACTGCAGCACTAGGCAATCCTGAACACACTGGACGGGCTCGGGGAATCTCTTCTAAGATTTCCTGGAGAGAGGCGTTTCCAGAGTATGCGTCGTCATATAGGAAACACGAGAAGTCGAAAAGGACCCTTGAAGAGACTATTGATGAAAGGGTACAAAAGGCTATTAATGATGTGATGAACAAAATGAAGAAAACAGAATGCATATCATTTGAACTCAAGCCAAGCCACATGAGTCCACCTATAGTCCCTAGCAGCGTAGGATCTGTGCAAGACTTGACCAAGTACCCTGTAGACGATATTGTTGAGGACAAGCCTTGCTTTCTTCATATTCCAATCAATCGATCTGGGACAAAAACAAAGCAAGCTGCTACTGGTTTGGTAAAACCAGGACTTGTTAACTACAAGGATAATCCTGTCCCGCCACACTATGCTGTGGTCCAAGTTTTAGAAATCAGAGATAGTGGTTGTGAAGATTGGGAGATAGATTTTCCAGTTGAGGGGATCATAACTTTGCAGGAGGCAATGAACAAGTTGGTCCTTTGGCATCGACGCGACATCAAGTTGGGTGATGAGCCGAATTCAACACCAATGCAACAAAAAGATAGTTCGATCATTCCACACCCCATGGTGCAGGAAAATATGACACCGACGTCCAAAAAAATCGTTGAAACAATCATATCGCCTCTTGCGAAGGAACACGACGAGGGGGACGTAGACAAAATTGTTCCTCAGAATGTCGACGTCAACATCAAAAAGGAACCAAAGGTTGGCACCAATGTTGAAGGGCCAACTATTTCAAAGAAAATTCATAAGCGAATCGCCACTGACGATGTCAAGAAACCGTCAGAATCAGTGGCACGCTACCTGCATAAATTGCAGAGAGTTATGACAAATCAATCAAAAGCGGAATCAACATCTCATGGAGTAGGCACACGGTCCCAAATAGACAATTTCGAAGTATGGGAAGAAGATGGAATGATTCATACTCGAGAATCATTACGTCTTAAAACCAATATCTCGGTATACAAGAAGGAGGATGTTCCTCCAAAATTTGTGAATGGGAGGCCGTTCTTGACGACGGTGCAACTTTCTAAGTTGTCGACTCCGGAGATTAGAATGCATGAGTGGTACATGGTGGCTAGCAACAAATACAAACTCGAGGACTTCACATTTGTTGTGCCAGAAGATGCATTTTGGAGCAATGATCATATAGATCCTGTGCGGCATTTATTCTTTGACGATCTCTGGTCGTTGTACCACCGATAAAGGATGGAAACCAACTACTTAACCCTCTTTTGCTTGTAAGTACCTCTAAACTTTCATATTTGTTAGTTTTGTACACGCACACATAAACGAGAGTCTAACGATTAACACTATTACACGTAGGATGCAATACATGGATGATAAGAAGAAACAACTTAAGACAGGGTTTCTTGACCCGTTGATGATATCCCAAGCTCGCTACAAAGTAGTTGCTCGGAGGCATGGAGAAGAATACAAAGACTTGGACGATGCTGAATTTGAGAAAGCCGTCAAACAGAATCAGAGAAAGAAAATGAAGGTAATGGCGGCATACATTGGACGAGCCATGTATAATCATGTACAACATGGCAAGGACTTAATAATAGCTCCGCACCACTTTAAGTAAGTTATCGACATGGTTTAATTTTGAACTATAAATTATGGCAATCGTGATCTTAACATGTGTTTTCGTCGATGTCTATATAGTGACCACTACATTTGTATCATGATCTTTCCAAAGGATGGTAAAGTCGTGGTCTTCGACTCACTGAGAATGGAAAAGACTACGTATAATGACTTCTTGAAGATTTTAGAGAAGTATGATTATTATTGCACACTTGTACTTATTACAACTTAACAAATGTATTCTTAATCTCACAATGCTATTCTTATATGCAGTGCATACCATTTTTATTGGAAAGATCTTGGCGGCGAACATCCAGAGGACAAGCCTAATTTGTCAATATCATTATTTCCATATGGTGACAAACAATCTCCGGGTACTGTCCTATGCGGTTATTATGTATGCGAATGGTGTCGTGTCACCTTCCATTACATGGTCAATCGTGAGGATGTAAGTTCGCTATCATTGTCTATGTTGCAATTTTTATGTTATATTGTTGCTCATCACATTACTCTTAGCACTGCTTGTTTTTTGCTTTCATTGCAGGTTCCTAAATCCAAGATCAATGCTGAATGGTTAGAAAGAGATATGGTTTCCATCGGCGTGGCTAAGGTTGTAAGAGACTTGCTTTACTTTATGCGCCGTGAAGTTCTTCATCAACAAGGGCTATTCTACAATACAAATGGAAATTTGCAACAATTCCCAGAACTAAGTTTGTACACAATATCACACAGTGTTTAGGTCTTTAGTTAGGAACTTTAGATGTTTAGTTGTCTATGGAACTTTGAGATGTTTAGTTGTCTATGGAACTTGATATGTGTATAAATCTGTGTATGACGATGGAACTTGATATGTGGATGAATATGTGTATTATGGAACTTGATATGTATAAATCTGTGTATGCAATCTGTGTGAATCTATGCATGAAATCTGTGTATAATCTGTTTGAAAATTCTGTATATGAATCTGTATATTAAAAAACCGTCTGTGATTTATATTGTATGCAGTCGGACTTATATTAAAAACCGCCTGTGATGTGTAGCTAACACAAGCGGCTAGGATAAGAAACCGCCTGTGATGTCTGTCTATCACAGGCGGTTCCTTTGAACTGGACCGCCTGTGATGTCTGTCTTCACAGGCGGTTTTTGATTGACCGCCTGTGATGTTGTTTTACATCACAGTCGGTGCACCACAAGCGGTTCCTGGAACCGCCTGTGAAGAGGCGAACCAAACCGCCTGTACAGAGGTTTGGTGTAGTAGTGGACGGAGGACCTACTGCTGCTGCATCCGTTGCTCGGCATTGCCCTTAATTACTCGTCGAGATGCATGGTACTACGTAATGGCATTCATTGAAAACACTACTCCTGTACTATGGCTATATCAGAGGCGGAATTAAATTCATGGCTTCCCGTTCCATCCTCGTCGGATCCAACAGCTAGCTGCAGAATAATTGTCAGCCCTCAGCCCCCACGACGACGACGACCGGGGCCATTGGCTTGTCGCGGTCGGTTGCCACTAGAGAGAGATGGATATCGAGCCAGCTCGGCTCGTTATGACTCGTTACTGTAACGAGCCAACTTTATATTAACAAGTTAAGCATTTGACTTGGTTCGCTCGTTAGGAAGCTCGAGCCAGCTCGTTAGGCTCGCGAGCTACACAATTAAATACAAAGATATATATATATATATATATATATATATATATAACCGAAAATAATATTTTAAGTGTTTAACACTACAAACCCAAAACTTTTATAATATTATTATCATATCATCGTCCTAGCTTCTAACTTTTAATATTAAATTAAATAACTAAATATGTATTAACTTACATATTTACAAACCCTTATTATAAAATAGCAACAAGTATCGTTATAAAGCAATTCATCATCCATTCCACAAACATGTAATATTTCATTGCACAACACTAACATCATATGCTGCTAGAAACAAAGTTTACAAAACCATAACCAATAATCTCTACTACTTATTAAGGCTGTAAGGGTAGCCTGCCATTTTCTGTTATGTCTTTTTTTCATTTCCTGTTTTGCCCTCATCCCTGTCCGACAGTAGTGGAGGGCAAAGAAAAAATATGGTAGGACTCAAAAAATGAAATCTGCAAGAATTGTGAATCAAACTCAAGACCTACTGCTAAATTAGAGACAACATATCCACCACACCACGTCTTATTTTATTGTTATATTAGAAGACATGAGAGTTATTAAAAGTAAGGTATGGCTGATGCCACACTAAGCCATAATGGCTCCTCCGCCGCCGCTGTTTGGAGCTTTCCGTTATTGCTATTTTATATTACTGTGAACATGTCATGGCTGTGTACAAATATTGTAATCATGTTGTCGTTATCTATGCTTGATATTTTTTTTATCAAATAGTAGTACAATGGTATATAAATTTATTTATCGATCATGTCTACTTGAGAGGATGCTCTCAGAACTTTCTTATTGAGAAGGCTCGATAACCTCACCAAAGAGGACAAGATGCAGATAACGATGATATCAACTTGGGCTATTGAGCTGTACTTAGACAAGGTGCCTGCCATTATGTTTCCCAGCTTCAATATTGGGTTGAGTAACTGCCTTTCCAGATCTTATTCATTATTTGTGTAATTTTGTAGATTAATCACCTAATGGAGGATACCACTGTCACCATTATAAATTGAGTAGCATAGCCTAATAGCTCGGAATATTGTTAGGTAGTAAGTGAATTCTGTGCTTTTCTTAGTGACAACAAAGATGTATTAGATGAAGCAACAACAATGAAACTACTGGAAAGATATGGTATATCATTGCCAAGAAATATGCTTTGGTTAATTGTCCTCCGTCAGGGATGACGCTGCAGAGGCTTCAGGAGGCGGCGGCGTGGGCTTGCTCGTCTGGGAGGGCCCTGTTTGGCTATCATATGTAGTATTTAGTTTACTGTCTACTTCTGTTGTTGACAATACCTGTGAATTCTGTTGTTGACAGTACCTGTGAATTCTGTTGTTGACAGTACATGTGATGTTGCTTGGTCCTTTGAAGCCTATGATTTGGTTTCCTAATATTCGGCATTGAATTGGTAAGGACGTCTTGTGATGTTATGAGCAAAGTGTAGGTGCTTTTTTCTGCTTAAGCTGAGGGCTTGTCTTTCTTACATAAAAGCAATGCATTTTGTATCATGTAGTGTTTCGTTATACTTGTTGATGTGCATATGGAAGTCTAGGCGAAGCAAATGAGAAGTTCTTGATTTTGTTTGGGTTCTGGACTTCGATCTTCCTTTCCCTTCTCCATTCATCCAATATGTTTTAGATGCAATTCAACCACTACCATTCAGCAATTCTAGATATGCAAGGCATGCGATGTTTTTGTTGTCACTGGCATAATTCTTTATTTGTTTTATAATACAGTTTATGATTCGATTCTACATGTAGCAACTAAATGGGAGGCCTTCTCCTTGCAGATATGCCTGATATAAACTTTGCAATCTGTTTCTCCGTATATATATTTATACTAATTTTTAACTCCTGTGGCAACACACAGGCACACACCTAGTCAAATATTAAATATGCAATGTAGGTATGTAGCCATGCAATAATGCAAATATTTAAGCACTTGGCACGTCCACACATGTCCATATCACATGTCATAACTACGAGAAAATAAGACTATGAGAGATGAGACGACACCAACGACTAGACAAACTTGTGTTGTGGCTTGGCTCGCGAGCTAGCTCACGAGCTAACCCGAGCTGGCTCATTAGAGAACCGAGCTAGAATGCTAGCTTGGCTCGCTACAAAATTAAAACGAGCTGAGCTACTAACGAGCCGAGTCGAGCGAGTTATCGAGCCACGAGTATTTCGTCTAGCCCTAGTTGCCACTCACATGACCTCGCCGGCGAGCGCCTTGGACCACCTGCGGGACAGGACGCCATCAACGTGCATGTCACAAACCAGGTGAGTGCCACAGTGTCTTTGCCGCACACATGCAACTGGATGGTCCAAGTATACATGTCCAAATGGGCCGGCCCGGCAGTGGAGCCGTGACCCGACACGGTGGTGGCTCGGCACGAGCATGGCCCGGCCCGACTAGAACCATGCCCGGGCCGGCCCGGTTCGATAGCCGTGCCGGGCTTGGGCTGGCCGTCTGGTCCGCGGTGCAGGCACGGGCCCGGCACAGTTAATTGGTAGGCACAGTAACGACCCGCTTGAGAAACTTATTTTGTAACGGTCAGTCTGTTTTTAGCTATAATACTGATGATATGTTATTATATAAGAGTATTCTGAATTGTGATATGTGTTTATATGTGTATCTGAAATTTTTTTGTCTAAGTATGTATCTAAAATTATAAATATAATTAATTGAATTTAAAATAAATTTGAATATTATTTTTAAATTCTGAATTTTAGAGTGTTTTTTTGTTTACGGTTCCGGGCCCGACCCGGCACGGCACCACAGGCCCGATGTGCCTCCGACCCGGCACGACCCGTATAAGAATGACCGTGACAGGCCTGGGCTGCGTCAGCCAGCCCGCAGGCCGGTCCAGCCCGGCCCGATACTGAACTGTGCCAGGCTTGGACTGACGCCCCTCGTGCCGGGCCCAGCCGTGCCCGTGCCAGGCCGGCCTGGCATGGCCCGATGGACATGTATAGTCCAGAGCATGCATGTCCCTGTTAACCCGTGCAAGAACCAAAAATATCGCCTTCTCAAATCTCATCCCCTTGACCGAGAGAGACAGAAAGAGAGAAAAGGAAAAGAAACACCAATCGGCAGTGGCGAGTGCACACAGAACTAACCCCTACCCTGTGTGGAACGTGTGTGATTATACTGTCCCCCTTGATGATTATGGTTATTAGCAGAAGTTCCAAGACACATGAAACAAACATGAATCCACAAAACATGATCCCGATACCTGGACAGTCTTTCCTAAATATTTCCCTTTCCTCTCCTTGTCAATTACAGACTAACATAAACCATTAAAAATATATAAGTAAATTAAGAAAAAAATAAGGCAACCCTTTATGCAGGAAAAAGCAAGTGTGTTTTAACATCTCATATAGGACATATTTATTCTTACATATATTCTTGTGATTAGTTATTTTCTCCTTACATTCTTAACATACTCAAATAACGTAAAGACAACAAGGATGTCCTCCCCCACCCCCACCCCTAAATTTAGCACAAGACGTCAACACCAACATCAAGTGAACTATTTCATCTTCTCAATATTTGTATCACGAAGAATGTCGTTATATGGCTATTTAACAAACTGAAGTTATGATTATACAACATTAAATACATATACGAATTTCCCAAGGTGTAACAGGATTTGAGGAAGTTCTCCAAGGTATTCTCTGATCATTAGTTTCTCTTGCATTATCAATTACTAAAAATAATTTATTACCAGAAGACATGTGTTCCATTTAAATTTAAATTTTAAATTATGTTAAAGGCTACAAGGTTTTGATGGAGCTGGTCGTATTGAATCGTGAAAGAGCCGCAGCGGACCGCCTAAAATAGATGCCTATGTAAGTTATTATATAAATACTAGGTCTGTGCCCGTGCGTTGCCACGGGAGTAAAAATTTAGTGTGAAACATAGATGTGACAAATATTACTATGATATACAAAATTCGTGTGCCAAGAAAAATTTCTCCCTAAACAAAATACAATGCAATGAAACATGTTATACTCTTGCCATGCTACACAAGCTGTAGTTTCACAAAGTCATCGCAAGCAATTCGACCAAGCAGAAAAACTGCAGCACATTTGCTAGAGGTCTACATTGTTTTTGTTTCCCATTTGTCGATTCTATCAGGTCATGCAGGGTCTCGGTCACCACCTGCTGCTTGTTATTCTAATGATAGTGATGCCCTAATAATGTTCTGTTTGGCATTTTCGGAGTTTTTTTTCCCTTTTTCTTCAAGAGCACTTGATTATAACCCAAACTCGTTTATACAGTAACTTATAACATTCCAAGCTAAAATAAGAAGAAATAAATAAAAACCCCTAGGATAATGTAGTTTACCAGTTCATCATAGGCAAATGGTAGGGACATTCAGGACAACATTATTGAACAAGCAATATTGGTGCCTTGGTGGGATGGGACCATAACCTGCATCACGGATTCCCAGACTAAAGGAGGGCAACTTTTTATGTGGGTTCCTTTCAGTTAGATCTTGCTTTTGTTAGTTTCAGTTTACTTGGGTGATTGGTGTTGTACCTAGACTTAAGATTAACATTGTTCTGATCTCTAAAAAAGATTACTATTGCGCTGTTCAATGGTTCAACCGATTATCAATGACATCAAGCAGGCAAGGAAACGAACTTTTTTACGTGCGAAAATCTAGGATTAGGTGATGTCTTGTTAGAGCACCTCCAAGAGTAAATGTAAAACAACCCCCAAAAGCTTTTATAGGATCAAAAACACTTTTTTAGCCATCCAACATACTCTTCAACTTTTCCCCAAAATATTCGCATCCCGAATCCACAGCTCCCTCTCCCGCAAATATTCTCCCTCTCCCGCAAATATTCGCGTCAACCAAATCTCCCCAATCAGACACTGCACGCGCAGGGAAAGTTGTTTCGCGCCAAGATTTTGCCCGCGTGAATGTCTTGTTGATTTCTGATGCCCTCGCTCGTCTCACCCCTTCAGCACAAGTAGTTCATCACGACATCCATGGGATCCTCCTGGAACCTCACCGACACCGCTTGCATCATGCACAAGTTTAAGATCAAAGGCTACTCGGCCACCAAATCCATGGCGAGCACAGACTCGCTCGTATCCAAGCGACTGGCCATGGGCGGGTACGAGGGGGAGAGGCAAGGCAAATTGCACCATACTCAGTCTCAAAAGATGCAAACGCACCAGCAATGGAACGTAGGTTGTTTCAATTTTTTTAGGGACCAGCTTAGCAGTCTGATGTGGGATAAATTTTTTGGGGGAAATTATTTTAACAACCCCAATAAAACATTTTGGGGAAGAATTTTGTAGTGCTCTCTTGGAGTTGCTCTTAGTATACTAGTAGAATTGCCCCTCATGGGTGCTGATACTCAGAGCCAGCGAAAGGAACATGTAAAGAGATAGACTTTGCTAGCTTCAGTTGTTTATAGACAAATGTTCAAGGGCATGGATGTAATTTTACCCGGGCTGCGTTCCGTGCCTATAAATAGATGAACAGTAACACCGTACTGTTCAAGCTAGATTGTAATCACTCTCTCGCATCCATACCTTCGAGCAAACCGAAAGTATCAATGTAATATTAATTCTGTTAATATTCATGCGTGTTTTATGAAATACAAATATGAATGAATCATTGAATTATATTTGTCATCTTCGCGTATTCCTACTCATCTATGAAATGACAAAGACACGTTCTTTATGACCTTTGTCCGAAGATTATTATCTCTGAGAGGAGATAATGCTTCGAAGGACGAAGATCCTTAATGCTTGACAATTATGTTGTCTTGTTCTTGATTCACATCATTTGAGAATAAGTGACCAACAACACTATAAACAATACTGTTTGTAGAGTAAAATTTAAAGTAGAGGATGATATAGAGTAGCTACTGGAGACAACCTTATACTACTTGCATTCAACTGCTACAATCACAGTAGATGGACAGTGAGCGCTATCGTATTAACTAATCATATTTTTGACAGGATCATATATGACTCTTACTGTCTTACTTCTACCCATAAACATTGTCAGTGGTCGCATATAACATTCACTGAATAAAAAATAATTCTTATCTTCATATAAAGTGTAGAGAGACATCTAATGATCCCATGTCAAAAGGTAAAAAAATACATGAAAGCAAGAGACCAATAGTCGTCAGTGACTAATCATATTTTTGACAGGATCATATATGACTCTTACTGTCTTACTTCTACCCATAAACATTGTCAGTGGTCGCATATATCATTCACTGAATAAAAAATAATTCTTATCTTCATATAAAGTGTAGAGAGACATCTACTAATCCCATGTCAAAAGGTAAAAAAATACATGAAAGCAAGAGACCAATAGTCGTCAGTGATCTGCAAGGGAAACTCAGTAATGTTCTACTCGAAGTTTATATTGCCTCTAATTGTATTACATATTGGGAATGGATTAACAACAGAACAACTGAATTTCAACCAGCTATACACAATTGGAAGAATAGTTGTACAATCAATAAACAGTAGTCAGCTTAATATGACAGATCCTGGACTCTTGTGTATTGACAAGATCCAAATGAAATGGCTCAATATGTGCTTCTTTCCATAATGATTTGTTGACAACTCCAAGGGATTCTAACAACTTCAATCACTCATGGGGCAACTAAGGGTTGATTCCTACTCCAGCTTATCATGATCAGCTCCAGCAATCTTTGGTGGTTCTGCAGGGAAGTATTTGATGCCCATAAGGTCGCCAACTCTGCTGATAACCTGAGAGTGGGTTGCATAGACAAGAAACACATCAGCTCGGCTTTATTTATGACTCCTAGAATAAAAATGAAGTATTTATAACACTCACATCAAGGGCTTTAATCAGGTCCTCCCTAGTATGTGAAGCAGAAATGCATATGCGTGCCCTAGCAAGAAGAAGAGGTGTCACAGGAAATGCAACAGTAACAACAGCAAACTGAAAGATAAGTATCTTATAAGTACCATGACAGATAGGAAGAACGAAACTAGTGGGTGCAAATAGTGATGGATATGGACTACATGCAGATTGTTATTAGCACCACAATTCTCAAACAAAGTATTGTTTTAAAAAAAAAGTATACCAAAAGCATAGTGCTATTTGGATCTTCAGAATATTCTGACAAACTCTACTACTAACCTTTTATCTAAGGCACTCCCTAGAGAATGCAGGAAT
Source organism: Zea mays (assembly GCF_902167145.1). Taxonomy (NCBI): domain Eukaryota; kingdom Viridiplantae; phylum Streptophyta; class Magnoliopsida; order Poales; family Poaceae; genus Zea; species Zea mays. Next base: position 130,061,253 of record NC_050104.1, read on the forward strand.
CTTAGCCGGATTGTAGAACATTATGGGCATGACATGAGAGTCATTATCACCAAGAACCTCAAAACCCATCTTCTTGAGCTCTGACCTGAAGAAATTACTATTCTCGCAGATGCGAGCAAGTTTTTGGGCACCTTCAGTACATCACAAGGAAAAAATAATTATTTAATCAAACATTAACACAACTGCAAATGAAAAGGGCAAAAAGTGTTAAAGAAACTGGTTTAGTACCTCTGTTGGAGCCATCCTCCCCAAGGATAACTTTAATAGCAGAAATAACTTGTTGGACTGCTGGTGGCGACATGGAAGTAGCATACAGATGGACCGGACAACTATGCTTAAGGTGCTGAATTATCTCCTGAAAGTTATAGTGAAAAGAATCAACAAATCTTCAATGCAATCTTACCAAGTGCTATAGTGTAATACAGTCACTTTCAGAAGTATGCACCTTTGATGCGGCAATATATCCACCTCATGATCCAAAAGACTTGGTAAAAGTACCCATCATTATATTTACATCAGCTGGGAAAACCCCAATGTAACGCCCCGAATTTTGCAGTTGAATTTTTTCTTTTCTTTACTCGCCAAAATTCGGGCGTTACCTTTTCTTTTTCTTTTTCCCCTCGCTAAACCTTGACCTTTTCCAAAGTTTTAGCGGGATTCGGTTTGGAATTCCCGTGTGAGAAAAACCCTAAATACTTTATGTTGTTTGATGCACCATGCCGAACCTTGCATTTCTTTTGATTGCTTTGAAAGTGCAAATGCATTCATGTAGAAAGATCGGATTTCGAAAATGAGGAGAAGATCTTTTCTTTCTTTTTCTCTCTCTTTCTCTCTCCTCTTTTTCTCTCTCTCCCGCGCCGTGGGCCGACCCCGGCCGGCCCAGCCGCCCCTGGCGCCCCCTCTTGGGCCCAAAAAGGCCCATGCCGCCCCCCACCTCCCCTTTTTCCCCAATTCTTTCTCCCTCCCTCTCATTTTCTCTCATTTTCTCTCATTTTCTCTCCCTCACCCTAAGCCGCCGCCGCCCCCTGCCCTAAGCCGCCGCCGCCCCCTGCCCAACCGCCGCCCTCGGCCGCCCCTGCCGCCGGCCGCCCCTCGCCGTCGCTCCCCTCGCCGGTGAGCCCCCCCTCCTCCCTCTCTCCTCCCTCCCCCATCCCCCTCCCCTTTCCCCTCGCCGCTCGGCCGCCTGGCCAGCCCGACCTCCCCCCCCCGCGCGCTCGCCTGGCCGCCGGTTCAACCGGGCCGGCTCAGCCGCCCCGGCCGCCCAGCTCGCCGCCCGCGCCCGCGCCCGGTTCAACCGCCCCTAGGGCCGGTTCAACCGCCCCCCCCTCTCTGTTTTTTTATTTTTTTTTATTATTTTATTTTATTTACTTTCTGTGATCATAGTTATTTTATTTTTGGTAGGCTAATCATTGTTAATGATATTGAAATAGGAAGTTTAATTTAAAATTCCGTTATGCTAATTGATTCATGTAGTTAATTGTTTATCTCGTGAAATGTTGATCAACTTAAAATGATTAGGTTCCCACTAGTGCATATAGCAGAATTCTTTTGTTAGGAACCTATTGAAACTAGAGTGCATAATTTAACTAATCATTAGTGCATAAACTTTAACCCCCCTGCGAGACCCTTTCCCGTTTCTTTCTAACCATAACAAATGCGATATCGAATGTCATACTTGATGCATACTTACTTTATTTGTTCCCTTGTATGGTGTACTGTTCTTTTGTATTAAATGTGGATGGATGTATGTATGTTTGCAATCGCATAGAGAACGATTCGGTCGAAGAGCCCGAGGAACCCGCAGGAGAAGCCCCTGAGCAGCAGTCGTTTGGTGGAGGCAAGTGTCCTTTGACCTATCTCTGTCCTATTCATTATTTAATTCACCTCCCGCTCTACACATTTATGCCTAAGGATTGACTAGCTTTTGTTATCCATGTCCTTGTTTACCTATCTGGGTTGGATTATTACTGTTTAGCTTTATGCTATTGCTCAAACTTTAATCAATGAACATGATGAGATTATCTATGATACGCTGTTTTCCCTTCTCTTATGATGATGTGATACTTGTGGTCTCCAAGGGGGCTCGAGCGGTTTCTCGAGTGCCTCTCCGTAAGGACCTGTTCTATGGATGACCGCCCGGGAAAACAGTGCAACCATAAGGGTGGAATGGGGTGCCCTTAGCTGAATAATTAGAGGATCCGGGGTGTAGTTCACTTAGCCGTCGTGCCGTCAATGGGGCTCGGTGTATGCGGCTCGCTCTGCCAAGTTTGGGTTCGCCCCTTGGGGAGGAGTGCGGTGCATTTAGGAAACCTAACGGGTGGCTACAGCCCCGGGGAATCTTTGTAAAGGCTTCGTAGTGAATCCCTGGCCATTCACCTCGGGAGTGAATAAGGGTCTTGCAAGCCCGGGCCAGAGAGGGAATCACGGCTTGTGGGTAAAGTGCACAACCTCTGCAGAGTGTTATGAAACTGATATATCAGCCGTGCTCACGGTTATGAGCGGCCAAGGGAGCTCCAATGATTAGTGGTACTGGATCAGAGATGCTTTGGTACAGGTGGTTATGAGATTGATGGTTTTGATTATGACTATGGTGCTGGTAAGTGGTACTCTTTCCGTTTGGAAAGGAGTACGTTTGGGTTAATAACTTGGGTTAATGCTAAAACTTGGCTTTCTACTAGTAAGTAATAATCTGACCAACTAAAAGCAACTGCTTGACTTATCCCCACATAAAGCTAGTCCACTACAGCCAAACAGGATACTTGCTGAGTATGTTGATGTGTACTCACCCTTGCTCTACACACCAAACCCCCCCCAGGTTGTCAGCATTGCAACCACTGCTCAGGCGAAGATGAAGCTGTGGAAGGAGACTTCCAGGAGTTCCAAGACTACGACGAGTTCTAGGTGTGGGTTAGCGGCAACCCCCAGTCGGCTGCCTGTGAAGGCCGCGTTATCTACGTTTCTTTTCCGCACTTTGATTTATTATAAAAACTATATGGACGTCTCAGACGTATGATGTAATCGACTATTTCCCTTATTAATACTATTTTGAGCACTGTGTGATGATGTCCATATTATGTAACTGCTGTGTACATGAATAACTGATCCTGGCACGTACATGGTTCGCATTCGGTTTGCCTTCTAAAACCGGGTGTGACATAAGTGGTATCAGAGCCGTGCTGACTGTAGGACCGCTAACCTAGAGTAGAATGGTCGTTCTAAGGACTATAGACCTCTGTCTCTGCCTTGACTTTGATATCCCTTCAAAAGTTGGTCATACCGACCAAATCTATGTTCTACTATATATCATACCTTGCTGAAAATCATGTTTTATTCTAATCCTTCATATACTTATTATTCATTATTTGCTGGTCATATTAATTCTGTTCTCACCCTTTTGCTTGCGATGTCTTTTGTAGATGGCTCGACTTAGACACACTGCACGAAAGTCAGTCATCCCCTTCTTACCCTCCCGCCTTGCTGAGCGTCCGCTTCGCCGTCCCGTGGCCGGACAGTCTAGCCACTTGGAGAGACTACACCACCGCCTGCGTGAGGAGCAGGAACATCGACGACAGGAGCAGCAGAGCTCTTCCTTCTCGCTCCACCAGGAGATAGAGTCTGTGAGGAGCTGCTCTCCTGTGCTTCCTCTGGAGCCGCCCCCTGCACCACCACTGGGCGCCCCAGCTTCTGGAGTAGCTGCTGGAGGAGACCCAGACGACGGAGATGGCGACGACAGCTCGAGCCACGACACCGACTTCTCTGCTAACCCTGAGCCGGAAGGATGGGTTGCTCGACCCATCACTCGCGACGCTGCTCGCGGGTGTCACTTCCACGATGCGCTCGACACCCTGCTACGTCGGGCATTTGACCGGCATACTTGGTCCATCGAGTATCGCTGTGTGGTCTACCAGCATAGTCGCGGGGTCTACCCGGACCGCTGGGAGGCAACTTGCTTGGTGCGCTGCCCGGAGGACAGTCTCCAGGGTGCAGAGGCCTGCTCAGAGCACTATTCTATCTCTGAACGGGACTCAGCTGAGGCAGCCATGCAAGATGCTGCACGGCGTGCGCTTTCGCACTACTGCTCGGTTTTCGGTGGGGCAGCTGATGGTCTTGACCTGAAGTATTACCCCCGCCGTCCATCTGGCACAGGAGGCGTGATTGTCTCACCTGTCGGTGAGGGCAATCCTAGGTTGAGCAGCACAGTCAACCTAGCCGCCATGCTAAACACGGAGCTGGACCATGCATTAGACGAGCTGAGTAGGGCTCGTGCTGAGATCGCCCTACTGCGGGCTGAGCGCGCGGAACGTCGTCATCTGGATGGTGGTTCCCCCGCTCCCGTCGGGACTCAGCACCCGTACCGCTCACCTCAGCGTGGACACCAGTCTTATGGCAATCCCGCCTGCAAGACCAAGATAACTCTAGAACCATAGATCGATAGAGTTGGATCTTGTAATTAATACGAAATATATATGCATAGAAGCTTCAGTCTTAGCGTTAGTCTCAGTCTTAGTTAGTCTTAGTTAGACAGGGTAGTTTGCTATATCCTGTGCATTGATGTTTGTCATGATGAACTATGTTTGGTTTGGATCTTTGTAATGATTGTCACCAGAGTGTGGGTATCCCCTGCATTTTGGTTTACATATTATGTTAATGGAGTTAGTTATATAGTTGGGAAACCCCTTTTATTCCACTTTCCTTTCTATCTGAGAAGCTGTGTGGTCTGTGTTGGAGATCAGTGAAGGTGCTCATCTGTTCAGTGCTGTTGAGGAATTCTCTTCTCTTTTCTTATGCTGCAAGATCTGCCAGATCAGTTCTGATGTGTGGTTGCATTCTGCAGATGTCAGAGAACAGGCGCAGAGGAGGAAGGCGTGCTCAGCAGGAGCGAGCCGCTCAACAGGAAGAGGTGCCCCAGCAGCAGCACCTGCCGCCCCCGCCCCCGATGTCGATCGAGCAGATGTTTCTGATGCAGACTCAGGCAGTTCAAGCCATCGGTCAGACTTTGGCCGCCATTCAGCAGCAGCAGCAGCAGGCCCCACCTCAGCCTCAGATGCCTCAGATGCCCAGAGACAAGCGTGCTGAATTCATGAGAGGTCATCCACCAACGTTTGCTCATTCTTCTGACCCCATGGATGCTAAAGATTGGCTGCGCACTGTGGAGCGGGAGTTGCATACCGCTCAGTGTGATGACAGGGAGAAAGTTCTGTATGGTCCCCGTCTGTTGAGAGGAGCAGCCCAATCATGGTGGGAGTCTTACCTCGCCACCCATGCCCATCCTGACGCCATCACTTGGGAAGAGTTCAGAGGTAGCTTTCGTCAGTACCATGTTCCTGCAGGTTTGATGACTGTGAAGAAAGAGGAGTTCCTGGCCCTCAAGCAAGGGCCATTGTCGGTCAGTGAGTACCGGGACAAGTTTCTGCAATTGTCTCGCTATGCTCCTGAAGATGTCAACACCGACGCCAAGCGACCGTACCGTTTCCTGAGAGGCTTGGTTGACCCTCTTCAGTATCAGCTGATGAATCACACCTTCCCGACATTCCAGCACCTGATTGATAGAGCGATCATGACAGAAAGGAAACGCAAGGAGATGGAAGATCGTAAGCGCAAGATCAGTGGACCCCAGCCTGGAAGCAGCAGCCGTCCTCGTTTCTCAGGCAATCAACCTCAGCAGTTCAGGCAGAACCAGCGTCCACCTCAGCATCAGCAGTTTCAAAGGCAGTACCCTCAAAATCAGTACCAGAACCGTCAGAGCAATCAGTCAGGAGGTCAGTTTCAGAGGCAGAATCAGCAGCCACCTCGTCTTCCTGCCCCAGCAAATCAGCTGAACAGTCAGGCAGCACCAGCTCAGGTTGGAAACAGGGCATGTTTCCACTGTGGAGAGCAGGGCCATTGGGTGATGCAATGTCCGAAGAAGGCAGCCCAGCAGCAGTCAGGCCCCAATGCCCCAGCAAAGCAGAATATGCCTCAGCCTGGAGCAGGCAATCGCTCTCAGCCGCGTTATAATCATGGAAGGCTGAACCATTTGGAAGCTGAAGCAGTTCAGGAGACCCCCGGCATGATAGTAGGTATGTTCCCAGTCGACTCCCATATTGCAGAAGTGTTATTTGATACTGGAGCAACGCATTCTTTCATTACTGCATCATGGGTAGAAGCACATAATCTTCCAATAACTACCATGTCAACCCCCATTCAAATTGACTCAGCCGGTGGTAGAATTCGAGCCGATAGCATTTGTTTGAATATAAGTGTGAAAATAAGGGGGATAGCATTTCCGGCCAACCTTATAGTAATGGGTACTCAGGGAATAGATGTCATCCTAGGGATGAATTGGCTAGATAAGTATCAGGCAGTTATCAGTTGTGATAAAAGGACCATCAAGTTGGTGTCCCCACTAGGAGAGGAAGTGGTGACTGAGTTAGTCCCGCCTGAGCCAAAGAAAGGAAGTTGTTATCAGATGGCCGTTGATAGCAGTGAAGCAGACCTAATTGAGAGTATCAAGGTTGTGTCCGAGTTCCCAGATGTGTTTCCAAAGGATTTACCGGGTATGCCACCAGAGCGGAAAGTTGAATTCGCTATAGAGCTTCTTCCTGGAACCGCCCCCATCTTCAAGAGAGCTTACAGAATATCTGGACCAGAGTTGGATGAGCTTAAGAAACAGATTGATGAGCTGTCAGAGAAAGGTTACATCCGGCCAAGCACCTCGCCTTGGGCCGCCCCTGTCCTATTTGTGGAGAAGAAAGATGGCACCAAGAGGATGTGCATCGATTACCGAGCTTTGAATGAGGTCACGATCAAGAACAAGTATCCTTTGCCCAGAATAGAAGATCTGTTCGACCAGTTGAGAGGAGCCAGTGTGTTCTCCAAGATTGATCTGAGGTCAGGTTATCATCAGCTCAGGATCCGACCTTCGGACATTCCGAAGACGGCATTCATTTCCAAGTATGGGTTGTATGAGTTCACAGTGATGTCTTTTGGTTTGACCAACGCGCCAGCGTTCTTCATGAACTTGATGAATAGTGTATTCATGGATTATCTTGATAAGTTTGTGGTGGTATTCATTGATGACATTCTGGTTTATTCTCAAAGCGAAGAAGAGCATGCAAGTCATTTGAGGATGGTATTGCAGAGATTGCGAGAGCACCGGTTGTATGCAAAGTTGAGCAAGTGTGAGTTCTGGATCAGTGAAGTCCTGTTCTTGGGTCACATAATCAACAAGGAAGGATTGGCTGTGGATCCGAAGAAAGTGGCAGACATTTTGAACTGGAAAGCGCCAACAGATGCCCGAGGAATCAAGAGCTTCATTGGAATGGCCGGATATTATCGGTGATTCATTGAAGGGTTTTCGAAGATTGCGAAACCAATGACAGCGTTGCTAGGCAACAAAGTTGAGTTCAAATGGACCCAGAAATGTCAAGAGGCCTTTGAAGCGCTAAAAGAGAAGTTGACTACAGCGCCTGTCCTAGTCTTGCCTGATGTGCACAAGCCCTTTTTGGTGTATTGTGATGCTTGTTACACAGGTTTGGGATGCGTGTTGATGCAAGGGGGAAGAGTTGTGGCTTACTCGTCCCGACAGTTGAAGGTTCATGAGAAGAATTACCCAATCCATGATCTAGAGTTGGCAGCAGTGGTTCATGCACTGAAGTCATGGAGGCACTATCTGTATGGACAGAAATGCGATGTTTACACAGATCACAAGAGTCTGAAGTACATATTCACTCAGTCAGAGTTGAACATGAGGCAACGAAGATGGTTAGAGTTGATCAAAGACTATGAGTTGGAGATCCATTACCATCCAGGCAAAGCAAACGTAGTGGCAGATGCTTTGAGCAGAAAGAGTCAAGTCAATCTGATGGTCGCTCGTCCGATGCCTTATGAGTTGGCCAAGGAGTTTGACAGGTTGAGTCTCGGATTTCTGAACAATTCGCGAGGAATTACAGTTGATTTGGAACCTACCTTGGAGCGCGAAATCAAAGAAGCGCAGAAGAATGATGAGAACATCAGTGAGATCCGGCGACTGATTCTAGAAGGCAAAGGCAAAGATTTTCGAGAAGATGCAGAAGGCGTGATATGGTTCAAAGACCGCTTGTGTGTTCCCAATGTTCAGTCCATTCGAGAGTTGATTCTCAAGGAAGCTCATGAGACAGCCTATTCGTATCACCCTGGCAGTGAGAAGATGTATCAGGATCTGAAGAAGAAATTCTGGTGGTACGGAATGAAGAGGGAAATCGCAGAGCATGTGGCTATGTGCGATAGTTGCCGAAGAATTAAGGCAGAACACCAGAGACCTGCTGGATTGTTGCAACCGTTGCAGATCCCTCAGTGGAAATGGGATGAAATCGGTATGGATTTCATAGTCGGATTGCCTCGCACTCGAGCCGGCTACGATTCTATTTGGGTAGTGGTGGACCGTTTGACCAAGTCAGCCCACTTCATACCTGTCAAGACCAACTACAACAGTGCAGTATTGGCAGAGTTGTATATGTCTCGGATCGTTTGTCTTCATGGTGTGCCAAAGAAGATAGTGTCAGACAGAGGAACGCAGTTCACCTCTCATTTCTGGCAGCAGTTGCATGAAGCCTTGAGCACGCATCTGAATTTCAGTTCAGCTTATCACCCGCAGACAGATGGCCAGACTGAAAGGACCAATCAAATTCTTGAAGATATGTTGAGAGCCTGTGCGTTGCAAGATCAGTCCGGATGGGACAAGCGATTGCCTTATGCAGAATTTTCCTATAACAACAGTTACCAGGCCAGTTTGAAGATGTCACCATTTCAGGCGCTCTATGGAAGGAGTTGTAGAACTCCGCTGCAATGGGATCAGCCTGGAGAGAAGCAAGTGTTTGGGCCAGACATTCTGCTTGAAGCCGAAGAGAACATCAAGATGGTCCGAGAGAATCTGAAGATAGCGCAATCAAGGCAGCGAAGCTATGCATACACAAGAAGAAGAGAGCTGAGTTTTGAAGTCGGAGACTCTGTCTATCTGAAAGTGTCACCGATCAGAGGAGTCAGAAGATTCGGAGTGAAAGGCAAGCTAGCACCCCGCTACATTGGTCCGTATCAGATTCTTGCAAGACGTGGAGAAGTGGCCTATCAGCTCAGTTTGCCAGAGAATTTGTCTGCTGTGCATAATGTCTTTCATGTGTCTCAGTTGAAGAAGTGCTTGCGTGTGCCGGAAGAGCAGTTGCCAGTGGAAGGTCTGGAAGTCCAGGAGGACTTGACCTATGTTGAGAAGCCAGCTCAAATCCTTGAGGTTGCAGATAGAGTCACCCGAAGGAAGACCATCAGAATGTGCAAAGTCAGATGGAATCACCACTCTGAGGAAGAAGCAACCTGGGAGCGTGAAGATGATCTAGTGGCCAAGTACCCAGAGCTCTTTGCTAGCCAGCCCTGAATCTCGAGGGCGAGATTCTTTTAAGGGGGATAGGTTTGTAACGCCCCGAATTTTGCAGTTGAATTTTTTCTTTTCTTTACTCGCCAAAATTCGGGCGTTACCTTTTCTTTTTCTTTTTCCCCTCGCTAAACCTTGAGCTTTTCCAAAGTTTTAGCGGGATTCGGTTTGGAATTCCCGTGTGAGAAAAACCCTAAATACTTTATGTTGTTTGATGCACCATGCCGAACCTTGCATTTCTTTTGATTGCTTTGAAAGTGCAAATGCATTCATGTAGAAAGATCGGATTTCGAAAATGAGGAGAAGATCTTTTCTTTCTTTTTCTCTCTCTTTCTCTCTCCTCTTTTTCTCTCTCTCCCGCGCCGTGGGCCGACCCCGGCCGGCCCAGCCGCCCCTGGCGCCCCCTCTTGGGCCCAAAAAGGCCCATGCCGCCCCCCACCTCCCCTTTTTCCCCAATTCTTTCTCCCTCCCTCTCATTTTCTCTCATTTTCTCTCCCTCACCCTAAGCCACCGCCGCCCCCTGCCCTAAGCCGCCGCCGCCCCCTGCCCAACCGCCGCCCTCGGCCGCCCCTGCCGCCGGCCGCCCCTCGTCGTCGCTCCCCTCGCCGGTGAGCCCCCCTCCTCCCTCTCTCCTCCCTCCCCCATCCCCCCTCCCCTTTCCCCTCGCCGCTCGGCCGCCTGGCCAGCCCGACCTCCCCCCCCCCGCGCGCTCGTCTGGCCGCCTGTTCAACCGGGCCGGCTCAGCCGCCCCGGCCGCCCAGCTCGCCGCCCGCGCCCGCGCCCGGTTCAACCGCCCCTAGGGCCGGTTCAACCGCCCCCCCCTCTCTGTTTTTTATTTTTTTTATTATTTTATTTTATTTACTTTCTGTGATCATAGTTATTTTATTTTAGGTAGGCTAATCATTGTTAATGATATTGAAATAGGAAGTTTAATTTAAAATTCCGTTATGCTAATTGATTCATGTAGTTAATTGTTTATCTCGTGCAATGTTGATCAACTTAAAATGATTAGGTTCCCACTAGTGCATATAGCAGAATTCTTTTGTTAGGAACCTATTGAAACTAGAGTGCATAATTTAACTAATCATTAGTGCATAAACTTTAACCCCCCTGCGAGACCCTTTCCCGTTTCTTTCTAACCATAACAAATGCGATATCGAATGTCATACTTGATGCATACTTACTTTATTTGTTCCCTTGTATGGTGTACTGTTCTTTTGTATTAAATGTGGATGGATGTATGTATGTTTGCAATCGCATAGAGAACGATTCGGTCGAAGAGCCTGAGGAACCCGCAGGAGAAGCCCCTGAGCAGCAGTCGTTTGGTGGAGGCAAGTGTCCTTTGACCTATCTCTGTCCTATTCATTATTTAATTCACCTCCCGCTCTACACATTTATGCCTAAGGATTGACTAGCTTTTGTTATCCATGTCCTTGTTTACCTATCTGGGTTGGATTATTACTGTTTAGCTTTATGCTATTGCTCAAACTTTAATCAATGAACATGATGAGATTATCTATGATACGCTGTTTTCCCTTCTCTTATGATGATGTGATACTTGTGGTCTCCAAGGGGGCTCGAGCGGTTTCTCGAGTGCCTCTCCGTAAGGACCTGTTCTATGGATGACCGCCCGGGAAAACAGTGCAACCATAAGGGTGGAATGGGGTGCCCTTAGCTGAATAATTAGAGGATCCGGGGTGTAGTTCACTTAGCCGTCGTGCCGTCAATGGGGCTCGGTGTATGCGGCTCGCTCTGCCAAGTTTGGGTTCGCCCCTTGGGGAGGAGTGCGGTGCATTTAGGAAACCTAACGGGTGGCTACAGCCCCGGGGAATCCTTGTAAAGGCTTCGTAGTGAATCCCTGGCCATTCACCTCGGGAGTGAATAAGGGTCTTGCAAGCCCGGGCCAGAGAGGGAATCACGGCTTGTGGGTAAAGTGCACAACCTCTGCAGAGTGTTATGAAACTGATATATCAGCCGTGCTCACGGTTATGAGCGGCCAAGGGAGCTCCAATGATTAGTGGTACTGGATCAGAGATGCTTTGGTACAGGTGGTTATGAGATTGATGGTTTTGATTATGACTATGGTGCTGGTAAGTGGTACTCTTTCCGTTTGGAAAGGAGTACGTTTGGGTTAATAACTTGGGTTAATGCTAAAACTTGGCTTTCTACTAGTAAGTAATAATCTGACCAACTAAAAGCAACTGCTTGACTTATCCCCACATAAAGCTAGTCCACTACAGCCAAACAGGATACTTGCTGAGTATGTTGATGTGTACTCACCCTTGCTCTACACACCAAACCCCCCCCCCCCCCAGGTTGTCAGCATTGCAACCACTGCTCAGGCGAAGATGAAGCTGTGGAAGGAGACTTCCAGGAGTTCCAAGACTACGACAAGTTCTAGGTGTGGGTTAGCGGCAACCCCCAGTCGGCTGCCTGTGAAGGCCGCGTTATCTACGTTTCTTTTCCGCACTTTGATTTATTATAAAAACTATATGGACGTCTCAGACGTATGATGTAATCGACTATTTCCCTTATTAATACTATTTTGAGCACTGTGTGATGATGTCTATATTATGTAACTGCTGTGTACGTGAATAACTGATCCTGGCACGTACATGGTTCGCATTCGGTTTGCCTTCTAAAACCGGGTGTGACACCCAAGGAGCTCACAAACACCACGGCCAGACTGCCCAACAACACCAATGCTATGGGCCTCATCCAGATATGTGTAGGCCTGTTTGACAGAACAAGGAGTAAATGAATATGACTGTTATGGGTGGCCTGAGGGCCAACCCTCTTTGTTGCACTCAGTTAAGGTTATCAATGGACTGAGAAGCAAAAAAGAATAATTTATGTGCCAAACTTAATTACAATAAAATTATGAAGACCTTGTATTTCTTGGAGACAGCTATAATCTCAGGGAGTTTACACAGCTCCCCTTCCATGCTATAGATACCCTCAACAATGACAATGATCTTCTTCCATGGTCTGTGTGTCCGTGGTTGACCACCAGCTATCTGCTCTCTCAGGACCTCTGCCAAATGAGCAGGGGCTGTAAGATTACATTTGCCATGGTAAGTCATTATGAAAAGGAGAGATCAAATGTTGATCTGTATTATTGAAATTCACAACAACTTACAGTTATACTGGAAAACCCTAACAATTGCACTGGATCCTCTTGCGCCATTGACAATTGAGTTATGATTTAGAGAGTCACTAATTATCAGTACACCCTGAAATGTTGCAAAAAGGTAAAATAAACAATCATTCCCTCAATTTAGATATAATAATGATTACTTCAGTTTAGCCACATTTTTAGTTAAATGTATACATAACATATAAGCAGTTGATCAAACCTTTCCAATTAGGCATGGAATGATGGCAGATTTTGTAACATAACCCATGCCAAATAGGATAGCAGGAGGCTTTCCAACAAAACGTGCAGCCAACTCCTCTAGCTCATTGTGAAGCTTGGTCGTAGCTGATACGAGATGAAAGGGATCAGTTTAGTAGTTTTTGTTCTTAAAAAGTTGTAAACATATAAGCATGTTGATAATGTATCCTACTGCCATCGACACGAACACTGCAGGTACTTGCTGAGTATTTCTTGAGAGACTCAATAACACGTGGTGTGCAGTACTCATCTGCTGCAGCAAAGCCAAGGTAGTTGTAGGAGCCCAGGTTGAGGCATCTGGTGGTATTCGAGGTACGCCTGCAACAATGAATCAATAATGTGTGTTAGCAATAGCTGAAACTTGCTTCATTCCATTACTTGCCATATATATTTAACTACTTCAGGGTATATCGCCATTTCTAAAAATGACTAATCAAGGTAATAGAACTACACTTCGTTCCAAGATCTTCTCAACAAAAAGGACCACCAAATGAACTAAAATGATTTGAGAAGAACAAAAGAAATTAAATACTATGCTTGGAAAGAAAATGGTACCTATGAAAATCACAGTAGGAAACCAATTTTGTAATGTGCCTGCCACTTATTTCAGAGTATTGCAACTACAAGAACAAAAAATCGCAATTTAATGACCTGCCCAAAAACATGGATAGAAAATAAATATTTCAGTTTAAACAAATGTACAAGTCATGCTTAATTAATCTAAAATCTAGCTGCAATGAAACTATTTAGGCAATATAAAAACAAACCATGGAAAAGGGTAGAATTTACATAGCAAAATAGTGACCATCCCAAGGAAGTTGGCGTTGGCTAGCACAAAAAGTGTGTTGCAGATGCCAATAGCGGGCGAGTACTCGACCTCTAGCTTGTGCGGGTCTAGCGCGATGCCGGTGACGGGCGAGTACAAGCCCATGGATTCTAGCAGCTGTAGCGTCATGATCATCCCAAGGAAGCTGGTGCTGGCTAGCATAAAGAGCGTGTTGCAGATGCAGATGCCTTGAAATTCTTAAGAGTTGAGGAGTAGATAAGGATCCTAATTGTCACCAAACCAGAGAACACAAGGTTAGGGTAGTTCAATCTGACATGATTTGCTAGCTCGACACATCCTGAGGGATCTACTCCAAATTTTGCTGCAGTTAAGATCTACATAGAATAATTATTCATACCTTAGAAGTTTTATAGATGATGCCTTTGAATCAAAAGGCCCTCCTTCATAAATAGTGTTTGACACCAGTTCGTTGTACATTCTGATATGTAACAAGCAATAAAGTATATTAGCTCTTGAAACATGAAACCTTAACTCTATAGTACATTAGCAGGTGATACACACAAAACTTTACCAAATGAGAAAATCTGCAGCATCAAAGAAACTAAAATGAGGACTAACTGAATGGACTACAAGCATGTGTGGAGCAATTTGAATTTAAGAAAATAAAAGGATAAAAAACAAGTATGGTACACTGCAAGTGAAAATACCTTTCACTGTCAACATGTCCAGCAAGATTACTGAAATTTGTGGGAAAATATGATCCAAGTGAGCACACAACACCTGTGTTTGTCTGCAAGCACCAAAAACAGTAATAAGAACCAGAAAAGGAAATAAAACTGGAGGAAAAAGTGATGCTAAATTGGGCATTGGGCACGCATCACAGGACAACGATGCGACAGAGGGACCAATGACGGTGAGGATGAAGGGGAGGAGCAGCGATGTCCACAATGTCGGACCCGGGCCAATGTCACCACAGACGTTGCCAAGGAGTACGACTACTACGTCTACAACTTCGACATCGCCACTAGATACGACATCGGCTCGCTGCTCCTCCTCGCCGCCACGCAAGTCGTGCTCAGGGTTGCCAACCGCTGCATCTGCTGCGACCGCGGACTCAAGCTGAGAGGCTCTCACGCTTGTGCCCTCATTCTCTTCGTTTTCACATGGTAACAACCAAATCTCTAGCACTCTAGCAATTGCCTACCGCGGACTCGATTGCCTGCCGTAGGCGAGGTGGTCTCCTCCGCAGCCCCTTGCCGACACCGGCGTCCCCTCCTTAGCCCCTTGCCGACACCGGTGTCCCCTCCGCAGTGCCAAATTTGAAGCAGTTCTAAAGACCCAAAAAAGTGCGGGACGGCTAGATCTACACGGGCCACGCCGGCGGCGACCTCTCAGTCGTGGTCGTGCCGCGTGCCCTAGATTTAGCAGCCACCGAGACCGACGCGTCATCGGAGGAGGTCGGCGTCTGAGCCAATCTCGGAACAACCTGGGGAGGAGACACGACAGCGACGGAAATAGCCCAGCCAGAAGCGCACCTGAGGAGGCGGGCGAGGCGACGAAGCAGATCAGCTAGTGAGAGCACCTAGAGGGGGGGTGAATAGGTGATCCTGTAAAATTCAACAACTAATAGCCACAAAACTTGGTTAAGTGTTAGAATGATTAAACCAAGTGGCTATAGATCAAGCTCTTGTGAGTCACAATAATCACACAGAAAAGCAATCATAAGAGACACGCGAGTTATCCCGTGGTTCGGCCAAGTATAACACTTGCCTACTTCCACGTTGTGGCGTCCCAATGGATGAGGGTTGCACTCAACCCCTTTTAAGTGATCCAATGATCAACTTGAATACCACGATGTTCTTCTTTCTTATACTTTCTCCCGTTTGCGAGGAATCTCCACAACTTGGAGCCTCTCGCCCTTACAATTGATGATCACAAAGAAGCACGGAAGTAAGGGAGGGAAGAGCAACACACACAAGACTCAAAACTAGAGCACAATCACGCACACAAGCCACAACTTGAGCTCAAAACACAACTCAAGTAGTTCTCTACTCAATTGGAGCTCAAGTCACTATCTCAAAGAATCGAATGCGTGAGAATGGAGTCTTGGTGTTTAGGAATGATCAAAGAATGCTTGGATGTGTCCTCCATGCGCCTAGGGGTCCCTTTTATAGCCCCAAGGCAGCTAGGAGCCGTTGGAGGCAATCTTGGAAGGCTAATCTTGCCTTCTGTCGGGTGGCGCACCGGGCAGTCCGGTGCACCACCGGACAGGCACTGTAGCATGTCCAGTGCGGATCTCCTTCCTAATTTAGTGCAGCCGACCGTTGTAACTCTGGCGTCGGTTGGCGCACCGGACACTGTCCGGTGCACACCGGACAGTCCGGTGCCCCTTTCAACCGTTGGTGCTGGCCACGTGTCGCCCGCAGATCACGCTGCCGACTGTTGCGAAGTTGACCGTTGGCTCACCGAACAGTTTGGTGCCTCACCGGACAGTCTGGTGAATTTTAGTCGTACGCCGTTGAACTTTTCTCGAGAGCGACGACTTCGCCGCGGACGACCCACCGGACAGTCTGGTGCACCACCGGACAATCCGATGAATTATAGCCGTACGCCGCCATCGAGTCCCAAGAGCGGCCTGTTCACCTTGGACCCATCTAGCGCACCGGACAGTCCGGTGCACCTAGACTGAGCAGAAGTTGGCTGTACACAGCCAACACTTTTCCAATCTAATTTTTCCTGTTTCTTGGACTTAGACACACAACATTAGTACTCAAATCAATGTACTAAGTCTAGAAACATACCTTCTTGTTGATTTGCACTTCATTCATCATTTGGCATATAATAACCCACTTAATATGTGTTGGACACTTAATCACCAAAATATACTAGAAATGGCCCAAGGGCACATTTCCCTTTCAATCTCCCCCTTTTTGGTGATTTATGCCAACACATCTAAAAGCAACAAATAGAAGTGCAACATCAATGCAATTGAGAACAAAAATAGTCTGACAAGATTTGACATATTTGGATCGTTCTTTGCCACCACTTGGTTTGTTTTTGCAAATCAAATTCATTTTCCTATCTCTAAGTCAAACACACTTGTTTGGGCACAAAGAGAGATAATCCAGGAGTCAAAATGATTAAGAGCCAAAAACTCCCCCTTTTTCCCATAATCAAACGTTCTCCCCACAAGAGACTAAATTTTGACAATATGAGTATTTTGACACATCAAATATTCTAACTTTACTATTTTCAAAATTCTCAAGTGGTAGCTGATCCATTTGCTTTGGTCTTAATTTCTCCCCCTTTGGAATTAAGCACCAAAACGGGATCATTATTGGCCCTTTAACCCCATTGCCTCACCAAAATTGTCAATTAAGAACAAAAAAAGAGGCAATAGGAGCTTAAGAATGAACTTGGAGGTTTGTACACTAATACCGGAGTGCAGTGGAAGTCTTTGCATGGTCCAAGTTCACCTTTCCCTTTCAATTCACCTTTGAGACTACATCAAGTAAACTCAAGCACAAATGTTAGTCTCAAAGGGTCAAGTTGTAGCACTTCTCCCCCTAAATATGTGCATTACTCACACATGGACTTGTGAGGTCCGGGGATCCCTTGCACAACTTGAGCACCATCAATAAACAATAAATATCATAAATGCATAAATTAACATGATCAAGGGCATAAAACACATGTATGCTTTAAATCAATCCAAGTAACGCGAATCTAAGACATTTAGCTCACTACGCAGCCTGCAAAAGGTTTTCTCATCTAAAGGCTTGGTAAAGATATCGGCTAGCTAGTTCTCAGTGCTAATATAGAACACTTCGATATCTCCCTTTTGCTGGTGGTCTCTCAAAAAGTGATGTCGGATGTCTATGTGCTTAGTGCGGCTGTGTTCAACAGGATTATCCGCCATGCGGATTGCACTCTCATTGTCACATAGGAGTGGGACTTTGCTCAGATTGTAGCCAAAGTCACGGAGGGTTTGCCTCATCCAAAGTAGTTGCGCGCAACACTGTCCTGCGGCAACGTACTAGGCCTCAGTGGTGGATAGGGCAACAGAGGTTTGCTTCTTAGAACTCCAAGACACCAGGGACCTTCCTAGGAATTGGCACGTCCCTGATGTACTCTTCCTATCAACCTTGCATCCAGCATAATCAGAGTCTGAATATCCAATCAAGTCAAAGGTAGACCCCTTTGGATACCAGATCCCAAAGCAAGGCGTAGCAACTAAATATCTAAGAATTCGCTTAACGGCCACAAGGTGACACTCCCTTGGGTCGGATTGAAATCTAGCACACATGCATACACTTAGCATTGAGAGCACCTAGAGGGGGGGGGGGTGAATAGGTGATCCTGTAAAACTTGAAACTTAATGCCACAAAACTTGATTAGTAGTTAGCACAATTAAAGCCAAGTGGCTAGAGAGGAGTTCTTGCAAGACACGATAACCACAAGAGGATCAATCATAGATAGACACAGTGGTTTATCCCATGGTTTGGCCAAGTTCAACACTTGCCTACTCCACGTTGTGGCGTCCCAACTGACAAGGGTTGCAATCAACCCCTCTCAAGCGGTCCAAAGACCCACTTGAATACCATGGTGTTTTGCTTTGCTTTACTATATCCCGCTTGCGAGGAATCTCCACAACTTGGAGCCTCTCGCCCTTACACTTTGATGTTCACAAAGAAGCACGGAGTAAAGGAGGGATGAGCAACGCACACAAGACACAAAATCAGAGCGACAATACGCACACAAGTCACAACACGAGCTCTCAACACAACTCAAAGAGTTCTCTACTCAAATGGAGCTCTAGTTGCTATCACAAGGAATCGAATGCACGGAATTGAAGTCTTGGTGCTTAGGAATGCTTTGAGAATTCTTGGTGTACTCCTCCATGCGCCTAGGGGTCCCTTTTATAGCCCCAAGGCAGCTACGAGCCGTTGAGAGCATTCCAGGAAAGCAATTCTTGCCTTCTGTCGGCTGGTGCACCGGACAGTCCGGTGCACCACCGGACACTGTCCGGTGCGGATTTCTTTCCTTCTTTGGCGAAGCCGACCGTTGGCGGTTCAGAGCCATTGGCGCACCGGACACTGTCCGGTGCCCCCCTCTGACCGTTGGCTCTGCCACGCGTCGCGCGTGGATTACGCGGCCGACCGTTGGCTGGCCGACTGTTGGCTCACCGGACAGTCTGGTGATTTATAGCCGTACACCGCTGTCGAAGTCCTGAGAGCAGCCAGTTGACAGACGCCAGCCTGGCGCACCGGACACTGTCCGGTGCACCACCGGACACTGTCCGGTGCACCCAGACCGAGCAGCCTTTTGGCTGTTCACAACCAACTTCTCCAAAATTGTTTCTCCTATTTCTAGCACTTAGACACAATACATTAGTCTTCAAAACAATGTACTAAGTCTAGAAACATACCTTTAATCTTGATTTGCACTTCTTGAGTCCTTGGCACAATTTAACACTTAGGCACTTGTGTTGGACACTTAATCACCAAAATACTTAGAAATGGCCCAAGGGCACATTTCCCTTTCAATCTCCCCCTTTTTGGTGATTTATGCCAACACAATAAAAAGCAACTAAAAGAAGTGCAACATCAATGCAAATGAAAACTCAAATTTCTTTTGATTCAAATTTGGCATATATGGATCATCCTTTGCCACCACTTGGTTTGTTTTTGCAAATCAACCTCAATTTCCTATCTCTAAGTCAAACACACTTGTTGAGACATAAAGAGAGTTGTTCCAAGAGAAATTGATCAAAGATTTTAGAAACTCCCCCTTTTTCCCATAATCAACCATTCTCTCCACAAGAGGCCAACTTTTGACAAAAGAGACAATAAGCCTTTTGACAAAAGAGACAATAAGAGATTTTTGACAAGCCAAAAGCTCTATTCTACTATTTTCAAAATTCTCAAGTGGTAGCTGATCCATTTATTGCTTTGGCCTTATTTTCTCCCCCTTTGGCATCAAGCACCAAAACGGGATCAATCTTGGCCCTTTAACCCATTGCCTCACCAAAATCGTCAACTAAGAGTAAAAAGGCAATAAGAGTACAAAGATGAACATGGAATCAGTTACTCTTTCATCGGAGTGCAGTGGAAGTCTTGCATGGTCCAAGTCCACCTTTTCCCTTTCAAACCTCCTTTGAGACTAAATTAAGCAAACTCAAGCACACAGTTAGTCTCAAAGGGTCAAGTTGTAGCACATCTCCCCCTAAATATGTGCATCACTCACACATGGACTTTTGAGGTGAAAGGGAAATGTGCCCTTGGGCCATTTCTAAGTATTTTGGTGATTGAGTGCCAACACAAGTGTCTTTGTGTTAATCTATGCAAAGTGGTGGACAAAGTGCAAATCAAGTCAAAAGGTATGTTTCTAGACTTAGTACATTGTTTTATGGACTAATGTATTGTGTCTAAGTGCTGGAAACAGGAAAGATTGAATTGGAGAAGAGATGGCTAAGTTCAGCCAAGGTCAGCGCAGTCTGGGTGCACCGGACTGTCCGGTGGTGCACCGGACAGTGTCCGGTGCGCCAGGCTGGCTCAGGCGAACTAGTTGCTCTCGGGAAGAAATTAACGGCGTACGGCTATAATTCACCGGACTGTCCGGTGTGCACCGGACAGTGTCCGGTGAGCCAACGGTCGCCGGGCCAACGGTCGGCCACTTAATCCGGGCGTGACGCGTGGCCGAACCAACGGCTAGAAGGGGGCACCGGACAGTGTCCGGTGCGCCAACGGCTCCAAGGCTGCCAACGGTCGGCTTCGCCAAATAAGGAAGGAAATCCGCACCGGACAGTGTCCGGTGGTGCACCGGACTGTCCGGTGCGCCAGGCGACAGAAGACAAGAATTGCCTTCCCGGATTGCTCTCAACGGCTCCTAGCTGCCTTGGGGCTATAAAAGGGACCCCTAGGCGCATGAAGGAGATAACCAAGCATTCCTTGAGCATTGTTGATCACTCACACTCCATTCTTGCGCACTTGTTCGACATTCTTAGTGATTTGAGCTCCGTTCTAGTGTGAAACTTGTGATAGTCTCTTGAGCTCAAGTCTGGGTCTTGTGTGTGCGTATTTGCTGTGATCTTTGTGTCTTGTGTGAGTTGCTCATCCCTCCCTTACTCCGTGCTTCTTTGTGAACATCAAAGTGTAAGAGCGAGAGGCTCCAAGTTGTGGAGATTCCTCGCGAACGGGATAAGAAAAGTAAAGCAAAACACCATGGCATTCAAGTTGATCATTGGATCACTTGAGAGGAGTTGAGTGCAACTCTCGTCCGTTGGGATGCCACAACGTGGAGTAGGCAAGTTTTGTACTTGGCCGAACCACGGGATAAACCACTGTGTCCATCTGTGTTGATTCTCTTGTGGTTATTGGGATTCGCTAAGACTCTTCTCCAGCCACTTGGCATTACTGTGCTAACACTTAACCAAGTTTTTGTGGCATTAAGTTCAAGTTTTACAGGATCACCTATTCACCCCCCCTCTAGGTGCTTTCAATTGGTATCAGAGCCGTTTTCTTCAAGAAAGGGACTAACCGCCCGAAGAGATGGATCCTAAGGGGAATGGAATTGTGATCAATGATAAGGAGAAGGAGTCCTTCGTCAACGAGCCCAAGGATGACAAGCCTACCGACTCGGGCTCGGGCCACAAACGCAAAGATGGGAAGAAGAAGAAGACAAGGCGCATCAAGGAGATCGTCTACTACGACGATAGCGATGAGTCCACTTCTTCCCAAAAGGACAACGACGACAACGACTACGACAAAAGAAAGACGGTTAATTCGAACTTTTCTTTTGACTACTCTCGTATTCCGCATAGCTCAAATGCACATTTGCTTTCCATCCCTCTTGGCAAACCTCCACACTTTGATGGGGAGGACTACGGATTTTGGAGTCACAAAATGCGTAGTCACATGTTCTCTCTCCATCCAAGTATATGGGAGATTGTTGAGAATGGAATGAAGTTTGATAGCTCGGATAGTCCTATATTTATTAATGAACAGATTCATAAAAATGCACAAGCTACTACTGTGTTATTAGCCTCTCTGTGCAGGGACGAATATCATAAGGTGAGCGGCTTGGACAATGCCAAGCAGATCTGGGACACCCTCAAGATCTCTCATGAGGGGAATGACGTCACCTTGCTCACCAAGATGGAGTTGGTAGAGGACGAGCTCGGGAGATTTGCAATGATAAGGGGCGAGGAGCCAACCCAAACATACAACCGGCTCAAGACCCTCATCAACAAAATAAGGAGCTACGGAAGCACGCGATGGACGGACCACGACGTCGTTCGCCTAATGCTAAGGTCCTTTACTGTACTTGATCCACATCTGGTGAACAATATTCGTGAAAATCCTAGGTACACCAAGATGTCGCCCGAAGAAGTTCTTGGAAAGTTCGTGAGCGGGCGAATGATGATCAAGGAGGCGAGATACGTGGACGACACATTGAATGGTCCAATCAATGAGCCTCAACCCTTTGCTCTCAAGGCAACAAGAAGCAAGGAGGCGCTACCTAGCAAGGTGGCACAAGTTGAGGCGGCAGGGCTAAATGATGAAGAGATGGCTCTCATCATTAAGCGCTTCAAGACGGCGCTAAAGGGTCACAAGGGGCAGCCAAGCAAGACAAAGACAAAGGGGAAGCGCTCATGCTTCAAGTGTGGTAAGATTGGTCATTTTATCGCTAACTGCCCCGATAATGATAATGACCAGGAATAGGGGAACAAGAGGGAGAAGAAGAAGGCATACAAAAAGGCTAAAGGCGAGGCACACCTTGGCAAGGAGTGGGACTCGGATTGTTCGTCATCCGATTCCGACAATGAAGGACTCGCCGCCACTGCCTTCAACAAGTCATCCCTCTTCCCCAACGAGCGTCACACAAGCCTCATGGCGAAGGAGAAGAAGGTATGTAATCGAAACAATGCCACTTATGATTCTTCTAGTGATGATGAGTCTAGTGATGAAGAAATAGATTACTCTAGTTTGTTCAAGGGATTGGATAGAACTAAAGTAGATAAGATTAATGAATTGATTGATGCCTTGAATGAAAAGGATAGACTCTTAGAAAAACAAGAGGACCTTTTATATGAAGAGCATGACAAATTTGTAGAGGCACAAAAATCTTATGCTTTAGAAGTTAAAAGAAATGAAATGCTTTCTTGTGAACTATCTTCTTGCCATGAGACAATTTCTAGCTTAAGGAGCATGAATGATGGTTTGAATGCTAAGTTAGAGATAGCTAGTAAATCTAACTCTTGTGTAGAACATGTTATGATTTGCAAGAGGTGTAAAGATTTTGACATTGATGCTTGTAGTGAACACCTAGTTTCAATTTCCAAATTGAATGATGAATTGGCTAGTCTTAATGCCCAACTTAAGACTAGCAAGAATGAATTTGACAAGCTAAAATTTGCAAGGGGTGCCTACACGATTGGTAGACACCCCTCAATTAAGGATGGACTTGGCTTCAAGAGGGAAGCCAAGGACTTAACAAGCCATAAGGCTCCCATCTCCGCCAAGGAGAAAGGGAAGGCTCCTGTGGCTAGTAGTGCTAAAAAGAACCATGTGTTTATGTACCATGATAGAAGACAGTCGTATAGGAGTTGTAATGATTATGATGCTTTTGACTCTCATGCCATGTTTGCTTCTAGTTCTTCCTATATGCATGGTAGAGATATGTCTAGGAGATATTTTGTTCATAGGCCTAGGAGAAATGTTGTTAATGTTCCTAGGAAAGTTAATGAACCTTCTACAATATATCATGCTTTAAATGCTTCCTTTGCTATTTGTAGAAAGGATAGGAAGATAGTTGCTAGAAGATTAGGGGCAAAATGCAAGGGAGACAAAACTTGCATTTGGGTCCCTAAGGATATTTGTGCTAACCTTGTAGGACCCAACATGAGTTGGGTACCTAAGACCCAAGCCTAAATTTGCCTTGCAGGTTTATGCATCCGGGGGTTCAAGCTGGATTATCGATAGCGGATGCACAAACCATATGACGGGGGAGAAGAAAATGTTCACCTCCTACGTCAAAAACAAGGATTCCCAAGATTCAATAATATTCGGTGACGAGAATCAAGGCAAGGTAAAAGGGTTAGGTAAAATTGCTATTTCATCCGAGCACTCTATATCTAATGTGTTTTTAGTTGAGTCTCTTGGATATAATTTGTTATCTGTTAGTCAATTGTGCAATATGGGATATAATTGTCTATTCACAAATGTAGATGTGTCTGTCTTTAGAAGAAGTGATGGTTCACTAGCTTTTAAGGGTGTATTAGACGGCAAACTTTACTTAGTTGATTTTGCAAAAGAAGAGGCCGGTCTAGATGCATGCTTAATTGCTAAGACTAGCATGGGCTGACTGTGGCATCGCCGCTTAGCACATGTGGGGATGAAGAACCTTCACAAGCTTCTAAAGGGAGAACACGTGATAGGTTTAACTAATGTGCAATTCGAAAAAGATAGATCTTGTGCAGCTTGTCAAGAAGGCAAACAGGTGGGAAGCTCTCATCACACCAAAAATGTGATGACCACATCAAGACCTTTGGAGATGCTTCACATGGACCTCTTCGGACCCGTCGCCTATCTAAGTATAGGAGGAAGTAAGTATGGTCTTGTTATAGTTGATGACTTTTCCCGCTTCACTTGGGTATTCTTTTTGCAGGATAAATCTGAAACCCAAGGGACCCTCAAGCGCTTCCTAAGGAGAGCTCAAAACGAGTTTGAGCTCAAGGTGAAAAAGATAAGGAGTGACAATGGGTCCGAGTTCAAGAACCTTCAAGTAGAGGAGTACCTTGAGGAGGAAGGGATCAAGCACGAGTTCTCCGCTCCCTACACACCACAGCAAAATGGTGTGGTAGAGAGGAAGAACAGGATGCTTATAGACATGGCAAGGACGATGCTTGGAGAGTTCAAGACCCCCGAGCGCTTTTGGTCGGAAGCCGTGAACACGGCTTGCCACGCCATCAACAGGGTCTACCTTCATCGCCTCCTCAAGAAGACGTCGTATGAGCTACTAACCGGTAACAAACCCAATGTTTCGTATTTTCGAGTTTTTGGGAGTAAATGCTACATTCTAGTGAAGAAGGGTAGGAATTCCAAATTTGCTCCCAAAGTCGTAGAAGGGTTTTTGTTAGGTTATGACTCAAATACAAAGGCGTATAGAGTCTTCAACAAATCATCGGGTTTGGTTGAAGTCTCTAGCGATGTTGTATTTGATGAGACTAATGGCTCTCCAAGAGAGCAAGTTGTTGATTTTGATGATGTAGATGAAGAAGAAGTTCCAACGGCCGCAATACGCACCATGGCGATTGGAGATGTGCGGCCACAGGAACAAGATGAGCGAGATCAACCTTCTTCCTCAACAATGGTGCAACCCCCAACTCAAGATGACAAACAGGAGGCGTGTGATCAAGGGGGAGCACAAGATGATCATGTAATGGAGGAAGAAGTGCAACCGGCACCTCCAACCCAAGTTCGAGCAATGATTCAAAGGGATCATCCCGTCGACCAAATTTTGGGTGATATTAGCAAGGGAGTAACTACTCGATCACGATTAGTTAATTTTTGTGAGCATTACTCCTTTGTCTCTCCTATTGAGCCTTTAAGGGTAGAAGAGTCCTTGCTAGATCCGGACTGGGTGTTGGCCATGCAGGAGGAGCTCAACAACTTCAAAAGAAATGAAGTTTGGACACTGGTGCCTCGTCCCAAGCAAAACGTTGTGGGAACCAAGTGGGTGTTCCGCAAAAAACAAGACGAGCACGGGGTGGTGACAAGGAACAAGGCACGACTTGTGGCAAAAGGTTATGGCCAAGTCGCAGGTTTGGACTTTGAGGAGACTTTTGCTCCTGTAGCCAGGCTATAGTCCATTCGTATATTGCTAGCATATGTCACTCACCATTCTTTCAGGTTGTTCCAAATGGATGTGAAGAGCGCTTTCCTCAACGGGCCAATCAAGCAGGAGGTGTACGTGGAGCAACCCCCTGGCTTTGAGGATGAACGGTACCCCGACCATGTGTGTAAGCTCTCTAAGGCGCTCTATGGACTTAAGCAAGCCCCAAGAGCATGGTATGAATACCTTAGAGACTTTTTAATTGCTAATGATTTCAAGGTTGGGAAAGCCGATCCAACTCTTTTTACTAAGACATGTGATGGTGATCTTTTTGTGTGCCACATTTATGTCGATGACATAATATTTGGTTCTACTAACCAAAAGTCTTGTGAAGAGTTTAGCAGGGTGATGACTCAAAAGTTTGAGATGTCGATGATGGGCGAGTTAAGCTATTTCCTTGGGTTCCAAGTAAGGCAACTCAAGGATGGGACCTGTTGGGATCATGCTTCGTCGCCGAAGGTCCTGCAGGAAGAAACAGCTTCGGCTGAAGTTGTCTGCACGTGATGACCGAAGGTTGCCGTTCGTGAAGCTTCGGAATTACAAACTGACCTAAAAGTAGAATGACCTTTTAGTCCATAAGTGTTCGAGTCGTTGTTGTAAACTTTTATGAGGGGCCTGATTGTAATTCCTCACAGGCTGTGTCTTGTGCCTATAAATAGTGAACAATATTCCTTTACTGTTCACGCATTCCTGTAATTGCAATCGCATCACTCGGGAATCAATCTTTGCCAAGGCAGAGGTATATATGTATCTAATATTCGAATACATTAAGTTGAGATAATATAAAAATGATGTTGTTCATTTATAATTTATTTGTCTTTGATGCTTCATATTTCGTATTAATTTTATATAATCTATTAGAGTTCAATTACGAAGGTTTAACCTTCGTCATTGTATCGTCTCTAACCTTCGTCCGAAGTTCATTAATCCTTAAGGGAACAATGCTTCATTGGACGAAGGACATTAATATTTAACATTTTATGTTGCCTTGTTCTTAATTCATAGCATTTGAGAACGAGTCCCCAACATTGGCGCCCACCTCCAGTGAACTCACTTCCACTTTTCTGAGCTAACGGCTTCGTCCAATATTCAAGCTGGAGCTGCTTTGGTTCCGAAGCTGGTACTCCCGATAACGGGCGGTTCATGTTCAGAACCAGCCCAACAAGAAACAGAAGAAGGAAGCATAGAGAAGGGTACAACATGTCGGGGTGCAAGGACCCTTCGTCAAGTCAAGATGGTCTCACATTCCTATTACCTTCTCCCAAGAGGACCTTCAACTCAAGGATTACCCACACAATGATGCTATGGTTATCTCTTGTGTTATCAAGGGATTTCTTGTCCACAATGTTTTGGTTGATATAGGCAGTGCGGCTGATATCATATTTGCTAAGGCCTTCAGACAGATGCAAGAGCCCGAAGATAAAATTCTTGATGCTACACATCCCCTCTGCGGCTTCGGAGGAAGGCAGATTGTAGCACTTGGCAAAATATCAATGTCAGTGGCCTTCGGATTCATCAACAACACAAGGACTGAGCATGTTATGTTTGATATTGTTGACATGGAGTACCCTTACAATGCAATCATTGGTCGTGGTACTCTTAATGCCTTTGAAGCAAATCTGCATCCAGCTTATCTTTGCATGAAGATACCTTCGGACCAAGGGGCCATTGCTATTCATGGAAGTCAAGAAGCTGCCAGAAGGGCCGAAGGAAATTGGACAGACTCAAAAGCAATCCATAATATAGATGGAACTGAAGCTTGTGAGCAATACAAGTTCAGAAGGGAAAAAGCTGCTTTGGCTGACCAGCCGAAACCCATGCTCTTATGTGAGGATATAGCAGAGCAGAAGGTGCTTTTGGGATCTCAATTGTCCGAAGAGCAGGAGAAAACCTTGATAAGGTTTTTGTTCAACAATAAAGATGTTTTTGCTTGGTCAGCTAATGATCTCTGCGGAGTTAACAGGGATGTTATTGAGCACTCGCTCAATGTTGATCCATCCTTCAGACCCAGGAAGCAGAGGCTTCGGAAGATGTCTGATGACAAGGCCGAAGGTGCTCGGAATGAAGTGAAAAGACTCCTCAGTGCCGGAGTTATTAGAGAGGTAAAATATCCATAATGGTTGGCTAACACTGTTATGGTGAAGAAGGCCAATGGTAAATGGAGAATGTGTATCGATTTTACTGACCTTAATAAAGCCTGTCCGAAGGACGAGTTTCCATTGCCAAAGATAGATTCCTTCGTTGATGCAGCAGCTTCATCAGAGCTCATGAGTTTGCTGGATTGCTATTCAGGCTATCATCAAATATGGATGAAAAAGGAAGATGAACCAAAAACCAGCTTCATAACCCCTAGTGGGACATATTGCTACCTTCGGATGCCTGAGGGGCTTAAAAATGCTGGAGGAAGTTTCAGCAGAATGACAGCAAAGGTTCTCCAGGAATGTACTAACTTATGTTGATGATATCATTGTAAAAAGCACGAAGCAGGATAACCACATTGCTGATTTACTGGAGACCTTCGCTAATTTCAGACAGGCTGGTCTAAAGCTGAATACAGAAAAATGTGTCTTCGGAGTAAAGAAGGGGAAATTTCTCGGTTGCTTAGTTTCAACAAAGGGAATTGAGGCCAACCCAAGTAAAATCGAAGCTATACTTCGAATGGAGCCACCAAGTACAAAAAAGGGGGCTCAAAGGTTGACAGGAAGGCTGGCATCTCTTAATAGATTTATATCCAGATCAGCAGAGAGAAACTTACCATTCTTCGAAGTGCTGAAGTCAGTCGAAGTCTTTCAATGGGGACCAATCCAGCAGAAGGCCTTTGAAGAGTTGAAACAGTATTTGATAGATCTAACAACACTAACTCCACCTACGCCAGGGGCTCCTTTGTTATTATATGTGGCAGCTTCGCACTCAGCGGTAAGTGCAGCACTTGTTCAGGAGAAGCTTGAAGGCCAAGTTAAGAGGCAGGCCCCAATATATTTTGTATCTGAGGTTCTTAGTTTATCAAAGAAAAATTATACAGAGTTGGAGAAGGTACTGTATGCTGTCTTGATGGCCTCCAGGAAGCTTCGGCACTATTTTCAAGCTTACAACATAGTTGTTCCTTCTTCACAACCTCTGAAGGATATCATGAGGAACCGAGAAGCTACTGGAAGGATTGGAAAATGGGCTGCAGAGCTCAATGAATTTTGTATTGATTATGTTCATAGATCTTCGATTCAGTCCCAGGCGTTAGCAGACTTCATTGCTAATTGGACGCCAGGGGCTCAGGAGGAAGAAACAAATAAAGACGCCGAAGCATGGACATTGTTTTGCGATGGGTCTTGGGGAACCTTCGGAGCAGGAGCGGCTGCTGTGTTGGTTTCACCTTCCAAAGTTAAAACTCGTTATGCGGCAAGACTTGATTTTAGTTGCACAAATAACATCGCCGAGTATGAAGCTCTGCTTTTGGGTCTTCGGAAACTAAAGGCAATGGGAATCAGAAGGGCCATTCTTAAAACTGATTCTCAAGTTATTTCTGGTCATATTGACAAAAGTTATAAAGCAAGAGACCCGAAGCTTGAAAGGTATCTAGATACAGTCCGAAGGATTGAGGCTTCCTTCGAGGGTTTCTCTGTCACAAATATTCCTCGTGGAGAAAATGAATACGCTGATCTGTTGGCTAAGTCAGCAGCCCAGGGGCTGCCCATACCTTCGGAAGTAATTTTTGAAACAATAAAAGCACCTTCGGTCGAGCTTCTTGAAAGAGCAATCCTCAACATATCCCCTGTTTATAGTGAAGATTGGAGAACTGAAATTATCTCTTTCCTTCAGGGTAATTTTCTTTCAGACGACGAAGCTTATAACAGGAGAATAGAAGCAAGAGCTCAACCATATGTCATAATAGAAGGGGAGCTATATAAGCGTGGGGTCTGTTCCCCACTGCTCAAGTGCTTATCCAGATCCGAAGGTATAGAATTAATGAAGGACATACATGCAGGTCTGTGTGGATCTCACATTGGATCTAGACCTTTGCTTGGAAAGGTTTTTCGCCAAGGATTTTATTGGCCAAAGGCAGCTTCGGATGCAGCGGATTTAGTCCAAAAGTGCGAAGGTTGTCAGAAATGTGCAAGAGATCAAAAACAACCTTCGTCTTTAACTCAGTTAATACAACCCACTTGGCCGTTGCAAAGGTGGGGTCTAGATTTGCTAGGTCCATTACCACCAGCACAGGGGAACTTAAGATACGTGGTGGTGGCAGTGGAATATTTTTCCAAATGGATTGAGGCGAAGCCCTTAGCCACAATAACTTCGTTTACTATTCAAAAGTTTTTCTGGCAAAACATTGTTTGTCGCTTCGGAGTGCCGAAGGCTATCACTGTGGATAATGGGACACAGTTTGATTCTGAAGCCTTTAGAGAATTTTGTAATCAAATCGGCACGAAGATCCATTTTGCATCAGTCCGACACCCAGAATCAAATGGACTTGTTGAAAGAGCCAATGGGATCATAATGACAGGAATAATGAAGTCAATCTTCAATCAGCCGAGGGGAAAGTGGCCAGACGAGTTAATCAAAGTGGTGTGGAGTCATAACACAACCATCTCAAGATCAACAGGCTTTACACCCTTTAAACTGTTGTTTGGTGACGAAGCAATAACCCCAGAAGAGGCTAAAACAGGATCAATAAGGACAGTAGCTTCGGCAGAGGGCGAACACGAAGCTGATTGCTCCGTAGAAAAAGATGCTATTGAAGGGATCAGACTCCAATCTGTGGAAAACATCAATAAATATCAAGCTGAAACAATAAAATGGCGTGATAGAAAGGTCAAGTTGAAGAACATTGAACCAGGACACTTGGTACTTCGAAGAGTAGCTAACCCTGAAACAGTAGGCAAATTACAGCTGAAGTGGGAAGGCCCCTTTTTGGTAGTATCTTCGTCAAGACCTGGTTCCTACAGGTTGAAGGACTTGGACGGTAATGACATTCCTAGATCGTGGAATGCGGAGGAGCTTCGGAGATATTATGTTTAGTTTGATGTAATTTTTTATATTCTTTTTTGTGGCACCCTTTTCCTTTCCAAAGGGGGAGAAAGGTTTTTAATGGGGCCACAACATGTAATTTTTCTTTTCCTTATTTCAATTCTATAAGAGCGATATCCCCCAAAAATGTAAATGTAAAAGCTGAGAACGCACCCTCGAGTGCAAAGAGAAAGAAAAGAAAACAGGGAGAAGCTCAAAAGTCGTTCCTAAGGGAATGCAGAGCTTACAGCGAAAAATAAACGCTGATTCCGCCGAAAGTAAAAGGCGAAGAAGCTCCTAAGGGAGGCTTACAGCGAAAAATAAACGTTGATTCCGCCGAAAGTAAAAGGCAAAGAAGCTCCTAAGGGAGGCTTACAGCGAAAAGTCAACGCTGATACACCGAAAAGTAAACGGTGAAGCCGAAAAGTAAACGGCAAAAAGATTTTTATCATTCTTGAGGGGACGAAGGGCCGTGCTTATGGTTTTTTGAGCATGTGTCCTAATATTCATTTGCACATAACATATCATCATGTCATTTGCATTCATAAACATCCATTTAGACATATATAGAATCATCATCATGCATTCATGCTACACAAAAAAGATAGGTGCTTCAAAAAAAAGAAGGGAAAAGATTCGAAGGAAAAATTTTCTATGCTTCGTTGTGTACGAAAAGAAGGGAAGGTGTTTTTCGCCTTCGGCTCAAAAGAAAAGTTTCGTCCACAGCAAAGCAGACTGGATGCGGTTAAAGGAAACAGAATATATTACAAGGTATGTACAAATTTACATAAGTTACTCCATATCTATATTACAAGAGTTTCTCTAAGAATTTTTGCAGGAAAGCACATTATAAGCAATTTTAAGCTTCAGCTAAGGCTTCGTCTTCAGTTTTGTCAAACTTCAGCATTGTCAATCTTCAGCTTCGTCATCCTGTATATATCAAACAGCACAGTAAGAAAGGTACAAATTTCAAAGGAGAAGGTAAAAGTAACAAACATAAGTTTTTTACCGGCTTAAGATGGCTTCGAGCTTCGTCGCCTGCCATTTTCGGCCCGCCACTTACCCAGATCTGGGTCATGAATCTATTTTCGATGCTTCTGGCTAAGCTTGGGATATCTAACAAATCTGAAGCTAACAAGCTGAAGTTTGGTTTGTTCACAATGTTTCCATGTGTGTAGCCAGCCTTCAAAAAAGCAGCAGCTGTGCCCCGAGAAGCTACCAGGGCGCAGAAGTCAGCATGCCCACCAATGACTTCGTCAAGGACATCAACTTCGCCTTCAATATGTTCTAATGTTCTTGGCAAGTTTTCAGCTGAAGGTGTAAATTTCAAAGAGCTAGCTCCGACAGAATGAAACACGTCCTTCAGCCGCTGCACACATCGGATGCCGAAGCTTAAGCATTTCTCCTGAAGTTCTGTAAAGGATTTCTGCAAATTTGAGTATTTATCCGCTTCAGCCTTCAGGCTTGCTTCAAAATATTTCTTTTCTTGCTCGAATTTTTCTGATTGACGGAGCAGTTCATTCTTTAATTTGTCATTTTCAGTTTGGACTTCAGCCAAAGAGCCCTCCATGGTCTGAATAACAAAATCCTTCTTTTCTAATGCACCTTCGTGCTCTTTGACCATGAGTTCAAGATCTTGAATTGCGAAGTCTTTCTTTTTCAGATTGGCTTCGTGATTTTCAACTTTATCAGCCAAATCTTGAATGACGGCCTTGTTTTTATCCTCCTCCAGATCTTGTTGCATCTTCAGAACCTTGCTTAATAATATGCTCTGTCGAAATGATCTTCGTTAGAACACGACCCAAAAGTTAATAATAATAGTAATAAAATAACAAAAATATTTGTTACCTTGAAGTTGGCATAAAGCAAGCTTCCGGCGATGTGGTGTCGTTGATAACGACACAAGTCCGCTTCCAGCTTCGGCAAGCCAATGCTTTTGGAAAGGGTTCTGACAATTTTGGCATCGGTGCGGTTCCGAAGGCATCTTAGTTTTCCTTCGTTGACCCCACCAAATAGCATAGCCCCTGATTTGTATCCGCAAGATATGGCATATTTTTTCAACTCCTCTTTTTCGGCGTCTGTTAATTCTTGTCCGAGCAAATCTTGAAAGTTGAAATCTTCTTCTTCTGAAATTTCATTAATTTGCTCTTTCCCCTTCTCAGTTGCCGTATTCACTGTAGCCACAGTAGCTTCCTCTTCAGCCATTTTCAGGAGTATATTGTCAATAGCCTCAATTGTGGTTTCCAGGTTCGACTCTTCGGTGGCCTCGGCTTCGGCCCCGGTAGCTTCGGCTCCGCCAATTTCAGTTTCAGCAGTTTTCATTCCAGAAGCTTCGGCTTCGGCAGTTTCAGCAAAAACAATTTTTGGCACCGTTGCCGGTGGCGGCGTCTGATGGATCACATCTGTTACTTGAATAATTCTCCGCTTTCTTGGCTTCGCAGGGCTTTCTACTGCCGAAGCTGCCTTGTCCTTCTGAAAAAACTTCGTCAGTTCCAGTGCCAGCGGACTTAGCCTGAAAGGAAAATGTTCAGTCATTACCTTCATAATTTCTTCTACTTCAATAGCAGAAGGAGAAGCTGGAGTATCTTCTTCTCGGACCGGCGTTTCCGGCTCTGGGGATGCACTTTTTCTCTTTTTTGCTGTAGCCACCTTCGGCTCAGGACTTAACTCTTCAGCGCTAATATTTTCATAATCTTTCTTTTTCTTTTTTGCTGCCTTGACGACTTCTTCGTCAGTAGTGCTAGCAATCCTTTTTCGCTTCGGGCCTCCAGCATCTCCGCCCAGTCGGCCATAGTCAACATATTCAAATCCTATGGCATCAAGCACCCTGTTCAGCCTTCGTTTCGGCCGAGTGCCGAAGGCCGCTGTCATCAGTTGGTCCTCTTTCTTAGAGTAATTCCCAAGAATTTCATTGCTCATTATTTCAATTGTATCAAGCCATTCTTGGTAGGGTACTTTAAAGTATTTCTTGAATTTATAATGGTAGGGCAGTCGGACGAGTTCCCCCTTCTTCTTTTCCCCTTTAAGCTTCGGCATTGTCCACTCTTTCATAGTTGGAAAAACCCTGAAGGCCAGGAATTCCTGCACTAAATCTCTAGTGCCAATATGTTCTGTAATAATTTTGAATTCGCCCAGAGCAGCCCAAGTTGGACCTTCTACTTCCATTCTGCATCGGGGTCTTGTTTCTCCGAAGGTTAGTTCAAGAGGGCTCTGAACCAACTTCTCTTTGTCTTCGTCAACTTTGACATAAAACCATTCTGATTTCCAGCCGGCCGGCCATTTGCTTCGGTAGCTGATCACGGGAAACTTCGTGGTTTTCCGATAAGCAAAGTTATAGCAACCAAAATTTTCATGCAATCCATCTTTTCTGGCTTTTGTTTGGTAATGCAGCTCATGAACTCGACAGAAGCTGTCGGCAAATGGCTCCACCGCCTGGCTTCGGAGAGCCCAGATATAGACGCTGAGCCTGACAATCGCGTTGGGAGTCAGTTGGTGAAAATAGATGTCAAATCTTTGCAGCACATCAGAGATCATCCTATTTAAGGGAAATCTCAACCCAGCTTTTAGGAAGCTCTTGAAAATGACTATTTCATCCTTTCCTGGCTTCGGGGTAGTTTCTTCCCCCCCGAAGCGAAGTAGCTTCTTCTCATTCTCACTGAAATAACCTGACTTCACCATCTTGGAGAGATCAGCCTTGGAGACAGTCGACTTTCCGAAGTCCAAGTGACTGGGCTTGCTTGGCACGGCAATATGGTAATCATCATCGGGATCAGCCTCCTCAATATTTCCTTCTTCCGCTTCGGCAGCAACTTGTTCTGTCTCGGCAACAGTCTGCTCTGTCGTCTCGGCAGTACGAATTTCTTTCGAGGTCACCAGTCCGGATCGTTGCATCGCTTCGGAGATAGGAACAGTCTCCGCTCCTTCGGCTTCGCCTCCCTCACGCTCAACTCTAGCGGTAGAGCGCACTCTGGCCATTTAAATCTGAATTTTTTGGGAACTAAAAAACTTTTCCTTCCGAAGTTTTTTCTTTTGACGAAGTACGCTTTAAACTGGAGCTTCGTCTGATTGCGAGAGTCAAGCTTCGGCTATGGTTAAAATTTTTGGCGGCAAAACAGTGCAATAGCAATGAATGCTGTGGTAACTTCACACCTACCCGTCTGTTTATATAGTGCTGCAGGTAAGAAGGTGAATCGTCAGGATTTTTACACCAGGCAAACAGCTGCTTACACCCGCTGCGCGGTGGACCATAGAGGCCAAATAGTAACCCTGCAGGGTGGGACCACTACGCGTTCGGAAACTGAATCGTTTCTCGACAACGAGCTCAGGGAAGGTGTTTTTCGGACCTTCGGCTTCCTGAAGCCTAAGAGACTTTTTTCGGAAACTGAATCGTTTCTCGACAACGAAAAACGATCTAGCACCGCGAAGGGGCTACTGTTGGGATCATGCTTCGTCGCCGAAGGTCCTGCAGGAAGAAACAGCTTCGGCTGAAGCTGTCTGCACGTGATGACCGAAGGTTGCCGTTCGTGAAGCTTCAGAATTACAAACCGACCTAAAAGTAGAATGACCTTTTAGTCCATAAGTGTTCGAGTCGTTGTTGTAAACTTTTATGAGGGGCCTGATTGTAATTCCTCACAGGCTGTGTCTTGTGCCTATAAATAGTGAACAATATTCCTTTACTGTTCACGCATTCCTGTAATTGCAATCGCATCACTCGGGAATCAATCTTTGCCAAGGCAGAGGTATATATGTATCTAATATTCGAATACATTAAGTTGAGATAATATAAAAATGATGTTGTTCATTTATAATTTATTTGTCTTTGATGCTTCATATTTCGTATTAATTTTATATAATCTATTAGAGTTCAATTACGAAGGTTTAACCTTCGTCATTGTATCGTCTCTAACCTTCGTCCGAAGTTCATTAATCCTTAAGGGAACAATGCTTCATTGGACGAAGGACATTAATATTTAACATTTTATGTTGCCTTGTTCTTAATTCATAGCATTTGAGAACGAGTCCCCAACAGGACCTTCATCTACCAAATGAAGTACACGCAAGACTTGATCAAGCATTTTGGGATGAAGGACGCCAAGCCCGCAAAGACTCCGATGGGAACCGACGGACACACCGACCTCAACAAAGGAGGTAAGTCCGTTGATCAAAAGGCATACCGGTCTATGATAGGGTCTTTACTTTATTTATGTGCTAGTAGACCGGATATTATGCTTAGTGTATGCATGTGTGCTCGATTTCAATCCGATCCTAAGGAGTGTCACTTAGTGGCTGTGAAGCGAATTCTTAGATATTTAGTCGCTACGCCTTGTTTCGGGATCTGGTGTCCAAAGGGGTCTACCTTTGACTTGATTGGATATTCAGACTCCGATTATGCTGGATGTAAGGTCGATAGGAAGAGTACATCGGGGACGTGCCAATTCTTAGGAAGGTCCCTGGTGTCATGGAGTTCTAAGAAACAAACTTCCGTTGCCCTATCCACCGCTGAGGCCGAGTACGTTGCCGCAGGACAGTGTTGCGCACAACTACTTTGGATGAGGCAAACCCTCAGGGACTTTGGCTACAATCTGAGCAAAGTCCCACTCCTATGTGATAATGAGAGTGCTATCCGCATGGCGGATAATCCTGTTGAACATAGCCGCACAAAGCACATAGACATCCGGCATCACTTTTTAAGAGACCACCAGCAAAAGGGAGATATCGAAGTGTTTCATGTTAGCTCCGAGAACCAGCTAGCCGATATCTTTACCAAGCCTTTAGATGAGCAGACCTTTTGCAAGTTGCGTAGTGAGCTAAATGTCTTAGATTCGCGGAACTTGGATTGATTTATAGCATACATGTGTTTATGCCTTTGATCATGTTCCTTAAGCATATTGTTGTTTATTTGTGGTGCTCAAGTTGTACAAGCACTCCCCGGACTTTACAAGTCCATTTGCAAGTGATGCACACATCTAGGGGGAGATGTGCTACAACTTGACCCCTTGAGACTAACTACGTGCTTGAGTTTGCATAATTTAGTCTCAAAGGTGGTTTGAAAGGGAAAAGGTGAACTTGGACCATGCAAGACTTCCACTGCACTCCGATGAGAGGGTAACTTATTCCAAGTTCATCTTAGTACTCTTATTGCCTTTTTACTCTTAGTTGAAGATTTTGGTGAGGCAATGGGGTTAAAGGGCCAAGATTGATCCCGTTTTGGTGCTTGATGCCAAACGGGGAGAAAATAAAGGCCAAAGCAATAAATGGATCAGCTACCACTTGAGAAATTTTGAAAATAGTAGAATAGAGCTTTTGGTTTGTGGTTTGTCAAAATACTCTTATTGGCTCTTTTTGTCAAAAGTTGGCCTCTTGTGGGGAGAAGTGTTGATTATGGGAAAAAGGGGAGTTTTTGAAATCTTGAATCAATTTCTCTTGGAATGACTCTCTTTATGTCTTAACATGTGTATTTGACTTAGAGATAGAAATTTGAGTTTGATTTGCAAACCAAGTGGTGGCAAAGAGTGATCCATAAATGCCAAATTTGAATCAAAACAATTTTAAGTTCTCATTTGTGTTGATGTTGCACTTGTTCTAGTTGCTTTGTGTTGTGTTGGCATAAATCACCAAAAAGGGGGAGATTGAAAGGGAAATGTGCCCTTGGGCCATTTCTAAGTATTTTGGTGATTGAGTGCCAACACAAGTGTCTTTGTATTAATCTATGCAAAGTGGTGGACAAAGTGCAAATCAAGTCAAAAGGTATGTTTCTAGACTTAGTACATTGTTTTATGGACTAATGTATTGTGTCTAAGTGCTGGAAACAGGAAAGATTGAATTGGAGAAGAGATGGCTAAGTTCAGCCAAGGTCAGCGCAGTCTGGGTGCACTGGACAGTGTCTGGTGCGCCAGGCTGGCTCAGGCGAACTAGCTGCTCTCGGGAAGAAATTAACGGTGCACGGCTATAATTCACCAGACTGTCCGGTGTGCACCGGACAGTGTCCGGTGAGCCAACGGTCGCCGGGCCAACGGTCGGCCGCTTAATCCGGGCGTGACGCGTGGCCGAACCAACGGCTAGAAGGGGGCACCGGACTGTCCGGTGTGCACCGGACAGTGTCCGGTGCGCCAACGGCTCCAAGGCTGCCAACGATCGGCTTCGCCAAATAAGGAAGGAAATCCGCACCGGACAGTGTCCGGTGGTGCACCGGACTGTCCGGTGCGCCAGGCGACAGAAGGCAAGAATTGCCTTCCCGGATTGCTCTCAACGGCTCCTAGCTGCCTTGGGGCTATAAAAGGGACCCCTAGGCGCATGAAGGAGATAACCAAGCATTCCTTGAGCATTGTTGATCACTCACACTCCATTCTTGCGCACTTGTTCGACATTCTTAGTGATTTGAGCTCCGTTCTAGTGTGAAACTTGTGATAGTCTCTTGAGCTCAAGTCTGGGTCTTGTGTGTGCATATTTGTTGTGATCTTTGTGTCTTGTGTGAGTTGCTCATCCCTCCCTTACTCCGTGCTTCTTTGTGAACATCAAAGTGTAAGAGCGAGAGGCTCCAAGTTGTGGAGATTCCTCACGAACGGGATAAGAAAAGTAAAGCAAAACACCGTGGTATTCAAGTTGATCATTGGATCACTTGAGAGGAGTTGAGTGCAACTCTCGTCCGTTGGGACGCCACAACGTGGAGTAGGCAAGTTTTGTACTTGGCCGAACCACGGGATAAACCACTGTGTCCATCTGTGTTGATTCTCTTGTGGTTATTGTGATTCGCTAAGACTCTTCTCCAGCCACTTGGCATTACTGTGCTAACACTTAACCAAGTTTTTGTGGCATTAAGTTCAAGTTTTACAGGATCACCTATTCAACCCCCCTCTAGGTGCTTTCATGGGGTCCGGGGAGTGTTTGTACAACTTGAACACCATAAAACAACAAAATGCTTAAGGAACATGATCAAGGCATAAAAACACATGTATGCTATAAATCAATCCAAGTTCCGTGAATCTAAGACATTTAGCTCACTACGCAGCCTGCAAAAGGTCGACTCATCTAGAGGCTTGGTAAAGATATCGGCTAGCTGGTTCTCAGTGCTAACATAAAACACTTCGATATCTCCCTTTTGCTGGTGGTCTCTCAAAAAGTGATGCCGGATGTCTATGTGCTTTGTGCGGGTGTGTTCAACAGGATTATCCGCCATGCGGATAGCACTCTCATTATCACATAGGAGTGGGACTTTGCTCAGACTGTATCCAAAGTCCCGGAGGGTTTGCCTAATCCAAAGTAGTTGCACGCAACACTGTCCTGCGGCAACATACTCGGCCTCAGCGGTGGATAGGGCAACGGAAGTTTGTTTCTTAGAGCTCCACGACACCAGGGACCTTCCTAAGAATTGGCACGTCCCCGATGTACTCTTCCTATCGACCTTACATCCAGCATAGTCGAAGTCTGAATATCCAATTAAGTCAAAGGTAGACCCCTTTGGATACCAGATCCCGAAGCAAGGCGTAGCAACTAAATATCTAAGAATTCGCTTCACAGCCACTAAGTGACACTCCCTTGGATCGGATTGAAATCTAGCACACATGCATACGCTAAGCATAATATCTGGTCTACTAGCACATAAATAAAGTAAGGACCCTATCATAGACCGGTATGCCTTTTGATCAACGGACTTACCTCCTTTGTTGAGGTCGATGTGTCCGTCAGTTTCCATTGGAGTCTTTGCGGGCTTGGCGTCCTTCATCCCAAACCGCTTGATCAAGTCTTGTGTGTACTTCGTTTGGGAATGAAGGTGCCATCCTTGAGTTGCTTCACTTGGAACCCAAGGAAATAGCTTAACTCGCCCATCATCGACATCTCAAACTTTTGAGTCATCACCCTGCTAAACTCTTCACAAGACTTTTGGTTAGTAGAACCAAATATTATGTCATCGACATAAATTTGGCACACAAAAAGATCACCATCACAAGTCTTAGTAAAAAGAGTTGGATCGGCTTTCCCAATCTTGAAAGCATTAGCAATTAAAAAGTCTCTAAGGCATTCATACCATGCTCTTGGGGCTTGCTTAAGTCCATAGAGCGCCTTAGAGAGCTTACACACGTGGTCGGGGTGCCGTTCATCCTCAAAGCCAGGGGGTTGCTCTACGTACACCTCCTCCTTGATTGGCCCGTTGAGGAAAGCACTCTTTACATCCATTTGGAACAACCTGAAAGAATGGTGAGTAGCATAGGCTAACAATAT
This sequence comes from Zea mays, assembly GCF_902167145.1. Taxonomy (NCBI): domain Eukaryota; kingdom Viridiplantae; phylum Streptophyta; class Magnoliopsida; order Poales; family Poaceae; genus Zea; species Zea mays. The sequence continues at coordinate 130,100,931 of NC_050104.1, forward strand.
GCGAATTGACTCTAGCCTAGCCACAGGAGCAAAAGTCTCCTCAAAGACCAAACCTGTGACTTGGGCATAACCTTTTGCCACAAGTCTAGCCTTGTTCCTTGTCACCACCCCGTGCTCGTCTTGTTTGTTGCGGAACACCCACTTGGTTGCCACAACATTTTGCTTGGGACGAGGCACCAGTGTCCAAACTTCATTTCTCTTGAAGTTGTTGAGCTCTTCCTGCATGGCCAACACCCAGTCCGGATCTAACAAGGCCTCTTCTACCTTGAAAGGCTCAATAGAAGAGACAAAAGAGTAATGCTCACAAAAATTAACTAATCTAGAGCGAGTAGTTACTCCCTTGCTAATATCACCCAAAATTTGGTCGACGGGATGATTCCTTTGAATCGTCGCTCGAACTTGGGTTGGAGGTGCCGGTTGTGCTTCTTCCTCCATTGAATGATCATCTTGTGCTCCCCCTTGATCACATGCCTCCTCTTGATGAACCCGTTCATCTTCTTGAGTTGAGGGATGCACCATTGTTGAGGAAGAAGGTTGATCTTGCTCCTTTTGTTCCAGTGGCCTCACATCTCCAATCGCCATGGTGCGCATTGCGGTCGTTGGAACGTCTTCTTCATCTACATCATCAAGATCAACAACTTGCTCTCTTGGAGAGCCATTAGTCTCATCAAATACAACGTCGCTAGAGACTTCAACCAAACCCGATGATTTGTTGAAGACCCTATACGCTTTTGTATTTGAGTCATAACCTAACAAAAACCCTTCTACAACTTTGGGAGAAAGCTTAGAATTTCTACCTTTCTTCACTAGAATATAACATTTGCTCCCAAATACACGAAAGTAAGACACATTGGGTTTGTTACCGGTTAGAAGCTCATACAAAGTCTTCTTGAGGAGGCGATGAAGGTACACCCGGTTTATGGCGTGGCAAGCCGTGTTCACGGCTTCCGACCAAAACCGTTCGGGCGTCTTGAATTCACCAAGCATCGTCCTCGCCATGTCTAGTAGCGTCCTGTTCTTCCTCTCTACCACACCATTTTGTTGTGGTGTATAGGGAGCGGAGAACTCGTGCTTGGTTCCTTCCTCCTCAAGATACTCCTCCACTTGAAGGTTCTTGAACTCGGACCCATTGTCGCTTCTTATCTTTTTCACTTTGAGCTCAAACTCGTTTTGGGCTCTCCTTAGGAAGCGCTTGAGGGTCCCTAGGGTTTCAGATTTATCCTGCAAAAAGAATACCCAAGTGAAGCGGGAAAAATCATCAACTATAACAAGACCATACTTACTTCCTCCTATGCTTAGATAGGCGACGGGTCCGAAGAAGTCCATATGAAGTAACTCCAGGGGTCTTGATGTTGTCGTCACATTTTTGGCATGATGAGAGCTTCCCACCTGTCTACCTGCTTGACAAGCTGCACAAGGTCTATCTTTTTCGAAAGTTACATTAGTTAGACCTATTACGTGTTCTCCCTTTAGAAGCTTGTGAAGGTTCTTCATCCCCACATGTGCTAAACGGCGATGCCAAAGCCAGCCCATGCTAGTCTTAGCAATTAAGCATGCATCTAGACCGGCCTCCTCTTTTGCAAAATCAACTAAATAAAGTTTGTCGTCTAGTACACCCTTAAAAGCTAATGAACCATCACTTCTTCTAAACACAGACACATTTACATTTGTGAATAAACAGTTATATCCCATATTACAAAGTTGACTCACAGACAACAAGTTATATCCAAGCGACTCAACTAAGAACACATTAGAAATAGAGTGCTCGGATGAAATAGCAATTTTTCCTAACCCTTTCACCTTGCCTTGGTTCCCATCACTGAATATGATTGAATCTTGGGGATCCTTGTTCTTGACGTAGGAAGAGAACATCCTCTTTTCCTTCGTCATGTGGTTTGTGCATCCGCTGTTGATAATCCAGCTTGAGCCCCCGGATGCATAAACCTGCAAGGCAAATTTAGGCTTGGGTCTTAGGTACCCAACTCGTGTTGGGTCCTACAAGGTTAGTTACAATAGTCTTAGGGACCCAAATGCAAGTCTTGTCTTCCTTACATTTGGCCCCTAATTTCTTAGCAATTACCTTCTTATCTTTTCTACAAATAGCAAAGGAAGCATTACAAGCATAATAAATTGTAGAAGGTTCATTCATTACTTTCCTAGGAACATGAACAATATTTTTTCTAGGCATATGATGAACAACATTTTTCCTAGCCAAATTTCTATCATGCATAATAGAAGAACTAGAAGCAATCATGGCATGAGAATCAAAAGCATCATAACTTCTATAAACATTTCTAGAATGTCTCCTATCATGATACATGAAAGCATGGTTCTTTTGAGCACTACTAGCCATAGGGACCTTCCCTTTCTCCTTGGCAGAGATGAATGCCTTATGACTTGTTAAGTTCTTGACTTCCCTCTTGAAGCCAAGACCATCCTTAATTGAGGGGTGTCTACCAATCGTGTAGGCATCCCTTGCAAATTTTAGTTTGTCAAATTCACTCTTGCTAGTCTTAAGTTGGGCATTAAGACTAGCCACTTCATCATTCAATTTAGAAATTGAAACTAGGTGTTCACTACAAGCATCAACATTAAAATCTTTACACCTATTGCAAACTGCAACATGTTCTACACAAGATGTTGATTTATTAGCTATTTCTAACTTAGCACTCAAATCATCATTTATGCTCTTTAAGCTAGAAATAGAGTCATGACATGTAGACAATTCACAAGAAAGCATTTCATTCCTCTTAATTTCTAAAGCAAGGGATTTTTGTGCCTCTACAAATTTATCATGTTCTTCATACAAAAGATCCTCTTGCTTTTCTAATAACCTATTCTTATCATTCAATGCATCAATTAATTCATTAATCTTATCAACCTTAGTTCTATCTAGGCCCTTGAATAAACATGAATAGTCTATTTCATCATCGCTAGATTCTTCATCACTTGAGGAAGCGTAAGTACTAGTATTATGAGTGCTTACCTTCTTTTCCCTTGCCATGAGGCAGGTGTGATGCTCGTTGGGGAAGAGGGCCGACTTGTTGAAGGCGGTGGTGGCGCGTTGTCGGAGTCGGACGACGAACAATCCGAGTCCCACTCCTTTCCAAGGTGTGCCTCGCCCTTAGCCTTCCTGTAAGCCTTCTTCTTTTCCCTCTTGTTCCCTTGTTCCTGGTCACTATCATTATCGGGACAATTAGCGATAAAATGACCAATCTTACCACATTTGAAGCATGAGCGCTTCCCCTTCGTCTTGGTCTTGTTGGGATGCTCCTTGCGACCCCTTAGCGCCGTCTTGAAACGCTTAATGATGAGGGCCATCTCTTCCTCATTGAGTCCCGCTGCCTCAACTTGTGCCACCTTGCTAGGTAGCACTTCCTTGCTCCTCGTTGCTTTGAGAGCAACGGTTTGAGGCTCGTGGATTGGGCCGTTCAACGCATCGTCAACGTATCTTGCCTCCTTGATCATCATCCGCCCGCTTACAAACTTTCCAAGTATCTCCTCGGGCGTCATCTTGGTGTACCTAGGATTCTCACGAATATTGTTCACAAGATGTGGATCAAGGACAATAAAAGATCTTAGCATTAGGCGGACGACGTCGTGGTCCGTCCATCGCGTGCTTCCATAGCTCCTTATTTTGTTGACGAGGGTCTTGAGCCGGTTGTACGTTTGGGTTGGCTCCTCGCCCCTGATCATTGCGAATCTTCCAAGTTCGCCCTCCACCAACTCCATCTTGGTGAGCATGGTGACGTCGTTCCCCTCATGTGAGATTTTGAGGGTGTCCCAAATCTGCTTAGCGTTATCCAAGCCGCTCACCTTATGGTATTCATCCCTGCACAAAGAAGCTAGAAGAACAGTAGTAGCTTGTGCATTTTTGTGAATTTGCTCATTAATGAACATGGGACTATCCGTACTATCAAAGTGCATTCCATTTTCTACTATCTCCCATATACTTGGATGGAGAGAGAACAAGTGGCTACGCATTTTGTGACTCCAAAATCCGTAGTCCTCTCCATCAAAGTGGGGGGTTTACCGAGGGGAATGGAAAGCAAATGAGCATTGGAACTTTGCGGAATACGAGAATAATCAAAGGAAAAGTTTGAATTAACCGTCTTCTTTTTCTTGTAGTCGTTGTCGTCGTCCTTTTGGGAAGAGGAAGATTCGTCGCTGTCGTAGTAGACTATCTCCTTGATGCGCCTTGTTTTCTTCTTCCTCCCGTCTTTTCTTTTGTGGCCCGAGCCTGAGTCAGTAGGCTTGTCATCCTTTGGATCATTGACGAAGGACTCCTTTTATGTATCATTGACCACCATCCCCTTGCCCTTAGGATCCATCTCTTCGGGTGATTAGTCCCTTTCTTGAAGAGAACGGCTCCAATACCAATTGAGAGCACCTAGAGGGGGGTGAATAGGTGATCCTGTAAAACTTGAAACTTAATGCCACAAAACTTGATTAGTAGTTAGCACAATTAAAGCCAAGTGGCTAGAGAGGAGTTCTTGCAAGACACGATAACCACAAGAGGATCAATCACAGATAGACACAGTGGTTTATCCCGTGGTTCGGCCAAGTTCAACACTTGCCTACTCCACGTTGTGGCGTCCCAACGGACGAGGGTTGCAATCAACCCCTCTCAAGCGGTCCAAAGACCCACTTGAATACCATGATGTTTTGCTTTGCTTTACTATATCCCGCTTGCGAGGAATCTCCACAACTTGGAGCCTCTCGCCCTTACACTTTGATGTTCACAAAGAAGCACGGAGTAAGGGAGGGATGAGCAACGCACACAAGACACAAAATCAGAGCGACAATACGCACACAAGTCACAACACGAGCTCTCAACACAACTCAAAGAGTTCTCTACTCAAATGGAGCTCTAGTTGCTATCACAAGGAATCGAATGCGCGGAATTGAAGTCTTGGTGCTTAGGAATGCTTAGAGAATTCTTGGTGTACTCCTCCATGCGCCTAGGGGTCCCTTTTATAGCCCCAAGGCAACTACGAGCCGTTGAGAGCATTTCAGGAAAGCAATTCTTGCCTTCTGTCGGCTGGTGCACCGGACTATCCGGTGCACCACCGAACACTGTCCGGTGCGGATTTCTTTCCTTCTTTGGCGAAGCCGACTGTTGGCGGTTCAGAGCCGTTGGCGCACCGGACACTGTCCGGTGCACACCGGACAGTCCGGTGCCCCCTTCTGACCATTGGCTCTGCCACGCGTCGCGCGCGGATTACGCGGTCGACCGTTGGCTGGGCCGACTGTTGGCTCACCGGACAGTCCGGTGATTTAAAGTCGTACACCGTCGTCGAAGTCCCGAGAGCAGCCAGTTGACAGACGCCAGCCTGGCGCACCGGACACTGTCCGGTGCACCACCGGACAGTCCAGTGCACCTAGACCGAGCAGCCTTTTGGTTGTTCACAGCCAACTTCTCCAAAATTGTTTCTCCTGTTTCTAGCACTTAGACACAATACATTAGTCTTCAAAACAATGTACTAAGTCTAGAAACATACCTTTAATCTTGATTTGCACTTCTTGAGTCCTTGGCACAATTTAACACTTAGGCACTTGTGTTAGACACTTAATCACCAAAATACTTAGAAATGGCCCAAGGGCACATTTCCCTTTCAAGCATAATTTCCGGTCTACTAGCACATTGTCGGCGTTTCGAGACCGGGGGGTCCCCGAGCCGACGAGTGAGTGTGCCGCGTGCCCTAGCCCAGATGGGTCGAGCGCGTGGGCGAGCGCGAAGGGGGGAGAAGCGAGGTGGCCGGAGACGGGCGTGAGAGAGGTGGAAATCCCGCGGCCTTCGTGTTCGTCCCGCGCCCGGGTCGGGTGCGCTTGCAGTAGGGGGGTTACAAGCGTCCACGCGGGTGAGGGAAGCGAGCGGCCCTAAGAGAGCGCCTGTCCCATCCTCGTCCCGCGCGGCCAACCTTCTCTAAGAAGGCCCTGGTCCTTCCTTTTATAGGCGTAAGGAGAGGATCCAGGTGTACAATGGGGGTGTAGCAGAGTGCTACGTGTCTAGCGGAGGGAGAGCTAGCGCCCTAAGTACATGCCAATGTGGCAGCCGGAGAGATCTTGGCACCCTGCTGGCGTGATGTCGTGGCTGTCGGAGGAGCAACGGAGCCTGGCGGAGGGACAGCTGTTGGAGCGGTCGAGTCCTTGCTGACGTCCACCTGCTTCCGTAAGAGAGCTGAGAGCCACCATCGTCACAGAGCTTGTGGGGCGCCATCATTGCCCATCTGGCGGAGCTAGCCAGATGGGACACCGGTCTTGTTCTCCATGACCCGAGTCGGCTCGGGGTAGGATGATGATGGCGCTTCCTGTTGACGTGGTGGGCCTGTGCCCTAGGTCGGGCGACGTGGGGGCTCCTCCGAAGCCGAGGTCGAGTCTGTCTTCCGTGGCCGAGGCCGAGCCCGAGCCCCCGGGTCGGGCGAGACGGAGATCGTTCGGCAGAGGCCCGGGCGGAGTCCAAGCCCTAGGGTCAGGCGAAGCGGAGTTCGTCGTCTTCCGGGTCTTAGCCCGAGTCCGAGCCCTGGGGTCGGGCGGAGCGGAGTTCGTCGTCTTCCGGGTCTGAGCCCGAGTCCGAGCCCTGGGGTCGGGCGAAGCGGAGTTTGTCGTCTTCCGGGTCTTAGCCCGAGTCCGAGCCCTGGGGTCGGGCGAAGCGGAGTTCGTCGTCTTCCGGGTCTTAGCCCGAGTCCGAGCCCTGGGGTCGGGCGGAGCGGAGTTCGCCGTCTTCCGGGGCTGAGCCCGAGTCCGAGCCCTGGGTCGGGCGGAGCGGAGCTTCCTATGGCGCCTTTGGCAAGGCCTGACTGCCTGTCAGACTCACTCTGTTGAGTGGCACTGTAGTCGGAGTGGCGCAGGCGGCGCTGTCCTTCTGTCAGACCGGTCAGTGGTGCGGCGGAGTGACGGCGGTCACTTCGGCTCTGCCGGGGGGCGCGCGTCAGGATAAAGGTGTCAGGCCACCTTTGCGTTAAATGCTCCTGCAACTCGGTCAGTCGGTGCGGCGATTTGGCCAGGGTTGCTTCTCAGCGAAGCCAAGGCCTCGGGCGAGCCGGAGATGCGTCCGCCGTTAAAAGGGGGGCCTCGGGCGAGACGGAAGTCCCTCGAGGTCGGCTGCCCTTGGCCGAGGCTAGGCTCGGGCGAAGCGTGATCGAGTCACTCGTATGGACTGAAACCTGACTTAATCGCACCCATCAGGCCTCTGCAGCTTTATGCTGATGGGGGTTACCAGCTGAGAATTAGGCGTCTTGAGGGTACCCCTAATTATGGTCCCCGACAGTAGCCCTCGAGCCTCGAAGGGAGTGTTAGCACTCGCTTGGAGGCTTTCGTCGCACTTTTTTGCAAGGGGACCAGCCTTTCTCGGTTGCATTTTGTTCCGGTGGGTGCGCGCGAGCGCACCCGCCGGGTGTAGCCCCCGAGGCCTCGGAGGAGTGGTTTCACTCCTTCGAGGTCTTAATGCCTTGCGTAATGCTTCGGCTGGTCTGGTTGTTCCCTCATGCGAACTGGCCGTAGCCCGGGTGCACGGTCGGGGCCCAAGCTCTCGGGCTGGTATGTTGACGCTGTCAACGGTCTGGCCGGAGCCGGGTTTGCGAGAGCAGCCCCCGAGCCTCTGCACAGGGCGAGAGGACGATCAGGGACAGACTCGGCTTTTTTACATACGCCCCTGCGTCGCCTTTCCGCAAGGAGGAGGGGGGAGAGCGCCATGTTACCCTCGATGGGCACCGAACATGGTGTCTCCGGTGAGCTGCAAGCGGGTGATCCGAGTGGACGTCTGTGCCCCGTTCATTGGGGGTCGGCTAGGGGCCCAGAGGCACGCCCAAAAGTACCTGCGGGTGATCTGCCGGACCCGGTCCCCTGGCGACGGGGTCCGAGGGCTCGATGCCTCCCTCCGATGGGATTCCGTTACAAGATCGTTCCCGCTGGTCTCGGAAATGTCCTAGGGTACCTCGGGAGCGCAGCCCGAGCCTCGGTTACGTATCGAACGTACCCCTGGTCATCCCTCGCTCGGCGTCTGAGGCGACTGTGAACCCTTCGGGGGCCAGCCTTCGAACCCCTGATCAGTAATGGGCGCGGAGCCCGAGTAGCCTGAGGCGACCATGGAGCCCTTCAGGGGGCTGGCCTTCGAACCCCTGACCAGTAGTGGGTGTCGGGCCCACGCGATCTGAGGCGACTGTTGAACCCTTCGGAGGGCCAGCCTTCGAACCTCTGATCAGTAGGGGGGCTCGGAGCCCGGTTCCTTCACAGAGAAGGATCCTTTTCGGGGTATCCCCCTTTCCCGGTCCCTGTTGCAAGAGATAGAGAAAGAGGAAAAAAGGAAAAGGATACGAAATCGAACGACGTGGCGTACCTTTTTTGGCGCGGTAATTACGGCGAAGGCGAAGCATCGCCCGCCGCTCCTGCCAGAGGCGCCGCCTGTTCCGCCGCGGAGTTAATGCGACGGGGCGAGTGGTTGGTGGGGCGGCCGTTGCGCGTGCGCGAGCCGTTCGAGGAACGGATCACGGGCGCACCGTCTTCACGCCGTGGGAGGAGGCTCTCTTGCTGTCCCTGGATGGGACGTGAGCCTGGCTGACGACGTGACTGCTGCTCCCGCCCGCCTGCCACCGTCATTACTGCCGGCCCACCGTCGGCCGCATTGACCGTCGCGCCAGGTTGGCGCTGCTGGGTCGTGCGCTGGGTCGCCTCGAGTCGCGGCATAGGTTCCGCAACCGAAGAGGTGCGACGGTGGTGCAAGTGGCGGTGCGGTTGCTTGCATGCAGCAACTGGCGCGCTGGTTGCGTGACGCGTGGGCCTGGGCCTCCAAGCTGGCGTGTCAGAAGTCGGAGAAGCGCGTCCACCTGGCGCGGTTGCATGCCGCCTGCATGGCTGCCCGCCCCTTCCGCCCGTTGGTCTGGGCAAAAGTGGGGGTCGCTTGTAACCGCTGGGCGGTCGCGTGCACCGCGCGCGGCGGTTTGGCTTCTTCTGCTCTGAGCCGGTTTGCATGACATGCGGGACCTAGCCCCCGAGCCGCAGGGGAGGGCCTTGGAGCGTGTTGGAGAAGACTCAGCCCGTGGCGTTTGGGGGCGCACGTAGGGAGAGTTGCCTTTAAAAGGAGGGCGACCCCTTTCGGAAGGCAACCATGTCTTCTTCCTCCCTTATGCGTCGTGTCTTTCCATCTTCCAAGCCCCCGGATGGGGGGTATCCGCCGTCTTTCCGCCTCCTTGTTGGAGGAACGCAACTCCGTGGGAGTTGGTACCTTTTAGCCATCGTTCGGCTTCAAGGATTTTCATCATGCAGCCCGGCCGCACCCCTCCACCGGCGGTCACCCAAGATGGTGACCCCCGGCTTGATGGTGGGGGAAAGCGAGCCGGGCTGCGGCCTCTACCCCTCCCTCGGCCTCAAGGATTTTCGTCATCCAGGCCAAGATGGAGGATGAGGCGAGTCGGGGGGCTGCCCCCGCATGGGTCGGCTGCCGTTTTCTTCCCCCGGCGCCTGGGGGAGAATGGCATCCTTCCGTCTCACGGGGACTTCCTCCAGCCATGCTGGGATAGGTAGGCCGCCGTCACTCGGCTAGGGCGCCAGTAGCCCTGGGTCTCCGTCTCCCGGCCTGAATGGCTGGTTCTCGTCCTCTACGGGTGAGAGCCCTCCTGTCGTAACACCTGCCCCGAAGCTACTGCCGAAGCCGCTTCGCCGCCCGGGGCGAGGGTGGTTGTCGTCGTAATCGGAGCGGGCGGCGGCGAGCCGCTCGTCAGTCTTCTGTCGCCCCGCAGGACTTCCCCATGGAGTGGGGTTGTTCGTACCTGCGGAGGGGGAACCGGAGTTCCGTTTGTAATGGCACTTCGAATGCCAGTGTTTTTGTTCATTGTGGCCGTCGAGGCCTGAACATGTATGTAATTTTGGCACGGAGCCGTGCTTTTTCCTCATTTTCGAGCGCTAAGTCTCGCCTGCTGATTATCTGAAACGCTTCACCAAGCATGAGTAGCCCCGTGTCAAGGTGACGAGTGAGGTATCCGTATCCCGGAGGCGTAGGAGTCCCTCGGCTCGATCGGCCTTGTTGTCTGAGGCTCCTCTAGCTCAGTTAAAGGGACCCCTTGGCCGCTCTTCGACGAGCCGAGGCCAGGGGTAGCGATATCAGTACGAACAGAGGCGGAGTTGGCTCGAAAATGGGAACCTGGTTGGCCGGAGCCTAGCCGGGTTGCCCGTCAGCGGGGCTGACGCCGGAGTCGATCAGCCGAGGCCTCGGGTCGGGCTGGCGCCCTTGGAAGATGGTTGGCCGAGGCCCCGGGGGTAACCGGCTGAGCCGCCTGCTCGGGCCGGATTCCCGGAGAAGTCCCTGGATCGCGTCGCCGTCCGAGGCTGGGTGGGACCTCGCTGAAGGCATCGTCGATGCCGAGGGTGCTACAGCCCCCTTCCAGCGTGAAGATCCGAGCCTGCAGGATCAGATGGTCTTGTAGCGTGTGCCTTCTGCGGCCGCCGAGGCCAGAAAACACACCCTCGCTGCGTTGTAAGGCCGCGTCTCTTTTCCTCTTATTCCGAGCATCTGGACTTTCCGTCGGTAACAGGGATGTTTGTGTGGGCGAGAGTTGCTTCTCGCGGAAGGTGATGAGTGAGGTATCCGTATCCCAGAGGCGTGGGAGTCCCTCGGCTCGGTCGGCCTTGCCGCTTACGCGTACTTTCGCCCGTCCACGAGGCCCTGTCACCGATTCAGTCGAGAAGGCTAGAAGGACCGCCTCGGCAGAAGAGCTTTCGAACGTGAAGACTTGTTCGGTCCGCGAAATCACTTTATCCGAACGCGAGTTACTTATCGCAGAAGGTGATGAGTGAGGTATCCGTATCCCGGAGGCGTAGGAGTTCCTCGGCTCGGTCAGCCTTGGTTGCTTACGTGTACTCCGTCGTTTCCAGGATCCGCTTTTCGAAGTAGTCAAAAAGCACGAAAGAAATTCTGCTAAAAAGAGATCCTTTTTCGAGGAAAATTTCGACGCGGAGGGGGTCTCCCCCCTTTTAGCCCCCGAGGGAGGGTCGGGCTTTGCCGAGGCGAGGCCGACCCTTCCTTGATGACTAAACTTTGTGTGGGTGCGAGGTATATGAACAACTTGAAAACATCTTAAGGGTAGAAGCGACGTAGCTGTTTGATGTTCCAAGCGTTGCCGTAGATCTCGCCTTGATTGTTGGCCAGCTTGTATGTTCCGGGCTTTAGGACTTTGGCGATGACGAATGGCCCCTCCCAGGGGGGCGTGAGCTTGTGCCTCCCTCGGGCGTCTTGCCGCAGCCGAAGCGCCAGATCGCCCACCTGGAGGTCTCGGGACCGGACCCCTCGGGCGTGGTAGCGTCGCAGGAACTGCTGGTACCGCGCCGAGTGTAGTAAGGCCTTGTCCCGAGCCTCTTCCAGCTGGTCCAGCGATTCTTCTCGGCTAGCTTGGTTGCTTTGATCGTTGTAGGCCCTCGTCCTCGGGGAGCCGTATTCCAGGTCAGTGGGTAAGATGGCCTCGGCCCCGTAGACCAGGAAGAACGGCGTGAAACCCGTGGCTCGGCTCGGCGTCGTCCTCAGGCTCCAGACCACCGAGGGGAGTTCCTTCATCCATCGCTTGCCGAACTTGTTGAGGCCGTTGTAAATCCGAGGCTTGAGCCCTTGTAGAATCATGTCGTTGGCACGCTCTACTTGCCCATTCGACATGAGATGAGCCACGACAGCCCAGTCCACCCGGATGTGGTGATCCTCGCAAAAATCCAAGAATTTTCTGCCGGTGAACTGGGTACCATTGTCGGTGATGATGGAGTTTGGGACCCCGAAGCGATGGATGATGTTGGTGAAGAACGCCACCGCCTGCTCGGACCTGATGCTGTTCAGGGGTCGGACCTCGATCCACTTGGAGAATTTGTCGATGGCGACCAGCAGGTGCGTGTAGCCCCCGGGCGCCTTCTGCAAGGGACCGACGAGGTCCAGACCCCATACAGCGAAGGGCCAGGTGATGGGTATCGTCTGCAGAGCCTGAGTGGGCAGGTGGTCTGCTTCGCATAGAATTGGCACCCTTCGCAGGTGCGGACAATTCTAGTGGCGTCAGCCACCGCCGTTGGCCAGTAGAAGCCTTGCCGGAAGGCATTCCCGACAAGGGCTCGAGGCGCTGCATGATGGCCGCAAGCCCCCGAGTGTATTTCTTGCAGGAGTTCCTGACCTTCGGCGATGGAGATGCATCGCTGGAGGATGCCCGAGGGGCTCCGGTGGTAGAGCTCCTCCTCATCGCCCAGCAAGACGAACGACTTGGCGCGTCGAGCTACCCGCCGAGCCTCGGCTTGGTCGAGGGGTAGCTCTCCCTGGCGGAGATATCGCAGGTATGGGGCCTGCCAATTTCGATCAGGCGTGGCCCCGCTCTGCTCCTCCTCGACGTGCAGTGCCTCGGCCCCTGGGGCTGAGGGTACCTCGGGCCGGACCGAGGGCGCCTCGGGCTGAGCCGAGGGTGCCTCGGGCTCGGGAGAGTCGTCGACCTTGACGGAGGGATGGTGCAGATCCCGGGAGAAGACGTCCGGGGGGACCGTCGTTCGCCCCGAGGCTATTTTAGCCAGCTCGTCTGCAGTCTTGTTGTAGCGCCGAGCGATGTGGTTGAGCTCGAGCCCGAAGAACTTGTCTTCCAGGCGCCGAACCTCATCGCAGTAGGCCTCCATCTTCGGGTCGCGGCAGTGGGAGTTCTTCATGACTTGGTCGATGACGAGCTGCGAGTCACCGCGGGCGTCGAGGCGTCTGACCCCTAGCTCGATGGCGATCCGCAACCCGTTGACCAGAGCTTCGTACTCGGCCACATTGTTGGACGCCGGGAAATGGAGGCGTAGCACGTATCGTAGGTGCTTCCCGAGGGGTGAGATGAAGAGCAGGCCCGCGCCGGCTCCCATCTTCATCAGCGACCCGTCGAAAAACATGGTCCAGAGCTCCGGTTGGATCGGAGCCGTCGGCAGCTGGGTGTCGACCCATTCAGCTACGAAGTCCGCCAACACCTGGGACTTGATGGCTTTCCGAGGGGCGAACGAGATCGTTTCGCCCAAGATTTCCACTGCCCACTTTGCGGTCCTGCCCGAGGCCTCTCGGCACTGGATGATCTCCCCCAGGGGGAAGGATGACACCACAGCTACCGGATGAGACTCGAAGTAGTGTCGTAACTTCCGTCTTGTCAGGATCACAGCATACAACAGCTTCTGAACTTGCGGGTAGCGGATCTTGGTCTCGGACAATACTTCGCTGACGAAGTAGACTGGCCTCTGAACGGGCAATGCATGCCCTTCTTCTTGCCTCTCGACTACAATCGCGGCGCTAACCACCTGAGTGGTAGCGACGATGTAGACCAAGAGGGCTTCTCCATCAGCTGGGGGCACCAAGACAGGCGCCTTTGTAAGGAGCGCCTTCAGGTTCCTGAGGGCTTCCTCGGCCTCAGGGGTCCAAGCGAAACTCTCGGCCTTCCTTAAGAGGCGGTACAGAGGCAGACCTCTTTCGCCGAGGCGTGAGATGAAGCGGCTCAGGGCCGCGAGGCATCCCATGACCCTCTGTACGCCTTTTAAGTCCTTGATGGGTCCCATGCTGGTGATAGCTGCGATCTTCTCCGGGTTGGCTTCGATGCCTCGCTCGGAGACAATGAACCCCAGGAGCATGCCCCGGGGCACCCCGAAGACACACTTCTCAGGATTGAGCTTGACTCCTTTCGCCTTGAGACATCGGAATGTCACTCCAAGGTCGGAGAGGAGGTCGGAAGCCTTCCTTGTCTTGACTACGATGTCATCGACGTAGGCCTCGACTGTGCGACCGATGTGTTCGCCGAACACATGGTTCATGCACCGCTGGTACGTCGCGCCCGCATTCCTCAGACCGAACGGCATGGTGACATAGCAGTACATGCCGAACGGCGTGATGAAAGAAGTCGCGAGTTGGTCGGACTCTTTCATCCGGATCTGGTGATACCCTGAGTAGGCATCGAGGAAGGACAGGGTTTCGCACCCAGCAGTGGAATCCACGATTTGATCGATGCGAGGCAGAGGGTAGGGAACCTTCGGACATGCTTTGTTGAGACCAGTGTAGTCTACACACATCCGCCATTTCCCCCCTTTTTTCCTCACAAGCATAGGGTTGGCAAGCCATTCGGGATGGAATACCTCTTTGATGAACCCCGCTGCCATTAGCTTGTGGATCTCCTCGCCTATCGCTCTGCGCTTCTCCTCGTCGAATCGGCGCAGAGGCTGCCTGACGGGTCGGGCTCCGGCCCGAATATCCAGCGAGTGCTCGGCGACATCCCTCGGTATGCCGGGCATGTCCGAGGGACTCCACGCAAAGACGTCGGCGTTTGCGCGGAGAAAGTCGACGAGCACTGCTTCCTATTTGGGGTCGAGCCCGGAACCAATCCGGATCTGCTTGGAGGTGTCGCCACTGGGGTCGAGTGGGACGGCCTTAACCGTCTCCGCTGGCTCAAAGTTGCCGGCATGACGCTTCACGTCTGGCACCTCTTTGGAGAGGTTCTTCAGGTCGGCGATGAGGGCCTCAGACTCGACGAGGGCCTCGGCGTACTCCACACACTCCACGTCGCATTCGAACGCGTGTTTGTACGTGGGGCCGACGGTGATGACCCCGTTGGGGCCCGGCATCTTGAGCTTCAGGTAGGTGTAGTTGGGGACGGCCATGAACTTCGCGTAGCATGGCCCTCCCAGTACCGCGTGGTAGGTTCCTCGGAACCCGACCACCTCGAACGTCAAGGTCTCCCTTCGGAAGTTGGAGGGCGTTCCGAAGCAGATGGGGAGGTCGAGTCGTCCGAGGGGCTGGACGCGCTTCCCAGGGATGATCCCGTGGAAGGGCGCAGCGCCTGCTCGGACGGAGGACAGATCGACGCGCAGGAGCTTGAGGGTCTCGGTGTAGATGATGTTGAGGCAGCTGCCCCCATCCATCAGGACCTTGGTGAGCCTGACGTTGCCGACGATGGGGTCGACGACGAGCGGGTATTTCCCCGGGCTCGGCACATGGTCGGGGTGGTCAGCCTGGTCGAAGGTGATGGGCTTGTCGGACCAGTCTAGGTAGACTGGCGCCGCCACCTTCACCGAGCAGACCTCCCGGCGCTCTTGCTTGCGATGCCGAGCCGAGGTATTCGCCGCATGCCCACCGTAGATCATGAAGCAGTCGCGGACCTCAGGGAACTCTCCTGCTTGGTGATCTTCTTTCTTGTCGTCGTCGTGGGCCCTGCCACCCTCCGCGGGTGGCCCGGCCCCGTGGAAGTGGCGCCGAAGCATGACGCACTCCTCGAGAGTGTGCTTAACGGGCCCCTGATGGTAGGGGCACGGCTCCTTGAGCATCTTGTCGAAGAGGTTAGCACCTCCGGGGGGCTTCCGAGGGTTCTTGTACTCGGCGGCGGCGACAAAGTCCGCGTCAGCGGCGTCGCGTTTCGATTGCGACTTCTTCTTGCCCTTCTTCTTGGCGTCGCGCGGAGTAGACGCCTCGGGAGCCTCTTCCGATGGGCGGCCCAGGGGCTGCTTGTCCTTTCGGAAGATAGCCTCAACCGCCTCCTGGCCAGAGGCGAACTTGGTGGCGATGTCCATCAGCTCGCTCGCCCTGGTGGGGGTCTTGCGACCCAACTTACTCACCAGGTCGCGGCAGGTGGTGCCGGCAAGGAACGCGCCGATGACATCCGAGTCGGTGATGTTGGGCAGCTCGGTGCGCTGCTTCGAGAATCGCCGGATGTAGTCCCGGAGCGACTCTCCCGGCTGTTGCCGGCAGCTCCGAAGGTCCCAGGAATTCCCGGGGCGCACGTACGTGCCCTGGAAATTGCCGGCGAAGGCTTGGACCAAGTCGTCCCAGTTGGAGATCTGCCCCGAAGGTAGGTGCTCCAACCAGGCGCGAGCAGTGTCGGAGAGGAACAGGGGAAGGTTGCGGATGATGAGGTTGTCGTCGTCCGCTCCACCCAGTTGGCAGGCCAGGCGGTAGTCCGCGAGCCACAGTTCCGGCCTTGTTTCCCCCGAGTACTTTGTGATAGTAGTCGGGGGTCGGAACCGGGTCGGGAACGGCGCCCGTCGGATGGCCCGACTGAAGGCCTGCGGACCGGGTGGTTCGGGCGAGGGACTCCGATCCTCCCCGCTGTCGTAGCGCCCCCCACGCCTGGGGTGGTAGCCTCGGCGCACCCTTTCGTCGAGGTGGGCCCGACGGTCGCATCGATGGTGCTCGTTGCTGAGGTGGCCCGGGGCCGCAGGCGCGGTGTTGCGCGTGCGCCCGGTGTAGACCGAGGCTTCCCGCATAAATCGGGAAGTCGCGGCGTGAGGCTCCGAGGGGTATCCCTGCCTTCGGGAGGCAGTGCTCTCGGCCCGTCGGGCCGCAGCGCCTTCCAGGAGATTCTTGAGCTCTCCCTGGATTCGCCGACCCTCGGTGGTTGATGGCTCCAGCATCGTGCGGAGGAGCATCGCTGCGGCTGCCAGGTTCTAACCAACCCCGCTGGATGCGGGCGGCGGCCTGAGCCTGACATCGTTGGCGACGCGGTGCTGGAGACCTTGGGGCAGGTGACGTATTTCTCCGGCCGGGGGTTGGCCCGCCCATACCTGCCCGACGTCCCGGCGGATCGTCTCAAGCGCCCCTGTTCCCTCGTCGAGCCTAGCCTGCGCCCCGCGGACTTGCTCGAGTTGTGGGTCGTGACCCCCCGCCGGAACGGGGACCACAGCTAGCTCCCGTGGGATGTCGGCGCGAGGCGCCGGCCTACAAAAATCACCGTCCTCTGGCATGCCAAGATGGTTGCCTTCGGAGGGATCCCCTAGCTCGACGTGGAAACATTCGCGGCTTGGGCCACAGTCCTCGTCGTCAAGGCTGCGGCTTCCGTCGGAACAGTCGGAGAGGCAGTAGTCACATGCGGTCATGAAGTCCCGCATGGCACTGGGGTTGCCAAATCCAGAGAAATCCCAACAGATGCTGGGATCGTCATCTTCCTCGGACCCAGAGGGCCCGTAGGTCGAGACGTCCGTCAATCGGTCCCAAGGCGACCGCATACGAAACCCCAGTGGGGTTGCACTCGCCTCAATGAGAGCGCCCGCCAAAGCGAGGTCGCTTGGCGGATTGAGGCCGAGTCGAAATGACGCAAGATGGGAGTTAGTCAGTTCCTTTTGGTCGACGAGGAGAGTCGTAGTCACATCGGGGACTGGTTGCACCGTCGTCTCAGGTACGAGTGCGACGTCCTGCAAGCTCTTCGCGAGTGCGCCGGCGTCGTCTTCTTGCTCGGGATCAGCGTGTCGCGGGGGGACGGCGCTTGCCTTCGTCTCGAACGCGGGGTCGACGCCCGGCGTGCCCTCCGTTGGGGCGCTGGGAACGTCGATTCGCTCGACGGCCGACGAAGCGCGGCCTCCCGCTTGGCCTTGGTTGCCCCGCCTCCTCCTCCGCTGGCGGGGGAGAGGACGGGGCGAGCTCGAACGTTGTTCTTCCACCACGCGGGGAAGATGTCGTCGGTTCCGCCGCCGGTGGGCGGGTTGTCGGCCGCCATTGTCGTTGTCGCGCGGCGGTGGAAGGAGTAGCATGTTGTAGCCGCCGTCGAACGACATGAACTCGAGACTCCCGAAACGGAGCACCGTCCCGGGCCGGAGAGGTTGCTGGAGACTGCCCATCTGGAGCTTGACGGGAAGCTGTTCGTCAGCACGCAACAGGCCCCTACCTGGCGCGCCAACTGTCGGCGTTTCGAGACCGGGGGGTCCCCGAGCCGACGAGTGAGTGTGCCGCGTGCCCCAGCCCAGATGGGTCGAGCGCGTGGGCGAGCGCGAAGGGGGGAGAAGCGAGGTGGCCGGAGACGGGCGTGAGAGAGGTGGAAATCCCGCGGCCTTCGTGTTCGTCCCGCGCCCGGGTCGGGTGCGCTTGCAGTAGGGGGGTTACAAGCGTCCACGTGGGTGAGGGAAGCGAGCGGCCCTAAGAGAGCGCCTGTCCCGTCCTCGTCCCGCGCGGCCAACCTTCCCTAAGAAGGCCCTGGTCCTTCCTTTTATAGGCGTAAGGAGAGGATCCAGGTGAACAATGGGGGTGTAGCAGAGTGCTACGTGTCTAGCGGAGGGAGAGCTAGCGCCCTAAGTACATGCCAATGTGGCAGCCGGAGAGATCTTGGCACCCTGCTGGCGTGATGTCGTGGCTGTCGGAGGAGCAACGGAGCCTGGCGGAGGGACAGCTGTTGGAGCGGTCGAGTCCTTGCTGACGTCCACCTGCTTCCGTAAGAGAGCTGAGAGTCGCCGTCGTCACAGAGCTTGTGGGGCGCCATCATTGCCCATCTGGTAGAGCTAGCCAGATGGGACACCGGTCTTGTTCTCCATGACCTGAGTCGGCTCGGGGTAGGATGATGATGGCGCTTCCTGTTGACGTGGTGGGCCTGTGCCCTAGGTCGGGCGACGTGGGGGCTCCTCCGAAGCCGAGGTCGAGTCTGTCTTCCGTGGCCGAGGCCGAGCCCGAGCCCCCGGGTCGGGCGAGGCGGAGATCGTTCGGCAGAGGCCCGGGCGGAGTCCGAGCCCTGGGGTCGGGCGAGTTCGTCGTCTTCCGGGTCTTAGCCCGAGTCCGAGCCCTGGGGTCGGGCGGAGCGGAGTTCGTCGTCTTCCGGGTCTCAGCCCGAGTCCGAGCCCTGGGGTTGGGCGGAGCGGAGTTCGTCGTCTTCCGGGTCTCAGCCCGAGTCCGAGCCCTGGGGTCGGGCGAAGCGGAGTTCGTCGTCTTCCGGGTCTTAGCCCGAGTCCGAGCCCTGGGGTCGGGCGAAGCGGAGTTCGTCGTCTTCCGGGTCTTAGCCCGAGTCCGAGCCCTGGGGTCGGGCGGAGCGGAGTTCGCCGTCTTCCGGGGCTGAGCCCGAGTCCGAGCCCTGGGTCGGGCGGAGCGGAGCTTCCTATGGCGCCTTTGGCAAGGCCTGACTGCCTGTCAGACTCACTCTGTTGAGTGGCACTGTAGTCGGAGTGGCGCAGGCGGCGCTGTCCTTCTGTCAGACCGGTCAGTGGTGCGGCGGAGTGACGGCGGTCACTTCGGCTCTGCCGGGGGGCGCGCGTCAGGATAAAGGTGTCAGGCCACCTTTGCGTTAAATGCTCCTGCAACTCGGTCAGTCGGTGCGGTGATTTGGTTAGGGTTGCTTCTCAGCGAAGCCAAGGCCTCGGGCGAGCCGGAGATGCGTCCGCCGTTAAAAGGGGGGCCTCGGGCGAGACGGAAGTCCCTCGAGGTCGGCTGCCCTTGGCCGAGGCTAGGATCGGGCGAAGCGTGATCGAGTCACTCGTATGGACTGATCCCTGACTTAATCGCACCCATCAGGCCTCTGCAGCTTTTTGCTGATGGGGGTTACCAGCTGAGAATTAGGCGTCTTGAGGGTACCCCTAATTATGGTCCCCGACACACATAAATAAAGTAAAGACCCTATCATAGACCGATATGCCTTTTGATCAACGGACTTACCTCCTTTGTTGAGGTCGATGTGTCCGTCGGTTCCCATTGGTGTCTTTGCAAGCTTGGCGTCCTTCATCCCGAACTGCTTGAGAAAGTCTTGTGTGTACTTAATTTGGGAGATGAAGGTGTCGTCCTTGAGTTGCTTCACTTGGAACCCAAAGAAGTAGTTCAACTCGCCCATCATCGACATCTCAAATTTCTGTGTCATCACCCTGCTAAACTCCTCACAAGACTTTTGGTTAGTAGAACCAAATATTATGTCATCGACATAAATTTGGCACACAAATAGGTCACCATCACAAGTCTTAGTGAAAAGAGTTGGATCAGCTTTCCCAACCTTGAAAGCGTTAGCAATTAGAAAATCTCTAAGGCATTCATACCATGCTCTTGGGGCTTGCTGAAGTCCATAGAGCGCCTTAGAGAGCTTACACACATGGTCGGGGTACCGTTCATCCTCAAAGCTAGGGGGTTGTTCCACGTACACCTCCTCCTTGATTGGCCCATTGAGGCAAGCGCTCTTCACGTCCATTTGAAACAACCTGAAAGAGTGGTGAGCGGCATAGGCTAACAATATTCTAATGGATTCTAGCCTAGCCACAGGAGCAAAAGTCTCCTCAAAATCCAAACCCGCGACTTGGGCATAATCTTTTGCCACAAGTCGAGCCTTGTTTCTTGTCACCACCCCGTGCTCGTCTTGCTTGTTGCGGAACACCCACTTGGTTCCCACAATGTTTTGCTTGGGACGTGGCACCAGGCTCCAAACTTCATTCCTCTTGAAGTTGTTGAGCTCTTCCTGCATGGCCAGCACCCAGTCCGGATCTTGCAAGGCCTCTTCTACCCTGAAAGGCTCAATAGAAGAGACAAACGAGTAATGCTCACAAAAATTAGCTAATCTTGAGCGAGTAGTTACTCCCTTGCTTATATCACCCAGAATCTGGTCGATGGGATGATTCCTTTGAATCGTCGCTCGGACTTGAGTTGGAGGGGCCCGTGGTGCTTCTTCCTCCATAACTTGGTCTTCTTGTGCTCCCCCTTAATCACACTCCTCCTCTTGAAGAACCTGTTCATCATCTTGAGTTGGGGGATGCACCATCATTGAGGAAGAGGGTTGATCTTGCTCTTGTTGTTCCTGTGGTCGCACATCTCCAATCGCCATGGTGCGAATTACGTCCGTTGGAACATCATCCTCATCTACATCATCAAGATCAACTTGCTCTCTTGGAGAGCCATTAGTTTCATCAAATACAACGTTGCTAGAGACTTCAACCAAACCTAATAATTTGTTGAAGACTCTATACGCCTTTGTATTTGATTCATAGCCTAGCAAAAACCCTTCTACAACTTTGGGAGCAAATTTAGAATTTCTACCTTTCTTCACTAGAATATAACATTTACTCCCAAATACACGAAAGTATGAAACGTTGGGTTTGTTACCAGTCAGAAGTTCATACGAAGTCTTCTTGAGGAGGCGATGAAGGTAGAGCCGGTTTATGGCATGGCAAGCTGTGTTCACAGCTTCCGACCAAAACCGCTCGGGCGTCTTGAATTCTCCAAGCATCGTCCTCGCCATGTCTATGAGCGTCCTGTTCTTCCTCTCTACCACACCGTTTTGCTGTGGTGTGTAGGGAGCAGAGAACTCGTGCTTGATTCCTTCATCCTCAAGGTACTCCTCTACTTGAAGATTCTTGAACTCGGACCCGTTGTCGCTCCTTATCTTTTTCACTTTGAGCTCAAATTCATTTTGAGCTCTCCTTAGAAAGCGCTTTAGGGTCATTTGGGTTTTTGTTTTATCCTGCAAAAAGAATACCCAAGTGAAGCGGGAAAAATCATCAACAATAACAAGACCATACTTACTTCCCCCGATGCTGAGGTAGGTGACGGGTCCGAAGAGGTCCATATGAAGTAGCTCCAGAGGTATTGATGTGGTCATCACATTCTTGCTGTGATGAGTACTTCCCACCTGTTTACCTGCTTGACAAGCTGCACAAGGTCTATCTTTTTTGAAACATACATTTGTTAGTCCTAACACATGCTCTCCCTTTAGAAGTTTGTGGAGGTTCTTCATCCCAACATGTGCTAGACGACGATGCCACAGCCAGCCCATACTAGTCTTAGCGATTAAGCATGCATCTAGATCGGCCTCCTCTTTCGAAAAATCAACTAAGTAGAGTTTGCCATCTAGTACACCCTTAAACGCTAATGAACCATCACTCCTTCTAAAGATAGATACATCAACATTTGTAAACAAACAATTGTAGCCCATGTGGCACAATTAACTAACTAACAGGAGATTATAGCCTAGCGACTCTACTAAAAATACATTAGAAATAGAGTGCTCATTTGTGATGGCAATCTTGCCCAAGCCTTTGACCTTGCCTTGGTTCCCATCTCCAAAGATAATCGTGTCTTGGGAGTCCTTGTTCTTGACGTAGGAGGTGAACATCTTCTTCCCGTCATGTGGTTTGTGCATCCGCTGTCGATAATCTAGCTTGAGCCCCCGGATGCATAAACTGCAAGACAATTTAGGCTTGGGTTTTAGGTACCCAACTCTTGTTGGGTCCTACAAGGTTAGTCACAATATCCTTTGGGACCCAAATGCAAGTCTTGTCTCCCTTGCATTTGGCCCCCAACTTCCTAGCGACCACTTCCTTATTTTTACATGAAAGAACAAAATCAGTGTTGCAGGCATGAAAAACAGTAGCAGATTCATTATGCATTTTCCTAGGCACATGATGAATAACATTTCCCTTCCTAGGCCTACTTCTACCATGCACAAAAGTAGAACTTGAAGCAATCATAGCATGTGAGTCATAAGCATCATAACTCCTATTGTAATGAGCATTCTTAGAAAATTTTCTATCATAAATGAACGCATGATTCCTTTGAATGCTACTAGCCATAAGGGCCTTCCCTTTCTCCTTGTTGGGAATGGGAGCCCTTTGGCTTGCTAAGTTCTTGGCTTCCTTTCGAAAGCCAAGTCCATCCTTAATGGAGGGATGTCTACCAATTGTGTAGGCATCCCTAGCAAATTTTAACTTATCAAAGTTATTTTTGCAAGTCTTAAGTTGGTCATTAAGACTTGCCACTTCACCATTTAATTTTGTAATAGAAGTAAGGTGTTCAACACATGCATCAACATCAAAATCCTTACACCTATTACAAATGACAACATGCTCTACACAAGAACTAGTTTTATTAACTACTTCTAGCTTAGCAATTAGATCATCATTCAAAGTCTTTAAACTAGAGATAGATTCATTGCAAGTAGATAAATCAGAAGATAGTAATTCATTCCTCTTAATTTCTGAGGCAAGAGACTTTTGAACACTAATAAATTTGTCATGTTCCTCATACAAAATGTCCTCTTGCCTCTCTAGTAGTCTATCTTTTTCATTTAAAGCATCAATCAACTCATTAATTTTATCTACTTTTGATCTATCTAACCCCTTAAATAATTCAGTATAGTCTACTTCATCATCACTAGATTCATCATCGCTTGAAGTAGTATACTTAGGAGTTTCACGAACACTTACCTTTTTCTCCTTTGCCATGAGGCAGGTGTGGCGTTCGTTGGGGAAGAGAGAGAACTTGTTGAAGGCTGAGGCAGCGAGTCCTTCGTCGTCGGAATTGGAGGATGAGCAGTCTGAGTCCCATTCCTTTCCGATGTGTGCCTCGCCCTTTGCCTTCCTATAGCTCTTTTTCTTCTCTTTCTTCCCGCCCTTTCCTTGTTCCTGGTCACTAGAGTTATCGGGACAATTTGCTATAAAATGACCAGTCTTACCGCACTTGAAGCAGGAGCGCTTTCCCTTTGCTTTGTTCTTGTTAGGGTACTCCTTGTGTCCTTTCAATGCGGTCTTGAAGCGCTTTATGATTAGGGCCATCTCGTCCTCGTTTAGTCAGGCTGCCTCAACTTGTGCCACGTTGCTAGGTAGCGCCTCCCTGCTGCTTGTTGCTTTGAGAGCAACGAGTTGAGGCTCGTAGACGGGTAGAGGGCCATTGAGAGCATCATCAACGTATCACGCTTCCTTCACCATCATCCGCCCGCTCACAAACTTCCCAAGAATCTCCTCGAGAGTCATCTTTGTGTACCTAGGATTTTCACGGATGAGGTTCACAAGATGAGGATCAATAACAGTGAAAGACCTTAGCATAAGTCGGACGACGTCGTGGTCCGTCCATCTCGTGCTTCCATAACTCCTGATCTTGTTGACCAGGGTCTTGAGCCTGTTGTACGTTTGCGTTGGTTCCTCTCCCCTGATCATGGCAAACCTTCCTAGCTCGCCTTCCACCAACTCCATTTTGGTGATCATGGTTGCGTCGTTCCCCTCATGCGATATCTTGAGGGTGTCCCATATTTGCTTGGCGTTGTCCAAGCCGCTAACTTTGTTGTATTCATCCCTGCACAATGATGCTAACAAAACAGTGGTAGCTTGTGCATTCTTATGAATTTGTTCGTTAATGAATACAGGGTTATCCGTACTATCAAATTGCATTCCATTCTCAACTATCTCCCAAATACTAGGATGGAGAGAGAAAAGGTGACTACGCATTTTGTGACTCCAAAAAGCATAGTCCTCTCCATCAAAGTGTGGAGTTTACCAAGAGGAATAGAAAGCAAATGGGCATTGGAATTATACGGAATACGAGAATAATCAAATGAAAAGTTTGAGTTAACTGGTTTCTTTTTCTCGTCGTAGTCGTCGTCTCTTGGGGAAGAAGAAGACTCGTCGCTGTCGTAGTAGACGATCTTCTTGATGCGCCTCTTCTTTTCCCGTCCTTCTTCTTATGACTTGAGCCAGAGTCAGTGGGCTTGTCGTCCCTCGGCTTGTTGAGGAAGGACTCCTTCTCCTTGTCGTTGACCACCATCCCCTTTCCCTTAGGATCCATCTCTTCGGGCGATTAGTCCCTTTCGTGAAGAGAATGGCTCCGATACCAATTGAGAGCACCTAGAGGGGGGTGAATAGGTGATCCTATAAAATTCAACAACTAATAGCCACAAAACTTGGTTAAGTGTTAGAATGATAAAACCAAGTGGCTATAGATCAAGCTCTTGTGAGTCACAATAATCACACAGAAAAGCAATCACAAGAGACACGTGAGTTATCCCATGGTTCGGCCAAGTATAACACTTGCCTACTTCCACGTTGTGGCGTCCCAATGGACGAGGGTTGCACTCAACCCCTTTCAAGTAATCCAATGATCAACTTGAATACCACAGTGTTCTTCTTTCTTATACTTTCTCCCGTTTGCGAGGAATCTCCACAACTTGGAGCCTCTCGCCCTTACAATTGATGATCACAAAGAAGCATGGAAGTAAGGGAGGGAAGAGCAACACACACAAGACTCAAAACCAGAGCACAATCATGCACACAAGCCACAACTTGAGCTCAAAACACAACTCAAGTAGTTCTCTACTCAATTGGAGCTCAAGTCACTATCTCAAAGAATTGAATGCGCGAGAATGGAGTCTTGGTGCTTAGGAATGATCAAAGAATGCTTGGATGTCTCCTCCATGCGTCTAGGGATCCCTTTTATAGCCCCAAGGCAGCTAGGAGACGTTGGAGGCAATCTTGGAAGGCTAATCTTGCCTTCTGTCGGGTGGCGCACCGGACAGTCCGGTGCACCACCGGACAGACACTGTAGCATGTCCGGTGCGGATCTCCTTCCTAATTTGGCGCTGCCGACCGTTGT
The DNA here is from genome assembly GCF_902167145.1 of Zea mays. Taxonomy (NCBI): domain Eukaryota; kingdom Viridiplantae; phylum Streptophyta; class Magnoliopsida; order Poales; family Poaceae; genus Zea; species Zea mays. Next base: position 130,125,976 of record NC_050104.1, read on the forward strand.
AACTCTAGCGTCGGTTGGCGCACCGGACAGCCTGGTGCCCCTTTCGACCGTTGGTGCTGGCCACGTGTCGCCCGCAGATCACGCTGCCGACCGTTGCGAAGTTGACCGTTGGCTCACCGAACAGTCCGGTGCCTCACCGGACAGTCCGGTGAATTTTAGCCGTACGCCGTTGAACTTTTCCCGAGAGCGACGACTTCATCGTGGATGACCCACCAGACAGTCTGGTGCACCACCGGACAGTCTGGTGCACCACCGGACAGTCTGGTGCACCACCGGACAGTCCGGTGAGTTATAGTCGTACGCCGTCGTCGAGTCCCGAGAGCGGCCTGTTCACCTTGGACCCATCTGGCGCACCGAACGCTGTCCGGTGCACCCAGACTGAGCAGCAGTTGGCTGTACACAGCCAACACTTTTCTAATCTAATTTTTCCTGTTTCTTGCACTTAGACACACAACATTAGTTCTCAAATCAATGTACTAAGTCTAGAAACATACCTTCTTGTTGATTTGCACTTCATTCATCATTTGGCATATAATAACTCACTTAATATATGTTGGACACTTAATCACCAAAATATACTAGAAATGGCCTAAGGGCACATTTCCCTTTCAGCTAGGCACATCGCGAGCGGGGGGCGACCTGTGGTGGTTGCGTGACGGGGGGGTGGCACGACGCCCGGCGGTGAGACGGAGTGGTGGCACGACGGGGACGTGACCTCGTGAGACGACGGTCGCGGTCGGGTCGAGGAGGCAGATCGTGGGGGATTGCAGGGAGAGCTGGTGGAGGAGGTTGTGCATACGGGAGAGATAGCGAGCGGGGGTGGGGATAGCGGTGGAGAATGCGGTAGTGGGGACAGCTGGCGGAGGAGATCGTGTTGTGCAGGAGAGACGGCGTGCGGGGGTGGGGGAGCCCTGGCGAGATGGCGCGCGGGGGTGGGGCTGTGGAGGTCGTGTTGCGCGCGGGGGTGGGGGAGCCCTGGCGATGACGGCGTGCGGGGATGGGGCGGTGGAGGCCGTGCTGCGGCGGGGGTGGGGGAGCCCTGGCGAGACGACACGTGAGGGTGGGGCTGTGGAGGCGAGACGGGGCGCGGGGGTGGGGGAGGCCGCTGAGGCGCTAAGCCTTGTGTGGGCCACAACAAGCAGATGGGCCTCCCAGGAAGCGTGTACTTCATATTGGCAAGCTAAAATAGTACCACATTGGTCACTAAACTGTGCACACACCTGTTTATAAGGTCTAGTGCGCACATAACATGTGTAGTCTTGGTTGGCCGCGAGCTTTGACCCACGCAGCTAGCTTTTTTGGTAAAAATTTGGTCGTGGAAATTTGGTCACATGTGCGGAACACAGTTGGGAATGGGAAATGGGTCACGGCTATGGGACCCACATGCCAGAGCGGCGCATCACATGCGGGACTGGGAATGGCAACACAGATCTGGGGAGGAATGAGAATGACAACACAGATGAGAAATGCCACAGGTGTGGGAGGAATGGGAATGGCAACACAGGTTTGGAAATAGGAAACCGACCTGTCAGGGGGCGCATGGGAATGGGAATGGCAGAACCAGGAATGGCAGCCTACCCCTTACCGTCTTAATAGTAGTAAAGATATTTACACAAAATTTGTCTATCAAAGTTATGACCGTTATTTGGTCGTATGTTTAATATAGCTTCAGGTTGTTCGACGACTACCGTGATGAAGATTTTTATGGGCTACCGTGGAAATACAGTATTATCGCTCGGGTAGCAGTTAAATTCCCGATTGAACCACGTTATCGTGACAGACAACATTTCATTTTATTTGACATCAATGTAATCCAACAATTCTTTAAGTTTCATTTACAAAGTTACACGATCTTCATACCATCACCTCTTCTCCTACTGAAATACTATTAGGGAGCCAAGATCGAGGCCATAACATATTTGTATGAGACAGTCAAACATTTTGACAATTTGCTCCATGAAAAGCATGTTTACAAGATGCATAATGTAAAGTTTGGTCTTCATCCGGATGAATTTAACTTTCGACATTTAAATGGTCCCATGGAATTGTATCTCAACCAACAAACTATCGTGGAGCCATACACTGTTCCAATTCAAATGGCGCCATTCCAAAAACATATATTCTTGAATCTTGTTGATATTGTCGAGTTGCCAAACAGGACTTTAGTCGGTAAGAATATATCGATCTCTTAAAATTATTAAAATATCGTTTACACAAAATTCAGTATTAATCCATTTATAAATTGTTATTTTTGTAGACATTATGGCTATTGTAGTCCACTTGGATACAATTCATCGCACAATGTGGGGTCCTTTCAGAAAGATTGTTATAATGGATGCTAGGTATATTCCATTAATTATATATATCAAATCTATATATATTACTAACCTATTCTTACCAAAATCAATGTCGTAGGGGGTCTTTACATATCATTAAAGTTTGGGGTGACCTACTAAACAAAAATGCACTTCGCTGGGCGTTGGCTAAGGAGGATTATGGCATAATAATTGGGACTATGTTTAGCCGGTTTAGAAGACATGGTACAACATGTCTTTATGCCTTGCAAACACATATGTCACTAAGTTTTGCTTTATAATGATTCATAACGGAGATCTAAATGTGTAATTCTAGAGTGCCTCGAGTCTTCGGATCATACCGCAATACACTTCAATCCGTTCCATCACAACACCCATTATTTTGGACGTAAGTATATTCTAAAAAATAGTTACATTTAAATCATGATTGTTCTCATTATATCATGAACTACATGTAGATGTGATTAATTGTGGCATTCATTGCAGCAATTCAAAAAGCTTTGGTGGCGCGGAACAACCGTTAGTTTGCTGTTACATATCTTGAAGAACAAAGGCGTAGATAGATTCTACAATTTCACAAAGAGCAATAATTGGGACTATGTTTAGGCGTAGATAGATTCTATAATGATAGAATACATGTCGTAATGTTATTGATCAACCAAAAGCAACATGAGGCTCAATTGTATGTCTATGATTTTTGTTTGTAATACCTATGACATGGGTTTAATAAGAGATAGTTTGTGAATTTTTTTGTTCCCATGATTAATAAATATTTTGTGTGAAAAAATGAATTCTCGTAATAATCTGTATGGGTTACACATATTTAGATAATGCAAACAGTCTCCAAATATGTATTATATTATGAGAAAAAAAATATAAACTTTGAATTCCTGTAGAATAACATGAACAAAATTAATGCATTTTATTGGACAGGCCTGATCACCTCCAAATTATGAAAGAAGGGCTTTATGGGTTACACATATTTAGATACTGACAATGCAAACGATTAGTCACATAACCAAACCCTACAATATCACACCAAAACTTTATGCCTCACCTGAGTCTAAATTCTGGAACATTGTTCTTCGTCTACCATATTCAAAAGTTTGATCAAGTTCGCCTAAGAGGATCCTCCTCTGATGCTTGCACGAGCTTTTCCTTGATCTCCTCCCTTGTGACGATATCCCTGTTGTCAACCCTTGCCCATACATTCTGGTTTGCTTAATGCAAATGGCTGTCTGTGAACCTGTTTGTTCGAATATTCTGTGAACCTTGGTGTGTTTGAGAACAATGTGTACTGTTTATACTGTGTGACAACAACAAATATGTTTCTATGTGTACTGAATAGATCACTGTGTAAAATGTGTGCAAATTGATACCTGTACACAATAGACAAACGATGTGTCTTAAAAATTATATATATTGAACTAAATTGTGGTTGTACACAGAGTACTGTGTGAAAACTTAACTAAGCCATTTCACTGTCCATAATAGGGTTTCTTTATGGAGAATGGAGAACCAACAGAAACAGATCAGATGGAACATAATGATGGTCGCACACTATTGACAAACATCTCAAACACCATTACTATAGGTAAAGGTTATTACACACGTATCGATTAACGTTTGAAACGTAGTATGTAGGGGAACACTAATACACAAGGTTATATTGTAGCTGATGAAAATGGATCGAAATCGCTTGGTCCAAATGTCGATGCTAAGGAAAGTAAGAGGCAAAGGGAAAGGGAAAGATATGTCGCGATGACCGTTGAACAAAAAAACGAGAAAAGTAGAAAGCGTCATGAAGTAAGCCAACGAAATAAAGGACCTCCTATACAGCCAGAGGCATCTAGAGGTGGTGAAAAAGTTAAATTCCTAATTGTTATTATACCTACATGTACCTTATACAAAGTTGACGTGTATTCTTTTGTATATGGGTGATATACAAAGAAGACATTAATATGAAGACATGTGAGACGGTTAACTTTGAAATAAGTGGAGATGTCCATCTTGGTTCAGGTATATGATCATTGTAACAATTATTTTAATAGATCCTCTTGTGGATTAGTGAATATCTATTAATCTTATTTTTGGTTTTCATTGTGTTTCACAGTTAGTCTTTCAGATGGCTGTAGCACAATTGATTTCACAAACTTTGCAACACAAGGTATTGCAGGTATACCAATCACAATTTTTTTCACCCATCATTTTATAATACAGATTTGTAGCCATGAAAATCATTTTGCCACTGTTGATTTGGAAGTTCCAAATAATAACACTTCACCGACCGATAATTTTATCGAACGAGAAAGGCAAAGGCATAGAGAAAGATGTGCAAATATGTCAGTAGACCAAAGGAACGAGTTGAATAAGAAGCGTCGTGAGACGCGACAACAAAACAAGGGACATCATATGATGTCCACTGTGTCAGGAGGTGATGAAACACGTGAAATTTAAATTAATGTTTCTGTGCATAAACCTACACTTAGAAAGTAATGTGTTCATTGTTTTTTAGATGGAGACAAAAAAGTAAATGTGTATCAAGATGATGATAGCGATTGGTTGCATAGGAATGAGGCATTCAAGGCAGACGATGTTTTCACAACGAGAGACCTTCTGACACCAGGTACAAGACTGTTCACTCAACTAAATTTGCAAAACAGCTGATTTTAGGCGGTTTAACGTATACATGCCTTATTCCAGGCGGTGTGCATGAAACTGTTGGTAACACGCCTAACCATAATTTGGAAAGGGCCGCCTACTTTAGAGAGCGGTACAAAAACTTAACTTCCGCGAGAGGGAGTTTAGGCGTGAACGCCTTAGGTTGTATAATAATACACCAAAGCGGAAAGGGTCAAAGATAGAGTACATAAGAAAATGTAGAGCACTATTGGCTGACACATCGAGTCACGAGTCCATCGCCATGGAGTCCCCAACATATACCCCTGAGGTTGTACACCCTACAATAGATGCAACTGAACCTGATGGATCCGCAGTTACCCCCTGCGACTGGGTTATCCCTAAAATCGCCAGTAACCCGTTCCTGCCGGCTTCAACACAGACTGAGGATGCCGATTCACTGCATATGTCTACTGGACCACTAAGACGTAAACAACATGTACCACGTGGTGAAAGACAAGCTATCTTAGCCCGTCGAAACCGGTAATTTGAAGCATCCATTTCAAGGAACATGGCTACTGCGACTGAGGATACTATCAGTGACGCTGGGGATGGGGATGATTGGACACAACCCCATATGACTGCAAAGATCAACAACAATGGTAATTACTATCATTGTTTTCAAGTCGAACGAGTTGTCGGTCATTTTGGCTGACCGACTTGGACGATTAATCGTGACCAATCTCGATTGATCGGATGACTTGAAAACAATGATTACTATCCTATCTTAAATGGATGCAGCATGACGACGATAGCGCGTAGTCCGACTAAACGTGTGTTTCCATCAGTACAATGTAGGAATAAATGCCATGGTGCTATCGTGGCAACAAATGAGAGTGCAAGTATGACCGAACAAGAAAGTGGGGTGGATCATACCCAGTCGAAGCCAAGGGTCATTTCCAATGGTAATTGTTAAGAATCTTTATTCAGGTTACATATTTTCCCCACCCTGTTATCATGAATGCCCTTGTATTTTATGTGGCTTGTATTTTCACGTTCCAGTTGATGACAATGACAGTGTCGTATTTGAAGGCGATGCTGATGAGAACGAGGGATACCTATTCGCTGGGCAATGTACTAATTTCAATCTTTTTATGATACCAATGCTTATATAAATACATATGTCTTACTCATTGTTTCCAAAAAAATATCAGATGAGGATACCGATGAGGATATAGAGATCGATGGTAGTCAAGATGAATCGACTTCCACTGATGTTCCTGACCCATACGACAAGGTGTACAACAAAATCCCTGAAGAAACACATATGCTCAAGACTGTTCCCAACTGCGGTTATTGCACCGCGAAGAAGTTTGAGTATGAGACACCTAGTTTTTGTTGTCGTGGTGGGAAGGTTGAGCTAGCCCCACTGGAGACCCCTCCCCAACTCAAGAGGTTGTGGGATAGTGCAGACTCTGATGCTAGGCACTTTCGTGATAACATTAGGTTTTTTAATGGCCATTTCTCTTTCACTTCCCTATACTGTTGCCTCGATAGTACGGCAACTAATGTAAGGGATTCTGGTATATACACGTTCCGAGCACAAGGCATGATGTACCACAATATCAAGTCATTTGGTAGGGAGGGTGGGGCAGAGCATAAACACCTTGAGCTTTACTTTTATGATGATGATCCCACTCTCGAGCATCGGTACCGTAAGTGTCGCGAAGAGCATCAACAGAAAGACAAAAAGGTTATTCCACAGATAGTCTACATACTACGTGGAAACTCGTACTCCGAGCACCTTAGGACCATGGGCCACGTTGAGAACCTTGATGACTATCGTATCGCGTTGAACCTAGACCAGACGTTGAATCAGAAGACATATAACACACCTCTCATTTTAGAGGTGGCCGCTGTTTGGATCGAAGAGACCGAAGGGCGAGGCCAGTTCAGCAAGAGTGTTATGCTCCATGGGAAGGACAGTTCAAGCCACTACATCCGCTCATACCATGGATGCTACGATGCACTATCATATCCATTGTTCTTCCCTAGAGGCGAACTTGGCTGTCATGCAAATATCCCAAAGGTTGGAGTATCCATGGACGAAGTGGATGCATACTGTGCGATACATAGGGCAAGTAATGCAAATGATGAAGATGCGGGTTAGTTGTTTGTTTATAATTTGATATATTTGCGCATTATTAACTATCTTTTCAGCATCACTCACTTTATAATCCTTGTGTATGTAGAATCTCCTAGCCATTTATGTGTGTCTGTACGTGACTACTACTGCTACAAATTCTAGATTTGCCCCAGGGTATTCAATCCAATACTTCATGGAAAGCGGCTTTTCCAGCAGTTCGTGGTCGACACGTACATAAAGATTGAGAGATCTCGTTTAGATTACATACGCAAGAATCAGGATCGGTTAAGGGCAGACCTGTACCAGGGCTTGGTGGATAGCATGCTAGATGGAGATATTAGAGCAGAGAAGGTTGGCAAGCGAACTGTGTTGTCGGCGTCGTTTATTGGCGGTCCTCGTGACATGAGACGTCGATATATGGATGCTATGACTCTGGTGCGGAAGTTTGGTAAACCAGACATATTTCTTACCATGATATGTAACCCTAACTGGGATGAGATAAGGAGGGAGCTTATCCCTAAGCAAACACTGAAGATCGCCCGGATCTTGTAGTGCGTGTCTTTCATGCGAAGCTACAAGAGTTAAATCATAGGCTGACTAAACAGGATATTCTTGGTAAGGTCCGAGCCTATGTCTATGTCGTGGAGTTTCAGAAGCGGGGTTTGCCGCATGCCCATGTTCTACTCATAATGCAGAGGAAGTACAAGCTCGCATGTCCTGAGCAGTACGACCTTTTGATCTCAGCCGAGATCCCAAGCAACAAGTACCCTGAACTACGAAAGATGGTTATCAACCATATGATGCATGGCCCGTGTGGGTCGCTAAACCTAACTGCCCATGCACTAAGGGTCGTAAATCGTGCAAGAATCATTGCCCTCGGCCTTTCAGTGACACAACCTTGCAAGGGAAGGATTCTTACCCTATTTACAGACGTCGTGACGATGACCGTAAAGAAAAGGTCCGAGGGTGCGAACTGGACAATAGATGGGTTGTCCCTTATAACACATACCTCCTTCGTCTCTTCAACTGTCACATCAATGTCGAGGCATGTGGGAGCATCAAGGCTGTTAAATACCTGTTCAAGATCATATATAAAGGCCATGATCGTGCGTCTGTTGTTATGAAAGATGCGAGCAAGGCAGACGATGATGTTGATGAGATCAAGCAGTATAGAGATGCAAGGTGGGTGACTCCTCTAGAAGCCTTGTGGAGGATATATGACTTTGAGCTTAGTCAGATATCTCCACCTGTGATGCAGCTGCAACTCCATCTTCCAAACATGCACATGGTGGCGTTTCACGAGCGACAAATGGTCGAGCGAGTCGTCAACCGTCCAGGTGTTGATAGGTCGATGCTCACATCATATTTTGAGGCGAATAGGCTACACGAGGAGGCTCGTGGCATCCTATATCGTGACTTCCCTGAGTGGTACACTTGGCAGAGTGGTAAGGGCAAAGTATGGCAACGGAGGAAACGCGATATAGATGGACAAGTCGGTAGGATAGTCTCTACTCATCCAGCCGAGGGGGAGCGCTACTATCTTCGTGTTCTCCTAAACCATGTGACTGGCACCGCCTCCTATGTGGATCTAAGGACAGTTGATGGTGTCACTCTACCGACTTTTCGTGAGGCAGCATAGAGAAGGGGACTGCTTGAGTCAGACAACACACTGGATGAGTGTCTCACTGAACGTGCTCTTTTCTAGATGCCATCGGCGCTGTGACAACTTTTTGCCACAATACTGGTGTACTGTGAGCCAAGCGATGTGGCTGTACTCTGGCAGAAACACAAAGATTCTATGTTCGAGGACTATCAACACAGGAGTCAGAACAAAACTCATGTTGAGCAGATGGTATTGATTGACATTAGGAACATGTTGCAGTCAATGGGAAAGGACATAAAGACATTCCCTCTACCTCCTATCATCGACGCGTATGACGATGCTATTGGTACTGCTAGGGAGGTTTATGAGGAGGAAAGTATCCAACCGACAGCGGGAGATGTGGCTCTTAAAGACTCTCTTAACGAGGAACAGAGAGCCGCCTATGATAAGATTATGTCTGCCGTTGACATCGATCAGGGTGGATTGTTCTTTGTGGATGGACCTGATGGCACCGGGAAGACTTATCTATACAGAGTGCTGCTCACGATGCTACGCAACCAGGGCAAGATTGCAGTGGTAATAGCTACATCTGGTGTTGCAGCTTCCATAATACCTAGAGGAAGAACCACCCATTCACGCTTCAAGATACCGCTTACTATTGATGATGGCGCTGTATGTAGCTTCACGAAGCAGAGTGGAATAGCAGAGTTGCTACGAAAAGCATCTCTCATTATCTGGGACGAGGCTTCTATGACTAAGAGACAAGCCATCGAGGCACTGGACAATAGCATGCGCGATATAATGGGTCGTCCCGCACTGCCATTTGGTGGTAAAACCATTGTCTTCGGTGGAGATTTCAGACAGGTCTTGCCTGTTGTTCGTAAAGGGTCAAGGGCTCAAGTGGTCGCATCTTCGCTATGGATGTCTTACCTATGGGAGTCCATGTCTCACTTAAAGCTTGTTAGCAACATGAGAGCAAAAAACGACCCTTGGTTTGCGGAGTTTTTGCTGCGCGTAGGCGGTGGAACTGAGGACACAAATAGTGACGACGACATTCGTCTTCCTGACAATGTGTGTGTGCCTTACAGTGGGAGTGACAACGATCTTGACAACCTAATAGACTTCGCTTTCCCAAATCTCAACGAAAATATGTCTGATTCCACCTACATCACTTCAAGGGCAATATTGTCAACACGGAACGACTGGGTGGATATGATAAATGTTAAGATGATTGATCGCTTTCAAGGGGAGCATATGGTGTACCATAGTTTCGATAGCGCCATGGATGATCCCCATAACTACTACCCACCTAAGTTCCTAAACACATTGACGCCTAATGGGCTGCCACCTCATGTTTTGAAGCTCAAGATTGGATGTCCTGTTATATTGCTCCAGAATATAGACCCTGCAAATGGACTTTGCAATGGCACCAGGCTGGTCGTTCGTGGCTTCCAAAGAAATAGCATTGACACAGAGATTGTACTGGGTCAACACATTGGAAAACATATTTTCCTACCACGTATACCGTTGTGTCCCTCTGATGAAGAGATGTTCCCTCTCCAGTTCAAAAGAAAGCAGTTTCCTGTACGGCTTAGCTTTGCAATGACAGTTAACAAAGCATAGGGTCAGACTATTCCCAATGTTGGTGTATACTTGCCTGAACTAGTGTTCTCTCATGGCCAACTATATGTTGCTCTATCTAGAGCAACAGCCCGATGGAACATAAAGATTCTTGTCATCCTAGCCATCGATGGGAGGAAAAGGTCAAGGAAGGGTGTAAAGAAAAACCCCACCGTAGATTGTGGGACATATACCAAGAACATCGTCTACAAGGAGGTCCTAACAAACTAGACCCATGGTAAGAGTTGCATGTTCAGCTAACAAACTAATAGGATGATGTTCGTCTTCTGTTTGATTGGTCTAGTGTATTATCAAGTCATGTTTGCATGCTACAATTGTTTTTATTAGAGCCACACAATTTTTGATAGTCATCAACCTTCTTACTGCATGCATATTGTCTTAAAGTATTGTTGAGTTTTGGATCATTTGTGAAATTAGCAATATTAATTTTTATGCATCTAACAATTTGTTATGCATGGTGAAGCACGGGCACTGACCTATATTATACCTTATGAATGTAGGTTTTTGTCCCGCGAGAATGGAATCTCTATTTGTAGGCTTGTCTCATAACAAGCCAAAAAAATCGGTGGCAACCGCAATAGTCCAAGAGGGTATTATAATTTTCATAGTTCTGTATGGATCAATTTGTATTTTTTTGTAATAACTAATTTTAGTTTTATCTCATGACTGGTTGCTCCTAGACTATATTTGCACGCAAGGTGATCTTACCCTCATCGATTTTATTAAGGAAATCCCTTGTGAACCAAGGGTAGAAGTCATGCTTATTGATGATGCCTTTGTTGAAAGGAAGTGGATGGAGTGTTTATTTCAGCCGAACGCATATTTAGGTGACGAGGTAAGCCATGCTTAGTTTTTATATTTGGCGACGTTGTTATGTATAAGTTTTTTTACTCATCCTGGTATTTTTAACCACAACTTACACACTTGCAGGTTATAGACTGTTACATAAATTTGATAAAAGCTCAAAACATCTAAAGTGCCGATCTGGAGGTCGCGTTCACATAGAAAATGCTTTCCAGTTCAATTTCCTGAAGCGAGATGGTGATGTTGAAATTAAAACAGATGAGCTATATCCAATTAAAGACATGGCACAAATATGTAGCGCTGAACGAAGGGTGTTACTTTACCTAGACCATGACATGGTACATATGAGTTTGCAATCTGAACAGTTAGTGTTTATGTGTATTTTATTCTTATGCAAGTATTTATAACTGTTTTGTAGGTGTTTATTCCGATAAACATCCGATAGACGCACTGGTATCTTGTCGTGATCCATGCAAGAAATATGGAGATACAAGTGCTCGATTCACTTGGTACTTCACAAGACCGCAAAGACCTCACTGACTCAGTGAGTATGCACAAACTAAACGATTATGAATTCAATATTAACTTATCCCAATCTCTAATTTTGTTTTACAATATATAAAGATTAAAGGACTGTAAAGACAAATTGATATGATATCTCAACGTAAGGAGTTAAAAGACCATAGCAGGTGGCCAGACCTCCAAGTTGCTTCTTGGCCGCTCAGAGAAATAGACATGGGATATGCAAAGCAGACAGATAGGTACGCCCTAAAATCTTCTTTACCAATTTCTTCATTCATACTAATCTTTATGTTGATATTAATGTATATTGTAGCTCTTCATGTGGCCTCTTTCTTTTGAACTATATCGAATACTGGACATGGGATGAACTGTCTGATAGTTTTACATGGGTATATTATTACTACTACGACATATATGCACATCTACAGTCAGTGTTACATATATAATGCTAAATAATTGTTTCTTATTTGTAGGATGACATGCCACACTTTAGGAAAAAATGGCTGCTATATTACTATCTTCAGACCTGAATAAGAGAAGTGGGTGTCTGTTATACAAAAATGAAAAAGAAGTTGACTCTGGAAGCCCATCAGATGTTGAGATATTAGAAAACCCAACATATTCTAATAAGAGGAAACTACTCCACGTGCTTGATGATAGCGAAGTAGTGTATGAAGATGAGGAAGACCCTATTACTCAAGCAGACTTGCAAAGGTGGTTTGTTGATGATTGGGGTAAAAGAGCTCCTGTAAAAGTCTATCGATGGGTGCACCAATGACTTTTTAATGGTTGGTCTTTCCACAAAGGACATGCCAGTGACCAAAGCCGATTCAACAGATGTTTTATGTGATTATATCATGGCAATAGAAGACAATACGACACTAGAGTAAGTGCTCATTGATTTATCTATTTTATGTATATCAACTACTTAGATTATTGATATAGACTTTCGTCATGCTACATTACAGGATGACATGGGTGAGAAGTTTCAATCCTTTTAAGATAGTAATATCTGTCAAAGACCTGCAAAACATATTAACGATAAATCAAGATATGATTCTAAGATGTTTTGACATGGTTGTTCGGCTGCTTGCCAATAAAGAGTCACGTATGCCGAAAGAAGAAATCATAAATAATAGAAAGCATTATATGGACATGCGTTTTTGGGTAAGTTTGTTTCCAATCATTAATGTATCAATATATAGTATCTACATCTAATCCTCATATGGACATGTATATATACTGTCCAGAGAAAGGTTGGTTTTGGTAAACTTCCAAAGTACCATCAGGATCCTACAACAGAATGGTTAGCCAAAACACTCGATAGTTGGCCATCAATGAATTATTATATCACGCGTTGTAGATATGTAAGTATGTGTTCATTTCGAATGTATTTATAAAGGACACTTCTGTTGTAGGATCCTAATGACGGGTATTTTGCAGGTTCTTATGCCATGGAAATTCAATGGATATCACGCTCTTTTCGTAATAGATCATGTTAAAAAGCATGTGACTTTTATCGACTTTACACCGACTCAAGATTAGTGTAAACACATGCCATACAAGAGGTTCGCGGAAGCGATTATCATGGTCTCAAAAAAAATATAAGATTGCTTACAACAAGAAACGTTCTAGATGGGCGGAGGATATCTTTAAGTGGGAACATACAATTCAGACTGATGTTCCAATTGACTTAAGAGGGTATTTTCTTCGTACCACCTTCTCAGCCGTTTAAATTTTTTCTATGATAATCATTGTATAAAACATAGTTGCCCAAATATTATTCTATAGGTTTAATACTAGCTACCTCGTTCTACAAGCTATGGCCATGGGGGGAATGACAGACGAATGAAATTTGTTGGGGTGAGTGTAGTAAGTTCGTTTTATGTTCAAAACATACATTCCAGCTATCTCATTCTACAAGATAATATGTTTTGTTCTCTTATGTCTTTGTCTGTAGGATGCAAAGATTCTTCAAAGGAACTTTGTGATTGATCTGTTAAGTTATGAGGACAATTCGTGCCGATATGCCATCCCTGCAAACATACAATAGAGACTTATCGATATCGCTAAAAAGGATTAGCTGATTAGTGTATAGTTGTCGACACATTTGTCTGTAATTAAAAATTCTAAATTAACTTTTAGAAATAATTTGTGTGATATTGATAATGTTTTCCACACGTATTTTGCATATTATAGTGATGTTTGTCGTTCCGTATCAATGTTTCATACAAATCTTTTACTTCTGTCGCAACGCACGGGCACATATCTATAACAATATAACACACATATGTACATAAGTTATCGTGTTATTATATGGTTCCGTTGCAACGCACGAGCACTCACCTAGTTTCAAAATTAGGTCTTGATTAGTTTTCATTATTATCTAGAACAACAATCTTGTTTTGTTAATAACTTCAGATCTAGAAGTCCGATCAATGTGATTCCATTTGAATTAGTTTCATATTTTTATCTACTTTAATCTATCATTTTTTTTAGATCATTCGGAGTTATGGATTTTGGTTAGCAACATTTTTACTAACATAACAACAATTTGTCTATATTTATAAAAGTGGATTAGATTGGTCTTATGATTAAGACGAGGTGGGATATTTATTTTTAAGCTTTTGCAATCATTCATCCCTCTAATTGCCTATTCTAGCGTTATATGACCCTACAAGTAGTATCGGAGTTATGTTTATAATTAATCTTAATCGATGATTAGTTTAAATAACTACACTAGGTATTATGCAAAACCATGTGTTTTAGATAAATGTGATTTTTAGTTTTAGAAGGCAAAGATGGAGGCGCATATCCAAGCACAAGGTTTGTGTATTGGGAAAAAGTTGTTAATCCTTTTTGGGTGCCTAACCAAGTTAGTGAAGCTAACTGAACAGATGTGGATAATAATAGCAATCCAAGGAACTTGATCATCCAAAGATTAAGGAGGAGTGAATTTGACCGGGTCGTACATCTCAAGTCGACATATGACGTGTGAAAAGCACTTTGTGTTAATCATGAAGGTTCCAACACTATAAAAGAGGTACGTGAAGATATGTTTAAAAAGAAACATTTGCACTTTGAGATGAAACTTAGTGAACCCTTAGATGAGTTCTTTGCACACTTCCATAAAATTATTAGCATTTTGCGTGATGTTAATATTAGTTTCACTGATGATAAAATGCTAGACAATTACTTAGTGCATTAGACATGTCTATTTGGGAGACGAAAGTAACTTCAATTAGAGAATCTATTGTCATGAGTACTCTTACTTTAGATGTGCTTTATTCTAAATTAAAAACTCATGAATTAGATATTATTGTTAGGAAGCATGGTTCAAAGTCTTTTGCTTTAGCTTTACAATCTAGCAAATCATATGATGATGATATCTCCACTAGCAATGTTTTGTTATTTTTTGTCTTCGCTAACCAATGAACAACTAGAACAATATCTAGAAGATCCTTTGGCCCTTCTCTCTACCCGCTTTAATAAAGCTTTGCAAAACGTGAGATCAAGGAAGGAAGGAAAGTCTAAACTTTAGAAGTGTTATGTAACACTCCAAAATCCTGTTCTGGATAAATTAGAAAAACTCATTTCGTGATTTAAATAAATGTGTTCTCAAATAATAGATTATCTAAAAGATTCTTATGTGAACTATTCTTTGTGTTAAAGATCTATTCGCTAAAAAAAGAATTAAGTTAAATTATCTCTTAATATAGATTTCACAGAAGAAATTATATTCTTTTAAATAAATATGTAAAGATTATAGATTTATTTCATTGTACTTCTAAAATTTGGCTATGTGTTTGAATTATTTTCTTTAATAATTATTATAGTAAAACATCTTACATGAATTATTCCTACTTACTAAATTTCATTTGCTTAAATGGATAAATTAATTAATAAAAATGCTTTGGATTCTTGTTGTTTTTTGTTTTTTGCAGTTTATGCTTGAATTAGAAATTTTAACTTAGACTTGAATTTTAAATTTTAAATAGAAAGTAGAAATTTGAAATAAAATATAAGCTAATATATTGTATTGATGTATGTTTGGTTGGTTTGTTTTTACGCGTCGTCTTTTAGGTAAAGCCGATACAAATCTGGATGTCACAATAAGATATTTAAGAAAATACTCCTTTCAACTCATGTGTAATACAAAAAAATTAATTTACAATTTAAATAAAATATATTCTAAGGTTTATTTAAATTAGATGTTTAATATGATTAGGACTATATGAGTATAAATATGACAACAATATTATTAGAATAAAGAGACAGTTAGAGTTCTAAACAGATAGGATATGATTCTAACAAATAAGCAGAGTTGGAATATGGTTACCAGATTAGATCTGTCATGTAAGTGTCACCTCCCTGCCTATATAAATACGTGTCATCCTAACACCTTAAGCCATCAACGATAGACCCATCTCCTCTATAGCCTCGCAGCAACGCCGCCACCATCCAAGCCACAATAGCCCGTCGTCACCTAAGCTCACGGTCATAAGCTGTCATGCCCACCTCGTCGAAGCTTGACTCCCTCCCAACTATAGCGACAACTCTAGCGAGGAATTTCTCATCGTCCGTTCATCTTTTGGGACAACCCAGAACATCATTGTGACCGGCTTGGCGAGAGCTTTGTCACCGTGCTTCCGGTCCGTCGATCGGATCTCCACTTCATCGTAAAAAATCGAGATGTCTAGCAGTAGTGTGGGATCGAAGGACTTGATTGGAAGGTAAGGTGGTGGTACATTAGGGGTCTTTCCGACGTGATAGGCTTGACGCTTTCCACCAGATAGATAAGCACTACCACATACACTTTTACATGCAAGACGGTCATCCAGAATAAATTTAACAGTAGGTATAATCATTAAAAGTTGTCAACAGTTAGGTCATGCATTTGTAAACAAACCATTCCCACCTTAAACAAACTGATCTACCCAATCAGATTGCGTCATGTCACCTATTTCTGTATAGCCCTACTAATTTATTATTAAAAATATGATATCTTTAGGTCAAAATAATTTATTTTAATTTGTTTAAATTGCATTAGGTTCATATTAACTATGCATACGTAATAATAACATTAATAATCACACCCCATGTTTTAAATAATTAATTATTTAAATATTTGTTTAATTAATGTTAATTAGCTAGACAATCTAGTTAATCTAATTTATAGTTCTAAGCGACGCTTTTTATAAATAATTGTTATAGTGATTAATACCAACTCAAATATTTCAATTTAATATCTGATTAGTTTGAATGCGATATCTATTAGATCCCATCTGTTAGATCAATTGCGCCCAAAAAATTTATTGTATCCATAACTCTGTTGTTTTAACTCCGATTTTAGTGATGCTCGAACCTACAATCTCGTAGCGACGCGTAGAGTATTATCGTGTGGTTTGTTTCCATCTTTGGTGTAATGTTATTTTTATCTACTACATGTCTATCTAGATGTATTGTTGCGAGTAGAGGCGAGGTGACGAGAAATCTGAAGCCCAACTTTTGCAGCAGCACCTGGACAACAAGGTTATAGCAAGTATAAGGCAAGTTGCATCTTTGATCACTTTCTTTGACCTAATAATAATCTTGATAATCACCATAACACTGTTAGGTTAAGCGGATGGGACCTAATAGGTTACCTAGTTTGTTTACCCTACACCTTACAAACAAATGAACTATTAGGTAGTCTTGCTATTGCTCTACCTAGTTTTGGGGTTAATGGTACTTATGATTCATTACCATGTTCCATTATGGTTTATTATTGTTGGTTATCTATTATTGTGCATGATAAGATTATTTTGTTAACTGGAACATGGAGCTTAACCTGAGAAAACAGTGCTAGCACAAGGGTAGAATGGAACGCCCTTGGCTGACTAATTAGGAAAGCTAGTGTAGGACTACCTTACCCGAAAGGGACAACCGTGTTGTGGGAAGCTGACGATATAGGGAGGTTCTCGGACGATCATGTTGCAATGGTTTTTCGTATGAGGGATTCCTATATTGCCCCCTTCTCGCAGAAACTGTAGCGGGTTTTCTGAAACTAGTGGAACTTTGTAAAGGCCTCGTAGTGTATCCCTAGCCATTCACCTCAGGAGTGTGTAGTCGTGCTCACGGTCGAGAGCGACTTAGGACTCTCGCATGATTAATTTACAGAATTAAATTTAATCTGTCATTTGTACTGCATTATGGGATTTATTATTAATTATGATCAATTCTTTAATTGAGTTGGTATACGCTTATACTTAGTAATTGTTAATAAAATTTTGACCAACTTATTAAAAGCAATGCTCAGCCTTAACCAATTTTCCTTGGTTAGCCTTACACTACACATGAGCCCCCACCGTAAGTGAGCTCATGCACATTATCCCCCACACTTGCTGAGAGATGAACGTTTGTGAGCTCACTCTTGCTATAACCCCCAACGAGTGAAGAGAAGGTACCGCCAGAGGAGGACTACTACGATGAGTTCGATGAGATCTAGGTGTCGTCTCTCAATCAGCTGTTGGCGTCGAGGAGATATTTATCGTAGTTTGATTTATTTATTATCACTTATTTCGTAAGACGTTTTTGTTATGTAATAAAGATTATGACATTCGTCTCTATACACTAAGTCATTGTATGTGTGGATCTTTACTTGGCGCATATATGAGATGCACCTGAGTTTGCCCTTAAATTCGGGTATGACACCTACTCTCTGACATCCCCTTGCACGTTGGTAAGATCCTGTCTTAGATCCTCATATGATCTCATAACTCTGCCTCCCAACTCGGTCATTTCTAGACTTTAATATAGACGTTAGTGTGTAACTAGCCTCCCCATGAGCCAGAATGGGTTACAAAAGACTATGAGGAGTCTAGATCCAGCCACTTCCTATAACATTTTAGCTAACAAGCCTCCATCGGGCCTACCTAGATATCTTTCTCCAAGGCCTGGATCCCTCTAAGAAGACGAAAAAGGAGAACAAAACTGAAAAGGCGATCGAGAAACCAACAAAGGTAGTGGTGGTCGAGGACTCCCCTCTGAGTCCTTGTTTAAAGAGGACTAAAAACACATTTATGCAAGCTTTCATGCTAAGGGCCCAGAAGCAAGGGATAGTATTCTAGTCGAGCCCATGACTTGGCTTGTATCCCCATTGCCTAGCCCACCCCCTTGGCCTATGTCTCCAGCGTTTGAGAGGAGGGATGCTCCCCTATCTTCCTAGGAGGCCTCATCTCCTTCGAAAAAGAAAATAAGGAGATCCACCAATTATAGTTACCTTTGGGTTTATACTTGTTGTATCATTGTAAGAAACTTTTTAATGATGGCATTGTTGTTTCTCTAGGGCATCAACAACCCTTCCAGGGGAACCAGCCCTTCCCCCACTAGCAAAGGCACATGTGCCTAAAAGTGCGCCCATAGTAGTTGGTTCTCCAAATGAGTGAGTGAAAGAGTTTGTGCCCGAGCTGGCTGTTAGGGAAACGCCTGCATCAACAGACAATTAGGTTGGGCTCGATCCCTCGGGAGTCCCTAAGGACACCCTAAACGCAAAGCCTAACTCGATGGCAGTTCGTGCCCCGACACCTTCTTCTGGTTCAAGGGTCGAGGAGCCATGGGGTCAGGCCCGTCTCCTCCTACTAAAGGAGTGGATCGGGAGAAGTTCTTCACTCTCTTACTTACACACATCGGGTTGTCTAGCCGAAGTGAATATGCCAATAAACAAAAAGCATAAGTTGGAACATAAAAATGTGGATTATATTTTTTGCTTTACACACATCATATCATTGCTCATAGATTTCTAGTGGTTAATTATGGTGTGCGTGTTAATTCATTGCTAGATTCTCATGACGTTACTTTCTTTGAGAACATATTTCCTATGAAAGATTCACATACCATGTCTAGATTACCTTTGAATGAGACTACAAATGCACCTCCCGAGTCTACTAAATTGTCTAAGCATGATGAACATACACTTGAACTACACCATGAGAAGATTCACAGTGAAGCTCCTAGAAGAAGCAAGGGACAAAGGATTGTAAGTCTTTTGGTGATGATTTCACTATTTATCTTATATATGATTCTCCCAAAACAATTGCTGAGGCATTCACATCTCCTGATATGGATCATTGGAAAGAAGTTGTTCGTAGTGAGATGGATTCTATTATTTACAAATAGAACATGGCAGCTTGTTGACCGACCATATGGTTGCAAACCTATGAATTTAAAGTGGGTGTTCAATAAGAAGATTATGCCTAATGGTACTATTGACAAGTATAAGCCATGAGTTATGGTCAAGGGTTGTACCTAGAAAGAAGGTGAAGATTCTTTGATACTTACTCACATGTTGCCAGATGGTACTACTATTTGTGGTCTACTCTCCTTGGCTACCTCACATGGTCTTCTTATGTCATATGGATGCTAAGATAATTATCCTTAATGGAGAGCTAGATGAGGAAATCTACATGACAGAGCCTAATGGGTTTGTAGTAAAGAGCCATAAGGACAATGTTTGTAAGTTATATAAATCTTTGTATGGCTTGAGATAAGCACCTAATTTATGACATGAGAAAATTGACTTGACACTCATATCAACAGGATTTTTATCAATGAGGTTGATCAATGTGTGTATTAATACCATGGTGGGGGTTAATGAATCATATTATGTTTGTATGTTGATGACATACTGATCTTCGGAGCAAGCCTTGACATGATCAACAAGGTCAAGTCTTTCTTGTGCCAAAATTTTGATATGAAAGATCTAGGTGAGGCAGATGTTATTCTAAAGATCAAGTTGATCAAGGAAAGGAATTGGATTACTCTGACACATTCTCATTAGGTGGAGAAAATCTTTAGTCGGTTTGGCTATAAATATAGCAAATTGTCTCCAACACCCTATTATCCTAGTTTGATCCTTTGAAAGAATAAGAGAAGTGATAGAGATCAATTGAGATATTCATATATCATTGGGTACATAATGTATCTCGTTGGTGCTACAAGGAGTAACATCTCTTTTGTTGTTAGTAAATTGAGCTGATTTACTAGTAATCTAGGAGATAATCATTGGCACACGCTAGAGCTTGTAATGCACTACTTGGTGGGTACTATGGAGTATGCATTTTATTATCCTGGTTATCCTGCAGTACTAGAAGGATAAAAGTATGCCAATTAGATATCTGATGTTGATGAGCTATATGCCACAAGTGGATATGTTTTCACTCTTGGAGGTACTGCTATTTCATTGAGACCATGCAAACGTACTATATTGATGACATCTACTATGGAATAGAACTCACAACCACTGGGCTAAGCTATAGTGGAGGTCGACTACCTTCGTGAGCTTGATGGACTTACCTATTGTCCAGAAACCATTGCTGACAATTATTATGAACTATGGCATTTAAATGACGATCACCAAGGTAGATAGTTTTAAAGACAATATGAATTCATCAAGACACATCAAGAAAATCTAGAGTAATTACTGTGGATTATATCCACACTGAGAAAAATATAGTTGATCCACTCACTAAGGGTTGGCATGTAATGTGATCAATGCAACATCCAAGGGGATGGGTTTAAGACCCGTATAAGCTATTCCCTAGTGGTAACCCAACCTATATGATCGGAGGTCCCATGAATTAGAATGTGAGAAGAACAATCTATAGGTTAGCATGAGAGTAACATATTCAACTCATTCGAGAAGGATGCAATACTCTCAATATCTACATGACATGTTGGTAGTAGCCTCAATGTATTATGTTGGTTTTAAGTAGCAACGACGATGTCCTAAAGAACATTATTGAAAGGATACACATATATGAGCCCGACTATGGATGATCGCAGTGTATGAGATTTATGTTATCTCTATTAAGCTTATGAAGAGATTAGGGAGTACAAACCTATACACTCTAAACCACAAAGTAGCCTATTGGAGTTGAAGTCTTAGTTGACTGTAACCAAAATATTTGCACAAAACTTTCAATTCAAGGCTTAGTCCATACTTCAAGTTGTGAATGGGTGTAGCTTAATCTTCTAGATAGAAGTTCAACTTAATAGTTTCTATTGAAACACTAATATATTAAACAACAGTGGGTTGAGGCAAAGTCATGATGAGACTTTGAGATCGGGTGAGGCCATTAGAATTATCTAGGTCTAGCCTATTTAAATTCAGAATAATCCTTAGAAAATATCAAAGGCTTGTTCATGCAAGGTGCATCGCAAATATTTAGTCCCACCTTAATTGTTAAGGTGGAGGGAACACAATTTAAATAGTTAGAAGCTCTCTGTGGTCTTCCAATAGTTGGATGAGAAGAAGGAAACACACACACACATAATCGCTCGCCTCGCCCACTGGGTCGGGGGCGAAGGAAGGCAGAGCGTGGTGGGGAATGTCGTGGTGAAGGGCGCGGGCGCACAACATATAGGTGAATTGTCTACCGAAATCTAGGTCTAACGCTTATGGAGACACGACTTTCATTTGTAGCTTTATTTTTCTAATTAATGTATTGCAGGTACTCTAGTATGAAATTTTGGGAACTTAATCTATTATGGATATTCCTATGAGAATTTTTGGGAACTCAATCTGTTGAAGATTTTTTGGTGCATATTTTTGGGAATTATAGAACTAACCTTCGTTTTGGGATGCCAATACCATAGTGCGGTTTCACCCTATAAACATGTATCTAAGGTTTTGCATCTTCCTACCAGTCGCGTTGTCCTGTACACTACTTCATTCCAATCATTAGCGGGCATCGGTGAATGGTAGAGAAGGCCTCTAGAACCATCATCCTTAGTGATGCTGCACCGCCAGAAGGGTGAATAAGGCCTTTTGGGGAGCACTCGACATGACTGCTCACCATTTCCTCCTCTTGTTATCTTCATCAACTTTTTCACCATGGTTCATCTTTCTCCTCATCGCGCTGGCGTTTCACGTCATTGTCAAGAACAATACGGTGATGAATATCAGTGTCACCTTCTCTACCTGATCATCATCAAGAAATAAACAAATATATTACCATCTCCCTTTAACCATATCTTTCATACTGTATATCATAATCTATTTATACATGGTTCTTCTAGTACAAGTTTTAATCTTGATTAGGATGATGTGCATGTTTAAATCTGTTCATAATATGTATACGTATATTGTCATGGTTATGCTTTATTTTTTTGATTGAATTACAACTAATAAATGTCCTAATTTTTTCCATGAACAGTTTCCTCTTTTCATGTTCTTCTTAATAGGAATTATATTCTTTTATTTGAGCTCTTGCTTTAATTCTTTGTGGGGGCTTTGAGGATTTTTTTGCATCACAAGGGCACTAGAAGTCCCCTCAACAACACTCTTACCATGAACATCTTTAGCTCTCACCTTCTCTTCAACATCTTAAGAGCCAATGAGGTCGGCGATATCAAACTATTGTCTCTTATATTTCAACGAAGTAGTAAAATATGTCCAAGTTTGTGGTAGTTTCATAATGATGTAGCCCGCCACAAACTTGTCTGGTAGCACACAACCAAATTTCGAGTCCTTTCACCAATACATGTATTTCATGAGCTTGTTCTACTACTCAGTGACCATCGATCATTATATAGTCATGAAATTGCTACATGACATACAACTCAATATCATCGTCAGAAACTCTATATTTGTCCTCTAGTGTGTCCCATATTTCTTTGCTAGTGGACATCACATATGTATCGA
Organism: Zea mays; assembly: GCF_902167145.1. Lineage (NCBI taxonomy): Eukaryota > Viridiplantae > Streptophyta > Magnoliopsida > Poales > Poaceae > Zea > Zea mays. The sequence continues at coordinate 130,149,309 of NC_050104.1, forward strand.
CCATGAAATATCATAGCATGCCAATTATTTCTCCATTGAACATAGTATCGCATCACCATACAGTGGGGCCCACAATGGCCCTAGGTTTGGCAACAAAGTAGCAGTACATAACGGCTAACCAAAGTATGCATATCTAACACCACTGTTTATAGTGAGTTCCGTAAAACATTTAGTTTTCATATGGTTGCAAAGCCAACAACCAAAAAAGACCTTTCACATTTTTTATTGTTAAATAGTTATACATTTTAATCAAGTAAAACGATATACAAATGTTGGCGACAATATAAAGCACACCAAAGAATGGGAGAGCACTAAAACACCTAAATTATGCCCCACCACAAACGCCGCGCTATGCCTCGCCTAGTCTCGGTGGAGGTGGCACACGCGCATGACCCTTTCCTCAACTAATCAAGGCACATAGGTAGGATCAACCATATACAGGGTCGTCCCTAGTAATATAGGGTTCAAGAATGAACTTAACGGGAGGCCCTAAATATATATAAAAGTTTATATGGCATGCTTTCACTCACTTAAATAACTTAAATATGTATTGTTCCATATGAAAACTAATGTTAAAAGAGTAAACGCAATGCTGATCTCATGTTCTAGAGAGAAAAGCGTTAACCCCATACGGCGACGGTTCGGTGTAATCGTGTTCTAATCTAATCACCACGGCGAATAAACATGCCAAAATTAAAGCAGCGGTAGTCTTCACGTCTACTTACTGTTTGTTTAAGAACCCAAAGAAAAAATTAGGGACTCATCGACTGTGCACGAGGACAGCTCGCACTTGTCCAACGACGGGACTGTCAATATAAACTATGTAACCATCCTTTCAAGATCTCATAAGGTGCTAAAACTATCACAACACCTGTTTGAGACTTTTAAATTTATTAAATATTTTAAATGGGTCAAGCGTCAAGCCCATAAAATACTAACAACGTGTTGCATAGACATCAAGAATCACCAAACTAATGCCGCAACATACCTCACCTTCATTTTTATAATAGAAGAAATAATTGTATAGTTAAAATAGTAATTAGCACATCAGGAAAACATAGATTATGACCGTGTATACCATGCCGTATCTCGTGAGTCGTCGATTTGCATCCTTATAATAGGATTTTCCGTCGCATGTGCATGGAAGGCATATATCAAGGGCAAGCAAGAACACCGGAACTCGTACCTACTTCAACCGTAGGTTCGTAGTACTGACCAATCCAACTCCATTAGATCCTGTTTGGAATTATAGTATTTTTATAGTTTTGAAACAATACTATGGTATTTGATGATACTATAGTATTGGAGCTCAAAAGGTGTTTGGTTTGTACAGTTAAAACTCAGTTTTAAATACCATGATTTATCCAAAACTGTGGTATTTTTGGAGTTTTCGAAACTCCACGTAGGACCTCAGTTTTCTTCTCTTCTCTCTACATATACTTTGTTTTTCCAATAGAACTAAACAGATCTCGGTTTTAAACAATACTGTAGTTTTACTGTGGTAAATTAATATCGTAGTATTTATGTCATGTACAATTGTAAACTATGGTATCTCAAAACTATAGTATTTTAAAACTGCATTACCAAACATGCCCTAATGTTTGACTTTTGGTAACGTTACGTTGTTAAAAACATACCTCCAAATTATTTTGTAAAGAAGCACTCTATGCAGGTATGGTCGTATGGAATGTAACGTAAGCACATAGGGGTGTAGAAAAATGTTCAGGTTTTTTTCGAATAGACGATAAAAAAACAAGTTTATATATTATATCTTTCAAATTATAAATCTTCCACACTACCTTCGTGTTTTCTGCTAAACTATTTGTCTCGATTTTATTCAGAAAAATCCTATTAAAACACCTAACTTTTTTGCTACAATAAAAATGAATTTCAGAAATGGGAGGCGATTTCTCTAAAGGCTGGTTAATTTACAGCCTTCTTTGCAAAGGCGAACCGTCTCTGCTAGTAGTCTCTACTCCTATAAAATATCAAGTTTTCTGGTTCCATCATTGTCTATTTTGTAAAAAAGTTATTATACTTATTTATAGTATAATGTTACTCGCCGTTTACCGTCGTCATGCTTCGTCAAGTGACATGGTCTGTTACCTCCTAGATGGACCATGAGAAAACACTCAATCCCAATACAACACGAAGCCGCACGCAGCATAACATTTTCTAATAGTACCACTTTGGTAGATGAAGTAGGACGAACTTCCAAATAGTACCTTCTTGATAGCCGAAGAAAAATGAGCGACCGAGTTAGCTATAAAAAAAGAGGCATATCTCATTTTTAACTTATATATTTCTCGTCCTTTTAGCTAAGATAAAGTACAATATTTACAGTTTAATATATGGTATGTAGATCATATGTCCACTTTATTTTTATTTTTTTTGAAAATGATCCATCATACGAGCTTGCCAATAGACCCATGGTACAACCATTATACTGTACCATCAAATATGATTGATGTATCGTCGTAACATACGAACATTGTGCATATATATCTATAAAGTGGTTTCAACTGCCTCTATAAATTCTTATATTTTTAGAGACGGGTCTATTTGCAGCTGCCTTTCCAGAAACGTATCTCTAGAAGTAATATGGTATAATTTAAAAAATTTAAATGGACACGGATGGAGAAATGATCAAAGCAAATCAAGAAGATATACAACTTGGTAACTGACAACTTTTTTTAAAAAATATCTATACATGAAAAACTACATTTGAATTTCTCACATTTAATCTTCGAACTTTTCAAACCATCTAGAATGGAGAAATGGTCTAAACCAAAGTTCTATATCCAAAAAAATTTATAGAACTTCGTAGTTGATTTTTTTCAGTTGTGTTTATTTAAGGTCTTAAATACACATTTCAAAACTAGATAAATATAAAATGGAGATGACGAATTTGAATATTCTAAATAGACATTGTATCTTCTCGCTAAATGTTTAAACCAACACAGATTGACACATCGACCTAATTAAGTCATATATCCTGATTCATTCCTGTTGAATAATTAGACAAATTCCAAATTAAATTCCGAATATAAATCATGACCAAATCAGAAGAACTGAAATAACAAGCCAAATCAGATGATGCGTACTGATTAGACTTACTGATAGATGGCACGTGCCGGAATCAGCAGGGTCGACGATGTCGAAGTAGCGAAATCAGCAGGGTCGACGAGGTCAGCAGATCACGAGCAGTCGCGTGAAGACGCTTCCCAAAAACCTTATTCGCCCTCTCCCGGTGCAGGATCTAGAAGACGAAGGGTTCCGGAGACCTGCTCTCCTGATCGCAGATGCACCTCTGCGGTCGGGACGAAGGGAACTAAAAGGCGGCTCAGATATGAAGAGAGGCGAAAGCGAACTGGGATGATTTGGAGGCTGGCTGCCGGGCTCCTTTTATAGGGCCGAGTCCGCGACCCCCGTGCTTATCCGCCCACGAAAATCTCGCAATGAGTTGAGATTTTATAGCGATCGGTTAGGATAAGCGTAACAGCCAAGAAACCAAAAAATCAAACGGCAAAAGGTAGTCGCGCCCCCGCAAGGCGAGGGGCCGGATTTCGGCGGACCATTCACGCGCATGTCGTGCGCCCGCGCCCTTCGCCCCGGCCAGGCCAGGCCAGGCCAGGCCAGGCGAGGCGAGGCGAGCGAGCGCGCGCGCGTGTGGCTCTCCACACTCTCTCCTCTCATCCATGACTTGGTGAGTGAGTGTGGCTTCCATATTTAAGCTAGCTCTACTCCACTAGAACTAGCAATATGGTGCTATTGGTTCCACCAATTCCTTAGCCATCCACTTGTATGGGCTTTTGAGATTTTCCTGGGATTTATTAGAATTTCTTAATTGGGCCAAGCCCATAAATCCTAACAATCCCCCACCAGATCTCAAATGCCCATCTGCAGTTTTCGCCACTGTTCACTACTGTTTAATATACTAGTTTTTCAGCAGAGACTGTTAAGTTGAACTTCCGCCTAGAACTCCAAGCTACACCAACCCACAACTTGGACAATGGACTATGCCTTGAATTGCAAGTTTTGCGTGAATGGGTTTCACTTGAAGTCATGACCAGTACTTGGCTACCAGTAGTCCCCTTCTCGGGTGGAGCATATACGTCGTACTCCAAGGTCTCTTCATGAGTTTACTAGAGATCACCCAAATCTCATAGACTGCTACGTTAGACAGTCTAACTCATATAGGTGTGTTCTTTCAAAGAATGTTCTGCAGGACAACATCTTCGCTAATACAAGCCAACAGAACACATTAAGGCATAAAGCCAACCTGCCTTACAGCATTTGAAAGTATTGCATCTTTACTTAGAGAGGGTCAAAGGTTACTCTCCTCAGTTCACCAATGGCTTGTTCTTCCCAGGACCTAATTCACGGGATCTCCGATCACATAGACTGGGTTTCCACCATGGCAACTTTATTCGGGTCTCATACCCATCTCTCTCGATGCGATTTCTATCATATTACGTGGTAGTCCCTTGGTAAAAGGATCTGCCAGATTTTTATCTGTTGAAATATAAGTCACACTTATAACTCCAGAGTTTCTCAACTTTCTGACAGACTTCAATCGTCTTTTGACATGTCTTGATGACTTTCCATTATCCTTAGAACTCGTCACTTTAGCAATCACTGTCTGATTGTCACAGTTCATAAGGATAGCTGGTATTGGTTTCTCAACCACCAGCAAGTCCATCAAGAGTTCACGCAACCATTCTGCCTCAACGGTTGCTGTGTCAAGTGCAGCTAGCTCGGCTTCCATGGTTGACCTCGTCAAAATGGTCTGCTTGCATGACCTCCATGACACCGCACCTCCACCAATAGTAAAGACATAACCAATGGTGGCATAAAGCTCGTCTGCATCAGATATCCAGTTTGAATCACTATATCCTTCAAGTACTGCATGCTGACCAGAATAGTGAATTCCATAACTCATTGTACCTTGCAGGTAGCGCATAACCCGCTCAAGTGCATGCCAATGATCAGTCCCGGGGTTTGACATGAACCTACTCAATTTGCTCACAGCAAACGAGATATCGGGCCTTGTTGCACCAGCAAGATACATGAGTGAACCGACAATCTGAGAGTATCTCAATTGGTCTAAACCAATTCTCTTGTTCTTTCGCAGTGTCACACTGGGATCATAAGGTGTTGGAGAAGGTTTGCACTCAGAGAAGCCAAATCGCTTCAAAACCTTTTCAACATAGTGAGATTGCGAGAGAGTAATCCCACCATCTGCCTTAATCAGCTTGATGTTTAGAATCACATCAGCTTCTCCCAGATCTTTCATATCAAAACTCTTTGATAGAAAAGACTTGACTTCATTGATCACATCAATGTTTGTGCCAAATATCAATATATCATCAACATATAAGCACAATATAACTCCTTCGCCCCCACCACAGCGATAATATACACACTTGTCTGCCTCATTAATGGCAAAGCCTGCAGACGTTAGAGTCGTGTCAAACTTCTCATGCCACTGCTTTGGTGCTTGCTTCAGACCATACAAAGATTTCAATAACTTGCACACCTTGCTTTCTTGACCCTTTACTACAAATCCATCAGGCTGTTCCATATAGATTTCCTCGTCCAGCTCTCCATTAAGAAAAGTTGTCTTTACATCCATCTGATGAACAAGGAGACCATACGAGGCAGCCAAAGAAAGTAGTACTCGAATAGTGGTCATTCTAGCAACAGGTGAGTGAGTATCAAAGAAGTCTTCTCCTTCTTTCTGAGTATAGCCTTTAGCCACAAGCCTAGCCTTGTACTTTTCAATTGTACCATCAGGCTTGAGCTTCTTTTTAAACACCCACTTACAACCCACAGGTTTGCATCCATAGGGTCGATCAGTGACTTCCCACGTACCATTTGAAAGAATAGAGTCCATCTCATTATGAACTGCTTCTTTCCAATCATCTGCATCTGGAGATGCAAATGCTTCTGCAATGGTAGTAGGGGTATCGTCCACAAGGTACACAATGAAATCATCACCAAAGGATTTTTCAACCCTTTGTCTCTTGCTCCTTTTAGGAGCATCATTGTCATCCTCCTCTAGGACAATTTCATGTGGCTGTTCAAAACTCTCAATAGGTGTACTATGTTCAGGAGTTATCTCAGAAGAGTATCTAGAATTGCTATGAATGTCTTTCATTGGAAATATATGTTCAAAGAAAGTAGCATCACGTGATTCCATAATAGTATCAACATACACATCAGGAACTTCAGATTTAACTACTAAAAATCTATAAGCTATGCTACACGAAGCATATCCAAGAAAGACACAATCCACTGTCCTTGGACCAAGCTTGCGCTTTTTATTAATTGGTACATTGACTTTCGCCATGCACCAAGTATGAAAGTGATGGTTTTCTCCCAACCCACTTCTCATAAGGGGTTTTCTCTTCTTTGCCCATAGGAATTCTATTCAGAACATGACATGAAGTCAGGACTGCCCCCCCCACCATGCCTTAGATAAACCACAAGTGTCTAACATGGCATTCACCAGGTCAATCAACGTACGGTTTTTCCTTTCAGCAATCCCGTTTGACTCGGGTGAATAGGTGAAAGGGAAATGTGCCCTTGGGCCATTTCTAAGTATTTTGGTGATTGAGTGCCAACACAAGTGCTTAAATGTGAATTTATACCCATGGATGGACAAAGTGCAAATCAAGAGTAAAGGTATGTTTCTAAGCCTTAGTACATTGTTTTGAAGACTAATGTATTGTGTCTAAGTGCTTGAAACAGGAGAAATCGAGTCAGAGAAAAGTTGGCTGTGTACAGCCAAAGGGCTGTTCGGTCTGGAGCACCGGACTGTCCGGTGCGCCAGACTGACTCGGGCGAACTGGCCACTCTCGGGAATTTACCGGCGACGTACGACTATAATTCACCGGACTGTCCGGTGAGCCAACGGTCGGCCGGGCCAACGGTCGGCCGCGCGATCTGCGCGGGACACGTGGCCGAGCCAACGGCTAGAAGGGGGCACCGGACTGTCCGGTGTGCACCGGACATGTCCGGTGCGCCAATGGCTCCAGGTCTGCCAACGGTCAGCTGCGTCTGTTAAGGAAAGAAATCTGGCACCGGACAGTGTCCGGTGTGCACCGGACTGTCCGGTGCACCAGTCGACAGAAGGCAAGATCAGCCTTCCAGATTTGCTCTCAACGGCTCCTAGCTGCCTTGGGGCTATAAAAGGGACCCCTAGGCGCATGGAGGAGTACACCAAGCATACTTACAACATTCCTAAGCACCAAGTCATCGATTCCGCGCATTTGTTTCTTTGTGATAGCATATAGAGCTCTTGTGGAGTTGTGAACTCATTGGATTGCGTTGCGAGCTCTTTTTGCGACTTGTGTGCGTGTTGTTGCTCTGATTTGTGAGTCTTGTGTGAGTTGCTCATCCCTCCCTTACTCCGTGATTCTTTGTGAACATCAAAAGTGTAAGGGCGAGAGGCTCCAAGTTGTGGAGATTCCTCGCGAACGGGATAAGAAAAGAAAAGCAAAACACCGTGGTATTCAAGTTGATCATTGGATCACTTGAGAGGAGTTGAGTGCAACTCTCGTCCATTGGGACGCCACAACGTGGAGTAGGCAAGCGTTGGTCTTGGCCGAACCACGGGATAAACCACTGTGTCATCTCTGTGATTGTTCTCTTGTGGTTATTGTGTTTTGCTAAGACATCTCTTTAGCCACTTGGCAATTATTGTGCTAACACTTAACAAGTTTTTGTGGCTATAAGTTTAAGTTTCACAGGATCACCTATTCACCCCCCCCCCTCTAGGTGCTCTCAATTGGTATCAGAACCGTTCTCTTCACAAAGGGACTAACCGCCCGAAGAGATGGATCCTAAAGGGAAGGGAATCGTGATCAATGACAAGGAGAAGGAGTTCTTCGTCAACGAGTCAAGGGATGACAAGTCCAACGACTCGGGCTCGGGCCACAGACGCAAAGATGGGAAGAAGAAGAAGACAAGACGCATCAAGGAGATCGTCTACTACGACAGCGATGAGTCTACTTCCTCCCAAAAGGACGATGACCACAACGAATACGAGAGAAAGAAACCGGTCAATTCGAACTTTTCTTTTGATTACTCTCGTATTCCTCAAAGTACTAATGCTCATTTATTATCTATTCCACTTGGTAAACCTCCTCATTTTGATGGAGAGGACTACGGATTTTGGAGTCACAAAATGCGTAGTCACTTGTTCTCTCTCCATCCTAGCATATGGGAGATTGTAGAAAGTGGAATGCACTTTGATAGTACGGATAGTCCCATGTTTATTAATGAACAGATTCATAAAAATGCACAAGCTACTACTGTGTTGCCAGCCTCTTTGTGCAGGGACGAGTACCATAAGGTGAGCGGCTTGGACAATGCCAAGCAGATCTGGGACACCCTCAAGATCTCTCATGAGGGGAATGATGTCACCTTGCTCACCAAGATGGAGTTGGTGGAGGGCGAGCTTGGACGGTTCGCAATGATAAGGGGCGAGGAGCCAACTCAAACATACAACCGGCTCAAGACCCTTATCAACAAAATAAGGAGCTACGGAAGCACGCGATGGACGGATCACGACGTCGTCCGCCTAATGCTAAGGTCCTTTACTGTTCTTGATCCTCATTTGGTGAACAATATTCGTGAAAATCCTAGGTACACCAAGATGTCGCCCGAAGAAGTTCTGGGGAAGTTCGTAAGCGGGCGAATGATGATCAAGGAGGCAAGATATGTGGACGACGCGTTGAACGGTCCTATTCATGAGCCTCAACCCATTGCTCTCAAGGCAACGAGGAGCAAGGAGGCGCTACCGAGCAAGGTGGCGCAAGTTGAGGCGGCCGGGCTAAATAATGAGGAGATGGCCCTCATCATTAAGCGCTTTAAGACGACGCTTAAAGGTCGCAAGGGACAACCAAGCAAGACCAAGACAAAGGAGAAGCGCTCGTGCTTCAAATGTGGTAAGATTGGTCATTTCATTGCTAACTGTCCCGATAATGAAAGTGACCAGGAAAAGGGGAACAAAAGGGAGAAGAAGAAGCATTACAAGAAGGCCAAGGGCGAGGCACATATCGGAAAGGAGTGGGATTCGGATTGCTCCTCCTCCGACTCCGACAATGAAGGACTTGCCGCCACCGCCTTCAACAAGTCATCCCTCTTCCCCAACGAGCGTCACACTTGCCTCATGGCAAGGGAGAAGAAAGTAAGCACTCATGATACTAGTACTTATGCTTCTTCAAGTGAGGATGAGTCTAGTGATGATGATGAGATAGATTACTCATGCTTATTCAAGGGATTAGATAGATCTAAAATTAATAAGATTAATGAGTTGATTGATGCTTTGAATGACAAGAATAGATTACTAGAAAAACAAGAGGATCTTTTATATGAGGAGCATGATAAATTTGTTAGTGCACAAAATTCTCTTGCTCTAGAAATTAAAAGGAATGAAATGCTCTCTAGTGAATTATCTACTTGTCATGAATCCATCTCTAAATTAAAAAGTGTTAATGATGATTTGAATGCTAAGTTAGAAATAGCTAGTAAATCAACATCTTGTGTAGAAATTGTTGAAACTTGCAATAGGTATAAAGATTTTGACATTGATGCTTGTAGTGAACACCTAGTTTCAATTTCCAAACTTAATAATGAATTGGCTAGTCTTAATGCTCAACTTAAGACTAGCAAGAGTAATTTTGATAAGCTAAAATTTGCAAGGGATGCCTACACAATTGGTAGACACCCCTCAATTAAGGATGGACTTGGCTACAAGAAGGAAGCCAAGAACTTGACAAGCCATAAGGCTCCCATCTCCGCCAAGGAAAAAGGGAAGGCCCCTATGGCTAGTAGTGTGCAAAAGAACCATGCCTTTATGTACCATGATAGCAGACAATCTAGAAATGCTTATAGGAGATGTAACGCATATGATGCTTTTGATTCTCATGACATGTTTGCTTCTAGTTCTTCTTATGTGCATGATAGAAATGTTGGTAGGAGAAATGTTGTTCATAATATGCCTAGGAGAAATGTTGTTAATGTTCCTAGGAAAGTAATGAATGAACCCTCTACAATTTATCATGCTTTAAATGCTTCCTTTGCTATTTGTAGAAAGGATAGGAAAATAGTTGCTAGGAAGTTAGGGGCAAAATGCAAGGGAGACAAAACTTGCATTTGGGTCCCTAAGGATATTTGCACTAACCTTGTAGGACCCAACATGAGTTGGGTACCTAAGACCCAAGCCTAAATTTGCCTTGCAGGTTTATGCATCCGGGGGTTCAAGCTGGATTATCGACAGCGGATGCACAAACCATATGACGGGGGAGAAGAAGATGTTTACCTCCTACGTCAAGAATAAGGATTCCCAAGATTCAATTATATTCGGTGATGGGAATCAAGGCAAGGTAAAAGGGTTAGGTAAAATTGCAATTTCTAATGAGCACTCTATCTCCAATGTGTTTTTAGTTGAGTCTCTTGGTTACAATTTGCTATCTGTTAGTCAACTATGCAATATGGGATATAATTGTCTTTTTACAAATGTAGATGTGTCTGTCTTTAGAAGAAGTGATGGTTCACTAGCCTTTAAGGGTGTATTAGACGGCAAGCTTTACTTAGTTGATTTTGCAAAAGAAGAGGCCGGTCTAGATGCATGCTTAATTGCTAAGACTAGCATGGGCTGGTTGTGGCATCGCCGCTTAGCACATGTGGGGATGAAGAACCTTCACAAGCTTCTAAAGGGAGAACACGTGATAGGTTTGACTAACGTACAATTCGAAAAAGATAGACCTTGTGCAGCTTGTCAGGCAGGTAAACAGGTGGGAGGAGCGCATCACACCAAGAATATGATGACCACATCAAGACCCCTGGAGCTGCTTCATATGGACCTCTTCGGACCCGTCGCCTATCTAAGCATAGGAGGAAGTAAGTATGGTTTAGTTATTGTTGATGACTTTTCCCGCTTCACTTGGGTGTTCTTTTTGCAGGATAAGTCTGAAACCCAAGGGACCCTCAAGCGCTTCCTCAGGAGAGCTCAAAATGAGTTTGAGCTCAAGGTGAAGAAGATAAGGAGCGACAACGGGTCCGAGTTCAAGAACCTTCAAGTGGAGGAGTTCCTTGAGGAGGAAGGGATCAAGCACGAGTTCTCCGCTCCCTACACACCACAACAAAATGGTGTGGTAGAGAGGAAGAACATGACGCTAATCGATATGGCGAGGACGATGCTTGGAGAATTCAAGACCCCCGAGTGTTTTTGGTCGGAAGCCATGAACACGGCTTGCCACGCCATCAACAGGATCTACCTTCATCGCCTCCTCAAGAAGACTTTGTATGAGCTACTAACCGGTAACAAACCCAATGTATCTTACTTTCGTGTATTTGGGAGCAGGTGCTACATTCTAGTGAAGAAGGGTAGAAATTCTAAATTTGCTCCCAAAGCTGTAGAAGGTTTTTTGTTAGGTTATGACTCAAATACAAAGGCGTATAGAGTCTTCAACAAATCATCGGGTTTGGTTGAAGTCTCTAGCAACGTTGTATTTGATGAGACTAATGGCTCTCCAAGAGAGCAAGTTGTTGATTGTGATGATGTAGATGAAGAAGATGTTCCGACGGCCGCTATACGAACCATGGCGATTGGAGAAGTGCGGCCACAGGAACAAGATGAACGAGATCAACCTTCTTCCTCAACAACAGTGCATCCCCCAACTCAAGACGATGAACAGGTTCATCAAAAGGAGGCGTGTGACCAAGGGGGAGCACAAGATGATCACGTGATGGAGGAAGAAGCGCAACCGGCACCTCCAACCCAAGTTCGAGCGGTGATTCAAAGGGATCATCCCGTCGACCAAATTTTGGGTGACATTAGCAAGGGAGTAACTACTCGATCTCGATTAGTTAATTTTTGTGAGCATTACTCCTTTGTCTCTTCTATTGAGCCTTTCAGGGTAGAGGAGGCCTTGCTAGATCCGGATTGGGTATTGGCCATGCAGGAGGAACTCAACAACTTCAAGCACAATGAAGTTTGGACACTGGTGCCTCGTCCCAAGCAAAATGTTGTGGGAACCAAGTGGGTGTTCCGCAACAAACAGGACGAGCACGGGGTGGTGACGAGGAACAAGGCTCGACTTGTGGCAAAAGGTTATGCCCAAGTCGCAGGTTTGGACTTTGAGGAGACGTTTGCTCCTGTGGCTAGGCTAGAATCAATTCGTATCTTGCTAGCATATGCCGCTCACCATTCTTTCAGGTTGTACCAAATGGATGTGAAGAGCGCTTTCCTCAATGGGCCAATCAAGGAGGAGGTGTACGTGGAGCAACCCCCTGGCTTCGAGGATGAACGGTACCCCGACCACGTGTGTAAGCTCTCTAAGGCGCTCTATGGACTTAAGCAAGCCCCAAGAGCATGGTATGAATGCCTTAGAGACTTTCTAATTGCTAATGCTTTCAAGGTTGGGAAAGCCGATCCAACTCTGTTCACTAAGACTTGTGACGGTGATCTTTTTTGTATGTCAAATTTATGTCGATGACATAATATTTGGTTCTACTAATAAAAAGTCTTGTGAAGAGTTTAGCAGGGTAATGACGCAGAAATTCGAGATGTCAATGATGGGCGAGTTGAACTACTTCCTTGGGTTCCAAGTGAAGCAACTCAAGGATGGCACCTTCATCTCTCAAACGAAGTACACGCAAGACTTGCTGAAGCGGTTTGGGATGAAGGACGCCAAGCCCGCAAAGACTCCGATGGGGACCGACGGACACACCGACCTCAACAAAGGAGGTAAGTCCGTTGATCAAAAGGCATACCGGTCAATGATAGGGTCATTACTTTACTTATGTGCTAGTAGACCGGATATTATGCTTAGCGTATGCATGTGTGCTAGATTTCAATCCGATCCTAAGGAGTGTCACTTAGTGGCAGTGAAGCGAATCCTTAGATATTTAGTTGCTACGCCTTGCTTCGGGCTCTGGTATCCAAAGGGGTCTACCTTTGACTTGATTGGATATTCAGATTCCGACTATGCTGGATGTAAGGTCGATAGGAAGAGTACATCGGGGACGTGCCAATTCTTAGGAAGGTCCCTGGTGTCATGGAATTCTAAGAAACAAACCTCCGTTGCCCTATCCACCGCTGAGGCCGAGTATGTTGCCGCAGGAAAGTGTTGCGCACAACTACTTTGGATGAGGCAAACCCTCAGGGACTTTGGCTACAATTTGAGCAAAGTCCCACTCCTATGAGATAATGAGAGTGCCATCCGCATGGCGGAAAATCCTGTTGAACACAGCCGCACAAAGCACATAGACATCCGGCATCACTTTTTGAGAGACCACCAGCAAAAGGGAGATATCGAAGTGTTTCATGTTAGCACCGAGAACCAGCTAGCCGATATCTTTACCAAGCCTCTAGATGAGAAGACCTTTTGCAGGTTGCGTAGTGAGCTAAATGTCCTAGATTCGCGAAACTTGGATTGATTTGTAGCATACATGTATTTATGCTTTTGATCATGTTCCTTTTTGCATTTTGTTGTTTAGTATGGTGCTCAAGTTGTACAAACACTCCCTGGACCTCACAAGTCCGTTGCAAAGTGATGCACAGTTTTAGGGGGAGATGTGTTACAACTTGACCCTTTGAGACTAATCTTATGCTTGAGTTTGCTTGTTTTAGTCTCGAAGGAGAATTAAAAGGGAAAAGGTGGACTTGGACCATGCAAGACTTCCACTGCACTCCGATGAAAAGAGTAACTTTTCCAAGTTCATCTTTTAACTTTTCTTGCCTATTTGCTCTTAATTGAAGATTTTGGTGAGGCAATGGGGTTAAAGGGCCAAGATTGATCCCGTTTTGGTGCTTGATGCCAAAGGGGGAGAAAATAAAGGCCAAAGTGATAAATGGATCAGCTACCACTTGAGAGATTTTGAAAATAGTATAATAGAGTTTTTTGTTTTGTCAAAACTCTTTTATTGTCTCTCTTGTCAAAAGTTGGCTTCTTGTGGGGAGAAATGTTGATTATGGGAAAAAGGGGGAGTTTTTGGAATCCTGAATCAAATACTCCTGAAATGACTCTCTTTATGACTTAACATGTGTGTTTGACTTAGAGATAGAAATTTGAGTTTTGATTTGCAAAAACAAACCAAGTGGTGGCAAAGGATGATCCATATATGCCAAAATTGAATCAAAATAAATTTGAATTTTATTTGAAGTGATATTGCACTTGTTCTAGTTGCTTTATGTTGTGTTGGCATAAATCACCAAAAAGGGGGAGATTGAAAGGGAAATGTGCCCTTGGGCCATTTCTAAGTATTTTGGTGATTGAGTGCCAACACAAGTGCTTAAATGTGAATTTATACCCATGGATGGACAAAGTGCAAATCAAGAGTAAAGGTATGTTTCTAAGCCTTAGTACATTGTTTTGAAGACTAATGTATTGTGTCTAAGTGCTTGAAACAGGAGAAATCGAGTCAGAGAAAAGTTGGCTGTGTACAGCCAAAGGGCTGTTCGGTCTGGAGCATCGGACTGTCCGGTGGTGCACCGGACAGTGTCCGGTGCGCCAGACTGACTCGGGCGAACTGGCCACTCTCGGGAATTTACCGGCGACGTACGGCTATAATTCACCGGACTGTCCGGTGTGCACCGGACTGTCCGGTGAGCCAACGGTCGGCCGGGCCAACGGTCGGCCGGGCCAACGGTCGGCCGCGCGATCTGCGCGGGACACGTGGCCGAGCCAACGGCTAGAAGGGGGCACCGGACTGTCCGGTGTGCACCGGACATGTCCGGTGCGCCAACGGCTCCAGGTCTGCCAACGGTCAGCTGCGTCTGTTAAGGAAAGAAATCTGGCACCGGACAGTGTCCGGTGTGCACCGGACTGTCCGGTGCACCAGTCGACAGAAGGCAAGATCAGCCTTCCAGATTTGCTCTCAACGGCTCCTAGCTGCCTTGGGGCTATAAAAGGGACCCCTAGGCGCATGGAGGAGTACACCAAGCATACTTACAACATTCCTAAGCACCAAGTCATCGATTCCGCGCATTTGTTTCTTTGTGATAGCATATAGAGCTCTTGTGGAGTTGTGAACTCATTGGGTTGCGTTGCGAGCTCTTTTTGCGACTTGTGTGCGTGTTGTTGCTCTGATTTGTGAGTCTTGTGTGAGTTGCTCATCCCTCCCTTAGTCTGTGATTCTTTGTGAACATCAAAAGTGTAAGGGCGAGAGGCTCCAAGTTGTGGAGATTCCTCGCGAACGGGATAAGAAAAGAAAAGAAAAACACCGTGGTATTCAAGTTGATCATTGGATCACTTGAGAGGAGTTGAGTGCAACTCTCGTCCGTTGGGACGCCACAACGTGGAGTAGGCAAGCGTTGGTCTTGGCCGAACCACGGGATAAACCACTGTGTCATCTCTGTGATTGTTCTCTTGTGGTTATTGTGTTTTGCTAAGACATCTCTTTAGCCACTTGGCAATTATTGTGCTAACACTTAACAAGTTTTTGTGGCTATAAGTTTAAGTTTCACAGGATCACCTATTCACCCCCCCTCTAGGTGCTCTCAATAGGGAGGAGTCCTCTCATGAATAATGCCATGTTCTGCACAGAAATCATCAAAGATTTTGGGAAAGAACTCGCCACCACGATCTGATCTAAGACGTTTGATCTTTCTCTCTAGTTGGTTTTCAACCTCAGCCTTATAGATTTTAAAGTAGTCTAAAGCCTCATCTTTAGTTTTTAGCAAGTATACATAGCAAAATCTAGACACATCATCAATCAATGTCATGAAGTATCTCTTACCACCTTTTGTCAACACACCATTCATCTCACAAAGATCAGAATGTATGAGTTCTAGTGGTGCCAGGTGTCTCTCCTCAGCAGCCTTATGAGGCTTTCGAGGTTGCTTCGACTGCACACAACTATGGCACTTAGAACCTTTGACTATGGTGATATTCGGAATTAAACTCATGGTTGCAAGCCGAGACATAGAGCCAAAATTAATATGACACAAACGAGAATGCCAAATACTCGCAAGATCATCAACATTAGCACAAATATGGTTCACGGACTTATTATTGAAATCTAACAAAGAAAAGCGGAACAAGCCTCCGCAATCATAGCCTTTACCAATAAATTGTCCAGACTTGGACACAACTAATTTATTGGACTCCAAAACTACCTTGAACCCATCTCTACATAGAAGGGTTCCGCTAACGAGATTCTTGTGTATAGAAGGGACATGATGCACGTTCTTCAGCTGCACGATCTTTCCCGAAGTAAACTTCAGATCCACCGTGCCAGTGCCATGAACAGAAGCATGTGACCCATTCCCCATTAGCACGGAAGAATCCCGGGCGCCCTGATAAGAAGAGAACAAGTTAATGTCAGAACACACATGAACATTAGCACCAGTATCAAGCCACCAGCTAGGTGATTGAAATACTGAGAAGATAAAAGGTAAATTACCATACCCTTTGTCTTCCTCATTGCTAGCGACCACTGTGTTGACATTGCCCTTTTTGCCACGGCGATCCGCTCGATCAAGACAATCCTTGGCAAAATGACCCGCCTCGCCACATGCGAAACATGTCAATTCAGCCTTGTTCTTCTTCTTCTTGAAGTTGGTAGTTTTGTTGGGCTTGTTAGATTTTGGCTTTCCTTTGCCCTTGTTGTGGTTCCTTTGAACCATGTTGGCGCTGGAGTTGCCCTCGCCTCCTTTAGATCCTGTGTCCTTAGCCCGAGCTTTCTCCTCAACATCCAGAGACGCTATCAGATTTTCAACTGATATCTCCTGTCTCTTATGTTTCAGAGTTGTGGCGAAGTTCCTCCATGTAGAAGGCAACTTTGCAATAATGCACCCAGCCACAAATCGGTCAGGAAGGACTATCTTAAGGTGGTCGAGCTCCTTGGCTATACACTGTATTTCATGAGCTTGCTCTACAATAGAGCAATTATCAACCATCTTATAATCATGAAAGCTCTCCATGATATACAGGTCACTGCCACCATCTGATGCACCATACTTAGTAGTAAGTGCATCCCATAACTCTTTCCCGTCTGTGTACTGCATATTCGCATCAACCAGACGGTCAACAAGGGCGCTAAGAACGGCTCCCGTGAACATAGTATTGGCATGGTCGTACTCTTTCTCCTGTTCAGGAGTCAGTGGACCCTCAGGTCTGCCTTTACTAACATGGAAGACATTCATAGCAGTAAGCCAGAGCGTGGCCTTGACTTGCCATCTCTTAAAGTGCATACCATTAAACTTTTCTGGCTTCAGCGCGTCGGCAAAAGCAGCCATAGAAAAACTAGGAAATTGTCTACAATAAGGTTTTTGGATTGTTGAATAATTAGACAAATTCCAGATTAAATTCCGAATATAAATCATGACCAAATCAGAAGAACTGAAATAACAAGCCAAATCAGATGATGCGTACTGATTAGACTTACTGATAGATGGCACGCGCCGGAATCAGCAGGGTCGACGATGTCGAAGTAGCGAAATCAGCAGGGTCGACGAGGTCAGCAGATCACGAGCAGTCGCGTGAAGACGCTTCCCAAAAACCTTATTCGCCCTCTCCCGGTGCAGGATCTAGAAGACGAAGGGTTCCGGAGACCTGCTCTCCTGATCGCAGATGCACCTCTGCGGTCGGGACAAAGGGAACTAAAAGGCGGCTCAGATATGAAGAGAGGCGAAAGTGAACTGGGATCTGGGATGATTTGGAGGCTGGCTGCCGGGCTCCTTTTATAGGGCCGAGTCCGCGACCCCCCGTGCTTATCCGCCCACGAAAATCTCGCAATCAGTTGAGATTTTATAGCGATCGGTTAGGATAAGCGTAACAGCCAAGAAACCGAAAAATCAAACGGCAAAAGGTAGCCGCGCCCCCGCAAGGCGAGGGGCCGGATTTCGGCGGACATTCACGCGCATGTCGTGCGCCCCGCCCCGGCCAGGCGAGCGAGCGCGCGCGTGTGTGGCTCTCCACACTCTCTCCTCTCATCCATGACTTGGTGAGTGAGTGTGGCTTCCATATTTAAGCTAGCTCTACTCCACTAGAACTAGCAATATGGTGCTATTGGTTCCACCAATTTCTTAGTCATCCACTTGTATGGGCTTTTGAGATTTTCCTGGGATTTATTAGAATTTCTTAATTGGGCCAAGCCCATAAATCCTAACAATTCCACAGCCATGAATTCATAACGACTCCTCTAATCACCTAAATAGGTTCCAGCATCGCTAGGGTAAAAATCAGGCTAGGTTTGCGAAATCTCTTGAAAATAGGTCTCACTGACTTCTAAAGCCGACCTAGCTAGTTCTATGATTGATGACCCAGTATGTTAAACTTGCTGTTCTTGTGCCTTGAGATACGTAAATTTGAAATTTAACAAAATACACGATAATGCCCATGCCTTTAACAAAATTGTTGATAAGAAGATATGACCCTCTCTCTATCTATTTTGCCTATATAAATAGGCCACCTTTACCTTATACATAACATCACATAGTAGATCTGTTTTTCCGAGATTTTTTTCTCCTTCATATCGGAGGAGTTTTTTCACATTAAACTCTGTGTCTTCTTTTTCACACCTACGATCCTAATGATGGGCATATAGAGCTAGGGTTTAGGTACAGTTTTTTTGGTGCCGCCGCCATTCATCATTAGATCAGTCGCCGCCACCAATAATTCTTCGTCCGGCTTCATCGCTGTAGAAGACGTCGATTTATCAGATCAGATCGGCCGCCGCTGCCAATTATTCCTTCGTCAATTGCGCCCTGTCTGCCTCCAGCGACATCATCTGGCGTGCGATTTGGTTTCACCGATGATCGTTGCATCAGTCCTCTCTAACTCGCTGCAGCCCCCTGAAATGTCGTGTGACTATTGGATGTGACCTCTAGTGGTTGCAGCCGCTGCAATTCCGACGTGAAGTGCTACTAGGATCATCATTGCTCGTGTTGAAATCTACACGCAAGGATAAGTTGCTGTTGTGCTCAGTGTCAGTGCTCACGCAAGAAGACACAGAGTTGCTGTTGAAATCTCCACGCAATTGATTTTTTTTATTCCTATCTACGTGCACTCGTCAGATTGCGCACAGATTTCTGTTTTATCTGGGATTCTTTTTATTTCGGAATATAAATGTCGACTAAATTGATACTTCGAAGTTTGATGCCAAAATCAATTTTACTATTTAGTAGATTCAGAAAGTTGTTCTTACCCAGTTATGTATACGAAAGACGTTGCAACCATGACCTGTTGATATGACTGATGATAAATGGGAAGTTTTTGATAAAAAAAAAATTTTATCCGCCTTACACCTCAGTTTATCTCATGATGTTCTGCGTGAAGTAATGAATGCAAAATCTATGGCAGAATTGTGAAACAAATTGGAGGAGCTATATATGACCAAGAGTCTTGCTAACAAGTTCCGTCTCAAAGAGTGCCTTTATACTATTTGTATGGCGGAAGGTACATTTATTCAATCACATCTTAATGAATTTAATTCTATTTGTGTCGACCTTGAGAGTTTGGATGTGAAGATAGATGATGAAGATAAAACAATTTTGTTGGTAGCCTCGTTGCCCCCTCTCTTTTAAGCATTTTAAGGAAATTATACTCTATGGAAATCATACTTCACTGACATTTGAGAATGTTAAGTCGAATTTATTGTCAAAGAAAAAATTAAATGTTGATTCTCGTTCTGAGTCTAAGGGTGAAGTTTTATTGTTCGAGGTAGAACTCAATAAGCGGGCAGTTCTAATAAACCAAAATCAAGGTTTAAGTCAAGAGATCGTAAACCCAACAATTTTTATCGTTATTATAAATCTGATAATCATGTGATCTCCTAGTGTCCTAAGTTGAAAAATAAGGAAGAAATGAAAAAGAAAAAGGAAACTGATAAATCAGCTGCTGAGGCTAGTATTGTTGAAAATAGTGATGGTGGAGAAGCTCTTATGATCACTTCTAATGATGAAAAGCGATTCAACTTGCTCTTTTCACATTTGCTCACATCAAGAGTGGTTTTCTGATTATTCTCATATTCATGATGGTGATGTGATTATTGGTGATGAATCTCCACTTGAAATTTCTGGAATTGATTCTATTCAGATTAAAGCTCATGATGGCACATTCAAGACCCTTACTATTGTTCGCTATGTTCCTAAGATGAAGAAGAATCTTATTTCTTTAGGCACTTTAGAAGCAATGGGATTCAAATTTTCTGTTGATAATGGTGTTCTTAAGGTTTCTCAAGGCAACTGTGTTGTGTTAAAGTCTGAACGTATAAATAATTTCTATTATTTGCAAGGTTCCACGGTTACAGGTACTGCAACTATTTCTATTGCATCCAACACTTTAAATACCAAGTTTTGGTATATGCGCTTGGGACATATGAGTGAAAAAGGTATGTATCTCTTGCACAAGAGATGTTATTTAAATGATATTGGCAAATTGGAATTTTGTGAATATCGTGTATTTGGCAAAGAGAAGAGAGTCAGTTTATCTTTATCTACTCACTGCACCAAAGACATTCTTGATTATATTCATTCTAATTTTTGGGGTCGGGCTCCTCATTCTTCTATTGGAGGTTGTGATTATATGGTCACTTTTATTGATGATTTCTCTCGTAAAGTCTAGGTTTATTTTCTGAAGCATAAAAATGATGCTCTTACTGCATTCAAGCAATGGAAAGTTTTAGTAGAAAATCAGACTGGCAGAAAAATCAAGAAATTGAGAACTGGTAATGGATTAGAATTTTGCAATAGTGAGTTTAATTCTCTTTGTGCTGATCATGGTATTGCTAGACACAAGACTGTTCCAGATACGCCCCAGCAGAATGGTGTTGCAGAAAGACTGAATCGTACTATTCTGTAGTGTGTTTGTTGCATGCTTTCTAATGCTAGTTTATGGGATATGCATGGTTTGTGGGTGGAATCTGCTAATGGCGCCTCCTATTTGATTAATCGCTCTCCCAATTGAACTATTGATTTTAAAATTCCAGAAGAGGTATGGACACGTAAACCAGTTGATTATTCTAATATTAGAATCTTTGGTTGTTCTGCTTATGCTCATGTGCACAATGGGAAGCTAGTGCCTAGAGCTAAAAAATGCACTTTTATTGGCTATTGTTCTGGTGTCAAAGGATATCGTTTACTGTGTGCTGATTCTAAGAAGATGATTATCAGTCATGATGTTACCTTTGATGAAAGTACATTTTCTTCCTTTGGAAGTGTTTCTGATAGTGGTTCCTCATCTACATCTAAGTCTGAAACTACTGATGAGAATCTTGAGTTAGATGTACCTATTAATGTTGATTCTATTACTCCTATTACACAGCCAGTTTCAGTTTCTATACCTCATGTTAGCAACAATCACTCTATTGCTTAAGATAGACCTAGAAGGAATATTGTTTTGCCACATCGATATCGTGACACTGATAGTATGGTCATTATGCTCTCATTAGTGCTCACGAAACTAATATTGCATTTGAACCTTCTTCTTATTCGGAAGCTATCTCATGTGATAATTCATCCAAATGGTTAGTTGCTATGAATGATGAGTTTGAGAGCATTCAAAAGAATGCTACATGGAAATTGGTTGAGGTTTTTTAAGGTAAAAAACCATTAAAGTGCAAGTGGATTTATAAGAAGAAGGAAGGTATATCTAGAGTTGAACATGTAAGATTTAAAGCTCGTTTAGTTGTGAAAGGTTTCGAACAAAGGGAAGGTATTGATTTCAATGAGGTATTCTCTCCTGTTGTTCGTCACACTTCTATTCGAGTTATGCTTGCTATTGTTGCTTTATTTGATTTGGAGTTTGTCGGCGTTTCGAGACCGGGGGGTCCCTAAGCCGACGAGTGAATGTCGCCGCGTGCCCCAGCCTAGATGGGTCTACGCGAGGCCGAGCGCGAAGGGGGGAAGTGAGGTGGCCGGAGACCGGCGTGAGAGAGGTGGGAATCCCGCGGCCTTCGTGTTCGTCCCGCGCCCAGGTCGGGTGCGCTTGCAGTAGGGGGTTACAAGCGTCCACGCGGGAGAGGGAGCGAGCGGCTTCAAGCGAGCGCCTGTCTCGTCCTCGTCCCCGCGCGGCCAACCCTCTCTAAGAGGGCCCTGGTCCTTCCTTTTATAGGAGTAAGGAGAGGATCCAGGTGTACAATGGGGGTGTAGCAGAGTGCTACGTGTCTAGCGGAGGAGAGCTAGTGCCCTAAGTACATGCCGTTGTGGCAGCCGGAGAGATTTTGGCACCCAGCTGGTGTGATGTCGTGGCCGTCGGAGGAGTGCTGGAGCCTGGCGGAGGGACAGCTGTCGGAGCTGTTGAGTCCTTGCTGACGTCCTCTTGCTTCCGTAAGGGGGCTGAGAGCCGCCGTCGTCACAGAGTATGCGGGGCGCCATCATTGCCTATCTGGCGGAGCGAGCCAGATGGGACGCCGGTCTTGTTCCCGTGGCCCGATTTAGTTCGGGGTTGGGTGATGATGGCGCCTCCTGTTGACGTGGCTGGTCTGCGCCCTAGGTTGGGTGATGTGTAAGCTCCTCCGAAGCCGAGGTCGAGTTTGTCTTCCGTGGTCGAGGTTGAGTCCGAGCCCCTGGGTCGGGCGAGGCGGAGACCGACGGCTGAGGCCGGGGCGGAGTCCGAGCCCCGGGGGTCGGGCAGAGCGGAGTTCGTCGTCTTCTGGGGCTGAGCCCAAGTCCGAGCCCTGGATCGGGCAGAGCGGAGTTCGTCGTCTTCTGGGGCTTAGCCCGAGTCCGAGCCCTGGGTCGGGCGGAGCGGAGTTCGCCGTCTTCTGGGGCTTAGCCCGAGTCCGAGCCCTGGGTCGGGCGGAGCGGAGTTCGCCGTTTTCCGGGGCTTAGCCCGAGTCCGAGCCCTGGGTCGGGCGGAGCGGAGTTCGCCGTCTTCCGGGGCTTAGCCCGAGTCCGAGCCCTAGGTCGGGCGGAGCGGAGTTCGCCGTCTTCCGAGGCTTAGCCCGAGTCCGAGCCCTGGGTCAGGCGGAGCGGAGTTCGCCGTCTTCCGGGGCTTAGCCCGAGTCCGAGCCCTGGGTCGGGCGGAGCGGAGCTTCCTATGGTGCCTGCGGCCGAGCTTGACTGCCTGTCAGCCTCACTCTATCAAGTGGCACCGCAGTCGGAGCGGCGCAGGCGGCGCTGTCTTTCTGTCAGACCGGTCAGTGGAGCGGCGAAGTGACGGCGGTCACTTCGGCTCTGTCGGCTGAGGGGCGCGTGTCAGGATAAAGGTGTCAGGCCACCTTTGCATTAAATGCTCCTGCGATTTGGTCGGTCGGTGTGGCAATTTGGTCGGGGTTGCTTCTTGGCGAAGACAGGGCCTCGGGCGAGCCGGAAACATGTTCGCCGCTGGAGGGGGGGCTCGGGCGAGACGGAGGTCCTTCGGGGTCGGCTGCCCTTGTCTGAGGCTAGGCTCGGGCGAGGCGTGATCGAGTCCCTCGAATGGACTGATCCCTGACTTAATCGCACCCATCAGGCCTTTGCAGCTTTATGCTGATGGGGGTTACCAGCTGAGAATTATGAGCCTTGAGGGTACCCCTAATTATGGTCCCCGACAGTAGCCCCCGAGCCTCGAAGGGAGTGTTAGCACTCGCTTGGAGGCTTTCGTCGCACTTTTTTGCAAGGGGGACCAGCCTTTCTCGGTTGCGTTTTCTTCCAGTGGGTGCGCGCGAGCGCACCCGCCGGGTGTAGCCCCCGAGGCCTCGGAGGAGTGGTTTGACTCCTCCGAGGTCTTAATGCCTCGCGTAATGCTTCGGCTGGTCTGGTCGTTCCCTCATGCGAGCTGGCCGTAGCCCGGGTGTACGGTCGGGTCCCAAGTTCTCGGGCTGGTATGTTGACGCTGTCAACGGTGTGGTCGGAGCCGGGTTTGTGAGAGCAGCCCTCGAGCCTCTGCACAGGGCGAGAGGGCGATCAGGGTCAGACTCGAATTTTTTACATACGCCCCCGCGTCGCCTTAACGCAAGGAGGAGGGGGGGAGAGCACCATGTTGCCCTCGGTGGGCGCCGAACATGGTGTCCCCGGTGAGCTGCAGACGGGTAATCCAAGTGGACGTCCATGCCCCGTTCGTTAGGGGTCGGCTAGAGGCCCAGAGGCACGCCCAAAAGTACCTGCGGGTGATCTGCCGGACCCGGTCCCCTGGCGACGGGGTCCGAGGGCTCGATGCCTCCCTCTGATGGGATTCCGTTACAAGATCGTTCTCGCTGGTCTCGGAAATGTCCTAGGGTACCTCGGGAGCGCAGCCCGAGCCTTGGTTATGTATCGAACGTACCCATGGTCATCCCTCGCTCTGTGTCTGAGGCGGCTGTGAACCCTTCGGGGGCCAGCCTTCGAACCCCTGATCAGTAGTGGGCGCGGAGCCCGAGTAGCCTGAGGCGGCCGTTGAACCCTTCCGAGGGGCCGGCCTTCGAACCTCTGACCAGTAGTGGGTGTGGAGCCCACGCGCTCTGAGGCGGCTGTTGAACCCTTCCGAGGGGCCAGCCTTCGAACCTCTGATCAGTAGGGAGGCTCGGAGCCAGGTTCCTTCATGAGGAAGGATCCTTTTCGGGGTGTCCCCCTTTCCCGGTCCCTGTTGCAAGAGAGAGAGAAAGAGGAAAAAGGAAAAGGATACGAAATCGAACGACGCGGCGTACCTTTTCTGACGCGGTCATTATGGCGAAGGCGAAGCGTCGTCCGCTTCTCCTGCCAGGGGCGCCGCCTGTCCCGCCGCGGAGTTAATGCGACGGGGCGAGTGGTTCGCGAGGCGGCCGTTGCGCGTGCGCGAGGCGTTTGAGGAACGGAACACGGGCGCGTTGTCCTCACGCCGTGAGAGAGGGTTCTCTCGTCGCCCCTGGATAGGACGTAGGCTTGCCTGACGACGTGACGATTGCTCCTGCCCGCCTGCCACCGCCATTACTGCCGGCCCATTTTTGGCCATATTGACCGTCGCGCCAGGCTGGCGCTGCTAGGTCGTGCGCTGGGTCGCCTCGAGTCGCGGTATTGGTTCCGCAGTCGAGGAGGCGCGGTGGTGGCGCAAGTGGCGGTGCAGCTGCATGCACGAAGCATTCGGCGCGCCGGTTGCATGACGCGTGGGCCTAGGCCTCCGTGCCGGGCATGTTGGGAGTCGGAGAAGTGCGCCCACTTGGCGCGGTTGCATGCCGCCTGCATGGCTGCCCGCCCTTTCGCATGCTGGTCTGGGCAAAAGTGGAGGGCCGCTTGTAACCGCTCGGCGGTTGTATGCACCGCACACGGCGGTTTGGCTTCTTCTGCTCTGAGCCGACTTGCATGACGTGTGGGACCTAGTCCCCGCGCCGTAGGGGAGATCCTTGGGGTGTGTTGGAGAAGACTCAGCCCACGACGACTGGGGACGCAAGTAGGGAGAGCCGCCTTTAAAAGGAGGGTGACCCCTTTGGAAGGCGACCATGTCTTCGCGCTCCCTTATGCATCGTGTCTTTCCACCTTCCAAGCCCCCAGATGGGGGATACCCGCCGTCTTTCCATCTTGTCGTTGGAGGAACGCAACTCCGTGGGAGTTGGTACCTTTCAGCCATCGTTCGGCTTCAAGGATTTTCATCGGCCAGCCCGGTTGTACCCCCCCCCCCCCCCCCCCGCCGGCGGTCACCCAAGACGGTGACCACCAGCCCCTGGGTGGGGAGAAGCAAGCCGGGCTGCGATCTTGGTCCCACCCTCAGCTTCAAGGATATTCATCATCCTCGCTGGGGTGGAGGTCGGGCTGAGCCGGAGCTCTACCTCCCGCGCGGGTTCGTGGGTTAGCCTCTCCTGCGGCGTTCGAGGGAGAGGGCGCTCACTGGCCCTGCGGGCGGGTCGGACTTCGACAACGCGGGGCTGGTCGACGGCAGGCGTCGTCAGCCCCAGCGCGTCGGGCTCGTCGGCTTGGTTCCCGGTGCCCCCTCCTGCCGAATGGCGGTTGCCGCGCCGTGTGCACGGGAGGACCGCCCAAGATGTCGCGCGCTGCCAGGGCGGCGTTCGTGTTCTGGGGCGGTCCTGCCTTTGCACCGGTACGGCGCCTCCGCGCGGAGGTCGGTGCCCCACTTGTCCGGGAGGATCTGAGTGGGGATCTGCTAGAGGGCTGACGGCCCCTTTCGTTGGTGCCGAGGTGGAGGCGGCTCGAGAAGTCCCCGTCGCCGACGGGATCACCGCCACCATCCGCGCTTCGGGCCTCTGGTTCTTTGTACTTGTCCTCGCCCCTCGAGTGTCGGCGCGGGCGAGGGCAAGATTGCAGCAGCACCCGCCCTGAGGCCCTCGCTGCTGCAGTTCGGCCACCCGGAGCGGGGGTCGTTGTTGCCGCTGCTGGAGCGGGCGACGGCGAGCCGCCCGTCAGTCTTCTATTGCTCCGCAGGCCCCCCTCCCGTCGAGTGGGGTTGTTCGTGCCTGCGGAGGTGGAACCGGAGTTCCATTTTGTAATGGCACCTTGAATGCCAGTGTTTTTGTTCATTGTGGCTGTCGAGGCCTGAACATGTGTGTATTTTCGGCACGGAGCCGTGTTTTTTCCTCATTTTCGAGCGAAGACTCGCCTGTTGGTTGTCTGAACCGCTTCACCAAGCGTGAGTCGCCCCGTGTAAAGGTGACGAGTGAGGTATCCGTATCCCGGAGGCGTAGGAGTCCCTCGGCTCGGTCAGCCTTGTTGCCCGAGGCTTCTCTTGCTCAGTTAAAGGAACCCCCTGGCCGCCCTTCGATGAGCCGAGGCCAGGGGTAGCGGTGTCAGCGCAAACAGAGGCGGAGTTGGCTCGAAAAGGAGACCTTGCCGGCCGGAGCCTGGTCGGGTCGTCCGTTAGCGGGACCGACGCCGGAATTGACCAGCCGAGGCCTCGGGTCGGGCTGACGTCCTCGGAGGACAGCTGGCCGAGGCCCCGGGGTGACCGGCCGAGCCGTCTGCTCGGGCCGGATTCCCGGAGAAGACCCTGGCGGTGATGGCCCGGGGGTGGCGATGATGTCGTCCTTCAGAGTGGAGATCTTCGGACCGCGTCGCCGTCCGAGGCTAGGTCGGACCTCGCCGAAGGTGTTGTCGACGCCGAGGGTGCTGCTGCTCCCTCTAGCCGTCAAGATCCGAGCCTGCAGGATCGGATTATCTTGTAGCGTGTGTTTTTTGCGGCCGCCGAGGCCTAAACACACCCTCACCGTGTT
This sequence comes from Zea mays, assembly GCF_902167145.1. NCBI lineage: Eukaryota > Viridiplantae > Streptophyta > Magnoliopsida > Poales > Poaceae > Zea > Zea mays. The sequence goes on from NC_050104.1 coordinate 130,176,363, forward strand.
GTAAAGCTGCGTCTCTTTTCCTCTTGTTTCGAGTATCTGGACTTTTTTGTCGGTAACAGAATTGTTTTGTGCGAGCGAGAGTTGCTTCTCATGGGAAATGATGAGTGAGGTATCCGTATCCCGGAGGCGTAGGAGTCCCTCGGCTCGGTCAGCCTTGCCGCTTACACGCACTCTTACCCGTCCATGGGGTTTTGTCACTGACGCAGTTGAGAAGGCTCAAAGAATCGCTCCGGCAGAAGAGCTTCCGAACGTGAAGACTTGTTCGGTCCGCGGAATCACTTATCCGAACGTGAGTTACTTATCGCAGAAGGTGATGAGTGAGGTATCCGTATCTCGGAGGCGTAGGAGTCCCTCGGCTCGGTCAGCCTTGGCTGCTTACGTGTACTCCGTCGTTTTCAGGATCCGCTTTTGAAGTAGTCAAAAAGCACGAAAGACGTTCTGGCAGAAAGGATCTTTTTTTGAGGAAAAAATTCGACGCAGAGGGGGTTCCCCCCTTTTAGCCCCCGAGTGTAACACCCCTGGTGTTACTATAACTAAAACTTGAGCATGACATCATAGCATTGGCATTGCATATGTTTGGTACGCCTAGAGTGCATTCACTAGGCAAAAATTTCAAACAAGTTGTATTGTTTTAATGTTTTGCAAATGAAACCCTGGTTAAGGAACTTAACCCTAAATAGGGATTATAGGGGTAAAACTTTACCCAAGTTGAGAAAACCAAAAGACTTTAGGGTAAAAGTCATAAAATAACCCTAAGAATAAACTTGAATCACTTTTTGTACCCCTGGGATACCAGAAACCCTAATTGGAACCCTGGAAAACCCTAAACCAAACCCTAGGGGCTTCTGTGCAAAATTAGCCCACTTTTGGGCTAAAGTGCAAAAACCAAGCCAAATAGGTTTCTTAAGTCCCTTGGTTCACAAAAATGTGTACTTGAAAGCAAAACCCAAGGTTTTGGACCTAAGTGCAAAATGGACCTCATTTGAGTTCTACACTAAGTCTGAAATTCAGTGTTAAAGGCTCCACTTTAGGGCTTTGTAACTTACAAAGTATAGGGTTTTTACCCTAGGTCACCACATCAAAGTTGAAGACCCATTATAGGAGAACAACTTTGCTTAAGGTTGTGAGCTTTGTTGTTAAGAAGAATTTAGAGAAAACCAAGCCTAAAGTTGGATTGTCAGGCTGTTATGTCTGAATTTTCAGACTAGCAGTGGACTGACCTCGACTTCAAGCTAGGTTTTGAGCATAATCCAGTGCTCAAATATGTTCAAGTCCCATAGTCGAATTGTAGATGGTATATTGCTCTACAATTTTGTTTAAGAAAGGCAATCGTGTTGCTGCACAAAATTGGAAGTTATGGGCTCTGGAAACTGGACTCTCAGTCACTCTGAACCGGTATTCCCATGGTACAGTGACCGCTTAACTGAAGAAGATCGGGTTCGTCCTCACCGCCGATGGCCGTCGCCGTCGATCGTCGTTCGTCGTGATTCGTGCTCGGTGGCCATCGGATAAGTTCCGCCCGGTAAAGATCTTTGCCGCCGGTGAACTGGATGCCACCTCGGCCCGCCGTAGTCCATTCCCCCTTGCTCACCGATCCCTCGGATAAGGATTTCACCGCCGTTGAGCCATCACCGGCGTTCGCCGCGTGGCTCTACACTTTCACCGTGTCGCCATAACCTCCTCTGAACCCTCCGTGGCTCACCGGAGTTACTGCCACGTCGTTGGTCACGTACCCGCGAAGCCAGTGCTTCTTCCTCCTCTCCGGCCGTCGACGCATCGCGATCAAATTTAGTGCCACCGCTCTCGGAGCCTATAAATTGAGGGCAGGGCTAGTTACGCCATGAAATTGTGAGGCTCTAGCACCCGTTCCCACACTCGATCGCCCACCAGCTCGCCTGAATTTCGCGTTGCCCCCAAATCGGTTTTCCGCCGCCGTGAATCGAGCTCACCGTGGGCAGCCCTCCACAGGTCAGCCCCGGTCCTCTGCTATTTCGTTTGAGCACCCTTCCATCTCCGTAATGCTTACCGAAGCATTGAATCGAACTAGACCGCCATGGGTCGCCGGGAACACCTCCACCCATCCGCAATGTTCTCGGTTCACGTGGACAGAGCATAATAGGTCGCCATTCGTGCAATTAAGTTAGGGGAATTACTCGGGGTAGCTTGGATTTGGTGTCCGCCGCTCGGGAGCGCCGGTCACTGCCCCAATCGGCCGGCGTAGTTGCTCGCCGGAGTGCGGCCGTGCTTGAACGCCGTCGGGGACTGCGAGTTGTGAATTGACAAGAACCCGGGGACCTTTTCGTGAACTGTCAGTGACTTAAAACAATAGTAACCGAACCCGCTTCCTGTTAGATAAAACCTCGAGGGCTTTTCTGCAAAGCCGCCATCGCGCGGCCGCGCGCGGGCGCTTTCCTCCCTGGTCTTGGGCCGCTGGGCTGAATCCGGCCCAGTTCCCCTTAATTCTTTTCCTTTTTCTTTTTCAGCAGCGATTCAAAAATGTGTAGAAAAATGTAGAAAAATGCTAAAATTGTGAGACCAATTTTCCTAGGTTCCTTATTTTCCCTAGTATTTAATAAAAATAGTTTTATGATTTTTAGTTTGAACAGGGAATTTTAGGGTATTTAAAATAGCCTAAACTATTGACTCTGGATTTTTAGAGAATAAATAATAAGCCCAAAATTTCCCAAACTTTTTATGTGAGCTTATCACATTATTTAGAAGCCATGGGTAGAGTTTGGTTTGATTTGGACCTTGTTTGATCATCAAACCCCAAAACACCCCCCCCCCCTGCTCCATGAACTCCTTTACCGACTCCGGAAACCCTAAGTTCCCGGAACTCCGTGAAGGAAAGTTGTACTCAAGACATAAATAACAAGTTTATGCTATCTTTGCATCCTCATGAGCATCCCATGGCATCCATTCTTATACATATGTATGGTTATGATTAGAACGAGAAGAAGAGGTAGAAGTAACTGAAGAGCAAGTACAACCACCTTTGGACACTCAGGCCGGGAATAGTTTCTACTTCGACATTTGTGGATCCGAGCCTGAATCACCTGTTAACGAAGGCAAGCCCCGGTGCATTTGCCACCTTCCTTGATGTTTTTAAAATCTTTCTCACTTGCTTGCTGCATTAGGTGATAGGAGTTGATTGATAAAACAATTCCTGCATTACCTTCCTTGAATTTGATTATCTTCCTTGATCACTCGTTTTACAAAAGATTTTGATGCTTAGCCTTGCTTTAGAAAAACAAAATGTTTTGTTTTTACAAAAGATGTTTGGCAAAGTGGGAGGGATGTTTTCGAAAATAAAACTTGATGGTGGATCCATCACGACCGTGATGGATCCAACATCGGAAAAGATGTACCTCTGTCAGGTACCAAGATTTGGGTAAATGATTAAGCTGAGACCGGGCGGGTGACTTGCACGAGAAAGGAGTCTCGGTGTAGTGTCTCCGTCTGAGTCAATTAAGGACCGTCTCGATGTAGGCCTGCTGACCGAGGACCCTTTAACTGGTCACATGCCTCGTCATGGGTAAGCCTTGCCTCGGGCAGACTAAGGCCGGAATAAGATAACACGAAATGGGCGTGGAGCGGTGGCGAGAGTAGCGTGTACCCTCTGTGGCAAGAGGCTGGACGGTGGTGTATCTGTGCTCTCGGTTTGCGTGAACCTGATCCGGTCTTAAGAACCCCGGTGGCGGGTTGACATATGCAAGGGTTAAGTGCTACATATGTCGTGTGATTGGAGATCCTCAGCTGAGTATAATCGATTCGGATCGCCGTACCTCCGCGGTTATGGAGACTTGGCCACTGACTTACACGTAGCATTCCACTAAAGACGATGGGCTCTTGTTAAGAAATTGGCTAGTGCAGGATCAGTGATTGAACTAGGGTAGAAAGAACTCTAGTGCAGGTAATTTTACTTAACTTGACAAATAAAACTGGATTTTTAAGGATCCACTTTAGTAAGCATTTCTGCAAAAACAGAGTCTTTGAATATTGATAAGCCTTACCTTGACTCCCATATAACCAGCATACCCTTGAGAGTCTTTTCTTTAGTCGGGTAAGACTTGCTGAGTATTCCATACTCAGGGTTTATCCCTTCGTTGTTTTTAGGTGAGGAAGTAGCAGACTTTTGCTGCTTCTGTGCCAAGGTGGTTCCAAAAGAAGAAAATCAGGACTGAAGTGCGGGAGGACTCGGTCCTCCACTTAAGATCTTTTGCTTTTAGCTTCTCGGGAGGAGTTTGTGCCTCCCTGGTTTGTATAATATTACTCCTATGCACTCACTTTTAGACTGGTCTGTAATAACCTAACGCAAGCTTGCTTTTGAAATAAAATGTAAGTTTATGTAATTCGCTTCCGCATTTCTTCATCTCCGATGTTCTGTAATGTCTACAAGATGGGTGAGACGTTCCTGGTAAGGTAAGGAAAGATACCGAACTTGTCAAGTAGTTTAGGGGCACCTACAGGGTTGTCTGATGTCCGTTGGACAAGGACAACTGTAGGTGGGCCTAATTACTTGGGAGGTTCTGCCACACCGAGGGAGGGTCGGGCTTTGCCGAGGCGAGGCCGACCCTTCCTTGATGACTAAACTTTGCGTGGGAGCGAGGTATATGAACAACTTGAAAACATCTTAAGGGTAGAAGCGACGTAGCTGTTGGATGTTCCAAGCGTTGCTGTAGACCTCGCCTTGACTGTTGGCCAGCTTGTACGTTCCGGGCTTCAGAACTTTGGCGATGACGAACGGCCCCTCCCAGGGGGGCGTGAGCTTATGCCGCCCTCGGGCGTCTTGTCGCAGCCGAAGCACCAGGTCGCCCACCTGGAGGTCTCGGGACCGGACCCCTCGGGCGTGGTAGCGTCGCAGGGACTGCTGGTACCGCGCCGAGTGTAGTAAGGCCTTGTCCCGAGCCTCCTCCAGCTGGTCCAACAAGTCCTCTCGACTAGCTTGGTTGCTTTGGTCGGTGTAGGCCCTCGTCCTCGGGGAACCGTATTCTAAGTCTATGGGCAAGATGGCCTCGGCCCCATAGACCAGAAAGAACGGCGTGAAGCCCGTGGCTCGGCTCGGCGTTGTCCTCAGGCTCCAGACCACCGAGGGGAGTTCCTTCATCCATCGCTTGCCGAACTTGTTGAGGTCGTTGTAGATCCGAGGCTTGAGTCCTTACAGAATCATGCCGTTGGCACGCTCTACTTGCCCATTTGACATGGGGTAAGCCACGGCGGCCCAGTCCACTCGGATGTGGTGATCATCGCAGAAGTCCAGGAACTTCTTGCCGGTGAACTGGGTGCCGTTGTCGGCGATGATGGAGTTCGGGACCCCGAAGCAATGGATGATGTTGGTGAAGAACGCCACCGCCTGCTCGGACCTGATGCTGTTTAGGGGTCGGACCTCGATCCACTTGGAGAATTTGTCGATGGCGACCAACAGGTGCGTGTAGCCCCCGGGTGCCTTTTGCAAGGGGCCGACAAGGTCCAGACCCCACACAGCAAAAGGCCAGGTGATGGGTATCGTCTGTAGAGCCTAAGCGGGCAGGTGGGCCTGCCTTGCGTAGAATTGACACCCTTCGCAGGTGCGGACGATTCTAGTGGCGTCGGCCACCGCCGTCGGCCAGTAGAAACCTTGTCGGAAAGCATTCCCGACAAGGGCTCGAGGCGCTGCGTGATGGCCGCAAGCCCCCGAGTGTATCTCTTGCAGGAGTTCCTGACCTTCGGCGATGGAGATGCATCGCTGGAGGATGCCTGAGGGGCTGCGGTGGTAGAGCTCCTTATCATCTCCCAGCAAGACGAACGACTTGGCGCGCCGCGCCAGCCGCCGAGCTTCGGCTCGGTCGGAGGTTAGCTCTCCTCGGTGGAGATATTGCAGGTACGGGGTCTGCCAGTTTTGATTAGGTGCGACCCCACTTCGCTCCACCCCGACGTGCAGCGTCTCGCCCTCGGGGGCCGAGGGTACCTCGGGCCGAACCGAGGGTGCCTCGAGCCGAGCCGAGGGTGTCTCGGACTGTGCCGAGGGTACTTCGGGCAGGTCCGAGGGTGCCTCGGGCCGAGCCGAGGGCGCCTCGGACTGTGCCGAGGGTACCTTGGGCTGGGCCGAGGGTGCCTCAGGCTCGGGCGTGCCGTCGATCTTGACGGAGGGCTAATGCAGATCTCGGGAGAAGACGTCCGGGGGAACCGTTGTTCGCCCCGAGGCTATTTTAGCCAGCTCGTCCACAGTCTTGTTGTAGCGCCGAGCGATGTGGCTGAGCTCGAGCCCGTAGAACTTGTCTTCCAGGCGCCGAACCTCATCGCAGTAGGCCTCCATCTTCGGGTCGCGGCAATGGGAGTTCTTCATGACTTGGTCGATGACGAGCTGCGAGTCACCGCGAGCGTCGAGGCGTCGGACCCCTAGCTCGATGGCGATCCGCAATCCGTTGACCAGAGCCTCGTACTCAGCCACATTGTTGGATGCCGGGAAATGGAGGCGTAGCACGTAGCGTAGGTGCTTCCCGAGGGGCGAGACGAAGAGTAGGCCTGCGCCGGCTCCTGTCTTCATCAGCGACTCGTCGAAGAACATGGTCCAGAGCTCCGGTTGGATCGGAGCTGTTGGGAGCTGGGTGTCGACCCATTCGGCCACGAAGTTCGCCAGGACCTGGGACTTGATGGCCTTCCAAGGGGCGAACGAGATTGTTTCGCCCATGATTTCCACCGCCCACTTTGCGATCCTACCCGAGGCCTCCCGGCACTGGATGATCTCCCCCAGGGGGACGGATGACACCACAGTTACCGGATGGGACTCGAAGTAGTGTCGCAACTTCCGCCGTGTCAAGATCACCGCGTACAGCAGCTTCTGAACTTGTGGGTAGCGGATCTTGGTTTCGGACAGTACCTCACTGACGAAGTAGACAGGCCTCTGAACGGGCAATGCATGCCTCTCTTCTTGCCTCTCGACCACAATCGCGGCGCTAACCACCTGAGTGGTCGCGGCGACGTAGACCAAGAGGGCTTCTCCGGCAGCTGGGGGTACCAAGATAGGCGCCTTCATGAGGAGCACCTTCAGGTTCTCGAGGGCTTCCTCAGCCTCAGGGGTCCAAGTGAAGCACTCGGCCTTCCTTAAGAGGCGGTACAGAGGTAGACCTCTTTCACCGAGGCGTGAGATGAAGCGGCTCAGAGCCGCAAGGCATCCCATGACCCTTTGTACGCCTTTCAAGTCCTTGATGGGCCCCATGCTGGTGATGGCTGCGATCTTCTCCGGGTTGGCTTCGATGCCCCGCTCGGAGACGATGAACCCCAAGAGCATGCCTCGGGGCACCCCGAAGACACACTTCTCGGGATTGAGCTTGACGCCTTTCGCCTTGAGACATCGGAATGTCACTTCAAGGTCGGAAAGGAGGTCGGAGGCTTTCCTTGTCTTGACTACGATGTCATCGACGTAGGCCTCGACCGTGCGGCCAATGAGTTCGCCGAACACATGGTTCATGCACTGCTGGTACGTCGCGCCCGCGTTCCTCAAGCCGAACGGCATGGTGACATAGCAGTACATGCCGAAGGGTGTGATGAAAGAAGTCGCGAGCTGGTCGGACTCTTTCATCCTGATTTGGTGATACCCCGAGTAGGCATCAAGGAAAGACAGGGTTTCGCACCCAGCAGTGGAATCCACGATTTGGTCGATGCGAGGCAGAGGGTAGGGAACCTTCAGACATGCTTTGTTGAGACCAGTGTAGTCTACACACATCCGCCATTTCCCCCCTTTCTTTCTCACAAGCACAGGGTTGGCAAGCCATTCGGGATGGAATACCTCCTTGATGAACCCTGCCGCCATTAGCTTGTGGATCTCCTCGCTTATGGCTCTGCGCTTCTCCTCGTCGAATCGGCGCAGAGGCTACTTGACGGGTCGGGCTCCAGCTCGGATGTCCAGCGAGTGCTCGGCGACATCCCTCGGTATGCCGGGCATGTCCGAGGGACTCCACGCGAAGACGTCGGCGTTCGCGCGGAGAAAGTCGACGAGCACTGCTTCCTATTTGGGATCGAGCTGGGAGCCGATCCGGACTTGCTTGGAGGCGTCACTGCTGGGGTCGAGGGGGACGGACTTAACCGTCTCCGCTGGCTCGAAGTTGCTGGCATGACGCTTCACGTCTGGCACCTCCTTAGAGAGGCTCTCCAGGTCGGCGATGAGGGCCTCGGACTCGGCGACGGCCTCGGCGTACTCCACGCACTCCACGTCGCATTCGAACGCGTGTTTGTACGTGGGGCCGACGGTGATGACCCCGTTGGGGCCCGACATCTTGAGCTTCAGGTAGGTGTAGTTGGGGACGGCCATGAACTTCGCGTTGCATGGCCTCCCCAGTACCGCATGGTAGGTTCCTCGGAACCCGACCACCTCGAACGTCAGGGTCTCCCTTCGGAAGTTGGAGGGTGTTCCGAAGCAGACGGGAAGGTCGAGCTATCCGAGGGGCTGGACGCGCTTCCCGGGAATGATCCCATGGAAGGGCGCAGCGCCTGCCCGGACGGAGGACAGATCGACACGCAGGAGCCCGAGGGTCTCGGCGTAGATGATGTTGAGGCTGCTGCCCCCGTCCATGAGAACCTTGGTGAGCCTGACATCGCCGATGACGGGGTCGACGACGAGCGGGTATTTCCCCAGGCTCGGCACATGGTCGGGATGGTCGGCTTGGTCGAAGGTGATGGGCTTGTCAGACCAGTCTAGGTAGACTGGTGCCGCCACCTTCACCGAACAGACCTCCCGACGCTCTTGCTTGCGGTGCCGAGCCGAGGCATTCGCCGCTTGCCCACCGTAGATCATGAAGCAGTCGCGGACCTCGGGGAACTCTCCTTCCTGGTGATCTTCCTTCTTGTCGTCGTCGTGGGCCCTGCCACCCTCCGCGGGTGGCCCGGCCCTGTGGAAGTGGCGCCGAAGCATGACGCACTCCTCAAGGGTGTGCTTGACGGGCCCCTGGTGGTAGGGGCACAGCTCCTTGAGCATCTTGTCGAAGAGGTTGGCACCTCCGGGGGGTTTCCGAGGGTTCTTGTACTCGGCGGCGGCGACAAGGTCTGCGTCGGCGGCGTCGCGTTTCGCTTGCGACTTCTTCTTGCCCTTCTTCTTGGCGCCGCGCTGAGTTGACGCCTCGGGGGCATCTTCCGAAGGGCGGCCCTGGGGCTGCTTGTCCTTCCGGAAGATAGCCTCGACCGCCTCCTGGCCGGAGGCGAACTTGGTGGCGATGTCCATCAGCTCGCTCGCCCTGGTGGGGGTCTTGCGACCCAGCTTGCTCACCAGGTCGCGGCAAGTGGTGCCGGCGAGGAACGCGTCGATGACATCCGAGTCGGTGATGTTGGGCAGCTCGGTACGCTGCTTCGAGAATCGCCGGATGTAGTCTCGGAGAGACTCTCCCGGTTGCTGTCGGCAGCTTCGAAGGTCCCAGAACTTCCTAGGGCGCACATATGTGCCCTAGAAATTTCCGGCAAAAGCTTGGACCAGGTCGTCCCAGTTGGAGATCTGCCCCGGGGGCAGGTGCTCCAACCAGGCGCAAGCGGTGTCGGAGAGGAACAGGGAGAGGTTGCGGATGATGAGGTTGTCGTCGTCCGTTCCACCCAGTTGGCAGGCCAGGCGGTAGTCCGCGAGCCACAGTTCCGGTCTCGTCTCCCCCCCCCCCCCCCCCCCCGAGTTCTTCGTGATAGTAGTCAGGGGTCGGAACCGGGTCGGGAACGGCGCCCGTCGTATGGCCCGGCTGAAGGCCTGCGGACCGGGTGGTTCGGGCGAGGGACTCCGATCCTCCCCGCTGTCGTAGCGTCCCCCACGCCTGGGGTGGTAGCCTCGGCGCACCCTCTCGTCGAGGTGGGCTCGGCGGTCGCGGTGATGGTGCTCGTTGCCGAGGCGACCCGGGGCCGCAGGCGCGGTGTTGCGCGTACGCCCGGTGTAGACTGAGGCTTCCCGCATGAATCGGGAAGTCGCGACATGATGCTCCGAGGGGTACCCCTGCCTTCGGGAGGCGGAGCTCTCGGCCCGCCGGACCGCGGCGCCTTCCAGGAGATTCTTGAGCTCTCCCTGGATTCGCCGCCCCTCGGTGGTTGATGGTTCTGGCATCGCGCGGAGGAGCATTGCTGCTGCAGCCAGGTTCTGGCCGACCCCACTGGATGCGGGTGGCGGCCTGACCCTGACATCGTCGGCGATGCGGTGCTGGAAGCCCTGGGGTAGATGACATATTTCTCCGGCCGGAGGTTGGCCCGCCCATGCCTGCCCGACGTCCCGGCGGATTGGCTCAAGCGCTCCTGCTCCCTCGTCGAGCCTGGCCTGCACCCCGCGGATTTGCTCGAGCTGTGGGTCATGGCCCCCCGCCTGAACGGGGACCACAGCTAGCTCCCGTGGGATATCAACGCGAGGCACCGGCCTAGGGAGATCACCGTCCTCCGGCATGCCGAGATGGTTGCCTTCGGAGGGGCCCCCTAGATCGACGTGGAAACATTCGCGGCTTGGGCCGCAGTCCTCGTTGATGAGGCTACGGCTACCGTCGGAACAGTCGGAAAGGCAGTAGTCACATGCGATCATGAAGTCCCGCATGGCGCTGGGGTTGCCAAGTCCAGAGAAATCCCAACAGATGCTGGGCTCGTCGTCTTCCTCGGACCCAGAGGGCCCGTAGGTCGAGACGTCCGTTAGCCGGTCCCAAGGTGACCGCATACGAAACCCCAGAGGGTTTGGACTCGCCTCTACGAGAGCACCCGCCAAAGCGAAGCCGCTAGGCGGGTCGAGGCTGAATCCGAAAGACGTGGGATGGGAATCGGTCGGTACCTCTTGGTCGACGGGCGGCGATGAGGTCACGTCGGGGACTGACTGCACCGTCGTCTCAGGTACAAGGGTGACGTCCAGCAAGCCTTTCGCGAGCGCGCTGGCGTCGTCCGTTTGCCCGGAATCGGCGCGTTGCGGGGAGACGGCGCTCGTCTTCGTCTCAAGCGCGGGGTCGATGCCGGGTGCGCCCCCCGTTGAGGTGCCGGCGCCGTCGACTCGCTCGACAGCCGACGAGGCGCTGCCTCCTGCTTGGCCTTGGTTGCCCCGCCTCCTCCTCCGTCGGCGGGGGAGAGGACGGGGCGAGCTCGAATGTTGTTCTTCCACCATGCGGGGAAGACGTCGTCGATTCCGCCGCCGGCGGGCGGGCTGTCGGCCGCCATTGTCGCTGTCGCACGGCGGTGGAAGGAGTATCATGTCGTAGCTGCCGTCGAGGGACACAAACTCAAGACTCCCGAAACGGAGCACCGTCCTGGGTTGGAGAGGTTGCTGGAGACTGCCCATCTGGAGCTTGACGGGAAGCTGTTCGTCAACACGCAGCAGGCCCCTACCTGGCGCGCCAACTGTCGGCGTTTCGAGACCGGGGGTCCCTAAGCCGACGAGTGAATGTCGCCGCGTGCCCCAGCCCAGATGGGTCGACGCGAGGCCGAGCGCGAAGGGGGGAAGTGAGGTGGCCGGAGACCGGCGTGAGAGAGGTGGGAATCCCGCGGCCTTCGTGTTCGTCCCGCGCCCAGGTCGGGTGCGCTTGCAGTAGGGGGTTACAAGCGTCCACGCGGGAGAGGGAGCGAGCGGCTTCAAGCGAGCGCCTGTCTCGTCCTCGTCCCCGCGCGGCCAACCCTCTCTAAGAGGGCCCTGGTCCTTCCTTTTATAGGCGTAAGGAGAGGATCCAGGTGTATAATGGGGGGTGTAGCAGAGTGCTACGTGTCTAGCGGAGGAGAGCTAGTGCCCTAAGTACATGCCGTTGTGGCAGCCGGAGAGATTTTGGCACCCAGCTGGTGTGATGTCGTGGCCGTCGGAGGAGTGCTAGAGCCTGGCGGAGGGACAGCTGTCGGAGCTGTTGAGTCCTTGCTGACGTCCTCTTGCTTCCGTAAGGGGGCTGAGAGCCGCTGTCGTCATAGAGTATGCGGGGCGCCATCATTGCCTATCTGGCGGAGCGAGCCAGATGGGATGCCGGTCTTGTTTCCGTGGCCCGAGTCAATTCGGGGTAGGGTGATGATGGCGCCTCCTGTTGACGTGGCTGGTCTGCGCCCTAGGTTGGGTGATGTGTAAGCTCCTCCGAAGCCGAGGTCGAGTTTGTCTTCCGTGGTCGAGGTTGAGTCCGAGCCCCTGGGTCGGGCGAGGCGGAGACCGACGGCTGAGGCCGGGGCGGAGTCCGAGCCCCGAGGGTCGGGCAGAGCAGAGTTCGTCGTCTTCTGGGGCTGAGCCCAAGTCCGAGCCCTGGATCGGGCGGAGCGGAGTTCGTTGTCTTCTGGGGCTTAGCCCGAGTCCGAGCCCTGGGTCGGGCGGAGCGGAGTTCGCCGTCTTCTGGGGCTTAGCCCGAGTCCGAGCCCTGGGTCGGGCGGAGCGGAGTTCGCCGTCTTCCGGGGCTTAGCCCGAGTCCGAGCCCTGGGTCGGGCGGAGCGGAGTTCGCCGTCTTCCGGGGCTTAGCCCGAGTCCGAGCCCTGGGTCGGGTGGAGCGGAGTTCGCCGTCTTCCGGGGCTTAGCCCGAGTCCGAGCCCTGGGTCGGGCGGAGCGGAGTTCGCCGTCTTCCGGGACTTAGCCCGAGTCCGAGCCCTGGGTCGGGCGGAGCGGAGCTTCCTATGGTGCCTGCGGCCGGGCCTGACTACCTGTCAGCCTCACTCTGTCAAGTGGCACCGCAGTCGGAGCGGCACAGGCGGCGCTGTCTTTCTGTCAGACCGGTCAGTGGAGCGGCGAAGTGACGGCGGTCACTTTGGCTCTATCGGCTGAGGGGCGTGTGTCAGGATAAAGGTGTCAGGCCACCTTTGCATTAAATGCTCCTGCGATTTGGTCGGTCGGTGCGGCAATTTGGTCGGGGTTGCTTCTTGGCGAAGACAGGGCCTCGGGCGAGCCGGAAACATGTTCGCCGCTGGAGGGGGGCCTCGGGCGAGACAGAGGTCCTTCGAGGTCGGCTGCCCTTGTCCGAGGCTAGGCTCGGGCGAGGCGTGATCGAGTCCCTCGAATGGACTGATCCCTGACTTAATCGCACCCATCAGGCCTTTGCAGCTTTATGCTGATGGGGGTTACCAGCTGAGAATTAGGAGCCTTGAGGGTACCCCTAATTATGGTCCCCGACAGAGTTAGAGCAACTTGATTTTAAATCTGAATTTCTTCATGGAGACTTAGATGAAGAGATTTATATGACACAACCTCAGGGTTTTTCTGCTCCTGGTCAAGAGCATTTAGTCTGTCATTTGCAGAAATCTCTTTATGGTTTGAAACAAGCTCCTAGGCAGTAGTATAAGAGTTTTGACTCATTCATGCTTGCACATTGTTATTCTCGAAGCAATTATGATCTGTTGGGGACTTGTTCTCAAATGCTATGAGTTAAGAACAAGGCAACATAGAAAATGTTAATCGGTAAAGTCCTTCGTCCTTCGAAGCATTATTTCCCTTAGGATATAATGATTTTCGGACGAAGGTTATGAGGGGCAAACCTTCATAAATACACTATACATTGACGAAGGATGAATCATAAGGAATATGAAGGATAACATAGACAATTGTATATTATTATTGACTTATTTTTGCATTATCATTATGTAGAAACAGAAATAACATCGAATTACAAATGTACCTTCAGCTTGAAGGAGATGAAAGTACAAGCGTGACGCAAAAGCGAATGTCAAAATCAGCGTGAACAGTACGGGGGTATTGTTCACCTATTTATAGGCGTGGGACGCAGCCCATACAAAATTACATTCATGCCCTTTACATTTGATAATAATTCTATAGTAATCTATCGAGGTCTGAATAGCCTTTTCATCTTTAAGTCGGTTTCATTTTCTGCTACCATGCCGAAGCTTTCCTGTTCACATCTTCGGCGCTGTATGAACCTTCGTATTATTCTGGTCTTCTCCTGCTGTGATACCGACTTGAGTCCGAAGATACCTGCTCACGCATTATACTCCAGAAATATTGTTAAATCCTGTTTTTGAGGACCTTCGTAAGCCGAAGGCCCCCAACAGTAGCCCCTCGCAATATTAATTTGTTTTTAAAATAATAAATTTAGATTGCGACATGGACGAAGGCCTTACGCCGAAGGTCCGAAAAAACACCTTCCCTTTGCTAGAATAGCAACATTCACTGACAAGCGGGGTCTTTCAATTTTCAACGCACTAGGCGTATAAATAAGATCATACCGCAAATTCATTTGGCACACTTTCTTGCCATCTGCTCCCGCTCACTCAATTTTTAGCTCTTGCGCACCAAGATTTGCTGAGCTTTTAAGTTTTGAAGCTTCGGCATTGAAAACAGTTTTTTAGTATTCCCGAAGATGTCTGAAGATAAGAAGGCTGCTACCGAGATGAAGCTGAGTCTCGATGAAGAGAAGAATCTGGGGTTTCTTATAGCAATGTCGAAGACCAATACAGAAAAAATCACCAAGGAGATTCTGGAAGGTTTGTCTGAAGATACTGGTGACAGCGACAGTTATGATGTGGACAGTGGTGGTGAAGACTCCGAAGATCGCCCTTGGCGACCAAGCCATGCGGTTTTCGGCAAATCAACTATCAAAGAAAATCATCTTGTCAACATGAGAGGAAGGTATTTCCGGGATTTGTCCGTTGTGAGGGCCGACGAAGGGGAAAAGACTTGTCCACACCCTGAAGAGAATGAAGTCGTAGTGTACCGAAGCTTTTTGAAAGCTGGACTACGATTTCCCCTGAGCAGCTTCGTTGTAGAGGTGCTGAAAATGTTTGAAGTCTATCTTCATCAACTTACCCCCGAAGCAATTATAAGGCTGAATATCTTCGTATGGGCCGTGAGAAGCCAAGGTCTGGAGCCTGATGCGAAAAGTTTCTGCAATATACACGAATTATCATACGAAACAAAACCTTGGGGTAAAGAGCAGTATCACAATAATTTTGGCTGCTACAGTTTCGTTTCTCGGTCTGGGTCAAGCTGTCCCGTGCCAACCTTTCGGAAGAGATGGCCCGGCGACTGGATGACAGAATGGTTTTATGTGAAGAATGACCTGGCAGTACGGGAAGATATTAAAGGTATAATTATGCGCCCTATTTGGCAAAGCTTCGGCCAGCGGAGGCCGAAGGTTGAAATGAGTGAAGCTGCCGAAGAATGCCAGAGAGCCTTCGGTGTTATTTGTTCTTTTATTGGAACGAGAGATTTGGTACAAGAACATATTGCCTTCAGAGTATGGCCGCTCGCTGAGAAATGGGAAATGCCGCAAGAAATCATAAAGGAGGCCGACGAAGGTGGACTTATCAGGCTGAAGTACACTTTCAAGTTCGGAGATAAATTCGTTGAGCCAGATGATGATTGGTTAAAGAGTATTGAAAATTTAAGTGATGAACTGCTTGGGGCTTATTCGAAGGCCGAAGATACTGCACTGTCAGCAGCCTTCGGAGGCCGAAAAAAGAAAAGGTTGAACCGGGTGTTTGATGCAATCGGGTTTGTCTACCCTGACTATCATTATCCCATTCGAGGGCAGAAAAGAAAAAACACAACCTCTGCGAAAGAAGAAGCTGCAACTGCTCCTAGCGAGCCTGAACCGAAAAGAAAGAGGATAAAGGTCCTCACACATCGGCCACGCTATATTGAACCAGCTTCGGTGCCTGAGTTCACCGGAGAAACTTCTTCGGCCACCGAAGCTGAAAAGCCAATCAAGCCAACCTTGCTGCCAGAAGTCGCAGAAATGGCCGAAGCGCCAACAAGGATAGAATTGGAAGAACCGAAGATTTTGATACCAGAAACCAAAGAGATGGCCGAAGCGCCATCCACAGAAAAAACGGAAGAAGTGAAAAAACCAACTGAGGAAAAAACATCAGAAGTTTTGAGTCCTGCAGCAATTGTTGAGACAGTAAAAAATCAAAAGGTGCCAGCAGCGACTCCAAAAAGAAAGAGAATGGTCAATGTGCTAGATGTTCTGGAAACAATTAAATCTTCAAGCACACCTCCGAAGAAGATTGTTGCCATTCCTGAAGCGAAAACTAAAATTTCTGATACTAAAGCTCCAGAGCAAGAAACTGAAGCCGAAGCTGGGTCCTCAGAGCCCACGAAGATAAAATCCTTGGAAACCGAGGAAGAAAAAATAACAGAGCCAACTTTTGTTGAAGAAATCAGTGTCATTGCCCCCGAAGCATCCCCCAAAGTCCTTGATTATATTGTTCGTCATGCTTCGGGGAAACAATTATCAGAAAAAGAAAAACAAGAGGCCCAGCTTTACGCCCAAAAACTGAAGTATCCAAAGGGGGCGTTAATATTCAATGGCAGTGGAGAAGAAGACTTTTTGTATTGTCTCCCTGACAGCAAGGAGATTTCTGTTTGTCGGGAGATGAGCAAGAGCTTCGGATTCCCAACACTAGAAGACGGGCTCTTGGTGCTGTCGAAAAACGATCTGGCTGACAGCCTGGCATACAATAGCTTAAAGGTACAAAAAATGAGATCTTTGTACTTTTTCTTTGAAACCAAAATGTTTCATTTACTTAAATCTATTGACGCACACATATCCTTCCCCGCAGGGCCTTATACTTAGCAATGCCCTCAGGGCCCAAAAAGATACCGAAGACGAAGGGTGCACTATTGCCCTGAGCAACCTTCGTTCCGAAGTAATTGAACTAAGGAACGAAGGTCTCGAAAAAGATAAAATATTACATTCATTGATAAATAGAATAAAAGAAGACGAGGCTACTTTTAAGGGTCAAGCTGAGGCTCAGAAACTTGAAATTGAAGATCTTCGAAAACAACTGGCCAGAGCCAAAGAAGAACGCATACTTGAAGAAACGAAGCGAGAACTTAGCGACCAATGGGCAAATCATTTAGAGGGAACTGTTGAAGAGCTTCGTTCGTCCAAGAAAAGATGCTACAACAAATCTATGGAGTGTGTCAAGAAGTTAAAAGCTAGCTTCGCCAGCGTCGGCGCATTCTCAAGCGAAGAAAACTTTACAAGAGGCAACCCCGAAGGTCCCATCGAATGGATCGATCACGAAGCTGAGGCCTTCGAGGAAATTTTAAATAGCCGCGGAGACATTTGTGCTTTCTCGGGTGCCAGGGGAATTGCCACCATTTTAGAGAAAAATGGCTGCGAGCATGTAAAGATTTTAGCGCAATCCGAAGCTGCCTTGTCCTTCAAAGATGCAAGAGATCCTTCGGCCGATGCTAGCATGGTCGGTGGAAAATTTTTCACCGACGTCTGGGATAATGGTGGCCGAGAAATGGCTCGAGAAATTATTCGAAAAAGCGAAAAGGGCATTCACGATGCTAGAGAAGTAGCTGAGGCTGCTGAGAAGAGCGCAGAGCCCGAAGGGCTACTAGGTATTAACTAATGGTTTTTATTGTGTTGTAATTTTTGGTTTTAAACTTCGTTTGCAATTTGTAATAGCAATGTAGCCGTATCCTGTCCTCCTTCAGATCCTGCTAAAGCGTCTCCGGGCTCTCAGCCGAAAGGAGACGACGAAATTAAAAAGATGGCTGAAGCTATTATGGACGAAGTTGTCAATTGGCTCCTGAATGAGGCTGCAGAAGTTGTTCTGAGAGAAGATTAAATGCTATTGTAAAAAAAACTTCTGAAATGTAATATGTGTGACATCTTGTAGCCCTGAATGTAATATACCTGCTTTTATTGTTTAATTCTTTACGATGCATGAAACTTTACATACGTACCGTTTTTGAGTCTTTGACGAAAAAACACCTTCCCTTCTTTTCATGCTTCGTGAAGAATAATTTTCATTTGTCACAACAATATTCGTAGTGTTCTGATGAATAATATCCAAGCTTCGTGAAGATGTATTCCGAAGCTACACTTCCGAAGATCAATAGTGTATCTGCTTGCAACTTAGCATGATTTTCCCCTTTCAAAACATTCTTCCGAAGATCGATGTCATGTCCCTTTCTTGTGCCATATGCAGCATGATGTATGATGCTTATGCTATGCGAAATGATGCTATGATGTTATGTTGTGTAAGATGGTGTTTATTCCGAAGATACACACACATTCCTGCGATAAAACACATAGTCTTTTTGAATCAGCGTTGTCTTTTTACTATAAGCCTCTCTTAGGAGCTTCTTCGCCTTTTACTTCAGCGGAATCAGCGTTTATTTTTCGCTGTAAGCCTCCCTTAGGAGCTTCTTCGCCTTTTACTTTCAGCGGTATTCGCGTTGACTTTTCGCGCTTCGCCTTTTACTTAGGCGGTATCAGCGTTGACTTTTCGCTGTATGCTCTGCATTCCCTTTGGAACGACTTTGGAGCAGAAAACTTACACTGTGCTCCCTTTGGAACGGCTTTTTGTGACTTCGGCAAACTTACTCTGCGTTCCTTAGAACGACTTTTTGTTGCTTCGAAGAATTTTCGATAATTCGAAGGTCCTCTTTGTTATCACAAATCTTTAAACTTCAACAACTTAAGTCTGTGAAGAAAATATATTTTCCTTGTGGGAATCAACGAAACTATTTACATGAAACCTAAACAATGTCCTTTATTACACAGAAAATAAAACTGAATGAAAAAGATTGCTATTAAGGTAGGATATTTGTCAATTGATGTGCTTTGACTCTGGCACAGTGCTGTTGACTGTGCGAGCTTCGGACTGTTCTCTGAAGTCCCTTTGGTGTGGAGCATATTGGCTCCCTTCTGGCTGCTGGCCTTGTTGCAGCGGTGGTGGAGGCGGAGGCTGTTGCCAGGAAGCTTGAGGTTGACTCGCCGAAGCAACAGAAACTGCAGGGTGATTGCCTACATACTCTGGGATGTAAGGCGAATGATACGAAGCAGTGTGCATGACCTGCTTCGGCTGAACCTGTTGTGCTGCAGCTTCGGCTATTTCCTTTTGCTTCTGGATGGTAACATGGCACATCCTGGTGGTATGGCCTTTGTTCTCACCACAGAACAAGCAAAAAATTCTTCTTGGCTGATCGCCAAATCTTCCGCCGAAGCCCCTGGCACCTCTGCCTCTCGGAGCTGGTGGTCGGAAGGAGCCTTGCTGTTGCCCCGAAGCCTTTGAGGAACACTGTGGCCTTTGCTGTTGGCTCCCTCTATCATCATTTTGGGTAGAGTTATGAATTGATCTAACGTGCCTCAGATAAAACCTCCCTCCGAAGCCCCTGGTCATTTCAGAAAACCTGAAAGCCTCCTCCCTTCTTTGGCGAAAATCATTATCGGCCCGAATGTACTCGTCCATCTTCTGGAGCAGCTTCTCCAAAGTTTGAGGAGGCTTCCTAGCGAAGTACTGAGCTGACGGTCCTGGCCGAAGCCCCTTGATCATGGCCTCAATGACAATTTCGTTGGGCACTGTTGGTGCCTGTGCCCTCAAACGCAAGAACCTCCAGACGTACGCCTGAAGGTACTCTTCGTGATCCTGGGTGCACTGGAATAGAGCTTGAGCCGTGACCGGCTTCGTCTGGAACCCTTGGAAGCTGGTTAACAACAAGTCCTTCAGCTTTTGCCACGAAGTGATCGTTCCTGGTCGAAGGGAGGAGTACTAGGTTTGAGCAACACTCCTGACAGCCATAACAAAAGATTTTGCCATGACTGCAGCATTGCCACCATACGAAGATACTGTTGCTTCGTAGCTCATCAAAAACTGCTTCGGGTCTGAGTGGCCATCAAATATGGGAAGCTGAGGCGGCTTGTAGGACGGAGGCCAAGGTGTAGCCTGCAGCTCAGCGGACAGAGGAGAAGCATCATCAAAAACAAAATTCCCATGATGGAAATTGTCATACCAGTCATCTTCATTGAGGAAACCCTCCTGATGAAGGTCTTGGTGCTGAGGCCTTCGGTGTTGCTCATCCTGAGTAAGATGACGAACTTCCTCAGAGGCTTCGTCTATCTGCCTTTGCAGTTCAGCTAGCCTGGCCATCTTTTCCTTCTTCCTTTGCACCTGTTGATGAAGCATCTCCATGTCTCTGATTTCTTGGTCTATCTCATCCTCTGGCGGTGTCGGGCTAACAGCCTTTCTTTTCTGGCTTCGGGCCTCCCGAAGAGAGACAGTCTCCTGATTATGGTCCAGCGGTTGGAGAGCTGCAGTGCCAGTTGCTAAAGCTTTCTTCGGCGCCATAGCGAAGGTTTATGATCGCCGAAGGTGTTCAAAAACTCAAAGAGTGGAAGTGAGTTCACCCCACGGTGGGCGCCAATGTTGGGGACTTGTTCTCAAATGCTATGAGTTAAGAACAAGGCAACATAGAAAATGTTAATCGGTAAAGTCCTTCGTCCTTCGAAGCATTATTTCCCTTAGGATATAATGATTTTCGGACGAAGGTTATGAGGGGCAAACCTTCATAAATACACTATACATTGACGAAGGATGAATCATAAGGAATATGAAGGATAACATAGACAATTGTATATTATTATTGACTTATTTTTGCATTATCATTATGTAGAAACAGAAATAACATCGAATTACAAATGTACCTTCAGCTTGAAGGAGATGAAAGTACAAGCGTGACGCAAAAGCGAATGTCAAAATCAGCGTGAACAGTACGGGGGTACTGTTCACCTATTTATAGGCGTGGGACGCAGCCCATACAAAATTACATTCATGCCCTTTACATTTGATAATAATTCTATAGTAATCTATCGAGGTTTGAATAACCTTTTCATCTTTAAGTCGGTTTCATTTTCTGCTACCATGCCGAAGCTTTCCTGTTCACATCTTCGGCGCTGTATGAACCTTCGTATTATTCTGGTCTTCTCCTGCTGTGATACCGACTTGAGTCCGAAGATACCTGCTCACGCATTATACTCCAGAAATATTGTTAAATCCTGTTTTTGAGGACCTTCGTAAGCCGAAGGCCCCCAACATGATCATTGTATTTATTTGAAGCAGTTTCCTAATGGATCTTTTGTGTATCTACTGGTTTATGTTGATGATATGTTGATTGCTTCTCATGATAAGTCATTGATTGTTGAATTGAAGGCTCAACTATCGCACCCAGTTTTGGAAGGCAAACCGAATGCGAACCATGTACGTGCCAGGATCAGAAACTCACGTACGCAGCGATTACATAGTTGGACATCATCACACATTGCTCAAAGTAATAACATAAATAGTACTTTATTACATCAAGATGTCCAAGACATCCACAGAGTCATTAACTTAACATAGTCATTATCATAATCAAAGTGCGGATACGAAACATAGAATGGGGGTTTGCCACTAAACACAACTAGAACTCATCGAAGTCCTGAAACTCCTGGAAATCCTCCATGTTGCCTTCATTTTCTCCTGAGCGCTGATTGCAATGGGGACAACCTGGGGTTGGGGTTTGTTTTAAAGCAAGGGTGAGTACACATCAACGTATTCAGAAAATGTCCCGTTTGGCTAAAGTGGACTAGCTGTATGTGGAGTTAAGCTCAAAGCAGTTGCTTTTAGTTGGTCAAGTATTTATCACTAGTAGAAAGCCAAGTTTTAGTAATAAATCCAAGTTGTTACCCAAATGGCACTCCCTCCAAGAGGAGATACCAGAAACCACAGTTATAATCATCACTATTAACCATCATCATAAAAGTATCCAAAGTTACTCTAATCAAAGAGGATCCCAAGGATGCTCTTAACCATGAGCATGGCTGATATACTAGTTTCTAACACTCTGTAGAGGTTGCATAATTTACCCACAAGTCGTGATCCCTTCCTAGCCTAGGTTGTACAAACCTGATCGTCACTACCGAGGTGAATGGCCAGGGATTCACTACATAACCTTTACAAAGATTCCCCTGGTGTGCAGTTGCTCGTTAGGTTTTGCCAGTCGTACAAACACCGTACTCCTCCCTAAGGTGGGTGACTAACAATACCAAATTGAATGAACCACGACACCCACCGTTAGCAGAGCAAGCACTATGCCCCGGTCCCCATTGACGGTCCTACGGCAAAACCAACTACACCCCAAGTTCATCTAATTAATCAGCTAAGGGTGTCCCATTCCACCCTCATGGTTGTACACTTGTATTGTTATCTCGGGTGGTCTCTCAACGAACAGGTCCTTACAGAGAGGTACTCAAGATATAGCCTGAGTCCCCTAAGTATTACAAGTTCATCATCATAATCAAAATAACATTATTGTATCATAAATGTTGTCATCATGTTCGTTGATTAAAGTAAAGCAATAGCATGAAGCTAACCATAATAACCCAAAATGTAATCAAGGACAAGGTAAATACAAAGCTAGTCAATCCTTAGGTTTTAATTATGTAATGCGGGACCATGAATTATAAAGTAAATAGGACATAGTGGGTCAGAGGACACTTGCCTTCACCAGATTGCTGCTCAAGGAAGTCTCCTACAACACACTCAGAAACCTCGGACTGCTCGTTGTCTACGCAAAACAATCATTCATTCAACACATTTGGGAAATGACAAGGAACAATACACCAAATATGTGCAATCAAGTGAACACAAGTTCAATAGAAAAGTATAAACACAAAAGTGAAATCTAGGTTCTAGGGTAGGCTAATACACCTAGAGGTTTTTGGTTCTCTAAGTACTGTCTATCTCAGTGGATTGCATAACTTAACTATAGCTATCTTAATGAATTACTAAAGTTATTCCAGGGTGGGATCATATATCACATGAGATTAATTTCACAAACTTAACGAGTTAACTATTCATTAGTGTTTTCCTTTTTATTTTCTTTTTAATAAACAATTCATCACTTTAAATCAACATATAGCCTAGACATAAAATTTAGATACGTAGACAGTGAAAGATAATAATTTAAACAAATAGAGCATAATTTTATAAGCATTTTACAATTTGAACCACCCAATTTGGAGTTCATATGCAAAATATATGAAATAAACAAGTTTTGGAATTCAAAATACTAAATTAGATCTATTTCTGTGATAAAAATAAAGTCCATGGGCTTCTGTGCAAGAAACCAGGGGCCTGAGCGCATTAAAACGGGACCGCATGTTATTTTCTAAGAAATTGGGGGTCTCTTTAACAAAAAGACCACGCAAAGGGGTACGGGGTGTCCTCAGCCATCTGATCACAGATCGACGGCCGAGATCAGTTACAAGCGCGGGCTGACAAGCGGGCTAGGGGCGTTAGAGGCGCTGGGGCGGGGCAGGCTGACGGGCCGGGCCCAAATGTAGCGGCTCGGGCGAGGGCACTGACCCGAGCGACCAGATCCCAATCGGACGGTCAGGATTAGATTTTAGTTATTTAAAACTAGGCCATCAGATCTCAGATGGACGCCTGAGATCCAATGGCAAGCTCAGGATGGGTTCTTGGGTTGCCAGTGGAGGGCCCAGGAAGGTTCGAGGTGACGCACTGACGCGGGAACACAATCGCGGGCACGACACCGGCGCAGGAGCACCGGAGGGTGGCGATCTGTGACTGGGTGGCTTAGCGGCGTCACAGCCTTTCTCCAGCGAGCAATTGCGCATGCACAGGGGCAGGGAATGGGAAATTAGGGGTACAGGGAGGTTGGTTACCTTAAGAGAGGGCTCTGGGGCGCTTGAACGACGACGGGGACATGGCGAAGCCTCAGGTCGGCGGCGGCGGCCTTCGGCTGCACGGTGGGAGTCTGGTGAGCATGAGCAGAGAGAGATAGAGGGCAAAGGACGAACCGAGGGGTGTCGTGAGTTGCTGGTGTTGAGGTGGAGCTCACCGGAGCAACAGACATGTTGGGGACTCGACGACGGTCGCGAAACAGGCTTGAGACCACGGCAGACGGCGGTGGAGCTCCCTGGGTGCGCGCGCGGAGTGAGGCGAGTGCTGGGGTGCTGCGGGTGCACGAGTGAGGGAGGGAGAGCGAGTGGGGGTGCTGGGCAGCTAGAAAAGGCCAGAGTGGGGTGGGGGCGGCGTGTGTCATGGGCACAGAGTACACGGCGACACGTGGATCGTGCGCGCGAGCGGTTCGAGAGGTACAGGTCCAACAGGCGAGGCCCACGGACCAGCGAGAGCGGGCAAACGAGCGAAGGGCGGTCAGCGCTGACAGGCGGGTCCCACTGCGTAGAGAGAGAATGGGACGCACGCGTGAGGGGGAATTAGCGCCGACAGCTCGGTCCCACCAGCCATAGAGAGAGGTGGGATGCGCGAGCGAGTGCGGGCGAAGGAAACGACGTCGATAGGCAGGGCCTAACTGTCAGGGAGGGGCGGGCGCGCGCGCCGGGGGCTGGCTGGACTGGACTGGGCCGACTGGGCTGAAAACAATTTTTCTTTTTCTATTGAATTTCTAATTCCTTTTCTTTTTATTTTCTCTATGGAATTCAAATCAAATCAAACCACAATTCAAATTCAAATATTTCAAACATGTGCATCAACCAAAAACAAAGTCTAAGCTCAGCATGATGCAAACATTCATATCTTCCCTAGGTTTTAATATTCCCAAAAAAATAATACATCTCCCACATAATTAACCCAAAATGCTATTAAAGAGAAAAGAAAAGAAAATCTATAGAGGTGAGAAAAGGAGTAACACCTGAATTTGGTAGATATTAGAGAAGAAATTTTATACCCCCAAATTCAGGGTGTTACATCAACTTAGTCGTGAATTTAATATGAAAGATCTTGGACTAGTAAAGAAAATTCTTGGGATGGAAATTCAGCATGATCGTCGTGCTGGTACCGTTTTTCTATCTCAGAAGAGTTATATTGAGAAAGTTCTTGAAAAGTATAATCTCAGTAATTACAAATCTGTTGCTACACCATTTGCTTCACATTTTAAATTGTCATCGAGATTGTCCTGTTACTGAAGATGAGAAAGAACACATGTCTCGCATACTGTATTATAATGCTGTTGGGAATCTCATGTATGCTATGATCTGTACAAGACCCGATTTGGCTCATGCTGTTAGTGTGGTTACCAGATTTATGCACAATCCTGGTAAAGAACATTGGAATGCAGTAAAGTGGATTCCTCGCTACTTGAAACTTGAAAGGTACTTCTCATTTTGGATGATTGTTTGACAAGAATTCAGTGAAGGAAATTGGTGTTATGGGATTTGTTGATTCTGACTTTGCTGGTGATTTTGATAAGAGACGCTCTATATCTGGCTATGTATTTTCATTATGCGGTTCTACAGTGAGTTGGAGGGCTTCACTTCAATCTGTTACTGCTCTTTCCACTACTGAAGCAGAATATATCTCAGCTACTAAAGGGGTTAAAGAAGCTATTTGGATGCAAGGCCTTATTTCTAAACTTGGTGGTCCTCAGGATGTCATTAAGGTTTATTGTGAGTCATAGTGCTATTTGTCTGACCAAGAATGACATGTATCAATTCAAGACCAAGCATATTGATATCAATTACCACTTCATTCGTGATATTGTTGCTGAAGGCAAGATTAAAGTGGACAAGATACATACTGATGAAAAATCCTGTAGACATGCTTACAAAGCCATTATCTAATACCAAGTTCAAGCATTGTCTTTACTTGGTAGGTGTTCGTAGAGCTTAGCATCCTAGTAGTGTTTGGTGAAACAGTTTTATAGATTTAGCGTTAAGAGGAGATTTGTTGGATAAGAAGATATGACCATATCTCTATCTCCTTTGTCTATATAAATAGGCCCCCTTGTACCATGTACATCACACCACATAATATATCTATTTTCTCGTGGTTTTTTTCTTCTCTACATTGGGGGAGTTTTTTCACATTAAGGGCTAGTTTGGAAACCCCAATTTTCCACGGGATTCTCATGTTCCCAAGGAAAAATGAGAATTCCGTGAAAAATTAGGGTTTCCAAAGTAGCCCTAAACTCTGTGTCTCTTTTTTCCCACATACAATCCTAACAAAAATAAATAGTGATCCCTCTTGAATTAGAGCGGTTACTTACACTAGTAGAAAAGAGCTCATAGCCTGCGGCACCCATAAATTATCACTGGCGGTTTCAGTTATCGCGCGCCAGTAAAAAAACGAGGTGGGCCCGTCTTGGGAACCGCCAATGGAAAGGCGGTTATCTTAAAACAACCGCCAGTGGAAATAGGATGTTTCCACTGGCGGTTGTGTTAAGATAACCGCTAGTGGAAATCAATTTTCACTGGCGGTTGGTGTTACACAACCGCCAGTGGAAACATCCTATTTCCACTGGCGGTTGTGTTAAGATAACCGCCAGTGGAAATAGGTTTCCACTGGCGGTTTTTAAAGCCAACCGCCAGTGAACTGTCTGTTATAAATACCCCTCTTCTTCCCCCCGACAGTGAACTGTATGCTCGCAGCCAACTTCCATTGGAGGCGATTTTGGAGGTCCAGATTTCACAAAAATATAAGGGGGGAGGTTTTGGTCTTCATTTCTTGGAAGAAGGTGGATAAGAAAGGTTAGTTTATGTTTCTTTGTCAATTTTTGTTCATTCTTGCTCAATTTTAGCCACATTTTGGATCTAGGATTTTACATGAGAGAGAGAAGAGTATAGCTAGGTTATTTTCTCTATTTCCTCAAATGAGGTTGTTTAAGATGGTCAGTTTTTGTCTATTCCCTCTCCTTTTTCATGTTTAGTTCTCAATTAAGTTTATCCATAACACATATTTAATTGCTTAATGAATGGTGAATGTGTTGTATGGAAGGTTGTTTAATTATGTTTCAATTTTAACTACATTTTGAAACTAGGCTTTCACCATGTGTTAGAGATAGGTTTGGGTATTAAATTTTTTTGTTTATTATTAGTTAGGAAAGTTTGGCTTATGTTTCTTTTGCCAAATTTTGTTCATTTTTCCTCCATTTTAGGCACATTTTGGTTGCAGCACTTTGCACATCCAGAATGCCCGTTCTTGCACTGATTTTACACAGAGCAGAGCATCATGCTGGAGCCTACCGATCAATATGTATTGTATATATACATGCATGGTAATCTGACTTGCCATGAAAACTTCGGACTGGAAGGGTAGGCAGCAGATGTCGCACTCCAGCGCGTCATTCTCCATGGATAGTGTCACAGTCGCCTCTTCCTCATCCTCCAACCCCGCCTCTTCCTCATCCTCCACCACCACCTTGGCTTTCTTTGGAGTGCCGCCGTAGAGAAGCCCGCCTCTTCCTCATCCTCCATAGAGAAGTCGTGGTCTTTTTCCCGGTCATGGTTTATCACTTAGAACGCGAGGTAAAATAAAAGCACTATTCGACTAAAAGAGAGGAGAGAGAGAGAGGATAGAGAGAGAGAGAGGAGAGAGAGAGAGAGGGTTTCACATTTTAGCCACATTTTTTGATATAGGGTTTCACCATGTGTTTTATGTTACTTTTTTACAGGTGATGATGGAGAGGATATCCTGGATGTATAACTTATCAAGGCTAGATCCATCATACATATCTGAGGTCCATAAGTTTATTGTTGTCGCTAAGAACCATGCTTGGAGAACAAAGACAAAGCACATATATTGTCCATGCATGGACTGCAAAAATGTTGTTGTATTTGATGACACAGAACAAATCATATCTCATCTGGTATGCCGAGGATTTGTGAAAGATTACATAATTTGGACAAAGCATGGAGAGGGTAGCTCTTCGCCTTGTACAGCTGGAAACCCTGCGAACATCGATGACAGCTTTCAGTTCGTTCACGAGACACAACAACCTCTTCCACAGAGCGAACATGTAGTGCCAAATGTTACTGATCATGGTTACGCCGGAGGAAATGAACGTGAAAGAACCCATGTTCTGCCAAATGTTATGGACGAGGAAGATGCAGAGTTGTTAGAGGCAATGTTGCGTCGTCATACAGATCCATCGATGTTCTTCATGAAAGGTATGGAGTCCCTAAAGAAGGCAGCAGAAGAGCCTTTGTACGACGAGTCTAAGGGCTGTACCAAAGAGTTCACGACGCTCCGGTCTGTGTTAAAGTTGTTGATGTTAAAAGCTAGATATGGTCTGTCTGATGCTGGCTTCGATGCGTTCTTGAGTATTGTCGCAGACATGCTTCCAAAGGAGAACAAAGTGCCTGCTAACACGTACTATGCAAAGAAACTAATCAGTCCACTCACTATGGGCGTGGAGAAGATCCACGCGTGTAGAAATCATTGTATCCTTTATCGAGGTGATGATTATAAAGACTTAGAGAGCTGCCCAAAGTGTGGTGCAAGTAGGTACAAGACGAATAAAGACTATCGAGATGAAGAGTGTGTTGCATCTGTGTCTAAAGGGAAGAAGCGAAAGAAAGCCAAAAAGAAGACTTCAAAATCCACGAGCAAAGAAAAAGAAGAAGTAGACTATTATGCGCTCAAAAAGATTCCTGCTTTGGTGATGTGGTACCTCCCTATCGTCGATCGATTGAGTTGTTTGTTCGCTAACCCTGAGGATGCCAAACTTATGAGCTGGCATGCTTCTAATGAGCACAAAAACGATGGGAAGCTTCGACATCCAGCCGATGGGAAGCAGTGGCAAGATTTCAATGAGAACTACCGAGACTTTGCCGATGAACCAAGAAATGTTAGGTTCGCACTGAGTACTGATGGAATGAATCCATTTGCTGAAAGGAGCAGCAAGCATAGCACATGGCCAGTGATCCTCACCATATACAACCTTCCTTCATGGTTGATGCAGAAACGGAAGTACATTTTGCTAACCATGCTTATTTCTGGATCTACACAACCTGGAGTTGATATGGATGTATTTTTAGAGCCCTTAATGGAGGATATGAAAATATTGTGGGTAACGGGTGTTCAAATGTTGGATGAGTATCGTAAAGATTCATTCACGCTGAGAGCAATTATTTTTGTTACGATCAAGGATTACCCTGCACTCTTCACATTATCAGGCCAGTTTAAGGGAAAGGTTGGCTTCACAGTATGCATTGATGAAACTGCTTACGTGTCCCTTACTGCATCTAAGAAGATAGTGTACATGAGACACAAACGCTTTTTATTGGAAGGACACAGGTACCGCATGCGAAAGATGGGTAAGTACTTTGACAATAATGGTGAACTACATTCTACTGCTCCATCGGGTAACAATAAAGGTCATAGAGTTTTTGAAATAGTCAAGAATATCAAGTTTGTTTTCGGGAAGAAGACAAAAGACGGAAAAACAAGGAAAGATGTCAAACCAGCTCCGGGGGCTATATTCAAGAAAAAGTCTATTTTCTTCGAGTACTTGCCTTACTGGAAAGAGTTAGATGTGCGGCATGCGATCGATGGTATGCACGTTCAGAAGAACGTGTTTGAAAGCATAATTGGCACCTTGCTAGACATAAAGGGCAAAACAAAAGAAGGGCTCAATTCACGCATGGACTTGGTAAATTTAGGCATAAAAAAGGAACTACATCCTGTTCTTCAAGAAAATGGGAAGTATCATCTCCCAGCAGCAAGCTACAATCTCAATGTAGATGAGAAACATGTGATGTGTGTTTGGCTTAAGAATTTGAAAGTCCCATCCGGATTCTGCTCTAGCATACGAAGTATTGTGTCAATGAAAGACCTGATAGTCACCAACTACAACTCACATGATTGTCATGTCATGCTGACTACATTCCTACCTATTGCCATCAGGGTTATAAATCCTTTGTTTTTAAAGATGGCAATCACACGGTTGTGCTACTTTTTCAACAGAATTTCACAAAAGGTAATTGACCGTGATGAGTTGGCATCTCTTCAGGAATTCGCAGTGGAGACAATAACACAGTTTGAGATGTGTTTCCCTCCATCGTTCTTTGATATTATGGTGCACCTTGTGGTGCACTTGGTGCCACAAATAGAGGCATTGGGTCCTATGTACTTACATGAAATGTGGACGTACGAGCGTTTCATGTCAATACTGAATGGCTATGTATCAACCCGTGCTCGTCCCGAGGCATCCATGATAGAGGGGTACTGTACTGAAGAGGCCATTGAGTCAGGAGGTCCATTCTGCAATAATATCCTAAAAGATCAGGTTGCAATAGGTCTGCCTCCATCACGACACGAGGGTAGATTGTATGGAAGCGGGAGGATGGGACGGAAATCTTTCATTCCACCAGATTACAATACAATACTTGAGGCACATCACAGCATCCTACATCAGCTAGCGATAATAGAGCCATTTATCCAACAACACATCAATGAGCTTCACGAGCAAAATCCTGGGCATACGGCTGATTGGGTAATGAAGCAACATAAGCAGCGGTTCAACACATGGCTAATGGTGAAGGACATTCCACGTGGAGAAACAATAGAAGAAAAAACCATCAAGGGGTTGGCATCTGGACCTTCACGCCAGGTCACAACATGGCAAACCTATGACATTAGTGGATTCACATTTTGTACAAAGTCCAAGGACAAAAAGAGCATGTCACAAAACAGTGGTGTTCGATGCGAGGCCATAGATGATGAAACTGGTGAGATTATTACATATTTTGGCTTTATTGAGGACATATGGGAACTAGACTATGGTACATTTCAGATATCGGTTTTCCAATGTCAATGGGTTGAAGACAAACATGTCACGGTAGACAACTATGGGGTCAGAGTTCTTGATCTAAGTAAGGTAGGTTACAAAGATGACCCATGGATCCTTGCTAATCGTGCTACACAGGTCTTCTATGCTGAACAGATCATTTCTAACAATGAGAAGAAAAGCACCGACAAACCGAAGCATGTAGTTTTTCCTGGAAAACAACAAGCTATAGGAGTTGATGGTGTATCTGATTTAGAGGATTTTAACCAGTTCAACGACATGTCTCTTTTCATAGACCATCCAACCAAGATAAGGAACGTTGAGCGAAGCATCCCACGCAATTCGATGCCCTGGGTACGCCACGATGGACAAGGCAGAACAATAGCTCCCTAGATTATATAGTTGTCATGTAATTGATTATTGTTAGGACATGTCATGTAATTTTACACGACTTTCTAGAGAGGAGAGGGAGAGGGAGAGAGAGCTATTGTTGCCAATGCGCTCGGAGCAGGTCCAGCACTTACCGTCCGTGCGGATGCAGCACTTTGCACATCCAGAATGTCCGTTCTTGCACTGATTTTACACAGAGCAGAACATCATGTTGGAGCCTACCGATCAATATGTACTGTATATATACATGCATGGTAATCTGACTTGCCATGAAAACTTCGGACTGGAAGGGTAGGCAGCAGATGTCGCACTTCAGCGCGTCCTTCTCCACGGATAGTGTCACAGTCGCCTCTTCCTCATCCTCCAACCCGGCCTCTTCCTCATCCTCCACCACCACCTTGGCTTTCTTTGGAGTGCCGCCGTCAGAGGAAGTCGTGGTCTTTTTCCCGGTCATGGTTTATCACCTAGAACGCGAGGTAAAATAAAAGCAGGGAGGACTTGGAGAGAGAGAGGGAGAGGGGAGAGAGAGGAGCTAGGGAAAGGAGAGAGAGAGGAGAGATAGAGGAGAGAGAGAGAGAGGGAAGAGATAGAGGAGAGAGAGGAGAGATAGAGGAGAGATAGAGGAGAGAGAGACCGAGAGGGAGAGGGGAGAGAGAGGAGATAGAGAGGAGAGAGAGAGAGAGAGAGAGAGGAGAGACAGAGGAGAGAGAGAGAGGGAAGAGATAGAGGAGAGAGATGAGAGATAGAGGAGAGATAGAGGAGAGAGAGAGAGGAGAGATAGAGGAGAGAGAGAGGGAAGAGAGAGGAGGGAGAGGGGAGAGGGAGAGAGAGAGGAGAGAGATCGAGGTAAATATATATATATTATGTATACTAAATATATATATATTTAATATGTATAAAAATATATATAATTAATGTATGAATATACAATAAAAAATAGGGAAATTTGGATCCATACCATTAAAAGATCACCACTTTGGATCCATACCATTACTATCTCACTTACATGTGGGTCCACATGAGTCAATGACATGTGGGGTCCATGGTATATATCTAAAGTTTGGATCTTTTAATGGTATAGATCCAATTGTTCCTAAAAAATAATATATACTAAAAACATTACTACTGGCGGTTCACAACGAAAACCGCCAGTAGAAATGGCCTCCACAGTCTGTGGATG
Organism: Zea mays; assembly: GCF_902167145.1. Lineage (NCBI taxonomy): Eukaryota > Viridiplantae > Streptophyta > Magnoliopsida > Poales > Poaceae > Zea > Zea mays. The sequence continues at coordinate 130,208,144 of NC_050104.1, forward strand.
GCATTTCTACTAGCGGTTCTCTATGACAACCGCCAGTAGAAATGATTTCTACTGGCGGTTGTCATAGAGAACCGCCAGTAGAAATATCTCCTATATAAAGGAGCGCGCGGGGGGCCGAAAAATTTTCGCTAAGTCTGGCGCCCTGTCTTTCCATCTTCCCGCCGTCAGGCTGCCAAAAATTCGCCCGGTGATTTTCTCCGTCGTGCGCCGCCGTCGTTCACGCCGTCGTCCACGCCATCATCCCCGCGTCGTAGGTATGTTCTTCTCTCTCTCTCTCCCTTTCTTCGACTATGATCGCTCGGGCATGCGCGCCGCCGCCGCCGCCGTGCAAGCGCCGCCGCCGTGCACGCGCCGCGGCTAAACCCTAAGACTAGGAAGAGTGAGAGAGTTAGAGGGAAGAGAGAGGAGGAAGAGGGAAGAGAGGGAGACCCTGCGCGCGTCTCTGCAGAGAGAGAGAGAGAGAGAGGGAGAGAAGATAGAGGAGGGAGAGGGAAGAGAGAGGAGAGGACCTCTCCCTCCTCTCTCCTCTCTCTCTCCCTCCCTCCACTCTCTTTCCTCTCTCTTCTCTTTCCCTCTCTCTCCGGAGAGAGAGGGAAAGAGAAGAGAGAGGAAAGAGAGTGGAGGGAGGGAGAGAGAGAAAAGAGAGAGGAGGGAGAGGGAGTGTATATATAGGAAAGAGAGTGGAGGGAGAGAGAGAGGAGAGAGAGGGAAAGGGAAGAGAGAGGAAAGAGAGTGGAGGGAGGGAGAGAGAGAGAAGAGAGAGGAGGGAGAGGGAGTGTATATATAGGAAAGAGAGTGTAAGGGGAGAGAGAGAGGAGAGAGGGGGAAAGGGAAGAGAGAGGAAAGAGAGGGAGAGGGAGGGAGGGAAGAGAGAGGAAAGGGAGGGAGATTAGAGAGAGAGGAGAGAGCAACGGAAAGCATGTTTTTTTCCATCGTATTCAATTGTAAACAACATATTCTATTGTATTCTATTGTAAACAACGTATTTCATTGTAAACAACGTATTCCATTGTAAAATGTAGACTAGATTCACTAGTAAACTACGTATTCCATTGTAGTACTATTAGCTAGTGAAATTAGAAGACGACGTACGACACACTTGCGTTGTTTCGATTAAGAGCAACTCATCTGAACCCCACTTGACCAGAGCGAGTTCTCTCTCCCTCTCTCTCTCTCTATACGTTCTATACGACTCTCCATCTCCCTCTCTCCCTCTCTATACGTCCTATACGACTCCTCCTCTCTCCCTCTCTCTCTCTCTATATGTTCTATACGACTCCTCCTCTCTCTCTATACGTTCTATACGACTCTATATGTCCTATACGACTCCTCCTCTCTCCCTCTCTCTCTCTATATATATGTTCTATACGACTCTCCATCTCCCTCTCTCCCTCTCTATATGTCCTATATGACTCCTCCTCTCTCCCTCTCTCTCTCTCTATACGTTCTATACGACTCCTCCTCGATAAGGGTTAGGGTATTTGTTAATACGAATTTAATTATTGCTTATGTTAATATGTAGCTCAATGAGTTCTCAAACCAAGGACCAAGGATTAGGGCTCGACCACATGGACAAGAGTGTTGCTCAAGAAGAATCCAGCAGTGAAGGATATGAAACGCCTAGCGACCCTTTTCCTACCACTAGGATAGATAGGGCCGCTGCGCGTGAGTTGCAACGTGACCCTACTTATGATCCACAAGAACATGAGGTAAATTACACATCCTTAATTTCGTGTGTGTACCTAATTAATTAGCTGATTTCACAATGTCTATTACACATGCATGATTTCTTGTGCATTTTATTACATGAATAGGAGGTCTTGTCTGAATTTTGTCTGATGCTCGAAAAAGCTGCGGCACAATACCAAGACGCACCGGAACCGATCCAAGGCGCACCGGAACCGACCCAAGGCGCACCGGAATCGACCGAGACAACCACCGAGAGGTCAAGGAAAAGGAAGCAGAGCGATTGGAATAGAGGTGACAGGGGGCTAAACAAGTTTCCTGACAAGACATATAAAATCACAAACGTGAGCCCGAATGGTCAGCCCCTAGCTCCAGAAGAGGCACTTCCTAAGTTTCGGAATGCACTTGGGTTCTTAGTTAGAGATAATCTTGACATCACAATCCGACAGTGGAGAGATGTATCAGATGATGTCAAGAATCAAATGTGGAATAAGCTAGTAACGAGGTTCGTTTTGCCTGGGGGTTCAGAAGAACTCGTGAAAAAATACACGATGAAGCAGTTTGCAATAAATTTCCGAAACTGGAGGTCTGAGATGAATACAAAGTTTGCAAAGAAAGGCCTAGACCCGACGAAAAAATATAAAATCTTAGCAGGTCAGTGGGCAGTATTTCTAGAGCAGAGGAGCAGCCCTGATTTCATATCGCTAAGTGAGGCAAATTCAGAACTGTCTAAGAAGAACAAATACCGCCACCACCTTGGCACAGGTGGTTACAAGCGTCAGGTTCCTAAATGGAGACAAGAAGACGCCAAGAAGAAGGCTGCAGCGTTGCCGACGCTGTCCGAGCAACTCGGTGAAAGGACAGCTAATTGGATCCGTGCTAGAAAACCAAGGGAAACTGAGTCTGGTGTATCTTTTGATGATCCCAATGTCGAAGAAGCGGCAAAAAAACATATATGCAATTGCAGCTAAGCAGAGCGAAGGAACATTTAAGCCGCAAAGGGAGAAAGACATTCTAACGGCTGGTCTCGGTAACCCTGAGCATCCTGGTCGTGTACGAGGAATATCATCTAAGGAAGGATGGAAGGAAGGATTCGGACCACAATGGGAAGGTCTGTACAAGAAACGTGATCGATACAAGGAAGAGATGGCAAATTATTTTAAGGAGGAGGCCAAGAAAGAGTTCAAAGACCTGATGTCTGAAATGCTATCGAATCCTCCTCCAGAATTGATGCAGCAATTGGCGATGGCGAGTGCGATGTCTGTTCAACAAATGACCACTCCACAGATGCAAATAACTCCAGCAGCTCAAACGCCGGCTGCCACCAAGGGTACGACCATCCCAAGCTCTGTCGCGTCAACGGGAAATAAGGTCCGCTATCCAGTTGATGACATCACAAGGCCTGTGGCATGCACACTAGTTATAAGATATGGTATTAACAATCAGCGTCCAAGGAAAGTAGCCACAGGCCTTGCGATCCCAGGACGCAAGTTCCATGGAAACGACATTCCAGAAGAATATTGCAGGGTAGAAGTGACGACAGTCGTCCAAGGATACGAGGACGACATGCTAGACATCCCTGGGCCCGAAGGTATCGAGACACTTGGACAAGCTATCAAGAATTTTATCCTTTGGCCTCGAAGGGATGTCGAATTGCTTGATTGGTCGAATTCGTCGCAGGCCCAATCGTCTCCGCCTTCTCAAATTGTTGTTCCTATTGTACATCCATCATCACCTCCTCAAACTTCACATGCTGCTCCTCATCCTCTTTCTGACCCTCCTTCTCCTCATCCTCATGGTGGCCCACCGTCTCCGCCACATACATCGCCCTTCAGGGATCCACCTTCTCCACAGCCATCTCCACGACCATCTAAAGTTTCTATACCAAAAGTAGTGTCCTCGTATGATAAGAAAAAGAAGAGTAAATCCACTGCTGGCACTATTCGTTTTTTGAAAGGGATTGGACAGAGCCTCACGTCAGACAATGTGAAAGGGAAATGTGCCCTTGGGCCATTTCTAAGTATTTTGGTGATTGAGTGCCAACACAAGTGCTTAAATGTGAATCTATACCCATGGATGGACAAAGTGCAAATCAAGAGTAAAGGTATGTTTCTAAGCCTTAGTACATTGTTTTGAGGACTAATGTATTGTGTCTAAGTGCTTGAAACAGGAGAAATCGAGTCAGAGAAAAGTTGGCTGTGTACAGCCAAAAGGCTGTTCGGTCTGGAGCACCGGACTGTCCGGTGGTGCACCGGACAGTGTCCGGTGCGCCAGGCTAACTCGGCGTGAAGTGGTCGCTCTCGGGAATTCATCGACAGCGTACGGCTAAAATTCACCGGACTGTCCGGTGTGCACCGGACTGTCCGGTGAGCCAACGGTCGGCTGGGCCAACGGTCAACCGCGCGATCTGCGCGGGACACGTGGCCGAGCCAGCGGCTAGAAGGGGGCACCGGACTGTCTGGTGTGCACCGGACATGTCCGGTGCGCCAACGACTCCAAGTCTGCCAACGGTCGGCTTCGCCAATCAAGGAAGGAAATCGGGCACCGGACACTGTCCGGTGTGCACCGGACTGTCCGGTGCGCCCGACGACAGAAGGCAAGGATGGCCTTCCAGATTTGTTCTCAACGGCTCCTAGCTGCCTTGGGGCTATAAAAGGGACCCCTAGGCGCATGGAGGAGAACACCAACAACCTTAGAGCATTCTTGATCATCCACACTCAGTCTTTGCGCATTCGTTTGTCATTCTCAGTGATTCGAGCTCCGTTCTAGTGAGAACTTTGAGATAGTCTTTTGAGCTCGATTCTTGGCCGTGTGTGTGCGCATTTTGCTGTGGATTTGTGTGTGTTGCTTCTCTCCCTTACTCCGTGCTTCTTTGTGAACTTCAAGTGTAAGGGCGAGAGACTCCAAGTTGTGGAGATTCCTCGCGAACGTGATAAGAAAAGAAAAGCATAACACTGTGGTATTCAAGTTGATCATTGGATCACTTGAGAGGAGTTGAGTGCAACTCTCGTCCGTTGGGATGCCACAACGTGGAGTAGGCAAGTGTTGTACTTGGCCGAACCACGGGATAAACCACTGTGTCTTCTCTGTGTTGAACTCTTTGTGGTTATCGTATTTTGCAAGATCTTCTCTCTAGCCACTTGGCATTAACTGTGCTAACGCTTAATCAAAGTTTTGTGGCTTAAGTTTTTAAGTTTTACAGGATCACCTATTCACCCCCCCCCCCCCTCTAGGTGCTCTCAATTGGTATCGGAGCAGTTCTCTTCAAGAAAGGGACTAACCACCCGAAGAGATGGATCCTAAGGGCAAGGGGATGGTGATCAACGACAAGGAGAAGGAGTCCTTCGTCAACGAGCCAAGGGATGACAAGTCCAACGACTCGGGCTCGGGCCACAGACGCAAAGATGGGAAGAAGAAGAAGACAAGACGCATCAAGGAGATTGTCTACTACGACAGCGATGAGTCTACTTCCTCCCAAAAGGACGACGACCACAACGAATACGAGAGAAAGAAACCGGTCAATTCGAACTTTTCTTTTGATTACTCTCGTATTCCTCAAAGTACTAATGCTCATTTATTATCTATTCCACTTGGTAAACCTCCTCATTTTGATGGAGAGGACTACGGATTTTGGAGTCACAAAATGCGTAGTCACTTGTTCTCTCTCCATCCTAGCATATGGGAGATTGTAGAAAGTGGAATGCACTTTGATAGTACGGATAGTCCCATGTTTATTAATGAACAGATTCATAAAAATGCACAAGCTACTACTGTGTTGCTAGCCTCCTTGTGCAGGGACGAGTACCATAAGGTGAGCGGCTTGGACAATGCCAAGCAGATCTGGGACACCCTCAAGATCTCTCATGAGGGGAATAATGTCACCTTGCTCACCAAGATGGAGTTGGTGGAGGGCGAGCTTGGACGGTTCGCAATGATAAGGGGCGAGGAGCCAACTCAAACATACAACCGGCTCAAGACCCTTATCAACAAAATAAGGAGCTACGGAAGCACGCGATGGACGGATCACGACGTCGTCCGCCTAATGCTAAGGTCCTTTACCGTACTTGATCCTCATTTGGTGAACAATATTCGTGAAAATCCTAGGTACACCAAGATGTCGCCCGAAGAAGTTCTGGGGAAGTTCGTAAGCGGGCGAATGATGATCAAGGAGGCAAGATATGTGGACGACGCGTTGAACGGTCCTATTCATGAGCCTCAACCCATTGCTCTCAAGGCAACGAGGAGCAAGGAGGCGCTACCGAGCAAGGTGGCGCAAGTTGAGGCGGCCGGGCTAAATAATGAGGAGATGGCCCTCATCATTAAGCGCTTCAAGACGGCGCTTAAAGGTCGCAAGGGACAGCCAAGCAAGACCAAGACAAAGGAGAAGCGCTCGTGCTTCAAATGTGGTAAGATTGGTCATTTCATTGCTAACTGTCCCGATAATGAAAGTGACCAGGAAAAGGGGAACAAAAGGGAGAAGAAGAAGCATTACAAGAAGGCCAAGGGCGAGGCACATATCGGAAAGGAGTGGGATTCGGATTGCTCCTCCTCCGACTCCGACAATGAAGGACTCGCCGCCACCGCCTTCAACAAGTCATCCCTCTTCCCCAACGAGCGTCACACTTGCCTCATGGCAAGGGAGAAGAAAGTAAGCACTCATGATACTAGTACTTATGCTTCTTCAAGTGAGGATGAGTCTAGTGATGATGATGAGATAGATTACTCATGCTTATTCAAGGGATTAGATAGATCTAAAATTAATAAGATTAATGAGTTGATTGATGCTTTGAATGACAAGAATAGATTACTAGAAAAACAAGAGGATCTTTTATATGAGGAGCATGATAAATTTGTTAGTGCACAAAATTCTCTTGCTCTAGAAATTAAAAGGAATGAAATGCTCTCTAGTGAATTATCTACTTGTCATGAATCCATCTCTAAATTAAAAAATGTTAATGATGATTTGAATGCTAAGTTAGAAATAGCTAGTAAATCAACATCTTGTGTAGAAATTGTTGAAACTTGCAATAGGTGTAAAGATTTTGACATTGATGCTTGTAGTGAACACCTAGTTTCAATTTCCAAACTTAATGATGAATTGGCTAGTCTTAATGCTCAACTTAAGACTAGCAAGAGTAATTTTGATAAGCTAAAATTTGCAAGGGATGCCTACACAATTGGTAGACACCCCTCAATTAAGGATGGACTTGGCTACAAGAAGGAAGCCAAGAACTTGACAAGCCATAAGGCTCCCATCTCCGCCAAGGAGAAAGGGAAGGCCCCTATGGCTAGTAGTGTACAAAAGAACCATGCCTTTATGTACCATGATAGGAGACAATCTAGAAATGCTTATAGGATATGTAACGCATATGATGCTTTTGATTCTCATGACATGTTTGCTTCTAGTTCTTCTTATGTGCATGATAGAAATGTTGGTAGGAGAAATGTTGTTCATAATATGCCTAGGAGAAATGTTATTAATGTTCCTAGGAAAGTAATGAATGAACCCTCTACAATTTATCATGCTTTAAATGCTTCCTTTGCTATTTGTAGAAAGGATAGGAAGATAGTTGCTAGAAAATTAGGGGCAAGATGCAAGGGAGACAAAACTTGCATTTGGGTCCCTAAGAATATTTGTGCTAACCTTGCAGGACCCAACATGAGTTGGGTACCTAAGACCCAAGCCTAAATTTGCCTTGCAGGTTTATGCATCCGGGGGTTCAAGCTGGATTATCGACAGCGGATGCACAAACCATATGACGGGGGAGAAGAAGATGTTCACCTCCTACGTCAAAAACAAAGATTCCCAAGATTCAATAATATTCGGTGATGGGAATCAAGGCAAGGTAAAAGGGTTAGGTAAAATTGCAATCTCAAATGAGCACTCTATCTCTAACGTGTTTTTAGTAGAGTCTCTTGGATATAATTTACTATCTGTTAGTCAATTATGCAATATGGGATATAACTGTTTGTTTACAAATGTAGATGTGTCTGTCTTTAGAAGATGTGATGGTTCACTAGCCTTTAAGGGTGTATTAGACGGCAAGCTTTACTTAGTTGATTTTGCAAAAGAAGAGGCCAGTCTAGATGCATGCTTAATTGCTAAGACTAGCATGGGCTGGTTGTGGCATCGCCACTTAGCACATGTGGGGATGAAGAACCTTCACAAGCTTCTAAAGGGAGAACACGTGATAGGTTTGACTAACGTACAATTCGAAAAAGATAGACCTTGTGCAGCTTGTCAGGCAGGTAAACAGGTGGGAGGAGCGCATCACAGCAAGAATGTGATGACCACATCAAGACCACTTGAGCTGCTACATATGGACCTCTTCGGACCCGTCGCCTATCTAAGCATAGGAGGAAGTAAGTATGGTTTAGTTATTGTTGATGACTTTTCCCGCTTCACTTGGGTGTTCTTTTTGCAGGATAAGTCTGAAACCCAAGGGACCCTCAAGCGCTTCCTCAGAAGAGATCAAAATGAGTTTGAGCTCAAGGTGAAGAAGATAAGGAGCGATAACGGGTCCGAGTTCAAGAACTTTCAAGTGGAAGAGTTCCTTGAGGAGGAAGGGATCAAGCATGAGTTCTCCGCTCCCTACACACCACAGCAAAATGGTGTGGTAGAGAGGAAGAACAGGACGCTAATCGACATGGCGAGGACGATGCTTGGAGAATTCAAGACCCCCGAGCGTTTTTGGTCGGAAGCCGTGAACACGGCTTGCCACGCCATCAACAGGGTCTACCTTCATCGCCTCCTCAAGAAGACTTCGTATGAGCTACTAACCGGTAACAAACCCAATGTATCTTACTTTCGTGTATTTGGGAGCAGGTGCTACATTCTAGTGAAGAAGGGTAGAAATTCTAAATTTGCTCCCAAAGCTGTAGAAGGGTTTTTGTTAGGTTATGACTCAAATACAAAGGCGTATAGAGTCTTCAACAAATCATCGGGTTTAGTTGAAGTCTCTAGCGACGTTGTATTTGATGAGACTAATGGCTCTCCAAGAGAGCAAGTTGTTGATTGTGATGATGTAGATGAAGAAGATGTTCCGACAGCCGCTATACGAACCATGGCGATTGGAGAAGTGCGGCCACAGGAACAAGATGAACGAGATCAACCTTCTTCCTCAACTATGGTGCATCCCCCAACCGAAGATGACGAACAGGTACCTCAAGTGGAGGCGCTTGATCAAGGGGGAGCACAAGATGATCAAGTGATGGAGGAAGAAGCGCAACTGGCACCTCCAACCCAAGTTCGAGCGATGATTCAAAGGGATCATCCCGTCGACCAAATTCTGGGTGATATTAGCAAGGGAGTAACTACTCGATCTCGATTAGTTAATTTTTGTGAGCATTACTCCTTTGTCTCTTCTATTGAGCCTTTCAGGGTAGAAGAGGCCTTGCTAGATCCGGACTGGGTGTTGGCCATGCAGGAGGAACTCAACAACTTCAAGCGCAATGAAGTTTGGACACTGGTGCCTCGTCCTAAGCAAAATGTTGTGGGAACCAAGTGGGTGTTTCGCAACAAACAAGACGAGCACGGAGTGGTGACAAGGAACAAGGCTCGACTTGTGGCAAAAGGTTATGCCCAAGTCGCAGGTTTGGACTTTGAGGAGACTTTTGCTCCTGTGGCTAGGCTAGAATCAATTTGTATCTTGCTAGCATATGCCGCTCACCATTCTTTCAGGTTGTACCAAATGGATGTGAAGAGCGCTTTCCTCAATGGGCCGATCAAGGAGGAGGTGTACGTGGAGCAACCCCCTGGTTTCGAGGACGAACGGTACCCCGACCACGTGTGTAAGCTCTCTAAGGCGCTCTATGGACTTAAGCAAGCCCCAAGAGCATGGTATGAATGCCTTAGAGACTTTCTAATTGTTAATGCTTTCAAGGTTGGGAAAGCCGATCCAACTCTTTTTACAAAGACATGTGATGGTGATTTGTTTGTGTGCCAAATTTATGTCGATGACATAATATTTGGTTCTACTAACCAAAAGTCTTGTGAAGAGTTTAGCAGGGTGATGACGCAGAAATTCGAGATGTCAATGATGGGCGAGTTGAACTACTTCCTTGGGTTCCAAGTGAAGCAACTCAAGGACGGCACCTTCATCTCCCAAACGAAGTACACGCAAGATCTGCTAAAGCGGTTTGGGATGAAGGACGCCAAGCCCGCAAAGACTCCGATGGGAACCGACGGACACATCGACCTCAATAAAGGAGGTAAGTCCGTTGATCAAAAAGCATACCGGTCCATGATAGGTTCTTTGCTTTATTTATGTGCTAGTAGACCGGATATTATGCTTAGCGTATGCATGTGTGCTAGATTTCAATCCGATCCTAAGGAGTGTCACTTAGTGGCGGTGAAGCGAATTCTTAGATATTTGGTTGCTACGCCTTGCTTTGGGCTCTGGTATCCAAAGGGGTCTACCTTTGACTTGGTTGGATACTCAGATTCCGACTATGCTGGATGTAAGGTCGATAGGAAGAGTACATCGTGGACGTGCCAATTCTTAGGAAGGTCTCTGGTGTCGTGGAACTCTAAGAAACAAACTTCTGTTGCCCTATCCACCGCTGAGGCCGGGTATGTTGCCGCAGGACAGTGTTGCGCGCAACTACTTTGGATGAGGCAAACCCTCCGGGACTTCGGCTACAATCTGAGCAAAGTCCCACTCCTATGTGATAATGAGAGTGCCATCCGAATGGCGGAAAATCCTGTTGAACACAGCCGCACAAAGCACATTGACATCCGGCATCACTTTTTGAGAGACCACCAGCAAAAGGGAGATATCGAAGTGTTTCATGTTAGCACCGAGAACCAGCTAGCCGATATCTTTACCAAGCCTCTAGATGAGAAGACCTTTTGCAGGTTGCGTAGTGAGCTCAATATCTTAGATTCGCGGAACTTGGATTGATTTATAGCATACATGTGTTTATGCCTTTGATCATGTTCCTTTTTGCATTTTGTTGTTTAGTGTGGTGCTCAAGTTGTACAAACATTCCCCGGACCTCACAAGTCCTTGTGTAAGTGATGCACATATTTAGGGGGAGTTCTGCTACAACTTGACCCTTTGAGACTAACCATATGCTTGAGTTTGGTTGTTTTAGCCTCAAAGAAGGAATGAAAGGGAACAGGTGGACTTGGACCATGAAAGACTTCCACTGCACTCCGATGAGAGGGTAACTTATTCCAAGTTCATCTCATGTACTCTTATTGCCTATTTGCTCTTAATTGAAGAATTTGGTGAGGCAATGGGGTTAAAGGGCCAAGATTGATCCCGTTTTGGTGCTTGATGCCAAAGGGGGAGAAAATAAAGGCCAAAGCAATAGATGGATCAGCTACCACTTGAGAAACTTTGAAAATAGTAGAATAGAGCTTTTGGTTTGTCAAAACTCTTGCATTGTCTCTTTTGTCAAAAGTTGGCCTCTTGTGGGGAGAAGTGTTGATTATGGGAAATAGGGGGAGTTTTTGAAATCTTTGATCAATCTCTTTTGGAATGACTCTCTTTATGCTTCAACATGTGTGTTTGACTTAGAGATAGAGATTTGAGTTTGATTTGCAAAAACAAACCAAGTGGTGGCAAAGGATGATCCATATATGCCAAAATTAAATCAAAATAAATTTGAGTTTTATTTGAAGTGATATTGCACTTGTTCTAGTTGCTTTATGTTGTGTTGGCATAAATCACCAAAAAGGGGGAGATTGAAAGGGAAATGTGCCCTTGGGCCATTTCTAAGTATTTTGGTGATTGAGTGCCAACACAAGTGCTTAAATGTGAATCTATACCCATGGATGGACAAAGTGCAAATCAAGAGTAAAGGTATGTTTCTAAGCCTTAGTACATTGTTTTGAGGACTAATGTATTGTGTCTAAGTGCTTGAAACAGGAGAAATCGAGTCAGATAAAAGTTGGCTGTGTACAGCCAAAAGGCTGTTCGGTCTGGAGCACCGGACTATCCGGTGGTGCACCGGACAGTGTCCGGTGCGCCAGGCTAACTCGGCGTGAAGTGGCCGCTCTCGGGAATTCACCGACAGCGTACGGCTAAAATTCACCGGACTGTCCGGTGAGCCAACGGTCGGTCGGGCCAACGGTCGACCGCGCGATCTGCGCGGGACACGTGGCCGAGCCAGCGGCTAGAAGGGGGCACCGGACTGTCCGGTGTGCACCGGACATGTCCGGTGCGCCAACGGCTCCAAGTCTGCCAACGGTCGGCTTCGCCAATCAAGGAAGGAAATCGGGCACCGGACACTGTCCGGTGTGCACCGGACTGTCCGGTGCGCCCGACGACAGAAGGCAAGGATGGCCTTCCAGATTTGTTCTCAACGGCTCCTAGCTGCCTTGGGGCTATAAAAGGGACCCCTAGGCGCATGGAGGAGAACACCAAGCAACCTTAGAGCATTCTTGATCATCCACACTCAGTCTTTGCGCATTCGTTTGTCATTCTCAGTGATTCGAGCTCCGTTCTAGTGAGAACTTTGAGATAGTCTTTTGAGCTCGATTCTTGGTCGTGTGTGTGCGCATTTTGCTGTGGATTTGTGTGTGTTGCTTCTCTCCCTTACTCCGTGCTTCTTTGTGAACTTCAAGTGTAAGGGCGAGAGACTCCAAGTTGTGGAGATTCCTCGCGAACGCGATAAGAAAAGAAAAGCATAACACTGTGTTATTCAAGTTGATCATTGGATCACTTGAGAGGAGTTGAGTGCAACTCTCGTCCATTGGGACGCCACAACGTGGAGTAGGCAAGTGTTGTACTTGGCCGAACCACGGGATAAACCACTGTGTCTTCTCTGTGTTGAACTCTTTGTGGTTATCGTATTGTGCAAGATCTTCTCTCTAGCCACTTGGCATTAACTGTGCTAACGCTTAATCAAAGTTTTGTGGCTTAAGTTTTTAAGTTTTACAGGATCACCTATTCACCCCCCCCCCCCTCTAGGTGCTCTCACAATGTTGATTTGGCCGATCTCGAGGAGTCCGCAAAAAAGGCTGAGGCAATGGCCGCAAAGATAAAGAAGCCAACTAAGGCAGATTATAAAAACGTGCCTAAAAAATATGTGCCGGGCAGACCACTACTCACTTTTGAGAAACTAAGGAAGGTCCCGGCTAATATTAAAAGGTTGCATGATTGGTACATGCGGGCATCTTCAGTTGGCATCGACACCATCAGTGTTAATATACCAGCCCATGCTTTTATTGGTTCAAATCAAAAAGTCGTTGTTACATTCGAGGACATGTGGTTAATGATGAACCTTCAGAGACTCGACGTGCAACTTGTAACCATTTTTGCATTGTAAGTGTCACTCATACTCCATATATATGTGTTATTATTAGTGAGTTGTATAAATTTTCAATATCTGACATGCACGTGTGCGTTGCAGAATGCAACATGATCAGCAGGAGATCCTTTATGGTACCAATCCCAATGCTAGTGCCAGTAAAAGGGTTGGGTATCTCAACCCAATAAAGATATGCGAGGATAACCACACTTTTAGAATCGGAAAAGGCAACGAAGCATTACAGGGGCTAACAGACGAAGAAATTGAGGTGCGTATCCAGGATCTGAAGAAGGATTTTGAAGCAAGATACGCCACCTACATAGGACACGCAATGCTTCAATTTCAAGACAGGGAATCCATAGTGGCCCCGTACAACTTTAAGTAAGTGTGATTTTGCATAAATAAAATTAATAATTTCAATACACATGTATCACAAGTTTGATTCGTACAGGGACCACTGGATATGCTTCTTCATTTATCCTAAGGTTGGAAAGGTGCTGGTGCTCGACTCCTTGCACACCGAGCCTTCGGCCTATTCAAAATTTCTCAGCATCTTAGAGCTGTAAGCCTTTTCTATGCATGCATACTTATATCGATGAGAATTGTAGAATAACATGGTGATTCTATTTGAGATCACAGGGCATTTAGGTTTTATAAGTTTCAAGGTGGAAAGTACGACACGTCCAAAAAAGCCGTGCCACTAGACATCCATTATAACTGGCCGGTAAGTATGTGAATTTATGAATACATATCATACATGTACGTACATAGGACAATGTTGCAACTAAATAATCAATCTCCCGTTATGTAGTGCCACAAGCAACCACCCGGATCGGTCCTATGTGGGTTCTACGTGTGCGAGTTCATGAGAATGAACGGACGATACATCACGAACCCTGGCAAGGTATTATTAGTAATAGTCACGTATGTATTTATGTCATTAAAGATGCAAATGTGTTATTATTGAGTATAAATAGATGATGTTTATAAACTTCCTTTACAGCAATTTCAACAAGGAAGCCCGGAGAACTTGACTGAAGGTGCATTGTATGGCATAGTTGAGGACCTGTGCACATTCATATTGAAAGAGGTCATTCCCGCAGAAGGGAAATATCACGATGCTTCCGGAACATTAGCTTTGCCAGAGTTTAGAATACTAACAGAAATTAGTAGACTATCTCTTAGCCGAGATAGTTATTAGAGCTTAAGTGAAAACTTTGATGTATATAATGTGTGATGCATACATGGTTGTAAACAAGACTTTGATGTATATAAATGTATGATAAAATTTAATTCCATGTTGCTTTTAATATCAATATATATATATATATATATATATATATGTTTTGTGTGTGTAAATATATATAAATTTCAGTACTGATTGAAAATTTAAAAAAAGGCGGAAAAATTTTCCACTGGCGGCTAAATAAAACAAACCGCCAGTAGAAATGTTATTTTCACTGGCGGTTTTCTTTATAAAACCGCCAGTGAAAATAGCATTTCCACTGGCGGTTCTAGAATAACCGCCAGTGGAAATGACGATTTCCACTGGCCCCTAGCACTGGCGGCACTGAAAAGCGCCAGTGAAAACGTCTCTAGAACCGCCACTATAGAGGCTATGTGTACTAGTGTTATTTTGCATCAACATCAAGAATCACCAAATGTCGCAGCATGCCTCACCTTCTTTTTGTAATAGATGAAATAATTACATAGTTAAAATAGACATCATAACTAGATGAGAGATCGTAAGTAGATGAGAGGAGTATTTTGGATTTTTTTTTTCTTTGCGAAATCTCTTAAAAACAGGTCTCGCCGATTTCTAAAGCCGACGTAGCTTAATAAGAAGGAAGAGGAGGAGGAGGAGGAGGAGAAGAAAAAGAAAGAAAGAAAGAAAGAAAAATGAACTAGTCAGTTTTAGAAATCAGATAGTTAGTTCCTGAAAATTCGCTGTAATTAGGTCCTTTTGCATCGACTTTTTTCATTGTGAAAATTAGACCTATGATGTCATAGCCTGATGCTTGATGACCCAGCATGTTAAACTTACTGTTCTCGTGCCTTAAAATATGGCAAATTTGAAATTTGACAAAATACGTGACAATGCCGATGCATTTAACAAGATAAGTGGTGATCCCTCTAGTATCGAATTAGACCGGTTACTTATTGCATAAACATCAAGAATCACCAAATGCCGCAGCATGCCTCACCTTCATTTTTGTAGTAGAAGAAATAATTATATACTTGATAGTAATTAGCACATCGTGAAACCATATAGATTATGACCTTGTATATCAGTCCGTATCTCGAGAGTCGTCGCTGCATCCTTATAGTATATTTTTCCGTCACATGGAAGGCATCAAAGGCAAGCAAGAACACCGGAAGTCGTCGTACCCATCGGTATATATCATATCGACCATGCATAGTACTCGCCCATCCGACTCCATTAATCTTTGATTTTTGGTAGCGTTACATTGTTAAAAAGGTACATCGAAATTAATTTGCAAAGAAGCATCGTATGCCATCTATTTAAGTTAGTATAGACTCTAAGAGCATCTCCAACAGTGTGTTAATCAACGTAGTGTTTGGTTCAGCGAAGGTAACGGTATAGATAATGTAATCACCTACGGAAGGAATTTGTTAGCACTCTTTGTTTGGTTGCCAGCGGAAATGTTTTCAATTCCATTCCTGTGTTTGGCTGGAACGCCAGTGATAACACGAGCAAAGGAGCTTAGATCAAATCCAATATTCCAGATTTCAGACTTTGTATTGTATATACCCAAGATTTCAGATTCAATAATTAAGAAATTTAAGATTCCAGATTCGAAAATTCAAAGAAAATTAGAAAATTAACAATGGTGTAACAAGACATGCATCTTGTACTGCATCACTAAGCACTCGCCGACTGTGCAAGCTCCTGTCCGAATGTACTGAAGCAAGCATCGCTAAGACCACAAAATGCATGATCTTCGCCTTCTTGTTCCACTTTCAAGTCTTGAGTATGCAAACTTCTACCTTTTTCCACTTTCCATCTGCCTCCTTTCCTCATCCTCTAAAAAACAGGGTTCCCAACATAAGAAAATAAAGGAGAAGCATGCTATTGTCAATCAAACAGCAACAGGAGGCATATTACAAGCGACTTATCAAAAATGCAGCGAGTTAACATGATCTTAGAAACTAACAAATACTATGTACTACTTACTTACTACTACTACTGCTAGGCAATAGAAATAGAGAAACTAACAATGGAATTAAGCAACTAGGCAATGGAATTTAAAGGGGCAACTAAGCTGTGCAATGGAATTAACCAACTAGAAACTAGCAAATACTACTACTACTTCTAGGCAACCGAAGAACTGAGCATGCAACAAATATCAAGCATGTGTAGGATGAACTCTCTCCTCAAAGTCTCGTAAAGTGTTAGAAGCATGCTCATTTGATCTGGTGTTTTCACAAACACAGCTGCTGCCTTGATCTGTTCAGTCCGGGTAAATCCAAGCTTGCGTAGCTCTGCTACTGCCTTATCCCTTAATTTTTTCTTGAAGTTCAGCCTCGCGCTCCATAACCGCTGTCATTTTTCCAACATTCATAGCCACACCCTTTAGATCACCTTGGACTTCATTTAACATGTCCAAAAGAGGGTCACTTGATCCACTCTTCTCCTTCCCAGATGTCCTCCTCCTCTTCACACTTGATGATGCTGAATCAGTAGACCACCTAGGGGTTCTATAGATCTCATGCCCTCCTCTTCTTCATGATCATTACCATACCCAGTAGCAAGCTCTTGTTCTAAGTTCCCAACGGCTTCATCAATCCCTTCCGCACCTTCACCGGTAGCTATATCATTTCCATATATGGTCGACAATGCATCAAAATATGGGAATGCGACGTCATATAGGCCTCTAGCTTCAGGATGTTTCTGCAAAATAAAACAGAGCAAAGGATCAAATTAAGATGCTACCATTAAGCCAAAATACATCACATAGAAATCAAAATGCAACACAAGTAAATAAAAAATAAATTACAAACGCCAAGGACATACCTTGCAATGAGCTTCATATTGACTCCTTTCACATTGGATCATCTTCTTATTGTCATCCCAGGTGAAGCCACTATTTTTCAGCATTAACTTTATTGCTCCAATTTTTTTTTCTAAAATTCCTAACTCTAGAGTCAATGTGTGGAACTGCAGATATCCCACTATTTGGTAACCTTTCAGCAAGAACAGCCTCAAGTGTAGAAGTATATCCATTCTTGAAGCCTCATTCCCCTTTCCACCTTGGATCCGAAGACATCTCATACAAAGCTTTAATTAACTCATCATCCTCAAAAAGCTAGAAATATGAAACTCATACTATGTGCCTTCGAGCAATTATAAAAAAAAGGGGTGTACCCAGTGTCGTAGGCTTCCCGCACTGTGCGGAGTCTGGGAAAGGGTATCTTTAAGCGTTAAGC
Source organism: Zea mays (assembly GCF_902167145.1). Classification (NCBI taxonomy): domain Eukaryota; kingdom Viridiplantae; phylum Streptophyta; class Magnoliopsida; order Poales; family Poaceae; genus Zea; species Zea mays. The sequence continues at coordinate 130,225,538 of NC_050104.1, forward strand.
CTTACCCGCATAATATGCAGAGGCTGGGACTCAAACCCGGGACCTTCCGATTATAGATAAGCGTCAATCCTTACCCGCATAATATGCAGAGGCTGGGACTCAAACCCGGGACCTTCCGGTTATAGACGGTAGGCTCTACCGCTGCACCAGGCCCGCCCTTCTTGCCCTTCTTACCTTCGAGCAATTATCTGGCCTCAAAATAAATTTCCACAAGAGTGAGTTATATTGTTTTGGAAAAGCACAAAATGACATAGATATCTATAAGGACATCTTTAAATGTAGGGCAGGAGAATTCTCCTTTAATTACCTTGGTATTCCCATTCAGTTTAAGAAGTTAAGGAACTCGGATTGAAGGCGAGTTGAGGAACGATTTGAAAAGCGCCTGAGTAGTTGGAAAGGCAAACATCTCTCTATCGGGGGCAGATTGACACTAATCAACTCGGTGCTCACTTGCCTGCCAATGTATATGATGCCTTTCTTCGACGTTCTCAAAGGCGTGATGAAAAAAATTAGATTACTTCAGATCCCGCTTCTTTTGGCAAGGAGACGAACATAAGAAAAAATATCGACTAGTGAAGTGGAAGATACTCACCCAACCTAGGAACCAAAGTGGTTTAGGTCTCCACGATTTGAGGATTAAAAACACAACTATGCTTGGTAAATGGCTCTTCAATCTTCTGAACTCAGATGGAATATGGCAACAATTGCTTCGAAATAAATACCTTAGATCAATCCCTCTATCCCAAGCAGAATGGAGGCAGGGAGATTCATATTTTTTGTGTGGCCTAATGAAGATCAAACATGAGTTTTTCAGTTTTAGAGCTTTTAAGGTACAGGACGGCACACAGGTCCGGTTCTAGGATGACATCTGGTTGGGATCTACACCCTTGAGAGCCCAATATCATTGTCTTTATAACATCGACAGAGCTAAAAATGCCACTATTGCCCAGGAACAACTTCACCATTCACCCGTGACACACCACGGCCCGACCATGCGCACAAAATGGCAGCGCAGGTGAGTTTCCTGGGCGGTGGTGTTCATCCCAGCTTCGCCCGCGACGGGACCTGGGTTGGGCACGACGCCATGGGTTCGGAGGACAAAGAGGTCGCGGCTAGGTCCTTTATGTAGAGGTGGGCGGAGGTAATCAGTCGGCCAAACTGACCCCGAGTTCCCCGGCGGCCGGTGAGCGAGCGAGTCGCGCGAGGGGAGAAGAAGACCCAGCCACAGGCGCCCACCAAATCCCAACGGATTTCGTCACTGGTTCAAGCTCCGCGGAGATCTCACCAGGAAGAGAAACAGCGCCCAACAGAAAAGTGGATAAGGGAGGAAGGAGTTCCTGACGTCCGGGCCCCACGCGACAGCCAAGTGGGTTCAAGCGTGCATGTGTGGCTGAGGCGCTGCGACGTGGAGTGGGCCGGCGGGCGAGGGATACAGCCCAAATGACCGTGTTGTTTATGTACGGGAGATGGGCCGAGCAGCGACTTTGGGCCCAAAACGAGGTCTGCCAAATTTTCTTTTCCTTTTCTTTTATGAATTTTTCTGCTTTGTTTTCGATTTCAAGTACTCAAACCAAATTCAAATTCCCCTTTTGATTTCTTTCAGATTTGCGAGTTCCAAAATTAATAATGATGTAAATATAATCCCTACTGTTTTTCATATTATTATTTATTTTCCTTGTTATTCACTTATGGAAGAAATAAATAGTTGCACTAGAATCCCATTTCTCCTTTTCTCATTTTATGTCTTCATTTAAAATCGGAGGTCTAATTCATGTTGCCAATAAAATGCATTACTACAAAACCTTTGGCAAAAGGTCAACCTCCCCTCAACTATTTATTGGTCTCTTAATTTTAACTTAATATTATTGTTTAAACACGAGGAGGGAGAGTTCTAATAGATTTTCAAAGGTCTTCACAAAAAAAATATTCTCACAACACTATTCTATATTCTTATTTATTTATTTTATTATTTTATGATATATATTATTATTATTATATTTTTTTCCTACTAAATTTTAGGGTTTACAGTTCGCATGGCCAAACTGATTATGATGTGTCAGATTGGGTGAATGTTAATGCAAGTCAAGAAATGACATTAGTGAGAGATTGGATCGTTGTTGTTGGAGTATGATTGATGGAGTGTATGTAATGTAGTTAGATGTAATGAAGTAGTTAGATGGATGTTAATACATTTATGTAGTGTATTAATGATGTAGTGTATGTAGTGAGGATTAGAATTAGGCAAGTGAAGATTGCTGGAGTACCATTATGTTGTAATGTATTGTGGTACTGAGTACTCTCTGGTACTAAGTAATCATGTTGTCGGCGTTTCGAGGCCGGGGGGTCCCTGGGCCGACGAGTGAAATGTCGTCGCGTGCCCCAGCCCAGATGGGTCGGCGCGAGGCCGAGCGCGAAGGGGGGAAGTGAGGTGGCCGGAGATGGGCGTGAGAGAGGTGGAAATCCCGCGGCCTTCGTGTTCGTCCCGTGCCCAGGTCGGGTGCGCTTGCAGTAGGGGGTTACAAGCGTCCATGCGGGAGAGGGAGCGAGCGGCCTCACGCGAGCGCCTGTCTCGTCCTCGTCCCCGCGCGGCCAACCCTCTGTAAGAGGGCCCTGGTCCTTCCTTTTATAGGCGTAAGGAGAGGATCCATGTGTACAATGGGGGTGTAGCAGAGTGCTACGTGTCTAGCGGAGGAGAGCTAGCGCTCTAAGTACATGCCGTCGTGGCAGCCGGAGAGGTTTTGGCACCCGGTTCGTGTGGTGTCGTGGCCGTCGGAGGAGCGCTGGAGCTTGGCGGAAGGACAGCTGTCGGGGCTGTCGAGTCCTTGCTGACGTCCTCTTGCTTCCGTAAGGGGGCTGAGAGCTGTCGTCATCAGGGAGCGTGCGGGGCGCCATCATTGCCTATCTGGCGGAGCGAGCCAGATGGGACGTCGGTCTTGTTCCCCGTAGCCCGAGTCAGCTTGGGGTAGGGTAATGATGGCGTCTCCTGTCGACGTGGTCGGTCTGCGCCCTAGGTTGGGCGATGCGGAGGCTCCTCCGAGGTCGAGGTCGAGTCTGTCTTCCGTGGCCGTGGTCGAGTCCGAGCCCCTGGGTCGGGCGAGGCGGAGACTGTCGGCTGAGGCCAGGGCTGAGTCCGAGCCCTGGGGTCGGGCGAAGCGGAGTTCGTCGTCTTCCGGGGCTTAGCCCGAGTCCGAGCCCTGGGGCGGGCGGAGCGGAGTTCGCCGTCTTCAGGGGCTGAGCCTGAGTCTGAGCCCTGGGTCGGGCAGAGCGGAGTTCGCCGTCTTCAGGGGCTGAGCCCAAGTCCGAGCCCTGGGTCGGGCGGAGCGGAGTTCGTCGTCTTCCGGGGCTTAGCCCAAGTTCGAGCCCTGGGTCGGGCGGAGCGGTGTTCGCCGTCTTCAGGGGTTGAGCCTAAGTCCGAGCCCTGGGTCGGGCGGAGCGGAGCTTCCTATGGTGCCTGAGGTCGGGCCTGACTGCCTGTCAGCCTCGCTCTGTCAAGTGGCACTGCAGTCGGTGCGGCGCAGGCGGCGCTGTCCTTCTGTCAGGTCGATCAGTGGAGCGGCGAAGTGACTGTGGTCACTTCGGCTCTGTCGACTGAAGGGCGCGCGTCAGGATAAAGGTGTCAGGCCACCTTTGCATTAAATGTTCCTGCGATTTGGTTGGTCGGCGCGGCGATTTGGTCAGGGTTGCTTCTTGGCGAAGACAGGGCCTCGGGCAAGCGGGAAGTATGTTCGCCGCTGGAGGGGGGCCTCGGGCGAGACGGAGATCCTCCGGGGTCGGCTGCCCTTGCCCGAGGCTAGGCTCGGGCGAGGCGTGATCGAGTCCCTCGAATGGACCGATCCCTGACTTAATCGCACCCATCAGGCCTTTGCAGCTTTGTGCTGATGGGGGTTACCAACTGAGAATTAGGAGCCTTGAGGGTACCCCTAATTATGGTCCCCGACAGTAGCCCCCGAGCCTCGAAGGGAGTGTTAACACTCGCTTGGAGGCTTTTGTTGCACTTTTTTGCAAGGGGACCAGCCTTTCTCGGTTGCGTTTTGTTCCGGTGGGTGCGCGCGAGCGCACCCGCCGGGTGTAGCCCCCGAGGCCTCGGAGGAGTGGTTTGACTCCTCCGAGGTCTTAATGCCTCGCGTAATGCTTCGGCTGGTCTGGTTGTTCCCTCATGCGAGCTGGCCGTAGCCCGGGTGCACGGTCGGGTTCCAAGTTCTCGGGCTGGTATGTTGACGCTGTCAACGGTTTGGCCGGAGCCGGGTTTGCGAGAGCAGCCCCCGAGCCTCTGCACAGGGCGAGAGGACGATCAGGGACAGACTCGACTTTTTTACATACACCCCTGTGTCGCCTTTCCGCAAGGAGGAGGGGGGAAAGCGCCATGTTGCCCTTGATGGGCGCCAAACATGGTGTCTCCGGTGAGCTGCTGCCGGGTAATCCGAGCGGATGTCCGTGCCCCATTTGCTAGGGGTCGGCTAGAGGCCCAGAGGCGCGCCCAAAAGTACCTGCGGGTGATCTGCCGGACCCGGTCCCCTGTCGACGGAGTCCGAGGGCTCGATGCCTCCCTCTGATGGGATTCCGTTACAAGATCGTTCCCGCTGGTCTTCGAAATGTCCTAGGGTACCTCGGGAGCACAGCCCGAGCCTTGGTTATGTATCGAACGTACCCATGGTCATCCCTCGCTCTGTGTCTGAGGCGGCTGTGAACCCTTCGAGGGCCAGCCTTCGAACCCCTGATCAATAGTGGGCGCGGAGCCCGAGTTGCCTGAGGCGGTCGTTGAACCCTTCCGAGGGGCCGGCCTTCGAACCTCTGACCAGTAGTGGGTGTGGAGCCCACGCGCTCTGAGGCGGCTGTTGAACCCTTCCGAGGGGCCAGCCTTCGAACCTCTGATCAGTAGGGAGGCTCGGAGCCTGGTTCCTTCACGGAGAAGGATCCTTTTTGGGGTATCCCCCTTTCCCGGTCCCTGTTGTAAGAGAGAGAAAGAGGAAAAAAGGAAAAGGATTCGAAATTGAACGACGTGGCGTACCTTTTTTGACGCGGTCATTATGGCGAAGGCGAAGCGTCGCTCGCTCCCCGTGCCAGAGGCGCCGCCTTTCCCGCCGCGGAGTTAATGTGACGGGGCGTGCGGTTCGCGGGGCGGCCGTTGCGCGTGCGCGAGCCGTTCGAGGAACGGAACACGGGCGCGTCGTCTTCACGCCGTGAGAGAGGGTTCTCTCGCTGCCCCTGGATGGGACGTAAGCCTGGCTGACGACGTGACCGCTGCTCCTGCCCGCCTGCCACCGCCATTACTGCCGGCCCATTTTTGGTCGCATTGACCATCGCACCAGGCTGGCGCTGCTGGGTCGTGCATAGGGTTGCCTCGAGTCGCGGTACTGGTTCCACAGTCGAGGAGGCGTGGCAGTGGCACGGGTGGCGGTGCAGTTGCTCGCACGCAGCATCCGGCGCGCCGGTTGCATGACGCGTGGGCCTGGGCCTCCATGCTGGGCGTGTTGGAAGTCGGAGAAGTGCGCCCACTTGGCGCGGTTGCATGCCGCCTGCATGGCTACCCGCCCTTTCGCCCGCTGGTCTGGGCAAAAGTGGAGGGCCAATTGTAACCGCTGGACGGTTGCATGCACCGCGCGCGGCGGTTTGGCTTCTTCTGCTCTGGGCCAACTTGCATGACGTGTGGGACCCAGCCCCCGCGCCGTAGGGGGAGGACCTTGGAGCATGTTGGAGAAGACTCAGCCCACGACGGCTGGGGACGCAAGTAGGGAGAGTCGCCTTTAAAAGGAGGGTGACCCCCTTGAAAGACGACCATGTCTTCGCGCTCCCTTATGCATCGTGTCTTTCCACCTTCCAAGCCCCCGGATGGGGGATACCCGCAGTCTTTCCGCCTTGTCGTTGGAGGAACGCAACTCCGTGGGAGTTGGTACCTTTCAGCCATCGTTCGGCTTCAAGGATTTTCATCAGTCAGCCCGGCTGCACCCCTCCGTCGGCGGTCACCCGAGACGGTGACCACCAGCCCCTGGGTGGGGAGAAGCAAGCCGGGCTGCGATCTTGGTCCGACCCTCAGCTTCAAGGATGTTCATCATCCTCGCTGGGGTGGAGGCCGGGCTGAGCCGGAGCTCTACCTCCCGCGCGGGTTCGTGGGTCGGCCTCTCCTTCGGCGTTCGAGGGAGAGGGCGCTCACTGGCCCTGTGGGCGGGTCGGAGTTCGACAACGCGGGGCTGGTCGACGGCGGGCGTCGCCAGCCTCAGCACGTCGGGCTCGTCAGTTTGGCTCCCGGTGCCCCCCTGCCGGAAGGCGGTTGCCGCGCCGTGCGCACGGGAGGACCGCCCAAGATATCGCGCGCTGCCAGGGCGGCGTTCGTGTTCTGGGGCGGTCCTGCCTTTGCACCGGTATGGCGCCTCCACGCGGAGGTCGGTGCCCCACTCGTCTGGGAGGATCTGAGTGGGGATCTGCCGGAGGGCTGACGGCCCCTGTCGTTGGTGCCGAGGTGGAGGCGGCTCGAGAAGTCCCCGTTGCCGACGGGATCACCGCCACCATCCGCGCTTCGGGCCTCCAGCTCTTTGTACTTGTCCTCGCCCCTCGAGCGTCGGCGTGGGCGAGGGCAAGGTTGCAACAGCGTCTGCCCTGAGGCCCTTGCTGCTGCAGTTCGGCCACCCGGAGCGGGGGTCGTTGTCGTTGCTGCCGGAGCGGGCGACGGCGAGCCGCCCGTCGGTCTTCTGTTGCTCCGCAGGCCCCCCCCCCCATCGAGTGGGGTTGTTCGTACCTGCGGAGGTGGAACCGGAGTTCCGTTTGTAATGGCACTTTGAATGCCAGTGTTTTTGTCCATTGTGGTTGTCGAGGCCTGAACATGTATGTATTTTTGGCACGGGGCCGTGTTTTTTCCTCATTTTTGAGCACTAAGACTCGCCTGTTGGTTGTCTGAACTGCTTCACCAAGCGTGAGTCGCCCCGTGTAAAGGTGACGAGTGAGGTATCCATATCCCGGAGGCGTAGGAGTCCCTCGGCTCGGTCAGCCTTGTTGTCCGAGGCTTCTCTTGCTTAGTTAAAGGAACCCCTCGGCCGCTCTTCGATGAGCCGAGGCCAGGGGTAGCGGTGTCAGCATGGACAGAGGCAGAGTTGGCTCGAAAAGAAGACTTGGTCGGCCGGAGCCTGGCCGGGTCGTACGTTAGCGGGACCGACGCCGGAGTTGATCTTCCGAGGCCTCGGGCCGGGCTTATGTCTTCGGGGGACAGCTGGCTGAGGCCTCGGGGTGACCAGCCGAGCCTTCTGCTCGGGCCGGATTCTCGGAGAAGACCCTGGCGGCGATGGCCCGGGCGTGGTGATGATGTCGTCCTTCAGAGTGGAGATCCTCGAACCGCGTCACCGTCCGAGGCTAGGTCAGACCTCGCCGAAGGTGTTGTCGACGCTGAGGGTGCTGCGGCTCCCTTCAACTGTCCAGATCCGAGCCTGCAGGATCGGATTATCCTGTAGTGTGTGTTTTCTGCGGCCGCCGAGGCCCAAACACACCCTCGTCGTGTTGTAAAGCCGCGTTTCTTTTCCTCTTGTTTCGAGTATCTAGACTTTTTCGTCGGTAACAGAATTGTCTGTGTGAGCGAGAGTTGCTTCTCGCGAAAGGTGATGAGTGAGGTATCCGTATCCCGGAGGCATAGGAGTCCCTCGGCTCGGTCGGCCTTGCCGCTTACGCGCACTCTTACCCGTCCATAGGTTTCTGTCACCGACGCAGTCGAGAAGGCCCGAAGAATCGCTTCGGCAGAGGAGCTTTCGAACGTGAAGACTTGTTCGGTCCGCGGAATCACTTATCCGAACGTGAGTTACTTATCGCAGAAGGTGATGAGTGAGGTATCCGTATCCCGGAGGCGTAGGAGTCCCTCGGCTCGGTCATCCTTGGCTGCTTACGTGTACTCCGTCGTTTTCAGGATCCACTTTCGAAATAGTCGAAAAGCACGAAAGACATTCTGGCAGAAAAGATCTTTTTTCGAGGAAAATTTCGACGCAGAGGGGGTTCCCCCCTTTTAGCCCCCGAGGGAGGGTCGGGCTTTGCTGAGGCAAGGCTGACCCTTCCTTGATGACTAAACTTTGCGTTGGAGCGAGGTATATGAACAACTTGAAAGCATCTTAAGGGTAGAAGCGATGGAGCTGTTGGATGTTCCAAGCGTTGCTGTAGACCTCGCCTTGACTGTTGGCCAGCTTGTACGTTCCGGGCTTCAGAACTTTGGCGATGACGAACGGCCCCTCCCAGGGGGGCGTGAGCTTGTGCCGCCCTCGGGCGTCTTGTCGCAGCCGAAGCACCAGGTCGCCCACCTGGAGGTCTCGGGACCGGACCCCTCGGGCGTCGTAGCGTCGCAGGGACTGCTGGTACCGTGCCGAGTGTAGTAAGGCCTTGTCCCGAGCCTCTTCCAGCTGGTCCAGCGAGTCTTCTCGACTAGCTTGGTTGCTTTGGTCGGCATAGGCCCTCGTCCTCGGGGAACCGTATTCTAAGTCTGTGGGCAAGATGGCCTCGGCCCCATAGACTAGAAAGAATGGCGTGAAGCCCGTGGCTCGGCTCGGCGTTGTCCTCAGGCTCCAGACCACCGAGGGGAGTTCCTTCATCCATCGCTTGCCGAACTTGTTGAGCTCGTTGTAGATCCGAGGCTTGAGTCCTTGTAGAATCATGTCGTTGGCACGCTCTACTTGCCCATTCGTCATGGGGTGAGCCACGGCAGCCCAGTCCACCCGGATGTGGTGATCCTCACAGAAGTCCAGGAACTTTCTGCCGGTGAACTGGGTGCCATTGTCGGTGATGATGGAGTTCGGGGCCCCGAAACGATGGATGATGTTGGTGAAGAACGCCACCGCATGCTCGGACCTAATGTTGTTTAGGGGTCGGACCTCGATCCACTTGGAGAATTTGTCGATGGCGACCAACAGGTGCGTGTAGCCCCAGGGTGCCTTCTGCAAGGGGTCGACGAGGTCCAGACCCCACACAGCAAAAGGCCTGGTGATGGGTATGGTCTGCAGAGCCTGAGCAGGCAGGTGGGTCTGCCTTGCGTAGAACTGACACCCTTCGCAGGTGCGGACAATTCTAGTGGCGTCGGCCACTGCCGTTGGCCAGTAGAAACCTTGTCGGAAAGCATTTCCGACAAGGGCTCGAGGTGCTGCGTGATGGCCGCAAGCCCCCGAGTGTATCTCTCGTAGGAGTTCCTGACCTTCGGTGATGGAGATGCATCGCTGGAGGATGCCTGAGGGGCTGCGGTGGTAGAGCTCCTTCCCATCTCCCAGCAAGACGAACGACTTGGCGCGCCGCGCCAACCGCCAAGCTTCGGCTCGGTCGAGGGGTAGCTCTCCTTGGTGGGGATATTGCAGGTACGAGGTCTGCCAGTTTTGATCAGGCGCGACCCCGCTTTGCTCCCCCTCGACGTGCAGCGTCTCGCCCTCGGGGGCCGAGGCTACCTCGGGCTGAACCGAGGACGCCTCGGGCCGAACCGAGGGTGCCTCGGACTGGGCCGAGGGTACCTCGGGCTGGGCCGAGGGCGCCTCGGGCTCGGGCGTGTCGTCGATCTTGATGGATGGTTGATGCAGGTCTCGGGAGAAGACGTCCGGGGGAACCGTTGTTCGCCCCGAGGCTATTTTAGCTAGCTCGTCTGCAGTCTCGTTGTAGCGCCGGGCGATGTGGTTGAGCTCGAGCCCGTAGAACTTGTCTTCCAGGCGCCGAGCCTCATCGCAGTAGGCCTCCATCTTCGGGTTGCGGCAGTGGGAGTTCTTCATGACTTGGTCGATGAAGAGCTGCGAGTCACCACGAGCGTCGAGGCGTCAGACCCCTAGCTCGATGGCGATCCGCAACCCGTTGACCAGAGCCTCGTACTCAGCCACATTGTTGGACGCCGGGAAATGGAGGCGTAGCACGTAGCGTAGATGCTTCCCGAGGGGCGAGATGAAGAGTAGGCCTGCGCCAGCTCCTGTCTTCATCAGCGACCCGTCGAAGAACATGGTCCAGAGCTCCGGTTGGATCGGAGCTGTTGGGAGCTGGGTGTCGACCCATTCAGCCACGAAGTTCGCCAAGACCTGGGACTTGATGGCCTTCCGAGGGGCGAACGAGATTGTTTCGCCCATAATCTCCACCGCCCACTTTGCAATTCTACTCGAGGCCTCTCGGCACTGGATGATCTCCCCCAGGGGGAAGGATGACACCACAGTTACCGAATGAGACTCAAAGTAGTGTCGCAGCTTCCGCCGCGTCAGGATCACCGCGTACAGCAGCTTCTGAACTTGTGGGTAGCGGATCTTGATTTCGGACAGTACCTCGCTGACTAAGTAGACTGGCCTCTGAACGGGCAATGCATGCCTCTCTTCTTGCCTCTCGACCACAATCGCGGCGCTAACCACCTGAGTGGTCGCGGCAACGTAGATCAAGAGGGCTTCTCCGGCAGCTGGGGGCACCGAGATAGGCACATTCGTGAGGAGCGCCTTCAGGTTCCCGAGGGCTTCCTCGACCTCAGGGGTCCAAGTGAAGCACTCGGCCTTCCTTAAGAGGCGGTACAGAGGCAGACCTCTTTCGCCGAGGCGTGAGATGAAGCGGCTCGGAGCCGCGAGACATCCCATGACCCTCTATACGCCCTTCAAGTCCTTGATGGTCCCCATGCTGGTGATGGCTGCGATCTTCTCCAGGTTGGCTTCGATGCCCCGCTCGGAGACGATGAACCCCAAGAGCATGCCTCGGGGTACTCCGAAGACACACTTTTCGGGATTGAGCTTCACGCCTTTCGCCTTGAGACATCGGAATGTCACTTCAAGGTCGGAAAGGAGGTCGGAGGCTTTCCTTGTCTTGACTACGATGTCATCGACGTAGTCCTCGACCGTCCGGCCAATGTGTTCGCCGAACACCTGGTTCATGCACCGCTGGTACGTCGCACCCGCATTCCTCAAGCCGAACGGCATGGTGACATAGCAGTACATGCCGAAGGGCGTGATGAAAGAAGTCGCGAGCTGGTCGGACTCCTTCATCCTGATTTGGTGATACCCTGAGTAGGCATCGAGGAAAGACAGGGTTTCGCACCCAGCAGTGGAATCCACGATTTGATCGATGCGAGGCAGAGGGTAGGGAACCTTCGGACATGCTTTGTTTAGACCAGTGTAGTCTACACACATCCGCCATTTCCCTCCTTTCTTTCTCACAAGCACAGGGTTGGCAAGCCATTCGGGATGGAATACCTCTTTGATGAACCCTGCCGCCATTAGCTTGTGGATCTCCTCGCCTATGGCTCTGCGCTTCTCCTCGTCGAATCGGCGCAGAGGCTGCTTGACGGGTCGGGCTCCGGGTCGGATATCCAGCGAGTGCTCGGCGACATCCCTCGGTATGTCGAGCATGTCTGAGGGACTCCACACAAAGACGTCGGCGTTCGCGTGGAGAAAGTCGACGAGCACTGCTTCCTATTTGGGATCAAGCTCGGAGCCGATCCGGATCTGCTTGGAGGCGTCGCTGCTAGGGTCGAGGGGGACGGACTTAACCGTCTCCGCTGGCTCGAAGTTGCCAGCATGACGCTTCACGTCCGGCACCTCCTTAGAGAGGCTCTCCAGGTCGGCGATGAGGGCCTCGGCGTACTCCACGCACTCCACGTCGCATTCGAACGCGTGTTTGTACGTGGGGCCGACGGTGATGACCCCGTTGGGGCCCGACATCTTGAGCTTGAGGTAGGTGTAGTTGGGGACGGCCATGAACTTTGCGTAGCATGGCCTTCCCAGTACCGCGTGGTAGGTTCCTCGGAACCCGACCACCTCGAACGTCAGGGTCTCCCTTCGGAAGTTGGAGGGTGTTCCAAAGCAGATGGGAAGGTCGAGTTGTCCGAGGGGCTGGACGCGCTTCCCGGGGATGATCCCGTGGAAAGGCGCAGCGCCTGCACGGACCGAGGACAGATTGACACGCAGGAGCCCGAGGGTCTCGGCGTAGATGATGTTGAGGCTGCTGCCTCCGTCCATGAGGACCTTGGTGAGCCTGACGTTGCCGACGACGGGGTCGACAACGAGCGGGTATTTCCCCGGGCTCGGCACGTGGTCGGGGTGGTCGGCTTGGTCGAAGGAGATGGGCTTGTCGGACCAGTCTAGGTAGACTGGCGCCGCCACCTTCACCGAACAGACCTCCCGACGCTCTTGCTTGCGGTGCCGAGCCGAGGCGTTCACCGCTTGCCCACCGTAGATCATGAAGCAGTCGCGGACCTCGGGGAACTCTCCTGCGTGGTGATCTTCCTTCTTGTCGTCGTCGTGAGCCCTGCCACCCTCCGCGGGTGGCCTGACCCTGTGGAAGTGGCGCCGAAGCATGGCGCACTCCTCAAGGGTGTGCTTGACGGGCCCCTGGTAATAGGGGCACGGCTCCTTGAGCATCTGGTCGAATAGGTTGGCACCTCCGGGGGGTTTCCGAGGGTTCTTGTACTCGGCGGCGGCGACAAGGTCCGTGTCGGCGGCGTCGCGTTTCGCTTGCGACTTCTTCTTGACCTTCTTCTTGGCGCCGCGCTGAGTTGACGCCTCGGGGGCATCTTCCGGTGGGTGGCCCTGGGGCTGCTTGTCCTTCCGGAAGATAGCCTCGACCGCCTCCTGGCCAGAGGCTAACTTGGTGGCGATGTCCATCAGCTCGCTCGCCCTGGTGGGGGTCTTGCGACCCAGCTTGCTCACCAGGTCGCGGCAGGTGATGCCGGCGACGAACGCGCCGATGACATCCGAGTCGGTGATGTTGGGCAGCTCGGTGCGCTGCTTCGAGAATCGCCGAATGTAGTCCCGGAGAGACTCTCCCGGCTGCTGTCGGCAGCTTCGGAGGTCCCAGAAATTCCCAGGGCGCACGTACGTGCCCTAGAAATTGTCGGCGAAGGCTTGGACCAGGTCGTCCCAGTTGGAGATCTGCCCCGGAGGCAGGTGCTCCAACCAGGCGCGAGCGGTGTCGGAGAGGAACAGGGGGAGGTTGCGGATGATGAGGTTGTCATCGTCCGTTCCACCCAGTTGGCAGGCCAGCCGGTAGTCCGCGAGCCACAGCTCCGGTCTCGTCTCCCCCGAGTACTTTGTGATAGTAGTCGGGGGTCAGAACCGGGTCGGGAACGGCGCCCGTCGTATGGCCCGGCTGAAAGCCTGCGGACCGGGTGGTTCGGGCGAGGGACTCCGATCCTCCCCGCTGTCGTAGCGTCCCCCACGCCGGGGGTGGTAGCCTTGGCGCACCCTCTCGTCGAGGTGGGCCCGACGGTCGCGGTGACGGTGCTCGCTGCCGAGGCGAGCCGGGGCCGCAGGCGCTGTGTTGCGCGTGCGCCCGGTGTGGACCGAGGCTTCCCGCATGAATCGGGAAGTCGCGGCGTGATGTTCCGAGGGGTACCCCTGCCTTCGGGAGGCGGAGCTTTCGGCCCATCGGACCGCGGCGCCCTCCAGGAGATTCTTGAGCTCTCCCTGGATTCGCCGTCCCTCGGTGGTTGATGGCTCTGGCATCGCACGGAGAAGCATTGCTGCTATAGCCAGGTTCTGGCCGACCCCACTGGAAGCGGGTGGCGGCCTCATCCTGACATCGTCGGCGATGCGGTGCTGGAAGCCCTGGGGTAGATGACACATTTCTCCGGCCGGAGGTTGGCCCGCCCATTCCTGCCCGATGTCCCGGCGGATCGGCTCAAGCGCTCCTGCTCCCTCGTCGAGCCTGGCCTGCATCCCGCGGATTTGCTCGAGCTGTGGGTCATGGCCCCCCGCCTGAACGGGGACCACAGCTAGCTCCCGTAGGATGTCAACGCGAGGCACCGGCCTAGGGAGATCACCGTCCTCCGGCATACCGAGATGGTTGCCTTCAGAGGGACCCACTAGATCGACGTGGAAACATTCGCGGCTTAGGCCGCAGTCCTCGTCGCCGAGGCTGCGGCTACCGTCAGAACAGTCGGAAAGGTAGTAGTCGCATGCGGTCATGAAGTCCCGCATGGCACTGGGGTCGCCAAGTCCAGAGAAATCCCAACAGAAGTCGGGCTCGTCATCTTCCTCGGACCCCGAGGGTCCGTAGGTCGAGACGTCCGTCAGCCGGTCCCAGGGTGACCGCATACGAAACCCCAGAGGGTTTGGACTCGCCTCTAGGAGAGCGTCCGCCAAAGCGAAGCCGCTTGGCGGGTTGAGGCTGAATCCAAGAGGTGTGAGATGGGAATCGGTCGGTACCTCTTGGTCGACGGGCGGTGATAAAGTCACGTCGGGGACTGACTGCACCGTCGTCTCAGGTACGAGGGTGATGTCCAGCAAGCCTTTCGCGAGCGTGCTGGTGTCGTCCGTTTGCTCGAAATTGGCGTGTCACGGGGAGACGGCACTCGTCTTCGTCTCAAACGCGAGGTCGATGCCCGACGCGCCCCCCGTTGGGGCGCTGGTGCCGTCAACTCGCTCGACAGCCGACGAGGCGCTGCCTCCTGCTTGGCCTTGGTTGCCCCGCCTCCTCCTCCGTCGGCGGGGGAGAGGACGGGGCGAGCTCGAATGTTGTTCTTCCACCACGCGGGGAAGACGTCGTCGATTCCGCCGTCGGCGGGCGGGCTGCCGGCCGCCGTTGTCGTTGTCGCACGGCGGAGGAAGGAGTATCATGTCGTAGCTGCTGTCGAGGGACATGAACTCAAGACTCCCGAAACGGAGCACCGTCCCGGGCCGGAGAGGTTGCTGGAGACTGCCCATCTGGAGCTTGACGGGAAGCTGTTCGTCAACACGCAGCAGGCCCCTACCTGGCGCGCCAACTGTCGGCGTTTCGAGACCGGGGGGTCCCTGGGCCGACGAGTGAAATGTCGCCGCATGCCCCAGCCTAGATGGGTCGGCGCGAGGCCGAGCGCGAAGGGGGGAAGTGAGGTGGCCGGAGATGGGCGTGAGAGAGGTGGTGTCACACCCGGTTTTGGAAGGTAAACCGAATGCGAACCATGTACGTGCCAGGATCAGAAATTCACGTACACGGCGATTACATAATGGAGTGTTTGGTTTGAAGAACCACTCCATTCAAAATGAAGTGGTGCATCATGGGTCCATTCCTCAAATTTAGTAGGATAACTTCATTCCACATATTAGTACTAATTAACTAACTATGAGGAATGAGGTGGTGATGTATCAACTCATTCCATTCCACAAACCAAACAAAAAAGTTAGGAGTGAGAAGATGATGGACTAGCTCATTACTCAAACCAAACACCAACTCCATCTCCTCCTCCTACCAGTCATCAGTGCCTTGTATTCTGTACAGGTCGGTGAGGAAGCGCCTCGGCGACAATGGTGAGCTCATCAATTGTACTGTACTCCAGTTCTAGCTGTATGACCGTAAGAATCGCAAGAATGTACGGTGCGCAAGTATACCATTAGATTCTGGATATGAAACGATGGAACTGGATACTTGTTGCAATTCTACGTCACGTCACAGTATGTGTTACTGTGTAGGCGCCAGGATGATCTTCAAGCTGGGTGGTAAAAGTGGTAGGTGAGGTATGTCTTGCTGTCGACCTCCGTTTCGTTTCCATTCCATGGCTTTGGCCTTTTTGTTTTTTGCTTAGAAACTACTCCCTCCGTCTCCGTTGCTTATGAAATAGACGGGTCTTTTGTTCCTTTTGGCACCTATCATGTTTGACCATTTGTCTTTGTGGGAGGGCGAATCCCTCGGCTGAGTGGCGGGAGTGTACATCCTCGGAGGAGTAGGCTTAGGTGTTTGTCTCACCTTACAGATGGACACAAGAAAGCAAGAGTTGACACAAGAAAGCAAGAGTTTAAAGTGGTTCGGATCGTAATATCCTATATTCACTATAAGTTGTATTGCTTAAAAACTTAGTAGTCATCTGTCTGAGTGTGAATCGACCTCTCCGGCTACGAAGCAAGTGTCCTTCCTTTTATACCTTTTATAGTTCAAGAGGGGCATGATACAAGAGAGCTTAGGGTCCGACAGGTGGACCTAAAAGTATTTACATCATAGAACGGGATATGATAGTAGACGCGGCCCGATCTTCCGTGAGATACGATAATTTGATTGAGTGGAGATCTCGACGTTGATGATCCAAGGCTCCGAGCGAACGGTTCCTCGCAATCACTACACCACGGCTCCGTTGGTTATCACTTATGACACACGAATGAACTCGCCATGAAGGATTATCTCTGCAAGCGCAATCAAGAACACAAGCAAGAACATAAAAGAAACGCAACCAAAATTGTATTGATTATGGGATGGGATCTCACAAGCCGATGACGGCGACAATGTTCGATGACAGAATTGATCTAAGCAAAACCCAAACCTAACATGGCGGCGGCTGCTGAATAAATAGAGTATTAGGGCGTGCGTGACCCCTGGACTCGCCCCTAATGGGCTCCGACGCGATACACGGTCCAACGGCCCAACAGACGGTGTCGCAGCACCAAAACAGAATCTGAACGCTGACTTGTTTCGACGATTCCCGTTGACTCCGGACGAATTTTAGGGTGGAACCAGTTGGGTTGGTTAGATAATCTCCTTATCTTTCCAACCATATCAAGTCCGTCACAATCGGAGTCCGGATGCATCTTGGGCGTCCATTTTAGTGCAGACTGGTCCTGGAACCCGAGATGGAGCCGCAGCCGAGTCGGACTTGATCTCCTTCCTGTTGTGGGCGCCCTTGCTGCTCCTCCTCAACACCTAGGCCTTTCCCAAGTCCTTGCTGGTCCTCTCCAAGGTTCCTAATCATCAAAACATCCATGGCCCCAAGCGTAAGCTTTGAAACACAATTGACTAGGGTAGAACGTACCTGGAGATTTAGCTGTCGTGCACGTGATCGTGTTATCGGTCCATTCATTATATGTATAGAAGTGATGTCCTCATCAGAATACATCGGATAGAGCTGAATCGCCAGATCTTCCTGAGTGCGTATCCCTTCATGGTCGATACATCGGATAGAGTTGAGCTGAATTGCTAGATCTTCCTCAGTACGTATCCCTTCTTGGTCGTCGCGTAGGCCCCTGTCATACTATTCTCATGTTTTGTCTAATCGGAGTACACATATCCCTTCTTGGTAATAGTAAAATCTGCACATTGCAGGTCTGGCACGCTGCGTGCATTTAATGCCAGGGATACGCTTTTTGCTGCTGGCACGGACAAGTATGCATGCCATTCGCACTCAATGCTGGTGGGTCCATTTTAGAGGCTTTCGTCAGTCATCATTCGCTAGCTTACGCCAGGTGCGTTTGGCCACGCGTCGGCACCGGGCCTATGCCTGGACAATGGGTAGACCCGAGAATAAGTGATGGCATGACATTCTCGGGCCTTCCCTGGCCGTGGGCTCAGACCGCACCCGAGGGGGGTCTAGGTCCCAGCCGCACTTGTCCGAATACGTGGTGACATCGGGTCTCACCTGACCCGAGGTACTAATGGTATTTTCTGGACTCGGAGCCACTCCAAAGGCTCGGTGCTGCAACCGGAGCGTGTATTCTTCTCCGGGGTTTGGTGCTCCCTCCGGATCCTTTTTCTCTAAGGATCCGACGGACCCACAAGAAGGTCAGAATCTTATTTGCAGGATCCCAGATCTATAGTTGAAGTTGTTGATTCCTTCCTTTATGAGGCTTGATGAAGATGGTGATCTAGCCCAGAAAACGAGCCTAACCTGGCTACGACTCCATATGGCTGAGCATTAGCCCTGCGTTTGGGGAGTACCGACAGTCTTTATTCAGTTTTCGTTGGCAACTGATAAAATAGATGAGTCTCAGTACTAAAGTGTTTTCTAATGATAGAATAAATTAATACTTATATAAATTTGTTTTAGTAAGACGAAAATTTTGGAACGGGGAGGGAGTAGTACCTAAAAGTATCTTTTCACCACCACCCTTTCGGAGGTCCTTGCCAGCCACATTCCTCGTGATGGTAGTAGGTTGATAGTTTTCCTTGGAGTGGTGGCTACAGAGTGAGCTGAGAGAGGGGGCAAAAATGTCACTACCGTCTGCTACTACTTCACACTACTGTCACGCTCAGTACAGAGCACTCCTACAACATTGGATGCTGAGGTCACCGGACAGTGGTAGAGGGGGACGGGGGACCCCTTATCCTATTCCTTCCTCCCTGGCATGGCATGCCCGTCCACCGCCGCGCCCAGTGTACCTGTCATATAGTTGCTCTCACTGCATCATGACATCCTCATGGAGCCGTGGCAGGCCTGCAGCTGTAGGGAATGCGCGGGACCCACTTGCAGGCCGAGGCGCTCTCTCTCTCTCTCTCTCAGCGTGTGTGGTGAACTGGTGATGGATGCTGTGCTGTGGTCTGTGATCGAAGAACCGGAGGCCTTTTTACGTGGTTGCCTTTATTGACCAACGACCCCCGGCCCATGTGTGCTACTGTACCATGTGTGTGTCTCTACTCTGCTAGGGGCATGGCTGTCCTGCACAAGATGTTCCCACTACACTACAGTTTCCATTTCTGTTAAGTTGCTGCAGTACGGCATGGTTCCTCATTTCGGGCAACGGCAATGGTGACTAATGGCAAGAGTTACACACGGCACGCACGGACTCTCATTGGCTATCCGCAACTGTTACCTCTAAATTTTTCTCCCTATATCACTTTTCCCCCCTATTTTTTCATCTCCCGCAGCGGTTCCCCCTAAATACTCCCCCTATACCCCACTACAACTATAAATATTATTTTTTATACCTATTTATCATTCATTACCACTTTTTTCTCAACTAAAAATACTGGCATGCACGGATTCTGACGGAAGGGGTTGGCACAGTATCCCCTTGATCTGATGTGAAAGAGAAGAGAGACGCTCGGTAGGGTGTAAGATAGGGAGCAGCGGTGCGGGTGGTAGCGTGGTTACTGCAGCCGCTACGACGTGAGCAGTGTTAGGGGAGAGCCTCAGAGTAGAGTTCCTCAACTAGTCTCAACGCAGCAAGGCCATCTCCATTCTCTATAGACCATAGCTTGCGGTGACTTTTCTGAAGCCGTATATATAGTATAGGGGGTGTTTGGTTACCCCAAACTAAAATTTAGCCCCTGTCCCATCGAATGTTTGAACCTCCGTTCCGAGTATTAAATGTAGTCGGATTATAAAACTAATTTGTCAGCCGAATATTAAAAGACGAGACGAATCTAGTCCAGTTGGTTGGGTCTATATTTCATACTCCTATTTAAAAATCAAACGTTTGATGTGACCCGGACTAAACTTTAGCAGGAGCAACCAAACACCTCCATAGTATGCAGCGAACACCTAGTAGTTAGTACAGACTACAGAGATTCAGAGAAACGACACGGCCGGTGCCTTCACATGCATGGCCGATGTGTGTTGTGTTGTGTGTCTGGAGTCTGGACAGGAGACGAGCGTTGCTGCTGTGACTCCCTCTGGGGTCTGGGCTCGGAGCACGGCAGGTCAGCAGCGTAGCAGGAGCCTGTCCCACTGGCATGGCACTGGCATCCATCCCCTCCCGCCCAGTGCCAGCCGATGCATGTTGTGTCGTCACGCAGACGTTGGCGCGAGAACAGGGGCAGGGCAGGGCACGGAGAGATCAGTTCTGGCGTACTGCTACTGTGGCAGGCCCATGCTAATCAGCACACTGTACGTGCAGCAGTGAACACAAAAGTTGAGCATCTCACATGTTTGATATGTTCCTTCTTCCTTTCGGAAAACTGCGTCATGCAAAAGCCATATATTATCTTTCGCTGGAAAATAACACAAAGTAGTCAGTGGTACCATCGCGTAGCCAAACAAATTATAATTTGGTAAATAGTATACAGTCCCCTAAACTGATGCCATACTTTAGGTATAGTAGTATTCTAATCGTTCAGCTGTCGGTCCTCTTTATCCATCCATCTCAAGCTCGTAGTGTTCTCCTTTTGATACACTGGAAGCGGGTGGCGGCCTCATCCTGACATCGTCGGCGATGCGGTGCTGGAAGCCCTGGGGTAGATGACACATTTCTCCGGCCGGAGGTTGGCCCGCCCATTCCTGCCCGATGTCCCGGCGGATCGGCTCAAGCGCTCCTGCTCCCTCGTCGAGCCTGGCCTGCATCCCGCGGATTTGCTCGAGCTGTGGGTCATGGCCCCCCGCCTGAACGGGGACCACAGCTAGCTCCCGTAGGATGTCAACGCGAGGCACCGGCCTAGGGAGATCACCGTCCTCCGGCATACCGAGATGGTTGCCTTCAGAGGGACCCACTAGATCGACGTGGAAACATTCGCGGCTTGGGCCGCAGTCCTCGTCGCCGAGGCTGCGGCTACCGTCAGAACAGTCGGAAAGGTAGTAGTCGCATGCGGTCATGAAGTCCCGCATGGCACTGGGGTCGCCAAGTCCAGAGAAATCCCAACAGAAGTCGGGCTCGTCATCTTCCTCGGACCCCGAGGGTCCGTAGGTCGAGACGTCCGTCAGCCGGTCCCAGGGTGACCGCATACGAAACCCCAGAGAGTTTGGACTCGCCTCTAGGAGAGCGTCCGCCAAAGCGAAGCCGCTTGGCGGGTTGAGGCTGAATCCAAGAGGTGTGAGATGGGAATCGGTCGGTACCTCTTGGTCGACGGGCGGTGATAAAGTCACGTCGGGGACTGACTGCACCGTCGTCTCAGGTACGAGGGTGATGTCCAGCAAGCCTTTCGCGAGCGTGCTGGCGTCGTCCGTTTGCTCGAAATTGGCGTGTCACGGGGAGACGGCACTCGTCTTCGTCTCAAACGCGAGGTCGATGCCCGACGCGCCCCCCGTTGGGGCGCTGGTGCCGTCAACTCGCTCGACAGCCGACGAGGCGCTGCCTCCTGCTTGGCCTTGGTTGCCCCGCCTCCTCCTCCGTCGGCGGGGGAGAGGACGGGGCGAGCTCGAATGTTGTTCTTCCACCACGCGGGGAAGACGTCGTCGATTCCGCCGTCGGCGGGCGGGCTGCCGGCCGCCGTTGTCGTTGTCGCACGGCGGAGGAAGGAGTATCATGTCGTAGCTGCTGTCGAGGGACATGAACTCAAGACTCCCGAAACGGAGCACCGTCCCGGGCCGGAGAGGTTGCTGGAG
The DNA here is from genome assembly GCF_902167145.1 of Zea mays. Taxonomy (NCBI): domain Eukaryota; kingdom Viridiplantae; phylum Streptophyta; class Magnoliopsida; order Poales; family Poaceae; genus Zea; species Zea mays. Next base: position 130,246,437 of record NC_050104.1, read on the forward strand.
ACTGCCCATCTGGAGCTTGACGGGAAGCTGTTCGTCAACACGCAGCAGGCCCCTACCTGGCGCGCCAACTGTCGGCGTTTCGAGACCGGGGGGTCCCTGGGCCGACGAGTGAAATGTCGCCGCGTGCCCCAGCCTAGATGGGTCGGCGCGAGGCCGAGCGCGAAGGGGGGAAGTGAGGTGGCCGGAGATGGGCGTGAGAGAGGTGGTGTCACACCCGGTTTTGGAAGGTAAACCGAATGCGAACCATGTACGTGCCAGGATCAGAAATTCACGTACACGGCGATTACATAAATGACTCATCATAGCACAATGCTTCGAATAACAATAAAGATAAGTAATAATATGAAAGACTAGAGTCATTTACATAATATAATCAAAGTACACAGAACAGAAACGTAGCCAACGTAAATAAACCCACCACAGGCAGCTGATTGGGGGAGGTCGCTAGCCTAATCCTCGAACTCGTCGAAGTCCTGGAACTCCTGGAGATTTGCCTCGACGCCTTCTTCTTTACCTGAGCATAGATTGCACCAAAGGCAACCTGGTGTTTTGTGAAAGCAAGGGTGAGTACACATCAACGTACTCAGCAAATGTCCCGTTTGGCTGTAGTGGACTAGCTTTATTTGGGGTTAAGGTCAAGCAGTTGCTTTTAGTTGGTCAGGTTATTATTATTAATTGAGAGCCGGGTTTTAACATTAACCCAAGTTATTAACCCAAAGTACCCTTTCCAAACGGAAAGAATACCACTTACCATTACCATAGTCATAACCATCATCCTTGTCACCACCTGTAAACCAACCATCTCTGATCAAGTATCTCTAATCAAAGAGGATCCCAAGGCTGCTCTTAACCGTGAGCACGGCTGATATATCAGTTTCACTACCCTCTGCAGAGGTCGCACACTTTACCCATGAGTCGTGATTCCCGTTCTGCCCGGGGAGAGCTAATCCCCATTGATCACTTCCTAGGTGGTCCGACAGGGTATCACTACATAGCTTTTACAAAGATTCCCTAGAGATCATAGCCGCCCGTTAGGTTTCTCCAGTTTGATAAACACAGTACTCCTCCCCGCAGGAGAGTGACTAACAAAAGCAAAACGAAAGAACCTCGGCACTCAGCCTCGGCAGAGCAAGCACTGTGCCTGGACCCCATTGACGGCACGACGGCGAAGCAACTACACCTCTAGTTCCTCTAATTAATTAGCTAAGGGTGCCCCATTTCACCCTCATGGTTGCACTGTTATCCTGGGTGGTCTCTCAACGAACAGGTCCTTACGGAGAGGTACTCGGGAAACAGCCCGAGTCCCCTAAAATGCCACAAGTATATTACCATCGTATCCAAAATAAAAACATCGTATCATTATTGCATCTCGTCATGTTCATTGATTAAATTAAAGCGCTAGCATGAATCTAACCATAGTAATCCGAAAGGTAAACAAGGATAAGGTAAATAGAAAGCTAGTAAATCCTTAGGTTGTTCATAGTATGCGGGACAGTGTATTATAAAGTAAATGGGACATAATGGGACTGAGGACACTTGCCTTCATCAAACAGATGCTCAGGGTCTTCGATCTCGTGGAACTCGAAGAACTGGATCACTTGGTCGCCAACGCTTGATCTTTGATTCCTCGAAGCTCGAAAACGGATCGCAATCTATTCACAACGCGGAGCGAGGACAAACAGACACAAGCAAGCAAACACATAAATGCATAAGAACATTACACCATACAAATACGAGCATAATAAAACATGCAAAACGAAATAGAGCGTGTTACTACGGTCGCGCGAGGAAAAAGAAACGTCGAACTTGAAGCTACGGTCGAGAAGGTATCGCGTTTACGCTAAACCAGTATATCTATAACATTTAATTCGACGTTATCAAACATAAATTATAGCTGCTATTTAGTTTTGATTAATCTGCCACACTAACAACTGTCAAATAAATAAGTAATAAAATTAGCACGAGAGATTCTAAGCGAGATGAGTTTACGACGCGCGAAACAACACGACAGCGTGTGGAACAACGTGCGGACACGCGCAACATAGCACGCTGACGACACATGAAGCAGTGCGCACGTCTAGCGTGAACGACACGCGAACCAGCATGCGCGGTAAGCGAGAAACTAAATAGCTGACGCGTTTATACTAAACAAATATTAAATAAATAGAAAGTAGTTAAGTTAATATTGGTCATGTTATTATTTATTATAAAAGTGCAGTTGAACACTACATATTTAATATAACTAAAATACTAATCTAATAAATATTAGTCGAGCGAACCTTAATTTAATTATCTAACATATATGACCTGACGAATTAACGTTACTAGCATGAGTGCTTATTAGCGAAAACAATTTATTACCATGTGCAGACGTCGTGCGACACACGTGATCGACACGCGACGAGCGCGGACACGCGGCGAGGCAAACGACATGTGCAAATGGCACATGCGACGCACGCACACGACGTGTGACAACGCGTGCGAACGGCACGATGACACGCAAACGATGTCGCACGCGAACAACAAACAAATAATTAATGAAAAGTATTTCAGTTGGTATTAATCATGTTAATTAACATTTATTTATAAAAGCGCAAGTTAAAACTATAAAACAATTTTAATTAGAAGGTCATTTTAACAAGTATCGAATGAATAGCTAATTAAATAATAGACTTGCGACATGATAAAATACATTACCAATACGAAATCGACGCGACGGAACAATTAATTTAGAATGAACACGGTATGCTGCAGCGCCAATCGATATCATGTCTACATTAACCAAACATAAATGAAAACGCTTCGGATAGACACAACTACCTTAATAGCTATCGATGGAACGTGTAATTAAAATTACAAGTTCGTTTTCGGTCAAATTATTATTTTAATAACCGACCACTAAACAACTAGTTACTACTTAATTATTTAACATGCACAAATTGGTGCAATGATTTTACCAAAACGCGCAACTAGCGATTTGCACAAACGACGGCTCGCGCGAAACCGCACGCGCGACAGCACGCGAATCGGATGGCGATGAAGCAGGCGAACAGCGTGCGTGCCACGCGAGCATCACTAACGTATACCGTGCTCATACTAGATATGTATCGAACTACAAGCATTTTAGTTAGTATAAATCCTGTCAACATTTATATTTGTAAAAAAAACAATAGTTAAATACTATAACTAGGTTTACCTAGCAAGCTAAATTAATTAACATTGATTAAACAAATGCTTACTTAATTACTTAAAACATACGACATGGTGAATAATATTTTTAACGCGTAGATGAAGTTATAATAAAGCTAACGCAACACAAATGGGTCGAAACGGATTTAATAACGCGCACGACCACGCGAAACAGCGAGGCGACGAGCGCGAACGACATGCGAATCAGCACGTAACCACGTGCAAAACGCGCGCGAACAACGCGCGACGACACGCGCGTTGACACGTGACTTGCGCGCAAGTCAAACGTGCTGCGCGCAGCGCGAATCGTACGGCGGCGAGAGTGCGACGGAGCTGTGCGCAAGGGGGTAAACCGGGGTAGACGAAGCTCACCTCGCGAGGGCGGCGGGGCTGCTGCTACGCCAGAGCCACGCAAAGAGCGAGCCGGGGCTGCGTAGGCCGCACTAGCCTCGCCGAGTCTGCCGCGGGCAATCCGCGCCGGCTACTGCGCTGGGCACCAACGACGACACGCCGGGGACGCACGAGCGAGTCGTGGGCACACCGGTCACGCGCAGGGCGCGCCGAGACGGTGGGCTGGTCGCACGCTGCATAGGCAGCGGGCCACGCCGGTGCACAAGGGCGGAGCAGGCCAGCCATGGCCGCTCGACCGCCGGGAACGGAAGGGGAGGGAGCAAAAAAAGGTAGACGGCAAGGAGTTCTCACCCCGGTGGACCCGAGCGCGGGTGCTGGGGTCGTGCTCCGGCGAGGTGGACGGCACGACATCAGCGGACGGCGCCATGGCGGAGATGAGCGGCGTGCTGGGTGGTTCCTGGCTCAAGGCAGGGTGTGAGGAGAAGGGGGCGCGGTCTTACCAGAGAAATGGGCGAAGGGATACGTCGTGGCAGCGTTCTGGGCAAGCCATGCAGCGCATGCAAGCCGGGCGCGGTTATTTACTTTTTTTTGTCGTGGGCGTGGCTCAGGCTGCATGCGGTTGTTGACGGAACGAGTCTTTAGCAGCGACCATGCACATGCGCAGGTGGGAACGCAGGAGCACGTGCGGCTGGGCTGCAACGCTGATGGGAGAGCAGGAGCATGCGGGGGGTTGGGTGGTCCACGTTTGCAAGAAAATTGGATATTCCAACCACCATCGCATGCAGGAACGACATGCAAGGAAAGGAAAGAAAAGAAAATCTTCCATGCCATGCTCGTGAGATAAAAAAAATAGATTTAGGAATTTCCTTTTTTTGAGTTAAGACCAAAGTAAATTAATTAGAGATTACGACACCTAAAGACACAAATAACATGTTTGGAGTTTATAAAAAATATTTTTAGGTATCTCAAATAAATAAATTTTGATTTTCGGAAAAGGGAAAATACTCGGAAAAATTGTGAAAATCTGTTGAATACGTCTACGATGTATATAAACATGACTCAGACACTTGTTTCACTTATACAATTGCATGAATGTAACAATCAAATTAACTCTAGGGCTCACGCTAATATAGCAAAATAACTCTCCATTATTTAGAAAAAGAAAAGAGAAGCATGAAAAAAGAGAGGGTAACACATGAATTTGGTGAATATTAAAAAAGAAAAATTTATACCCCAAATTCAGGGTGTTACAAATCTAACCCCCTTAACAGGAATCTCGCCCTCGAGATTCAAGAAGAGGCTAGCAAGAAGATGAGATTGGTTCATTGATCTTTCATAGCTTCTCGTGACTCAACTTTGGCTTCGACAACTCTAACTTGCGGATTGGTTGTTTTGACCTTCAGATGCTTGAGACCGATTGATGTAATTCTTGAGGATCTCCTGGACCTATGGGTTGGGACCCACACATGCTTTCACTGCACCATTCTGATCTTGTTGGTTGATGCTGATCACATTGTCTTCATTGGGGTTAGCGGCTAACCCCCTTAACAGGAGCGTTGATATGCACTTGGTGAAGATGTTGTCGACTCTGATCTTGACTGATTTAGAGGAGTTGGAGGTTGCCCAAATGGACAGGTGCAAGAGGAAAGAATAGCGAGAAAAGGTAAGTATAGACGGATTAGAGAGAGCAGGGGAGAACCCAACTACTTAACTCTATGGCACTCACCTAATAAATAGATTCCATTGCGGACCAAGGGCCATAACACATCAACATTCATTCCAAAGAAGCAAATCAGTCATAGCAGAAGGACAAACATCATGAGCACACAACAACAAACATCTCGTTGCTATACGTTCCTTTTAATTAAATGGTGGTCTTTCCTTAAAAAGGGAAACTACTCTAATGCCAACAAAAGGCAAGGGGAATAATAAGACATGGAGGGTAGGGGCATGAGCATAATAAAAGATGGAGCTAAAGCAATGATTGTAACCGACAAGGGAGAGAATGCAACCAAGGTTAGGATAGGTAAAACACCATTCTCAAATCGAGATGGAAAAGATGATATTTCAAAAGGTAGGCATAAGATAACATCATGGAAAGATCTAGAGATTACAAAGGTAAGGGAGGTGAAAGGCAAAAATGCATCGAAAGATAGAGTTAGGACAAGACTTGCAACACGACAGAGGAAAAAGGGAATGAACAAGAGCGGGATAGGTAAGACATCACTCTTGAAATGAAATGGGAGAGGAGGCTTTAAAATGTAGGTGCAAGATAAGCATCATGGTAAAGATCGAGGGATGACAAGGGTTAAGGTGATAACGGGCAAACACACAACAAAGAATGTATTTGAGGCAAGACTTGCAAGATGTCAATGAAGGGGAAGCAATAAATTATGAAATAGATGAGGCATTATCCTCGAACAGGGATGGAAAATAGGAGGCTTTAAAGGGTAAGTTCGAAGTAAGCATGAAGGTAAGGGTATAGATATTACAAGGGTTTTTTTAAAGGTATTAACGAACAGGGATGTATGAGAGGAGGTAAATAGGCATAAGACGAACGATATAAATACCCTAAAGGATGGAGTTAAGACAGAACCTGCAAATGGAAAAGGAGAGGGTACGTCCAAGAGCCAGATGGGTAAACTGCCACTCTCAAATTGAGGTGGAAGAGAGGAGTTTTTTTAAAAGAGCCGGAATAAAGATGAGTGTCAACACAAGATCGACGGATGACAAGGTGATGGTGATAGCAAATAAAACACAGCAAAGGATGGAATTAACACAAAACTTGTAAGGCGACAAGAAGTGAAAAGAAATCAAGGGAGAGATAGGTAACTCACAACTCTCAAGCTTGGTGGAAAGAAAGGGGAGGCTTTTAAATGGTAAGTTCAAAGTATGTATTTAGGTAGAAGACATCGATATCGCAAGGGTCAAAGGTGATAATAGACAAGGGTATGAGTGAAAAGATGAAGACATTGAAGAGCCAGTGGTATGAGTACAACAAAGAATGGAGTTGCGCCCTAGCTTACACACGGTAAAGAAGAGGATATAACCAAGGGTGAGGTGAGTAAAACACTGCTCTCAAACTAAGATAGGATATTGGAGATTTTAGAGAACGGACATAATGTAATTACCAAGGTAGGATCGAGAGATGAGAAAGTTAAAGGTAGTACCCAATAGGAGCACAACAAAGGATGGAGTTGAAAACTCGCAAGCGACAAGGAAGAGGATACGACCAAGGGAAAATAGGTAAAATACAACTATAAAATTGAGATGGAAGAGAGTAGGTTTTAAAGGACAGGTATGACATAAGCATCAAGGTAAGATATAGAGGCGACAAGGGTAAAGATGATAGTCGTGAAAAGCATAACCAAGGATAGAGTTAAGGCAAGACTCGCGAAGTGGCGAAGTGGAGACAATAATCAAGGGTAAGATAGGTATGGTTCCAACAGAAGGGTTGAAGTAAAAAATTCATTACCCAAGGAAGTTACAAGGAAACAACGAGATCACCAAGGATGTGCAAAATAAAATGACCGCTCATGGATCATTAAGAAACAAGGGTGGTCAAGGACATGTAAACTGAAATGTTTTAAATAGACATTGGATATAAAGGTAAGCATATAAAAAGATGAGAGTATGTAAGGTTTCAAGGAGATGAGCATACCAATACCAAGAGACAAGAAATTGCCGAAAGATAGCGACTTAACAACATAAAAGGAAAGGGTCTCAAAAGACAGAAAGGTCATGGTCATATAAACTAAAATATTTAAGTAGATAATAGAAAGGCAAGTATTTGAAACAAGAGTATTGAAGGGATACGAGCATGTCAATAGCAAAGGACTAGACTTTCTAGATAGTAGCGGAAGGAATCCCAAAAAGACAAGAAGGTTATGGTTAGGGGGCATCTACAAAGATGTCGCAAGCACAAGAGTGAGAATAGATCTAATAGATTGAGAGAAATATAGACCATACTAGAATAAAATACTTTCGACAAGGGGGCATATAGGAGCACAACATAGAATTGGTTGAGGTGACCAATATTTTGAAGCAACATCAAGGATGAGGTGAATTAATAATCAATAAGCCCTTAAACGACCAATGCTACTCTAGGTCAGCGGTCCTACAGTCAGCACAGCTTTGATACCACTTATGTCACACCCGGTTTTGGAAGGTAAACCGAATGCGAACCATGTACGTGCCAGGATCAGAAATTCACGTACACGGCGATTACATAAATGACTCATCATAGCACAATGCTTCGAATAACAATAAAGATAAGTAATAATATGAAAGACTAGAGTCATTTACATAATATAATCAAAGTACACAGAACAGAAACGTAGCCAACGTAAATAAACCCACCACAGGCAGCTGATTGGGGGAGGTCGCTAGCCTAATCCTCGAACTCATCGAAGTCCTGGAACTCCTGGAGATTTGCCTCGACGCCTTCTTCTTTACCTGAGCATAGATTGCACCAAAGGCAACCTGGTGTTTTGTGAAAGCAAGGGTGAGTACACATCAACGTACTCAGCAAATGTCCCGTTTGGCTGTAGTGGACTAGCTTTATTTGGGGTTAAGGTCAAGCAGTTGCTTTTAGTTGGTCAGGTTATTATTATTAATTGAGAGCCGGGTTTTAACATTAACCCAAGTTATTAACCCAAAGTACCCTTTCCAAACGGAAAGAATACCACTTACCATTACCATAGTCATAACCATCATCCTTGTCACCACCTGTAAACCAACCATCTCTGATCAAGTATCTCTAATCAAAGAGGATCCCAAGGCTGCTCTTAACCGTGAGCACGGCTGATATATCAGTTTCACTACCCTCTGCAGAGGTCGCACACTTTACCCATGAGTCGTGATTCCCGTTCTGTCCGGGGAGAGCTAATCCCCATTGATCACTTCCTAGGTGGTCCGACAGGGTATCACTACGTAGCTTTTATAAAGATTCCCTAGATATCATAGCCGCCCGTTAGGTTTCTCCAGTTTGATAAACACAGTACTCCTCCCCGCAGGAGAGTGACTAACAAAAGCAAAACGAAAGAACCTCGGCACTCAGCCTCGGCAGAGCAAGCACTGTGCCTGGACCCCATTGACGGCACAACGGCGAAGCAACTACACCTCTAGTTCCTCTAATTAATTAGCTAAGGGTGCCCCATTTCACCCTCATGGTTGCACTGTTATCCCGGGTGGTCTCTCAACGAACAGGTCCTTACGGAGAGGTACTCGGGAAACAGCCCGAGTCCCCTAAAATGCCACAAGTATATTACCATCGTATCCAAAATAAAAACATCGTATCATTGTTGCATCTCGTCATGTTCATTGATTAAATTAAAGCGCTAGCATGAATCTAACCATAGTAATCCGAAAGGTAAACAAGGATAAGGTAAATAGAAAGCTAGTAAATCCTTAGGTTGTTCATAGTATGCGAGACAGTGTATTATAAAGTAAATGAGACATAATGGGACTGAGGACACTTGCCTTCATCAAACAGATGCTCAGGGTCTTCGATCTCGTGGAACTCGAAGAACTGGATCACTTGGTCGCCAACGCTTGATGTTTGATTCCTCGAAGCTCGAAAACGGATCGCAATCTATTCACAACGCGGAGCGAGGACAAACAGACACAAGCAAGCAAACACATAAATGCATAAGAACATTACACCATACAAATACGAGCATAATAAAACATGCAAAACGAAATAGAGCGTGTTACTACGGTCGCGCGAGGAAAAAGAAACGTCGAACTTGAAGCTACGGTCGAGAAGGTATCGCGTTTACGCTAAACCAGTATATCTATAACATTTAATTCGACGTTATCAAACATAAATTATAGCTGCTATTTAGTTTTGATTAATCTGCCACACTAACAACTGTCAAATAAATAAGTAATAAAATTAGCACGAGAGATTCTAAGCGAGACGAGTTTACGACGCGCGAAACAACACGACAGCGTGTGGAACAACGTGCGGACACGCGCAACATAGCACGCTGACGACACATGAAGCAGTGCGCACGTCTAGCGTGAACGACACGCGAACCAGCACGCGCGGTAAGCGAGAAACTAAATAGCTGACGCGTTTATACTAAACAAATATTAAATAAATAGAAAGTAGTTAAGTTAATATTGGTCATGTTATTATTTATTATAAAAGTGCAGTTGAACACTACATATTTAATATAACTAAAATACTAATCTAATAAATATTAGTCGAGCGAACCTTAAGTTAATTATCTAACATATATGACCTGACGAATTAACGTTACTAGCATGAGTGCTTATTAGCGAAAACAATTTATTACCATGTGCAGACGTCGTGCGACACACGTGATCGACACGCGACGACGCGCGGACACGCGGCGAGGCAAACGACATGTGCAAATGGCACATGCGACGCACGCACACGACGTGTGACAACGCGTGCGAACGGCACGATGACACGCAAACGATGTCGCACGCGAACAACAAACAAATAATTAATGAAAAGTATTTCAGTTGGTATTAATCATGTTAATTAACATTTATTTATAAAAGCGCAAGTTAAAACTATAAAACAATTTTAATTAGAAGGTCATTTTAACAAGTATCGAATGAATAGCTAATTAAATAATATAGACTTGCGACATGATAAAATACATTACCAATACGAAATCGACGCGACGGAACAATTAATTTAGAATGAACACGGTATGCCGCAGCGCCAATCGATATCATGTCTACACTAACCAAACATAAATGAAAACGCTTCGGATAGACACAACTACCTTAATAGCTATCGATGGAACGTGTAATTAAAATTACAAGTTCGTTTTCGGTCAAATTATTATTTTAATAACCGACCACTAAACAACTAGTTACTACTTAATTATTTAACATGCACAAATTGGTGCAATGATTTTACCAAAACGCGCAACTAGCGATTTGCACAAACGACGGCTCGCGCGAAACCGCACGCGCGACAGCACGCGAATCGGATGGCGATGAAGCAGGCGAACAGCGTGCGTGCCACGCGAGCATCACTAACGTATACCGTGCTCATACTAGATATGTATCGAACTACAAGCATTTTAGTTAGTATAAATCCTGTCAACATTTATATTTGTAAAAAAACAATAGTTAAATACTATAACTAGGTTTACCTAGCAAGCTAAATTAATTAACATTGATTAAACAAATGCTTACTTAATTACTTAAAACATACGACATGGTGAATAATATTTTTAACGCGTAGATGAAGTTATAATAAAGCTAACGCAACACAAATGGGTCGAAACGGATTTAATAACGCGCACGACCACGCGAAACAGCGAGGAGACGAGCGCGAATGACATGCGAATCAGCACGTAACCACGTGCAAAACGCGCGTGAACAACGCGCGACGACACGCGCGTTGACACGTGACTTGCGCGCAAGTCAAACGTGCTGCGCGCAGCGCGAATCGTACGGCGGCGAGAGTGCGACGGAGCTGTGCGCAAGGGGGTAAACCGGGGTAGACGAAGCTCACCTCGCGAGGGCGGCGGGGCTGCTGCTACGCCAGAGCCACGCAAAGAGCGAGCCGGGGCTGCGTAGGCCGCACTAGCCTCGCCGAGTCTGCCGCGGGCAATCTGCGCCGGCTACTGCGCTGGGCACCAACGACGACACGCCGGGGACGCACGAGCGAGTCGTGGGCACACCGGTCACGCGCAGGGCGCGCCGAGACGGTGGGCTGGTCGCACGCTGCATAGGCAGCGGGCCACGCCGGTGCACAGGGGCAGAGCAGGCCAGCCATGGCCGCTCGACCGCCGGGAACGGAAGGGGAGGGAGCAAAAAAAGGTAGACGGCAAGGAGTTCTCACCCCGGCGGACCCGAGCGCGGGTGCTGGGGTCGTGCTCCGGCGAGGTGGACGGCACGACATCAGCGGACGGCGCCATGGCGGAGATGAGCGGCGTGCTGGGTGGTTCCTGGCTCAAGGCAGGGTGTGAGGAGAAGGGGGCGCGGTCTTACCAGAGAAATGGGCGAAGGGATACGTCGTGGCAGCGTTCTGGGCAAGCCATGCAGCGCATGCAAGCCGGGCGTGGTTATTTACTTTTTTTTGTCGTGGGCGTGGCTCAGGCTGCATGCGGTTGTTGACGGAACGAGTCTTTAGCAGCGACCATGCACATGCGCAGGTGGGAACGCAGGAGCACGTGCGGCTGGGCTGCAACGCTGATGGGAGAGCAGGAGCATGCGGGGGGTTGGGTGGTCCACGTTTGCAAGAAAATTGGATATTCCAACCACCATCACATGCAGGAACGACATGCAAGGAAAGGAAAGAAAAGAAAATCCTCCATGCCATGCTCGTGAGATAAAAAAAATAGATTTAGGAATTTCCTTTTTTTTGAGTTAAGACCAAAGTAAATTAATTAGAGATTACGACACCTAAAGACACAAATAACATGTTTGGAGTTTATAAAAAATATTTTTAGGTATCTCAAATAAATAAATTTTGATTTTCGGAAAAGGGAAAATACTCGGAAAAATTGTGAAAATCTGTTGAATACGTCTACGATGTATATAAACATGACTCAGACACTTGTTTCACTTATACAATTGCATGAATGTAACAATCAAATTAACTCTAGGGCTCACGCTAATATAGCAAAATAACTCTCCATTATTTAGAAAAAGAAAAGAGAAGCATGAAAAAAGAGAGGGTAACACATGAATTTGGTGAATATTAAAAAAGAAAAATTTATACCCCAAATTCAGGGTGTTACAGGTGGAAATCCTGCGGCCTTCGTGTTCGTCCCGCGCCCAGGTCAGGTGCGCTTGCAGTAGGGGGTTACAAGCGTCCACGCGGGAGAGGGAGCGAGCGGCCTCACGCGAGCGCCTGTCTCGTCCTCGTCCCCGCGTGGCCAACCCTCTGTAAGAGGGCCCTGGTCCTTCCTTTTATAGGCGTAAGGAGAGGATCTAGGTGTACAATGGGGGGTGTAGCAGAGTGCTACGTGTCTAGCGGAGGAGAGCTAGCGCCCTAAGTACATGCCGTCGTGGCAGCCGGAGAGGTTTTGGCACCCGGTTCGTGTGGTGTCGTGGCCGTCGGAGGAGCGCTGGAGCTTGGCGGAAGGACAGCTGTCGGCGCTGTCGAGTCCTTGCTGACGTCCTCTTGCTTCCGTAAGGGGGCTGAGAGCTGCCGTCGTCAGGGAGCGTGCGGGGCGCCATCATTGCCTATCTAGCGGAGCGAGCCAGATGGGACGCCGGTCTTGTTCCCCGTAGCCCGAGTCAGCTTGGGATAGGGTAATGATGGCGCCTCCTGTCAACGTGGTCGGTCTGCGCCCTAGGTTGGGCGATGCGGAGGCTCCTCCGAGGTCGAGGTCGAGTTTGTCTTCCGCGGCCGTGGTCGAGTCCGAGCCCCTGGGTCGGGCGAGGCGGAGACCGTCGGCTGAGGCCAGGGCTGAGTCCGAGCCCTGGGGTCGGGCGAAGCGGAGTTCATCGTCTTCCGGGGCTTAGCCCGAGTCCGAGCCCTGGGGCGGGCGGAGCGGAGTTCGCCGTCTTCAGGGGCTGAGCCCGAGTCCGAGCCCTGGGTCGGGCGGAGCGGAGTTCGCCGTCTTCAGGGGCTGAGCCCAAGTCCGAGCCCTGGGTCGGGCGGAGCGGAGTTCGCCGTCTTCCGGGGCTTAGCCCAAGTCCGAGCCCTGGGTCGGGCGGAGCGGTGTTCGCCGTCTTCAGGGGCTGAGCCCAAGTCCGAGCCCTGGGTCGGGCGGAGCGGAGCTTCCTATGGTGCCTGAGGTCGGGCCTGACTGCCTGTCAGCCTCGCTCTGTCAAGTGGCACTGCAGTCGGTGCGGCGCAGACGGCGCTGTCCTTCTGTCAGGTCGATTAGTGGAGCGGCGAAGTGACTGCGGTCACTTCGGCTCTGTCGACTGAAGGGCGCGCGTCAGGATAAAGGTGTCAGGCCACCTTTGCATTAAATGCTCCTGCGATTTGGTCGGTCGGCGCGGCGATTTGGTCAGGGTTGCTTCTTGGTGAAGACAGGGCCTCGGGCAAGCCGGAAGTATGTTCGCCGCTGGAGGGGGGCCTCGGGCGAGACGGAGATCCTCCGGGGTCGGCTGCCCTTGCTCGAGGCTAGGCTCGGGCGAGGCGTGATCGAGTCCCTCGAATGGACCGATCCCTGACTTAATCGCACCCATCAGGCCTTTGCAGCTTTATGCTGATGGGGGTTACCAGCTGAGAATTAGGAGCCTTGAGGGTACCCCTAATTATGGTCCCCGACACATGTATTGTATTGGGTGAATGTTAATACATTTATACTTTTATAAAATTACTTTTTAAGACAAATCGGTGCACTGGCGGTTCATTGGCGGTTGTTTTAACAAAACCGAAGTGGAAGTAGCTCGTTCCACTGGCCGTTGGCTTAAGTGCACAGCCAGTGGGAATAACATTCCACTTGCGGTTCACTTAACACAACCGCCAGTGTAAATAGCTCCTTTCCACTGACGGATCCTTAAGCCGGGCCCACCTGTTTATTTTCACTAGCGCGCGGTAACTGAAACCGCCAGTATAAATTTCTGCGTGCGGCCAGCTTAGAGCTCTTTTCTACTAGTGGAACATGGAGATCCGTCCACTAGTGAACCGCATGCCAGATCTTTACGCATGAACTGTATTGCATAAATAACTACACCGTGTAGCATAAGTAGTATCAACATATATCATAAACTGGTTCTAACGAAACTAACTGCATGACTATTTGAGATTTTGAGTGATCCTATATTTATGAAGGAAATAAAGCATTAAAATAAGATTTTTTTTGTTTCCATACATGCCAATCCATTTTCTTTCATCGCACATTAGTGTCATCCTAAATTTGTGCGCATGCAGCAGGAAACAATTTTTTACGCAATGTACCGATTTGCATAAATACATAAACCATGTAGCATAATTACTATCAATATATATCATAAATTATTTCTAAGGAGCATAGTTGCATGGCTGTTGGAGTGATCCTATATTTATGCAGTCATCCATTTTTTGCGCGCATGAAGTGGAAACGAAAATGTCGTCCAAAATTTGTGCACATGTAATGGAAACACCCACAATTTGCCATAATTATCACATCTATCATAAAAATAGGATTCGCATGCATACGCCTGCTTGTGTGGACATGGTCATTGTCTAGGCGAGGTTTTTATGCTATCATTATGAACTGTTTACGCTATTTTTGCGAACGATTTACACAATTTGCGCAAAAAAAGGAACTGCAATTTATGGCTTGCGTCCCACACGGGGGAGAGGGGAGGGTTCAGTGTTTGACCGGAAGGTTTGACCTGGTGCATGGCAGGAGGTCGTGGTCGGTCGGTCGCACGCACTTAGTCGTCGGACGTGGACCAGAGGGTGGCTGGAACTTCCTGTGACTATTGGAAGTCCTGAGCTCCTAATATATAGACACACACACCAACCATATATACACACACAACAATATAATGAATTGCTAGTTAACTTCATACTAATTTAACACTAGAAAAGGAGTAATAATACTCATAATTTCATATCACATCAATTAAACCTCAAATTAACATAGTTCATCACATATTAGTTCATCCAATAAAAGTGTAGGTTTTGTTTTGTTGATAAATGCTAGCTCATTCGAGCTAACGAGCTGGCTCGTTAACGAACTGAGCTGAGATGCTAGCATGACAAAATTGAAACGGGCCAAGATGAGTCGAGCGAGCTCATGAGCCACGAGCATTTTGTTCAGCCCTAATTCCAAAGGGAATTTTTTGCGAGGAAGAAAAGACGTCGAAGCCAACGACGAACTCGAGGGGAGGGGGGAGGGAGGTAACTATCGGTAAGGCCGACTCCAGCAGTTCATCTAAAGTTTACTGTGCACCTATCGTAGAGTGAAGTTTGAATCTATACTACTCTATTAAGACTGCAAGGGTAGCCTGCCGTTCTGCCTCTCATCGATCTCAACCGTCCGATGTGCCCCCTCTGTCCGATGCGCGTCCTCCCTCCCAAGCCGCGTCCAACAGCAAACACACCCCGTTCAATGCGTGCGCCCTCCCCACCGCAAACGCCGCATGACCCGCCATCCCCGTGCTCATCCTTGCCGCACGCCGCATCACGCCCACGCCCCGCGTGAGCAACAGCTCCCCCGATCCTCTCCACGCCCCTCTCTCACCTAACCGCCCTGGCTCCCTCTATCGCCACACGAACGCCGCGAACCCGAACCCACCTCTCGGTGCGCTCCGCCATGCGTCCCCACCTCCCTCCGCTCATCATCTTCCTCTCCACCATCGTCGGCATCATCACCCAGCCACTGCCCCTCGGCGCGGTCGTGCCCTTCTGAGCCTCGGTGCAGCTACAAGGACCCACCGCGCTGGATGTGCCCCCTCCGCTGCGTCCTCAACCGCTGTGGCACATCGACTCCACCGCCGTTGTTGGTCCTCCGCCCCACCACCTTCAACCATCGCGGCTTCCCCGATGAGGGCGACAGGACCGCTGCGAGGACCCGACGCGCTGGATGTGCGCCCTCCGTCGCGCCCTCTCGGTTCTCCCTCCGTCGCGCCCTCTCGATTCTCCCTCCACCGCGCCGCCTCCCGCACCCCCACTGGCTCCTCACCGCGGTCCTCCCTCCGCCGCCCAGCCTCCCCCGACGTTCCTCCATCTGTAGTCCTTCTCACGTCTCCTACAATCCCCATCCACCGCATGGTAACAAAACTCCGCGCCCAAGCCATGCCCCCATCCCGTGACCTCGCCCCCAACCTGCCTCCGTCTGAGATTATCGCATTCGCCCTGCCCCCTCCCGAGATCGGCGCTGCCACGCCGTGTCCCATCCTCGACTCGTTCCTTTCTCGCCTCACCCGAACCACTCCTCGGCCTTCACCAAGAGACCATCGCCTTACCCCCTCGACCGCTGCGGCGCTAGCGCGAGGCTCCGGGCCGTCAGGGACGGGCCCGACGCAGGGTTGGCTGAGCAGGTCACAGTCTCAATGGCACCTATGGTCCCTGGATCCGAGAGGACTCTGGTGTGCGCGAGGTCCTACTGTACCGGTCGAGGCTGGTGACGACGACGACTGCCTCCGTGGCATTCCTGCCGGAGGGAAACCCCATCATCGCCACCGCCGACCTCCTGTATGCTGCCGGCACCGCGGGGCGGGGCCTATCACTGCCAGGGCTCGGACTCGGGCTAAGCCCCGGAAGACGACGAACTCCGCTTCGCCCGACCCCAGGGCTCAGACTCAGCCCTGGCCTCAGCCGACAGTCTCCGCCTCGCCCGACCCAGGGGCTCGGACTCGACCACGGCCACGGAAGACAGACTCGACCTCGACCTCGGAGGAGCCTCCGCATCGCCCAACCTAGGGCGCAGACCGACCACGTCGACAGGAGACGCCATCATTACCCTACCCCAAGCTGACTCGGGCTACGGGGAACAAGACCGGCGTCCCATCTGGCTCGCTCCGCCAGATAGGCAATGATGGCGCCCCGCACGCTCCCTGATGACGACAGCTCTCAGCCCCCTTACGGAAGCAAGAGGACGTCAACAAGGACTCGACAGCCCCGACAGCTGTCCTTCCGCCAAGCTCCAGCGCTCCTCCGACGGCCACGACACCACACGAACCGGGTGCCAAAACCTCTCCGGCTGCCACGACGGCATGTACTTAGAGCGCTAGCTCTCCTCCGCTAGACACGTAGCACTCTGCTACACCCCCATTGTACACATGGATCCTCTCCTTACGCCTATAAAAGGAAGGACCAGGGCCCTCTTACAGAGGGTTGGCCGCGCGGGGACGAGGACGAGACAGGCGCTCGCGTGAGGCCGCTCGCTCCCTCTCCCGCGTGGACGCTTGTAATCCCCTACTGCAAGCGCACCCGACCTGGGCACGGGACGAACACGAAGGCCGCGGGATTTCCACCTCTCTCACGCCCATCTCCGGCCACCTCACTTCCCCCCTTCGCGCTCGGCCTCGCGCCGACCCATCTGGGCTGGGGCACGCGACGACATTTCACTCGTCGGTCCAGGGACCCCCCGGCCTCGAAACGCCGACAACATGATTACTTAGTACCAGAGAGTACTCAGTACCACAATACATTACAACATAATGGTACTCCAGCAATCTTCACTTGCCTAATTCTAATCCTCACTACATACACTACATCATTAATACACTACATAAATGTATTAACATCCATCTAACTACTTCATTACATCTAACTACATTACATACACTCCATCAATCATACTCCAACAACAACGATCCAATCTCTCACTAATGTCATTTCTTGACTTGCATTAACATTCACCCAATCTGACACATCATAATCAGTTTGGCCATGCGAACTGTAAACCCTAAAATTTAGTAGGAAAAAAATATAATAATAATAATATATATCATAAAATAATAAAATAAATAAATAAGAATATAGAATAGTGTTGTGAGAATATTTTTTTTGTGAAGACCTTTGAAAATCTATTAGAACTCTCCCTCCTCGTGTTTAAACAATAATATTAAGTTAAAATTAAGAGACCAATAAATAGTTGAGGGGAGGTTGACCTTTTGCCAAAGGTTTTGTAGTAATGCATTTTATTGGCAACATGAATTAGACCTCCGATTTTAAATGAAGACATAAAATGAGAAATGGGATTCTAATGCAACTATTTATTTCTTCCATAAGTGAATAACAAGGAAAATAAATAATAATATGAAAAACAGTAGGGATTATATTTACATCATTATTAATTTTGGAACTCGCAAATCTGAAAGAAATCAAAAGGGGAATTTGAATTTGGTTTGAGTACTTGAAATCGAAAACAAAGCAGAAAAATTCATAAAAGAAAAGGAAAAGAAAATTTGGCAGACCTCGTTTTGGGCCCAAAGTCGCTGCTCGGCCCATCTCCCGTACATAAACAACACGGTCATTTGGGCTGTATCCCTCGCCCGCCGGCCCACTCCACGTCGCAGCGCCTCAGCCACACATGCACGCTTGAACCCACTTGGCTGTCGCGTGGGGCCCGGACGTCAGGAACTCCTTCCTCCCTTATCCACTTTTCTGTTGGGCGCTGTTTCTCTTCCTGGTGAGATCTCCGCGGAGCTTGAACCAGTGACGAAATCCGTTGGGATTTGGTGGGCGCCTGTGGCTGGGTCTTCTTCTCCCCTCGCGCGACTCGCTCGCTCACCGGCCGCCGGGGAACTCGGGGTCAGTTTGGCCGACTGATTACCTCCGCCCACCTCTACATAAAGGACCTAGCCGCGACCTCTTTGTCCTCCGAACCCATGGCGTCGTGCCCAACCCAGGTCCCGTCGCGGGCGAAGCTGGGATGAACACCACCGCCCAGGAAACTCACCTGCGCTGCCATTTTGTGCGCATGGTCGGGCCGTGGTGTGTCACGGGTGAATGGTGAAGTTGTTCCTGGGCAATAGTGGCATTTTTAGCTCTGTCGATGTTATAAAGACAATGATATTGGGCTCTCAAGGGTGTAGATCCCAACCAGATGTCATCCTAGAACCGGACCTGTGTGCCGTCCTGTACCTTAAAAGCTCTAAAACTGAAAAACTCATGTTTGATCTTCATTAGGCCACACAAAAAATATGAATCTCCCTGCCTCCATTCTGCTTGGGATAGAGGGATTGATCTAAGGTATTTATTTCGAAGCAATTGTTGCCATATTCCATCTGAGTTCAGAAGATTGAAGAGCCATTTACCAAGCATAGTTGTGTTTTTAATCCTCAAATCGTGGAGACCTAAACCACTTTGGTTCCTAGGTTGGGTGAGTATCTTCCACTTCACTAGTCGATATTTTTTCTTATGTTCGTCTCCTTGCCAAAAGAAGCGGGATCTGAAGTAATCTAATTTTTTTCATCACGCCTTTGGGAACGTCGAAGAAAGACATCATATACATTGGCAGGCAAGTGAGCACCGAGTTGATCAGTGTCAATCTGCCTCCGATGGAGAGATGTTTGCCTTTCCAACTACTCAGGCGCTTTTCAAATCGTTCCTCAACTCGCCTTCAATCCGAGTTCCTTAACTTCTTAAACTGAATGGGAATACCAAGGTAATTAAAGGAGAATTCTCCTGCCCTACATTTAAAGATGTCCTTATAGATATCTATGTCATTTTGTGCTTTTCCAAAACAATATAACTCACTCTTGTGGAAATTTATTTTGAGGCCAGATAATTGCTCGAAGGTAAGAAGGGCAAGAAGGGCGGGCCTGGTGCAGCGGTAGAGCCTACCGTCTATAACCGGAAGGTCCCGGGTTTGAGTCCCAGCCTCTGCATATTATGCGGGTAAGGCTTAATGCTTAAAGATACCCTTTCCCAGACCCCGCACAGTGCGGGAAGCCTACGACACTGGGTACGCCCCTTTTTTTATAATTGCTCGAAGGCACATAGTATGAGTTTCATATTTCTAGCTTTTTGAGGATGATGAGTTAATTAAAGCTTTGTATGAGATGTCTTCGGATCCAAGGTGGAAAGGGGAATGAATCCGTTTTCTTTTTATAAGGGCTAAAAACGAATCACTTATTTTTTTGGCTTTTTGGCCCCATATTGTAGGGTGGATCTCGAAAGATAGGAAAGATCTCCCTCCAAGCCGTACATACGACTTTCATCGAATACGGCTTTCCACAGAATTCTATAGGGATCTATGAGATCGAGTATATGAGGCTTCAAGAATGGATATACTTCTACACTTGAGGCTGTTCTTGCTGAAAGGTTACCAAATAGTGGGATATCTGCAGTTCCACACATTGACTCTAGAGTTAGGAATTTTAGAAAAAAAATTGGAGCAATAAAGTTAATGCTGAAAAATAGTGGCTTCACCTGGGATGACAATAAGAAGATGATCCAATGTGAAAGGAGTCAATATGAAGCTCATTGCAAGGTATGTCCTTGGCGTTTGTAATTTATTTTTTATTTACTTGTGTTGCATTTTGATTTCTATGTGATGTATTTTGGCTTAATGGTAGCATCTTAATTTGATCCTTTGCTCTGTTTTATTTTGCAGAAACATCCTGAAGCTAGAGGCCTATATGACGTCGCATTCCCATATTTTGATGCATTGTCGACCATATATGGAAATGATATAGCTACCGGTGAAGGTGCGGAAGGGATTGATGAAGCCGTTGGGAACTTAGAACAAGAGCTTGCTACTGGGTATGGTAATGATCATGAAGAAGAGGAGGGCATGAGATCTATAGAACCCCTAGGTGGTCTACTGATTCAGCATCATCAAGTGTGAAGAGGAGGAGGACATCTGGGAAGGAGAAGAGTGGATCAAGTGACCCTCTTTTGGACATGTTAAATGAAGTCCAAGGTGATCTAAAGGGTGTGGCTATGAATGTTGGAAAAATGACAGCGGTTATGGAGCGCGAGGCTGAACTTCAAGAAAAAATCTATACTACTCTATTAAGACTGCAAGGGTAGCCTGCCGTTCTGCCTCTCATCGATCTCAACCGTCCGATGTGCCCCCTCCGTCCGATGCGCGTCCTCCCTCCCAAGCCGCGTCCAACAGCAAACACACCCCGTTCAATGCGTGCGCCCTCCCCACCGCAAACGCCGCATGACCCGCCATCCCCGTGCTCATCCTTGTCGCACGCCGCATCACGCCCACGCCCCGCGTGAGCAACAGCTCCCCCGATCCTCTCCACGCCCCTCTCTCACCTAACCGCCCTGGCTCCCTCTATCGCCACACGAACGCCGCGAACCCGAACCCACCTCTCGGTGCGCTCCGCCATGCGTCCCCACCTCCCTCCGCTCATCATCTTCCTCTCCACCATCGTCGGCATCATCACCCAGCCACTGCCCCTCGGCGCGGTCGTGCCCTTCTGAGCCTCGGTGCAGCTACAAGGACCCACCGCGCTGGATGTGCCCCCTCCGCTGCGTCCTCAACCGCCGTGGCACATCGACTCCACCGCCGTTGTTGGTCCTCCGCCCCACCACCTTCAACCATCGCGGCTTCCCCGATGAGGGCGACAGGACCGCTGCGAGGACCCGACGCGCTGGATGTGCGCCCTCCGTCGCGCCCTCTCGGTTCTCCCTCCGTCGCGCCCTCTCGATTCTCCCTCCACCGCGCCGCCTCCCGCACCCCCACTGGCTCCTCACCGCGGTCCTCCCTCCGCCGCCCAGCCTCCCCCGACGTTCCTCCATCTGTAGTCCTTCTCACGTCTCCTACAATCCCCATCCACCGCATGGTAACAAAACTCCGCGCCCAAGCCATGCCCCCATCCCGTGACCTCGCCCCCAACCTGCCTCCGTCTGAGATTATCGCATTCGCCCTGCCCCCTCCCGAGATCGGCGCTGCCACGCCGTGTCCCATCCTCGGCTCGTTCCTTTCTCGCCTCACCCGAACCACTCCTCGGCCTTCACCAAGAGACCATCGCCTTACCCCCTCGACCGCTGCGGCGCTAGCGCGAGGCTCCGGGCCGTCAGGGACGGGCCCGACGCAGGGTTGGCTGAGCAGGTCACAGTCTCAATGGCACCTATGGTCCCTGGATCCGAGAGGACTCTGGTGTGCGCGAGGTCCTACTGTACCGGTCGAGGCTGGTGACGACGACGACTGCCTCCGTGGCATTCCTGCCGGAGGGAAACCCCATCATCGCCACCGCCGACCTCCTGTATGCTGCCGGCACCGCGGGGCGGGGCCTATCACTGGTCTTCATCCACCAATATGTCACCCCGATAAAGCGCTTCCTCCAGGAGCTGTGGGCGACCGGGGCGCTCAGCTTCGTCGGCCTATCTCGTCGTCGCCTGCCCGCTGGACGAGGTCCTCGTGCAGTACGTGCTAACCACTTCGTCACGCTGAGGTTCGTCAGCCCCACGTTCACCGCGCTCCCTGGCCTTATCCCTGCAAGATCCTAAGCTGAGGTGACACACACTGCCCCCCGTAATTCTAAATCAAGCATTCTCTTGACGAAGTCTATGCGGCGTAGAGCCCGCCCATGCTCTTTGCTTGCTCTAGAGCTCTCGTACCCTGCATTTGATTCTGCTCATCAGTCTGCATCTTTCGTCATTTTCATCATGGATCATCATATTGCAAGTACCTTTATATTCT
Organism: Zea mays; assembly: GCF_902167145.1. Lineage (NCBI taxonomy): Eukaryota > Viridiplantae > Streptophyta > Magnoliopsida > Poales > Poaceae > Zea > Zea mays. The sequence continues at coordinate 130,268,975 of NC_050104.1, forward strand.
TGGATATGATTTGGTCCATTCTCAATACAATCTCTGGATTTTTGAGATCTATCAGTTGAGTTTCAGGTATATATTAATTTACCTGCGAGGATGTGGTGTCTGCAATCACCTCTCTTTCTTTCTTTGTGCTGACCATAATAAGCTACTCCCAGGTAGATGCATAATTTGATGCATTGTATTTGACTCACTTCAGTTTGTGACTCCTCACATATCGTCAATATGATTTTCTTTTGTTCAGGATGGAGTCACTTTGCGCAATTTACAATAGCTCTAATTAATAAAGACCCTAAGAAATCTAAGTATTCAGGTGAGTTCAATGACTATCTGCCTTTCTTTGTGCCTACAACTAAAATAGCAAGCTTTTGCTTGCCTTGTACAACTTTAGTTTACTGAAAGTAGTGTTTTAGATACACTGCATCGGTTTTGGAAGAAAGAGCATGATTGGGGGTGTTAAAAGTTTATGGAGCTGTCAGAATTACACGATGGCTTTATTGTTCAGGATTCTCTTACCATCAAAGCCCAAGTTCAAGTCATTAGGTATCTATTTTATTTGTGTCTTAGATTTAACATTAGCATCAATTATTCTCAAGTTAGAATTATCTGTTTACTTTGCATAACCATGTCTGCTTCTGCATTTTAATATTTGAGGGAGAAGATAGACCGTCCATTTCGTTGCCTTGATGGTCAGTACCGAAGGGAACTAATTAGGGTGTATCTATCAAATGTGGAACAAATTTATCGGTGTTTTATTGATGAAAAAGAAGGACGTTCAGCAGGCTGATTGAGGATAAACTCGGGTGGTCCAGGTTAGATAAACTTACGAATGGTAAATTAGTGTTTACTCATGAATGGCAAATTAGTGTTTTGTGACCAGTCTCATTTCCAAGCCATTTTTCATCTTTGATTTTTTTGGCCTTTTGCAGTTTCAGTGGATTCTGGCTAGCCATTTTTCATATTTGATTTTATCTGAACAGAGACTTGAACTCGCTATCAACTTTCAGTAGACCTGCTAAGGAGCGATCTCCGTCCAATTATCAGCCAGTGAATTTATGCCCTGGTACTTTCTGATTCCATTTGTTTTAGTACATTGTTTGTGACTAGCAACTTTCAGATTGCATGATTTTTTCGATTAAGATATTTTCCACTAAGTTTTTGTGTCCACCGATAATGAATTTAGTTATTTTTCCTCAAGTTTTTTTCTGATAGAATGAATCGACTCCATATTGTGAGCCATGTCACTGTCTTCACCAGCCACACCATCAACGCTTACACGTGATAATTCAACCTACAATTTGCATTAGAAAAATGGGTTTAGTATGATGTACCTATTAATCTGGTTGTACAGGAAGAGCATGGAGAGAATTTGGCAGTGTCGAGTGATACCTTTGTGAGAATCTTGGTATGATCTGATTGTCTGATCTCTTCTTCAGTACCATGAATAGAGATAGTCAAGAAATTAGACTATTTCAAGTTCAGCGAGAGGGACTATATGGCACTGGAGGCGTCTTTCTTAGAGGTTGCGATCTCAACATATATTTTGATGCCTAAATGTTTAGTTAGAAATTTACACCATTTCTAATAATTCTACAGTGATTGAAAATACAATCTACCTCAAAACTAATAACATCGTCAGGTAATTGATCTATGATGGTTATCATTTTTGTCTAATTTTTTGTGGTTTATATACAATAGTCTGTGTTTGCACATTTGTTATTTTAAACCTGCTTTTAACATATCTTATAAAGTATAATGAGAAATGTATCCATTCTTACTAGCTTTCTCGAACTCCATGTTATTGTTTACTGTTTGTAGAGGGAGGAAGATCAGCTTGCGTATTGGTGAAGAGAGGATCCTTGGTTGAAAGTGATGTTTCTCCATATCTTTATAAGGTTAAGGAAGAGCAGTTGGGGTTCTTGTGAAACGTAGATTGTATGAGGTCTATAAATTTTTATGCTCTATCATTACTTGAATGAATCATGTATCACTGGCAAGCAACTTCAGCTCATACTCTGTAGGAATTCTAATTCACATTGCATTCTATTTAATTGTTTGTTTTATGTTCCGTTCACACGACCATGATTTTTGTTTGCACAAATCACTATATATATCCTCGTTGAATTAAAAGTCCAGCTTTGTGTCATAAGCATATTGTCTATTTCCCCTTTTGGCTATTGCAAATAGCAAGTATAGTTTGTTGTTTAAATGTTAGTCTATTCTGTTTCAAGAAAAAAAGAATGCGCCATCGCTGGGGATGGGTACGATGATCAAGGTCAGTGTTTATCGAGAGACGTTGTTTTGTTTTTTATGGATTGTGGAGAGAATTTTATGCCAATGACCCCAGGTTTTGTGTGTTGTTTGGCTACGCGCAGATCGTCGAACGACGAAGGGCACCGAGGTGTTCGTCAGCGGGCTGCCAATGTCGACCACGGAAAGCATGCTCCTCTCTCATCTCCACACCGTGCAGTAGCTGCTGCCCGTAGCATGTAATGCAATGGAATAAGTTATCAAGGCAACTAACACTGAACATAGTAAGAAAAGAAACCGAACACAAATATGTCTCCTTTTGTGTTATTAGTCTCCTTGGGGATTCTCGCTCTTATTGGTCACGGTGGCAGGTTCTTGGGCTCCTTGGCAGCGTCGAGGCATGGTATCTGCCCACACCATTGTCAGGGCCTCCTGCGGGTACCCATGCTCGACCTACTTCATCGAAGGTAAAATTTTGACTATTTGGGATCTCCATTTCATTATTCAGATATGCTCAATTCTGAACTAGAACAGAAGCATAATAACTTTTAGAAACCAGAACAATTTCAAGACATTTCATTGTTCTACTTTTTTCTATAGCACCAGCTTATTGAGACTTCTGTCTTAGATGTGGTATGGACAAATATACATGCCACTTTCCAGATGAAGTGAAGAGACCAAATGTGGATGTCAATCAATCTCTAGATGAAGGAATGAAAGGAAGGAGCTAAGTTATTGCACTGGATGTACGGGGTCTAGAAAAGGTGTCACTTTGATGCCATTTATTAGTGCTGTTGTACAAAAGAAAAGGTTGAATTGATGAATTCATGGGCAACCTTATAAAATAAAACTATATTGAATTCATGTGATCTTGTGATTTTATGTAAGACTATCCTATAAATAAAAACTATGATTTCACTGTCTTCTCTATGTTGTAGCTAGCAGTGCAAGCATAGAACCTATGAAACATGGATACTTGGTTACAAAATTCAACTTTCAGTCAAGTTTTGTTCAACAAGGGTCTGATTGAGACTTCCATGAAACTGATCGATTTGTCGTTGCTGTCATGTATGGGAACTTATGGTTTAGAAGCAGCTAAGTTTTCAACATGTTACATGGTAGGGAATGTATTTGCTAACACTATTTGCTAGCACTACAAGTTCCGTATGCCCTATGTGACAGATGGAAAGATTGAATGAAGGGTTGTCATTATTTGATGCAATACTGATTGTTCCAATGTTTCAAATTGTTTGGACCTTCTTCTCTATTTGTACAGGATTTGTTTACTTTCAAGAATATCAAGTAAGTTCTTGTTTATTATAATCGGATAATGAAGTGAATCATGCATTTCCTAATTATAAACTGATGATTCTGTTTTTCTGCTGTCAGGTATTTGATACGCTCAGGATAATTATGTGTGTGTTAGGCATGACATTTGTCTTTGTTGGGATCTCCTTGCTAGCACCCGATGACAGTAAAGGTTGGTAAAACGTTGATTTTCATGTGTTTGCACATAGAAGATTTTGACTCTTGGTGAACTATCGGTGGCTGATAGGAAAGATGGTTCAAGCACCTCCGAGGACTCCATAATTGACATAGACAGGTTCTATTCCACGAACTTGTAGAAAGTTTCAAGCTTTGCTCTGTTGCATTTTGTGTTCAGTATTGCATTCAATGTTCTGATATATAACCTGGACACTGCAGAAATGGAAAGATGCCGATGGAGGAGACAGACACAGATGATAGCATCTCCTTTGTTACTTCTGTAAAAGTAAGTGCAAAACATGTACTTTCAAAGGCAAAGGTCATTGGTTTCTTCCTAGATCTGATTGTACCATATAAATCTGTCACAAGTCTTGCCTCTCTCACCTGATCTTGTTTGCAGTCTGCATGCTCCATGTCCCTTGGCCTTGGGGAGAGCACCATAAGCGCTTCATCGGTGCTTGTCATGCTTATGGTCTCGTCAAGAACAACCGGCTTCAGAGGAATCAGAAATGACCGTCCAAAGTACGCCCCTTTAAGAACCACTGATTGGAGTAACCTATAGCCGATGGTAATATATAGGTACACAAGAAAGGTCTTTGTTTTTTATGTTGCCTAGCGAATGGCAGTGAAGTTTTTTTGTTGCTTCCAAAGGCACAACTGTTTGTTGTGATCGTAGCTAGCTATAACACGAGTGTATAGTTCACCGTTGTACCCTTCAAAACACTGTCCATACCAAGCTGCATATACATGTGTAAGTTTTAGAATACAACAAATTTTTGGAAGATTAAGATTAGATGGAGTAGCATTTGTTAGCTTTTAGCTTGTTGCTACTGAAATATGAGCTGAATTTGGGCTATTATTTTTGTGTTTACATTTGTAACCTCTTTTGCAGTCTTGATTATGTCTATTTTAAGTTCATATTCTAATTGATCTGTAATTTCTAGACATGCATATCTGAACCAGAGCTTTATGACTAAGATAAATATGGTTTTATGTGTCGTCACAATTTACTATATCTTTTATGATAACATATAATTTTAGTGATGAAACAAAAATATAGAATAACAATTAATGTTTTTGCATATCAATGTATTTTATTATACTGGTTCCGTAGCAACGCACGGGTATATACCTAGTATAGATATAGATACGAGTACGCGTAAGTCTAATACAAGACAATCTTCGTGTACCGTTGCGCTGCCGCAATGAGACTATGCATCTTATTCGATCCCTTGTGTGGGGCCTATCATCTGGTCGGGGAGTGCGTGTACGTATGTCTTCCTTTTTCACAACTGTACTAGAGCTAACAACACTAAACTGAACTAGCACCTGGTATGCTAAGCAATCCGTACATCGTAGTGCAAATGATCTTCTCTTGTGGCTACCGAGTTTTTGTCCATTAGCCTAGTTTAGGGCCGGACGCGTCCAAATAATTGTACGCCTCAGGCAGTTCGTGCGTGGCAAACTGTGTTTCAACGGAGCCGGTTCTTCTGACGTACTGCAGGGGACAGTAGGGTCACTGCGCGCGGGCCCTATCGCACGCGGGGGCCACGCGGCAGTACCCACCCCCCACGTCAGAGGATCTCGTTCCTGTTTCAACACCCTCTCTTACTGGTGCCGATTGGAGCAGCATATTCAAAAAAAAAAAACTAAGATCCCGTCTGATTTAAGGGAATAAATATTAGTATCTCCATTTTAGAATCATTTAGTCTTTAAATTGTCAAACGGTAAGACCAAAACAAAGACTAAATTGTTTTCGTATCTAGTCCCTCAAGGAGTAACTAAAAGAGAATAAATCATATAAATTTCACCTTTAGACACTCCTTTATTTCAGTTGCACTAATGGCAGGTAGGGGCAGAGCCAGGGGGCAGTAGAGGCCATGGCCTCTAAGGCTGAGAGACAGACAAGAGAATTATATATATAGTCTAAAATCTGTGTATGTAAATATATATATATATATATATATATATATATATATATATATATATAGGCAACGTATCCTGTGTAAAAGGTTCTCCTGTGTAAACATGCTAAAACGCCTTAACAACCTTTGGATCCAGAATCAAAGGCTAATTTTAATCCCACCTAACCGCCACCGCACCAGATTACCAGGAGGGGGTTCTTTAGATAAAACACAAGATTATCATGTGGGATTAAGATTAGCCTTTGATTCTGGATCCAAAGGTTGTTAAGACGTTTTAGCATGTTTACACAGGAGAACCTTTTACACATGATACGTTGCCATATATATATATATATATATATATATATATATATATATATATATATATATATATATATATATATATATATATATATATATATATATATTCTAAATTTTGTGGAGCGCAATTAATCAAATTTAATATAGTGGTTGGTGATATATGATCCATAACTCTGTTGTAGTATATGCCAACCAAAATCTAAAAGAGACAAAGAATATAAGATAAAATATCCGTTGAATGACCCATTGATGCATGAAACGTCAAACCTAATTTGTTTGCATACGATGGTATCTGAACCTCACCCCTTTATGATTCATCCTATCATCTATCTAGACAGCTGTTGATTGTCGTTGTCCACTTGACTTGTCTCTGCCATAGACCCACAACCAAAGTCCAACAAAGGTGATCACGCGAAGCAGCAGGATGAACGCCAACAACTTATATACATACTACACTAGATCTCGTAGATAATAAAATTAACAAATTTCAGCTAAAGTTGTCACCTGATAGTTGGCGTGTACATGACAAATTTGATGTGCACCTGCGTAGGTTGACGAATTTTCATGGATCCTTGAGGCTATTTAGATTTTTGAATTCTCTCACAAATTTGTTGGATGCCTCATGAATACTAGAGTCATAATATAAAAGTTGAATCTCATCAGTCGGATATTCATCGTTATGTCGTCTTTATTAATTTGGCATTGTTCTTGCGTTATAACTTTAGTTCAATATATCAATTAGTTAGAAAATGGACTCATGAACTAAGATAATTTATAAAGATTTAGGACTCTTATTACATGTCGAGTACTTAAACTTGATAACATTATACAATATTTTTTTATCATATAGTCTTGATGAATTGATCGGTTCCCCTTATATCGTAATCCTGGCCCCGCCCCTGATGACAGGAGAGTGTTAAGAGGTATTTTAGACCTCTTTTGATTTATTTAATGCATTTTAAATACTTTTAGTCTATAAAACCAAACAAGGTAGGGACTAAACTTTTAATCTTCTAACTAAACTTTAGTCCGTGGACCAAATTAACCAAGCGGACCATAACATGCACGCAACAAGCCCATGATCGGTTCTAACCCTAGAGTTGTTGGTTGGTTCCACATGTGGCACCGCGCATGCAGTCCCTGCTACGTAAATCATTGTGTACCTAGTATTTCTAACCCACTCATCCTTCGCAGCATTACATGCTTTGTTTCGCTGTTGCCCACAAGAAAAATAGCTATAGGCCGGCTAGTGTATTTGAGCCCAGTCATCTTAGGTTTTCTGGCTCTCTGTCGTCGTCGTCCCCGCGCGCGTACAGGAGGGGGGAGGAGGGCCTAGAGAGAGAGAGAGCCGTGTTCGGCGCCATGTTTAGCGCTACAAGGCATGTGGTATTTAGTATGCGCGACAGAAACACGCCAACGCTAACTAATCATGTCTGATCCAGACGTCCATCCGTCCGCGCGCCGAACGCTCTATGCTGATCGAAAAGTTGACTGAACATGGCGATGGTGCTTGCATTGGGCGAAGCACTCACAGAGATCCGATCCAGCGGGGACGACAAGAACAAACAACACTGAAATCAGTGAAATGCTATTTGGGCTATCTCTTAGTTATATACGTTACATATATTTGTGCACCCCCGTTTTTGTATAACACAAAAAAATCTCCACCATCACATTGAACCGTCGAGATCTCTTCCCCCGTTATCCTTTCTTTCAATCATTCACATCTAACGGCTAAGGTCCCATCACCACGCACGCACGTTCCAACACGTACGCCCACAGTTGGCTAGCAAGCACACACGTTCAAATAGTCCGAGAATTCTGGAAGGACGTAGGGCAGCCGTCACGAAAGAAGAAGAAAAAAAGAGCTAGAAATTATGAAAGGAATTAGTTTCAAGCAGGAGTGATGCAATCCTTTTTGGTGCACAAGGATTGCCACATATTTTGTTCCAAGAAATTAATGGACAATGCTATTTGAATCATCTTCCCCCTCTCCGTCTTGGACCTGTTGCCTCCTTTCCGTCACTCATGTCGCTTCTATATCCATGTGAACGTAGCGTTAACACGGTGCTATATGCTAGTCTCTAATATTAGGTAAGATTTTATTTTGTTGTCATCAAATCTTTTACGGATAGTACCGGTACATAGTAGCAAGAAACACTACTAGAGAAATTAAATAATTGGTCACTTGTTATGGAAAAGAAACTTTTAGATAGGTTTATTTATACCTTATTTCCTTTGCGGATAACTGACATGAAGTCGGATAGAGAAACCGGGCCGGACACACAGCTGCGCTATGCAGGGGGATAAGAGCACGCGTGCACGTATTGGACGACGCCACACACCAGACAGACCTGACACGCACTCGATCGATCAGGAGCAGTACTCATGAACACCAGCGATGGATGGATCACATATATGTCCCGAGAATGCATGCATGTGCGCACGTACGAAAGTCTGCACTGCAGGTGCGTGCAGGGCAACGAACCATAATCATGCGTGTAGTAGTAGAGAGTCGTTATTCATGGTCGACGGAACCGGAAGAAGCTGCTGCATACTACGTCATCTTACTGTCGCTTGTACGTATAGTCCAGTCCCCAAGGACAAGGACGCCGCTGGATCTGCATGCTGTACCGGCAGCGACACTACTGACGCCCACACGTTACATACGAGCCAACGCTCGTAGTAGAAACAGTTGTGGTAGCCATGGCGTGTTTCTTGCACGCGACGCAGCGGAAATGGACGACGTCCGCCGTGCCGTCCGGGCGGCCGCCACCAGATCCGGCGCGGCGATGGGTCTGCTGGAGGGGCTCTGGTCCAGGCGTGATTTGTATGGTAATATACGTGCATGTGCTAGGAGTCTAGGACTATAATCCTAATAATGTACAGCTAGCCCGGTCGGGGCCGAGGAGAAAACGAACCAAGCATGCGGGTGCGGACTCACGTGACCCGTGCCTGCCTGCCCGGCGCCGTGTCGGCCTGCCCCGCGCCGCGCGAAGGCCTACGCGCCCGCCCTACGCCGCGGACCACCCTGGCTGGACAGATTGATCGTTTCTTTCTTCTGCTACCCGGCCGGCCCCTACACGAGACGAGGGGCCTGTTTGATTCAGCTTTTTTCTTACCAGTTTTTCTAAAAATCTGGCTGTGGAAAGAATCTGCCTGTGGAGAGAATCTAAGTATCATTACGATTACGTGTGGAGGAAGATAAAGTTGTTCATAGGGCTCATGATCTAGAAAGTGACGGATTCCTACTATTACAACAACTCAACCGGTTATGTGTTTATGTTGATTTTGGATGGTTTTTGCCCCAACGAATTTTATAGAAGCTGGCGGAAAACCTGAGCGTTTGGCAGTCCGCAGCAGCTTTTGGTGGCCAGAAGCTGCCAGAAGCCGAATAAACAGGGCCGAGACGAGACGAAAGGCCGTGCATGTTCAGCTGTCCGCCGCCCGCTCGCCGGTGTTGGAGCAGCTAAACTGTTAATGAGTCAAGTTTAACCTTGCAATTTTAGCACCAACTTTTAGTACTTTAATTTGTTTGGATCTCCAAGTACTAAAGTTTAACAAAAAAAATAAATGCAGCGCTAAATTTCAGCACCACGGATCTAAACCGGTCCTAAGTCCGGTGTTAGCAGAAACAACATTCAGTGTTAGTGGTTAGTTTTATGTGGTTATTTATAAGATCGCCATGTATAGAACAAAAAATATATATATTAAAATATAGATGAAATGTCCAGTTTCGTTAAAAATTATTGTGCTTGGTGATGTTAATGGCTTGTATTTAACTACAACACTAGAGTACTTAAACACTTCAATCGTTTATGAAATATTTTAACAAGTAAGATTATTATGTTTTGTTAAGTTATCATACGCTTCAGTTTGATAGTTTAAGTACGCCTTAATTATTTGTTTATTCTGATTTAGTAGTTTAGATATGCTTTATTTGTTTGTTTATTCTATTTTTATAGTTTTAACATGCTTTGTTTCTTGATGTTATGATGTGCTTTAGCTCAATAGTTTTTTTTAGCATACCACCGCATTGGGGGATGCAGCTTCCTTCCGTGGTCTTCTCATACAGTTTAGGTCAGGTAATCTCGCTAAATTAAGTTATACCTAGTTAATTAGCCAAATTTAAGGAATAATAGCTACACTTAGTCAAACTATGCAAACTTAGATTCTAACTTAATTGGTTAATATGTAGGAAATTTGTATAATCTAAATTAAATCTGGTCAATTTTATCAAAACTTGTTTGACACTGTGAAAGTTTATAAATATAAACAAACTTGTTTAGTTAGACCTTTAAGGATTTTATTTAATCACTATTCAATGACAGTTGGGTCATTAATATGATACTCCCTTCGTTCTTTTTTTATTTGTCGTGATTTAGTTCAAAAATGAAATAGTGGCTGATCAGTATTCGAGAACAAATGTATTATTTTGTATCGTATTTTCTATGTGGAGATAATGAGATCTTAATTTTCCAAAAAATAAATAATTATATATATAATAGGCTAGTTTGGCAATTTATTCTTATTTTGTAAGAAAAAATAAACTAATTTTTTAAGAAAATAGAAACCGGGTTGCCGAACTAGCTTTAAGGGCTAGTTTGAACCCCATTTTTCTAAGGATTTATATTTTCTCAATGTAAGGCCTAGTTTGAAAACTCCATTTTTTCAAGAGATTTCTATCTTTCCAAGAGAAATTAGCTCAGTTTCCATAGAAAAATAGGATTTTCTTGACAAAAATATAGTTCCTAAACTCGCCCTAAAATAAATTAATTTCTCTTAAAAAATAGAAATCCCTTAAAAATGTCCTAAGAGCAACTCCAGTAGTTCTCTAAAAAATAGTTTGCTAAAATCATGTTTAGCAAGTTGCTAAATAGCTATTGGAAGTAAAAAATAACTTAGTCTCCAATAGTTGCTCATATTTAGAAAGTAGTTCGATTTTGAATCTAGCTTTAGCGGCCCTGTCCCTATGAGATCTGCCTGATAATAAGGTTGAGAGCAGAGGATATGAGGGCGGAAGAAAAAAGGTCGGTCGATATGAATTATGGATGAGTGGTGGTCCGGTGACGCAATCTATGAGAAAGTTAGGTTCGACGGTGAAGGAGAAACTTGCGTCATACGTGTTTGACCTAGCTACCTCATTATGCTAGAAAATAAAAAAAGAGTGTGTTATACCTGGCTATCTCACTGTATGGGAAAGGTAAAAATAATCACGCTAGTGTGAAGAAATTGACGTCAACTGTATTTAGGGAGTTCCTACCGAGTTGCTAAATGTGGAGAGTAAATAGAGTTGAATAGCAACTAAGTAAATTTAGCAAGTCTATTTAGAGAACCATTGGAGAAGCATTTTTCTGTTCACTTCTTAAATTTAAGATTTAGAGAGTTATTTAAAGAACTATTGAAGTTGCTCTAAACTAGAATATTTACCATCCTCCGTAATTTCACGCTTTGCCAACCCAAGTTAATTTTCCCCACCAATCACACTGCGCGTGGCAGTGTGTGTGGCTGCCTGGCTGGCAGCCAAACGCTGTTTCTTTTGTTGTCTTCTCCCACTGCCCGTGTCCCCAGCTCCCAAGCCAGTCCCAGACTCCCAGTCACAAACCCCAAACCCCTCACTTGTCATCGACCTGCGCTTTGCATCCGTTTCTTCCTCCGCCTTCCCTTCCCTTTGCAGTCTTGCACTCCACTACCCCTCGCCGCACCGCTCTCCTCTCTTGACGCAAACCTTTCCACACTGCTAATTAATCGCCATTTCCTCGGAGGATCCGGAGGCAATGGAGAAGGAGAGCAAGCAGGGTTTCTTTTCGGCGCTCAAGGGGGAAGTCGTGCGTGGTCTCTCGCCAGGCAGATCCCGGGGGAAGTCGCTGCTGCTTCCGCGCAGCCGCAAGACGGCGGCCGCGGAGGAAGTGGCGCCGCCAGAGAAGCTCGCCCAGTACGCGCCGGATCCGCTCGTCACCCACTCCGGCAGCCTGCGGCTTGCCGGCGAGGTCCTGGCGCCGCTCATGGAGGGCCCGGACGTCGCCGAGGACGACACGTTCGCCGAGGATTCCGGACGGCGAGACGGGTTCGGGCAGTGGGTCCGCGGCCACCTGACCCGTGCCCCGTTGATCGCCGGCGGCGGCGACGGGTCTTTCCGGCGCTCCGACCTCCGCCTCCTCCTCGGCGTCATGGGCGCGCCGCTCGCGCCCGTCTCGGTCTCCACCGCCGAGCCGCTGCCGCTCGCGCCCGTCAAGGGCGCCCCCATTGTGCGTACACGCCTCGGTTTTTTCTCTCCTGGATCTCCACTGTTTTCACGCCTGGCTTTGGCAAATGCGGCAGCGTTTTGGGCCTTGACTCCTCCGGCGGCTCTGGATCTGGTATTTATGGCGTTGCAGGAATCCTCGTCGGCGCAGTACATCCTGCAGCAGTACTTGGCGGCGTCGGGTGGCGCCAAGGTGCTCCGGTCGGCGCGGAACGCGTACGCAATGGGGAAGGTGCGGATGGTGGCGTCGGAGTTCGAGACGGCCACGCGCGTGGTCAAGAACCGGGGCGCCGCCGCCGCCGCCGCCGTGGAGCAAGGCGGGTTCGTGCTCTGGCGGATGTCCCCGGACATGTGGTACGTGGAGCTGGCCGTCGGCGGCAGCAAGGTCCGCGCCGGCTGCAACGGCCGCCTCGTCTGGCGCCACACGCCGTGGCTCGGCGCCCACGCCGCCAAGGGTCCCGTCCGCCCGCTCCGCCGAGCCCTCCAGGTAGCGTTCCCTTCCCGAGCTCGTCTGGATGCCTGCCATTGGTTGGTGCCAACCATTGTGTGTGTGTGTGTGCGCGCGCGCGTGTACTGTGCAGGGTCTGGATCCGCTGTCGACTGCGGGGCTGTTCGCGGAGGCGCGGTGCGTGGGCGAGAAGAAGGTGGGCGACGAGGAGTGCTTCATCCTGAAGCTGTCGGCGGACGCGGAGACGCTGCGGCAGCGGAGCGAGGGTCCGGCGGAGATCATCCGGCACGTGGTGTTCGGGTACTTCAGCCAGCGCACGGGCCTGCTGGTGCAGGTGGAGGACTCGCACCTGACGCGCATCCAGCCGCACGCCGGCGGGGACGCCGTGTACTGGGAGACCACCATCAGCTCGTTCCTGGAGGACTACCGCGCGGTGGACGGCGTGGCGATCGCGCACGCGGGGCGGTCCGCCGTGACGCTGTTCCGGTTCGGCGAGACGGCCATGAGCCACACCAAGACGCGCATGGAGGAGGCGTGGACCATCCAGGAGGCCGCCTTCGACGTGCCGGGCCTGTCCACCGACTGCTTCATCCCGCCGGCAGACGTCCGGCGCGACTCCGACTCCGTGGGCGAGCCCTGCGAGCTCCCGCCGCGCGGCGCCAAGGCCGGCGCCGTGCACCCCGCGTGCGACGCGGTGCACTCGCGGCGGCGGCGGGATGTGGCCCCGGCCGATGGGGAGCTGGCGACAAGATCTACCGGACGGTGGAGATGCGATTTCTGACTGTGGGCGACGGGACTGATCGAGCGGATTCGTATCGTAAGAGTAGCACTATTACTAGTAGCTAGGAAGAAGGCGGGGGGGAATTCAGCAAGCAAACAATTTGTTCATAGTACTACTAGAAACCAAATCTCTCTCCAAATACTAACGAACTCCATCTCCTCCTCCTACCAGTCATCAGTGCCTTGTATTCTGTACAGATCGGTGAGGAAGCGCCTCGGCGACAATGTTGAGCTCATCAATTGTACTGTACTCCAGTTCTAGCTGTATGACCGTAAGAATCGCAAGAATTTACGGTGCACAAGTATACCACCAGATTCTGGATATGAGACGATGGAACTGGATACTTGTTGCAATTCTACGTCACGTCTTACTGTGTAGGCGCCAGGATGATCTTCAAGCTGGGTGGTAAAAGTGGTAGGTGAGGTATGTCTTGCTGTCGACCTCCGTTTCGTTTCCATTCCATGGCTTTGGGCCTTTTGTTTTTTGCTTAGAAACTACTCCCTCCGTCTCCGTTGCTTATGAAATAGACGGGTCTTTTGTTCCTTTTGGCACCTATCATGTTTGACCATTTGTCTTTGTGGGAGGGCGAATCCCTCGGCTGAGTGGCGAGAGTGTACACACTCCCTCGGAGGAGGAGTAGGCTTAGGCGTTTGTCTCGCCTTAGGCTGTCTCCAGCAGCGTCCCCTAAATTTCGTCCCCTAAAGGAATATTCCCTGTACTTTATAAGACACTCTAAAAGATTCTGTCCTCTATATCTTCTGTGTCTCCAGCAACGTCCCCTAAATTCGATCCCCTAAAGCTACAGTGTTAACAGAATTCGTTTTTTCTTTTCTTTTTCTGTTTTCTTTGTTTTGTACCCATTTAATGGTACTGAAAGGATGCTAAAAATTTTGTAATCAATAAAATTTCAAATAATAATCTAAAAACTATGGTTCATTAATAATTTCGAAATGTACAAAACAAATAACATTGCAATTTATGTTATGTGCAATTATTGTGGAAAAAACGTGACACCATATTTGAATCGTACGAAAAAATGTTTACGAATTCACATGCTTCCACCGTAAGCCACGACACTTCTTCAACAAGCCATTGTGTAGCTTCGGCTGCACGACAAGCGCATGGATTCTCTCCGAAGCCTATCCCTTCTATAAATAATCACTATTTCAACACTTCACTCACACTTTGCATACACTCATCCACAACAATGGACCGGTTCGTAGATTCCAATATTTTTCTTAGGATGGCACAAGACATGGAAGATGAAGACCATGAGCTCGAGGTTGCGACGTACCAACATCGTAGGCGTCGTGCACTTAACGAGCGTCGGTACGCTGGTTCCATTCCCGGTCGTGTTCGAATCCATCGTGACCATATCAGTGGTGATGCAAGAATCCGAGCCGACTACTTTTGCGCCCAACCGGTTTACACGGATGCACAATTTCGGAGGAGGTATGTTTATTCATACGCACATGTATTAACGTCCATAGTACGTACTTCACAATTGTACTAAAAAAAGTTTGCAATATAGGTTTCGCATGCGTCGCCATGTGTTTGAGCGTCTCATTCTTGCTGTGCAACAAGTGGATCCGTACTTCGTTCAACGTCCAAACTGTGCCGGTGAGCTAGGCCTATCTGCCCTTCAGAAAGTTGTTGCTGCCGTACGTATCCTTGCATACGGTGTTCCCGCGGATGCCGTTGACGAGTACGTACGAATTGGAGAATCTACAGCACATGAGGCTTTGAAACACTTTTGCACTGCCATACAAACTGCTTTTGGGGGGTACTATCTTAGGAAACCTACTCCTGCTGATATCGCTAGGCTTCTCCATGTTGGAGAATCACGCGGCTTTCCTGGTATGCTTGGTAGTGTCGATTGCATGCATTGGGAGTGGCGTAACTGCCCAACTGCATGGAAGGGGATGTTTACCGGTCGTGGTAAACACCCTACAATGATCCTCGAAGCTGTTGCCTCATATGACTTATGGATTTGGCATGCATACTTCGGCATGCCAGGTAGCTGTAACGACATCAATGTTCTTCAGCGTTCTAACTTGTTCGATTTGCATCTTCATGGTGATAGTCCACCAGTGAGTTTCTCCGTCAATGGACACACCTACAACATGGGATATTACCTAGCAGATGGTATTTATCCGGACTGGCCAGCGTTTGTGAAGACAATCCGTCATCCGTATGATGTGAGGACCCAACATTTTGCCACTGTTCAAGAGTCTGCTAGAAAAGACATTGAACGAACATTTGGAGTACTACAGAAGCGATGGGCCATAGTTCGTGGTCCAGCATATGGTTGGTCTCCACAACACATTGGAGATATCATGAAAACATGCATCATATTGCACAACATGATCGTAGAAGATGAAGGACCTTCGTCTTTGAACACAAGCTTCGACAACATCGGAGTTTTGGCGGATACTAGTCATGGTTCATTTTCCGAGCGCAATGAGTATATCAACAACAGGTACGACCAACTACATGATCCAGTGAAATATAATCAGTTGCAGGTTGATCTAATCCACCACCACTGAGCGCGGCTTGGATCTGGAGCTGCTTAAGTATGAAGTTTATGTCTGCCATGTGTTAAGTATGTTTGTCATTGTCATGTCTAGTGTGTTATGTCGTCAGCTATGGTAATCCGAAGGTAGTATGTGTTAAGTAACAAGTTTGTCATGTCGTCTGTTCCGTTATTCCGAAGCTACTATGTGTTAAGTACGATGCAGTTTATGTTTGTACTATGTTTCTAGTAATCGGAAGCTGGCGAATGTGTAATGCTATAATTGAGGAATGATATAAGAAGTCCACTATTATTAAGCAACATGACTCGGTTCTAATATCACAGAACATAAATTTGTCGAGTTCAGAAACATTAAATTGTTCTCGAAAACAAATAAGAGTACTTCCTCAACGAGTACAATGAACATTCACTTGCTTGATGACGAGCTTCCAGTTACCCTTGCCAGAATCTCCTGTTGTTTTGCCTCGTAGTACTGGCGAAGAAGGGGGTTACATTTTGTCAAATCCATGCTCAATATGAGAACCTCCTGTTCCGTGTCCTCCTTCACCTTTTGTCGTTCCATCTTCATCTTCTCTAAGTTTAGCTTCTTCCTCTCCAATATCAGTTTCTGCCTCTCCTGTTTTTTCATGAACTCCAACTTCTTCTCCTCAGTTGAAGCTACTGATTTGTAGACAGATAACCGTTCCAAAGAGAGCTCACCCATTCGTGTTAGGTACTCCGAATCAGTGGATGATGTGTTTTCTGATCTTTGCTTCTTTGCCTTTTCCTTTGCTGAATCACGACCAAGCGACCTTTTGGAAGTAAAGCTTGAAGGAGCTGATTCTTCAGCAGCATCACAGTCAATAGTATTTGATTGGGTACCAATTGGGTTGGGTGGAGGATTTTGAGTGCTCATGTGCTGGTCCATCCATTTAGGTTGATCCTTCAATATGGACCAGCAATGTAAGAAATGGAAGGGCTTCTTTTCAACAGCAGCAAAACGAGTAGCCGCAAGCGAAGTCTGCAAAACAAAATCAGTTGGTTTTGTCGAAGCTTGTTAGCTTGTTCTCAACATTTACTTAGAAAAGCCTGTTAGCTTGTTCTCAACATTTACGTACCTTATCTGCATCAGTCATGCCACTTGGGTTTTGTCGAAGCACAGCCATCATGTATCCAGCAAAGGTAGAACATTGAGTTTTGATACTGTCCCACCTGCTCATGAGAGATTTCGTAGACCTCTCTGGCATTGATCCTCTACGAGAGTTGTATGCCTCTGTAATCCGATTCCAAAATCCTTGACGCTTCTGACCAGTGTTCACAATCGGATCACAACTGACAGCCAACCAAGCTTGACACACCCTCATATCCTCCTCAGACGTGAAATTGGCTAGCTTTGTGCGTTGAGGAGGCTTCTTCACTGGAGGTGGTGCTGGTGAGGCCTGGGCTGGTATATCAGGCGGAGGAGGAAGTGCAGTGTTGTCAAACTGAGTGGCATCATCCTCGGATAGGAAGCTGCCATATTGTGCCATAACTTGGTTCCAATCCGTACCCATGCTGTACATTCAAGGAAGTCACGTAAGAACCATGTCAAATGAAAGAAGAACCATGTCAATGTTAACAGGACAGACACAAGAAACTCAGAAGTGGTGCACACTAGATATATTGCAGACTTCATAACATTTTACAGACCACGTTAACATAAACATGTCATGAACATCGCGTCCGGATAGTTTTCGACAACATAAACATGACATCAACTAAACCACTGACTTGTGACACACATCTGTTGTGTTCACATACAAAAGAGTACTTCGACTCACATAAACCTAACACATACACATATTCCTTAGGTGCATGCTAATCTAGTAGGGATAGGTGTCGTCGGTGGAGTAGTCGCGTCCATCGTCGTAGCCGACGATATCGTCAGGATTCAACTCTGAATCATAATCAAGCAGAAGCTCATCCTCTGTTTCTGATGATGAGGCAATAGGAGAAGGGGCCATGTGCTCCATCTCCCAGTCTTTTTCCAGAGCTAGGTGATCAAGGTCCTTGGCGAGGTCCTCGATCTGAACTAAAGCACGATTCATTTCATTGAGGACTGGTCCGCTAACTGGTTGGAAGGCACCGTGGACGACATCGACGATGTCGGCACAACGCTGCTCCACTACTTTGATTAAATGAGCCAGTGCTCTTCGGAGCTTTGCGTTCTCCGAATCCATGGTCTACATAAAACATATGGTTGTGTTAATATATGTGGACCTAGTATCGTGCTTTAGTTGAGCTAGTATTGCCAGTAGGCAGTTGAAATGAGCACATGAGTAATGAACATGAATTATGAAGATAAAATCATCATTGAGTGTGTCAAACGAATTGCCCAAGGCATTGTGAATACACCTCGATTCGTATATGAAACAAAGCTTGTACCAGAAAGATATTTGGTTAATCTGAACATCAATTTTGAAGAGATAGCATAATGCTCATGATTCAGTCTGTCTAAAACAGTCCGCATGTATTTGTAAATACACATCGATCACTACAACAGAGAATTCTTGTACCACAATAAAATTTTGTGTAATGGGAACCAAATTTATGAACAGAAAACATAATGGTCAAGGAATCCTACATCCATCGAATGTATAACCCTAAATCCGTAACCCTAGATGTGGACGAGTTCTACCATTTGAAGTACTAGAATCATAGAAAGCAAAATCGATCTTCAATGTTTACCTTTTTTTCTTCGGATCTGGACCACCTGACCTAATGGACGACGATGAAGAAGGTGGCGTCGAGATGCGCTTGCGTTTCTCCCCAGCTTCCTTCGTCGGCTCCGTCGATCTTCTCAACTTCTTGGCGATGGCGGTTCGACGACGACGAACACCCACGGAACCACCCGCTCCTTGGATCTTTGACTCGTCGGCGCCGACCTCCTTGCCTCCAACCACCGCGAGCGGTCCGCCTCCGGACCCGCTCGAGCATGGCCTCTTCGAGCCCAGCTTGGGCGGCGCCGCCGAGGAGCAGCGCCGCGAGCCCCCCTCGCCGACTTCGATGGAAGTCGCCAGCGACGGCACAACAGCGGCTACGGATTTTTCACCACCGCGCGAGCCCGAGCCCGACCACGGATACCGGACGTCTGGATTTCTCCACATCTAGCGTGCGTGCGGCGTCCTCTAAAATTTAGAGTGCAATATAGAGTACGTTGCTGGGCGCGTTGGGGACGTGTCTGAACCCTATATTAAGGGTACCAGACGGTTTACCGTCCCTTGCTGGACACAGTCTTATGGATGGACACAAGAACACAAGAGTTTAAAGTGGTTTGGACCGTCGGATCGTAATACCCTATATCTATTATAAATTGTATTGCTTAAAAACTTACGAGTCATCCGTATGAGGGTGAATCGACCTCTCCGGCTACGAAGCAAGTGTCCTCTCTTTTATACCTTTTATAGTTTAAGAGGGGCACCATACAAGAGAGCTTAGGGTCAAACAGGTGGACCTAAAAGTATTTACATCATAGAACGGGATACATCGGATAGAGCTGAATCGCCAGATCTTTCTGAGCATATATCCCTTCTTGATCGATACATCAGATAGAGCTGAATCGTCAGATCTTCCTGAGCATGTATCCCTTCTTGGTCGTCGAGCAGGCTCCTGACATCCTATTCTCCTGTTTTGTCTAATGAGAGTATGCATGCAACTCCTGCAGTAGGTTGGGGCGTAGTTTGCCATGCTACCGTATGTAGGTGTGTGCGGTGTCGTCTCATCTCCTCCGCCCGTCTCTTCATGTCTCGGTAACGCACGAAGGACAGTGAAGTCATAATGAAGGGTGCCCCATACGACGAATTTGGTCAATGCCCTTGCCTCGGTAATGTGTGGTTAACAGTATAATAAGCACATTGCAGGGCTGGCGCGCTGCGTGCATTTAATGCCAGAGATACGCTTTCCGCCA
Source organism: Zea mays (assembly GCF_902167145.1). NCBI lineage: Eukaryota > Viridiplantae > Streptophyta > Magnoliopsida > Poales > Poaceae > Zea > Zea mays. The sequence continues at coordinate 130,288,860 of NC_050104.1, forward strand.
CTAGCGCGGATAAGTATGCACCCCATTCGCAGTCAATGCTGGTGGGTCCATTTTAGAGGCTTTCGTCAGGCATCATTCGCTGGCGTAACGCTGGCTTACGCCAGGTGTGTCTGGGCACGCGTCGGCACCGGGCCTCTGCCTGGACAATGGGTAGACCCGAGAATAAGTGATGGCCTGCCATTCTCGAGCCTTCCCTGGCCGTGGGCTCGGGCCGCACCCGAGGGGGGTCTAGGTCCCGACCGCACTTGTCTGAATACGTGGCGATACGGGGTCTCACCTGGCCTGAGGTATGAATGACATTTTCTAGACTCGAAGCCACTCCAAAGGCTCGGTGTTTGCAACCGGAGCGTGGCTTCTTCTCCGGGGTTTGGTGCTCCCTCCGGATCCTTTTCTCTAAGGATCCGATGGACCCACAAGAAGGTCAGAATCTTATTTGCAGGATCCCAGATTTATAGTTGAAGTTGTTGATTCCTTCCTTTATGAGGCTTGATGGAGATGGTGATCTAGCCCAGAAAACGAGCCTAACCTGGCTACGACTCCATATGGTTGAGCATTAGCCCTGCGTTTGGGGAGTACCGACAGTCTTTATTCAGTTTTCGTTTGCAACTGATAAAATAGATGAGTTTCAGTGCTAAACTATTTTCTAATGATAGAATAAATTAATACTTATATAAATTTGTTTTAGAAAAACGAAAATTTTGGAACGGGGAGGGAGTATAGTATCTAAAACTATCTTTTCACCGTCACCCTTTCGGAGGTCCTTGCCACATTCCTCGTGATGGTAGTAGGTTGATAGTTTTCCTTGGAGTGGTGGCTACAGAGTGAGCTGAGAGAGGGGGGGGCAAAAATGTCACTACCGTCTGCTACTACATATTCACACTACTGTCACGCTCAGTACAGAGCACTCCTACAACATTGGATGCTGAGGTCACCGGACAGTGGTAGATGAGGGCGGGGGACCCCTTATCCTATTCCTTCCTCCCTGGCATGGCATGCCCGTCCACCGCCGCGCCCAGTGTACCTGTCATATAGTTGCTCTCACTGCATCATGACATCCTCATGGAGCCGTGGCAGGCCTGCAGCTGTAGGGAATGCGCGGGACCCACTTGCAGGCCGAGGCGCTCTGTGTGTGTGGTGAACTGGTGTCTGGTGATGGATGCTGTGCTGTGGTCTGTGATCGAAGAACCGGAGGCCTTTTGACGTGGTTGCCTTTATTGACCAACGACCCCCGGCCCATGTGTGCTACTGTACTGTACCATGTGTGTGTCTCTACTCTGCTACTGCTAGTGCTAGGGGCATGGCTGTCCTGCACAAGATGTTCCCACTACACTACAGTTTCCATTTCTGTTAAGTTGCTGCAGTACTGCATGGTTCCTCATTTCTGGCAACGGCAATGGCAATGGTGACTAATGGCAAGAGTCACACACGGCACGCACGGACTCTCATTGAGAGTAGAGTTCCTCAACTAGTCTCAACGCAGCAAGGCCATCTCCATTCTCTATAGACCATAGCTTGCGGTGACTTTTCTGAAGCCGTATATATAGTATAGTATGCAGCGAACACCTAGTTAGTACAGAAACGACAGGGTGCCTTCACATGCATGGCCGATGTGTGTTGTGTGTCTGGAGTCTGGACAGGAGACGAGCGTTGCTGCTGTGACTCTCTCTGGGGTCTGGGCTCGGAGCACGGCAGGTCAGCAGCGTAGCAGGAGCCTGTCCCACTGGCATGGCACTGGCATCCATCCCCTCCCGCCCAGTGCCAGACGATGCATGTTGTGTCGTCACGCAGACGTTGGCGCGAGAACAGGGGGCACAGGGCACGGAGAGACGAGAGATCAGTTCTGGCGTACTGCTACTGTGGCAGGCCCATGCTAATCAGCACACTGTACGTGCAGCAGTGAACACAAAAGTTGAGCATCTCACATGTTCGATATGTTCCTTCTTCCTTTCGGAAAACCGCGTCATGCAAAAGCCATATATTATCTTTCGCTGGAAAATAAACACAAAGTAGTCCCCTAAACTGATGCCATACTGGTATAGTAGTAGTATTCTAATCGTTCAGCTGTCGGTCCTCTTTATCCATCCATCCATCTCAATTCTCAAGCTGGTGGTGGTGTTCTCCTTTTGATACGCTCTCGTGCATCGTTTCAAATCGATCGATCGCTCGCTCGCTCGCTTTACCTCTTTATGTTTACCATCTTGTACTAGCGCCCACTTTTAATTGCTTCCCCCGAAAAAAAAGGGAAAGGGGACGACGATACGTGCTCGATCCTATGCGCATCATTGCGTTGCGTCCAATGAGAGAACCACAGGCGCTCCCACATGTTCCTTCATACGGCTCACCTCACCTCACTGCTCGGGTGGGGATTCTGAATGACTGGAATCCCATTGCGTAGCGTACTCCAGCATGTGAGCTAGCTCTGGATGCATCAAAAGGTGTGCAGTATAGTATATATCAACAATGTAGACGAACGGAATACTATTCACAGACGGCAAGATGGATTAGATAGATAGACTAGTATAACCTCACTCTAATAATCAGCTCAGCTCTTCCTGCTGCAACGGCCGGATCCAAATCTCATCATGGCGATTTGCCCCTTTCACCATTAACTATCATATGGCGGCCTTGCGCCTTTCATACTGTCGGGTACTACTGTCTACTACGAAGATCCGTCCGACCGATCCGTTTCCCTTTTATGCGGTTGCTCTTTTTATTATGCTCCTTTGCTTGTTTTTTTTATATGTATGTCTGTGTATGTATGTATGTATAGATATTGGTGACCATCATACAACAAACGAAGAGAAGAGGTAGATCTCGTGATCTTCTTGGCTTTATTAGTACGTTAGCTCTATATTATTCTAGCCTGTCGTCGTTCCGTAGAGCTCGCTCTTTTTGGCAGTCTTCACTCTTCAGATTGGCATCTGGTCGTCTCGGCTTGCTTTTGGCTAATCATACTTGAGATCTGTGATGGCGTTTGTATTTTGTACTTATTATTATAGTACTGAGATCCCCCGTTAGCAGAGAAACAGCAAAAGGGTTGGTGTATGCGGTTCGTACTGTATGTATGTATGTAGCACAATTGTGGGTCTCCGGTAGCTGGCACTGCCAACGTTGATCTGGTGATTCCCTGATCCTGAATGTCAGGCCAGGCCAGGCCGTTTACTGATGGTGATGGACCCCTGCCTGCCTGCTTTGCTTTGCTTTGCTTTGCTTTCACCAAATGCTTCTAGCACACTGTAATGAGGCAAGGGACCAACCAACAATCATCTTGGCGGCCGGCATGCTGGGCTTATTATAGTTTAGGTATGAGCCTACCTGTTAGGTCCAACCAAAATAACGTACATAGTAAAGAATTATACCAAATCCGCCGCATATTAGAAGAAAAACAGAGGGTACAAGTAGCCATACATACTTACGTATCAGCAACAGCCCATTCACGTATGCTCCTCACATTTGTTGTCCTTACATAGGGGCGAAGCTACAAATTACAGGCGCCGGTGTCAGTATAACATATAATAGTCTAATACTTATGATAATATAGATAACACAATAATAAAATTATATGATACACTTGAGTGAGTACTTCGGTCTTCAGAGTTCAGAGCTTGGATGTTGGATCGGTTTAGCGCTGAAATAGTCTGCAGAGTGTAGAGTTGTAGACTCGTGGTCTCTCACCTACGAAACGATAGAAGCCCAGAACGCCTTGCCCTCGCGGCCTGTCGCCGCCAGAAGCACTAGCCAGCACAAACATGTAACAGTTGGCAACGAAACGAAAACGTCGGACTCCAAAAGACAACAGGCTGAGCTATTGTTTATTTATTCTATGGGCTTTGGCGTCGCTGATTGCTGGGCTATTCTCAGTTATGCTGCATTTTGGCCGGTATCGAATAGTAATTAATATAGGAATATTAAAGGTGCCGAGCATGTCGTCGTCGGTATCAGTTGACACCGACGTTTCCATGTAGCTTCGCCTCTGTCTTTACATCTATGAGTATAATAATTTGAGTTCCAATAATCTAGGTTACTAAACAGTTACAACTAGATTATGTAATCTATATCATAATCCAGATTATATAATCTATCGGTACCCTGAATACAGGGTATTCACTCCTATTATGTCAATGTGAGTCCTCGATGGGCTACCGTTGAGGATTTTACATGCAGCCGGCCCAGCACGGGGTTGAGACCTACCATATGGAGTCATTACCCGTAAAGGGAAGAATCAACAACTATTAGCTATAGCTCTAGGATCATGCACATAGGACCTGTAACTCCTTGTGACCCAATGGATCTCCAGACAAAGGGATCCGAAGGGAACATAAAGCCCCGGAGGACAATACGCTCTCTAGTTACAACAGCAAGCCTTCAGAGCGGCTCCAGGCATGGAAAACACTATCCGGACCTCAGACTAGGTGAGGTCCAAAGTCGCCACGTGTCCAGGGAGGGGCGGCAGGAGCCTAGACCCCCTCGGGTGCGAGTCGCGCCCACGGTCAGGAATGACTTGGGAAAACATTGTCACCACTTATCCCTAGGTTTGTCCCTCACTAAGGCAGGGGTCTAATGCTAACATGTGGCCAGAGGCCCCTAGCGTAAGCCACCGGACGATTCCTCACGAAAGCCTCTGACATAGGGTCTGCCAACAGCGGGTAGCGTATCCCCACATTAAATATGTGTAGCATGCCAGGACTTTAACATGCAACTTTTACTGTTACTCGCATGTTACCGAGGCATGGTGCATTGACCTAGCTAGGTCGCTGTTTGGACGCCTTTTATTATGAATTCTACTATTCTTTGTGTGTTACCGAGGCATGAACATACGGATAGAGAAGACTAGACGACACCATACGTTACACCCTACGTACGACAGTGTATCAGACTACGCCGCAACCTACACCAAGGCTTGTGTTCTGATTAGACGGGACAAGATGGCAGCATAAGGACGCCAGAAGATCATACAGCGCCCAAGAAGGCCAGGGGTGGCCATTCGGTCTATTTGGTCTATACGGTTCAGTATTTTTGGATGCTGAAAATTTCGGTATCACAAACAATGGACCTAAATGACACATATAATTATAGGGACCGAACCCTAATAGAACAAAAATTTTGGTTTGGTCTATTCGATCCACCGAATAGACAACAGTATGTCATACAAAAAATCTTGATATCCAGATCAGCAAAACTGATTTGTCTCTACTTATTTTAGCATTTTTTTTGCAATGTGTACTAACCAATAAATGATTTGTTGGATTAAAAAAACTAACTAGAAACTTTACTCTTGGCAAGGTAACCGATTGACAGTGACTGACAGTGATTTAATTCGGGTTAATATGTCTTTTCAGGTTATATGGGTCAGGAAATGAATTGAACCCGAAACCTGAACCCTAAAGAAGATATACACACTCAGGAAGATCTAGCATTGTCAGCTCTATCCAGTTGTTTCTCGTTCCATATTGTAAACTCTTCTAGGCCCACCTGTTAGGGCATGAACTCCCTTATAACGTGCCTTCCTTGGATTATAAAAGGGAGAGTACTTGCTCTGTAGTAGGGGAGGTCAGTTCACACTCAAACGTTCGACTCCCCAGTCCTCAAGCAATACAACCCACAATGGATGTAGGGTATTACGCTATAGAGGCCTGAACCACTCTAAACCCTTGTGTTCTTGTGTTCATCGAGAAGGCCAAACAATCACCTAAGCCTACCCCTCATCTGAGGATCAGGGCGGTGCAATCCGCCACCCAACCTAAGGATTCACCCCTCCGACATAATCTATTAGCTAAAAAAACTGATCCTTAGATTAGGTTCCGATCTTAGTCTACCACCGATACCTAGAAAGCAATACTTGCTCAAGGCAATGGCAGTGTCGTAGTGGCTCAGCTCAAATCAATGGTGGTGGCGGCACAATGTTGGGTCGAAGCGAGATGGGAGGGGAGTAAAAATAGCCATTGGGTAAGCACTTTTGACTCAAGGTAACAACCTATAGCATGGGTAGCGATGATAGAGCGCTGCACTGTGGAGGGAAGGGGGTGCTGTGGAGTCGAGGAAGGAGCATCGCCATGTAGTGGGGTGAGAGATTTAGGTAGTGTTTGGTTTTGGAGCTAGTTGGGATAGAGCGACTTCATCTCTACGAACAACTTTATGGTTTCGTCCAGAAAAGTTTAGAGAGCCGGATGGTTTAACATTTGAGTATAATTTTTTTCGTTTTAGAGTCATCCCGTTCTATATGGAACCAATCCAAACAAAAATAAATTGGAAATGAAGGGGCTCTGTCCGAGTCCCACTATACTCTAGAACCAAAGTTTGAAGATGAGTCTTCAAGGTAAAAAGACGAGGTCAGACCAAGCATGTTGTGCTTGTGCTATTGTGCTAGGCTTCTAGTTGTCGGGCCTGTTGAGAACTACGTTACCGCGGATCACCAGATATACTTCATTCCCTTCCGTCAGCAGATTAGGCGTGAGAAGATGTGGAAGACTCGTCTCCCTTCTCAGAAGCACGACAGAGAGAACACACGAGACATAATATGTAGAGTTGAGCTTCTAGCCTTTTTTTTCTTTATTATGAGAGATGTACATATTCCTTATATAGAGATGCGAGACCCATGAGAGGTAAAGTCGGTATTTACCTATATAACGCTTTGTTACGGTTTCTTAATAGGGCCAAGATCACGGTAGAAATATGGCACTGGCCATCGGGCCGAGACCAATGACACCCATTGGTTTTGGGCTCTTGGCCCATTTGTCTGTTCATAATTTTAACACGTCGTATTGAAAGAAACAATTCTGAATATATTCGTGCACAGAAACAGTCCGAATCCATTTGAAGTGGCTGGATGGCACCAAAAGAGCCTGCTGGACTTTAGGGTGTTTGGATCCCCCTCAGTTTCATAAAAAATGGTTTTTGAACTTGGAAACTGGCTTTTATAAAAAAAAAACTGAACAAGGGTGTTTGGATCACTAGTTTTTAAAAATTGGTCTCTGCGATGGGCGGTAGGGAGCGGCGTCGCCCTTGGCCGAATGCGTGCGATCGGTCTACGATCTACGACAGCGCTGAGGGAAACAGTAGCCTGGGCGCTAGGACGAGATGCATGGAGGAGTCGCGAGAGCGGGCCTCCTGGGCGAGACGCCGATACGATGTGTTCGGCTAAAGACGTGGAGGCCTGCGCGCTCGAAAGCCTAGGCATGGAGTTGGCCAGATGCATTGCTGGGAGGATGAAGATGACCTGGTTGCTGGGAGGATCTCGCGTGGAGTTGCCAATGAGACGGTGGCATTGTTAGTAATTTTTCTCTATCTCATTAAAGGTAGTACATAAATAGCCATCTAAAAACTGGTTTTAGCAGTAGGTAATCAGATTCTTGGTTTTTAAGAAACCAGTAAACTAGTTTCTGAAAACTAAATAAAAACTAGACCTATTTCTAGCTTTTAAAAACCAGTTTCGAGACCTAATGGATCCAAACAGGGTCTTAAAATTCCCAATCCAGAAATCTTGAAAAGACACGAAACACGATAATTTTGACCATAGACTCGATGAACTTCAACGGTGTACAGTGTACAAGTTGGGCCATAAAATTGTCGCCTTCAGCGCAGATACGAACGTCACATGGAGTTGAGAGTGACCGCGCGCTCTCCGGTCCGGAGCCCAGACGGAACCTCCTGCCAGAGCTGCTGTGACATGGCCCTGCTTGGCTGGCTTGACTGGAAGTCTGGAACCGGAGCAGATCGTGTATCCTGTATTCCTGTTGCCTTCGCCATTTTTCACACCAGCAGCAGTTTCTTCCCCGACGACGGCCTACGATTGGGGTAAGCACGGCAGGGCTTGCTGTCCGCCCAAACCTCCGCCGGACTTGCGGGCCCGACGCCCAAGAAACGGTGCTGCTGAGGAGCTCCCAGCTGCAGCCTCTCGTAGCTCGCGAGCCTCCCAGCGACGGGGCCGCCACCGAACAGGCCGCCGCACCTCCGCGGCGCGCTGCCGAACTCCACGCACCTGAGGAACTCGGCGGCGCCGCTGGCCAGCCTCTCGAACCTCCGGACGGCGGCACAGGCGTGGGAGCACGCGTCGTCGTCGCCGCCGCCGCCGCGGGCGCGGGCGAGGAGCAGGAGCGCCGAGAGGAAGCAGAGGACCGCGTGCGCGACGCGGCGCGGGAGCGGCGCCCGGGCCAGCCTCTCGCGGGCGTCCTCCTCCTGCAGCTCCCGCAGCTTCCACCGGTGCAGCGCGGCGTCGCACTCGTCCGCGGCGCGCCTCAGCTTCCGGCGCCAGCGGAGCAGGGACGCGTCGGCGTCGGTGGCGTGGTGCTGCCAGCGGCTGGACAGCTCCAGCGCGGCCTCCATCTTGATGTGCGCCATCTCCAGCCGCTCGACGCCTTCCCGCGTGCTCAGGCGCTCCCTGCTGTGCTTGCTGATGAGGAAGGAGAAGGTCCGGTTGACCACCTCGCCGACAACGACGGACCCGACCATCTCTGCCATTGTTGCGATAGGTCTCTCGAGTACTACTCTCTCACTGGCGAACGCCTACAGATGCTGATAAGCACATCAGATCGGTCCACTATCTGCACAGGAGTGGATGATCGGATCGGAGCACAGGAGATGAGGTAATGGAAGAGAACAAAGGTCATGTGTCCTCCAGGTCCGTTTCTTGCTCAGGCCATGGTTGGATTGCAAAATACACATGCCAGTTGCCAGTCAATCGGGGGAGCTTGGACGACCCGCATTTCGTTGACCAGACCAAGTCGATGCCGCGTAATCTGACCACCGTTTTCATGTTCCAAGGGTCTGCTGGGCTTGTGTCCATGTCCAGTGTGAATGCCAGGGTGGGCTCATGTGATTTGGGCAGTAGCAGCCCAATGTGGCATGCGCAAGCCAGCGGGAAAAAAACATTTCTCTCCGTTTCTCATAATCAGAAAAATATATAAATTTGTGCTTTTCGGTGCCTTATAGCTAAGCTGTGTGTTAGCTTCGGGGCTTGGCTCACCAGTCACCGCACTCAGCAAAATATATCATTGACTCGGCAAAACCTCTGCAAAAGGTATGAGGGTTTCCCTGGTTGTTGGATGGCATGAAGATTTGATCCCACATTATGCCATGAGTAGGTGCCTTTGAAATTAGGCACAAATCAATATTAGAGCTCAGGGCAGGGCCCACATAATTCAAGGCCCTGTATCGATTTTTTTCCTTTTTTTCTTTGTTAAGAATAGATGGTATAGATTAATCTCATTTATTAACGGTGATTGAATTATTAATGTGGAAAATGGCTTAATAACGGTAACTGAGAGCACCTAGGGGGGTGAATAGGTGATCCTGTAAAACTTAAAACTTAAGCCACAAAACTTGGTTAAGTGTTAGCACAATAATCACCAAGTGGCTAGAGAGAAGATCTTGCACAATACGATAACCACAAAGAGTTCAACACAGAGATGACACAGTGGTTTATCCCGTGGTTCGGCCAAGACCAACGCTTGCCTACTCCACGTTGTGGCGTCCCAACGGACGAGAGTTGCACTCAACTCCTCTCAAGTGATCCAATGATCAACTTGAATACCACAGTGTTTTGCTTTTCTTTTCTTATCCCGTTCGCGAGGAATCTCCACAACTTGGAGCCTCTCGCCCTTACACTTTTGATGTTCACAAAGAATCACGGAGTAAGGGAGGGATGAGCAACTCACACAAAACACAAAGATCACAGCAAATACGCACACACAAGACCCAGACTTGAGCTCAAAAGACTAGTGTCGGCGTTTCGAGACAGGGGGGTCCCAAAGCCGACGAGTGAGTGTGCTGCGTGCCCCAGCCCAGATGGGTCGAGCGCGTGGGCGAGCGCGAAGGGGGGAGAGGCGAGGTGGCCGGAGTCGAGCGTGAGAGAGGTGGAAGTCCCGCGGCCTTTGTGTTCGTCCCGCGCCCAGGTCGGGTGCGCTTGCAGTAGGGGGGTTACAAGCGTCCACGCGGGTGAGGGAAGCGAGCGGCCCCAAGAGAGCGCCTGTCCCGTCCTCGGTCCCGCACGGCCAACCTTCTCTAAGAAGGCCCTGGTCCTCCCTTTTATAGTCGTAAGGAGAGGATCCAGGTGTACAATGGGGGGTGTAGCAGAGTGCTACGTGTCTAGCGGAGAGAGAGCTAGCGCCCTAGGTACATGCCAATGTGGCAGCCGGAGAGGTCTTGGCACCTTACTGGCGTGATGTCGTGGCTGTCGGAGGCGCGACGGAGCCTGGCGGAGGGACAGCTGTTGGAGTGGTCGAGTCCCTGCTGACGTCGCCCTGCTTTCGTAAGAGAGCTGGGGGCCGCCGTCGTCACAGAGCTTGTGGAGCGCCATCATTGCCCATCCGGCGGAGCTGGCCGGATGGGACGCCGGTCTTGTTCTCCGTGACCCGAGTTGATTCGGGGTAGGATGATGATGGCGCTTCCTGTTGACGTGGCGAGTCCGTGCCCTAGGCAGGGTGACGTGGGGGCTCCTCCGAAGCCGAGGTTGAGTCTGTCCTCTGTTGCCGAGGCCGAGCCCGAGCCATGGGGTCGGGCGAGGCGGAAGTCGTTCGGCCGAGGCCAGGGCGGAGTCCGAGCCCTGGGGTCGGGCGAGGCGGAGTTTCGTCGTCTTCCGGGTCTTAGCCCGAGTCCGAGCCCTGGGGTCGGGCGAGGCGGAGTTTCGTCGTCTTCCGGGTCTTAGCCCGAGTCCGAGCCCTGGGGTCGGGCGAGGCGGAGTTTCGTCGTCTTCCGGGTCTTAGCCCGAGTCCGAGCCCTGGGGTCGGGCGGAGCGGAGTTCGCCGTCTTCCGGGTCTTAGCCCGAGTCCGAGCCCTGGGGTCGGGCGGAGCGGAGTTCGCCGTCTTCCGGGTCTTAGCCCGAGTCCGAGCCCTGGGGTCGGGCGGAGCGGAGTTCGCCGTCTTCCGGGTCTTAGCCCGAGTCCGAGCCCTGGGGTCGGGCGGAGCGGAGTTCGCCGTCTTCCGGGTCTTAGCCCGAGTCCGAGCCCTGGGGTCGGGTGGTGCGGAGTTCGCCGTGGCGCCTTTGGCAAGGCCTGACTGCCTGTCAGACTCACTCTGTCGAGTGGCACCGCAGTCGGAGTGGCGCAGGCGGCGCTGTCCTTCTGTCAGACTGGTCAGAGGAGCGGTGGAGTGACGACAGTCATTTCGGCTCTGCCGGGGGGGCGCGCGTCAGGATAAAGGTGTCAGGCCACCTTTACGTTAAATGCTCCTGCAATTTGGTCAGTCGGTGTGGCGATTTAGTCAGGGTTGCTTCTGAGCGAAGCCAAGGCCTCGGGCGAGCCGGTGATGTGTCCGCCGTAAAAAGGGGGGCCTCGGGCGAGACGGAAGTCTCTCGAGGTCGGCTGCCCTTGGCCGAGGCTAGGCTCGGGTGAAGCGTGATCGAGTCACTCGTGTGGACTGATCCCTGACTTAACCGTACCCATCAGGCCTTTGCAGCTTTATGCTGATGGGGGTTACCAGCTGAGAATTAGGCGTCTTGAGGGTACCCCTAATTATGGTCCCCGACAGTAGCCCCCGAGCCTCGAAGGGAGTGTTAGCACTCGCTTGGAGGCTTTCGTCGCACTTTTTTGCAAGGGGACCAGCCTTTCTCGGTAGCATTTCGTTCCGGTGGGTGCGCGCGAGCGCACCCGCCGGGTGTAGCCCCCGAGGCCTCGGAGGAGTGGTTACACTCCTTCGAGGTCTTAATACCTCGCGTAACGCTTCGGCTGGTCTGGTCGTTCCCTCATGCGAACTGGCCGTAGCCCGGGTGCACGGTCGGGGCCCAAGCTCTCGGGCTGGTATGTTGACGCTGTCAATGGTTCGGCCGGAGCCGGTTTTTGCGAGAGCAGCCCCCGAGCCTCTGCACAGGGCGAGAGGACGATCAGGGACAGACTCGGCTTTTTACATACGCCCCTACGTCGCCTTTCCGCAAGGAGGAGGGGGGGAGTGCGCCATGTTACCCTCGATGGGCACCGAACATGGTGTCTCCGGTGAGCTGCAAGCGGGTAATCCGAGTGGACGTCCGTGCCCCGTTCGTTGGGGGTCGGCTAGGGGCCCAGAGGCACGCCCAAAAGTACCTGCGGGTGATTTGCCGGACCCGGTCCCCTGGCGACGGGGTCCGAGGGCTCGATGCCTCCCTCCGATGGGATTCCGTTACAAGATTGTTCCCGCTGGTCTCGGAAATGTCCTATGGTACCTCGGGAGCGCAGCCCGAGCCTCGGTTATGTATCGAACGTACCCCTGGTCATCCCTCGCTCGGTGTCTGAGGCGACTGTGAACCCTTCGGGGGCCAGCCTTCGAACCCCTGATCAGTAATGGGCGCGGAGCCCGAGTAGCCTGAGGCGGCCATGGAACCCTTCGGGGGGCTGGCCTTCGAACCCCTGACCAGTAGTGGGTGTCAGGCCCACGCGATCTGAGGCGACTGTTGAACCCTTCGGAGGGCCAGTCTTCGAACCCCTGATCAGTAAGGGGGCTCGGAGCCCGGTTCCTTCGTGGAGAAGGGTCCTTTTCGGGGTATCCCCCTTTCCCGATCCCTGTTGCAAGAGATAGAGAAAGAGGAAAAAGGAAAAGGATACGAAATCGAACGACGTGGCGTACCTCTTTCTGACGCGGTTATTACGGCGAAGGCGAGGCGTCGCGCGCTTCTCCCGCCAGAGGCGCCGCGTGTCCCGCCGCGGAGTTAATGCGACGGGGCGTGTAGTTGGCGGGGCGGCCGTTGCGCATGCGCGATCCGTTCGAGGAACGGGTCACGGGTGCACCGTCTTCACGCCGTGAGGGGAGGCTCTCTTGTTGTCCCAGGATGAGACGTGAGCCTGGCTGACGACGTGACTGCTGCGCCCGCCCGCCTGCCACCGCCATTACCGCCGGCCCACTTTCGGTCGCTTTGACCGACGCGCCAGGCTGGCGCTGCTGGGTCGCCTCGAGTCGCGGCATAGGCTCCGCAACCGAAGAGGCGCGACGGTGGCACGAGTGGCGGTGCGGTTGCTTGCATGCAGCAACTGGCGCGCCGGTTGCTTGACGCGTGGGCCTGGGCTTCCAAGCTGGCGTGTCAGAAGTCGGAGAAGCGCGTCCACCTGGCGCGGTTGCATGCCACCTGCATGGCTGCCCGCCCCTTCCGCCCGTTGGTCTGGGCAAAAGTGGGGGTCGCTTGTAACCGCTGGGCGGTCGTGCGCACCACGCGCGGCGGTTTGGCTTCTTCTGCCCTGAGCCGGTTTGGATGACATGCGGGACCTAGCCCCCGAGTCGCAGGGGAGGGCCTTGGAGCGTGTTGGAGAAGACTTAGCCCGCGGCGTCTGGGGGCGCACGTAGGGAGAGTTGCCTTTAAAAGGAGGGAGACTCCTTTCAGAAGGCAACCATGTCTTCTTCCTCCCTTATGCGTCGTGTCTTTCCATCTTCCAAGCCCCCGGATGGGGGGTATCCGCCACCTTTCCGCCTCCTCGTTGGAGGAACGCAACTCCATGGGAGTTGGTACCTCTCAGCCATCGTTCGGCTTCAAGGATTTTCATCACGCAGCCTGGCCACACCCCGCCACCGGCGGTCACCCAAGATGGTGACCTCCAGTTCGTCGGTGGGGAAAGCGGGCCAGGCCGCGGCCTCTACTCCTCCCTCGGCCTCAAGGATTTTCGTCATTCAGGCCAAGATGGAAGATGAGGCGAGTCGGGGGGCCGCCCCCGCGTGGGTCGGCTGCCTTTTTCTTCCCCCTGCGCCTGGGGGAGGATGGCGTCCTCGAGTCCCACGGAGACTTCCTCCAGCCATGCCGGGATAGGCAGGGCGCTAGTGGCCCTGGGTCTCCGTCTCCCTGCCTCAATGGCTGGTTCTCGTCCTCAGCGGGGGAGAGCCCTCCTGTCGTGACACCTGCCCCGAAGCTGCTGCCTAAGCCGCTTCGCTGCCTAGGGCGGGGGTGGTTGTCGTCGTGGTTGGAACGGGCGGCAGCGAGCCGCTCATCGTTCTTCTGTTACTCCGCAGGCCTTCCCTCTCGGAGTGGGGTTGTTCGTTCCCGCGGAGGGGAACCGGAGTTCCGTTTGTAATGGCACTTCGAATGCCAGTGTCTTTTGTTCATTGTGGCTGTCGGGGCCTGAACATGTATGTAATTTCGGCACGGAGCCATGTTTTTTCCTCATTTTCGAGCACCAAGTCTCGCCTGTTGATTATCTGAACCGCTTTCCCAAGCATGAGTCGCCCCGTGTCAAGGTGACGAGTGAGGTATCCGTATCCCGGAGGCGTAGGAATCCCTCGGCCCGTTCGGCCTTGTTGTCTGGGGCTCCTCTAGCTTAGTTAAAGAGACCCCTCGGCCGCCCTTCGATGGACCGAGGCCAGGGGTAGCGATATCAGTATGAACAGAGGCGGAGTTGGCTCGAGAATGGGAACCTGGTTGGCCGGAGCCTAGTCGTGTTGTCCGTCTAGCGGAGCCGACGCCAAAGTCGATCAGCCGCGGCCTCGGGTCGGGCTGGCGCCCTTGGAAGCCGGTTGGCCGAGGCCCCAGGGGTAACCGGCCGAGCCGCCTGCTCGGGCCGGATTCCCGGAGGAGTCCCTGGAGCGCGTCGCCGTTCGAGGCTGGGTCGGACTTTGCTGAAGACGCCGTCGATGCCGAGGGTGCTACGGCTCCCTTCAGCGTGAAGACCCGAGCCTGCAGGATCAGATCGTCTTGCAGCGTGTGCCTTCTGCGGCCGCCGAGGCCAGAAAACACACCTTCGCCGTGCTTGCGAAGCTGCGTCTTTTTTCCTCTCGTTTCGAGCATCTGGACTCTCTGTCGGCAACAGGGATGTTTGTGCGAGCGAGAGTTGCTTCTCACGGAAGGGACGAGTGAGGTATCCGTATCCCAGAGGCGTGGGAATCCCTCGGCTCGGTCGGCCTTGCCGCTTACGCGTACTTTCACCCGTCCATGAGGCCCTGTCCCCGACTTAGTCGAGAAAGCTCGAAGGACTGCTTCGGCAGGAGAGCTTCCGAACGTGAAGACTTGTTCGGTCCACGGAGTCGCTTTATCCGAGCGCGAGTTACTTATCGCAGAAGGTGATGAGTGAGGTATCCGTATCCCGGAGGCGTAGGAGTCCCTCGGCTCGGTCAGCCTTGGCTGTTTACGTGTACTCCGTCGTTTCCAGGATCCGCTTTCCGAAGTAGTCAAGAGGCACGAAAGAAACCCTGCTAAAAAGAGATCCTTTTTCGAGGAAAAATTCGACGCAGAGGGGGTCTCCCCCCTTTTAGCCCCCGAGGGAGGGTCGGGCTTTGCCGAGGCTAGGCCGACCCTTCCTTGACGACTAAACTTTGCGTAGGTGCGAGGTATATGAACAACTTGGAAACATCTTAAGGGTAGAAGCGACGTAGCTGTTTGATGTTCCAAGCGTTGCCGTAGATCTCGCCTTGATTGTTGGCCAGCTTGTATGTTCCGGGCTTCAGAACTTTGGCGATGACGAATGGCCCTTCCCAGGGGGGCGTGAGCTTGTGCCTCCCTCGGACGTCTTGCCGCAGTCGAAGCACCAGATCGCCCACCTGGAGGTCTCGGGACCGGACCCCTCGAGCGTGGTAGCGTCGCAGGGACTGCTGGTACCGCGCCGAGTGTAGTAAGGCCCTGTCCCGAGCCTCCTCCAGCTGGTCCAGCGGTTCTTCTCGGCTAGCTTGGTTGCTTTGATCGGTGTAGGCCCTCGTCCTCGGGGAGCCGTATTCCAGGTCAGTGGGCAAGATAGCTTCGGCCCCGTAGACCAGGAAAAACGGCGTGAAACCCGTGGCACGACTCGGCGTCGTCCTTAGGCTCCAGACCACCGAGGGGAGTTCCTTCATCCACCGCTTGCCGAACTTATTGAGGTCGTTGTAGATCCGAGGCTTGAGCCCTTGTAGAATCATGCCGTTGGCACGCTCTACTTGCCCATTCGACATGGGATGAGCCACGGCGGCCCAGTCCACCCGGATATGGTGATCCTCGCAAAAATCCAAGAATTTTTTGCCGGTGAACTGGGTACCGTTGTCGGTGATGATGGAGTTCGGGACCCCGAAGCGATGGATGATGTTGGTGAAGAACGCCACCGCCTGCTCGGACCTGATGCTGTTCAGAGGTCGGACCTCGATCCACTTGGAGAATTTGTCGATGGCGACCAGCAGGTGCGTGTAGCCCCCGGGCGCCTTCTGCAAGGGACCGACGAGGTCCAGACCCCATACAGCGAAGGGCCAGGTGATGGGTATTGTCTGCAGAGCCTGAGCGGGCAGGTGGGTCTGCTTCGCATAGAATTGGCACCCTTCGCAGGTGCGGACAATTCTAGTGGCGTCAGCCACCGCCGTTGGCCAGTAGAAGCCTTGTCGAAAAGCATTCCCGACAAGGGCTCGAGGTGCTGCGTGATGGCCGCAAGCCCCCGAGTGTATTTCTTGCAGCAGTTCCCGACCTTTGGCGATGGGGATGCATCGCTGGAGGATGCCCGAGGGGCTGCGATGGTAGAGCTTCTCTTCATCGCCCAGCAAGACGAATGACTTGGCGCGTCGCGCTACCCGCCGAGCCTCGACTTGGTCGGGGGGTAGCTCTCCTCGGCGAAGATACTGCAGGTACGGGGCCTGCCAATCTCGATCTGGCGTGGCCCCGCTCTGCTCTTCCTCGACGTCCAGTGCCTCGCCCTCGGGGGCCGAGGGTACCTCGGGCTATGCCGAGGGTGCCTCGGGCTGAGCCGAGGGTACCTCGGGCTCGGGCGCGTCGTCGATCTTGACAGAGGGTTGATGCAGATCCCGGGAGAAGACGTCCGGGGGGACCGTCGTTCGCCCCGAGGCTATTTTAGCCAGCTCGTCTGCGGTTTCGTTGTAGCGCCGAGCGATGTGGTTGAGCTCGAGCCCGAAGAACTTGTCTTCCAGGCGCCGAACCTCGTCGCAGTAGGCCTCCATCTTCGGGTCGCGGCAGTGGGAGTTCTTCATGACTTGGTCGATGACGAGCTGCGAATCACCGCGGGCGTCGAGGCGTCTGACCCCTAGCTCGATGGCGATCCGCAACCCGTTGACCAGAGCTTCGTACTCGGCCACATTGTTGGACGCCGGGAAATGGAGGCGCAGCACGTAGCGCAAGTGCTTCCCGAGGGGCGAGATGAAGAGCAGGCCCGCACCGGCTCCTGTCTTCATCAGCGACCCGTCGAAAAACATGGTCCAGAGCTCCGGTTGGATCGGAGCCGTCGGCAACTGGGTGTCGACCCATTCGGCCACGAAGTCCACCAACACCTGGGACTTGATGGCCTTCCGAGGGGCGAACGAGATCGTTTCGCCCATGATTTCCACCGCCCACTTTGCGATCCTGCCCGAGGCTTCTCGGCACTGGATGATCTCCCCCAGTGGGAAGGATGACACCACAGTTACCGGGTGAGACTCGAAGTAGTGTCGCAGCTTCCGCCTTGTCAGGATCACAGCATACAGCAGCTTTTGAACTTGTGGGTAGCGGATCTTGGTCTCGGACAGCACTTCGCTGACGAAGTAGACCGGCCTCTGAACGGGCAATGCATGCCCTTCCTCTTGCCTCTCGACCACGATCGCGGCGCTAACCACCTGAGTGGTCGCGGCGACGTAGACCAAGAGGGCTTCTCCATCCGCCGGGGGCACCAAGACAGGCGCCTTCGTAAGGAGCGCCTTCAGGTTGCCGAAGGCTTCCTCGGCCTCAGGGGTCCAAGCGAAACACTCGGCCTTCCTTAAGAGGCGGTACAGAGGCAGACCTCTTTCGCCGAGGCGCGAGATGAAGCGGCTCAGGGCCGCGAGGCATCCCATGACCCTCTGTACACCTTTTAAGTCCTTGATGGGTCCCATGCTGGTGATGGCCGCGATCTTCTCCGGGTTGGCTTCGATGCCTCGCTCGGAGACGATGAACCCTAGGAGCATGCCTCGGGGCACCCCGAAGACACACTTCTCAGGATTGAGCTTGACTCCTTTCGCCTTGAGACATCGGAATGTCACTTCAAGGTCGGAGAGGAGGTCGGAAGCCTTCCTTGTCTTGACTACGATGTCATCGACGTAGGCCTCGACTGTGCGACCGATGTGTTCGCCGAACACATGGTTCATGCACCGCTGGTACGTCGCGCCCGCATTCCTCAAACCGAACGGCATGGTGACGTAGCAGTACATGCCGAACAGCGTGATGAAGGAAGTCGCAAGCTGGTCGGACTCCTTCATCCGGATCTGGTGATACCCTGAGTAGGCATCGAGGAAGGACAGGGTTTCGCACCCAGCGGTGGAATCCACGATTTGATCGATGCGAGGCAGAGGGTAGGGAACCTTCGGACATGCTTTGTTGAGACCGGTGTAGTCTACACACATCCGCCATTTCCCCCCTTTCTTCCTCACAAGCACAGGGTTGGCAAGCCATTCGGGATGGAATACCTTTTTGATGAACCCTGCTGCCATTAGCTTGTGGATCTCTTCGCCAATCACTCTGCGCTTCTCCTCGTCGAATCGGCGCAGAGGCTGCCTGACGGGTCGGGCTCCGGCCCGAATATCCAGCGAGTGCTCGGCGACATCCCTCGGTATGCCGGGCATGTCCGAGGGACTCCACGCAAAGACGTCGGCGTTTGCGCGGAGAAAGTCGACGAGCACTGCTTCCTATTTGGGGTCGAGCCCGGAACCGATCCGGATCTGCTTGGTGGTGTCGCCACCGGGGTCAAGAGGGACGACCTTGACCGTCTCCGCTGGCTCGAAGTTGTCGGCATGGCGCTTCACGTCTGGCACCTCCTTGGAGAGGTTCTCCAGGTCGGCGATGAGGGCCTCGGACTCGGCGAGGGCCTCGGCGTACTCCACGCACTCCACGTCGCATTCGAACGCGTGTTTGTACGTGGGGCCGACGGTGATGACCCCGTTGGGGCCCGACATCTTGAGCTTCAGGTAGGTGTAGTTGGGGACGGCCATGAACTTCGCGTAGCATGGCCTCCCTAGTACGGCATGGTAGGTTCCTCGGAACCCGACCACCTCGAACGTCAGGGTCTCCCTTCGGAAGTTGGAGGGCGTCCCGAAGCAGACGGGGAGGTCGAGTCGCCCGAGGGGCTGGACGCGCTTCCCAGGGATGATCCCGTGGAAGGGCGCAGCGCCTGCTCGGACGGAGGATAGATCGACGCGCAGGAGCTTGAGGGTCTCGGCGTAGATGATGTTGAGGCAGCTGCCCCCATCCATCAGGACCTTGGTGAGCCTGACATTGCCGACAACAGGGTCGACGACGAGCGGGTATTTCCCCGGGCTCGGCACATGGTCGGGGTGGTCGGCCTGGTCGAAGGTGATGGGCTTGTCGGACCAGTCTAGGTAGACTGGCGCCGCCACCTTCACCGAGCAGACCTCCCGGCTCTCTTGCTTGCGATGCCGAGCCGAGGCATTCGCCGCATGCCCTCCATAGATCATGAAGCAGTCGCGGACCTCGCGGAACTCTCCTGCTTGGTGATCTTCGTTCTTGTCGTCGTCACGGGCCCTGCCACCCTCGGCGGGTGGCCCGGCCCTGTGGAAGTGACGCCGAAGCATAATGCACTCCTCGAGGGTGTGCTTGACGGGCCCCTGATGGTAAGGGCACGGCTCCTTGAGCATCTTGTCGAAGAGGTTTGCACCTCCAGAGGGCTTCCGAGGGTTCTTGTACTCGGCGGCGGCGACAAGATCCGCGTCAGCGGCGTCGCGTTTCGATTGCGACTTCTTCTTGCCTTTCTTCTTGGCGCCGCGCGGAGCAGACGCCTCGGGAGCCTCTTTCGATGGGCGGCCCTGGGGCTGCTTGTCCTTTCGGAAGATAGCCTCGACCGCCTCCTGGCCAGAGGCGAACTTGGTGGCGATGTCCATCAGCTCGCTCGCCCTGGTGGGGGTCTTGCGACCCAGCTTGCTCACCAGGTCGCGGCAAGTGGTGCCGGCGAGGAACGCGCCGATGACATCCGAGTCGGTGATGTTGGGCAGCTCGGTGCGCTGCTTCGAGAATCGCCGGATGTAGTCCCGGAGCGACTCCCCCGGCTGTTGCCGGCAGCTTCGAAGGTCCCAGGAATTCCCGGGGCGCACGTATGTGCCCTGGAAATTGCCAGCGAAGGCTTGGACCAAGTCGTCCCAGTTGGAGATCTGCCCCGGAGGCAGGTGCTCCAACCAGGCGCGAGCAGTGTCGGAGAGGAACAGGGGGAGGTTACGGATGATGAGGTTGTCGTCGTCCGTCCCACCCAGTTGGCAGGCAAGGCGGTAGTCCGCGAGCCACAGTTCCGGTCTCGTTTCCCCCGAGTACTTCGTGATAGTAGTCGGGGGTCGGAACCTGGTCGGGAATGGCGCCCGTCGGATGGCCTGACTGAAGGCCTGCAGACCGGGTGGTTCGGGCGAGGGACTCCGATCCTCCCCGCTGTCGTAGCGCCCCCCACGCCTGAGGTGGTAGCCTCGGTGCACCCTTTCGTCGAGGTGGGCCCGACGGTTGCGTCGATGGTGCTCGTTGCCGAGGTGGCCCAGGGCCGCAGGCGCGGTGTTGCGCGTGCGCCCGGTGTAGACCGAGGCTTCCCGCATGAATCGGGAAGTCGCGGCATGAGGTTCCGAGGGATATCCCTGCCTTCGGGAGGCAGTGCTTTCGGCCCGTCGGGCCGCAGCGCCTTCCAGGAGATTCTTGAGCTCTCCCTGGATTCGCCGACCCTCGGTGGTTGATGGCTCCGGCATCGTGCGGAGGAGCATTGCTGCGGCTGCCAGGTTCTGACCAACCCCGCTGGATGCGGGCGGCGGCCTGACCCTGACATCGTTGGCGACGCGGTGCTGGAGACCTTGGGGCAGGTGACGCATTTCTCCGGCTAGGGGTTGGCCCGCCCATGCCTGTCCGACGTCCCGACGGATCGGCTCAAGCGCTCCTGTTCCCTTGTTGAGCCTGGCCTGCGCCTCGCGGACTTGCTCGAGTTGTGGGTCGTAACCCCCCGCCGGAGCGGGGACCACAGCTAGCTCCCGTGGGATGTCGGCGCGAGGCACCGGCCTAGGAAGATCACCGTCCTCCGGCATGCCGAGATGGTTGCCTTCGGAGGGATCCCCTAGCTCGATGTGGAAACATTCGCGGCTTGGGCCGCAGCTCTCGTCGCCAAGGCTGCGGCTTCCGTCGGAACAGTCGGAGAGGCAGTAGTCACATGCGGTCATGAAGTCCCGCATGGCACTGGGGTTGCCAAGTCCGGAGAAATCCCAACAGATGCTGGGATCGTCATCTTCCTCGGACCCAGAGGGCCCGTAGGTCGAGACGTCCGTCAGCCGGTCCCAAGGCGACCGCATACGAAACCCAGTGGGGTTGCACTCGCCTCAATGAGAGCGCCCGCCAAAACGAGGTCGTTTGGCGGGTTGAGGCCGAGTCGAAATGACGCAAGATGGGAGTTAGTTGGTACCTTTTGGTCGACGGGGAGCGACGTAGTCACATCGGGGACTGGTTGCACCGTCATCTCAGGTACGAGGGCGACGTCCTGCAGGCTTTCCGCGAGCGCGCCGGCGTCATCTTCTTGTTCGGGGTCGGCGTGTCGCGGGGGGACGACGCTTGCCTCCGTCTTGAACGCGAGGTCGACGTCCGGCGTGCCTTCCGCCGGGGCGTCGGGGGCGTCGATTCGCTCGACGGCCAACGAAGCGCGGTCTCCCGCCTGGCCTTGACGGCCCCGCCTCCTCCTCCGTTGGCGGGGGAGAGAACGGAGCGAGCTCGAATGTTGCTCTTCCACCACGCGAGGAAGATGTCGTCGATTCCGCCACCGGCGGGCGGGTTGTCGGCCGCCATTGTCGTCGTCGCGCGGCGGTGGAAGAAGTATCATGCCGTAGCTGCCGTCGAAGGACATGAACTCAAGAGTCCCGAAACGAAGCACCGCCCCGGGCCGGAGAGGTTGCTGGAGACTGCCCATCTGGAGCTTGACGGGGAGCTGTTCGTCAGCACGCAGCAGGCCCCTACCTGGCGCGCCAACTGTCGGCGTTTCGAGACAGGGGGGTCCCAAAGCCGACGAGTGAGTGTGCTGCGTGCCCCAGCCCAGATGGGTCGAGCGCGTGGGCGAGCGCGAAGGGGGGAGAGGCGAGGTGGCCGGAGTCGAGCGTGAGAGAGGTGGAAGTCCCGCGGCCTTCGTGTTCGTCCCGCGCCCAGGTCGGGTGCGCTTGCAGTAGGGGGGTTACAAGCGTCCACGCGGGTGAGGGAAGCGAGCGGCCCCAAGAGAGCGCCTGTCCCGTCCTCGGTCCCGCGCGGCCAACCTTCTCTAAGAAGGCCCTGGTCCTCCCTTTTATAGTCGTAAGGAGAGGATCCAGGTGTACAATGGGGGGTGTAGCAGAGTGCTACGTGTCTAGCGGAGAGAGAGCTAGCGCCCTAGGTACATGCCAATGTGGCAGCCGGAGAGGTCTTGGCACCTTGCTGGCGTGATGTCGTGGCTGTCGGAGGCGCGACGGAGCCTGGCGGAGGGACAGCTGTTGGAGTGGTCGAGTCCCTGCTGACGTCGCCCTGCTTTCGTAAGAGAGCTGGGGGCCGCCGTCGTCACAGAGCTTGTGGAGCGCCATCATTGCCCATCCGGCGGAGCTGGCCGGATGGGACGTCGGTCTTGTTCTCTGTGACCCGAGTTGATTCGGGGTAGGATGATGATGGCGCTTCCTGTTGACGTGGCGGGTCTGTGCCCTAGGCAGGGTGACGTGGGGGCTCCTCCGAAGCCGAGGTTGAGTCTGTCCTCTGTTGCCAAGGCCGAGCCCGAGCCATGGGGTCGGGCGAGGCGGAAGTCGTTCGGCCGAGGCCAGGGCGGAGTCCGAGCCCTGGGGTCGGGCGAGGCGGAGTTTCGTCGTCTTCCGGGTCTTAGCCCGAGTCCGAGCCCTGGGGTCGGGCGAGGCGGAGTTTCATCGTCTTCCGGGTCTTAGCCCGAGTCCGAGCCCTGGGGTCGGGCGAGGCGGAGTTTCGTCGTCTTCCAGGTCTTAGCCCGAGTCCGAGCCCTGGGGTCGGGCGGAGCGGAGTTCGCCGTCTTCCGGGTCTTAGCCCGAGTCCGAGCCCTGGGGTCGGGCGGAGCGGAGTTCGCCGTCTTCCGGGTCTTAGCCCGAGTCCGAGCCCTGGGGTCGGGCGGAGCGGAGTTCGCCGTCTTCCGGGTCTTAGCCCGAGTCCGAGCCCTGGGGTCGGGCGGAGCGGAGTTCACCGTCTTCCGGGTCTTAGCCCGAGTCCGAGCCCTGGGGTCGGGTGGTGCGGAGTTCGCCGTGGCGCCTTTGGCAAGGCCTGACTGCCTGTCAGACTCACTCTGTCGAGTGGCACCGCAGTCGGAGTGGCGCAGGCGGCGCTGTCCTTCTGTCAGACTGGTCAGAGGAGCGGTGGAGTGACGGCAGTCATTTCGGCTCTGCCGGGGGGGCGCGCGTCAGGATAAAGGTGTCAGGCCACCTTTACGTTAAATGCTCCTGCAATTTGGTCAGTCGGTGTGGCGATTTAGTCAGGGTTGCTTCTGAGCGAAGCCAAGGCCTCGGGCGAGCCGGTGATGTGTCCGCCGTAAAAAGGGGGGGCCTCGGGCGAGACGGAAGTCTCTCGAGGTCGGCTGCCCTTGGCCGAGGCTAGGCTCGGGTGAAGCGTGATCGAGTCACTCGTGTGGACTGATCCCTGACTTAATCGTACCCATCAGGCCTTTGCAGCTTTATGCTGATGGGGGTTACCAGCTGAGAATTAGGCGTCTTGAGGGTACCCCTAATTATGGTCCCCGACAACTAGCACACTAGAACGGGGCTCAAATCACTAGAATGTCGAACAAGTGCGCAAGAGTGGAGTGTGAGTGATCAAGAATGCTTAAAAGATGCTTGGTGTTCTCCTCCATGCGCCTAGGGGTCCCTTTTATAGCCCCAAGGCAGCTAGGAGCCGTTGAGAGCAATCTGGGAAGGCAATCCTTGCCTTCTGTCGCGTGGCGCACCGGACAGTCCGATGCACACCGGACACTGTCCGGTGCCCGGTTTCTTTCCTTTTTTAGCGAAGTCGACCGTTGGCAGCCAAAGAGCCGTTGGCGCACCGGACATGTCCGGTGCACACCGGACAGTCCGGTGCCCCCTTCTAGCCATTGGCTCGGCCACGTGTCCCGCGCAGATCGCGCGGCCGACCGTTGGCCCGGCCGACCGTTGGCTCACCGGACAGTCCGGTGCACACCGGACAGTCCGGTGAATTATAGCCGTACGTCGCCGGTGAATTCCCGAGAGCGGCCAGTTCGCTCGATCCAGCCTGGCGCACCGGACATTGTCCGGTGCACCACCGGACAGTCCGGTGCTCCCAGACTGAGCAGAGTTTGGCTGAACAAGGCCATCACATTTCCAATTCGATTTTTCCTGTTTCCAGCACTTAGACACAATACATTAGTCTCTAAAAAAATGTACTAAGTCTGAGAAACATACCTTTATCCTTGATTTGTACTTTGTCCACCATTTTACACTTAGGCACTTGTGTTGGACAGTAAATCACCAACATACTTAGAAATGGCCCAAGGGCACATTTCCCTTTCAATCTCCCCCTTTTTGGTGATTTATGCCAACACAATATAAAGCAAGTAGAACAAATACAAAATCAATTCAAATAAGAACTCAAATTGTTTTTGATTCAAATTTGACATATATGGATCACTCTTTGCCACCACTTGGTTTGTTTTTGCAAATCAAACTCAAATTTCTATCTCTAGGTCAAACACACATGTTAAGACGTAAAGAGAGTCATTACAAGAAAAATTGATTCAAGATTTCAAAAACTCCCCTTTTTCCCATAATCAACACTTCTCCCCACAAGAAGCCAACTTTTGACAAGAGAGACAATAAAAGAGTTTTGACAAACCAAAAGCTCTATTCTACTATTTTTAAAATCTCTCAAGTGGTAGCTGATCCATTTATCACTTTGGCCTTTATTTTCTCCCCCTTTGGCATCAAGCACCAAAACGGGATTAATCTTGGCCCTTGAACCTCATTGCCTTACCAAAATCTTCAATAAGAATACAAAGGCAATAAGAGTACATGAGATGAACTTGGAATAAGTTACCCTCTCATCGGAGTGCAGTGGAAGTCTTTCATGGTCCAAGTCCACCTTTTCCCTTTCAAACCTCCTTTGAGACTAAAATAAGCAAACTCAAGCACATGGTTAGTCTCAAAGGGTCAAGTTGTAGCACAGCTCCCCCTAAATATGTGCATCACTTGCACAAAGGACTTGTGAGGTCCGGGGAGTGTTTGTACAACTTTAGCACCATAAGTAAGCAACGAAATGCATAAGGAACATGATCAAAGGCATAAACACATGTATGCTATAAATCAATCCAAGTTCCGCGAATCTAAGACATTTAGCTCACTACGCAGCCTGCAAAAGGTCTTCTCATCTAGAGGCTTGGTAAAGATATCGGCTAGCTGGTTCTCGGTGCTAACATGAAACACTTCGATATCTCCCTTTTGCTGGTGGTCTCTCAAAAAGTGATGCCGGATGTCTATGTGCTTTGTGCGGCTGTGTTCAACAGGATTTTCCGCCATGCGGATAGCACTCTCATTATCACATAGGAGTGGGACTTTGCTCAGATTGTAGCCAAAGTCCCTGAGGGTTTGCCTCATCCAAAGTAGTTGCGCGCAACACTGTCCTGCGGCAACATACTCGGCCTCAGCGGTGGATAGGGCAACGGAGGTTTGTTTCTTAGAATTCCATGACACCAGGGACCTTCCTAAGAATTGGCACGTCCCCGATGTACTCTTCCTATCGACCTTATATCCAGCATAGTCGGAATCTGAATATCCAATTAGGTCAAAGGTAGACCCCTTTGGATACCAGAGCCCGAAGCAAGGCGTAGCAACTAAATATCTAAGGATTCGCTTCACTGCCACTAAGTGACACTCCTTAGGATCGGATTGAAATCTAGCACACATGCATACGCTAAGCATAATATCCGGTCTACTAGCACATAAGTAAAGTAATGACCCTATCATTGACCGGTATGCCTTTTGATCAACAGACTTACCTCCTTTGTTGAGGTCTGTGTGTCCGTCGGTCCCCATTGGAGTCTTTGCGGGCTTGGCATCCTTCATCCCAAACCGCTTCAGCAAGTCTTGTGTGTACTTTGTTTGAGAGATGAAGGTGCCGTCCTTGAGTTGCTTCACTTGGAACCCAAGGAAGTAGTTCAACTCGCCCATCATCGACATCTCGAATTTCTGCGTCATCACCCTGCTAAACTCTTCACAAGACTTTTTATTAGTAGAACCAAATATTATGTCATCGACATAAATTTGGCACACAAAAAGATCACCATCACAAGTCTTAGTGAAAAGAGTTGGATCGGCTTTCCCAACCTTGAAAGCATTAGCAATTAGAAAGTCTCTAAGGCATTCATACCATGCTCTTGGGGCTTGCTTAAGTCCATAGAGCGCCTTAGAGAGCTTACACACGTGGTCAGGGTACCGTTCATCCTCGAAGCCAGGGGGTTGCTCTACGTACACCTCCTCCTTGATTGGCCCGTTGAGGAAGGCGCTCTTCACATCCATTTGGAACAACCTGAAAGAATGGTGAGCAGCATATGCTAGCAAGATACGAATGGACTCTAGCCTAGCCACAGGAGCAAAAGTCTCCTCAAAGTCCAAACCTGCGACTTGGGCATAACCTTTTGCCACAAGTCGAGCCTTGTTCCTTGTCACCACTCCGTTCTCGTCTTGTTTGTTGCGGAATACCCACTTGGTTCCCACAACATTTTGCTTAGGACGAGGCACCAGCGTCCAAACTTCATTTCTCTTGAAGTTGTTGAGTTCCTCTTGCATGGCCAACACCCAGTCCGGATCGAGCAAGGCCTCCTCTACCCTGAAGGCTCAATAGAAGAGACAAAGGAGTAATGCTCACAAAAATTAACTAATCGAGATCGAGTAGTTACTCCCTTGCTAATATCACCCAGAATTTGATCGACGGGATGATCCCTTTGAATCATCGCTCGAACTTGGATTGGAGGTGCCGGTTGCGCTTCTTCCTCCATCACATGATCATCTTGTGCTCCCCCTTGATCACACGCCTCCTGTTGATGAACCTGTTCATCGTCTTGAGTTGGGGGATGCACCATGGTTGAGGAAGAAGGTTGATCTTGCTCCTTTTGTTCCTGTGGTCGTACTTCACCAATCGCCATGGTTCGTATAGCGGCCGTCGGAACATCTTCTTCATCTACATCATCAAGATCAACAACTTGCTCTCTTGGAGAGCCATTAGTCTCATCAAATACAACGTCACTAGAGACTTCAACCAAACCCGATGATTTGTTGAAGACTCTATACGCCTTTGTATTTGAATCATAACCTAACAAAAACCCTTCTACAGCTTTGGGAGCAAATTTGGAATTCCTACCCTTCTTCACTAGAATGTAGCATTTACTCCCAAATACACGAAAGTACGATACATTGGGTTTGTTACCGGTTAGCAGCTCATACGACGTCTTCTTGAGGAGGCGATGAAGGTAGACCCTGTTGATGGCGTGGCAAGCCGTGTTCACAGCTTCTGACCAAAAGCACTTGGGGGTCTTGAACTCTCCAAGCATCGTCCTTGCCATATCGATGAGCGTCCTGTTCTTCCTCTCTACCACACCATTTTGTTGTGGTGTGTAGGGAGCGGAGAACTCGTGCTTGATCCCTTCCTCTTCAAGGTACTCCTCCACTTGAAGGTTCTTGAACTCGGACCCATTGTCGCTCCTTATCTTTTTCACCTTGAGCTCAAACTCGTTTTGAGCTCTCCTTAGGAAGCGCTTGAGGGTCCCTTGGGTTTCAGACTTATCCTGCAAGAAGAATACCCAAGTGTAGCGGGAAAAGTCATCCACAATAACTAAACCATACTTACTTCCCCCTATGCTTAGATAGGCGACGGGTCCGAAGAGGTCCATATGTAGCAGCTCCAGGGGCCTTGATGTGGTCATCACATTCTTGCTGTGATGTGCTCCTCCCACTTGTTTACCTGCTTGACAAGCTGCACAAGGTCTATCTTTTTCGAAAGTAACATTGGTTAGACCTATCACGTGTTCTCCCTTTAGAAGCTTGTGAAGGTTCTTCATCCCCACATGTGCTAAGCGGCGATGCCATAGCTAGCCCATGCTAGTCTTAGCAATTAAGCATGCATCTAGACCGGCCTCCTCTTTTGCAAAATCAACTAAATAAAGTTTGCCGTCTAATACACCCTTAAAAGCTAGTGAACCATCACTTCTTCTAAAGACAGACACATCAATGTTTGTAAATAAACAATTGTATCCCATATTACATAATTGACTCACAGATAGTAAATTATATCCAAGGGACTCAACTAAAAACACATTAGAAATGGAGTGTTCATTTGAGATTGCAATTTTACCTAACCCTTTTACCTTGCCTTGGTTCCCATCACCGAATATTATTGAATCTTGGGAGTCCTTGTTCTTGACGTAGGAGGTGAACATCTTCTTCTCCCCCGTCATATGGTTTGTGCATCCGCTGTCGATAATCCAGCTTGAACCCCCGGATGCATAAACCTGCAAGGCAAATTTAGGCTTGGGACTTAGGTACCCAACTCTTGTTGGGTCCTACAAGGTTAGTCACAATTGTCTTAGGGACCCAAATGCAAGTTTTATCTCCCTTGCATTTTGCCCCTAATTTTCTAGCAATCACCTTTCTATCCTTTCTACAAATTGCAAATGAAGCATCACAGGCATGATAAATTGTAGAAGGTTCATTAACTTTCCTAGGAGTATTGACAACATTTCTCCTAGGCATATGATGAACAACATTTCTTCTAAACACATTTCTATCATGCATATAGGAAGAACTAGAAGCAAACATGGCATGAGAGTCAAAAGCATTATAAGCATTACAACTCCTATCATCATGAACATTTCTAGAAAATTTTCTATCATGGTACATGAAGGCACGGTTCTTTTTAGCATTACTTGCCATAGGGGCCTTCCCTTTCTCCTTTGTGGAGATGGAAGCCTTATGGCTTGTTAAGTTCTTGACTTCCCTCTTGAAGCCAAGACCATCCTTAATTGAGGGGTGTCTACCAATTGTGTAGGCATCCCTTGCAAATTTTAATTTGTCAAATTTACTTTTGCTAGTCTTAAGTTGGGCATTAAGACTAGCAACTTCATCAGTTAATTTTGCAATCGAGGCTATGTGTTCACTACAAGCATCAATGTCAAAATCTTTACACCTATTGCAAATAACATCATTTTCTACACAAGATGTTGATTTACTAGCTATTTCTAACTTAGCATTCAATTCATCATTAATGCTCCTTAAGTTAGAAATTGTCTCATGGCAAGAAGATAATTCACAAGAAAGCATTTCATTTCTTTTAACTTCTAGAGCATGAGATTTTTGCGCTTCTACAAATTTGTCATGTTCTTCATACAACAAATCCTCTTGTTTTTCTAAAAGCCTATTCTTATCATTCAAGGCATCAATCAATTCATTAATTTTATCTACCTTGGTTCTATCTAGGCCTTTAAATAAACATGAATAATCTATTTCATCCTCATCACTAGATTCGTCCTCACTTGAAGAAGCATAAGCAGAGTTTCGAGTACATACCTTCTTCTCCCTTGCCATAAGGCATGTGTGACGCTCGTTGGGGAAGAGGGATGACTTGTTGAAGGCGGTGGCGGCGAGTCCCTCATTGTCGGAGTCGGAAGAGGAGCAATCCGAATCCCACTCCTTGCCTAGATGCGCCTCGCCCTTTGCCTTCTTATAGTTCTTCTTCTTCTCCCTCTTGTTCCCTTGATCCTGATCACTATCATTGTCGGGACAGTTAGCAATAAAATGACCAAGCTTACCACATTTGAAGCATGAGCGCTTCCCCTTTGTCTTGGTCTTGCTTGGCTGCCCTTTGCGACCCTTTAGCGCCGTCTTGAATCTCTTGATGATGAGAGCCATCTCTTCATCATTAAGTCCGGCCGCCTCAATTTGTGCCACCTTGCTCGGTAGCGTCTCCTTGCTTCTTGTTGCCTTGAGAGCAAGAGGTTGAGGCTCATTGATTGGACCATTCAATGCGTCATCCACGTATCTTGCTTCCTTGATCATCATTCGCCCGCTCACGAACTTTCCAAGTATCTCCTCGGGCGTCATCTTGGTGTACTTAGGATTCTCACGAATATTGTTTACAAGATGAGGATCAAGGACAGTAAATGACCTTAACATTAGGCGGATGACGTCGTGGTCCGTCCATCGCGTGCTTCCGTAGCTCCTTATCTTGTTGACAAGGGTCTTTAGCCGATTGTATGTTTGGGTTGGCTCCTCCCCCCTTATCATAGCGAATCTCCCAAGTTCGCCTTCCACCAACTCCATCTTGGTGAGCATGGTGACATCGTTGCCCTCATGTGAGATCTTGAGGGTGTCCCAGATCTGCTTGGCATTGTCCAAGCCGCTCACTTTGTGGTACTCATGAGAGCACCTAGAGGGGGGTGAATAGGTGATCCTGTAGAACTTAGAAAAACTTAAGCCACAAAACTTTGATTAAGCGTTAGCACAGTTAATGCCAAGTGGCTAGAGAGAAGATCTTGCACAATATGATAACCACAAGGAATTCAACACAGAGAAGACATAGTGGTTTATCCCGTGGTTCGACCAAGTACAAAACTTGCCTACTCCACGTTGTGGCGTCCCAACGGACGAGAGTTGCACTCAACTCCTCTCAAGTGATCCAATGATCAACTTGAATACCACAGTGTTATGCTTTTCTTTTCTTATCGTGTTCGCGAGGAATCTCCACAACTTGGAGTCTCTCGCCCTTACACTTGAAGTTCACAAAGAAGCACGGAGTAAGGGAGGGAAGCAACACACACAAATCCACAGCAAAATGCGCACACACACGGCCAAGAATCGAGCTCAAAAGACTATCTCAAAGTTCTCACTAGAACGGAGCTCGAATCACTGAGAATGACAAACGAATGCGCAAAGACTGAGTGTGGATGATCAAGAATGCTCTAAGGTTGCTTGGTTTACTCCTCCATGCGCCTAGGGGTCCCTTTTATAGCCCCAAGGCAGCTAGGAGCCGTTGAGAACAAATCTGGAAGGCCATCCTTGCCTTCTGTCGTCGGGCGCACCGGACAGTCCGGTGCACACCGGACAGTGTCCGGTGCCCGATTTCCTTCCTTAAATGGCGAAGCCGACCGTTGGCAGAATTGGAGCCGTTGGCGCACCAGACATGTCCGGTGCACACCGGACAGTCCGGTGCACACCGGACAGTCCGGTGCCGCCTTCTAGCCGTTGGCTCGGCCACGTGTCCCGCGCAGATCGCGCGGCCGACCGTTGGCCCGGCCGACCGTTGGCTCACCGGACAGTCCGGTGCACACCGGACAGTCCGGTGAATTTTAGCCGTACGCTGTCGGCGAATTCCCGAGAGCGGCCACTTCACGTCGAGTCAGCCTGGCGCACCGGACACTGTCCGGTGCACCACCGGACAGTCCGGTGTGCCAGACTGAGCTGAGTCTTGGCTGTACACAGCCAAGCCTTTTTCACCTCTTTTATTTTCTTCTTCTTTCTGTTTCTAACACTTAGACAAGTATATTAGTACACAAAACCAATGTACTAAGGCTTAGAAACATACCTTTACTCTTGATTTGCACTTTGTTCATCCATGAGCATAAATTCACATTTAAGCACTTGTGTTGGCACTCAATCACCAAAATACTTAGAAATGACCCAAGGGCACATTTCTCTTTCAATCTCCCCCTTTTTGGTGATTTATGCCAACACAACATAAAGCAGCTAGAACAAGTGCAAAATCACTTCAAATAAAACTCAAATTTATTTTGATTCAATTTTGGCATATATGGATCATCCTTTGCCACCACTTGGTTTGTTTTTGCAAATCAAACTTAAATCTCTATCTCTAAGTCAAACACACATGTTGAAGCATAAAGAGAGTCATTCCAAAAGAGATTGATCAAAGATTTCAAAAACTCCCCCTATTTCCCATAATCAACACTTCTCCCCACAAGAGGCCAACTTTTGACAAAAGAGACAATGCAAGAGCTTTTGACAAACCAAAAGCTCTATTCTACTATTTTCAAAGTTTCTCAAGTGGTAGCTGATCCATCTATATTTTCTCCCCCTTTGGCATCAAGCACCAAAACGGGATCAATCTTGGCCCTTTAACCCCATTGCCTCACCAAATTCTTCAATTAAGAGCAAATAGGCAATAAGAGTTTAAAGATGAACTTGGAATAGTTACTCTTTTCATCGGAGTGCAGTGGAAGTCTTGTATGGTCCAAGTCCACCTTTTCCTTTCAATCCTCCTTTGAGGCTAAAACAACCAAACTCAAGCATATGGTTAGTCTCAAAGGGTCAAGTTGTAGCAGAACTCCCCCTAAATATGTGCATCACTTACACAAGGACTTGTGAGGTCCGGGGAATGTTTGTACAACTTGAGCACCACAATAAGCAACAAAATGCAGAATGAACATGATCAAAGGCATAAACACATGTATGCTACAATTCAATCCAAGTTCCGCGAATCTAAGACATTTAGCTCACTACGCAACCTGCAAAAGGTCTTCTCATCTAGAGGCTTGGTAAAGATATCGGCTAGCTGGTTCTCGGTGCTAACATGAAACACTTTGATATCTCCCTTTTGTTGGTGGTCTCTCAAAAAGTGATGCCGGATGTCAATGTGCTTTGTGCGGCTGTGTTCAACAGGATTTTCCGCCATGCGGATAGCACTCTCATTATCACATAGGAGTGGGACTTTGCTCAGATTGTAGCCAAAGTCCCGGAGGGTTTGCCTCATCCAAAGTAGTTGCGCGCAACACTGTCCTGCGGCAACATACTCGGCCTCAGCGGTGGATAGGGCAACGGAAGTTTGTTTCTTAGAGTTCCACGACACCAGGGACCTTCCTAAGAATTGGCACGTCCCCGATGTACTCTTCCTATCGACCTTACATCCAGCATAGTCGGAATCTGAGTATCCAACCAAGTCAAAGGTAGACCCCTTTGGATACCAGAGCCCGAAGCAAGGCGTAGCAACCAAATATCTAAGAATTCGCTTCACCGCCACTAAGTGACACTCCTTAGGATCGGATTGAAATCTAGCACACATGCATACGCTAAGCATAATATCCGGTCTACTAGCACATAAATAAAGTAAAGACCCTATCATTGACCGGTATGCTTTTTGATCAACGGACTTACCTCCTTTGTTGAGGTCGGTGTGTCCGTCGGTCCCCATCGGAGTCTTTGCGGGCTTTGCTTCCTTCATCCCAAACCGCTTCAGCAAGTCTTGCGTGTACTTCGTTTGGGAGATGAAGGTACCGTCCTTGAGTTGCTTCACTTGGAACCCAAGGAAGTAGGTCAACTCGCCAATCATTGACATCTCGAATTTCTGTGTCATCACCCTGCTAAACTCTTCACAAGACTTTTGGTTAGTAGAACCAAATATTATGTCATCGACATAAATTTGGCACACAAACAAATCACCATCACATGTCTTTGTAAAAAGAGTTGGATCAGCTTTCCCAACCTTGAAAGCATTAGCAATTAAAAAGTCTCTAAGGCATTCATACCATGCTCTTGGGGCTTGCTTAAGTCCATAGAGCGCCTTAGAGAGCTTACACACGTGGTCGGGGTACCGTTCATCCTCAAAGCCAGGGGGTTGCTCTACGTACACCTCCTCCTTGATCGGCCCATTTAGGAAAGCGCTCTTCACATCCATTTGGTACAACCTGAAAGAATGGTGAGCGGCATATGCTAGCAAGATACGAATGGACTCTAGCCTAGCCACAGGAGCAAAAGTCTCCTCAAAGTCCA
Source organism: Zea mays (assembly GCF_902167145.1). Taxonomy (NCBI): domain Eukaryota; kingdom Viridiplantae; phylum Streptophyta; class Magnoliopsida; order Poales; family Poaceae; genus Zea; species Zea mays. The sequence continues at coordinate 130,322,433 of NC_050104.1, forward strand.
AACCTGCGACTTGGGCATAACCTTTTGCCACAAGTCGAGCCTTGTTCCTTGTCACCACTCCGTGCTCGTCTTGTTTGTTGCGAAACACCCACTTGGTTCCCACAACATTTTGCTTAGGACGAGGCACCAGTGTCCAAACTTCATTGCGCTTGAAGTTGTTAAGTTCCTCCTGCATGGCCAACACCCAGTCCGGATCTAGCAAGGCCTCTTCTACCCTGAAAGGCTCAATAGAAGAGACAAAAGAGTAATGCTCACAAAAATTAACTAATCTCGAGCGAGTAGTTACTCCCTTGCTAATATCACCCAGAATTTGGTCGATGGGATGATCCCTTTGAATCATCGCACGAACTTGGGTTGGAGGTGCCGGTTGCAATTCTTCCTCCATTTCATGATCATCTTGTTCTCCCCCTTGATCACACGCCTCCTTTTGATGAACCTTGAAAGGGAATTAGGCTTACACCTAGTTCCTATATAATTTTGATGGTTGAATTGCCCAACACAAATCTTTGGACTAACTTGTTTGCCCAAGTGTATAGATGATACAGGTGTAAAAGGTTCACACTCAGCCAATAAAAAGACCAAGCTTTGGATTCAACAAAGGAGCAAAGGGGCAACCGAAGGCACCCCTGGTGTGGCGCACCGGACTGTCCGGTGTGCCACCGGACATGTCCGGTGCACCAGGGGGACTCAGACTCGAACTCGCCACCTTCGGGAATTTCCGGAGGCGACTCGGCTATAATTCACCGGACTGTCCGGTGTACACCGGACAGTGTCCGGTGCGCCAAGGGAGGTCGGCCTCAGGAACTCGCCAGCTTCGGGAAAAGCCAACGGCTCGTCCACTATAATTCACCGGACTGTCCGGTGTGCACCGGACTGTCCGGTGCGACTCCAGAGCAACGGCTATCTTCGCGCCAACGGCTCTCTGCCGCGCATTTAATGCGGGCTCTGCGTGCGCAGATGGCAGGCACGCCCATGCTGGCACACCGGACAGCAAACAGTACCTGTCCGGTGTGCACCGGACACCCAGGCGGGCCCACAAGTCAGAAGCTCAAACGGTCAGAATCCAACGGCAGTGATGACGTGGCAGGGGGCACCGGACTGTCCGGTGTGCACCGGACTGTCCGGTGCGCCATCGAACAGACAACCCAGCCAACGGTCAAGTTTGGTGGTTGGGGCTATAAATACCCCAACCACCCCACCATTCATTGCATCCAAGTTTTCCACTTCCCAACTACTACAAGAGCTCTAGCATTCAATTCTAGACACACCAAAAGAAATCAAATCCTCTCCAACTCCACACAAGCCTCTAGTGATTAGCGAGAGAGATTTGCCGTGTTCTTTTGAGCTCTTGCGCTTGGATTGCCTCTTTTCTTTCTCACTTGTTCTTGAGATCATAACTCCATTGTAATCAAGGCAAGAGGCACCAATTGTGTGGTGACCCTTGCGGGGAAGTTTTGGTTCCCAGCTTTGATTTGAGAAGAGAAGCTCACTCGATCCGTGGATCGTTTGAGAGAGGGAAGGGTTGAAAGAGACCCGGCCTTTGTGGCCTCCTCAACGGGGAGTAGGTTTGCAAGAACCGAACCTCGGTAAAACAAATCTCCGTGTCTCACTTGCTTATTCGCTTGGGATTTGTTTTCCGCCCTCTCTCGCGGACTCGTTTCTTTATTACTAACGCTAACCCCGGGTTGTAGTTGTGTTTATATTTGTAAATTTCAGTTTCGCCCTATTCACCCCCCCTCTAGGCGACTTTCAATTGGTATCGGAGCCCGGTGCTTCATTAGAGCCTAACCGCTCGAAGTGATGTCGGGAGATCACGCCAAGAAGGAGATGGAGACCGGCGAAAAGCCCACTACAAGCCACGGGAGCACTTCATCGGAAGAGTCCCGCACCAAGAGGAAGGAGAAGAAGAAGAGCTCCTCCAACAAAGGGAAGGAGAAGAAATCTTCTTCGCACCACAAAGAGAAGAAGGAGAGATTTTCCTCCCACAAGCCACATCGGAGAGGGGACAAGCACAAAAGGATGAGAAAAGTGGTCTACTACGAGACCGACACTTCATCAACATCGACCTCCGACTCCGATGCGCCCTCCGTAACTTCTAAACGCCAAGAGCGTAAGAAGTTTAGTAAGATCCCCCTACATTACCCTCGCATTTCTAAAAATACACCTTTACTTTCTGTCCCATTAGGCAAACCACCAACTTTTGATGGTGAAGATTATGCTAGGTGGAGTGATTTAATGCGATTTCATCTAACCTCACTCCACAAAAGTATATGGGATGTTGTTGAGTTTGGTGCACAGGTACCATCGGTAGGGGATAAGGATTATGATGAGGATGAGGTGGCTCAAATCGAGCACTTCAACTCTCAAGCGACAACAATACTCCTCGCCTCTTTAAGTAGAGAGGAGTATAACAAAGTTCAAGGGTTGAAGAGCGCCAAAGAGGTTTGGGATGTGCTCAAAACCGCGCACGAGGGAGACGAGCTCACAAAGATCACCAAGCGGGAAACGATCGAGGGGGAGCTCGGTCGGTTCCGGCTTCACAAAGGGGAGGAGCCACAACACATGTACAACCGGCTCAAGACTTTGGTGAACCAAGTGCGCAACCTCGGGAGCGTAAAGTGGGATGACCACGAAGTGGTTAAGGTTATTCTAAGATCTCTTATTTTCCTTAACCCCACTCAAGTTCAATTAATTCGTGGTAATCCTAGATATACTAAAATGACCCCCGAGGAAGTTATCGGGAATTTTGTAAGTTTTGAGTGCATGATCGAAGGCTCGAGGAAGATCAACGAGCTTGATGATCCATCTACATCCGAGGCTCAACCCGTCGCATTCAAGACGACGGAGGACAAGAAGGAGGAGTCTACACCAAGTAGACAACCAATCGACGCCTCCAAGCTTGACAATGAGGAGATGGCGCTCGTCATCAAGAGCTTCCGTCAAATCCTCAAACAAAGGAAGGGAAAAGACTACAAGTCCCGCTCCAAGAAGGTTTGCTACAAATGTGGTAAGCCCGGTCACTTTATTGCTAAATGTCCATTATCAAGTGATAGTGACAGGGGCGACGACAAGAAGGGGAGAAGAAAGGAGAAGAAGAGGTACTACAAGAAGAAGGGCGGCGATGCCCATGTTTGTCGAGAGTGGGACTCCGACGAAAGCTCTAGCGACTCCTCTGACGACGAGGACGCCGCCAACATCGCCGTCACCAAGGGACTCCTCTTCCCCAACGTCGGCCACAAGTGCCTCATGGCAAAGGACGGCAAACGGAAAAAGGTTAAATCTAACTCCTCCACTAAATATGAATCTTCTAGTGATGATAATGCTAGTGATGAGGAGGATAACTTGCGTTCCCTTTTTGCCAACCTTAACATAGCACAAAAGGAAAAATTAAATGAATTGATTAGTGCTATTCATGAAAAAGATGACCTTTTGGATTCCCAAGAGGATTGTCTAATTAAAGAAAACAAGAAACATGTTAAGGTTAAAAAGGCTTATGCTCTTGAAATTGAGAAATGTGAAAAGTTATCTAGTGAGCTAAGCACTTGCCGTGAGATGATTGACAACCTTAGAAATGAAAATACTAGTTTAAATGCTAAGGTTGATTCTCACGTTTGTAATGTTTTAATTCCCAATCCTAGAGATAATAATGATTTGCTTGCTAGGATTGAAGAATTAAACATTTCTCTTGCTAGCCTTAGAGTAGAAAATGAAAATTTAATTGCTAAGGCTAAAGAACTAGATGTTTGCAATGCTACTATTTCCAATCTTAGAGATAAAAATGATATTCTTCATGCTAAGATTGTTGAACTTAATTCTTGCAAACCCTCTACATCTATTGTTGAACATGTCACTATTTGTACTAGATGTAGAGATATTGATATTAATGCTATTCATGATCACATGTCTTTAATTAAACAACAAAATGATCATATAGCAAAACTAGATGCTAAAATTGCCGAGCACAACTTGGAAAATGAAAAATTTAAATTTGCTCGTAGCATGCTTTATAATGGGAGACGCCCGGGTATTAAGGATGGCATTGGCTTCCAAAGGGGAGACAATGTCAAAATTAGTGCCCCTCCTAAGAGATTGTCCAACTTTGTTAAGGGCAAGGCTCCCATGCCTCAGGATAACGAGGGTTACATTTTATACCCTGCCGGTTATCCCGAGAGCAAAATTAAGAGAATTCATTCTAGGAAGTCTCACTCTGGCCCAAATCATGCTTTTATGTATAAGGGTGAGACATCTAGTTCTAGGCAACCAAGCCGTGCTAAGTTGCCTAAGAAAACTCCTAGTGCATCAAATGAACATAGTCTTTCATTTAAAACTTGTGATGCATCTTATGTGTTGACTAACAAATCCGGCAAAGTAGTTGCCAAATATGTTGGGGGCAAGCACAAGGGCTCCAAGACTTGTGTTTGGGTACCCAAAGTTCTTGTGTCTAATGCCAAAGGACCCAAAACCATTTGGGTACCTAAAGTCAAGAACTAAATTTGTGTTGTAGGTTTATGCATCCGGGGGCTCAAGTTGGATACTCGACAGCGGGTGCACAAACCACATGACTGGGGAGAAAAAGATGTTCTCCTCATATGAGAAAAACCAAGATCCCCAAAGAGCGATCACATTCGGGGATGGAAATCAAGGTTTGGTCAAAGGTTTGGGTAAAATTGCTATATCTCCTGACCATTCTATTTCCAATGTTTTTCTTGTTGATTCTTTAGATTACAACTTGCTTTCTGTTTCTCAATTATGTCAAATGGGCTACAACTGTCTATTCACTGATATAGGCGTCACTGTCTTTAGAAGAAGTGATGATTCAATAGCATTTAAGGGAGTGTTAGAGGGTCAGCTATACTTGGTAGATTTTGATAGAGCTGAACTCGACACTTGCTTAATTGCTAAGACTAACATGGGTTGGCTCTGGCACCGCCGACTAGCCCATGTTGGAATGAAGAATCTTCATAAGCTTCTAAAGGAAGAGCACATTTTAGGACTAACCAATGTTCATTTTGAGAAAGACAGGATCTGTAGCGCATGCCAAGCAGGAAAGCAAGTTGGCTCTCATCATCCGCATAAAAACATAATGACGACCGACAGGCCACTAGAGCTCCTGCACATGGATCTATTCGGCCCGATCGCTTACATAAGCATCGGCGGGAGTAAGTACTGTCTTGTTATTGTGGATGATTATTCTCGCTTCACTTGGGTATTCTTTTTACAGGAAAAATCTCAAACCCAAGAAACCTTAAAGGGATTCTTGAGACGGGCTCAAAATGAGTTCGCCTTAAGGATCAAGAAAATAAGAAGCGACAACGGAACGGAGTTCAAGAACTCTCAAATAGAAGGCTTCCTTGAGGAGGAGGGCATCAAGCATGAGTTCTCTTCTCCCTACACACCTCAACAAAATGGTGTTGTGGAGAGGAAGAATAGAACTCTTTTAGACATGGCGAGAACCATGCTTGATGAATACAAGACTTCGGATCGGTTTTGGGCGGAGGCAGTCAACACCGCTTGCTACGCCATCAACCGGTTATATCTTCACCGAATCCTCAAGAAGACATCATATGAACTCCTAACCGGTAAAAAGCCCAACATTTCATATTTTAGAGTTTTTGGTAGCAAATGCTTTATTCTTGTTAAGAGAGGTAGAAAATCTAAATTTGCTCCTAAGACTGTAGAAGGTTTTTTACTTGGTTATGACTCAAACACAAGGGCATATAGGGTCTTTAACAAGTCCACTGGGCTAGTTGAAGTCTCATGTGACGTTGTGTTTGATGAGACTAATGGCTCTCAAGTAGAGCAAGTTGATCTTGATGAGATAGGTGAAGAAGAGGCTCCATGCATCGCGCTAAGGAACATGTCCATTGGGGAGGTGTGTCCTAAGGAATCCGAAGAGCCTTCAAATGTACAAGATCAACCATCCTCCTCCATGCAAGCATCTCCACCGACTCAAAATGAGGATGAAGCTCAAGTTGATGAAGGAGAAGATCAAGACAATGAGCCACCTCAAGATGATGGCATTGATCAAGGGGGAGATGCAAACGAGGAAGACAAGGTGGATGAGGAACAAAGGCCGCCACACCCAAGAGTCCACCAAGCAATTCAACGAGATCACCCCGTCGACACCATCCTCGGCGACATTCATAAGGGGGTAACCACTAGATCTCGTATTGCACATTTTTGTGAGCATTACTCGTTTGTTTCCTCTATTGAGCCTCACAGGGTGGAGGAAGCACTCCAAGATTCGGATTGGGTGGTGGCAATGCAAGAGGAGCTCAACAACTTCACTAGAAATGAGGTATGGCATTTAGTTCCACGTCCTAATCAAAATGTTGTAGGAACCAAATGGGTCTTCCGCAACAAGCAAGACGAGCATGGTGTGGTGACAAGGAACAAAGCTCGACTTGTGGCCAAGGGATACTCCCAAGTCGAAGGTTTGGATTTCGGTGAAACCTATGCACCCGTAGCTAGGCTTGAGTCAATTCGCATATTATTAGCCTATGCTACTTACCATGGCTTTAAGCTTTATCAAATGGACGTGAAAAGTGCCTTCCTCAATGGACCAATCAAGGAAGAGGTCTATGTTGAGCAACCTCCCGGCTTTGAAGACAGTAAGTATCCTAATCATGTCTATAAGCTCTCTAAGGCGCTTTATGGGCTCAAGCAAGCCCCAAGAGCATGGTATGAATGCCTTAGAGATTTTCTTATTGCAAATGGATTCAAAGTCGGTAAAGCCGATCCTACACTCTTTACTAAAACTCTTGAAAATGACTTGTTTGTATGCCAAATTTATGTTGATGATATTATATTTGGGTCTACTAACGAGTCTACATGTGAAGAGTTTAGTAGGATCATGACACAGAAGTTTGAGATGTCTATGATGGGGGAGTTGAAGTATTTTCTAGGATTCCAAGTGAAGCAACTCCAAGAGGGCACCTTCATCAGCCAAACAAAGTACACTCAAGACATTCTAACCAAGTTTGGGATGAAGGATGCCAAACCCATCAAGACACCCATGGGAACTAATGGGCATCTCGACCTCGACACGGGAGGTAAGTCCGTAGATCAAAAGGTATACCGGTCAATGATAGGTTCTTTACTCTATTTATGTGCATCTCGACCGGATATTATGCTTTCCGTATGCATGTGTGCAAGATTCCAAGCCGACCCTAAGGAAGCTCACCTTACGGCCGTAAAACGAATCTTGAGATATTTGGCTTATACTCCTAAGTTTGGGCTTTGGTATCCTAGGGGATCCACATTTGATTTAATTGGTTATTCCGATGCCGATTGGGCGGGGTGCAAAATCAATAGAAAGAGCACATCAGGGACTTGCCAGTTCTTGGGAAGATCCTTGGTGTCTTGGGCTTCAAAGAAGCAAAATTCGGTCGCTCTTTCCACCGCCGAAGCCGAGTACATTGCCGCAGGTCATTGTTGCGCGCAATTGCTTTGGATGAGGCAAACCCTGCGGGACTACGGTTACAAATTAACCAAAGTCCCTTTGCTATGTGATAATGAGAGTGCAATCAAAATGGCCGACAATCCCGTCAAGCATAGCCGCACTAAACACATAGCCATTCGGTATCATTTTCTTAGGGATCACCAACAAAAGGGAGATATCGAGATTTCTTACATTAACACTAAAGATCAATTAGCCGATATCTTTACCAAGCCTCTTGATGAACAATCTTTTAACAAACTTAGGCATGAGCTCAATATTCTTGATTCGCGCAATTTCTTTTGTTAGATTGCACACATAGCTCATTTATATATCTTTGATCGTATCCCCTTCCTATGCTATGACTAATGTGTTTTCAAGTCTATTTCAAACCAAGTCATAGGTATATTGAAAGGGAATTGGAGTCTTCGGCGAAGACAAAAAGGCTTCCACTCCGTAACTCAACCTTCGCCGTCGCTACATACCACTCTCCATCCTTGGGGGAGAAAGCAAAAGGACTTCGTCTTTGGTATAATCTTAACTCATTTGTTTATGACCAAAGGGGAAGAAACTACTTTGCGGGCTCTAATGATTCCGTTTTTGGCGATTCATGCCAAAAAGGGGGAGAAAGGAGCCCAAAGCAAAAGGACCGCACCACCACCGATTTGAAAAACTTAGTGTTGAATATTTATCAATTGATTTTCCTATTGTGTTCAAAAAGGGGAGAAAGTAGTATTTCAAAATGATATATCAAAATGATATATCAAAAAGGGGGAGATTGAAAGGGAATTAGGCTTACACCTAGTTCCTATATAATTTTGATGGTTGAATTGCCCAACACAAATCTTTGGACTAACTTGTTTGCCCAAGTGTATAGATGATACAGGTGTAAAAGGTTCACACTCAGCCAATAAAAAGACCAAGCTTTGGATTCAACAAAGGAGCAAAGGGGCAACCGAAGGCACCCCTGGTGTGGCGCACCGGACTGTCCGGTGTGCCACCGGACATGTCCGGTGCACCATGGGGACTCAGACTCGAACTCGCCACCTTCGGGAATTTCCGGAGGCGACTCGGCTATAATTCACCGGACTGTCCGGTGTACACCGGACAGTGTCCGGTGCGCCAAGGGAGGTCGGCCTCAGGAACTCGCCAGCTTCGGGAAAAGCCAACGGCTCGTCCACTATAATTCACCGGACTGTCCGGTGTGCACCGGACTGTCCGGTGCGACTCCAGAGCAACGGCTATCTTCGCGCCAACGGCTCTCTGCCGCGCATTTAATGCGGGCTCTGCGTGCGCAGATGGCAGGCACGCCCATGCTGGCACACCGGACAGCAAACAGTACCTGTCCGGTGTGCACCGGACACCCAGGCGGGCCCACAAGTCAGAAGCTCAAACGGTCAGAATCCAACGACAGTGATGACGTGGCAGGGGGCACCGGACTGTCCGGTGTGCACCGGACTGTCCGGTGCGCCATCGAACAGACAACCCAGCCAACGGTCAAGTTTGGTGGTTGGGGCTATAAATACCCCAACCACCCCACCATTCATTGCATCCAAGTTTTCCACTTCCCAACTACTACAAGAGCTCTAGCATTCAATTCTAGACACACCAAAAGAAATCAAATCCTCTCCAACTCCACACAAGCCTCTAGTGATTAGCGAGAGAGATTTGTCGTGTTCTTTTGAGCTCTTGCGCTTGGATTGCCTCTTTTCTTTCTCACTTGTTCTTGAGATCATAACTCCATTGTAATCAAGGCAAGAGGCACCAATTGTGTGGTGACCCTTGCGGGGAAGTTTTGGTTCCCAGCTTTGATTTGAGAAGAGAAGCTCACTCGATCCGTGGATCGTTTGAGAGAGGGAAGGGTTGAAAGAGACCCGGCCTTTGTGGCCTCCTCAATGGGGAGTAGGTTTGCAAGAACCGAACCTCGGTAAAACAAATCTGCGTGTCTCACTTGCTTATTCGCTTGGGATTTGTTTTCCGCCCTCTCTCGCGGACTCGTTTCTTTATTACTAACGCTAACCCCGGGTTGTAGTTGTGTTTATATTTGTAAATTTCAGTTTCGCCCTATTCACCCCCCTCTAGGCGACTTTCAAACCTGTTCATCGTCTTGAGTTGGGGGATGCACCATGGTTGAGGAAGAAGGTTGATCTTGCTCCAATTGTTCCTGTGGTCGCACATCACCAATCGCCATGGTGCGCATAGCGGCCGTTGGAACGTCTTCTTCATCTACATCATCAAGATCAACAACTTGCTCTCTTGGAGAGCCATTAGTCTCATCAAATACAACGTCGCTAGAGACTTCAACCAAACCCGATGATTTGTTGAAGACTCTATACGCCTTTGTATTTGAGTCATATCCTAACAAAAACCCTTCTACAGCTTTGGGAGCAAACTTAGAATTTCTACCCTTCTTTACTAGAATGTAGCACTTGCTCCCAAATACACGAAAGTAAGATACATTGGGTTTGTTACCGGTTAGTAGCTCATACGAAGTCTTCTTGAGGAGGCGATGAAGGTAGACCCTGTTGATGGCATGGCAAGCCGTGTTCACGGCTTCCGACCAAAAGCACTCGGGGGTCTTGAATTCTCCAAGCATCGTCCTCGCCAGATCGATGAGCGTCCTGTTCTTCCTCTCTACCACACTATTTTGCTGTGGTGTGTAGGGAGCGGAGAACTCGTGCTTGATCCCCTCCTCCTCAAGAAACTCCTCCACTTGAAGATTCTTGAATTCGGACCCATTGTCGCTCCTTATCTTCTTCACCTTGAGCTCAAACTCATTTTGAGCTCTCCTGAGGAAGCGCTTGAGGGTCCCTTGGGTTTCAGACTTATCCTGCAAAAAGAACACCCAAGTGAAGCGGGAAAAGTCATCAACAATAACTAGACCATACTTACTTCCTCCGATGCTTAGATAGGCGACAGGTCCGAAGAGGTCCATATGTAGCAGCTCCAGGGGTCTTGATGTGGTCATCACATTTTTGCTGTGATGCGATCCTCCCACCTGTTTACCTACTTGACAAGCTGCACAAGGTCTATCTTTTTCGAATTGCACGTTAGTCAAACCTATCACGTGTTCTCCCTTTAGAAGCTTGTGAAGGTTCTTCATCCCCACATGTGCTAAGCGGCGATGCCACAGCCAGCCCATGCTAGTCTTAGCTATTAAGCATGCATCTAGACCGGCCTCCTATTTTGCAAAATCAACTAAGTAAAGTTTGCCGTCTAATACACCCTTAAACGCTAGTGAACCATCAATTCTTCTAAAGACAGACACATCTACATTTGTAAATAGACAGTTATATCCCATATTGCATAATTGACTAACAGATAGCAAATTATATCCAAGAGACTCTACTAAAAACACATTAGAGATAGAGTGCTCATTTGAGATTGCAATTTTACCTAACCCTTTTACCTTGCCTTGATTCCCATCACCGAATATTATTGAATCTTGGGAATCTTTGTTTTTGACGTAGGAGGTGAACATCTTCTTCTCCCCCGTCATATGGTTTGTGCATCCGCTGTCGATAATCCAGCTTGAACCCCCGGATGCATAAACCTGCAAGGCAAATTTAGGCTTGGGTCTTAGGTACCCAACTCATGTTGGGTCCTACAAGGTTAGTGCAAATATCCTTAGGGACCCAAATGCAAGTTTTGTCTCCCTTGCATTTTGCCCCTAACTTCCTAGCAACTATTTTCCTATCCTTTCTACAAATAGCAAAGGAAGCATTTAAAGCACGATAAAGTGTAGAAGGTTCATTCATTACTTTCCTAGGAGCATGAATAGTATTCTTTCTAGGCACATGATGAATAGCATTTCTCCTAGACATATTTCTACCATGCATATAGGAAGAACTAGAAGCAATCATGGCATGAGAATCAACATCATCATAAGCATTATAACTCCTATAAGCATTTCTAGATTGTCTCCTATCATGGTACATAAAAGCATGGTTCTTTTGCACACTACTAGCCATAGGGGCCTTTCCTTTCTCCTTGGCGGAGATGGGGGCCTTATGGCCTGTCAAGTTCTTGGCTTCCCTCTTGTAGCCAAGTCCATCCTTAATTGAGGGGTGTCTACCAATCGTGTAGGCATCCCTTGCAAATTTTAGCTTGTCAAATTCATTCTTGCTAGTCTTAAGTTGGGCATTAAGACTAGCTAATTCCTCATTTAATTTAGAGATTGAAACTAAATGATCACTACAAGCATCAATGTCAAAATCTTTACACCTATTACAAGTTTCAACAATTTCTACACAAGAATTAGATTTACTAGCTACTTTTAGTTTAGCATTTAAATCATCATTAAAACTTTTTAACTTAGCAATAGTTTCATGACAAGAAGATAATTCACTAGAGAGCATTTCATTCCTCTTAATTTCTAGAGCAAGAGATTTCTGAGCTTCTACAAATTTATCATGTTCTTCATACAACAAATCCTCTTGCTTTTCTAACAGTATATTCCTATCATTCAAGGCATCAATCAATTCATTAATTTTGTCTACCTTAGTTCTATCTAATCCCTTGAATAAGCATGAGTAATCTATCTCATCATCATCACTAGACTCATCCTCACTTGAAGAAGCATAAGTACTAGTATTAGGAGTGCTTACTTTCTTCTCCCTTGCCATGAGGCAAGTGTGACGCTCGTTGGGGAAGAGGGATAACTTGTTGAAGGCAGTGGCGGCGAGTCCTTCATTGTCTGAGTCGGACGAGGAGCAGTCCGAATCCCACTCCTTGCCAAGATGAGCCTCGCCCTTTGCCTTCTTATAGTTCTTCTTTTTCTCCCTCTTGTTCCCTTGATCCTGATCACTATCATTGTCGGGACAGTTAGCAATAAAATGACCAAGCTTGCCGCATTTGAAGCATGAGCGCTTCCCCTTGGCTTTGGTCTTGCTTGGTTGTCCCTTGCTATCTTTAAGCACCGTCTTGAATCTTTTGATGATGAGAGCCATCTCTTCATCATTAAGTCCGGCCGCCTCAATCTGTGCCACCTTGCTAGGTAGCGCCTCCTTGCTTCGTGTTGCCTTGAGAGCAAGAGGTTGCGGCTCGTTGATCGAACCATTCAAGGCGTCGTCCACGTATCTCGCCTCCTTGTCGTTGATCACCATCCCCTTGCCCTTAGGATCCATCTCTTCGGGCGGTTAGTCCCTTTCTTGAAGAGAACGGCTCTGATACCAATTGAGAGCACCTAGAGGGGGGGGTGAATAGGTGATCCTGTAGAACTTAGAAAAACTTAAGCCACAAAACTTTGATTAAGCGTTAGCACAGTTAATGCCAAGTGGCTAGAGAGAAGATCTTGCACAATATGATAACCACAAGGAATTCAACACAGAGAAGACACAGTGGTTTGTCCCGTGGTTCGGCCAAGTACAAAACTTGCCTACTCCACGTTGTGGCGTCCCAACGGACGAGAGTTGCACTCAACTCCTCTCAAGTGATCCAATGATCAACTTGAATACCACAGTGTTATGCTTTTCTTTTCTTATCGCGTTCGCGAGGAATCTCCACAACTTGGAGTCTCTCGCCCTTACACTTGAAGTTCACAAAGAAGCACAGAGTAAGGGAGGGAAGCAACACACACAAATCCACAGCAAAATGCGCACACACACGGCCAAGAATCGAGCTCAAAAGACTATCTCAAAGTTCTCACTAGAACGGAGCTCGAATCACTGAGAATGACAAACGAATGCGCAAAGACTGAGTGTGGATGATCAAGAATGCTCTAAGGTTGCTTGGTTTACTCCTCCATGCGCCTAGGGGTCCCTTTTATAGCCCCAAGGCAGCTAGGAGCCGTTGAGAACAAATCTGGAAGGTCATCCTTGCCTTCTGTCGTCGGGCGCACCGGACAGTCCGGTGCACACCGGACAGTGTCCGGTGCCCGATTTCCTTCCTTAAATGGCGAAGCCGACCGTTGGCAGATTTGGAGCCGTTGGCGCACCGGACATGTCCGGTGCACACCGGACAGTCCGGTGCCCCCTTCTAGCCGTTGGCTCAGCCACGTGTCCCGCGCAGATCACGCGGCCGACCGTTGGCCCGGCCGACCGTTGGCTCACCGGACAGTCCGGTGCACACCAGACAGTCCGGTGAATTTTAGCCGTACGCTGTCGGCGAATTCCCGAGAGCGGCCACTTCACGTCGAGTCAGCCTGGCGCACCGGACACTGTCCGGTGCACCACCGGACAGTCCGGTGTGCCAGACTGAGCTGAGTCTTGGCTGTACACAGCCAAGCCTTTTTCACCTCTTTTCTTTTCTTCTTCTTTCTGTTTCTAACACTTAGACAAGTATATTAGTACACAAAACCAATGTACTAAGGCTTAGAAACATACCTTTACTCTTGATTTGCACTTTGTTCATCCATGAGCATAAATTCACATTTAAGCACTTGTGTTGGCACTCAATCACCAAAATACTTAGAAATGACCCAAGGGCACATTTCTCTTTCAACTCATCCCTGCACAATGAGGCTAGCAACACAGTAGTAGCTTGTGCGTTTTTATGAATTTGCTCATTGATAAACATGGGACTATCACTACTATCAAAATGCATTCCACTTTCTACTATCTCCCATATGCTAGGATGGAGAGAGAACAAGTGACTACGCATTTTGTGACTCCAAAATCCGTAGTCCTCTCCATCAAAATGAGTAGGTTTACCAAGTGGAATAGATAATAAATGAGCATTTGTACTTTGAGGAATACGAGAGTAATCAAAAGAAAAGTTCGAATTGACCGTTTTCTTTTTCTCGTAGTCGTTGTCATCCTTTTGGGAAGAGGAAGATTCGTCGCTGTCATAGTAGACGATCTCCTTGATGCGCCTCGTCTTCTTCTTCTTCCCGTCTTTGCGCTTGTGGCCCGAGCCCGAGTCGGTAGGCTTGTCATCCTTCGGCTCGTTGAAGATAGACTCCTTCTCGTTGTTGTTGACCACCATCCCCTTTCCCTTAGGATCCATCTCTTCAGGCGATTAGTCCCTTCTTGAAGAGAACGGCTCTGATACCAATTGAGAGCACCTAGAGGGGGGGTGAATAGGTGATCCTGTAAAACTTAAAACTTAAGCCACAAAACTTGGTTAAGTGTTAGCACAATAATCACCAAGTGGCTAGAGAGAAGATCTTGCACAATACGATAACCACAAAGAGTTCAACACAGAGATGACACAGTGGTTTATCCCGTGGTTCGGCCAAGACCAACGCTTGCCTACTCCACGTTGTGGCGTCCCAACGGACGAGAGTTGCACTCAACTCCTCTCAAGTGATCCAATGATCAACTTGAATACCACAGTGTTTTGCTTTTCTTTTCTTATCCCGTTCGCGAGGAATCTCCACAACTTGGAGCCTCTCGTCCTTACACTTTTGATGTTCACAAAGAATCACGGAGTAAGGGAGGGATGAGCAACTCACACAAAACACAAAGATCATAGCAAATACGCACACACAAGACCCAGACTTGAGCTCAAAAGACTAGCACACTAGAACGGGGCTCAAATCACTAGAATGTCGAACAAGTGCGCAAGAGTGGAGTGTGAGTGATCAAGAATGCTTAAAAGATGCTTGGTGTTCTCCTCCATGCGCCTAGGGGTCCCTTTTATAGCCCCAAGCCCCCAAGGCAGCTAGGAGCCGTTGAGAGCAATCTGGGAAGGCAATCCTTGCCTTCTGTCGCGTGGCGCACCGGACAGTCCGGTGCACACCGGACACTGTCCGGTGCCCGGTTTCTTTCCTTTTTCAGCGAAGTCGACCGTTGGCAGCCAGAGAGCCGTTGGCGCACCGGACATGTCCGGTGCACACCGGACAGTCCGGTGCCCCCTTCTAGCCATTGGCTCGGCCACGTGTCCCGCGCAGATCGCGCGGCCGACCGTTGGCTCACCGGACAGTCCGGTGCACACCGGACAGTCCAGTGAATTATAGCCGTACGTTTTCGGTGAATTCCCGAGAGCGGCCAGTTCGCTCGATCCAGCCTGGCGCACCGGACACTGTCCGGTGCACCACCGGACAGTCCGGTGCTCCCAGACTGAGCAGAGTTTGGCTGAACAAGGCCATCTCATTTCCAATTCGATTTTTCCTGTTTCCAGCACTTAGACACAATACATTAGTCTCTAAAACAATGTACTAAGTCTGAGAAACATACCTTTATCCTTGATTTGTACTTTGTCCACCATTTTACACTTAGGCACTTGTGTTGGACACTAAATCACCAAAATACTTAGAAATGGCCCAAGGGCACATTTCCCTTTCAGTAACGAGTGATCTTAACGTTTGAATGTTATGCCAGCATGTGCTAGCTGCACTTCGCCATATAGCCAAAATGAGTTGCATGAAAAATTGGTACTCGGTTGTTACGACAAACACTATGTTTTATTCTTGTCGAGCTGACTTAGCTAGACCTTCTAATCATTACTAAAATTTGTATTGATTAAACTATCGCTAACTATTATTCTGCCGGTTTCTCTGTCGAGTTCTCATTGTAGGTTTTGGGCCTGTTTTTCCTTAAACTTGTGTCAATTCCATTCATCTTAATTGAGAGGTAGAGCTCCTGCTAGTATGTAAAAAAAGATTGCGCACATTCTAGCCACAGAATAGGCACCCAACTAGTTAAATTTGTACTCATATTTATTTATTTGATGGGATGGGGAAAAGAAAGAATTAAAATGAAAATATGTTTTTTTGGGGCCAAACCTTCATGTCTCTCGCGTGATAGATGATACATGATGTAAACTTTGGCTTGGCACGAAGGCATGCATGCGGTTCAAACCATAACTATTAATCTGAATTAGGTTTTATGTAAAATATAGGAGTATATATTTCCTATATTACAAAGCCGGATGGAAACGGCCTCTGTCCTGGTATCCACGTCGACACATTTTTTTACGACCCCACGATCAATATCCGATGGCGCACGACCATCCCTTCTCCCTTCGCCTCCCCGTCCATGCATCGGACCATCTGGAAGGTTCGTGGCTCCTCCCGCTCTCGCATCTGCAGATCTACGCGTCCACCCCGTTCGCTCCCGCTGGCAGCGCCAAAACCCATGGCCTCTCGCGCGACCACCCCACTTGCTCCTGCCCACCTCCGCCTCCATGCCGCGTCCCTCTTCGCAGCTCCTCCCACTCCCTCACGCGCGTGCCCCACAATGTTGTGGTCAACTCACAGGCCGTAGACCTGCCAGCTCCCGCGAACGATGAAGTCGCGAGGCGTGACCGCACAGGCCTGATGCCTCCACCACCTGAGTCCTCCACCCATCCGCCGACGGTGGAATAGGGTTTTCCACCGACCGACGAATCCTGGCGATGATGCACTCGCCGACAGTGTCTTCGTGTATCTCTCATATCCCGTCGCTTCCCCCATTCTTCTGGAATACATTCATCCACATCGTCGTCACCTGCCTCGCGTTGTTGTACTTCACGCAGATGAGCCATTGGGATGTGTGAATGGGCGCATGGGGGACTTCAACTGACGAGTATGGGAAGCAAGGTATCGTGCTTGCAGGATGTTTGATCAAATGTCCCAATAGTTATTTTACCTACCACCGTTACTACTTAACTTGCTTGTTGTATACGCCTATTGTGGATCGTGTGCGCAGACTGTTTGAACAAATGCCCCAGCAGTTTTTAATGTCACCTCCATTACATAGCTTGCTTGCTGCAGACATTACTGAAATACAGTTATACTATATCTTTTATTGTTTGGGTGTTGTAGGAAACGGGTGACGCCTAAGAGGGGGGGGTGAATTAGGACTTCTAAAACTTTTACTAAACTAGGCCACAAATAAATCCCTAGAGCAAAACCTATGCAAATAATCAAAACTAGAATGTGCAAACTAGGTTTTGTCTAAGTGTTGCTATCTCTACCGCAAAGGTTAAGTTTCAATCTACACTAAATAAGTATGACTACAAGATTGAAACTTAAATGCTTAATATAAATGCGGAATGTAAAGAGCTAAGTAGAGAAGCAAACTCTCGTGGATGACGCCGGTATTTTTACCGAGGTATCCGGAACCACGCAAGGTCCCGACTAATCCTCGTTGGTGCCCCTACGCAAAGGGAAGCCCACGCGAGGGCCAAGCACCACGGTCGAGTAACTCCGTAGAGAGCCACGGGCCTTCTCCACGCGCAAGTGGTGCTCCGCTTCCGGCTCCTCTCGGACGCTCCCCGCCGTCTCCACTATCGAGCTTCCGGCCGAAACGCCGCGGGCCTCGTTCCCTCCGGTACACGGTGGCGGCCGTGACACAAACGCGGTTGTCACGGTCTCGCAAGACTCTCGCCCCACTCGGTACAATTACAACGACTCACGCAAGAGCCGAGGGGTTGTGTGGTTTTACAAAACTCACTCAACTAACTAGGGTTCACCTAGAGCAAGCGCTAAAGCGGTCTAACTAACCTAAGCACTTCGCAAAGCACCTACGCTAATCACCGAGTGATTCTATTAAGCACTTGGGTGTTTGAGCTCTTGGAAATATGCACTATGTGTCTTGGTATGTTGCTTGGGCTCTCACACTTGAGAATGGCCGGTTGGGGTGGTATTTATAGCCTCCACACCCTCAATTAGCCGTTGGACAGGAAGCAGCAGCTTTCTGTCGTCGGGTGCACCGGACAGTCCGGTGCACCACCGGACACTGAACAGTGGATGTCCGGTGCACGCCACGTCAGCCGACCGTTGGCGCCTGTAGCAGTCGACCGTTGGATCCGACCGTTGCCTTTCTGCCCGTTGGCACACCGGACAGTCCGGTGCACACCGGACAGTCCGGTGCTACAGCCAGAGAGCGCCTTTCTGCGGCCTCTCTGCGCAGACTGTCCGGTGCCTCACCGGACAGTCCGGTGCACACCGGACACCGATGTCCGGTGCGCCACCTGGCGCTGGCTGACAGCCCTTTCTTAGATTTCTTCGGGCTTCTTTGTTCTTGAGTCTTGGACTTCTATGCATCTTTTTATGTCTTCTTTTGAGGTGTTGCATCCTCATTGCCTTGGTCCAATTCTCTTCGCATCCTGTGAACTACAAACACAAACACTGGAAAACTTATTAGTTCACGGATTGTGTTGTTCATCAAACACCAAAACTTTATTAGCCAAAAGGCCCGGGGTCCATTTTCCTTACAATCTCCCCCTTTTTGGTGATTGATGACAACACAACCAAAGCAAGCAAATAATACAAGTATTTGAATGAAAATATGCAGTCTACTTGCTAGGATGCATGATTGTCCCCACAATGTGACATTATGGACTTAAGCCTCTCCCTAACTCCATAATTCACTTACTTCCTATTTTGGATCAAATAACCAAAACCACTTAAAAAGCCATTAGTAGATATAAAATTTTAAATTGGTAGTGTTTGGTGTTTGATATAGTTTTCATTGCTTTGGCCCCTAAACTTCTCCCCCTTTGGCATCAACCACCGAAAAAGGAAGACATTAAAAGCATGTAGGAAGTAAAAGAAAGCTTGCCCTCCACAAATGATATCATTAGAAGGATATTAAATTAAGCCATGAAGGATACCACTTGTAGATCATGAAAGATACCATGAGTAGGAGTTCCTCAAAAGATTATTTCTCCTAAATGAGTATTCTCTTTTAGAAAGAGTTTTTCTCCCCCTTTAGAGATGAAGAAATACTCCCCCTGACAGAGATCCTCTACTTAGGAAAAAGCATGTGAAAATTAGAGGTGCAAGACATGATTTGAAAAGACTAACTTCCCTTATGCATAGGTAACAGAATATGAGTTAACCACTTATGCATTTTTAGCAACAAGGAAGCATATGATATGAAATATGGTCTAATCAAATATTGGAGAAGACATGTAAATGATACTAAATGTAGTCTCAAAAGATACCAATTGAAGACCAATTGTAGGTCAATGGCGAGCTTGAGAGACATGAGAGTTCTTGGAGATTTTGCAGTGGAAGATTGTTGTCTTTCTCCGGGGACCTCATTTTCCTTACAATGAGACTATCACATGAAATAGACTTAAAAAGGTGTTAGTCTCAAAGTATTAGATTATAGAGTAACCTCCCCCTGAAGATGTGCATACAAGTTTTGAATACTTGTTGGAGACATGCACTTTGATTTGATATCAAGAGGGGCAAATTATCTATAATCCGAACTTTGGCACATATAAGTTAAATGATACAACTTGTAGAAATCAAAATTTTCTATTGATGCATCATTTACTATGGAGTGATATAGAAGCTATGTGTCGTGCTTAAATAAATATTTTAAGCCATGTAGGTTTGCTTAAGTGTATGAATTTAAAACAAGCAATCCTACCATATGATTCACCTAGTATGCATAATTTAAAACAAAGGTAAATAACAAATGTAATACTAGGCAAGAAAGGTAAACTAGATACAAGGTAAATAGATACGCATATCTAAAAACAAGAGATACAATAAATCTAGTTACCTTAGTCATGGGTGGGAAATTTGGGTCCAAAATTTTCACTAACCCACTTGGCAATAAATTTGATCCAATATGATGTATCCCATGATATACATCCCAACTTTGCCAAGTCTCCAAATTTCCCGCAGACCTTCGGTCCACTCACTTCCCTTTCGGGATCCAAACCTTCTTGGTGCTTTTCATGGTTGAAATTATCTCCTTTGGCACCCAGATGCGTTTGGCCCCTTTTCCTTTGTTGGCTTGCTTGTTGGCCTTGATTGCTATCACCTTTCCATTCTTTTTCTTCTTGATCAAATATGTGTAGCATCCTTTTTGTTCACCTTTTTGATGTAGGTGCTGGAGATTTTGCTTGATGGCTTTTGCTTGAGCTTTTGCCTTTGATTATCCCCGGTCATCGCCTTGCATTGGAAAGACTTGTGGCCTTCCTTGTGGCATAGCCTACAAATCACAGTTTCTCCCTCCATAGGCTTGTTCACTCCCGCAGTGGTGTTATCCTGTGGAGGTTGGATTTGTTTGGCTTTGCCTTTCTTGTCATACAAAGCCTTGCCAAGGCGAGCCACTTCTTGCTTTAATTGTTCATTTTCCTTTGCAACCTCATCCGTACATGTTTCTACAACAATATTCTCAACAACGACTTGGTTGCAGGGGTTAGAATCATCAATTAAATCAAAGCAGGAAGTAGAAGCATCTTTCTTAATTATTTCAGGTATTTTAACTAAAGATGCTGCTGGGGTGCTACCAATGTTTTCTAGCTTAGTAGTTAGCTCATTATTGTGTATGCTAAGAATTTCCATTTTCTCTAGCAAATTTTCAATAGCTTCTTGGGAGCTAGCTAACTTAGCCTTAAGTTTTTCATTCTTTTTAATAAGGCTATCATCGGTAGTAGTGGATGGAGCGCTAGACTCTAATAGCTCAATTTTAGTTGATAGCTCACTATTTAAGTTTGCAAAAGTTTCAAATTTTTCTAGCAAACCTTTGTAGTCATTTTGAGAGCTAACCAACTTATTTTTCAAAGTTTTAAGTTGAGCTTTTTGCTTAGTGCAAACATCCTGGAAAAATTCTACGGCTTCCGCAAGCTCATCTAGAGAGGGCTTTCCCTCACCTTCATCATCACTACTACTTTCATCACTAGAGGATGGAATGCTTTTGTTACCTCTTGCCATAAGGCATTTGTGTGATGACCGTGATGATCGTGACGAGGACCGGTGGCTGCGCGTCCTTGGAGGTTCATCTTCACTTGAAGAATCATCCCAAGTTTTAACACTTGTTAGCGCCTTGCCTTTGCTTCTCTCCTTTTTGGGTTCGGCCATAGTTGGACAGTTGTCCCTGAAGTGGCCCTTCTCCCCACATGCGAAGCATCCTCTCTTCCTTTGCTTTTTCCTGTCAATGTTAAAGAGAAGATCCTCGACCTGCAGGGGCACACCCATTAGATTAATCTTGCGGATCATCCCCATTACCTTTCCGACGCGTCGGATTGTTTCTTCGTCCTCGGAGGATGATGTGCATGGTTGATTATTTTCATCATCATCACTTTCTTCTTCTTCCTCTTCTTCACTTGAGGAACTTGGAGTGGGAGCCTTCTTTTTGCCCTTCCTTTCATCACATGCAAAAGCATATGGTCTTGAGGAAGTTGGCTCCTCTCCCCGACTCATTTTTCGCGACATCTCAAAGGCCGCGATTTTCCCAATCACAATGGTCGGGGTCATGTTACCCAAGTCCTCCATGTTGTGAAGGATGGTGATGATGCTCCCATATCTTCGTTGTGGTAGTAGGGAGATAATCTTCCTCACAATGTCCGCATCACCTAGCTTATTAATGCCAATAGAATTGAGCTCATTGATAATTAGATTCAAACGAGAATACATGTCTCTAACAAGCTCATCATCTTTCATGGCAAAAGAATTATACTCATTTAAGACTAGGCAATGTTTTTGCTCACGGACATTGGATGTGCCGTCATGGAGCTCATGCAATTTTAGCCAAATCTCATTAGCAGTTTTTAAGGTAAATACTTGATTGAAAATATCCATGCTAAGAGATTCATACAAGCAATTTTTGGCTCTAGCATTTAAATGGATTTCTTTTTCCTCACTCGTAGTGGGTTTCTCGGGATTCTTGAGGGGTTTCATCCCGTCACGAGTGACTCTCCAAACACCTAGATCAACGGCCTCTAGGTAACAAGCCATTCTAGCACTATAATATGGGAAGTTAGTGTCGTCGAAGTGTGGTGGCCTATGGGTATCCATCCCTTCCTCTAAAAAGCGTTGGCTCTTTTTAGCGGTGAAGCTAAAACGTTTCAAATGAGCCAAACCAGGCTCTGATACCACTTGTAGGAAACGGGTGACGCCTAAGAGGGGGGGGGGTGAATTAGGACTTCTAAAACTTTTACTAAACTAGGCCACAAATAAATCCCTAGAGCAAAACCTATGCAAATAATCAAAACTAGAATGTGCAAACTAGGTTTTGTCTAAGTGTTGCTATCTCTACCGCAAAGGTTAAGTTTCAATCTACACTAAATAAGTATGACTACAAGATTGAAACTTAAATGCTTAATATAAATGCGGAATGTAAAGAGCTAAGTAGAGAAGCAAACTCTCGTGGATGACGCCGGTATTTTTACCGAGGTATCCGGAACCACGCAAGGTCCCGACTAATCCTCGTTGGTGCCCCTACGCAAAGGGAAGCCCACGCAAGGGCCAAGCACCACGGTCGAGTAACTCCGTAGAGAGCCACGGGCCTTCTCCACGCGCAAGTGGTGCTCCGCTTCCGGCTCCTCTCGGACGCTCCCCGCCGTCTCCACTATCGAGCTTCCGGCCGAAACGCCGCGGGCCTCGTTCCCTCCGGTACACGGTGGCGGCCGTGACACAAACGCGGTTGTCACGGTCTCGCAAGACTCTCGCCCCACTCGGTACAATTACAACGACTCACGCAAGAGCCGAGGGGTTGTGTGGTTTTACAAAACTCACTCAACTAACTAGGGTTCACCTAGAGCAAGCGCTAAAGCGGTCTAACTAACCTAAGCACTTCGCAAAGCACCTACGCTAATCACCGAGTGATTCTATTAAGCACTTGGGTGTTTGAGCTCTTGGAAATATGCACTATGTGTCTTGGTATGTTGCTTGGGCTCTCACACTTGAGAATGGCCGGTTGGGGTGGTATTTATAGCCTCCACACCCTCAATTAGCCGTTGGACAGGAAGCAGCAGCTTTCTGTCGTCGGGTGCACCGGACAGTCCGGTGCACCACCGGACACTGAACAGTGGATGTCCGGTGCACGCCACGTCAGCCGACCGTTGGCGCCTGTAGCAGTCGACCGTTGGATCCGACCGTTGCCTTTCTGCCCGTTGGCACACCGGACAGTCCGGTGCACACCGGACAGTCCGGTGCTACAGCCAGAGAGCGCCTTTCTGTGGCCTCTCTGCGCAGACTGTCCGGTGCCTCACCGGACAGTCCGGTGCACACCGGACACCGATGTCCGGTGCGCCACCTGGCGCTGGCTGACAGCCCTTTCTTGGATTTCTTCGCTGATTTCTTCGGGCTTCTTTGTTCTTGAGTCTTGGACTTCTATGCATCTTTTTATGTCTTCTTTTGAGGTGTTGCATCCTCATTGCCTTGGTCCAATTCTCTTCGCATCCTGTGAACTACAAACACTGGAAAACTTATTAGTTCACGGATTGTGTTGTTCATCAAACACCAAAACTTTATTAGCCAAAAGGCCCGGGGTCCATTTTCCTTACAGGTGTCACACCATTACATTGCGTTTTTTTTCTTCAACTCAGCCCAAATCTCTGTAGTGCTATTTTTTCCATGCAGTTTTTCCTCTTTCTTCTAGACGTTCACATTTTGCTGCATCCATTGCTTTACCATTTCTTTTTCCCCATGATCTATTGGTGTCCCATTTGCCGGAGAGATCCTGCCACGCATGCATCCATGTTCTGCACTCCTTTTATTCCTTTGGCCTCACCACAGATCCTAAGTAGAACACAACAACTTTACACATCTGATTTAGTGGGCTTGTGTTCTATTCGATTTTTTCTTCTTTTCCCCTGCAGGTCATGAGATCAGATCAACTGTTGCAGACAGAGTACGTCAAAGGCAACGTGGAAGCAACCTATTGATGTACACAAAGGTAAGCTTTCTCATAGCCTCCGCTTCAACTTACTTTGGGAGTCTAATTAATTATTGTATTATTAATCTATTCTTCATACACGTAAGACACCATTAGTCTGCTGCATGATTTGCGATGACTAATATTTAGTTTATCCCACTGTGTTTATGTGTCACATGTGCTTTATATTATGTTTATTTCTATATAAGTAGCACTTATTTTGCTTACATGTTAATAGAACACTTTATAAGTAGCACTTTGCACTTGCATTAACATGTTTTCCTTCCATGTAAGGCATCATTTATTCGTCGCATGATATGTGACAAAATTTAGCTTCTTGAACTATTTAACCCCATGGTGTTTGTGTTTCATGTGCTTTATGATTTGTGTAATTAGCTATGTGTATATACCGAGAGATCACTACATAACTGAACTAGGTAAACATATCTATACACATATACATATAAAAACATGCATATATACATGTGGCATCATTCCTTGCCCCTTCCATGCACATCGGCGTCATTGGTCAAGTCTCGTCTAAGGTTATCAAAGAAGTGTGGTACCATGTACCATGTTGCTATGATTAGCTTCATAACTTAACTCATGTGCTTGAAAATGATGTTTAACCTGTGTGGCATTTCACTCTTGCAATTGTGAATGCTTTCCCTTTTCAATATTTTTATATTTGTAATAAGATCAGTATATTTTTACTAACAATTGTTTCCCTCTTTCGTTTCTGTTTACAGCACAGTGGTGGCTTTTAGCTGTTCTAATACTGACGGCTTCACCCTTGTCTAGATCCTTGGTTATGGAGCTTTAGCGAGGTTAGTGAAGACGGGTTATTCCATATCTAGAGATGAAGCTGCAAAAGCATTGTATGCTATATCATCTTTGATCAGAAATAATGTAAATGGTCAAGAGGCATTCCATTCAGAAAATGGGAGTGCAATGTTGCAGGTAATGATAATTTTTAGCTTCAAAATTATGGGCACAGGAATGGTTGACATGTGACAACTTCCCCTATTTTACTGAACATGTTGGTCAACAACATATTGATGTTAGGCTATATAAGAAGGCAGTGTTTTTTAGTAACACATTTGGCATACTTTCAGCTAAATTTTAGAATCGCTCAACTTCCTTTGTTTAGTGATGGCCTTTTTCTGAAGTCAATAGTTGATATGTTATCAAGGTTTGATCTAAACCTTCAGAATAAGGTAAGATTGGAGTTGCTACCAGTTCCTATTATTTTGAATATGCTTGTTACCATTATTTAGCTGCACAGTCACATTTTAAATGACAATTAATACTTTTGCATAATAATATTGGTAATACATGCTTAAATAAGCATTTTTGGTGATACAACAAAATTGTTATGCCATTGGTTGGTTGTCATTGAAGTCTTGAAGATATGCATTAGTTTTCGAATTGTTGTCATAGAAGCTTATTTCTCTTATATGAAAGCCGGTTCAAAACGGCGTTACTGACGCTATCCATGTCGGTAGAAATTCTCCTAGCTACTCGATTGTAAACCAATGGCTCACCTTCGCCTCTCGAGACTTTAGTACTGACTCTCCTCACTCCCTCGTTACCTTCGCCTCTCAAGACTTCTGGACGCTTTGACTGCGACCGCCTCTCCTCACTCTTGCCATCTCGTCCCTCCTCCTCCTCGCTCCCTCCGCATCTTCCATCTTCAAGTTGCTTCGTCTTCCATCGTTTCGTCCTTACGACATCATCCGCTTTGAGAAATTCGTCGCTTTCTTCATCGGCTCCGCTTCTTCCTCGAGTTGTCAAATTAGAAAAAGGTTCGCTTTCCTTTTTCCCCCAAGTTGTGTGCTTGCGGCGGATCTGCCTTCTTCCGCTTCGGCTGTCTCCCCAGTTTCCCATCTTATTATTCCCTCGGCACCCCCATGGCCCCACATTCCCTTTGGGCAGCACACAAGCTCCACACATCTGACCTGTTGGGTTTGTGTTCTATTCGGTGTTTGCCAAGTCCCATTACCCATTTTCACTTATCCCAAATCGGCCAGAGGATAGGTTCTGTGCTTTCCTTTTATTTTTCCCAATTTCTCCATTCCCCCCCCCTTCTATAGTCTCCTTAGATCAGGTTCTGCAGATAAAAGCACCAGAAAATGAACATCCAAGCAACTCATTGACAAACAAAACTGAACTTTGTAAGAATCAATTTATACACTTCCTCAGATCCTCAGCTCAAGCACGCCTTGCGAATTTATTTTATTAACGATACATAAAGGATTGAATTTGTATTTTAAAATCTTCATGACAGCTTCGTTTTTAACCATGTTGAGAAGTACCCTTGCTCCTTAAGGACTACACCAGCGAGGTAATTATGTCTAAAATTATCCTGTTTTCCACACGAGTAAGACGCCATTCGTCGACTGCGTGTTATGTTTTTATTATTTTTTATTTCCTCCACGGAACTTCCTTTTTCCGATAAATCTTAATAGCATATTATTCTCGTGTATAATAATTTTTATCCCTAAGCATATGACCCTGATGTGCCAACATGGTACACTTATCCATGTTGATGTTCCATAAGCCTTAGTGGTTTTTCATCACTAAATTTGTTTATTTACGAAGTGTAGTCATGCAACAAATCTTGCCAATGAATCTGAATATCATATCATTTTCGTACAGTCTTAATATCTATCGTATGTCGTCGTCTCTCCAATTATTCTTCAAAATACATCCCTATGTATTGCCATGTACGTAAATGGAAAGCAAGGTAGAGTTGTTCTCAGCCGTGCGCGGAGGGTGTTCGATGAAATGCCCTAACAAAAGTTTTTCTCATCTATTACCATTACATGGCGTGCTTAACACATATTCACGGAATCACGGTTGCAAGACATTTGTATTGTTGTTAAGCACCTTGTATATTTTATACATTAACTGTTGTGCATATCTAACAAGACGTACTAATTGTGCTTTTGCAGGTCCCTCATCCACTTGAAGGACGTCGTCATTGGTTCACTAATGAAAACATTGTGTATGGTGAGCTGCTATCCGCAGTACGAGCTTCATCATTACAATTTCATATAATTATAGATCAAACTACATGGTGGACTATGTATTTTCATATTCATTTTGAAATCAGCTCAACTAATTATATGGACACTCACATTTTTCATTTGGTTTTTGAATATTATATCAACAACTATTATTAACATGGGCACCTGCGGCTACAAATAACTGTATAGTTCTTTTCCACCACGCTATTCATGTTTCTTGCTATTAAGTGCTTACAGAAAATACTGTGGTTTTCTCACCTCCATACATGGTAAGGCCATGTTAACTCTGAATACTTAAATATGTCTTAATTTATACATTTCAAATTACTCTTTACTATTATTTATAATACGTAATTTAGTTAGAATAGAAATTTCTTATGGAAGTACATCTAACACCAATTTGTTCAAACATTTCTACTAAAGCAGAAAATGGCGACTACTCTACTCCGCAGCCTAAAACCTCAAGATATGTTGGCATCCATCGAAGTACAGGTTTCAAAAAAATGGGAATTCCATGAAAATACAGACACCGGGCCCATATTACACAATGATATGGTTTAAGCTGACAAAGAGGCAAGGACTAATTATCCTTTTTCCTAATAACGTGACTCCTGCTTAGCCAGTTACAATTTCAAGTATGCTTAGCCAGTTACCATCACACACCAAACATTTATCTTAAACATCTCTACTATCACTTTGTGCCAATACTATTTTACCTTCAATTGCACTATTCTTTCCATTTGTTTCTTAAAGAACGTACGCTCCACACGCTGCCAACAAATACTCAAAAAATGAATATCAATTAATAAATTACCATAATTTTATGAAACTCTTCGTTTTTTTTTTGCTTTTGTTTGTTACGTATGTTTGCAAACCTGCTTCTCTGTCTATTTTTCTTGAAAAATGATTTGATTACAAAAAACAGTCCCTTGCCGCTATTCTATAATGTCAAAGAAAAACGAATCATCCGTCACAAAAAATCACGGACTTTGACGTTCCCATGTAAGTTTTATTTTCTCCTGACAAAAAACACTTAAATTTCCTTTACTATGTAACTCTCTATTGGACAATGATGTAGGTTGTTAAGTCTGTTACGTTCTCAGATGTAGACAACACTATGTAAGTATATTTACATTACCATTCCATTGGTCTCACTATTATGTGCTGGCACTAGACACTCCTATTTAATATCATTCATTTACATGTTTCAACCCCATAAACCAATAGGAGAAAGAACTGAAAACAGACGTTGAATCTGGCTCTTCACCAGCTTAATGCAATATATTTATATTCCACCATACTTAACTGTTCAATCAAACTTCATTGTAGGGCAAAGACTTTTTTACCATCCAATACTCCTGAAAGTTCCGCCAACACATTAGAAAGCCCTGCAAAAAGGTTCTTACAGCACTTTTTCATTTTGAACTGAAAGCATTTTCTTTACAATGCCAAATATTTCCACTTAACACATTCCTCATAAAAAACATCACCACAGGCTCAAACAGACCTCCCCCAAAATGTTTTAGGGAAACAAAGAACCATGTATCATATGAAATTACTCTCCACCTTAAATATAATGACTACAGTTTTTTTAGAAATGGTAATTTCATTAACATATGTTATTAGTGGGTACTTCCAATACATGTCCTTTAATTATGGATGGTTGACAGTCTCGAAGACGTTTTTAGCTCAGCGTGGACTGGCCTTGATAGGTAAAAAAGAAGTATTACACATATAACATAGCCGTTTTTATTCCCTCTACTGTGTAACTCTCTAACTCTCTATTGAATTATGTTGCAGGTTGCTAAATCTATTGCATTTTTAGATGATGTCAATACCATGTAAGTGTATTTACATTACATTTTTTTCATCTCACTATTACGTGCTTCTAGATACTCTTATTTAGTAGCATTCACTTTTGTGTTACAAAAGCATAAATCAATAAAAAAACTCAAACAGATGCTAAATCTTCACATTAGGTATGCTTTATGAACTTAATACAACAAGTTCATATTCCACCATACTTAATTGTTCAATCAAGCCTCATCGTAGGCCACAGGTATTTTACCATCTAATATTCCTAAAAGTTCCTCCAACACAATAGAAACACCAGCAAAAGTTTCTTACAATTCATTTTTTTGTCTTTTTAACTTTGAATATTTTTTACCATGACAAATAGGCATATAGTTGTTCAGATTTTGTTCATCAAGCTGTTCCAGTGCTCTTGCGTTTTAATACCTCCAAACATGATTTTCTAATAGTTGATTCTTATGTAACTTTGTGCCTCAACGCATGCAAACTGTAATGTCATTGGCAGGAAGTTTACGTAGATATACGAAAGATTAGTTGGTTTCACTTGAGAAATGAATTTATCAGCAAATCAACAACGACATACGAGAACAATATATATATAGGTTGATTAGAAAAAAAATATTGAGAAATTATGGTAAACAAAAAAAAGCCAACTTTTGTCTGGAACATTGGATTAGGGTAACAAAAAAACATTTGTATCACAATCTCCTTGAACACCTCTAAATCTTGTAGATACTTAGATGTCATATATGTCATTCCAATACTTGCAATTAGTGCATGGTTTGTCTTTATATATATATATATATATATATATATAACTTCAACACTGCATTTTACAACTTCTCTTTGATATTTAAAAGCTCAAAAATGCTTCATTGTATAGGAACAATTTAATTGATGCCCGCACTTGGATATGACATGTGATGATTTTATTGACTGTACGTCAAACTGAAATTGCGAACAACTTATTGTAATACACAACTACTATATTTTGTACGATGTTTACTTTTGTCTTCTGTGCAATGTCTGCTATGCTCTTACAATAACATCAGCCAACCACTTTCTGCATGTATATATATGTCAAAATTTTATGAACATAATCTAGCTAAAAACTTGCTTAACAAATGTCATTTTGCACATATCTTGCAATGATACAATCTACTGTTTTAACTTTGCCTAACCATATAGATTATTGATTGTAAAATGTAATAATTTAAATTTAGATATATCCAAATACTCTAGAATTGAATTTTAGAACGCGCGCAGGGCGCGCGCCATCCACTAGTAATATACTACTCTTGATGGAAAACGATGCCCCTGCTTCGTTGCCACTTACCGATCTAGACATTCGTAGTCGTCATGTTCATGTCCATGTCATACTGGCCATCTAGAGGTAAACATCAAGGACCGGGGCGAAGCCAGGATCAAGGACCGGGGCGAAGCCAGGATCCGAAGACAGAGAGGGCAGGTTTAGCCTCCAAGTGACCAAACTAGTAAGGACACAATATAAAAATGGAAAGGAAATCAACCACAATATATATATTGATATATAATCTTTATTAAAAAACAGTATAACGAAACAACATCTATTTTATCAAACAAAATAAAATTACATCTCAGTTATTTTAATTTAGCTCTACGTGTATTAGCTAGATCATAGGTCTTGATAATATCATCAAAACAAATCATTGTTGCTAATCCCCTTTTAATATAAACGATCAGATAATCCCGTAAATTTCATAGCTGAAAAGGCTCTCTCTGTGGTAGCAGTTGACACAGGGAGAGTTAAGAGTAATCTCAATAATTTATCTACCATCAGATAAGAATCTTTACCCAGCTTAACTAATCCACTTGGTTGGGCAAAAAATTAAGGGTTTCAGACTACCAAATAATAAACTTGCAGCAAAATAATGAGTTATAGGATTCATTATTAATCTAACTTGGTTGGGCCATTGGGGTGCCAGGCCCACTCCGCCCCCATGGTGGCTTCGCCACAGATCAAGGAGCAGTTGGGCCAGCTTCATCTCAGATGAAAATGGAATAGATGTTGTTCGGAGCTTTTTGGAGTTGCATCTTTTGCCGACACAACGCACGCAGGTTTCCTTCTTGGGGATATCAGCGAGAACAAATTTCTTGCTCCTCTCGAGATCGTGTACCTTAAAGACTAGCAGTAGCTTGTCTGTCGCGATCGGATGATCCGGTTCTCTTTGCCTTCTACTCCTCGGCTTCTCTACCTACCTAGATAGCGCACCAGAACCCTGACTTTCCAGTGAGTCCTCTGAAAGTATATTATTGTCAGCGACACGGACACACGGTCACCGGCGACGAGAACAAGCTGATGTTGGCGGGAAAGAGCAACAGGCTAAGCGAGAGTGACGTCCGAATTCAAAGGTTGTTAGGCCCATGTGGGCCAAGTAAGCCCTTGTTCGGTTAATCGCGCTACCCATGGATTGGATGGGATTGAAAAAAATTAAGAAGAAGTTTGACTTGTTAGGGATTTAAACCCACTCAATCCTACTCAATCCACATGGATTAAGAGCTAACCGAACAAACCCTAAGTGGGCTGCGTTCCCATCAAGGAAAAAAATTCTGTACATACCGCATGTAAATGTTATCTTTTACAGTTCCTCATATCCATTACTCGGAGACCCACAAACATAGATCAAAATTTACAAAATAACTCTTTAGTAATTTGTTTTTCTTCTATTTATATAGACCAGCAGCTGGTATATGTGATGATTTGTAAAAGAGATTCTTTATATCCGGTATGTAAAGAATTTTTTTCCTCCGCTCAGGCGCCTATATAGGGCAAGCCTTGTAATAAGATAGCAATATTGAATTATCAGACCAACTCCAGCAAGACTCCGTATCCGACTCCGCATCCCCATTTTGCGCGGTCTGAGGCACTGTTGCGCGCTCCAGCAGACTCCGCATCCCTCTCCGCAAAATGGACGTCGTGTCCCTGCGCTCCCCATTTCCACACTTTCTCTCTCCTCTCCGCAACTCTCTGCGTGCGCGCGCGCCTGCTGGCGGGGCCCAGGTGTCATAGACTGCATGCGGAGTGGGATGGGGAGTGTTGCTGGAAACGGAGCCGGATACGGAGAGGAGAGAGAATGTGTCGGCCGCGCGTTTTAGGGATACGGAGAGGCACACTGCTGGAGTTGGTCTCAGAGAACATACTGAGACGCCGTAGCCGCCTACCTCTCGTCTCTTACCTCTTACCTCTGTTGCAAGCCTTTTTCTGCACCTTCCGTCTCTTCTATCCCGTACTCATGTTCACATCTGGTATTCAGAAGGTTCATCCTCGATTCCACTATTCCGATTCCGCGCAAACCCAGATCCACCGCCATGGCCGCCACCGACGCCTCATTCTCCAAGGTGCTCGATGAATTGCAGCAGATGGAGCAGCGACTGATTGGCGCAATTGAAGGCCGCTGCGGTCTTTTTCGAGCGCAACTTTTCGACGATTGCTGCATCACCCTCGGCCGACATCTCAAGCAGCGCTGCGACGACCTCGCCCACCATGTGGAAGACACAGAACAAGACGCGAACGCGCGTCTGATTGCAGTGGAGATGGCACAAGTTGAGTTCGAGCAGTGGGACCTGTTTCATGGAGTGCGTCACCGATATGTCCCTAGAGGTGATGCGGGCTACCCGTTTCATGGAACGCGAGCACCGCGCTCCGGCCTTCCATCAACTGGGCCTCTTCGGCTAACTTGGGTCGACAATCGAGTACCCACCTGTCGAATTCGCCGCCGACGGACCGTTTGGCCACCGCGGTGACCACCACCACCGGGCTCGTGAGTTTGGGTCCCGATCCCAAATGCGCAATCCGGTCAAGGGTACGCTCCACACACCACCATTTCATCATGAGCAATTTTATGGTCATGAATTCCATGAGGCTAATCGAGGGGGGTTTGGTCGTTTGCCCACCATTAATTTCCCCAAATTCGGTGGCAGTCAGCCTCAATTATGGAGAGAGAAGTGTGAGAGTTATTTTGACATGTATGAAGTGCATTACACTGTGTGGGTTCGTGTTGCGATCATGCACTTTGAGGGGTGGGCCTCTCGTTGGCTGGACGGAGTCCACTGAACGCAGGCTTAAGCAACTTTCATGGCATGATTTTTGCTATCTGTTACATGAAAGTTTTGGGAGCGAACAACACGAATCCTTAATCCATCAAGTTTTTCATATCAAGCAAATAGGATCAGTGTCCGATTATGTTGAACAATTTGCTACACTGGTAGATGAACTAGCTGCTTATGAGTCTAGGACTGATCCTCTGTACTACACCATGAAGTTTATTCGTGGGTTACGTCCTGATATTAAACTGGTTGTTATGGTTCATTCTTGCCTTGGTGCAGGAAGAAGCTGCTGATTCCACTTGGCCTCAGTGTCATGAACCATCATTCCACAGGACGGTTCACAAGAATCCTCACTCAGCTGTTGACCTTACCATTACCCCTAGTGTTGAAGGACAAAATTGAGAAACAAGTATAAGATATGATGTCTCAGGGTGTCATACAAAAGAGCCAAAGCCTTTTGCTTCACCAGTGCTCTTAGTTAAAAACAAAGATAACACCTGGCATTTTTTGTGTAGATTATCGGTATTTCAATGCTTTGACTTTGAAGGGCAAGTATCATGTGCCAGTATTTGACCAACTCATGGATGAATTGTCTTGGGTTAAATGGTTTAGTAAACTTGACCTCAAGGCCGGGTGAAGAACACAAAACAGCGTTTCAAACGCATTTGGGCCATTTTGAGTTTAGAGTAATGGCATTTGGTTTCACTGGAGACCCAAATACCTTTCTATAAGCTATGAATGAAACACTAGCTCCTGTTCTTCGCAAGTCAGCATTAGTCTTCTTTGATGACATCCTAATCTATAGTGGATCTTTGAGGACCACTTGCAGCACTTGAGGACAGTTTTATAGCTTCTGCACCAAGATCAGTGGAAAGTTAAGCTCTCCAAGTGTGAATTTGCCAAAACAAAAATAGCCTACCTAGGCCATATTATAAAAGACCTAGCTAAGATCATTGACATTGCTAACTGGCCCCCGCCAACATCAGTGAAAGAACCGAGGAGTTTCTTAGACCTTGCTGGTTTCTATCGAAAATTTGTTACGGGACGTTTGGATCCCTTCATTTCAGAGAAATTGGAATTCACCTAATAAAGTAACTTATTTAATTTGGAATTTGACATTCCACCACTTTCCAAAGTTCAGATATAAGCCTATCTCAAATTCATAGGGTGCAGGATGAGAAATAATTTTATGCATTAGTAGAATTTGTTTCTACTCTGTAACTTACATGACACTCTTCGTCTCACTCTTTTATAGTAAAAATATAGCACATAAATGTCTCCGACATCTTGCTAATAATAATATACAAATATATTTTGCAAAAAACTGAATTAGTTTAATTGATATATATATATATATCTAAATTACTATTATTAGAATGGAATTCAATTCCAATAATCCAAACGGGGCGTTAGACACTTTGATATTATCAGCAGACCTCTCTTAGATCTCCTTAAGAAGCCCACTTTATACATATGGACTACTGCCCAGCAACATGCCTTTGAAGCGCTGAAGCATGCACTTATTTCGGCTCCTGTATTTATACATACACTTGCTCAAATAGAGTGGGTGTAGTTCTCATGCAACAAGGCCACTCTCCGGCATACACATACCTCAGTCGGGCTCTTGGTCCTAAAACTCAAGGTCTTTCTATTTATGAAAAAGAATATTTAGCAATACTCATGGTCTCATGGACGTGGGCCAAGTAAGGGCATGTTCGGTTCCAGTGGATTGAGCACCCGGAATGATTCTTAACTGAATTATTTGTCTAATTTATATAAGGGTTGATGAGCTGGAATAATTCTTGGCCAAATCCGGCATAAACGAACGCACCCTAAGGTCTTGTTCGTTTGTGCCGGATTGGTGGGTCGGAACGATTCCTAACCGGATTGCTTCTCTAATTTATATAAACTTTGACTAGCTGGAATGATTCCGGGTGCAATCCGACACACACGAACAAGACCTAAGTGGGCTGTGTTCCCCTGAGGTGCGTATATAGGCAAGCCTTGTAATAAGATAGCAACATTGAATTATGAGAGAACATACTGAGACGCCGCTGCCTACCTCTCGTCTCTTACCTCTGGTGCAAGCCTTCTTCCCCACCTTCCGTCTCCTCTATCCAGTACTCGTGTTCACACGTACGTATACCCAAACCAGCTGCCGTGTTCAGAGGTACAAGAATCGAAAAGGATTTACCAGCAGAGACTCGATCGTCCGACTGTAGCACAAAACCTCTTGGACAGACCTAATCCTGACAGAGATCTAACCTTTTGGTCTTTAGATCAAGCAAGTCAGACCGGCCTTTAGAACTTGGAAGTGGCACCAATGGTCGGAGGAAAAAGAAATGCATGGTGTGTATCATTGCAACAACAGTGACCTACTATCATTAGACATGTGTGTGGACACAACAGCAGCGATGGATCATTCCTTCCTTGATCACCGAGCGTTCCCGTTACATATTCGTCTACGCTGATAGCAACGGTTCAACCGCCCGGTCGCCCATCATTCTAGCGAGCCTTTTGCTTTGTTTGTTTTTTCTTTCTTTTGGGTCGCTTTTACTCGTTTGTGTGTGTGTGTTTTTTCACTTTTGGTCCACATGGTAATGATACATGCATATGCATGCATCAAACTTATACTAGTACCCAGTTTGGGTTTCATATGGCCTAACTAACGCGGAGTATCCGTGCATATATAAGGGCGTGTTTGGCTCATCTTTCTTAACTAGATTCAGTACTAAAAATCTAGAATCTCAACTAAACAGGTACAATAGCATAATATATTTCTCTAGTTCAATTCAGAATCACCTCATACCCTAGATTTTTTAGATTTCTATCATTCATATTATAAGCTGTCACACTCTTATAAAATCTATAGTTAATAGTTGTTTCAACTAAACATTTTTCAGTTTTTCACAATCGTCAGCTCACAACAACTTTTTCACAGCTACTTAATTTTTCCTCCTATATCGTAATATGCAGCCACGTCATCTAGACTGTACACTTTTCCTCTTATATCGTAATATGCAGGCCTCTCCTAGCGCTAATCGGCTAAGGGCGGAGCTACATATAAGGGAGTGAGAGCTTAGATCCACGCTCATTGCTTTGTTACAAGTTTAGTGTCTACATTTTCACCATTAAATTCCATGCTGAGCTTAATTGAGATGCCCTTGTTTTAGTATTTTGGTGTCTATCTTTATAAGTGTGCCCTCACTCTTGTTTTGTTCTGGGTCTGCCCCTGTGTTCGGCGGATACCAGTGCAGACAGTGTAAACCATACTAAAGTGTGCCCTGTTTGGCTCATGTAGTCACCGAACTAAAGTTTAGTCACTAAAATACCCTATTTAGATTCAGTGACTAAACCATACTAAAGAGTATTAATTGATGTGAATAATGATGTATCCCTATTAATTAGTAGATGTTTGCAGCAAGAAGAAGGTGAAGAGAGCAAATAAGGTAAAAATCTTACTTTAGTCTCTTTTAGTTATCTCTTGGTGACTAAAGAAATAAAGTTTAGTAATCCCACTTTAATCACCATATTTATTTCTTTATTTATAGACTAGAAGTGATTAAATTTTCCAAACCAAACTGGGGCTATGCTGGCGTCAAGGCAGGAGGACCTGACCTTCGCCTTGGCTTCACCTTCATCTTGGGATGGACTGATGGAGGAGGGAAGGAACCCACGATGCGTGGGTCATTATTTCTGTCCGGAAACCCCGCCGACACTCCGCAGCAACGGCTCCCGACACAGCCGTGGCGTCCCCTCGGAACCCAGCGAAAGCGACAGCGAGCGAGCGCCCTGGCCTGCCTCTGTCTGGCTCCGCGCGCAACTACCGGCCCAACGGAATGCAGCACCCCAACGGCACGCTACGACGCCACCCCACCACGTGGCCGCGTCCGTCCGTGCGGTTCCCGGCTGTCTCGTCCCGTCCGCGAGCCCCCAAGCCGCGCTGCACCTGCAGTCCTGCACTGCATCGAGTCTCCGCCTACTTATCCTGCGCGTGGCACTGGCACACTCGCTCTCCGCCCCAAGCCTCCCACGGTTGGCACTCGCACAGGCACAGCACCACAGAGCAGAGCAGCAGCAGCAGCGCGCTCACAACGTTCGCAATGGCGGCGCGGGCCACCGTCGTCCTCTACGCCGCGCTCCTCTGCCTGCTCTTCGCCACTAGCTCCGTCGCGCAGTCCCCCGCGGCCGCGCCAGCCAAGGCGCCGCCCAAGCCCTCCAAGGACACGCCCACCGCCGCGCCGTCCGCCACCCCGGCTGCGCCCGCTCCCAAGTCCTCCTCCAAGGCCAGTAGCCCATCAGCAGCGCCGGCCGCCGCGCCAACCACCCCGGCCCCCGCAGCGGCGCCAGCCAAGCCGCAGCCCAAGGCCCCCGCGCCCCACACCAAGGCCGCCGCCCCGGCCCCGGCCGCTGCCGCGCCTGCGCCCGTCGCCACTCCCCCCGCGGCGACACCTCCGGCCGCCGCGCCTCCCGCGCCCGTGCCCGAGGTGCCCTCCGCGGCGCCGGCGCCGGAGACCAAGCCCGCCGAGGCCCCCGCCCCCGCGCCCGCCAAGAAGAAGAAGCCGTCGTCTTCCTCCAAGGACAAGACGAAGAAGAAGAAGGGCGCTTCTGCCCCTGCTCCGGCCCCCGTCGCGAAGAAGCCCAAGACCGCCGACGCGCCCACGTCCGCGGCCGAGGCCCCCGGACCCAGTGGCGACGCCGCCGCCGCTGCCGACACCGCGGTACGCTTGCTAGCCACATTTATTACCGTTCCTCTCTGCCTCAATGACAGTGTCCTCTGATCGCGCACGAAACATAAAAATAACCCGAGCGAATGCCTGATGAACCCTGACGACCTGTCCTCTGATCGCGTGCAAAACTTCACATGTTACGACGAATTGGTTTGTTTATCAGCCTAACGCGGTCAGAACGTTTTGGTATGCCGTGCAGGGCGCCGCAGGGAGGACACAGGCGGGCGTGATGGTGTCGTCGGCCGTCGCGGTGGCGCTGGGTGCGGCGGCTCTGCTCGCCTAGATCTCGGATGGCTCTGGCGAATGCGTTTCTTCTGTGTAGGACCCACATCACATCGATCGATTCACTTGTGCGGATGCATTCTTTTTAGCTTTATGCCAGAGATGACATGAGTGTGGTTACTGTGGGACACTTGCCCCTGTAATGTTCAGATTTATTGCTATTTATATATTATTATACTATATTGTTATGCCTCCATTTTCCGCGCACACTTTGTTACATCCTTGGTTTCGTGCTACTGGTGGGAGTATTTTCTTCTCCTTGTAGGACTGTTGGGTTGGGTTGGGCCGATTATTCAGAAGCACCAACAAATATCCCGACGGAAAAAGTCAATTTTATCTTCCTCAACTAATAAACTTTCTTTTTTCTAGCAATTTTTATGAGAATCTGGTTGAGAGAATCCAACTGTGAAGAAAATCTGAGTATCATTAAGATTACATGTGGAAGAAGACGAAGGTGTCCATAATGTTCAGATTCTATAAAGTGATGAATTCCTACTATTGTAAAGACGACCGATTATGTGTTTATATTGATTTTAGATGGTTTTTGACTAAATCGATTCTTTTAGAAACAGGCTTAAAAACGCAGTGTTTGGCAGCTCACAACTCCTTTTGGTGGCAAGGAGCTAAAAAAGCTAAAACAAACAGCGCCATAGTTACTCTGTCATCTTCCAAAATTTCTCTAGTGTTTTTCTTCCTTTTATTTTATATTTATTCCGGTTGAATCTTAGAAAAAATCTAGTAAATCACAGAGAAACTATCAAATAGAAAATTTAATTTTATTAAACTCTACATAAGTAGATGTCGGTGTTTCGAGACTGGGGGGGTCCCTGGGCCGACGAGTGAAATGTCGCTGCGTGCCCCAGCCCAGATGGGTCGGCGCGAGGCCGAGCGCGAAGGGGGAAAAAAGGCGGCCGGAGACGGGCGTGAGAGAGGTGGAAATCCCGCGGCCTTCGTGTTCGTCCCGCGCCCATGTCGGGTGCGCTTGCAGTAGGGGTTACAAGCGTCCACGCGGGAGAGGGAGCGAGCGGCCTCACGCGAGCGCCTGTCCGTCCTCGTCCCCGCGCGGCCAACCTTCTGTAAGAGGGCCCTGGTCCTTCCTTTTATAGGCGTAAGAAGAGGATCCAGGTGTACAATGGGGGTGTAGCAGAGTGCTACGTGTCTAGCGGAGGAGAGCTAGCGCCCTAAGTACATGCCGTCGTGGCAGTCGGAGAGGTTTTGGCACCCGGTTCGTGTGGTGTCGTGGCCGTCGGAGGAGCGCTGGAGCCTGGCGGAAGGACAGCTGTCGGGGCTGTCGAGTCCTTGCTGACGTCCTCTTGCTTCCGTAAGGGGGCTGAGAGCCGCCGTCGTCACAGAGCGTGCAGGGCGCCATCATTGCCTATCTGGCGGAGCGAGCCAGATGGGACGCCGGTCTTGTTCCCCGTAGCCTGAGTCAGCTCGGGGTAGGGTAATGATGGTGCCTTCTGTCGACGTGGTCGGTCCACGCCCTAGGTTGGGCGATGTGGAGGCTACTCCGAGGTCGGGGTCGAGTCTGTCTTCCGTGGCCGTGGTCGAGTCCGAGCCCCTGGGTCGGGCGAGGCGGAGACCGTTGGCTGAGGCCAGGGCTGAGTCCGAGCCCTGGGTCGGGCGAAGCGGAGTTCGTCGTCTTCTGGGGCTGAGCCCAAGTCCGAGCCCTGGGTCGGGCGGAGCGGAGTTCGTCGTCTTCCGGGGCTGAGCCCAAGTCCGAGCCCTGGGTCGGGCGGAGCGGAGTTCGCCATCTTCCGAGGCTGAGCCCGAGTCCGAGCCCTGGGTCGGGCGGAGCAGAGTTCGCCGTCTTCTGGGGCTGAGCCCAAGTCCGAGCCCTGGGTCGGGCGAAGCGGAGTTTGCCGTCTTCCGGGGCTGAGCCCGAGTCCGAGCCCTGGGTCGGGCGAAGCGGAGCTTCCTATGGTGCCTGAGGTCGGGCCTGACTGCCTGTCAGCCTCACTCTGTCGAGCGGCACAGCAGTCGGAGCGGCGCAGGCGGCGCTGTCCTTCTGTCAGGCCGGTCAGTGGAGCGGCGAAGTGACTGCGGTCACTTCGGCTCTGTCGACTGGAGGACGCGTGTCAGGATAAAGGTGTCAGGCCACTTTTGCATTAAATGCTCCTGCGATTTGGTCGGTTGGCGCGGCGATTTGGTCAGGGTTGCTTCTTGGCGAAGACAGGGCCTCGGGCGAGCCGGAAGTATGTTCGTTGCTGGAGGGGGGCCTCGGGCGAGACGGAGATCCTCCGGGGTCGGCTGCCCTTGCCCGAGGCTAGGCTCGGGCGAGGCGTGATCGAGTCCCTCGAATGGACCGATCCCTGACTTAATCGCACCATCAGGCCTTTGCAGCTTTGTGCTGATGGGGGTTACCAGCTGAGAATTTAGGAGTCTTGATGGTACCCCTAATTATGGTCCCCGACAGTAGATATGGTACGATATGCTTTATTATATTTTTTTGCTATAGGTTTAGACATATGCATTATTCCTATAATCAATACGCTACAACTTTTATGGTCCAATTATGGTGAGATTTTTATAACAAGCTAATCATTGCATACTTGAGCCTAGTAAAGATTCTATCCGTATTAGATATGTCTAAGTTATAAATTTATCTAGATTTATAATAGATAAATCTATTACTCAATCATACAAAACGCAATGTGAGTTTATGTTGCGGAATACTATAGATACTAGATGGACAACAGAGGTCCATAATTGAAGGGCAGCATAGTTGTGATGTCTCCTCTCTCTCTCTCAAATGACGACAACCACCAATCAGAATTAGCGCACAAAGAAGACGTGCCTTCCTTGAGCTTCATCTACAAACTCAATTGGACCTCTCCGGATTCAGAAGTGAAGGCAAGGAAAGACAGAGACTATACATGCTTGTAAAACTTCAAAGAATGAGCAGAAAGACTAGATCAAAATTGATAGTAACATCGAGATTTAATAGCCAATGCAATGCTATAAGAATGCTTGAAGTGAAAACATTCAATCAATAATTCAATGTGTTGAAGGAAAAACCAATGTCTTACGAGCTTGTTTAGAAACTCAAATCCTACGTTTAAAGTTACTAACACAAATTATGATTAGTAACTTCGAAAAAGATATAGATAATTTACTAATCCTTCTAGAAAGTACTAGATCTCTAAAATCCAAGTTGACATGAGAGATTTATGATCAAAATATCAAAATGTACTCAAACTAATCTGATAATAATAGAACGACGAGATGAAAAAGGACGAAATCTCCACATGTAAAACTTAAACCGAACTAAGAACATAACCTAAACTAGCAAGAAGACCTTGGCCTAAGTCATAAAGCTCAAGATGACAGACTTCGAAATAAATTATCAAAAGGCTATGACATGAAAGGTTCTATGATGGAAAAACAAGTATAACAATGGACTATGGGACAAAGGCAAAACACTCGAACTAGAGGATATATGTGAATATGATGGTATACATGAAGCATGATACCACTTCACTACCGGAATCCGAGGCTTTGCCGAGTGTTGTATTCTTTGCCGAGTGCCTTCTGTCGGGCACTCGGCAAAGAAGGATTTGCCGAGTGTCGCACTCGGTAAAGTTAGGCTCTCGGCAAAGAGCCCCTTTACCGAGAGCTGAACACTCGGCACAGGGCGGCACTCGGCAAAGACAAGTTTGCCGAGTGTTAAACACTCGGCAAAGGGGGCTCTCGGCAAAGGGCCGTCAGCGGCCGTCCCAGAGCTGACGGCCGTTAGTCTTTGCCGAGAGCCATCGGCTGGCACTCGGCAAAGAGGCCTCTTTGCCGAGTGCTACATAGTAGACACTCGGCAAATGATTCTTTGCCGAGTGTCATCTCTAGACACTCGGCAAAGTATCTTTTCATTTTTTTTAATTTTGTCTCCCAAACTTTTTGTGGTATGTTCCTACACTATGTAGACCTACATGTATCATTTGTGGACAATTATAACATAGTTTCCATAGTTAGTAGATTTAGTTCGTATTTGAATTTCTTCGGAAAATTCAAATTTAAACTGCAGGTCACTCGAAACTTGGAAAACCGTACATGAAAAAATGATATTCATGTTACTTAGCATAAGTTACGACCGATTGCAGAAGCGT
Source organism: Zea mays (assembly GCF_902167145.1). NCBI lineage: Eukaryota > Viridiplantae > Streptophyta > Magnoliopsida > Poales > Poaceae > Zea > Zea mays. The sequence continues at coordinate 130,364,394 of NC_050104.1, forward strand.
ACCGGAAACTTCGAGCAACATGCTCACTAAACATGGCCGTGAACTTGGCATCCACATGTTTAAAAATTGTATAAAACACACACAAAGTCAGAAAATCATGAAACTTGTCCACGTGTCATGATATCATATGTACAGGCTGTGATAAAAAATTTAGAATGTTTGGAGAAAGTTGTGAGACACTATGTGTAGAAACCTAAGAGATCCACATTGAAACTCTATGATTTCATGTGTAGTCCTCTAGGTTTCTACATATAGTGTCTCACAACTTTCTCCAAACATTCTAAAATTTTTATCACAGTCTGTACATATGATATCTTGACACGTGGACAAGTTTCATGATTTTCTGACTTTGTGTGTGTTTTATACAATTTTTAAACATGTGGATGCCAAGTTCACGGCCATGTTTAGTGAGCATGTTGCTCGAAGTTTCCGGTACGCTTCTGCAATCGGTCGTAACTTATGCTAAGTAATATGAATATCATTTTTTCATGTACGGTTTTCCAAGTTTCGAGTGACCTGCAGTTCAAATTTGAATTTTCCGAAGAAATTCAAATAAACGAACTAAATCTACTAACTATGGAAACTATGTTATAATTGTCCACAAATGATACATGTAGGTCTATATAGTGTAGGAACATACCACAAAAAGTTTGGGAGACAAAATTTTAAAAAATAAAAATATACTTTGCCGAGTGTCTAAATAAGACACTCGGCAAAGACAGCTTTGCCGAGTGCCTACTGCGTGGCACTCGGCAAAGTATAAAGAACAGAACTTTGCCGAGTGCTGTACATCTAGCACCCGGCAAAGCAGCCTTTGCCGAGTGCCCGTGATCCGGCACTCGACAAAGTTTATTTTAAAATTTTAAAAAAATCTTTGCCGAGTGCCGGATCGCGGGCACTCGGCAAAGAAAATGACTTAACCGCCGCCACCGCGTGCTTTCTTCTTCCTTCTCCTTTCCTTCTCCTTTCTCTTCTCCCTCTGCCTCACCGCCGCCACGCCCGCCGCCTCTCCCCGCACCCACGCCGGCAAGCCGCCGACGCCTCTCTCCGCGCCCACGCCGGCACGCCGCCCTCGCCCGGCCACCCGCCCGCCCGCTCGCCGCGCCTCACGCGCCTCACCACCGCCACGCCCGCCGCCTCTCCCCGCGCCCACGCCGGCACGCCGCCCTCGCCCGGCCGCCCGCCCGCCCCACGCGCCTCACGCGCCCGCCCGCTCGCCGCGCCCCACGCGCCCGGCACGCCGCCGCCGGCGAGCCGACCGCCGCCCGCCCCCGACGCGACCGGCAAGTCGTCACCGGCCGCCCGCCCACGCGCCCGGCACGCCGCCGCCGACCGACCGTCGCCAAGCCGTAAAGGTTTATTGAATTTATTAAATTTATGTTTGTTTGTGTTCATATTATATATTGTCATATGTTATTTAAGTTATTAAATTTATGTATGTTTATTGTTATACTATTGTTATATTGTCATATGTATGTTTATTGTTATATTATGTGTTTATTGAATTTAGTATGTGTGTTTATTAAATTTATAGTACATGTTTATTTAATTTAGAGAGTTTCTACTAAGTGTGTCAATTAGATATATTTTGTGGATGTCGGCCATCGTGCTGCTAGTTTTATTTGCAGGTTTTGTAAACATCCCCGTACAGGGGAGGTGCTGCCAAATTTTTTACATGTTATATTAAACTATAGTCGGTTATATATGTTATAGGATGGAGGACCGTGAGTGGATGTACACGGGCCGTAGAGGAAGAAACGATGTCACCACTGAATGGATTAGAAAGACCGATAATTTCGTGGAACGGGCATACGACGAAGCTGCTAAAGGAGCGAGTCTAGTCCCATGCCCGTGCAGCAATTGTGACAATCGGAAAAGAAAACCAAAGAAGACCATGGTAGAGCATATTTGGAAGAATGGATTTACGCCAGGCTATACTCGGTGGATATTTCATGGTGAAGCGCATCGTACGAGAGAGGAGGTGCTGAGACAACGTGTCGAGGATTATGACGCGGATGCGGGGGTAGCGGATATGTTGAACGACTATCAGGAGGCACAGTACACGGGAGGATGTATGGATGACGAGCCAGAGCCGACTGCAAAGGCGTTCTACGACATGTTCGACGCGGCACAGAAGCCCCTTCACGGCCAGACAAAGGTTTCTCAACTGGATGCCATTGGGCGTGTAATGGCGTTCAAGTCACAGTACAGCATGAGTAGAGACGCATTCGATGGCTTGTTGACGGTTATTGGGAGTCTGCTTCCGGATGATCACGTTCTGCCAAAGAGCATGTACGAGGCACAGAAACTACTTCGTGCACTCAAGATGACGTATGAGCAGATTCATGCTTGTCCGAAGGGCTGCGTGCTATTTAGGAAAGAATACGCGGAGGCAAAGTACTGTCCCAAGTGTAATTCGTCTAGGTTTATGGAGGTAAACTCTGGTGATGGACAGAAGAGGCAGCTCGACATCCCCTTGACAATCCTACGACACCTTCCGTTCATACCGAGGATCCAGCGTCTGTACATGACAGAGGAATCCGCGAAACAGATGACATGACACAAAAATGGAAAACGATACAATCCTGACAAAATGGTGCACGCATCAGATGGTGAAGCATGGAAACACTTTGATGACATTCACCGTGACAAAGCCGAAGAGGCTCGTAATGTATGTGTTGCGTTGGCATGAGCGCTGCCCCGTACACATGTTGGCTCGTGTTTGTTATCCCAATCAATCTCCCCCTGGTGTGTGCTTTCAAAGGCAGAATATATTCGTGTCGTTGATAATTCCTGGACACCCGGGGAACAAAATGGGCGTGTACATGGAGCCTTTGATCGATAAATTGGTACGTGCCTGGGAGGAAGGGGTATGGACGTTTGACCGAGCTACGAAGACAAACTTCAGAATGCATGTTTGGTACCAGTACTCCATGCATGACTTACCGGCCTATGGGCTATTCTGTGCCTGGTGTGTTCACGGTAAGTTCCCATGCCCAGTTTGCAAGGAAGCTCTCAGGTTCATTTGGTTGAAAAAGGGTGGCAAATATTCGTCCTTCGATAAACATCGACAATTTCTTCCTGCTGACCATCCATTCCGCCTAGACATCAAGAACTTTACGAAAGGTGTCGTAGTGACAGACCGCCCACCTGCAGCGATGACTGGTGCCGAAATTCGTCAACAGATAGATGGGCTCGTGGCCAATACAGAAGGTGGTTTTGTGGGATATGGTGAGCAGCATATGTGGACACATAAGTCTGGCTTGACTCGGCTCCCCTATTATGATGACCTGCTCCTTTCACACAACATTGACGTGATGCACACTGAAAAGAATGTTGCCGAGGCACTGTGGTCAACAATTATGGACATTCCTGATAAGTCAAAGGATAATGTGAAGGCAAGAGTGGATCTGGCAGCGTTATGTGATAGACCAAAACTAGAGATGAAGCCGCCAAGTGGCGGAAAGACGTGGAGAAGGCCTAAGGCCGATTTCGTCCTAAGCAGGGCCTAGAGGAAGGAAGTACTTCAGTGGATCAAGATGTTGATGTTCCCTGATGGTTATGCATCTAACCTGAGTAGGGGGGTGAACTTATCTACTATGCGAGTCTTAGGGATGAAGAGTCATGACTTCCACATATGGATTGAACGGATTCTTTCTGCGATGGTTCGAGGCTATGTCCCTGAGCATGTCTGGCTAGCGCTTTCAGAGTTGAGCTATTTCTTCCGTCAGCTTTGTGCAAAAGAGTTGTCTCGGACCGTTGTTGCAGACTTGGAAAGATTGGCCCCCCGTGTTACTGTGTAAGCTTGAGAAGATATTTCCACCCGGCTTCTTCAATCCAATGCAGCATTTGATTCTTCATCTCCCCTATGAGGCACGAATGGGGGGCCCCGTGCAGGGACGTTGGTGCTATCCAATCGAGAGATGTCTAAAGACTATTCGAAAGAAATGTAGAAATAAATGAAAAATCGAGGCTTCCATTGCAGAGGCATACATTCTAGAGGAGGTCTCAAACTTCACAACAACTTATTATGGTGACAAACTGCCGAGCGTGCATAATCCACCCCCTCGTTACAATGATGGCGACAATGAATCGAACCTTAGCATATTTCGAGGCCAACTCAGAAGCGCAAGTGGCTCGACCACCAAGACCCTGACACATGAAGAGTGGCGGCATATCATGCTATACGTATTGACCAACCTTGAAGAGGTGACGCCATACATGGAACAATTTCTTCATGAATTCTGGTGTCGATCAAGGGATCCCACTCCACAGGAATATGACGCTCTTCTTAGAAAGGGTGCGAGAAATGGGTTGACCGATTTTATTTCCTGGTTCAAACGTAAGGGCCAAAGAGATACGTCTTTGAACTCAATTTAACGTCTTTTAACTCAATTTAGCGTCTTAGAAAGAGATACGTCTTTGAACTCAATTTAGCGTCTTTTAACTTGCGAATACTTGCAGGGCCAAAGAGATCCGTCTATGAGTGCCGAGTTGAGACAAGAAGCCAACGACTTTGCTTATAGGGTCAAGAAATATTCTGGGTATGACGTCAATGGATACCGTTTTCGCACAACACACTACGACAAAAGTCGGCCCAATCGGAAAACAACGTGTTCTGGAGTCTTTACGCCGGGCCTTGACAATGTCGATTATTTTGGACGAATTGAAGAAATATATGAGCTCAATTTTTATGGTTCCAAACCTCTTATTCCAGTGATATTCAAATGTCATTGGTTTGACCCTCAAGTGACGATACGAACACATTCTAATATTGGGATAGTCGAAATTCGACAAGATTCCACCTTAGCAGGAGACGATGTCTATATCGTTGCCCAACAGGCCACACAAGTGTATTATCTCCCATATGCGTGTCAAACGAGAGAACATCTTAATGGTTGGGATGTTGTGTATAAGGTATCGCCGCACGGGAGGTTACCTGTTCCTAACGATGAAGATTACAACTTAGACCCGGACACATATGATGGAGAGTTCTTCCAAGAAGATGGGCTAGAAGGGCGATTTGAGATAGACTTAACTGAAGCTATCGGAATGGACGTAGATATTGAAATGGTTGTAGAAGAGGAGGATGATGAGGTGCAAAATGATAATGACTTAGGAATCCTTGAAGGCAATGATGAGGTTGCGTCTTCCGATGATGTTGAGATTGAAATGCTTGATAGTGATGATGAGAGTTATGATCCGGCTAACCCCGACACATATGAAGATTATTTTTAATCGATGTAATGCTATATGACTTTTTATTTCGCACCTGTTTTTAAATACATCTTTTTATATGTGCTTATTTGTTTACTCTTAATTGCAGGTTGTTGGACAAATATGGTGGGCGGTTTCCTGAGGAGGAGGAGGGGGAGGAGGAGTAGGACGGCGGACAATGCAGAGCAGGCAGCGCAGCAGGACGAGGCAGAGCAGGCAGCGCAGCAGCAGGCGGCGCATCAGGACGACGACGACCAGCACCAGGACGACGACGACCAGCACCAGGACGCCTCAGGTTCAGGCGGCTCTAGTTCGAGGAGCATCTACCTGCGAGGCCCCGCGAGTCTCCCGCTGTGTCCCATACTTCGGGACAGACGGCCGCTGATTCGGCTGGAAGGGGAGAGGTATGTAACTTTATGTTCTTCATTCTTGTTCATATTATGTGTTCAAAATCATAATATAAACTAATACTTTTTATTTATCACTTGGACAGGTCTTGGACGGTTTTGGATTATGCTGGGGGTCATCGTCGCTCCCCCAACAACATCCTCGGCCTACTGTGCAGGGAACACTTCCCTGGACTTGTGGAGTACGCCGGAGTGACGGGCCCAGCCTTCACCTTCGACCACTACACCGTCGCCCCCGATGCAGTAGACCGGGACGGCAGGGAATTCAATAACAAGGCGGAGCGGGTGAAGCAAGAGCTGTGAGTAAGTCTTAGTATAATGTAAAATATGTCGCATTCGTTGCAAATTCTTGAAATAATGTATGGATACATCGTTTTTGTATGCAGGATTTCTTCAGATGCGATGCTGGATACGAGGCTAGGGCGGATGTGGTGGCCACCACGAGCTGTAAGAAGCTCGTTGTGGACATGCACTATGAGGCCCGCATCCAGGCCATCATCACCTACCACGGCTCCGTCCTTGGGGAGAAGGTGACCAAACCTCAAGCCCGAACCATGTCGTTGACCAGGGAGCAGTACCTGCAGGTAAAGTTATGCATGTTTGGTACCAGTACTCAATGCATGAATTTTATTTTATCTTCTGATATGCACTTTATGTGTTTACTTTGCAGGTGATTCCACATTGGTGCGCCCGACATCCTCTGTGCTGGGAGCAGATGGTGGATAGGTGGTGTTCGGCTGAGTGGGACGAGGCACACACAGCTAGCTGGGAACGACGTTTGATGATGCAAGGCCCGTCCCACCACCAAGGCAGCCGGAGCCTGGGCCAATATGCCGAAGCATGGGTACGCCACCTTTTTTATTTAGATATATAGCACTAAGTTAGATATTATTTCTAACTATCTCGTTGGTTTTCGTTGCAGTCGGCGTCACATGGTGGCAGGCCTTGTTCCACCTTCTCGGCCTATGCTATGGCCCATAAGGGTAAGGCGACGTCCGACGTCACCTACAACCCGGATGACGGGCCCGAGGCCTACACCAACCCCGCCGTCTACAGCCGCCTCCATGACTACACCGCCATGGCGCAGGAGGTCCATGGCCCAGACTATGATCCGAGCACCGAGCCGATCGACCCCGATGTGCTGATGAGGGTCGGAGGAGGCAAGAGACATTGGCGGTTGTTGGAACTTGCGCTCAGCAGCAAGTAGGCCAACAAGGGGGAACAGTGGTGACAACAGGGTTACGTGCTCGGGGGCAATAGCTCTGTTAATCTAGCCTCTCACGGGCACTGTGCGGGGGTATTTATAGGTATCCGAGTGCCCAACGCCTTGTGTTAAGGACGCATGTGCCCTCAGACGCCTAGTTTATCCCCAGAATATTCCCATAAAGCAGGGTTACAAGCTGTAATTACAAGTATGCCTTTACAAGTTAGGCCCGTAATACAGTGGCGGCCACGCGGGGCCCGTTACAATGGGCCTGATCACACGTGGGCCTTGGGACTGAACGAGGCCGCGCCGCGGGAAGACTTCGCCGCAGGCCTTCGTCCCAGTGCCGAATGGAGCGAAGGGTGTCCCTGCCCGCTTTGTCTCTGTCAGATCATCCACTGCGGCGGAGGCCTCGAGCGAAGGGTGGCGTCTTTGCCTTCGCCCCAACATTTGCCCTCCTCGGGACCAGTTCGACAAAGTCACCTGGTGCCGAAGACGTCGCTAGATGGCGGAGACGCTGCCCTCGCTCGAAGTGGTTCCGCGGGGGTTTCTGATGTGACCGTTGATGGACGGCGTACTGTTGGATTGCGGGTTTCCCGAAGCGTCGCGGCCTGTCGGATTGCGGGTTTCCCGAAGAGCCGCGCCCTGCCTATAAAAGGGGGCGGGGGTCGGCGCTGTTTGAACTTTGCCTTCCGCGCTCCGTAAAAACCCTAGCCGCGCCCGCCGTCTTGCTGCTCCTCTTCCTCCGCTGCACGTTTTGCTCGCCGGCGTTCTGGCTTGAGTGAAGCAGACCGCCCGCCGCCGCCGACGGTACGTAGCAATGCCATCCTCTTCTTCTTCCGCCGACGCCACGCCGCCGGCCGCCGCCTCGTCTGAGGAGACGTTGAGTAGCGTGATGGTGGAGGAGTTGCGCGCCGGCGACTCTGTTGATTTTGGTGTGTCGCGGATGACGTCAGCCCGTGTTGAAGATATGCAGCGGTTGGGCTACTTTGGCGGCGGAGTCGCTCGTGCTCCGGGGACGGAGGAAGTCCCCGAGCCGGAGGGCGAGTTGGTTGTTTTCGAGGCGTTCTTCGTCGCCGGACTCCGCTTGCCTGCGCACCGGTTTGTTGGCGAAGTCCTGCGTAGATTCAACGTTCAAATACATCAGCTGACACCGAACGCCATGGTGGCGCTGGCGAAGTATGTCTGGGCGACGACTTCGTACGGCGGACAGCCGTCAGTTGAAGTTTTTGCAAAGAATTATTGTTTGCATTGGCAGAAAAGGATGGTTGAGGACGGGGTTGCCCAGTTCGGGTCATGCACATTTACGCCGAAGACCGGCAAGACCACAATGCCAGTAGTGGAGTTGGTTCCGTGCGCCCGCAACAAGTGGGGCAATTGGAATGAATTTTGGTTTTACGTTGCTGAGGCCACTGTCGAAGGCCATGAAGGACTCCCCGTGTCTGAGATGTGCTCTCACTATTACTCTGTGTATCCGTCTTTTGAAGTGGCAGAAGAGGATGCAGACAAAGGGGCCCTTCGGTGCGCCGCCGGTCAGAGCAGTGGTCGTGATTTAGTTGAAGAGTTCGTGGCGTAGGGGTCTGGCCCTTGGCGCACGGCTGGGCGCTGGGCGAAGTATGCCCTCGCCAGATGCCTTTTCACTGAATTTGCGAAACCGTGACCCGGCCGCCTTTGTGCGTGATGCGGAGGACTTGGCGGTGCGGCTCGTGGGGCGTTACGTGCCGAGGACGGAAGGCCAGCGCAGCTTTGATATCCGTGGGTCAAATGAACGTTTGAACAGGGTCTTCGAATTAAATCAATTGCCGTACGACGGCTACCCTGGTCAAGACGAGGCGGACCGCCGTGGGAAGAAGCCGGCGGTGGAGACTGGAGGCGACCCTGCGCTGGCGGCCGCCCCCTCCTCAAAAAAGAGAAAATTAGGTACTGCGATGGGAGGACTTGGGGTGTCTGATAGTTTTGCTAGAGAGTTAATGAGGACGTGTGCGGCCCCGGGGGAAAGGATGTCTTCGCCCGAGCTCCGGGAGTCTTCGGCTCGGATGCTGAGGGTTACCGGGGGTTGTTGGCCTAGAAATGTTCCTATCCCCTGCGCGGCTGAGGAGGACTGTTTTACATCTCGTATGGTTCATCGGTGGAGAGTTTTTCCTTACGGGCGAAATATCGGTCATGTTGTGTGGGCAGTGATGGACAAGGATCGCCAAGGGGCGGCGCAAAAACGCCAGGCGACCGTGAGGGTTCACGAAGCTCGGCCGAAAAGGCAGCGGGGAGCGGCGAAGGCTGCGGCCTCCGGCAGAGGCAAACCGCCGCTGCCGGCGAAGGCGGGCGCCTCTGCACCTAGCAAGGCGCCGGAGGCAACGGTGGGCGCCGGAGGCCCCAAACTGACGAAGGTGGTGCCGCCGGCCAGCGGAGTGGCGGAGGCTGCGAAGGCGGCTCGGACGTTGCCACTGCCAGGCAAACGCGTTGCCGACTTCGGCACCGAGATTAATGTGGATGATTATCTTGGGGGTAAGTCTATATATATATATATATATATATATTTTAATCTGTTGACGCGTTGCAGGGTCGGACGAGGGCCAGCTTGCTCTTGCTGCGCCTGGCGCGGCGATCGTGACAGCTGCGCTAGCGCCGAAGGCAAGGGGTGAGACCCTTGGCGTCGGAGGCGAGGTGTCGGCCCTCGCGCTGGTCAGGGACGAGGCGGGCGTGGCAACCCGCCGGCTGAAAGGAGTGACGGAGGCGCTGAGTCAGGCGACGGAGGCGCTGAGTCAGGTCCGCTGAGCTATTATTATTATTATTATTATTATTTTTTAAGCAACGGCCTTACGTGTGCTCTGCAGGTGGCTGACTTCACCAGCCGCACTGCGTCAGGGGCCCTTACGGCAGCTTTGTCTGCCGAAGTCGAGAGACTTCGGACGCAACATGCTGACGCTGTCCGTGAGAAGTCGGCCTCTGACAGCAAGTGCTGCAAACTGGCGGACAAGGTGGCCGCCCTGGAGAAGGAGAAGGCTGATCTCCGGCGCCAGCTGGCGGGGGAGAGGAGGGAGGCCAACGAAGCCATCGCCAAAGAGCAGGCTGCGCAGGCGGAGGCCAGGCTGGCGCGGGCGGAGGGCAATATCACCAAGGAGCTCGCCGGAGAGCTGCAGGGGCGGCTTACTGCCCTGGAGAGCCGCGCGGAGGGGGCCGAGGCCGCGATGCGAGCGGAGGCCGAACGGACGCGCACGCAGCTCATGACTGCATATCGCGAGCTGGGTGCGCGGACCGGTGACTTCGAGGTGCCGGAGCGAGAGGCCGGGCTTCGCTGTCTGGAATGGGTGCAGGAGGAACTGCAGGAGCTCTCCACTGTCTTGGAGGGGTTAATGTCGTTCGCCTCCCTGGTCACCTGCGAGGCGGCGATGAACGCACTCTCTTGCGAAGGGTGCCGGCACTTTGAGGCGCTCGACCAGGCAGATGAGGATTTCGGGCGAGATATCTTTGAGGTCGAAGACCCCGTGGTGAAGGAATCCGCCGGGGCCCTCTACGACCGTATGTGGGGTTCGTACGGTCATGAGGTGGTCAGGGCGCGGGCCGAGGCTGCGAGGGCTCAGGTAACGTTGTCGTTTGTTCAGCGTTTGCTGGATGCGGTCTGTGCGTGTGTTTGCTGAATTTTTGTGCGTTTTGTCTTAGGCGGAGCGCGGCGAGCGGGTGGACGACTTCGGGGCGCTGAACAGCGCGTTGCCTGACCCGGAGACGACCCCTGCGGAGGCCGCGACTGGAGTCGCCCCGGGACCGACCCCGGAGACTGCGGAAGACGCACCAGGCGCCCCCGCATCTGCTGCGGCCGGCGAAGACCTGCCCCCAAAGGTGGCCGAAGGCGCGCCCGATGCCCCCGCAGCTGCTGTGCCGAGCGCTGAAGATCCCGCGGCGGTGGGGGCGGAGGCAGCGGCGGAGGCCTCGGCGGAGGCTCCCGCAGCGGCAGGGCCTTCGCAGGTGGCGTAGTGGGTGATTAGGGTTGGGGAATTTTTGGATGTTGTACTGAATTTTGGTTGCTGCGCAGGTTCAAGATTTTGGGCCTGCGCACGCAACCGCTACTACTGAGTTTTTGGCGGCTTCGACCGCGGAAGATGGAAATGAATATGGTGGGTCTGTATCTGAGTTTTTTGATTTTACTGACTCTGGGAGCTCGGTTGAGTGGACTGAGGAGTCGTCGGAGGAGGACTTGGATTATTTTGTGGCCTTGGACGTGGCTGCGGCGGAGGCTGTGCCACATGTTGCGGACGCGCCAGACGTGCCAGGTCCTAGCACCGGGCGCCGACGACGAAGGGCGGTTGCAAAGCGTAGGGTTAGTGTGGAGGAAGGGGCTCGGCTTCGCGTGAGTAGGGCTGGTCGGCAGGAGCTGCTGTCTTTGCCGGCCGCTGCGGGTGCAGGGGAAGGGGAGCTGCGAAGTCTTTTTGCGGGTGAGGAGCTTAGGATAATGTTATTTAATTATAGGGAGATGAGCATTATTCCTAAGGTTGAGCCGATGTAGAGCGTGGTGCCCTCGCTTGTGTATGTGTAAGGGCTTGTAAAATGGAGTTGTGTGCCCTCGCGTGCCTGCGCCTGCGAGGGCGCTGTGTACTTTGTCTGGTATGGTTGATTATGCTGTGCCGGTGTGATTACAGTTGGTCTTGCTGTCGTTTCTGCTTTCGTTGTACTAGGTCGGCTGCGCCCTTGGGCGGCTCTTGTGCGGAGTCTTTGCGATAGACATCGGAATTTTTCGCGCTTGTTGTGCTAAGTCCGGCTGCACCCTTAGGCGACTTCTGCGCGGTTAGTCTTCGCGATAGACATCGGAATTTTTCGCACTTGTTGTGCTAAGTCCGGCTGCACCCTTAGGCGACTTCTGCGCGGATAGTCTTCGCGATAGACATCAGAATTTCTCGCACTTGTTGTGCTAAGTCCGGCTGCACCCTTAGGCGACTTCTGCGCGGATAGTCTTTGCGATAGACATCGGAATTTTTCGCACTTGTTGTGCTAAGTCCGGCTGCACCCTTAGGCGACTTCTGCGCGGATAGTCTTCGCGATAGACATCGGAATTTCTCGCACTTGTTGTGCTAAGTCCGGCTGCACCCTTAGGCGACTTCTGCGCGGATAGTCTTCGCGATAGACATCGGAATTTCTCGCACTTGTTGTGCTAAGTCCGGCTGCACCCTTAGGCGACTTCTGCGCGGATAGTCTTCGCGATAGACATCGGAATTTCTCGCACTTGTTGTGCTAAGTCCGGCTGCACCCTTAGGCGACTTCTGCGCGGATAGTCTTCGCGATAGACATCGGAATTTCTCGCACTTGTTGTGCTAAGTCCGGCTGCACCCTTAGGCGACTTCTGCGCGGATTAGTCGCACGCGAGGGTGGCTAGCGCTTAGCCTCGCGGTGACTTTGAATTGGTCGAATGCCGAAGACCGTTGTCGCGGTCTTTTTTCGACACATGTTTTTGCGGGGGATTTTTCTCACATGTATTACATGGCTCCGCCTCGTTAAAAACCTCACCCCCCGGGAGGAAAAGAGTGCGGGCCGGTACAAGATTGTTTGCGGTGACTTACAAGGGCGAACTCAGCCCTAAATGGATTAAACAAAAAATTTGCGAAGGTTGTCGATGTTCCAGGAGTGCTCCAGGTCCTCGCCATTTGGCGTTGTGAGCCTGTAAGCGCTGGGGGAAGCTTTTGTTTTGACTATGAAGGGGCCTTCCCACTTGGGCTCCAACTTGCCCTTGGACTCCGTCCGAGCTGTTCGGATGAGTACGAGGTCCCCTGCGCTGAACTCCCTTGGGATGACTGCGCGGTCGCGCCATGCTTTGGTCTGGGCTTGGTATTTGTTTAGGGCCTGCAGGGCGAAGACCCGGTCTCCGTCAATGAGATCTTTTGAGGTTGGCTCATCCACGTCAGGGACGGCTGACGGAGCTGTACGCGGAGACCCATGCTTTATTTCTTGCGGGGTCATTGCCTCCGATCCGTATAGAAGGCGAAAAGGAGTGAACCCGGTCGCCCTGCACTCAGTTGTGTTTAGCGCCCAGACTGCCTCCGGTAACAAGTCGGTCCATCTGCCTTTTTTTTCATCGAGGAGCATCTTCTTGACAGCTGTGAAGATTTTCCCATTGGCACGCTCCACGACCCCGTTGGACTGCGGATGATAGACTGAAGCGAAGGCAAGCTTGGTGCCGATGGAGAAACAAAAATCCTTGAAATCTTGGCTGTCAAACTGCTTGCCGTTGTCAACTGTTAGCTCGGACGGTACTCCGAAGCGGCAAACAATGTTCTGCCAAAAGAATTTTTGGGCAGTCTTTGATGTGATTGTGGAAACAGCCCTCGCTTCAATCCATTTGGTGAAGTATTCGACGGCTACGAAGGCGAACTTAAGGTTCCCCTGAGCGGTGGGCAGGGGCCCGACAATGTCCAGGCCCCAGCGCTGGAGAGGCCATGTATGGGCGATCAGCTTTGTGTATTGCGAGGGGTTGCCTGACCGAGGGGAGAACTTCTGGCAGGCTTCACAGGACCTTGTGACTCGATTTGCGGCGCAGATCATTGCAGGCCAGTAAAACCCTTGTCGGATCACCTTGGCAGCCAGGGCCCTTGGCCCTGCGTGCGAGCCGCACGTGCCACTGTGGACTTCGCGTAGGATCTGCATGCCTTCGGTTTCGGTGACGCATTTGAGCATTGGCTGACTGACCCCTTTCTTGTATAATTGGCCCTCAATCAGTGCGAAGTCCCGGCTTCGATGTCTGAGGCGCTTTGCCTCACTGACGTCGGTTGGATGATAATACCCCTGTAGGAACAGGGTTATTGGTGCCCGCCAGTCTTCGGTCATGATTAGGTTGACTATACGGTGGCCCTCGCTATCATTGGTTATTTGGAGCCCTTCGGGGCTCCGGACGGCCGGCGTGCCGATGGTGTGAAAGAACACGTCGGAGGGCAGGGGGTCGCCCCTGGCGGCGGCCTTGGCTAATGCATCGGCCTCCTCGTTCTTGGCCCTGTCCACATGCTGCAGGGTGAATCCCTTGAACTGTCTTTCGAGACTTCGGATAGCTGCGAGGTATTGCATGAGCGCGGGATCTTTTGCTGCATAGTCTTTCTCGACCTGGCCGGCAACTATCTTGGAGTCTGTTTTGATGATACATGTGGTGACCCCGAGGGCCCTTAGCTTGCGGAGGCCGAGGATAACCGCTTCATACTCTGCTATGTTGTTTGTACATTTGTCGGATTCCAGAGCGAAGCTGAGGCATGCTGCATATCTGTGTTTGATTCCGGCTGGTGAGGTGACGACTGCAGCGACGCCTGCCCCCGCATGACACCATGCACCGTCGCAATGGATAGTCCAGACCTTCTCTGTGGACGGGTCTGGCTGTGTTACTGGCCCAGTCCAGTCGACGACGAAGTCTGCCAGGACTTGCGACTTGATAGCTGTCCTGGGCTCGAAGCTGATGTGGTAGCCGGAGAGTTCGGCTGCCCACTTGGCAATCCTCACTGATGCCTCCGGGTTTCTGAATAGTTCGCCGAGCCCCCTGTCTGAGGTGACTCGGACCTTGAATGCTTCAAAGTAATGGCGCAGCTTGCGCGAGGACATAATAACTGCGTAGGCGATCTTCTCCAGCTCTGTCATGTTGCATTTGGACGGTGTCAGGACTTCGGAGACATAGTAAACAGGGCACTGTCTGACTGCGCCCTCGACTGTCTGCTCCTGCACCAGTGCCGCGCTGACCGCGTGCGGCGAAGCCGCGACATAGAGGAATAGGGGGAGCGAGGAGTCGGGGCTTGTGAGGATGGCCAGCTCCGACAGGTACTGTTTTAGTGAGGCGAAGGCCGCTGCTTGCTCCGGTCCCCAGGCGAAGTCCTTCGCGCCGCGGAGTGTTTTGAGGAAGGGGAGACTTCGCTCGGCGGACCTGGAGATGAATCTGTTGAGAGCGACCAATCTGCCTGTCAGGCACTGGACGTCCCTGGCGGACTGCGGAGGCGACATATCGACGATGGCCTGGATCTTGGTTGGGTTGGCCTCGATGCCGCGGTGGGACACCAGGTAGCCCAATATCTTGCCCTGGCGAACACCGAAGACGCACTTTTCCGGGTTTAGGCGGAGTCGTGCATCTCGCATGTTCGCGAATGTCTCGGCCAGGTCGGCGAGATGGTCCTCCTTATTCTTGCTGGCGACGACGATGTCGTCCACATATGTAAATATATTTCTGCCGACCTGCCCTTCGAGTACTGTTTTGGTGAGTCTGGAGAAGGTGGACCCGGCATTCTTGAGACCTTTCGGCATTCGGACAAAACAATAAGTGTCGAAGGGTGTTATAAAGCTGGTGCTAGCCTTGTCTTCCTCCTTCATGTATATCTGGTGATAGCCGGAGAAGCAGTCGAGGAGGGACATGACCTCGCATCCGGCCGCGCTATCGACTATTTTGTCGATCCGTGGCAACGGGAAATTGTCCTTTGGGCAGGCCTTATTGAGACTGGTGAAGTCTATGCACATTCGCCATTTCCCGCTTTTTTTCTGCACCATCACAACATTGGAGAGCCACGTGGGGTAAGCCACTGGCTCGATGAATTTAGCCTCCAGGAGGCGGTGCACCTCCGCCTTGGTGGCCTCTGTCTTTTCGTCTGACATTTTGCGAAGCCTCTGCTTTTTGGGTCGCACCGAAGGGTCAATGCCCAAGCTGTGTTCGATTATGGATCGGCTGACTCCGATCAGATCGAGGGCGGACCAGGCGAAGACATCTTTATTCTTGGCCAGGCAGCAGAGAAGTTTTTCTTCTTCAAGTGAGGTGAGGTCTTCGCTGATAGTGACTGACTGCTTGGGCGTGGCCTGGTCGAGGGGGACAGTCTTGGTCCCGTCTTGGCACTGCAACTGTGCCTTGTCGTGCTGCTTGTCGGTTGGGTTGACTGGCGCGGGGACCTCGCGCTGGGTCGTGAGACAGTGTACGTTCCTCTGACCAGGCACGAAGTCCCGCTCTATGTTGCGCGCCATCTGCTGGTTGCCGTAGATTGTGATGGCGCCTAGCGGACCTGGTATCTTCATACATAGGTACAACCCGTGGATGGCGGCTTCGAACTTATTGATGGAGCCCCGGCCCATGATGGCGTTGTATGGATATACCATGTCGACAATGTCGAAGGTTACTTGCTCACTTCGGGCATTGGGTGCTACACCGAAGGAGAGGGGCAACTCTATCTTGCCAACTGGAAAGGTGCCCTTGCCGCCGAAACCATACAAGGGGTTGTCCGAAGGCTTCAGCAAGCTGTGGCTTATACCCATGCGGTCGAAGGCGTGCAGGAAGATGATGTCCGCCTGACTGCCGTTGTCGACTAGGACTTTGTGTAAGTCCCAGCCTGCCACGCTGCAATTGATGACCATAGCGTCAATGTGGGGGGCGCTGCGCAGATCGACGTCTCGTGCGTCGAAGGTTAGCGGTATGTGGGACCACTTCGTCTGCACGACTGGGCCAGTGACCGCAACATGGTTGATGCTGCGGTAGTGGTCCCGCTTTTGCCGCTTGGTGTCGAAGTCCGTGCTGGACCCCCCTGTTATCATGTGAATGACTCCGCGATATGGCTGATCGGCAAAGTCTTCCTGCTTTGGGGCATGGGGGATGTTTTGGTGTTGCTGGTGTGGTGGTGGGGGCGGAGGAGGTACGATTTGTACTTCCTGATGGTGTTGGTAAGTGTGGTGCGGTGGATGCGGAGCGGGAGCGTGGATATATGGTGGAGGGGGTGGCTGGTAATTATGCGCGACAATTCTGGGATTGTCGGCTGGCTGCGCCCGCGCCATTCTGTCTCTGGTGGCCTTCGTCTCGGGGCAGTCTTTGGTTTGGTGGGCGCAGTCTTCGCCGTGGAAAAGGCAGTAGAACCGGCGCGGCGGCTGCGCTCGCCCTCGGCCCCTGCCACGAGCTCCATTTCCGCGGCCCTGGGGGGGATATTCCTGGCGACGAGGGGGGTCAGCAGCAGGCTGCTGGTTGGCGATGTTGTGCACTTGCTGTTGACTGCGGCCATCTCGACCGGAGTCTGGTTGCGGAGTCCTCGTCCACGTGCGGCTGGACTGCGGGGCATCTTTGGGCTTCCGCTGTGACTCAACCTTGCGCTGGTGGAGTTCTTCGGATTTGGCATATTTTTCAAAGAGCTGATATAGCTCCTGGAGGTTCTTGGGTGGATCTCGGATACAGTGGCTATAGAGGACGCCAGCCCGGAGGCCACTGATGGCGTAGTGGATGGCGATCTGATCATCGACGGAGGGCAGTTGTGATTTGAGTGTTAAAAATTTGCGGTAATACTCCCGCAGAGTCTCCTTTTCCAGCTGTTTGCAAAGCGAGAGCTCGGCCAAAGCGTCGGTGTCTGGACGGTACCCTTGGAAGTTGAGAAGGAACTTGTCCCTGAGACTTCTCCACGAATCAATGGACAGCGGAGGCAATCTGGTGAACCAGGTGAGTGCTAGGCCCTCTAGAGCGATGATGAAAGACTTCGCCATTGTGGCGTCGTCCCCTCCGGCGGATGCAACGGCGACTTGATAACTCATTATGTACTGTGTCGGGTCGGTGCTGCCGTTGTACTTGGGATATGCCCCTGCTCGGAAGTTAGCTGGCCAAGGTGTCACTTGCAGGTGTGGCGCCAGGGGACTTCGCTCGTCGAGGTAGTTGACCCCTTGGAATGGCGCGCTGTGCTGGAAGGCGTAGTCATGCTGGGGGAAACGCGGGTTCTCCGTCTGCGCCCGGTGTTGCGGGGGTGGGCCATGCTGCAGGCCGAGGTGGCCCTCGCGCATGTCTTCCGGTTGTGCGCGCTGCTGGAGGGGTGGCTCTTGCTGTGGACCGAGGTGGCCTTCGCGCTACATCAGCGCGATCTCGCGCTCGAGGTCTTGGGAATTCTGCTCCTCGTCGCGTATCATTTGCCGCACCTTGGCTAGTGCGGACACACGCTGGCACTTGGCCTCCAGTATCTCTTTCTGCCTCTGGAGATTGCGGTTCTTGAGGCGCAGGGCACGCAGCTGTAGCTGTTCTTCTGTTGAGACGCCGAGGACCTCGCCGTCCTCGGTGAGATCCGCGCCCTCCAGTGGGGCGAAGCCTGGGGGCGGCTGCGATTGTCCTTCGAGTCCGCAGGTGCGGAGGGTGTCGTCTTCGCAGGTGCGGGGAATATTGTCGTCGGTGGGCTCTTGGTGGGTGGATTGGGTGAGGGCGAGGGCCTTGCCCTTCCTTGCGGCAAGTAGTGCTGCCTTCGCAGCCTCGTCTGCCTTCGGGTTAGCTCTCTTGGGTGCCATCGCGGGTGGTTTGGTCGTAGCACGAACGGTGGGCGCCAAATGTTGGAACTTGCGCTCAGCAGCAAGTAGGCCAACAAGGGGGAACAGTGGTGACAACAGGGTTACGTGCTCGGGGGCAATAGCTCTGTTAATCTAGCCTCTCACGGGCACTGTGCGGGGGTATTTATAGGTATCCGAGTGCCCAACGCCTTGTGTTAAGGACGCATGTGCCCTCAGACGCCTAGTTTATCCCCAGAATATTCCCATAAAGCAGGGTTACAAGCTGTAATTACAAGTATGCCTTTACAAGTTAGGCCCGTAATACAGTGGCGGCCACGCGGGGCCCGTTACAATGGGCCTGATCACATGTGGGCCTTGGGACTGAACGAGGCCGCGCCGCGGGAAGACTTCGCCGCAGGCCTTCGTCCCAGTGTCGAATGGAGCGAAGGGTGTCCCTGCCCGCTTTGTCTCTGTCAGATCATCCACTGCGGTGGAGGCCTCGAGCGAAGGGTGGCGTCTTTGCCTTCGCCCCAACAGCGGTACTGGATTGCCGACGGGGCAATCGACTCGTCCTCCACTCCCACTCTGTCTCAGGTGAGAGCAAGGAGCACGGGTTCGAGTCCAGCCATACGACCTCGGCACGACAGCTCACAGCATCGCATACAGCAACTCGAGGTTAGTGCTTATGTAACTCGTCCTTTCTTGAGTTATATACCTTCTCTTTCAGTTACTATAACGTTGGCTTGTAATATTACAGACCCAACTAGAAGAAGAGAGGAGGGAACGTCAAGAGATGGAGGCGAGGATAATGGCGGAGCGGGCGGCGGCTGATGAGAGGATGGCGGAGATGTTCCAGTACTTGCAGAGCCTTGGCGCCGCACAGGGCATCGCTCCGCCACCTCCATTGTTCCGCCCAGTTGACCCTACTCTCTTCCACACTCCTGTGAGTATCAAAATTGTAGTTACATGTTTGTAATGCATCTGGTATAACACATGTAATCTCTTCTCTGTGCAGGGCCAATCTGGGGTGGCATCCAACAACCCTCCGGAAGGGTTCAGCCCAACGCAGCCCCGGTCAAACCGGCCACCTCCATGAGTGTTGTGTTTTCATTGTTTTAGACTTCAAAACTTATGTATAATACTTATGTCTGTGTTTGATACTTATGTGAGAGCTTGCGACGTTTGAGACTTATGTTTGTGTTTAATACGTGTGTTGAACACTTATGTTTGTGATGGATATTTATGTTTGTGTTGGCTATTTATGTCTGTGATGATATCTGTGAAGTATATATGTGATATATATGTGATATCTTCTGTTTGTGTGGATGGAATACAAAAAACAAATTAAAAAGGTATATACTGGTCACTTTGCCGAGTGTAACACTCGTCAAAGAGGCGCTTTGCCGAGTGTCAGGGTCATAACACTCGGCAAAGAGCACAGACCTAGGCACCAGCTTAGGTTCTTTGCCGAGTGTTATGTCGCTGGCACTCGGCAAAGAGGTCGGCTTTGCCGAGTGCCGCACAGAACACTTGGCAAAGAGCCTGACATGGGGACCCTCTCTGGCGGGCTCTTTCCCGAGTGTCCCAACTGGCACTCGGCAAAGAAGGCGGCTTTGCCGAGTGCTGCCAGGAAGACACTCGGCAAAGATATCTTCGTTGTCGAGTGTCACCGTTGACACTCGGCAAAGCCGCCGTCTCCGTCACCCGGCGCCGTAACAGCCGCTTTTCTTTGCCGAGTGCTACCTGGCACTCGGCAAACATCTTTGCCGAGTGCCCGACAAAAAGTACTCGGCAAAGAAGTCTTTGCCGATGCACTGTTTGCCGAGCCTTCTTTGCCGAGTGTCACACTCGGCAAAGCCTTTGCCGAGTGTTTTTAAGGCTTCGCCGAGTGCTTCAGGCACTCGGCGAAGCGATTGATTCCGGTAGTGCTTACTAGAGATGGGGTTCCTAGTCTTCCATTAGGTTTTAGATAACTATCAATATGATAGAGAGTGATACATCGATCCAGCTATCGATTATAAAGACCCGAACGTGCAACCTTAGCACAACTTATTCTCTGGTTATCAATCGTATCGCAATTCAATTGACCTTAGAGAGAATGCTAATCTCAGCTGTGAATCTAAGAAAACAATCAAGAATAAGATAAAATTGCAATTCAAGTATAGTAACAATTGTGTATGTATGATTAATCATTCAAATTTGTGGTTTCAGAAACCAATAATGATGAGTGTTCCTAAGCATAAAATTGTAATCTTATGGACTTGCACTTTAAGATTGACATTGTCCATATGGTATATGCATTCTTTATAATCGTTACTATTGTTCCTAAGCATATTTGAAATACCAATATTAGGTAGGAACCAACCCTTAGTTTTAGTAGGTGTTATGTCTTCATCAATTTGGGTATCTCGTGCAAATGTGATTGTTGGGCTACATCACAAATAACCATCTTGACATGTTGGACTTCGTGTGTACGTAGTGGGAGATATGGATAACCTCAATTGGTAGATGCCTATATGGCCTATGGCTTTTATCTCAAGTATATATGGCTCGACAAAATTAAATACACGTTTATTCACCGCGCAAACACAAAAACTAAAATACGGTTAAAAGAATGAAGCAACGAAAACACTCTACAAGCCTCAGATCGCCAAAAGGAACTCTAAATCGTTAAACTAAGTTCGGTGGAAGGACCGGAGGACAGCCGCCGCTTCTTGACCGGCAAGGGGCTCTGCACCTCTTCCTCCTCTCGCCACCTTGCCGCGCCGGCGGCCGGCACCAAATTCAGATCGAAGCCCCTCAAGCTCGACGCGGACCCCGACGCCGCCGACGCGGTGAGCGACACCGAGAGCCCGTCCCAGTAATGGCACCTCTTGTGCCCGCCGAGCGCCTGCCCCGTGGCGAAGCCCCGGTGGCACACCGAGCACCTGTGCCTCCCCTGCCCGGCGCCGCTGCCGCCCGCCGACGAGGTATTCGTCGTCACCGACGACGACGACGACGGCGCCTGTGCGAGCGGCGGCGGCGGCTTCCGGTGGCTGGCCTTGTGCCCGCCCAGCGCCTGGTGCGACGCGAAGGCCTTGCCGCAGACGGAGCACCGGAAGCGGAGCTCGCACTCTTGCGTCGTCATTGTCGTCGTCGTCCTGGCACTGGCTGCCGCAGCGTGCCCTCCTCCTCCCGCGGCTGCGAGCGCCATGAGGCACAGGGAGACGTAGTCGTCGTGGGTGATGGCCATCTATCGGTCACGGCGCGCGAGCGAGGCTTGTTGAAAAGCTAATGCTGCTAGCTGGTTAGGTTTCCGCTGGTTTAGCAAGTTCGATCGATGAGCTAACCACGTTAGTGAGCGTCTGTATATATATGTAGTACATGGATGGATGCTGGCCAAGGTAGGCGCAAGTGGTGTTTTTATATGATATGTATGATGGATCGAGGAATGGGTGGCCGAAAAGCTTGAGAAGTGATGGGTCAAATTAGCACGAGGGCGGACTTAGACGCGAATAATCGATATGGACATGTGCATTGCATCCGTACTTGAGTGAACATATATTAGGGATTATTTAGGGTTCAATCATTTGGCACACGTGCATGCATGGAATATGGATATACTTCGTATATTGGCCATGCATGCATGCATTTTTCATATGGTATATTGGCACGCACTTTGTTTGTTTATACCACATGGTGGTGATAGGAAGTTGCGCATTAGTTTCCCTCCAAGCTTCCCCACTCCGCAGCACAAGTTCGAGGTATTCTCGAATGCCATATTTTCTTCTCCGTACGTCCTCCGAAGTGTTCGTCCTCTTTTGGCTCATTTTGGTGACGCATACACAGTGGCTAATCTAGAATTTCACTGTAGAGTATATCATCTAAAATTTTCATATATATTCGATCAAACCCTCTAACAACTTAGAAACTATTTTTAAATCAAATTACCGGTAAATTTTAAACTTAAAGGTTAAATTAAAAACTTAAATAATAACTCTTAAATTTGGAATAAACTATAATATAAATATATGAAAAGTTATACTGATAATTTATATGATTTTTAGCTAAGACTTTCTAAGAGACACAATCAATATTGTAGTTATGTTATCTTCACCCATTTAAAAAACATAATACCAAGTGATTAAAAATTATACTTGGACAGCTTAAATCCTCAGCTCTCACATATGATTATACAAATAGTCACATAATATATATCGAGTTGTTGATCAACATCGATCCTTTTCTGGCTCTCGAGTGCTGAAAGCTTAAGACCCACCATAAAGTTGTTTGTGCGTTTTGTTGTTTTCACGAGCCTACACCTAGCAGTCTAGTCTCCAGCGTCATCTCGTGAGTCACATTCAATAAAGAATCCGAGCAATCGAGCGTTAGATTGCTGATTTTATAATCGTATTGTCTGTCTAATAGACCATCTCAAGATTTTTATTAGATAGATCCTAAGGCTATAAGCCTAAACACAAAGGAAGCACAATCTACAAAATTATTAGGCAACATCCTTTTTATGTTAAATATTTTTAAAATATATTTTTACAATTTTCTATATATATATACTCTGTATACGCTTCGTACGTGGGGCCCGTAGATTCGCCACTGTCAATACAAAGGGTTAGTTACATGTCCGCGACAATGACCAAGTTATTGCAAATTTGATGGGATTGTACTTGCCTTGTAAACGTATAAGGATTTACTATAAAGATGCATATATAGTGAAATTTAAACTAAATTTATAGATTTTGAATTTTTAGGAGTGCATTTGCACCCATATAAATAATGTAGCTTCAGTGCTTCACCCTGGTCCACGGTTTTACTTCTAATAACTCGATGACAGTTGAAGTACAAACCACAACGCACACACATATATATACTCTTTTATGACAAATCAACTAATACCATTATCTTATAGCGCACGCATATATATAGTCACCTAGGGTGATGGACCAAAACGTGTTATCCCTAGTGGCGATCCGATTAGTCTGTGCGCTCCAACCCACCCACCACGTGCCACCCCGCTCTCCAATTGGGTGCCCTAATCGTCGCACCCCGATAAGGCTACACACTACAACCACCCCACACGCCCCACCGTCTCGACCGGACGACTGTAACGGTAACAAAATGTTAAAATTTGTAACATAATGACTTAAACTATAACAGAATAACTAAAACTACAATAAAATCACTAAAATTGTAATGTAATGACTGAATGAGTGAATGTCTAAGATTGTAATGGAATGGTTGAAACTGTAATGGTAACGAAATAGCTCAAACATAACAAAAACTATAATGGAATGATTGAAACTATAATGGAATGACTGGAACTGAAACAGAATGGCTCAATCATTGAATATATGTGACTGTAATGGAATGACTGAAACTGTAAATAGAATGATTGTAACTGAATGACTGAAATAATAAATATGTAATCGAATGACAAATTGTAATAAAATGACTGAAAAATTAACAGAATGATTGCAACTGTCGCCCCAATAAAATCGATGCACACAGACCCAATAAGCAGCTTGATCGTGGTCTGGTGGGTTGGTTCCACCTATCAGTCGGCTGGCTAGTTAATTAGTTTGGTTGGACCATATTGTCTAGGGGATGCACCGATTGATTCATCACCTTAGGTGACAAATAGAGTTTATATATAGGACTCCTATATTAGGAGCCCAGAGCTTCCAATAGTTAGAGGAAGCCTTGGCCTACCGCCTACGACCTGGTTGGACCGCGTCGGCGTGCCCACCCACACCCTACGCTAGGTTGTCGGGTGTGGCCCACCGCCATGTACCAGGTCAAAACTGCCCCCACACGTTAGTCAAACTCCCAGTCCAACACCCAACCCCCATGTGGGACAGACGCCATAAATTGCGGTACTATTTTTTTTGCGTAATAGCATAAATACTTCACAGAAATAGTGTTAATAGTTCATAGAGATAGCATAAAAACCTCACCCAGCCACTGGACCACGTGCACAAGCGCAGACGCATGCATGCAGATTCTATTTTTATGGTAGATTCGATAATTATGGCAGATCGTGGGAGTTTCCATTACATGTGCGAAAATTTTGGAAAATATTTTCGTTTCCACTGCATGCACGCAAAAAATAGATGATTCCATAAATATAGGATCGCTCCAACAGCCATGCAACTAAGCTCGTTATAATCAGTTTATGATATATACTAATACTAATTATGTTACACGATATAGGTATTTATGCAACTTAGTACAATGCGTAAAAATATGGCATGCGGTTCACTGGTGAGCGCATCTACATGTTCGAGCGTAAAAACCTTCAATTTTGAGTGTAAAAACCCTCAGTTGTGATCGTAAATACCGAGCCAAAGTGGGAGACATTGGTAACTCTGATGACTTGTATTACTGATCATAAAAATCCTTAATTGGAGCATAGATAGTGATAGATAACAACGTAAATGTTGATTCACTATCAACCAACAGCTCTCACATCCATGTGACCACCATAAATCAAGGGATTTGATTAGGGGTTGATTAGGAGAGTTGATTATGGGAGTTGTTTAAGGGATTTGATTTTAATGACAGTTACGAACACCATAAATTAAGGGATTCCTTTTTACTGTGCATGCGAAAAATATGCATGTGGGACATTGGTGGGCTCATCCACATGTTTGAGCATAAACATCCTTAATTTTAATCATAGATATTGACAGTGGTAAGCATAAAAATCCACAATATTATTACAATGGTTAGCATGATATCATGTTTGACATCTTCGTAATAAATGTGTGTGAATCCAGGTGGTTACCATAAAAAACCGAAGCCACATGAAAGACATCGTATTCATCATCATAAAAATCCTCAATATAATGCATAAATAGTGTAAGTAGTAGCCATAAAACATAATCATGGAAGCCATAAACACGGATCGGTGAGAGGACGTTGCTAGAGGATGACCCTAAGGCCACCGGATCGGCAAACACCTCTGAACAGATCGGAGGTGGTCTTTATCGAAGGACGCCCGAGATGCGCCGGATCAGTGGAGATCATCGTCTTTGGATGCTGTCGCGGGCGGTAACCGCCACCATCATCGCTCAGCTTCGAGCGGTTGCTGCCGCAAATGCTTGTGTCGTCACTTGGCGTCGGGCGGTTGCCGCCATAGACGCTCGCGCCACATCTCATGCCTCGTGCAGTCACGGCCGCCACGATACTCGTGGCTTAGGGCGCCTTTCACTCACATCGCCTAGGGCTATCGCTCGCCGACGTCGTCTCGGGTCGCGGCTCGTGCCTCATGTCGCCGCTCGTGTCTCACGCTGCAGGAAGTCGTCATCGATGTCCAACCACCAGTCGCCGCCGCTCGCACCTCAAACAGTTGCAGCCGTCGTCATGCCCCAAAACCCTAATCCCTAGAGGCCTGGGCATCTTTTATAGACGCCCTGGCCTGGTCTGGCTCAACCAGATGGCACCGTCTGGCCTAAGCTTCCTCTAATTATTGGAAGCCCATGGATTATAATATATATGGAGGTGCTATTCATCACGCTCCTTTGGGAGAGAATGTGAAAGGGAAATGTGCCTTTGGGCAATTTCAATAATGTTTTGGTGATTAAGTGCTCAACACATTTAATTAAGTTTTCATGTGCCAAGTAAAGAGAAAAGTGCAAATCAAAGAGAAAGGTACATTTCTAGACTTAGTACATTGTTTTGAGTACTAATGTGTTTTGTCCAAAGTGCTAGAATCAGTGAGAAAAGAATTGGAAAAAGAGGTGGTTGTGTGCAGCCAACTTCAGCTTGGCTTGGCACACCGGACTGTCCGGTGGTGCACCAGACAGTGTCCGGTGCGCCAGGCTGGTCTCCGGTGAAAAGGCCACTCTCGGGAGTTGACGACAGTGTACGGTTATAATTCACCAGACTGTCCGGTGAGTCGTTCGCGGTGTACTCGTCGCTCTCGGGAAAAGCATAGGGGCGACGTGACTATAATTCACCGGACTGTCCGGTGAGCCAACGGTCGCCAGCGCCAACGGTCGGCCGCACAATCTTCGCGCGACACGTGGACTGCTCCAACGATCGGCTGGTGCACCGGACTGTCCGGTGTGCACCGGACAGTGTCCAGTGAGCCAATCAGCCCAGAGGAGCAACGGTCGGAAATGCCAATTTTGGAAGGAGATCGCGCACCGGACCGTCTAAAGGACCTGTCCGGTGGCGCACCGAACTATCCGGTGCGCCACTCGACAGAAGGCCAGGATGGCCTTCCAAGTTTGTCTTCAATGACTCCTAGCTGCCTTTGGGTTATAAAAGGGACCCCTAGGCGTATGGAGGAGTCACCTAAGCATTCGCTAAGTATTCTAAGGCATTCAGACTCTGCTCCCGCGCATTCGCTTTGTTGTGTTAGAGATTTGAGCTATATTTGAGCCAAGGACTCCCTGTGTTGTCATTTGAGCTTGAGTCTTCACTTGTGTGCGTGGGTGTGTTGCGTATTCGAGTCTTGTGTGTGTTGCTTCTCCCAACCTTAGTCTGTGCCATTCTAACACTTATAACTAAGTTTTGTGGCTATTAGTGTTTGATTTTTACAGGATCACCTATTCACCCCCCTCTAGGTGCTCTCAATTGGTATCAGAGTCGTACTCTTCACGTAAGGGACTAATCGCCCGAAGAGATGGATCCTAAGGGAAAGGGGATGGTGGTCAATGACAAAGAGAAGGAGTCCATCTTCAATGAGCCAAGGGATGACAAGCCCACTGACTCAGGCTCGAGTCATAAGAAGAAGGACGGGAAGAAGAAGAGGCGCATCAAGAAGATCATCTACTACAACAGTGATGCCTCCTCTTCTTCACCGAGAGATGACGACGACAACGACTCGTCGCCGAAAAAGAAAACGGTTAATCAAAATTATTCTTTTGATTACTCTCGCATTCCCTACAACTCAAATGCTCATTTGCTTTCTATTCCTCTTGGAAAACCCCCACACTTTGATGGAGAGGATTACTCATTTTGGAGTCATAAAATGCGTAGTCATCTGTTTTCTCTCCATCCTAGTATCTGGGAAATTATGGAAAATGGGATGCATTTTGATAGTACGGATAATCCTGTATTCATTAATGAACAAATTCATAAGAATGCCCAAGCTACTACTGTCTTGTTAGCTTCGCTTTGCAGGGACAAATACAATAAAGTAAGTGGCTTGGACAATGCCAAGCAAATCTCGGACACCCTCAAGATCTCACATGAGGGAAATGATGCTACAATGATCACCAAAATGGAACTGGTGGAAGGCGAGCTAGGGAGATTCGCCATGATCAGGGGAGAAGAGCCAACACAAACCTACAACAGGCTCAAGACCCTGGTCAAGAAGATTAGAAGTTATGGAAGCACAAGATGGATGAACCACGACGTCGTCCGACTCATGCTCAGTTCCTTTACAGTTATTGACCCCCATCTTGTGAATCTTATCCGTGAAAACCCCAGGTACACAAAGATGACGCCCGAAGAGATACTCGGAAAGTTTGTAAGCGGGCGCATGATGGTTAAGGAGGCAAGGTATATAGATGACGCCTTAAACGGCCCGCTGCCCGTCTACGAGCCGCGGCCTGTTGCGCTCAAGGCAACAAGCAGCAAGGAGGCGCTACCAAGCAAGGAAGCACAAGTGGAGGCTGCCAGACTCAACGAGAATGAAATGGCGCTTATCATCAAGCGCTTCAAGACCGTACTTAAAGGACGCAAGGAGTACCCCAACAAGAACAAAACAAGGGGAAAGTGCTCCTGCTTCAAATGTGGTAAGACTGGTCACTTTATTGCAAATTGTCCCGATAATGATAGTGACCAGAGACAAGAAAAGAGCGGGAAGGAGAAAAAGAAGAACTATAGGAAGGCTAAGGGCGAGGCACACCTGGGAATGGAATGGGACTCGGACTGCTCCTCTTCCGACTCCGACGACGAAGGACTCGCTGCCTCAGCCTTCAACAAGTCTTCTCTCTTCCCCAACGAACGCCATACATGTCTTATGACCAAGGAAAAGAAGGTACATGTTCGAGATACTCCTAAGTACACTACTTCTAGCGATGATGATTCTTCTGATGATGAAGTAGATTACTCTAGTTTATTTAAAGGTTTAGATAGAGCTAAAGTAGAGAAAATTAATGAATTAATTGATGCTCTAAATGAAAAAGATAGATTGCTAGAGAGGCAAGAAGATATTTTATATGAGGAACATGACAAATTTGTTAGTGTACAAAAATCCCTTGCCTTAGAAACTAAGAGAAATGAAATGTTATCTTCTGAATTGTCTATTTGCCATGAATCGATCTCTAGTTTAAAGAGTTTAAATGATGAACTAAATGCTAAGCTAGAGGAAGTCAACAAAACTAGTTCATGTGTAGAGCATGTTGTGATTTGTAATAGATGTAAGAATTTTGATGTTGATGCTTGTGATGAACACCTTATTTCTATTACCAAATTAAATGATGAGGTGGCAAGTCTTAATGCTCAACTTAAGACTTGCAAAATTAATTTTGATAAATTAAAATTTGCTAGGGATGCCTACACCGTTGGTAGACACCCCTCAATTAAGGATGGGCTTGGT
Source organism: Zea mays (assembly GCF_902167145.1). Classification (NCBI taxonomy): domain Eukaryota; kingdom Viridiplantae; phylum Streptophyta; class Magnoliopsida; order Poales; family Poaceae; genus Zea; species Zea mays. The sequence continues at coordinate 130,392,982 of NC_050104.1, forward strand.
TTTCGAAGGGAAACCAAGAACTTAACAAGTCAAAAGGCTCCCATTCTCAACAAGAAGAAAGGGAAGGCCCCTATGACTAGTAGTCCTCAAAGGAACCATGCATTTATTTATGATAGCAAGGTTGCTAGTCATTACAGTAGGAGTTATAATCATGGTGCTCATAATTCACATGCTATGTTTGCCTCTAGCTCTACTTTTGTGCATGGTAGAAGTAGGCCTAGGAGAAATCGTATTGTGCCACATATGCCTAGGAAAGTATGCAATGAACCTTCTACCATTTACCATGCTTTCAATACTTCATTTGTTCTTTTATGTAAGAATGCAAAAGTAGTTGCTAGGAAATTGGGATCCAAATGCAAGGGAGACAAAACTTGCATATGGGTTCCAAAAGCTATTGTGACTAACCTTGTAGGACCCAACAAGAGTTGGGTACCTAAAACCCAAGCTTAAATTCCTTGCAGGTTTATGCATCTAGGGGCTCAAGCCGGATTATCGACAGCGGATGCACAAACCACATGACGGGGGAGATGAAGATGTTCACCTCCTACGTCAAGAACAAGTATTCCCAAGATATGATTATCTTTGGAGATGGGAATCAAGACAAGGTCAATGGTTTGGGAAAGATAGCCATCACCAACGAGCACTCCATTTCAAATGTATTTCTAGTAGAGTCGCTTGGTTACAACCTTCTGTCTGTAAGTCAATTGTGTCACATGGGTTACACTTGTCTCTTTACAAATGTTGATGTATCTGTCTTTAGAAGGAGTGATGGTTCATTAGCTTTTAAGGGTGTATTAGACGGCAAACTCTACTTAGTTGATTTTTCGAAAGAGGAGGCCGATCTAGATGCATGCTTAATAGCTAAGACTAGTATGGGCTAGCTGTGGCATCGTCATCTAGCACATGTTGGGATGAAGAACCTTCATAAACGTCTAAAGGGAGAACATGTGTTAGGACTAACCAATGTTTGTTTCGAGAAAGATAGACCTTGTGCAGCGTGTCAGGCAGGAAAACAGGTGGGAAGCACTCATCACAGCAAAAATGTGATGACAACATCAAGACCACTGGAGCTACTTCACATGGACCTCTTCGGACCCGTTGCCTACCTTAGCATCGAGGGAAGTAAGTATGGTCTTGTAATTGTTGATGATTTTTCCCGCTTCACTTGGGTGTTCTTTATGCAGGACAAATCAGAAACCCAAGGGACCCTTAAGCGCTTTCTAAGAAGGGCTCAAAATGAATTTGAGCTCAAGGTGAAAAAGATAAGAAGCGACAATGGGTCCGAGTTCAAGAATCTGCAAGTGGAGGAGTATCTTGAGGAGGAAGGTGTCAAGCACGAGTTCTCCGCTCCCTACACACCACAACAAAACGGTGTAGTAGAGAGGAAGAACAGGACGCTTATCGACATGGCGAGAACGATGCTTGGAGAGTTCAAGACGCCCGAGCAGTTTTGGTCGGAAGCTGTGAACATAGCTTGCCATGCCATAAACCGGCTCTATCTGCATCACCTTCTCAAGAAGACCTCCTACGAACTCCTTACCGGTAACAAACCCAACGTTTCTTACTTTCGTGTATTTGGGAGCAAATGTTACATTCTAGTGAAGAAAGGTAGACATTCTAAATTTGCTCCCAAGGCAGTAGAAGGGTTTTTACTAGGGTATGACTCAAATACAAAGGCGTATAGAGTCTTCAACAAATCATCGGGTGTGGTTGAAGTCTCTAGCGACGTTGTATTTGATGAGACTAATGGCTCTCCAAGAGAGCAACTTGATCTTGATGACATAGATGAAGATGATGTTCCGACGGCCACAATGCGCACGATGGCAATAGGTGATGTGCGACCATAGGAACAACAAGAGCAAGATCAGCCATCTTTCTCCACAATGGTGCATCCTCCAACTCAAGACGGTGAACAGGCACCTCAAGAAGAGGCACAAGATCAAGGGGGAGCACAGGAAGAACAAGTGATAGAGGAAGAAGCACCACGGGCACCTCCAACCCAAATCCGAGTAACGATCCAACGGCATCACCTCGTTGACCAGATTCTAGGTGACATAAGCAGGGGAGTAACTACTCGCTCAAGATTAGCTAACTTTTGTGAGCATTACTCGTTTGTCTCTTCTATTGAGCCTTTCAAGGTAGAAGAGGCCTTGCAGGATCCGGATTGGGTATTGGCCATGCAGGAAGAGCTCAACAACTTCAAAAGGAATGAAGTTTGGAGCCTGGTGCCTCGTCCCAAGCAAAACGTTGTGGGAACCAAGTGGGTGTTTCGCAACAAGCAAGACGAGCACGGGGTGGTGACAAGAAATAAGGCCTGACTTGTGGCAAAAGGTTATGCCCAAGTCGCAGGTTTGGATTTCGAGGAGTCTTTTGCTCCTGTGGCTAGGCTAGAGTCTATTCGAATTCTATTAGCCTATGCCGCTCACCACTCTTTCAGGTTGTTTCAAATGGATGTGAAGAGCGCTTTCCTCACCGGGCCAATCAAGGAGGAAGTATACGTGGAACAACCCCCTGAGGATGACAGGTATCCCGACCACGTTTTTAAGCTCTCTAAGGTGCTCTATGGACTTAAGCAAGCCCCAAGAGCATGGTATGAATGTCTTAGAGATTTCTTAATTGCTAATGCTTTCAAGGTTAGGAAAGCCGATCCCACTCTTTTTACTAAGACTTGTGATGGTGATCTTTTTGTGTGCCAAATTTATGTCGATGACATAATATTTGGTTCTACTAATCAAAAGTTTTGCGAGGAGTTTAGATGACTCAAAAGTTCGAGATGTCAATGGTGGGCGAGTTGACCTACTTCCTTGGGTTCCAAGTGAAGCAACTCAAGGATGACACTTTACTCTCCCAAACGAAGTACACACAAGATCTTCTCATGCGGTTTGGGATGAAGGACGCCAAGCCCGCAAAGACACCGATGGGAACCGACAGGCATGTCGACCTCAACAAAGGAGGTAAGTCCGTTGATCAAAAGGCATACCGGTCTATGATAGGGTCATTACCTTAGTTATGTGCTAGTAGACCGGACATTATGCTAAGTGTATGCATGTGTGCTAGATATCAATCCGACCCCAGGGAATGTCACTTGTGGCCGTTAAGCGAATTCTTAGATATTTAGTTGCTACGCCTTACTTCGGGATCTGGTATCCAAAGGGGTCTACCTTTGACTTAATTGGATACGCAGACTCCAATTATGCCGGGTGCAAGGTAGATAGGAAGAGTACATCAGGGACGTGCCAATTCCTAGGAAGGTCCCTAGTGTCCTGGAGTTCTAAGAAACAAACATCCGTTGCCCTATCCACCACTAAGGCCGAGTATGTTGCCGCAGGACAGTGTTGCGCGCAACTACTTTGGATGAGGCAAACCCTCCGGGACTTTGGCTACAATCTGAGCAAAGTCCCACTCCTATGTGACAATGAGAGTGCAATCTGCATCGCGGATAATCCTGTTGAACACAGCCGCACTAAGAACATAGACGTCCGGCATCACTTCCTGAGAGACCACCAGCAAAAGGGAGATATCGAGATGTATCATATTAACACCGAGAACCAGCTAGCCGATATCTTCACCAAGCCTTTAGATGAGAAAAGGTTTTGCAGGTTGCGTAGTGAGCTAAATGTCTTAGATTCGCGTAACTTGGATTGATCTATAGCATACATGTGTTTTATGCCTTTAATCATGTTACTTTATGCATTTAAATCCATTATTACGGTGCCCAAGTTGTACACATGATCCCCAGACCTCACCAGTCCATTTGCAAGTGATGCACATATTTAGGGGGAGATATGCTACAACTTGACCCTTTGAGTTTAACCTTTGTGCTTGAGTATACTTGATGTAGTCTCAAAAGGTGCATTGAAAGGGAAAGGTGAACTTGGACGACGCAAAGACTTCCACTGCACTCCGGTATTGGTGTATTTAATTCCAAGTTCATTCTTATGCTCTATTTGCCCTTTTGCTCTTAATTGACATTTTTGGTGAGGCAATGGGGTTAAAGGGCCAAGAATGATCCCGTTTTGGTGCTTAATGCCAAAGGGGAAGAAATTAAGGCCAAAAGCAAATGGATCAACTACCACTTGTGAATCTTGTGAATTTTGAAAACAATAGAGTTAGAACTTTACTCTTATTGCAAAATTTAGTCTCTTGTTGGGAGAAATTTTTATTATGGGAAAAGGGGGAGTTTTTGGTACTTGATCAATTTTTTCATTGAAATATCTCTCTTTGTGCCTAAACAAGTGTGTTTGACTTAGAGATAGGAAAATGAATTTGATTTGTAAAAACAAACCAAGTGGTGGCAAAGAGCGATCCAAATAAGCCAAATTATAGTCAAAAACAATTTGGTCTTCAATTGCATTGATTTTGCACTTCTCTTGTTGTTTTTTGTTGTGTTGGCATAAATCACCAAAAAGGGGGAGATTGAAAGGGAAATATGCCTTTGGGCAATTTCAATAAAGTTTTGGTGATTAAGTGCTCAACACATTTAATTAAGTTCTCATGTGCCAAGTAAAGAGAAAAGTGCAAATCAAAGAGAAAGGTACGTTTCTAGACTTAGTACATTGTTTTGAGTACTAATGTGTGTTGTCTAAAGTGTTAGAATCAGTGAGAAAAGAATTGGAAAAAGAGGTGGCTGTGTGCAGCCAACTTCAGCTTGGCTTGGCACACCGGACTGTCCGGTGCGCTAGGCTGGTCTCCGGTGAAAAGGCCGCTCTCGGGAGTTGACGACGGTGTACGACTATAATTCACTGGACTATCTGGTGGTTCACCGGACTGTCCGGTGAGTCATCCGCGGTGTACTCGTCGCTCTCGGGAAAAGCATAGGGGGGACGTGGCTATAATTCACCGGACTGTCCGGTGGTGCACCGGACTATCCGGTGAGCCAACGGTCGCCAGCGCCAATGGTCGGCCGCGCAATCTTTGCGCGACACGTGGACTGCTCCAACGGTCGGCTGGTGCACCGGCCACGTGGACTGCTCCAACGGTCGGCTGGTGCACCGGACAATGTCCGGTGAGCCAATCAGCCCAGAGGAGCAACGGTCGGAAATGCCAATTTTGGAAGGAGATCGCGCGCCGGACCGTCTACAGGACCTGTCCGGTGGCGCACCGGACTGTCCGGTGCGCCACTCGACAGAAGGCAAGGATGGCCTTCCAAGTTTGTCTTCAACGGCTCCTAGCTGCCTTGGGGCTATAAAAGGGACCCCTAGGCGCATGGAGGAGTCGCCCAAGCATTCACTAAGTATTCTAAGGCATCCAGACTCCGCTACCGCGCATTCACTTTGTTGTGTTAGAGATTTGAGCTCTATTTGAGTCAAGGACTCCCTGCGTTGTCATTTGAGCTCGAGTCTTCACTTGTGTGCGTGGGTGTGCTGCGTATTCGAGTCTTGTGTGTGTTGCTTCTCCCAACCTTACTCTGTGCCTTCATTGTGATCTTTGTTGTAAGGGCGAGAGACTCCAATTTATGGAGATTCCTCGCAAACGCGAACAATCATCTAAAGGAAAAAACTGTGGTATTCAAGTTGATCATCGGATCACTTGAAAGGGGTTGAGTGCAACCCTCATCCATTGGGACGCCACAACATGGAAGTAGGCAAGTGTTACTTGGCCGAACCACGAGATAAAAATCGTGTGCCTTGTGTTGCTCTCTCTGTGATTGTTTGTGTTCACAAGAACTCGCTTTAAGCTAGTTAGCCATTCTAACACTTATAACTAAGTTTTGTGGCTATTAGTGTTTGATTTTTACAGGATCACCTATTCACCCCCCTCTAGGTGCTCTCAGAATGCGCTTTTGAAAAAATATATTTTTTAGAAAAATATTTCTACAAAACACTATGTGCGTGAAGGTGGGCTACAATAACTAGACAATAAATAACATCTGAACTTGATGTATGCATAAAATAGGCATAAGCATAACTTCTCAATGAAGGTGTACCTTGTTTCAGCGTCCACTGGCCTTCGAATTAGGTAGGTTGCCACGTGCTTCTTTCCTTCGGTCTCTTGTGTCAGAACAGCTCAAATAACATTATCTTCAGCTGCAATGTATAACCTGAATGGCACTCCTGCTTGTGGTGCTTTTAATACGGGAGTCAAAGACAAATATTTTCTAATAAGATCAAATGCTTCCTGCTGTTCTGCTCCCAAGTGAATTCAATATCAGTTTTAAGCTAAAGGATAGGAGTGAAGGCATCAATCTTCCCGGCTAAGTTAGAAATAAACCTTCGAAAATAATTTACCTTGCCGAGAAACTTCTACATCTCCAGCTTACAGGTTGGAGCTCCCGCATTTGGAATGGACTTATTTCGGTCGAGATCTATCTCTATACCAAGTTCATGAATGATAAATCCTAAGAACTTACCAGCAGATACTCCAAAAGCGCATTTATGCAGGTTCATTTTTAAACTGTACCAATGCATTTTATCAAATATCTTGCGTAAGTCAGCTATATGAGAACCAAACTCAGCTGATTTGACTACAATATCGTCGATGTAAACTTCCACAGTATTTTCCAACAACCCGTGAAAGATCAAATTTATAGCCCTTTGATAAGTAGCACCAGCATTTTTAGACCAAATGTCATGATAACTCATTCAAATAAACCAATGAAGCCTAGACATATAAATGTCATTTTAGACGTATCTTCTTTGGCCATAAATATCTGATTATATCCAAAATTACCATCAAGAAAGCTAATAATTCTATTTCTCGATTCATATTAATTAACATGTCGGCTATGGGAATATGATATTCGTCCTTAGGAGTTGCTCTATTTAAGTTACGTAAATCAATGCACACTCTAAGCTTACATGATTCTTTCTTCTCTATCGACACAATATTGGAGACCCACTCTGCGTGTCTGTAAGGTTAATAAAATTAGCTTCTAAAAGCCAGTGGATTTCGTCCTTTATCCGTTTATGTCTGAATGAAATGATCTTAGTTTCTGCTTGAAAGGCTTGAAACCGGATTTAATAGGCAACCGACGTTCTACTATCTCTTGGCTTAATTCTGGCATCTCAGTGTAATTCCATGCAAAGCAATCAGAATATTCTTGCCTGACGAGAACCGGCGCCGATTTGAGCGCTAATCACTGCGATGAGAACCGGCGGCATTGCTCTCTATGGAAGCACGGACGGTCAGTGGCCACGAGCTGAATGCTCCGTGTCAGCGTTTCGACCCGGGGGGTCCCTGGACCGACGAGTAAATTGTCGCTGCGTGTCCCAGCCCAGATGGGTCGGCGCGAGACGGGACACAAAGGGGGGAGAACAGTGAGGGGAAACCGCGGCCTTTGTGTTGTCCTGCGCCCAGGGTGGATGGATGCGCTTGCAGTAGAGGGGTACAAGCGTTCGCGTGGGAGAGAGAGAGAGAGAGAGCCTTTTGCGTCGGCCCGTTCTCCCGCGCGGCCAACCTCCTTTTGTACAAGAGCCCTGGACCTTCCTTTTATAGGCGTAAGGAGAGGGTCCAGGTGTACAATGGGGGGTGTAGCAGTGTGCTAACGTGTCTAGCAGAGAGGAGCTAGAGCCCTAAGTATATGCCATCGTGGCAGTCGGAGAGGTTTTGGCACCCTGTTCATGTGATGTCGTGGCCGTCGGAGGAGCGCTGGAGCCCTGCGGAAGTACAACTGTCGGGGTTGTCGGATCCTTGCTGACGTCTCCTGGCTGACGTAAGGGGCTGGGAGCTGCCGTCGTCACAGAGCGTGTGGAGTGTCATCATTACTTGTTTGCTGGGGCGAGCCAGATGGGACACCGGTCTTGTCCCCGTAGCCTGAGCTAGCTAGGGGCAGGGTAATGATGACCCACCTGGCGACGTGGTTGGTCCGGACCCGAGTTTGAGCGAGGTGGCGATTCCTCCGAGGTCGAGGTTGAGTCTGAGCCCTGGGGTCAGGCGAGGCGGAGTCCATCGTCTTCGGGAACCGAGGCTGAGTCCGAGCCCTGGGGTCGGGCGAGGTGGAGTCCATCGTCTTTGGGAGCCGAGGCCGAGTCCGAGCCCTGGGGTCGGGCGAGGCGGAGTTCGTCGTCTTCCGGAGCCGAGGCTGAGTCCGAGCCCTGGGGTCGGGTGAGGCGGAGTTCGTCGTCTTCCGGAGCCGAGGCTGAGTCTGAGCCCTGGGGTCGGGCGAGGCGGAGTTCGTCATCTTCTAAGTCGTGGTTGAGTTCGAGCCCTGGGGTCGGGCGAGGCGAAGTCCTTCTTCCGAGGCCGAGACGGGGGTCGAACCTTGGGTCGGGCGAGGCGGAGCTTCCTATGTCGCCCGAGGCTGGACTTAGCCGCTGTCAACCTCACTCTGGCGAGTGGCACGGCAGTCGGAGCGGGGCAGGCGGCGCTGTTTTCTTGTCAGGTCGATCAGTGGAGCGGCGAAGTGACTGCGGTCACTTTGGCTCTGTCGACTGAAGAGCGCGCGTCAGGATAAGGTGTCAGGCGATCCTTGCATTAAATGCTCCTGTGATACGGTCGGTTGGCGTGGCGATCTGGCCAAGGTTGCTTCTCTGCGAAGACTGGGCCTCGGGCGAGTCGAAGGTGTGCCCGTTGCTTGAGGGGCCCTCGGGCGAGACGTGAATCCTCCGGGGTCGGCTGCCTTTGCCCGAGGCTGGGCTCGGGCGAGGCGAGATCGTGTCCCTTGAGTGGACTGAGCCTTGACTTTAATCGCGCCCATCGGGCCTTTGCAGCTTTGTGTTGATGGGGGTTACCAGCTGAGATTAGGAGTCTTGGGGGTACCCCTAATTATGGTCCCCGACAGTAGCCCCCGAGCCTCAAAGGGAGTGTTGGCACTCGCTTGGAGGCTTTTGTCGCACTTTTTTGCAAGGGGACCGGCCTTTCTCGGTTGCGTTTTGTTCCGGTGGGTGGGTGCGCGCGAGCGCACCCGTCGGGTGTAGCCCCCGAGGCCTCGGAGGAGTGTTTTGACTCCTTCGAGGTCTTAGTGCCTTTCGTGATGGCTCGGCCGGTTTGGTTGTTCCCTCATGCGATCTGGTCGTTGCCTGGGTGCTTAGTCAGGTCCCAAGTTCTCGGGCTGGTATGTTGACGCTGTCAACGGTTTGGCCGGAGCCGGGTTTGCGAGAGCAGCCCCCGAGCCTCCGCACAGAGCGAGAGGACGGTCAAGGACAGACTCGACTTTTTTCATACGCCCCTGCGTCGCCTTTCCGTAAGGAGGAGGGGGGGAAAGCGCCATGTTGCCCTCGGAGGGCGCCGAACATGGTGTCTCCAGTGAGTTGCTAATGGGTAATCCGAGTGGACGCCCGTGCCCCATTCGTTAGGGGTCGGCTAGTGGCCCGGAGGCGCGCTCCAAAAGTACATGCGGGTGATTCGCCGGACCCGGTCCCCTTTTGATGGGGTCCGAGGGCTCTATACCTCCCTCCGATGGGATTTTGTTACAAAATCGCTCCCGCTGGTCTCGGAAATGTCCTAGGGTACCTCGGGAGCATAGACCGAGCCTTGGTTATGTATCGAACGTACCCAGGGTCATCCCTCGCTCTGCGTGCTCTGAGGCGGCTGTCGAACCCTTCGGGGCCAGCCTATGAACCCCTGATCAGTAGTGGGCGCGAAGCCCGAGTGGCCTGAGGCGGCCATTGAACCCTTCCGAGGGGCCAGCCTTCGAACCTCTGACCAGTAGTGGGTGCGGAGCCCGAGTGCTCTGAGGCGACTGTTGAACCCTTTTGAGGGGCTAGCCTTCGAACCTCTAATCAGTAGGGGGGCTCGGGGCCCGCTTCCTTTGCGAAGAAGGACCCCCTTCGGAATATCCCCTTTCCCGGTCCCTGTAGCAAGAGAGAGAAAGGGGAAAAGGAAAAGGGTATGAAATTGAACGACGTGGCGCACCTTTTTTGACGCGGTCATTATGGCGAGGTGAAGCGTCGCCTGCTTCGCCTGCCAAAGGTGCCGCCTGCCCTGCCGCAGAGTTAATGCGACGGGACGAGTGGTTCGCGGGGCAGCCATTGTGCGTGCGCGGGCCGTTCGAGGAACGGAACACGGGTGCATCGTCTTCACGCCATGGGAGAGGGCTCTCTCGCTGTCCCAGGAGGGGACGTGAGCTTGCAGATGACTTGACTGCTGCTTCCGCCCGCCTGCCGCCACCATTACTGCTGGTCCACTTTTGGCCATATCGATCACCGCGCCTTCTCCCGCGGCTGACTGACCCGTGACCGATGTGCTCGGTTGACACTATTGGGCCATGCGCAGGGTCACCTCGAGTCGCGGCACCGGTTCCGTAGCCGAGAAGGCACGACACTGGCGCGAGTGGTGGTGCAGTTTCTCGCACATAGTAACCGGCGCGCCGGTTACATGATGTGTGGGCCTGGGCCTCCATGCTAGACGCGTCGAAGTCGAATGGGTGCGCCCCCTTGGTGCAGTCGCATGCCACTTGCATGGCGGTCCGCCCTTTCACCCGCTGGTTTGGGCAAAGACGGAGGAATGCTTGTAACCGCCGGGCGGTTATACGCTCCACGCGCGGCGGTTTGGCTTCTTCTGTCCTGGGCCAGCTTGCATGACGCGTGGGACCCAGCCTCCGTGTCATAGGGGGAGAGCCTTGGAGCGTGTTGGAGAAGACTCAGTCCGCGCCGGCTGTGGACACAAGTGGGGAGAGTTGCCTTTAAAAGGAGGGTGACCCTCTTGGATGGCAACCATGCCTTCGCATTCTCCTCATGCATCGCACCCTTCCACCTTTCGAGCCGCCGGATGGGGAGCGCTCGTGTTGCTTTCGTCTCGTCATCAGAGGAGGAACGCAACTTTGTGGAAGTTGGTACCTTTCGGCCATCGTTCGGCTTCAAGGATTTTCATCAGGCAGCCCGGCTGCATCCCCTCGCCGATGGTCACCCAAGACGGTGACCACCAGTTCGATGGTGGGGAGAAGCAAGTCGGGCTGCGGCCTCCACTCCGCCCTCAGCTTCAAGGATTTTCGTCATCCGGGCTGAGGCGGAGGAGCGCACCGAGTGGGGGGTTGCCTCCGCGTGGGTCGGTAACCCTTTTCTTCCCCCGGCGTTTGGGGGAGAAAGGCATCCTCCAGGCCCGCGGAGGCTTCCTTCAGCCATGCAGGTGCAACATTCCGTCCTCCGTCCGGGCGATGGTCGCGCCGCGTACGGGCCGGCCACGTCCAGGTCTTCCTCGCGCCGACAGCCGCGCTAGAGGGTCACCCAGCACGTCGTGCGCCGCGAGGGCGGTGCTCATGTTCTGGGGTGGCTCCAGCGAGGGCAGAAGCGAGGACCTGCTGGTGCGCTTTGGGGCACCCGGCGCCCGCTGGTGCGGTGTTGAGGTGGTGGCAGCCGGAGAAAGTTTCTCTGCCGACGAGATTGCTAACTCCGCCTGCACCCATGGACCTCCATCCCCCGGCTTGAATGGCTGGTTCTCGTCCTTCGTGGGCGAGAGCCTTTCTGCCGCAGCGTCCGCCTGGAAGCCGTTGCTGCAGCTGTCTTGCCGCCCGAGACGGAGGTCGTTGTCGCTGCTGTCGGAGCGGGCCGCGGTGAGCCGCTTGGAGTTTGTCGTCCCGCGGGCCTCCTGGTATGGAGGTTGTTCATACCTGCGGGAACGGAACCGAAGTTCCGTTTGTAATGGCGCCTTGAGTGCTGGCGTATGTTCATTATGGCTGTCGGGGCCTGAACATTTATGTATTTTGGCGTGAAGCCATGTTTCTTCCTCATTTCGAGCACTAGGACTCGCCTGTCGGCTAACTGAACCGCTTAACCAAGTGTGAGTTGCCTCGTGCGGAAGGTGACGAGTGAGGTATCCGTATCCCGGAGGCGTAGGAGTCCCTCTGCTCAGTCGGCCTTGCCGCCCGAGGCTTCTCTTGCTTAGTTAGAGGAACCCTGGGCCGCTCTGCGATGAGCCGGAGCCGGAGGCAGCGGTGCCAACACGGACAGAGGCAGAGTCGGCTCGAAAAAGGAAGCTTCGTCGGCCGGGGCTTGGTCGAGTCGTCCCCTGGCAGGACCAACGCTGGAGTCGAGTTGCCGAGGCCACGAGCCGGGCTGGTGTCCTCGGAGGACAGCTGGCTGAGGCTTCGGGGCGGCCGGCCGAGCCGTCTGCTCGGGCCGGGTTCCTGGAGGAGACCCTAGCGGCGATGACCCGGGCGTGGTGTTGACGTCGTCCTTCGGAGCAGAGATCCTCCGACCGTGTTGTCGGCCGAGGCTCGGTCGGGCTTCGCCGATGGTGGAGTTGATGCCGAGGGTGCTGTCGCTCCCCCTTTATCGACGGCTGAGCCTGCAGGATCGGTTCGGCTGTAGTATGCATATGTTTTTTGCGGCCGCCGAGGCCCAAACATACTGTCGTCGCGTTGTAAAGCTGCGTTTCTTTTCTCCTTGTTTCGAGTATCAGGACTTATTTATCGGTAACAGAATTGTTTGTCCGAGCGAGAGTTACTTTTCACGGAAGGTGATGAGTGAGGTATCCGTATCCCAGGGGCATAGGAGTCCCTTGGCTCGGTCGGCCTTGCCGCTTACGTGTACTCTTACTCGTCCGTAGGATTCTGCTATCGATATAGTCGAGAAGGCACGAAAAATCGTTTCGGCAGAAAAGTTTTTTGAGTATTAAGACTTGTTCGGTCAGCAGGATCGCTCATCCGAACGCGAGTTACTTCTCGCAGAAGGTGATGAGTGAGGTATCTGTATCCCGGAGGCGTAGGAGTCCCTCGGCTCGATCGGCCTTGCCTGCTTACGTGTACTCCGTCGTTTTCATGATCCCACTACCGAAGTAGTCGAAAAGCACGAAAGATATTCTGGCGGAAAGACTTTTTCTGAGGAAAATTTTGACGCGGAGGGGGTTCCCCCTTCTAGCCCCCGAGGGAGGGTCGGGCTTTACCGAGGCAAGGCTGACCCTTCCTTGAAGGTTAGACTTTGCTTGGGTATGTAAACGAGGTGCATGAATGACTTGAAAACATCTTAAGGGTAGAAGCGACGTAGCTGTCGGATGTTCCAAGCATTGCTGTAGACCTCGCCTTGACTGTTGGCCAGCTTGTATGTTCTGGGCTTCAAAATCTTGGTGATGATGAATGGCCCTTCCCAGGGAGGCGTGAGCTTGTGGCGCCCTCGGGCGTCTTGTCGTAGTCGAAGCACCAGGTCACCCACCTGGAGGCCTCGGGACCGAACTCCTCGGGCGTGGTAGCGTCGTAGGGACTGCTGATACCGCGTCGAGTGTGGTAAGGCCATGTCCCGAGCCTCTTCCAGCTGGTCCAGTGAGTCTTTTCGGTCGGTCTGGTTGCGTCGGTCGTCGTAGGCCCTCGTCCTTGGGGAACCGTATTTTAAGTCTGTGGGCAAGATGGCCTCGGCCCCATAGACTAGAAAGAACGATGTGAAGCCCGTGGCTCGGCTCGGCGTTGTCCTCAAGCTCCAGACCACCAAGGGGAGTTCCTTCATCCATCGCCTGCCGAACTTGTGGAGGTCGTCGTAGATCCTTGGCTTGAGTCCTTGCAGAATCATGTTGTTGGCACGTCCTACCTGCCCATTCGTCATGGGGTGTGCCACGGCGGCCCAGTCCACCCGGATGTGGTGATCCTCGCAGAAGTCCAGGAACTTTCTGCCGGTGAACTGGGTGCCATCGTGGGTGATGATGGAGTTCGGGACCCTGAAGCGATGGACGATGTTGGTGAAGAATGCCACCGCCTGTTCGGGCCTGATGCTGTTTAGGGGGTCGGACCTCGATCCACTTGGAGAATTTGTCGATGGCAACCAGTAGGTGCGTGTAGCCCCCGGGTGCCTTCTGCAAGGGACCAACGAGGTCCAGACCCCACACAGCAAACGGCCAGGTGATGTGTATTGTTTGCAGAGCCTGAGCGGGTAGGTGCGTCTGCCTTGCGTAGAATTGACACCCTTGGCAGGTGCAGACAATTCTAGTGGCGTCTGCCACCGCGGTCGGCCAGTAGAAACCTTGTCAGAAAGTGTTTCCGACAAGGGCTCGAGGCGCTGCGTGATGACCGCAAGCCCCCGAGTGTATTTCTTGTAAGAGCTCCTGGCCTTTGGTGATGGATATGCATCGCTGGAGGATGCCGGAGGGGCTGCGGTGGTAGAGCTCCTTCCCGTCACCCAGCAAGACGAATGACTTGGCGTGCCGCGCCAGTCGCCACGCTTCGGCTCGGTCGAGGGGCAGCTCTCCTCGGTGGAGATATTGCAGGTACGGGGTCTGCCAGTCTCGATTAGGCGGGACCCCATTGCGCTCTCCCTCGACACGCAGTGCCTTACTCTCAGGGGCCGAGGGCGCCTCGGGCAGGGCCGAGACCTTCTCGGGCTCGGGCGTGTCGTTGGTCTTGACTGAGGGTTGATGTAGGTCCCGAGAGAAGATGTTCGGGAGAACCGTTGTTCGCGCCGAAGCTATCTTCGCCAGCTCGTCCGCAGTCTCGTTGTACCGCCGGGCGACGTGGTTGAGCTCGAACCTGTAGAACTTGTCCTCCAGCTCGGATATCCAGTGAGCGTTCGGTGACTTCCCTCGGTATGCCAGGCATGTCCGAGGGACTCCACGCAAAAACCTTGGCGTTCGCGCGGAGAAAGTCGACGAGCACTGCTTCCTATTTGGGGTCGAGCTTGGAGCCGATCCGGATCTGCTTGGAGGCGTCGTTGCTAGGGTCGAGAGGGACGGACTTAACCGCCTCTACTGGTTCGAAGTTGCCGGCATGGCGCTTCGCGTCCGGTGCCTCCTTGGAGAGGCTTTCCAGGTCGGCGACGAGGGCCTCGGATTCGGCGAGGGCCTCGGCGTACTCCACGCACTCCACGTCGCATTCGTACGCGTGTCGGTACATAGGGCCGACGGTGATGACCCCGTTGGGGCCCGACATCTTGAGCTTGAGGTAGGTGTAGTTGGGGACGGCCATGAACTTGGCGTAGCATGGCCTCCCCAGTACTGCGTGGTAGGTTCCTCAGAACCCGACCACCTCGAATGTGAGGGTTTCCCTTCGGAAGTTGGAGGGAGTCCCAAAGCAGACGGGCAGATCGAGTTGTCCGAGGGGTTGGACACGTTTCCCGGGGATGATCCCATGAAAAGGCGCTGCGCCTGCCCGGATCGAGGACAGATCGATCTGTAGGAGCCCGAGGGTCTCGGCGTAGATGATGTTGAGGCTGCTACCCCCGTCCATGAGGACCTTGGTGAGCCTGACGTTGCCGATGACGGGGTCGACAACGAGCGGATATTTCCCAGGGCTCGCCACGCGGTCAGGGTGGTCGCCCTGGTCGAAGGTGATGGGCTTGTCGGACCAGTCTAGGTAGACTGGCGCCGCCACCTTTACCGAGCAGACCTCCTGACGCTCTTGCTTGCGGTGCCGAGCCGAGGCGTTCGCCACTTGCCCACCGTAGATCATGAAGCAGTCGTGGACCTCGGGAAACTCCTCTGCCTTGTGATCCTCCTTTTTGTCGTCGTTGTGGGCCCTGCCACCTTCCGCAGGTGGCCCGGCCTTGTGAAAGTGGCGCCGAAGCATGACGCACTCCTCAAGGGTGTGCTTGATGGGCCCCTGATGATAGGGGCATGGCTCCTTGAGCATCTTATCGAAGAGATTGGCACCTCCAGGAGGTTTCCGAGGGTTCTTGTACTCAGCGGCGGCGACAAGGTCCGCGTCGGTGGTGTCGCGTTTCGCTTGCGACTTCTTCTTGTTCTTCTTTTTGGTGCCGCGCTGAGCGGACGCCTCGGGAACGTCTTCCGGCTGGCGGCCCTAGGGCTGCTTGTCCTTTCGGAAGATGGCCTCAACCGCCTCCTGGCTAGAGGCGAACTTGGTGGCGATGTCCATCAGCTCGCTCGCCCAGGTGGGGGTCTTGCGACCCAGCTTGCTCATTAGGTCGCAGCAGGTGGTGCCGGCGAGGAACGCGCCGATGACGTCCGAGTCGGTGACGTTGGGCAGCTCGGTGCGCTGCTTCGAGAATCGCCGGATGTAGTCCCGGAGAGGCTCTCCCGGCTGCTGGCGGCAGCTTCGGAGATCCCAGGAGTTCCCAGGGCGCACGTACGTGCCCTGGAAGTTGCCGGCGAAGGCTCGGACCAGGTCGTCCCAGTTGGAGATCTGCCCCGGAGGCAGATGCTCCAGCCAGGCTCGAGCGGTGTCGGAGAGGAACAGGGGGAGGTTGCGGATGATGAGGTTGTCATCGTCCGTTCCACCCAGCTGGCAGGCCAGTCGGTAGTCCGCGAGCCACAGTTCCGGCCTCGTCTCCCCCGAGTACTTTGTGATGGTAGTCGGGGTTCGGAACCGGGTCGGGAACGACGCCCGTCGTATGGCCCGGCTGAAAGCCTGCGGACCGGGTGGTTCGAGCGAGGGGCTCCGATCCTCCCCGCTGTCGTAGTGTCCCCCACGCCTGGGGTGGTAGCCTCGGCACACCCTCTCGTCGAGGTGGGCTCGACGGTCGCGGTGGTGGTGCTCGTTGCCGAGGCGACCCGAGGCCGTAGGCGCGTGCGCCTGGTGTGGACCGAGGCTTCCCGCACGAATCAGGAAGTCGCGACGCGATGATCCGAGGGGTATCCCTGCCTTCGGGAGGCAGAGCTTTCGGCCCGTCGGACCGTGGCACCCTCCAGGAGATTCTTGAGCTCTCCCTGGATACGCCGCCCTTCGGTGGTCGATGGTTCCGGCATCACGCGGAGTAGTATTGCTGCTGCAGCCAGGTTCTGGCCGACCCCACTGGAAGCCGGTGGCGGCCTTGCCCTGACGTCGTCGGCAATGCGGTGTTGGATGCCCTGGGGTAGATGACGCGCTTCTCCGGTCGGAACTTGGTCTGCCCATTCCTGCCCGATGTTCCGCCGGAACTGCTTAAGTGTTCCTGCTCTCCCGTCGAGCCTGGCCTGCATCTCGCGGATTTGCTCGAGCTGTGCGTCCTGACCCCCCGCAGGGACTGGGACCACAGCTAGCTCCCGAAGGATGTCAACGCGAGGCGCAGGCCTAGGGGATCGTCGTTTTCTGGCATACCAAGATGGTTGCCTTCGCAGGGATCCCCTAGATCGACGTGGAAACATTCACGACTTGGGCCACAGTCCTTGTCGCCGAAGCTGTGGCTACCATCGGAACAATCGGAGAGGCAGTAGTCGCATGCGTTCATGAAGTCGTGCACGACACTGGGGTTACCGAGCCTGGAGAAATCCCAACAGAAGTCGGGCTCGTCATCTTCCTCGGAACCCGAAGGTCCGTAGGTCAAGACAGCCGTTAGTCTGTCCCAGGGCGACCGCATATGGTACCCCGGAGGGTTGGTACATGCCTCTATGAAAGCTTCCACTGGAGCGAGGTTGCTTGGTGGGTCGAAGCTGAATCCAAAAGGCACGAGATGGGAATCGGTCGGTACCTCTTGGTCGACGGGCGATGACGAAGTCGCGTCAGGGGCGGACTGCACCATTGTCTCAGGTACGAGGGCGACGCCCAGCAAGTCCTTCGTGAGCGTGCTGGCGTCGTCCGTCTGCTTGGGGTTGGCGTGTTGCGGGGAAACGGCGCTCGTCTTCGTCTCAGACGCACGATCGACGCCCGACGTGTCCCCCCGCTGGGGCGCCGACGTCGTCGACTTGCTCGACAGCCGACGAGGTGCCGCCTCCTGCTTGGCCATGGTTGCCCCGCCTCCTCCTCCGTCGGTGGGGGAGGTGACGGGACAAACCCGGATGTTGTTCTTCCGCCATGTGGCGAAGACGTCGTTGATTCCGCCGCCGGCGGGCGGGCTGACGGCCGCCATTGTCGCTGTCGCGCGGCGGAGGAAGGAGTATCATGTCGTAGCTGCTGTCGAGGGACATGAACTCAAGACTCCCGAAACGGAGCATCGTCCCGGGTTGGAAAGGTTGCTGGAGACTACCCATCTGGAGCTTGACGGGAAGCTGTTCGTCAACACGCAGCAGGCCCCTACCTGGCGCGCCAACTATCGGCGTTTCAACCCCGGGGGGTCCCTAGACCGACGAGTAAATTGTTGCTGCGCGTCCCAGCCCAGATGGGTCGGCGCGAGACGGGACACAAAGGGGGGAGAACAGTGAGGGGAAACCGCGGCCTTCGTGTTGTCCTGCGCCCAGGGCGGATGGATGCGCTTGCAGTAGGGGGTTACAAGCGTTCGCGTGGGAGAGAGAGAGAGAGCCTTATGCGTCGGCCCGTTCTCCCGCGCGGCCAACCTCCTTTTGTACGAGAGCCCTGGACCTTCCTTTTATAGGCGTAAGGAGAGGGTCCAGGTGTACAATGGGGGGTGTAGCAGTGTGCTAACATGTCTAGCAGAGAGGAGCTGGAGCCCTAAGTACATGCCATCATGGCAGTCGGAGAGGTTTTGGCACCCTGTTCATGTGATGTCGTGGCCGTCAGAGGAGCGATGGAGACCTGCGGAAGTACAACTGTCAGGGCTGTCGGATCCTTGCTGACGTCTCCTGACTGACGTAAGGGGCTGGGAGCTGCCGTCGTCACGGAGCGTGCGGGGTGTCATCATTTCTTGTTTGCTGGGGCGAGCCAGATGGGACGCCGGTCTTGTCCCCGTAGCCTAAGCTAGCTAGGGGCAGGGTAATGATGACCCCCCCCCGCGACGTGGCCGGTCCGGACCCGAGTTTGAGCGAGGTGGCGATTCCTCTGAGGTCGAGGTTGAGTCTGAGCCCTGGGGTCGGGCGAGGCGGAGTCCATCGTCTTCGAGAGCCGAGGCCGAGTCCAAGCCCTGGGGTCGGGCGAGGCGGAGTCCATCGTCTTCGGGAGCCGAGGCCGAGTCCGAGCCCTGGGGTCGGGCGAGGCGGAGTTCGTCGTCTTCCAGAGCCGAGGCTGAGTCCGAGCCCTGGGGTCGGGCGAGGCGGAGTTCGTCGTCTTCCGGAGCCGAGGCTGAGTCCGAGCCCTGGGGTCGGGCGAGGCGGAGTTCGTCGTCTTCTAAGTCGTGGTTGAGTCCGAGCCCTAGGGTCGGGCGAGGCGAAGTCCTTCTTCCGAGGCCGAGACGGGGGCCGAACCCTGGGGTCGGGCGAGGTGGAGCTTCCTATGTCTCCCGAGGCTAGACTTAGCCGCTTTCAACCTCACTCTGGCGAGTGGCACGGCAGTCGGAGTGGGGCAGGCGACACTGTTTTCTTGTCAGGTCGGTCAGTGGAGCGGCGAAGTGACTGCGGTCACTTCGGCTCTGTCGACTGAAGAGCGCACATCAGGATAAGGTGTCAGTCGATCCTTGCATTAAATGTTCCTACGATATGGTCGGTTGGCGTGGCGATCTGGCCAAGGTTGCTTCTCTGCGAAGACTGGGCCTCGGGCGAGTCGAAGGTGTGCCCGTTGCTTGAGGGGACCCTCAGGCGAGACGTGAATCCTCCGGGGTCGGCTACCTTTGCCCGAGGCTGGGCTCGGGCGAGGCGAGATCGTGTCCCTTGAGTGGACTGAGCCTTGACCTTAATCGCGCCCATCAGGCCTTTGCAGCTTTGTGCTGATGGGGGTTACCAGCTGAGATTAGGAGTCTTGGGAGTACCC
Source organism: Zea mays (assembly GCF_902167145.1). Classification (NCBI taxonomy): domain Eukaryota; kingdom Viridiplantae; phylum Streptophyta; class Magnoliopsida; order Poales; family Poaceae; genus Zea; species Zea mays. Next base: position 130,412,288 of record NC_050104.1, read on the forward strand.
CTAATTATGGTCCCCGACACTCCGTGACTTAACGCAGAGGCTAGGGTTCCTACCTAACAAGCCGGACGGTCCGCGGCTGTGGTCGGACAGTCTGCGCGTGCATAGGGGCGGCGGGTTCGCCGACGATGCCTGGATCTCGCTTCTGAGAGAGACCCCATCGGGGAGGAGAGATCGTAGAGTGTGTCTTGGGATCGGCAGGCCACCCAAGACACCTCTAAACGACGTGGAGCCAGAGAGAGGTGAAGATTAGAAAGAGGAATCTAAGTTACTGTCTACTCATAGGGCAAAAGGTAAAGAACATAAGGTAATTTGATTGATTGTAATTTGATTGATTGATCGATTGTTGGTTGTTCAATCGGCTGTACCCCTTCAAATATATAAGGAGGAAGGTCTGGACCCGTTTCTAGGCGTTCTCTAATAGCTCCTGCGGAATTAGAAGGCTAAACGCGCAAGGAAATAGGAGTCTTATCTGCCTGATTTAATCTACGCGTGCACTGTCCGCGCCTTCGGGCGGACCATGCTCAATGTCATAAATGGTGTTCAACAGTATGGCACTAGCTAGTTTTTTAAGGTAATGGCAGAAGCTCTGTCTCTCAATTTGGAAGAATGAAAATGGCTCGGTTTTAAGGGAAACCGGTCCCAAAACCTATACAGGATGCACAAGCGACCCAGACGACGACAGTCTCACACACAACCCCTTTAAAGTCATCATTGGCAAGCTCAACACAAAGAAAAAACAGCTCTGACTACCCAAGAGAGCAGCACATGACCAAAGGAAACCCAATTACGAAGAATATAACCTCCTGGATCTAAAGGAAATTAATTACGAACTTAGTCACACAGAAGTTGCCCACAGAGCTTGATTAGGAAGATGAAAGGTGAAACGCTTTATTAGTTTACTAGTAGTCAACTGAATTACTTGTTTGTTCAGTATAATCGCGCCGACCCAGCCGCGATTACGTACCAGGCTTCCAACCTATAGCATCGATCGTGATGAAGATTACTGAGTACAACGTAGGACGAGGATATGTATGTATTACAACGTAGTACCAGACTGAATTACATGGCAACCTTGCTGCGCGGCCCGGGCGGCATGCACGATGCATCCAAGTGAACGCAAAGTGTTCCTGACCTCAACACGCGGCCAGTACCATGCATGTGTTGGCATCGGCGCCAGGGACCCTAGCTATAAATTGGCACCCTTCACCCGACCTGCTGCCTCATTACACACGGCCATCTCGCAGCATTCTCAACCAGGTGAGGCTAAATATATAGCTGTAACACAGCAGCAGTCGCCACCACCAATGGCCCGGGAGCTCGCCGCAGCTTGTGTGGCTGCCGCCCTGGTGGCCCTGTGCGCAGCCGCGCTCGGTGTGGCAGCGCAGCCACCTGCGCCGCGCCCGCTGCCGTCCAACTACCAGATGATCACCCCGGGCAGGTACAAGAGGGACCAGCAGCTGGCGTGCGACAACCCCAAGGACAACAAGGCCAAATGCATGGCCAAGTGCGACAAGCGCTGCCCCAACCAGTGCATCGTCCTCTGCCCCGGATGCAAGACGTTCTGCAGTACATACTTCACTCACTCTCTTCTCCTCGTTGATCTTCACTGCCGTTCGTCTCACTCCCGACCGGCCGGCCGTTACTAGCTAGTTACCGGTAGCTAATCCAATTATTCTCGCTGAATATAATCTGTTTTGCAAATTCCGTCCCAACAACAAGTGTGCGACTTCTACCCCGGCGTGTCCTGCGGCGACCCGCGCTTCACGGGCGGCGACGGCAACAACTTCTACTTCCACGGCAAGAAGGACCAGGACTTCTGCATCCTCTCCGACGCCGGCCTCCACATCAACGCGCACTTCATCGGCAAGCGCAACCCGGCCATGAGCCGCGACTTCACGTGGATCCAGGCGCTGGGCATCCGCTTCGCCGGCCACCACCGCCTGTACCTGGGCGCCCAGAGGACGGCCAGGTGGAGCGACGACGTGGACCGCGTCGAGCTGGCCTTCGACGGCGCGCCCGTCAGCGTCCCGGCCGAGGCCGGCGCCGCGTGGGAGTCCGCGGCCGTGCCCGGGCTCACCGTCGCCCGGACCGCCGCCGCCAACGGCGTCCGGGTGCAGCTCAGGGGCGCGTTCGACATCGTGGCCAACGTGGTGCCCGTCAGCGACGAGGACTCGCGCGTCCACGGATACGGCGTGGCGGAGGACGACTGCCTCGCGCACTTCGACCTGGGCTTCAGGTTCTTCGGCCTCACCGACGACGTGCACGGCGTCCTCGGCCAGACCTACCGCTCCGACTACGTCAACCAGCTCAACGTCAGCTCCAAGATGCCCGTCATGGGCGGGGCGCCCAGCTACGTCTCCTCGGACATCTTCGCCACTGACTGCGCCGTCGCAAGGTTTGGTGCCCGTCGCGCCGGCATCGCCATGGTTACCGGCGCTGAGTCCAGTTAAAGCTGCATGGCCATTGCGTCTTCGTGCAATAGGGGCATGCCAATTGCCAAGCAATCATTAGAAGCATAAATAAATTTGTCTGCACGAATCAGGACTGTGTCCAGTTGTACTTGTACCGCATTGGGTTAATTTGTCTCGGAATTCACTGATGAGCAGTCAGTTTGTTATTTGTCGAGATCGATGAGAATGACGTGTATCGATGTATAGTGTATACATGTCCAACTGACCGTGCCAGGCTGGGCATGGCTGGGCCCGGCACGAGGGGCACTCGTCCAAGCCACGGTTCAGTATCATGCCGGGCCGGACCGGCCTACGGGTTGGCTGATGTGGTCCAGACCCTGCATGGTTGTCGGATCCAAACCCGTAAACAAAACAAACACTCCAAAAATTCAGAATTTAAAGCTAATATTTAAATTTATTTTAGATTCAATTCATTATATTTATAATTTTAGATACATACTTAGACAAAGAATTTAGATACACATATAAACACATATCACAATTCAGAATGCTCTCATATAATAATAGAATCATCAGTATTATAGCTAAAAACAGACTGACCGTTACAAAATCAGTTTCTCAAGTGAGCTGTTACCGTACCTACCCTTTAACCGGGCCGGGCCCGTGCCTGCACCGCGGGCCAGCCCAAGCCCGGCATGGCTATTGGACCGAGCCGGTCCGGGCACGCTTCTAGTCGGGACGAGCCGTGCTCGTGTCGGATCACGACCGTGCTAGGTCACGACCCCACTGTCGGGCCGGTCCATTTGTACATGTATAATTTCGTGGTTCAATTGTTCAATCCATGAGATGACTCAACATACCTCTTCGCAAGTAATTCTAGATGCATGGCAACAGATTGGTTATGCACGGATTAGTGGAGTCTTTGGTTCTAAATAATGAACTAGCTAATACAAAAAAAAAAATGGACATAGCTAATACTAACGCTAGTAGACTGTCCTAGATCATAGGCACAACAAGCAAGAGGGCAATCGGATACTCGACCTAGAAGGCACGTACGTCGTGCTCGAGCCGGGGAAGAAAAGAGAAGTTCCAAATTTTGATCCTCTTTTTCTTGGATCGCTTGTCCGACATAGTTCAACGGAAATGTTTCGGGGTGGCGCCGAGAGCCAATGGTGGATTGGAAGGTCGCCAAGATCTTTTTGGGAGGCTTTGATTTTGGCGATCGCGACGGGGGGTTCACCTCTGGAGGCTTTGGTCAGTCTAGCTAGTGGTCCGTCCGACTGGAGCCAGGCGAATTTCAGGCCAACACATCGACCCTCAATTCGAATGTGGCGCATTTGGACGCAATAACATTGTGTCGTAGAAGCCCCAGCAAGCAACAGTTTTTGGGCATGGACAACAGCAGGCTATCTCGTTCTCGTTTGGAGGAGGTTCTCAAGAACATGGTGCACATCAAGGTGGTTTTGGGGGACAGGAGTATAGCAAAGCGCCCTGGGGCGATGGCAGCAAAATACAAGAAATGACTATTGTTTTGGGACACTAACCGAAGCATGCTGTTCAGCAGACTAATTCAGTTCCAGCTCTGAGGCTGCTCTTCGTCTAGTTCTGCCACGCCTAAGCCGATAGAAGTGCTTAATAAATTTTCTGCAACCTTATCAATAACGGAAGCAAGATCGAGGCGGGAAGTAGAAATAGATGAGGACATGCTGGAAGGAGTGAAAAGAAAAATCTTGATGGAATCGAAGATAATAGTTTTGGGTATTCAGTACTTTCTTTTTCTTGATTAGCATCTTATTATTAATATACAGCGGTGGTACTGATATTTTAGGGGCCCAGGATAAAATTTAAAATGGAGGCCCTTATTATATAAATATTATCAATATAAACACTCAAAATGTATATATCAAATAACAAGTAAATAAAAAGATATATATTATGATGTTACCTTAAAAATTTCTTCTGACATGTTTAGATGCGAAGTCATTGTTGATGGTGTCAATATCAATCTCATCCAATAATATCTTCTCAATACATAAGATAGCCAAACCATTTAATCTTTCCTGAGACATTTTAGACCTCAAATAATTCTTCAACAACTTCAACTTTGAAAAGCTTCTTTTAGCTGATGCTACAGTAACAGGCATGGTAAATAAAATTCGATAAGCAATAGAAATATTAGGATAACAATCCACTTCTCTGACATGCTCAAAAATCTCCATAGCAGACATTGGTTTATCTGATAAAGTCAACCGCAGAACACTAAGCTCTGAAATTAGATCATTTAAATCAACATCACACGAGCCATCGAAAGATAAAGTACTTGCAAATTTGGTACAATGGTCTCTTAATTCAATAGTCTCCAGCGACTTCAAAGTTGTTGAGGTCATCAAAAACCCAAAGATACCTTTGAATGATTGGAGTTCTTCAAATCTACTTTTTAATGAACTAGTTGCAATATCAACCATCACCAAAAAGTAATTAACTTCAAAAGCCTTTTGAGCTTCTAGATTTTCTTCCTCATTGCTAGTTTCATCATAGTGTTTCTTCCTAATAGCACGACGCTTTACTGGAAATGATGGTTGTAAACCAAGTTCGGATGCAATTTCTTTTGCAGTGATCAAACTAGAAGCAAATCCTTCATTTCTATAGTTTTCAAAGAAACATATGGTGTCCTCTATGCTATTTAAGGTACCATCAATGCACATGGATGGTGACTGCAACTTCTTGCTCACTTTGCTGACAACAAATAAAATATCATACCAAATAATCATACCAAGTATAAACTCAAAGGTTCCAAGCACTTCAAATAAATTTTTTGCATCACTCCTATCCTTGGCTTCAACATCCTTATCTTTACTTAACTAAAGCAAAGCTGATCTAATTTTAGGAGCTTGAAATCTAATTGCTTTGACACTTTTGATGCGACTCTCCAAACGTGTATTGCTCCATGACTTCACAGTCAAGCTTTCAACATGGTTAATCAAAACGTCCCATCTTTTGGTAGAACTAGAAAACAATACATATATTCGTTGCACAATCCCAAAAAATGAAATAGCTTTGACACAAGATTTAGCCATATCACAAAGAGTAAGATTAAGGCTATGGCAAGCACATGGCATATACAAAGCTCTTGGATTTATATCAAACAATCGTCTTTGCACCCCCTTGTTCTTTCCTTTCATATTAGACCCATTATCATAACCTTAATCCCTAACATCTTCTATATTTAGACCAAAGTACTTAATGGAATCAATCAATGAATTGAAAAGCCCCTCACCAGATGTGTCATCTACCTTTATGAAACCCAGAAAATATTCCTCAACTTTATCATAACCTTGACCCCTAACATCTTCTATATTTAGACCAAAGTACTTAATGGAATCAATCAATGAATTGAAAAGCCCCTCACCAGATGTGTCATCTACCTTTATGAAACCCAGAAAATATTCCTCAGCTTTACCACAAGACATGTTAACACATCGAACTAACAAACTATTTGTTCTTGATGACTCACATCTGGGGTACAGTCAAGTATAACAGAAAAATATTTGGCCTCTTTAACAGTCTTGATGATAGATTTGGTAATATCAGAAGCCAAAAGATAAACCAACTCATTTTGAATTTTATGACTAAGATAATGATAGTGAACCTCATTGTTTTTGATACGCCTAAGGTGATCTTGCATTACCAAATCAAATTTAGCGATCATCTCAACACAAGATAAGAAATTACCATTCTGATCATTATAAAGTTGCTCACTAGATCCTCTAAATGCCAAATTACGCTTACCAAGAAATTTGACAACAACAATTATTCTTAATAAGACTTGCCTAACACGCTCTTTCTCCTTTGTGATTTGATGATGAAATTCTTTATCGATTGTTTCATGTTTATTGAGTCTAGCTCTCAGTTCATTCCAAGAGTTCATGTTGGTAATATGGTCCATACTAGCCTCATGTTCTTTAAGCTTATCATTGATATGTTTCCAATCTCTAAAACCATCATGCGCCAGTGAACTCTTACACTTCTCAGAATTGAAAATCTTACAACAAAAGCAAAACACTCTATCAACATGTTTTGAATAAACCAACCATTTTCTATCATGAACTTCTTCATTGCTCAACTTTCTAAAGTAATGCTTATATGAAAAATGCCTCCCATTATCATCCAAAGGAAATACAATATTTTCTTCTCTTATAGCCCCCTTCTCTACTAATATGTCCCTTGACTTGTTATCAAGATTATTCCAATTCCTTGGATCACAGATGTCCTCAATAAAATCCGATTGTTCATCAACATTAGCATTTTCAGTAGGAGATGAATTAAATATAGGCTCATGACCACTCACATTGTTATCATCCATGTTGATGTCAACATTTTCATCTGATGGAAGACCCTGATCTTCTAGATTAATATTAGGTTGTTCCTCCACAACCACTATAGCCAATTCATATGTATTTGTTCAAGTTCTTGGATTACTGGTCAAAAACCTATCCATAGCTCCTCTCTGTGATTCTATAAACTCTTCTGTCCTTTTTCTCTCTTTCTTTTTTCACTGCCAGATGCATATCTTCTAGACGACATGACTGAAACAGAGAAGTTAACAGATAAATATTTAAAATCTAAAATCTAATCTACTTATCTACAATCTAGTATTTCAATTATTATTGACTTAGGGCAAAAAAATTATACCTCGGCAATCACGCCCGGCGGCGGTAGGCGAGAGGCGGCTGCAGGAATCCTCAGCGGATCGGCGTAGGCGTCAGCTGCGGTCTGCGGACGTCCTATTTGCGTGGCAGAACTGCAGATCCAGAATTCCAGTTTCCAGACTTGCCTCGCTCTGGCCTCTGGCGTTGTCGGAGAGTAGATCTCCGGCCAGGTGGCGGAGTGCACCCGCCCTAAATCCTGAGATAAGGAGGGGCTTAGGCGTTTTGCTTGATCGTTGGTATGAACAGGAAGAACGCAAGAACACACAAGGATTTAGAGTGGTTGTTGCAACCGGACCGCTGACACACGGCGTGTCCGTCGGGGCCGCCCGCACACACGGCGCGCCCACCTAGGCTGTCGGGCCGCGACACATGCGCCCGCACGTATAGCAGCGGGCTTTAGGTCTCTTGGGCCAACACTCCCCCCAAAAAGCTAGCCTTTTAGGGGGTTGTACCCTCAACCATATAAACCATGCTTTTCCACTCTCACCAGACAATGTGGGACTATTCCCAACAGTGGTTCGGGCCGCCGAGGCATAATACCCTACTCCACTGTGAGATGTATTGCCTGTGAGCTTGTATGAGCTTGCGAGACTGTGGTGTGATCTAAGATTGCGTGTGTGTAACTGAAAGGGAATTAGGCTTACACCTATTTCCTAATTGATTTTGGTGGTTGAATTGCCCAACACAAACATTTGGACTAACTAGTTTGCTCTAGTTTATAAGTTCTACAGGTGCCAAAGGTTCACAAATAGCCAATGAAAAAGACCAAGAAAAGGGTTCAACAAAGAGAGCAGGGGATAACCGAAGGCACCCTGGTCTGGCGCACCGGACTGTCCGGTGTGCCACCGGACAGTGTCCGGTGCACCAGGGGACTTGAAGCTAAACTCATCACCTTCGGGAAAACTCAGAAGCGCTCCACTATAATTCATCGGACTGTAACTCATCACCAAGGAGAAGCGACTCTGAACTCGCCAGCCTCGGGAATCCGCTCAGCTATAATTCATCGGACATGTCCGGTGTACACCGGACTGTCCGGTGTGACAGCGGAGCAACGGCTACTTCAGCGCCAACGGTCACCTGTAGAGGCATTAAATGCGCGCTAGAGCGCGCAGAGGTCAGGCACGCGCGAGATGGCGCACCGGACACTCTACAGTACATGTTCGGTGCACCACTGGACAGCCAGGCGACCCCACCAGTCAGAGCTCCAATGGTCAAACCCTAACGGCCGGGTGACGTGGCTGGCACACCAGACACTGTCCGGTGGCGCACCGGACTGTCCGGTGCGCCATGCGACAGCAGCCTCCACCAACGGCTAGTTTGGTGGTTGGGGCTATAAATAACCCCAACCACCCCACATTCAAGTCATCCAAGTTTTCACACTTCTACACCTTACAAGAGCTCTAGCATTCAATTCTAGACACACCCAAGTGATCAAATCCTCTCCAATTCCACACAAAGCCTTAGTGACTAGTGAGAGAGATTTGTTGTGTTCTTTTGAGCTCTTGCGCTTGGATTGCTTCTTTTCTTTCTCATTTGTTCTTGTGATCAAAACTCAATTGTAACCGAGGCAAGAGACACCAATTGTGTGGTGGTCCTTGCGGGGAAATTTTGTTCCCGGTTGATTTGAGAAGAGAAGCTCACTCGGTCCGAGGGACCGTTTGAGAGAGGGAAAGGGTTGAAATAGACCCGGCCTTTGTGGCCTCCTCAACGGGGAGTAGGTTTGCGAGAACCAAACCTCGGTAAAACAAATCCTTGCGTCTCACTTCTTCACTCACTTGCGATTTGTTTTTGCGCCCTCTCTCGGACTCGTTTATATTTCTAACGCTAACCCGGCTTGTAGTTGTGATTAACTTTGCAAATTTCAGTTTCGCCCTATTCACACCCCCCCTCTAGGCGACTTTCAATTGGTATCAGAGCCCGGTGCTTCATTAGAGTCTAACCGCTCGAAGTGATGTCGGGAGATCATGCCAAGAAGGAGATGGAGACCGGCGACAAGCCCATTACAAGCCACGGGAAAACTTCATTGGAAGAGTCCCGCAACAAAGGGAAGGGGAAGGAAAAGAAATCCTCTTCCCACAAGTCGCATCGAAGCGGTGACAAAAAGAAGAAGATGAGGAAGGTGGTCTACTACGAGACCGACACTTCATCACCATCGACCTCCGGCTCCGACACGCCGTCCGTTACTTCTAAGCGCCAAGAGCGCAAAAAGTATAGTAAGATTCCCCTACGCTACCCCCGTATTTCAAAGCGTACTCCTTTGCTCTCCGTTCCATTAGGCAAACCACCGGTTTTTGACGGTGAAGATTATAATATGTGGATTGATAAAATGAGGCATCATCTAACCTCACTCCACACAAGCATTTGGAATGTTGTTGAGTTTGGTGTACAGGTACCATCCGCAGGGGATGAAGACTACGACTCCGACGAAGTAGCCCAAATCCACCACTTTAACTCTCAAGCCACCACTATACTCCTCGCCTCTCTAAGTCGAGAGGAGTATAATAAGGTGCAAGGGCTAAAGAGTGCGAAGGAGATTTGGGACGTACTCAAGACCGCGCACGAAGGAGATGAGGTGACCAAAATCACCAAGCGGGAGACGATTGAGGGGGAGCTCGGTCGGTTCCGACTCAACCGAGGCGAGGACCCTCAAGCCATGTACAACCGCTTGAAGACCTTGGTGAACCAAGTGCGCAACCTCGGAAGCACAAAATGGGATGACCATGAGATGGTCAAGGTTATTCTAAGATCCCGCGTATTTCTTAATCCTACGCAAGTTCAATTAATTCGAGGAAATCCTAGATATACACAAATGACCCCCAAGGAAGTAATAGGTAATTTTGTGAGCTTTGAGTTGATGATCAAAGGCTCAAAGAAGATCATCGAGCTTGATGGTTCCTCCGCGCCCGAAGCACAACCGGTTGCATTCAAGGCAACGGAGGAGAAAAAGGAGGAGTCTACATCACGTAGACAACCCATCGACGCCTCCAAGCTCGACAACAAGGAAATGGCGCTCATCATCAAGAGTTTCTGCCAAATCCTCAAGCAAAGGAGGGGAAGGATTACAAGTCTCGCTCCAAGAAGGTTTGCTACAAGTGTGGTAAGCCCGGTCACTTTATTGCTAAATGTCCATTATCAAGTGATAGTGACAGGGACAATGACAAGAAGGGGAGAAGAAAGGAGAAGAAGAGGTACTACAAGAAGAAGGGCGGCGATGCCCATGTTTGCCGGGAGTGGGACTCCGACGAGAGCTCCACCGACTCCTCCTCCGACGAGGACGCCGCCAACATCGTCGTCACCAAGGGACTTCTCTTCCCCAACATCGGCCACAAGTGCCTCATGGCAAAGGACGGCAAAAAGAAGAAGGTTAAATCCAAATCCTCCACTAAATATGAGTCCTCTAGTGATGATAATGCTAGTGATGAGGAGGATAATTTGTGTACTCTTTTTGCTAACCTCAACATGCAACAAAAAGAAAAACTAAATGAACTAATTAGTGCCATCCATGAGAAGGATGAACTCTTGGACTCCCAAGAGGACTTCCTAATCAAGGAAAACAAAAGGCATGTTAAGGTTAAAAATGCTTATGCTCTGGAAGTTGAAAAATGTGAGAAATTAACTAGTGAGCTAAGCACATGCCATGATTTGATTGCCAACCTTAGAAATGAAAATGCTAGATTAATTGCTAAGGTTGATTCTAATGTTTGTGATGATTCAATTTCCAATCTTAGAGATGATAATGCTAATTTGCTTGCTAAGATTGAAAAACTGAATGATTCTCTTGCTAGCCTTAGAAATGAAAATGAAAAATTAATTGCTAAGGCTAAAGATTTTGATGTTTGCAATGTTACAATTTCCGATCTTAGAGACAACAATGATATTTTGCGTGCTAAGATTGTTGAACTTAATTCTTGCAAACCCTCTACATCTACCATTGAGCATATTTCTATTTGCACTAGATGTAGAGATGTTGATATTGATGCTATTCATGATCATATGGTTTTAATTAAACAACAAAATGATCATATAGCAAAATTAGATGCTAAAATTGCCGAGCACGAACTTGAAAATGAAAATTTTAAATTTGCTCGTAGTATGCTTTATAATGGGAGACGCCCTGACATCAAGGATGGCATTGGTTTCCAAAAGGGGGACAATGTCAAACTTAATGCCCCTCCTAAAAGATTGTCTAATTTTGTGAAGGGCAAGGCTCCCATGCCTCAAGATAACGAGGGTTACATTTTGTACCCTGCCGGTTATCCCGAGAGCAAAATTAGGAAAATTCATTCTAGGAAGCCTCACTCTGGCCCTAATCATGCTTTTATGTATAAGGGTGAGACATCTAGCTCTAGGCAACCAACCCGTGCTAAGTTGCCTAAGAAGAAAACTCCTAGTACATCAAATGAACATGACATTTCATTTAAGACTTTTGATGCATCTTATGTTTTGACTAACAAATCCGGCAAGGTAGTTGCCAAGTTTGTTGGGGGCAAACACAAGGGCTCCAAGACTTGTGTTTGGGTACCCAAAGTTCTTGTTTCTAATGCCAAAGGACCCAAAACCGTTTGGGTACCTAAAGTCAAGAACTAAACTTGTTTTGTAGGTTTATGCATCCGGGGGCTCAAGTTGGATAATCGACAGCGGGTGCACAAACCACATGACAGGGGAGAAGAAGATGTTCTCCTCCTATGAGAAAAATCAAGATCCCCAACGAGCTATCACATTCGGGGATGGAAATCAAGGTTTGGTCAAAGGTTTGGGTAAAATAGCTATATCTCCTGACCATTCCATTTCCAATGTTTTTCTTGTTGATTCATTAGATTACAATTTGCTTTCCGTATCTCAATTATGTCAAATGGGCTACAACTGTCTATTTACTGACGTAGGTGTCACTGTCTTTAGAAGAAGTGATGATTCAATAGCTTTTAAGGGGGTGTTAGAGGGTCAGCTATACTTGGTAGATTTTGATAGAGCTGAACTCGACACTTGCTTAATTGCTAAGACTAACATGGGTTGGCTCTGGCACCGCCGACTAGCCCATGTTGGAATGAAGAATCTTCATAAGCTTCTAAAGGGAGAGCACATTTTAGGATTAACAAATGTTCATTTTGAGAAAGACAGGATTTGTAGCTCATGCCAAGCCGGGAAGCAAGTTGGTGCTCATCATCCGCATAAGAACATCATGACGACTGACAGGCCAGTGGAGCACCTACACATGGATTTATTCGGCCCGATCGCTTACATAAGCATCGGCGGGAGTAAGTACTGTCTAGTTATTGTGGATGATTATTCTCGCTTCACTTGGGTGTTCTTTTTACAGGAAAAATCTCAAACCCAAGAAACCTTAAAGGGATTCTTGAGACGGGCTCAAAATGAGTTCGGCTTAAGGATCAAGAAAATAAGAAGCGACAACGGGACGGAGTTCAAGAATTCACAAATTGAAGGCTTCCTTGAGGAGGAGGGCATCAAGCATGAGTTCTCTTCTCCCTACAACCCACAACAAAATGGTGTAGTGGAGAGGAAGAATAGAACTCTATTGGACATGGCAAGAACCATGCTTGATGAGTACAAGACGCCGGATCGGTTTTGGGCCAAGGCAGTTAACACCGCTTGCTACGCCATCAACCGGTTATATCTACACTAAATCCTCAAGAAGACATCATACGAACTCCTAACCGGTAAAAAGCCCAATATTTCATATTTCAGAGCCTTTGGTAGCAAATGCTTTATTCTTGTCAAAAGAGGTAGAAAATTTAAATTTGCTCCTAAGACTGTAGAAGGCTTTTTACTAGGATATGATTCAAACACAAGGGCATATAGAGTCTTTAACAAGTCCTCTGGACTAGTTGAAGTTTCTTGTGATGTTGTGTTTGATGAAACTAACGGCTCTCAAGTAGAGCAAGTTGATCTTGATGAGATAGGTGAAGAAGAGGCTCCGTGCATCGCGCTAAGGAACATGTCCATTGGGGATGTGTGTCCCAAGGAATCCGAAGAGCCTCCAAATGCACAAGATCAACCATCCTCCTCCACGCAAACATCTCCACCAACTCAAAATGAGGATGAGGCTCAAGTTGATGAAGGAGAAGATCAAAGAGATGAGCCACCTCAAGATGACAGCAATAATCAAGGGGGAGATGCAAATGTTCAAGACAAGGAGGATGAAGAACCAAGGCCGCCACACCCAAGAGTCCACCAAGCAATCCAACGAGATCACCCCGTCGACACCATTCTCGGCGACATTCATAAGGGGGTAACCACTAGATCTCGTGTTGCACATTTTTGTGAGCATTACTCTTTTGTTTCCTCTATTGAGCCACACAGGGTAGAGGAAGCACTACAAGATTCGGATTGGGTGGTGGCAATGCAAGAGGAGCTCAACAACTTCACTAGGAACGAGGTATGGCATTTAGTTCCACGTCCTAACCAAAATGTTGTAGGAACCAAATGGGTCTTCCGCAACAAACAAGATGAGCATGGTGTGGTGACAAGGAACAAAGCCCGACTCATGGCCAAAGGGTATTCACAAGTCGAAGGTTTGGATTTCAGTGAAACCTATGCACCCGTAGCTAGGCTTGAGTCAATTCGTATATTATTAGCCTATGCTACTTATCATGGCTTCAAGCTTTACCAAATGGACGTGAAGAGTGCCTTCCTCAATGGACCAATCAAGGAAGAGGTCTACGTTGAGCAACCTCCCGGCTTTGAAGATAGTGAGTATCCTAATCATGTCTATAGGCTCTCTAAGGCGCTTTATGGGCTCAAGCAAGCCCCAAGAGCATGGTATGAATGCCTAAGAGATTTCCTTATTGCTAATGGCTTCAAAGTCGGCAAGGCCGATCCTACTTTATTCACTAAAACTCTTGACAATGATTTGTTTGTATGTCAAATTTATGTTGATGATATCATATTTGGGTCTACTAACGAATCTACATGTGAAGAATTTAGTAGGATCATGACACAAAAAATCGAGATGTCAATGATGGGGGAGTTGAAGTATTTCTTAGGATTTTAAGTGAAGCAACTCCAAGAGGGCACCTTCATTAGCCAAACGAAGTATACTCAAGATATTCTAAACAAGTTTGGAATGAAGGATGCCAAGCCCATCAAGACACCCATGGGAACCAATGGGCATCTCGACCTCGACACGGAAGGTAAATCCGTAGATCAAAAGGTATACCGGTCGATGATAGGTTCATTACTCTATTTATGTGCATCTCGACCGGACATTATGATTTCCGTATGCATGTGTGCAAGATTCCAAGCCGACCCTAAGGAAGCTCACCTTACGGTCGTAAAACGAATCTTGAGATATTTGGCTTATACTCCTAAGTTTGGGCTTTGGTATCCTCGGGGATCCACATTTGATTTAATTGGTTATTCGGATGCCGATTGGGCAGGGTGTAAGATTAATAGAAAGAGCACATCGGGGACTTGCCAGTTCTTGGGAAGATCCTTGGTGTCTTGGGCTTCTAAGAAGCAAAATTCGGTCGCTCTTTCTACCGCCGAAGCCGAGTACATTGCCGCAGGCTATTGTTGTGTGCAATTGCTTTGGATGAGGCAAACCCTGCGGGACTATGGTTACAAATTAACCAAAGTTCCTCTTCTATGTGATAATGAGAGTGCAATCCGCATGGCGGATAATCCTGTTGAGCGTAGCCGCACTAAACACATAGCCATTCGGTATCATTTTCTTAGGGATCACCAACAAAAGGGGGATATCGAGATTGCATACATTAATACTAAAGATCAATTAGCCGATATTTTTACCAAGCCACTAGATGAACAAACTTTTACCAAACTTAGGCATGAGCTAAATATTCTTGATTCTAGAAATTTCTTTTGATGTCTTGCTCACATAGCTCACAAATATACCTTTGATCATGTCTCTTTTATATATATGCTATGACTAATGTGTTTTCAAGTGAATTTCAAACCAAGTCATAGGTGTATTGAAAGGGAATTGGGGTCTTCGGCGAATTCAAAGGCTTCCACCCCACAACTCATCCTTCGCCGTCGCTCCGAGCAACTCTCCATCTTTGGTATAATCTTCACTCATATTTTATTTGCCAAAGGGGAGAAAGTAGTTAGAAAAGGGCTTATATTTCACTCAAAGTATCCGTTTTTGGCGATTCATGCCAAAGGGGGAGAAAGTATTAGCCCAAAGCAAAAGGACGCACCACCACCTATTTTTTAAAAAAACTAATGATTCTCAATTGGTAAGTTTCAAATCGGTATCTTATTGTGTTCAAAAAGGGGGAGAAAGTAGCACTTTCAAAAATTAGTATTTCAAAACCCTCTTGAACAATAAGAGGAGAATTTCATTGAAGGGAAGTTTTGTTTAGTCAAAGGAAAAGCATTTGAAACAGGGGGAGAAAATTTCAAATCTTGAAAATGCTTCTCAAAAATCTTACTCATTTACCTTTGACTATTTGCAAAAGAACTTTGAAAAGGATTTATAAAAAGAATTTGCAAAAACAAACATGTGGTGCAAGCGTGGTCCAAAATGTTAAAAATGAAAGAAACAATCCATGTATATCTTATAAATTTCTATTGGCTCAAATCTAAGTAACCTTTGCACTTACATTTTACAAACTAGTTCAATTATGCACTGCTATACTTGCTTTGGTTTGTGTTGGCATCAATCACCAAAAAGGGGGAGATTGAAAGGGAATTAGGCTTACACCTATTTCCTAATTGATTTTGGTGGTTGAATTGCCCAACACAAACATTTGGACTAACTAGTTTGCTCTAGTTTATAAGTTCTATAGGTGCCAAAGGTTCATAAATAGCCAATGAAAAAGACTAAGAAAAGGGTTCAACAAAGAGAGCAGGGATAACCGAAGGCACCCTGGTCTGGCGCACCGGACTGTCCGGTGTGCCACCGGACAGTGTCCGGTGCACCAGGGGACTTGAAGCTAAACTCATCACCTTCGGGAAAACTCAGAAGCGCTCCACTATAATTCACCGGACTGTCCGGTGTACACCGGACAGTGTCCGGTGCTCCAAGGAGAAGCGACTCTGAACTCGCCAGCCTCGGGAATCTGCTCAGCTATAATTCACCGGACATGTCCGGTGTACACCGGACTGTCCGGTGTGACCGCGGAGCAACGGCTATTTCGGCGCCAACGGTCACCTGCAGAGGCATTAAATGCGCGCCAGAGCGCGCAGAGGTCAGGCACACGTGAGATGGCGCACCGGACACTCTACAGTACATGTCCGGTGCACCACCGGACAGCCAGGCGACCCCACCAGTAAGAGCTCCAACGGTCGAACCCTAACGGCCGGGTGACGTGGCTGGCGCACCGGACTGTCCGGTGCGCCATGCGACAGCAGCCTCCACCAACGGCTAGTTTGGTGGTTGGGGCTATAAATAACCCCAACCACCCCACATTCATGTCATCCAAGTTTTCACACTTCTACACCTTACAAGAGATCTAGCATTCAATTCTAGACACACCCAAGTGATCAAATCCTCTCCAATTCCACACAAAGCCTTAGTGACTAGTGAGAGAGATTTGTTGTGTTCTTTTGAGCTCTTGCGCTTGGATTGCTTCGTTTCTTTCTCATTTGTTCTTGTGATCAAAACTCAATTGTAACCGAGGCAAGAGACACCAATTGTGTGGTGGTCCTTGCGGGGAAGTTTTGTTCCCGAATGATTTGAGAAGAGAAGCTCACTCGGTCCGAGGGACCGTTTGAGAGAGGGAAAGGGTTGAAATAGACCCGGCCTTTGTGACCTCCTCAACGGGGAGTAGGTTTGCGAGAACTGAACCTCGGTAAAACAAATCCTTGCGTCTCACTTCTTCACTCACTTGCGATTTGTTTTTGCGCCCTCTCTCGGACTCGTTTATATTTCTAACGCTAACCCGGCTTGTAGTTGTAATTAACTTTGCAAATTTCAGTTTCGCCCTATTCACCCCCCCTCTTGGCGACTTTCAGTAACGTCGCATGCCTCCCCTTTTATAGCTGAAGGGGGGCATGCACAAAGGGACTGGGCCCCGACATGTGGGCCTAGAGACATAAAGAATATAGTGCTTGGATCCTCTAATGTATGTTGCCGAGACAATCTTCTTGTGCCTTGATGCCCGAGATCTGCGTATCCTTGGCGTACAGGGGAAGCTTCTTGCGGAAGAGAAGACGAGTATAGCGCGTCGCTCGGTATGGGCGCACTGTCCTCCAGCAGACCCAGCAGGCGCGCTGCCTGCTGGATGACCTTGACACCGCCTGTCAGCGGATGGGACGGGACACAATAAATGCTGAGAGGGCACATCGCCCGTCAGTGCGGTGGCAGGCGGCGCGTCTTTTCCTTAATAAATGCAGGGGTTGCATGACTTCTCGTCATGTTCGGCCCGGTAGCTTATGTTATGGGCCACAAGCAGCGGGTCTCCGCCTGAGCGAGAAGTGGAGGGCAGGGCCCGCACACGTGTCAGCACCAGACCCCTGCACATACTAGGGTCCTCCTCGTTCTGGGACCCTGCTGGAGTTCGGACCTACCCGGAGGCTCCGGACTCATATGTATAGGGGTCCAGTGTCCTTCTGTGGGGGTCCAGACTTACTGGGATGTGGTGTCTTTCCTTGCCACGTGGTGCCCTTTGGCCTGGGGTCAGGCGCCGTCCTCCGCATGGCTAGGGGACGTCGCATGGGTGCGGCGTCTTCATGCTGTAGGAGAGGGTACCCCTGATTTAGGGTACCGATAGTGGCCCCCGGTCCCGCCTCAGGGGAGGATGCGAGCCTGCAGACAGGGCCAGAGTCTGATTGGCGGTTGGACCGCTGCTCCCGCGCGCCTGTTGCTGCAATTACTGCCAGCCCGCCTATGGCCATGCCAACTGTCGTGCCTATTCCCACGGCTGACTGACCCGTGACCGTCGTACTTAACGGCACTGTTGGGCCATGCGCGGGGCTGCCTCGAGTCTCTGCACTGGTTCTGAGAAATTTACCTTTTCAGAATCCTGTGACAGCCCGGAGAAGACGTGGCATTGGCGCAAGCGGCGGTGCGGTTTCTTTGCACACGGTAACTGGCGCGCCGGTTACATGACATGTGGGCCTGGGCCCCTGAGTTGGACCGCCAGCTGCGGCGGAGCTGAGGGAGCGCACAGTCGTGCGACGGTTGTACGCTTCTTGCGTGGCGGTTCGCCTCTTTGACCGCTGGATACGGCGAAGATGAAGGGGCGCTTAATCGTGGGGCGGTTGCATGCCCCTTGTACTGCGGTTCGCCTTCCTGACCGCTGGTTGCCCCAAAAATGAAGGGGCACGTAACTGCAGGGCAGTTGCACGCTCCTTCTTAGGGTTAGTTCGCATGACATATGGGGCCTGGCCCCCATGTCATAAGGTGGGATCCTTGGCGCACGCCAGGGGAGACTTCACCCGCGACGCTTCAGGGGTGCGAGCGGGGGGATCTGCCTTTAAAAAGGGGTCGATCTCCCGGGCAGTAGTCATGCCTTGCTCCTCTTGCGACCACCGCGCCTCTTCGCCTTCTGGGCCTCCAGATGGGGTGCGCCGGTGTTCTCTGGAGGGATCTGCGTCAAGGTCGTCCCTTCCGGCGACTTCACCGTTGGAGAGCGTGCGCTGTGGTGGTGTCGCCGATCTTGTCTTCTTCCTTTTGCTGTTGGAGGGGTGCAACCCCATGGGGGTTGGCATCCTTCCACCACCATTCGGCTTCAAGGATTTTCATCATGCAGCCCAGTCGCAACCTCCGGTCGGTGGTCATCCACAAGAATGACTACCGGCCTTGTGGTGGAGAGAAGCGAGCTGGGCTACGGCCTCCCCCCTGCCCTCAGCTTCAAGGATGTTCATCATCCGCGCTGGGGAGGGGGGCGAGCCGAGTGGGAGCTTTGCCTTCCGTGTGGGCTGGCGGTCCGCTTCTTCCTCCAGCATTCGGGGGAGAAGGGCGTTCGCCGTCTGTGGCGCTGTCAGCTGCCGCGTGTCTGGCTCCCCAGCCTGGGCGGCTCTGGTGCCGCCTCCGGCGCTGCCTCCTACCGCTAGGGTGGAGCGTGGCTGCCCGTCCACCGCACGGGCGACGGTCGCGCCGTGCGCGGGTTGGCCACATCCACGGCTTCTCCCACGGCACCAGCCGCACTGGGAGGTCGTACAAGACGTCGTACGCCGTGCGGGTGGAGGCGGCGTTCTTGGATGGTCTTGTCCTCACTCCCATAGTGAGGACGGGAGTGAAGACCTCTTCGTGCGCGCTGGTGCAGCCGCTGCCCATCGATGCAGAGGTGGTCGCTGCCACTGGTGGGGCTGATGTGGCCGCTTCCGCTGGTGAGGCTGCCCATTGCAGAGGTGGTTGCCTCCGCTGGCGAGACCGTCAGTGCCACCTACCGCCGGACCCCTAGCCCTTTGGCTTTAATGGCCTTGTTGTTACCCCCCGTAGGAGGACGGGGGCGAGGACCTATTCGCAGCAGCACTCACCTAGAGGTGATCGCTGCTGCTGGCGAGCCGCTCGGAGCAGAGGTCGTTATCGCTGCTGGTGCAGAGGTGGTCGCCGTCGTTGGTGGGGCTGTTCGGAGTCAGCTTCCAGCGCGACTCTTGCCGGTGCAGCACAGTTCATTCCTGCAGAAATGGAGCTGGGTCCCGCTTGTAAGGGAATGTAATGACATTTGCTTGAGGGCAAAATGTAATAACATATGTACGCAGGATTTTATTCTGAGGAAGCCCAGTTGTGTGTCCGAACCCCCTAGATGGTGGCTTCAAGTACTAAGACACCTGCCGCAGGGCGGTGGAGTATGCAGGCTCACAATACGGGACCTGGCTGAGCGGCTACATGGCTCCCGGACCCCCCCCCAAGAGACAAGTGCCCGTTCTTCAGAGCCGGACCTCCAGGTTGTTGGATGCACAGGACTTTAGTTTTAAAAACTAGGACACCCGTCATGGAGTGGTGGAGTGTGCAGGATTTTGGGTACGAAACCAGGCTAACCGGCCACACAGGCTCCGGACCACCCTATGGAACGGGCATCCGTTCTTTAGAATCGGCCCCCAGGCCTTCCCCTGTTTTTGTAAAGTAATAGATATTATCTATTAAGCAGTATTCAACACTTATCTGTGTGACGCCTGTTCCTGTTGTGTGCGATGTTGTTGATTCCTCCTTAGTACCTGGCCCCCCGCCTAGGATGCAGGCTTGATGTGTTGAGGTTGGATACCAGCGTTTCTGAAAAGGTTGTCAACAATCCTCGGGAGGCAACCTCGCCGGGATCTGGATCTGTATACAACTTTTAGCTAGGAAGCATTAGTAGTACACCTCATAGGGTTCTCCATCTGACATTAGTCGTCCTTTGAAACATGCTCGGGACTTGCAGGTTTTAGTCCGGGTGGCCAAGTTGCGTGTCCGGACCCCCTTGGGTCGCGGTTCTAGATACTGGGGCACTTGTTGTAGGGCGGTGGAGCGTGCAGGCCCATGGTACGGGACTAGGCTGAGCGGCTGTACGGGCTCCAGACCACCCTAGGAGACCAATGTCCATTCTCTAACTCTGGTCCCGAGGTTGTCGGACTCGCATGACTTATAACTCTAGATACTTAGTCCCCGTCATGGGGTGGTGGAGCATGTAGGCCCACGGTACAGGACCTGGCTGAGCGGCTACACAGGCTTCGGACCATCCTATGGAACAGGGTCCCGTTCTCTAGAGCCAGCCCCCAGGTTGTCGGACCTCCCTACTTTCGTGTCAGGGGCCCTAAACCGCAAGCCTGGCTGTTCAATTCAGGTGTCGCCATGTCAGACAGATGGAAACTGTACGGGTGGGTTAGCTGAAAGGTATTATCTGAAAGACTGCAAGGTAGGACCATGGAGCAGCAAGATGGAACTATCACAAAAGCACGGCTGAGGGGGAGGTATTTCCATTTTATAGCTTGTCGTGCATGTGTGTAGACCAATAGGTCGGGTTCATGGGGGCAGACCCCACCGTGTTGTTGTACACGTATGCGTTTTCTAGCTACAAAGAAGGGAAACAGACTCAACCCCTTAGCCTTGCTCTATGGATAGAACTTACAGAGATGTTTGCCATCGGGATAAGGTGCTCCTCCAGTCGTAGCTAGATGGTTGGCTGTCACACCCGGATTTCGGGGCACCAAGACCCGGGCACGAACATAATCACCAGGTGTGCTAGGACCAAGTCTCACACATATGATGTGTCGGCGTTTCGAGACAGGGGGGTCCCAAAGCCGACGAGTGAGTGTGCTGCGTGCCCCAGCCCAGATGGGTCGAGAGCGTGGGCGAGCGCGAAGGGGGGAGAGGCGAGGTGGCCGGAGTCGAGCGTGAGAGAGGTGGAAGTCCCGCGGCCTTCGTGTTCGTCCCGCGCCCAGGTCGGGTGCGCTTGCAGTAGGGGGGTTACAAGCGTCCACGCGGGTGAGGGAAGCGAGCGGCCCCAAGAGAGCGCCTGTCCCGTCCTCGGTCCCGCGCGGCCAACCTTCTCTAAGAAGGCCCTGGTCCTCCCTTTTATAGTCGTAAGGAGAGGATCCAGGTGTACAATGGGGGGTGTAGCAGAGTGCTACGTGTCTAGCGGAGAGAGAGCTAGCGCCCTAGGTACATGCCAATGTGGCAGCCGGAGAGGTCTTGGCACCTTGCTGGCGTGATGTTGTGGCTGTCGGAGGTGCGACGGAGCCTGGCGGAGGGACAGCTGTTGGAGCGGTCGAGTCCTTGCTGACGTCGCCCTGCTTCCGTAAGAGAGCTGGGGGCCGCCGTCGTCACAGAGCTTGTGGAGCGCCATCATTGCCCATCCAGCGGGGCTGGCCGGATGGGACGCCGGTCTTGTTCTCCGTGACCCGAGTCGATTCGGGGTAGGACGATGATGGCGCTTCCTGTTGACGTGGCGGGTCTGTGCCCTAGGCAGGGTGACGTGGGGGCTCCTCCGAAGCCGAGGTTGAGTCTGTCTTCTGTTGCCGAGGCCGAGTCCGAGCCATGGGGTCGGGCGAGGCGGAGGTCGTTCGGCCGAGGCCAGGGCGGAGTCCGAGCCCTGGGGTCAGGCGAGGCGGAGTTTCGTCGTCTTCCGGGTCTTAGCCCGAGTCCGAGCCCTGTGGTCGGGCGGAGCGGAGTTCGCCGTCTTCCGGGTCTTAGCCCGAGTCCGAGCCCTGGGGTCGGGCGGAGCGGAGTTCGCCGTCTTCCGGGTCTTAGCCCGAGTCCGAGCCCTGGGGTCGGGCAGAGCGGAGTTCGCCGTCTTCCGGGTCTTAGCCCGAGTCCGAGCCCTGGGGTCGGGCGGAGCGGAGTTCGCCGTGGCGCCTTTGGCAAGGCCTGTCTGTCTGTCAGACTCACTCTGTCGAGTGGCACCGCAGTCGGAGTGGCGCAGGCGGCGCTGTCCTTCTGTCAGACTGGTCAGTGGAGCGGTGGAGTGACGGCGGTCACGTCGGCTCTGCCGGGGGGCGCGTGTCAGGATAAAGGTGTCAGGCCACCTTTGCGTTAAATGCTCCTGCAACTCGGTCAGTCGGTGTGGCGATTTAGTCAGGGTTGCTTCTGAGCGAAGCCAAGGCCTCGGGCGAGCCGGTGATGTGTCCGCCGTAAAAAGGGGGGCCTCGGGCGAGACGGAAGTCTCTCGAGGTCGGCTGCCCTTGGCCGAGGCTAGGCTCGGGTGAAGCGTGATCGAGTCACTCGTGTGGACTGATCCCTGACTTAATCGTACCCATCAGGCCTTTGCAGCTTTATGCTGATGGGGGTTACCAGCTGAGAATTAGGCGTCTTGAGGGTACCCCTAATTATGGTCCCCGACAGTAGCCCCCGAGCCTCGAAGGGAGTGATAGCACTCGCTTGGAGGCTTTCGTCGCACTTTTTTGCAAGGGGACCAGCCTTTCTCGGTTGCATTTTGTTCCGGTGGGTGCGCGCGAGCGCACCCGCCGGGTGTAGCCCCCGAGGCCTCGGAGGAGTGGTTACACTCCTTCGAGGTCTTAATACCTCGTGTAATGCTTCGGCTGGTCTGGTCGTTCCCTCATGCGAACTGGCCGTAGCTCGGGTGCACGGTCGGGGCCCAAGCTCTCGGGCTAGTATGTTGACGCTGTCAACGGTTTGGCCGGAGCCGGTTTTTGCGAGAGCAGCCCCCGAGCCTCTGCACAGGGCGAGAGGACGATCAGGGACATACTCGACTTTTTACATACGCCCCTACGTCGCCTTTCCGCAAGGAGGAGGGGGGAGTGCGCCATGTTACCCTCGATGGGCACCGAACATGGTGTCTCCGGTGAGCTGCAAGCGGGTAATCCGAGTGGACGTCCGTGCCCCGTTCGTTGGGGGTCGGCTAGGGGCCCAGAGGCACGCCCAAAAGTACCTGCGGGTGATTTGCCGGACCCGGTCCCCTGGCGACGGGGTCCGAGGGCTCGATGCCTCCCTCCGATGGGATTCCGTTACAAGATCGTTCCCGCTGGTCTCGGAAATGTCCTAGGGTACCTCGGGAGCGCAGCTCGAGCCTCGGTTATGTATCGAACGTACCCCTGGTCATCCCTCGCTCGGTGTCTGAGGCGACTGTGAACCCTTCGGGGGCCAGCCTTCGAACCCCTGATCAGTAATGGGCGCGGAGCCCGAGTAGCCTGAGGCGGCCATGGAACCCTTCGGGGGGCTGGCCTTCGAACCCCTGACCAGTAGTGGGTGTCGGGCCCACGCGATCTGAGGCGACTGTTGAACCCTTCAGAGGGCCAGTCTTCGAACCCCTGATCAGTAGGGGGGGCTCAGAGCCTGGTTCCTTCGTGGAGAAGGATCCTTTTCGGGGTATCCCCCTTTCCCGGTCCCTGTTGCAAGAGATAGAGAAAGAGGAAAAAGGAAAAGGATACGAAATCGAACGACGTGGCGTACCTTTTCTGACGCGGTTATTACGGCGAAGGTGAAGCATCGCGCGCTCGTCCCGTCAGAGGCGCCGCCTGTCCCGCCGCGGAGTTAATGCGACGGGGCGAGTGGTTGGCGGGGCGGCCGTTGCGCGTGCGCGATCCGTTCGAGGAACGGGTCACGGGTGCACCGTCTTCACGCCGTGGGAGGAGGCTCTCTTGCTGTCCCAGGAGGAGACGTGAGCCTGGCTGACGACGTGACTGCTGCGCCCGCCCGCCTGCCACCGCCATTACTGCCGGCCCACTTTCGGTCGCTTTGACCAACGAGCCAGGCTAGCGCTGCTGGGTCGCCTCGAGTCGCGGCATAGGCTTCGCAACCGAAGAGGCGCGACGGTGGCGCAAGTGGCGGTGCGGTTGCTTGCATGCAGCAACTGGCGCGCTGGTTGCTCGACGCGTGGGCCTGGGCTTCCAAGCTGGCGTGTCAGAAGTCGGAGAAGCGTGTCCACCTGGCGCGGTTGCATGCCGTCTGCATGGCTGCCCGCCCCTTCCGCCCGTTGGTCTGGGCAAAAGTGGGGGTCGCTTGTAACCGCTGGACAGTCGTGCGCACCACGCGCGGCGGTTTGGCTTCTTCTGCCCTGAGCTGGTTTGCATGACATGCGGGACCCAGCCCCCGAGTCGCAGGGGAGGGCCTTGGAGCGTGTTGGAGAAGACTCAGCCCGCGGCGTCTGGGGGCGCACGTAGGGAGAGTTGCCTTTAAAAGGAGGGAGACTCCTTTCGGAAGGCAACCATGTCTTCTTCCTCCCTTATGCGTCGTGCCTTTCCATCTTCCAAGCCCCCGGATGGGGGGTATCCGCCGCCTTTCCGCCTCCTCGTTGGAGGAACGCAACCCCATGGGAGTTGGTACCTCTCAGCCATCGTTCGGCTTCAAGGATTTTCATCAGCCGGCCCGGCCGCACCCCTACGTCGGCGATCACCCAGGATGGTGACCACCAGTTTCTGGGTGGGGAAGAGCAAGCCGGGCTGCGATCTTGGTCCCACCCTCAGCTTCAAGGATGTTCATCATCCTCGCTAGGGTGGGGGCCACGCTGAGCCGGCGCTCTGCCTTCCGCGCGGGTCCGCGGGTCACCCTTTTCCGCGGCGTTTGGGGGTGGAGGCGCTCGCTGGCCCTGCGGACGGCGCGGACTTAGACAACGTGGGGCTGATCGACGGCGGGCGTCGTCACCTCCAGAGTGTCGAAGTCGTCGGCCGGGCTTCCGGCGGCCCCTCCTGCCGGAGGGCGACCGCCGCGCCATGTGCACGGGAGGACCGCCCACGATGCCGCGCGCTGTTAGGGCGGCGTTCGTGTTCTGGGGTGGTCCTGCTTTTGCACTGGGACGGCGCCCTCGCGCAGAGGCCGGTGCCCCACTCGCCTAGGAGGATTCGAGTGGGGATCTGCCGGGGGGCTGGTGTCCCCTGCCATCGGCGCCGAGGCGGAGGCGGCTCGAGAAGTCCTCGTCGCCGACGGGATCACTGCCACCACCCGCGCCCCAGGCCACCGCGCCGGCGTGCTTGTCCTCGCCCCTCGAGCGTCGGCGGGGGCGAGGGCAAGATCGCAGCAGCGTCGGCCCACTGTCGCCGTAGTCAGAACGGGCGGCGGCGAGCCGCTCGTCAGTCTTCTGCTGCTCCGCAGGCCTTCCCCCATGGAGTGGGGTCGTTCGTACCCGCGGAGGGGGAACCGGAGTTCCGTACGTAATGGCACTTCGAATGCCAGTGTGTTTGTTCATTGCGGCTGTCGGGGCCTGAACATGTATGTAATTTCGGCACGGAGCCGTGTTTTTTCCTCATTTTCGAGCACTAAGTCTCGTCTGTTGATTATCTGAACCGCTTTACCGAGCATGAGTCGCCCCGTGTCAAGGTGACGAGTGAGGTATCTGTATCCCGGAGGCGTAGGAATCCCTCGGCCCGATCGGCCTTGTTGTCTGGGGCTCCTCTAGCTTAGTTAAAGAGACCCCTCGGCCGCCCTTCGATGAGCCGAGGCCAGGGGTAGCGATATCAGTATGAACAGAGGCGGAGTTGGCTCGAGAATGGGAACCTGGTTGGCCGGAGCCTAGCCGTGTTGTCCGTCAGCGGAGCCGACGCCAAAGTCGATCAGCCGAGGCCTCGGGTCGGGCTGGCGCCTTTGGAGGCCGGTTGGCCGAGGCCCCAGGGGTAACCGGCCGAGCCGCCTGCTCGGGCCGGATTCCCGGAGGAGTTCCTGGACCGCGTCGCCGTCCAAGGCCTGGTCGGACTTTGCTGAAGACGTCGTCGATGCCGAGGGTGCTACGGCTCCCTTCAGCGTGAAGACCCGAGCCTGCAGGATCAGATCGTCTTGTAGCGTGTGCCTTCTGCGGCCGCCGAGGCCAGAAAACACACCCTCGCCGTGCTCGCGAAGCTGCGTCTTTTTTCCTCTTGTTTCGAGCATCTGGACTCTGTCGGTAACAGGGATGTTTGTGTGAGCGAGAGTTGCTTCTCGCGGAAGGGACGAGTGAGGTATCCGTATCCCAGAGGCGTGGGAATCCCTCGGCTCGGTCGGCCTTGCCGCTTACGCGTACTTTCACCCGTTCATGAGGCCCTATCCTCGACTTAGTCGAGAAAGCTTGAAGGACTGCTTCGGCAGGAGAGCTTCCGAACGTGAAGACTTGTTCGGTCCACGGAGTCGCTTTATCCGAGCGCGAGTTACTTATCGCAGAAGGTGATGAGTGAGGTATCCGTATCCCGGAGGCGTAGGAGTCCCTCGGCTCGGTCAGCCTTGGCTGCTTACGTGTACTCCGTCGTTTCCAGGATCCGCTTTCCGAAGTAGTCAAGAAGCACGAAAGTAATCCTGCTAAAAAGAGATCCTTTTTCGAGGAAAAATTCGACGCAGAGGGGGTCTCCCCCCTTTTAGCCCCCGAGGGAGGGTCGGGCTTTGCCGAGGCTAGGCCGACCCTTCCTTGACGACTAAACTTTGCGTAGGTGCGAGGTATATGAACAACTTGGAAACATCTTAAGGGTAGAAGCGACGTAGCTGTTTGATGTTCCAAGCGTTGTCGTAGATCTCGCCTTGATTGTTGGCCAGCTTGTATGTTTCGGGCTTCAGAACTTTGGCGATGACGAATGGCCCTTCCCAGGGGGGCGTGAGCTTGTGCCTCCCTCGGGCGTCTTGCCGCAGCCGAAGCACCAGATCGCCCACCTGGAGGTCTCGGGACCGGACCCCTCGGGCGTGGTAGCGTCGCAGGGACTGCTGGTACCGCGCCGAGTGTAGTAAGGCCCTGTCCCGAGCCTCCTCCAGTTGGTCCAGCGATTCTTCTCGGCTAGCTTGGTTGCTTTGATCGGTGTAGGCCCTCGTCCTCGGGGAGCCGTATTCCAGGTCAGTGGGCAAGATAGCTTCAGCCCCGTAGACCAGGAAAAACGGCGTGAAACCCGTGGCACGACTCGGCGTCGTCCTTAGGCTCCAGACCACCGAGGGGAGTTCCTTCATCCACCGCTTGCCGAACTTGTTGAGGTCGTTGTAGATCCGAGGCTTGAGCCCTTGTAGAATCATGCCGTTGGCACGCTCTACTTGCCCGTTCGACATGGGATGAGCCACGGCGGCCCAGTCCACCCGGATATGGTGATCCTCGCAAAAATCCAAGAATTTTTTGCCGGTGAACTGGGTGCCGTTGTCGGTGATGATGGAGTTCGGGACCCTGAAGCGATGGATGATGTTGGTGAAGAACGCCACCGCCTGCTCGGACCTGATGCTGTTCAGAGGTCGGACCTCGATCCACTTGGAGAATTTGTCGATGGCGACCAGCAGGTGCGTGTAGCCCCCGGGCGCCTTCTGCAAGGGACCGACGAGGTCCAGACCCCATACAGCGAAGGGCCAGGTGATGGGTATTGTCTGCAGAGCCTAAGCGGGCAGGTGGGTCTGCTTTGCATAGAATTGGCACCCTTCGCAGGTGCGGACAATTTTAGTGGCGTCATCCACCACCGTTGGCCAGTAGAAGCCTTGCCGGAAAGCATTCCCGACAAGGGCTCGGGGCGCTGCGTGGTGGCCGCAAGCCCCCGAGTGTATTTCTTGCAGCAGTTCCCGACCTTCGGCGATGGAGATGCATCGCTGGAGGATGCCCGAGGGGCTGCGATGGTAGAGCTCCTCTTCATCGCCCAGCAAGACGAACGACTTGGCGCGTCGCGCTACCCGCCGAGCCTCAACTTGGTCGGGGGGTAGCTCTCCTCGACGGAGATATTGCAGGTACAGGGCCTGCCAATCTCGATCAGGCGTGGCCCCGCTCTGCTCTTCCTCGACGTCCAGTGCCTCGCCCTCGGGGGCCGAGGGTACCTCGGGCTGAGTCGAGGGTGCCTCGGGCCGAGCCGAGGGCGCCTCGGGCCGAGCTGAGGGCGCCTCGGCTTGAGCCGAGGGTGCCTCGAGCTCGGGCGCGTCGTCGATCTTGACAGAGGGTCGATGCAGATCCCGGGAGAAGACGTCCGGGGGGACCGTCGTTCGCCCCGAGGCTATTTTAGCCAGCTCGTCTGTGGTTTCGTTGTAGCGCCGAGCGATGTGGTTGAGCTCGAGCCCGAAGAACTTGTCTTCCAGGCGCCGAACCTCGTCGCAGTAGGCCTCCATCTTCGGGTCGCGGCAGTGGGAGTTCTTCATGACTTGGTCGATGACGAGCTGCGAATCGCCGCGGGCGTCGAGGCGTCTGACCCCTAGCTCGATGGCGATCCGCAACCCGTTGACCAGAGCTTCGTACTCGGCCACATTGTTGGACGCCGAGAAATGGAGGCGCAACACGTAGCGCAGGTGCTTTCCAAGGGGCGAGATGAAGAGCAGGCCCGCGCCGGCTCCTGTCTTCATCAGCGACCCGTCGAAAAACATGGTCCAGAGCTCCGGTTGGATTGGAGCCGTCGGCAACTGGGTGTCAACCCATTTGGCCACGAAGTCCGCCAACACCTGGGACTTGATGGCCTTCTGAGGGGCGAACGAGATCGTTTCGCCCATGATTTCCACCGCCCACTTTGCGATCCTGCCCGAGGCCTCTCGGCACTGGATGATCTCCCCCAGGGGGAAGGATGACACCACAGTTACCGGATGAGACTCGAAGTAGTGTCGCAGCTTCCGCCTTGTCAGGATCACAGCATACAGCAGCTTTTGAACTTGTGGGTAGCGGATCTTGGTCTCGGACAGCACTTCGCTGACGAAGTAGACCGGCCTCTGAACGGGCAATGCATGCCCTTCCTCTTGCCTCTCGACCACAATCGCGACGCTAACCACCTGAGTGGTCGCGGCGATGTAGACCAAGAGGGCTTCTCTATCCGCCGGGGGCACCAAGACAGGCGCCTTCGTAAGGAGCGCCTTCAGGTTGTCGAGGGCTTCCTCGGCCTCAGGGGTCCAAGCGAAACACTCGGCCTTCCTTAAGAGGCGGTACAGAGGCAGACCTCTTTCGCCGAGGCGTGAGATGAAGCGGCTCAGGGCCGCGAGGCATCCCATGACCCTCTGTACACCTTTTAAGTCCTTGATGGGTCCCATGCTGGTGATGGCCGCGATCTTCTCCGGGTTGGCTTCAATGCCTCGCTCGGAGACGATGAACCCTAGGAGCATGCCTCGGGGCACCCCGAAGACACACTTCTCAGGATTGAGCCTGACTCCTTTCGCCTTGAGACATCGGAATGTCACTTCAAGGTCGGAGAGGAGGTCGGAAGCCTTCCTTGTCTTGACTACAATGTCATCGACGTAGGCCTCGACTGTGCGACCGATGTGTTCGCCGAACACATGGTTCATGCACCGCTGGTACGTCGCGCCCGCATTCCTCAAACCGAACGGCATGATGACATAGCAGTACATGCCGAACGGTGTGATGAAAGAAGTCGCGAGCTGGTCGGACTCTTTCATCCGGATCTGGTGATACCCTAAGTAGGCATCGAGGAAGGACAGGGTTTCGCACCCAGCGGTGGAATCCACGATTTGATCGATGCGAGGCAGAGGGTAGGGAACCTTCGGACATGCTTTGTTGAGACCAGTGTAGTCTACACACATCCGCCATTTCCCCCCTTTCTTCCTCACAAGCACAGGGTTGGCAAGCCATTCGGGATGGAATACCTCTTTGATGAACCCTGCTGCCATTAGCTTGTGGATCTCTTCGCCAATCACTCTGCGCTTCTCCTCGTCGAATCGGCGCAGAGGCTGCCTGATGGGTCGGGCTCCGGCCCGAATATCCAGCGAGTGCTCGGCGACATCCCTCGGTATGCCAGGCATGTCCGAGGGACTCCACGCAAAGACGTCGGCGTTTGCGCGGAGAAAGTCGACGAGCACTGCTTCCTATTTGGGGTCGAGCCCGGAACCGATCCGGACCTGCTTGGTGGTGTCGCCACTGGGGTCAAGAGGGACGGCCTTAACCGTCTCTGCTGGCTCGAAGTTGCCGGCATGGCGCTTCACGTCTGGCACCTCCTTGGAGAGGTTCTCCAGGTCGGCGATGAGGGCCTCGGACTCGGCGAGGGCCTCGGCGTACTCCACGCACTCCACGTCGCATTCGAACGCGTGTTTGTACGTGGGGCCGACGGTGATGACCCCGTTGGGGCCCGGCATCTTGAGCTTCAGGTAGGTGTAGTTGGGGACGGCCATGAACTTCGCGTAGCATGGCCTCCCTAGTACGGCGTGGTAGGTTCCTCGGAACCCGACCACCTCGAACGTCAGGGTCTCCCTTCGGAAGTTGGAGGGCGTCCCGAAGCAGACGGGGAGGTCGAGTCGCCCGAGGGGCTGGACGCGCTTCCCAGGGATGATCCCGTGGAAGGGCGCAGCGCCTGCTCGGACGGAGGACAGATCGATGCGCAGGAGCTTGAGGGTCTCGGCGTAGATGATGTTGAGGCAGCTGCCCCCATCCATCAGGACCTTGGTGAGCCTGACATTGCCGACAACGGGGTCGACGACGAGCGGGTATTTCCCCGGGCTCAGCACATGGTCGGGGTGGTCGGCCTGGTCGAAGGTGATGGGCTTGTCGGACCAGTCTAGGTAGACTGGCGCCGCCACCTTCACCGAGCAGACCTCCCGGCGCTCTTGCTTGCGATGCCGAGCCGAGGCGTTTGCCGCATGTCCTCCATAGATCATGAAGCAGTCGCGGACCTCGGGGAACTCTCCTGCTTGGTGATCTTCGTTCTTGTCACCGTCGCGGGCCCTGCCACCCTCGGCGGGTGGCCCGGCCCTGTGGAAGTGACGCCGAAGCATAACGCACTCCTCGAGGGTGTGCTTGACGGGCCCCTGATGGTAGGGGCATGGCTCCTTGAGCATCTTGTCGAAGAGGTTTGCACCTCCGGGGGGCTTCCGAGGGTTCTTGTACTCGGCGGCGGCGACAAGGTCCGCGTCAGCGGCGTCGCGTTTCGATTGCGACTTCCTCTTGCCTTTCTTCTTGGCGCCGCGCGGAGCAGACGCCTCGGGAGCCTCTTCCGATGGGCGGCCCTGGGGCTGCTTGTCCTTTCGGAAGATAGCCTCGACCGCCTCCTGGCCAGAGGCGAACTTGGTGGCGATGTCCATCAGCTCGCTCGCCCTGGTGGGGGTCTTGCGACCCAGCTTGCTCACCAGGTCGCGGCAAGTGGTGCCGGCGAGGAACGCGCCGATGACATCCGAGTCGGTGATGTTGGGCAGCTCGGTGCGCTGCTTCGAGAATCGCCGGATGTAGTCCCGGAGCGACTCCCCCGGCTGTTGCCGGCAGCTTCGAAGGTCCCAGGAATTCCCGGGGCGCACGTATGTGCCCTGGAAATTGCCAGCGAAGGCTTGGACCAAGTCGTCCCAGTTGGAGATCTGCCCCGGAGGCAGGTGCTCCAACCAGGCGCGAGCAGTGTCGGAGAGGAACAGGGGGAGGTTACGGATGATGAGGTTGTCGTCGTCCGTCCCACCCAGTTGGCAGGCAAGGCGGTAGTCCGCGAGCCACAGTTCCGGTCTCGTTTCCCCCGAGTACTTCGTGATAGTAGTCGGGGGTCGGAACCGGGTCGGGAATGGCGCCCGTCGGATGGCCCGACTGAAGGCCTGCGGACCGGGTGGTTCGGGCGAGGGACTCCGATCCTCCCCGCTGTCGTAGCGCCCCCCACGCCTGGGGTGGTAGCCTCGGCGCACCCTTTCGTCGAGGTGGGCCCGACGGTCGCGTCGATGGTGCTCGTTGCCGAGGTGGCCCGGGGCCGCAGGCGCGGTGTTGCGCGTGCGCCCGGTGTAGACCGAGGCTTCCCGCATGAATCGGGAAGCCGCGGCATGAGGTTCCGAGGGATATCCTTGCCTTCGGGAGGCAGTGCTCTCGGCCCGTCGGGCCGCAGCGCCTTCCAGGAGATTCTTGAGCTCTCCCTGGATTCGCCGACCCTCGGTGGTTGATGGCTCCGGCATCGCGCGGAGGAGCATCGCTGCGGCTGCCAGGTTCTGACCAACCCCGCTGGATGCGGGCGGCGGCCTGACGCTGACATCGTTGGCGACACGGTGCTGGAGACCTTGGGGCAGGTGACGTATTTCTCCGGCCAGGGGTTGGCCCGCCCATACCTGCCCGACGTCCCGACGGATCGGCTCAAGCGCTCCTGTTCCCTCATTGAGCCTGGCCTGCGCCTCGCGGACTTGCTCGAGTTGTGGGTCGTAACCCCCCGCCGGAGCGGGGACCACAGCTAGCTCCCGTGGGATGTCGGCGCGGGGCGCCGGCCTAGGAAGATCACCGTCCTCCGGCATGCCGAGATGGTTGCCTTCGGAGGGATCCCCTAGCTCGATGTGGAAACATTCGCGGCTTGGGCCGCAGCTCTCGTCGCCAAGGCTGCGGCTTCCGTCGGAACAGTCGGATAGGCAGTAGTCACATGCGGTCATGAAGTCCCGCATGGCACTGGGGTTGCCAAGTCCGGAGAAATCCCAACAGACGCTGGGATCGTCATCTTCCTCGGACCCAGAGGGCCTGTAGGTCGAGACGTCCGTCAGCCGGTCCCAAGGCGACCGTATACGAAACCCCAGTGGGGTTGCACTCGCCTCAATGAGAGCGTCCGCCAAAGCGAGGTCGTTTGGCGGGTTGAGGCCGAGTCGAAATGACATAAGATGGGAGTTAGTCGGTACCTTTTGGTCGACGAGGAGCGACGTAGTCACATCGGGGACTGGTTGCACCGTCATCTCAGGTACGAGGGCGACGTCCTGCAGGCTTTCCGCGAGCGCGCCGGCGTCGTCTTCTTGCTCGGGGTCAGCGTGTCGCGGGGGGACGGCGCTTGCCTTCGTCTTGAACACGAGGTCGACGTCCGGCGTGCCTTCCGTCGGGGCGTCGGGGGCGTCGATTCGCTCGACGACCAACGAAGCGCGGCCTCCCGCTTGGCCTTGATGGCCCTGCCTCCTCCTCCGTTGGCGGGGGAGAGAACGGAGCGAGCTCGAATGTTGCTCTTCCACCACGCGGGGAAGATGTCGTCGATTCCGCCGCCGGCGGGCGGGTTGTCGGCCGCCATTGTCGTTGTCGCGCGGCGGTGGAAGAAGTAGCATGTCGTAGCTGCCGTCGAAGGACATGAACTCAAGAGTCCCGAAACGAAGCACCGCCCCGGGCCAGAGAGGTTGCTGGAGACTGCCCATCTGGAGCTTGACGGGGAGCTGTTCGTCAGCACGCAGCAGGCCCCTACCTGGCGCGCCAACTGTCGGCGTTTCGAGACAGGGGGGTCCCAAAGCCGACGAGTGAGTGTGTTGCGTGCCCCAGCCTAGATGGGTCGAGCGCGTGGGCGAGCGCGAAGGGGGGAGAGGCGAGGTGGCCGGAGTCGAGCGTGAGAGAGGTGGAAGTCCCGCGGCCTTCGTGTTCGTCCCGCGCCCAGGTCGGGTGCGCTTGCAGTAGGGGGGTTACAAGCGTCCACGCGGGTGAGGGAAGCGAGCGGCCCCAAGAGAGCGCCTGTCCCGTCCTCGGTCCCGCGCGGCCAACCTTCTCTAAGAAGGCCCTGGTCCTCCCTTTTATAGTCGTAAGGAGAGGATCCAGGTGTACAATGGGGGTGTAGCAGAGTGCTACGTGTCTAGCGGAGAGAGAGCTAGCGCCCTAGGTACATGCCAATGTGGCAGCCGGAGAGGTCTTGGCACCTTGCTGGCGTGATGTCGTGGTTGTCGGAGGTGCGACGGAGCCTGGCGGAGGGACAGCTGTTGGAGCGGTCGAGTCCTTGTTGACGTCGCCCTGCTTCCGTAAGAGAGCTGGGGGCCGCCGTCGTCACAGAGCTTGTGGAGCGCCATCATTGCCCATCCGGCGGGGCTGGCCGGATGGGACGCCGGTCTTGTTCTCCGTGACCCGAGTCGATTCGGGGTAGGACGATGATGGCGCTTCCTGTTGACGTGGCGGGTCTGTGCCCTAGGCAGGGTGACGTGGGGGCTCCTCCGAAGCCGAGGTTGAGTCTGTCTTCTGTTGCCGAGGCCGAGTCCGAGCCATGGGGTCGGGCGAGGCGGAGGTCGTTCGGCCGAGGCCAGGGCGGAGTCCGAGCCCTGGGGTCGGGCGAGGCGGAGTTTCGTCGTCTTCCGGGTCTTAGCCCGAGTCCGAGCCCTGGGGTCGGGCGGAGCGGAGTCCGCCGTCTTCCGGGTCTTAGCCCGAGTCCGAGCCCTGGGGTCGGGCGGAGCGGAGTTCGCCGTCTTCCGGGTCTTAGCCCGAGTCCGAGCCCTGGGGTCGGGCGGAGCGGAGTTCGCCGTCTTCCGGGTCTTAGCCCGAGTCCGAGCCCTGGGGTCGGGCGGAGCGGAGTTCGCCGTGGCGCCTTTGGCAAGGCCTGTCTGTCTGTCAGACTCACTCTGTCGAGTGGCACCGCGGTCGGAGTGGCGCAGGCGGCGCTGTCCTTCTGTCAGACTGGTCAGTGGAGCGGTGGAGTGACGGCGGTCACGTCGGCTCTGCCGGGGGGGCGCGTGTCAGGATAAAGGTGTCAGGCCACCTTTGCGTTAAATGCTCCTGCAACTCGGTCAGTCGGTGTGGCGATTTAGTCAGGGTTGCTTCTGAGCGAAGCCAAGGCCTCGGGCGAGCCGGTGATGTGTCCGCCGTAAAAAGGGGGGCCTCGGGCGAGACGGAAGTCTCTCGAGGTCGGCTGCCCTTGGCCGAGGCTAGGCTCGGGTGAAGCGTGATCGAGTCACTCGTGTGGACTGATCCCTGACTTAATCGTACCCATCAGGCCTTTGCAGCTTTATGCTGATGGGGGTTACCAACTGAGAATTAGGCGTCTTGAGGGTACCCCTAATTATGGTCCCCGACATGATGAATCATGGCACAGGATCGAATGTCACATCTTTACTACATAACAAGAGTTCTATACAAAATAAATAAATATTTACATTATAAGGAGACAACGATCCAGCAACCCAAAGTTGACTGGGAGATGACGGCCTAGACCTCTCATGAACTCGTCACAGCATCCTCCATGTGCCTCATCCTGCGGTACCTGTTCTTAACCTGGGGGGTGTGAGACAACAAGAGTGAGCTCACATACGTTCATAGCTCAACAAGTTGTGGGGAATAATGTGCATCAACTCGCCAAAGGCGGGAGCTCATGTGAAGTGTAAGGCTTACCAAAGAGGATGGTTGAAGCTGAGCATTGCTTTTAAAGTTGGTCAAAATTTTATTAGCAGTTACTAAGTATAAGTAAATACCAACCCAATTAAATAGTAGAACAAAAGTAACAACATCACCTGCGATGCAATGCATATGACAAATTGAATTTAGTTCCATAAATTAATCATGTGAGTGTCCGAGCTGCTCATGACCGAGAGCACGGCTAGTATACCAGTTTTACACTCTGCAGAGGTTGCGCATCTTTACCCATAAGTCATGTTACCCATCTGCCAAGAGACGGCCAATCCCATACACCTCTACCGAGGAGGCGAGGCAGGGTAACACTACGAGGCCTTTACAAAGTTCCACTAGCTTCAGAAAACCCGCTACAGTTTATAGGAAGCTCCAATGCAGGAATCCCTCGTCTGACCGCCATCGCAGCAAAATCAACCCGAGGACCTCCCTACACTGACCACTCCCCTACTGCCCTTGCCCCTTTCGGGTAAGGTAGTCTTCCACTAGCTTTCCTAGTTAGTTGGCCAAGGGCGTCCCATTAAACCCTTGTGGTAGCACTGTTTTCCCGGGTGGTTCTCCATGTTCTAATTAACATAATGATCTTAACATGAATAGTAAATAACAACTGATGATAAAAGTATAATCATGAATAGTGATCTCCATACCCAAAACCACATAAAGCAATAGCAAGTACTACCCAAAAAGTTCAGTGGTAATCAAGGTATAAAGATAGTCAAACTGGGGTAACCTATTGGGTCCCATCAAAATTAACCTATGCAGATCATTATGATTAATTAGAACATGACTGGGTAAAAGGAAGTGATTAAAGGCACAACTTGCCTGGGACTTGAGATTCCAGGTACCAACTTGCTCTTCAGGTGACAGTGTCCTCACTGCTAAACGTAGCAATACAGACAAACAGTGTATAGACAAAATTAACATCACACCAAACATAAGAATAAACTACATAATAATAGTCTACGCGATGCTACGAGATTGTAGGAACAAGAAACACTAAATTTGGAGCTACGATTGTTAAGTTAGGAATTTCTAAAGTTATTTAATACCTAGAATAGAGTTATTCATGTGAATAATTTTAATCAAGTTTCATAGTTAGACAAAGGTACTAGGTAATAAACAATACTTAAACAAAATTAATGCCACTGGAATGAATCAATTTGGAGCTAAAATGAATTTAATACGAATTAAACAAGTTTTTGAATTTATTTCTAAACTAAAAATCTTTTTCTGAATTGTTTTACCCCTTTTATTCACTGATTGGACTGGGGACACTATTTTAACAAAGCCCAAGGGTGATTTTGTATAAACCAGGGACCTACTTGTGATTAGTTTCAACAAAAAAAGGATGGCGGGTTAGTTTTAATAAAACAGAGGGTCTCTTTTGAAAATCTAGCGCGCCGAAGGGGGTACAGCCAAGCCACAACCGCCCGATCAGGTTTCAAGGGTCGAGATTAGGAGCCGAAGGGGTACACGATTTCCGCCGATGGATTCGTGACCAATGGCTCGGATTCAATTTACGCAAGATCAAACCCCAGGCGTTGGATACCCGATCAACGGTCTACGGTTATTGCTTCCCCAGATCTAATCCCATCCACTCAACCTAAATCGGACGGTGATCCCATCATCTTCCACCTCTCACGCGCTCCAGCCATTCTTCCCCTCATCTCGCGCGGTGTCTGCCCCAGCGAAGCGCCATCCACCCGACGACGCAGGCGGGTCATTGCCCCAGCTTTATTGTTCTCCTCTGCTGCCGCCGGTGTGAGCCAAATCTGCACTTAGCGAAGCCAATGGCGAATCTTACAGGAAAGTGCACGTACCGGCGATTAAGGCATAGGTCGGCCGGCCTGCGCGACGGTGCTCCTTCTTCACCGCCGGTGAGGTTCTGTATCCTCGTCTCCGTGATGTCGAGGACGATTCCCCCCACTCTGAACAGGGAGACGTCGCAGCCTTTCCCCCATGCTTCGACGAAGAATCCACACCCTCCTCTCGGTTTCCTGCGCTCACCCTCTCTCTCCAACGGCCATGGCACACGGTGACGATCATTCTGCTCCACTTCTGGTCGACCGAGGCAGTGAGTTCCAGGGCCAATGAATTTATAGGCCAGGCAAAAGCGGGGATCGCGGCAAGCTGTTGCGGCGCACGCCCATGGTTGTTAGTAGATGCGTCTTATACGGAGTGGGGCCCAACCATCAGTGGCTGTGTAGGGTGTAGAGGTGATGTCATCCATGACGCCCTGATGATGTCACGTCAGCGGATACTATTAAATATTTGGTTGCAGATGCAAGCGTCTGTGCCCTACCCAAGCTAGGTGTTAGCGCAAGCGCGGATGGGAGACAGACAAGTGGGACACACCTGTCGGTGGAGGGTCACGCAGGTTTGCAGGCCGAGTGGGCTACAAGTGATATCGGTCCAGGCAGGATGGTGAGGCTTTTCTTTATATATATATTCTGTTTTATTTCCATTATTGTTTTCCTTTCTCAAATTCTTTACTATATATACATATATTTGTTTTGTAAATTGAGGTCAAATTAAGTCTTGATTCCTTTGTTCAAACAAAAATGCTCATCACAAAATCATCGGCATGAAATGCATATTTCTAAACTCATTTATTTGTTACCTGACTAATATAATTCCATTATTTGAATATGCACAAATATAAGGAGTTCAAATGATCTCCAAGGTTCCATAAATTCTCAAACACAAAGAATAATTATATCTATTTATTTATTTTCCTGATACAAATTTTGGACTTTACAAATCCTACCCCCCCCCCTTAACAGAAATCTCGTCATCGAGATTTGTAAGAAAAGGGATACAAAAGGTTTGGTCTAGAATTTTAGTTTCTCATTTGGTTTTCGGAATCAAGGTTTTGTTCATTTTTTACATAACTGTTAGTAGATGATTTAGAAAATATGAATATTGTATGTCTAGCCATCTATTAGGTCAGATGAGGTACGATTATGGCAAGTAGAGGTTGTGGCAAGGGTATAATAAGGAAAGACTTCATTCTGAACTCTGGATCTTGATTCCTCTCATGATCCGACTTGATCTTTGAAGACTTGAGTTGATGCTTATCCTCCTTTGACGTGGTTGGTCTTCTTTGGCCTTCATCCTTAGAGTTGCCATCCGGGTTATGGACGTATGGTTAAGATAGTTGTCGGTGCTTGGGATGGGTAGGCCTAACAAGGTTTACTTCGGTTTTGGAGTAGGTGAGTTTAGATAACTAATCAGGTAGGTTAAGTAGTTTTGCATGGTCGAGTCGATCTAAGTCACCAATTTAGGCTTAGGTGGCCTTATCTTTTGTACCAGCATTAAGTAATTCACTCTAGATTAGACCATAATAGATTAGATAGAATCTAGTTTAGGTTGGTATGACTAGATTGAACTAGTTAAGATCTGGTTAATTCATTTAGGGACAAGTAGGTAGGTTAGAATCTCTGTCAGGTTAAAACAGAGGGGTTATGCAACCATGTGATGGGTAAGGTAGTTGCACGAGGCCGAGTTGATCTAAGATCTCAATCTTGTTTATAGGAGCAGGGTCTAATGTATTCCACCAGGATTGACTATCTTGTTAGGTAACTCATTTTAGATTGGATCATAGTAGATTAGATGGAGTATATATTAGATCGATATCACCAGATTGGATTAAACAATATCTAACTACTTTGGATTAAATCATGGTTGTTACACTAGTGTGGGGTAAATATGCTTATTAGGGCAAGATGAATCCATAAGGATAAGGTAGAATCTTTTGAGGTTAGTTAGATCTATTAAGATGAGATAAAATCTTTTCAAGATAAGATGGATCTAGATACATTAGGATAAGTTAAGATCTTTTGAGATAAGATAGATCTATGAGTGTAGGATAGAATCTTTCAAGATGAGATGGATATTGTTAGGCTAGATACTTTAATGAGGGATAATCTAGTTTATCTATTTATTTTTATAAGCATTTTTTCCTATATGTATATGCAGATGTAATTGTGGACATTACTCCACAACTCATCACACTCAATCAAAGATCCAAATCAGACAAGTATCATAAGAACAAACATCCAAGTGCATAGATACAAAAAAAAAGTTTTGTTTTTGTTCCTAAGAGTAGGTCTCCTATTCCTTAAGGTCACTTTAGGTATAGGATTTCAAAGTGTGAAATCCACATTTGTCTTTAGAAGGAAAAGGTAAGAATAATCAGAGTAAAGCGGAATTAGATGAGAAAAGATTAAGAAAAGTTTAGAAAAGATCAGAGTAGCAAAGGTAAGTAAGTATTGGTTGTCCAGTTCTATCTAGGTTTCGTCCTACAGTCAACATTCCTCTGATACCACTTCTGTCACACCCGGATTTCGGGGCACCAAGACCCGGGCGCGAACATAATCACCAGGTGTGTTGGGACCAAGTCTCACACATATGATGAATCATGGCACAGGATCGAATGTCACATCTTTACTACATAATAAGAGTTCTATACAAAATAAATAAATATTTACATTATAAGGAGACAACGGTCCAGCAACCCAAAGTTGACTGGGAGACGACGGCCTAGACCTCTCACGAACTCGTCATAGCATCCTCCATGTGCCTCATCCTGCGGGACCTGTTCTTAACCTAGGGGTGTGAGATAGCAAGAGTGAGCTCACATACGTTCATAGCTCAATAAGTTGTGGGGAATAATGTGCATGAACTCGCCAAAGGTGGGAGCTCACGTGAAGTGTAAGACTTACCAAAGAGGATGGTTGAAGCTGAGCATTGCTTTTAAAGTTGGTTAAAATTTTATTAGCAGTTACTAAGTATAAGTAAATACCAACTCAATTAAATAGTAGAACAAAAGTAACAACATCACCTGCGATGCAATGCATATGACAAATTGAATTTAGTTCCATAAATTAATCATGTGAGTGTCCGAGCTGCTCATGACCGTGAGCACGGCTAGTATACCAGTTTTACACTCTGCAGAGGTTGCGCATCTTTACCCACAAGTCATGTTACCCATCTGCCAAGAGACGGCCAATCCCATACACCTCTACCGAGGAGGCGAGGCAGGGTAACACTACGAGGCCTTTACAAAGTTCCACTAGCTTTAGAAAACCCGCTACAGTTTATAGGAAGCTCCAATGCAGGAATCCCTCGTCTGACCGCCATCGCAGCAAAATCAACCCAAGGACCTCCCTACACTGACCACTCCCCTACTGCCCTTGCCCCTTTCGGGTAAGGTAGTCTTCCACTAGCTTTCCTAGTTAGTTGGCCAAGGGCGTCCCATTAAACCACGGTAGCACTGTTTTCCCGGGTGGTTCTCCATGTTCCAATTAACATAATGATCTTAACATGAATAGTAAATAACAACTGATAATAAAAGTATAATCATGAATAGTGATCTCCATACCCAAAACCACATAAAGCAATAGCAAGTACTACCCAAAAAGTTCAGTGGTAATCAGGGTATAAAGATAGTAAAACTGGGGTAACCTATTGGGTCCCATCAAAATTAACCTATGCAGATCATTACGATTAATTAGAACATGACTGGGTAAAAGGAAGTGATCAAGGGCACAACTTGCCTGAGACTTGAGATTCCAGGTACCAACTTGCTCTTCAGGTGACATGTGTCTTCACTGCTAAACGTAGCAATACAGACAAACAGTGTATAGGCAAAATTAACATCACACCAAACATAAGAATAAACTACATAATAATAGTCTACGCGATGCTACGAGATCGTAGGAACAAGAAACAATAAATTCGGAGCTACGGTTGTTAAGTTAGGAATTTCTGAAGTTATTTAATACCTAGAATAGAGTTATTCATGTGAATAATTTTAAATCAAGTTTCATAGTTAGACAAAGGTACTAGGTAATAAACAATACTTAGTCAAAATTAATGCCACTGAAATGAATCAATTTGGACCTAAAATGAATTTAATACGAATTAAACAAGTTTCAGAATTTATTTCTAAACTAAAAATCTTTTTCTGAATTGTTTTACCCCTTTTATTCACTGATTGGACTGGGGACACTATTTTAACAAAGCCCAAGGGTGATTTTGTATAAACCAGGGACCTGCTTGTGATTAGTTTCAACAAAAAAAGGATGGCGGGTTAGTTTTAATAAAACACAGGGTCTCTTTTGAAAATCTAGCGCGTCGAAGGGGGTACAGCCAAGCCACAACCGCCCGATCAAGTTTCAAGGGTTGAGATTAGAAGCCGAAGGGATACACGATTTCCACCGATGGATTCGTGACCAATGGCTTGGATTCAATTTACGCGAGATCAAACCCCAGGCGTTGGATACCCGATCAACGGTCTACGGTGATTGCTTCCCCAGATCTAATCCCATCCACTCAACCTAAATCGGACGGTGATCGCATCATCTTCCACCTCTCACGTGCTCCAGCCATTCTTCCCCTCATCTCGCGCGGTGTCTGCCCCAGCGAAGCGCCATCCACCCGACGACGCAGGCGGGTCATTGCCCCAGCTTTGTTGTTCTCCTCTGCTGCCGCTGGTGTGAGCCGAATCTACGCTTAGCGAAGCCGATGGCGAATCTTACAGGAAAGTGCACGTACCGGCGATTAAGGCATAGGTCGGCCGGCCTGCGCGACGGTGCTCCTTCACCGCCGGTGAGGTTCTGTATCCTCGTCTCCGTGATGTCGAGGACGATTCCCCCCACTCTGAACAGGGAGACGTCACACCCTTTCCCCCATGCTTCGACGAAGAATCCACACCCTCCTCTCGGTTTCCTGCGCTCACCCTCTCTCTCCAATGGCCATGGCACACGGTGACGATCATGCTGCTCCACTTCTGGTCGACCGAGGTAGTGAGTTCTAGGGCCAATGAATTTATAGGCCAGGCAAAAGCGGGGATCGCGGCAAGCTGTTGCAGCGCACGCCCATGGTTGTTAGTAGATGCGTCTTATACGGAGTTGGGCCCAACCATCAGTGGATGTGTAGGGTGTAGAGGTGATGTCATCCATGACGCCCTGATGATGTCACGTCAGCGGATACTATTAAATATTTGGCTGCAGATGCAAGCGTCTGTGCCCTACCCAAGCTAGGTGTTAGCGCAAGCGCGGATGGGAGACAGACAAGTGGGACACACCTGTCGGTGCAGGGTCACGCAGGTTTGCAGGCCGAGTGGGCTACAAGTGATATCGGTCCAGGCACGATGGTGAGGCTTTTCTTTATATATATATTCTATTTTATTTCCATTACTATTTTCCTTTCTCAAATTCTTTACTATATATATATATTTGTTTTGTAAATTGAGGTCAAATTAAGTCTTGATTCCTTTGTTCAAACAAAAATGCTCATCACAAAATCATCGGCATGAAATGCATATTTCTAAACTCATTTATTTGTTACCTGACCAATATAATTCCATTATTTGAATATGCACCAATATAAGGAGTTCAAATGATCTCCAAGGTTCCATAAATTCTCAAACACTAAGAATAATTATATCTATTTATTTATTTTCCTGATACAAATTTTGGGCTTTACATTGGCCCTGGGTCGGCGCACTCCCGTTACTTCGAAGGGTCCTTCCTAGCCGGGGGAGAGTTGCGGAGCCCTCCTTGGTATGGAACTTGCCATGGGGCTAGGTCCCGACCCAGGGTTCCCGGCTGCATTTGACACGGGAGCCCTCATCTCTGGCTGTGGTCTCTTCTGCATGTACCTGTCTGCAGCCCGGACCCGTGGGGGGTCCGGAAGGGCCTCCCAAGGAAGGTGTGCTTCATCTTCGTAGGCCGGGGAACACGGGGTCCCTCAGAGGGCCGTCTAGTTGGCTTCACCAAGTAGGAGCCTCCGGCGAAGATATCCTTCAGGTCCCCCTCGGGTGACTGATACCCGAGGTCCCACTCAGCCGCGGCTGCCTCGCCGTCGTCCACCTTCTCTTTGCCGGGCCGACAGCGAGGCGGGGAGCCATCTTTGTAAGACTGCTCGCGCCGCTCGCTGACGCGTTTTACGAGGTCAATGATCTCGGGCGACACTCCACGGCGCTGTGGCGGCCATGCGGGTGCACAGGGCATGAACCGCTGCTACCCTTCTGCGGCCGTGGGCGTTTGTTGCGGTCGCCCTGGCCTCCGGTCGCTGCTGTGACCACCAGAGCGGTGGACCGCGGCTTCTGGTAGTCATGGTCCTTCTTCTTTTTCTTCTTTCCGTCCCGGAGGATGGCCCCCCGAGCCACCCGACTGGGCAGCTCCAGTTTGTGGGGCTGAGTACCATGCACGGCCTTCGGCGGCTCTGGTGCACTTGTCGGCCAGAGCGAAGGGCGTGGGGACAGTTTCCATGTCATGTGTGGCCAACTTTTCCAACATTTTTCATCACGTACTTCCTGTCGGAAGGTCGTGATGATAGAAGCATCAGAAATACGAGATATCGTACCTCGCACTTTGGTGAAGCGGGAGATGAACTTCCGGAGGGTCTCCCCTGGCTCCTGCCTCACTGCATGGAGGTGGGCCTCCACACCGTGCTGTTGGTAAGCACCGGTGAAGTTCGCCACGAACCGCGCAAGAGCTCTTCCCAGGGTAGACTGATCCCGGGGTGAGGTTCATGAGCCAGGTCCGGGCAGGTCCAGACAAGGCCACATGAAAGTATGTTGCCATCACAGTGGTGTTTCCACCTGCTGCCATGATGGCGGTAACATATACCTGCAGGAACTCCGACGGGTTCGTCGTTCTGTCGTATTTTTCCGGCAGGTGCGGCCAGAACTTGGGTGGCCAAGACGCCGCGCGAAGATGATCTGCCAGTGCGGCGTAGCCCAATCCGGCCAAGGGGACACCCGTTTGGGACCAGGTGCCCATTGGTGTCTGCGGCGCAACCGCAGTGAAGTCTTGATCGAGGTCGCGACCATTGATGTTTTGGCGGCGCTCGCGCGCCCTTTCCAAGGATACCCGGGCGTCCTCTCCCGCACGCCTGCGGTTGAGTTCTGCCCGAAGGTCGTTGGTCTGTGCGCCCCTTACTGAGGGCGAGCGCACCGATGCTGATGCCTCGTGTTGGCGCCGGGATGACCGTGTCTTCGACCTGGTCGAGGTAGAATGCGCCATACTGAGCAGTCGGTCGACGTCGTCCTGCCATTGCTTCATGGCTCCTGGTGAAGCCGTGGAGCTTGGAGGGTGTCGCAACAACTCCCTGGCTGCTGACAACGCCCCCGGAGACGCCCTTGATGGAGTCCGGGATGTTTGCGCTACCGTGTGCTGTCGTGCGGCGTGCACAACAGGAGTGACTGGTGTCGGGCGAGTAGG
The DNA here is from genome assembly GCF_902167145.1 of Zea mays. Lineage (NCBI taxonomy): Eukaryota > Viridiplantae > Streptophyta > Magnoliopsida > Poales > Poaceae > Zea > Zea mays. The sequence continues at coordinate 130,456,864 of NC_050104.1, forward strand.
AGCCTGCGGTGTGGAGGAAGCAGCTTCTCCCTCCACCGCAAAGTCTACCAAAGTCTCGGCGCGGTGCTCAATGATCTGCACCATCATGCTTGGGCAAGGGATCAAGCAAAAACCTAATGCCTAGGCCCCTACCTGGCGCGCCAAATGTCGGAGAGTAGATCTCCGGCCGGGTGGTGGAGTGCACCCGCCCTAAATCCTGAGATGAGGAGGGGCTTAGGTGTTTTGCTTGATCGTTGGTATGAATGGGAAGAATGCAAGAACACACAAGGATTTAGAGTGGTTCGGGTCGCCGGGGCGTAATACCCTACTCCACTGTGAGATGTATTGCCTATGAGCTTGTATGAGCTTGCGAGACTGTGGTGTGATCTAAGATTGCGTGTGTGTGTGTAACATCGCATGTCTCCCCTTTTATAGCTGAAGGGGGGCATGCACAAAGGGACTGGGCCCCGACATGTGGGCCCAGGGACATAAAGAATATTGTGCTTGGATCCTCTAATGTCTATTGTCGAGACAATCTTCTTGTGCCCTGACGCCCGAGATCTGCGTATCCTTGGCGTACAGGGGAAGCTTCTTGCGGAAGAGAAGACGAGTATAGCGCGCCGCTCGGTATGGGCGCACTGTCCTCCAGCAGACCCAGCAGGCGCGTCGCCTGCTGGATGACCTTGACACCGCCTGCCAGCGGATGGGACGGGACACAATAAATGTTGAGAGGGCACGTCGCCCGTCAGTGCGGTGGCAGGCGGCGCGTCTTTTCCTCAATAAATGCAGGGGCTGCACGACTTCTCGTTAGGTTCGGTCCGGTAGCTTATGTTATGGGCCACAAGCAGCGGGTCTCCGCCTGAGCGAGAAGTGGAGGGCAGGACCCGCACACGTGTCAGCACCAGACCCCTGCACATACCAGGGTCCTCCTCGTTCCGAGACCCTGCTGGAGTTCGGACCTACCCGAAGGCTCCAGACTCATATGTATAGGGGTCCGGTGTCCTGTGGGGGTCCGGACTTACTGGGATGTGGTGTCTTTTCTTGCCACATGGCGCCCTTTGGCCTGGGGTCAGGCGCCGTACTCCGCGTGGCTAGAGGACGTCGCATGGGTGCGGCGTCTTCATGCTGTAGGAGAGGGTACCCCTGATTTAGGGTACCGACAGGCGTCCTCTGGCGTTGAATAAAAAAATCTGTTGGCCGCCTGCCCGCCTGGTCGAATGTCTCACGTCCTCACCTCGTGGCCAGAGGTGTGGCCAGAGGTGAATAAAAAATCTGTTGGAGCCGGCAACTAGTCGCCTGCAGTCGTATATATATAAGTACTATCTACTATGGTGGGGTCCACAAAAATATGAGGCCCAGCGTGGCTGCCCCGTCTGTCCGTCCTCAGGGCCGGCGCTGTTAATATATAAGAGCTATATGAATTTTTTTGGGTGCTTCTAAGAATTTTGTTTGGAAGTCATCTCTGAGGAGGACAGTAACGAATAAATGAATTCAACGAATTTATGTTAAAAAACTGAACCGAACAAACCAACGAAGGACTTGTTCGTTTGTGTCGAATTGCACCCGAAATCATTATAGCTAATCAAAGTTTATATAAATTAGAGAAGCAATCCAGTTAGAAATCGTTTTCCGACCGATCAATCCGTGACAACCGAACGGCGCCGAAACAATGACGGCGTAGATGCACTTTTACATGAACCGACCGGCACGCGCGAGATCGACGAGTCAATAATCCGATACCCTGCGATTCTTGATCGGCGATGGACTCTGCACCTCGCCTCTCTCCTCGGCCCACCTCTTCATCATCCCGGCGTCATTCTCCGGCAGTGGCGTCAGGTTGAGGTCAAAGTCCGATCCCAGACGGTGACGCCGGACGACCCTGTTCCGGACGACAGACGTGGAGACGGAGACGGAGATGGGCGCCGACATGCCATACCAGTAGTGGGCTAGTGGCAGCGCGTGTGGCCGCCGAGCGCCTGACCCGTGGCGAGCCCCCTCCGGCAGACGGCGCACCGGTGCGGCCCACCGCTCGCCGCCGCTGGAGCTGGACTTGTGGCCGCCGACGCCGAGCGCCTGGTGGGAGGCGAAGGCCTTCCCGCGCACCGGAACCGAAGCTCCTGCGCGGGTGCGTGGGTCGGGCTCGGGCGCCACTTGGTCGTCGTCCCGGCCGCGACCGAACCCAAATCTGCGCGTCCGGGCGAGCGCGGCGAGGCGCCGGTGCATGCCGGGACCGGGAGCGCAAGGGAGAGCGCGGTGGTCGGCTTCCAGATCCAGCTAGGCCGGCAACCATGGCTATAGCTAGCGCCTGGCAGCGGCTGGTGAGGAAACAGGCGTGTCGTCCTTGACTTTTAGCTCCATCAATCGATCTTGCGTTCGTCGTACGTAGCACACTGCACACAGCCGGCCGGCGACGAGTTGCAAGCGGCTTGTACGTGTGAATATATTAGTACGTAGGAAAAAGACAAACAGACAGGCGACAGGTCGCATGCAGGTGAGTGGTGAGAGAAGGTCGATTAACGAGATGGTATGGTGGCGTGTGGTGATTTGGTTGGTGTGGAGCCAGTGAACAAGTACGCAATCGCATGCACGAGCGCGATCCAGTCAACACATGCAGGCTAGCTGTTGGCCGTTGCTTGCTGCGTTGGTTCGCGGCGCAGCCATACAGTACAGTATCTGCAATTTTTAGTATGTATGCAACGCTCTTGTCTTGTCTGATAGATATGTCTATTCTCGACGACATTTCTACAATTCACATTTCTGCGAGTGCGTCCTATTTGGCACATCTTCGTCAACAGTTTAATAAGTTATAGCTACCTGTTTTTTTTTATAAAAAAAAGCTTTATGGATGGGATGATGTTTTTTTCTGTTCTTACGGAGCAACCGTCGCTGGGGAAAAAAGTTAACTTTATCCTAGCTTCAGCGCAGCAACCGTCGCTGTGTACAAGTAGAAGGACCAGGGTGCGGGCGCAGGGGCACGACTACGAGCCAGGATCTAGTGAACCAATCGCGGAATCGCCTAACTGGTCAACGCAAAACAGCGAAAGCAGCAAATAGATATGACTTCCTTCGCTGTCCTACGGCATGCCACTCTTGCAGCTTCCCGGAAATGGCAAATCGTGAGACCTGGGTGTGATGGTTTTGGAGCCCATTTGAGTAGACCCGATTTGTTGAAATTTCAAAGCAAAGTGGCTGTTGGTTTTAGTGTCACATTGCTAGCTCAAGATGTTTCAAACCAACTTTTATAGCTATGCTCGTTCCCATGTCTGAATAGATAAAATAATGGGACAGAGAGCATGGCTAGACTCACGCGCGTGTTTCCGCGTATTTTTCGTGTGTAAGACTGTCACCAGTAGATTGCTTAAAATAGGGGGACACTGAACTATAGAGTTGGGATAGGAGATCTGTTAAAGATAGCCACCCTAATACCATGTGACTTGTGACTTGGCACGTGTCAATTCTTACCACTCGTATCCTTCAATAATTTAATCTTTTGACCGTTGAGATTTAATACAGATTCTATTGGCAGCTGCACCTATATTAGGCCCTGAATGAATTAGGCTTCCTTACACGTGAAAATACTCTTTTCTATTTCCTCCTCTCTCACTTGCTTTGGAAATATGTGATGTACCGATTGTGTTACCGTGATTTCATCGACCTCATTCCTTAGCGTGCACCAAGGAGGAGAGCGAGCGGTATCTTCGAATCCTTATCGTCGTGAAGCCTGCACGAGAGGTGGCAATAAAGTTTCTGGACAGCATAACTGTGCGACCGTTCGAGGACGTTCTGCGCCATCTGACGGAAGAATCAACATGTTTACATCGACGACATGTTTCGTCTACTTTTGCGCTTAAAGCACCGATAAACCCGACGTGAGTAAATATGATAATTCGGTTGTTTACTCTGTTAATCTATATGCTGTTGTGTGTAGTGCATATATCTATTTTGAATATCTATAAAATTTGGCTTGATTTAAAATCCGGATTTAGCATATTACGCAAATTTTCAACAGATGGAATATGTATAGACAATTAATAGCACAGTCGTCTGTCCATATTCTTTATAACCTGGGGCTGTATATAACACGTGTTTTTTGCATTTCTGCGTGATGGCCTTTTGCCATTTCCGGACGAAACAATAGACATGCAACGTATCCGGTCAGTGAACAGACACCGGCTTTTGACTGCGTACTTGACCTTGTTTTTGCAGCAGCCGGCAGCCCGCCGGCGCTCCACGGTTCGGACTTTATGCAGATATGCTTGAGCTCCGTGTCTAGAAAAAAATATTTGTAAGCCAAATGGATAATGACCTTCAATAAATCATTTTTTTGTTTTAGCGGACACTTCTAAGTCCCTGATTGTAATCTAAAGCTAATAGTTAATTAAAAAATTGTTAGCTGGAATAAGCCAGCTAACTCGAGTAACTGTTAGCTTAGGACCGTCAGCTAATAGGTTGGTTGGACCTATTAATTTATTATAGTGCCCTTGATTCCTTTTTCGTGTCATTCTTTTCAAAAGTAAATATTTCGCACTCCAATCTTGGCACAAGCAACATAAATTTGTGAAGAAGTCTATAAAAAATTCTTGAATAGTGATATAAATTGATGAGGAGATGTTGAGCACCAATTTGAGCCGGCGGACGGTCCGGCCCTGAGGTCGGACGGTCCACGGTCCGGACAGTCCGCGTCTGTGGGCCGGACGGTTCGCGCAGGCGCAGAACAGATTAGGGTTCCGAGTTTCTTGCTATGTTTGTTGGCGAGAATCTCGGGATAAACTCGGAGATTTGTTTGTAACGGGTTCAGCCCCCTCCTCTATAAATAGAAAGGTATACGGCCGATTTGAGGCAACGAATCGATAATTTACATTTTATCCTAGGAGTAGTTCTAGTCTAATTTAGGTTTAGTCTTCTAATCCTCAAATCTTTCGCTTCTCTTCGACTCTACGTCGATTAGAGGAGTCTAGGTCGGTCTACCCGAGCCTAGACAACCACCTAGGATCTCTACTCCCCGATGGGGTCCCTCCCGGGAGCGAGATCCAGGCGCCGCCGGCGATCCTCCGCCGCCCCTGCGCACGCGCGGACCGTCCGGCCCTAGGGCGCGGACCGTCCGGCCGTCAGGCAGGGAACTCTAGCTCCTGCGCCAAGTCGCGGACCGTCCGGCCGTCAGGCAGGGAACTCTAGCTCCTGCGCCAGGTCACGGACCGTCCAGCCCTGTGCCGCGGACCGTCCGCGCCTGACCAGAGAGCACCGCCACAGTTCTTGTTAAGTGATTGGCGCTCCAAAAGGCGTCAACATACTTTTTGGCGACTCCGCTGGGGAAGACAAATATAGACTCATTAAATCGGCCCTCAATGGCCGGTTCAAGGGATAGCTCTGATATTTCCCCAAGCAACATCATAGAGCCGACTTGGGAGACCTTGCCGGCTGACGAATAGCTCCAGTTCAAGGAGCACAAGGAGCAGATGATCCAGGAGGCAAAAGCAAAGTTCTTAGCCAACTTCAAAGTGGACAGGAACAACAAGGTCGTCCGACATCAGGCGACAGATCCAGCTTCGCTCCGACCCACACCAGATATCCCCAATGTAAGTAATACAAACGAGTTACAATCTCTTAGAAATTATGTAGATGAACAGCATGCAAATGCAAAATATCATAGGGGGTATGCAAAACGATTATAGGAGACTAGTACGTGCATTTGATAAAGCTAAAATCGCAAATTTTCCTTCGCACGAGGTTGAGTTAGAGGGTAACACGCGTAATACATCGGCTACAGGTTATCACGACCAGTCACAACCCCTTTATGGGATGCTGATGGACACATACCCTGAGCAACCATAAATTGGCAGCAAATCAGCCGATGTATGGTTCGGCCAAACACAGCTGATAAAGGCAAAGGCAAAGAGATAGTCATCGGCAATGCAAGAGAGGCCGATGAGAATCATAAAATTTCTTGCAGGAAAGTGGTGGCAGAAAAGACTCCTGACGGAGGGGAAACTCTTAAGGTGACCATCACGGCCTACGTTGCTGGGGGCAAGCACGGACCAAGGAGCAGGAACCCGTGCTACGCACCCCGAACGGTCCGGCACACAGGCGCGGACGGTCTGGGACCCCGTCGGATGGTTTGGAGAACTTCAGCGGACGGTCCGGCCATGTTCAAGACTCGCAACGGCCACGTACTTTCAAACCACGACGACCAGAGATAGGTACGTGGAAAACAAATACATTCAAGGCAGCTAGTCGGTTGGTCAAAGCCGGCCCGACTTTTGATCAATTGTTGTCTAAATACGTGAAAAAGAAGGCCAGCCCCAGTGACCGGCCAGCAAAGCGACCCCGTTCACCCATTCATGAGCAACGTCAGGTAAGGCCGATTGGACCACCTCACCAATCGGAACAAATGAAAGGTCATACTGTGCAATTAAGACCTAACATACCTGCATGGACACCTCCACCTTATCCGCCTATGCCATATCCATACACATATTTACCTCCACCATATATCCCAAACCAAATGTGGGGCATGCCACCATATCCATTTGGGATGCCACAGTACCCTGCTTGGAGGGCACCCCAAACATCTGTATTTGATAGGTTGGCACCTCCAGTACAAGACCAATTGAGCGCCGCTCAATCCGATCATCAGGCACAATCCCAACAAGAGTGTCGGAGTACTCGGCCTCAAAGGCCGACCAATCCGGCAGGGGGGCATATACCTGCAGCAACCGAAAGGACAACAAAAAAGGACGTCATCAAAATAGGTACTGTAGATGTTGTCATACAGGAAGATAATAAAGGGCCAATGATTTTTTGTGAATTGGCCAACACAACCAAAAAAGAAGATACGGCTACCATCAAAACAGCCGATCCAAAATACTCCATGCCTCGATGGTGCCCAGCGGGATTGACACGGTCCCCAAAGCGGAAATTACAGCGCCTAAGAGCAAAGGAGAGCCAGGAGAAGGAGGTAGAAAAGATATTCAATGACATACATCCACAGTACCCACCACCGCAAAGGAAATGGAGACCAAAGGCCGTTGAAGAAAAACAAACGACCACAAAAATAGAAAATAAAATAACACTTGTGCAACACCCTGCAGGTATGGTAGATAGCTTGGCCAACGAGGCCGACCAATCTGCACCAGGCGCGGACCATCCGCTCCCGGAGTTCGGACCGTCCGCACCACTCCAGGAAGCCTCCAACGATATGCCAACATCAATGGAAGAGGATGACCTACTGGGAGAAGACCTGGTCGACTACGAGGCTTCTCCAAAGTGCTCAGGTATGGATGTAAAAGTTATTACATTTTCCGTCGATTGTACTATTGTCGGCGACAATGAACCTGTTGTTGCCCAGTTTGATTTTGGTCCTAAAGAAGCCGCCTTTACTAAACCAAATGAATCGGTAAATCATTTAAAGTCGCTCTTCGTGCGCGGTCACATTGATGGGATACCAATTGCTAAAATGTTGGTAGATGGAGGGGCGACTGTAAATCTAATGCCTTATTCATTATACAGAAAATTAGGTAAACAAGATGACGAATTTGTCAAGACCAACATAACCCTCAGCGGTGTTGGACCTGATAGTTCGATCAAAGCCAGGGGAGTCACGTCCGTTGAATTAACCATCGGGACTAAGACCCTTGCTGATGCATTCTTCGTCGCTGATGTAGAAGGAAATTACAGTTTAATCCTAGGCAGAGATTGGATTCATGCCAATCAATGTATACCTTCTACATTACATCAAATGTTAATACAATGGGTAGGCGATGATGTAGAACAAGTACATGCTGATGTATCGACCTGTATCGCTGTGGCCGATGCCCCTGTACTCTGGACTTATGAGAATGCTACATGTCTCACAGGAGTAGATTTTTCTGATTATCAGTTCATAAGTATAGATAAGAGAGGTTTCATTCCTGTAATGCTAGAGCCGATGGAGAATCGGCTAAATCCTAAATAAAGTTTAAATGACGAGTACACACAAAGTTCATGAGTCTTTGGTCATAGACAATTCGGCTTCTAAAGCCGGATGGTCTGGTCTTTCACAAAACAGTTCAGACTTTAAGACCGAGCATCTACCGCAGCATAAAGACAGTATTACGGATGATCCGGTACTCGAGACCAGAAAATCTGCTATCACACAAAGATCATCTGATTCCTCTATGAGGGACATGATAGAGGAATTCAGAGATCTTGATAAACTAGGACAGGGGTTTACATCGGTCGATCCTTTAGAGGAGATTGACATAGGAGATGGTAAAACTCCAAGGCTGACTTTTGTAAACAAGACCCTGGAGACCGATCCTAGAAATGAAATGATCGGTCTATTGAAGGAATATTCAGATTGTTTTGCTTGGAATTATACTGAGATGACTGGATTAAGCCGAGAGATCGTAGAACATCGGCTGCCTATTAAGTCCGGTTTCAGACCTTTCAAGCAGAAAGCTAGAACATTTTGTCCAGATCTTCTCTCACGAATCAAGGACGAAATCCACCGGCTGCTAGAAGCTGATTTTATTAGACCTTGTAGATACGCAGAATGGGTCTCTAATATTGTGCCGATGGAGAAGAAGGAGTCAGGTAAACTTAGAGTATGCATTGATTTTCGCAATTTAAATAGAGCAACTCCTAAAGATGAGTATCCCATGCCCATAGCCGACACGTTAATCAATAATGCATCAGGAAATAGAATTATTAGCTTCCTTGATGGTAATGCCGGATATAATCAGATTTTCATGGCCGAAGAAGACGTGTCTAAAACGGCCTTTATATGTCCAGGCTTCATTGGTTTATTTGAGTGGGTTATCATGACATTTGGCCTAGAAAATGCTGGTGCTACTTGAAAGGGAATTAGGCTTACACCTAGTTCCTAAATAATTTTGGTGGTTGAATTGCCCAACACAAATAATTGGACTAACTAGTTTGCCCAAGTGTATAGATTATACAGGTGTAAAAGGTTCACACTCAGCCAATAAAAAGACCAAGTTTTGGATTCAATAAAGGAGCAAAGGGGCAACCGAGGGCACCCCTGGTCTGGCGCACCGGACTGTCCGGTGTGCCACCGGACAGTGAACAGTGCCTGTCCGGTGCACCAGGGGACTCAGACCCAAACTCTTCGCCCTCGGGAATTCTCGGAAGTCGGCGCGCTATAATTCACCGGACTGTCCGGTGTGCACCGGACATGTCCGGTGCTCCAAGGAAGCTCGGCCTCCTGAACTCGCCAGCCTCGGGTTCGCGCGGCAGCCGCTCCACTAAAATTCACCGGACTGTCCGGTGTGCACCGGACTGTCCGGTGTGCCAGCGGAGCAACGGCTCCCTGCGGCGCCAACGGCTCCCTGCGGAGCATTTAATGCGCGCACAGCACGCGCAGAAGGCAGAATCGCCCATGCCGGTGCACCGGACATCAAACAGTACATGTCCGGTGTGCACCGGACACCCAGGCGGGCCCACAAGTCAGAAGCTCCAACGGTCAGAATCCAACGGCAATGATGACGTGGCAGGGGCACCGGACTGTCCGGTGTGCACCGGACTGTCCGGTGCGCCATCGAGCAGAAGCCTCCAGCCAACGGTCAAGTTTGGTGGTTGGGGCTATAAATACCCCAACCACCCCACCATTCATTGCATCCAAGTTTTCCACTTCTCAACTACTACAAGAGCTCTAGCATTCATTTCTAGACACACAAAAGAGATCAAATCCTCTCCAATTCCACACAAAGCCCTAGTGACTAGTGAGAGTGATTTGCCGTGTTCATTTGAGCTCTTGCGCTTGGATTGCTTCTTTTCTTTCTCACTTGTTCTTGAGATCACAACTCCATTGTAATCAAGGCAAGAGGCACCAATTGTGTGGTGGCCCTTGCGGGGAAGTTTTGATCCCGGCTTTGATTTGAGAAGAGAAGCTCACTCGGTCCGAGGGACCGTTTGAGAGAGGGAAGGGTTGAAAGAGACCCGGCCTTTGTGGCCTCCTCAACGGGGAGTAGGTTTGCAAGAACCGAACCTCGGTAAAACAAATCTCCGTGTCTCACTTGCTTATTCGCTTGGGATTTGTTTTGCGCCCTCTCTCGCGGACTCGTTTATATTTCTAACGCTAACCCGGCTTGTAGTTGTGTTTATATTTGTAAATTTCAGTTTCGCCCTATTCACCCCCCCTCTAGGCGACTATCAATTGGTATCAGAGCCCGGTGCTTCATTAGAGCCTAACCGCTCGAAGTGATGTCGGGAGATCACGCCAAGAAGGAGATGGAGACCGGCGAAAAGCCCACTACAAGCCACGGGAGCACTTCATCGGAAGAGTCCCGCACCAAAAGGAGGGAGAAGAAGAAGAGCTCCTCCAACAAAGGGAAGGAGAAGAAATCTTCTTCTCATCACAAAGAGAAGAAGGAAAAATCTTCTTCCCACAAGCCGCATCGGAAAGGCGACAAGCACAAGAGGATGAGGAAGGTGGTCTACTACGAGACCGACACTTCATCAACATCGACCTCCGACTCCGATGCGCCCTCCGTCACTTCTAAGCGCCAAGAGCGCAAGAAGTATAGTAAGATCCCCCTACGCTACCCTCGCATTTCCAAACATACACCTTTACTTTCCGTCCCACTAGGCAAACCACCAACTTTTGATGGTGAAGATTACGCTAGGTGGAGCGATTTAATGCGATTTCATCTAATCTCGCTCCACAAAAGCATATGGGATGTTGTTGAGTTTGGTGCGCAGGTACCATCTATAGGGGATGAGAACTATGATGAGGATGAGGTAGCCCAAATCGAGCACTTCAACTCACAAGCCACAACAATTCTCCTCGCCTCACTAAGTAAAGAGGAATATAACAAAGTACAAGGGTTGAAGAACGCCAAGGAGGTTTGGGATGTACTCAAAACCGCGCACGAGGGAGATGAGCTCACCAAGATCACCAAGCGGGAAACGATCGAGGGGGAGCTCGGTCGGTTCCGGCTTAACAAAGGGGAGGAGCCACAACACATGTACAACCGGCTCAAGACTTTGGTAAACCAAGTGCGCAACCTCGGGAGCAAGAAGTGGGACGACCACGAAGTGGTAAATGTTATTTTAAGATCTCTCATTTTTTTAAATCCCACTCAAGTTCAATTGATTCGTGGTAATCCTAGATATACTAAAATGACCCCCGAGGAAGTTATTGGGCATTTTGTAAGTTTTGAGTGCATGATAGAAGGCTCGAGGAAAATCAACGAGCTTGGCGAGCCATCCGAAGCTCAACCCGTTGCATTCAAGGCAACGGAAGAAAAGAAGGAGGAGTCTACACCAAGCCGACAACCAATAGACGCCTCCAAGCTTGACAATGAGGAGATGGCGCTCGTCATCAAGAGCTTCCGCCAAATCCTCAAACAAAGGAGGGGGAAAGACTACAAGTCTCGCTCCAAGAAGGTTTGCTACAAATGTGGTAAGCCCGGTCATTTTATTGCTAAATGTCCTATGTCTAGTGACAGTGACCGAGGCGACGACAAGAAGGGGAGAAGAAAGGAGAAGAAAAGGTACTACAAGAAGAAGGGCGGCGATGCCCATGTTTGTCGGGAATGGGATTCCGACGAAAGCTCTAGCGACTCCTCCGACGACGAGGACGCCGCCAACATCGCCGTCACCAAGGGACTCCTCTTCCCCAACGTCGGCCACAAGTGCCTCATGGCAAAGGACGGCAAAAAGAAGAAGGTTAAATCTAACTCCTCCACTAAATATGAATCTTCTAGTGATGATAATGCTAGTGATGAGGAGGATAATTTGCGTTCCCTTTTTGCCAACCTTAACATAGCTCAAAAAGAAAAGTTAAATGAATTAGTTAGTGCTATTCATGAAAAGGATGACCTTTTGGACTCCCAAGAGGATTGTCTAATTAAAGAAAACAAGAAACATGTTAAGGTTAAAAAGGCTTATGCTCTAGAAGTAGAAAAATGTGAAAAATTGTCTAGTGAGCTAAGCACTTGCCGTGAGATGATTGACAACCTTAGAAATGAAAATGCTATTTTAAATGCTAAGGTTGATTCACATGTTTGTAATGTTTCAATTCCCAATCTTAGAGATGATAACATTGACTTGCTTGCTAAGATTGATGAATTGAATGCATCTCTTGCTAGCCTTAGATTAGAGAATGAAAATTTAATTGCTAAGGCTAAAGATTTTGATGTTTGCAATGCTACTATTTCCGACCTTAGAACTAAGAATGAAATGTTGCATGCTAAGGTTGTAGAACTTAAATCTTGCAAACCCTCTACATCTAATCTTGAGCATGTTTCTATTTGCACTAGATGTAGAGATATTGATGTTAATGCTATTCTTGATCATATGGCTTTAATTAAACAACAAAATGATCATATAGCAAAATTAGATGCTAAAATTGCCGAGCACAACCTAGAAAATGAGAAATTTAAATTTGCTCGTAGCATGCTTTATAATGGGAGACGCCCTGGCATTAAGGATGGCATTGGCTTCCAAAGGGGAGACAATGTCAAACTTAATGCTCCTCCAAAGAACTTATCTAACTTTGTTAAGGGCAAGGCTCCCATGCCTCAGGATAACGAGGGTTACATTTTGTACCCTGCCGGCTATCCTGAGAGCAAAATTAGAAAGATTCATTCTAGGAAGTCTCACTCTGGCCCTAATCATGCTTATATGTATAAGGGTGAGACATCTAGCTCTAGGCAACCAACCCATGCTAAGTTGCCTAAGAAGAAAATTCCTAATGCATCAAATGATCATGCCATTTCATTTAAAACTTTTGATGCATCTTATGTGCTTACTAGCAAATCCGGCAAGGTTGTTGCCAAATTTGTTGGGGGCAAACACAAGGGTTCCAAGACTTGTGTTTGGGTACCCAAAGTTCTTGTTTCTAATGCCAAAGGACCCAAAACCGTTTGGGTACCTAAAGTCAAGAACTAAAATTGTTTTGTAGGTTTATGCATCCGGGGGCTCAAGTTGGATACTCGACAGCGGATGCACAAACCACATGACCGGGGAGAAAAGGATGTTCTCCTCATATGAGAAAAACAAAGATCCCCAACGAGCTATCACATTCGGGGATGGAAATCAAGGTTTGGTCAAAGGATTGGGTAAAATTGCTATATCTCCTGACCATTCTATTTCCAATGTTTTTCTTGTTGATTCATTAGATTACAATTTGCTTTCTGTTTCACAATTATGTCAAATGGGCTACAACTGTCTTTTTTCTGATATAGGTGTCACTGTCTTTAGAAGAAGTGATGATTCAATAGCTTTTAAGGGAGTGTTAGAGGGTCAGCTATACTTGGTAGATTTTGATAGAGCTGAACTCGACACTTGCTTAATTGCTAAGACTAACATGGGTTGGCTCTGGCACCGCTGACTAGCCCATGTTGGGATGAAGAATCTTCATAAGCTTCTAAAGGGAGAGCACATTTTAGGATTAACAAACGTTCATTTTGAGAAAGACAGGATTTGTAGCGCATGCCAGGCAGGGAAGCAAGTTGGAGTCCATCATCCACACAAGAACATCATGACGACCGACAGGCCGCTTGAGCTACTCCACATGGATCTATTCGGCCCGATTGCTTACATAAGCATCGGCGGGAGTAAGTATTGTCTTGTAATAGTGGATGATTATTCTCGCTTCACTTGGGTATTCTTTTTACAGGAAAAATCTCAAACCCAAGAGACCTTAAAGGGATTCTTGAGACGGGCTCAAAATGAGTTCGGCTTAAGGATCAAGAAGATAAGAAGCGACAACGGGACGGAGTTCAAGAACTCTCAAATTGAAGGCTTCCTTGAGGAGGAGGGCATCAAGTATGAGTTCTCTTCTCCCTACACTCCACAACAAAATGGTGTAGTGGAGAGGAAGAATCGAACTCTATTGGACATGGCAAGGACCATGCTTAATGAGTACAAGACACCGGACCGGTTTTGGGCCGAAGCGGTCAACACCGCCTGCTACGCCATCAACCGGTTATATCTTCACCGAATCCTCAAGAAGACATCATATGAACTCCTAACCGGTAAAAAGCCCAACATTTCATATTTTAGAGTTTTTGGTAGCAAATGCTTTATTCTTATTAAAAGAGGTAGAAAATCTAAATTTGCTCCTAAAACTGTAGAAGGCTTTTTACTTGGTTATGACTCAAACACAAGGGCATATAGGGTCTTTAACAAGTCCACTGGACTAGTTGAAGTCTCATGTGACGTTGTGTTTGATGAAACTAACGGCTCTCAAGTAGAGCAAGTTGATCTTGATGAAGTAGGTGAAGAACAGGCTCCATGCATAGCGCTTAGGAACATGTCCATTGGGGATGTGTGTCCTAGGGAATCCGAAGAGCCTCCAAATGCACAAGATCAACCATCCTCCTCCATGCAAGCATCTCCACCAACTCAAAATGAGGATGAGGCTCAAAATGATGAAGAGCAAAATCAAGAAGACGAGCCACCTCAAGATGATAGCAATGATCAAGGGGGAGATACAAATGATCAAGAAAAGGAGGATGAGGAAGAACCAAGACCGCCACACCCAAGAGTCCACCAAGCAATCCAACGAGATCACCCCGTCGACACCATCCTCGGCGACATTCGTAAGGGGGTAACTACTCGATCTCGGGTTGCTCATTTTTGTGAACATTACTCTTTTGTTTCCTCTATTGAGCCACACAGGGTAGAGGAAGCTCTCCAAGATTCGGATTGGGTGGTGGCAATGCAAGAGGAGCTCAACAATTTCACAAGGAACGAGGTATGGCATTTAGTTCCACGTCCTAACCAAAATGTTGTAGGAACCAAATGGGTCTTCCGCAACAAGCAAGACGAGCATGGTGTGGTGACAAGGAACAAAGCTCGACTTGTGGCCAAAGGATACTCCCAAGTCGAAGGTTTGGATTTCGGTGAAACCTATGCACCCGTAGCTAGGCTTGAGTCAATTCGCATATTATTGGCCTATGCTACTTACCATGGCTTTAAGCTTTATCAAATGGACGTGAAAAGTGCCTTCCTCAATGGACCGATCAAGGAAGAGGTCTATGTTGAGCAACCTCCAAGCTTTGAAGACAGTGAGTATCCTAACCATGTTTATAGGCTCTCTAAGGCGCTTTATGGGCTCAAGCAAGCCCCAAGAGCATGGTATGAATGCCTAAGAGATTTCCTTATTGATAATGGCTTCAAAGTCGGCAAGGCCGATCCTACACTCTTTACTAAAACTCTTGAAAATGACTTGTTTGTATGCCAAATTTATGTTGATGATATTATATTTGGGTCTACTAACGAGTCTACATGTGAAGAGTTTAGTAGGATCATGACACAGAAATTCGAGATGTCGATGATGGGGGAGTTGAAGTATTTTCTAGGATTCCAAGTCAAGCAACTCCAAGAGGGCACCTTCATTAGCCAAACGAAGTACACTCAAGACATTCTTGCTAAGTTTGGGATGAAGGATGCCAAACCCATCAAGACACCCATGGGAACTAATGGGCATCTCGACCTCGACACGGGAGGTAAGTCCGTGGATCAAAAGGTATACCGGTCGATGATTGGTTCATTGCTTTATTTATGTGCATCTCGACCGGACATTATGCTTTCCGTTTGCATGTGTGCAAGATTCCAATCCGACCCTAAGGAATCCCACCTTACGGCCGTAAAACGAATCTTGAGATATTTGGCTTATACCCCTAAGTTTGGGCTTTGGTACCCTCGGGGATCCACATTTGATTTACTTGGTTATTCGGATGCCGATTGGGCGGGGTGCAAAATCAATAGGAAGAGCACATCGGGGACTTGCCAGTTCTTGGGAAGATCCTTGGTGTCTTGGGCTTCAAAGAAGCAAAATTCGGTCGCTCTTTCCACCGCCGAAGCCGAGTACATTGCCGCAGGACATTGTTGCGCGCAATTGCTTTGGATGAGGCAAACCCTGCGGGACTACGGTTACAAATTAACCAAAGTCCCTTTGCTATGTGATAATGAGAGTGCAATTAAAATGGCCGACAATCCCGTCGAGCATAGCCGCACTAAGCACATAGCCATTCGGTATCATTTTCTTAGGGATCACCAACAAAAGGGAGATATCGAGATTTCTTACATTAATACTAAAGATCAATTAGCCGATATCTTTACCAAGCCACTTGATGAACAATCTTTTACCAGACTTAGGCATGAGCTCAATATTCTTGATTCTAGAAATTTCTTTTGCTAAGCTTGCACACATAGCTCATTTGAATACCTTTGATCATATCTCTTTTATATGCTATGACTAATGTGTTTTCAAGTCTATTTCAAACCAAGTCATAGGTATATTGAAAGGGAATTGGAGTCTTCGGCGAAGAAAAAGGCTTCCACTCCGTAACTCATACTTCGCCATCACTCCGAGCAACTCTCTCTTCTTTGGGGGAGAAATGAGCATCAAGGAAAAGGACTTCATCCTTGGGGGAGAGAGTAAAAGCTCAAACGCAAAAGGACCGGATTTCGTCTTTGGTATAATCTTAACTCATTTACTTATGACCAAAGGGGAAGAAATTACCAGAGGGCTCTAATGATTCCGTTTTTGGCGATTCATGCCAAAAAGGGGGAGAAATGAGCCCAAAGCAAAAGGACCGCACCACCACCACCAAATTCAAAAACTTAGTGCTTTCCAAAAGTATTTATCATTTGGTATCCTATTTTGTTCAAAAGGGGGAGAAAGTAGTATTTCAAAAATGGTATATCAAAACCCTCTTGAACACTAAGAGGTGGATCTCTTTTAGGGGGAGTTTTGTTTAGTCAAAGGAAAAGCATTTGAAACAGGGGGAGACAATTTCAAATCTTGAAAATGCTTTGCAAACTCTTATTCATTTACCTTTGACTATTTGCAAAAGATCTTTGAAATGGATTTACAAAAAGAATTTGCAAAAACAAAACATGTGGTGCAAACGTGGTCCAAAATGCTAAATAAAGAAAGAAACATTCCTTGCATATCTTGTAAGTAGTTATTGGCTTAATTCCAAGCAACCTTTACACTTACATTATGCAAACTAGTTCAATTATGCACTTCTCTATTTGCTTTGGTTTGTGTTGGCATCAATCACCAAAAAGGGGGAGATTGAAAGGGAATTAGGCTTACACCTAGTTCCTAAATAATTTTGGTGGTTGAATTGCCCAACACAAATAATTGGACTAACTAGTTTGCCCAAGTGTATAGATTATACAGGTGTAAAAGGTTCACACTCAGCCAATAAAAAGACCAAGTTTTGGATTCAATAAAGGAGCAAAGGGGCAACCGAGGGCACCCCTGGTCTGGCGCACCGGACTGTCCGGTGTGCCACCGGACAGTGAACAGTGCCTGTCCGGTGCACCAGGGGACTCAGACCCAAACTCTTCGCCCTCGGGAATTCTCGGAAGCCGGCGCGCTATAATTCACCGGACTGTCCGGTGTGCACCGGACATGTCCGGTGCTCCAAGGAAGCTCGGCCTCCTGAACTCGCCAGCCTCGGGTTCGCGCGGCAGCCGCTCCGCTAAAATTCACCGGACTGTCCGGTGTGCACCGGACTGTCCGGTGTGCCAGCGGAGCAACGGCTCCCTGCGGCGCCAACGGCTCCCTGCGGAGCATTTAATGCGCGCACAGCGCGCGCAGAAGGCAGAATCGCCCATGCCGGTGCACCGGACATCAAACAGTACATGTCCGGTGTGCACCGGACACCCAGGCGGGCCCACAAGTCAGAAGCTCCAACGGTCAGAATCCAACGGCAATGATGACGTGGCAGGGGCACCGGACTGTCCGGTGTGCACCGGACTGTCCGGTGCGCCATCGAGCAGAAGCCTCCAGCCAACGGTCAAGTTTGGTGGTTGGGGCTATAAATACCCCAACCACCCCACCATTCATTGCATCCAAGTTTTCCACTTCTCAACTACTACAAGAGCTCTAGCATTCATTTCTAGACACACAAAAGAGATCAAATCCTCTCCAATTCCACACAAAGCCCTAGTGACTAGTGAGAGTGATTTGCCGTGTTCATTTGAGCTCTTGCGCTTGGATTGCTTCTTTTCTTTCTCACTTGTTCTTGAGATCACAACTCCATTGTAATCAAGGCAAGAGGCACCAATTGTGTGGTGGCCCTTGCGGGGAAGTTTTGATCCCGGCTTTGATTTGAGAAGAGAAGCTCACTCGGTCCGAGGGACCGTTTGAGAGAGGGAAGGGTTGAAAGAGACCCGGCCTTTGTGGCCTCCTCAACGGGGAGTAGGTTTGCAAGAACCGAACCTCGGTAAAACAAATCTCCGTGTCTCACTTGCTTATTCGCTTGGGATTTGTTTTGCGCCCTCTCTCGCGGACTCGTTTATATTTCTAACGCTAACCCGGCTTGTAGTTGTGTTTATATTTGTAAATTTCAGTTTCGCCCTATTCACCCCCCCTCTAGGCGACTATCACTACTTATCAGAGGGCTATGAATTTGATCTTCTATGAGCTGTTAGGAAACACTGTGGAAGTCTATATTGATAATATTGTGGTCAATCGGCTGAGTTTAGTCTCACATAGATGATTTGCGCAAAGCCTTTGATAAAATGTGTCGGTATGGTTTGAAAATGAACCCACGTAAGTGTGCTTTTGGAGTGTCGGCTGGTAAGTTTTTAGGATTTGTCATCCATGAACATGGTATAGAGATAGACCCTGACCGGATCAAGTCTATTCGGAATGTGGGACCTCCGACCTGTAAGGTCGAAGTACAGAAGTTTCTCGACAAGGTGAATTATTTACGAAGGTTTATTTCTAACCTAGCCGGGAAGATTGATACGTTCACCCCTAATCTTCGGCTTAAGAATGATGCTGGATTCGCTTGGGGGCAGAACATCAAGAAGCATTTGATCTCATTAAAAAATACTTGTCTTCGGCTCCCGTATTAAAAGCACCACGAGCAGGAGTACCATTCCGATTATACATTGCAACTGAAGATAAGGTCATTGGGGCTGTTCTGACACAAGAGGCTGAAGGAAAGAAGCATGTGGTGACATATCTAAGTCGGAGGTTGGTGGATGCTGAAACGAGGTACACTTTTATTGAGAAGTTATGCTTATGCTTGTTTTATGCATGCACCAAATGTAGATTTTATTTACTGTCTAGTCATTGCACTGTTTCTGGTCAAGCCGATGTGATCAAGTATATGTTACATAACCCAATTATGAGTGGTAGAATTGGTAAGTGGGCTTATGCACTCATAGAATATGACTTGGCCTATGAACTATTGAAATCTATGAAAGGCCAGGTTGTAGCAGATTTTATTGTAGAACATTGGATTAATGATACTCATGAACTAGACATGTCATACCTCACTATTACTCCTTGGACTTTATATTTTGACGGATCGGTTTGCAATGAAGGGCAAGGAATTGGCATAGTACTTATTTCACCAAGTGATGTCTCCTTCGACTTCTCTAGCCGATTGAAAACTTATTGCACTAACAATCAAGCCGAATATGAAGCCCTTTTGTTCGGCTTGGAACTTTTAAATGGTATGGGAGTAAAACATGTAAAGGCATTTGGTGATTATCAGCTGGTCGTCCAACAAGTGTTAGAAGAATATCAATGTTTTGATGGTACTCTAAATAGCTACCTTGAAAATGTTGGAACATAATCCATTCTTTGACGAATTCAGTATTCGGCATATCTCTAGAGTTGAGAATCATAGAGGTAATAATTTGGCACAAGATGCATCAGGTTAT
Source organism: Zea mays (assembly GCF_902167145.1). Classification (NCBI taxonomy): domain Eukaryota; kingdom Viridiplantae; phylum Streptophyta; class Magnoliopsida; order Poales; family Poaceae; genus Zea; species Zea mays. Next base: position 130,476,487 of record NC_050104.1, read on the forward strand.
CGGATAAAGCGAGAGAAATTTCACAATACTGAAAATCTGATAACTAGTGCAGGGCTAAATCCCCAGGTCGCGGACCGTCCGCGTGAAGACGCCGAACCGTCCGGGGTTACCAGGAAAGTTCTCCTAATCGATTCGGCTGATAATGAAGCCGATGCAAGTGATTGGAGGACGCCCATAACTAATTATTTACGAAATCCCAATGTCAGGACAGATAAGAACATTCGGCGTACAACTTTCAAGTATGTTTTGATGAGTGATGAACTCTACCGCCGAACAGTCAACGACGTCCTGCTTAAGTGCTTGGGCCCAGATGATGTTATATTAGCCATGGCTGAAGTACATGAAGGAATTTGTGGTACCCATCAATCGGCTCCAAAGATGAAGTGGTTGTTGCGAAGGTCTGGTTTTTATTGGCTTAATATGATAGCTGATTGTTTTAAGTACTACAAGGGTTGCCAAGTGTGTCAAAAATCCGGCGACCTATAGTTGGTCCCTGCAGCCGAATTACATCCTATCATCAAGCCTTGGCCTTTCAAAGGATGGGGGTTAGACCTTATTGGGGAGATTTACCCTTCATCATCAAAGGGACATCGGTTCGAGTTAGTTGCCACTGACTACTTTACCAAATAGACTGAAGCCGTTGCTCTGAAGAACATGACACACAAGGAGGTAATTGAGTTCATAACTGAGCATATTATTCATAGATTCGGTATTCCCCAGACCTTGACTACAGATCAAGGGGCTTCTTTTATGTCAAAGGAGGTACATGAATTTGCTGAATTATATAGAATTAAGTTGCTTAATTCATCTCCATATTATGCTCAGGCCAATGGACAGGCCGAGTCTAGTAATAGGACATTGATTAACTTGATAAAAAAGAAGATTTCTGATAATCCTAAACATTGGCATAAGATTTTGTCTGAAGCTTTATGGGCTCACAGAATATCCAAACATAGTGCTACTAAAGTATCTCCTTTTGAGCTTGTCTATGGGCAGGAAGCAGTGTTGCCTATGGAAATAAGTTTGAATGATGTCAGGTTCACCAGACAAAATGATCTAACCATCACTGATTATTATAATTCAATGATGGATAATATTGATGAGGTGACAGACAAGAGGATGATAGCTTTAGGAGCAATAGAAAAGGACAAGATCATGGTAGCCAGGGCCTACAACAACAAGGTCAAAGCAAAGTCATTTCAAGTAGGGGATCTGGTGTGGAAGACCATCTTGCCTCTAAGGAACAAAAACCGGAAATCTGGAAAATGGTCGCCAAGCTGGGAGGGTCCTTATAAAGTAAAATAGGTGATGTCCGGTAACGCCTATTTGCTACAAACATTACAAGGCAAGGATTTATCCAAAGCTTTGAATGGGCGTTTTCTCAAACAGTACCATCCTAGTATGTGGCAAGATGCCTAAGAGAACCGATGTAATCACATCGAGTTAGTTGCTTTTGGTTTGCTCAGCTCCACCAAAAGGCAGGGGGCATATGTTGAGCACCAATTTGAGCCGGCGGACGGTCCGGCCCTGAGGCCGGACGGTCCGCGGTCCGGACAGTCCGCGTCTGTGGGCCGGACGGTCCGCGCAGGCGCAGAACAGATTAGGGTTCCGAGTTTCTTGCTATGTTTGTTGGCGAGAATCTCGTGATAAACTCGGAGATTTGTTTGTAACGGGTCAAGCCCTCCTCCTCTATAAATAGAGAGGTATACGACCGATTTGAGGCAACGAATCGAACCTTCAACCAATACAATTTACATTTTATCCTAGGAGTAGTTCTAGTCTAGTTTAGGTTTAGTCTTCTAATCCCCAAATCTTCCGCTTATCTTCGACTCTACGTCGATTAGAGGAGTCTAGGTCTGTCTACCCGAGCCTAGACAACCACCTAGGATCTCTACTCCCCGACGGGGTCCCTCCCGGGAGCGGGATCCAGGCGCCGCCAACGATCCTCCATCGCCCCTGCGCACGCACGGACCGTCCGGCCCTAGGGCGCGGATCGTCCGGCCGTCAGGCAGGGAGCTCTAGCTCCTACGCCAGGTCGTGGACCGTCCGGCCCTGTGCCGCGGACCGTCCGCGCCTGACCAGAGAGCACCGCCACGGTTCTTGTTGAGTGATTGACGCTTCAAAAAAGCGTCAACAGGAGGCATGGCACAACGGGACACCGGCGGCATGGGGCCGATGACAATAGGAGGCCGATGGGGCGGCACAATGGGATGGGAGGCCAACAGCACACGACGACACGTGGAGGCGACCACGGGAGACTGATGGCATGGCGGGGCGGCCACAAGAGAATGATAGCACGAGGAGGTCGCGTGATGTGGTGCGGTCTAGTGATATGGCCCCCGCGGTCCGGCGGCGCCTACCCGTGAGACAGAACGCGAGGATGTGTACATGCTACATGAGGATGGATGAACACGGATGGGCCTAAAAAGGACAGGAGGGTTTTTTTTAATGTTTTAACTGTTTTTAGCTAGGCTAGCGAACTATTAGCTCTAGGGTTCTAAATGGATCATAATTAAAATCTGCACCTCCGCCAAAGCACATCTCGGTCTCCTCAATGGCTCAATCACTAGGCTAGCAGGTTGAGGCGGAGGATTTGGAAGATTGTAAGTACTCGTTATGGTGGAGGACCGCCTTCACATGGTGGGCTTGATAGACTATCCACACGGTTAGTACTATGTTAGGGCCTGTTTATGGACCTTCATGCAAATTATTGGTGGATTCTCAATTAGGCCATGTTTGTTTGAGATTATAATCTCTCCAAATTATATAATTCAGCGCAAATAATCTAATAGTTAAACAAACACATAGACTATGAGTCCAGATTATATAATCTAAACTCCAGATTATGATAATCTCATAATCTCCTCAAGACTAACTTATTTGAGATTATTTTGGCAAAAGACCCCCTACACATAGTAATGTAAATAGAAATTACAATATATACCATCCTTCTTTTCTCACCTCAAATAAACAATAAGAGTATTGTTGTCTTTGTGAATAATCTACATTTGTATAATCTAAACTACTAAACAACTACATATAGATTATAATATATCTAGATTATAATCTGGATTATATAATTTAGATTATAATCCAGATTATATAATCTATAAGCTGAAACAAACAGGTCCTTAGTCTGAGTTATAACTTTGAGATTTTTTAATAAAAAAATCGTGAAACAACAATCAAATATTTTATTAGTGTGAAAGAAGTAAAGAACGAATCAAATAATCGATGAAACAATCAATCTTCCTTTTTACACGAACCGAGGCTATGGGCACACAGGTCTCAACCGCTGGTAGGAGCGCGAGAGCCGAGAGCTAATAACTAATCCAAGATCCTGCGCTTCTTGATCGGCAGTGGACTCTGCACCTCCTCCTCCTCGACCCACCTCTTCATCCCAGCGTTCTCCGCCACGGGTATCAGGTTGAGGTCAAAGTTCCTCAGTGTGACGCCCGACGACCCCGTACCGGACGCGGACAGGGAGACGGACGCCGACGCGCCGTCCCAGTAGTGGCAGCGCTTGTGCCCGCCGAGCGCCTGGCCCGTGGCGAATCCCCTCCGGCAGATCGTGCATCGGTGCGGGCCTCCTCCCGAGGACGTCGTCGTCTCGTCCTCGGAGTCGGCCGCGGAAACCACCGCCTGCTGCTCCGCCGTGGGCGGCTTGCGGTGGCTGGACTTGTGGCCGCCCAGCGCCTGGTACGACGGGAACGCCTTCCCGCACACCGCGCACCGGAACCGGAGCCGGAGCGCCTCGTCGTGCGCGGCGGGGGCCGGCTGCGGTGGGCACCACGACTGCTTATTAATGCCGCCGGTCTCTTGCCTCCCGAACCCAGCGGCGGCCTTGACGACGAGGCTGCTTCCTCGCGTGCCGGCGAGCGCGGCGAGGCAGATGGCGAGGTAGTCGTCCTTGCTGAGCTTATTGAGCCCTTGCGGGCCCTGGGTCACCGGCAGCGCCAGTGAGAGCGCGGTGGGGTCAAGAAGTGCTGGGAAACCGCCGTCCATGGCTAGCTGATCTGATGACGACAGGTGCTGAGAAAACTCGCTGGTCTCAGGCTAACTTCTAGTTCTACTGTAGGTCTCAGGCTGCTCCGCACGCGTCTCTACGCTACGGTAGCAGAGCTGGAAGAAGGATGGATTGGATCGGCGGCGTTGGAAGAGTAGAGAGTGGCTGGAGCGTATTTATAGGGAGTAGGACAGGCAGACAGAGAAAGCGATACGTTCGGCATGGGAGAGTCAAACATGCGGGCGGTGGCCGCTGCTGCGTTGGTTCGCGCGGGCTAGGCAAGCAGCCCGGCGTTATTTTAACACGGCAGGGTCCATTATTTTATCACGGGGACCTGAGCTGCTGAGCCGGCGGCCCATCTCTAACACATTGGGTAAAATAAGGGATAATGATGTTTAACACTGTTTATAGAGTTGAATATAAAATAAAGAATAAGATGGAAATAAAATAAAAAAATCTAATGTACGTAACCTATGGTGATGTTTCCATGTAGTAGAGTTAATAGTTACTTGACTAAAAAATTGTTAGTGAAATTAGCTAGCTAATTAACTAATTTACTAAAAGTAGCTAATAGTTAAACTATTAACTAAGGTATTTAGATGTCTCTAACTAATTTTAACCGCTAACTATTAGCTATAATACATTCAAATATCAAATCTTTATTGAGCACGTGCAATACCTCGCTACCGTACCGGACCAAGCAAGAGCAACTTCCGATTGTTATCTGGCAACATTATTTTTTCAAGTGATTTTCATTTTTTTTAAAAAAAATAGGAATCCTTTAAAAAAAAAGTTATCAAACTAGCGCAAATAAGTATATATTTCCTCTGTTCCTGTGTGCAAAGCTTAGAGGCAAAGGTGCACGGGCTACTGCGTGCACTGGATTTAGACTTCCACGGGTAAAAACTCATCAACCTGTGTGTGCGCACGGAACGCGTCATGCACGTGTTGATTGAGCTACGCGTGCCCTTAAACCAGCCTCCAACTACGCCAACTTAGACGGCATACAGAACCTACTTCCGTTGAACTAAAAACATCTTATAAAACTTCTTGTAAAGGATTAAAAAGCTGCGCATGTTGGTTTAGCATATAATGCATCTAAACAGGACCTTAGGCTATGCTAGAAAAGTGTGCCATAATCCGTTTTCAAAAAAAACATATAGTATAGGTGAAGGGCTTTTTAGGGCTCCTTTGACATGGCTCTTTAGACGGCTCTAGTTCAGTCTTATCGTGAAGCCCTATCAAACGGGCATAAAAAACGGCTTCGCATCGAGAGCCCTTGAGGAGCTAGAGCTATTTTTGTGTTGGGAGCCAGATCATAAAAAATGTGGCTTTTATCTGCTCCGTTTTCATTTCCCTAATACATTATTCGAAATAAAGAGAGATTGTTTTGCTAAACGAATTACGAAACAACTCCGACTTCTCCAGAAAAGCCAAAGAGAGAAGAGCCAGAACCGAAACTGTTTTTAAAGAAACCAGAGCCCAAGAGACTTAGGACCGCGTTGCTACAGTTCCTCCTATCTTTAATAGCTAGATCTGATAGCTCGATCTATGAGCTTTAATTTACTCTAGACAAACAAAAAAAAGAGGGTGAAGTCTATAGAACATATAGAGACATGTTAGAACTCCAGATTTTTGTATAGAGTTGTTGTACGATTAAATTGACGACTTGACGTAGCAGAATTGGTAGATTAGTTTCAAACAGCAATTCTAACTTAAGACCACCCTTGCCTAAATATTCACAGCAGCACAGCGACTTTTCCACGTGCGTATTACACGCACTCGTCGTTGTCGTATCTATCCGTCCTTTGTTTTTTTCTCAACGCCGTAGTTAATTTACAACTCATGAGGTCGATATTATGAAATGAAATGGCACACTTTTATATATATTTGACCGGCGGTGCTTGAATTGGTTGGTTTCTGTCGCTTTCACTCAGGTAAGAAGAACAAAAAGAACGTGAAAAGCGGCACGAACTTAACGTTGAATGGTATGTAACAGGCAGGAGCCAAGATATACATATATATGACGTAATGCATAACAAAAATCCGAGGCCTTGTCGACTTGTCGTCATTAGTAATTAATGTACTATTGTTGAATAACACACTTTCCATCCTAGTATGAATTTAACTCTCTCTACCAGCACTAGTACTAGCGCATGCATCAATGTACACTGATAGATCTAGAGCAGCGAAAAAGGCAAAGGGAAGGGCTCTTATTACACAGTTGCCAAACACGTTTTTGTTGCAGAGGCTGCATACTACTACGTACTGTGGGCAAGTGTGCTGCTGCTAGCTAGCTGAAACGAGCAAGCTTAATCTTTTTTTCTTTGGGTCGTTGCAATCCATGAGAAAAACATATACTTGCTACAATTATTCAAACCATGAACTCAAACCTGCTGCAAAGCGATCTTGTCCTAGCCAGCCGGAACCTGTTCAATATTCAGACTATGCAAAAAAAAAAAAAAAGAGCAGCAGCGATCTCATGGTGACGCTGGCTGAGTGTCAGGAGCGATCTCCTTTCATGTATCCCACCAGTTTCAACAGGTCCAAGATCATGTGCGTTGTTGTTTTCACCGCAAAAAGTAACTCCAGTTGAATGAAAACAGTAGAGTGATCATAATGTACAAAAGGTTGTCTGAAACCATGTGCACCGTCTTCACTTTGATCTAGTTAGTTTATTATACACAGGTTGAAACAGCTCCAAGATCTAGAACAACGAAGAGGCCGGATGTATGAATATTTCCACACGTTGTACGGTCCATTCCATTCCATTTCTGCATGCAGCAGCAATGTCATTTAACGTCAGCCGTGCATGTGTGGGAACGGAACGGCAGCCAGCACCTTCAGTTTGCACGCTAATCACGCTCGACTATTTGTCAGGTAGAACCAGTTACTAGTCAAGCAGAACGATCCATATATACCTCACTGATCAGGTTGCCTTGCTGACCTAGTGACCTCGCTCTGCGTCAGTTCATGCTTGGCTTCGATGCATCATGCATGTTCGCCGAGAAATTTGTTTATATGTATCCCAGTTTGTTGGAGCTGCCAGGTTCAGATTTCGTGTTTGATGATGATTTTGTTTTTACAGCTCGATCTCTTCAAAGCTCCTCTGCACACATCTATAAGAAAGAGAGAAAAAAAAAGGTATTTCGGGACCCCTTTGCTACGAAGCTTCGTTCTGTTCATCATATAAATTTCAGTCTGAATTTGTGTGCCCTGCAGTGCTTGCCTTCGTATAGACCATCAAAATAAATTCCACAGTGGGCTCCATTTCAGCAGGTAGCAGCAGACATGTCAACATCTACAACACGGGGTACACACTAATCATCATGCATGCAAGCTTGATTTGTCAAGGAGAATTAGGGGTGTTTAAATGAACTATAGCTTATAGCTGATAGTTAGTTGATTAAAAAATTAGTAGTGGAATTAGATAGCTAATAAATAGCTAGCTAACTATTAGCTAATTTAATAAAATAGCTACTAATTGATCTATTAGCTAAATTATTTAGATGTCTTCAACTAATTTTAGCAGTTAAATATTAACTACCTTAATCATATAAGTCAACGACAATTCTTCGTGCCTCAATGTAGTAGAGTAGGTCGCCTTGCTGACCTGTGCGCTCCGCTGATGCTTCGTCAGTCCGTCTTCTTTAAGCATGATTCGTGGAAGCTTCGTATGCGGAAAAGGCTTTTGCTCGGTCAGGACTCAGGAGTACTGCACAGTGCACCGCACGGGAAGTATATGCTTGGCCATCCCTCTCTACCTGCCAGGTGTCTCTGTCGTGCCCTAGGCCTTATGCACAAGTATTTCTTGTTTCTTTATGGGGCTGGTGAGGTTGGGTCCCCTAGAGAAATTTATTAAACCCAAAAATAAATACAAGAACAGCTTAGACGTTCAATAAACAAAAAAAGTAGAGCGGGAAAATAAGAATAAACAGAAGGATTACAACATATTTTGGATCCATAAGGGCATGTTCGCTTCTTCGGGAATGAACCCAGATTCAATCCAGCTCATCAAAATTTATATAAATTAGAGAAGTAATCCGGCTAGGAACCGTTCCAGGGCTCCAATCCGTGAAAACCGAACAGGGCCTAAATGGACGATATTAGAAACCAGTGGCGAAGCTAGAACAAATACTTACGAGAAGAACAGATTTACCTCGTGGATGCATGAGTTTATTATAGATGTGGAAATTTTTTAGTTAACTATAGATTTTTTATTTTTTAGATGTATTTACACCCCTTAACAACAATGTAGCTTCGCTTGTTTTTTCTCCTTTGCAAAGAAGCCCAGAACTATATAAGCAAACCCTACAGCGCAAAATGATCATCGACACCAACATATACCACATGGTAGTAGTTTCTGTTTCATGGAAAAAACACAAATGACATGAAGAGCTTCTCAAGGACTTAAGATGTCAGAGCATCCAACACGGTATCCTACATTAGACGAACAATAGATTACATGGTCATATATATATGCTACAATTTCCACATTGTCTTGTTGGAACGACTGGCCAACCTAGACTGCGATGTCATGCTGGATGTGCCGGAGTAAGACAGGGGTTACGATGTCTGGAGAGCTAAGCTGGGGAAGATGGCCTTCAGAGGGCATCACCTCCACGATGGAGTCGCCACCAAGGTGCCTGTGCAGGTACTCAGACACCACAACTGGCACCGCGAGATCCTTGGTGCTCTGAACAATGTGGCATGGGACACTAACGTGCGGGAGGAGGCTGCGCACATCGCTCTGGAAGATCGTCTGGGCAACATTTAGTGCAATGTCCGGACGTATATTGAAGAGTGTCCTGCTAAACTCCTGAACTGCCACTGATTCCATATCTCCTCCAACACACAGGGGTGCAAAACCTAAGCACCAGGCCTTGTAGTTTGATTGCATCGCCTCAAACAGCTCATCCAGCTCATCTTGCTCGAACCCGCCATAGTAGTCCACATCGTTGAGGTACCTATTTCGTCAGAAACAGAATTGAATAGGTGAGAGTAAATACAAGATGCAGTTAATACGTAAACAAAACCAGAAAAAGATAGAAGAAAACAGAGACCCAAAGAGCACCACTGATCCAAGAACAAAAGTCTTTCTGGGTCGAAAATGGATATTTCAGATATTCAGATGATGTTCACTATGCTGGTATCTTTTCATCAAAAAGGATTCATCATATAAAAAAGTAACTTATCAAGTACCAGAAGTGAAATTCATTTCTAAGTTTTATAATATATAAGCAGTGGCGGACGCAGGACGAAAATTCAGGGAGGGCCAAAAAGACCACATGAGAGACATGATTTTCTAGTTCGCCATGTCCATCGACCGCATGGGACAAGTCATATCGTTGCGACGAGCGAGATCTAGCTTGTCGAGCGGATTGATGTCATGTAAAAACAAAACAAGGGACGAAGGCGGCAGGAAGGGGCGAAGTCGGTGGCGTCGCATCGGGAATGGGTCGGCGGCGGAAACAGGACAGCGAGCAGACCGGTTTAGGTGGTGTCGAAAAGATTAGAGTTAGACAGGTAGATGCAAGGACTGGACCGAGAGGATCAGACGAGCAGGCTCATAACATGGTTGTTTTATGTCATGTTCTAAACCTTTATAGCTAACTGTTAACTGGTTTTAGCTGGGCTGTGGCATCTAACAACTAATATTTATTTGAGGAATATAACTAACAAATAGTTGATCCATTCTAAACCTCTCGACTAATTTTAGCAACTAGCTATTAGTTTTAGAGATTTAGAACAAGAATCTATACTATCTAAAACTTTGATTTTTTTCTACACTTAATACTAAATAATCATATACATAAAAGGGTGTACAAAATTGAGGGGGGGCCATGGCCTACTTTGCCCCCCCTATGGATCCGCCTCTGTATATAAGGAAGGTTCAGATGAAGTTGTGACTTCAGACAAAAAATTGTGATTTAATACCACTGAAACCTAACTTTATTGCAAAGAACACTGGCATGTGCCATCATACTATATATAATCATATAAAGAGCCAGGGAGGGGCTACCCTAGTGCAATATGACGTTAATTTATAGATCAAATGCCCATGTTTCACTATGATCTGAATTTTGCTGCAAGATGATCAGCTGAGAGTAATTTCCAAAAAATGACTCTTGTGCAAATTAGTACACATGTAAATCATGTGGTTAGAGGGCAATGGCACTGTGGATTCAACATGACCCTTCTGTATTTAACTCAAGTAAAATGTGGAAACTGTGGATTACTCAATCAAAATAGAAGGCCAATAATTGTTTTTTGATGAAACAGGAGGGGTGGATACCCCTACTGGAACTAATTAAAGTAAATATGTACAAGGAGTTTAAGGAGTTACAATTGAAAATTACATCTTTACTAATCTAAATGGTTTCGCTAGGAGCTAATGGCAGAGAATTTTTTTCCTTCTGCACTCTATGAAGTCATATCAAAAAGACCTTTGAAGTTATTGTAGCAGTTCATAACTGAAGGCTCTATGCCTTGGAAGAAGGCCAATAAAATTACTACGGAGGTTTATATCTGTTGTAGCCATGTAAAATCTGGAACTTGAACTTATGATTCAAGGATCAGTTAGAAACAACTTTAGGAGTTTATAAAGACAGCAAAATTTCAGTGACTTCACACATCCCAAGTTGTTAATGTCTCCTCCCAAAAAAACACATAATATCAATTTGAGAGAAATTAAATGAAAGGAAAGGACCGTTAGTGGTTTTTCAGGAAAATAAGACATGAGACAGAGCATTCTAAAAGGATTCAGTTATTGCATTACACAATAAAATGAACTCCAAACACCAACGTACCAAGAAGTGTACACACTTGCACTTTCCTTGCCTGCAAGTGAGTACAAGTCGAACTTAAATCTCAGATCCAATCCATATGATTTTACCATTTTTGTTTCTATTTGAAGAAAATGCTAAAATGAAACTTGGTAATGCAGATTAAGCTCCCAAATGCACTAGATTATTTCTATTCTTTGTCATTAGTTATGCATTCTCTAGTCTGCATGCTAGAAAAGAAAGGATGCACTTCAATTATGATAGTTGATCCTAGAATTCAACACATGTCAGAGTATTCAGATTTGTGCTGGCTACAGCATTGCATCATTTGCAGCTCACTACAGTTTTAAGCAAGGCACGTCTTTTGAAGGTTTGCAGCAAGGTAACATCATGAAAGGAAGATTTGGACATAATCCTGTCACCATATTAAGAAAAAAATATTTAATACCTCATAGCTGCAAGAAAAATAAAAAAAAAGATAGTTAAGGTGGGAAAATTACAAAAGGGCCAGATATGCATATCATGGCATTTTCCTTGCACTGCCTTTGTTAATTTGTTGTTTAACTCAAATCATTACCAGGGAACTACTATTGCTAAATACAAGAGTGAGATTCCCTGCAGAGTTCAAGGTGAACAACAAAGCTGAGCAAGGTCAATTTGCACATGTTTAACAACATGCTACACCTTACAATGGATTAGCTTTCAATACATGTTACAGTAGGAACACATAAGTGTTTGTTCTTCGAAAAAAGCCTATTACTATCTATATGAGTATTTGTCACCTCAACCAGGTTGGTTTTTATTTGAACCCAAATTGAATAATTATTGATCTTTAATCTCTACTGAACCAAACAGTCTCTAGTTTTAATTGCCTACACTGAATTATGGTAATCACCAATTGTCATCTTGTTTAAAAATCTTCAATCAACAACTAGGATTTCAGTTCTGCAAATTTTAGTGACAAGATCAATCTGGTGCTAGAGAAAAAGGTAACCTTGTATATATTGTGTACTGCACCTTATCGGTAGTTATTATGACCGTATGGCCCTATTTCATTCTCATCTCATCTGTTGAATTTCGGATCCAACAGTACAACACTCAACTACTATCAGTAACCAAATTTAAAGTATCAGTCATATTAACAGCTCTGAGTACTTGTAGATGACTGATCACCATCATCCATAAAGGTATCACGATTTGGGCGGCCCATACATCGGGCCACCTGATTTTGAAAGGTTAATCCAATATGTGATCCTCAAGTTCGAAATAGTGCGGTGGTAAGTGACAGAACACACTCACAATTATCAAAAGAAATAGTGCGGTGATAAGTGACAGAACACACTCACAATTATCAAAAGTTTTCGAGTATATCGACAGGAGTGGATCCTTCAAGAAAAGATGTCCACATGCTACTCTAGGAGGTCCTACTCTAGTCGCATGACTCGAGTGAACCACAAGCCATACATGTTGACAGCCATATGGCATATACAGTATAGAATTTCTGTTCCAAGTCCCTAACCGGGCTCTAATTTCCCAAACCCAAAAAGTTGCCGTCATGGGAACCGGGCTAGGGGTCCGTACCGGTACCTTCTAGTGCCTAGAGAGCGAGCGTATAGCTCAATTTACCAAAATTAAAGCACAACAGGGAAATCAAGAGCTGCCACAGTCGATTCGTTCGCCTGTTCCCAATTATGATGGTATGGATTGTGAACAGAGCAGGAAGTATATAATAGCAATAATAAATAAGAAAACAGGGGAAATTAAATAAAACTGAATACAATTACCTTGGGGACGCGGAGAGGAGCACGAGCTTGGTGAAGAGGTCAGGCCTGGAGATGGACGCGAGCGCGCCGATGATGGCGGAGACGGAGTGGCCGACGTAGATGCAGGATTGGACGCCGAGCTCCTGGAGGATGGCGAGGAGGTCGAGCGCGTAGCCCTCGAGCGTGGAGTAGCGGGAGAAGTCGAAGTAGTCCGGGTTGGTGGGGCCGGCGCCCATGGTGTCGAAGAGCACGACGCGGTAGTCGGCGACGAGGTGCGGCACCAGATGCTTCCAGACGGACTGGTCGGTGCCGAAGCCGTGCGCCAGCACGATGACCCCGCGCTTCCCCTCGCCCACCACGCGCAGGTTGTGCGCCTCCTCCACGATCCCCATGCCGTGGCGTGGGGGCTTCCTTGGTGGACGCGCTGGGCGGGACGGGAAGAGGAGAGACCGGGAGGGCAGAGGGGCAGACCGATACAGGGAGCAGAGCTGAGCCACGGAGGAGCAGTGGGAAACGGATGAATGGCCGGGGAACCTGCCGGTCGGGGAGGGGAACGCGCGCGGACCGGACGGACGCTACTGCTCCTGCTGCCCGTGTTTCGGCGACAGCGGCCAGCGGGACTAGGCGTGGGACGTGGTCACAGACTGGGTCGATAGGCGCGGCGGTTTGGTGGGGGCGGGGATCGCCTCACTCTGCAGTTGTCAACTTGCCATTGCCACTTGCCAGAATGCCAGTTTGCCGCTACGTCCTCCAAAAAGTTTGCGAATTGCAAATGGTACGCGGGCCGGCAGAGAACTATTCATAAAATTAATTTAGAGCTAACTATAAATTATGCTCCAACAACGTCTTAAACGAGCTCTCTAAATATACCAACATTCTATTCTACCGCTAGAAGTAGATTCTGGCCACCAAACACTTTGCTTCTTAGTCTGCTTCTACGAAAATCGCTTCTGTAAAAAAAACGTTAGAATTCGACAAGTCGTCGCGATAAGAGAAATACATGGCTTCCTAAATTCTAAACAGTACGGACAGTGGTGAAGCTAGAGCAAATTTAAAGGTGGTGCATTTAGTTTATGGATGCATAAGAATTTATTTTAGGTGTACATATATAGTGAAAATTTCAACCAATTCTATAGATTTTGTATTTTTAGGGGTTGCATTTGCACCATCTGGTTAGAGCGTAGCTTCGCCCCTGAGTACAGATCCATTCATCTTTTTCCGCACCCAAGCTCTATAATATTCATATTCTCGTGACAACTAGATTATCCACGAATCCATATTTAAAAAAACTCTTTAGAAAAAAAAACTGAACCAAACAGGCCCTAAGTATCTCTATCCGGTCGCTAGACTTGGTAAGCTGTTTTACACTCCCAATAGTCTATTTCACGTGTCAATCGCACTGTGAAATCATTTGCCGCCATCGAGTTCATGCATGTGTACAAGCGATGCACTTTGAATGACTTGAGATGTGAAAAGGATAAATTTATCATTCTCGTTTGACAAGTTTGAAGATGATCCATCCAAAAAATAGAGAAAACAGTCGATTGTGATTTATATCGAATAAAAATAATAATTAAGAAAAAGAATGATGATTATTAAACTTTATCATACAAATAAAACCAAATTTAAATCTACAAGTAATAACTAGAAAATTTGAGTTGGCATAATTTTTAAATATTTAATAACCTAATAATTGAGAAATGTTGAAGGAGATGATCTAAGGGGTGCAACGAGCAGTCGAGCACAATAAACATGTGTGCCACCAGACACAAATTCTATTGGGCATGGGTCTGAACGTATAATTGTGTCCAAAGATACAGTTGTGTGTTTTAACCTGGGTCTAACAGATGTTTTATAGTGGGCATGAAAAAGCTCTACCCGTGCACATGTGTGTGCAGAGTAACACTAACAAGTGAGGACCACATAACTAAGTATACATAATCAATTAAGGTTTCTCCCTTTCGTTGTTATTTCTAGGTGAGTATATTTTTTGTGGGTATATGTGTGCTCGCGGGTTTGTGGTGCCCGTGGATCATGGACGTCACTCATGGATCATGGATGTGAGCACCATAATCAATTAAGATGTTACTCTGTTGACAATCATTTATCACAAACTTGAACCACAAGAGCACATACCTACCTTGTGTTCACAGAACTCTTCATGGATTTACTGATAGTTGAAAAAACTTATACCAGCTACTTCTATGAATTAAGATAACTAATCTATGATAATCAAAGTGAACGGTTCTAAACATAGCATGAAGTCCACAAGGCATGTGAAGAGGCGATTAAAACTTGTTATAAAATTAAGAAACTCCAAAGTGATAGCATTGAATTATACCATTTGTCTAGAAACATGGTAGATAAATTTACTAAGTGGTTGTCATGTGATGTGACAGTTTGTGCATCGAGTGCTTGAGACCCACATGAAGCCTATAACCGCGGAGACCAATCCTATGTGATCAGAGATCATATGAAGTAGGATTGTAAAACAAGATGGTGGTAGACTAAGAGGAAAGACCCTTACTAGTTCTATCTCATATGTATGTCTTTTTCTTCTGTGAGGCATGTTGGTTTGTACTTGATGTGTTTCAAAGTGGCTTGTTGAAGCAAATATGTTGTCCTAATGGACATCTTTTGAGAAACACACCTATATGGGTTCGAATGTCAGTCACAGTTTGTGAGATTTGGATGATCTTTTATATACTCATGAAAGATTATAGAGTTTGACTTATATGCTTTAACCAGTGGGGAGACTTTTATCAAACTAGTACTAGTAAAGAGCTTTGGTGAAACTTATTTCATATAAAACTATCAATTCAAGGCATAGTCTATTATATAATTGGGAAGAAGTGTAACCTATATTCTAGATAGATGTGTAGCTTGATTGTCTCTACGGAAACACTAGTATATTAAATGACTCGGAAGTGAGAATATTACATAAGTGTCCTAGTATTTTGGTGGGGATTGCTAGATTTAATATAAACATGTCTTATATTATATTTAATAAAACTAAAGAAATCCTAGGAACATATTAAATTTGCCTGGACATTAGATCCCTACAAAGTCCTACGGGGCCGTCGGCAACCTCGAGGTTGTTCAGGGGTATTGGGGCCACCTAGAGCTATTAGGGGCCTCTTGGGTTTTTCGAGTGTGTGGGCGATCATGTTTTTAGAATATTACATACGAGTGTTGCAACGACCCACTACTCCCAAAAAACCTAGGATACGCGGTAGGAATGTTAGACAAAATAACCTAAGAAAGTATATCTATTCGATTCAAACTCCTCGTTAATTAAAATAAAGAGAGGTGGATCCATGTGTTGTTCTATAACTAATCCCGCACCTTTATAAATTTGTGGTGCTCTACCGTACAGGGTGATATCACAGCCAGTCAGCCACTTAATCTTGGCACTTTGCTGGTTTCTGCGTAAGATATCAGCTTGTGATTAGTGAATTAGTTGATTTTCTATGGACTAGCGGTGGAAGGACAAAGGAACAAGATGCAAGTGGCAAAGCTGATAGTGATAGGAACCAATACCGGTGAGCAACAGAAGCAAAGTAACTGGACATAACCTGGAGTATCTTTATGCCGTCTCTGTTAGAGCTCTTTCAATGGCTCTCTAAACAGATCTTTCAAAAAATCTATCACACGGCAGATTCCACTGTTTTCTCCGTAAAAATAGAAGGAGCCACCCCTAGAAAATGAGAGAAGATGAGACAAAAAAAGAGGCTTCTCTAGCTCTCTCATGTCATTTCCTCTACCATAAAAATAGGAGTTATGTTTCCAACTAAATGAGTTGCTCCTCCAGAGACTCATCCTGAGAACAAGGAATATGCTGTTTTTTACATGAGTCAGAGCTATAGGTAGAGCCGGTGATGCAAAAGCTCTACTAAGGAGCCTAAGTTTTAAATTGGATAACTCCGTTTTGCTCCTTTGGTGATTTAATTTTCCAAATAACCCGCTTGCATCCTTTTATTCTGGCTTTGTATGTTATCCAATAGTAAAGGTAGGTTACTCTAGATTGATTTTTTTAATGTTAAAAAATTTATTACTTTGTGACCTAAGCGCACCTCCAAGAGAGGCTCTAAACGTGACACTAATTTAAATATAGGACTCAAAACCATAAAACATTGTTGCAACAACGATCCTATTTTATAAAATTTCATCAAATGATTATATGACTCGATCTCTCGGATCCTAAATATAGTACCTCATAGCATCTTCAACAAGAAATTCTATATTTGAGTCCTCAAAATTAAAATAGGACCTAATTTAAAGTGTTTAGGGCCAAAAAAATGTTTGAAGTTTCAACAGTTAAGACATATATCAATTATTAGGAAATAAAATCATGTTATTTTAGAAATAAAAGGTTAGGAATAGTTATAAAATGAGAATATTGCTCTAGTATATGAGATAAACCTCAGGGATTGAGTCCTATAATCGTTTAATGAATTTTTGTAAAATATGGTCACCGTTGTAGTATGTTTTTGGTGTTACTATATTTCATAATAAGACATTGTTTAGGGCTCTTGTTGTAGATGCTCTCATATGAGCTCTATCCTTGTTTCACCAACCATTTATTTCCTAAAAATATGATTTATTTTCTAAATAGCATTATTTTAAGGCTTAATTGTTTAAGTAAAAATTTCTTTTGATGTCCTAAACACTTAAAATACGGTACTATTTCAAATTTTAGTACTCTATTTTAGAGTTTATTGGTGTAGATGCTATAAGAATAAACACGCTCATCATGTTTACTGTAGCAGCACGCCACCAATCGTCGTTGTCTCCTTTGGCCCTGTTTGTTTCACCTTTTTACATCTTCTGGCCACTAAAAGCCGCTACGAACTGTCAAACACTTAACTTTTCAGCCCGCTTCTATAAAAATTGAGTTGGTAAAAATCATAAAAAATCAACATGAACATAGAATCAGATAAGTCATGTAATAGTAGGTGTCACACCCAAGTTTTAGGGATCCAAAACCCGGGCGCGAAATAATCACCAGGTGTGTTAGGACAAGTCTCACACATATGATGAATCATGGTACAGAAACGAATGTCACGTCTTTACTATATAATAGGAGTTATGTACAAAATAAATAAATAAATACATCATATAAAGACAATGATCCAGCAACCCTAAAGTTGACTGGGAGACGATGGCCTAGACCTCTCACGAACTCGTCATAGCATCCTCCATGCGCCTCATCCTGCGGTACCTGCTCTTGACCTATGGGAAGTGAGACAGCAAGAATGAGCTCACATACGTTCATCGCTCAACAAGTTGTGAGGAATAATGTGCATGAACTCGCCAAAGGTGGGAGCTCATGTGAAGTGTAAGGCTTACCAAAAAGGATGGTTAGAGTTGAACATTGCTTTTAGTTGGTCAAAGTTTTATTAGCAGTTACTAAGTATAAGTAAATACCAATCCAATTAAGTAGTAGAACAAAAGTGATAACAACACCCGCAATGCAATGCATATGATAAATTAAATTTAGTTCCATAAATTAATCATATGAGGGTCCGAGCTGCTCATGACCGTGAGCATGGCTAGTATACCAGTTTTACACTCTGCAGAGGTTGCGCATCTTTACCTACAAGTCATGTTACCCATTTTGCCACGGGGTTGATCGGACCCCATACACCTCTACCAAGGAAGCGAGGCAGGGTACCACTACGAGGCCTTTACAAAGTTCCACTAGCTTTAGAAAACCCGCTACAGTTTATAGGAAGCTCCAGTGCAGGGACCTCTCGCCTGACCGCCATCGCAGCAAAATCAACCCAATGGCCTCCCTACACTGACCACTCTCCTACTGCCCTTGCCCCTTTCGGGTAAGGTAGTCCTCCACTAGCTTTCCTAATTAGTCAGCCAAGGGCGTCCCATACCACCCTTGTGGTAGCACTGTTTTCCCGGGTGATCGCTCCATGTTCCAATTAACATAATGATCTTAACATGAACAGTAAATAACAACTGATAATAAAAGTATAATCATGAATAATCATGTGTATCTCTATACCCAAAACCACATAAAGCAATAGCAGGTACTACCCGAAAATTTAGTGGTAAACAAGGTATAAAGATAGTCAAACCAGGGTTACCTGTTGGGTCCCATCAAAATTAACCTATGCAGATCATTATGATTAATAAGAATATGACTGGGTAAAAAGAAGTGATCAAGGGCACAACTTGTCTGGGACTTGAGATTCCAGGTACCAACTTGCTCTTAAGGTGACTCTTAAACTCGCTGCTAGTCGTAGCAATACAGACAAACATGGTATAAGCAAAATTAACATTACACCAAACATATGAACAAACTGCATAATAATAATCTACGCGTTGCTATGAGATCGTAGGTTCGAGAAGCACTAAAATTGGAGTTATGGTTATAAAGATATGATTTTCTAAAGTTTTAGGTGATTAAATGATAATAATATATTCTGTGTTTTATGTGAGAAACATATTAAAAAAAATAATTGATTCAACTTTAGGCTAAGTTATAACATAATCATGTTCCAGAAAAATTATAGATACTCCGTATTGAAATACTATATTAACATGTTAACCCAATAAACATAAGTTGAACAAATTAGTTAACTATTTTTGAGAATATGTTATATGATAAAATAATATTACTAAACTATAGAGAATTTTATTATGAGGCTAGCGCAACTAGAACGGGTCAATTCAGAGTTAAAACGTGAAAGATATGCATTAAATAAGATTTAGGATCACTTAATACTAATTTTACTAGCTCCAGGGATCAATTTGTAAATTTCCAGGGCCTAAACTGAATTACTTTTACACTCCCCTAGACGACGGGTTGATTCTGATAAAATAGAGGGGCTCTTTAGCAAATTACCGAGGTCAAAGGGGTATCCATCACTGTAACACCCTGAATTTGGGGTATAACATTTCTTTGCTCATATTCACAAATTCAGGTGTTACTCCTTTCATCTCATCTCCCCCAATCTCTTTTTTTCTCTTTTTCTGTAGAAGAAGGGTGGTTATTTTTTAATTGTAAAGGTAATTATAATCTAGTAGAAAAGAGAACAATGGCTGTTGCATCATGTTAGGAAGCATTTGTTTTTTTGTTTGATGAATGGTTTGCTTGATCTTTCATCTAATCATTTGTTTGCGCATAATGTCAAACTGAAATAAATAGAAAAGAGAAAGAAAAAGAAAAGAAAAAGAGAAACGAATTTCAGCCCAGCTCTCCTCCCTGGCCCACCTCGGCCGGCCCAGTCATCCCCCCTTCCCCCTCTCTTTTCCCCCGCTCGGCCCACCGCGCCAGAGCTCCCTCGCGGGCCCGCGCGCGTCGCGGCCCACCCCAGCTCCCCGCGGCGGCCCAGCGCGGCGCACCCCCTTCCCCAGCGCGCGCGCCCATCGCGCCAGCCTCTCTCCTCCCCGCGTGCGCGCGCAAGCGGCCCACGCGCGCTAGCCCAACGCGCCAGGGCGCGCGCCCCAGCCCAGCAGCCCCGCGCCAGCACCTGGCCCAGTCAGCGCGCACGTCGCGTGCGCAGCCGCTCGACCGCGCGAGGAGCACGCCCAGCGCGCCTGCTGCTGCCGCCGCCCGGTGGGTCCCACACGCCAGGACGCAGGGAGCCACTGTTTATCTCCTTGGAACCGCCAGACGCACGGTTTCTTCCGCCCGTCGCCCAGTTTTCTCGCCACGAACACCCGCGATCCCCTGCGCAGTTCTCGCCCATCGCTGCTTCGCCTCGCCGAACCGCAGCCCGGAGCGCCGCCGTCGCCGTGCAGGTCGCCTGCCTCTCGCCGTCGAGGTGAGCTCGCCCCGCCCTCTCTCTCCTTCCCCATCCTACCTTCCCCTCGACGCACCCTCTCGGCCGAGCCTCTTTTCCCCAGCCTGCGTGGCCGACGCTTGGCCTTCTGCTCGCCGCGGATGCGCGTTGGCTGCCAAGTTTTCTCCCTGCTCGGTCCACTGCCAGCCCCCATGGTCGAGCCTCTCCATCGCGTCATTCCTCCGCCCGCCCAGCCAAGGCCTCTCCTGCGTGCGGCTCTGCTACTCCCCTCCGGCCAGCGCGCAGCCCAGTTCCTTTGCGCATGACTGGATTCCCTGTCGTCGCGAATCGCAGCACGTAGCAAGCCGGTGTCCCGGCGTGCAGACCCCGCGCGCCCTCGCCCTGCTCCTTCGCACAGCCGCGTCGACGTAGCAGCAGCGTCCCGTCGCCGGCGAGCCCAGTCCCTGCGCGCCGTGGCCGAGTTGCTGCGCGCTCAGCACGCCCAGCCGCGTTGACGTTTAGCGCCGTAGCAGCCGTTCGCCATCGAACCTCGCCCCTGCGCGTCGCGTACTCGTCAAGTCTCACGCGCGCAATTTCGCACGTGATCACAGGTATCGCGCGCGCCGTCGTCGTTGTTTGCAGAGTCCTCGCGCTGTTTCGCGCGTGTCGTGCGCGCAATCTGCGCGCAATAATTAATCACTTCGCTATATCATCCGTTCGCGTTAGTCAATTAATCCTCGTATTAATCATCGATTAATTGATAATTTATTTTATCTAAAATATCCCACCCAGGAAATTTATGTTAACTAAGCTGAACTTAGAGAATATAGTTTTCGCATTTAAGCGTAATATAGGTTGTTCGTCGTCACGTCATTATTTAGCCGCGGTTTGTTAATTATTTAATGTGTCGTGCGTCGCACAACTAGTGCGCGCGCTCGCGTTTGCTTGCGCGGAGAGCGTCGACGGGACTCCGTCTACGTTCGCCTACCCCTCGTCTACCCCTAGACGACTCTCGTCTACCCCCCGTCTACCCCTCGTCTAACCTCCATGTGCGTTCGTGTCGTTCGCCATCGCCCGCGCATCGCACATTAAATCGTCGCGTGCTGTTCGCGCGCGTTGCGCGTGCTATTCGCACGTTAATAATTCATCTCACCTAGAATAGCTCACGCTAATTAAATATATATTTAAGCAACGGTTATTCGAACAACAAACTAATCGGGACTAAGTAGTAATTTTACTCGGCATGTGATTATTGTCCGTTAATATGATTACGTCGAATTAAATATTATAATTCACATTCGCTTAGTGTAAACGTGATATCCCTCGACCGTAGCGTCAGTCGTTTCAGTTCCGTTCTCGCGTAGTCGTAGATGCGAATTCTATGTCGAGTGCTTATTTATTTGATCTATATTATTGAATGGTGTATTGTTTTCTTCCATTTCAAGAATTTTAGTTGTATGTTTGCACTCGCGTAGATATCGGGCCGTTCGTGGAGTCTAAGGGAATTGCAGGAGAAGACCCTGAGCAGCAGCAGCTTGGTGAAGGCAAGTGTCCTCTGACCCATTATGTCCCATTTACTTTATAATACACTATCCCGCATACTACGAACAACCTAAGGATTTACTAGCTTTCTATTTACCTTGTCCTTGATTTACCTTTTGGGTTACTATGATTAGCTACATGCTAGCGCTTTATTTTAACCAATGAACATGATGAGATACAATGATGATACTATGATTTTATTTTGGTTATGATGATATACTTGTGGCATTTAGGGGACTCGGGCTGTTTCCCGAGTACCTCTCCGTAAGGACCTGTTCATTGAGAGACCACCCGGGATAACAGTGCAACCATGAGGGTGAAATGGGATGCCCTTAGCTAATTAATTAGAGGAACTAGAGGTGTAGTTGCTTCGCCGTCGTGCCGTCAATGGGGTCCAGGCACAATGCTTGCTCTGCCGAGGCTGAGTGCCGAGGTTCTTTCGTTTTGCTTTTGTTAGTCACTCTCCTGCGGGGAGGAGTATTGTGTTTATCAAACTGGAGAAACCTAACGGGCGGCTACGATCTCTAGGGAATCTTTGTAACAGCTACGTAGTGATACCCTGCCGGACCACATAGGAAGTGATCAATGGGGATTAGCTCTCCCCGGGCAGAAAGGGAATCATGACTCGTGGGTAAAGTGTGCGACCTCTGCAGAGGGTAATGAAACTGATATATCAGCCGTGCTCACGGTTAAGAGCAGCCTTGGGATCCTCTTTGATTAGAGATACAGATGGTTCGAGATACAATGGTTCTATTAATGTTTTTGGTTCGGTGATGACCATGATGTTTCCTCGATGAGGAAATGACTCATGGGATGGTTATATGATAAAACTTGGCTTCCACTAATAATAAATGCCTGACCAACTAAAAGCAATCTACTTTGACCTTAACCCCACATAAAGCTAGTCCACTTCAGCCAAACGGGCCATTTGCTGAGTACGTTGATGTGTACTCATCCTTGCTTTACCACAAAACACCAGGTTGTCCACATTGCAACCACTGCTCAGGAGAAGACGAAGTCGTGGAAGGAGACTTCTAGGAGTTTCAAGACTACGACGAGTTTTAGGTGTGGGTTGGCGTCTGTAACACCCACTTTGTAATTTGTTAGAAATAATATCAATAGAGAAATAATTTCTCCTTATGTGAGTTTAACCTTTGTGCATCATCACATGTGTACACCCTAGGTAAAAACAAATAATTAATAACATAAAAGCCACTAAATTATGCATCATGCTGGGATTTTCTTTTGAGTGCATATTGTGACAAAATAAAATAATAAATGTGATAAGAAATATATTAAAATCCAAAGTGGAATTTAAAATCCAAAAGAAATTGTAGAATCTAGAAAAAGAGAAGAAAATAAGAATTTTGGGGATAAAAATAAGTAAATAAAAATATATTGGTCATCCACTCAAAGCTTGAATTTGTACACTTGACACAATGTTGAAATTTGTATTCAAAATTCAAATTTGAATTCAAAATAGTTAAGAACAAAAGAAAACAAGAAAAGAATAAATAGAAAAGGGGAAAAGAGCTTACCTGGGCCAACAAACATGTTTTCGGCCCACCTGGAAAACCCTTCGCGCAGCTATCACCGCGCTCGGCCCAACGCCCTCGCGCGCCGACAGATGGGGCCCGCGTGTCAGTCTTCTGTCCACCGTTCTGCGCGCATTGTCTCGCTTCCACGTGGGGCCACGCTGTCATCGCCCAGCTCCGCGCGGAGGTCGCACGATTCAACCACCTCCGCCGCGCTCGCCGTAGGAATCGGACGCCGTGGCCCCGTTCTCGCGCGGACTCGCGGGACCATAAAGGTCGGGCACGGGCCCCCCCTCAACTGCCTCCTCATCCTTCACCTCGCCGCCAACTCGCCTGAGCCCCATCGCAGCTGACCGAACACAGTCGCCGTTATCACCGATAGGAGAGGAGCGAGGGATAGAGCTTCGACGTGGGTCCGCGTCGAAAAAAAAAAGCTTGCCGGAGCTCCGCCGTAGCACGCCATAAAGTTTTCCGGCCTCGCCTGGGTGAATCGTCGATCGAACCTGCTGGGAATCGCTCGCCGGTGTTCGATTTCCGCCGCGCTGCGTGGACAACTGCCTCCGTACCATCAAACACCGTCGGGTAACTACTCCACTTGCCCAGCTTTGTCTCCGCTACGTGTATGTTGGCTTAGATCGAAGCTTTAGGCTCAGGATCGGGTGATGGGGGTTTCCGGCGATGGCGCTCCGCCGCGGGTGGGCAAGCGCCGCCGTCTCAGGCAGCGGGTGGGGGACGAGAGCCGTGGACCGTCGGATCGGTGCGGACGGCTGAGATTAGGTTAGAGAATCCCCTTCGTGGGATTCAGTCTTGTCCACCGGATCGCGATCGGGCGGTCGAGGATGGATCTAGGGCACTTTAAATCGACACCGTTTGTTTCTAATCCAACGCATAGCACTGCGTACCGGTTCGCCCGTAGATAGATCTAATGTGGGCCGTAGGGTTTTCATCCGACGGCTAGGATCCATTCATACCCCTTCGATCGGCCCACTTTGCTAAAGAGACCCCCGAAGAGAGTCAAATTAACCCGCCGTCCCTCTCTACTGTTCCCTGTGTCTGCAGAACTTTACACCGAGACCCCTGTGCTTCCCATTAATTGAGGCCTAGTCCAGAGCATAATAAAATCAGGGAAAATGATTATTAATAGATTTTTAATAGGAAAATAATTCCTAGAACTTCAATAATTCATAGAAAATTCATCCTAACTCCAAATTAATCCATTCCAGTTCCTAAAATTTTGTAATTTTATTCTTTATCACCTAGAGCCTCTGTTATGTCATGAAAACAGTAAGAAATTTATTTATCACTTAATCCTATTTAAAGCACATAAAATCTTTGAAAATGCATAACTTAAATTCTATAACTCCAAAAATTATGATTCTTGTTCCTAGAATTTTATTTTAAGGTGTAGATTATTACTGTGTATTTTGTTTATATGTTTGGTGTAATGTTAATTTTCCCTATATCCTGTGCTTGTTTGTATTGTGACGAGTAGAAGAGCCCGTTGCTGGGGATCCTGGTGAGCAGCAGGTTGAAGTAGCTGAGCAGGAGCTCATTGAAGGCAAGTTGTGCCCTTGACCACTTTTTACCCAATAATGTTCTTTAATATCATCTATCCATGCATAGGTTAATTTTGATGGGACCCAATAGGTCACCCTAGATTGTTTATCTCATTACCTTGTTTACCCCTGAATCACTGGGTAGTTTGCTATTGCTTTACATGGTTTTGGGATAATCATTTATTATATCTATGTTCCAATTATTCTTGTTATTCTGTTTATGTTCATGTTGAGATCATTAATGTTAATTGGAACATAGAGCTTAACTTGAGAACCACGTGCCACCACAAGGGTTTAATGGGACGCCCTTGGCTGACTAATTAGGAAAGCTAGTGGAAGACTACCTTACCCGAAAGGGGCAAGGGCAGTAGGGGAGTGGTCAGTGTAGGGAGGTCCCTCGTTGATTTTGCTGCGATGGCGGTCAGCCAGGAACCCTGCATTGGAACTTCCTATAAACTGTAGCGGGTTGTCGGAAGCTAGTGGAACTTTGTAAAGGCCTCGTAGTGTTGCCCTGCCGCGCTTCCTAGGTAGAGGTGTATGGGATTCGCGACCCCTTGGCAGATGGGTAGCATGACTTGTGGGTAAAGGGTACAACCTCTGCAGAGTGTAAAACTGGTATACTAGCCGAGCTCACGGTCATGAGCAGCTCAGGACTCTCTGATGTTTAAATTATGGAACTTAAATTCAATTTTGTCATATGCATTGCATGGGTTTATTATTAATTTGTTCTATTACTTTATTTAAGGTTTGGTATTTACTTACACTTAGTAATTGCTAATAAAATTTTGACCAACTTATAAAAGCAATGCTCAGCTTCAACCTCTATTTCATTGATCAGCCTTACACTTCATGAACTCCCACCTTTGGTGAGTTCATGTCACATTATTCCCCACAACTTGTTGAGCGATGATCATGTGTGAGCTCACCCTTGCTGTCTCACACCCCCCACAGGAGAAGAGCAGGTGGTTCAGGAGGAGCCACAAGGCGAGGAGTATGATCTGATCTAGGTGGCGTTTCTCAGTTGACATTGGCGCCAACGATCCTTAGTTCGTTTTATGTTTATTCTTTTATTTTGTAATAAGTCTTCCGCTATGTAATAAATACTCTGATGTTATTGACATTTATCTCTATACACTCTGTTATTATATATGTTGTCTTCTTGGCGCATGTATGAGATGCACCTGGCTTTGTTCCTTAAAGCCGGGTGTGACAGAAGTGGTATCAGAGGAAATGTTGACTGTAGGACGAAACCTACATAGAAATGGACAAAACCCTTACCTACTTACCTTCTTCTGATTCATTCTATACTTACCTTACTCTGATTCTCTCTATACTTATCTTGATCATGTCTCACCTTCTACTGTTCTACTCTGATTATTCTTATCTTTTCTACTTCAAGACAAGATGGATTTCACACTTTGGAATCCTACAACTATGAACTTTTTCAGAGATAGGGAACCTAAGACGAAATTAAAATTATTTTCTCTATTAAAAATGTTGGTTGATTGTTCTGATGATCAATGTCTGATTTGCTTCTTTGATTGATTGAAATAGTATAGACGGGCATCTTAGCATGTACCACCATAAGGTAATGTATTAGCTTTAGTGGATAACACACTAATCTACTTAGCTAATAAATCCCCCGCAGTAACATTCCTCATAATTACTCGCCTTATCTACAATTCTTCCTTTCTTACCCTGTATCTCTAACCTAGATGGGCTACCCCTATAGTGTTAGAAGAGAGCACTATAGACGTGATCCTTGGTATGTCATGGTTAAGAAAGGCAAAGGAGGTTTATTCATTGTGCTAAAGGAACCATAGAACTCACCAGTTCCAAAGGAGAAAGATTTGAAGTTGGAATTGCAGTAACTACCGCCACCAGACTAGCGACATTCTTAGTAGATGGGAAGTTTGTTGGTGTCAACATCCGTATGGTTAGAGATTTTTTTTCGGATGTCTTCCCAGAAGAGTTACCAGGGATGCCACCATATAGGGAAGTTGAGTTTGTCATTGACCCCTTACCTGGGACTACCCCTACTTTCAAACGACCATACAGGAGGTCTGTAGAAGAGTTAAAGGGACTGAAGAAGCAATTAACAGAATTACAAGAGGCTGGGTACATTCGTCCGAGTTCCTCACCTTGGGGAGCACCGGTACTGTTTGTACAGAAGAAGGACGGATCACAGCGGATGTGTGTGGATTATAGGTCCCTTAATGACGTTATCGTGAAGAACAAGTACCTGTTACCCCGCATTGAAGATTTATTTGATCAGATGAGATGTGCAAGGGTATTTTCGAAGATTGAACTCCGACCGGGTTATCACCAAATGAAGATTAGGCCATCGGATATTCCCAAGACGATTTTATCGACCCGATATGGTTTATATGAGTTCACCATTATGTCATTTGGACTAACCAATACACCAGCCTATTTTACGGAACTGAAGAATAAGGTGTTCATGATCTAGACATATTCGTCGTGGTTTTCATCGACGATAATTTTTATTTATTCCAAGAGTGATAGTGATCATGAGGAACATCTGAGATTGGTGCTACAAAAGCTAAGAGATAATCAACTCTACGCCAAGTATAGCAAATGCGAGTTCTGGATTGACGAGGTGTCATTCCTTGGACATATCATTTCTAATGGTGGAATATCAGTGGATCCTGCTAAGGTTAAGGAGATAATGGAGTGGAGAGTACCCACTACAGTTACTGAGATTCGGAGTTTCTTGGGACTAGCAGGATATTATCGGAGATCTATTGAAGGATTTTCTAAGATCGCTAAGCCTATGACATCGCTTCTGGAGAAGGGAAGAGAGTTTAAGTGGGACAAGAAGTACCAAGATAGCTTCGATCAATTAAAGGAGAGGTTAATGTCGCCACCAGTATTGGTTATGCCAGATCTACAGAAAGGATTTGATATCTATTGTGATGCATGTGGCCAAGGCTTAGGATGTGTGCTCATGCAGGAAGGACATGCGATTGCCTATGAGTCTCGTCAGTTACGGAAACATGAATTGAACTACCCCACTCATGACTTAGAACTGGCAGCCGTTGTGTATGCTCTTAAGATATGGAGACATTATATCATGGGAACCAAGTGTCAAGTATGCATGGATCATAAGAGTTTGAAGTATATATTCACTCAAAAGGATCTCAACCTTAGGCAACGCCGTTGGTTGGAGCTTATTAAGGATTATGATTTGGAGATTCACTATCACCCGGGCAAGGCAAATTTGGTTGCAGATGCCTTGAGTCAAAAGGAGCATGTTCATTCAGCTGTTGTTGCCCAGCTACCCGATGAGATTGTTGAGGATTTTAGGAGACTTAACCTGGGGATAGTTGCTCACACTGAAGGAGTTATTGATGTGGAACCTACCTTGGAGCAAGAAATCCGCAGAAGGACAGATTGGTGATGCTAAGATACAAGAAATTAGGGATCTGATTACTGAAGGTCGAGGTCCAAAATTCACGGAAGATGAACAAGGCACTGTGTGGTTCAAGGACAGGATATGTGTTCCTGATATTGAAAGCCTTCGTGAGACTATTTTAAAGGAGGCCCATGACTCGGATAGTTCTATTCATCCTGGCAGTACCAAGATGTATCAGGATTTGAAGCGGAAGTATTGGTGGTATGGATTGAAGAGAGATGTAGCTGCACATGTGGCTATGTGCGATGTATGTCAAAGAGTTAAGGCTGAACACCAGAGACTAGTTGGACCATTGCACCCACTTAAGATACCCGAGTGGGAGTGGAAAGAGAATGGTAAGGATTTCATTACCAGATTGTCTCGCACCTCGAAAGGATATGATTCTATATGGGTTATTGTGGAAAGACTGACCAAAGTGGCTCATTTCATTCCGGTCAAGACTACTTATAAGGTATCTCAATTGGCAGAGTTATATATGGCTCGGATTGTGTCTCTACATGGTGTATCGAAGAAGATCATTTTGGATAGAGGATCACAGTTTACCCCCAGATTTTGGAAAAGTTTTCATGAGAGTGCGGATGATAAGTTGAATTTTAGCACAGCTTATCACCCTCAGACTGAAAGGACTAATCAAGTATTGGAAGACATGTTGAGAGCTTGTACCCTTCAGCATGGTAGTAGTTGGGACAAGAGTCTACCTTATGCTGAGTTCTCATATAATAATAGTTACCGGGCCAGTCTGAAGATGTCACTGTTCGAGACCCTATATGGTAGGAAATGCAGGACTCCTCTATATTGGATCAGACTAGGGGAAGACAATTCTTTGGACCTAAACTTATTCAAGAGGTAGAAGAACAAGTCTGTATAATCAGGGAGAACTTCAGGGTAGCTCAGACCAGGCAAAAGAGCTACGCTGATAATAGAAGGAGACCACTGGAAATTTGAGGAAGGTGATTATGTGTACCTCAATATGTCACCCCTTCGTGGAATGAGGAGATTCAAAGTCAAGGGCAAATTGTTCCCTCGCTATATTGGACCATTCTGAGTTTTTAGGCAAGTTGGAGAGATGGCCTATCAACTCGAGCTACCTGCTACTCTATCTGATGTGCATAACGTGTTCCACATATCTCAACTTAAGAAGTGTCTCCGTGTCCCTGAGGAACAGTTACCCATGGAAGAGCTTAGTGTTCAGGGTGATTTGACTTATACGGAGTACCCGATCAAGATTCTTGATACTTTAACTCGAGTTACAAGAAATAAGGTGATAAAGATGTGTAAAGTGCAATGGAGTCACCACGGTGAAGATGAAACAACTTGGGAGAGAGAAGAAGAGCTTCGCATAGATTTTCCCCACCTTTTCCCTAGATCTTCTTAATCTCGAGGACGAGATTATTTTTAAGGGGGGTAGGATTTGTAACACCCACTTTGTAATTTGTTAGAAATAATATCAATAGAGAAATAATTTCTCCTTATGTGAGTTTAACCTTTGTGCATCATCACATGTGTACACCCTAGGTAAAAACAAATAATTAATAACATAAAAGCCACTAAATTATGCATCATGCTGGGATTTTCTTTTGAGTGCATATTGTGACAAAATAAAATAATAAATGTGATAAGAAATATATTAAAATCCAAAGTGGAATTTAAAATCCAAAAGAAATTGTAGAATCTAGAAAAAGAGAAGAAAATAAGAATTTTGGGGATAAAAATAAGTAAATAAAAATATATTGGTCATCCACTCAAAGCTTGAATTTGTACACTTGACACAATGTTGAAATTTGCATTCAAAATTCAAATTTGAATTCAAAATAGTTAAGAACAAAAGAAAACAAGAAAAGAATAAATAGAAAAGGGGAAAAGAGCTTACCTGGGCCAACAAACATGTTTTCGGCCCACCTGGAAAACCCTTCGCGCAGCTATCACCGCGCTCGGCCCAACGCCCTCGCGCGCCGACAGATGGGGCCCGCGTGTCAGTCTTCTGTCCACCGTTCTGCGCGCATTGTCTCGCTTCCACGTGGGGCCACGCTGTCATCGCCCAGCTCCGCGCGGAGGTCGCACGATTCAACCACCTCCGCCGCGCTCGCCGTAGGAATCGGACGCCGTGGCCCCGTTCTCGCGCGGACTCGCGGGACCATAAAGGTCGGGCACGGGCCCCCCCTCAACTGCCTCCTCATCCTTCACCTCGCCGCCAACTCGCCTGAGCCCCATCGCAGCTGACCGAACACAGTCGCCGTTATCACCGATAGGAGAGGAGCGAGGGATAGAGCTTCGACGTGGGTCCGCGTCGAAAAAAAAAGCTTGCCGGAGCTCCGCCGTAGCACGCCATAAAGTTTTCTGGCCTCGCCTGGGTGAATCGTCGATCGAACCTGCTGGGAATCGCTCGCCGGTGTTCGATTTCCGCCGCGCTGCGTGGACAACTGCCTCCGTACCATCAAACGCCGTCGGGTAACTACTCCACTTGCCCAGCTTTGTCTCCGCTACGTGTATGTTGGCTTAGATCGAAGCTTTAGGCTCAGGATCGGGTGATGGGGGTTTCCGGCGATGGCGCTCCGCCGCGGGTGGGCAAGCGCCGCCGTCTCAGGCAGCGGGTGGGGGACGAGAGCCGTGGACCGTTGGATCGGTGCGGACGGCTGAGATTAGGTTAGAGAATCCCCTTCGTGGGATTCGGTCTTGTCCACCGGATCGCGATCGGGCGGTCGAGGATGGATCTAGGGCACTTTAAATCGACACCGTTTGTTTCTAATCCAACGCATAGCACTGCGTACCGGTTCGCCCGTAGATAGATCTAATGTGGGCCGTAGGGTTTTCATCCGACGGCTAGGATCCATTCATACCCCTTCGATCGGCCCACTTTGCTAGAGACCCCCGAAGAGAGTCAAATTAACCCGCCGTCCCTCTCTACTGTTCCCTGTGTCTGCAGAACTTTACACCGAGACCCCTGTGCTTCCCATTAATTGAGGCCTAGTCCAGAGCATAATAAAATCAGGGAAAATGATTATTAATAGATTTTTAATAGGAAAATAATTCCTAGAACTTCAATAATTCATAGAAAATTCATCCTAACTCCAAATTAATCCATTCCAGTTCCTAAAATTTTGTAATTTTATTCTTTATCACCTAGAGCCTCTGTTATGTCATGAAAACAGTAAGAAATTTATTTATCACTTAATCCTATTTAAAGCACATAAAATCTTTGAAAATGCATAACTTAAATTCTATAACTCCAAAAATTATGATTCTTGTTCCTAGAATTTTATTTTAAGGTGTAGATTATTACTGTGTATTTTGTTTATATGTTTGGTGTAATGTTAATTTTCCCTATATCCTGTGCTTGTTTGTATTGTGACGAGTAGAAGAGCCCGTTGCTGGGGATCCTGGTGAGCAGCAGGTTGAAGTAGCTGAGCAGGAGCTCATTGAAGGCAAGTTGTGCCCTTGACCACTTTTTACCCAATAATGTTCTTTAATATCATCTATCCATGCATAGGTTAATTTTGATGGGACCCAATAGGTCACCCTAGATTGTTTATCTCATTACCTTGTTTACCCCTGAATCACTGGGTAGTTTGCTATTGCTTTACATGGTTTTGGGATAATCATTTATTATATCTATGTTCCAATTATTCTTGTTATTCTGTTTATGTTCATGTTGAGATCATTAATGTTAATTGGAACATAGAGCTTAACTTGAGAACCACGTGCCACCACAAGGGTTTAATGGGACGCCCTTGGCTGACTAATTAGGAAAGCTAGTGGAAGACTACCTTACCCGAAAGGGGCAAGGGCAGTAGGGGAGTGGTCAGTGTAGGGAGGTCCCTCGTTGATTTTGCTGCGATGGCGGTCAGCCAGGAACCCTGCATTGGAACTTCCTATAAACTGTAGCGGGTTGTCGGAAGCTAGTGGAACTTTGTAAAGGCCTCGTAGTGTTGCCCTGCCGCGCTTCCTAGGTAGAGGTGTATGGGATTCGCGACCCCTTGGCAGATGGGTAGCATGACTTGTGGGTAAAGGGTACAACCTCTGCAGAGTGTAAAACTGGTATACTAGCCGAGCTCACGGTCATGAGCAGCTCAGGACTCTCTGATGTTTAAATTATGGAACTTAAATTCAATTTTGTCATATGCATTGCATGGGTTTATTATTAATTTGTTCTATTACTTTATTTAAGGTTTGGTATTTACTTACACTTAGTAATTGCTAATAAAATTTTGACCAACTTATAAAAGCAATGCTCAGCTTCAACCTCTATTTCATTGATCAGCCTTACACTTCATGAACTCCCACCTTTGGTGAGTTCATGTCACATTATTCCCCACAACTTGTTGAGCGATGATCATGTGTGAGCTCACCCTTGCTGTCTCACACCCCCCACAGGAGAAGAGCAGGTGGTTCAGGAGGAGCCACAAGGCGAGGAGTATGATCTGATCTAGGTGGCGTTTCTCAGTTGACATTGGCGCCAACGATCCTTAGTTCGTTTTATGTTTATTCTTTTATTTTGTAATAAGTCTTCCGCTATGTAATAAATACTCTGATGTTATTGACATTTATCTCTATACACTCTGTTATTATATATGTTGTCTTCTTGGCGCATGTATGAGATGCACCTGGCTTTGTTCCTTAAAGCCGGGTGTGACAGCGGCAACCCCCAGTCAGCTGCCTATGAAGGCCTTATCTTTACTGCGTTTCGCTTAGCACTTTGATTTATCCGTTAAGTTGATGACTATGTGGACGTCTCTGACTCTATGATGTAATAAGTTAATACTCTTTTATGTTATTATTCGAGCACTGTGCGATGATGTTCATTTATTGAATCGCTGTGTATGTGAGTTCTGATCCTGGCACGTACATAGTTCGCATTCGGTTTACCTTCCAAAACCGGGTGTGACATAAGTGGTATCAAAGCCGTGCTGGCTGTAGGACCGCTGACCTAGAGTAGCACTGGTCGTACTAAGGACTATTAACCTTCATTCTCACCTTGACCTCTGGTGACACCTCAAAGGTCGGTCACCTCGACCAACCCTATGTTTTACTACATATATATATAATATATCATACCTTGCTAAAATTTTATTTTGTTCTATCTATGGTTTACTCACTTGTCATATTAGTTCTGTTCTTACTCTTATGCTTACGGTGTCTTTTGTAGATGGCTCGTCTTAGACACACTGCTCGTAAGTCAGTGATCCCTTTCCTGCCGTCTCACCTTGCGGAGCGTCCTTTGCGCCACACCGTGTCCGGTCAGTCGAGTCACCTGGAGAGGCTGCACCACCGCCTGCATGAGGAGCAGGAGCGCCAGCGTCAGCACAGGGAGCAGCAGGGCTCTTCCTCTCCACCTGAGCAGGAGGTGGAGTCCGTGAGGCGCCGCTCCCCTGTTCCCTAGCTGGAGGCGCCCCCTGCACCACCGCGGGACGCCCCGGCTGTTGGAGGAGCTACTGGAGGAGGTCCTGAAGGAGACCTCGACGACAACGACTCAGACCACAGCACGGAGTCCTCTGAGCCACAGGAGGCGGAAGGATGGGTCGCCCGACCCATCACCCGTGACGCCGCTCGCGGTTGTCACACCCTGTTGCGCCAGGCTTTCGACCGACACACCTGGTCGATCGAGTACCGTTGTGTAGTCTACCAGCACAGTCGCGGGAGGTACCCGGACCGCTGGGAGGCTACCTGCCTAGTTCGCCGTCCGGAGGATGACCTCCGGGGTGCAGAGGCCGTTTCGGAGCATTACTCCATCTCCGAGAGGGACACTGTAGAAGCAGCTATGCAGGATGCAGCACGGCGTGCACTCTCCCAGTACTGTTCTTTGTTCGGTGGGGTGGCCGACGGTCTTAACCTTAGGTACTACCCCCGCCGTCCTACTGGTAACACAAAGAGTGTGGTTGTCTCACCTGTTGGTGAGGATAACCCTAGGTTGAGCAGCACAATCAACCTAGTCGCGGTGCTTAACACTGAGCTGGATCACTCTCTAGACGAGCTGAGCAGGGCTCGAACGGAGATTGCTGAGTTGCGTGCTGAGCTGGCAGAGCGCCGCCACCAGGAGGGTGGTTCCCCCGCTCCTGTTGGGACTCAGCACCCTTACCGCTCGCCGCCACGTGGTCACCACACTTATGGTTCCCCTGCCTGTAGGACCAGGATAGATCTGGATCCTTAGATCGTTAGCATCGGAGTTTGTAAAAAGTTCTTAAGTCAGATGTCTCAGTCTTAGATAGTCAGTTTAGTTTGCTTATCAGTTGCGTCCATTCAGTTTAGTTTGCTTATCAGTTGCGTCCATTCAGTTTAGTTTGCTTATCAGTTGCTTACATGCTTGTTATGATGAACTTGTGCTGGATTTGAATCTTTGTAATGACTGTGGCCAACATGTGGGTTTCCCCTGCAGTTTGGCTTAGCTAGTGATGTTAATGAAGTCAGTTATTTAGTTGGGAAACCATCTACTTCTACTTTCCTTTTTATCTGAGAAGCTGTATTGGATCATAATGAGGATCAGTGAAGTTCTTTGTTCACTCAGTGTCATGAAGAATTTTGTATACTCTTTTCTTATGCTGAAGGATTGTAAGATCAATGCTGATGTGTGAATGTCTTCCACAGATGTCTGACAACAGGCGCCGATGTAACAGGCGTGTTCAGCAAGAGCAGCGTGCCCAGCAGGAGGAACATCGGAGGCAGCCTCCCCCGCCACCCCCGATGACAGTGGAGCAGATGTTCTTGATGCAAACTCAGGCAGTGCAGGCTATTGGGCAGACTCTGGCAGCCATGCAGCAGGCTCAACAGCAACCTCAACCCCAGTTACAGGTATAGATGCCCCAGATGCCACGGGACAAACGTGGTGAGTTCATGAGAGGGCACCCTCCTACCTTCGCGCACTCTACCGACCCTATGGATGCAGAAGACTGGCTGCGTGCAGTGGAAAGGGAACTGCGCACCGCCCAATGTGACGACAGGGAGAAGGTTCTGTATGGTCCCCGCCAGCTAAGGGGAGCAGCCCAGTCCTGGTGGGAGTCCTACCTCGCCACCCATGCTGACCTCGAAGCCATCACTTGGGAGGAATTCAACGAGAGTTTCCGCAGGTACCATGTTCCAGAGAGACTGATGATCGTGAAGAGGGAGGAGTTTCTGGCTCTGAAGCAGGGACCCCTGTCTGTTAGTGAATACAAGGACAGGTTTCTGCAGCTATCTCGTTATGCACCTGAAGACGTCAACACTGATGCTAAAAGGCAGTACAGGTTCATGAGGGGTTTGGTGGATCCCCTGCATTACCAGTTGATGAACCACACCTTCCCCACCTTCCAGCACCTGATCGATAGGGCAATCATGACCGAGAGGAAGCGCAAGGAAATGGAAGATCAAAAGCGCAAGATGAGTGGACCGCAGTCCGGGAGCAACAGCCGCCCCCGCTTCTCAGGCAGTTCATCTCAGCAAGGCAAGCATGGTCACCCACAGGGATATCAGCATCAGGGTCAGTGCCTGTATCAGCAGCAGTCTTAGAGGCAGTACCCACAGCAGCAACAGTATCGTCAGAACAGCCAGCAGGGAGGTAACCAGTATCAGAGGCAGAACAACCAGGCACCTCGCCTTCCTGCCCCAGCAGCAAATCAGAACAACCAAGCAGCCCCAGCACAAGGAGGAGGCAGAGGATGCTTCCACTGTGGAGAACAAGGCCACTGGGCGATGCATTGCCCAAAGAAGATGGCGCAACAGCAGGCAAACCCCAATGCTCCAACAAGGCAAGGTGTACCTCAACAGGCAGCAAGTAATCGTGGTCAAGTGTACAACCGTGGAAAGGTGAACCACTTGGAGGCCGAAGCGATCCAGGGCGCACCAGATGTGGCAGTAGGTATGTTCTCAGTCGAATCTCACCCTGCAAAAGTGCTATTTGATACTGGTGCAACTCATTCATTTGTCACTGTAACATGGGTAGAAATGCATAACATCTCAGTAGAGGCAATGATGCCGCCCATGAGGATTAGTTCGGTCGGTGGTAAAGTGCAAGCAGATAAAATATGCTCAAATATAAGGGTGGAAATAAGGGGGATAGGGTTCCCCAGCGACCTAATAGTAATAGACACCCCTGGAGTAGATGTCATCCTGGGGATGAATTGGTTAATGAAGTATGAAGCGAATGTTAGCTGTGATAAGAGGACCGTAACAATGAAGTTCCCGCTCGGAGAGAAGGTAGTGGCTGAGCTAAGGATGCCTAAAATAGTGAAGGGAGATTGTCACCAAATTTCGGTTGATAGCAAGGAGGCCAACCCGCTCGAGGCTATCAAAGTTGTATCGGACTTCCGGATGTGTTTCCCGAGGAGCTAACGGGCATGCCACCCGAGACAAAAGTCGAATTTGCCATAGAACTTATCCCTGGCACTGCCCCCATTTCTAAAAGAGCCTATCGAGTGTCTGGACCAGAATTGGTGGAACTCAAGAAGCAGATTGATGAACTGTTAGAAAAGGGTTACATCAGACCAAGTACCTCGCCTTGGGCCGCTCCAGTATTGTTTGTAGAGAAGAAGGATGGTACCAAAAGGATGTGCATAGATTACAGAGCCCTGAATGAAGTCACTATTAAGAACAAGTACCCCCTGCCAAGAATAGAAGATCTGTTTGACCAACTCAGAGGTGCCAGAATATTCTCGAAGATAGATCTGAGATCAGGTTACCATCAACTCAGAATCCGACCCTCGGACATACCGAAGACAGCATTCATCACCAAGTATGGGTTATATGAGTATACAGTTATGTCCTTTGGTTTGACAAATGCGCCAGCCTTCTTTATGTATCTGATGAACAGTGTGTTCATGGACTACCTAGACAAGTTTGTGGTAGTGTTCATCGACGATATTCTCATATATTCCAAAAGTGAGGAAGAACATGTGGAGCATTTGAAGATGGTATTGCAAAGGCTACGAGAACATCAGTTGTATGCCAAGCTGAGCAAATGCGAGTTCTGGATTCACGAAGTCTTGTTTCTGGGTCACGTCATAAACCAAGATGGGTTAGCTGTGGATCCAAAGAAAGTAGCAGATATCCTGAACTGGAAAGCACCGAAGGATGTTCGTGGAATCAAGAGCTTCATTGGAATGGCCGGATACTATAGGCGTTTCATCGAAGGCTTTTCAAAGATTGCCAGGCCAATGACAGCGTTGCTAGCGAAGAAAGCTGAGTTTAAGTGGACCCAAAAGTGCCAAGAGGCATTTGAAGAACTGAAGAATAGATTGACTACAACACCTGTGTTAGTTCTGCCTGATGTTCACAAGCCATTCTCGGTGTATTGCGATGCTTCCTACACCGGATTGGGATGTGTGCTAATGCAAGAAGGAAGAGTTGTAGCATACTCATCTCGACAGCTGAAGATCCATGAGAAAAATTATCCCACACACGATCTGGAGTTGGCAGCAGTGGTTCATGCTTTGAAGACATGGAGACATTACCTGTATGGGCAGAAGTGCGACATCTACACAGATCATAAAAGTCTGAAGTACATATTCACCCAGTCA
The DNA here is from genome assembly GCF_902167145.1 of Zea mays. Classification (NCBI taxonomy): domain Eukaryota; kingdom Viridiplantae; phylum Streptophyta; class Magnoliopsida; order Poales; family Poaceae; genus Zea; species Zea mays. The sequence continues at coordinate 130,514,334 of NC_050104.1, forward strand.
GAGTTAAACATGAGGCAGCGAAGATGGTTGGAATTGATCAAGGACTATGAGTTGGAGATACATTACCATCCAGGCAAGGCCAATGTTGTTGCGGATGCTCTGAGCAGGAAGAGTCAAGTCAATATGATGGCCACGTACCCAATGCCATATGAGTTAGCCAAGGAGTTCGACAGACTGAGTCTCGGTTTTCTGAACAGTACACAAGGAGTAACAGTGGAATTAGAGCCCACCCTAGAGCGGGAGATCAAAGAAGGGCAGAAGGATGATGAAAACATCAACAAGATCCGGCAGCTAATCTTAGAAGGAAGAGGCAAAGACTTTCGAAAGGATGAAGAGGGAGTAATATGGTTCAAGGACCGATTGTGTGTTCCCGACATCAAACCTATTCGAGAGCTGATCCTCAAGGAAGCTCATGAGACAACCTACTCCATACACCCTGGAAGTGAGAAGATGTATCAGGATTTAAAAAGGAGGTTTTGGTGGTATGGCATGAAAGAGAAATCGCAGAATATGTCGCCATCTGTGATAGCTGTCAAAGAACTAAAGCAGAGCATAAGAAACCCGCCGGACTGTTGCAGCCACTGCAAATTCCTCAGTGGAAGTGGGATGAAATCGGGATGGATTTTATAGTTGGCCTACCTCGTACCCGGGCCGGCTATGATTCCATCTGGGTGGTTGTGGACCGCTTAACAAAGGTGGCCCATTTCATACCTGTGAAGACAACGTACACTGGAGCAACATTAGCTGAATTATACATGTCCCGGATAGTGCCTACATGGTGTGCCAAAGAAGATAGTGTCAGATCGAGGAACACAGTTTACCTCTCATTTTTGGCAGCAGCTACAAGAAGCTTTGGGCACGCATTTGAACTTCAGCTCGGCTTATCACCCACAGACAGACGGTCAGACTGAAAGAACCAATCAGATCCTAGAAGATATGTTGAGAGCCTGTGCGTTGCAAGACAAGTCAGGATGGGACAAAAGGTTACCTTACGCAGAATTCTCCTACAACAATAGTTACCAGACCAGCTTGAAGATGTCACCGTTTCAGGCGCTCTATGGACGAAGTTGTAGGACACCGCTGCATTGGGACCAGCCTGGAGAGAGACAGGTGTTTGGCCCCGACATTTTGCTTGAAGCCGAAGAGAATATCAAAATGGTTCGGGAGAATCTGAAGATAGCACAATCAAGGCAGCGAAGCTATGCTGACAGGAGGAGAAGAGAACTGAGTTTTGAAGTGGGAGATTACGTCTATCTGAAGGTGTCGCCTATCAGAGGAGTCAGAAGGTTCGGAGTCAAGGGCAAGTTAGCACCCTGGTACGTTGGACCATATCATATTCAAGCAAAGCGTGGAGAAGTGGCCTACCAGCTCAACCTCCTAGAAAGTTTGTCGGCAGTGCACAATGTGTTCCACGTGTCGCAATTGAAGAAGTGTCTGCGAGTACCAGAAGAACAGTTGCAAGTGGAGGACTTGGAAGTCCAAGAGGATCTGACCTACATAGAGAAGCCAACACAGATTCTGGAGTTTGTAGACAGAGTCACCCGGAGGAACACCATCAGAATGTGCAAAGTCAGATGGGGCCACCACTCTGAGGAAGAAGCAACCTGGGAACGAGAAGATGATCTTAAAGCCAAATACCCTGAACTCTTTGCTGACCAACCTTGAATCTCGGGGCGAGATTCTTTTAAGGGGGATAGGTTTGTAACACCCTGAATTTGGGGTATAAAATTTCTTTGCTCATATTCACAAATTCAGGTGTTACTCCTTTCATCTCATCTCCCCCAATCTCTTTTTTCTCTTTTTCTGTAGAAGAAGGGTGGTTATTTTTTAATTGTAAAGGTAATTATAATCTAGTAGAAAAGAGAACAATGGCTGTTGCATCATGTTAGGAAGCATTTGTTTTTTTTGTTTGATGAATCGTTTGCTTAATCTTTCATCTAATCATTTGTTTGCGCATAATGTCAAACTGAAATAAATAGAAAAGAGAAAGAAAAAGAAAAGAAAAAGAGAAACGAATTTCAGCCCAGCTCTCCTCCCTGGCCCACCTCGGCCGGCCCAGCCGTCCCCCCCTTCCCCCTCTCTTTTCCCCCGCTCGGCCCACCGCGCCAGAGCTCCCTCGCGGGCCCGCGCGCGTCGCGGCCCACCCCAGCTCCCCGCGGCGGCCCAGCGCGCCGCACCCCCTTCCCCAGCGCGCGCGCGCCCATCGCGCCAGCCTCTCTCCTCCCCGCGTGCGCGCGCAAGCAGCCCACGCTCGCCAGCCCAACGCGCCAGGGCGCGCGCCCTAGCCCAGCAGCCCCGCGCCAGCACCTGGCCCAGCCAGCGCGCACGTCGCGTGCGTAGCCGCTCGACCGCGCGAGGAGCACGCCCAGCGCGCCTGCTGCCGCCGCCGCCCGGTGGGTCCCACGCGCCAGGACGCAAGGAGCCACTGTTTATCTCCTTGGAACCGCCAGACGCACGGTTTCTTCCGCCCGTCGCCCAGTTTTCTCGCCACGAACACCCGCGATCCCCTGCGCAGTTCTCGCCCATCGCTGCTTCGCCTCGCCGAACCACCGCCCGGAGCGCCGCCGTCGCCGTGCAGGACGCCTGCCTCTCGCCGTCGAGGTGAGCTCGCCCAGCCCTCTCTCTCCTTCCCCATCCTACCTTCCCCTCGACGCACCCTCTCGGCCGAGCCTCTTTTCCCCAGCCTGCGTGGCCGACGCTTGGCCTTCTGCTCGCCGCAGATGCGCGTTGGCTGCCAAGTTTTCTCCCTGCTCGGTCCACTGCCAGCCCCCATGGTCGAGCCTCTCCATCGCGTCGTTCCTCCGCCCGCCCAGCCAAGGCCTCTCCTGCATGCGGCTCTACTACTCCCCTCCGGCCAGCGCGCAGCCCAGTTCCTTTGCGCGCAACTGGATTCCCTGCCGTCGCGAATCTCAGCACGCAGCAAGCCGGTGTCCCGGCGTGCTCCCCTCCGGCCAGCGCGCAGCCCAGTTTCTTTGTGCGCAACTGGATTCCCTGCCGTCGCGAATCGCAGCACGCAGCAAGCCGGTGTCCCGGCGTGCAGACCCCGCGCGCCCTCGCCCTGCTCCTTCGCGCAGCCGCGTCGACGTAGCAGCAGCGTCCCATCGCCGGCGAGCCCAGTCCTTGCGCGCCGTGGCCGAGTTGCTGCGCGCTCAGCACGCCCAGCCGCGTTGACGTTTAGCGCCGTAGCAGCCGTTCGCCATCGAACCTCGCCCCTGCGCGTCGCGTACTCGTCAAGTCTCACGCGCGCAATTTCGCACGTGATCACGGGTATCGCGCGCGCCGTCGTCGTCGTTTGCAGAGTCCTCGCTCTGTTTCGCGCGTGTCGCGCGCGCAATCTGCGCGCAATAATTAATCACTTCGCTATAATCGTCCGTTCGCGTTAGTCAATTAATCCTCGTATTAATCATCGATTAATTGATAATTTATTTTATCTAAAATATCCCACCCAGGAAATTTATGTTAACTAAGCTGAACTTAGAGAATATAGTTTTCGCGTTTAAGCGTAATATAGGTTGTTCGTCGTCACGTCATTATTTAGCCGCGGTTTGTTAATTATTTAATGTGTCGTGTGTCGCACAACTAGTGCGCGCGCTCGCGTCTGCTTGCGCGCAGAGCGTCGACGGGACTCCGTCTACGTTCGCCTACCCCTAGACGACTCTCGTCTACCCCCCGTCTACCCCCGTCTACCCTCGTCTAACCTCCGTGTGCGTTTGTGTCGTTCGCCATCGCCCGCGCATCGCACATTTGTCGGCGTTTCGAGACAGGGGGGTCCTTAAGCCGACGAGTGAGTGTGCTGCGTGCCCCAGCCCAGATGGGTCGAGCGCGTGGGCGAGCGCGAAGGGGGGAGAGGCGAGGTGGCCGGAGTCGAGCGTGAGAGAGGTGGAAGTCCCGCGGCCTTCGTGTTCGTCCCGCGCCCAGGTCAGGTGCGCTTGCAGTAGGGGGGTTACAAGCGTCCACGCGGGTGAGGGAAGCGAGCGGCCCCAAGAGAGCGCCTGTCCCGTCCTCGGTCCCGCGCGGCCAACCTTCTCTAAGAAGGCCCTGGTCCTCCCTTTTATAGTCGTAAGGAGAGGATCCAGGTGTACAATGGGGGGTGTAGCAGAGTGCTACGTATCTAGCGGAGAGAGAGCTAGTGCCCTAGGTACATGCCAATGTGGCAGCCGGAGAGATCTTGGCACCTTGCTGGCATGATGTCGTGGCTGTCGGAGGTGCGACGGAGCCTGGCGGAGGGACAGCTGTTGGAGCGGTCAAGTCCCTGCTGACGTCGTCCTGCTTCCGTAAGAGAGCTGGGGGCCGCCGTCGTCACAGAGCTGGTGGAGCGCTGTTGGAGCGAAGGCAAAGACGCCACCCTTCGCTCGAGGCCTTCGCTGCAGCCGCTGGTCCGCCGGAGGCAAAGCGGGCAGGGACACCCTTCGCAGGACTCGGCGCTTTGACGAAGGCCTGCGGCGACGACCTCACACGGCGCGGCCTCGTTCAGCCCCAAGGCCCACGTGTGATCCGGCCCATTGTAACGGGCCCCGCGTGGCCGCCTCTGTATTACGGGCCTGACTTGTAAAGGCAAACTTGTAATTACAGCTTGTAACCCTGCTTTATGGGAATATTCCGGGGATAAACTAGGCGTCTGAGGGCACATGCGTCCTTAACACAAGACGCTGGGCACTCAGACACCTATAAATACCCCCGCACAGTGCCCGTGAGAGGCTAGATCAACAGAGCTATTGCCCCCGTGCACGTAACCCTGTTGTCGCCATTGTTCACCCCCGTTGGCCCACTTGCAACAGAGAGCAAGTTCCAACATTTGGCGCCCACCGTTCGTGCTACGACAAAACCACCCGCGATGGCACCCAAGAGAGCTAACCCCAAGGCTGACGAGGCTGCGAAGGCAGCACTGCTGGCCGCAAGAAAGGGCAAGGCCCTCGCCCTCACCCAATCCACCCACCAAGAGCCCATTGAGGACAATGTTCCCCACACCGGCGAAGACGACACCTTTCGCACCTGCGGAACCGAAGGACAGTCGCAGCCGCCCCCAGGCTTCGCCCCACTGGAAGGCGCCGACCTCACCGAGGATGGTGAGGCCCTCGGCGTCTCAACAGAAGAACAGCTGCAGCTGCGCGCCCTGCGCCTCAGGAACCGCAATCTCCAGAGGCAGAAAGAGATACTGGAGGCCAAGCGCCAACGTGTTTCCGCATTAGCCAAAGTGCGGCAAATGATACGCGACGAGGAGCAGAAAGCCCAAGACCTCGAGCGCGAGATCGCGCTGATGCAGCGCGAAGGCCACCTCGGTTTGCAGCAAGAACCACCCCTCCAACAACGCGCTCAGCCGGAGGACATGCGCGAAGGCTACCTCGGCCGACAGCACGGCCAACCCCTGCAGCACCGGGCGCAGCCGGAGAACCCGCGTTTCCCCCAGCATGACTACGCCCCCCAGCACGGCGCGCCATTCCAAGGGATCAACTACCTCGACGAGCGAAGTCCCCTGGCGCCACACCTGCAAGTGACGCCTTGGCCAGCCAACTTTCGAGCGGGGGCATACCCCAAGTACAACGGCAGCACCGATCCGGCGCAATACATCATGAGTTACCAAGTCGCCGTTGCATCAGCCGGAGGGGACGACGTCACAATGGCAAAGTCTTTCATCATCGCCCTAGAGGGCCCAACACTCACCTGGTTCACCAGATTGCCCCCGCTGTCCATTGATTCGTGGCGAAGTCTCAGGGACAAGTTCCTCCTCAACTTCCAAGGGTACCGTCCAGACACCGACGCTTTGGCCGAGCTCTCGCTTTGCAAACAGCTGGAAAAGGAGACTCTGCGGGAGTATTACCGCAAGTTCTTAACACTCAAGTCACAGCTGCCCTCTGTCGACGATCAGATCGCTATCCACTACGCCATCAATGGCCTTCGGGCCGGCGTCCTCTACAGCCATTGTATCAGGGATCCACCCAAGAGCTTGCAGGAGCTATATCAGCTCTTCGAAAAATATGCCAAATCCGAAGAGCTCCACCAGCGCAAGGTCGAGTCGCAACGGAAACCCAACAGTCAGACTCCGCAGTCCAGCCGCACGTGGACAAGGACTTCGCAGCCAGACTCCAGTCGAGACAGCCGCAGTCAGCAGCAAGTCCACAACATCGTCAACCAACAGCCTGCTGCTGACCCCCCTCGCCGCCAGGAATATCCCCCCCAAGGCCGCGGAAATGGAACGCGCGGCAGGGGTCGAGGGCGGGCGCAGCAGCCGCCGCGCCGGTTCTATTGCCTTTTCCACGGCGAAGACTGCGCCCACCAGACCAAAGACTGCCCCGAGACGAAGGCCACCAGAGATAGAATGGCGAGGGCGCAGCCGGCCGACAATCCCAGAATTGTCGCGCATAACTACCAGCCACCCCCTCCACCATACGTCCACGCCCCCGCTCCGCATCCACCGCACCACGCTTACCAACATCATCAGGAAGTACAAATCGTACCTCCTCCACCCCCACCACCACACCAGCAACACCAAAACATTCCCCATCCCCCAAAGCAAGAAGACTTCGCCGATCAACCTTATCGCGGAGTCATTCACATGATAACAGGGGGGTCAAGCACCGACTTCGACACCAAGCGGCAGAAGCGGGACCACTACCGCAGCATCAACCATGTCGCCGTCACTGGCCCAGTCGTGCAGACGAAGTGGTCCCACATACCGCTAACCTTCGACGCGCGAGACGTCGACCTGCGCAGCGCCCCCCACATCGACGCAATGGTCATCAACTGCAGCGTGGCAGGTTGGGACTTACACAAAGTCCTTGTCGACAACGGCAGTCAGGCGGACATCATCTTCCTCCACGCCTTCGACCGCATGGGTATAAGCCACAGCTTGCTGAAGCCTTCGGACAACCCGTTGTATGGTTTCGGCGGCAAGGGCACCTTTCCAGTTGGCAAGATAGAGTTGCCCCTCTCCTTCGGTGTAGCACCCAATGCCCGAAGTGAGCAAATAACCTTCGACATTGTCGACATGGTATATCCATACAACGCCATCATGGGCCGAGGCTCCATCAACAAATTCGAAGCCGCCATCCACGGGTTGTACCTATGTATGAAGATACCAGGCCCGCTGGGCGCCATCACAATCTACGGCAACCAGCAGACGGCGCGCAACATAGAGCGGGACTTCGTGCCCGGTCAGAGAAATGTACACTGTCTCACGACCCAGCGCGAAGTCCCTGCGCCGGCTAGCCCAACCGACAAGCAGCACGACAAGGCACAGTTGCAGTGCCAAGACGGGACCAAGACTGTCCCCCTCGATCAGGCCACGCCCAAGCAGACTGTAACTATCAGCGAAGACCTCACGTCACTTGAAGAAGAGAAACTTCTCTGCTGCCTGGCCAAGAATAAAGATGTCTTCGCCTGGTCTGCCCTCGATCTGGTCGGAGTCAGCCGAGCCATAATCGAACACAGCCTGGGGATTGACCCTTCGGTGCGACCCAAAAAGCAGAAGCTTCGCAAGATGTCAGATGAAAAGACAGAAGCCGCCAAGGCGGAGGTGCATCGCCTCCTGGAGGCTAAATTCATCGAGCCGGTGGCTTACCCCACGTGGCTCTCCAATGTTGTGATGGTGCAGAAGAAAAGCGGAAAATGGCGCATGTGCATAGACTTCACCAGTCTCAATAAGTCCTGCCCAAAGGACAATTTCCCGTTGCCACGGATCGACAAAATAGTCGATAGCGCGGCCGGATGCGAGGTCATGTCCCTCCTCGACTGCTTCTCCGGCTATCACCAGATATACATGAAGGAGGAAGACAAGGCCAGCACCAGCTTTATAACACCCTTCGGCACTTATTGCTTTGTCAGAATGCCGGAGGGTCTCAAGAATGCCGGGTCCACCTTCTCCAGACTCACCAAAACGGTGCTCGAAGGGCAGGTCGGCAGAAATGTATTCACATATGTGGACGACATCGTCGTCGCCAGCAAAAATAAGGAGGACCACCTCGCCGACCTGGCGGAAACATTCGCGAGCATGCGAGATGCACGACTCCGCCTAAACCCGGAAAAGTGCGTTTTCGGTGTCCGCCAGGGCAAGATATTGGGCTACCTGGTGTCCCGCCGAGGCATCGAGGCCAACCCAACCAAGATCCAGGCCATCGTCGATATGTCGCCTCCGCAGTCCGCCAGGGACGTCCAGCGCCTGACAGGCAGGATGGCCGCCCTCAATAGATTCATCTCCAGGTCCGCCGAGCGAAGTCTCCCCTTCCTCAAAACCCTCCGCGGCGCGAAGGACTTCGCTTGGGGACCGGAGCAAGCAGCGGCCTTCGCCTCATTAAAACAGTACCTGGCGGAGCTGGCCATCCTCACAAGCCCAGACTCCTCGCTCCCCTTATTGCTCTATGTCGCGGCTTCGCCGCACGCGGTCAGCGCGGCACTAGTGCAGGAGCAGACAGTCGAAGGCGCAGTCAGACAGTGCCCTGTTTATTATGTCTCCGAAGTCCTGACACCATCCAAATGCAACATGACAGAGCTGGAGAAGATTGCTTACGCAGTTGTTATGTCCTCGCGCAAGCTGCGCCATTATTTTGAAGCATTCAAGGTCCGAGTCACCTCGGACAGGGGACTCGGCGAACTATTCAGGAACCCGGAGGCATCAGTGAGAATCGCCAAGTGGGCAGCCGAGCTCTCCGGCTACCACATCAGCTTCGAGCCCAGGACAGCCATCAAATCGCAAGTCCTGGCAGACTTCGTCGTCGACTGGACTGGGCCAGTAACACAGCCGGACCCATCCACAGAAAAGGTCTGGACTATCCATTGCGACGGTGCATGGTGTCATGCGGGGGCAGGCGTCGCTGCAGTCATCACCTCACCAGCCGGAGTCAAACACAGATATGCAGCACGCCTCAGCTTCGCTCTGGAATCCGACAAATGTACAAACAACATAGCAGAGTATGAAGCAGTCATCCTCGGCCTCCGCAAGCTAAGGGCCCTCGGAGTCACCACCTGTATCATCAAAACAGACTCCAAGATAGTCGCCGGTCAGGTCGAAAAAGACTATGCAGCAAAAGACCCCGCGCTCATGCAATACCTCGCGGCTATCCGAAGTCTCGAGAGGCAGTTCAAGGGATTCACCCTACAACATGTGGACAGGGCCAAGAATGAGGAGGCCGACGCATTAGCCAAGGCCGCCGCCAGGGGCGAGCCCCTGCCCTCCGACGTATTCTTTCACACCATCGGCACGCCAGCCGTCCGGAGCCCCGAAGGGCTCCAAATAACAAATGATAGCGAGGGCCACCGTATAGTCCACCTAATCATGACCGAAGACTGGCGGGCCCCAATAACCCTGTTTCTACAGGGATACTATCACCCAACCGACGTCAGTGAGGCGAAGCGCCTCGAGCATCGGAGCCGGGACTTCGCGCTAATCGAGGGCCAACTATACAAGAAGGGGGTCAGTCAGCCAATGCTTAAATGCGTCACCGAAACCGAAGGCATCCAAATCTTGCGCGAGGTCCACAGTGGAACTTGCGGCTCGCACGCGGGGCCAAGGGCCCTGGCTGCTAAGGTGATCCGACAAGGGTTTTACTGGCCTGCAATGATCTGCGCCGCAAATCGAGTCGCAAGGTCCTGCGAAGCCTGCCAGAAGTTCTCTCCTCGGTCAGGCAACCCCTCGCAATACACAAAGCTGGTCGCCCATACATGGCCTCTTCAGCGCTGGGGCCTGGACATCGTCGGGCCCTTGCCCACCGCTCAGGGGAACCTCAAGTTCGCCTTCGTAGCCGTCGAATACTTCACCAAGTGGATTGAAGCGAGGGCTGTGTCCACAATCACATCAAAGACTGCCCAAAAATTCTTTTGGCAGAACATTGTTTGCCGCTTCGGAGTACCGTCCGAGCTAACAGTTGACAACGGCAAGCAGTTTGACAATCAAGATTTCAAGGATTTCTGTTTTTCCATTGGCACCAAGCTTGCCTTCGCTTCAGTCTATCATCCGCAGTCCAACGGAGTCGTGGAGCGTGCCAATGGGAAAATCTTCACAGCCATCAAGAAGATGCTCCTCGACGAGAAAAAGGGCAGATGGACCGACTTGCTACCGGAGGCAGTCTGGGCGCTGAACACAACCGAGTGCAGGGCGACCGGGTTCACTCCTTTCCGCCTTCTATACGGATCAGAGGCAATGACCCCGCAAGAAATAAAACACGGGTCTCCGCGCACAGCTCCGTCAGCCACCCCTGACGTGGATGAGCCAACCTCCAAAGATCTCATTGACGGAGACCGGGTCTTCGCCCTGCAGGCCTTAAACAAATACCAAGCCCAGACCAAAGCATGGCGCGACTGCGCAGTCATCCCAAAGGAGTTCAGCGCGGGGGACCTCGTACTCATCCGAACAGCTCGGACGGAGTCCAAGGGCAAGCTGGAGCCCAAGTGGGAGGGCCCCTTCATAGTCAAGACAAAAGCTTCCCCCAGCGCTTACAGGCTCGCAACGCCAGATGGCGAGGACCTGGAGCACTCCTGGAACATTGACAACCTTCGTAAATTTTTTGTTTAATTCCTAGGGCTGAGTTCGCCCTTGTAATTCACCGCAAACAATCTTGTACCGGCCCGCACTCTTTTCCTCCCGGGGGGTGAGGTTTTTAACGAGGCGGAGCCATGTAATATATGTGAGAAAAATCCCCCGCAAAAGCATGTGTCGAAAAAAGACCGCGACAACGGTCTTCGGCATTCGACCAATTCGAAGTCACCGCGAGGCTAAGCGCTAGCCACCCTCGCGTGCGACCAATCCGCGCAGAAGTCGCCTAAGGGTGCAGCCGGACTTAGCACAACAAGTGCGCAAAAATCAAAGTCTATCGCGAAGACTATCCGCGCAGAAGTCGCCTAAGGGTGCAGCCGGACTTAGCACAACAAGTGCGCAAAAATCAAAGTCTATCGCGAAGACTATCCGCGCAGAAGTCGCCTAAGGGTGCAGCCGGACTTAGCACAACAAGTGCGCAAAAATCAAAGTCTATCGCGAAGACTATCCGCGCAGAAGTCGCCTAAGGGTGCAGCCGGACTTAGCACAACAAGTGCGCAAAAATCAAAGTCTATCGCGAAGACTATCCGCGCAGAAGTCGCCTAAGGGTGCAGCCGGACTTAGCACAACAAGTGCGCAAAAATCAAAGTCTATCGCGAAGACTATCCGCGCAGAAGTCGCCAAAGGGTGCAGCCGGACTTAGCACAACAAGTGCGCAAGAATCGAAGTCTATCGCGAAGACTAACCGCGCAGAAGCCGCCCAAGGGTGCAGCCGGACTTAGCTCCACAAGTGCGCAAAAATCAAAGTCTATCGCGAAGGCTTTTCGCGCAGAAGTCGCCTAAAAGGCGCAGCCGGAGCCTACCGCAAAAACCGCCCAAGGGCGCAGCCGACCCAGTATGGCAAAAGCAGAAGCGACAGCAAGACCAATTATAATCACACTGGCACAGCACAATCAATCACACCAGTCAAAGTACACAGCGCCCTCGCAGGCACAAGCACGCGAGGGCACACTACTCCATTTTACAAACCCTTGCACATACACAAGCGAGGGCACCACGCCCTACATCGGCTCAACCTTAGGAATAATCCCCATCTCTCTATAATTAAATAACATTATCCTAAGCTCCTCACCAGCAAAAAGGCTTCGCAGCTCCCCTTCCCCCACACCCGAGACGGCCGGCAAAGACAGCAGCTCCTGCCGACCAACCCTACTAACGCGAAGCCGAGCCCCTTCCTCCGCACTAATCCTACGCTTCGCAACCGCCCTTCGTCGTCGGTGCCCGGTGCTAGGACCGGGCACGCCTGGCGCGTCCGCAGCATGTAGCGCAGCCTCCGCCGCAGCCTCGTCCAGGGCCGCAAAATAGTCCAAGTCCTCCTCCGACGACTCCTCGGTCCATTCAGCCGAGCTCCCAGAGTCAGTAAAATCAAAAAACTCAGAAACAGACCCACCACACTCATTTCCACCTTCCGCGGTCGAAGCCGCCAAAAAACCAGTAGTAGCGGTTGCGTGCGCAGGCCCAAAATCTTGAACCTGCGCAGCAACCAAAATTCAGTACATCATCCAAAAATCCCTCAACCCTAAACACCACCTACGCCACCTGCGAAGGCCCTGCCGCTGCGGGAGCCTCCGCCGCCGCCTCCGCCGTTGTCTCCGCTGGATCTTCAGCGCCCGGCACAGCAGCTGCGGGGGCATCAGACGTGCCTTCGGCCACCCTTGGGAGTAGGCCTTCGCCGGCCGCAGCAGGTACAAGGGCGCCTGGTGCATCTTCCGCGGTCACCGGGGCGACTCCAGTGGCGGCCTCCGCAGGGGTGGTCTCCGGCTCAGGCGGCGCGCTGTTCAGCGCCCCAAAATCGTCCACCCGCTCGCCGCGCTCCGCCTAAGACAAAACGTACAAAAATTCAGCAAACACACGCACAAACCGCATCCAGCAAGCACCGAGTAAACGACAACGTTACCTGAGCCCTTGCAGCCTCGGCCCGCGCCCGGACCACCTCTCGACCGTATGAACCCCACATCCGGTCATAGAGGGCCCCGGCGGACTCCTTCACCACGGGGTCTTCGACCTCAAAGATATCTCGCCCAAAATCTTCATCCACCCGGTCGAGGGCCTCAAAGTGCCGGCAGCCTTCGCGAGAGAGCGCGTTCATCGCTGCCTCGCAGGTGACCAGGGAGGTGAACGACATCAACCCCGCCAAGACAGTGGGGAGCTCCTGCAGTTCCTCCTGCACCCACTCCAGACAGCGAAGTCCGGCCTCTCGCTCCGGCACCTCGAAGTCGCTCGTCCGCACACCCAGCTCGCGATATGAAGTCATGAGCTGCGTGCGCGTCCGTTCGGCCTCCGCTCGCGCCGCGGCCTCGGCCCCCTCCGCGCGGCTCTCGAAGGCAGCAAGCCGCCGCTGCAGCTCCCCGGCGAGCTCCTTGGTGACATTGCCCTCCGCCCGCGCCAGCCTGGCCTCCGCCTGCGCAGACTGCTCCTTGGCGATGGCTTCGTTGGCCTCCCTTCTCTCCTCCATCAGCTGGCGCCGGAGGTCTGCCTTCTCCTTCTCAAGGGCGGCCACCTTCTCCGCCAGCTTGCGGCACTTGCTGTCGGAGGCCGACTTCTCACGGACAGCGTCCGCGTGTTGCGTCCGAAGTCTCTCGACCTCGGCAGACAACGTCGCCGTAAGGGCCCCCGACGCAGTACGGCTGGTGAAGTCAGCCACCTGCAGAACACACATAAGGCCCGTGTTAAAAAAAAAAAAAGCTCGGCAGACCTGACTCAGCGCCTCCATTGCTCCTTTCAGCCGGCGGGTCGCCGCGTCCGCCTCGTCTCTGACCAACGCGAGGGCAGTCACCTCGCCTCCAGCGCCAAGGGTCTCAACCCCCGCCTTCGGCGCTGGCGCAGCCGTCGCGACCGCCGCGCCAGGCACAACTAGAGCGAGCGGGCCCTCGTCCAACCCTGCAACGCATCAACAGATTAAAAAAAAATGTGTATACATATAGACTCACCCCCAAGATAATCCTCCACATCAATCTCAGTGCCGAAGTCGGCAACGCGTTTGCCGGGCGGCGGTAGCGATCGGGCCGCCTTCGCAGCCTCCGCCACTCCGCTGGCGGACGGCACCACCTTCGACAGCTTGGGGCCTCCGGCGCCCACCGTCGCCTCCGGCGCCTTGCCAGGCGCGGAGGCACCCGCCTTCGCCGGCAATGGCGGCTTGCCTCCGCCGGAGGCCTCAGCCTTCGATGCTCCCCGCTGCCTTTTCGGCCGGGCTTCATGAACCCTCACGGTCGCCTGGCGTTTCCGCGCCGCCGCTTGGCGATCCTTGTCCATCACTGCCCACACAACATGACCGATATTTCGCCCATAAGGAAAAACTTTCCACCGACGAGCCATACGAGATGTAAAACAGTCCTCTTCATCCCAGGGGATAGGAATGTTTTTAGGCCAGCAACCCCCGGTAACCCTCAGCATCCGAGCCGAAGACTCCCGGAGCTCGGGCGAAGACATCCTCTCCCCCGGGGCCGCACATGTCCTCATTAACTCTCTAGCGAAACTATCAGACACCCCAAGCCCTCCCATCGCAGTACCTAATTTTCTCTTTTTCGAAGAGGTGGCGGCCGCCAGCGCAGGGTCGCCTCCGGCCTCCACCGCCGGTTTCTTCCCGCGGCGGTCTGCTTCGTCCTGACCAGGGTAGCCGTCGTACGGCAGTTGATTTAATTCAAAGACCCTGTTCAAGCGATCGTTTGACCCACGGATATCAAAACTGCGCTGGCCTTCCGTCTTCGGCACGTAGCGCCCCACGAGTCGCACCGCCAAGTCTTCTGCATCACGCACGAAGGCGGCCGGGTCACGGTTCCGCAAACTCAGTGCGAAGGCAGGACTTCGCACCTCCCTTCCTCCGTGAAAGGGCATCTGGCGAGGGCATACTTCGCCCAGCGCCCAGCCGTGCGCCAAGGGCCAGACCCCGTACGCCGCAAACTCTTCAACCAAATCACGCCCGCTGCTCTGACCGGCGGCGTACCGAAGGGCCCCTTCGTCTGTATCCTCTTCTGCCACTTCGAAAGGCGGATACGCAGAGTAATAGTGAGAACACATTTCGGACACGGGGAGCCCTTGATGGCCTTCGACAGTAGCCTCAGCAACATAAAACCAAAACTCATTCCAACTGCCCCACTTATTGCGGGCGCACGGGACCAACTCCACTACTGGCATCGTGGTCTTGCCGGTCTTCGGCGTGAAAGTGCACGACCCGAACTGCGCAACTCCGCCCTCAACCACCCTTTTCTGCCAATGCAAGCAATAATTCTTCGCGAAAACTTCAACCGACGGCTGCCCGCCGTACGAAGTCGTCGCCCAGACATACTTCGCCAGCGCCACTATGGCGTTCGGCGTAAGCTGATGTATTTGAACACTGAATCTGCGCAGGACTTCGCTGACAAACCGGTGCGCAGGCAGGCGGAGTCCGGCGGCGAAGAACGCCTCGAAAACAACCAACTCGCCCTCCGGCTCGGGGACTTCCTCCGTCCCCGGAGCACGAGCGACTCCGCCGCCAAAGTAGCCCAACCGCTGCATATCTTCAATACGGCCTGACGTCATCCGTGACACACCGAATTCAACAGAGTCGCCGGCGCGCAACTCTTCCACCATCGCGTTACTCAACGTCTCCTCAGACGAGGCGGCGGCCGGCGGCGTGGCGGTGGCGGAAGAAGAAGAGGATGGCATGGCTACGTACCGTTGGCGGCGGCGAGCGGTTTGCTTCACTCGAGCCAGAACGACGGCGAGCAAAGGGAGCAGCGGAGGAAAAGGAGCAGCAAGACGGCGGGCGGCTAGGGTTTTACGGAGCGCGGAAAGCAGAATTCAAACAGCGCCGCCCCCGCCCCCTTTTATAGGCAGGGCGCGGCTCCTCGGGAAACCCACAACCCGACAGGCCGCGACGCTTCGGGAAACCCGCAATCCAACAGTACGCCGTCCATCAACGGTCACATCAAAAACCCCCGCGGAACCACTTCGAGCGAGGGCAGCGTCTCCGCCATCTAGCGACGTCTTCGGCACCAGGTGACTTTGTCGAACTGGTCCCTCGGAGGGCAAATGTTGGAGCGAAGGCAAAGACGCCACCCTTCGCTCGAGGCCTTCGCTGCAGCCGCTGGTCCGCCGGAGGCAAAGCGGGCAGGGACACCCTTCGCAGGACTCGGCGCTTTGACGAAGGCCTGCGGCGACGACCTCACACGGCGCGGCCTCGTTCAGCCCCAAGGCCCACGTGTGATCCGGCCCATTGTAACGGGCCCCGCGTGGCCGCCTCTGTATTACGGGCCTGACTTGTAAAGGCAAACTTGTAATTACAGCTTGTAACCCTGCTTTATGGGAATATTCCGGGGATAAACTAGGCGTCTGAGGGCACATGCGTCCTTAACACAAGACGCTGGGCACTCAGACACCTATAAATACCCCCGCACAGTGCCCGTGAGAGGCTAGATCAACAGAGCTATTGCCCCCGTGCACGTAACCCTGTTGTCGCCATTGTTCACCCCCGTTGGCCCACTTGCACCAGAGAGCAAGTTCCAACAAGCGCCATCATTGCCCATCCGGCGGAGCTGGCCGGATGGGATGCCGGTCTTATTCTCCGTGACCCGAGTCGATTCGGGGTAGGATGATGATGGCGCTCCCTGTTGACGTGGCGGGTCTGTGCCCTAGGCAGGGTGACGTGGGGGCTCCTCCGAAGCCGAGGTTGAGTCTGTCTTCTGTTGCCGAGGCCGAGCCCGAGCCATGGGGTCGGGCGAGGCGGAAGTCGTTCGGCCGAGGCCAGGGCGGAGTCCGAGCCCTGGGGTCGGGCGAGGCGGAGTTTCGTCGTCTTCCGGGTCTTAGCCAGAGTCCGAGCCCTGGGGTCGGGCGGAGCGGAGTTGCCGTCTTCCGGGTCTTAGCCCGAGTCCGTGCCCTGGGTCGGGCGGAGCGGAGTTCGCCGTCTTCTGGGTCTTAGCCCGAGTCCGAGCCCTGGGGTCGGGCGGAGCGGAGTTCGCCGTCTTCCGGGTCTTAGCCCGAGTCCGAGCCCTAGGGTCGGGCGGAGCGGAGTTCGCCGTCTTCCGGGTCTTAGCCCGAGTCCGAGCCCTGGGGTCGGGCGGAGCGGAGTTCGCCGTGGCGCCTTTGGCAAGGCCTGACTGCCTGTCAGACTCACTCTGTCGAGCGGCACTGCAGTCGGAGTGGCGCAGGCGGCGCTGTCCTTCTGTCAGACTGGTCAAAGGAGCGGTGGAGTGACGGCGGTCACTTCGGCTCTGCCGGGGGGGCGCGTGTCAGGATAAAGGTGTCAGGCCACCTTTGCGTTAAATGCCCCTGCAATTTGGTCAGTCGGTGTGGCGATTTAGTCAAGGTTGCTTCTGAGCGAAGCCAAGGCCTCGGGCGAGCCGGTGATGTGTCCGCCGTAAAAAGGGGGGCCTCGGGCGAGACAGAAGTCTCTCGAGGTTGGCTGCCCTTGGCCGAGGCTAGGCTCGGGTGAAGCGTGATCGAGTCACTCGTGCGGACTGATCCCTGACTTAATCGTACCCATCAGGCCTTTGCAGCTTTATGCTGATGGGGGTTACCAGCTGAGAATTAGGCATCTTGAGGGTACCCCTAATTATGGTCCCCGACAGTAGCCCCCGAGCCTCGAAGGGAGTGTTAGCACTCGCTTGGAGGCTTTCGTCACACTTTTTTGCAAGGGGACCAGCCTTTCTCGGTTGCATTTTGTTCCGGTGGGTGCGCGCGAGCGCACCCGCCGGGTGTAGCCCCCGAGGCCTCGGAGGAGTGGTTACACTCCTTCGAGGTCTTAATACCTTACGTAATGCTTCGGCTGGTCTGGTCGTTCCCTCATGCGAACTGGCCGTAGCCCGGGTGCACGGTCGGGGCCCAAGCTCTCGGGCTGGTATGTTGACGCTGTCAACGGGTTGGCCGGAGCCGGTTTTTGCGAGAGCAGCCCCCGAGCCTCTGCACAGGGCGAGAGGACGATCAGGGACAGACTCGACTTTTTACATACGCCCCTACGTCGCCTTTCCGCAAGGAGGAGGGGGGGGAGTGCGCCATGTTACCCTCGATGGGCACCGAACATGGTGTCTCCGGTGAGCTGCAAGCGGGTAATCCGAGTGGACGTCCGTGCCCCGTTCGTTGGGGTCGGCTAGGGGCCCAGAGGCACGCCCAAAAGTACCTACGGGTGATTTGCCGGACCCGGTCCCCTGGCGACGGGGTCCGAGGGCTCGATGCCTCCCTCCGATGGGATTCCGTTACAAGATCGTTCCCGCTGGTCTCGGAAATGTCCTAGGGTACCTCGGGAGCGCAGCCCGAGCCTCGGTTATGTATCGAACGTACCCCTGGTCATCCCTCGCTCGGTGTCTGAGGCGACTGTGAACCCTTCGGGGGCCAGCCTTCGAACCCCTGATCAGTAATGGGCGCGGAGCCCGAGTAGCCTGAGGCGGCCATGGAACCCTTCGGGGGGCTGGCCTTCGAACCCCTGACCAGTAGTGGGTGTCGGGCCCACACGATCTGAGGCGACTGTTGAACCCTTCGGAGGGCCAGCCTTCGAACCCCTGATCAGTAGGGGGGGCTCGGAGCCCGGTTCCTTCGCGGAGAAGGATCCTTTTCGGGGTATCCCCCTTTCCCGGTCCCTGTTGCAAGAGATAGAGAAAGAGGAAAAAGGAAAAGGATACGAAATCGAACGACGTGGCGTACCTTTTCTGACGCGACTATTACGGCGAAGGCGAAGCGTCACGCGCTCCTCCCGTCAGAGGCGCCGCCCGTCCCGCCGCGGAGTTAATGCGACGGGGCGAGTGGTTGGCGGGGCGGCCGTTGCGCGTGCGCGATCCGTTCGAGGAACGGGTCACGGGTGCACCGTCTTCGCGCCGTGAGAGGAGGCTCTCTTGCTGTCCTAGGATGGGACGTGAGCCTGGCTGACGACATGACTGCTGCGCCCGCCCGCCTGCCACCGCCATTACTGCCGGCCCACTTTCGGTCGCTTTGACCGACGCGCCAGGTTGGCGCTGTTGGGTCGTGCGCTGGGTCGTCTCAAGTCGCGGCATAGGCTCCACAACCGAAGAGGCGCGACGGTGGCACAAGTGGCGGTGCGGTTGCTTGCATGCAGCAACTGGCGCGCCGGTTGCTTGACGCGTGGGCCTGGGCTTCCAAGCTGGCGTGTCAGAAGTCGGAGAAGCGCGTCCACCTGGCGTGGTTGCATGCCGCCTGCATGGCTGCCTGCCCCTTCCGCCCGTTGGTCTGGGCAAAAGTGGGGGGTCGCTTGTAACCGCTGGACGGTCGTGCGCACCACGCGCGGCGGTTTGGCTTCTTCTGCCCTGAGCTGGTTTGCATGACATGCGGGACCCAGCCCCCGAGTCGCAGGGGAGGGCCTTGGAGCGTGTTGGAGAAGACTCAGCCCGCGGCGTCTGGGGGCGCACGTAGGGAGAGTTGCCTTTAAAAGGAGGGAGACTCCTTTCGGAAGGCAACCATGCCTTCTTCCTCCCTTATGCGTCGTGTCTTTCCATCTTCCAAGCCCCCGGATGGGGGGTATCCGCCGCCTTTCCGCCTCCTCGTTGGAGGGACGCAACTCCATGGGAGTTGGCACCTCTCAGCCATCGTTCGGCTTCAAGGATTTTCATCAGGCAGCCTGGTTGCTCCCTTCCGCCGGTGGCCACCCAAGACGGTGACCTCCAGCTCCTGGATGGGGAGAGGCAAACCAGGCTGTGATCCCGCCCTCAGCATCGGGTGTGTTCGTCATCCTCGCTGGGGCGGGGGTCGAGGCGAGCCGGGGCTCTACCTCGTGTGCGGGTCGGCGAACCACCTCCTCTTCCAGCTTCTGGTGGTGGCAATCGTCCTCCCGCGCTACGACGGAGTCGTCCTCCAGTCATGCCGGGGAAGGCGAACTGTTGCTGTCCAGCTAGGATGCAACATTCCGTCTTCCCCCTTGCATTCGAGGCGAGGACGGCAGCGAGGATCTACCGGAGCGCTTGGGAGCGGCCCGCTCTTTGGCTTCGATGGCTTGTTCGCGTCCCTTGAGCGAGACCGCGAACAAGAGCCTTCCGGTGGCCGCGTTCACCTGGGGTCATGGCTGCCGCTGCAGAGGTCACTGGCGAGCCTCCCGGCGTCCGTCATCCCGCAGGCCCGAGGTCGCTTGTACCCCCGGGGACGGAACCGGAGTTCCGTTTGTGATGGCACCTTGAATGCCAGTGTTTTTTGTTCATTACGGCTGTCGGGGCCTGAACATGTACGTAATTTCGGCACGGAGCCGTGTTTTTTCCTCATTTTCGAGCACTAAGTCTCGCCTGTTGATTATCTGAACCGCTTTACCAAGCATGAGTCGCCCCGTGTCAAGGTGACGAGTGAGGTATCCGTATCCCGGAGGCGTAGGAATCCCTCGGCCCGATCGGCCTTGTTGTCTGGGGCTCCTCTAGCTTAGTTAAAGAGACCCCTCGGCCGCCCTTCGATGGGCCGAGGCTAGGGGTAGCGATATCAGCATGAACAGAGGCGGAGTCGGCTTCGAGAATGGGAACCTGGTTGGCCGGAGCCCAGTCGTGTTGTCCGTCAGTGGAGCCGACGCCAAGGTCGATCAGCCGAGGCCTCGGGTCGGGCCGGCGCCCTTGGAAGCCGGTTGGCCGAGGCCCCAGGGGTAACCGGCCGAGCCGCCTGCTCGGGCCGGATTCCCGGAGGAGTCCTTGGACCGTGTCGCCGTCCGAGGCTGGGTTGGACTTTGCTGAAGACGTCGTCGATGCCGAGGGTGCTATGGCTCCCTTCGGCGTGAAGACCCGAGCCTGCAGGATCAGATCGTCTTGTAGCGTGTGCCTTCTGCGGCCGCCGAGGCCGGAAAAAACACACCCTCGCCGCGCTTGCGAAGCTGCGTCTTTTTTCCTCTTGTTTCGAGCATCGGGACTCTGTCGGTAACAGGGATGTTTGTGTGAGCGAGAGTTGCTTCTCGCGGAAGGGACGAGTGAGGTATCCGTATCCCAGAGGCGTGGGAATCCCTCGGCTCGGTCGGCCTTGCCGTTTACGCGTACTTTCACCCGTTCATGAGGCCCTGTCCCCGACTTAGTCGAGAAAGCTTGAAGGACTGCTTCGGCAGGAGAGCTTCCGAACGTGAAGACTTGTTCAGTCCACGGAGTCGCTTTATCCGAGCGCGAGTTACTTATCGCAGAAGGTGATGAGTGAGGTATCCGTATCCCGGAGGCGTAGGAGTCCCTCGGCTCGGTCAGCCTTGGCTGCTTACGTGTACTCCATCGTTTCCAGGATCCGCTTTCCGAAGTAGTCAAGAAGCACGAAAGAAATCCTGCTAAAAAGAGATCCTTTTTCGAGGAAAAAAATCGACGCAGAGGGGGTCTCCCCCCTTTTAGCCCCCGAGGGAGGGTCGGGCTTTGCCGAGGCTAGGCCGACCCTTCCTTGACGACTAAACTTTGCGTAGGTGCGAGGTATATGAACAACTTGAAAACATCTTAAGGGTAGAAGCGACGTAGCTGTTTGATGTTCCAAGCGTTGCCGTAGATCTCGCCTTGATTGTTGGCCAGCTTGTATGTTCCGGGCTTCAGAACTTTGGCGATGACGAATGGCCCTTCCCAGGGGGGCGTGAGCTTGTGCCTCCCTCGGGCGTCTTGCCGCAGCCGAAGCACCAGATCGCCCACCTGGAGGTCTCGGGACCGGACCCCTCGGGCGTGGTAGCGTCGCAGGGACTGCTGGTACCGCGCCGAGTGCAGTAAGGCCCTGTCCCGAGCCTCCTCCGGCTGGTCCAGCGATTCCTCTCGGCTAGCTTGGTTGCTTTGATCGGTGTAGGCCCTCGTCCTCGGGGAGCCGTATTCCAAGTCAGTGGGCAAGATGGCTTCAGCCCCGTAGACCAGGAAAAACGGCGTGAAACCTGTGGCGCGACTCGGCGTCGTCCTTAGGCTCCAGACCACCGAGGGGAGTTCCTTCATCCATCGCTTGCCGAACTTGTTGAGGTCGTTGTAGATCCGAGGCTTGAGCCCTTGTAGAATCATGCCGTTGGCACGCTCTACTTGCCCATTCGACATGGGATGAGCCACGGCGGCCCAGTCCACCCGGATATGGTGATCCTCGCAAAAATCCAAGAATTTTTTGCCGGTGAACTGGGTGCCGTTGTCGGTGATGATGGAGTTCGGGACCCCGAAGCGATGGATGATGTTGGTGAAGAACGCCACCGCCTGCTCGGACCTGATGCTGTTCAGAGGTCGGACCTCGATCCACTTGGAGAATTTGTCGATGGCGACCAGCAGGTGCGTGTAGCCCCCGGGCGCCTTCTGCAAGGGACCGACGAGGTCCAGACCCCATACAGCGAAGGGCCAGGTGATGGGTATTGTCTGCAGAGCCTGAGCGGGCAGGTGGGTCCGCTTTGCATAGAATTGGCACCCTTCGCAGGTGCGGACAATTCTAGTGGCGTCAGCCACCGCCGTTGGCCAGTAGAAGCCTTGTCGGAAAGCATTCCCGACAAGGGCTCGGGGCGCTGCGTGGTGGCCGCAAGCCCCCGAGTGTATTTCTTGCAGCAATTCCCGACCTTCGGCGATGGAGATGCATCGCTGGAGGATGCCCGAGGGGCTGCGATGGTAGAGCTCCTCTTCATCGCCCAGCAAGACGAATGACTTGGCGCGTCGCGCTACCCGCCGAGCCTCGACTTGGTCGAGGGGTAGCTCTCCTCGACGGAGATGTTGCAGGTACGGGGCCTGCCAATCCCGATCTGGCGTGGCCCCGCTCTGCTCTTCCTCGACATCCAGTGCCTCGCCCTCGGGGGCCGAGGGTACCTCGGGCTGTGCCGAGGGTGCCTCGGGCTGAGCCGAGGGTGCCTCGGGTTGAGCCGAGGGTACCTCGGGCTCGGGCGCGTCGTCGATCTTGACGGAGGGTTGATGCAGATCCCGGGAGAAGACGTCCGGGGAGACCGTCGTTCGCCCAGAGGCTATTTTAGCCAGCTCATCTGCGGTTTCGTTGTAGCGCCGAGCGATGTGGTTGAGCTCGAGCCCGAAGAACTTGTCTTCCAGGCGCCGAACCTCGTCGCAGTAGGCCTCCATCTTTGGGTCGCGGCAGTGGGAGTTCTTCATGACTTGGTCGATGACGAGCTGCGAATCACCGCGGGCGTCGAGGCGTCTGACCCCTAGCTCGATGGCGATCCGCAACTCGTTGACCAGAGCTTCGTACTCGGCCACATTGTTGGACGCCGGGAAATGGAGGCGCAGCACGTAGCGCAAGTGCTTTCCGAGGGGCGAGATGAAGAGCAGGCCCGCGCCGGCTCCTGTCTTCATCAGTGACCCGTCGAAAAACATGGTCCAGAGCTCCGGTTGGATCGGAGCCGTTGGCAACTGGGTGTCGACCCATTCGGCCACGAAGTCCGCCAACACCTGGGACTTGATGGCCTTCCGAGGGGCGAACGAGATCGTTTCGCCCATGATTTCCACCGCCCACTTTGCGATCCTGCCCGAGGCCTCTCGGCACTGGATGATCTCCCCCAGGGGGAAGGATGACACCACAGTTACCGGATGAGACTCGAAGTAGTGTCGCAGCTTCTGCCTTGTCAGGATCACAGCATACAACAGCTTTTGAACTTGTGGGTAGCGGATCTTAGCCTCGGACAGCACTTCGCTGACGAAGTAGACCGGCCTCTGAACGGGCAATGCATGCCCTTCCTCTTGCCTCTCGACTACAATCGCGGCGCTAACCACCTGAGTGGTCGCGGCGACGTAGACCAAGAGGGCTTCTCCATCCGCCGGGGGCACCAAGACAGGCGCCTTTGTAAGGAGCGCCTTCAGGTTGCCGAGGGCTTCCTCGGCCTCAGGGGTCCAAGCGAAACACTCGGCCTTCCTTAAGAGGCGGTACAGGGGCAGACCTCTTTCGCCGAGGCGTGAGATGAAGCGGCTCAGGGCCGCGAGGCATCCCATGACCCTCTGTACAACTTTTAAGTCCTTGATGGGTCCCATGCTGGTGATGGCCGCGATCTTCTCCGGGTTGGCTTCAATGCCTCGCTCGGAGATGATGAACCCTAGGAGCATGCCTCGGGGCACCCCGAAGACACACTTCTCAGGATTGAGCTTGACTCCTTTCGCCTTGAGACATCGGAATGTCACTTCAAGGTCGGAGAGGAGGTCGGAAGCCTTCCTTGTCTTGACTACGATGTCATCGACGTAGGCCTCGACTGTGCGACCGATGTGTTCGCTGAACACATGGTTCATGCACCGCTGGTACGTCGCGCCCGCATTCCTCAAACCGAACGGCATGGTGACATAGCAGTACATGCCGAACGGCGTGATGAAAGAAGTCGCGAGCTGGTCGGACTCTTTCATCCGGATCTGGTGATACCCTGAGTAGGCATCGAGGAAGGACAGGGTTTCGCACCCAGCGGTGGAATCCACGATTTGGTCGATGCGAGGCAGAGGGTAGGGAACCTTCGGACATGCTTTGTTGAGACCAGTGTAGTCTACACACATCCGCCATTTCCCCCCTTTCTTCCTCACAAGCACAGGGTCGGCAAGCCATTCGGGATGGAATACCTCTTTGATGAACCCTGCTGCCATTAGCTTGTGGATCTCTTCGCCAATCACTCTGCGCTTTTCCTCGTCGAATCGGCGCAGAGGCTGCCTGACGGGTCGGGCTCCGGCCCGAATATCCAGCGAGTGCTCGGCGACATCCCTCGGTATGCCGGGCATGTCCGAGGGACTCCACGCAAAGACGTCGGCGTTTGCGCGGAGAAAGTCGACGAGCACTGCTTCCTATTTGGGGTCGAGCCCGGAACCGATCCGGACCTGCTTGGAGGTGTCGCCGCTGGGGTCGAGAGGGACGGCCTTAACCGTCTCCGCTGGCTCGAAGTTCCCGGCATGGCGCTTCACGCCTGGCACCTCCTTGGAGAGGTTCTCCAAGTCGGCGATGAGGGCCTCGGACTCGGCGAGGGCCTCGGTGTACTCCACGCACTCCACGTCGCATTCGAACGCGTGTTTGTACGTGGGGCCGACGGTGATGACCCCGTTGGGGCCCGACATCTTGAGCTTTAGGTAGGTGTAGTTGGGGACGGCCATGAACTTCACGTAGCATGGCCTCCCTAGTACGGCGTGGTAGGTTCCTCGGAACCCGACCACCTCGAACGTCAGGGTCTCCCTTCGGAAGTTGGAGGGCGTCCCGAAGCAGACGGGGAGGTCGAGTCGCCCGAGGGGCTGGACGCGCTTCCCAGGGATGATCCCGTGGAAGGGCGCAGCGCCTGCTCGGACGGAGGACAGATCGACGCGCAGGAGCTTGAGGGTCTCGGCGTAGATGATGTTGAGGCAGCTGCCCCCATCCATCAGGACCTTGGTGAGCCTGACATTGCCGACAATGGGGTCGACGACGAGTGGGTATTTCCCCGGGCTCGGCACATGGTCGGGGTGGTCGGCCTGGTCGAAGGTGATGGGCTTGTCGGACCAGTCTAGGTAGACTGGCGCCGCCACCTTCACCGAGCAGACCTCCCGGCGCTCTTGCTTGCGGTGCCGAGCCGAGGCATTCGCCGCATGCCCTCCATAGATCATGAAGCAGTCGCGGACCTCGGGGAACTCTCCTGCTGGGTGATCTTCATTCTTGTCGTCGTCGCGGGCCCTGCCATCCTCAGCGGGTGGCCCGGCCCTGTGGAAGTGACGCCGAAGCATAACGCACTCCTCGAGGGTGTGCTTGACGGGCCCCTGATGGTAGGGGCACGGCTCCTTGAGCATCTTGTCGAAGAGGTTCGCACCTCCGGGGGGCTTCCGAGGGTTCTTGTACTCGGCGGCGGCGACAAGGTCCACGTCAGCGGCGTCGCGTTTCGATTGCGACTTCTTCTTGCCTTTCTTCTTGGCGCTGCGCGGAGCAGACGCCTCGGGAGCCTCTTCCGATGGGCGGCCCTGGGGCTGCTTGTCCTTTCGGAAGATAGCCTCAACCGCCTCCTGGCTAGAGGCGAACTTGGTGGCGATGTCCATCAGCTCGCTCGCCCTGGTGGGGGTCTTGCGACCCAGCTTGCTCACCAGGTCGCGGCATGTGGTGCCGGCGAGGAACGCGCCGATGACATCCGAGTCGGTGATGTTGGGCAGCTCGGTGCGCTGCTTCGAGAATCGCCGGATGTAGTCCCGGAGCGACTCCCCCGGCAGTTGCCGGCAGCTTCGAAGGTCCCAGGAATTCCCGGGGCGCACGTATGTGCCCTGGAAATTGCCAGCGAAGGCTTGGACCAAGTCGTCCCAGTTGGAGATCTGCCCCGGAGGCAGGTGCTCCAACCAGGCGCGAGCAGTGTCGGAGAGGAACAGGGGGAGGTTACGGATGATGAGGTTGTCGTCGTCCGTGCCACCCAGTTGGCAGGCAAGGCGGTAGTCCGCGAGCCACAGTTCCGGTCTCGTTTCCCCCGAGTACTTCGTGATAGTAGTCGGGGGTCAGAACTGGGTCGGGAATGGCGCCCGTCGGATGGCCCGACTGAAGGCCTGCGGACCGGGTGGTTCGGGCGAGGGACTCCGATCCTCCCCGCTGTCGTAGCGCCCCCCACGCCTGGGGTGGTAGCCTCGGCGCACCCTTTCGTCGAGGTGGGCCCGACGGTCGCGCTGATGGTGCTCGTTGCCGAGGTGGCCCGGGGCCGCAGGCGCGGTGTTGCGCGTGCGCCCGGTGTAGACCGAGGCTTCCCGCATGAATCGGGAAGTCGCGGCATGAGGTTCCGAGGGATATCCTTGCCTTCGGGAGGCAGTGCTCTCGGCCCGTCGGGCCGCAGCGCCTTCCAGGAGATTCTTGAGCTCTCCCTGGATTCGCCGACCCTCGGTGGTTGATGGCTCCGGCATCGCGCGGAGGAGCATCGCTGCGGCTGCCAGGTTCTGACCAACCCCGCTGGATGCGGGCGGCGGCCTGACCCTGGCATCGTTGGCGACGCGGTGCTGGAGACCTTGGGGCAGGTGACGTATTTCTCCGGCCAGGGGTTGGCCCGCCCATACCTGCCCGACGTCCCGACGGATCGGCTCAAGCGCTCCTGTTCCCTCGTTGAGCCTGGCCTGCGCCTCGCGGACTTGCTCGAGTTGTGGGTCGTAACCCCCCGCCGGAGCGGGGACCACAGCTAGCTCCCGTGGGATGTCGGCGCGAGGCACCGGCCTAGGAAGATCACCGTCCTCCGGCATGCCGAGATGGTTGCCTTCAGAGGGATCCCCTAGCTCGATGTGGAAACATTTGCGGCTTGGGCCGCAGCTCTCGTCGCCAAGGCTGCGGCTTCCGTCGGAACAGTCGGATAGGCAGTAGTCACATGCGGTCATGAAGTCCCGCATGGCACTGGGGTTGCCAAGTCCGGAGAAATCCCAACAGATGCTGGGATCGTCATCTTCCTCGGACCCAGAGGGCCCGTAGGTCGAGACGTCCGTCAGCCGGTCCCAAGGCGACCGCATACGAAACCCCAGTGGGGTTGCACTCGCCTCAATGAGAGCGCCCGCCAAAACGAGGTCGTTTGGCGGGTTGAGGCCGAGTCGAAATGACGCAAGATGGGAGTTAGTCGGTACCTTTTGGTCGACGAGGAGCGACGTAGTCACATCGGGGACTGGTTGCACCGTCGTCTCAGGTACAAGGGCGACGTCCTGCAGGCTTTCCGCGAGCGCGCCGGCGTCGTCTTCTTGTTCGGGGTCAGCGTGTCACGGGGGGACGGCGCTTGCCTCCGTCTTGAACGCGAGGTCGACGTCCGGCGTGCCTTCCGTCGGGGCGTCGGGGGCGTCGATTCGCTCGACGGCCAACGAAGCGCGGCCTCCCGCCTGGCCTTGATGGCCCCGCCTCCTCCTCCGTTGGCGGGGGAGAGGACGGTGCGAGCCCGAATGTTGCTCTTCCACCACGCGGGGAAGATGTCGTCGATTCCGCCGCCGGCGGGCGGGTTGTCGGCCGCCATTATCGTCGTCGCGCGGCGGTGGAAGAAGTATCATGTCGTAGCTGCCGTCGAAGGACATGAACTTAAGAGTCCCGAAACATCGTCCCGGGCCGGAGATGTTGCTGGAGACTGCCCGTCTGGAGCTTGACGGGGAGCTGTTCGTCAGCACGCAGCAGGCCCCTACCTGGCGCGCCAACTGTCGGCGTTTCGAGACAGGGGGGTCCCTAAGCCGACGAGTGAGTGTGCTGCGTGCCCCAGCCCAGATGGGTCGAGCGTGTGGGCGAGCGCGAAGGGGGGAGAGGCGAGGTGGTCGGAGTCGAGCGTGAGAGAGGTGGAAGTCCCGCGGCCTTCGTGTTCGTCCCGCGCCCAGGTCAGGTGCGCTTGTAGTAGGGGGGTTACAAGCGTCCACGCGGGTGAGGGAAGCGAGCGGCCCCAAGAGAGCGCCTGTCCCGTCCTCGGTCCCGCGCGGCCAACCTTCTCTAAGAAGGCCCTGGTCCTCCCTTTTATAGTCGTAAGGAGAGGATCCAGGTGTACAATGGGGGGTGTAGCAGAGTGCTACGTGTCTAGCGGAGAGAGAGCTAGTGCCCTAGGTACATGCCAATGTGGCAGCCAGAGAGATCTTGGCACCTTGCTGGCGTGATGTCGTGGCTGTCGGAGGTGCGACGGAGCCTGGCGGAGGGACAGCTGTTGGAGCAGTCAAGTCCTTGCTGACGTCGTCCTGCTTCCGTAAGAGAGCTGGGGGCCGCCGTCGTCAAAGAGCTGGTGGAGCGCCATCATTGCCCATCCGGCGGAGCTGGCCGGATGGGATGCCGGTCTTGTTCTCCGTGACCCGAGTCGATTCGGGGTAGGATGATGATGGCGCTCCCTGTTGACGTGGCGGGTCTGTGCCCTAGGCAGGGTGACGTGGGGGCTCCTCCGAAGCCGAGGTTGAGTCTGTCTTCTGTTGCCGAGGCCGAGCCCGAGCCATGGGGTCGGGCGAGGCGGAAGTCGTTCGGCCGAGGCCAGGGCGGAGTCCGAGCCCTGGGGTCGGGCGAGGCGGAGTTTCGTCGTCTTCCGGGTCTTAGCCAGAGTCCGAGCCCTGGGGTCGGGCGGAGCGGAGTTCGCCGTCTTCCGGGTCTTAGCCCGAGTCCGAGCCCTGGGTCGGGCGGAGCGGAGTTCGCTGTCTTCCGGGTCTTAGCCCGAGTCCGAGCCTTGGGGTCGGGCGGAGCGGAGTTCGCCGTCTTCCGGGTCTTAGCCCGAGTCCGAGCCCTGGGGTCGGGCGGAGCGGAGTTCGCCGTCTTCCGGGTCTTAGCCCGAGTCCGAGCCCTGGGGTCGGGCGGAGCGGAGTTCGCCGTCTTCCGGGTCTTAGCCCGAGTCCGAGCCCTGGGGTCGGGCGAAGCGGAGTTCGCTGTGGCGCCTTTGGCAAGGCCTGACTGCCTGTCAGACTCACTCTGTCGAGCGGCACCGCAGTCGGAGTGGCGCAGGCGGCGCTGTCCTTCTGTCAGACTGGTCAGAGGAGCGGTGGAGTGACGGCGGTCACTTCGGCTCTGCCGGGGGGGCGCGTGTCAGGATAAAGGTGTCAGGCCACCTTTGCGTTAAATGCCCCTGCAATTTGGTCAGTCGGTGTGGCGATTTAGTCAAGGTTGCTTCTGAGCGAAGCCAAGGCCTCGGGCGAGCCGGTGATGTGTCCGCCGTAAAAAGGGGGGCCTCGGGCGAGACGGAAGTCTCTCGAGGTCGGCTGCCCTTGGCCGAGGCTAGGCTCGGGTGAAGCGTGATCGAGTCACTCGTGCGGACTGATCCCTGACTTAATCGTACCCATCAGGCCTTTGCAGCTTTATGCTGATGGGGGTTACCAGCTGAGAATTAGGCGTCTTGAGGGTACCCCTAATTATGGTCCCCGACAACATTAAATCATCGCGTGTTGTTCGCGCGCGTTGCGCGTGCTGTTCGCACGTTAATAATTCATCTCACCTAGAATAGCTCACGCTAATTAAATATATATTTAAGCAACGGCTATTCGAACAACAAACTAATCGGGACTAAGTAGTAATTTTACTCGGCATGTGTCGACCGTAGCGTCAGTCGTTTTAGTTCCATTCTCGCGTAGTCGTAGATGCGAATTCTATGTCGAGTGCTTATTTATTTGATCTATATTATTGAATGCTGTATTTTTTTCTTCCGTTTCAAGAATGTTAGTTGTATGTTTGCACTCGCGTAGATATCGGGCCGTTCGTGGAGTCTGAGGGAATTGCAGGAGAAGACCCTGAGCAGCAGCAGCTTGGTGAAGGCAAGTGTCCTTTGACCCATTATGTCCCATTTACTTTATAATACACTATCCCGCATACTACGAACAACCTAAGGATTTACTAGCTTTCTATTTACCTTGTCCTTGATTTACCTTTTGGGTTACTATGATTAGCTACATGCTAGCGCTTTATTTTAACCAATGAACATGATGAGATACAATGATGATACTATGATTTTATTTTGGTTATGATGATATACTTGTGGCATTTAGGGGACTCGGGCTGTTTCCCGAGTACCTCTCCGTAAGGACCTGTTCGTTGAGAGACCACCCGGGATAACAGTGCAACCATGAGGGTGAAATGGGATGCCCTTAGCTAATTAATTAGAGGAACTAGAGGTGTAGTTGCTTCGCCGTCGTGCCGTCAATGGGGTCCAGGCACAGTGCTTGCTCTGCCGAGGCTGAGTGCCGAGGTTCTTTCGTTTTGCTTTTGTTAGTCACTCTCCTGCGGGGAGGAGTACTGTGTTTATCAAACTGGAGAAACCTAACGGGCGGCTACGATCTCTAGGGAATCTTTGTAACAGCTACGTAGTGATACCCTGTCGGACCACCTAGGAAGTGATCAATGGGGATTAGCTCTCCCCGGGCAGAAAGGGAATCATGACTCGTGGGTAAAGTGTGCGACCTCTGCAAAGGGTAATGAAACTGATATATCAGTCGTGCTCACGGTTAAGAGCAGCCTTGGGATCCTCTTTGATTAGAGATACAGATGGTTCGAGATACAATGGTTCTATTAATGTTTTTGGTTTGGTGATGATCATGATGTTTCCTCGATGAGGAAATGACTCATGGGATGGTTATATGATAAAACTTGGCTTCCACTAATAATAAATGCCTGACCAACTAAAAGCAATCTGCTTTGACCTTAACCCCACATAAAGCTAGTCAACTTCAGCCAAACGGGGCATTTGCTGAGTACGTTGATGTGTACTCATCCTTGCTTTACCACAAAACACCAGGTTGTCCACATTGCAACCACTGCTCATGAGAAGACGAAGTCGTGGAAGGAGACTTCTAGGAGTTTCAAGACTACGACGAGTTTTAGGTGTGGGTTGGCGGCAACCCCCAGTCAGCTGCCTGTGAAGGCCTTATCTTTACTGTGTTTCGCTTAGCACTTTGATTTATCCGTTAAGTTGATGACTATGTGGATGTCTCTGACTCTGTGATGTAATAAGTTAATACTCTTTTATGTTATTATTCGAGCACTGTGCGATGATGTTCATTTATGTAATCGCTGTGTACGTGAGTTCGGATCCTGGCACGTACATAGTTCGCATTCGGTTTACCTTCCAAAACCGGGTGTGACAATCACCAGGGTCGTTTGATCTGTTTTTAACGCCCGAGATTAGATCCACAAAG
This sequence comes from Zea mays, assembly GCF_902167145.1. Taxonomy (NCBI): domain Eukaryota; kingdom Viridiplantae; phylum Streptophyta; class Magnoliopsida; order Poales; family Poaceae; genus Zea; species Zea mays. The sequence goes on from NC_050104.1 coordinate 130,545,237, forward strand.
TTGTGAACCGGAATCCAGTGTCAGCGGTCAGATCCTGATCCCGCGCTCGAGATTAAAGGATCCCGCGATCTGAGCTCGGCCAACAGATCCGAGATCAACGGCTACGATTTTCGATCACGATGGAGTATTTGAGATTTAATTGTGAGCGCTGAAAGTCGCCTAGAGGGGGGGGGTGGATAGGCGGAAACTGAAATTTATAACTTTAAGCACACTACAAGCCGGGGTTAGCGTTAGAATAAAATCCAAGTCCGGAAGAGAGGGGGAAAACAAATCAACCAAGAAATAAAGCAGATGACACGGTGATTTGTTTTACCGAGGTTCGGTTCTAAAGAACCTAGTCCCCATTGAGGTGGTCACAAATACCGGGTCTCTTTCAACCCTTTCCCTCTCTCAAACGGTCACTTAGACCGAGTGAGGCTTCTTCCTTAATCTCACGGGTCACTTAGACCCCGCAAAGATCACCACACAATTGGTGTCTCTTGCCTAGCTTACAAAGCACTTGAGAGTAAGAAGTGAGAAAGAAAAGAATGCCAAGCCAAGCAAACAAGAGCAACAAGAAACACAAGTGATCCTCTCACAAGTCCTAATGCACTAGAATTGAATTGGGGACTTTGATCGGATCGGCGGCTTTGATTTGTGTCTTGGAGTGTTGCACTTTGCTCTTGTATTGAATGGAGTGTTGGGGACTTGTTCTCAAATGCTATGAATCAAGAACAAGGCAACACAAAAGATGTTAAATATCAAATGTCCTTCGTCCGCTGAAGCATCATCTCCTCAAGGGTTCAATGATCTTCGAACGAAGGTCTCAAACATAATATTACGAAGGTGACAAAGATAATATGAAGCAATGTAAAATGTAGAACATTAACGATAAATATGTTGGAGATAAATGGCATCATTCACATATTTTATTATATGAATCTAGAATGTTTGAATACAATGTTTAAGGTATGTTTATACCTTCGCCTTGACAAGTAATAATTCCCGAGTGATGCACTTGCAATTACAGGAATGCGTGAATCAGTAAAGGAATATTGTTCACTATTTATAGGCACAGGACACAGCCTGTGAGGAATTACAATCATGCCCTTCATAAAAGTTTACAACAATGACTCAGACCCCTACAGGCTAAAAGGTCATTCTATCTTTAAGTCGGTTCGACCCTTCATCTTCGGATATGTTATAATCCCGAAGCTTCATGAATGATACCTTCGTCGTCACGTACGAGCAGCTTCAGCCGCACTGTTTCTTTTTGCAGGACCTTCGGCGACGAAGCATGGTCCCAACAGTAGCCCCTTCACGGTGCTAGATCGTTTTTCGTAACGAGCTTGATCCGTGAAAAAGTCTCTTGGGCTTTAGGAAGCCGAAGGTCCGAAAAACACCTTCCCTGAGCTCGTTGTCGAGAAACGATACAGTTTTCGAGCGTGTAGCGATCCACCATGCAGGTTCACTATTCTGGTTTTTGCGGCCCACCGTTCAGCGGGTGCGAGCAACAATTTGCTTGGTGTAAAAATCCTGGCGATTCACCTTCTTTCCTGCAACACTATATAAACAGACGGGTAGGTGTGAAGTTACCACAGCATTCATTGCTATTGCACTGTTGTGCTGCCAAAATTTTTAACCATAGCCGAAGCTTGACTTTCGCATTCGAACGAAGCTCTAGTTTAGCGTCTGCTTCGTCAGAAGAAGGGCTTCGGGAGAAAGGTTATTAATTTCTGAGCAATTTTCAAGATATTCAAAATCAAATGGCCAGAGTGCGCTCTACTGCTAGGGCTGAGCGCGAAGGAGACGAAGCTGAAGCTGCGGAAACTGTCCCTATTTCGGAAGCAATGAGGCAAAGTGGGTTGGTGACATCGGAGAACACCCCTGCTGTCGAAGCAGAACAAGCAGATATTGAAGAGACTGATTCTGAAGATGATCATAATATTGTAATACCAAGCAAGCCTAGCCACCTGGACTTCGGAAAGTCAACCATCTCCAAGGCTGATTTTCCGAAGATGGTAAAGTCGGGCTACTTTAGCGAAGATGAGAAAAAGATGATTCGCTTTGGTGGAGAAGAAACTACTCCAAAGCCACAGAAAGATGAAATAGTGATTTTCAAGAGTTTCCTCAAAGCTGGTTTGAGATTTCCTTTAAATAGGATGATTGCCGATGTGCTAAAGAAGTTTGGTATCTATTTTCATCAACTAACTCCTAATGCTATTGTTAGACTTAGTGTTTATATTTGGGCTCTCCGAAGCCAGGGGGTGGAGCCATTTGCCGAAGGTTTCTGTCGGGTACACGAGCTACATTATCAAACTAAGGCCAGAAAGGATGGGTTACATGAAAATTTTGGTTGTTATAATTTTGCCTATCGGAAGACTACAAAATTTCCTGTGATCAGCTACCCAAGCAAGTGGCCGGCAGGCTGGAAGTCGGAATGGTTCTACGTCAAAGTTGACGATGACAAGGAGAAGCTAGTACAGAGTCCGCTTGAACTAATCTTCGGAGAGACCAGACCCCACTGCAATATGACACCAGAAGGTCCAACTCAAATCGCGTTGGCTGAATTCAGGACTATTGCTGAGCACATTGGCACTAGAGATCTTGTGCAAGAATTTCTATCGTTCAAAATATTTCCAACTATGAAGGAATGGGCTATGCCGAAGCCCGAAAAAGAGAAGAAAGAGGGGGAACTTGTCCGCCTGCCCTACCACTACAAGTTCAAGAAATATTTTAAAGAACCCTGCCAAGAATGGCTCGAAACAATCGAAGTAATGAGTACTGAAATTCTTGGGAATTATTCTAAAAAATAAGATCAATTGATGACAGCAGCCTTCGGCACCCGGCCGAAACGAAGGCTAAACAGAGTGCTTGATGCTATAGGTTTTGAATACCCTGACTACGAGCGGTTTTGAAGAGGGTTTTAATAGATATCAATTGGAACTTATACTTGGGATGCTTTTGAAAATGTATCAATTGAAAATCAACATACCAATTTGAAATATATCAACTAGAAATTTTCATCATAAGGTTCCAATTGAAAAGTCAAACATAAATCATCATTTCGAATTTTTTTGGAGTTTGGTGGTGCGGTCCTTTTGCTTTGGGCTTAATATTTCTCCATCTTTGGCATTAATCGCCAAAAACAGACACTTTGAGAGCCCTTTGACTTTCAAACCCATTAGTAAATGAAATACGAGTGAAGATTATACCAATTTGAGAGTGATGTGGAGTGACGGCGAGGGGTAGATAATACCGATAGAGTGGAGTGGAAGCCTTGTCTTCATCGAAGACTCCATTTCCCTTCCAATCTACGACTTAGTATAGAAATACACTTGAAAACACATTAGTCATAGACATAAAAGAGATATGATCAAAGGTACATAAATGAGCTATGTGTGCAATGTTTCAATCAAAGTTCCGAGAATCAAGTATATTTAGCTCATTCCTAAGTTTGCTAAAGGTTTTCTCATCTAAAGGCTTGGTAAAGATATCAGCTAATTGTTCTTTGGTGCTAACATAAGCTATTTCGATATCCCCCATTTGCTGGTGATCCCTCAAAAAGTGATACCGAATGTCTATGTGCTTAGTGCAGCTGTGTTCAACGGGATTATCCGCCATGCAGATTGCACTCTCATTGTCACATAGGAGAGGGACTTTGCTCAATTTGTAGCCATAGTCCCTGAGGATTTGCCTCATCCAAAGTAATTTCGCACAACAATAGCCTGCGGCAATATACTCGGCTTCGGCGGTAGAAAGAGCGACTGAGTTTTGTTTCTTTGAAGCCCAAGACACAAGGGATCTCCCCAGAAACTAACAAGTTACTGATGTGCTCTTCCTATCAATTTTACACCCTGCCCAATCAGCATATGAATATCCTATTAAATCAAAAGTGAATCCCTTGGGGGTACCAAAGTCCAAACTTAAGAGTATAAACTAAATATCTCGTGATTCTTTTCATGGCCCTAAGGTGAACTTCCTTAGGATCGGCTTGGAACCTTGCATACATGCATACGGAAAGCATAATGTCCGGTCGAGATGCACATAAATAGAGTAAAGATCCTATCATCGACCGGTATACCTTTTGATCTACGGACTTACCTCCTGTGTCAAGGTCGAGATGCCCATTAGTTCCCATGGGTGTCTTGATGGGCTTCGCATCCTTCATTCCAAACTTGGTAAGAATGTCTTGTATGTATTTTGTTTGGCTGATGAAGGTGCCCTCTTGGAGTTGCTTGACTTGAAATCCTAGGAAATACTTCAACTCCCCCATCATAGACATCTCGAATTTTTGAATCATGATCCTACTAAACTCTTCACAAGTAGATTTGTTAGTAGACCCAAATATGATATCATCAACATAAATTTGGCAAACAAACAAATCTTTTTCAATAGTTTTAGTAAAGAGTGTAGGATCGGCTTTACTGACTTTGAAGCCATTAGTGATAAGGAAATATCTTAGGCATTCATACCATGCTCTTGGGGCTTGCTTGAGCCCATAAAGCGCCTTTGAGAGTTTGTAAACATGGTTAGGGTACTCACTATCTTCAAAGCCGGGAGGTTGCTCAACATAGACCTCTTCCTTGATTGATCCATTGAGGAAGGCACTTTTCACATCCATTTGATAAAGCTTAAAGCCATGGTAAGTAGCATAGGCAAGTAATATACGAATTGACTCAATCCTAGCTACGGGTGCATAAGTTTCACCGAAATCCAAACCTTCGACTTGTGAATATCCCTTGGCCACAAGTCGGGCTTTGTTCCTTGTCACCACACCATGTTCATCTTGCTTGTTGCGGAATACCCACTTGGTTCCTACAACATTTTGATTAGGACATGGAACTAAATGTCATACCTCATTCCTTGTGAAGTTGTTGAGCTCCTCTTGCATTGCCAACACCCAATCCGAATCTTTTAGTGCATCCTCTACCCTATATGGCTCAATAGAGGACACAAAAGAGTAATGTTCACAAAAATGAGCGACTCGAGATTGAGTGGTTACCCCCTTATGAATGTCACCAAGAATTGAGTTCACGGGGTGATCTCTTTGAATCGCTTTTTGGACTCTTGGGTGTCACGGTCTTTGACCCTATATCTCTTGATCATCTTCCTTGTCTTGATCAACTTCATCTCCCCCTTGATCATTGTCCTCCTCTTGAGGTGGCTGATCCTCTTGATCTTCATCATCTTGAACCTAATCCTCATCTTGAGTTGGTGGAAATGCTTGATTAGAAGATGATGGTTGATCTTGTGCTTGTGTGGGCTCTTCGAATTCCTTAGGGCACACGTCCCCAATGGACATGTTCCTTAGCGTGACGCATGGAGCCTCTTCATCATCTAGCTCATCAAGATCAACTTGCTCCACTTGTGAGCCATTAGTCTCATCAAACACAATGTCACAAGAAACCTCAATTAATCTAGTGGATTTGTTGAAGACTCTATATGCCCTTGTGTTTGAGTCATAACCGAGTAAAAAGCCTTCTACAGCCTTAGGAGCAAATTTGGATTTTCTACCTCTTTTAACAAGAATAAAACATTTGCTACCAAAGACTCTAAAATTTGAAACATTGGGCTTTTTACCGGTAAGGAGTTCGTATGATGTCTTCTTGAGATTTGGTGGAGGTAGAGTCAGTTGATGGAGTAGCAGGTAGTGTTCGCCTCAGCCCAAAACCGGTCTGGAGTCTTGTACTCATCAAGCATGGTCCTTGCCATGTCCAGTAGAGTTCTATTCTTCCTCTCCACTATACCATTTTGTTGAGGTGTGTAGGGAGAAGAGAACTCATGCTTGATGCCCTCATCCTCAAGAAAGCCTTCAATTTTAGAGTCCTTGAACTCCGTCCCGTTGTCGCTTCTTATCTTCTTAATTCTTAATCTGAACTCATTTTGAGCCGGTCTCAAGAATCCCTTTAAGGTCTCTTGGGTTTGTGATTTTTCCTGCAAAAAGAATACCCACGTGAAGCAAGAATAATCATCCACAATTACTAGACATTACTTACTCCCGCCGATGCTTATATAAGCTATCAGGCCGAATAGATCCATGTGGAGCAACTCCAGTGGCATGTCCGTTGTTTTGATATTCTTGTGTGGATGGTGGGCACCAACTTGCTTTCCTGCTTGACATGCGCTACAAACCCTGTCTTTCTCAAAATAAACATTGGTTAATCCCAAAATGTGCTCTCCCTTTAGAAGTTTGTGAAGATTCTTCATTCCAACATGGGCTAGTCGGCGATGCCAGAGCCAACCTATATTAGTCTTAGCAATTAAGCAAGTATCGAGTTCAGCTCTATTAAAATCAACTAAGTATAGCTGACCCTCTAATACTCCCTTAAATGCTACTGAATCATCACTTCTTCTAAAGACAGTAACACCTATATCCGTAAAAAGACAGTTGTAACCCATTTTGCATAATTGAGAAACTGAAAGCAAGTTATAATCTAAAGAATCTACAAGAAAAACATTGGAAATGGAATGGTCAGGTGTTATAGCAATTTTACCAAGTCCTTTGACCAAACCTTGATTTTCATCCCCGAATGTGATAGCTCTTTGGGGATCTTCGTTTTTCTCGTAGGAGGATAACATTCTTTTCTCCCCTGTCATGTGGTTTGTGCATCCACTATCAATAATCCAACTTGATCCCCCGGATGCATAAACCTGCAAAATAATTTAGGCCTTGTTCTTAGGTACCCAAACGGTCTTGAGTCCTTTCACATTAGAAACAAGCACCTTGGGTACCCAAACACAAGTCTTGGAGCCCTTGTGTTTGCCCCCAACATATTTGGCAACTATTTTGCCTGATTTGTTGGTTAAAACATAAGATGCATCAAAAGTCTTAAATGAAACATTAGGCTCATTTGATGCAGTAGGAGTTTTCTTTTTAGGCATTTTAACATGTGTAGAATGCCTAGAGCTAGATGCCTCATTCTTATACATATAAGCATGGTGAGAAACAGAATGAGACTTCTTAGCATGAATTCTCCTAATTTTGTGTTCAGGATAACCAGCAAGATATAAAATATAGTTCTCGTTATCCTTAACCATGAGAGCCTTGCCCTTAACAAAATTAGACAATCTTTTACGGCCATTAAGCTTGACATTGCTTCCCTGTTGGAAACCAATACTTTCCTCAATGCCAGGGCGTCTCCCATTATAGAGCATGCTCCTAGCAAATTTAAATTTTTCATTCTCTATCTCATGCTCATTGATTTTACTAGTTAATTGAGCTATATGATCATTTTGTTGTTTAATTAAAGCAAGGTGATCATGAATAGCATCAATATTAACATCTCTACATCTAGTACAAGTAGTAACTTGATCAACACTAGATGTAGATGGTTTGCAAGCATTTAATTCTTCGATCTTAGCATGTAATATGGCATTCTCACTTCTAAGACAGGAAATAGAATCATTGCAAACATTTAAATCTCTAGCCTTGGAAATTAAACTATCACTTTCAATTTTAAGGCTAGAAATTGATTCATTCAATCTATCAATCTTAGCAATTAAACTAGCATTTTCATTTCTAAGATTGGCAAATGAATCATGGCAAACATTTGATTTCTCAACCTTAGCAATCAAATTAACATTCTCAATTCTAAGGTTGGAAATAGTGTCATGGCAAATGCTAAGCTCCTTAGTCAAATTTTCACATTTTTCAACTTTCTGAGCATAAGCATTTTTAACTTTAACATGCCTTTTGTTTTCCTTAATAAGGAATTCCTCTTGGCTATCCAAGAGTTCATCCTTCTCATGAATAGCACCTATCAATTCATTTAATTTTTCTTTTTGTTGCATGTTAAGGTTGGCAAAAAGGGTAAGCAAGTTATCCTCATCTTCACTAGAGCTACCCTCATCACTAGATGTTGTGTATTTAGTGGAGGCTCTAGATTTTACCTTCTTCCTTTTGCCGTCCTTTGCCATGAAGCACTTGTGGCCGATGTTGGGGAAGAGAAGTCTTCTGTTGACGGCGATGTTTGTGGCATCCTCGTCGGAGGAGTCGGTGGAGCTCACGTCGGAGTCCCATTCCTAACACACGTGGGCATCGCCGCCCTTCTTCTTGTAGTACTTCTGAAAGGGAAATGTGCCCTTGGGCCATTTCTAAGTATTTTGGTGATTGAGTGCCAACACAAGTGCTTAAGTGTAAATCTATGCCAATTGATGGACAAAGTGCAAATCAAGTCTAAAGGTACGTTTCTAGACTTAGTACATTGTTTTGAGAACTAATGTATTGTATCTAAGTGCTGGAAACAGGAGAAATCATATTGGAAAAGAGATGGCTTTGTTTAGCCAAAGTCTGCTTAGTCTGGGTGCACCGGACAGTGTCCGGTGGTGCACCGGACAATGTCCGGTTCGCCAGGCTGGCTCTGGCGAACTTGCTGCTCTCGGGACTTCGACGGCGGTGTACGGCTATATATCATCGGACTGTCCGGTGGTGCACCGGACTGTCCGTTGAGCCATTCACAGGCGAACTCGTCGCTCTCGGGAGATGGTTAACGGCGTACGGCTATAAATCATCGGATTGTCCGGTGGTGCACCGGACTGTCCGGTGAGCCAACGGTCGGCCGAGGATTCCGCGCGTGATGCGTGGCCGAGCCAACGGTCACAAGGGGGCACCGGACTGTCCGGTGTGCACCGAACAGTGTACGGTGCGCCAACGGCTCTACATCTGCAACGGTCGGCTTCGCCAAATAAGGAAAGAAATCCGCACCGGACAGTGTCCGGTGGTGCACCGGACTGTCCGGTGCGCCAGGCGACAGAAGGCAAGAATTGCCTTCCTGGAATGCTCTCAACGGCTCCTAGCTGCCTTGGGGCTATAAAAGGGGCCCCTAGGCGCATGGAGAAGACAACCAAGAATTCTCTAGGCATTCCTAAGCACCAAGACTTCGATTCCGCGCATTTGATTCATTGTGATAGCATCTAGAGCTCTATTTGAGTTGTGAACTCGTCGGGTTGTGTTGTGAGCTCTTGTTGCGACTTGTGTGCATGTTGTCACTCTGATTTTGTGTCTTGTGTGCGTTGCTCATCCCTCCCTTACTCTGTGCTTCTTTGTGAACATCAAAGTGTAAGGGCGAGAGACTCCAAGTTGTGGAGATTCCTCGCGAACAGGATAAAGTAAACCAAGCAAAACACCATGGTATTCAGGTGGGTCTTTGGACCGCTTGAGAGGGGTTGATTGCAACCCTCGTCCGTTGGGAAGCCACAACGTGGAGTAGGCAAGTTTTGTACTTGGCCGAACCACGGGATAAACCACTGTGTCTATCTGTGTTGATCCTCTTGTGGTTGTTGTGTTTTGCAAGAACTCCTCTCTAGCCATTTGGCCTTATTGCGCTAACGCTTAATCAAGTTTTTGTGGCTTTAAGTTTAAGTTTTTACAGGATCACCTATTCACCCCCCCTCTAGGTGCTCTCAATTGGTATCAGAGCCGTTCTCTTCAAGAAAGGGACTAACCGCCCGAAGAGATGGATCCTAAGGGCAAGGGGATTGTGATCAATGATAAGGAGAAGGAGTCCTTCGTCAACGAGCCGAAGGATGACAAACCTACCGACTCGGGCTCGGGCCACAAACGTAAAGATGGGAAGAAGAATAAGACAAGGCGCATCAAGGAAATCGTCTACTACGACGACAGTGACGAGTCCTCTTCTTCCCAAAAGGACGACGACAACGACTACGAGAAAAAGAAGACGGTTAACTCAAACTTCTCTTTCGATTATTCTCGTATTCCGCATAGTTCAAATGCACATTTGCTTTCCATCCCTCTTGGCAAACCTCCACACTTTGATGGGGAGGACTACGGATTTTGGAGTCACAAAATGCGTAGTCATTTGTTCTCTCTCCATCCAAGCATATGGGAGATTGTTGAGAGTGGAATGAAATTTGATAGTACTGATAGTCCTATGTTTATAAATGAACAAATCCATAAAAATGCACAAGCTACTACTGTTCTTTTAGCATCTTTGTGCAGGGAAGAGTACAATAAGGTGAGCAGCTTGGACAATGCCAAGCAGATCTGGGACACCCTTAGGATCTCACATGAGGGGAACGACGTCACCATACTCACCAAGATGGAGTTGGTGGAGGGCGAGCTTGGGAGATTTACAATGATAAGGGGAGAGGAGCCAACCCAACCATACAACCGGCTCAAGACCCTCATCAACAAAATAAGGAGCTACGGAAGCACACGATGGACAGACCACGACGTTGTTCGCCTAATGCTAAGGTCTTTTACTGTCCTTGATCCACATCTTGTGAACAATATTCGTGAAAATCCTAGGTACACCAAGATGTCACCCGAAGAAGTACTTGGGAAGTTTGTGAGCGGGAGAATGATGATCAAGGAGGCGAGATACGTGGACGACGCGTTGAACGGTCCAATCCATGAGCCTCAACCCATCGCTCTCAAGGCAACAAGGAGCAAGGAGGCGCTACCTAGCAAGGTGGCGCAAGTTGAGGCGGTCGGGCTCAATGATGAAGAGATGGTCCTCATCATCAAGCGCTTCAAGACGGCGCTAAAGGGACGCAAGGGGCAGCCTAACAAGAACAAGACAAAGGGGAAGCGCTCATGCTTCAAATGTGGTAAGGTTGGTCATTTTATCGCTAACTGTCCCGATAATGATAGTGACCAGGAACAAGGGAACAAGAGGGAAAAGAAGAAAGCTTACAAGAAGGCTAAGGGCGAGGCACACCTTGGCAAGGAGTGGGACTCGGATTGTTCGTCGTCCGACTCCGACAACGAAGGACTCGCCACCACCGCCTTCAACAAAACGGCCCTCTTCCCCAACGAGCGTTACACATGCCTCATGACGAAGGAGAAGAAGGTATGTGCTCGGAATACTACTTATGCTTCTTCAAGTGAGGATGAGTCTAGTGATGATGATGAAATAGATTATTCATGTTTATTCAAGGGCCTAGATAGAACCAAGGTTGATAAAATTAATGAATTAATTGATGCCTTGAATGATAAGAATAGGTTATTAGAAAAGCAAGAGGATCTTTTGTATGAAGAACATGATAAGTTTGTAGAGGCACAAAAATCCCTTGCTTTATAAATTAAAAGGAATGAAATGCTTTCTAGCGAATTGTCTACATGCCATGACTCTATTTCTAGCTTAAAGAGCATAAATGATGATTTGAATGCTAAGTTAGAAATAACAAATAAATCAACATCTTGTGTAGAACATGTTACAATTTGTAATAGGTGTAAAGATTTTGATGTTGATGCTTGTAGTGAACACCTAGTTTCAATTTCTAAATTGAATGATGAATTGGCTAGTCTTAATGCCCAACTTAAGACTAGTAAGAGTGAATTTGACAAGCTAAAATTTGCAAGGGATGCCTACACAATTGGTAGACACCCCTCAATTAAGGATGGTCTTAGCTTCAAGAGGGAAGTCAAGAACTTAACAAGCCATAAGGCTTCCATCTCCGCAAAGGAGAAAGGGAAGGCCCCTATGGCTAGTAGTGCTAAAAAGAACCATGCTTTCATGTATCATGACAGGAGACATTCTAGGAATGTTATAGAAGTTATGATGTTTTAACTCTCATGCCATGATTGCTTCTAGTTCTTCTTTTATGTATGATAGAAATTTGACTAGGAAAAATGTTGTTCATCATACGCCAAGAAGAAATATTGTTCATGCTCCTAGGAAAGTAATGAATGAACCTTCTACAATTTATTATGCTTGCAATGCTTCCTTTGCTATTTGTAGAAAGGGTAAGAAGGTAATTGCTAGGAAGTTAGGGGCAAGATGCAAGGGAGATAAAACTTGCATTTGGGTCCCTAAGACCATTGTGACTAACCTTGTAGGACCCAACAAGAGTTGGGTACCTAAAGCCCAAGCCTAAATTTGCTTTGCAGGTTTATGCATCCGGGGGTACAAGCTGGATTATCGACGGCGGATGCACAAACCACATGACGGGGGAAAAGAGAATGTTCTCTTCCTACGTCAAGAACAAGGATCCCCAAGATTCAAAAATATTCGGTGATGGGAACCAAGGCAAGGTAAAAGGGTTAGGAAAAATTGCTATTTCATCCGAGCACTCTATTTCTAATGTGTTCTTAGTTGAGTCGCTTGGATATAACTTGTTGTCTGTGAGTCAACTCTGTAATATGGGATATAACTGTTTATTCACAAATGTAGATGTGTCTGTCTTTAGAAGAAGTGATGGTTCATTAGCTTTTAAAGGTGTACTAGACGACAAACTTTATTTAGTTGATTTTGCAAAAGAGGAGGCCGGTCTAGATGCATGCTTAATTGCTTAGACTAGCATGGGCTGGCTGTGGCATCGCCGCTTAGCACATGTGAGGATGAAGAACCTTCACAAGCTTCTAAAGGGAGAACACGTGATAGGTCTAACTAACGTGCATTTCGAAAAAGATAGACCTTGTGCAGCTTGTCAAGCAGGTAAACAGGTGGGAAGCTCTCATCATACCAAAAATGTGATGACCACATCAAGACCGTTGGAGATGCTTCATATGGACCTCTTCGAACCCGTCGCCTATCTAAGCATAGGAGTAAGTAAGTATGGTCTTGTAATAGTTGATGATTTTTCCCGCTTCACTTGGGTATTCTTTTTGCAGGATAAAACTAAAACCCAAGGAACCCTCAAGTGCTTCCTAAGGAGAGCTCAAAATGAGTTTGAGCTCAAGGTGAAGAAGATAAGGAGCGACAACGGGTCCGAGTTCAAGAATCTTCAAGTGGAGGAGTACCTTGAGGAGGAAGGGATCAAGCACGAATTCTCCGCTCCCTACACACCACAACAAAATGGTGTGGTAGAGAGGAAGAACAGGACGCTCATCGATATGGCGAGGACGATGCTTGTAGAGTTCAAGACCCCCGAGCGCTTCTGGTCGGAAGCCGTGAACACGGCTTGCCACGCCATCAACCGGGTCTACCTTCACCGCCTCAAGAAGACTTCATATGAGCTTCTTACCGGTAACAAACCCAATGTATCTTACTTTCGTGTATTTGGGAGCAAATGTTGCATTCTAGTGAAGAAAGGTAGAAATTCTAAGTTTGCTCCCAAAGCTGTAGAAGGGTTTTTGTTAGGTTATGGCTCAAATACAAAGGCGTATAGGGTCTTCAACAAATCATCGGGTTTGGTTGAAGTCTCTAGCGACGTTGTATTTGATGAGACTAATGGCTCTCCAAGAGAGCAAGTTGTTGATCTTGATGATGTAGATGAAGAAGACGTTCCAACGGCCGCGATTCGCACCATGGCGATTGGAGATGTGCGGCCACAGGAACAAAAGGAGCAAGATCAACCTTCTTCCTCAACAATGGTGCTTCCCCCAACTCAAGACGATGAACAGGTTCATCAAAAGGAGGCGTGTGATCAAGGGGGAGCACAAGATGATCATGTGATGGAGGAAGAAGCACAACCGGCACCTCCAACCCAAGTTCGAGCGACGATTCAAAGGAATCACCCCGTCGACCAAATATTGGGTGATATTAGAAAGGGAGTAACTACTCGTTCTAGATTAGTTAATTTTTGTGAGCATTACTCCTTTGTCTCTTCTATTGAGCCTTTCAGGGTAGAAGAGGCCTTGCTAGATCCGGACTGGGTGTTGGCCATGCAGGAGGAGCTCAACAACTTCAAGTGTAATGAAGTTTGGACACTGGTGCCTCGTCCTAAGCAAAATGTTGTGGGAACCAAGTGGGTGTTTCGCAACAAACAAGACGAGCACGGGGTGGTGACAAGGAACAAGGCTCGACTTGTGGCAAAAGGTTATGCCCAAGTCGTAGGTTTGGACTTTGAGGAGACTTTTGCTCCTGTGGCTAGGCTAGAGTCCATTCGTATTTTGCTAGCATATGCCACTCACCATTCTTTCAGGTTGTTCCAAATGGATGTGAAGAGCGCTTTCCTCAACGGGCCAATCAAGGAGGAGGTGTACGTGGAGCAACCCCTTGGCTTCGAGGATGAACGGTACCCCGACCACGTATGTAAGCTCTCTAAGGCGCTCTATGGACTTAAGCAAGCCCCAAGAGCATGGTATGAATGCCTTAGAGACTTTTTAATTGCTAATGCTTTCAAGGTTGGGAAAGCCGATCCAACTCTTTTCACTAAGACTTGTGATGGTGATCTTTTTGTGTGCCAAATTTATGTCGATGACATAATATTTGGTTCTACTAACCAAAAATTCTTGTGAAGAGTTTAGCAGGGTGATGACTCAGAAGTTCGAGATGTCGATGATGGGCGAGTTGAACTACTTCCTTGGGTTCCAAGTGAATCAAATCAAGGACGGTACCTTCATCTCCCAAACGAAGTACACGTAAGACTTGCTAAAGCGGTTTGGGATGAAGGACGCCAAGCCCGCAAAGACTCTGATGGGAACCGATGGACACACCGACCTCAACAAAGGAGGTAAGTCCGTTGATCAAAAGGCATACCGACCTCAACAAAGATTTTATGTGCTAGTAGACCGGATATTATGCTTAGCGTATGCATGTGTGCTAGATTTCAATCTGATCCAAGGGAATGTCACCTTGTGGCCGTGAAGCGAATCCTTAGATATTTAGTCGCTACGCCTTGCTTCGGGATCTGGTATCCAAAGGGGTCTAACTTTGACTTGATTGGATATTCAGACTCCGACTATGCTGGATGTAAGGTCGATAGGAAGAGTACATCGGGGACGTGCCAATTCTTAGGAAGGTCCCTGGTATCATGGAATTCTAAGAAACAAACTTCCGTTGCCCTATCCACCGCTGAGGCCGAGTATGTTGCCGCAGGACAGTGTTGCGCGCAACTACTTTGGATGAGGCAAACCCTCCGAGACTTTGGCTACAGTCTGAGCAAAGTCCCACTCCTATGTGACAATGAGAGTGCTATCCGCATAGCGGAAAATCCTGTTGAGCACAGCCGCACAAAGCACATTGACATCCGGCATCACTTTTTGAGAGACCACCAGCAAAAGGGAGATATCGAAGTGTTTTATGTTAGCACCGAGAACCAGCTAGCCGATATCTTTACCAAGCCTTTAGATGAGAAGACCTTTTACAGGCTGCGTAGTGAGCTAAATGTCTTAGATTCACGGAACTTGGATTGATTTATAGCATACATATGTTTGTGCCTTTGATCACGTTCCTTATGCATTTTGTTGTTTACTTGTGGTGCTCAAGTTGTACAAACACTCCCCGAACCTCACAAGTCCTTTTGCAAGTGATGCACATATTTAGAGGGAGATGTGCTACAACTTGACCCTTTGAGACTAACCGTGTGCTTGAGTTTGCTTGATTTAATCTCAAAGGAAGTTTGAAAGGGAAAAGGTGGACTTGGACCATGAAAGACTTCCACTGCACTCCGATGAGAGGGTAACTTATTCCAAGTTCATCTCATGTACTCTTATTGCCTTTGTACTCTTTTTTGAAGATTTTGGTGAGGCAATGGGGTTAAAGGGCCAAAATTGATCCCGTTTTGGTGCTTGATGCCAAAGGGGGAGAAAATAAGGCCAAAGCAATAAATGGATCAGCTACCACTTGAGAAATTTTGAAAATAGTATAATAGAGCTTTTGGTTTGTCAAATCTCTCTTGTTGTCTCTTTTGTCAAAAGTTGGCCTCTTGTGGGGAGAATAGTCGATTATGGGAAAAAGGGGGAGTTTTTGAAATCTTTGATCAATTTCTCTTGGAACGACTCCTTTTATGTCTCAACAAGTGTGTTTGACTTAGAGATAGGAAATTGAGGTTGATTTGCAAAAACAAAACCAAGTTGTGGCAAAGAGTGATCCATATATGCCAAATTTGAATCAAAACAATTTTGAGTTCTCATTTGTATTGATGTTGCACTTCTTTTAGTTGCTTTTTTTGTGTTGGCATAAATCACCAAAAAGGGGGAGATTGAAAGGGAAATGTGCCATTGGGCCATTTCTAAGTATTTTGGTGATTGAGTGCCAACACAAGTGCTTAAGTGTAAATCTATGCCAATTGATGAACAAAGTGCAAATCAAGTCTAAAGGTACGTTTCTAGACTTAGTACATTGTTTTGAGAACTAATGTATTGTGTCTAAGTGCTGGAAATAGGAGAAATCATATTGGAAAAGAGATGGCTTTGTTCAGCCAAAGTCTGCTTAGTCTGGGTGCACTGGACTGTCCGGTGGTGCACCGGACAGTGTCCGGTGTGCCAGGCTGGCTCTGGCGAACTTGCTGCTCTTGGGACTTCGACGGCGGTGTACGGCTATATATCACCGGACTGTCCGGTGGTGCACCGGACTGTCCGGTGAGCCATTCACAGGCAAACTCGTCGCTCTCGAGAGATGGTTAACGGCGTACGGGTATAAATCACCGGACTGTCCGGTGTGCACCGGACAGTGTCCGGTGCGCCAACGGCTCTACATCTGCAACGGTCAGCTTCGCCAAATAAGGAAAGAAATCCGCACCGGACAGTGTCCGGTGGTGCACCGGACTGTCCGGTGCGCCAGGCGACAGAAGGCAAGAATTGCCTTCCTAGAATGCTCTCAACGGCTCCTAGCTGCCTTGGGGCTATAAAAGGGGCCCCTAGGCGCATGGAGAATACAACCAAGAATTCTCTAAGCATTCCTAAGCACCAAGACTTCGATTCCGCGCATTTGATTCATTGTGATAGCATCTAGAGCTCTATTTGAGTTGTGAACTCGTCAGGTTGTGTTGTGAGCTCTTGTTGCGACTTGTGTGCGTGTTGTCACTCTGATTTTGTGTCTTGTGTGCGTTGCTCATCCCTCCCTTACTCTGTGCTTCTTTGTGAACATCAAAGTGTAAGGGCGAGAGACTCCAAGTTGTGGAGATTCCTCGCGAATGGGATAAAGTAAACCAAGCAAAACACCGTGGTATTCAAGTGGGTCTTTGGACCGCTTGAGAGGGGTTGATTGCAACCCTCGTCCATTGGGACGCCACAACGTGGAGTAGGCAAGTTTTGTACTTGGCCGAACCACGGGATAAACCACTGTGTCTATCTGTGTTGATCCTCTTGTGGTTGTTGTGTTTTGCAAGAACTCCTCTCTAGCCATTTGGCCTTATTGCGCTAACGCTTAATCAAGTTTTTGTGGCTTTAAGTTTAAGTTTTTACAGGATCACCTATTCACCCCCCCTCTAGGTGCTCTCAACTTTTTCTTTTCCTTCCTATTTCCCCTCTTGTGGTCGCCCCTGTCACTATCACTTGACATAGGACATTTAGCTATAAAGTTATCGGGCTTACCACATTTGTAGCACACCCTTTTGGAACGGGGCTTGTAATCTTTCCCTTTCCTTTGCTTGAGGATTTGGCGAAAGCTCTTGATGATGAGCGTCATCTCCTCGTTGTCGAGCTTGGAGGCATCGATGGGGAGCCTACTTGATGTAGACTCTTCTTTCGTCTCCTCTGTCGCTTTGAATGCCACGGGTTGCACCTCGGGTGTGGAGGTGTCGCCTTGCTCCAAGTTGACGATTTGTTTGGAGCCTTTGATCATCAATTCAAAGCTCACAAACTTTCCCATAACCTCCTCGGGAGATGTTAGCTTATATCTAGGATCACCACGTATTAATTGAACTTGCGTAGGATTGCAAAAAACGAGTGATCTTAGAATAACCTTGACCATTTCATGGTCATCCCATTTGGTGCTCCCGAGGTTGCGCATTTGATTCACCAAGGCCTTGAGCCGGTTGTACATAGCTTGTGGCTCCTCTCCTTGGTTGAGGATGAAACGACTGAGCTCCCCCTCGATCGTCTCCCGTTTGGTGATCTTGGTCACCTCATCTCCCTCGTGCGCGGTCTTGAGCACGTCCCAAATCTCCTTGGCGCTCTTCAACCCTTGCACTTTATTATACTCCTATCAACATAGAGAGGTGAGGAGTATAGTAGTGGCTTCGGAGTTGAAGTGCCGGATTTGGGTGACCTCGTCCGAGGCATAGCCTTCGTCCCCCATGGATGGTACCTGCACTCCAAACTCAACAATGTCCCATATGCTAGCGTGGAGTGAGGTTAGGTGATGCCTCATTTTATCACCATAAAAAACTGGTGGTTTGCCTAATTGGACAGAAAGTAAAGGAACGCGTTTAGAAATGCTGGGATAGCGTAAGGGAATCTTACTAAACTTTTGTGCTCATGGCGCTTAGAAGTGACGGACGCGGCATCGGATCCGGAGGTGGAGGGCAACAAAGAATCGATCTCGTAGTAGACCACTTTCTTCATTTTCTTCTTCTTGTCGCCACTCCGGTGCGACTTGTCGCGGGGAGGTGATTCCTCCCTTCCTTTGGCGCCGGACTCCTTTGATGGAGCCTTCCTGTGGCTTGTGGCCGTTTCCATCTCCCTCTTGGCGGATCTTCCCGACATCACTTCAAGTGGTTAGACTCTAATGAAGTACCGGGCTTTGATACCAATTGAAAGTCTCCTAGAGGGGGGTGGATAGGCGGAAACTGAAATTTACAACTTTAAGCACACTACAAGCCGGGGTTAGCGTTAGAATAAAATCTGAGTCCGAAAGAGAGGGGGAAAACAAATCAACCAAGAAATAAAGCGGATGACACGGCGATTTGTTTTACCGAGGTTCGATTCTAAAGAACCTAGTCCCCGTTGAGGTGGTCACAAATACTGAAAGGGAAATGTGCCCTTGGGCCATTTCTAGTATATTATTGGTGAGTAAGTGCCCAACACATATTGAGTGAGTAATTATGTGCCAAATGATGGATGAAGTGCAAATCAACAAGAAGGTATGATTCTAGACTTAGTACATTGGTTTTTGTGTACTAATATATTTGTCTAAGTGCTAGAATCAGAGAAAAGAGAAAAAGGAAAAGACTTGGCTGGAGCAGCCAAGACTCAGCGCAGTCTGGCACACCGGACTGTCCGGTGGTGCACCGGACAGTGTCCGGTGCGCCAGGCTAGCTTCTGGCAAACTAGAAACTCTCGGGAATTTGTCGGCAGCGTACAGCTATAAATCACCGGACTGTCCGGTGGTGCACCGGACTATCCGGTGAGCCAATGGCCGCCAACGCAACGGTCGGCCGCCAAATCCGCGGGCGACGTGTGGCCCGCTCCAACGGTCGGCAGGAGGCACCGGACTGTCCAGTGTGCATCGGACAGTGTCCAATGCGCCAACGGCTACAATTCTGCAACGGTCGGCTGTGCCATTTCAGGAAGGTGATCTGCACCGGACCATGAACAGTGCCTGTCCGGTGGTGCACCGGACTGTCCGGTGCGCCACCCGACAGAAGGCAAGAATTGCCTTCCCTGATTGCCTCCAACGGCTCCTAGCTGCCTTGGGGCTATAAAAAGGACCCCTAGGCGCATGGAGGAATAACCCAAGCATTCTTTGATCATCTCTAAGCACTAAGACTCCATTCTCGCGCATTTGATTCTTTGTGATAGTGACTTGAGCTCTATTTGAGTAGAGAACTCCTCACATTGTGTTGTGAGCTCAAGTTGTGGCTTGTGTGCGTGATTGTGCTCGTTCTTTGAGTCTTGTGTGTGTTGCTCTCCCCTCCCTTACTTCCGTGCTTCTTTGTGATCATCAATTGTAAGGGCGAGAGGCTCCAAGTTGTGGAGATTCCTCGCGAACGGGAGATAGTAAAAGAAAGGAAAACACCATGGTATTCAAGTTGATCATTGGATCACTTGAAAGGGGTTGAGTGCGACCCTCGTCCAGTGGGACGCCACAACATGGAGTAGGCAAGTGTTATACTTGGCCGAACCACGGGATAAATCATCGTGTCTCTTGTGCTTGTTTTCTTTGTGACCATTGTGTTTCACAAGAGCTTGGTCCTTGCCACTTGATTCTATTGAGCTAACACTTAACCAAGTTTTGTGGCTACAAGTATTTGATTTTTACAGAATCACCTATTCACCCCCCTCTAGGTGCTCTCAATTGGTATCAGAGCCATTCTCTTCATGAAAGGGACTAATCGCCCAAAGAGATGGATCCTAAGGGAAAGGGGATGGTGGTCAACGATAAGGAGAAGGAGTCCATCTTCAACGAGCCAAGGGACGATAAGCCCACTGACTCTGGCTCGAGTCATAAGAAGAAGGACGGGAAGAAGAAGAGGCGCATCAAGAAGATCGTCTACTACGACAGCGACAAGTCTTCTTCTTCCCCAAGAGACGACGACTACGACGAGAAAAAGAAACCGGTTAACTCAAATTTTTCATTTGATTATTCTCGTATTCCGTTTAACTCCAATGCTCATTTACTTTCAATTCCACTTGGGAAACCTCCGCACTTTGATGGAGAATACTACTCATTTTGGAGTCACAAAATGCGTAGTCACCTATTCTCTCTCCATCCAAGTATTTGGGAGATTGTTGAAAACGGAATTCTTTTTGATAGTACAGACAACCCCGTTTTCATTAATGAGCAAATCCATAAAAATGCACAAGCTACCACTGTTTTGCTAGCATCCTTGTGCAGGGACGAGTACAATAAGGTGAGCGGCTTGGATAACGCCAAGCAAATTTGGGACACCCTCAAGATTACTCATGAGGGGAACGACGCCACCATGATCACCAAGATGGAGTTGGTGGAAGGGGAACTGGGAAGGTTCGCAATGATCAGGGGAGAGGAGCCAACGCAAACGTACAACAGGCTCAAGACCCTGGTCAACAAGATCAGGAGCTATGGAAGCACGAGATGGACGGACAACGACGTCGTCCGACTTATGCTCAGGTCCTTCGTTGTTCTTGATCCTCATCTTGTGAACTCAATCCGTGAGAATCCTAGGTACACAAAGATGATGCATGAGGAAATACTCGGAAAGTTTGTAAGCGGGCGTATGATGATCAAGGAAGCAAGATACATTGATGAGGCATTGAATGGCCCAATGCCCATCTACGAGCCTCAAACCATTGCTCTCAAAGCAACAAGCAGCAGGGAGGCGCTACCTAGCAAGGTGGCGCAAGTTGAGGCGGCCGGGCTAAACGAGGATGAAATGGCCCTCATTATCAAGCGCTTCAAGACGGCGCTAAAAGGACGCAAGGAGCATCCCAACAAGAGCAAGACAAAGGGAAAGCACTCCTGCTTCAAGTGTGGTAAGACTGGTCACTTTATTGCTATCTATCCTGATAATGATAGTGACCAGGGACAAGAAAAGAGCGGGAAGAGGGAGAAAAAGAAGTCCTACAAGAAGGCGAAGGGCGAGGCGCACCTTGGCAAAGAGTGGGATTCGGATTGCTCTTCGTCCAACTCCGACGACGAAGGACTCGCCACCTCGGCCTTCAACAAGTCGTCTCTCTTCCCCAACGAGCGCCACACCTACCTCATGGCAAAGGAGAAAAAGGTAAGCGCTCGAGATACCCCTACGTATGCTTCTTCAAGTGATGATGAAGTAGACTACACAAGTTTATTCAAAGGTTTAGATAGAACTAAAGTTGATAAGATCAATGAATTGATTGATGCTTTAAATGAAAAGAATAGATTGTTATAGAAGCAAGAAGATATTTTATATGAAGAGCATGACAAGTTTATTAGTGTACAAAAATCTCTTGCTTTAGAAACTAAAAGGAATGAGATTTTATCTTCTGAAATTTCTGCTTGCCATGAGTCTATTTCTAGTTTGAAGAGTGTTAATGATGAGTTAAATGCTAAGTTAGAAGTATCTAATAAGTCTAGTTCATGTGTGGAACATGTCGTAATTTGTAATAGGTGCAAGGATTTTGATGTTAATGCTTGTAATGAACATCTGGCATCCATTACTAAATTAAATGATGAAGTTACAAGTCTTAATGCTCAACTTAAGACTTGCAAGGTGGATTTTGATAAACTAAAATTTGCAAGGGATGCCTACACTGTTGGTAGACACCCCTCTATTAAGGATGGGCTTGGCTTTCGAAAGGAAGCCAAGAACTTAACAAGTCAAAGGGCTCCCATTTCCGCCATGGAGAAAGGGAAGGCCCATATGGCTAATAGTTCTCAAAGGAATCATGCTTTCATCTGTAGTGATAGAAAATTTTCTAGAAATGCTCATAGGAGTTATGCTTATGATTCACATGCTATGATTGCTTCAAGTTCTTCTTTTGTGCATAGTAGAAATATGCCTAGGAAAAATGTTGCTCATGTGCCTAGGAAAGTATGTAATGAACCTTCTACAATTTACCATGCTTGCAATACTTCTTTTGCAATTTGTTGTAAGAATAAGAAAGTGATTGCTAGGAAGTTGGGGGCCAAGTGCAAGGGAGACAAGACTTGCATTTGGGTCCCAAAGACTATTATAACTAACCTTGTAGGACCCAACAAGAGTTGGGTACCTAAAACCCAAGCCTAATTTGCCTTGCAGGTTTATACATCCGGGGGCTCAAGCTGGATTATCGACAGTGGATGCACAAACCACATGACGGGGGACAAGAAGATGTTCACCTCTTACGTCAAGAACAAGGATTCCCAAGATACAATCATATTTGGAGATGGGAATCAAGGCAAGGTCAAAGGCTTAGGCAAGATAGCCATCACAAATGAGCACTCTATCTCTAATGTATTTCTAGTAGAGTCGCTAGGCTATAATCTGTTGTCTGTTAGTCAATTGTGCCACATGGGCTACAATTGTTTATTTACAAATGTTGATGTGTCTGTCTTTAGAAGGAGTGATGGTTCATTAACGTTTAAGGTTGTAATAGATGCCAAACTCTACTTAGTTGATTTTTTGAAAGAGGAGGTCGATCTAGATACATGCTTAATAGCTAAGACTAGCATGGGCTGGCTGTGGCATCGCCGTCTAGCACATGTTGGGATGAAGAACCTCCATAAACTTCTAAAGGGAGAACATGTGTTAGGACTGACAAATGTGTATTTCAAAAAAGATAGACCTTGTGCAGCATGTCAAGCAGGTAAACAGGTGGGAAGCTCTCATCAGAGCAAGAATGTGATGACCACATCAAGACCTCTGGAGCTACTTCATATGGACCTCTTTGGACCCGTCGCCTACCTCAGCATAGGGGGAAGTAAGTATGGTCTTGTTGTTGTTGATGATTTTTCTCGCTTCACTTGGGTATTCTTTTTGCAGGATAAATCAGAAACCCAAGGGACCCTCAAGTGCTTTCTAAGGCGAGCTCAAAACGAATTTGAACTCAAAGTGAAAAAGATTAGAAGCGACAATGGGTCCGAGTTCAAGAACCTTCAAGTGGAGGAGTTCCTTGAGGAGGAAGGAAACAAGCACGAGTTCTCCGCTCCCTACACACCACAGCAAAATGGTGTGGTAGAGAGGAAGAACAGGACGCTTATAGACACGGCGAGGACGATGCTTGGAGAATTCAAGACACCCAAGCAGTTTTGGTTGGAAGCTGTGAACACAGCTTGCCACGCCATAAACCGGGTCTACCTCCATCGCCTCCTCAAGAAGACGTTGTATGAACTTCTAACCGGTAACAAACCCAACATGTCTTATTTTCGAGTATTTGGGAGTAAATGTTACATTCTAGTGAAGAAAGGTAGGAATTCCAAATTTGCTCCCAAAGCTGTAGAAGGTTTTTTGCTAGGTTATGACTCAAATACAAAGGCGTATAGAGTCTTCAACAAATCATCGGGTTTGGTTGAAGTCTCTAGAGACGTTGTATTTGATGAAACTAATGGCTCTCCAAGAGAGCAAGTTGATCTTGATGATGTAGATGAGGATGATGTTCCAACAGACGCAATTCGCACCATGGCAATTGGAGATGTGCGACCACAGGAACACCAAGTGCATGATCAACCTTCTTCCTCAACGATGGTACATCCCTCGACTCAAGATGATGAACAGGTTCCTCAAGAGGAGGCGTGTGATCAAGGGGGAGCACAAGAAGACCAAGTTGTGGAGGAAGAAGCACCACGGGCCCCTCCAACTCAAGTCCGAGCGACGATTCAAAGGAATCATCCCGTCGACCAGATTTTGGGTGATATAAGCAAGGGAGTAACTACTCGCTCACGTCTAGCTAATTTTTGTGAGCATTACTCGTTTGTCTCTTCTATTGAGCCTTTCAGGGTATAAGAGGCCTTGCTAGATCCGGACTGGGTGTTGGCCATGCAGGAAGAGCTCAACAACTTCAAGCAAAATGAAGTTTGGACACTGGTGCCACGTCCCAAGCAAAACGTTGTGGGAACCAAGTGGGTGTTCCGCAACAAGCAAGACGAGCAAGGGGTGGTGACACGAAACAAGGCTCGACTTGTGGCAAAAGGTTATGCCCAAGTCGCAGGTTTGGATTTCGAGGAGACTTTTGCTCCTGTGGCTAGGCTAGAGTCTATTCGCATTCTATTAGCCTATGCCGCTCACCACTCTTTCAGGTTGTTCCAAATGGATGTGAAGAGCGCTTTCCTCAATCGGTCAATCAAGGAGGAGGTGTACGTGGAGCAACCCCCTAGCTTTGAGGATGAACGGTACCTCGACCACGTGTGTAAGCTCTCTAAGGCGCTCTATGGACTTAAGCAAGCCCCAAGAGCATGGTATGAATGCCTTAGAGATTTTCTAATTGCTAATGCTTTCAAGGTTGGGAAAGCCGATCCAACTCTTTTTACTAAGACTTATGATGGTGACCTATTTGTGTGCCAAATTTATGTCGATGACATAATATTTGGTTCTACTAACCAAAAGTCTTGTGAATAGTTTAGCAGGGTGATGACACAGAAATTCGAGATGTCTATGATGAGCAAGTTGAACTACTTCCTTGGGTTCCAAGTGAAGCAACTCAAGGATGGCACCTTCATTTCACAAATGAAGTACACGCAAGACTTGCTCAAGCGGTTCGGGATGAAGGATGCCAAGCCCGCAAAGACTCCAATGGGAACCGACGGACATGTCGACCTCAACAAAGGAGGTAAGTCCGTTGATCAAAAGGCATACTTGTCTATGATAGGGTCTTTACTTTATTTATGTGCTAGTAGACCGGATATTATGCTTAGCGTATGCATGTGTGCTAGATTTCAATCTGACCCAAGGGAATGTCACCTTGTGGCCGTTAAGCGAATTCTTAGATATTTAGTTGCTACGCTTTGCTTCGGGATCTGGTATCCAAAGGGGTCTACCTTTGACTTAATTGGATATTCAGACTCCGATTATGCCGGGTGCAAGGTTGATAGGAAGAGTACATCAGGGATGTGCCAATTCCTAGGAATGTCCCTAGTGTCTTGGAGTTCAAAGAAACAAACTTCCGTTGACCTATCCACCGCTGAGGCCGAGTATGTTGCTGCAGGACAGTGTTGCGCGCAACTACTTTGGATGAGGCAAACCCTCCGGGACTTTGGCTACAATCTGAGTAAAGTCCCACTCCTATGTGATAATGAGAGTGCAATCCACATGGCGGACAATCCTGTTGAACACAGCCGCACAAAGCACATAGACATTCGGCATCACTTTTTGAGAGACCACCAGCAAAAGGGAGATATCGAAGTGTTTTATGTTAGCACCGAGAACCAGCTGGTCGATATCTTTACCAAGCCTTTTGATGAGAAGACCTTTTGCAGGCTGCGTAGTGAGCTAAATGTCTTAGATTCGCGTAACTTGGATTGATCTATAGCATACATGTGTTTTATGTCCTTGATCATGTTCCTTTATGCAAATTATTGCTTATTTTTGGAGCTCAAGTTGTGCAAGGGATCCCCGGACCTCACAAGTCTATGTGTGAATGATGCACATATTTAGGGGGAGAAATGCTACAACTTGACCCTTTGAGACTAACCGTGTGCTTGAGTTTACTTAATTTAGTCTCAAAGGTGGATTGAAAGGGAAAGGTGAACTTGGACCATGCAAGACTTCCACTGCACTCCGATGAGAGGGTAATTTACTCCAAGTTCATCTCCATGCTCTTATTGCCTTTTTACTCTTAATTGACGATTTTGGTGAGGCAATGGGGTTTAAGGGCCAATAATGATCCCATTTTGGTGCTTAATGCCAAAGGGGGAGAAATTATGGCCAAAGCAAATGGATCAGCTACCACTTGAGAACTATGAAAATAGTAGAGTTAGAACTTTTGATTTGTCAAAATACTATTATTGTCAAAATTTGGTCTCTTATGGGGAGAATTTATGATTATGGGAAAAAGGGGGAGTTTTTGGATCTTGATCATTTTCTCTCTTGGATTATCTCTCTTTATGCCCAAACAAGTGAGTTTGACTTAGAGATAGGAAAATGAATTTGATTTGCTAAAAAAACCAAGTGGTGGCAAAGAACGATCCAAATATGTCAAATCTTGTAAAAGACAATTTTTGTTCTCAATTGCATTGATGTTGCACTTCTATTTGTTCTTTTTGATGTGTTGGCATAAATCACCAAAAAGGGGGGAGATTGAAAGGGAAATGTGCCCTTGGGCCATTTCTAGTATATTTTTGGTGATTAAGTGCCCAACACATATTGAGTGAGTAATTATGTGCCAAATGATGGATGAAGTGCAAATCAACAAGAAAGTATGATTCTAGACTTAGTACATTGGTTTTCGTGTACTAATATATTTGTCTAAGTGCTAGAATCAGAGAAAAGAGAAAAAGGAAAAGACTTGGCTGGAGCAGCCAAGACTCAGCGCAGTCTAGCACACCGGACAGTGTCCGGTGCGCCAGGCTGGCTTCTGGCGAACTGGCCACTCTCGGGAATTCATCGGCGGCGTACGGCTATAATTCACCGGACTGTCTGGAGGTGCACCGGACTATCCGGTTAGCCAACGGCCGCCAGCGCAACGGTCGACCACCAAATCCGCGGGCGACGCGTGGCCCGCTCCAACGGTCGGCAGGAGGCACCGGACTGTCCGGTGTGAACCGGACAGTGTCCGGTGCGCCAACGGCTACAATTCTGCAACGGTCGGCTGTGCCATTTCAGGAAGGCGATCTACACCGGACCATGAACAGTGCCTGTCCGGTGGTGCACCGGACTGTCCGGTGCGCCACCCGACAGAAGGCAAGAATTGCCTTCCCTGATTGCCTCCAACGGCTCCTAGCTGCCTTGGGGCTATAAAAGGGACCCCTAGGCGCATGGAGGAGTAACCCAAGCATTCTTTGATCATCTCTAAGCACTAAGACTCCATTCTCGCGCATTTGATTCTTTGTGATAGTGACTTGAGCTCTATTTGAGTAGAGAACTCCTCGCATTGTGTTGTGAGCTCAAGTTGTGGCTTGTGTGCATGATTGTGCTCGTGCTTTCAGTCTTGTGTGTGTTGCTCTCCCCTCCCTAACTTATGTGCTTCTTTGTGATCATCAATTGTAAGGGCGAGAGGCTCCAAGTTGTGGAGATTCCTCACGAATGGGAGATAGTAAAAGAAAGGAAAACACCGTGGTATTCAAGTTGATCATTGGATCACTTGAAAGAGGTTGAGTGCGACCCTCGTCCAGTGGGACGCCAAAACATGGAGTAGGCAAGTGTTATACTTGGCCGAACCACGGGATAAATCACTGTGTCTCTTGTGCTTGTTTTCTTCGTGACCATTGTGTTTCACAAGAGCTTGGTCCTTGCCACTTGATTCTATTGAGCTAACACTTAACCAAGTTTTGTGGCTACAAGTATTTGATTTTTACAGAATCATCTATTCACCCCCCTCTAGGTGCTCTCAAATACCGGGTCTCTTTCAACCCTTTCACTCTCTCAAATGGTCACTTAGACCGAGTGAGGCTTCTTCCTTAATCTCACGGGTCACTTAGACCCCACAAGGATCACCACACAATTGGTGTCTCTTGCCTAGCTTACAAAGCACTTGAGAGTAAGAAGTGAGAAAGAAAAGAATGCCAAGCCAAGCAAACAAGAGCAACAAGAAACACAAATGATCCCTCACAAGTCCTAATGCACTAGAATTGAATTGGGGACTTTGATCGGATCGGTGGCTTTGATTTGTGTCTTGGAGTGTTGCACTTTGCTCTTGTATTGAATGGACAGTGATGAATGCTTGGATGGTTGGAGTGGAGGTGGTTGGGGGGTATTTATAGCCCTCAACCACCAATTCGATCGTTGGGGTAGGCTGCTGTCGATGGGCGCACCGGACAGTCCGGTGCGCCAGCCACGTTACCCAACCGTTAAGGTTCTGGCGGTTTCAACCTGTCGGTGTTTCGGACCCGGGGGACCCTCAACCGACTAGTGAATTTTATGCTGCGTGTCCCTGCCCAGATGGATTGATGCAAGATGAAACACAAGGTTTATCCTGGTTCGGGCTAAGAAGGCCCTACTTCCAGCAGAGGGAGGATGAGGCTTATATTATCTTGCACCGGGGTGCTTGATGTAGGGGATACAAGCTTTGCGAGAGAGGGAACGGATCCCAGGTCTCTTGAGAGGTCTAGTGTTGTGGAGAGAAGGTTTGCCCTGAAGTGTTTTTTGTTGATGTTGGGTGAGCCGTCTAGGTGCGCTTTCAAAGCTTCTTTTGGGAAGGCCCTGGGCATCTCCTTTCATAGGTACAAGGAGGTGACCCAGCTGTACATATGGGGGTGTAGCTATGCGCTAATGTGGATGATGGAGAAGTGCCTGAGCCCTGTAGAAGCGTGGCCAGCGGCGCGGCCCCAGCTCCTGACCCCTGTAGCGGCGCGGCCGGCTCCGCCGAGTTGAAGCCGAGCTCTATAGCGTCGTGGCCGGCGGTATGGCCTGGTCGTCGAGGTGGCCTTGAAGTGTGTGCCCTGCTGACGTTTCTTTGACTTTGTACAGAGCTGAGGACGGTCAGCGGCATGGGCGCACGCCGGGGATCATCATTACTTATTACTGGAGTAATTTGATGTGACACTGGACCTGTTCCTTCGTAGCCGAGGTGGCTAGCTAGGGGAAGAATAGTGTTGTATTCCCTGTTCGCATAGTCGGTCCGAGGCCGTCTCGGGCGAGGCGGTGTTTTCTCCCGAAGCCGAGGCCTAGGTCGGGCGAGGCGAAGATCTCCTCCCAAGGCCGAGGCTGAGGCCGAGGCCTGGGTCAAGCGAGGCGGAGATCTCCTCCCGAGGACGAGGCTGAGGCCGAGGCCTGGGTTGGGCGAGGCGGAGATTCATCCCGAGGCCGAGCCCGTGTTCGGGCGTGGTGCCGATTCCTCCCGAGGCCGAGGCCGGGGTCGGGCGAGTCGGAACTCCCTGTTGTGCCCGAGGCTGAACTCGGGAGAGGCGGTAACTACTGTTGTTAGTCTTACCCCGGCGGTTGGCACAGTGGTCGGAACGGGGTGAATAGTGCAGTTATCCTGTCAGAACGATCAGTAAAAGGGTGAAGTGACTGCGGTCATTTCGACCTTGCCAACTGCGGCGCGTGTGTCGAGATAAGGTGTCAGGTGATCCCTGCATTAAATGCGCACGTTATACGGTCGGTGGTAAGGCGGTTTGGCCGAGGCCGCTATACGACAAAGTTCACCCGAGTTTTGCCTCGGTCGAGCCGGGGGTGCGCCCCTTGCCTGAGGGGACCCTCGGGCGAGCCGTGAATCTATACGGGACTAGTGTTATTGCCCGAGGCTAGGCTCGGGTGAGTCGGGACCGCGTCCCTTGGTAGACGAGGCCTTGACTTGAACCGTGCTTACCAGTTTTTATGATTTGTTTTAAAGATGTTCTCCAGCCACGTTTAGGAGTACTGTGGGTACCCCTAAGTATGGTACCCAACAGTAGCCCCCGAGCCTCGGAGGAGTGGTTTGACTCCTCTGAGGTCCGCAAGCTCCTGAAAAGAAAAATAGAATATCACAAAGAATGCTCTGACCACACGAGGTGTGCGTCTAAATCCTTACCTAGAAGACCCTGGGAATGTCTTGGGAAAGGACATCCGTGGCCGTCTTAAGCGACCTCATCATCACCTCGCTATAGTCGCGGAGAACTTTCCACAACCTTTCCTCTCCCTCATCATTGAGGGAAAGGAGAGGCTCTAAGGTATCGCGGCCCCAGAACATGAGCGGCTGTGCTCCCCACTCATTGGGATTGAGCTGCGTGGGGATGAGGCCGCTGCTCCCCATGACAGGCCAAGGATCTGCGCGCCCCACGACCGAGGCTTCGGGTCCCTCTGTAGCCGACGCATCGGGCCTCTCCTCGGTCAAGGCGACAGGCCTCTGCTCACCAACCTCGATAACAACGTCCGCCCCCTCCCCATGGTCAAAAATGGGGGAATCGGGGATGACCAGGATCGAAGGAGCCGAGGGCAGAGGCACCTCAGCCATCTGGCGGCGGTAGGCGGCTCCGTGGGCGCACCAGCGGCGGCCCCGGCAGGAATCGACGTCGGCGTCGGTGACAAGGAAGGCGGGCTCGAGGCCGCAGCCTCGTCAACAGCCTCCCCTGGCACGATGCCCGCTCCAACAGGGGGGTCGACCTAGGAGGCTTGCCCCATGACAGCCTGTGCCTCCTGGGCCCCCCGCCAGAGGGCGCCTTGCACGGAGGCCAACCAACCAGCATGGAGCGCCGCAGCTCCGGCTGAAGAGACTGGCCCCATCTTAAGGGCCTTCGTGGGGGCCAGACCAGCCGAGCCCTGCCTCCGCTTGCTGAAAGGAAGAAAAGACAAAATCAAGATACACAGAAAAATGGCTGAAACAAGGGTGCCCTCGGATACTTACCCGCTCCGGGGCAAGGCCAATCGTGCCTGTGGGGAGACCTCTCGGACCCTAGTCTCCGCAGACGGTGCCGAGGGTTGGCCAGCGGCCGGCTTCGACGCCGCCTCCGCCTCGGACGCCCGAGGCGCCGGGGGGGGGCGGCCTGCCCGGGCGATGTCACGACAGCCGAGGGAACAACTTCCCGCACGGCTGGCATGGGCACTTGCTCTCGGGGGGCATGCGGGTCGGGTACCCCCTCGGAGTCACCCCAATTATCTCGGCCAAGGGGTCAAGTACCCCCTCGGCCCGCCTCCGCTCCTCGGACCAGGACCTTGGCGTCCCGGCCCCAAACACTGGTGGTGCCAGCCCACCTGGAGGCTGGCTTGACGACCCCTGGCCCAGCCTCGGATCCAGACTGAGGCCAAGTCAGGCCACCATGTCGTCGTCCTCGTCGTCATCATCATCATCATCATCGTCGTCGTCGTCGGGCGTGTCCGGCGACGGCTCCAACGGGAGCCCGTCCCTTTCTTGCCTCCGACGACGCTTCTCCAAGGCTTCCTGAGCCCGCATCCTCTCGCGAGCTCGGGCCTTTTCCGCATCTTTTTTCTACTTATCCTTCTCTGCGGCGAGCCTACGCGCGGTGGTCGAGAGGTTTTAAAGTTCCTCAACCACTGGGGACGAGCAAAAATCCCAAGGGTAAGGGCTAAAAACGTAAGAAACATGGCACAAAACAGAGGAAGGGTCGGACACTTACCAGGGACACATACCCGTGGTCGGGACGCATCGGGGGCAGGTTAAGGACGCCAGCGTCTAGCCTCCCCACCATGCCCGCTATCCGTTTGAGGAGGTCGTCGGTGGAGAGGGGGTCGAGGACATCCGTGAACCCTCCAAATTGACCCCCGGCTTCATTTCCGAAAGCCGCAACCGCCGCTCTGCCAATGGGAGCACCCTCCGGCAGTGGATAGCGGCGATGACCCCCGCGGCGGTAAGGCCTTCGGCTTGGAGCTTCTATAGGGCACGGAGAAGGGGCTGGAGCTTCTCCTGGTTCTCGCGTGTGGCCCCCCAGCGCCAGTCACTTCACCCTTTTACTGATCGTTCTGACAGGATAACGACACTATTCACCCTGTTCCGACCACTATGCCAACCACCGGGGTAAGACTAACAACGGTAAGGTACCGCCTCTCCCGAGTTCAGCCTCGGGCGCAACAGGGAGTTCCGCCTCGCCCGACCCCAGCCTCGGCCTCGGGAGGAATCGTCACCACGCCCGACCCAGGCCTCGGCCTAAGCTCGGCCTCGGGAGGAGGTGTTCGCCTCGCCCGATCTAGGCCTCAGCCTCGGCCTTGGGAGGAGATCTTCGCCTCACCCGACCTAGGCCTCGGCTTCGGGAGAAATCACCGCCTCGCCCGAGACGGCCTCGGACCGACTACGCGAACAGGGAATACAACACTATCCTTCCCCTAGCTAGCCACCTCAGGCTACGAAGGAACAGGACCGGTGTCACATCAAATTACTCCAGTAACAGGTAATGATGATCCCCGGCATGCGCCCATGACGTCGACTATCCTCAGCTCTCTACAAAGTCAAAGAAACGTCAGTAGGACACAAACTTCAAGGCCACCTCGACGACTAGGCCATACCGCCGGCCACGGCGCTACAGAGCTCGGCTTCAACTCGGCGGAGCCAGCCACGCCGCTACAAGGGTCAGGACCTGGGGCCGCGCAGTCGGACACGCTTCTACAGGGCTCAAGCACTTCTCCGCCGTCCAGATTAGCGCATAGCTACACCCCCATATGGACAGCTGGGTCACCTCCTTGTACCTATAAAAGGAGATTCCCAGGGCCTTCCCAAGGCAAGCTTGGAAAGCTCACCCAAACGGCTCACCCAACATCAACAGAAAACACTTCAGGGCAAACATTCTCTCCACAACACTAGACCTCTCAAGAGACCTGGGATCCGTTCCCTCTCTCGCAAAGCTTGTATCCCCTACATCAAGCACCCCGGTGCAAGATAATATAAGCCTCATCCTCCCTCTGCTGGAAGTAGGGCCATCTTAGCCCGAACCAGGATAAAACCTTGTGTTTCATCTTGCATCAATCCATTCGGGCAGAGACACGCAGCATAAAATTCACTAGTCGGTTGAGGGTCCCCCGGGTCCGAAACACCGACAGTTGGCGCGCTAGGTAGGGGATCGCTGCGTGTTGACAATACTTTCCTGTTAAGTTCCAGATGGACAATCTTCAGCAGCCTCTTCAGCCCGGGACGGTGCTTCGCTTTGGGAGTCTCGAGTTCATGTCCCTCGACGGCAGCTACGACATGATACTCCTCCCACCGCAGCACGACAGCAACGACGGTCGTCGGCTCGCCCGGCGGAGGCAAACCCGACGACGACCTCTCCCCAGGGCGGAAGAGGGACACTCAGGTCTACCCAGCCACCATCCTCGCCGAAGGAGACGGAGACGGGGCAACCATGGCCAGGCAAGAGGCAGCACCTTGTCGGCTGTCGGACCAGAGCGAGTTGACGGCGCCGGCACCCCTGCGGGGGACATGTCGAGCGTTAGCCTCGCACCTGGGACAACGATGGGCGTTGCTTCCCGACAACGTGCCAACCCCAGGCGGACTGATGACGCCAGCACACTTGTGAGGGACTTGTCAGGCATTAGTCTTGCGCCTGAGGTAGCGACACGTTTCATCTCCACTGCAACTTCACCACCATCCACCAACCAGGAGGTACCATCGGTTTTCCATCCTGTTCCTTTTAGATTCAGCTTCGATCCGCCAGGCAACCCCACTTCGGCGAGCGCTTCCACAAGGATATATCCTGACCTCTCGGAGTATCATATGTGGTCAACCTGGGACCTACTGACGGTCGCCTCTACCTCCAAACCCGCGGGTCCCGAGGAAGAGGATGACCCCGACTTCAGTATGGATTTCTCTGAACTCTGCGATCCCAGAGCCATGCGAGACTTCATGTCCGCATGTGACCACTACCTCTCCGGCGACTCTGACGATGGCCACAGCCTTGACGACGAGGGTTACGACCTAACTCGCGAGTGCTTCCACATCGATCAGGAGGAGCACGATGGAGACAACCACCTCGGCATGCCAAGAAACAACGACGCCCCTGCACCTGCGTCTCGCGTCGAGATCCCGCGGGAGCTAGCTGAGGCCCGGACCCCTGCGGGGGGTCAGGACACGTAGCTTGAGCAACTCCGCGAGATACAGGCCAAGCTCGACAAAGA
Source organism: Zea mays (assembly GCF_902167145.1). Classification (NCBI taxonomy): domain Eukaryota; kingdom Viridiplantae; phylum Streptophyta; class Magnoliopsida; order Poales; family Poaceae; genus Zea; species Zea mays. Next base: position 130,578,795 of record NC_050104.1, read on the forward strand.
AAGGGAGCGACTTATGCAGCTCCGACAAAACCTCGAGCAAGAGTGGGCAGGCCGAGCCCTCGCCAGAGGAGCGCGTCATCGAGCCCATGACGTCCAGCGCCGTATTATTGACGACGCCAGGGTAGAGCTGCCCCCGACCTTCAATGGGGCCAGCTAGAACCTAGCTGCAGCGGCGATATTACTCCGAACAATGCCGGAGCCATCCACCACCGAGGGGCGACGTGTCCAGGGCGAACTCAAGGGCCTCCTGGAAAACGCCACAGTCCAACAAGCCGAGAGCTCTGCCTCCCGAAGGCGGGGATGCCCCTCTGAGCATCACGCCAAGCCCTCCCGACACGTGCGAGAAGCCTCGGTCCATACCGAGCACACAGGAGAAAGGACCCCTGCGGTCCTGGACAGCCTCGGCAACGAGCAACACCGTGTGACCGTCGAGCCCGCCTCGAGGAAAGGGTGCGCCGAGGCTATCACCTAACGCTACGACAGTGAGGAGGATTGGAGCCCCTCACCTGAACCACCAGGCCCATGGGCCTTCAGCCGAGCCATACGACGAGCGTCGTTCCTGGCCCAGTTCCGAGCTCCGACTACCATCACCAAATACTCAGGGGAGACAAAGCCAGAGTTATGGCTCGCGGATTACCGGCTGGCATGCCAGTTGGGAGGGACGGACGACGACAACCTCATCATCTGCAACCTCCCCCTCTTCCTCAACGACGCGCCCGAACCCGAAGGGACCTCGGCCCAGCTTGAGGTACCTTCGACCGCCGAGGGTGAGGCCTTGCACGTCGAGGTAGAGCAGAATGGGGTCACACTAGTCCTAAACTGGCACACCCTGTACCTGGAATATCTCCTCCGAGGAGAGTTGCCCCTCGACAAGGCCGAAGCCCGGCGACTGGCTCGGCGCGCCAAATCGTTTGTTTTACTAGGTGATGAAAAAGAGTTGTACCATCGCAGCCCCTCAGGCATTCTCCAACGATGCATATCCATCACCCAAGGACAAGAGCTATTACATGAAATACACTCGGGGGCTTGCGGTCACCATGCAGCACCTCGGACCCTTGTAGGAAACGCTTTCCGACAAGGTTTCTACTGGCCGACCGCGGTAGCCGACGCCACTAGGATTGTACGCTCCTGCCGAGGGTGTTAATTCTATGCGAGACGGACACACCTGCCCGCTCAGGCTCTACAGACAATACTTATCACTTGGCCGTTTGCTTTGTGGGGTCTGGACCTCGTCGGTCCCTTGCAAAAGGCACCCAGGGGCTTCACGCACCTACTGGTCGCCATCGACAAATTCTCCAAGTGGATTGAAGTCTGACCCTTAATCAGCATCAAGTCCGAGCAAGCGGTGGCGTTCTTTACAAATATCATCCACCGCTTCGGGATCCCAAACTCCATCATCACCGGCAACGGCACACAGTTCACTGGGAAAAGTTCCTAGACTTCTGCAAGGACCACCACATCCATGTGGACTGGGTCGCCGTAGCTCACCCGATGACAAATGGACAGGTGGAGCGCGCCAATGGGATGGTTTTGCAGGGACTAAAACCAAGGATCTACAACGACCTCAGCAAGTTTGGCAAGCGGTGGATAAAAGAGCTAGCCTCGGTGGTTTGGAGTCTGAGGACAACACCGAGCCGAGCCACGGGTTTCTCGCTGTTTTTCCTGGTCTATGGGGCCGAGGCCATCCTACCCATGGACTTAGAATACGGTTCCCCAAGGGCAAAGGCATACAATGACCAAAACAACCAAACCAGCCGAGAGGATTCATTGGACCAGCTAGAAGAGGCTCGGGACGTAGACTTGCTGCACTCAGCGCGGTATCAGCAATCTCTGCGACGCTATCACGCCCAAAGGATTCGGCCCCGAGGCTTCCAAGTTGGAGACTTGGTGCTTCGGCTATGACAAGACACCCGAGGATGCCACAAGCTTACTCCTCCTTGGGAAGGGACATTCATCATCGCCAAAATATTGAAGCCCGGGACATACAAACTGGCCAACGATCAAGGCGAGGTCTACAGCAACGCTTGGAACATCGAACAGCTACATCACTTTTACCCTTAAATGTTTCAAGCCGTTCATGTATCTCGATTCCTTTACATATATAAATAAAGTCTAACCGTCAAGGAAGGATCGGCCTTGCCTCGGCAAAGACCGACCCTCCCTTGGGGGCTAGAAGGGGGGAACCCCCTCTTCTTTCTGTGTCACCCTTTTCTTTCCTCGGAAAAGTTTTCTACCAAAACAACTTTCGTGCCTTTCGACTATATCGATAATGGAATCCTAAAATGAACGAGAGAGACCTCGAACGGCAAGGCCGGTCGAGCCGAGGGACTCCTATGCCTCCGGGATATGGATACCTCACTCACCACCTTCTGCGAAGGGTAACTCACGCTCGGATAAGTGATTCCGCTATCAAACAAGTCCTAATGCTCGAAACAAGAGGAAAGAAAATACTGAATGAACCAGGGACAACCCTAAAACGATAAGGGCACTCGTGACTTTGGATCTGCTGCACGCGAAAACACTGAATGAACCAGGGACAACCCTAAAACGATAAGGTCGGCCGAGCCGCGAGAACTCCTACGCCTCCGGGGTACGGATACCCCACTCACCACCTTTTCGTCTAGGGGATGCCTCGGGTTCTAACGGTGATGCCGTGAAAAAAGCAAGCCGAAAACATGACTCAAGAGCAACACAGCTTTAGACATCCAAATGTTCGAGCCTCGGTAGCCTCAAAAAAGATACACATACTTAAATAATCGTTCTACACAGGTTCAGGCGTTGGCAGGGGAGGAGCAGCACCCTCGGCATTGTTTCCACCTACGGCAGACGAAGCAGCCTCGCTGGCAGGGGTGGCAGAATGTGGCTCGGCCTCGGACGGCGACATGGGTGGAAGGATCTCCACCTCAAAAAAGGAAGCCAGCACCGCGCCTGGACCCTCGGCAACCGCATTAAGCCTTTGGGCCTCGGCCAAGGCGGCATCCTCATCATCGGGTAGGCAGTAGCCCTCGCTGACCCGCTCCAAATCCACGTCGTAGTGGGAAGCGAGGACGGCAAAGGCCTGCCTAACACCGTGATGCAGCGCCCCGCGGAGTCTGTTGCACACGTGGCCGCCCAAGGCCCGCAGGCGAATCTTGGGGGAGCTGCCCGAGGGGACGTCGTCAAGGCCAAAGGTCCGGCAAAAGGCCGAAATGGCCTCAGACTTGGCCGTGCGGTCAGCCTCCTTCTGCTCGGCCGCCTGGGCAAGCGCCTTGCAGTTCTTAACGGACTCGTTTAGAGCCGTCTCGAACTCTGAAGACAGATAGACAATATTCAGACACGAGGAGGGGAGTTAAGCTAAAGCAAAATCACAAAGCAGGCAAAACATACCTTTGGCCCGGGCACTCTGCTGTGAAGCCATAGCTTGGGCGGACCAGGCTGACCCGACGGCTACGGCTAGGCCCTCCGAAAGGATCCCGGCCCGAGCAGTCGCCTCAGCCGCCCCGTGACCTCAGCCAGATGTCCCTTAAAGGTCTCATCCTAGCTCGCGGCCTCGGTAGCTTGGCCCCGAAGTTGGTCCCGCTCGCTGGTGACCTGGCCAAGCTCCAGCTGCCGCTGCTGCATCTCCTCGGCCTGGGAAGCCACCTGCTCCCAAGCCGATGAAGCCTCCGTCCGTGCCGACGCCGCCTCTGTTCGCGCCACTGCTACCTCCAACTTTAGCTCCTCACAGAGCAGCCGAAGGTCCGCCGCCTCGGTGCTCTGTCGGGCGAAGCGCTCGTTGGCCTCGATAAGCGCGGCCCCCTGGAGCCGCAGCGATTCCCAAACGCTGCTCTCACGGTGGAGGAACAGCGACTTAGCGGTGCTCATGTCTGCGAGCTCCTGAAAAGAAAAATAGAATATCACAAAGAATGCTCTGACCACACGAGGTGTGTGTCTAAATCCTTACCTGGAAGACCCTGGGAATGTCTTGGGAAAAGACATCCGTGGCCGTCTTAAGCGACCTCATCACCGCCTCGCTATAGTCACGGAAAACTTTCCGCAGCCTTTCCTCTCCCTCATCATTGAGGGAAAGGAGAGGCTCTGAGGTATCGCGGCCCCAGAACACGAGCGGCTGCCCTCCCCACTCATTGGGATTGAGCTGCGTGGGGATGAAGTCGCTGCTCCCCACGATGGGCCAAGTATCTGCGCACCTCGCGACCGAGGCTTCGGGTCCCTCTGCAGCCAACGCATCGGGCCTCTCCTCGGTCAAGGCGACAGGCCTCTGCTCACCAACCTCGGCAACAACGGCCGCCCCCTCCCCATGGTCAAAAACGGGGGAATCGGGGATGACCAGGACCGAAGGAGCCAGGGGCGGAGGCACCTCAGCCATCTTGACATCGGCGGCGGCGGGCGGCTCCGTGGGCGCACCAACGGCGGCCCCGACAGGAATCGACGTCGACGTTGGCAACGAGGAAGGCGGGCTCGAGGCCGCAGCCGTGTCAATGGCCTCCCCTGGCACGATGGCCACTCCAACAAGGGGGTCAACCTAGGAGGGTTGCCCCATGACAGCTCATGCCTCCTGGGCCCCCGCCGGAGGGCGCCTTGCGCGGAGGCCAACCAACCAGCATGGCGTGCCGCAGCTCCGGCTGAAGAGGCCGGCCCTGTCTTAAGGGCCTTCGTGGGGGCCAGACCAGCCGAGCCCTGCCTTCGCTTGCTGAAAGGAAGAAAATACAAAATCAAGATACACAGAAAAATGGCTGAAACAAGGGTGCCCTCGGATACTTACCCGCTCCGGGGCAAGGCCAATTGTGCCTGCGGGGAGACCTCTCGGACCTCGGTCTTCGCAGACGCTACCGAGGGTTGGCCAGCGGCCGGCTTCGACGCCGCCTCCGCCTCAGACGCCCGAGGCGCCGGGGGGCGGCCTGCCCGGGCGATGTCACGACAGCCGAGAGAACAACTTCCCGCACGGCTGGCACGGGCACTTGCTCTCGGGGGGCATGCGGGTCGGCCTGACCCCCCGGAGTCACCCCAATTATCTCGGCCAAGGGGTCAGGTACCCCCTCGGCCCGCCTCCGCTCCTCAAACTGGGACCCTAGCGTCCCGGCCCCAAACACTGGTGGTGCCAGCGCACCTGGAGGCTGACTTGACGACCCCTGGCCCAGCCTCGGATCCGGACTAAGGCCAAGTCGGGCCGCCATGTCGTCGTCCTCGTCGTCATCATCATCATCGTCGTCGTCGTCGGGCGTGTCCGGCGACGGCTCTAACGGGAGCCCGTCCCTTTCTTGCCTCCAACGACGCTTCTCCAAGGCTTCCTAAGCCCGCATCCTCTCGCGAGCTCGGGCCTTTTCCGCGTCTTTTTTCTGCTTATCCTTCTCCGCGGCGAGCCTACGCACGGTTCGGCCCGCCGCGTCCTCCGGGACCGGTGGCTGGGAGGTTTTAAAGTTCCTCAACCCCTGGGGACGAGCAAAAATCCCAAAGGTAAGGGCTAAAAACGTAAGAAACACAACACAAAACAGAGGAAGGGTCAGACACTTACCAGGGACACATACCAGTGGTCGGGACGCATCGGGGGCTGGTTAAGGACGCCAGCGTCCAGCCTCCCCACCGTGCCCGCTATCCGTCTGAGGAGGTCGTCAGTGGAGAGAGGGGTCGAGGACATCTGTGAACCCTCCAAATTGACCCCTGGCTTCATTTCCGAAAGCCGCAACCACTGCTCTGCCATTGGGAGCACCCCCGGTGGTGGATAGCGGCGACAACCCCCACGGCGGTAAGGCCTTCGGCTTGGAGCTTCTGTAGGGCACGGAGAAGGGGCTGGAGCTTCTCCTGGTTCTCGCGTGTGGCCCCCCAGCGCCAGTTATCGCTGCCGGCAGTCACCACTCGTTGAGAAAAGGGTGGCAGCACCCTGTCGTCATTCCGGAGATAAAACCACCAGTTCTGCCACCCCTTGTTCGAAGACACAAGGGAGGCAGGGATGTACTGCTATGCTCGCCCCGACCTCAGCTGGAGGGTGCAGCCGCCAGCCCGCACTGCCATACGGACCTTCTTCACGTCCGTCGACACGGCGGAGAACTCCGCGAAGAAGAGATGGGTCCACAGGTCCCAGTGGGGGTCAATCCCCAAAAACCCCCCGCAAACCACCGCGAAAATGGCCGCCTGCACGATGGAGTTGGGATTGAAGTTGTGAAGCTCCACCCCGTAGTAGTGCGGGAGCGCCCGCATGAAGCGGCTCGCCGGCATCCCAAACCCCCGCTCATGAAAAGGGGTGAAGCTGACCACGTACACTGGCGGCGGAGTTGGGTCGGCCTCGCTCCCGGGGGCCAACCACTCAGGCTGCGGCCCGCCGGAGAGAGGACAGAGCAGACCCTCGGCAACGAGGGCCTGCAGATCCTCCGCAGTGACGGTGGAGAAGGGCCACGGGTCGCGTGGCGGAATGACAGTCGTCTTGTCAGCCATTGCCGAGCGGAAGCGGTGGAGGCGGAGGGGATGAGGTGCGCGGTTTTCTCTTCTCTCTGTCTACTCTCTCAGGTTGCGAAAGCAAAGGCAGAAGGCAAGGACGGAAGCACAAATGGCAGGGTAAAGAACCGCTGCCGGTCCCTCTCTCAGGTATATAAAGGCCCGGGCAAAACCCACCCAAAACTTTGCCTGAGCCCCTCGTGAATTTTAAATTCGAAATCAAAACGGTTTTTTTTCCGTTCCTCGAATGGCTCGCGCACGTGCAACGGACACCCCGCGAGTCGCTCGTCCCGTCGCATTAACTCTCTGGCAGGACACGCGTCACCCCTGGCTGGCGAGTGGGCGTCGTTTCGCCTCCGTCATGATGACCGCCTCAAAAAGGTGTGCCACACTGTTTTAGTTTATTTCCTTTCTTCCTTTCCCCTCTCTCTCTCCCTCTCTCTCTCCGCAGCGATCGGGAAAGGAGATATTTTGAAAGAGTCCTTCTCAGCAAAGGCAATGGGCCCCGAGCCCTCCTACTGATCAGGGGTTCGAAGGTTGCGCCCTGCGGGGTTCTGAAAGGGAAATGTGCCCTTGGGCCATTTCTAAGTATTTTGGTGATTTAGTATCCAACACAAGTGCCTAAGTGTAAAATGGTGGACAAAGTACAAATCAAGGATAAAGGTATGTTTCTCAGACTTAGTACATTGTTTTAGTGACTAATGTATTGTGTCTAAGTGCTGGAAACCGGAAAAATCGAATTGGAAACGAGATGGCTTTGTTCAGCCAAAGTCTGCTCAGTCTGGGAGCACCGGACTGTCCGGTGGTGCACTAGACAGTGTCCGGTGCGCCAGGCTGGCTCTGGCGAATAGGCCGCTCTCGGGAATTCACCGGCGACGTACGGCTATAATTCACCGGACTGTCCGGTGTGCACCGGACTGTCCGGTGAGCCAACGGTCGGCCGGGCCAACGGTCGGCCGCGCAATCTGCGCGGGACATGTGGCCGAGCCAACGGCTAGAAGAAGGCACCGGACATGTCCGGTGCGCCAACGGCTCTCTGGCCACCAACAGTCGACTGCGCCATTTATGGAAAGGAATCGGGCACCGGACAGTGTCCGGTGTGCACCGGACAGTGTCCGGTGTGCACCGGACTGTCCGGTGCGCCAGTCGACAGAAGGCAAGATCAGCCTTCCTAGATTGCTCTCAACGGCTCCTAGCTGCCTTGGGGCTATAAAAGGGACCCCTAGGCGCATGGAGGAGCACACCAAGCATTCCTACAACATTTCTAAGCACCAAGACATCGATTCCGCGCCTTTGATTCTTTGCGATAGCAATTAGAGCTCTAGTTGAGTGGTGAACTCATTGAGTTGTGTTGTGAGCTCTCATTGCGACTTGTGTGCGTGGTGTTGCTGTGATTTCCTGTCTTGAGTGTGTTGCTTATCCCTCCCTTACTCCGTGCTTCTTTGTGAACTTTAAGTGTAAGGGCGAGAGGCTCCAAAGTGTGGAGATTCCTCGCAACCGGGATATAGTAAAGCAAGCAAAACACCGTGGTATTCAAGTGGGTCTTTGGACCACTTGAGAGGGGTTGATTGCAACCCTCGTCCGTTGGGATGCCACAACGTGGAGTAGGCAAGCGTTGGTCTTGGCCGAACCACGGGATAACCATCGTGCCATCTCTGTGATTGATTTCTTGTGGTTATTGTGTTTTGTTGAGACTCCTCTCTAGCCACTTGGCATTTACTGTGCTAACGCTTAATCAAGTTTTTGTGGCTTAAGTTTTCAAGATTTACAGGATCACCTATTCACCCCCCCCTCTAGGTGCTCTCAATTGGTATCAGAGTCGTTCTCTTCAAGAAGGGACTAATCGCCCGAAGAGATGGATCCTAAGGGAAAGGGGATGGTGGTCAACAACAACGAGAAGGAGTCTATCTTCAACGAGCCGAAGGATGACAAGCCTACCGACTCGGGCTCGGGCCACAAGCGCATAGACGGGAAGAAGAAGAAGACAAGGCGCATCAAGGAGATCGTCTACTACGACAGCGACGAATCTTCCTCTTCCCAAAAGGACGACGACGACTACGAGAAAAAGAAAACGGTCAATTCGAACTTTTCTTTTGATTACTCTCGTATTCCTCAAAGTACAAATGCTCATTTATTATCTATTCCACTTGGTAAACCTCCTCATTTTGATGGAGAGGACTACAGATTTTGGAGTCACAAAATGCGTAGTCACTTGTTCTCTCTCCATCCTAGTATATGGGGGATTGTAGAAAGTGGAATGCACTTTGATAGTACGGATAGTCCTATGTTCATTAATGAGCAAATTCATAAAAATGCACAAGCTACTACTGTTCTTCTAGCTTCATTGTGCAGGGATGAATACCACAAAGTGAGCGGCTTGGATAATGCCAAGCAAATTTGGGACACCCTCAAGATCTCTCATGAGGGGAATGACGTCACAATGCTCACCAAGATGGAGTTGGTGGAGGGCGAACTCGGGAGATTCGCTATGATAAGGGGAGAAGAGCCAACTCAAACGTACAATCGACTCAAGACCCTTGTCAACAAGATAAGAAGCTATGGAAGCACACGATGGACGGATCACGACGTCGTCCGCCTAATGCTAAGGTCTTTCACTGTCCTTGATCCTCATCTTGTGAACAATATTCGTGAGAATCCTAAGTACACCAAGATGACGCCCGAGGAGATACTTGGAAAGTTCGTGAGCGGGCGAATGATGATCAAAGAGGCAAGATACGTGGACGACGCATTGAATGGTCCAATCAACGAGCCTCAACCCCTTGCTCTCAAGGCAACAAGAAGCAAGGAGGCGCTACCGAGCAAGGTGGCACAAATTGAGGCGGCCGGACTTAATGATGAAGAGATGGCCCTCATCATCAAGAGATTCAAGATGGCGCTAAAGGGTCGCAAGGGGCAGCCAAGCAAGACCAAGACAAAGGGGAAGCGCTCATGCTTCAAATGTGGTAAGCTTGGTCATTTTATTGCTAACTGTCCCAACAATGATAGTGATCAGGATCAAGGGAACAAGAGGGAGAAGAAGAAAAACTATAAGAAGGCAAAGGGCGAGGCACATCTTGGCAAGGAGTGGGATTCGGATTGCTCCTCGTCCGACTCCGACAATGAAGGACTCGCCGCTACCGCCTTCAACAAGTCATCCCTCTTCCCCAACGAGCGTCACACATGCCTTATGGCAAGGGAGAAGAAGGTATGTACTCGAGACTCTACCTATGCTTCTTCAAGTGAGGACGAATCTAGTGATGAGGATGAAATAGATTATTCATGTTTATTTAAGGGCCTAGATAGAACCAAGGTAGATAAAATTAATGAATTGATCGATGCCTTGAATGATAAGAATAGGCTTTTAGAAAAACAAGAGGACTTGTTGTATGAAGAACATGACAAATTTGTAGAAGCACAAAAATCTCATGCCTTAGAAGTTAAGAGAAATGAAATGCTTTCGTGTGAATTATCTTCTTGCCATGAGACAATTTCTAGCTTAAGGAGCATTAATGATGATTTGAATGCTAAGTTAGAAATAGCTAGTAAATCAACAACTTGTGAAGAAAATGTTGTTATTTTCAATAGATGTAAAGATTTTGATATTGATGCCTGCAGTGAACACATAGCTTCTATTGCAAAGTTAAACGATGAAATGGCTAGTCTTAATGCCCAACTTAAGGCTAGCAAAAGTGATTTTGATAAACTAAAATTTGCTAGGGATGCCTACACGATTGGTAGACACCCCTCAATTAAGGATGGGCTTGGCTTCAAGAGGGAAGCCAAGAACTTAACAAGCCATAAGGCTCCCATCTCCGCCAAGGAGAAAGGGAAGGCCCCTATGGCAAGTAGTACTAAAAAGAACCATGCTTTTATGTACAATATAGAAGACAGTCTCATAGGAGTTGTAATGCTTTTTCACATGCCTATGATTCTTATGCTATGTCTGCTCCCAGTTCTTCCTATATGCATGGTAGAGATATGCCTAGGAAAAATATTCATCATGTGCCTAGAAAGAATATTGCTCATGTTCCTAGGAAAGTTAGGAATGGACCTTCTACAATTTATCATGCTTTAAATGTTTCCTTTACTATTTGTAGAAAGGATAGGAAGATAGTTGCTAGGAAATTAGGGGCAAAATGCAAGGGTGATAAAACTTGCATTTGGGTCCCTAAGACAATTTTGACTAACCTTGTAGGACCCAACAAGAGTTGGGTACCTAAGACCCAAGCCTAAATTTGCCTTGCAGGTTTATGCATCCGGGGGTTCAAGCTGGATTATCGACAGCGGATGCACAAACCATATGACGGGGGAGAAGAAGATGTTCACCTCCTACGTCAAGAATAAGGATTCCCAAGATTCAATCATATTCGGTGATGGGAACCAAGGCAAGGTGAAAGGTTTAGGCAAGATTGCAATATCAAATGAGCACTCTATCTCTAATGTGTTTTTAGTTGAGTCTCTTGGATATAATTTACTATCTGTTAGTCAATTATGTAATATGGGATATAATTGTCTATTTACAAATGTAGATGTGTCTGTCTTTAGAAGAAGTGATGGTTCATTAGCTTTTAAGGGTGTATTAGACGGCAAACTTTATGTAGTTGATTTTGCAAAAGAGGAGGCCGGTCTAGATGCATGCTTAATTGCTAAGACTAGCATGGGCTGGCTGTGGCATCGCCGCTTAGCACATGTGGGGATGAAGAACCTTCACAAGCTTCTAAAGGGAGAACACGTGATAGGTTTGACTAACGTGCAATTCGAAAAAGATAGACCTTGTGCAGCTTGTCAAGCAGGTAAACAAGTGGGAGGAGCACATCACAGCAAGAATGTGATGACCACTTCAAGACCTCTGGAGCTGCTGCATATGGACCTCTTCGGACCCGTCGCCTATCTGAGCATAGGAGGAAGTAAGTATGGTCTAGTTATTGTTGATGACTTTTCCCGTTTCACTTGGGTGTTCTTTTTGCAGGATAAGTCTGAAACCCAAGGGACCCTCAAGCGCTTCCTAAGGAGAGCTCAAAATGAGTTTGAGCTCAAGGTGAAGAAGATAAGAAGCGACAACGGGTCCGAATTCAAGAATCTTCAAGTGGAGGAGTTCCTTGAGGAGGAGGGGATCAAGCACGAGTTCTCCGCTCCCTACACACCTCAGCAAAATGGTGTGGTAGAGAGGAAGAACAGGACGCTCATTGATATGGCGAGGACTATGCTTGGAGAGTTCAAGACCCCCGAGTGTTTTTGGTCGGAAGCCGTGAACATGGCTTGCCACGCCATCAACAGGGTCTATCTTCACCGCCTCCTCAAGAAGACTTCATACGAGCTGCTAACTGGTAACAAACCCAATGTATCGTACTTTCGTGTATTTGGGAGTAAATGCTACATTCTAGTGAAGAAGGGTAGGAATTCCAAATTTGCTCCCAAAGCTGTAGAAGGGTTTTTATTAGGTTATGATTCAAATACAAAGGCGTATAGGGTCTTCAAAAAATCATTGGGTTTGGTTGAAGTCTCTAGCGACGTTGTATTTGATGAGACTAATGGCTCTCCAAGAGAGCAAGTTGTTGATCTTGATGATGTAGATGAAGAAGACGTTCCAACGGCCGCGATACGCACCATGGCGATTGGAGATGTACGGCCTCAGGAACAATTGGAGCAAGATCAACCATCTTCCTCAACTATGGTGCATCCCCCAACCCAAGATGACGAACAGGTACCTCAAGTGGAGGCGCATGATCAAGGGGGAGCACAGGATGTTCAAATTGAAGAGGAAGAAGCACCTCAGGCACCTCCAACCCAAGTTCGAGCGACGATCCAAAGGGATCATCCCGTCGATCAAATTTTGGGTGATATCAGCAAGGGAGTAACTACTCGTTCAAGATTAGTTAATTTTTGTGAGCATTACTCCTTTGTCTCTTCTATTGAGCCTTTCAGGGTAGAAGAGGCCTTGCTAGATCCGGACTGGGTGTTGGCCATGCAGGAGGAACTCAACAACTTCAAGCGCAATGAAGTTTGGACACTGGTGCCTCGCCCCAAGCAAAATGTTGTGGGAACCAAGTGGGTGTTCCGCAACAAACAGGACGAGCACGGAGTGGTGACAAGGAACAAGGCTCGACTTGTGGCAAAAGGTTATGCCCAAGTCGCAGGTTTGGACTTTGAAGAGACATTCGCTCCTGTGGCTAGGCTAGAATCAATTCGTATTTTGCTAGCATATGCCGCTCACCATTCCTTCAGGTTGTACCAAATGGATGTGAAGAGCGCTTTCCTCAATGGGCCGATCAAGGAGGAGGTGTACGTGGAGCAACCCCCTGGCTTCGAGGATGAACGGTTCCCCGACCACGTGTGTAAGCTCTCTAAGGCGCTCTATGGACTTAAGCAAGCCCCAAGAGCATGGTATGAATGCCTTAGAGACTTTTTAATTGCTAATGCTTTCAAGGTTGGGAAAGCCGATCCAACTCTTTTCACTAAGACTTGCGATGGTGATCTTTTTGTGTGCCAAATTTATGTCGATGACATAATATTTGGTTCTACTAACCAAAAGTCTTGTGAAGAGTTTAGCAGGGTGATGACGCAGAAATTCGAGATGTCGATGATGGGCGAGTTGAACTACTTCCTTGGGTTCCAAGTGAAGCAACTTAAGGACGGCACCTTCATCTCCCAAACGAAGTATACGCAAGATTTGCTAAAGCGGTTTGGGATGAAGGACGCCAAGCCCGCAAAGACGCCGATGGGAACTGACGGACACACCGACCTCAACAAAGGAGGTAAGTCCGTTGATCAAAAAGCATACCGATCCATGATAGGTTCTTTGCTTTATTTATGTGCTAGTAGACCGGATATTATGCTTAGCGTATGCATGTGTGCTAGATTTCAATCCGATCCTAAGGAGTGTCACTTAGTGGCTGTGAAGCGAATTCTTAGATATTTAGTCGCTACGCCTTGCTTCGGGATCTGGTATCCAAAGGGGTCTAACTTTGACTTAATTGGATATTCAGATTCCGACTATGCTGGATGTAAGGTCGATAGGAATAGTACATCGGGGACGTGCCAATTCTTAGGAAGGTCCCTGGTGTTGTGGAACTCTAAGAAACAAACTTCCGTTGCCCTATCCACCGCTGAGGCCGAGTATGTTGCCGCAGGACAGTGTTGCGTGCAACTACTCTGGATGAGGCAAACCCTCCGGGACTTTGGCTACAATCTGAGCAAAGTCCCACTCCTATGTGACAATGAGAGTGCTATCCAAATAGCGGAAAATCCTGTTGAGCACAGCTGCACAAAGCACATTGACATCCGGCATCAGTTTTTGAGAGACCACCAGCAAAAGGGAGATATCGAAGTGTTTCATGTTAGCTCCGAGAACCAGCTAGCCGATATCTTCACTAAGCCTTTAGATGAAAAGACCTTTTGCAGGCTGCGTAGTGAGCTAAATGTCTTAGATTCGCGGAACTTGGATTGAATTGTAGCATACATGTATTTATGCCTTTGATCATGTTCCTTATGCATTTTGTTGCTTACTATGGTGCTCAAGTTGTACAATCACTCCCCGGACCTCACAAGTCCTTGTGCAAGTGATGCACATATTTAGGGGGAGTTGTGCTACAACTTGACCCTTTGAGACTAATAGTTTGCTTGAGTTTGCTTGCTTTAGTCTCAAAGGAGGTTTGAAAGGTAAAAGGTGGACTTGGACCATGAAAGACTTCCACTGCACTCCGATGAGAGGGTAACTTATTCCAAGTTCATCTCATGTACTCTTATTGCCTTTGTGTTCTCATTTGAAGATTTTGGTGAGGCAATGGGGTTAAAGGGCCAAGATTGATCCCGTTTTGGTGCTTGATGCCAAAGGGGGAGAAAATAAAGGCCAAAGCGATAAATGGATCAGCTACCACTTGAGTAATTTTGAAAATGGTAGATTAGAGCTTTTGGTTTGTCAAAACTCTATTATTGTCTCTTGTGTCAAAAGTTGGCCTCTTGTGGGGAGAAGTGTTGATTATGGGAAAAAGGGGGAGTTTTTGAAATCCTTGATCAAATTTCTGTGGAAAACCTCTCTTTATGTCTCTACAAGTGGATTTGACTTAGAGATAGGAATTTGAGTTTGATTTGCAAAAACAAACCAAGTGGTGGCATAGAGTGATCCATATATGTCAAATTTGAATCAAAACAATTCTGAGTTCTTAGTTGAATTGATTTTGTACTTGTTCTACTTGCTTTATGTTGTGTTGGCATAAATCACCAAAAAGGGGGAGATTGAAAGGGAAATGTGCCCTTGGGCCATTTCTAAGTATTTTGGTGATTTAGTATCCAACACAAGTGCTTAAGTGTAAAATGGTGAACAAAGTACAAATCAAGGATAAAGGTATGTTTCTCAGACTTAGTACATTGTTTTAGTGACTAATGTATTGTGTCTAAGTGCTGGAAACAGGAAAAATCGAATTGGAAATGAGATGGCTTTGTTCATCCGAAGTCTGCTCAGTCTGGGAGCACCGGACTGTCCGGTGGTGCACCGGACAGTGTCCGGTGCGCCAGGCTGGCTCTGGCGAACAGGCCGCTCTCGAGAATTCACCGGCGACGTACGGCTATAATTCACCGGACTGTCCGGTGTGCACCGGACTGTCCGGTGAGCCAACCGTCGGCCGGGCCAACGGTCGGCCGCGCAATCTGCGCGGGACACGTGGCCGAGCCAACGGCTAGAAGAAGGCACCGGACTGTCCGGTCTGCACCGGACATGTCCGGTGCGCCAACGGCTCTCTGGCCACCAACGGTCGACTGCACCATTTATGGAAAGGAATCGGGCACCGGACAGTGTCCGGTGTGCACCGGACTGTCCGGTGCGCCAGTCGACAGAAGGCAAGATCAGCCTTCCTAGATTGCTCTCAACGGCTCCTAGCTGCCTTGGGGCTATAAAAGGGACCCCTAGGCGCATAGAGGAGCACACCAAGCATTCCTACAACATTTCTAAGCACCAAGACATCGATTCCGCGCCTTTGATTCTTTGCGATAGCAATTAGAGCTATAGTTGAGTGGTGAACTCATTGAGTTGTGTTGTGAGCTCTCATTGCGACTTGTGTGCGTGGTGTTGCTGTGATTTCCTGTCTTGAGTGTGTTGCTTATCCCTCCCTTACTCTGTGCTTCTTTGTGAACTTTAAGTGTAAGGGCGAGAGGCTCCAAAGTGTGGAGATTCCTCACAAACGGGATATAGTAAAGCAAGCAAAACACCGTGGTATTCAAGTGGGTCTTTGGACCACTTGAAAGGGGTTGATTGCAACCCTCGTCCGTTGGGACGCCACAACGTGGAGTAGGCAAGCGTTGGTCTTGGCCGAACCACGGGATAACCATCGTGCCATCTCTGTGATTGATTTCTTGTGGTTATTGTGTTTTGTTGAGACTCCTCTCTAGCCACTTGGCATTTACTGTGCTAACGCTTAATCAAGTTTTTGTGGCTTAAGTTTTCAAGATTTACAGGATCACCTATTCACCCCCCCCCCCCTCTAGGTGCTCTCAGGTTCGACAACTGCCCCAGAGCACTCGGGCTCCGAGCCCTCTACTGATCAAGGGTTTGAAGGCTGGCCCCTCGGAAGGGATCGACAGCCGCCCCAGAGCATGCAGAGTCAGGGATGACCCTGGGTACGTCCGTTACATGGCCGAGGCTCGGGCTACGCTCCCGAGGTACCCTAGGACATTTCCGAGACCTGCGGGAACGATTTGTAATGGAATCCCACCGGAGGGAGGCACCGAGCCCTCGGACCCTATCAAATGGGTCCGGGTCCAGCGAATCACTTGCAGGTACTTTTGGAGCGCGCCTCTAGGCCACTAGCCGACCCTTATCGAACGGGTTTCGGGCGTCCACTCGGATTACCCGTTAGCAACTCACTAGAAACACCATGTTCGGTGCCCACCGAGGGTAACATAGCGCGTTCCCCCCTTCCTCCTTGCGGAAAGGCGACGAAGAGGCGTACTATAAAAAGCCAAGACGGTCCTTGATTGTCCTCTCGCTCCGTGCAGAGGCTCGGGGGATGCTCTCGCACCAGGCTACGGCTAAATTGTTGACCGCGTCGACAAACTAACTTAAAAACTCGGAGCCTGACTATGCACCCGGGCTGCGGCCAGGCCGCATGAGAGAACAACAAGGCCGACCAAGGAATAACAAGAAGAGCATTAAGACCTTAGAGGATTCAAACCACACCTCCGAGGCCTCGGGGGCTACACCCGACGGGTGCGCTCGCGCGCATCCATCGGAACAAAATACTACTAAAAAAGACCAGTCACCTTACAAAAATCCGGTAGAACCTCCAAGCGAGTGCCTACACTCCCTTTGAGGCTCAGGGGCTACTGTCGGATACCATAATTAGGGGTACCCCCAGTACTCCTAAACATGGCTGGAGAACATGTTTAAAACAAACCATAAAGACTAGTAAGCACGGTTCAAGTCAAGGCCTCGTCTACCAAGGGACGCGGTCCCGTCTCACCAGAGCCTAGCCTCGGGCAAGAACAGTAGTCCCGTACGGATTCATGGCTCGCCCGAGGGTCCCCTCAGGCAGTGGGCGCACCCTCGGCTCGCCCGAGGCAAAACTCGAGTAAACTTTGTCGTATAGCGGCCTCAGCCAAACCGCCTTGCCACCGGCCGTATCACGTGCGCATTTAATACAGGGATCACCTGACACCTTATCCCAACACGCGCGCCGCAGTTGGCAAGATCGAAATGACCGCAGTCACTTCACCCTTTTACTGATCGTTCTGACAGGATAACGACACTATTCACCCTGTTCCGACCACTATGCCAACCACCAGGGTAAGACTAACAAGAGTAAGGTACCGCCTCTCCCGAGTTCAGCCTCGGGCGCAACAGGGAGTTCCGCCTCGCCCGACCCCAGCCTCGGCCTCGGGAGGAATCGTCACCACGCCCGACCCAGGCCTCGGCCTCAGCCTCGGCCTCGGGAGGAGGTGTTCGCCTCGCCCGACCTAGGCCTCGGCCTCAGGAGGAGATCTTCGCCTCGCCCAACCTAGGCCTCGGCTTCGAGAGAAATCACCGCCTCGCCCGAGACGGCCTCGGACCGACTACGCGAACAGGGAATACAACACTATCCTTCCCCTAGCTAGCCACCTCAGGCTACGAAGGAACAGGACCGGTGCCACATCAAATTACTCCAGTAACAGGTAATGATGATCCCTGGCATGCGCCCATGACGTTGACTGTCCTCAGCTCTCTACAAAGTCAAAGAAACGTCAGCAGGACACAAACTTCAAGGCCACCTCGACGACCAGGTGTAACACCCTAAATCCATTAATTAAAAGCATTCCAATTAATTAATTTAGTCTTTAATAGAAATAAAAATATTTATGTTTCTAAAATAGTAAAATGGTTATATAAGCTAATTGAACAAATTCTTGAATAGTAAAATTTTACCAAATGTTTGAATGCATTCATGACGTGTATATATTTTGTTTAATTTGGTTTATAAATCCCATTTTGGATTTAATTTAGTGCGAAGATCTCGTTTATTAAAATAATAATGAATTATTAAAATATTGTTTTTGGAATATGCATTTGATATATTTCATTTTAATTAGTTTATTCTTTATGTGTGAAGCTCAATTTATTTCGAAATAATATATTTTTGCCTAAAAATAGTTATTCCAAAAAAATAAATATTTTTGTAAGTTTAAAACATTATTTTTTTAGAATTTATTAATTTTTTAGAACATTGAATTATATCTTTATATATATAATAAACTAAAAAAAGAAACAAATAAAAAAACAAAACTCACGCTCGTCACTCGGCCGCTAGACCTCTCCATATGCCTCTTCTTTATTATTATTTCCTTTCTTTTCTCTCTCATGTGTGGACCCCATTTGTCATTCTTCTTCAATCTCACATCACGTCCACTGCTCTGGCTGTTTAATGCCCGCGCTCAGCCTCCTCGCCTCCCGCCTCCTCCAGTCCGCAGTGGAGAGCGGCGCCACCTATAACGTCTCGGATCATCTCCCCCACTACCAGCCGGTCAGTTACTCTTCCATCCCATTATGCCATTGACAGCATTAAGGTTTTTCCGGCTATTGATGGTGTTAAGTGGCAATCAAATCCTGCGTTATTTCTCTCTTGCGTTGGCTATAAAATGGAGCCGCAACGTTGAGCCCTCACCCCTGCTCGCTCACTCTCTTCTCCACTGTGTACCCTCCTGTTGTTGTCTGCTGCGTGCGTCACCTCTCTATTGTCGGCGTCGTCGCCGATTTGGCTCGCCTTCATCAGATTTCCTTCCCCTGGCTGCTCGCATCGCTCTCTGCTCCCTCCCCGCATCGGTTCTCGTGCATCCGTCGGAGCTCTGCTCTTCTCCGAAGCACCTCGCCGAGCCCTTCTGTCGCCATGCCGAGGTCATCTTTGAGCCTTACGTCCTTGCACCGGTGTGAGCTCCCCCCTGCACCGAGCTTCTCGCACAGTCTTCTCCTCGCTCTCCTCGCTCACCTGCGTACTGCTGTTGTGTCGTTCTCCATCAAGATATGTCGCGCCTGCGCTCACAGCTGTTGTAGGAATTCTCTACGTCGTGCAGTGTTGTTGCTTCGCTGCTCACCGACGTCATGTCCAAATTCCGCATCAACTCCCTGCTCTGCGACGAACGTGATATTAAAGAAGGTGAGAATTAAAAGCTAGACTAAAAGTTCTACCATTGTTTTATTTTGTGTATTTGAGGTACAAATCAACTAGTAATTGTTTATTAGTTTCATAAATCAGTATCATATATGTTTTCGTAATTTTAATCTGAGCTGTGACTGTTATAATTGATCTATACATAGTTTTATAAATAAGAAAGGAAAGAAAAATTTTATATTTTTTAAACAAAAAATAAGCGATAGTTATTCGTACATAAAAATATAAATTTACTAGCTACCCCTCATAGTCTACCTTTAATTATGTTTTCGTTTCTGTTACAGTTTATTATAAAATGTATATTTTGGAACCCAAATAAAATAGAAATGGTTTTGTTAGTTTCACACTTATGTGATAAGTATTTTTAATTAGTGTTTTCAATAGCTCACGTATTTTCATTAGAATTACGGTTGTTACAAAAGAAAAATAATAATGACTTAACTAGGCGCTTATACTTTTCTAATAAAGAAATTGATAGTTATGTTGTTAAACATAGGTTTTTTACTAATAAGATAGATAATTTGTTTCTAATTTAAAAATGACCTTTTAATAGATATCATATTTAACAAGGTTCGTTATAGATATTTAAGAATAGCCGTGTTAAATAAAAGTTTAAAAGAATATGTAGACTATATGTTTCTTATTAAAAATAGTAGATACATATATGTCCAATTAATACATTATTTATATTTTCTTAATTAAAAGATAACAAAGGTCATTACTTTTATAAACTAAAATGATAGGTTATACATAATTTCCTCTCTAATGAATTAGATCATTTAGATTATTTGTCCCTTAAAGATAATTAATAGATTAATTATCCTTTATCATAATTTATTAATCAAACCTATAGTAAATCTGTTCTTAACTAGATTTATGACATGATTAATGAGTTCATAGAATTTAGTCCACATTATATACGAATCACTTAGCTTTTCCTAAAGAATAAAATAAAGTAATAGGAGTTTAGGTTCTTTTAAACTTAAAATGTTATAACTTCGAATATAATAATATAGCTATGTGCTTTCTAATAAAAATAAAATATAGTTGTATGTTCATTATCTTTTACACAAAAGTTCATTTAAGGCATATATCATAACTTTCCATAAATATGTGTTTAATAGTAATGATCTTTTCATATAAAAACTATTTAGACTTACATCTTAATTTATCATAAGTGAAGGATTTAACAATGAATTATAATACGTTCCATAATGCTTCTAAAATTTATAATGTAGTTCATAACACATTAACCTTAGATATATAACATATATCTTTTCTAAAATGTTAAAAAGGTTTAATATTGTTATAACGTGTTTTATCATCTTATAAACCCTTAATATTAGACATATCGCATATGACGTTTTATAAAAGATTAATTTGATGAACCTAATATTTGTATATTTTAATTAAGATATTTTAAGCTCATGTCTTATTTTATAAAGTATAGATCACATATTTTATTGAAAAGAATATCTTCTTACAGCCATTACTTGCGATGTTTTTGAAAAACGAACACTCTTTTCGTTAGGCTTTCTTTTAGCTTTACGTATGATGAATGTTGTGTGTTATTGAGTGGTGTTTGTTTCTTCTTGTTTGTTTGTATTCAATGGTTGATCTAGTAGTTAAGAATCAAGATATATTCCTATCCGTGGAAGAACCTCAAGTTTTCAATAAGCAAGGCAAGTGGACTTCTCCCTCTGCATACTCTGTTTGATCCCAAACAATACATTTAATAAAGTTTATTCTTTTGGATATATATGCATAATTTGACGGGTTACCTATTTAGATAACCTTTCCAACCTTATTCCTTGATCAAACCTGGGAATTATACTTTAACTTCTTAGCTATGCTATTGCTACAACGTTAACTTTATGTTGGTACTCCTGTTTATGATACTAATGTTCCAAATGGTAAGTTTACAATTATTGTTAACCCGATGGTTAAACAAGATTATTGCATATTAATTGGAACATGGAGTGACCACCCGGGAAAACAGTGCAACCACGAGTGCTATCATGGCTCTGGCTTTGGTAATTAGCTTTATATGCTTAGTGTCTGGCAACCTTACCTGAAATATGGGCAAGAGGGGGAGCGGTAGGTGTTGGCAGCCCACGTTAACATGGGGACGTATTCTTGGCTAAGGTACCTCACCCAGGGGGCCACCACCATCGTCTTTAGAAACCTTAGCGGGTTGCTTCGTATTAAGTGTATTTTGTGAAAGCCTCATAGTGGATCCCTAGCCACTCACCTCGGAAGTGTTTACGGGTTTTGGTCGACCCAGGCTAGAGGGGATACACGGCTTGTGGGTAAAGTTGTACCACCTCTGCAGAGTGTAAAACTGATATATCAGCCGTGCTCACGGTTATGAGCAGCCTGGACTCCTCACATGATAATTGAACTTGAAGATGAAAATAAATCGAGATCCGATGATCTGCCAATGGTTTTGCTTAAGTGGTTTCAGTTAATTGTTTTTTTATATACTCTTATACCTTTGTTTAATGGAAATACTTGGGATTCACACTTTATTAGTAAGACAGGTGTTGTTAATAAAATATTGACCAACTAAAATGCTTACTGCTCAGCCTTAGCCTCACCTTGTTATACATGCATTAGTTTTCCCCCACTTGTTGAGCCCCGACCATAAGTGAGCTCACCCTTGCTTAATTTTGATCAGAAGTTGCAGATGAAGATATGATGCTGAACTCCATGGATGCTAGTCTAGTGATACCCCCGGTCATCTTCCTGTAGATGGATGTCCTTGTTTCGCTGTACTTTGATGAATAAAGGTTAAGACATTATGTCTGTTCAAAGTGTAATATATTAATATGATCGTTATTTACGCTTTTATGCATTGTTCTTTTGATATATTACACTTGTGACGTCAACATATGTGTGGAAATAGATCCTGGAACACATATGCTATGCACCCGGCTCTGTCCCTTGGGAAACGGGTGTGACACCAGGCCATACCGCCGATCACGACGCTACAGAGCTCAGCTTCAACTCGGCGAAGCCGGCCGCGCCGCTACAGGGCTCAAGACCTGGGGCCGCGCCGCCGGCCACGCTTCTACAGGGCTCAAGCACTTCTCCGCCATCCACATTAGCGCATAGCTACACCCCCATATGTACAGCTGGGTCACCTCCTTGTACCTATAAAAGGAGATGCCCAGGGCCTTCCCAAAAGAAGCTTTGAAAGCTCACCCAGACGGCTCACCCAACATCAACAAAAAACACTTCAGGGCAAACCTTCTCTCCACAACACTAGACCTCTCAAGAGACCTGGGATCCGTTCCCTCTCTCGCAAAGCTTGTATCCCCTACATCAAGCACCCCGGTGCAAGATAATATAAGCCTCATCCTCCCTTTGCTGGAAGTAGGGCCTTCTTAGCCCGAACCAGGATAAACCTTGTGTTTTATCTTACATCAATCCATCCGGGCAGGGACACACAGCATAAAATTCACTAGTCGGTTGAGGGTCCCCCGGGTCCGAAACACCGACACAACCGTTGGAGCTTTGTCTTCTTGTGGCACCGGACAGTCCGGTGCCGCACCGAACAGGCACTGTTCACTATTCAATGCCCCTCTGATGGGCGGCTCTGACTCTACGCACACTGTTCTTCATTGTTCATCTGACTTCACCGCTTTTGCAGTCGACCATTGTGCGAAGTAGTCGTTGCTCCGCTGGTGCACCGGACAGTCCGGTGGCACACCGGACAGTCCGGTAAATTATAGCGGAGCGCGGCATTAGAAACCCGAAGGTGAAGAGTTTGAAGTCGTACGGTCCTCGCACACCGGACACTGTCCAGTGGCACACCGGACAGTCCGGTGCGCTAGACCAGGGTTCTCTTCTGTTTATTTTGCTCCTTTCTTTTGAACCTTAACATTGATCTTTTTATTGGTTTGTGTTGAACCTTTATGCACCTGTGGAATATGATCTAGAGCAAACTAGTTAGTCCAACTATTTGTGTTGGGCATTCAACCACCAAAATTACTAATGGGAAAAGGTTAAACCCTATTTCCCTTTCAAGCGCTCATCACCAAATTGATGGCCAGGGCTGTATCTCCCCCGCACAATCCTGTTCATGCCGGAACGGGACTGCGGCATCCTGCTCGCGGTGGTAGGCCCACCGGCGAGCGGTGGCTGCTGTGAGGCTATGGATGAGATGAGTCTTTGATTGATGGCTTGAGGTGTTATGGTGGCAAGTATTTATATAGGCTAGGAGGTGGGAGGTTACATGATAGATCTAATCTGGTATTTATCTGTTACAACCATATCTTTTATATTAGGAACTCTAACAAACTCAAACTCAAATCTGTTACATGATAGATCTAATCTCGTATTTATCTGTTACAATCTTATCTTATCTATTAGGAACTCTAACTTATATCTTTTATTGCAATAATATAGTTGTTAATTTATACTAATAATATTAGACCTTCAATTTAAATAAATCTTAGAATATATTTTTATTTAAATTTTTAAATTAATAAATTTTTTTGTGTTACACGTGAGCTGAAAGGAGTATTTTCTTAAATATCTTATTGCGATATCCTAATTTGTATCGACTTTACCTAAAGGACGTCGTTTACAAACAAACCAACCAACATACATCAATCCATTATATTAGCTTGTATTTCTAATTTCTGCTTTCTATTTTAAATTTAAAATTCAAGTCTAATTTAGAGCTAAGTTAAATCTTCTATTTCAAGCATAAATTGCAACAAACAAAAACTCAACATGATTTATGCAAAGCATCTTTATTAATTAATTTATCCATTTAAGCAAATGGAAATCAGTAGGAATAATTCATGTAAGTTGTTTTACAATACTAATTAGTAAAGAAAATAATTCAAACACATAGCCATATTTTATAAGTACAATAAAATAAATTTATAATCTTCACATATTTATTTAAAAGGATATAATTTCTATTGTAAAATCTATATTATTTGAAAACACATTTATTTAAATCATGAAATGAGTTTTCTTAATTTATCGAGAATAGGATTTTAGAGTGTTATAGTAGGAATTCGATATTTTCTAGATTCTAAACCGTATGAGGACATTCATCTTTCTTCACACATAATTCTCATAATACTTAGATTCTCTTCGGAGCTAGGTTTTCAACATAGCTAGATTCTCAATTACTACTATATAGAGCGCGACGCAAACGCGCGATGTCGTTCGTCCACGTCGGCGTAAAAAAACTGTGTGCGCGATGTTTCATCAACGAACACAATTCCTTCTCAGCTTACCAACGCCTACAGCCTTCCAGAGAGGGGATGTACGAATACCTCACCTCTGTCCCCAAAAGGGCCTCCTCTCAAACGGTCCGGCGTCTTCAGCGAGGGCAACGGCGACGCCGGAGACCAGCGGCCATGCATCCTTGCTCCTTGTGCGCTGCGTTCGCCTCCACAGCTTCTACAGGTTTGTCCAACACCTTATGACCTTTTCTTCTTCCTCAGTAGCGCAAACCGGTATCTAGGAGTTTCCAGTCTCTCGATCTTCGCGGCCGTCAATGTCGCCCTTGCCCTCGCTCTTCTCCCTGACCCAGACAACAGGGAGTCATCTCGTGTCGGAAGCTGGTTCTTCCAGCACCTTATTATGGCATTTTCTTCTTCCTCGGTAGCGTATACCGATATCTAGGGTTTCCCAATCTCTCAAATATTTGTCGTCGTGAATGTCTCCTTCGCCCTCGCTCTTCTCCCTAACCCTGACGATAGGATGTCAGTCCATATCGGATCTGAATGGTGGAGCTACGGCAAGGTGAATGGCGGTGAGCTCACATGACTCCTAATGCTATTGGAAGCGAGTTATTGCTGGTGTTCACCATGCGAGCAAGATGTTCGATCAAATGCCTAAATAGATATTTGGAATACAGATTTTAGTACAATATAGTCCAGTTTCTAGTAATGTGCTCCAATTTTAGTATAAGCTCCATTTTTTCAATAATGTGCTATACATGTACACATGACTGCTCCTTTTTCACACTGATACCATTATTATATATTTTTCTTGATGCATACCGTACTGGAAGTTTGCAACTGATTTAGTGCTAGAGTGCAGGTTTTAGTACATGCTCCAGTTTCCAATAATGTGCTATAGATTTACACATAACTACTCCTCACACTGATAGATAGAGAAGAGATAGAGTTTTTTGTTTGTCAACCATACCATCGATGTTGAATGCCCCTGATTAAATTGTGCCTAGCGATTGAAACTTTCGATACATTAGAGCTCGGAGCTGCTGGTACAGAGCGCGACGCAAACGCGCGTCCTCGTTCCTCCACGTTGGCATGAAAAAAATCTGTGCGTATGATTCCTCATCAATGGATATAGTTTCTTCTCAGTTATCTATGTCTGGAGAGTTCCAGTGAGACTACGAATAGTCTGTCGTCTTCTGAAAAGGCCACTCAAAGGGCCTGCCGTTCGCAGTGCTGGCGACCGTAGAGCCGGCGACCACCGTGCGGCCTCTCTCCTCGTCTGCTCCGTCCGTCTCCACAGCTTGTGCAGGTTCGTCCAACATCGCATACTCTCCCTCGCATACTGCTCCGTTCGTCTCCATAGCCTTTGCTTCCCCAGCAGTGCATACTATTAGGTGGGGTTTTCTATCCTGTTGATCTTGGTCGGTTTCAATGCCCGGCTTCAATTTCGCCGTCTCCCTCGCTCTTCTTCTTAATCGTGAAGAGATGGGGCCCGCCTATGTCGGATCTATGAATGGCAGAGTTCTTTTTTCCCCAAAACCGCATACTGGTAGTTAGGGTTTTCCAACCTCTCGATCTTGGCCACCGTCAATGTCGCTCTCGCCCTCGCTCTTCTTACCCGCGACGAGAGGATGTTAGTCTGTGTCAAATCTACCAAGCGCATAGTATCTTCTCAGGCTTGGAGACAGAAGTAGCGAGTCACTGTAGTCACAGAAAATCGGCCAAATCCTGGTACTGCGGTCTGAGTCACTGCAGTCCGAGTCCCTGCAATCACACAAATGCACGACCATCTGAGTATGAGCGACTAGCGAGCCGGCCAAACCCTGGCACCGGCATGGCAGCAGCTCTTCATCCTTCGGTTCGACTCGATCCTAGCTGCTGGCCTATTGCTTGTGCTGACTACATTGGCCCTGTTTGGCACAGCTGCTGCTTGTTGAAAAAGCAGCTTATCTGATAAGCTGGTGAAAAGCAGCTTCTGCTTGTTGGCTGCTTTTAGTGTATTCTGAGAAGCAGCTGAACTGATAAGCTGTTGCAGAAGCTAGCTGTTTGGCAGAACTTCTGCTTAAATTTGTGAAGAAGCTGAAAATAAGTTGTGCCAAACAGGGCCATTGACTCGGACTTCACTCCGGTTTGCACTAATTCGCGACTGCAGGTAGATACTCTAGTTACCAAAAAATGTAGTATAAATTTACACAAGACTACTATTTACACTAACAGATAGAGAGGATATAATGTTTTTTTATCAAATGGATATCACACGGATGTAAAATGCGAGCTCCAAATAAACCTGGCCACTTAGCAGCGAAAGCAGCAGTAGCCCCTCCCATTAATTCTCCTTGCATTAATTCGTATAGGAAAAGCAGATGCCATTATATTGTGTCCACCAGAGCAAACGTAATTTCGCTTTGGCGATCCTTTCTTAGTACTTAACTAAACTTTATTTGTTTATAAAAGCACCATCAGCTAAACTTGATTTGTTTGCTAAGGCACCATCATAGCCCTATTTTCATTGCCATTAGTATGTACAAAACAAGATTTGATATGATAATTCTACATCTTGCAGGCCTTCTCGCTAGACCGTTTCGTTGCTTAGAATCATCGAGAATCTGTTATTACATCCTACTTTTTTATAAAGATTAGGTTCGTCCACCCTACAAATAAAAAAACTTTTGCATGACTCATTTAACTACTGTATATAACAACGTATAAATTTGTTATCCTTTCTTTTAAAAAAAATCTTAACGTACATATGGCAACTTATAATTTGGCCCGAATGGAACAGGTCACTGAAACACTTGGAGCAAACAGAGCTTGATCTGAAGCGCTACACCCTGAAGGATCAGGTATCATCAACAAATGTATCAAAATTACCCGACACTTCTCAACATCGACGAAACACCTTCTGACTAGTTCATTCCTAACTATTAAAGGGTGTTTACGCTCTTCCATCTACTGCAAAATTCAATTGGAAAGATATCTACTACATCTACTTCCAAAACATGTACGAGATTTTATTTCATACAATACGCTCACTTCTATGTTTCTTCGATGTGTTACTCAACTAAATATACCCAAAATAAATGATGATATTGCCATATATTTATGTATGTTGTTGTATTAAATTGTGGAAGCATAGATAATTAGCATCGCCAATGCCCACATGTTTAGATATTTATATGCCTTATAAATATGCATACACATATATAGTACACACATGTATGTGCTCATGTTCGTTGAACACAAATACTTTTTCTATGTCCTCCTTACTCCAGTGTAAATCATCATATCATCTCTATTTAGCTCTCTTTTAATTTCTCTTTGCCTATTGAATTTGTACTCAATTAAAGGTCATTCAAAAATAACAGGTTACGAGTATAATTTACAAAAAAATGAATCCCCTATCGACAGATGCAGCAAGCAGCAACACCAAACGCATGAACAAAAGAAAACGCAGTATGTTCTTATCTTACACATTCGTAGCAAATTAAATAATGAATTTAGAAAATAGTTAGTTATTGACTTGATGGATAACCCCTATTTTCAGACTCTTTTACTCCATATATACCACTACCCACAAATGTTGCAGAAGCACGAAGAACCCGAAGATTGTTACTTAACCAAAATAGACTCGGCGAAAGAGGTAATGCCAACTTAACCGAATGTGATGGCATCAACCTTGGTTACAATTCCTCCATGAATAAATAAATGAAATTTCTAACTACCTTACTTCTTTTGTTAAAAAAGACTCAATGTTGACTACAATGACGACTTCACAGTGTGCCTATTTCACAGATGAGTACATACAATCACTTAAAGGTAATGCGATATACGATTACCTCTTTTTTCAAACAGACCTTCTTTATCCTTCTTAAAAATACCTTGCTAACATTGAGCCATTTTCTCTGCAAATCACAGCTTCATATCCAAATAGATCATATCATGGGAAACCTGAATATGAGTGCTCACACTGTCATGCTATTTTTTGGTATGCTGAAAGAGTACGAAATCGGCATAGTGCTACATCTATTACATATAACAATTGCTGCAAAGGTGGCAAGATCAACATACCTCCATATAGGCTTAGACCCAAACCTCTATTTTCTCTTGCAAGATTTGATGGTGATACAACCTCAAAGAGATTCATCAGAAGCATAAGGCAATATAATTGCTTATTTGCTTTCACATCAATGGGTGCACACATAGATAATTCAGTCAATGATGGTCGTGGTCCATCACTATTTAAAATATGTGGACAAGTGCATCATTGGATTGGATCTCTATTACCTCCAGATGGCTCATCACCAAAGTTCATTCAGTTGTACATTTACGACACTGCCAATGAGGTTCAAAACAGAATGAATTGCCTAGGAGATGAGATCAACAACCAAGATAATTTGGATTCTGATATAGTCAATGGATTAATTAAGATGCTAGACGATCATAATCCATTCGCAAAAAAAATCCGCATGGCAAGAGACCGTCTATCTGATAATGAAAGTGAAGATTTCATTATTAGACTCATTGGAGCTAAAGAAGGTGATCCTATCCAGTATAATTTACCAACAATGGATCAGCTTGCTATGTTAATTGTTGGCGATTTTAGTTTGGACACATGCAAGCGTGATATTATCATTGAAACTCGAAACAATGAACTTAAACGAATATCCTCACTTCATCCAGCTTATATGGCTATACAATACCCATTGCTTTTTTCCTTTTGGTGAACGTGGCTTTCAGGTTGGAATCCTATACAATGACCTAAGTCCAACTCAAAACAATGCAAGAAGACACATGACCATGCAAGAATACTATTGCTATCAATTTCATTATAGGAAAAATCAACCAAATCCATATTTGTGTTACGGTTTATTATCAAGTCAGGCTAAAGTGGATGCCAGAGCATGCATTGATGAAAATAGATTGAACTATATTATTGCCAATCAAAAAAACTTAAGGATTGAAAGCATACAAGGTATTACAGATGCAGTTAGTCGTGGTTGTATTAGTGGCGATGAAATTGGAAAAACTATCATATTCCCTGCGTCACATATAGGAGGCCGAAGATATATGATTCAAAATTATCATGACAGCATAGCTATCTGCCGAGTTCATGGCCCGCCTGATTTTTTTGTCACTTTTACATGCAATGCAAACTAGCCTGAGATTTTGGACAGCATGTTCGAGCGTGGACAGAGCCCTCCAGACAGATCTGATGTTATAGTTCGAGTATACCATATGAAATTAGAAGATCTAATGCATGATATAAAAAATGGATCTATTTTTGGCACATGCATTGCAGGTACGACCACTTCCGTACTCAACAACACATGTATATAGAGAATCATCTAAATATAAATGTAGGAAACTGGTAATGTATAAGTACTTCACAAACTAATAAAATTACCATCATCTCCTGCATGCAGTGCTTTACACAATTGAGTTTCAGAAACGAGGACTACCTCACTCACACATCATATTTTGGATATCGAATTCTCCATCGCAAGCTACATCCACTTTCATAGACTCTTTTATCAGTGCCGAAATTCCAGATCCAACGACCGATCCTCTTGGATATTGTTTAGTGGCAGAACATATGATGCATGGTCCATGTGGAGCATTGAACCCAAATTCTCCATGTATGAAAAATAATAGATGCTCAAAGAGGTATCCAAAAGAATTCCATGAAGAAACTAACTTGGACAAACAAGGATTTGCTACATATAGACGAAGAAACAATGGACGCTACGTCATGAAAGGCGGTTATAAATTGGATAATAGGTGGGTAGTGCCATATAATGAGATTCTGTTGAAGACTTATCAAGCTCACATCAATATTGAATGGTGCAATAAAACTATCTTTGTAAAATACCTTTTCAAGTATGTAACGAAAGGTCCAGATTATAGCAAAGTATATTTGCAGAGAATAAGAAATGGCGAAGACACACCTTACGACGAAGAAACTAATACAAGAAACGAGGTCAAAGAATATTTGGATACTCGCTATCTATGTGATAAGGATTCCTGTTGGCGTGTGCTTGGATATGAGATACACAGACACTATCCTGCAGTAGAACAAATGCTAGTACATTTACCTAATGAAAATTACATAACATATAATGCAGCAAGTAATATATCAAGTATATTAACTGAATCTTTTCTTCGGAAAACAATGCTCACTGAGTGGTTCAGTACCAATTCAAATACAAATGCAGCGCGCAATCTAACATATATTGAATTCCCATCTAAATGGCGTTGGGACGACAAAACAAGAACCTGGAAACCGAGACATGGAAGAGAAGGAAAAATTGGTCGTATATACTATGTACATCCATCTACAGGGGAAAGATACTATTTGAGGATGCTACTAATGATCGTCAAAGGTGCTCAGAGCTATGAAGACTTAAGGACATATAATAATATATTACACCCAACATTCAAAGAAGCATGTAAAGCACGTGGCCTTCTTAATGATGATAAGTGGTATAATGCTTTTGATGAGGCTGCCAGATGGGCAACCTCAGATCAAC
The DNA here is from genome assembly GCF_902167145.1 of Zea mays. Classification (NCBI taxonomy): domain Eukaryota; kingdom Viridiplantae; phylum Streptophyta; class Magnoliopsida; order Poales; family Poaceae; genus Zea; species Zea mays. The sequence continues at coordinate 130,609,569 of NC_050104.1, forward strand.
TACGACATCTATTCATTACAATGCTTCTTTATTGCAAAGTTGGAGATGAGCATACATTTTTTGAAAAAGTATGGCAACTACTAGCAGATGATATCCAATACAATATGAGAAAAACATTGAACCTTCCCTCTTACCAGATGCCCATAAATGAAATAAGGGATCATTTACTTGACAAATTATCTGTACTTTTCAACAAGTGCGACTCAAATATAAGAGATTATAATTTGCCACAGAAAACCAATTCTACGAGGTCATCCTACAGTAATCAATATATTGAAGAAGAGTTATCATACAACTTCAATGCTTTATTAAGTGAACCACAGAATCTCCACATGAAATTAAATGAGCAGCAATTGTATGCTTTTAATACCATAGTTCATGTTGTTTTATCAAATAAATCTAGATTCTTCTTATCTAGGTATGGAGGCACCGAAAAAACTTTTCTTTGGAATGCAATCATAACACATTTGAGAGCGCAAAGAAGAATAGTCTTAACAGTTGCATCTTCAGGTGTTGCTTCCCTACTCCTTCCAGGTGGCTGCACAGCACATTCAAGGTTCAAAATACCTTGTGAGCTAGATGAAACATCAATTTGCGATATTAAAAGAGGTTCAAAGCTTGCCGAGCTAATTGAGGCAACTTCTTTAATAATTTGGGATGAGGCATTCATGACACATAGGCATGCTTTCGAAGCCAAAGATTGTTCACTTCGTGATTTACTTTCTTTGAAATCTACCCAAGCCGCTCAATTTCCATTTGGTGGTAAGACCATTGTATTAGGAGGCGATCCTAGACAAATACTACCTGTGATAGAAGGTGGCACTCGGGCACAAATTATTAATGCTGCTATAACTAACTCACCGCTTTGGAGTTCAGTAACAATCTTACATCTTACACAAAACATGAGACTTTGTTCAACACATTTAACAGAAAGTGAACGAGCTCAACTTGCACATTTCAGTGCATGGATTTTAGATGTTGGCAATGGTACTATATCAGCTACAGAAAGAGCAGGTGAATCCAAACCTACTTGGATACAAATACCTGATGAATTTCTATTAGCGCCCGAAAAAAATCAGGTTCCAGCCTTCATTGCAGAAATAGATCCAAAATTAGCAGAAAACTACAATGATCCAAGCTACCTACGTCAACGGGCTATATTAACACCGACAAATGATGTAGCTGACTTAATTAACGACCATATTGTCGACCTCATTCCAGGATTTCACAGACAATATCTAAGTTGTGACAGAATTGCACCACAATCAAATGTGGGAGGGACATTAGATCTGTTGTACCCAATTGAATTTCTAAATTCAATAGATGGCAACAATTTTCCACAGCACAAGCTGTTGCTAAAAAAAGGGAGTTCCAATTATGTTGCTTCAAAATCTAAATCAATCTGAAGGATTATGTAATGGTACAAGGATCATTATAACCGCTCTAGGAGACATGATTTTAGAGGCTCGGATAATAACTGGAACACATATTGGAAAAATTGTTCTCATTCCGAGGATATGTCTACCACTGAAAACAATCAGAGTTCCTTTTGTGCTAGAAAGAAGACAATATCCTATAAAAATTTGTTATGCTATGACAATCAACAAAAGTCAAGGTCAAACACTATCACAAGTAGGTATTTACCTCAAAAAACCTGTATTCACCCATGGGCAGCTTTATGTTGCTATATCTCGAGTGACTTCCAAAGAAGGTTTGAAAATATTGATTGAAGATGACGATGGAAGGTCAAGCAAAGAGACAAAGAATATAGTTTACAAAGAAATATTCAGTCGCATTGCCACTAATGCTACTGTCACGTCCTCATAGCCCTCAACAATACTCATTATTTGTACATTTTGTACTATTATATATATATATTACAATTACATATTACGGTAAGATTTTGCATGCCACACTATATTATACTTGGTCTATTTCACTTTACATACACATCTCTCCTATTCTACTACACAGAATATATTAAAATAATACATTTGCTTTCGCAAAACTTTGGTCATTGTCTGATCAATGGTTATTAACAACTAATTTACTTCAAACGCATACAATTGCTAATTTAGTAACATTACATCAAATTATATATCAACGCCCTTCACATTCATAAGTTATTAAACTCAGGTTAACTCTATATCACTTTTTCATTTTCTAAGACTGACATTTTATCTTATTAAATACAGGACAATGGAGTATACACTGCTACCTGACTTAGAACCGCACAAGAAACATGCAACAATTCAAGTGTGTGACCAAAAAATGGCTTTTCTGAGGTGCTAACGATAACGCTCCACTGCAGCATATTGATATGGTACTATCTGATCAAGAGGTATCAAGTCACAACCTTTAATCTTCATATATACTTTTTTTGCCAGTAACTATGTGTGTGTGTGTCTCGCCTAACAAATTTCATGCTGTGACAGGGCAATGCTATCTATGCTGAAATCCCAGCAAACTTAGTTGAACGGAAAGCACCAGACATTGAAGAGGGAGGAGTTTATATTATCAGCAGATTCAGAGTTTGTGCAGCAAAAAATGCGTTCAAAGCAGTTGATGGTGACAAGATGATCCAATTCATGTTCCACACCATCGTAAAACGTGTCATGAACCCTACAACTGTGTTTCCAACGTATGTCTACCGACTAACACCGTTTGATCAAATTGAATCTAATATTCAGACCAAACCAAACTTTCTAGGTATTACTATACAACAACTTACATTATATTATCTATTACTCATAGCTTGTGTTCACTTATCTAATATATTCTAACTTCAAAATTGGTGTCAGATGTTCTTGGTGTCATAGTCGAGGTTCATGAACTGACACCCATACATATCTAGAGCCAATTGACCACAGTACTGACGAGGAGCATTATTATAGAAGATCTCAGGTATTGCAACCCGCTTTTTAACGATATCGTATTTTATATAATAGAAAAAAACATGTACCTTAACATCTAACAAACTAATAAAAACAGCAACATACCTTTGAAGATCACTTTATGGGCAGACCAAGCAACATCATTCAGCCTTCATGATGTGTACGACCCAAACACAAAAAACTAATTATCGTGCTTTTTGTTGGATGCTTGCCGAAATTTTACAAAGGTATGCTTCATTTATCTACATGTACAAAACAAATTTAACACTATACTAAATGATTTAAATTGTACTACCTTCTACATGTTTTAACAATTTTCTCCTTTACAAATACTAGGTGTTTACTTAAGTGGTGGCTCTGCCTGTAGATGGTACTTCAATCCTAAAATTCCAGAAGCAGAACCTTATCATACCAGGTACAAAAAATGTGTGCAAATATTAAATCAAATACTCTCCTCTCATAAAACTAACATATACAGTAATATGGTATCCCGTATCTTTTGCAGTCATCAGACAAGGACAATTGCATTACAACTTTCTCATGCTTTAAATCATCCTCCAACAATTGAACATAAACAAGCAATTGAATCAAAGAGTCTTTATGAACTTACTAGAATTAATCCATATGATTTCCCGGTAAGTTTTCACACACTTTATTCCCTTATGGTATTTAATTTTCATTAACTCAAACATCTATCCAAAACATAGGAGACAGGATATGAATGTACTGTCACAATAACAGAAATACCGGGCGAAAACAAATGGTGGTACCCGGCTTGCACAAAATGCTTTAAAACGTCAACTCCACAAAATACAGTTTATCATTGCAATGACTGTAACTGGGACAAATACACATTCAGGTAAGTTTTTAAACTAAGTATTTTACTTTCCATCATTATAACTGAAACTCCTTATTACCAACAAATAGTTAAATCTATATATGCTCCATACAATTTTTATTGTACTAATTACTCACAAAATACCTTTTGTACATCAGATACAAGCTGAAATTCCTAGCATCTGACGGGACAGAAACCACAGAAATGTTTTGTTTCAATAACGTAGGAAAACAAATAGTCGGTAAATCATGTGAGATCGTTTTAAGAGGTGTTAGTGAGCATTCACCTATCCCACCTGACCTAGCACAAATCATATCCCTAAAATTTACATTTAGAGTCACAGTTGATGATCAATCCTTTTTCCAACAAAACAACCATCCAAACGTGCTGCGAATCAACTCCATTATTACTGCACATGGAAGACAACAGTCTTTACCACTGCAAGCTCGAAATCTTCAGCAACAAGGACCATCAACACCTCCGAACACATAAAGACTGAACTTGTTTGAAGATTCTCCATCTATAGCTCTGGAAAAATTAACCACGACGACTCCAACAGCTGTAAGATATCTTTGCAATCAAAAAATAATACAATATATACATATGACAATATTACTTCCAATTGAATAATGTGTCAATCAATTTTTGCAGGTTGTGAAGAAGCTTATATATCAAACAAATGACGGCACAACAAAACCGTACTAACTCTCTTTTATTGAATATATATTTTCATCCATGTTAAAATGTATCATAGTCACACATTATGCTAACAACTATTTATATCACACCTGTTCCATATTCACAGACCAACCAGTATTGATATTACTGATGCAGAAAACGACGATATCGACAAGGGAAACATAAAGGTACAATCTTCTTTGTTTCACCGATCTACCGTATCAAATTCTTTTTCTTAAATTGAACTCATTCCATCCTTCACCTGCTCGATTATTCTATATGAACATTTCATACAACAAATAATATTGTCATAGTTAAATGTAAATAAAAAATATAACACCATAGTATCTTTTATAGATTATAATAAAATCCATTCCTGTACTTACAGTACCCCGTACTAGGACCTATAGCTGCTACTCCAGGTCATCTTGAATGCATAATAAACATTCTATTCCAACTTAGTAACTTAATGAAACATCATAATTTCCTTTCTTCCTACACATTTTTCCTTTTTTCTACTCAATTTGAACTAAACCCAGTCTAGACATAATGAAACGCATAGAAAAAAAGGTAATACTCCATAGAAAAATGAAATCGAAATTAGCATTTCAGCAGAACACCATTCTTCATTTTTTTTAAAAAATCACACAACACAATAATATATCATCATCTACAATCTTTTCCGTTTAGTTAATCTACCACAATACTTTCATGTAATTAAACTAGAGTACTATGATCGTTCACACAACCACTTACTCTATATATACACAGTACTTATAGCAAAAAAAGGGCACAGTCTACTGCTCCAAAATCACTCCATTCTACGCACTATCATTTACTCCATATGCATAATTCATATATGATAGATAATATTGGTAAGAAGAGATTGAAGAAAATTACAACAACATGCTGTTCAATAGCAGATTATTACATAAATTATTCTTATCATGAATGATATCATTCCTTGATATTAAATCTAAACTATCTTCTCTTCGTATTCAAACACTGTATTAACTCATTTATAAATAATGTTTACATATACAGCATGATGCAATACTTGATGACAAAGGAAAAGGTCCAGAAAAACAATTGAATCTCCACCCAAAAGGTTATACTCTACTACACAATATCCTACATGTATTATTTTCTATCTATTATAAAAAGCAATGTTCCATTTTTTATTTGATAATTGTTGCGACTTCAAAAGTGAATTATCCAAAACTATATTTCTTTCACATAGATTTTTTCCCATATTTAACTTATCCAAAATTTAATACCACACATACATGCAAATAGAAAACAGAAATTATTTGTGATAACCATTCATGCTGAACACTTCCATCCTTTTCTCTTCTGCTTCCATAAACTAAGACATTAAAATTATTTGTTTCCCAATTATACAGGTTCAAACATGGACCTCTGCATATCAAAAAAAGGTCGGACACAAGATCATCCAACAACTGAAGATTTTATCAGATTATCAACAGCTTTTTAGGTTGTAGAACGCCCTCTATATAATTATATATAACTGCTCAACTCTTCTGAAGACATTTCATGTAAATATAACAAGGTAGCTTGAAATGTTGCAACAAACATATTACCTTCTGTCATTGCTCACTTAACTCTATTTTACTTTATATAAATCTGCTATGCTCTAAACTATCTTTTGCTCAGTATCATTAAAAATCGCTCGCTTTATTAGTACAGAAATATTGTGACGGAACCTCCCAAGTCATTAGGCCCACCTACAGTTGTCCTTGTCCAACGGACCTTAGACAACCCTGCAGGTATTCCTGAATCACTTGACAAGTTCAGTATCTGCTTTCCTTACTTTTCCCAAGAGCGTTTTACCCGTCACGCAGACATTACAAATCATCGGAGATACGGAAATGCGGAAGCGGTTACATAAACTTACCTTTATTTAAAAGTAAGATAGAGTTATCATATTAAGACCAGGATATAACGTACGAGTGCAGAGTAATATTATTACAAGCCAAGGGAGGCAAAACCCCTCCTGAGAAGTATCGAACAAAAAGTTTTTATGGAGGATCCTTTCCTCCCGCAACTTCACTCCTGGTGCTCTTCCTTTGGTACCACCTTAAAACAGAAGCAACAAAAGTTTGTCGCTTCTTCACCTAAAAACAATAGGGAATAAAACCCTGAGTATGGAATTACTCAGCAAGGCTTACCCGACTAAGGAAAAGACTCTCAAGGGTATGCTGGTTATAAGGGAGTCAAGATAAGGTTTCTCAATAATCAAAGACTCTGTTTGCAGAAATGCTTACTAAAAGTGGATCCTTAAAAATCCAGTTTTATTGTCAAGTTAAGTAGGATTACCTGTAACTAGAGTTCTTTTTACCCTAGTTCAATCACTTGACCTATACTAGTCAATTTCTTAAGAATCCTTCATCTTTACTGGAGTTCTACATATAGGTCAGTGACCAAGTCTTCATAAACGTGAAGGTACGGCGATCCGAATCGATTATACTCAGCTGAGGATCTCCAATCACATGACATATGTAGCACTTAACCCTTGCATATGTTAACTCGCCACAGGGGTTCTTAAGACCAGATCAGGTTCACGCCAACCGAGAGCACAGATACACCACCGTCCAGTCTCTTGCCACGGAGGGTACACACTACTCTCGCCATCTCTCCACTCCCATTGCGTGGTATCTTATTCTGGCCTTAGTCTGCCCAAGGCAAAGCTTACCCATGACGAGGCATGTGACCAGTTAAAGGGTCCTCGGTCATCAAGCCTACATCGACACGGTCCTTAATTGACTCAGACGGAGACACTACACCGAGACTCTCTCTTCTCGGGCAAGTCACTCGCCCGATCTCAACTTAATCATTTCAACCCAAAGTTTGGTACCTGATAGAGGTACATCTTTTTCGATGTTGTACCCATCATGGCCATGATGGATCCACCATCAAGTTTTATTTTCCAAAAACATCCCTCCCATTTTGCCACATCATCTTTTGTAAAAACAAAACCTTTTTCATTGCTAGAGCAAGACTAAGCATAGTAAAAACCTTTTATAAAACAGGGATTCAAAGGAAGGTAATCAAATTCAAGGAAGGTAATGCAGAAATTGTTTTAGCATTCAACTCCTATCACCTAATGCAACAAGCAAGTGAGAAAGCTTTTAAAAGAATCAAGGAGGTGGCAAATGCACCAGGGCTTGCCTTGGTTTACAGGTGATTCAGGCTCAGTTCCACAGATGTCAAAATAAAAATAGCTGCCTGCCTGATGTTCCTGAGGTGGTGGTGGTGAAGTCTTCTCTCCTTCTACTTCAACTTCTTCTTCGTTTTCTAAAGATAATCATACATAATAATGAATGCCCATGTAATACTCATGAGAGTGTAAAGATAATAAGAGTTTATTATCTAAAGTTTTGAATACAATTTTCCTTCACGGTTCTCCGAGAAACTAGGGTTTTCGGAGTTAGTGAAGGAATTCAAAGGGCAGGGGGTAGGGTTTTGGGCTCTAAGTATCAAACAAGGTCCAAATTAGGCCTGGGCATTCGGGTTACCCGATAAATTCGGGGCGGGTAATTCGGGTTTTCTAAAATTCGGGTTTTAAGAACTGTTACCCGAAGTATGCCCGAAATAAGCGGGTACCCGAAACTTTGGTGCCCGAAAATTCGGGTACGGGTTCGGGTTTCCCCGAAATAACCGAATTGCAGAAAAACGCATGCAACAATATTTCAGATAACCAATGTCGCATGGTAGATAGCAGTAAAAAAAGAAAAAAAAAGGTACACGTGTATGTGCATAACAGCATGCAATAGTAAACTTTGGATGGCGGCTGCTTCTTCTGCTTGCTCCGCATGTTCACACCAGCCACCAGGCATGGGCGCTGATGGCTGCTGCCTCCTGGTTCCTGCGCTGAGGAGCTTCGAGCTTGCTGGCGAGTTGGGGTCGGTCGCTACCGCTACGGCCTCAGGCGGCGGCCGGTGGCTACTCGGCTGGGCAGCTGCCAGCTGCCCCCTGCGCTGCACGGCGTGGGTTGGACTTGGGATCATGGCTACGCGGGTGGGGGCATGGGGCGGCGGCAGTCCGTGTGGGTGAGCTAGGTGGCGGCGCGGTTCGTGAGGGTGAGGGCTGACCAGCTGACCTAGTGACTGTGAGGGTGTCCCGTGTAAGGCCAGTCGGCCAGAGAGTCAGGGAGTGGTACACGGGCCTGCCGGCCAGGGAGTCAGGGAGTGGCCCACCTGAGTGCTTGACTGCGGCCCGCGGGGTGCCTTGGCCTGGCCTGAGTGGGTTAGGGCGTTACTGCGTTATACCGTTTGCCTATTGGGCTGGGCCAAATCTATGAGTGATTGCTGTAATTTTGGGTAAAATAGGGAAAATCGGGTACCAGGATGGGTAACCCGAATTACCCAAACTAAAAACGGGTTTTGTGACTTGCTATCCGAAATAGTGATCGGGTAATTCGGGTACGGGTAATTCGGGTCCGGGTTCGGGTAAATCGGATTTAGGTAATGGGTAACGGGTTTTTTGCTCAGTCCTAGTCCAAATCATACCAAATTCTACCCAAAGCTTCTAAATGATGTTTAGAGTTCATATAAAAAATCATGAAATTAATTTTATTAAATTTTATGGAAAATTAGGAATCTAGGAAAATTGGTTTGACATTTTTGGGATTTTTCTACAATTTTCTACAGATTTCCAAAGTTTCACTAAAAAGAAAAAGGGAAAAGCTTGAACAGTGCTGGGCCGGAAGCAGCCCAAGCCAGCCCACGCCCGAAGGAAGCTGCCCGCGCGCGCCCACGCGGCAAACTTGCAAAAAGGCCCTTGGCTTATTGAATAACTGAAAGCGGGATCACGGCACTATTTGACTGAGTCGCTGACAGATGCAGAAAAGCCCCTGGATTTCTATTCCTTTACCGTGTCAAGACCACGACAGTGAGCGGCACGGCAGAGCTCCGGCGAGCTCGCGTACCGGCCGATTCACGCAAGGACTGACGCCCTTCTTTGGCCTAAACCAAATTCGGGACCTAGTGAATGTTTCCCCTAAATCAATTTCATGAATGGCTACCCAAATGTCTCTGGCCACGATGACAGTGTGGATACTCCAAAGAACGATGCGTTCCCGGTGATTGGTGGTGGTCTAGTTCAATCGGGTGGGTCGACGAGCATCACGGGTTCATGAGAGCACTCAAACGAGAGAGCAGAGAGGATGAGCTAACCTGTATCGCGCTGGCCATGACGAGGTCGGTTCTGCGGTGTTCTTGAGTGTGTTTGGGGGAAATTCAAAATTGGAACTCACTAGTGATCGACTGGGGGCAATACTGGGTGGCTGGGTGCGCGATGATCTTACGGAGCTCACGGTGGCTTCAATTTATAGAGACTGACCGCAAGCACAACGAATTTGAGCGGCGGGTTGTGATCGGTATGAACTAGGTGAGTCACTGGTGGCCGCGCAACGTGGCCTTTACTGTGGCGGCTCCTCCGGTGATCACCGGATATGCATAGCACGGTTAGCCACGACATGGTAAAGCGTTTGGACACGCGGCGGACGACAGTAACGGCTCAACGGTGGTGAGAATCTATCCGAGTAATCAGTGAGCAAGGGGGGGTACGGCAGCTAGCCGGAATAGTTTACTGGCCGGGCTTATCCACGGCGGCGTGACTCCGAGCGTCATTTGATCAACCCGAGCACGAATCGAGACGGCGATGGCACGAATCGCAGCCGAGAACGTCGACGGCGAGCTGAGCTGGTGACCTGATCTATTTCAGAGCATTGTACCATGGCGAATTCCTTTCAGTGCACCTGACAGTCAAAGTTTGAGCTCAAATCTCTCTCAAATTTCTATGGTAACCAGTGGATCGGCCAATAACAAAGTTGTTGTCTGATGATCCAACAACAATCTTACTATAGCAACCATGGCCAAATTCTCATTAGATCAAGGTTGATTTCTAGTTCAAAGTTGACTCAGTATCACTGTTAGTCTGAATTTCAGACTGCAAACAGCCTGATAGCCCGACTTTAAGCTGAATTATCTCCAAATTCTTCATAACAACAATGTTTAACCCCTTAAACAAAGTTGTTCACCTTAGATCTACAAAATTGATGTGGTGACCTAGGGCAAAAACCTTAGAATTTGAAAGTTACAAGGCTCCAAAGTTGAGCCCATATCACTGAATTTCAGACTTAGGGTGAAATCTCAAATAAGGTCTTTTTGCAAATAAGTCCAAAATTCAGGGTTTAGCTTGTAAATCTTCATGATTGTGAACCATATGACTTTATATGCTTTAACATCATAGTTTTTACACTTTAGTCCAAATGTGTCCTAATTTTGCACTTAGCCCCCTAGGGTTTAAGTTTAGGGTTTTCTAGGGTTCCAATTAGGGTTCTTGGTATTTCAGGGGTGTGAATGTACTGTAGGTCCATTGTTAGTAACATTTTATGACTATTTCACTTAAGCTTTAGGGTTTTCTCTATTTGGGTTTTGTTTTACACTTCTAATCCTCATTTAGGGTTAAGTACCCTACTCCAGGGTTTTATTTGCAAAACACCATATCAATACAACTTGTTTGAATTTTTTGTCTAGTGAATGCATTGTAGGTGTATCAAACATATGAAATGCTAATGCTGATGATGATATGCTCAAGTTTTAGTGATAGTAACACCAGGGGTGTTACATCCTTCCCCTCATAAAAGAATCTCGTCCCGAGATTAAAAGTCCTAGGGTAAGTAGTGGAAAAGGAAATGCTTCACATTTTTATTTCCTGATTTTTGGTACAAGGCAGGGGTGGTTTGGGGTTCACTCCTTTATTACAACAATTATATTACAATTTACATGAGGCTAGAAAGCCTAGGAAATTCTTCTCTAAAAAGTCATGAGTCTCCCATGTAGCCTCATCTTCAGAATGTTGGTTCCACTGTATCTTGTAAAACTTGAGAGTTTTTCTTCGGGTAACCTTGTCCTTTTGATCCAAGACTCGAATAGGGTGTTCTGAATATGTCAAGTCTGGCCCTAGGACAACATCTGTTACTTCGATGGTTCGATCTGGAACCCGAAGACACTTCTTCAACTGAGACATGTGGAACACATTATGTGCAGCAGACAAGGTTTTGGGTAGTTAAAGTCGGTATGCCACTGGTCTACATTGTTCAAGAATAAGGAAAGGACCAATGTACCGAGGTGCAAGCTTCCCTTTAACCCCGAAACGTGATACGCCCTTCATTGGTGAAACTTTCAGGTAGACATAATCTCCCATGAGAAAGTACAAGGGTTGTCGTCGCTTGTCTGCATAACTTTTCTGATGAGCTTGAGCTTTCTTCAATTTATGAATTATTCTCTGAACCTTTTCTTCGGTCTCTTTCACTATATCAGGCCTGAAGAAGTACCTTTCACCTAGTTCAGACCAATTTAGCAGAGTGTGACATCATCGTCCATATAAAGCTTCGAAGGGTGCCATCTTAATGCTTTCTTGATAGCTGTTATTATATGAGAACTCCGCTAATGGTAAACAATCATCCCATTTCTGTGGGAATTCCAGAACACATGCTCGTAGCATATCTTCAAGTATCTGATTGACCCTCTCAGTCTGTCCACTGGTCTGAGGATGATAGGCCAAACTGTGAAGCAATTTGGTACCCAGGGATTTATGAAGTTCTTCCCAGAATTTGGATACGAATTGAGGTCCACATCCGACACTATAGTCTTCGAAACACCATGCAAACTGAGAATACGAGCAATATACAGTTCCGCATATGCGATGACTGGATATTTTACTTTGACTAGAAGAAAATGGGCAACCTTGGTAAGTCGATCAATGATAACCCAAATGGAGTCAAAGCCTTTTGTCGTTCTGGGTAATCCCACATTGAAGTACATACTAATATCTTCCCATTTCCATGTTGGTGTTGGTAAAGATTGTAATGGACCAGCAGCTTTCATGTGTATGGCCTTGATACGTTTACAAGTGTCACATCTAGCCACATAGCGTGCAATTTCAATCTTCATCTTCGTCCACCAATAATGTTGTTTCAGATCTTGATACATCTTAGTGCTTCTGGGATGAATAGAATAACGACTAAGATGTGCTTCATCTAAGATTTGCTGGCGGACCTCTTCATTTTTAGGCACCATTATGCGGTTGTTAAACCATACAACACCTTGATCATCTTTTCGGAAGCAGTTGGCTTTTCTAGCCTCTATCTTTTCATGGATATGTTTCATACCCTCATCATTCTTTTGTGTGTCAATTATCCTTTGCAAGATGACTGACTCCAGCTTCAAGTGATTTGAAGTTCCATGCTGAATCATTCCCAGGTTCAGATTCTCCATCTCCTGGCATAATGTAATGTCAGAAGTCCTCATTGTTAGACAATGGCAGGAAGCCTTGCGACTAAGTGCATCTGCCACTACATTAGCTTTGCCTGGGTGATAATGGATCTCCAGTTCATAATCCTTGATCAACTCGAGCCATCTCCTTTGTCTCATATTGAGCTCGAATTGGGTAAAGATGTACTTCAAACTTTTGTGGTCTATATAAATGTGACAGACATTCCCCAGTAGATAATGACGCCATATCTTCAGGGCATGAACCACTGCAGGTAGCTCCAGATCATGAGTTGGATAATGTTCCTCATGCCGGCGCAACTGTCTTGAAGCATAAGCTATTACTCGGCCTTCTTGCATTAACACACAGCCGAGACCATTGCCTGATGCGTCACAATACACATCAAAAGGCTTTTCAATATCTGGTTGAGCCAATACCGGAGCAGTGGTTAATAATACCTTCAATTTTTCAAAGGCTTCATTACATTCCGAAGACCAATTGAATTTAATATCATTCTTCAATAAACTCGTGATTGGTTTCACAAGTTTGGAAATATCTGGTATAAATCAACGGTAATAGCCAGCTAGTCCAAGGAAACTTCAGACTTGATGAACAGTGGTTGGGGGTTTCCACTCCAAAATATCCTTGACTTTGCTGGGATCTACCGCAATCCCCTTGGCAGATAACACATGTCCCAGAAATTGGATTTCTTCCAGCCAGAATGCGCACTTACTGAACTTAGCATACAATTGGTGTTCCCTTAAGCGCGTCAATACAGTCCGCAAGTGTTGAGCATGCTCCTCTTCATTCTTGGAGTATATTAAGATATCATCTATGAAGACCACCACGAATTTGTCCAACTCGGGCATAAATACCGAGTTCATCATATAAGTGAAGTGGGCTGGAGCATTTGTCAGTCCGAATGACATTACCAAGTATTCAAATAAACCATACCGCGTAGTGAATGCGGTCTTTGGTATATCCTCGGGCCTGATATGGATCTGATGATAGCCCGACCTGAGATCAATTTTGGAGAATACCCTCGCTCTAGTCAGTTGATCAAACAAAATATCAATCCGAGGAAGAGGATACTTATTCTTGATAGTGACCTCATTAAGGGGTCGATAATCCACGCACATCTGCAATGTTTGGTCCTTCTTCTTGACGAAGATGGCTGGACAACCCCATGGTGACGAGCTTGGCTGGATGAACCCCTTCTCAAGTAGATCTTGCAATTGGGTCTTGAGTTCTGCCAGCTCATTTGGAGGCATTCAGTACGATCTTCTAGAAATGGGAGTTGTACCGGGCTTCAACTCAATTACAAACTCTACATCTCTTTCAGGTGGCAATCCAAGCAAATCTTCTGGAAAGACATCTGGGAACTCACATACTACCGAAATATCTTTGATCTCCGGTATAATGGCTTCATTAATTCTACCAATTGGTTTAGCTAGAATAGCTATGGGAATAGACAAAAGAATCTCTTCTTAGCCATAACTCAACCTGATAGTTCTTAGATCAGTGTTGAGGATTGCTTTATGCTGGGCCAACCAATTCATGCCCAGAATCACATCTATGTCTTGGCCTTTCAAAACAATCATACTAGTAGGAAAGTCCCGTCCAGCCAATGTTATGGGCACTTGGTAAGCCACTTCTTTGGTAAATATTTGTCCCCCAAGCGAATGTATTTTAAACCCTTCCCTTGATTCAGTATATGGAATGCAGTGTTTCTCCACAAACGTTTTGCTTATGAAAGTATGTGAAGCACTAGAATCAAAGAGAATAAGTGCAGGGTGGTTGGCTACGAGGAACGTACCCATCATCACCGGTTCACCTTCCGGGGTTGTGGCCACTTGAGTGTAATAAACCCGTCCAGTTTTCCTTGTATTCTTGCCTGCGGTACTGGTTGCCGCATTTCCCTTGGAACCTCCGGAACTATGTTGATTATTTGCTTGATTCTGCCTCAGGTAGGGACAGTCCTTAATGAAATGCTCGGACTTTCCACAGTTGAAGCAGCCGGTGGATGAGCTTGGAAGAGCAGGGAAACGAGTGTCAGGGGCACCCGACTGATTTGTAGTAGTGGGGGCAGTGGTTGGACGGATAAACACTGGTTGCTTGAATGGGAAGGAGGGTGGGCGCGACGAAGAATGATTCTGATTGAAAGGTCGGATAACCAACCTTTGCCTTTTCTTGGGGCCCTGATTGGGCCTGTTGCCTCCATTCCCCTTGGATTTTCCGGAACTTGCATATTTTGCCTCGACTGCCAGCGCTGTGCTGACAGCCCTTCCATAAGTAAGGTCGATGCAAGTGGCCATCTTTCTTTGCATCCGATCATTCAAGCATCTCATGAAACAATTCCTTTTCTTCACATCTGTGTTGACTTGGTCGATTGCATACTGAGATAAGTGATTAAATTTATTGAGATACTGGGTGACAGTATCTCCGCCTTGCTTCAATTTCATGAACTCCTCTTGCTTCATGTGAAGAACTCCCTCAGGTATATAATGCTCTCTAAAGGCCAACTTGAATTCATCACATGTGATCCGATGACCGGTCGGCTAAACGGCCACAAAATTTCCCCACCACGTACTGGCAGGGCCTCGCAGTTGTTGGGCTGCAAACAGGGGCTTTTGAGTTTCTGAACACCGAAGAAGCCCGAATTTTTGTTCAATGACGCGGATCCATTCATCCGCCTCTAAAGGATCTTCTGCTTTGACGAACAATGGAGGGCGCGTCTCGGAGAAGTCTAGATAAGATGTCTCTCGGGGGCCTTGCGAATATGCCCGCCCGCCTTGTTGTTGGAGTTGTTGACCTGCATCTCCCGCAGGAAGCGGGTATTATCTATTGTAGCGTTTACCAAGGCAGTGATGGCCTCGGCAAGTGTTGGGGGTACTGGAGGTGGATTCGGGGTCGCTTCCCTCCCACGGGAGGTACCAGCCCCATCCTGAGCGCGAGTCCTGGAAGGCATCTGAGGCAAAGAACATTTGGAGCAATATGATATGCCATACACACCATCCATTTCACATTACTTAAAAAGGTAATGTTACAGACTCGTACTTTACAATAGGATTACACCCCCTATTACACAATAGTACTACTTCTATACTATAATATTCCTACTTTTTGTCACTCTGGGTAGCCTCACTGTCAGGCGTAGGAGACCATTCGTCGACCAGCTTCATAGAGGGAGAGGGCCTAAAAAGGTCCAACTCACCGCCAAGTGCTTCTCCCGCTACTCGAGAAGGTCCGGCTTCCGTCCTGATAGGATCCGCAGGGACGTTCAGGTGCAGTTGCGAGTACAGTACATGAACTTCTTCATGTAGTGTGTTGCAATAAACCTGCAAGCTATCCATGGTTGAGCTAAGCTCTTCCACTCGGGCTCGAGCTCTAGCTTCCTTTGCCCAAGCTAGCGAACGAGAGTTCACAGCCCAGTCGAGCGCTAGATCCCAATCCGCTAGCTGGTCTTGCAGTTGGTGGATGTCTCTTCTTAATTCATTGATTCTTTCACCATCCGCGACCCATATTTCGTTCCTGTGTCGGAGTTTTGTTCAAAGCTAATTAACTTGAGCTTCTAAGTCCCTGATTGGATCGTTACTACCGCTACTGCTGTCGTCATGTCTCGGGGCAAGTTGGTGACGAGGTACACCGATTGGCCCAGTTGACTTGCGTGCAGTCTTTCTTGTGTGCGGCGGCATTTTTCTAAGGGGGGAAATCTTATTAGCATAGTTTTTAGCATGATGCATGTGTAATTACAGAATCAGCCTTAGTTGATTCAACCTTCTATACATTGCACTCCTCCTATCTGGTCTTTGCAATAAACTCTTCAGAGATACTAAGGTAAGAAGGAAAGAAATTGTCTAGATGAGTCTTAGAAAATTCTTTTTGAAGATGCCTCATAATATCTGCAGAGATGGGCTTCGCTCCGATACCAGCTGTGACGGAACCTCCCAAGTCATTAGGCCCACCTATAGTTGTCCTTGTCCAACGGACCTCAGACAACCCTGCAGGTGTTCCTGAATCACTTGACAAGTTCGGTATCTGCTTTCCTTACTTTTCCCAAGAGCGTTTTACCCGTCACGCAGACATTACAAATCATCGGAGATACGGAAATGCGGAAGCGGTTACATAAACTTACCTTTATTTAAAAGTAAGATAGAGTTATCATATTACAGACCAGGATATAATGTACGAGTGCAGAGTAATATTATTACAAGCCAAGGGAGGCAAAAACCCCTCCCGATAAGTATCGAACAAAAAGTTTTTATGGAGGATCCTTTCCTCCCCCAACTTCACTCCTGGTGCTCTTCCTTTGGTACCACCTTAGAACAGAAGCAACAAAAGTTTGTCGCTTCTTCACCTAAAAACAATAGGGAATAAAACCCTGAGTATGGAATTACTCAGCAAGGCTTACCCGACTATGGAAAAGACTCTCAAGGGCATGCTGGTTATAAGGGAGTCAAGGTAAGGTTTCTCAATAATCAAAGACTCTGTTTGCAGAAATGCTTACTAAAAGTGGATCCTTAAAAATCCAGTTTTATTGTCAAGTTAAGTAGGATTACCTGTAACTAGAGTTCTTTCTACCCTAGTTCAATCACTTGACCTATACTAGCCAATTTCTTAACAATCCTTCATCTTTACTGGAGTTCTACATATAGGGCAGTGACCAAGTCTTCATAACCGCGAAGGTACGGCGATCCGAATCGATTATACTCAGCTGAGGATCTCCAATCACACGACATATGTAGCACTTAACCCTTGCATATGTCAACTCGCCACCGGGGTTCTTAAGACCAGATCAGGTTCACGCCAACCGAGAGCACAGATACACCACCGTCCAGCCTCTTGCCACGGAGGGTACACACTACTCTCGCCATCTCTCCACTCCCATTGCATGGTATCTTATTCTTGCCTTAGTCTGCCCGAGGCAAAGCTTACCCATGACGAGGCATGTGACCAGTTAAAGGGTCCTCGGTCATCAAGCCTACATCGACACGGTCCTTAATCGACTCAGACGGAGACACTACACCGAGACTCTCTCTTCTCGTGCAAGTCACCCACCGGGTCTCAACTTAATCATTTCAACCCAAAGTTTGGTACCTGACAGAGGTACATCTTTTCCGATGTTGAACCCATCATGGCCATGATGGATCCACCATCAAGTTTTATTTTCCAAAAACATCCCTCCCATTTTGCCACATCATCTTTTGTAAAAACAAAACCTTTTTCATTGCTAGAGCAAGACTAAGCATAGTAAAAACTTTTTTTAAAACAGGGATTCAAAGGAAAGTAATCAAATTCAAGGAAGGTAATGCAGGAATTGTTTTAGCATTCAACTCCTATCACCTAATGCAACAAGCAAGTGAGAAAGCTTTTAAAAGAATTAAGGAGGTGGCAAATGCACCGGGGCTTGCCTTGGTTTACAGGTGATTCAGGCTCAGTTCCACAGATGTCAAAATAAAAACAGCTGTCTGCCTGATGTTCCTGAGGTGGTGGTGGTGAAGTCTTCTCTCCTTCTACTTCAACTTCTTCTTCGTTTTCTAAAGATAATCATACATAATAATGAATGCCCATGTAATGCTCATGAGAGTGCAAAGATAATAAGAGCTTATTATCTAAAGTTTTGAATACGATTTTCCTTCACGGTTCTCCGAGAAACTAGGGTTTCCGGAGTTAGTAAAGGAATTCAAAGGGCAGGGTAGGGTTTTGGGCTCTAAGTATCAAACAAGGTCCAAATCATACCAAATTCTACCCAAAGCTTCTAAATAATGTTTAGAGTTCATATAAAAAGTTTGGGGATTTTTGGAATTATTATTGATTTTCTAAAAATCCAGAACAATGTTTTAGCCTATTTTAAATACCCCAAAATTCCCTATTTGATATAAAAATCATGAAATTATTTTTATTAAATTCTATGGAAAATTAGGAATCTAGGAAAACTGGTTTGACATTTTTGGGATTTTCCTACTATTTTCTACAGATTTCCAAATTTTAGTGAAAAAGAAAAAGGGAAAAGCTTGAACATTGTTGGGCCGGAAGCAGCCCAAGCCAGCCCACGCCCGAAGGAAGCTGCCCCCGCGCGCGCCCGCGCGACAGACTTGCAGAAAGGCCCTTGGCTTATTGAATAACTGAAAGCGGGGTCACGACACTATTTGACTGAGTCGCTGACAGATGCAGAAAAGCCCCTGGATTTCTATTCCTTTGCCGTGTCAAGACCACGACGGTGAGCGGCACGGCAAAGCTCCGGCGAGCTCGCGTAACAGCCGATTCACCCAAGGACTGGTGCCCTTCTTTGGCCTAAACCAAATTCGGGACCTAGTGAATGTTTCCCCTAAATCAATTTCATGAATGGCTACCCAAATGTCTCTGGCCACGATGACAGTGCGGATACTCCAAAGAACGATGCGTTCCCGGTGATTGGTGGCGGTCTAGTTCAATCGGGTGGGTCGACAAGCATCACGGGTTCATGAGAGCACTCAAACGAGAGAGCAGAGAGGATGAGCTGACCTGTATCGCGCTGGCCACGACGAGGTCGGTTCTGCGGTGTTCTTGAGTGTGTTTGGGGGAAATTCAAAATTGGAACTCACTGGTGATCGACTGGGGGCAATACTGGGTGGCTGGGTGCGCGATGATCTTACGGAGCTCACGGTGGCTTCAATTTATAGAGATTGGCCGCGAGCACAACGAATTTGAGCGGCGGGTTGTGATCGGTATGAACTGGGTGAGTCACTGGTGGCCGCGCAACGTGGCCTTTACCGTGGCGGCTCCTCCGGCGATCACCGAATATGCATAGCACGGTTAGCCACGACATGGTAAAGCGTTTGGACACGCGACGGACGACAGTAACGGCTCAACGGCGGTGAGAATCTATCCGAGTAATCGGTGAGCAAGGGGGGGAGTACGGCGGCTAGCCGGAATAGTTTACTGGACGGGCCTTATCCACGGCGGCGTGACTCCGAGCGTCATTTGATCAACCCGAGCACGAATCGAGACGACAATGGCACGAATCGCGGTGGAGATCGTCGACAGCGAGCTGAACTGGTGACCTGATCTATTTCAGAGCACTGTACCATGGCGAATTCCTTTCAGTGCACCTCACAGTCAAAGTTTGAGCCCAAATCTCTCTCAAATTTCTGTGGCAACCACTGGATCGGCCAGTAATAAAGTTGTTGTCTGATGATCCAACAACAATCTTACTATAGCAACCATGGCCAAATTCTCATAAGATCAAGGTTGATTTCCAGTTCAAAGTTGACTCAGTATCACTGTTAGTCTGAATTTCAGACTGCAAACAGCCTGACAGCCCGACTTTGAGTTGAATTATCTCCAAATTCTTCATAACAACAATGTTTAACCCCTTAAACAAAGTTGTTCACCTTTGATAGATCTACAAAATTGATGTGGTGACCTAGGGCAAAAACCTTAGAATTTGAAAGTTACAAGGCTCCAAAGTTGAGCCCATATCACTGAATTTCAGACTTAGGGTGAGATCTCAAATAAGGTCTTTTTGCAAATAAGTCCAAAATTCAGGGTTTAGCTTGTAAATCTTCATGATTGTGAACCATATGACTTTATATGCTTTAACATCATAGTTTTTACACTTTAGTCCAAAAGTGTCCTAATTTTGCACTTATCCCCTAGGGTTTAAGTTTAGGGTTTTCCAGGGTTCCAATTAGGGTTCTTGGTATTTCAGGGGTGTGAATGTACTGTAGGTCCATTCTTAGTAACATTTTATGACTATTTCACTTAAGCTTTAGGGTTTTCTCTATTTGGGTTTTGTTTTACCCTTCTAATCCTCATTTAGGGTTAAGTACCCTACTCCAGGATTTTATTTGCAAAACACCATATCAATACAACTTGTTTGAAATTTTTGCCTAGTGAATGCATTCTATGTGTATCAAACATATGAAATGCTAATGATGATGATGTTATGCTTAAGTTTTAGTGATATTAACACCAGGGGTGTTACAAATATTGCATATCATGTACCACGCGCGCAAAGCGCGCACTCGTTACTAGTGTCTCATCTTTATTTTTACTAACTATTAAGAGCCTATTGTAGACCGCCCCCGCCTCCCTATGTCCGCCCGCAAGCCCGCAAACCACGCCGCAAACCGCCGCAGACTGACCCCGACTCCCTACGCCCGCCCGCAATCCAGCCGCAATCCACCCCGCGAACGCGGCGACCGTCGCGTTCCGGCCGGCCGGCCGCCCGGCCGCCCGCCGCTATGGCACTATCCACTAACCAGACACAGCATCCAGACAAGCTTTTGTTGTCGCCCACTTCTCTCCCGCCTCCCCTCCACTCTTTTGCTTGTCGCGGGGTTAGAATCCCATGGTGCTATCGGCCGAGATCCGCTTTGGCCACCAGATCCCCTATCCCACTACGACACTGACTCCTACGAGGAGGAGGAAGAAGAGGAAGAGGAAGACGAGGAGGAGTTCGAGGGGGTGGAGGGCGGAGGAGATGGATGAGGCGACAGTTTCGTCTCCGCTGATGCTGCCGGCAACGAAGGCCAGGGGAGGAGTGTCCGTGGTCGAGATGGTGATGGGGGCGCTTCGGAGGTCGCTCATGCTGTGCAGCAGCAGCGCCAGCGCCGGCGTGCGCGAGCCGGAGCAGGAGGAGGAATGGGTGACTCCCCCGGGTGGTATGCAAATAGGGGGGCCAACAGATGTGCGGCACGCCTCACACGTCACCTTCGACCGCTTCATTGGCTTCCTCGACCTCCCCGCTGACCTCGAGCCCGACGTGCCTCGCCCCGTGCCGAGCGCAAGGTCAGTGTTCCAACACCTTTTACTCCCCAATTGTTTGATCTGTCTATGCGCATAGTTTCCTGCACGGGATCCGGCGGCGGCCCTGGGGCAAATGGGCGGCCGAGATCAGAGACCCCAGCAAGGGCGTTCGCGTCTGGCTCGGCACTTACAGCACCGCCGAGGAGGCGGCCAGGGCGTACGACGCCGAGGCTCGCAGGATACGCGGGAAGAAAGCCAAGGTCAATTTCCGGGACGAAGCGGCGGCAGCAGGTGCTCAGAAGCCAACCGCAACCGCAACTACTCCAACTGCTTGTGCCAGCGCAGCGAGGCTAGGTCCTCCACCGCCGAAGTTCCGTGCTGACGAGGTTTTCGGGAACATGAATGGTGGCAACAACGATCTGTTCATGATTATGTTCACGTTCAGTGACAGTAGTAGTAAGGTCGTTCGTGTGGAGCCAGGTGAGGGCGCCGCCGGTTTCCTCCCCGCAGTGGAAGTGTTGGACGACGAGCCTCTGTTGCCCGGCAGTAAGAGGTCTGCGGCTAACATGATGCTGCTCTCCGACCAGAGCAGCGACTCGTATGGCTCTTGTGACTTGGGGTGGGACTGGGACGATGACACCATGACCTCAGACTACGCCTCAGTCTTTGCTCCTGCTGCTCCCAGTAACGTTGTGCCAGCATGGTACACGCAAGGTGGACCGGTGTCGAAGAGAACGAGGAGCAGCTACGGCTATGGTGTGGCCATGCTCCAGCAGGGAGATGGCGCGCAGGCCATGCCGGGCGGCTTTGACCCTGAGACGAACTACCAGTACCAGCCGTTGCCTTATGTCGTCGAGAGCAGCCCGTCGGACGGCGTGTCGACGCACGACATGGATTGCCTTCAAATGATGCGGGCTGGTGATGTTCCACAGGATGGGGCGAGCAGTGGTGGTGGTGGTGGCGGTGATATCTGGAGCCTTGACGAGCTGCTCATGGCCGCTGTCGCTTACTGAGAAAAGCTATGTGCATCGCATGTACTAGACGGTTACTTGTTGTGCCATGAATGGAGTGTTTCTCAGCTTCGTTTTGCTTTTAAATTTTTTTATTATGCCAGGTCTCCTGCTTGTGGTGATGATGCAGGAGAGCCATGGTGGGTAGGTACTATGCTTTTGCTGCCAGTGGAACTGTAAGACAATGTTTATATAGTATCTACTATGTTGGTGCGTCGATGGTTGGTTGGAGGCGAGTTTGAGACTGATTCAGTAATTTACCTTGTGTTCTGATGCAGTCATAACTATCGGTATTTTGATATAGTAATTTACCTTATATAGTTTGAGACTGTAAGACAATGTTTATATAGTAATTTACCTTATATAGTATCTACTATTTTAATTTTGTGTTCTGATGCAGTCATAACTATCGGTATTGAGCCTTGTGTGGAGCAGAAACTTGTAACATAATATGCATAATTTGAGGATTATATGATTTCTGTGTAGTTGCCTTTTTACTTCTATATTTCGACATCATTCCATTTTTTTGTTGTTGCAAATCATTTGATTCCTTGAAACAGAAATAAATACACAATACATGCTAATGAAAATTTGGCAATACATGTTTTGCTTTGTAAATTTTGATGTAGTCATTGCAAATCATTTGGCATGTATTGGACGATATCTGTTTGCATTCCTGATCTTCTCAACTACCAGGTGAAAGCATACCTCGATCGCAAGTCACTGACACATTCTCTGAACGACATAAAGACCGCAGTTATGCAACTTCACGACCTCATCAGTGTTATAGACTTATAGTCATCATTGTTACACTACTATTAATGGGCATTGCGACAACCAAGATTCTTGTTGTCATCTCGTCCCAGCTTCTGGTTGCGGGATTCATATTTGGGAATGCATGCAAGACTGTATTTGAGGCCCTTATATTTGTATTCATCATGCATCCATTTGAGGTTGCTAACCGCTGTGTTATCGACGGAACACAGGTAACTTCTACATCACTCTTTCTGGTACCAGTTTCCATTGATTTCCCATGTTACTGACATGAATGTACTCTAATGATAGATGATCGTCGAGGAAATTAATATATTAACCAATGTTCTCTTCAAGAATGGCAACCAGTTTAGGCAGCTTTGAGGTCCAAAATTAAAGGGTAATTCTCAAACCTAACCTGCATTCATATTTAATTTCAGTTTTTGTCGGGGACCATAATTAGGGGTACCCTCAAGACTCCTAATTCTCAGCTGGTAACCCCCATCAGCACAAAGCTGCAAAGGCCTGATGGGTGCGACTAAGTCAGGGATCGGTCCATTCGAGGGACTCGATCACGCCTCGCCCGAGCCCAGCCTCGGGCAAGAGCAGCCGACCCCGGAGGATCTACGTCTCGCCCGAGGCCCCCCTCCAGCGACGAACATACTTCCGGCTCGCCCGAGGATCTCCACTCTGAAGGACGACGTCATCATCACGCCCGGGCCATCGCCGCCAGGGTCTCCTCCAAGAATCCGGCTCGAGCAGGCGGCTCGGCTGGTCACCCCGAGGCCTCGGCCAGCTGTCCCCCGAAGACATCAGCCCGGCTCGAGGCCTCGGCAGATCAACTCCGGCGTCGGGCCCTGCTAACGGACGACCCGGCCAGGCTCCGACCGACCAAGTCTTCTTTTCGAGCCAACTCTGCCTCTGTCCGTGCTGACACCGCTACCCCTGACTTCGGCTCGTCGAAGAGCGGCCGAGGGGTTCCTTTAACTAAGCAAGAGAAACCTCGGACAGCAAGGCCGACCGAGCCGAGAGACTCTTACGCCTCCGGGATACGGATACCTCACTCGTCACCTTTGCACGAGGCGACTCACGCTTGGTGAAGCGGTTCAGACAACCAACAGGCGAGTCTTAGTGCTCGAAAATGAGGAAAAAACATGGTTCCGCGCCAAAAATACATACACGTTCAGGCCCCGACAGCCACAATGAACAAAAGACCGGCATTCAAGGTGCCATTACAAACAGAACTCCGGTTCCGTCCCCGCGGGTATGAACGACCTCCACACCGGGGAGCCTGCGGGGCGACAAGTTCCGGGCGACTCGCCAGCGACCTCTGCAGCAGCAGCTATGGTCCCAGGACGGACGCGGCGACCGGAAGGCTCTCGTTCGCGTCCCCGCTCAAGGGACGCGAACCAGACATCAAAGCCAAAGAGCGGACCGCTCCAAAGCACACCGGCAGGTCCTCGCTCCCGTCCTCGCCACGAAAACGAGGAAGAGGGCGGAATGTTGCATCCTAGCTGGGCAGCAACAGTTCGCCTTCCCCGGCATGGCTGGAGGACGCCTCCTCCGCAGAGCTGGGGGATGGTTTCCACCACCAGAAGCTGGAAGAGGAGGTGGCCAGCCGACCCGTGCGGGAGGTAGAGCCCCGGCTCGCCCCGCTCTCCGCCCCAGCAAGGATGGTAAGCATCCTTGAAGCTGAGGGAGAGGCGGGGGCCGCAGCCCGGCTTGCTTCTCCCCATCTAGGGGCTGGTGGTCACCGTCTTGGGTGACCACCGGCGAGGGGGTGCAGTCGGGCCGCGTGATGAAAATCCTTGAAGCCGAACGATGGCTGAAAGGTACCGACTCCCACGGAGTTGCGTTCCTCCAACGACAAGGCGGAAGGATTGCGGGTGTCCCCCATCCGGGGGCTCGGAAGGTGGAAAGACACGATGCATAAGGGAGCGCGAAGACATGGTCGCCTTTCAAGGGGGTCACCCTCCTTTTAAAGGCGACTCTCCCTACTTGCGTCCCCAGCCGTCGTGGGCTGAGTCTTCTCCAACACGCTCCAAGGTCCTCCCCCTACGGCGTGGGGGCTGGGTCCCACGCGTCATGCAAGCTAGCCCAGAGCAGAAGAAGCCAAACCGCCGCGCGCGGTGCATGCAACCGCCCAGCGGTTACGAGCATTCCTCCGCTTTTGCCCATACAAGTGGGCGAAAGGGCGGGCAGCCATGCAGGCGGCATGCAACCGCGCCAAGTGGGCGTGCCCCTCCGACTTCCAACGCACCCAGCATGGGGGCCCACGCCCACGCGTCATGCAACCGGCGTGCCGGTCGCTACGTGCAAGCAACTGCACCGCCACTCGCACCACTGCCACGCCTCCACGACTGCGGAACCAGTACCGCGACTCGAGGCAACCCTGCGTACGACCCAGCAGTGCCAGCCAGGCGCGACGGTCAATACGGCCAAAAATGGGCCGGCAGTAATGGCGGTGGCAGGCGGGCGGGAGCAGCGGTCACGTCATCAGCCAAGCTTACGTCCCATCCTGGGGCAGTGAGAGAACCCTCTCTCATGGCGTGAAGACGGCGTGCCCGTGTTCCGTTCCTCGAACGGCTCGCGCACGCGCAACGGCCGCCCCGCGAACCACTCGCCCCGTCGCATTAACTCCGCGGCGGGACAGGCGAGCGACGCTTCGCCTTCGCCATAATGACCGCGTCAAAAAGGTACACCGCGTCATTCGATTTCGTATCCTTTTCCTTTTTCATCTTTCTCTCTCTTACAACAGGGGCCGGGAAAGGGGGATACCCCGAAAAGGATCCTTCTCCGTGAAGGAAACAGGCTCCGAGCCTCCCTACTGATCAGAGGCTCAAAGGTTGGCCCCTCGGAGGGGTTTAACAGCCGCCTCAAAGCGCGTGGGCTCCACACCCACTACTGGTCAGAGGTTCGAAGGCCGGCCCCTCGAAAGGGTTCAACGGCCGCCTCAGGCTACTCGGGCTCCGCGCCCACTACTGATCAGGGGTTCGTAGGCTGGCCCTCGAAGGGTTCACAGCCACCTCAGACAAAAGAGCGAGGGATGACCCTGGGTACGTTCGATACATAACCGAGGCTCGGGCTACGCTCCCGAGGTACCCTAGGACATTTTCGAGACCAGCGGGAACGATCTTGTAATGAAATCCCATCAGAGGGAGGCATCGAGCCCTCGGACCCCGTCGACAGGGGACCGGGTCCGGCAGATCACCCGCAGGTACTTTTGAGCGTGCCTCCGGGCCTCTAGCCGACCCCTAACAAATGGGGCACGGGCGTCCACTCGGATTACCCGCCAGCAGCTCACCGGAGACACCATGTTCGGCGCCCTCCGAGGGCAACATGGCGCTTTCCCCCCTCCTCCTTGCGGAAAGGCGACGCAGGGGCATATGTAAAAAAGTCGAGTCTACCCTTGACCATCCTCTCGCCCTGTGCAGAGGCTCGGGGGCTGCTCTCGCAAACCCGGCTCCGGCCAAACTGTTGACAGCGTCAACATACCAGCCCGAGGACTTGGGACTCGACCGTGCACCCGGGCTACGGCCAGCTCGCATGAGGGAACGACCAGACCAGCCGAAGCATTGCGAGAGGCATTAAGACCTCGGAGGAGTCAAACCACTCCTCCGAGGCCTCGGGGGCTACACCCGGCGGGTGCGCTCGCGCGCACCCACCAGAACAAAACGCAACCGAGAAAGGCTGGTCCCCTTGCAAAAAAGTGCGACAAAAGCCTCCAAGCGAGTGTTAACACTCCCTTCGAGGCTCGGGGGCTACTGTCGGGGACCATAATTAGGGGTACCCTCAAGACTCCTAATTCTCAGCCGGTAACCCCCATCAGCACAAAGCTGCAAAGGCCTGATGGGTGCGACTAAGTCAGGGATCGGTCCATTCGAGGGACTCAATCACGCCTCGCCCGAGCCCAGCCTCGGGCAAGAGCAGCCGACCCCGGAGGATCTACGTCTCGCCCGAGGCCCCCCCTCCAGCGACAAACATACTTCCGGCTCGCCCGAGGCCCAGTCTTCGCCAAGAAGCAGCCCTGGCCAAATCGCCACGCCAACCGACCAAATCGCAGGGGCATTTAATGCAAAGGTGGCCTGGCACCTTTATCCTGACGCACGTCCTCCAGTCGACAGAGCCGAAGTGACCGCAGTCACTTCGCCGCTCCACTGACCGGCCTGACAGAAGGACAGCGCCGCATGCGCCGCTCCGACTGCTGTGCCACTCGACAGAGCGAGGCTGACAGGCAGCCAGGCCCGGCCTCAGGCACCATAGGAAACTCCGCTCCGCCCGACCCAGGGCTCGGACTCGGGCTCATCCCCGGAAGACGGTGAACTCCGCTCCGCCCGACCCAGGGCTCGGACTCGGGCTCAGCCCCGGAAGACGGGGAACTCCGCTCCGCCCGACCCAGGGCTCGGACTCGGGCTCAGCCCCGGAAGACGGCGAACTCCGCTCCGCCTGACCCAGGGCTCGGACTCGGGCTCAGCCCCGGAAGACGGCGAACTCCGCTCCGCCCGACCCAGGGCTCGGACTCGGGCTCAGCCCCAGAAGACGGCGAACTCCGCTCCGCCCGACCCAGGGCTCGGACTCGGGCTCAGCCCCGGAAGACGGCGAACTCCGCTCCGCCCAACCTAGGGCTCGGACTCGGGCTCAGCCCCGGAAGACGGCGAACTCCACTCTGCCCGACCAAGGGCTCGGACTCGGGCTCGGCCCCGGAAGACGGCGAACTCCGCTCCGCCCGACCCAGGGCTCGGACTCGGGCTCAGCCCCGGAAGACGACAAACTCCACTCCGCCCGACCCCAGGGCTCGGACTCGGGCTTAGCCCCTGAAGACGACGAACTCCGCTTCGCCCGACCCCAGGGCTCGGACTCAGCCCTGGCCTCCGCCGACGGTCTCTGCCTCGCCCGACCCAGGGGCTCGGACTCGACCTCGGCCTCGGAAGACAGACTCGACCTCGACCTCGGAGGAGCCTCCACATCGCCCAACCTAGGGCACGGACCGACCACGTCAACAAGAGGCGCCATCATTACCCTACCCCAAGCTGACTCAGGCTACGGGGAACAAGACCGGCGTCCTATCTGGCTCGCTCCGCCAGACAAGTAATGATGGCGCCCCGCACGCTATATGACGACGACGGCTCTCAGCCCCCTTACGGAAGCAAGAGGACGTCAGCAAGGACTCGACAGCCCCGACAGCTGTCCTTCCATCAGGCTCCAGCGCTCCTCCGACGGCCACGACACCACACGAACCGGGTGCCAAAACCTCTCCGGCTGCCACGATGGCGTGTACTTAGGGCGCTAGCTCTCCTCTGCTAGACACGTTAGCACTCTGCTACACCCCCCACTGTACACCTGGATCCTTTCCTTGCGCCTATAAAAGGGAGGACCAGGGCCCTCTTAGAGAGGGTTGGCCGCACAGGGAAGAGGACGGGACAGGCGCTCGCGTGAGGCCGCTCGCTCCCCTCCCGCGTGGACGCTTGTAACCCCCTACTGCAAGCGCACCCGACCTGGGCGCGGGACAAACACGAGGGCCGCGGGATTTCCACCTCTCTCTCGCTCCGGCTGCCTTTTTCCCCCCTTCGCGCTCCGTCTCGCGCCGACCCATCTGGGCTGGGGCACGCGGCGACATTTCACTCGTCGGCCCAGGGACCCCCCGGTCTCGAAACGCCGACAGTTTTGTAAAATTATCGAAAGAAACTATGCTAGCCAGTTTAGGCAGCTTGTATTTTATTTATTAAAAAGGAATAAGATTACAAGGGGCTAAAAAACCCTTGCAGAATATTTACAAGAAAGGGGAGCGGGGGAGAGAGAATACAATTCAAATATGTCCACAAAACTGGAAGCTGGAGAGGGAGAGGCAGAAGGAGGAGAGGGAGACTGAATAATATTACAAAGAGGTTGGTGATAGTTAATCTTATAGTATGAGGTAGCCGAAGTTGCAAGTGGCACCAGCAATGAATAAGTTATCTTAGTATAATCACATGTTTATGAAGAATACACATTATCAATTGTCACCGGTTCCCTTTACTTTCAGGTACCTGGAGAGCAAACCAACACATTGGCACCCTACCCACACTGTAAATCTCAAGGACATCTTGGATGTGAACAAGATTAACATGTCTCTCTCAGTCCAGCACACCATGAACTTTCAAAACATCCGGGAGAAGAACATCAGGAGGTCTGAGCTCGTTATGGAGTTGAAGAAAATATTCGAGGAGATGTCCATCCGGTACCACCTTCTACCCCAGAAAGTTGAACTCACCTACGTCGGCTTGAACCCACTGCCCATGGGTCCTTCTCATACAAGATAGAAGATGGGTGAAGACTTTTAAGTCTCATACTGACAACTTGATCCGTTTCATGGGATCTGACAACTGATGGCTAGCTGTGCAGTCTGTTCTGAAGTTACTAAAACTCTACTTCATGTCCGGTGTTCAAGAGGTTCCTGAGCTTCAAGAAGAAGCATAGGGGGAGGGAGGTCACTGTAATCGACTGCATGTCGCCGCCCGTGCCCTGGCCAGCCAACAACGCCAGCGGCAGGTGGCAGCCTGCTAGCTGGTGGGTCGGGCAAACGCATGATGGGCTCCTCTGATGTTGCCTCTGATGATATGGACCATAGCTACACGATATCTCCACAAGATACTCCTTCTCAATTTCTTCGTGCCATTTGGCATTAGTTATCGTGATATTATATATTTCCGTTGCAACGCACGGGCATTTACCTAGTAAAAGTTGAAGAGTCGGTTTGTCTCCTACCCTTCCAATCGATCTCCCTTCCCCCACCCACCGTCATTCAATGGGGTTTGGGCTGGCCCGGCCCGTTGACCTAGCCTGGTATAAAAAAACGAACTGTTAAGCTTTGTCTACCTATCGTGTATAGTTAGTCCAGGCCCGTTTCAACATCTGTACTCCTTTTATTTTGTAGCTTCTCTGTTAGCTCTGCTAGATAGATATGAGAAACTTCACGAACTCTGGTAAAAAAAAGTGGAGTGCAGGATTAAATTCAGCATGTTTGTTGCAGCTTACGACGACTTTAATTAAACTCAGTATTTTGTCTTTATAGATTGCAGCTGTATAGCGGAGTCCTAGATACTTCATAAATTATAGGTTTGTGAAGAGCTGTTAGCTGTATCACGGTGTAGTTAATAGAGCATAACTGATATTTTGATGCAGCGAAAAAGGCAAAAGTTTTTTTTAAAAAAAAAAACAGGCAGGCACGTGGACTCGTTGAGCCTGAGCATGTGTAACAGATCCTGTTTCTCACTTGCCTTGCCTCCCTGTTATTACAGTGAACGTGTAGACTCTGGAGTCTGGACACACAGCCGACTCCAACAAGGCAACAATCGCTTTAAGAGCACCAGCAGCGGTCGCTGCAGTTGCATCACAGCTCAGCGCTCAAAGATTCCCAAATCCCGTCGTGTCAGCAACATGTCCATCACCATCACCGTCAGGAAGGATTACTCGACGACAAAGAAATATCTCATTGTTTGTCCAAGGGTGACACAAGTACACAGCGGCTACTGGTTAACCCCTAACGCTACTAATCGATCATACATAATTTGGGAATGGAGCACACACAACTCGATCACGAGCTGCAGAAAGAGCAAGTGAATGAATGGAGAAGCACACACAACTCAATCGATCGCATGTTTATTGGTGCTACCACGCACGAACGTACGAATCGAAGGACCTAAGCCATACAAACATACAAATCGAGTGAGGGACAGGCATGGCAGGCAGAGATGGTTCCTGGGCTGGAGTTGATCAGTCAGTTGGTGTAGTTGTTGACGCAGGCGTGCGGCTCGGCGGCCCTGGCGGCGGGCGTGGGCTCGACGGTGGGGGAGGGCGGGACGGGCGTGCAGAGCAGGTCCCTGGGCAGGTCCGGGATGCCCCGGAGGTAGAAGGTGTAGAAGATCTTGAAGGGGAAGACGATCTGGTGGAGCTTGACCTGGCCGTAGGCGCCCTCGAAGACGCCGGAGCCGCCCGTGACGGCCAGGTACGACTCCTCGTAGGTCAGGTACGCGCCCTGCACCGAGATGTGGCCGTAGTCGCCGAAGTAGAAGCTGTAGATGGCCTCGTACCGGTCGCCGTTGCGGTCGGGGACGTGCTGGATGAGCACGCAGATGCCGGCGGTGATGCCCAGCCGCTTGTCCAGGCTGCCGTTGTAAACCTGGGTGCATGGGTGGGTGGGGAGGAAGAGCGGCTAAGCGGAGGCACCGATCAAGCAAAAGCAAAAGCAAAAGCAAAAGCAAAGCAAGGAACACAACGACGACGGACCTTGTTTGTGAAGGGGACCAGGTCGCCCAGCGCGTTCTCCGTCTGCTTGGCGCTGAGGCGCAGGTACGCGGGGCTCTCGCGGTCCCGCTCGTTCATCTCGTACACGTACAGCTCCTGCACCTTGGTCGGCCGCGCGTCCTTGGCCGCCGCGGGCTTGGGCGAGAACAGCGACGCCCGCACGGCCACGGGGCCGACACGGCTCCGCGGATGCTGCCGGAACCCGCCCACCGCGACTCTGGACGCCTGGCGCACCTTGGAGGCGGCGGCGGGGCTCGAGACCTTGGCCGAGGCCGGGGACCTGAGCGCGGCGGCCATGGAGACCTAGCAGAGGTGGCTGGCTGGCCTGGCTCTCGATGCGATGGGGGAAGGGAATGGGGAATTCGTGAGTGAATTGGTGGTGGTGTGTTTCTCTTATTTAAGTGGGTGACCGGGGCTAGGTGCACCTGCTGCTGCTTTGGGGGTCCATGTTGATCGTCTTTTCACGTCGTCCGGGGCGCACCGGCCATAATTGGGCACGAGTACAACATGCGCTGCGTCGTGCCAAGCGTCGTCCATCACAACGCCGTGTGTTCACAACTTCAGATCGCTGGTTGCCTTTTCAGATCTGAGTCGCCTCGTCCACGCTGCGTGTGTGCAGGCACAAAGGGATGGCAACGGGATATAGATATAGATATATACGTATGTAATTATATATGTCTATATATTCATATGTATATACATATATAGTATATATATATATAGTATATGTATTTAGAGCCCTAGGCTCTATTTAACTATAGGAAGCCCCGACCACGTACCGACCAGGTGCGCGACCGCACCGGACCCTTTTTGGCTTATTGTACCTAACTGCTTACGCCAAAATATAATACGAGTTATGCTGATGTGTGTATCAGTTTATACAAATATAGTCTACACATATTACGTGCATCGGGCCCACGATCCGGCCCACGCCACCACTATAAAAACACCCCCACGCCGCCAGGAATTCGGTTTTAGCGGCGGCGGCGGTTCTCTAGGGCGTGCGAGCGGCGGTTCTCTAGGGCGTGCGAGCGGCGGTGATCCTGGGGGCCAGCAGCGGTGTCACCTCGAGGCAGGCGACCGACGGTGGCACTCCACCAGGAACGAGCGACAACGACGCTCCGAGGCAGGCGAGCAAGCGGTGACGGCGCTCTTGAAGCGGACGGACGACGGCAGCGCACCCTAGGCCCGGTGACAACGGCGGTTGTCCCGTCCGTCTCTGCGATGGCCACCGCCACCGCCGCTCCAGCATCTGTGGCGCGACGACGGATCTGGGGACACGCTCGCGACGGCGGATCCCTGAGGCGCGACGGCGAATCTGGGGACACGCTCACGATGGCGGATTCCTGTGGCGCGACGGCGAATCTAGGGACACACTGCGGCATCGGATCCCGAGGGCACGCACGCGGCGGCGGCCCCATGAGGTGCGCACGACGGCGATGTGCCAGCGGTCGCGACGGCGGATTTCCCTAGGCGCTAGCGACGACGGCATCCTCCCCTAGGCACGAAGTGGTGGCGCATCCTAGATGCGAGGCGCTGGTTCCGCAGGACGGCGATCCTATTTTTATGCTATTTTGTATACATATTTATGCCAATGTCAATAGGATTTTATGACCTATATTTCAGTTCATAGATCTGCTTCCATCTATTTGTCTGTTTCTGATATTTCTATTCATTTACGCTAAAATTTATACTCATTTACGTTGTTTTGGTTCACGATTTACACTTAAATCCGCTCGAGCCAGAACCCGTCATTTACGCTGTTTTGGTTCACGATTTACACTTAAATCCGCTCGAGCCAGAACCCGCGCACAATTTTTACGCCGTAATTTGTCCCCATTTGCCGTTACGAAATCAATCGATGATTTACGCTAAAATTCATACTCATTTACGCTGTTTTGGTTCACGTTTTATGCCGAAATCCGCCCGAGACAGCGCCTGTGGCGATTTTCATGCCGTAATTCGAGACCCATTTGTCGTTACGAAACAGATCGATGATTTACGATAAAATTTGTACTATTTACGCTGTTTTGGTTCACGTTTTACGCTAAAATCCACCCGATCCAGAACCCGCGCACGATCGGGTGCACACGATTTTCACGCCGTAATTTTAGGCTCCGTTTGCTGTTACAAAACAGATATAGGAATTACGCTAAATTTCGTACTCATTTACGCTGTTTTAGCTCACGTTTTACGCTGGAATCCGCCCGAGCCAGAACCCGCGCACGATCGGCTGCATGCGATTTTTACGCCGTAATTTTAGGCCCCGTTTGCTGTTACAAAACAGATATAAGATTTACGCTAAATTTCGTACTCATTTACGCTGTTTTAGGTCACGTTTTACGCTGCAATCCGCTCGAGCCAGAACCAGAACCAGAACCAGATCGAGCGCGCGTAGATATACCTGACTGGGGCTTCCCATACTAATGGAAGCCCAGGGCTCCCATTACCATCACCCTATATATATATATATATATATATATATATATATATATATATATATATATATATATATATATATATATATATATATATATATATATATATAAAATTATGTGTCCGGGTAAGAGATATGAGTGTTGGTTTAATATTAGATCTATAGATGTGGGTTTAAAAAACCCTCTACCTGCGTTTCAAACCCGTTGCCATCGTGCACATGCTACGGCTGCGGTCAACAACTCATGGTCTCTGATTATTCGGCGTTAAACCGTATAGGGGCCGGGTTCCAGCCTTGCAGGCCGTCATCGCCAACTCCAACAGCACCGAGCTGCAAGATGTGTATGTATATTCAGCACGAAATCCCTGTGCTCACTTGTTTAGTGATGGTCCCAACGACAAGTGAGCTGTAATGATTATCCTGGACGACAAACTTGGAGACGGTGGACCGGTGAACGAGGTGTTTTTGATAATCTGAACTAGGATTGGTTCGCTACCTAAATTAGTACAAATTTTTTTAGAGCTAGTTTGAGAACCCTATTTTCCCACGGAATTTTTATTTTACCAAGAGAAATTAGTTTATTTTCTTTTGAGAAAATAGAAATCCCTTAGGACTGGTTTGGAAACCCTATTTTCCCAAAGGTTTTTTTATTTTTCCAAGGGAAATTAGTTTATTTTCCCTTGGGAAATTAAAAATTCCATGGAAAAATGAGTTGCCAAACTAGCCCTTAGGAAAATGTAGTTCCCAAACTAGCCTTTAAGGTTGGTTTTTCAATTTTGTCGATTAATCTTAACAAGTTATAATGCAGTTAACTGTGAACCAAACAAACCATTAGCCATGATTAATTCACGAGATAAACATATTAACTCCAATTAATGTATGTATGTTGTGAACTTCTACATCGTACTATGTTATTTAGAAAAATAATTATTTCAAAAAAAGTATTATACCATACCACCTATAGCCTTATATAAATCAACTTTGAAACTTGTTATAAATCATTTTTAAGATTAACTGAATTTTAAAAATCCAAAGGCAAATAACTAACTAGTAGTTGTTTTTATATAAACTTTATTCTACTACTTATGTTTTTAAATAAATGAAGTTGTCCAAAGTCAATGCTTTTAGGTTTGACAGAAATTTACATATAAAAAAAAGATAAAATATTTATGACACAAAATCTATACTATATTTAAAGCATCAGTTTTTTACGAATAACCCCTCACAACTATTTCAAATTAATCTGTTGCACGTCTATAGATGACAAACGACGCTCGATACGGGCTAGATGCACGCGGGCCACAACTATGGCACAGACACGTCATGTCGGTCTGCTAACTGTGTCGGGCCAGCCCGTTAGCCCGTTGATCCATTTAATTAAATCAGTGTAACGACGCCCGACACGAGCTAGATGCACGCGGGCCACAACTATGGCACATGCACGTCATGCCAGCTTGCTAACTGTGTCGGACCAACCCGTTTGCCCGTCGATTTATTTAATTAAACCAGCGTAAAATGTTAGAAAAACGGTGCAAGAGGTGGGGCTCGAACCCATGCCCTGATGGAAGAAGGGCGGGAGACACTGGGTGAAACTGTCTAACCAGTAGAACATCACGCTAAGATGTTTTTAATATTGAATATAAATTGTATATAGGTATATACATTTTTTTATAAAATAAAAAAATAATCGTGTCGGGCCGGGCCAGCACTACGGGCCGAGGCTACAGCTCAAGCACGGCACGGTGTTCTTTGCTCTTGCATTTGGTCGTTTATGAGACCACATTGGCGCAATGGACTACATGATGTTTGAGGTTGCTGAATTGGATGGAGCAGCAATGATTTGTCACACTAGCAGCAAAATGAAAGGTTATTTGTTGGTTTTAAACGTTAGTAATTGCTACGAAGTAACGTAATTTATATGGAGCGCATCCAATTTTTATTGATGGCTGACTTTAGCAATCACTCCATATTTTGATTTATCTTTTTTATAAGTTTGACTTCATGTGACTTATTTTATAAACTTGATCTCACAAACTTTCTCTTATTTGGTCTCTGTATGATGAAATTATGTCATTTTATAATCTCTGTTCATTCAGTCAATCATTGTGAACTCTTTTATAATTGCTCACTTTATTGGCCGTGTTGTACAAAGACATATTTGCATGGAGTAAACAATAACATCAGTTAGCCAAATCAAAAAATATATTATACAAAGAACGGAGACAATCAATAAAAAAATCTTGAAATTTTTTTGATGGATAATTTACGTGGGTATTGTTGTAAGCCGTCACAACGCACGGGTAACCGACTAGTTAATATTATACAGAAGAGTGGTGAGTCGGTGATCTCATGGAGCCGTTTTCGGTCAGATGCGAAGTACTCACTATGAAAAAGAGCGCAGCCAAAGTAATCTTGTGGGATTTTATTTGGATTATGACTTCATTTAAATGGAACAATATAAAATAGCTAGAAGATTTTAATTAGAAGGGATTAAATATAAAATAGTAGTCGTCGTTGGATTTTGATTAGATTACACGATTGCACCAACATAACTAATTGCACAAAATATGTTCCCATTATATGTTTCTCTTTTAAATTTTACATCATGTATATTGGCTGCCGATTTGTCTAGCTAGACCTGTTGTTGGGGGCACCCTTATTAGCACCGAACAATATTGAATAATTACTAATACGTATAGTTATGATACTATATGCTTTGGAGGGTGTATCTTTTAGCGGTAGCATACTTTTTTATACTATGTAACAATTTTCGGATATTGGAGTATGATACTTTACACCTGGAAGGCTGGAATAGCCTTATGTTTCTCTCTCTTTAAATTTTTCACGTCCTGTAAATCAGCTGCCGATTTGTCTAGGCGTGTTGGAGGCGCGCCTATTATTACTGGACTGGAGACACACATGTACTTCGTTCGATTTTGTTTTTTTTTTTTTTGAAAACTGGCAAGAGAATTGCCTGTTATATTAAAAAGAAGGTGAGAGCCAGCGAGGGCTAAAATATACAAGTACATCACACTAGGGAATGAGACATTAAGTATGGTGACACAAATGTTCCAAAACCAACCCCTCTCCTTCCCCAAAACCTACACCAGCCTTGCTAAGTGTTTTGCTCCTCCTAGAATCCACAGGCGAATTTGCTCCTTAATCATCGCTATAGTCTGTGTCACGGTCTTCTCTTTGTGCTCAAAGATTCGCGAGTTTCTCTCACACCAAATTGTCCAAGACACGAGGATGATGAGGGTTCGCAATCCCTTCACGCTTCTCACTGCGGATGTTGCAAGATTCGACCACCATTGGTGCACCGAATCTACAGGTTGCCAAGAAGAATGGTGGATCTCCGTAATTGCAGCCCAAATACTCAAATCAGCCCAAATATGTCTGGTGAAGCAACATTCAGCAAAAAGATGTAGTCCAGATTCTGGGCATGAGGCGCATAGGACACAGCGCGGATTATGAGGCCATCCCCTTCTTGCCAACCTGTCTGCTGTCCAAACTCTATTTTGAACAGCAAGCCAACTGAAGAATTTGCACTTTGGTGGCGCCCAAGCTTTCCAAATTATACTATTAAAATTCCTGCATGTGGAGCCATAAAATTGCGCTTGGTAGGCTGACTGAGTTGTGTACTGGCCACTCATAGTAAACTTCCACTTGATAAGGTCGGGGGTATTGTGCATTAAGCGAAGCTGATTTACCTCGCACCATAATTGACAATATTCATGTATGTGCGCGGTAGAAAAATCATTGTGATTAAAATGTAGGTCATGAATCCATCGGTTGTTTGAGAGAGCCTCATGGATGGATCTATTTTTGCCGTTAGAAATGGAGTAGGTCAAAGGGAAGGTGTCTCTAGGTGTCGTACCCCTTAGCCAGGCACTTTCCCAGAACAAAGAAGACTTACCATCCCCCACCCTGACTGAGGTTGCTGCTGCAAACAGTCTCCTGTCCAACATATTGCAAGGTATATCTTTCGCCATCCTCTGAGTATTTAACAGTTTGGCCTCCTGCCACAACCATCTGAGGCGTAAGGCCCGCGAGAAAAAACCAAGGTTGAAAGGGAAATGTGCCCTTGGGCCATTTCTAAGTATTTTGGTGATTGAGTGCAAACACAAGGGCCTAAATGTGAAAATATGCTCATGGATGAACAAAGTGTAAATCACAAGTAAAGGTATGTTTCTAAGCCTTAGTACATTAGTTTTGTGTACTAACATCTTGTCTAAGTGTTAGAAACAGGAGAAAGAAGAAAAGAAAAGAAGTGGAGAGTGGCTGTGTACAGCCAAAGGCTGCTTCGGGCTGGGGCACCGGACTGTCCGGTGCGCCAGATCAGCGCAGCGCAAACCAGCCGCTCTCGGGTTTTTCTCCGGCGACTTCGGCTAAAATTCACCGGACTGTCCGGTGTGCACCGGACTGTCCGGTGAGCTAACGGTCGGCCGGGCCAACGGTCGGCCGCGCGATCGGCGCGCGACACGTGGCCGAGCCAACGGTCGGAAGGGAGCACCGGACTGTCCGGTGTGCACCGGACTGTCCGGTGCGCCAGATCTGCAACGGTCGGCAACGGTCGGCTTCGCTTTCTATGGAAACAAATCGGGCACCGGACAGTGTCCGGTGTGCACCGGACTGTCCGGTGCGCCACGAGACAGAAGGCAAAGATGGCCTTCCAGATTTGTTCCCAACGGCTCCTAGCTGCCTTGGGGCTATAAAAGGGACCCCTTGGCGCATGGAGGAGCATACCAAGCATTCCTTGAGCACTCTTGATCACTCACACATCAATCTCGCGCACTTGTTCGACATTCTAGTGATTTGAGCTCCGTTCTAGTGTGCTAGTCTTTTGAGCTCAAGTCTGGGTCTTGTGTGTGCGTATTCGCTGTGATCTTTGTGTCGTGTGTGAGTTGCTAATCCCTCCTTTGCTCTGTGATTCTCTGTGAACATCTTTTGTAAGGGCGAGAGGCTCCAAGTTGTGGAGATTCCTCGCAAACGGGATTGAGAAAAGAAAAGCAAGAACACCGTGGTATTCAAGTTGATCATTGGATCACTTGAGAGGAGTTGAGTGCAACTCTCGTCCGTTGGGACGCCACAACGTGGAGTAGGCAAGTTTTGTACTTGGCCGAACCACGGGATAACCACTGTGTCATCTCTGTGATTGGATTCTTGTGGTTATTGTGTTTTGACTCCTCTCTAGCCACTTGGCATAAACTGTGCTAACACCTAATCAAGTTTTGTGGCTATAAGTTTAAGTTTTTACAGGATCACCTATTCACCCCCCCCCCCTCTAGGTGCTCTCAATTGGTATCGGAGCCGTTCTCTTCAAGAAAGGGACTAACCGCCCGAAGAGATGGATCCTAAGGGGAAGGGAATTGTGATCAACGACAAGGAGAAGGAGTCCTTCGTCAACGAGCCAAGGGATGACAAGTCCAATGACTCGGGCTCGGGCCACAAGCGAAGAGATGGGAAGAAGAAGAAGACAAGACACATCAAGGAGATCGTCTACTACGACAGCGATGAGTCCTCTTCTTCCCAAAAGGACGACGACTACGACAAACAAAGGAAACCGGTTAATTCTAACTTTTCTTTTGACTACTCTCGTATTCCGCATAGTTTAAATTCACATTTGCTTTCCATTCCACTCGGCAAGCCCCCACACTTTGATGGGGAGGACTACGGATTTTGGAGCCACAAAATGCGTAGTCACCTATTCTCTCTCCATCCTAGCATATGGGAGATTGTAGATAGTGGAATGCACTTTAATAGTTCGGATAGTCCTATATTCATTAATGAGCAAATCCATAAGAATGCACAAGCTACTACTGTTCTTCTAGCCTCATTGTGCAGGGATGAATATAATAAAGTGAGTGGCTTGGATAACGCCAAGCAAATCTGGGATACCCTCAAGATCTCTCATGAGGGAAATGACGCTACCTTGCTCACCAAAATGGAGTTGGTGGAGGGCGAGCTTGGACGGTTCGCGATGATAAGGGGCGAGGAGCCAACTCAAACATACAACCGGCTCAAGACCCTTGTCAACAAAATAAGGAGCTACGGAAGCACGCGATGGACGGACCACGACGTCGTCCGACTAATGCTCAGGTCCTTTACCGTTCTTGATCCTCATTTGGTGAATAATATTCGTGAGAATCCCAGGTACACCAAAATGTCGCCCGAAGAAGTACTAGGAAAATTCGTCAGCGGGCGAATGATGATCAAGGAGGCAAGGTATGTGGACGACGCCTTGAATGGACCGATCAACGAGCCGCAACCTTTTGCTCTCAAAGCCACAGGGAACAAGGAGGCGCTACCCAGCAAGGTGGCGCAAATTGAGGCGGCCGGTCTTAATGAAGAAGAAATGGCCCTCATTATCAAGAGATTCAAGACGGTGCTAAAGGGTCGCAATGGACAGCCGAGCAAGACTAAGACCAAGGGGAAGCGATCATGCTTCAAATGCGGTAAGCTTGGTCATTTTATTGCTAACTGTCCTGATAATGATAGTGACCAGGAAAAGGGGAACAAGAGGGAAAAGAAGAAGCATTACAAGAAGGCAAAGGGCGAGGCGCATCTAGGCAAGGAGTGGGACTCGGATTGCTCCTCGTCCGACTCCGACAATGAAGGACTCGCCGCCACCGCCTTCAACAAATCAACCCTCTTCCCCAACGAGCGTCACACATGCCTTATGGCAAGAGAGAAGAAGGTATGTACTCGCAACTCTACCTATGCTTCTTCAAGTGAGGACGAATCTAGTGATGAGGATGAAGTAGATTATTCATGTTTGTTCAAGGGCTTAGATAGATCTAAGATAGACAAAATTAATGAATTAATTGATGCCTTGAATGAAAAGAATATACTTTTAGAAAAGCAAGAGGATTTGTTGTATGAAGAGCATGATAAATTTGTTGAGGCACAAAAATCCTATGCTTTAGAAGTTAAGAGAAATGAAATGCTTTCTTTTGAACTATCTACTTGTCATGAAACCATTTCTACTTTGAAAGGTGTCAACAATGATTTAAATGCTAAATTAGAAGTAGCAAACAAATCCAATTCTTGTGTAGAACATGTTGAAATTTGTACTAGGTGTAAAGACTTTGACATTAATGCTTGTAGTGAACACCTAGTTTCAATTTCCAAGCTTAATGATGAACTGGCTAGTCTTAATGCTCAACTTAAGACTAGCAAGAATGATTTCGATAAGCTAAAATTTGCAAGGGATGC
Organism: Zea mays; assembly: GCF_902167145.1. Classification (NCBI taxonomy): domain Eukaryota; kingdom Viridiplantae; phylum Streptophyta; class Magnoliopsida; order Poales; family Poaceae; genus Zea; species Zea mays. Next base: position 130,650,705 of record NC_050104.1, read on the forward strand.
CTACACAATTGGTAGACACCCCTCAATTAAGGATGGACTTGGCTTCAAGAGAGAAGCTAAGAACTTAACAAGCCATAAGGCTCCCATTCCCGCCAAGGAGAAAGGGAAGGCCCCTATGGCTACTAGTGCTAAAAGGAACCATGCATTTTTGTATCATGATAGAAGACAAACTAGAAATGTAAGTCATGATGCTTATGATTCATATGTTTATGATTCTCATACCATGTTTGCTCCTAGTTCCTCTTATGTGTATGATAGAAATGTTACTAGGAGAAATGTTGTTCCTAAAAGAAATGCTATTCATCATGTGCCTAGAAGGAATGTTATTCATGCTCCTAGGAAAATAGCAAATGAACCTTCCACAATTTATTATGCTTTAAATGCTTCCTTTGCTATTTGTAGAAAGGATAAGAAAATTGTTGCTAGGAAGTTAGGGGCAAAATGCAAGGGAGACAAAACTTGCATTTGGGTCCCTAAGGATATTTGCACTAACCTTGTAGGACCCAACATGAGTTGGGTACCTAAGACCCAAGCCTAAATTTGCCTTGCAGGTTTATGCATCCGGGGGTTCAAGCTGGATTATTGATAGCGGATGCACAAACCATATGACGGGGGAGAAGAAGATGTTCACCTCCTACGTCAAGAATAAGGATTCCCAAGATTCAATCATATTCGGTGATGGGAATCAAGGCAAGGTAAAAGGGTTAGGTAAAATTGCAATTTCTAATGAGCACTCTATCTCTAATGTGTTTTTAGTAGAGTCACTAGGATATAATTTACTATCTGTTAGTCAATTGTGCAATATGGGATATAACTGTCTGTTTACAAATATAGATGTGTCTGTCTTTAGAAGAAGTGATGGTTCACTAGCTTTTAAGGGTGTATTAGACGGCAAACTTTATTTAGTTGATTTTGCAAAAGAAGAGGCCGGTCTAGATGCATGCTTAATGGCTAAGACTTGCATGGGCTGGCTGTGGCATCGCCGCTTAGCACATGTGGGGATGAAGAACCTTCACAAGCTTCTAAAGGGAGAACACGTGATAGGTCTAACCAATGTTCAATTCAAAAAAGATAGACCTTGTGCAGCTTGTCAAGCAGGGAAACAGGTGGGAGGAGCGCATCACAGCAAGAATGTGATGACCACTTCAAGACCCCTGGAGCTGCTGCATATGGACCTCTTCGGACCCGTCGCCTATCTAAGCATAGGGGGAAGTAAGTATGGTTTAGTTATTGTTGATGATTTTTCCCGCTTCACTTGGGTGTTCTTTTTGCAGGATAAGTCTGAAACCCAAGGGACCCTCAAACGCTTCCTCAGGAGAGCTCAAAATGAGTTTGAGCTCAAAGTGAAAAAGATAAGAAGCGACAACGGGTCCGAGTTCAAGAACCTTCAAGTGGAGGAGTTCCTTGAAGAGGAAGGGATCAAGCACGAGTTCTCCGCTCCCTACACACCACAGCAAAATGGTGTGGTAGAGAGGAAGAACAGGACGCTCATCGACATGGCGAGGACGATGCTAGGAGAGTTCAAGACCCCCGAGTGCTTTTGGACGGAAGCCGTGAACACGGCGTGCCACGCCATCAACAGGGTCTACCTTCATCGCCTCCTCAAGAAGACGTCGTATGAGCTACTAACCGGTAACAAACCCAATGTATCGTACTTTCGTGTATTTGGGAGTAAATGCTACATTCTAGTAAAGAAGGGTAGAAATTCTAAGTTTGCTCCCAAAGCTGTAGAAGGGTTTTTATTAGGTTATGACTCAAATACAAAGGCGTATAGAGTCTTCAACAAATCATCGGGTTTGGTTGAAGTCTCTAGCGACGTTGTATTTGATGAGACTAATGGCTCTCCAAGAGAGCAAGTTGTTGATTGTGATGATGTAGATGAAGAAGATGTTCCGACGGCCGCTATACGGACCATGGCGATTGGAGAAGTACGGCCACAGGAACAAGATGAACGAGATCAACCTTCTTCCTCAACTATGGTGCAACCCCCAACCAAAGATGACGAACAGGTACCTCAAGTGGAGGCGCTTGATCAAGGGGGAGCACAAGATGATCAAGTGATAGAGGAAGAAGCGCAACCGGCACCTCCAACCCAAGTTCGAGCGATGATTCAAAGGGATCATCCCGTCGATCAAATTCTGGGTGACATTAGCAAGGGAGTGACTACTCGATCTCGATTAGTTAATTTTTGTGAACATTACTCCTTTGTCTCTTCTATTGAGCCTTTCAGGGTAGAAGAGGCCTTGCTAGATCCGGACTGGGTGTTGGCCATGCAAGAGGAGTTAAACAACTTCAAGCGCAATGAAGTTTGGACACTGGTGCCTCGTCCGAAGCAAAATGTTGTGGGAACCAAGTGGGTGTTCCGCAATAAACAGGACGAGCACGGGGTGGTGACGAGGAACAAGGCTCGACTTGTGGCAAAAGGTTATGCCCAAGTCGCAGGTTTGGATTTCGAGGAGACCTTTGCTCCTGTGGCTAGGCTAGAGTCAATTCGAATCTTGCTAGCATATGCCGCTCACCATTCTTTCAGGTTGTACCAAATGGATGTGAAGAGCGCTTTCCTCAACGGGCCAATCAAGGAGGAGGTGTACGTGGAGCAACCCCCTGGCTTCGAGGATGAACGGTACCCCGACCATGTGTGTAAGCTCTCTAAGGCGCTCTATGGACTTAAGCAAGCCCCAAGAGCATGGTATGAATGCCTTAGAGACTTTTTACTTGCTAATGCTTTCAAGGTTGGGAAGGCCGATCCAACTCTTTTCACTAAGACATGTGATGGTGATTTGTTTGTGTGCCAAATTTATGTTGATGACATAATATTTGGTTCTACTAACCAAAAGTCTTGTGAAGAGTTTAGCAGGGTGATGACGCAGAAATTCGAGATGTCGATGATGGGCGAGTTGAACTACTTCCTTGGGTTCCAAGTGAAGCAACTCAAGGACGGCACCTTCATCTCCCAAACGAAGTACACGCAAGATCTGCTAAAGCGGTTTGGGATGAAGGACGCCAAGCCCGCAAAGACTCCGATGGGGACCGACGGACACACCGACCTCAACAAAGGAGGTAAGTCCGTTGATCAAAAAGCATACCGGTCAATGATAGGTTCTTTGCTTTACTTATGTGCTAGTAGACCGGATATTATGCTTAGCGTATGCATGTGTGCTAGATTTCAATCCGATCCTAAGGAGTGTCACTTAGTGGCGGTGAAGCGAATTCTTAGATATTTGGTTGCTACGCCTTGCTTCGGGCTCTGGTATCCAAAGGGGTCTACCTTTGACTTAGTTGGATACTCAGACTCCGACTATGCTGGATGTAAGGTCGATAGGAAGAGTACATCGGGGACGTGCCAATTCTTAGGAAGGTCCCTGGTGTCATGGAACTCTAAGAAACAAACTTCCGTTGCCCTATCCACCGCTGAGGCCGAGTATGTTGCCGCAGGACAGTGTTGCGCGCAACTACTTTGGATGAGGCAAACCCTCAGGGACTTTGGCTACAATCTGAGCAAAGTCCCACTCCTATGTGATAATGAGAGTGCTATCCGCATGGCGGAAAATCCTGTTGAACACAGCCGCACAAAGCACATAGACATCCGGCATCACTTTTTGAGAGACCACCAGCAAAAGGGAGATATCGAAGTGTTTCATGTTAGCACCGAGAACCAGCTAGCCGATATCTTCACTAAGCCTCTAGATGAGAAGACCTTTTGCAGGTTGCGTAGTGAGCTAAATGTCTTAGATTCGCGGAACCTGGATTGAATTGTAGCATACATGTAGTTATGCTTTTGATCATGTTCCTTTTTGCATTATGTTGCTTATTATGGTGCTCAAGTTGTACAAACACTCCCTGGACCTCACAAGTCCGTTGCAAAGTGATGCACATGTGTAGGGGGAGATGTGTTACAACTTGACCCTTTGAGACTAACCATGTGCTTGAGTTTGATAATTTAGTCTCGAAGGAGGATTGAAAGGGAAAAGGTGGACTTGGACCATGAAAGACTTCCACTGCACTCCGATGAGAGGGTAACTAATTCCAAGTTCATCTCATGAAATCTTATTGCCATTTGCTCTTAATTGAAGACTTTGGTGAGGCAATGGGGTTAACGGGCCAAGATTGATCCCGTTTTGGTGCTTGATGCCAAAGGGGGAGAAAATAAAGGCCAAAGTGATAAATGGATCAGCTACCACTTGAGAGATTTTGAAAATAGTAGAATAGAGTTTTTGTTTTGTCAAAAGCTTTTATTGTCTCTTATTGTCTCTATTTTCAAAAGTTGGCTTCTTGTGGGGAGAAGTGTTGATTATGGGAAAAAGGGGGAGTTTTTGAAATCTTTGATCAATCTCTTTTGGAATGACTCTCTTTATACTTCAACATGTGTGTTTGACTTAGAGATAGAGATTTGAGTTTGATTTGCAAAAACAAACCAAGTGGTGGCAAAGGATGATCCATATATGCCAAAATTGAATAAAACCAATTTGAGTTTTTATTTAAAGTGATTTTGCACTTGTTCTAGTTGCTTTATATTGTGTTGGCATAAATCACCAAAAAGGGGGAGATTGAAAGGGAAATGTGCCCTTGGGCCATTTCTAAGTATTTTGGTGATTGAGTGCAAACACAAGGGCCTAAATGTGAAAATATGCTCATGGATGAACAAAGTGTAAATCACAAGTAAAGGTATGTTTCTAAGCCTTAGTACATTAGTTTTGTGTACTAACATCTTGTCTAAGTGTTAGAAACAGGAGAAAGAAGAAAAGAAAAGAAGTGGAGAGTGGCTGTGTACAGCCAAAGGCTGCTTCGGGCTGGGGCACCGGACTGTCCGGTGTGCACCGGACAGTGTCCGGTGCGCCAGATCAGCGCAGCGCAAACCAGCCGCTCTCGGGTTTTTCTCCGGCGACTTCGGCTAAAATTCACCGGACTGTCCGGTGTGCACCGGACTGTCCGGTGAGCTAACGGTCGGCCGGGCCAACGGTCGGCCGCGCGATCGGCGCGCGACACGTGGCCGAGCCAACGGTCGGAAGGGAGCACCGGACTGTCCGGTGTGCACCGGACTGTCCGGTGCGCCAGATCTGCAACGGTCGGCAACGGTCGGCTTCGCTTTCTATGGAAACAAATCGGGCACCGGACAGTGTCCGGTGTGCACCGGACTGTCCGGTGCGCCACGAGACAGAAGGCAAAGATGGCCTTCCAGATTTGTTCCCAACGGCTCCTAGCTGCCTTGGGGCTATAAAAGGGACCCCTTGGCGCATGGAGGAGCATACCAAGCATTCCTTGAGCACTCTTGATCACTCACACATCAATCTCGCGCACTTGTTCGACATTCTAGTGATTTGAGCTCCGTTCTAGTGTGCTAGTCTTTTGAGCTCAAGTCTGGGTCTTGTGTGTGCGTATTCGTTGTGATCTTTGTGTCGTGTGTGAGTTGCTAATCCCTCCTTTGCTCTGTGATTCTCTGTGAACATCTTTTGTAAGGGCGAGAGGCTCCAAGTTGTGGAGATTCCTCGCAAACGGGATTGAGAAAAGAAAAGCAAGAACACCGTGGTATTCAAGTTGATCATTGGATCACTTGAGAGGAGTTGAGTGCAACTCTCGTCCGTTGGGACGCCACAACGTGGAGTAGGCAAGTTTTGTACTTGGCCGAACCACGGGATAACCACTGTGTCATCTCTGTGATTGGATTCTTGTGGTTATTGTGTTTTGACTCCTCTCTAGCCACTTGGCATAAACTGTGCTAACACCTAATCAAGTTTTGTGGCTATAAGTTTAAGTTTTTACAGGATCACCTATTCACCCCCCCCCCCTCTAGGTGCTCTCAAAGGTGCAGAATGCCTAAACCACCGTATTGTTTTGGTCTTGCTGCACAGACCCAGTTGACTTTGCATTTACCGCCGGTTAATCTCTCTGAACCAGCCCAAAGAAATTGCTTACGTTTTGAGTCAATGAAATCCAACACCCTTTGGGGCGGTTTTAGGGCTAGGAGCAGATAGGTGACCTGCGAGGTTAGCACTGCATTGACTAGTGTGAGGCGGCCAGCCGCCGAAAGGTTTTTCCCGCTCCATGTACTCAGCTTTGCAGAGACTTTGTCAATCCATGGCTGGAAGTCCACCCGTTTGAGTCTGTTCATGGACAAAGGTAGTCCAAGGTATTTAAGGGGGAAGGAAGTCCTCGAGGCCGGTAGACCAGATAGAACGTCAGAGAGGTTGATGTTGTTACACTGGATTGGCACTACTGTGGACTTGTGGAAATTTGTTTTTAGGCCTGTGGTTTCACCAAAAAGTTCCAGAATCCTTGCGAGCATAGATACCTCACCTTTTGTGGGCGTGACAAATATGACCGCATCATCCGCAAACATCGATATGCGCAGGTCGGGCGAGCGACCACGGAGCTTGGTGAGCATTCCGAATTCAGTTGCTACTTCGAGGAGTCTTTGCAGGGGATCTATTGCAATGACAAAAAGAAGAGGAGATAGGGGGTCGCCTTGCCTTAGGCCTCGCCCGTGCCAGATAGGGGGGTTTGGTACGCCGTTAAGGATGACTCTTGAGGTTGAGGTGGAGAGAATTGCCGCAATCCATTCCCGCCACCTTATAGGGAAGCCTAGGTGCTCAAGGAGGGTGAGGATATACTCCCAACGTATCGAATCAAAGGCTTTTGCTATGTCCAATTTGAACAAGAGTGTTGGGGTCTTGTTTGTATGAAAACGACGTGCCGCAGTACGCACTGCCAAGAAGTTATCATGTATGCTCCTGTTCTTGATGAAGGCGCTTTGACAAGTGGAGACGATCGCGTTCATATGGGGCTGAAGTCGTAATGCCAGTATCTTGGAAATAAGCTTTATGAAGGAATGTATTAAGCTTATCGGTCTAAAATCACCCACTTCTTCGGCCCCTTCTTTTTTTGGGATTAGGATTACATTAGCGGTGTTGATGAGTGATAAGCTGCCACAACGTAGAGCATGGAAAGCGTTGGCCGCCCTTATGACATCCCCTTTTATTATGCTCCAGCACGTCTTAAAAAATAACCCAGTGAAACCATCAGGTCCCGGCGCCTTGTCAATGGGCAACAGATCAATGGCTCTTTTGATCTCCTCCTCTGAGAATGGAGCAGCTAAAGAAGAGAGATCATGGTGTCGTAATCCAAGCGTCGCCCAGTTGAAGTCTATTCTCGGAGCGAGTGGACGACTCAACATATTTTCAAAGTGAGATTGTATTTTCGCGGCCTTGCATTCATGTGTTGTTGTCGAGCCATTTTGGTCTTTGAGGCAATGAATGAAATTTTTTCGACGCCTAGAAGTGATCCTTCGATGAAAAAATCTAGTGTTAGCATCCCCAAATTTTATCAAATTTAGACGTGCAGCCTGTTTTTTCCGCGCACGTTCGATGACCGCAAGGCCCAGAATTCTTTTCTTAAGTCTGCATCTTAGGAGCTCCTCTCCAGGAGAGAGAGCTCTCAGCTCCTGTTCTATGTCAAATCTATGGATTATCTCCAAAGCCATATGAAGTTGCAGCTTAGCATCCGAGATAGTGTTGAAGCTCCACTGTCTGAGGGCCCTTGCTGTAGCCTGCAGTTTGTGATAGAGTCTGTGGAAAGGTTCCTGGTGTGTGCAGTGAGCGCACCAGGACCTCGACACCACTTCCATGAATCCTGGGAGCATGGCCCAAAAATTCTCAAATTTAAAAGAGCGCGGGCGTCGGGGGCCAGTTTGGTTAGAGAGCAGCAGTGGACAGTGATCCGAGAGCGAAGAAGATAGGCCGTGCAGCACGTGGCTATGAAAAGCTTGGTCCCATTCAGCATTTGCAAAGACCCTGTCAAGCTTAATAAGGGTTGGGTTTGTACGCTCGTTGCTCCAAGTGAATCGTCTATTTTGCAGGTTAATTTCCTTCAGGTCACAACAGTCTAGCATATCACTGAAACGGCTCATTAGGCTAAGGTTCAGACGCCTCTTATTCTTGTCACTAGCTTTGTAAATTAGATTAAAATCTCCCAAAAGCAGCCACTTAATTCCGGATTGCGGTTTCAGATCTTGAATTTCTTGGAGAGAGGCTGTCTTCATGCTATTGCTTGTAGGCCCATAAACCACAGTTAATAGGAAGGCAGTATGGGACGCTGTTAGCTTGGCCTTTCCAGAAATATGGAAATCACCAATTGTAAAATCAGTCAGCTCCACATGGTTGGTATCCCATAGCAATGCAATCCCTCCCCGTGTGCCGCTGGGGCCTCCAGCCGGTTTGCAGAAGAATTTGTCTAGGTGGTGGCCTCCAAGGTGCCAGGCTGTTGTTTGGTCGAAGGAAGACAATTTAGTTTCTTGCAAACAAGCTAAGTGACACCTCGATGAAGTAATTGTCTCTCTGATCGTGTCCTTCCGAGCCTGGGAATTGAGACCCCTCACATTCCAGCAAAAAACCTTAAGGTCTAAGTCTGTCATTGGGAAAAAAGGAGGTACCCCTTGAATCATAGTTTCCTGCTCTCTCAGCACAGTGACAAGACAGTGTGCATGGAAACCACATATCTGGTGAATGAGGTGCGTCGAGACATTGATGGTGCAGGGAATGCAAAAGGACCATACAAGAGGTGTTCACGCCATACATCAAACACATGCAGTCTGAAGCCTCCGCACACAAGCGAGGCAGAAATTCAAAGCCTAAAGTTAACATGATAGAAGCAAAAGACCCTTAAGCACAGATCACTGGCTCATGCTGCTGACTGCAGCTCCTCAACGCGCAGACTCCCGATGCCATCTTGCAAGTCTGCAACTCCGTCCCCCATCATCGCAATCATAGCATCCTCGAAGCTCTTCTCTGTCGACCCTTCGAGGTTGAAGGCGGACGTTAGGGCTGCAAGTGTCTCCTGTGGCAGAGTCCCCTGGAACATGGTTAGGAATTTTTGTAAGGTGGTCTCAAAGTTATTTGATTCGTCATTTAGCAGCCCGAGCTTTCTACAAAGGTTTCGTTGGGCACGCTGGATTACATGCATAGGACGAGATTTTGCGAGTCGGACGCTGCGTCGTACCGTGGTCGTGCTAGCCAGATGAAGTCGACGACGCAGTGCCGGGGTTGCCTTGCTTGCTTCTACTTCAGTGGTTACTGTCTTCCTTGTCTCTTGTATGCCTGCAGTAGTCGTGCTGGGCAGAATCGCCCGCGCGGGCGTCCTAAAAAGGCGCTGCAATATCTTGTCCGCTGCCAGGTCAACAGAACGATGCTCACCATGATCAGTTGCAACATCCAGTAACGGCAATGGAGGGCGGGCATCAGGATGCTGCTGCTGTACGCCTTCTGCACCCCTCTCCAGACTCCTAGGATCAGTTGGAAGAGAGAGGCGCTGCAATATCTTGTCTGCTGCCAGGTCAACAGAAAGGCGCTCACCATGATCAGTTGCAGCATCCAGTAACGGCGATGGAGGGCGGGCATCAGGGTGCTGCTGCTGTACGCCTTCTGCACCCCTCTCCATACTCCTAGAATCTGTTGGAAAAGAGGTCCAAATTGATTTGAACACATCTTGTATTGGAATCAAGCACCTACCAGCAGAATCATTGTAGCAATTCTCTTTCCTAGATGGGTCAGGGCGCACATCACTCAAATCATTTGCAGGTAAATGCATACCAAGGTTATTGTCGACGTGCTGCGCGGAAGCCTCTTGCAGTTGTGTGGTGCTCACCATTTCTGTGCACAAATTTGGGTCAGCACGCATCCTTGTAGGTTGTGGAGAGGGGTGGTGGGTGTCACCCGTGCCTTCGCTGCTCCCCGGGGCAGTTCGGGTCAAACGACTGGCGCGCGTAGGGGATTTAGAACGGCGCTCCACACGTCTCCAGAGGCGACGTACGCGGCTGCGGCCTCGTACCCTGTAGGAGCTGGCAGCAAGCGTCGAAGTCGCGGCATCGCAGCGACCTTCCCGAGCTCGGCGACGACCTGGGTGCTCGACGTCGCGGCGGCGACCATGGCGCGATGACGAGCGGCATCGCTCACTAGGAGCGCGTGAGAGGCTCCTGAAAAACCTGGCGCTCCAGGTGTCTCCCTTGCGGCTCCTACGACCGCGACGTTCACTGTCATAGTCATCACCATCCTCATCATCTCGACGGTGGTTGTCGAGGCGACTTGATGGGGGTGGGTCGTTGCGGTCCCGTGGTGAACTTTCACCATCCACGATGCCATACTTCCAATCGAAGCGACGGGGAGCACGCATACGCCCATCACAACTGGGCTGCTCCTCCACCAGGTCCAGGTGCACAAGGACCCTAAAAGTCAGGCCACGTCGGGGAGCAGGGGCCATGCCATCGCGCGAAGACGCAGATCTGCATGTCAATGTCAACCAGGTTACCTTGGGTATGCGTTGAGGGTCTGTGGTCCAGGCCCACATGTTTAGTGTCCTCGCATCACGACGTTGAAGGGAGTCAGCGTCGATGTAGTGGAGGTCGCAGGAGCTTGCCACCACGCGCTTGGCGATGCTTTCATTCCAAGCGTGAAGTGGAATTCCTTCAAGGCACAAACGAACATGGTACTTGAGGTCGTCGTGGTCACCATGTATTGGCAGTTGCCACTGCCTGACTCGGATGTCGAGATTGCCGTGCTGAAAATCTCTACACGCCACTGCTGCATCTCTGTGGTGACGATGGACGAAGGTGATGAAGAAGTCTTCTGGGTAGTGTCTGGCCACCGTGATGTCAACCGGCAGTACAGCAAATCTAGAGCAGAAAGCTTTCTTGATGACGTCGATGCCGATCGCCGGTCTGTCTCGCCCCAGCCATGCCCAGACAGCATGAGAGGCCAGATGATCCAACTCAATGTCCATGTCGCCGCAAGAGTGCGCCACAGCGAAAGACTCCTCTGGGCGTATTGCGGTGCTGCTTCTGAAGGCCATCGTCCAATTGCCAAGAGGCGGGAAATTGGAATGATCCGAGGGAGGAGGTGCTTGTGGCTGTACTGAGGGTGGTTGTGGAGTTGTGGTCTTGGACGCCTTGTAGTTCTGAGGGCAGTGCCAGCTTTTATGGCCCGAACGACCACACTTGAAGCATTTCACCGGGTCCCTGCACTCAGCTGCACGGTGACCCCGAGCAAGGCAACGAAAGCATTTATTCTGCATGCTTGCCAGTAGCCCGCTGGTTGCTCGAGGGATTTTAAGAGAGGCGCTGGTTGTTGGGCGTCTTGAAAGTACCTTTGAATTTGATGTAGGTAATGCTTCACCCGCCGGACGGAGTCTGCGCTTGTAATGAACAGTTGTCCACCTAGAACCGGATTGGTCGGGCAGAGTGGAAGGAATTGAATCCCCGGGAGCAGCAGCGGTATGGTCAGCGCCGTTCACTGCAGGAACATCCTGCCGCCCAAATCTGAGGCAGGATTTGGCCGGTGGCGGGGAGTGAATGCTTGCAGGAGAGGATCCCCTTCCTCTGACGAGATCAGCAAAGCGCACGCGCTTGATTGACGACTGTTGATTTGTCGAGCGCAGGATTGTTGCCATCGAAGCAGCCGAACCATTCGTGGCGTGACAAAGGGAGGTGCTGTAGCCGGCTAGGCTATGATGCTCCACGCTGTGAGCATCAGGGTTCAGATCTGCTGAAACGGAGCCTACAAGAAGCTGTAGATCCGCGACGGGACCGCTGCCTGGGAGAGGTGTGGGTCGGCTACCTTGATTGGATCTTGACTTGCTCACCGCCGGAACAGAGTGGGATACGAGGGACGGAGACGGGGGCAGCTTAGCGGGTGGTGGATGCGGGGTCCTCTTACATACCTGCTCGCCGGGGAGGAAGTCCCGTTTGCTGATGGCGGAGTGGTCGCCAGTGCCGCCGCCGGTAGCAAGTGCCAGAATAGTCGTCGACCCCTCAGTATTGCTTACCTGGTCGCTCCTTCTGTTTTTTTCCTCGATTTTGTTTTTAAGCGTGTAGCATACAGAAGCACGGCCCTCGTGCAAGATCCGCCACCTCATTTGGCAATACTACTGCCCCGGGCCTGCAGCAGTATCCAAATGGACCGGCCCATTTATGTGGCCCCTGTCCTTTTTCATCAGGCATCGGTTTTGGGCTCACAGAGGAGATGGGCAGTTGCCTAGGCCTCCGAATAATTCCATGTCCATACCTTATCTCGGCAATGTGGCCATGCGCCCATACTACCCCATCCTGTTGGAACTGAGTAACTGACCATGATTCATATCTGATTCACCGATTGCCGACTAGCTTCAGTGGTCCCGTCCAGAAGTAACCATACTTTTGCAGCTAGCTTGCCAGGTTTCTTCGTCTAAAACACAGGTCTGGGTGCGCGTAGATCTTAGCTACTAGTAGTCTGAAACAATTCGAGTGGTCATCTGAAAGTTGGCGGATTTCATTAGCTTAGGGAATGTTTGAAACTCGGGTCAGTTACGGTTAGAGCCTCTAAACAGCTTTCAAAAAATCTCTCGCTGATACACCCAGGCTATTGTTCGAGCAAGACAGGAGAGATGCACGAGTTTCCCTATTGCTCTGCTTGTTGACCTCAGCGTGCTTTCTGCGACGGGTACATAGAAGCTCTATAGTGGCAGTTATGAATCTATTTGTATTGTCGTCTTTCAGAACCGCCAGTGTTAGGGACCAGTATTACATGCGGATACTGAGGACCGTCAGTGAAAATCGATTTCCACTTACGATTGATGTAAGAAAACCAGTAAAAATCGCGTAAAAAACCGTTAGTGAAAATTATTTCCAGAAAACATAAAACAGGTTTTTAAAACAGTCGAATCACAAGTCACGACATTTTTCACGAAGAATTCGCTCGCTACGCGATTCCTAGGAATCGAACCCGACCTTACTCTCGCGCGTACCCTCATCTACTGATCCGCATATGACGTTCTTTTTGTCTGACTATAGTTTTGTTGCCCATATATTACAATCAACTAAGTGTAAATTGTTTGTTTGAGACTGTAAACGAATATAAATAAAAATATTGTAAACTACAAAGTTATATAACTTTTGAAGTTCTACAACTTCTACATTGACAGATTTTACATCCGAGGTCATTTGCAAAATTTGAATTTTAAATCTTACAAATTTAGATGCAATTTTTAGTGACGGTTTCTTAACTGTAGAAATTGATTTGTACAGACGTTTCATTAAGAAAACCGTCTGTACAAATCACGGTTTTATACAGGCAGTTTTCGTAACGAACCGCCTGTACCGTCAGTAAAAATAACACTGACACATGGTAAGCGAATCCGTCTATAAAAATTAGATGGCTCCGTAGGCTTGGAGGGGTTTTTTTCTACTAGTGTACTCTTCATGTAATAAATTATAAAATGGTTGAGAGCTCGGCGCCTTTCTCCTTCAAACGTGCATGTGGTGGAACATATGATGTGCGCCTTCTTGTTGTCCCAAACAACAAGTGAAGGAAGGCGGCCCACCCAACACAACACACACACACACAACGCAGGCAAGGCATGCACCATGCAGTGGAGCCCTGCTGGTAGCCTGAGCAACAGCCAACAGACAACACCCACAGGCCACAGCGCAAGTGAGCTAGCTAGGTCGCTCGTCTCATGGGGTGTGGGATATGGGGACCGGGACAAGCATCATCACCTACACTACCGCACGCAGCACGGTCGCACCTGCAGAGAGAGAAAAGTGAAGAAGCTCGATCGCTAGAATAGACAGTGTACTACGTAGTTCGAGCGAGCAATCGATGGAGGACGCACACCAACACCAGCGTCCATGTCGTCCCGCTTTTCGTCGGGAAAAAAGAGCCGAAAGGAGGTGTGAAGGCCACCTTTGTTCTTGTTCCCCACGAGGGAGGATTGGTGGGTGAGGACTGATGAGGAGTCAGGACCCAAAAGGTGGCGCTGGCGCCCCCCGGCCGCGCTCTTCGTTCCAACCCGGCAATCCTCGGCTGTCGCCACGGCCGCGCGGAAAAAAAAGGTGCTAGTATGCTAGACGAGCGAGAGCGGCCGGGCACGCGCATGAATGCATGCATGGGGTTCTTTTCTCCTGTCCGCCTTTGCCCCCACTCGCCGTTATCATCACATATACTTACGGTCATAGCATATCGTTGGCTTCAATTCAAACAGTGCCGAACATCATCGATCAGAGGGCATCCCTCATTCCCTCCCACGTACGTACGTACAGGTACAGTACATATTGGTGTGCTGCGAAAAGAAACACAACCGATGCATATCATGTGGATGGTCTCATGTCAGCTAGGCTCGGGTGCATGGTGATGGATTCAGTAGGAATTTGTAGACATTCTCATTGAACGAAACACCGCGCAACACCGAAATGTTACAAAATTAACGGGGCCTAAGATACTAGTACCGAACAGATCTAGAACATTAGGGGTGAAAACGGATCAGGTATACCTGTCGGGTACCGAATACGGATAGTGTAAATACTCGTTTTTTCGATACGGATTCGGGTAATTTTATATTCAGGATGAATACGGGTAATACCTGGGTACTGCAGCTTCGGATTCGGAGCTAGGACTATCTGGTAAATACCCGGATATTCGGTTTGGATACAGGTACCCGTTTTTTCTTTTTCTGCATAGTATAGTTATAAAATCATAACTTTTACATATGAAATCGGATGAAGATAAAATTTATATGAAAGTTGTAGAGCTCGAAGAGATATATAACTTTGTAGTACATCATTTTTTGTTTAAACAAATCTTTAGACCAAAATCATTGAAATAACATTTAGATTAATATCAAATTAATATACTTTGTCATTTTTATGTGGAGGGCTTAAGGTTATCTTTTTATAGACTATTTATTAGTATTGATAACTTATTTGTAATTTTGGGTCCATGCTACAATATTTTATGGATTTAATTGGATTTTGATGATTTTTATGACAAAAAATAATAACACATAAATAGCCTCAAAATAACATGAAAATCTTAACGAGGCACAATCTATGTCCATATATAACTATAAAAATGTTTGGATCATAAGATCTATAAGATGTCTGTGTTCCTTCCATTTCACTTTCACTTATTTGTATGGGTTATATGTGAAATCACTGCAAGTATTCAAGTTTCAACATAATCAGTACTTTACTTTATCATTTTCATATAAGGACTTGAGTTATCTTCGTATAAAATGTTTATTAGTTTTTGTAACTTATTTGCAATTTTTTAGTGAAACTAAAATATTTTATGAATTTTTAATATTGTGGTGTTGGTTCTACAATGTCCTTATGGTTAGTAACTTTGAACTGTATGATGTCAATTTTATCGGTTTCATTTCCTATATTTGATCTATCATATACATGATTATGTATTGCTTAATTTATGCGTTTGTTGGATGGTTGGATAATTAATATCATCGTGACGAACTACCCGACAACTATCTAGTACCTACCCGAGTAGTATCCGTTATCCGTTTTTTACCCGCCCAGATTATTACCCGGTCTCGTCCTGTATCCGTCCCGAATCTTAACTATTCGTATCCGGTCCCGTATCCGAGAGAAATACATTAGGGTAGATACAGGATGACCCTGTATCCAGCTGTATCCGTCCCGTTTTCATCCCTATAGAACATGCATCTCATAAAAATCAACGTACAAAAAAAAGTAAACGAGCGACAGATTTACCCAAAAGATCTAAACCGCGATGAACAAAAAATGCAGACCTACATATGGCGCTTCCAACGAGTGACGATGAGGAGCACCAGCGGGCGTGCGAGGCGCACATCCCAGAAACCTGATTCACCAGCACCCGTACAGGTCGTCAGATCGCTGGTGTAGGTTCGGAGACACCACCTCTCCTTTTGATCTGCTGAACGGCGGAAGCGGGGACGACAGTGCAGAGAAGCGGTGACAAAGAGAGTTGAGAAGAGGATGGAGTCGGTTGCTTTTTCATGTGTGCCCTTCCCCCGAAGGACGTCTCCCTTTATTGAGGGTTGTTGCAACGTGCAACCGCTCGACGATCTCGCACCGTCCATTACTCTCGATTGACGTGGCAGATAAAAGGCATAAAAGAAGTTGTTTAGAACACACGTCACGTTAAGTTTCATGAAAAAGCACGAAACACAAGCGAGTGGAGCGCGTGTGTGATCAGTTCATAGCTGCCCCCATAGCCTTCTGTGTGTCACATGTGAAGAGAGACACACACCCTCTCTTATAAGTCGGTTATATATCTTCTAACTTGATAAGTAATATGGAGCTAAAGTCGCTCGTGTCATCCCCTTCACAACCTTGGTTTCCTTTATTTGAATTGGGGCCAAATTTCAACACGAGCCGTGACCTGGCTGGCTGACACTTGCCGTCCTGCGTGTCATCCTGCTTGTCCGCGGCAGGTAACTCGACCAATCATCGGAGAAAGGACATTGACGGGTCCAGCTTTAGTCCTAAACCACACCCTGCAATACAAACTCAAGTTGGATATTGGTTTTTCCTTGTCGTCTACTAATCAGCAAGCCAGCCATATCGATCGTGTCGACAAATGTGCTTCCTCGTACCCCGGCCCATAAACTATTTCATTAGCAGATTCGATCGGCGGCTCGCGTCAGAATCTCTGGCACGGATCGACCCGGAGACGGCCATGTGGTGCAGAGTGGAGTACAAATTAACAAGCGACTGCATGGGCAAGCAAAACCATGCATGATGGTTCCAAATGCATGGCCCGCAGAACGTAACAGTGATCATTGCGTGGGTGGTGTATGGGCGGATCTCTCGGTAAATCCCTGCCGCCTAATAATATGCCACTTGTTTCGCTTTGCAGTGCATTGTGTTTCCCGATCCATCGTTGTCTCATGTCTTGGCTCCTCGATCGAGAACTCGCTCACAAACAAGCCAAAAATATAGAAAAAAGAAACTCGGTCACAAGGCCGATATAAAAAAACATATGCTGCCAAGCAAGATCCATATGCATCCTAGTAAAAGTTCGTTCCAACTTTGAAGTTACTGATACGTCTGCTGAATATTTGTCGTCTCGCTTGTATATTTTTAAATTAAACCGCATAAACAAACGGATATATATAGTAGAATACTATGCAGCAGTATATCTTTAGAATACGTAGCGTGCTGTGTGCCCGTTCTAGAAGGCCACCACGTAATCCAGACACTGACATGTTATTAGTGTTACGAGGCTGATACGCAATTCAATAAAGGGGACGTACGTCGTCTTGGTATACTACTGTTTTTTTCCTTGTCGTCGTTGATTTTCTTTCTTCCTCCTTTTCTTTTACAACAATGATACTCTATACTGCCATGTGCGGGAACGACGATGGTAGAGAGAACAAAGGGTGTTTGGTTTTAGAGAATAATTTCAGTTCTTTATTTTATTTTATTTAATAACTAAATTATATAATACGAAAACTAAAACTATATTTTAATTTCTGTATTTAGCAATTTAAAAACTAAAATAAGATAAAATGTAGAAACTAAAATTTAGTACCTAAAACCTTAGAGCAACTCCAATAGTTATGTAAATTTTAGCTCTCTAAATCGCATATTTAAGAAGTTGCTAAATGACTTTTGGAGTAAAAAAATGTGAGTTCTCCAATAGTTCTCTAAATATAGGTTGTAATTTTGTTTTGTATTTATCCACATAAAAAAATAAGTCACAAAAACTATATAATGCAGTCAATATTTTTGTTTAGGGAGTTGTTAAATGGTTGCCAAATGTAGAGAGAAAATGAGGTTAGATGACAAGTTGTTAAATTTAGAAAGTTCATTTAGAGAACTGTTGGAGAATAGTTTTCATGTTAACTACCTAAATTATTGATTTAGGAAGTCTTTTAAAGAACTACTGGAGTTGCTCTAACACCCTAAAAGTCAAACTACACACGTTACGTTCCCTTATCCATCACAATAGGAAACAGTTATTATATACTGTGTTTTTATAAATAATAAGGCAGACCTTTTCAGCATGGTGACCATGAGGTTGTGTTCAAGCGGAAGAAGTAGAGATAGAACATGTCAAGGTCGAAATAAATAAAAAAATATCTATTTACAGTTTATAGTAATTTCTATGGCGCAGTTTCTAGAATCCTTCCTCTTTGGAAATTGGAATTCGTTATCGTGCTTGTCTCCCGTACAGCCATTTAATACATTTTCCAACAAAACGATCAACAAACACGTATAAATACAGCGTTTGCATCGCAAAGAGCCGAGCACAAACACGCCGCCCTCGATCGTCTCTCTTTCTCTCGCTCTCGCTTTGCCCGGGCAAGAAACCGAAATGCACAAGCAAGCTCAAGCCCACCCCGTCTCTGGCTCCCTTCCCCCTCCAAACCAAGACAGCAAGAAACCATCCATGGCGTGCCGGCAAGGCGCCGGCGACGCCCGCACCCACATCGGCGCCGAAGATCGTCTGGCGCCCGACGACGACTTCGAGTTCTGCATACTCTCGTCCGGCGGTCTCGCGCCGGTCGGGGACGACGCGCCCGGCATGTGCGTGGCCGACGAGGTCTTCTACGGCGGCAAGCTCCTCCCGCTCCGCCTCTCCTCGGCCGACGCGGCCGCACTGCTGCTGCTGCGCTCGGACTCGCTGGACGGCGCCGCGACGGCGTCCGCGTCCGCGTCCACGACCACCAGCAGCGGCTTCAGCTCCCGCTCCGTCAGCCGCGGCAGCAGCAGCAGCAGCTGCTGCGTCAGCCGGAGCACGTCGTCTAACAGCGCGCGCTCGGACCACGCCGGCCCGGCCGGCAGCGGCAGCTCGTCGTCCGGCAAGAGCGCGTCCTCCGCCGTCCCGGTCCCGGTCCCGCCGCGGCGCTCGCCATCGGGCAGCGTGTTCTACGCGCACCCGAGCCCGTCGCCGCAGCGCCGAAGCCGGACGGCCGCGCCCGCGCCGCCGCGCCGCAGCACGGGGTCCGCGCCGCCGGTCGCGTGGGGCGTCATACGCCTCGGCGTCGTCGGCGCTCCCGAGGTGTACGCGCCGCGCCCGCGCGCGCCCGCGTCGAGGAGCGCGAGGTTCGAGCAGCGCAGGCCCGCGGACAAGAAGCTTGCCCTGGGGCTGCTGGGAGCTGGCCTGGTGTGCTCGTGCTCGCCTGACGCCGTCGCACCGGTGGGCTCGGCGGAGGTGGCGGCGACGAGGCGCCAGAGGAAGAAGGCGGAAGAGAAGAGATCGGCGACGGAGCAGAGTGGGAAGGGCACTGCTCGGAGGAGCAGGATTCTCGAGTGGCTCGACGACCTCTCCGTTTCCAAGTAGTTTTAGATGGATAGAGAGATCCTAGTCTCCATTTGTTCATTCTTTCATTTCTTCTATTGTATCAGCCACTTTCATTCAATTCAACTGCAATTGAACTGGTTCATTTCTCAATCAAGCCATCAGTTGATTTCTCGGTGAGCAAGCCCATCAGAAGCACTTAGGGCATGTTTGGAAACGAAAGATTTCAAAATCATAGTATTAGAATACTCGGTTTTAAGATGTCATCATATAACTGTAGTATTTTTATATCACCTCACCTTAGTTTGTGAAAAGTGCTTTCTCGAGTTTTTGCACTCAATTCTCACCCTTGCCTTTTAAAATTTGAAAGTACGTGCAATTTGTGTGTAGTAGTAATTTGCATGCTGGGGGTGTCATGATAGTAGGATGAGGATGGGGAGGAACGACGAAGAAATGGAGCACTGTAGGCAGCAGGGCAGTGGGAGTTGCAAAAAGGTTTCTTTCCAGAAAGATAGGGGCATGGCCTCATAGAGTCATGGGGCACAGGCAAAAGTTTGGCCTACCTTTTCTCGAGCTACCAAGCCAAGAATGGAGCTTAAAATTTTTCATGTCGTCAGCAAGACCGGTACTTGGGCTCGGATTATTATTGGAACAATAGCCACGTCATCAATCATCATGGTGATCGAAGGCTTCTTAGTTTCGCTATATTTATGCATAAGCATAATACAGCGGATGAGGTGAATTTGAATGCTCCCCCTATCCCAAAAAACGAGTTATCTTCTCATTTTTCGATTAGTCAAACGATCAACTTTGATCATATATATAAAGTGCTACCTCCAATCTTATATACTAGTTAGATGCCCGTGCGTTGCTACGGTTTTCATATATCACATATTACATGAATGAAGATTAAACACAAACATATACATATATTCGAACACCATGTAAAAAATATTAATACATGCACCAAAAAACACTACAAATTATCGAAGCTTATCAAACATAACATGGAGACTCACATGAAACATCAACAAATCAAGCCAAATAAGCACAAGTCCTCATTGACCACAAATTTAATCCAAAACTTGATTTGACGAATCATACTAATAGCAAAAAACTCAAACAAAGCTTAGAAAAAATGAACCATCCAAGCAAACGTAAAGAAAATTATAAGGCTTCCCTAGCAATATCATTAGTACAGAACTTGTAGCCACTCAAATGAAGCTAAGAAAAAATGAACCATACAAGCAAATTGAATGTAAATTATAATGCTTCCCTAGCAATAACAGAAGTACAGAACTTCAATAAACTAAAAATGCATCATGGAAAAAATAAGAAAAAACACAAAATAAGAGCTTTTCTAGCACATTCATTTCCATGATGAAATACAGTGAAACTGAACTCACATTCTTAAAGAATGGATTTGCAAATTAAAATAAATAGGATACCTACAGTAAACAAATGTTTAAGTGCAACCTTGTCTAGTACAAGTAAATTCACCCTCAAACTCACAAGTGAGGCATTGAAAGAGTATTGCTACATATTAGAAATACACCACTGGTCTCCAAATACAAAACACGAGGGCCGAGATCACAAACCATTACTCTTAGCAAAAACCCAAAAGGCGCTCTTCATTTCAGAGCTACACAGAAGTGCAGAGTTAGTAAAATAGTCTCAACCACATAATCGAACACCATGCACACCGAGAAATAACACTTGGAGGAGGGCACCCATAGGTTGGAGCTGTCAATGTCGAAGATGACAGTGAAGTTCTGCAGTAGTGTGCAGATGCCACCGCATCATTGTACTGCGCGTTGAGGTAGTTATTTAGCGTCATGATATCACCCTCTGCCTCTACCTCGGCTTCCTCCAAAGCGACGGTGGCAATACGTCGAGGGCCTCGTTGTGGCGATGATACGTCAAGGGTCTCATAGTAGTGGCTGCGCTTGTGCACCTCCCTAACGACCGATCACCTTTGATAAGCAAAGTTCTGTATATAGTGGTTTATTGACCGAGAAGCGAGATCTGAGTTTGGAACCTAGCAGGAGATCTCAAGTAAAAGACAGGTGACCTCAATTAACTTCATGGTATATATATTTAGCATAACATATCAACTTGGACTACTCTTAATTTAATAAGATAAAAATGCCAAGAGAAAAGGTGGACAGAAAAGTTTACTATACTTTATAGATAATAATTGTAAAAATTAAAAGAAAGTTCCCAAGAGTTTATATTTGTACCCTCTCTTTGGTTGGGTCTTTGACAATATTTCCAGTGATTTTTTTATGTCCTTGATCATGTCATCAGCAAGTGGAGGTCCAAAAGGCAGGGATCTCTTTATAGATATTTGGAGTGATCTCTCCATTATCCTTTCCCAGCTCGATCAGTGCTATGCATCTGGAGAAATGGGTAATGCATGGTTAAAGCTCATGAGATACGTGAGGACTGCACGACGACACTGAATGTTCATAGACCATACAGGAGGCGGAGTGAAGGGAAGTTTAGCTTACAATTTCCTTTAGCGACATGGATACGGTCTCGTGTGGCTGTTGCGCGTAACTGTCAGTCTGGTTCACAGGACTGTTAGGGTTCCTTCTACCGAACACTTCTCCTGCACGAAGATCGGGCTCAAATATGTGTCTGGTTTGTACCACAAATTTGTTACGCATTTTTTTTTGCAAGAGTAGGGCAAACCTGGGGCCTTCTCCATCTTATCCATTAAGGGTCCAGCAACTCCACTGGTTCTTTCACCTACCTAAATGATGGTGAAGAGATGGGGTAAGTCTGACAAACTACAGAAACATACAACAAACAGATACAAAACGCCCTCGCATACCCTGGTTCGCAGGTTGGAGCCTATCTGAGGATACTTCAGAATGGTCCAGTCAAACACATTGTTGAACTGGTATCCTGCATTAGTAACAACACAATTATGAGATACAAATAACAGGACGTCCTAATATAGAACCATGGTTTTTAAAGCGGTAAGACGAGCCAAGGCGTTGGACCACCGCCTGGATGCCTAGGCGACGCCTAGGCGAGGTAGGCGGGCAAGGCGCCTAGGCATCGCCTTAAGAACAGTGTATAGAACACCTGAAAAATAAGCATGCACACTAAATTCATACCTTCCTAGATAAAGAGATCACGAAATAGTCTCTTCATGTAAGAATAGTCACCCTGATATATAGAACAGTGGCAATATGTTATTGAAATTAGAGGACAATTAAGAGCATATATAGTTGGTTAGGAAGAAGAATATTTGCTGCAAATGACTTATGCACGGTGAACTAATACCAAGGAAGTAGCATAGAAAACAACTGGAGCAGAAAATAAAAATAAAACTTGCACTACATCCATTTAACTATAGAAGCACTCTGAGCCAAAGATGATGATAGGCTACCAAGAATGACATCATGCACATACCTGTCTTTGGCTAGGCTGGTTCCATGGGGGTGATCCACCATGCGACAGGGGATGAGAGGAGCCTTCACTATAATTTGTTGTCTGCTTCTTCTCATTTTAAAAACAAAGTGAGAAGCTGAACCAAATCTTGTTGTACCAATATATGAATGATTATATGATTATACAAATTAAATCTAAGAGAAAAGAAAAATATTATGTGATTGCTAACAATGACATAAGCGATTCAAAGTGCAGGGGCCATTCACAGATAGAAAATATCCACATAATATCCATAATCAGGATACATAAATTGATATATTCTGAAGAAACTCTTCTATACAAAGCAGGGTTAATAATTGGATCACACAAGCTGTTAAACATCGCAAAACACCACTATTGCATCAAAATAATAGATATATGTACATTTCAGCAGTATCAGAATTGAATCAAAACAAAAATAACAAAGGTTTAAAAGTAAAGACTCCATTGCTTTTGCATCATGTCAAAAACAAGCAAAGTAGTATGTCATGTTTCTTTGGCATTGTTCTAAAAGAAAAGATAACACTAAATTGAGAAGAGCAGACTGATAGCCCCCGGATTTGAGAAGAGCTCTGAGACCCAGCCCCATGTCGTCACACCTAGAGATCCACCACGGCTCAAAGCAACCTAGCAGCGGGAAACATAGACGTGGAGGTCAGATGGCCACGCACAGCCACAGGGCATAACATGGCCACACTTTGCAAGTTATAGGAATAAACTCAATTACTGCTTGAACAGTGAAGTTTAGATTAATTAAAACAATAGAACACTTGTTTTTTTTGTTCTGATCACCAAGCAAGAAACAAAACTGAAACATAAACTGGGAAGTCACTATATTATAAGCAAATATTGACATCTTAAGAAGCATTCATTGTATATGCTCAAGTGATAAATAGGTGGCAACACAAGGCAAGATTATACTCTGGAATGAGTGCTCTGTATCCTTCACCATGTTGGGAAATGTGGATCCCATGATTCTTTATCTCATAGTCAATTCCCCACCACTCCTGCAAAACCATAATTCCAGGAGCATTTTCTTTGCCAACAGCATATGTCTTTAAAAATCCTTACTTTACTTTTCTTCAATAGTACTCTCAGGGGGTGGGTAATGCAATCCAGTAAAAACATCACTATGTGCCCATATTAAGTATTCAGTTTTATGGGTTCAAACCTAAGCTTTCGAGTCTTTGATCTTGTACTTGTGAGGGATGAACCTTGCGAGCAACAACAGGTGCATGAGATTGCTTACATCCTTCAAAAAATAGGTGTGAAACAAAATATTCAATCATTTTACCAGCATACAAGTGCCATATGCTATTGAACAAACTTGTTTGTCTCCTAATGGGACAGAGTAAAATCTAGCACAATAGATATGATTAAAAAACCTATGCGGAAAATAAGCTGGCAATGTACTTTGTAAACTATTATAGCATAGTGCTAAACTAAAAGATGTGATTAACTGAAGCAGTTATCGAGGTACATGAGCACTATATGATTATTAGAAAGTGCTCAAGACTAATCCAGATACTGGTTTGAGCAAAAGAACTATTGCTTTATATATCTAAAATGTAGAGTTTTGTCTCTTGCTCCTCAAACACTACAGGTATGCCCTGTAATCATTGTAAACCGGTACAGAGTAATTTCATACAAAGTTTTGCCCTTGTACACTGTCTTACCTGTATAAAGAGAACTATCACATACACTGTGAAGGAATGCCTTCGTTGCAACATCCGAAATAGTAAGCTGGTTCTGGCTGATAATAAGAAAACATGTGTAATCAATCCAATAATCAATATGACATGAAATCAACAAAAAAATTATAGCTACATAGAATCATTATTGAACCCCAAAACACTTGAATTCAGACAAATAAATTTTTTATGATTTACGTAGGTAGCACTAAATTTTACCCCTTCAAGTGCTGCTCTTGTAATTGTGCCTGAAGTTGATGCTCTGCTAATATTCTGGATGATCCCAAAGCTAATAGTTTCTCCTTTAAAACAGTAGCTGTAGCACCAGAGTAAAGCATGATGTATTTAGGATTTACAAACTGCTTGAAACATCTAATTTTTACCCAAATATACCATAAGTATGATGTGGCAAGTAAACCAAGGATTGAAATCAGCTTAGTGTTGCATAAGTAGCATGATATGTTGTATTATTTGTCATGTACGAAGCAAGGTTCACATTTCCACAAGGGATGCAGAGTCTGGTTGGAAGAAAAGAAAAGGTTCTGTATTATAAGGTGTTGATGCAAAACGAATTAAGATATAGTGCTATCTAGCATCTGATCCAGCGGCCAATAAGTTTAATTAAGCTTTGGTTTTTCTGAAAGACAGCGACCAACTGGTCAAGTACTTTTATGCAATGAGCTATAGGATCTAAGGTCATATCTCATTGTAGCACTGTGATTTATTGTGAAACATTACTACCTACTATTCCCTCCGTTCCAAAATAATAGTAGTTTTAGCTCTTGATTTTTATGTCTATGTTCAAACGGATGGGGATGAATCTAGACACACATATAAAACACATGCATCAAGAATTATATGAACCTACTAATTCCCTAAAACGACTACTATTTTGGGACGGATGGAGTATTTAATTACCAAAGTAATATGTTGTTGTCAACTTGTTAACCAACCTAAATAATATATGGAATCCAAGCTTTTTCAAGACATGCTTGTAGCGATTGTGCCATAGCTATAAAAAAATAGGCCTGAGAGATCACCGAAGGAAAGTGACTCCTGGAAAAGCCAACGCGACGCCAAATCCATTCTTCACTCTTCCACAGGCTGAGGACCGAACACCCAAGCCAGGCAGCCAGCCGAGGAAGCCAGGGTGCCAGGCGACAGGCGACGCCAAGTCGAGAACACCCTAGGTGGTCGCTCGCAGGCTGCAAGTGAGAGCCGTGGCAGAGTCGCCGTCCTTGCCCACGGAGGAGGACACAGCCGCCGGCGCAGTGGGATGGCGACGCCGACGCCCATGCCCGGAAGCGAGGGGACGCTCGTGGCGGTGATGCCGCGGTCCCCGTCCCCGACGCCGGCGGAGGCGGGGACATCGGCGACCGAGACGCCCGTGCTGATATTCCTTTACTTCCACAAGGCGATCCGCGCGGAGCTCGAGGCGCTGCACGGCGTCGCCGTGCTCCTGGCCACCGAGCGCACCGGCGATGTCGCGGCGCTCGCCGAGCGCTGCCGCTTTTTCTTCAGTATCTACAAACACCACTGCGACCGAGACCTCCGTCCTCTGTTTTTGTGTTTCTGGCCATTTTCCCCTGTCACTTCCTGTTGGGCGGGGGGCCTTGACCCGCGGTCACCGTTGCGGCTCCACTCTACCTCATACATACCCTTCCCTCCCTTACCTAGTTCCCGCCGCCGCCACCCAAGCAGGCACAACCGAGGAGGAGCAGGACCCAACAAGCCCGCCGGGCTGGAGGGGCGCTAGGGTTGGACGGAATCGACGAGGACGGAGGTGTTTGTGCGAACGTGGCGGCGGCACGACGGGCGATGGGGAGATGAGGAAAGAGGAGTGGTTGAGAGTGGAGGCGCGGATCTGCGGGGAAACGCGAAGGGTGGGATGGCGGGTGGAGAAACGCGTAGCTCGACGCGAGAGGGGCGGGGACACAGAGCTCATGGCGAGGAGATCTGCGGGGAAACGCGTAGCTCGGCGCGAGAGGTTGGCAAGGCTCATGGCGAGGAGATCAAGCTGGAGGTTGGCGCGGAGCTCGGCCGGTCGAGATCATCGCGGCGAGGAGGGTGGAAGTTGCAGAGCGCATCGAGGACGAGGAAGGGCTGGTGGGCGGGGGGGAGAGCGATGCGGAGATCGTGGGAGGGTGGGCGTCGGTGGAGGACTGGAGAGAGCGCGCATCGGACGGGGGAGGAGCTCCACGGCATATTGGACGATCGAGATAGCTAGATGGCAGAACGGCAGAACAGAGGGAGGCAGACTACTCTTACATACTTAATAAGTAGTATAGATTTGACGCCAGACAGTTCATTTTTGAATTAAAAACGACAAGTAAAAAAATGGAGAAAGTACTATTCTATAAATGACCATAGATTAACTTATTATGTAGCCACTTTGAGCTACGATTATTGCTGTAATAATTGACGAGACTATAGTGACTTCCGCCTAAATTGTCTACTACAATATTATAATAAAGTTTAGCATGAATTTAGTGTTGCTCCTTTACAGAGAAAATTCATGTGTGACACTTCATACTTGCATGTTCACTAGTACTTCATAGTTAAGGGTTTATTTATGTACCCTCAGCTTATTACATAATCCAAAATTTATATACATAATAAAAATTTATGCCACTCCACAATATCGTGATATATAAGGTAATGGACCTAAAATATACATGCTCACTTACTATAGGTTAAACTATTTATCGAACACTTAAGTTGTGTCCACCAGATCGTGTATATGATTATGTAAAACACTATTTTGCGTTGTAAACTGTATTGTTCACAGAGCGAAGTTTGAAATATGAGATAAGATGGGAGATATGATGAGTAAAATGCTAAAGACAACCTATAAGGTAGTGTTTGGTTGAGGAGCCAAGTAGAACGGAGTCGTTCCATCCCTGATTCTAGGAACGGAGCCGCTCTATTCTGTGTTTGGTAATCTGGAACGGAGTGATTCTGTTTTTTGTTTGGTTGCAGAGTGAACGGAACGGAGCGTGACTGCGCGAGTGGGCTGGGAACGGAGCGGCTCCGTCCGATTGATTTTTTGGAGCAGGATGGTTCCAGATCTGAGGAGAATATTCCCTAATTGGAGCCACTCCGTTCTAGTTACTTTGTAACCAAACAACAACAAAACTGAGACAGAACGGCTCCGTTCTACTTGGCTCTTCAATCAAACACTACCTAAGAGATGGGGAGAAAGACCATTGTTTTTTTAAAGAAGGTCCTAAGTTGGTAGGTATGTTTTGTTTGTGGTGGCTTATCTCTCCTAGATTTACGGTGAGCAAGGTGTCCTTTTTAGGATGTATGGTGGCTATCACTCTTTATGCCTCTGATTCATAAGGGCAAGATGACTTTCAGACATTAATTCACTTTTTAGGTGGATACATATCAATCTGCTTGGAACTTGGATACTTGCCCTTTAGAGATTTATTTGGACTACTGTTTTCTCTCATTCTGATTTGATGTTGCACATGGCTGAAACTTGTAAGATTAGACATGGTTAACTGCACAACTCATATACATGTACATTGTATAAATGTGTATCTCCTCTTCTAAAATGTTGATTGTGTTAATTTGGATTTAGACCCTAACCTTGTCGTGTAGCCTTTTTCCTCTTATTGCAGTGGATAAATCTCATTGTGTAAAACTCATATTACTCCCTCTATTTCGAAATATAAGACATGATTTAATTTGGAGCATACATTTATACTATGAAAACTAAAATAAGTGTTGTTATTGCTTTAGGACGTTAGCGAAGTATGTGAAAGATATGCTATGTGAAATACTACACATATGGGAGAAGCGCTAGATTCGTAGACTTTAGGATCTAGCCAATTTCCCTCTGTGACCTATCCTAGTTCTTAGCGATAGATAGATTTACTCATGTAATGGAACGATGAGGTAGAAGAAGATGTGGGACGAGTATATGGTCTATACCTTTGAGCTCGAGGTGGATGACGAAAGTCGGTGTCGGTGTCAAGTCCATGCGTAGAGCGCCACCGTTTAGACTTGTTTCTCCTTCTCCTTATGAATCTAGGAGCTGGGGTGGCACGTCAGTAGCCGATGAGGTAGAACCATTAGTGTCTACCGGCGCCCTAGAGAGTTTGACATTTTTTGTCACTCAAGGGCTAAAGGAGATCAGATCGTCTAGGAACTATGGCGGCTAGGGTTACGGATGATCAACCCTTTCCTTTGACTCATATAGCACCTCAGGGACACATCTATGAATATAGTCATGTCCCCGATCAGGGTACAATTAGTTAGGATAGAACGACTCGGTAACCTTGACCGAGCTAGAGAACACACCCAACATTATCTTCATTGGCATTCTTGTTATTTTATCTTTCTATATTATATAAATTTAGATTTTTTGGAGAGTTTTTATAAGATATGCGTGTAGCATAAATTTGGTTAAGGGAGAGTGTTGTAAAATCAGTATAAAAAGGTAATGTGATCAGATGACTCCGAGGGTGGCAAAATTAGTTAGAGGGGAGAAACTGAGAAGTACACACTGTAATGTGTATTAACCCTTGCATCCTTTGCTGTAAATAAAAGGTCACTCTCTACAGATGTAACTCAAGAAACAAAAAGATCAGAGGTAACTCAAGAAACGGAAAGACCAGATGTAACTCCAGAAACAAAGAGAGAAAAGTGAATATATAAACTCTTGTTTTTTCTCTGATTCTGTGTTGCTTTTTCTTGCTGTTCCTTATGCTTGTGTGCCATTAAGAACTCAATTTCTAGCAGTTCAGTCCGAAATTTCCCATCTGACAAAAAAAATACGTCCTGTCCTGCCGCGTCGTACCACAGCAATACTGCTCTAGGTATTTATCAGTTGAGCAGGTCGTCCCACCTGCAGTACTGACCGCCGGCGAGGGCCCGGTAGTAGCGGTCCCTGCAGTAGACGGGCCGGCCGTCGGCGGCCTCGGCCGCGGCCGCAGCGAGGTCGTCGTCCTGCATCACCTCGACTGGTAGCCGCAGCAGCTCCTCCTTCCTGCGTAGGGGCGATGCGTTGCACGCATCATGAAACGAAGCTGCAGTTAACAAGAGAAGAGACGCACCATGCAAAGAGCTTTGCTTGCAGCATATGTTCGCCGTGGACCGTGGGCACACGTGAGTACGTGACGGCCGCGCACCTCAAGCTCGGCTTGGACGAGGCGGTGGCGGAGGAGGGAGGCTGGCTCAGGGCGTGGAGGAAGTCCTCGACCGGCGCGGCGAACGCGAAGAGCGACACGGCGCCCACGAGCAGCGCGCCGGTGCCCACCAGCGTCTGCTTCAGCAGGTTGACCACCGGCTTCACCTGCAGAGCAGAGGTTCGTCGTCGGTGAGACTTACCACAAATGAAGTGTGCTTTGTTTGGGGGCGGGGTGCCAAAAGAATTTGCGTTAGTACCTTGTAAGATCCCAGGAGCCTGTCACGGGCCAACACCTGTAGTTCAATGGAAATGCAGAAGTGTAAACATGATCTATCTGTGCAACTAGCTATATCTTGGTGGCCATTGAATCATGTTTGTTTGTTTTTTGTTCACCTCTGGTGGCTTCACCCACATCTGGCCGTCGTACCATCCGGTTTCTTCGTACGGTACCACCGCTGACAGCAGGCGATCACCAACGTAGCTCCACCCCTGCACAGGGACACGGTAGACGGCGCTAGCTCAAGTCAAGACTAGCACAAGCTGAGAACAAATTAATCCGTCGGCAAAGTCGACACCACCAATTCTTCTCTCGATCATGTCCTTACCAGGTATATCCTGAGAACCGCCAGTGACACCAGAAGCAGCGTCCCGATCCCAGCTGCTAGCACGAACTTGAGTGGATCCTGCGTGGCTTTGGGCAGAATTTCAGAGACCAAGGAAGAAATGGCCAAGCTAAAATCACAGGGACGTACGTATGCAGAGAAGGCTGGGGATCCGAATTTCGGCGCACCTTTCCTGGATTGAAGCTTGCGGCGGCAATTGGAGCCGCGAGCACAGTGAAGGTCACGAGGCACAGGCCGCCGAGGCGGAGGAAGAAGGACCCTGGGCTCAGCTCCGCCCACGAGTAGAGGGCGCTATCCTTGAGAGCAGAGTACTCGTTCACCTGCACCAAAACAAAAACAAAAAAAAAAAAACGTTTGGAAATATGAAATAATGTCCACAAATCAGTCATCTGAATTACTAGACATAGCATCTGGGGTTACCGGTCTTTGCTCGAAGGGGACTTGGATCTCCAGCCCGGGGTCCCAGCTCGGACCGCCGCCGGCGAAGCCGCGGCGGCTGCTGCCCTCCGGCTCCTCCTTCAGCGCCATCACCACCGTGGCGCTCTGCCTCGGCCGCCTCGCGACGAGGCCACCCGCCGCCGCTAGCGCTGGCCTCCGGCTGCGGCGCCAGCAGGGCTCTACTGCCGCGTAGCAGGCGCCATGGCCATAGCCGCCTGGAACAGGAACCGGGAGCACCACCGAGTGGACGCCGACGACGATCTTCAGCCGGAGCAGCATGGATAAACAGCACCCTTCCTGGCCCTGGGTGTCTGTCACGCCGCGTATCTGCTGCCCGCCTCCTCCCTCTGTACTTCTTTGCCTCCTATGCTAGGGTGTGCGGTGCGTCGAGCGGGCGACCGAGACGTGTGCATCTTTTTACGTGGTGCGGGTGCATCGGGCGACGGCTCGTGTGGCTGGCGCAGGAGGGGGGTGTGGCGCCCTAGCCTACACGTGGTGGGTGCCCGGTGGCACGTTGCCTGCTCGTTTCGGCGCGCGCCGCCTCATGCCTGGATTGAGATCCTCTGAATTTGTGGATGGGTCACTGACACGCGGGACTGAGCAGAACTGGGTCCCACGTGCAGTGACACAACTGCACAAATGCATAAATTCAGAGGACCCGCGTCCCTCATGCCTACGCTCGGTTGTTTGCCAGTCGTACCTCGGCCTGCATTGGGCTAGGATCCTCTGAAAATCTCGAAAATCAATGTGTGCCGGGCCAGGATTATTATGTACCTGCTCCCTCCGGTTTCCTATTAGTTGTCATTTAGGACAACGACATGGTCTCCAAAATATAACTTTGACCAGTATTTTTTGTTAAAATACAAATAAACTCTTAATATATTTATACTTTTATAAAAGTACTTTTTATGATAAATTGGTGCATATAAATATTAGGTTCCAAAACTAAATAACGAAATAGTTATTTGTAGTCAAAATTTTATAAGTTTGACTCGAACCTTATCCAAAACGACAACTAATAGGAAACCAGAGGGAGTACTGTTTTAGTATTTAAAGAACAAAATCACCCCTCACGAGTAGGAGTGGTAATGATCACGATTCAAATACTTCTTTACAAAATAATAATACCCTAACTAAATTTTATTTTAAAAATGAATATAAATAGATCTAATTCCAATTTGATCTGATCTTTAAACCTTACAATGTAAAATTTAGTTTATCGCACCCTACATGCATTTACAACTATAATCTATAGAGACAAAACATTGTAAAAACAGTAGAAGAAAGTACGGTTTAAAGTCAACCGAACAGGCTGAAAGTTACAATTCTAAATGGTTTTTAGTTTATTTTTAGTTCATGTCACATCGAATGTTTGGATGTTCGTTAGAAGTATTAAATATATTCTAAAATTCTAAAACTAATTATACAGATTAGAACTAAATGATAAGACAAATCTATGTTTGGTGTCTCATCCTAACACCTAAGAAAGCTGGGTCTGGAACAACTGATGGCTACATCGCCGAATGATCAGCTCGTTCCATGGTGTCAGCGAACACGAAGGGCAATGAGGAGGTGTAGTTTTCATTTCATCCATTCGCTGAAAGCTTGAACGGACAAAGAGAGTGAAGCCCAGGCCTTGTACTGATGAGCAAATAAAGTGGCAGTAGTTTAAAAGAACTGGGCTGAATAGATATCATACTGGGCCTTCGAGCCAACTACTGCACGCTACTTTTTATATATTAAAAAAAACTTTACTGCTCTTTAGAGTTCTGTATACATTTTCAAGATTAAACCAGATAAATTGAATAAAATTTTAATTACGTTTATAGATTTTTTTATAATAAAAATATTCTAGTTCGATTTACCTCTTGAACTTTTACTTAATAGTCCGATTTACCCCTTAGATCGCCACATCATTAAAACCACCATCAACGACGTCAGTGTACAAAGTAAGATAAGATGAGAGGGTTGAAAAAAAAACTGATTTTGTGGATCATGGAGGAAAATTGGACGAGGACGGTAGAATAACCGAGGGAGGTCAATTAAGGTTTTTCTTTCTTTCGGGGCCTTCCTCTCATAGTACCTCTTCTCCCGTTTCTACTACTAGCTAGTCCAGTTTGAGTTCCGCCCAGTGGACACCGCACGAGTTTTCGTCCACAAGACCTGAAGCTTCACCTTCACTTTGTTCCTTTGACACAACCATCACAGCGGCCTGCGCCGGCCGGCATGATTGGGCCACTGCAGACGTGGAACTGGAAACCGATCATTCTTTCTCGGTGCTCGACTCAGCCTGCCTGACATGCGCCTGCACAACTCGAAAGCGAAATCCACGCACGCCGGATAACGCTCAACGCTAAAGCTTCAAGCTGGTTCGTTAAGCCAATGATCTAGCTCGACTCGGCTTATTAAAAAAACCGAGTCAGAGAATCAGATCGGCTCAACTCATTTAGATCGTGAGCTAGAGAAAAACAATATTACATATACAACATAATCAATTTTTAGTTAGTTTTATACAAATTTAACAACAGAAAATAGTAATTATGCTCGCAGTTTAACGTAACACATCAATTCAACATCATCATTATTCAAATTCACAATTGACACACATGACCGTCGGTTTTAAACCCATTGGCACAGTCGCACAGACCAAATTAACAAACACAGTTCATCAGTCGTCAGTTTAATCCATATTCCATTGACATTGCACGTGCACGTGACATTTTCCACTGATATGCATATAGTTTCGTTTATTGAAATATGATAACTTGTTTGAGCCCGTGAGTTTACTCGTTAACAAAACCGAGGTAGAATATTAACTCAGCTTATAAAAAAGCTTAGGTTGTGTTTGATTTGAGGTTAAAATAGGATGAGGCGGGATCATCCCTAACATTTAGCCAGATTTGAAAGCAGGGTCATCCTAACATTCACCACCTTTTTGTTTGGTACAGAGGATGAATTTAGATGGAAGCATCCCAGTTTTTGTTTGGATGGTGGTCAGCTGACTTGGTTGACTTCAGACTTATGGAGGGACCGCGAGAGGGATGGGGGATTTTGTGGGACCACATCACCACCATGTAACCCTTATCAAGTATCGTAGAAAATATGGTTGTTCTATTCCAATTTTTTTTTGTACATCCAACAAAACACACCCTAAATAAACTAAGCGGACAAGCCACCGGTATTCCGTCCACTGGTCCTACGGTCCTAGTCCTTCCAAACGCCATTACGCCAAGGCCGGAAATAAAAGGCGCCGCGCGACACAGAGAGAAGCCCTCCGGCCGAGCTCATCAGTAGTACTCCGTACTCACAAGTCACAATAACACAACGTGCGGCCGGGAAAAGCCTACCTAAAAGCGTGCCCTGCACTGCACCTGCCCGGCTCCCCCTGACGACGAAGCGGCCGGCCGGCGGCATTGAAGGCCTTTCCCTTGCTCCTTCGACGTTCGTCGCCCCCGCGCCCCGCCGGCCAAATGCCGGTGAGACTGAGACCCAGACTGACACCCAGTACGTGACCAATGATGGGTGTCTGCCTCGGCGTCGACCGTCAACCTTCGCTGCTCTCGTTCTCCCTATCCATTCCAGCCTCCATGAAACTACCCGTGTCGTCGCAGTGTTGACGTACGTACGAAGTTGGATAATTAAATAATAGTGCAGCATCCAAATAAGAGCAGTGCCAGCTTTTCCAAACTTATACAACTGTTTGGCAAACTAATCAAGAGCGATGATGGTGACAATTATCTAGGATACAATAACAAGGGAGTAGCATTACCGACCGCATATTTAGGGCGCCGGGGCACCTGTTCATGCAAACGTTAACATAAATGGTAAGTATTTAATTTAGATAATAACACGCCCCTCACTACCGGAAACGTGTTCTTTGCCGAGTGTCTAAGACACTCGGCAAAGGCTATTTTACACTCGGCAAAGGCTTTGCCGAGTGTAACACTCGGCAAAGAGCACTCGGCAAAGGCCTACTACTCTTGTCCTTTGCAAGGGGCTAATGACGCCCTACCTAGAGCGATGGAAACGTGTCAACAGACGCAGATATATAGGACAAGGCCGCTCTAGCTGTTCTATCCTGCGTGTTGTTTTTTCCTTTCTTTCTTTCTAAGAGGCATCGCACATTGTGTAGGCGCTGGCATGGAATAAACAAGATGCGCTCGTACCACTATTTGGTATAGGATCGTCCTACTGATTCCCAAAAAAAAAAAAAAACTAGCTTGGCTACACATCCTCTACGTACACACTTTTCTTCATTCCAATGCAATTACCATAAATGCAGTGTTTTAAGAAATGTCAACGCTATGTGGGAGAGTAACGTGTTGCTCATCACTGTGGTAATAAACACTCCGCATGTACCTTAGGTCGTTTAACTGATGAGATTTGGCTAAAGTCACAAAATATATAGTTTTAACCACCGACAGCTACAATTATTCTAAATAGATTTACTACATCATAAAGTTGATGCGTGGATTACGAGTCACCATTACCGGATTTTTAATGATTTCGGCGCTGAAAATTTAGCAGCAGTATAGAAGTTAATTTATTCTTGCTCGTATTTTCTTCTTTGTGTACATAGCCTATTAGCTTAGTGCTACTACTTGATCTATATCGTTGGCTATATGCATATTCATGTGTGAATGTGGAGCTCCGATTATTTTCCTTTACATAAAATTCATGCTACTGGGTTCGTCATAAAAAAAATTGTATAGTTGTAGCTATTTAAAATATTGTAAAGTTTAGCCATATAGATCGTGCATATAAGAATCGCTAGTCAAAGCTTAGCCATAGATCGTGTCAATGTCATGAATGACTTGCATATGAGATTAATGTGGACTCTAACTATGACTAGGTGATTATTTGTGGCTCTACATGAGGGGAAAATATTGTTTGTTATCAACCCTGCCCGATATTTCGCTAGGCTTTTTTGACAAGCCAAGCACACAGCTAGCTAACTTGTGTTACATTTTTTTCATAATCAAACACTAGAATATCCATGCATATATATGTAGGAATCATAGTTATGCAAATTATTTTTTTCTCTTGGAGAATATGACTACCTTATACTAATAGCATCTTATCTTGATTGCGGCCGTTTATGGGAGATGTGAAAAAAAAGGTCTGGCATCGGTCTGACGTCACCAGATGAGTTGGTGCTTAATTAGGGTTTAATCTAAACGTTTGAAACTTCACACCATGACCTGCTTGGAGATCATGTCCACGCAAAAACGAAGACAGTAATGTAGCCGTTTGACTTTGCATGGCTGTGGCCCCAGCCCACAAAAACGATCCGGAACTGCTCGCTCTTTTTAAGGCCTTCTCCGTCTCCGTTCCTCGCCTTCCTCGTCGCCCTTTTCCTTCCGCAACACACACACACCGGCACGATCGAGTGCACGACCGCGGGCGCAGCAGCCACCGATCCGGCGGCATCTCCGCCCTGCTCGCGCCCGCGCCCGCCGGAGAAGAAGAGCCTTCCATGAGATTGTTGATGTCGCGCCGGCGCGGCGCCGGCGGCGGGCTGTGCATCAGGAAGAAGGCCCGCGGATTCATGTGCGGGTGCGGCGGCACCAAGGCCATCTCCATCTCCGACGGCTCCGACAAGTCACCAACGGCCACGCCGCAGACCGCCGCGTCCACCACTCCCCTTACCGGCATGTCGGTCACCACCACCACCACCACCACGACCAAGCCGACGAGAGGAGGAGGAGGAGGAGGGTACAGGCCGGCGGCGGCACCGTCAACCACGGAGGCTCCCTCCCTGTTCTCGTCCTCGTCCTTGTACGCGGACACCACCGACGACGGCCCCAGCAGCATGGAGAGCACGCCCAGCCTGTCGGCGCTCCTGCGCCAGCTCGGCGAGCTGGAGCGCAGCGTCCGCTTCCTGCACTCCGCGGGGGCCGGAGCGGAGGAGGAGGCCGACGCCGGCAAGCTGCAGGGCAGCGGCGGGCGGCGGCAGCGTCGGGCCGTGGGCGAGGGCGGGTCCGGGCGGGTGGAGGAGAGCGTGGCGGTGGTGAAGGAGTCGGCGAACCCGCTGGGCGACTTCCGGCGGTCCATGCTGCAGATGATCGTGGAGAAGGAGATCGTGGACGGCGCGGGGCTCCGGGAGCTGCTGCACCGGTTCCTGTCCCTGAACTCGCCGCAGCACCACCACCTCATCCTCCGCGCCTTCGCCGAGATCTGGGAGGAGGTCTTCGCCGGGCACGAGCGCACGCCGGACGACGACTTCCTCGTCTCCCACCACCACCACCGCAACAAGAAGCATCACCTGGCAACGCGTGGTGGTGTGGTGCTTGAGTCGTCGGGTCTGCTTTCTTGATCGATGGATCCGTGACATCGTCCGTCCACCCCCTTCCGTCGATTTCTTCATTTCTTGTTCGTTGCTGGGCTGGGCGGACGAGACTGCAGGGTTTTCAGTACTTGTCTTTTTTTGTGTGTCGATTTTTTTGACGCATCGGTGTCGTCAAGTGTGCTGTGTACACACGATTGATTGAACGGACAATACGGACGTGACTGCAAGGTTCCCAGTATGGTTTCCGTGGATTCCTTGACGTGTTGGTGCCTTCAAATGTTGCTCTACTGCTGCGTACTCCCCCGGTCCAAAGAAAAATATAATTCTCAGTAAAAAAATGAATAGTTCTAAATGAAGTTAAGACTATATAAAAACAGTGTCATATGTGCTACCGACTATATAAGAATTGTCTTTTTTTAATATGCGTATGAACCGCTCAAAAGGCTTTCAGTGGAGAGTGATAGTGTGCTTTCTCCTCTCCTTGTTCGATCAACGATGTCGCTTTTAGCCGTAGCACTGGCGAAGAATTGACGGATGCACGGGAAGGGCTGGAAATGCGCCGCCCGTGATCTCCGGGACGCCTGACGCGTTACTGGTACTGCAACGGGGCGAAATGATGGTGCTTGCCTTTTGGCGTGCGCGGCAACCGCGTCCCCCCGGCCCACCCGAGCCATGGACGTGCCTAGAATATAGCCCGGCTTAGGTATGGCAACGGGTACAGATTACCCGCGTGACCGCGGGCACAAACTCTATAGGATACGGGTTTGAGTTTATATCCACGGGTAAGGGTATAGGTTTAAATTTGTACACAATAAGTTTATCTTCACGGGTATAAAATGTTAGAACTCGTGCCCGTATACCCGCGAACCCGATATATATATAAGCTCGGTCTCAGCAAATCCCCAATCCAGTTCCCACACATACTCCGCTTGTTTCTAAGCAAACTTGTATGCTTGTTTCTAAGCAAATTGTATGTGTTAGGAAACAATATGGTTGTTTGTAAGGATTCCAGTTTGGAACTGAAGCTGTTGTATGCTTGCTGTATGGAACTATTTGGAAATTGCATGTGTTTAGAATCATTGCTTGTTGTATGAAACTGGATGGATTGTTTGCTAGTAGATGCTTGGCGGGCACGCGGGTTTGCTCGTGGGTCTATTGCACCCGTAGGTGTGCCCATGGGTCTGTTGCGCCCGCAGGTGACGGGTGCGGGTGTTATACAATACCCGACACGGGTTGCGGGCACAGGTACGGGTTTGCTATTTCCTGGCGGGTACGGGTTTATGAAACCAATACCCGCGGGTTTTGTACCCGTTGCCATCCCTAGCACGGCTCTAGCAAGCAAGGTTTCTAAAGCTTCCTCTATTCTAAATATAGAGGATTAAATGGTCATCTACGTTCTTCAGCAGCGTCCTCTAAACAGTTCTCTAAATTTAGAGGACGCTGCTGGATTCTCTATATATAAAGTTTCTCTAAACGGTCCCCTATCCATTTAAATACTTTTAAATAACCGGTTTAACAAGACTAAAATATGTACAATACATTTGAGAGTATGACAAATACGTATGTATAAAAAATAAAAATAAAAAATATCTCTAATATAGGTATTTGAGTATTGAGGATGTTATTTAGAGGATGTTGTTGGAGAGGAAGAAGATATAGAGGATGAAATCTTTTAAAGGAGACTGTAAAGGAGATATACAAAGAATGGATATAGAGGACGTTGCTGGAGACAGCCTTAGAGCTAGTTTGGAAACTCCCTTCAATGCCGAAGGGAATTTAAGTTTCCAAACTAGCCCTTAGGGATGTTTGATACCGCTTCGCTTCACAAAATCTAGATTAGCTCCATAAAAACGTAGGCAAACACCTCCAGATTCACCATCTCAGCTTCACAAGAAAAGATGAAATTGAGACTAACTTCACATTTTTCACGAAGCAAAAAACGATGCTTCAAAAACGATAAATTTCAATAGACTCATGGAGCTAGGGGGTAATTACCCACCATTTCCATTAAAAACGATTTGTGAAGCCTTTTGTCATCTGTTATCTCCTTCTTGTTCGCGAGTTCCGTTCTATTCATCATATACACCATGCGGCCGCCACCAGCAAGCGGGTCTCGCGGTCTAGCGCAACAGCGTGGCGGCGGGCCTCGTTGGCGCGGCGTCGAGCCCCATCGGCGTGTCGGTCGAACACGCAGGCGTGACATCCACCCACGTAGGAACGATGACGGGCGTCACAGGCTCCACGACAGGCGTTTCAGGCGCGATGGCAGGCGACACAGGCTCCACGGCGGTCGTAACCGCCGCGATGGCGGGCGTGCAATCTTCTCAAGCGATTATCGCGGAGGCAGAATTCACCTCCCCATCGGGGGAAGCGGTGGCTAAACGGACATCCGCAGTCGCGGGTGCGGCGACGGGCCACCCAGGTGCAGTAGCCGGACTGAAGCGCCCCAATCCTCTGCGACTCAAATGTGATACAATTACTAGTCCTAAGAGGCTAGTAAACACATTTATACAACAGATGATTCTAGATCTGCTTAAACGAGACAAACCTATAAAAGTGGCGATCAACTTTAAGAGTTCGTCCACAACTCGGGACATATCATCAGAGTGGGGCTGAAGCAGCCCGATATACGCAGCGAAGCAAATCAGCGGTCCAACAGCCACAGGCAAGGTTGGGAACAGTCGTAACTCTTACCCGATCTCCTTTTTCTGAAAAAAATAAATAAGCAAGGGTGAGTACAAACGTACTCAGCAGCCCACCTTCACCCGCGGAATGGGGAAATCAGATATAATGCATGGAATATGTGGAGCTCAGGATATTTGCATAAACAACTATATTTTATGCAGGGTTGTTTTGAAAAACATTTTGTATTTTGTAAAGCGCATCCTCTCCAAAAGGAGCAGGAAGTTTTTCAGTATTACAACAAAATCCCCTGGACTAAACCATCCAGGTATCTCAGCAGTTTCCCACTGGTTTTCCTTTTCAAAAACAGCTACTGGACTTCCCGTCCACCATAGCTCACGGCTCAACCGCCGAACCTTTTAAAAACCATTTTTCTCAGACGCACCCTTTTTTGAAAACAAAACATTAATTGCCATACCATACCAGACTCGTCCATTCCTGTGGACACAGACTATTCGAATAGGTTTTCAAACTCTGCACAGAGGTGTACACTTTACCCACTAGTCCGGCTCTGCGATCTCATGATCAGTGAGATCCGAATCCGAATCTCTTTCTTTCCCCGCACGTCCTAACCTTAACGGTTATCCGGAAAGAGTCAGGCCACCACCATGTCCAAACCGGACAAAACATTCCCCCTCCTTATCCTCCCGGTGCTCCCCAGCCTTCATAACCCTGGGGTTGGACCGTACGAGTTCAGATTGAGTGACTGCCCACACAGTATCGAGTGGTTGTACTTGTCATGAGTACAGGTAGTGAAAGATGACAAACCGGTCCTTATACGAGGGGACAATCCTTCTGCTCACGCCTAAACCAGCTGAGCCATCACCTTAGGCCCTCCCCTAAACCAGGGAGTCCCTGATCATCCCTACTCAAAGGTGATAAGGGTGAAAACCCTTCATCATACACATTTTGAAAAGCATTTTCCTTTGAAAAACTCACACCTTTTCTCAAATCATTTGTATCAAATATATTAAGGATTGATTGCGGCAAGCGGCTTGGGTGGCCATAATAACTTGTCTCAAAATCATATCATGCATAAAATAACAGGCTGAGGGTTGTGGTTGAAAAATCATAGGTAATTTATGCATCAAAGGGATCCAGTGAGCTTGCCGTGCTTATCCGGTGAAGGGGAAAGAGAGCTCGCGGAACTGGCTTCTGGCTCCTGGCGTAGACTTGTAGATCTGGCCTCCACGAGACGGTACGAACGCTCCGATAACTATGCAACATGAACAAGCAAACATACAAACAAGCAAGTATACCAACAAATATTTAGTATAGTGGTCAGAATAGTGATATATGGATGGGTAGAGTCTTGAGTAGAATATGTGTCATGTGGGGTTGAGATACTGCTGGTGGTGGAGCGAAGGTGCTTACCAGGAGGGTGGACTGAAGACGAAGCGACACTATGCGTGTAGCTGGCAGAGCGAAGTAACTGAGTGAGTGGGGTGTTTGCCTTGGCTGAGGGTGTTGCGTGTGTGTGGAGAGGGAGAGGGTAGCTGGGTGTATTTATAGCTGGGTGTATGTGGTGTAGCACAGCGAAGTTCACTGTTGGTGAGAATAGTGACGAATGAATCGTCTGACTTAATATGAACAGGAGAGTTATAGGCAGAATATGGGACAAGAGTATTTTGGGATTTTTCTGGAACATGAACCATGCTTAAGGGATGACATGGTTGGATAGGAAATAATTCGATAAGAATTTAGAAACAAGAATTATTGGAATCGGAGTTTGGAAGCCTGGTTCGAAGGAATCTCAAGTTAAGCGTGCTCAACTTGGAGAAACCTAGGATGGGTGACCAGTTTGGAAGTTCCCTACTGGAATGAAAATCACAGTCACCGGAGTTTGTATAACTGGAATATGGGTCTGGCTTGTCTTAGGTGGACTGGACAACATGATGGATGAGTAGTTGAAATTTGGGGTAATCGGATGATCGATGAATAGTAACGGTGAATAGTAACGGTAAAAAGTAACGGTAAAAAGTAACGGTAAAAAGTAACGGTAAATAGTAACGGTAAATAGTAACGGTAAAAAGTAACGGTAAAAAGTAACGGTAAATAGTAACGGTAAAAAGTAACGGTAAAAAGTAACGGTAAAAAGTAACGGTAAACGGTAAAAAGTAACGGTAAATAGTAACGGTAAATAGTAACGGTAAAAAGTAACGGTAAATAGTAACGGTAAAAAGTAACGGTAAATAGTAACAGTAAAAGTAACGGTAAATAGTAACGGTAAAAAGTAACGGTAAAAAGTAACGGTAAATAGTAACGGTAAAAAGTAACGGTAAAAAGTAATGGTAAATAGTAACGGTAAAAAGTATCAGTAAAAAGTAACGGTAAAAAGTAACGGTAAACGGTAAAAAGTAACGGTAAATAGTGACGGTAAATAGTGATGGTAAATAGTGACGATGAACGAACGATGAACGATGAATAGAAACTATGAACGAACGATGAACGATCGAATGATCGAACGAACGAACGATCAGAATTTTGGCAGCATAACGGCAGGAAAAGGATTATTTGGACGAACGAACGGACGAACGATCGAACGATCGAACGAACGGACGAACGAACCATGAACGATCGGACGAACGATCAAACGATCGGACGAACGAACGATCGGAATTTCGGTAGCCTAACGGCAGGAAAAAGATTATTTGGACGAACGAACGGACGAACGATCGAACGATCGGACGAACCATGAACGATCGGACGAACGAACGAACAAACTAAGAACAGGGGGACGAACGATCGAAGAACGATCGAACGATCCTTGTGCTAGTGTGTGCTTGTGTGGAAGGTGGAGTGGGAGTGGGCGTGTGAGTGTGGGGGGGGGGGGAAGGGAGTTGCCATGAAATGGCTTGGGGTGGGATGAGAGGAGGCCCTTGCCCCTCTATTTATAGCCATGGTGGGGGGATTAGGGGGAGGGATGAGGGGATTAGTGGGAGGATGAGAGGATTAGTGGGAGATTAGCATGGATTTGTCTTATATGAGTGTAATTAGCTTGTAGAGCTCACCGTATGACACCGGAGGCATACGTATACGTATGAGCATGAAGAAAGTTATGAAGAAAATATTTGTAGGGACTTGAAAAATGATTCTGAAGGTATTTCTCAGGAAGAAAATACTTGGAGATATATCGGTGGAATATTTGGGCAGTATTTCTGAAAGAGTTTGAGGGTGATCACTGGGGGAATATTTGTAGGATATTTTGAGGAGATTTTGGAGAAAATATAGACCACTATAATTTATTTGTTGATATCAACTTGCAAACAAACATTTTGAAATGAAATTTAAAATTCATTTTGAATTTAGAGCAAGTTTGAGAAAAATTTAGGATTTGAATTTTTGGGATGCTACAAATCTACCCCACTTAAAAGGAATCTCGTCCTCGAGATTCGGCTTAGAAGGGTTATGGGTATAGCTTTACTTCAGCTACCTATCTTCACTTTGCAACTCTTAGAGGAGATGGAACTTCAACAAGATCTGGCCTTGAGGAGCATCTGG
Source organism: Zea mays (assembly GCF_902167145.1). Classification (NCBI taxonomy): domain Eukaryota; kingdom Viridiplantae; phylum Streptophyta; class Magnoliopsida; order Poales; family Poaceae; genus Zea; species Zea mays. The sequence continues at coordinate 130,693,547 of NC_050104.1, forward strand.
TTGCCGATTGCAAACACTGATTCTGGCTACTCAAAGAATCATCTTCAGGCTTCTAGGTTTCGCTTGACAGCTAGCTTATTGAAGAAGCATCGATGCCAACACGCAAACCTTCCTCTTGCGAACTTCCACATGGATTCCTTACTTGATCGGTCTTCTGGTGCTTCTTCAACGGAACTTGGGTGACCACTTCTCATCCAGAAACTTGTATGCTTTGATGATCTGGTCCTCCACAAGCTTGCTACAGGCCTTCTTCTTTTTCTCCATAGCAGGAACCTTGCTGGAACACTACCCCACTTAAAAAGAATGAGGGTAGAACTCTTGAATCTTGGGGATTTGAACTCCTTGAAGTACCTCATAACAAGGGTGTTACGGATCCTTCTTCTGCTGTTGCTACTTGAACAGGCTGCGGAGAAATGACTGACACAGGGTTGATTCTGGGACAACTTTCTTCTTATCTTCTCTTCACTTTCTTCTTCTCACGGACCCTTTCTTTCTCTTTGCTCTTCCCACTGGAGGATTCTATCAAAGAGTATTACCATCATACAGAGGAGGAAACCGAAGATGTTGAACCATGTACAACAGTCTTCAACCCAAGAATCACCAAGCATTGTGATCTTAGGGGCGAGGGAGTGGAAAATGGAGTTGCTTGCGATTTGGCAGAGGGGATTTATCTAGAGTGTGCTTTGCTTTGAGCGAGATGGGAGTTGAGGGAGCTGGCGGGGGAATTTATAAGCGAGTGGGGGTGCTCGGGTGCGGAGTGGCGATGACGGAGCAGGTGACACGCGGCAGCAGGTGCGACAAGGGGTGGGGGGGCTGTTGCCGGCGACGATGGTGGTGGTGGGTGCGCTGCAAAGGGAGGTGGGCGGCAGTAGTGCGCTGCAAAGGGGGGCATGGGCGGTGGTGGTGCGCACGGAGGCGGGCACGCGTGCGGGGGGGCATGGGTGAGTGGTGGGGTCAATGACCCTGATGTTTGTGGTCTCTGGTTCCAAGAATCTTTGCCTCTCTGTATGGTAATAACTCCTTCTGTCCTCTTTTTCTGCTCACTTTGACTCAGGGGCAGTGCTTTGATTCTCACGATCGGTCCTTTTGACTGAGCGGTTGGATAGGTTTCTTCTGTAGCTTATTCTAGGCTTCAAGGGTAAGCTTCTCGGTATCTTCTTGGGTAAGGCACTTTTCTCTTGAGATGGGTTAAGATGAGAATGGAAGCATAAGGTGAGGATTAGCTCTAATTTGTTATCTATGTTTTTAGAGAAAACCTTTCTTAAAAAGAAAGAAAACACATAAGTTCAGCAATGATAAGCACAAACAAATCAAATGTTTTGAATAAGGGAAGAATAGAGTTTTTCCAAATCACGAACTACTTGGATTCGGGGCTAAGCATAACTACTATTGCTTGGCTCCTGAATTGAGAACTATGCTAAATGCAACTTATGAGCACTAACGTTAAAGCATCACATATGCACTCAAAAGGGGAGAAAACATCAAGCGAAATTCATTTTGAAATGCCCTAGGGGGCCACACAATTAGAGTTTTTCGAAACACGAGACTACACGATTACCTCTCATACATGCAGGGCTCTAGCCAAAGTGAAGAAAAACTTCACTACCTAATGCATGCAGAGGACTGGGCATAACTAACTCAGATCTGGCAACTTCTCTTCTGGCAAGGCTTGCACACAACTTCAATCTGAGACATCTCCTGGATGGGTCAAGGGGGAGCTGATGTTGATGACTTCTTCTGGCGGTGACTGAGATGGCAACACGGGGTCGAACTCTTCTTCAAGCGGGACTGGCTCTTATAGCTCCTCAGAGGGCGGCAGTGCTGGCGGGGTGCTTGCAGCTTCTTCCTTGACTTCAAGGGATGGTGCTGGAATCTTCTTCATGGTGAGGGGCTCAAACAACTCCGGCGGGGGATCTTGGGAGGACTCGGGGTGCTCTTGCTTATTCATAGTCTGAGGGAAGACTGGAATTCCTTCCAAGACTATGGCTCCTTCCGGGAGTTCCCAAGCCTTCTTTTCTCCTCTGGTAGAGACCGGGTGACCTTTAAGAATTTGGGGGTCTTCAGCTCTCCTTGGTTGAACTGGGTTGGATGGAGCGGGCTCTTGGATCCGCAGGGCTCTACGTTGGTTATGGGTTACCAAGTAGGCCTCCATCAGCTTCTGGACATGCTCATCCTTGGCTTGCTTCAGGGCTTCAACAGCAATGGCTTCACGACTTTCCAAGGCAGCTACACGGGCTTGAGCTGTGGTGAGATCCACATGGAGCTTATGGTTGAGCTTCTGAAAGGGAATTAGGCTTACACCTAGTTCCTAAATAATTTTGGTGGTTGAATTGCCCAACACAAATATTGGACTGACTAGTTTGCTCTAGTGTATAAGTTATACAGGTGCAAAAGGTTCACACCTAGCCAATAAAAAGACCAAGTGTTGGATTCAATAAAGGAGCAAAGGGGCAACCGAGGGCACCCCTGGTCTGGCGCACCGGACTGTCCGGTGTGCCACCGGACAGTGAACAGTACCTGTCCGGTGCACCAGGGGACTTAGACTCCAACTCTTCACTCTCGGGAATTCTCGGAAGCCGGCGCGCTATAATTCACCGGACTGTCCGGTGTGCACCGGACATGTCCGGTGCTCCAAGGAAGCTCGGCCTCCTGAACTCGCCAGCCTCGGGTTCGCGCGGCAGCCGCTCCGCTATAATTCACCGGACTGTCCGGTGTGCACCGGACTGTCCGGTGTGCCAGCGGAGCAACGGCTCCCTGCGGCGCCAACGGCTCCCTGCGGTGCATTAAATGCGCGCGCAGCGCGCGCAGAAGTCAGAATCGCCCATACCGGTGCACCGGACATCAAACAGTACATGTTCGGTGTGCACCGGACACCCAGGCGGGCCCACAAGTCAGAAGCTCCAACGGTCGGAATCCAACGGCAATGGTGACGTGGCAGAGGCACCGGACTGTCCGGTGTGCACCGGACTGTCCGGTGCGCCATCGAACAGAGGCTGCCAGCAACCGTCACTTTTGGTGGTTGGGGCTATAAATACCCCAACCACCCCACCATTCATTGCATCCAAGTTTTCCAACTTCTAACCACTTACAAGAGCTAGGCATTCAATTCTAGACACATACAAAGAGATCAAATCCTCTCCAATTCCACTCAAGCCTTTAGTGACTAGCGAGAGAGATTTGCCGTGTTCCTTTGAGCTCTTGCGCTTGGATCGCATTCTTTCTTTCTCTTGTGCTCTTGTGATCAACACTCGATTGTAACCGAGGCAAGAGGCACCAATTGTGTGGTGGCCCTTGCGGGGAAGTTTTTGTTCCCGGTTGATTGAGAAGAAGGAAAGCTCACTCGGTCCGAGGGACCGTTTGAGAGAGGGAAGGGTTGAAAGAGACCCGGCCTTTGTGGCCTCCTCAACGGGGAGTAGGTTTGCGAGAACCGAACCTCGGTAAAACAAATCCGCGTGTCACTCTCCTTATTTGCTTGCGATTTGTTTTGCGCCCTCTCTCGCGGACTCGTTGATATTTCTAACGCTAACCCGGCTTGTAGTTGTGATTATTTTTGTAAATTTCAGTTTCGCCCTATTCACCCCCCCCCCTCTAGGCGACTATCAATTGGTATCAGAGCCCGGTGCTTCATTAGAGCCTAACCGCTCGAAGTGATGTCGGGAGATCACGCCAAGAAGGAGATGGAGACCGGCGAAAAGCCCACTACAAGCTACGGGAGCACTTCATCGGAAGAGTCCCGCACCAAAAGGAGGGAGAAGAAGAAGAGCTCCTCCAACAAAGGGAAGGAGAAGAAATCTTCTTCTCACCACAAAGAGAAGAAGGAAAAATCTTCTTCCCACAAGCCGCATCGGAAAGGCGATAAGCACAAGAGGATGAGGAAGGTGGTCTACTACGAGACCGACACTTCATCAACTTCTACCTCCGACTCCGATGCGCCCTCCGTCACTTCTAAGCGCCAAGAGCGCAAGAAGTATAGTAAGATCCCCCTACGCTACCCTCGCATTCCTAAACATACACCTTTACTTTCCGTCCCATTAGGCAAACCACCAACTTTTAATGGTGAAGATTATGCTATGTGGAGTAATTTGATGCGATTTCATCTAACCTCTCTCCACAAAAGAATATGGGATGTTGTTGAGTATGGTGTACAGGTACCATCAATAGGGGATGAGGACTATGACACGGACGAAGTGGCCCAAATCGAGCACTTCAACTCCCAAGCCGCAACCATCCTCCTTGCCTCCCTAAGCAAGGAGGAATACAACAAAGTACAAGGATTGAAGAACGCCAAGGAGATTTGGGACCTACTCAAGACGGCGCACGAGGGTGATGAACTCACCAAGATCACCAAGCGGGAAACGATCGAGGGGGAGCTCGGTCGCTTCCGTCTTCGCCAAGGGGAGGAGCCACAAGACATGTACAACCGGCTCAAGACCTTGGTAAACCAAGTGCGCAACCTCGGGAGCACAAAATGGGATGACCACGAAGTGGTTAAGGTTATTCTAAGAGCTCTTATTTTCCTTAACCCCACTCAAGTACAATTAATTCGTGGGAATCCTAGATATCCACTAATGACCCCCGAGGAAGTTATCGGGAATTTTGTGAGTTTTGAATGCATGATTAAGGGCTCCAAGAAGATCAACGAGCTTGACGAGCCTTCCACCTCCGAGGCGCAACCAGTGGCCTTTAAGGCAACAGAGGAGAAGAAGGAGGAGTCTACACCAAGTAGACAACCAATTGACGCCTCCAAGCTCGACAATGAGGAGATGGCCCTAATCATCAAAAGCTTTAGGCAAATCCTCAAGCAACGGAAGGGGAAGGACTACAAACCTCGTTCCAAGAAGGTTTGCTACAAGTGTGGTAAGCCCGGTCACTTCATTGCAAAATGTCCTATGTCTAGTGACAGTGACAGGGGCGACGACAAGAAGGGAAGAAGAAAGGAGAAGAAGAAATACTACAAGAAGAAGGGCGGCGATGCCCATGTTTGTCGGGAGTGGGACTCCGACGAAAGCTCAAGCGACTCCTCCGACGACGAGGACGCCGCCAACATCGCCGTCACCAAGGGCCTTCTCTTCCCCAACGTCGGCCACAAGTGTCTCATGGCCAAGGACGGCAAAAAGAAGGTAAAATCAAGGTCCTCCACTAAATATGAAACATCTAGTGATGAGGATGATGACAAAAATGAGGAGGATAACTTGCGCATTCTTTTTGCTAACCTTAACATGGAACAAAAGGAAAAATTAAATGAACTAATTAGTGCCATCCATGAAAAGGATGATCTCTTGGACTCCCAAGAGGACTTCCTAATCAAGGAGAATAAGAAACATGTTAAGGTTAAAAATGCTTATGCTCTAGAAGTAGAAAAATGTAACAAATTATCTAGTGAGCTAAGCATGTGCCATGACACTATTGCCAACCTTAGAAGTGAAAATGCTAAATTAATTGCTAAGGTAGATTCTCATGTTTGCATTGATCCTAGAAATAATAATGTTGATTTACTTGCTAGGATTGATGAGTTAAATGTTTCCATTGCTAGCCTTAGAAATGAGAATGAGAAACTAATTGCTAAGGCTAAGGATTTTGATGTTTGCAATGCTACTATTTCCGACCTTAGAACTAAAAATGATATGTTGCATGCTAAGGTTGTTGAACTAAAATCTTGCAAACCCTCTACATCTAATGTTGAGCATATTTCCATTTGTACTAGATGTAGAGATATTAATGTTGATGCTATCCATGATCACCTAGCCTTAATTAAAAAACAAAATGATCACATAGCTCAACTAAATGCTAAGATTAGAGAGCATGACTTAGAAAATGAAAAATTTAAATTGGCTAGAAGCATGCTCTATAATGGGAGACGTCCTGGCATCAAGGATGGCATTGGCTTCCAAAGGGGAGACAATGTCAAACTTAATGCCCCACCTAAAAATTTGTCTAACTTTGTTAAGGGCAAGGCTCCCATGCCTCAGGATAACGAGGGTTACATTTTGTACCCTGCCGGTTATCCCGAGAGCAAAATTAGGAGAATTCACTCTAGGAAGTCTCACTCTGGCCCTAACCATGCTTTTATGTATAAGGGTGAGACATCTAGCTCTAGGCAACCAACCCGTGCCAAGTTGCCTAGAAAGAAAACTCCTAATGCATCAAATGATCATGCCATTTCATTTAAAACTTTTGATGCATCTTATGTGCTTACTAGCAAATCCGGCAAGGTAGTTGCCAAATTTGTTGGGGGCAAGCACAAGGGTTCCAAGACTTGTGTTTGGGTACCCAAAGTTCTCATTTCTAATGCCAAAGGACCCAAAACCGTTTGGGTACCTAAAACAAAGAACTAAACTTGTTTTGTAGGTTTATGCATCCGGGGGCTCAAGTTGGATACTCGACAGTGGGTGCACAAACCATATGACAGGGGAGAAAAAGATGTTCTCCTCATATGAGAAAAACCAAGATCCCCAACGAGCTATCACATTCGGGGATGGAAATCAAGGTTTGGTCAAAGGTTTGGGTAAAATTGCTATATCACCTGACCATACTATTTCCAATGTTTTTCTTGTAGATTCTTTAGATTACAATTTGCTTTCCGTATCCCAATTATGTAAAATGGGCTACAACTGTCTTTTTACTGATACTGGTGTTACTGTCTTTAGAAGAAGTGACGATTCAATAGCTTTTAAGGGAGTGCTAGAGGGTCAGCTATACTTGGTAGATTTTGAAAGAGCTGAACTCGACACTTGCTTAGTTGCTAAGACTAACTTGGGTTGGCTTTGGCACCGCCGACTAGCCCATGTTGGAATGAAGAATCTTCACAAGCTTCTAAAGGGAGAACACATTTTGGGACTAACCAATATTCATTTTGAGAAAGACAGGATTTGTAGCGCATGCCAAGCTGGGAAGCAAGTTGGCATCCATCATCCACACAAAAATGTCATGACTACCGACAGGCCGCTGGAGCTACTACACATGGACTTATTCGGCCCGATCGCTTACATAAGCATCGGCGGTAGTAAGTATTGCCTTGTAATTGTGGATGATTATTCTCGCTTCACTTGGGTATTCTTTTTACAGGAAAAATCTCAAACCCAAGAGACCTTAAAGGGATTCTTGAGACGAGCTCAAAATGAGTTCGGCTTAAGGATCAAGAAAATAAGAAGCGACAACGGGACGGAGTTCAAGAACTCTCAAATTGAAGGCTTCCTTGAGGAGGAGGGCATCAAGCATGAGTTCTCCTCTCCCTACACGCCCCAACAAAATGGTGTAGTAGAGAGGAAGAATCGAACTCTATTGGACATGGCAAGAACCATGCTTGATGAGTACAAGACACCGGACCGGTTTTGGGCCGAAGCCGTCAACACCGCCTGCTACGCCATCAACCGGTTATATCTTCACCGAATCCTCAAGAAGACATCATATGAACTCCTAACCGGTAAAAAGCCCAACATTTCATATTTTAGAGTTTTTGGTAGCAAATGCTTCATTCTTATTAAAAGAGGTAGAAAATCTAAATTTGCTCCTAAAACTGTAGAAGGCTTTTTACTTGGTTATGACTCAAACACAAGGGCATATAGGGTCTTTAACAAGTCCACTGGACTAGTTGAAGTCTCTTGTGACGTTGTGTTTGATGAAACTAACGGCTCTCAAGTAGAGCAAGTTGATCTTGATGAGATAGGTGAAGAACAGGCTCCATGCATCGCGCTAAGGAACATGTCCATCGGGGATGTGTGTCCTAAGGAATCCGAAGAGCCTCCAAGTACACAAGATCAACCATCCTCCTCCATGCAAGCATCTCCACCAACTCAAAATGAGGATGAGGCTCAAAATGATGAAGAGCAAAATCAAGAAGACGAGCCACCTCAAGATAATAGCAATGATCAAGGGGGAGATACAAATGATCAAGAAAAGGAGGATGAGGAAGAACCAAGACCGCCACACCCAAGAGTCCACCAAGCAATCCAACGAGATCACCCCGTCGACACCATCCTCGGCGACATTCATAAGGGGGTAACTACTCGATCTCGGGTTGCTCACTTTTGTGAACATTACTCTTTTGTTTCCTCTATTGAGCCACACAGGGTAGAGGAAGCTCTCCAAGATTCGGATTGGGTGGTGGCAATGCAAGAGGAGCTCAACAATTTCACGAGGAACGAGGTATGGCATTTAGTTCCACGTCCTAACCAAAATGTTGTAGGAACCAAATGGGTCTTCCGCAACAAGCAAGATGAGCATGGTGTGGTGACAAGGAACAAAGCTCGACTCGTGGCCAAAGGGTATTCACAAGTCGAAGGTTTGGATTTCGGTGAAACCTATGCACCCGTAGCTAGGCTTGAGTCAATTCGCATATTATTGGCCTATGCTACTTACCATGGCTTTAAGCTCTATCAAATGGACGTGAAAAGTGCCTTCCTCAACGGACCAATCAAGGAAGAGGTCTATGTTGAGCAACCTCCCGGCTTTGAAGACAGTGAGTACCCTAACCATGTCTATAGGCTCTCTAAGGCGCTTTATGGGCTCAAGCAAGCCCCAAGAGCATGGTATGAATGCCTAAGAGATTTCCTTATTGCTAATGGCTTCAAAGTTGGCAAGGCCGATCCTACACTCTTTACTAAAACTCTTGAAAATGACTTGTTTGTATGCCAAATTTATGTTGATGATATTATATTTGGGTCTACTAACGAGTCTACATGTGAAGAGTTTAGTAGGATCATGACACAGAAATTCGAGATGTCGATGATGGGGGAGTTGAAGTATTTTCTAGGATTCCAAGTCAAGCAACTCCAAGAGGGCACCTTCATTTGCCAAACAAAGTACACTCAAGACATTCTAACCAAGTTTGGGATGAAGGATGCCAAACCCATCAAGACACCCATGGGAACTAATGGGCATCTCGACCTCGACACGGGAGGTAAGTCCGTGGATCAAAAGGTATACCGGTCAATGATTGGTTCATTGCTTTATTTATATGCATCTCGACCGGACATTATGCTTTCCGTTTGCATGTGTGCAAGATTCCAATCCGACCCTAAGGAATCACACCTTACGGCCGTAAAACGAATCTTGAGATATTTGGCTTATACTCCTAAGTTTGGGCTTTGGTACCCTCGGGGATCCACATTTGATTTAATTGGTTATTCGGATGCCGATTGGGCGGGGTGCAAAATTAATAGGAAGAGCACATCAGGGACTTGCCAGTTCTTGGGAAGATCCTTGGTGTCTTGGGCTTCAAAGAAGCAAAATTCGGTCGCTCTTTCCACCGCCGAAGCCGAGTACATTGCCGCAGGACATTGTTGCGCGCAATTGCTTTGGATGAGGCAAACCCTGCGGGACTACGGTTACAAATTAACCAAAGTCCCTTTGCTATGTGATAATGAGAGTGCAATTAAAATGGCCGACAATCCCGTCGAGCATAGCCGCACTAAGCACATAGCCATTCGGTATCATTTTCTTAGGGATCACCAACAAAAGGGGGATATCGAGATTTCTTACATTAATACTAAAGATCAATTAGCCGATATCTTTACCAAGCCACTTGATGAACAATCTTTTACCAGACTTAGGCATGAGCTCAATATTCTTGATTCTAGAAATTTCTTTTGCTAAGCTTGCACACATAGCTCATTTGAATACCTTTGATCATATCTCTTCTATATGCTATGACTAATGTGTTTTCAAGTCTATTTCAAACCAAGTCATAGGTATATTGAAAGGGAATTAGAGTCTTCGGCGAAGACAAAGGCTTCCACTCCGTAACTCATGCTTCGCCATCACTCCGAGCAACTCTCTATTCCTTGGGGAGAAATGAGCATCAAAGAAAAGGACTTCATCCTTCGAGGAGAGAGTAAAAGCTCAAAAGCAAAAGGACCGGATTTCGTCTTTGGTATAATCTTAACTCATTTACTTATGACCAAAGGGGAAGAACTTACTTCAAGGGCTCTAATGATTCCGTTTTTGGCGATTCATGCCAAAAAGGGGGAGAAATGAGCCCAAAGCAAAAGGACCGCACCACCACCACCAAATTCAAAAACTTAGTGCTTTCCAAAAGTCTTTATCATTTGGTATCCTATTGTGTTCAAAAGGGGGAGAAAGTAGTATTTCAAAAATGGTATATCAAAACCCTCTTGAACACTAAGAGGTGGATCTCTTTTAGGGGGAGTTTTGTTTAGTCAAAGGAAAAGCATTTGAAACAGGGGGAGAAAATTTCAAATCTTGAAAATGCTTTTGCAAACTCTTATTTATTTACCTTTGACTATTTGCAAAAGATCTATGAAATGGATTTACAAAAAGAATTTGCAAAAACAAAACATGTGGTGCAAACGTGGTCCAAAATGTTATATAAGAAAGAAACATTCCTTGCATATCTTGTAAGTAGTTATATTGGCTCAATTCCAAGTAACCTTTGCACCTACATCATGTAAACTAGTTCAATTATGCACTTCTATATTTGCTTTGGTTTGTGTTGGCATCAATCACCAAAAAGGGGGAGATTGAAAGGGAATTAGGCTTACACCTAGTTCCTAAATAATTTTGGTGGTTGAATTGCCCAACACAAATATTGGACTGACTAGTTTGCTCTAGTGTATAAGTTATACAGGTGCAAAAGGTTCACACCTAGCCAATAAAAAGACCAAGTGTTGGATTCAATAAAGGAGCAAAGGGGCAACCGAGGGCACCCCTGGTCTGGCGCACCGGACTGTCCGGTGTGCCACCGGACAGTGAACAGTACCTGTCCGGTGCACCAGGGGACTTAGACTCCAACTCTTCACTCTCGGGAATTCTCGGAAGCCGGCGCGCTATAATTCACCGGACTGTCCGGTGTGCACCGGACATGTCCGATGCTCCAAGGAAGCTCGGCCTCCTGAACTCGCCAGCCTCGGGTTCGCGCGGCAGCCGCTCCGCTATAATTCACCGGACTGTCCGGTGTGCACCGGACTGTCCGGTGTGCCAGCGGAGCAACGGCTCCCTGCGGCGCCAACGGCTCCCTGCGGTGCATTAAATGCGCGCGCAGCGCGCGCAGAAGTCGGAATCGCCCATACCGGTGCACCGGACATCAAACAGTACATGTTCGGTGTGCACCGGACACCCAGGCGGGCCCACAAGTCAGAAGCTCCAACGGTCGGAATCCAACGGCAATGGTGACGTGGCAGAGGCACCGGACTGTCCGGTGTGCACCGGACTGTCCGGTGCGCCATCGAACAGAGGCTGCCAGCAACCGTCACTTTTGGTGGTTGGGGCTATAAATACCCCAACCACCCCACCATTCATTGCATCCAAGTTTTCCAACTTCTAACCACTTACAAGAGCTAGGCATTCAATTCTAGACACATACAAAGAGATCAAATCCTCTCCAATTCCACTCAAGCCTTTAGTGACTAGCGAGAGAGATTTGCCATGTTCCTTTGAGCTCTTGCGCTTGGATCGCATTCTTTCTTTCTCTTGTGCTCTTGTGATCAACACTCGATTGTAACCGAGGCAAGAGGCACCAATTGTGTGGTGGCCCTTGCGGGGAAGTTTTTGTTCCCGGTTGATTGAGAAGAAGGAAAGCTCACTCGGTCCGAGGGACCGTTTGAGAGAGGGAAGGGTTGAAAGAGACCCGGCCTTTGTGGCCTCCTCAACGGGGAGTAGGTTTGCGAGAACCGAACCTCGGTAAAACAAATCCGCGTGTCACTCTCCTTATTTGCTTGCGATTTGTTTTGCGCCCTCTCTCGCGGACTCGTTGATATTTCTAACGCTAACCCGGCTTGTAGTTGTGATTATTTTTGTAAATTTCAGTTTCGCCCTATTCACCCCCCCCCTCTAGGCGACTATCAGCTTCTCTGCATCTTCTGCTCGGGCAATCATCTGACGGTGGTGCCGAGCCAAGAAATCATACTGGGCATCCAGGGTGAGCAGGTATGCAGTGAGGTACACGACTGTGGGGTCGTCCTCAAGCAGTTGCTGCCCTTCCAATGCACGCATTCTGGCCATCCAAGCGGGACGGTCTCTCTGAAAGGGCGGAAAGAATCTGAGCGGGGTGTCGGCCACTTCTTCTTCATATATCTGACACAGGGCCCTCAATGCCTTGCGAGCGACGACTTGGCAGGTGTCTTTGAATCTATGCCTAGCAGCAGTGACACTCCATTCCACATGGTGTGGACTGGATCCAATGTACACAGTCACGACACATTTCTCTGTGCCATGCTCGACGAATTCACTACCATCATACTCTGGCTGGCTCCTGATTCCGAGGCGGACTGTGCATGCTCTCAACAACTTGAGGAAACCATCTTCATTCTGGCAAAAGCTGGTTTGGCAGCAAACCTCCATCTGACTTCTGAGAGAAGGAAAGGGGGAAAGCATTTTTGAAATGAAGGGATGAGAGCAAGAATTTTTTTTAAGAAAATAGTTTGGACTCAAAAACTTTTGGATCAGGCTAAGGGTTACGTCCTGCGGCCAACCTAACAGCTCTGATACCACCTGAAGCGCCCCAATCCTCTGGGACTCAAATGTGATACAATTACTAGTCCTAGGAGGCTAGTAAACACATTTATACAACAGATGATTCTAGATCTGCTTAAACGAGACAAACCTATAAAGGTGGCGATCAACTTTAAGAGTTGGTCCACAACTCGGGACATATCATCAGAGTGGGGCTGAAGCAGCCCGATATACGCATCGAAGCAAATCAGCGGTCCAACAGCCACAGGCAAGGTTGGGAACAGTCGTAACTCTTACCCGATCTCCTTTTTCTGAAAAAAAATAAATAAGCAAGGGTGAGTACAAACGTACTCAGCAGCCCACCTTCACCCGCGGAATGGGGAAATCAGATATAATGCATGGAATATGTGGAGCTCAGGATATTTGCATAAACAACTATATTTTATGCAGGGTTGTTTTGAAAAACATTTTGTATTTTGCAAAGCGCATCCTCTCCAAAAGGAGCAGGAAGTTTTTCAGTATTATAACAAAATCCCCTGGACTAAACCACCCAGGTATCTCAGCAGTTTCCCACTGGTTTTCCTTTTCAAAAACAGCTACTGGACTTCCCGTCCACCATAGCTCACGGCTCAACCGCCGAACCTTTTAAAAACCATTTTTCTCAGACGCACCCTTTTTTGAAAACAAAACATTAATTGCCATACCATACCAGACTCGTCCATTCCTGTGGACACAGACTATTCGAATAGGTTTTCAAACTCTGCGCAGAGGTGTACACTTTACCCACTAGTCCGGCTCTGCGATCTCATGATCAGTGAGATCCGAATCCGAATCTCTTTCTTTCCCCGCACGTCCTAACCTTAACGGTTATCCGGAAGGAGTCAGGCCACCACCATGTCCAAACCGGACAAAACTTTCCCCCTCCTTATCCTCCCGGTGCTCCCCAGCCTTCATAACCCTGGGGTTGGACCGTACGAGTTCAGATTGAGTGACTGCCCACACAGTCTCGAGTGGTTGTACTTGTCATGAGTACAGGTAGTGAAAGATGACAAATCGGTCCTTATACGAGGGGACAATCCTTCTGCTCACGCCTAAACTAGCTGAGCCATCACCTTAGGCCCTCCCCTAAACCAGGGAGTCCCTGATCATCCCTACTCAAAGGTGATAAGGGTGAAACCCCTTCATCATACACATTTTGAAAAGCATTTTCCTTTGAAAAACTCACACCTTTTCTCAAATCATTTGTATCAAATATATTAAGGATTGATTGCGGCAAGCGGCTTGGGTGGCCATAATAACTTGTCTCAAAATCATATCATGCATAAAATAACAGGCTGAGGGTTGTGGTTGAAAAATCATAGGTAATTTATGCATCAAAGGGATCCAGTGAGCTTGCCGTGCTTATCCGGTGAAGGGGAAAGAGAGCTCGCGGAACTGGCTTCTGGCTCCTGGCGTAGACTTGTAGATCTGGCCTCCACGAGACGGTACGAACGCTCCGATAACTATGCAACATGAACAAGCAAACATACAAACAAGCAAGCATACCAACAAATATTTAGTATAGTGGTCAGAATAGTGATATATGGATGGGTAGAGTCTTGAGTAGAATATGTGCCATGTGGGATTGAGATACTGCTGGTGGTGGAGCGAAGGTGCTTACCAGGAGGGTGGACTGAAGACGAAGCGACACTATGCGTGTAGCTGGTAGAGCGGAGTAACTGAGTGAGTGGGGTGTTTGCCTTGGCTGAGGGTGTTGCGTGTGTGTGGAGAGGGAGAGGGTAGCTAGGTGTATTTATAGCTGGGTGTATGTGGTGTAGCACAGCGAAGTTCACTGTTGGTGAGAATAGTGACGAATGAATCGTCTGACTTAATATGAACAGGAGAGTTATAGGCAGAATATGGGACAAGAGTATTTTGGGATTTTTCTGGAACATGAACCATGCTTAAGGGATGACATGGTTGGATAGGAAATAATTCGATAAGAATTTAGAAACAAGAATTATTGGAATCGGAGTTTGGAAGCCTGGTTCGAAGGAATCTCAAGTTAAGCGTGCTCAACTTGGAGAAACCTAGGATGGGTGACCAGATTGGAAGTTCCCTACTGGAATGAAAATCACAGTCACCGGAGTTTGTATAACTGGAATATGGGTCTGGCTTGTCTTAGGTGGACTGGACAACATGATGGATGAGTAGTTGAAATTTGGGGTAATCGGATGATCGATGAATAGTAACGGTGAATAGTAACGGTAAAAAGTAACGGTAAATAGTAACGGTAAAAAGTAACGGTAAAAAGTAACGGTAAATAGTAACGGTAAATAGTAACGGTAAATAGTAACGGTAAAAAGTAACGGTAAAAAGTAATGGTAAACGGTAAAAAGTAACGGTAAATAGTAACGGTAAAAAGTAACGGTAAAAAGTAACGGTAAAAAGTAACGGTAAATAGTAACAGTAAAAGTAACGGTAAATAGTAACGGTAAAAAGTAATGGTAAAAAGTAACGGTAAATAGTAACGGTAAAAAGTAACGGTAAAAAGTAATGGTAAATAGTAACGGTAAAAAGTATCAGTAAAAAGTAACGGTAAATAGTAACGGTAAAAAGTAACGGTAAAAAGTAACGGTAAACGGTAAAAAGTAACGGTAAAAAGTAATGGTAAACTGTAAAAAGTAACGGTAAATAGTGACGGTAAATAGTGATGGTAAATAGTGACGATGAACGAACGATGAACGATGAATAGGAACTATGAACGAACGATGAACGATCGAATGATCGAACGAACGAACGATCAGAATTTTGGCAGCATAACGGCAGGAAAAGGATTATTTGGACGAACGAACGGACGAACGATCGAACGATCGGACGAACGAACCATGAACGATCGGACGAACGATCAAACGATCGGACGAACGAACGATCAGAATTTCGGTAGCCTAACGGCAGGAAAAAGATTATTTGGACGAACGAACCATGAACGATCGGACGAACGATCGAACGATCGGACGAACGAACGAACAAACTAAGAACAGGGGGACGAACAATCGAAGAACGATCGAACGATCCTTGTGCTAGTGTGTGCTTGTGTGGAAGGTGGAGTGGGAGTGGGCGTGTGAGTGTGGGGGGGGGGGAAGGGAGTTGCCATGAAATGGCTTGGGGTGGGATGAGAGGAGGCCCTTGCCCCTCTATTTATAGCCATGGTGGGGGGATTAGGGGGGGGGGGATGAGGGGATTAGTGGGAGGATGAGAGGATTAGTGGGAGATTAGCATGGATTTGTCTTATATGAGTGTAATTAGCTTGTAGAGCTCACCGTATGACACCGAAGGCATACGTTGATACGTATACGTATGAGCATGAAGAAAGTTATGAAGAAAATATTTGTAGGGACTTGAAAAATGATTCTGAAGGTATTTCTCAGGAAGAAAATACTTGGAGATATATCGGTGGAATATTTGGGCAGTATTTCTGAAAGAGTTTGAGGGTGATCACTGGGGGAATATTTGTAGGATATTTTGAGGAGATTTTGGAGAAAATATAGACCACTATAATTTATTTGTTGATATCAACTTGCAAACAAACATTTTGAAATGAAATTTAAAATTCATTTTGAATTTAGAGCAAGTTTGAGAAAAATTTAGGATTTGAATTTTTGGGATGCTACACGGACTCACCTTCGCATCGGCACACAACAGCGCGATGACTGCTATGTACGGCAAGGATGTGGCTGAAAGGGAAATGTGCCCTTGGGCCATTTCTAAGTGTTTTGGTGATTTAGTGTCCAACACAAGTGCCTAAGTGTAAAGAGGTGGACAAAGTACAAATCAAGGATAAAGGTATGTTTCTCAGACTTAGTACATTGTTTTATGGACTAATGTATTGTGTCTAAGTGCTGGAAACAGGAAAAATCCAATTGTAAATGTTTTGGCTCGAGCAGCCAAGACTCTGCTCAGTCTGGGAGCACCGGACTGTCCGGTGGTGCACCGGACAGTGTCCGGTGCGCCAGGCTGGCTCGAGCGAAGTGGCCGCTCTCAGGAATTCACCGGCGACGTACGGCTAAAATTCACCGGACTGTCCGCTGTGCACCGGACTGTCCGGTGAGCCAACGGTCGGTGGGCCAACGGTCGGCCGCGCAATCTGCGCGGGACACGTGGCCGAGCCAACGGCTAGAAGGGGGCACCGGACTGTCCGGTGTGCACCGGACATGTCCGGTGCGCCAACGGCTCTCAGGCTGCCAACGGTCGGCTTCGCTATTTAAGGAAGGAAATCGGGCACCGGACAGTGTCCGGTGTGCATCGGACTGTCCGGTGCGCCAGTCGATAGAAGGCAAGATCAGCCTTCCAAGATTGCTCCCAACGGCTCCTAGCAGCCTTGGGGCTATAAAAGGGACCCCTAGGCGCATGGAGGAGAACACCAAGCATTCCTACAACATTCCTAAGCACCAAGACATCGATTTCGCGCATTCGTTTCATTGTGATAGCATATAGAGCTCTAGTGGAGTTGTGAACTCATTGAGTTGTGTTGCGAGCTCTTGTTGCGACTTGTGTGCGTGTTGACACTTTGATTCTTGTGTCTTGTGTGCATTGCTAATCCCTCCCTTGCTCCGTGTTCTTTGTGAATTTCAAGTGTAAGGGCGAGAGGCTCCAAGTTGTGGAGATTCCTCGCAAACGGGATTGAGATAAAGCAAGCAAAACACCGTGGTATTCAAGTGGGTCTTTGGACCGCTTGAGAGGGGTTGATTGCAACCCTCGTCCGTTGGGACGCCTGTTGGAACTTGCTCTCTGCAGCAAGAAGGCCAACAAGAGTGAACGGTGGTGACAACAGGGTTACGTGCACGGGGGCAATAGCACTGTTGATCTAGCCCCTCACGGGCACTGTGCGGGGGTATTTATAGGTATCTGAGTGCCCAGCGTCTTGTGTTAAGGACGCATGTGCCCTCAGACACCTATTTTATCCCCAGAATATTCCCATAAAGCAGGGTTACAGACCGTAATTACAAGTACTCCTTTACAAGTCAGGCCCGTAATACAGAGGCGGCCACGCGGGGCCCATTACAATGGGCCAGATCGCACGTGGGCCTTGGGACTGAACGAGGACGCGCCGTGGTAGGACGTCGCCGCAGGCCTTCGTCAACGTGCCGAGTCTTGCGAAGGGTGTCCCTGCCCGCTTTGTCTCTATCGGACCAGCGGCTGCAGCGAAGGCCTCGAGCGAAGGGTGGCGTCTTTGCCTTCGCCCCAACATTTGCCCTCCGAGGGACCAGTTCGACAAAGTCACCTGGTGCCGAAGACGTCGCTAGATGGCGGAGACGCTGCCCTCGCTCGAAGTGGTTCCGCGGGGGTTTTTGATGTGACCGTTGATGGACGGCGTACTGTTGGATTGCGGGTTTCCCGAAGCGTCGCGGCCTGTCGGATTGCGGGTTTCCCGAAGAGCCGCGCCCCGCCTATAAAAGGGGGGCGGGGGCGGCGCTTTTTGAACTCTGCCTTCCGCGCTCCGTAAAACCCTAGCCGCCCGTCGTCTTGCTGCTCCTTTTCCTCCGCTGCTCCCTTAACTCGCCGGCGTTCTGGCTCGAGTGAAGCAGACCGCCCGCCGCCGACGACGGTACGTAGCAATGCCATCCTCTTCTTCCTCCGCCGACGCCGCGTCGCCGGCCG
Source organism: Zea mays (assembly GCF_902167145.1). NCBI lineage: Eukaryota > Viridiplantae > Streptophyta > Magnoliopsida > Poales > Poaceae > Zea > Zea mays. The sequence goes on from NC_050104.1 coordinate 130,711,595, forward strand.
CCGCCTCGTCTGAGGAGACGTTGAGTAACGTGGAGGTGGAGGAGTTGCGCGCCGGCGACTCTGTTGAATTTGGTGTGTCACGGATGACGTCAGCCCGCATTGAAGATATGCAGCGGTTGGGCTACTTTGGCGGCGGGGTCGCCCGTGCTCCGGGGACGGAGGAAGTCCCCGAGCCGGAGGGCGAGTTGGTTGTTTTCGAGGCGTTCTTCGTCGCCGGACTCCGCTTGCCGGCGCACCGTTTTGTCAGCGAAGTCCTGCGTAGATTCAGCGTTCAAATACATCAGCTGACACCGAACGCCATAGTGGCGCTGGCGAAGTATGTCTGGGCGACGACTTCGTACGGCGGACAGCCATCGGTTGAAGTTTTTGCGAAGAATTATTGTTTGCATTGGCAGAAAAGGATGGTTGAGGACGGAGTTGCCCAGTTCGGGTCATGTACATTCACGCCGAAGACCGGCAAGACCACAATGCCAGTAGTGGAGTTGGTCCCGTGCGCCCGCAACAAGTGGGGCAATTGGAATGAATTTTGGTTTTATGTTGCTGAGGCTACTGTCGAAGGCCATGAAGGGCTCCCCGTGTCCTTAATGTGCTCTCACTATTACTCTGCGTATCCACCTTATGAAGTGGCAGAAGAGGATGCAGACGAAGGGGCCCTTCGGTGCGCCGCCGGTCAGAGCAGCGGTCGAGATTTAGTTGAAGAGTTCGTGGCGTACGGGGTCTGGCCCTTGGCGCACGGCTGGGCGCTGGGCGAAGTATGCCCTCGCCAGATGCCCTTTCACGGAGGAAGGGTGGTGCGAAGCCCTGCCTTCGCACTGAATTTGCGAAACCGTGACCCGGCCGCCTTTGTGCGTGATGCGGAGGGCTTGGCGGTGCGGCTCGTGGGGCGTTACGTGCCGAGGACGGAAGGCCAGCGCAACTTTGACATCCGCGGGTCAAATGAACGCTTGAACAGGGTATTCGAATTAAATCAACTGCCGTACGACGGTTACCCTGGACAAGACGAAGCGGACCGCCGTGGGAAGAAGCCGGCAGTGGAGACTGGAGGCGACCCTGCGCTGGTGGCCGCCGCCTCCTCGAAAAAGAGAAAATTAGGTACTGCGATGGGAAGACTTGGGGTGTCTGATAGTTTCGCTAGAGATTTAATGAGGACGTGTGCGGCCCCGGGGGAGAGGATGTCTTCGCCCGAGCTCCGGGAGTCTTCGGCTCGGATGCTGAGGGTTACCGGGGGTTGTTGGCCTAAAAACATTCCTATCCCCTGCGCGGCTGAGGAGGACTGTTTTACATCTCGTATGGTTCATCGGTGGAAAGTTTTTCCTTATGGGCGAAATATCGGTCATGTTGTGTGGGCAGTGATGGACAAGGATCGCCAAGGCGCGGCGCGAAAACGCCAGGCGACTGTGAGGGTTCACGAAGCCCGGCCGAAAAGGCATCGGGGAACGGCGAAGGCTGAGGCCTCTGGCGGAGGCAAGCCGCCGCTGCCGACGAAGGTGGGCGCCTCCGCGCCTGGCAAGGCGCCGGAGACGACGGTGGGTGCCGGAGGCCCCAAGCTGTCGAAGGTGGTGCCGTCTGCCAGCGGGGTGGCGGAGGCTGCGAAGGCGGCCCGATCGCTACCGCTGCCTGGCAAGCGCGTTGCCGACTTCGGCACCGAGATTGATGTGGACGACTATCTTGGGGGTAAGTATATATGAATATATATACCTCTTTTTTTTTCTTTTTTTTTAATTGTTGACGCGTTGCAGGGTCGGACGAGGGCCCGCTTGCTCTAGTTGTGCCTGGCGCGGCGATCGCGACGGCTGCGCCAGCGCCGAAAGCGGGGGGAGAGACCCTTGGCGCCGGAGGCGAGGTGTCTGCCCTCGCGCTGGTCAGAGACGAGGCGGGCGTGGCGACCCGTCGGCTGAAGGGAGCGACGGAGGCGCTGAGTCGAGCGACGGAGGCGCTGAGTCAGGTCCGCCGAGCTATACATTTTTTTCTTTTTTTTTACGCAACGACCTTACGTGTGTTCTGCAGGTGGCTGACTTCACCAGCCGCACTGCGTCGGGGGCCCTTACGGCAGCGTTGTCTGCCGAGGTCGAGAGACTTCGGACGCAACATGCGGACGCTGTCCGTGAGAAGTCGGCCTCCGACAGCAAGTGCCGCAAACTGGCGGAGAAGGTGGCCGTCCTTGAGAAGGAGAAGGCTGACCTCCGGCGCCAGCTGGCGGGGGAGAGGAGGGAGGCCAATGAAGCCATCGCCAAAGAGCAGGCTGCGCAGGCGGAGGCCAGGTTGGCGCGGGCGGAAGGCAATATCGCCAAGGAGCTTGCCGGAGAGCTGCAGCGGCGGCTTACTGCCCAGGAGAGCCGCGCGGAGGGGGCCGAGGCCGCGATGCGAGCGGAGGCCGAACGGACGCGCACGCAGCTCATGACTTCATATCGCGAGCTGGGTGTGCGGACGGGTGACTTCGAGGTGCCGGAGCGAGAGGCCGGGCTTCGCTGTCTGGAATGGGTGCAGGAGGAACTGCAGGAGCTCCCCACTGTCTTGGCGGGGTTGATGGCGTTCACCTCCCTGGTCACCTGCGAGGCAGCGATGAACGCGCTCTCTCGCGAAGGCTGCCGGCACTTTGAGGCCCTCGACCAGGTGGATGAGGATTTTGGGCGTGATATCTTTGAGGTCGAAGACCCCGTGGTGAAAGAATCCGCCGGGGCCCTCTATGACCGGATGTGGGGTTCATACGGTCGTGAGGTGGTCCGGGCGCGGGCCGAGGCTGCGAGGGCTCAGGTAACGCTGTCGTTTGCCCGGCGTGTGCTGGATGCGGTCTGTGCGTGTGTTTGCTGAGTTTTTGTGCGTTTTGTTTTAGGCGGAGCGCGGCGAGCGGGTGGACGATTTCGGGGCACTGAACAGCGAGCTGCCTGAGTCGGAGACGACCCCTGCGGAGGCCGCGACTGGAGTCGCCCCGGGACCTACCCCGGAGACTGCGGAAGATGCACCGGGCGCTCCTGCATCTGCCGCGGCCGGCGAAGACCTTCCCCCAAAGGTGGCCGAAGGCGCGCCAGATGCCCCCGCAGCTACTGTGCCGAGCGCTGAGGATCCAGCAGAGGCAGCGGCGGAGGCTCCCGCAGCGGCCGGGCCTTCGCAGGTGGCGTAGGTGGTGTTTAGGGTTGAGGGATTTTTGGATGTTGTACTGAATTTTGGTTGCTGCGCAGGTTCAAGATTTTGGGCCTGCGCACGCAACCGCTACCACTGAGTTTTTGGCGGCTTCGACCGCGGAAGATGGAAATGAATGTGGTGGGTCTGTTTCTGAGTTTTTTGATGTTACTGACTCTGGGAGCTCGGTTGAGTGGACTGAGGAGTCGTCGGAGGAGGACTTGGATTATTTTGCGGCCTTGGACGTGGCTGCGGCGGAGGCTGCACCACATGCTGCGGACGCGCCAGGCGTGCCCGGTCCTAGCACCGGGCACCGACGACGAAGGGCGGTTGCAAAGCGTAGGATTAGTGCGGAGGAAGGGGCTCGGCTTCGCGTTAGTAGGGCTGGCCGGCAGGAGCTGCTGTCTTTGCCGGCCGCCTCGGGTGTAGGGGAAGGTGAGCTGCGAAGCCTTTTTGCGGGTGAGGAGCTTAGGATAATGTTATTTAATTATAGAGAGATGGGGATTATTCCTAAGGTTGAGCCGATGTAGGGCGTGGTGCCCTCGCTTGTGTATGTGTAAAGGCTTGTAAAATGGAGTTGTGTGCCCTCGCGTGCCTGTGCCTGCGAGGGCGCTGTGTACTTTGTCTGGTGTGATTGATTGATTGGTCTTGCTGTTGTTTCTGCTTTTTGTTATACTGTGCTGGCTGCGCCCTTAGGCGGTTCCTGCGATAGACTTCGGATTTTTGCGCGTTTGTGCTTGGTCCGGCTGCACCTTTTAGGCGACTTCTGCGCGGATAGTCTTCGCGATAGACTTCGTTTTTGCGCACTTGTTGTGCTAAGTCCGGCTGCACCCTTAGGCGACTTCTGCGCGGATAGTCTTCGCGATAGACTTCGTTTTTTGCGCACTTGTTGTGCTAAGTCCGGCTGCACCCTTAGGCGACTTCTGCGCGGATAGTCTTCGCGATAGACTTCGGATTTTGCGCACTTGTTGTGCTAAGTCCGGCTGCACCCTTGGGCGACTTCTGCGCGGATAGTCTTCGCGATAGACTTCGTTTTTTGCGCACTTGTTGTGCTAAGTCCGGCTGCACCCTTAGGCGACTTCTGCGCGGATAGTCTTCGCGATAGACTTCGTTTTTTGCGCACTTGTTGTGCTAAGTCCGGCTGCACCCTTAGGCGACTTCTGTGCGGATAGTCTTCGCGATAGACTTCGGATTTTGCGCACTTGTTGTGCTAAGTCCGGCTGCACCCTTAGGCGACTTCTGCGCGGATAGTCTTCGCGATAGACTTCGTTTTTTGCGCACTTGTTGTGCTAAGTCCGGCTGCACCCTTAGGCGACTTCTGCGCGGATAGTCTTCGCGATAGACCTCGTTTTTTGCGCACTTGTTGTGCTAAGTCCGGCTGCACCCTTAGGCGACTTCTGCGCGGATAGTCTTCGCGATAGACTTCGGATTTTGCGCACTTGTTGTGCTAAGTCCGGCTGCACCCTTAGGCGACTTCTGCGCGGATAGTCTTCGCGATAGACTTCGTTTTTTGCGCACTTGTTGTGCTAAGTCCGGCTGCACCCTTAGGCGACTTCTGCGCGGATTGGTCGCACGCGAGGGTGGCTAGCGCTTAGCCTCGCGGTGACTTCGAATTGGTCGAATGCCGAAGACCGTTGTTGCGGTCTTTTTTCGACATGCTTTTGTGGGGGATTTTTTCTCACGTATATTACATGGCTCCGCCTCGTTAAAAACCTCACCCCCCGGGAGGAAAAGAGTGCGGGCCGGTACAAGATTGTTTGCGGCGAATTACAAGGGCGAAATCGGCCCTAAATGGGTCAAACAAAAAATTTGCGAAGGTTGTCGACGTTCCAGGAGTGCTCTAGGTCCTCGCCGTTTGGCATTGTGAGCCTGTAAGCACTGGGGGAAGCTTTTGACTTGACTATGAAGGGGCCCTCCCACTTGGGCTCCAATTTGCCCTTGGACTCCGTCCGAGCTGTTCGGATGAGTACGAGGTCCCCCTCGCTGAACTCCCTCGGGATGACTGCACGGTCGCGCCATGCTTTGGTCTGGGCCTGATATTTGTTCAGGGCCTGTAAGGCGAAGACCCGGTCTCCGTCAATGAGATCTTTTGAAGTTGGCTCATCCACGTCGGGGACGGCTGACGGAACTGTACGTGGGGACCCATGCTTTATTTCTTGCGGGGTCATTGCCTCCGATCCGTATAGAAGGCGGAAAGGAGTGAACCCGGTTGCTCTGCACTCGGTTGTGTTGAGCGCCCAGACTGCCTCTGGTAATAAATCGGTCCACCTGCCTTTTCTTTCATCGAGGAGCATCTTTTTGACAGCTGTGAATATTTTCCCATTGGCGCGCTCCACGACCCCGTTGGACTGCGGATGATAGACTGAAGCGAAGGCAAGCTTGGTGCCGATGGAGAAACAAAAATCCTTGAAATCTTGGCTGTCGAACTGCTTGCCGTTGTCGACTGTTAGCTCGGACGGTACTCCGAAGCGGCAAACGATGTTCTGCCAGAAGAATTTTTGGGCAGTCTTTGATGTGATTGTGGAAACAGCCCTCGCTTCAATCCATTTGGTGAAGTATTCGACGGCTACGAAGGCGAACTTAAGGTTCCCCTGAGCGGTGGGCAGGGGCCCGACGATGTCCAGGCCCCAGCGCTGGAGAGGCCATGTGTGGGCAATCAGCTTTGTATATTGCGAGGGGTTGCCTGACCGAGGGGAGAACTTCTGGCAGGCTTCGCAGGACTTCGCGACCCGATTTGCGGCGCAGATCATTGCGGGCCAGTAAAACCCTTGACGGATCACCTTGGCAGCCAGGGCCCTTGGCCCTGCGTGCGAGCCGCACGTGCCGCTGTGGACTTCGCGTAGGATCTGCATGCCTTCGGTCTCGGTGACGCATTTGAGCATTGGCTGACTGACCCCTTTCTTGTACAGTTGGCCTTCGATCAGAGCGAAGTCCCGGCTTCGATGTCTGAGGCGCTTTGCCTCACTGACGTCGGCTGGATGATAGTATCCCTGTAGGAACAGGGTTATTGGTGCCCTCCAGTCTTCTGTCATGATTAGGTTGACTGTACGGTGGCCTTCGCTATCATTAGTGATCTGGAGCCCTTCGGGGCTCCGGACAGCTGGAGTGCCGATGGTGTGGAAAAACACGTCGGAGGGCAGGGGCTCGCCCCTGGCGGCGGCCTTGGCTAAGGCATCGGCCTCCTCGTTCCTGGCCCTATCAACATGCTGTAGGGTGAATCCCTTGAACTGTCTCTCGAGACTTCGGATAGCCGCGAGGTATTGCATGAGCGCGGGGTCTTTTGCTGCATAGTCTTTCTCGACCTGACCGGCAACAATCTTGGAGTCTGTTTTGATGATACATGTGGTGACTCCGAGGGCCCTTAGTTTGCGGAGACCGAGGATGACTGCTTCATACTCTGCTATGTTGTTTGTACATTTGTCAGATTCCAGAGCAAAGCTGAGACGTGCTGCGTATCTGTGTTTGACTCCGGCTGGTGAGGTTACGACTGCAGCGACGCCTGCCCCCGCATGACACCATGCACCGTCGCAATGGATAGTCCAGACCTTTTCTGTGGATGGGTCCGGCTGCGTTATTGGCCCTGTCCAGTCGACGACGAAGTCTGCCAGGACTTGCGACTTGATAGCTGTCCTGGGCTCGAAGCTGATGTGGTAGCCGGAGAGTTCGGCTGCCCACTTGGCAATCCTCACTGATGCCTCCGGGTTCCTGAATAATTCGCCGAGCCCCCTGTCTGAGGTGACTCGGACCTTAAATGCTTCAAAATAATGGCGCAACTTGCGCGAGGACATGACAACTGCGTAGGCAATCTTCTCCAGCTCTGTCATGTTGCATTTGGACGGTGTCAGGACTTCGCTGACGAAATAGACAGGGCACTGTTTGACTGCGCCCTCGACTGCCTGCTCCTGTACCAGTGCCGCGCTGACCGCGTGCGGCGAAGCCGCGACATAGAGCAATAAGGGGAGCGAGGAGTCTGGGCTTGTGAGGATGGCCAGCTCCGCCAGGTACTGTTTTAATGAGGCGAAGGCCGCTGCTTGCTCCGGTCCCCAGGCGAAGTCTTTCGCGCCGCGGAGTGTTTTGAGGAATGGAAGACTTCGCTCGGCGGACCTGGAGATGAATCTGTTGAGAGCGGCCATCCTGCCTGTCAGGCGCTGGACGTCCCTGGCCGACTGCGGAGGCGACATATCGACGATGGCCTGGATCTTGGTTGGGTTGGCCTCGATGCCCCGGCGGGACACCAGGTAGCCCAATATCTTGCCCTGGCGAACACCGAAAACACACTTTTCCGGGTTTAGGCGGAGTCGTGCGTCTCGCATGTTCGCGAATGTTTCTGCCAGGTCGGCGAGGTGGTCCTCCTTATTTTTGCTGGCGACGACGATGTCGTCCACATATGTGAATATATTTCTGCCGACCTGCCCCTCGAGCACTGTTTTGGTGAGTCTGGAGAAGGTGGATCCGGCATTCTTGAGACCCTCCGGCATTCTGACAAAGCAATAGGTGCCGAAGGGTGTTATAAAGCTGGTGCTGGCTTTGTCTTCCTCCTTCATGTATATCTGGTGATAGCCGGAGAAGCAGTCGAGGAGGGACATGACCTCGCATCCGGCCGCGCTATCGACTATTTTGTCGATCCGCGGCAACGGGAAATTGTCCTTTGGGCAGGACTTATTGAGACTGGTGAAGTCTATGCACATGCGCCATTTTCCGCTTTTTTTCTGCACCATCACAACATTGGAGAGCCACGTGGGGTAAGCCACTGGCTCGATGAATTTAGCCTCCAGGAGGCGATGCACCTCCGCCTTGGCGGCCTCTGTCTTCTCGTCTGACATTTTGCGAAGCTTCTGCTTTTTGGGTCGCACCGAAGGGTCAATCCCCAAGCTGTGCTCAATTATGGCTCGGCTGACTCCGACCAGATCGAGGGCAGACCAGGCGAAGACATCTTTATTCTTGGCCAGGCAGCAGAGAAGTCTCTCTTCTTCGAGTGAGGTGAGGTCTTCGCTGATAGTTACTGTCTGCTTGGGCGTGGCCTGATCGAGGGGGACGGTCTTGGTCCCATCTTGGCACTGCAACTGTGCCTTGTCGTGCTGCTTGTCGGTTGGGCTGGCCGGCGCAGGGACCTCGCGCTGGGTCGTGAGACAGTGTACGTTTCTCTGACCGGGCACGAAGTCCCGCTCAATGTTGCGCGCCGTCTGCTGGTTGCCGTAGACTGTGATGGCGCCTAGCGGGCCTGGTATCTTCATACATAGGTACAACCCGTGGATGGCGGCTTCGAACTTGTTGATGGAGCCCCGGCCCATGATGGCGTTGTATGGATATACCATGTCGACAATGTCAAAGGTTACTTGCTCACTTCGGGCATTGGGCGCTACACCGAAGGAGAGGGGCAACTCTATCTTGCCAACTGGGAAGGTGCCCTTGCCGCCGAAACCATACAACGGGTTGTCCGAAGGCTTCAGCAAGCTGTGGCTTATACCCATGCGGTCGAAGGCGTGGAGGAAGATGATGTCCGCCTGACTGCCGTTGTCGACTAGGACTTTGTGTAAGTCCCAGCCTGCCACGCTGCAATTGATGACCATAGCGTCGATGTGGGGGGCGCTGCGCAGGTCGACGTCTCGTGCGTCGAAGGTTAGCGGTATGTGGGACCACTTCGTCTGCACGACTGGGCCAGTGACGGCGACATGGTTGATGCTGCTTGGTGTCGCTTCTGCCGCTTGCTGTCGAAGTCAGTGCTAGACCCCCATGTCCCGCTTCTGCCGCTTGGTGTCGAACTCAGTGCTAGACCCCCCTGTTATCATGTGAATGACTCCGCGATATGGTTGATCGGCGAAGTCTTCCTGCTTTGGGGCATGGGGGTTGTTCTGATGTTGCTGGTGTGGTGGTGGGGGTGGAGGAGGTACGATTTGTACTTCCTGATGGTGTTGGTAAGCGTGGTGCGGTGGATGCGGAGCGGGAGCGTGAATATATGGTGGAGGGGGTGGCTGGTAATTATGCGCGACAATTCTGGGGTTGTCGGCTGGCTGCGCCCGCGCCATTCTGTCTCTGGTGGCCTTCGTCTCGGGGCAGTCTTTGGTCTGGTGGGCGCAGTCTTCGCCGTGGAAAAGGCAATAGAATCGGCGCGGCGGCTGTTGCGCCCGCCCTCGACCCCTGCCGCGAGTTCCGTTTCCGCGGCCCTGAGGGGGATATTCCTAGCGGCGAGGGGGATCAGCAGCAGGCTGTTGGTTGACGATGTTGTGCACTTGCTGTTGACTGCGGCTATCTCGACCGGAGTCTGGTTGCGGAGTCCTCGTCCAGGTGCGGCTGGACTGCGGGGCATCTTTGGGCTTCCGCTGTGACTCAACCTTGCGCTGGTGGAGCTCTTCGGATTTGGCATATTTTTCGAAGAGCTGATATAGCTCCTGCAGGCTCTTTGGTGGATCTCTGATACAATGGCTGTAGAGGACGCCAGCCCGAAGGCCATTGATGGCGTAGTGGATAGCGATCTGATCGTCGACAGAGGGCAGCTGTGACTTGAGTGTTAAGAACTTGCGGTAATACTCACGCAGAGTCTCTTTTTCCAGCTGTTTGCAAAGTGAGAGCTCGGCCAAAGCGTCGGTGTCTGGACGGTAGCCTTGGAAGTTGAGGAGGAACTTGTCCCTGAGACTTCTCCACGAATCGATGGACAGCGGAGGCAATCTGGTGAACCAGGTGAGTGCTGGGCCCTCTAGTGCGATGATGAAAGACTTCGCCATTGTGGCGTCGTCCCCTCCGGCTGATGCAACGGCGACCTGATAACTCATGATGTACTGCGCCGGGTCGGTGCTGCCGTTGTACTTGGGGTATGCCCCCGCTCGAAAGTTAGCCGGCCAGGGCGTCACTTGTAGGTGTGGCGCCAGGGGACTTCGCTCGTCGAGGTAGTTGACCCCTTGGAATGGCGCGCCGTGCTGGGAGACGTAGTCATGCTGGGGGAAACGCGGGATCTCCGGCTGCGCCCGGTGTTGCAGGGGTGGGCCATGCTGCCGGCCGAGGTGGCCTTCGCGCGTGTCCTCCGGTTGTGTGCGCTGTTGGAGGGGTGGCTCTTGCTGTAGACCGAGGTGGCCTTCGCGCTGCATCAGCGCGATCTCGCGCTCGAGGTCTTGGGCTTTCTGCTCCTCGTCGCGTATCATTTGCCGCACTTTGGCTAGTGCGGACACACGCTGGCGCTTGGCCTCCAGTATCTCTTTCTGCCTTTGGAGATTGCGGTTCCTGAGGCGCAGGGCGCGCAGCTGCAGCTGTTCTTCTGTTGAGACGCCGAGGACCTCGCCGTCCTCGGTGAGGTCCGCGCCCTCCAGTGGGGCGAAGCCTGGGGGCGGCTGTGACTGTCCTTCGGTTCCGCAGGTGCGGAAGGTGTCGTCTTCGCCGGTGTGGGGAACATTGTCTTCAGTGGGCTCTTGGTGGGTGGATTGCGTGAGGACGAGGGCCTTGCCCTTTCTTGCGGCCAGCAGTGCTGCCTTCGCAGCCTCGTCAGCCTTGGGGTTAGCTCTCTTGGGTGCCATCGCGGGTGGTTTTGTCGTAGCACGAACGGTGGGCGCCAAATGTTGGAACTTGCTCTCTGCAGCAAGAAGGCCAACAAGAGTGAACGGTGGTGACAACAGGGTTACGTGCACGGGGGCAATAGCACTGTTGATCTAGCCCCTCACGGGCACTGTGCGGGGGTATTTATAGGTATCTGAGTGCCCAGCGTCTTGTGTTAAGGACGCATGTGCCCTCAGACACCTATTTTATCCCCAGAATATTCCCATAAAGCAGGGTTACAGACCGTAATTACAAGTACTCCTTTACAAGTCAGGCCCGTAATACAGAGGCGGCCACGCGGGGCCCGTTACAATGGGCCAGATCGCACGTGGGCCTTGGGACTGAACGAGGACGCGCCGTGGTAGGACGTCGCCGCAGGCCTTCGTCAACGTGCCGAGTCTTGCGAAGGGTGTCCCTGCCCGCTTTGTCTCTGTCGGACCAGCGGCTGCAGCGAAGGCCTCGAGCGAAGGGTGGCGTCTTTGTCTTCGCCCCAACAACGCCACAACGTGGAGTAGGCAAGCGTTGGTCTTGGCCTAACCACGGGATAACCACCGTGCCATCTCTGTGATTGATCTTTGTTGGTTATTGTGTTTTGTTGAGGATTCCTCTATAGCCACTTGGCAATTATTGTGCTAACAATTAACCAAGTTTTGTGGCTTAAGTTTTGAAGTGTTACAAGATCACCTATTCACCCCCCCCCCCTCTAGGTGCTCTCAATTGGTATCAGAGCTGTTCTCTTCACTAAGGGACTAACAACCCGAAGAGATGGATCCTAAGGGGAAGGGTATCGTGATCAACGACAAAGAGAAGGAATCCTTCGTCAACGAGCCAAAGGACGCCAAGCCTACTGACTCCGGATCGGGTCATAGACGTAAGGAAGGGAAGAAGAAGAAGACAAGGCGCATCAAGGAGATCGTCTACTACGACGACAGCGATGAATCTACTTCTTCCCAAAAGGACGATGACCACAACGACTACGAGAGAAGGAAACCGGTTAATTCGAACTTTTCTTTTGACTACTCTCATATTCCGCAAAGTTCAAATTCACATTTGCTCTCCATTCCACTCGGCAAGCCCCCACACTTTGATGGGGAGGACTACGGATTTTGGAGCCACAAAATGCGTAGTCACCTATTGTCTCTCCATCCTAGTATATGGGAGATTGTAGAGAGTGGAATGCACTTTGATAGTTCGGATAGTCCCATGTTCATTAATGAGCAAATCCATAAGAATGCACAAGCTACTACTGTTCTTCTAGCTTCATTGTGCAGGGATGAATATCACAAAGTGAGCGGCTTGGATAACGCCAAGCAGATCTGGGACACCCTCAAGATTTCTCATGAGGGGAATGACGTTACCTTGCTCACCAAAATGGAGTTGGTGGAGGGCGAGCTTGGACGGTTCGCGATGATAAGGGGCGAGGAGCCAACTCAAACATACAACCGGCTCAAGACCCTTATCAACAAAATAAGGAGCTACGGAAGCACGCGATGGACGGACCACGACGTCGTCCGACTGATGCTAAGGTCCTTTACCGTTCTTGATCCTCATTTGGTAAATAATATTCGTGAGAATCCCAGGTACACCAAAATGTCGCCCGAAGAAGTCCTTGGAAAATTCGTTAGCGGGCGGATGATGATCAAGGAGGCGAGGTACGTGGACGACGCCTTGAATGGTCCGATCAACGAGCCGCAACCCCTTGCTCTCAAGGCAACAAGAAGCAAGGAGGCGCTACCTAGTAAGGTGGCACAAATTGAGACGGCCGGACTTAATGATGAAGAGATGGCCCTCATCATCAAAAGATTCAAGACGACGCTTAAGGGTCGCAAGGGACAGCCAAGCAAGACCAAAGCCAAGGGGAAGCGCTCATGCTTCAAATGCGGTAAGCTTGGTCATTTTATTGCTAACTGTCCCGACAATGATAGTGATCAGGACCAAGGGAACAAGAGGGAGAAGAAGAAGCATTACAAGAAGGCCAAGGGCGAGGCACATATCGGAAAGGAGTGGGATTCGGATTGCTCCTCCTCCGACTCCGACAATGAAGGACTCGCCGCCACCGCCTTCAACAAGTCATCCCTCTTCCCCAACGAGCGTCACACTTGCCTCATGGCAAGGGAGAAGAAAGTAAGCACTCATGATACTAGTACTTATGCTTCTTCAAGTGAGGATGAGTCTAGTGATGATGATGAGATAGATTACTCATGCTTATTCAAAGGATTAGATAGATCTAAAATTGATAAGATTAATGAGTTGATTGATGCTTTGAATGATAAGAATATGCTTTTAGAAAAGCAAGAGGATTTGTTGTATGAAGAACATGATAAATTTGTAGAAGCACAAAAGTCTCTTGCTCTAGAAATTAAAAGGAATGAAATGCTCTCTAGTGAATTATCTTCTTGTCATGAAACCATTGCTACTTTAAAAAGTGTTAATGATGATTTAAATGCCAAACTAGAAGTAGCTAGTAAATCTAATTCTTGTGTAGAAATTGTTGAAACTTGTAATAGGTGTAAAGATTTTGACATTGATGCTTGTAGTGATCATTTAGTTTCAATTTCAAAATTAAATGAGGAATTGGCTAGTCTTAATGCCCAACTTAAGACTAGCAAGAATGAATTTGACAAGTTAAACTTTGCAAGGGATGCCTACACGATTGGTAGACACCCCTCAATTAAGGATGGACTTGGCTACAAGAGGGAAGCCAAGGACTTGACAAGCCATAAGGCTCCCATCTCTGCCAAGGAGAAAGGGAAGGCTCCTATGGCAACTAGTGCTAAAAAGAACTATGCTTTTATGTACCATGGTAGGAGACAAACTAGAAATGCTTATAGGAGCTATAATGCTTATGATGTTTTTGATTCTCATGCCATGTTTGCTTCTAGTTCTTCTTATGTGCATGATAGAAATGTTAGTAGGAGAAATATTGTTCATAATATGCCTAGGCGAAATGTTGTTAATGTTCCTAGGAAAGTAAATGAACCTTCTACAATATATCATGCTTTAAATGCTTCTTTTGCTATTTGTAGAAAGGATAGGAAGATAGTTGCTAGAAAATTAGGGGCAAGATGCAAGGGAGACAAAACTTGCATCTGGGTCTCTAAAGATATTTGTGCTAACCTTGTAGGACCCAACATGAGTTGGGTACCTAAGACCCAAGCCTAAATTTGCCTTGCAGGTTTATGCATCCGGGGGTTCAAGCTGGATCATCGACAGCGGATGCACAAACCATATGACGGGGGAGAAGAAGATGTTCACCTCCTACGTCAAAAACAAAGATTCCCAAGATTCAATAATATTCGGTGATGGGAATCAAGGCAAGGTAAAAGGGTTAGGTAAAATTGCAATCTCAAATGAGCACTCTATCTCTAATGTGTTTTTAGTAGAGTCTCTTGGATATAATTTGCTATCTGTTAGTCAATTATGCAATATGGGATATAATTGTTTATTTACAAATGTAGATGTGTCTGTCTTTAGAAAGATGTGATGGTTCACTAGCTTTTAAGGGTGTACTAGACGGCAAACTTTACTTAGTTGATTTTGCAAAAGAAGAGGCCGGTCTAGATGCATGCTTAATGGCTAAGACTTGCATGGGCTGGTTGTGGCATCGCTGCTTAGCACATGTGGGGATGAAGAACCTCCACAAACTTCTAAAGGGAGAACACGTGATAGGTCTAACCAATGTTCATTTCGAAAAAGATAGACCTTGTGCAGCTTGTCAAGCAGGGTGTAGGAAACGGGTGACGCCTAAGAGGGGGGGGTGAATTAGGACTTCTAAAACTTTTACTAAACTAGGCCACAATTAAATCCCTAGAGCAAAACCTATGCAAATAATCAAAACTACAATGTGCAAACTAGGTTTTGTCTAAGTGTTGCTATCTCTACCGCAAAAGGCTAAGTTTCAATCTACACTAAATAAGTATGACTACAAGATTGAAACTTAAATGCTTAATATAAATGCGGAATGTAAAGAGCTAAGTAGAGAAGCAAACTCTCGCGGATGACGCCGGTATTTTTACCGAGGTATCCGGAACCGCGCAAGGTCCCGACTAATCCTCGTTGGTGCCCCTACGCAAAGGGAAGCCCACGCGAGGGCCAAGCACCACGGTCGAGTAACTCCGTAGAGAGCCGCGGGCCTTCTCCACGCGCAAGTGGTGCTCCGCTTCCGGCTCCTCTCGGACGCTCCCCGCCGTCTCCACTATCGAGCTTCCGGCCGAAACGCCGCGGGCCTCGTTCCCTCCGGTACACGGTGGCGGCCGTGACACAAACGCGGTTGTCACGGTCTCGCAAGACTCTCGCCCCACTCGGTACAATTACAACGGCTCGCGCAAGAGCCGAGGGGTTGTGAGGTTTATCTAAACTCACTCAACTAACTAGGATTCTCCTAGAGCAAGCGCTAAAGCGGTCTAACTAACCTAAGCACTTCGCAAAGCACCTACGCTAATCACCGAGTGATTCTATTAAGCACTTGGGTGTTTGAGCACTTGGAAATATGCACTATGTGTATTGGAATGTTGCTTGGGCTCTCACACTTGAGAATGGCCGGTTGGGGTGGTATTTATAGCCTCCACACCCCCAACTAGCCGTTGGACAGAAAGCAGCAGCTTTCTGTCGTCGGGTGCACCGGACAGTCCGGTGCACCACCGGACACTGAACAGTAGATGTCCGGTGCACGCCACGTCAGCCGACCGTTGGCGCCTGTAGCAGTCGACCGTTGGATCCGACCGTTGCCTTCTGCCCGTTGGCACACCGGACAGTCCGGTGCACACCGGACAGACCGGTGCTACAGCCAGAGAGCGCCTGTCTGTGGCCTCTCTGCGCAGACTGTCCGGTGCCTCACCGGACAGTCCGGTGCACACCGGACACCAATGTCCGGTGCGCCACCAGGCGCTGGCTGACAGCCCTTGTCTTGGATTTCTTCGCTGATTTCTTCGGGCTTCTTTGTTCTTGAGTATTGGACTCCTATGCATCTTTTTATGTCTTCTTTTGAGGTGTTGCATCCTCATTGCCTCGGTCCAATTCTGTTCGCATCCTGTGAACTACAAACACAAACACTAGAAAGCTTATTAGTTCACGGATTGTGTTGTTCATCAAACACCGAAACTCAATTAGCCAAAAGGCCCGGGGTCCATTTTCCTTACAATCTCCCCCTTTTTGGTGATTGATGACAACACAACCAAAGCAAGCAAATAATACAAGTATTTGAATGAAAAATATGCAATCTACTTGCTAAGATGCATGATTGTCCCCACAATGTGACATTATGGACTTAAGCCTCCTCCTAACTCCATAATTCACTTACTTCCTATTTTTGGACCAAATAACCAAAACCACTGGAAAAACCATTTGTAGATATAAAATTTAAAATTGGTGGTGTTTGGTGTTTGATATAGATTTCATTGCTTTGGTCCTTAAACTTCTCCCCCTTTGGCATCAACCACCGAAAAGGAAGACATTAAAAGCATGTAGGAAGTAAATAAAAGCTTGCCCTCAACAAGAATTGTATCAAATGATATCACTAGAAGGATATTAAATTAAGCCATGAAAGATACCACTTGTAGACCATGAAAGATACCATGTGTAGGAGTTCCTCAAAAGATTACTCCCCCTAAATGAGTATTCTCTTTTGGAAAGAGTTTTTCTCCCCCTTTAGAGATGAAGAAATACTCCCCCTGACAGAGATCCTCTACTTAGGAAAAAGCATGTGAAAATTAGAGGTGCAAGACATGATTTGAAAAGACTAACTTCCCTTATGCATAGGTAACAGAATATGAGTTAACTACTTATGCATTTTTAGCAACATGGAAGCATATGATATGAAATATAGTCTAATCAAATATTGGAAAAGACATGTAAATGATACTGAAAGTAGTCTCAAAAGATACCAATTGAAGATCAATGGCGAGCTTGAGAGACGTGAGAGTTCTTGGAGATTTTGCAGTGGAAGATTGTTGTCTTTCTCCGGGGACTTCATTTTCCTTACAATGAGACTATCACATGAAATAGACTTGAAAAGGTGTTAGTCTCAAAGTGTTAGATTATAGAGTAACCTCCCCCTAAAGGTGTGCATACAAGTTTTGAATACTTGTAGGAGACATGCACTTTGATTTGGTATCAAGAGGGGCAAATTATCCATAATCCAAACTTTGGCACATATAAGTTAAATGATACACTTTGTAGAAATCAAAATTTTAAATTGATGCATCATTTACTATGGAGTGATATATAAGCTATGTGCCGTGCTTAAATAAACATTTTAAGCCATGTAGGTTTGCTTAAGTATATGAATTAAAAACAAGCAATCCTACCATATGATTTACCTAGTATGCATGATTTTAAACAAAAGTACATAACAAATGTAATACTAGGCAAGAAAGGTAAACTAGATACAAGATAAATAGATACGCATATCTAAAAACGAGAAATACAATAAAACTAGTTACCTTAGTCATGGGTGGGAAATTTGGGTCCAAAGTTTTCACTAACCCACTTGGCAATAAACTTGATCCAATATGATGTATCCCATGATATACATCCCAATTTTGCCAAGTCTCCAAATTTCCCGTAGACCTTTGGTCCACTCACTTCCCTTTCGGTATCCAAACCTTCTTGGTGCTTTTCATGGTTGAAATTATCTCCTTTGGCACCCAGATGCGTTTGGCCCCTTTTTCTTTGTTGGCTTGCTTGTTGGCCTTGATTGCTATCACCTTTCCATTCTTCTTCTTTTTGATTAAGTATGGTGTAGCAGTCTTTTTATCCACCTTTTTGATGTAGGTGTTGGAGATTTTGCTTGATGACTTTTGCTTGAGCTTTTGTCTTTGTTTATCCCCGGTCATCGCCTTGCATTGGAAAGACTTGTGGCCTTCCTTGTGGCACAGCCTACAAATCACAGTTTCTCCCTCTACAGGCTTGTTCACTCCCGCAGTGGTGTTATCCTGTGGAGGTCGGATTTGTTTGGCTTTGCCTTTCTTGTCATACAAAGCCTTGCCAAGACGAGCCACTTCTTGCTTTAATTGTTCATTTTCCTTTGCAACCTCATCCGAACATGTCTCTACAACAATATTCTCAACAACAACTTGGTTGCAGGGGTTAGAATCATCAATTAAATCAAAGCAGGAAGTAGAAGCATCTTTCTTAATTATTTCAGGTATTTCAACTAAAGATGCTGCTGGGGTGCTACCAATGTTTTCTAGCTTAGTAGTTAGCTCATTATTGTGTATGCTAAGAATTTCCATTTTCTCTAGCAAATTTTCAATAGCTTCTTGGGAGCTAGCTAACTTAGCCTTAAGTTTTTCATTCTTTTTAATAAGGCTATCATCGGTAGCAGTGGATGGAGCACTAGACTCTAATAGCTCAATTTTAGTTGATAGCTCACTATTTAAGTTTGCAAAAGTTTCAAATTTTTCTAGCAAACCTTTGTAATCATTTTGAGAGCTAACCAACTTATTTTTCAAAGTTTTAAGTTGAGCTTTTTGCTTAGTGCAAACATCCTGGAAAAAATTTACGGCTTCCGCAAGCTCTTCTAGAGAGGCCTTTCCCTCACCTTCATCATCACTACTACTTTCATCACTAGAGGATGGAATGCTTTTGTTACCTCTTGCCATAAGGCATTTGTGTGATGACCGTGATGATCGTGACGAGGACCGGTGGCTGCGCGTCCTTGGAGGTTCATCTTCACTTGAAGAGTCATCCCAAGTTCTAACACTTGTGAGCGCCTTGCCTTTGCTCCTCTCCTTTTTGGGTTTGGCCATATTTGGACAGTTGTCCCTGAAGTGGCCCTTCTCCCCACATGCGAAGCATCCTCTCTTCCTTTGCTTTTTCCTGTCAATGTTAAAGAGAAGATCCTCGACCTACAGGGGCACACCCATTAGATTAATCTTGCGGATCATCCTCATTACCTTTCCGACGCGTCGGATTGTTTCTTCGTCCTCGGAGGATGATGTGCATGGTTGATTATCTTCATCATCATCACTTTCTTCTTCTTCCTCTTCTTCACTTGAGGAACTTGGAGTGGGAGCCTTCTTTTTGCCCTTCCTTTCATCACATGCAAAAGCATATGGCTTTGAGGAAGTTGGCTCCTCTCCCCGACTCATTTTTCGCGACATCTCAAAGGCCGCGATTTTCCCAATCACAATAGTCGGGGTCATGTTGCTCAAGTCCTCCATGTTGTGAAGGATGGTGATGATGCTCCCATATCTTTGTTGTGGTAGCAGGGAGATAATCTTCCTCACAATGTCCGCATCACCTAGCTTATTAATGCCAATAGAGTTGAGCTCATTGATTATTAGATTCAAACGAGAATACATGTCTCTAACAAGCTCATCATCTTTCATGGCAAAAGAATTATACTCATTTAAGACTAGGCAATGTTTTTGCTCACGGACATTTGATGTGCCGTCATGGAGCTCATGCAATTTTAGCCAAATCTCATTAGCAGTTTTCAAGGTAAATACTTGATTGAAAATATCCATGCTAAGAGATTCATACAAGCAATTTTTGGCTCTAGCATTTAAATGGATTTCTTTTTCCTCACTCGTGGTGGGTTTCTCGGGATTCTTGAGAGGTTTCATCCCGTCACGAGTGACTCTCCAAACACCTAGATCAACGGCCTCTAGGTAACAAGCCATTCTAGCACTATAATATGGGAAGTTAGTGCCGTCAAAGTGTGGTGGCCTATGGGTATCCATCCCTTCCTCTAAAAAGCGTCGGCTCTATTAGCGGTGAAGCTAAAGCGTTTCAAATGAGCCAAACCGGCCTCTGATACCAATTGTAGGAAATGGGTGACGCCTAAGAGGGGGGGTGAATTAGGACTTCTAAAACTTTTACTAAACTAGGCCACAATTAAATCCCTAGAGCAAAACCTATGCAAATAATCAAAACTACAATGTGCAAACTAGGTTTTGTCTAAGTGTTGCTATCTCTACCGCAAAAGGCTAAGTTTCAATCTACACTAAATAAGTATGACTACAAGATTGAAACTTAAATGCTTAATATAAATGCGGAATGTAAAGAGCTAAGTAGAGAAGCAAACTCTCGCGGATGACGCCGGTATTTTTACCGAGGTATCCGGAACCGCGCAAGGTCCCGACTAATCCTCGTTGGTGCCCCTACGCAAAGGGAAGCCCACGCGAGGGCCAAGCACCACGGTCGAGTAACTCCGTAGAGAGCCGCGGGCCTTCTCCACGCGCAAGTGGTGCTCCGCTTCCGGCTCCTCTCGGACGCTCCCCGCCGTCTCCACTATCGAGCTTCCGGCCGAAACGCCGCGGGCCTCGTTCCCTCCGGTACACGGTGGCGGCCGTGACACAAACGCGGTTGTCACGGTCTCGCAAGACTCTCGCCCCACTCGGTACAATTACAACGGCTCGCGCAAGAGCCGAGGGGTTGTGAGGTTTATCTAAACTCACTCAACTAACTAGGATTCTCCTAGAGCAAGCGCTAAAGCGGTCTAACTAACCTAAGCACTTCGCAAAGCACCTACGCTAATCACCGAGTGATTCTATTAAGCACTTGGGTGTTTGAGCACTTGGAAATATGCACTATGTGTATTGGAATGTTGCTTGGGCTCTCACACTTGAGAATGGCTGGTTGGGGTGGTATTTATAGCCTCCACACCCCCAACTAGCCGTTGGACAGAAAGCAGCAGCTTTCTGTCGTCGGGTGCACCGGACAGTCCGGTGCACCACCGGACACTGAACAGTAGATGTCCGGTGCACGCCACGTCAGCCGACCGTTGGCGCCTGTAGCAGTCGACCGTTGGATCCGACCGTTGCCTTCTGCCCGTTGGCACACCGGACAGTCCGGTGCACACCGAACAGACCGGTGCTACAGCCAGAGAGCGCCTGTCTGTGGCCTCTCTGCGCAGACTGTCCGGTGCCTCACCGGACAGTCCGGTGCACACCGGACACCAATGTCCGGTGCGCCACCAGGCGCTGGCTGACAGCCCTTGTCTTGGATTTCTTCGCTGATTTCTTCGGGCTTCTTTGTTCTTGAGTATTGGACTCCTATGCATCTTTTTATGTCTTCTTTTGAGGTGTTGCATCCTCATTGCCTCGGTCCAATTCTCTTCGCATCCTGTGAACTACAAACACAAACACTAGAAAGCTTATTAGTTCACGGATTGTGTTGTTCATCAAACACCGAAACTCAATTAGCCAAAAGGCCCGGGGTCCATTTTCCTTACACAGGGAAACAGGTGGGAGGCTATCATCACACCAAAAATGTGATGACAACATCAAGACCTCTGGAGCTGCTGCATATGGACCTCTTCGGACCTGTCGCCTATCTGAGCATAGGAGGAAGTAAGTATGGTCTAGTTATTGTTGATGACTTTTCCCGCTTCACTTGGGTGTTCTTTTTGCAGGATAAGTCTGAAACCCAAGGGACCCTCAAGCGCTTCCTAAGGAGAGCTCAAAATGAGTTTGAGCTCAAGGTGAAGAAGATAAGGAGCGACAACGGGTCCGAATTCAAGAACCTTCAAGTGGAGGAGTTCCTTGAGGAGGAGGGGATCAAGCACGAGTTCTCCGCTCCCTACACACCTCAGCAAAATGGTGTGGTAGAAAGGAAGAACAGGTCGCTCATAGATATGGCGACTGGCGAGGACTATGCTTGGAGAGTTCAAGACCCCCGAGTGCTTTTGGTCGGAAGCCGTGAACACGGCTTGCCACGCCATCAACAGGGTCTACCTTCACCGCCTCCTCAAGAAGACTTCATATGAGCTGCTGACTGGTAACAAACCCAATGTATCGTACTTTCGTGTATTTGGGAGTAAATGCTACATTCTAGTGAAGAAGGGTAGGAATTCCAAATTTGCTCCCAAAGCCGTAGAAGGGTTTTTATTAGGTTATGATTCAAATACAAAGGCGTATAGGGTCTTCGACAAATCATCGGGTTTGGTTGAAGTCTCTAGCGATGTTGTATTTGATGAGACTAATGGCTCTCCAAGAGAGCAAGTTGTTGATCTTGATGATGTAGATGAAGAAGATGTTCCAACGACCGCGATACGCACCATGGCGATTGGAGATGTACGGCCTCAGGAACAACTTGAGCAAGATCAACCGTCTTCCTCAACTATGGTGCATCCCCCAACCCAAGATGATGAACAGGTACCTCAAGTGGAGGCGCATGATCAAGGGGGAGCACAGGATGTTCAAATTGAAGAAGAAGAAGCTCCTCAGGCACCTCCAACCCAAGTTCGAGCGACGATTCAAAGGGATCATCCCGTCGACCAGATATTGGGTGATATTAGCAAGGGAGTAACTACTCGTTCAAGATTGGTTAATTTTTGTGAGCATTACTCTTTTGTCTCTTCTATTGAGCCTTTCAGGGTAGAAGAGGCCTTGCTAGATCCGGACTGGGTGTTGGCCATGCAAGAGGAACTCAACAATTTCAAGCGCAATGAAGTTTGGACACTGGTGCCTCGTCCCAAGCAAAATGTTGTGGGAACCAAGTGGGTGTTCCGCAACAAACAGGATGAGCACGGGATGGTGACAAGGAACAAGGCTCGGCTTGTGGCAAAAGGTTATGCCCAAGTCGCAGGTTTGGACTTTGAGGAGACATTCGCTCCTGTGGCTAGGCTAGAATCAATTCGTATCTTGCTAGCATATGCCGCTCACCATTCTTTCAGGTTGTACCAAATGGATGTGAAGAGCGCTTTCCTCAACGGGCCGATCAAAGAGGAGGTGTACGTGGAGCAACCCCCTGGCTTCGAGGATGAACGGTACCCCGACCACGTGTGTAAGCTCTCTAAGGCGCTCTATGGACTTAAGCAAGCCCCAAGAGCATGGTATGAATGCCTTAGAGACTTTTTAATTGCTAATGCTTTCAAGGTTGGGAAAGCCGATCCAACTCTTTTTACTAAGACTTGCGATGGTGATCTTTTTGTGTGCCAAATTTATGTCGATGACATAATATTTGGTTCTACTAATCAAAAGTCTTGTGAAGAGTTTAGCAGGGTGATGACGCAGAAATTCGAGATGTCGATGATGGGCGAGTTGAACTACTTCCTTGGGTTCCAAGTGAAGCAACTCAAGGATGGCACTTTCATCTCCCAAACGAAGTACACACAAGACTTGCTAAAGCGGTTTGGGATGAAGGACGCCAAGCCCGCAAAGACGCCGATGGGAACTGACGGACACACTGACCTCAACAAAGGTGGTAAGTCCGTTGATCAAAAAGCATACCGGTCCATGATAGGTTCTTTGCTTTATTTATGTGCTAGTAGACCGGATATTATGCTTAGCGTATGCATGTGTGCTAGATTTCAATCCAATCCTAAGGAGTGTCACTTAGTGGCTGTGAAACGAATTCTTCGATATTTAGTCGCTACGCCTTGCTTCGGGATCTGATATCCAAAGGGGTCTAACTTTGACTTGATTGGGTACTCAGATTCCGACTATGCTGGATGTAAGGTCGATAGGAAGAGTACCTCGGGGACGTGCCAATTCTTAGGAAGGTCCCTGGTGTCATGGAACTCTAAGAAACAAACCTCCGTTGCCCTATCCACCGCTGAGGCCGAGTACGTTGCTGCAGGACAGTGTTGTGCGCAACTACTTTGGATGAGGCAAACCCTCAGGGACTTTGGCTACAATCTGAGCAAAGTCCCACTCCTATGTGATAATGAGAGTGCTATCCGAATAGCAGAAAATCCTGTTGAGCACAGCTGCACAAAGCACATTGACATCCGGCATCACTTTTTGAGAGATCACCAGCAAAAGGGAGATATCGAAGTGTTTCATGTTAGCACCGAGAATCAGCTAGCCGATATTTTACCAAGCCTCTAGATGAGAAGACCTTTTGCAGGCTGCGTAGTGAGCTCAATATCTTAGATTCGCGGAACTTGGATTGAAATGTAGCATACATGTGTTTATGCCTTTGATCATGTTCATTCTGCATTTTGTTGCTTATTGTGGTGCTCAAGTTGTACAAACACTCCCTGGACCTCACAAGTCCTGTTTGCAAGTGATGCACATATTTAGGGAGAGCTGTGCTACAACTTGACCCTTTGAGACTAACCATGTACTTGAGTTTGGTTGTTTTAGTCTCCAAGGAGAATTGAAAGGGAAAAGGTGGACTTGGACCATGCAAGACTTCCACTGCACTCCGATGAAAAAGAGTAACTTTTCCAAGTTCATCTTTATACTCTCACTGCCTTTGTGTTCTTATTTGAAGATTTTAGTGAGGCAATGGGGTTAAAGGGCCAAGATTGATCCCGTTTTGGTGCTTGATGCCAAAGTGGGAGAAAATAAAGGCCAAAGCAATAAATGGATCAGCTACCACTTGAGAAATTTTGAAAATAGTAGATTAGAGCTTTTGGTTTGTCAAAACTCTTTTATTGTCTCTTATGTCAAGTTGGCCTCTTGTGGGGAGAAGTGTTGATTATGGGAAAAAGGGGGAGCTTTTGAAATCCTTGATCAAATTTCTTTGGAAAACCTCTCTTTATGTCTCTACAAGTGGTTTTGACTTAGAGATAGGAATTTGAGTTTGATTTGCAAAAACAAACCAAGTGGTGGCATAGAGTGATCCATATATGTCAAAATTGAATCAAAATAATTTTGAGTTCTTATTTGATTTGATTTTGTACTTGTTCTACTTGCTTTATGTTGTGTTGGCATAAATCACCAAAAAGGGGGAGATTGAAAGGGAAATGTGCCCTTGGGCCATTTCTAAGTGTTTTGGTGATTTAGTGTCCAACACAAGTGCCTAAGTGTAAAGAGGTGGAAAAGTACAAATCAAGGATAAAGGTATGTTTCTCAGATTTAGTACATTGTTTTATGGACTAATGTATTGTGTCTAAGTGCTGGAAACAGGAAAAATCCAATTGTAAATGTCTTGGCTCGAGCAGCCAAGACTCTGCTCAGTCTGGGAGCACCGGACTGTCCGGTGGTGCACCGGACAGTGTCCGGTGCGCCAGGCTGGCTCGAGCGAAGTGGCTGCTCTCGGGAATTCACCGGCGACGTACGACTAAAATTCACCGGACTGTCCGGTGAGCCAACGGTCGGTGGGCCAACGGTCGGCCGCGCAATCTACGCGGGACACGTGGCCGAGCCAACGGCTAGAAGGGGGCACCGGACTGTCCGGTGTGCACCGGACATGTCCGGTGCACCAACGGCTCTCAGGCTGCCAACGGTCGGCTTCGCTAATTAAGGAAGGAAATCGGGCACCGGACAGTGTCCGGTGTGCACCGGACTGTCCGGTGCGCCAGTCGACAGAAGGCAAGATCAGCCTTCCAAGATTGCTCCCAACGGCTCCTAGCAGCCTTGGGGCTATAAAAGGGACCCCTAGGCGCATGGAGGAGAACACCAAGCATTCCTACAACATTCCTAAGCACCAAGACATCGATTTCGCGCATTCGTTTCATTGTGATAGCATATAGAGCTCTAGTGGAGTTGTGAACTCATTGAGTTGTGTTGCGAGCTCTTGTTGCGACTTGTGTGCGTGTTGACACTTTGATTCTTGTGTCTTGTGTGCGTTGCTAATCCCTCCCTTGCTCCGTGTTCTTTGTGAATTTCAAGTGTAAGGGCGAGAGGCTCCAAGTTGTGGAGATTCCTCGCAAACGGGATTGAGATAAAGCAAGCAAAATACCGTGGTATTCAAGTGGGTCTTTGGACCGCTTGAGAGGGGTTGATTGCAACCCTCGTCCGTTGGGACGCCACAACGTGGAGTAGGCAAGCGTTGGTCTTGGCCGAACCACGGGATAACCACCGTGCCATCTCTGTGATTGATCTTTGTTGGTTATTGTGTTTTGTTGAGGATTCCTCTATAGCCACTTGGCAATTATTGTGCTAACAATTAACCAAGTTTTGTGGCTTAAGTTTTGAAGTGTTACAGGATCACCTATTCACCCCCCCTCTAGGTGCTCTCAGTGGCACTACTCAGGGTTCCTGCAATGATGTACGTTGTCGGAACTCAGCTTGGACCCGACCCTCGTCTCGATGTCGGTGACGACAGGCATCGTGCACGCCGCCGAGCGAGGAGGAGGCACTTCGGTGAACCTGGGCGCTACCGGTGGTGGAGAGCAGTAGTGGCTTAGTGCACAAGGTGCCGACAGAGGCATGGGTAAGATCAAAACTGGTCGTGGTTGGCATTCAGTGGCTACTCGCGTGGATGGTGTAACCAGCGACGACCAACATGTGGATGACCATGGTGTTGGCATGGTCGACAGGGTCCTTATCGCGTCTGGTCGTGCAAGCAGGGGTCGCGGAGTCGGGGGTGGAGGCACGGTTCCCACTACAGGCAATGTGGCACAAGTAGGAGTGAAGCGTCGTGTTGCATCGATATAAATTTTACTTTCTATCGCATCTACAATTTAATACTTCTAAATTTTTGTGTTATTACACTACAAGAAACTGATAAATGTTCGTGGGTTTTGTTAAGAACGTGGGTACCGACGTTCTTATATCAGTTAAGTTCATGGGTTTTTTTAAGAACGTGGGTACCCACGTTCTTAAATT
Organism: Zea mays; assembly: GCF_902167145.1. Classification (NCBI taxonomy): domain Eukaryota; kingdom Viridiplantae; phylum Streptophyta; class Magnoliopsida; order Poales; family Poaceae; genus Zea; species Zea mays. Next base: position 130,737,685 of record NC_050104.1, read on the forward strand.
AAGTTCGTGGGCCCTAGCCAAAACCGTCGAACTTAACCTATTAGGAACGTGGGTACTCACGTTCTTAAATTAAGTTCGTGAGCCAACTCGAAACCGTCGAACTTAACCCAAAATACCTAGATCTCTATCCGGCGCCGCGAGTCACTTTCACCAGCTCTCACTCTTATCCGCCTGCGCGCCCACCGCGCCGCCCACCCGCGCCCACCCCAGCGCCCCAAATACCGCTCCAACCCTAGCCTCCCGCCACGCCTTTCGATCTCGGGCGGCCATGGGCAACTGCTGCCGCTCGCCGACCACCATCGCGTGGGAGGACGTCAGCTCCTCGCACTTCCCCGCATCCAACGCAAAGAAGAAGCCGCACCAAGCGCGGAACGGCGGCGGCGGCGACGGGCAGAAGCGGCTCTCGGTTCTGGCCGGGCGACGAGGGGTGCGAGGTCATCGGGATCGATGACAAGTACGTCCTGGACAGGGAGCTCGACCGCGGGGAGTTCGGGGTGACATACCTGTGTATGGATCGGGACACCAAGGAGCTGCTCGCCTGCAAGTCCATCTCCAAGCGCAAGCTGCGGACGACCATCGACGTGGAGGACGTGCGCCGGGAGGTGGCCATCATGCGCCACCTGCCCAAGAGCCCGAGCGTCATGTCCCTGCGGGAGGCGTGCGGGGACGAGGGCACCGTCCACCTCGTCATGGAGCTCTGCGAGGGCGGCGAGCTCTTGGACCGCATCGTCGCGCAGGGGCACTACACCGAGTGCGCCGCCACCAATGTCACCCGCACCATCGTCGTGGTCGTCCAGCTCTACCATCGGCATGACATCATCCACCGCGACCTCAAGCCGGAGAACATCCTCTTCACCAATAAGAAGGAGAACTCGCCACTCATGGTCTCTCCATCTTCTTCAAGCCTAGTGAGTCACACCAGCCGAGATCCTTTCCCAATTTCGGACGATTTTCTGCGCACTTCCGTGATTTCTGGTTTTAGTGGGAGGAAATTTGACGGTAGAGCTCAGAGTAGCAAAATGTACTTCTTTTTTCCTGCAATCCATAAAACATGTGGTTATTACTAGCTCTGCATCCCGGAAACAACTTGGTGGTTCTTTCATAGGCAATTGGCTATGGGAACGTATCTGGTGCTCAAAGGGGTACGGTGCTCATGTACACATTTTAAATCTGGTGCATCCATCTTGCATTCAACGACACCAGCAATTTTACGAAGAACCCCTCCCACCAGGGGAGGAAGGTGGAAGGGGTTCTTCACAAAATTGGTGCTGCTGTTAGATGCGAAATGGATGCACCAGATTTAAAATGTGCACATGAGCACCGTACCCCTTTGAGCACCAGATACGTTCCCATTGGCTATTACTAGCTGCAAGATAGTATTTGGTAGTGATCTGGTAGATACTGTTAATCTCCTTTTTTTCAGGATAATATCTAGTGGTACTGACGATAATTTTCAGGACATCGGTTCAACCGAGCTCTTTCTTCCCTATTACAGAGCATTTTGGTTTGATGAAGAATGAAAATATATTGTGTTGGGCTTTGCCTGGTTGGTACATCAAAGTCTTAGGATGTTTGTGGTGTGGTACACACTTTTGGGATTATGATGAACAATTAGTGGTGCATAAGGTGTGAAATCTGTTTAGTATCACATTCATTGTTATCGATACATTATTTCTTTGATGCTGGAAGGTGAATATGTGACAATGAGCACAGGTTCCGCTACTGTGTAGAAGTTATATAACACTGAATTGTTAGTATTTTGGAATTCAGAGTGCATGTGATATACATTCTTACACTTGAAGAATTATAATTATAAATTCATGAAACATTTAATAGTATTTACTCTAGGTAGAGTTCCCAAATACAGCATACGTAGTTACTTGATTTGCATCAACTTATCCAGTGAGCTTAGTGGTTAGGATTTGTGATATTGATAAGTAAGATAAAGTGGTACTATAGTATGATACTGCTGTGGATGTTTTCTTTTGTGACAGCGAACTCTTTATAGAGGATTCATGTCAGGTGCTTCTTTTCTTGCCCATTCTCTATGTGCTTTTGGTATTGGACCCCCACTCCCCCCATCCCCGTACCCACCCACACAAAAAGAGCTAACTAAGAATAGCCCATGTGCCATTTTGTCATTTAGATTTGCATCTTAAATGTTGATTATTTTATGAAATACTGTGTACACAACACGAGGACAGTCCACTCTGACTTAACTTACTGAGTCACTTGAGTATTCAGCTCATGGAGCAGATTTATATGTCACCGTGCAAACTTTGTTTTAAAGAAAAATGGTCTTATGCTGCTGAAAACTTGTCGCTTAAGTTATATGTCGTAGAAAGAAATTGGTACACTCAAATACCATCCAAAGTCTGCTCGGTTATACTTTATTACTCACGGTAAGGTCCCATACTTGGAGGAGATGAGAAAGAAGAAAGTTGAAAGATGGGACCAATTTGTTGATGTCATAGAGCAAATTAAGAAGGTTGCATCTGAAATCAGGCCTGCAGATTTTGTACCCTTTAGAATTCATGTGGATCAGTCTGATCAGTCTTTAAGAAAGCTGGAGGAGCTAACGAAAGAGCTGCAATCCCTTCAGAAGGAGAAGGTCAGCATCACTTGTTCAAATCCTCTTTATCTGTCTAATGAATATTACTCCCCATGTCTATTATTTTCCTTCAATACTCATACAAGTCTATAAATCTTATTGTCTGTGCCTGTTTTTAACAGAGTGATCGGCTGAAGCAAGTCATGGAACATCTTAACACTTTGCATTCGTTATGCGAGGTGCTTGGTGTAGACTTCAAACAAACAGTAAATGAGGTGCACCCTAGCCTGGGTGAGGCTGATGAATCAAAGAACCTAAGCAACTGTACAATTGAAAGCCCTGCATCAGCTACAAGCAGACTGCGTGAATTGAAAGTCCAGAGGATGCAAAAGGTTAGCACTCTTTGTATCACTTAAGAAATTTCAATGATTCAGCGCAGTCAACCGTCAATCTTTTTGATTATTCAGTGCATTCACTAGTGTCAAATTTGATTCTTCAGCACAGGCAACCCTCAACAATTTTCAATTATTTAGTGTCTTTAACATTGTTAATATGAAATTCTGAATGTCACAGCTTCAAGATTTGGCCTCTAGCATGCTTGAACTTTGGAATCTCATGGATACACCACTTGAAGAACAGCAGATGTTCCAGAATGTAACGTGCAATATTGCTGCTTCTGAACATGAAATAACTGAGCCTAACACCCTCTCTATTGACTTCCTCAGCTACGTGAGTTCATTGTTCTTCAGATATTGCTCATGCCACTGTTGCTATGTTTTTCTATGTTTGAGCTTGGAATGTTCTGAGATTGTATATTGGTCTAAAATATAGGTGGAATCTGAAGTTTTAAGACTCGAGCAACTTAAAGCGAGCAAGATGAAAGACCTTGTTATAAAAAAGAAGACAGAACTGGAAGAGCATAGGAGACGTGCTCATTTGTTTGGCGAGGAAGGCTATGCAGCTGAATTTCGCGATGAGGCTATTGAGGCAGGTAAAGATCATATCCTGGTTTCTGTCATTGTTATTACAGCCATAATTTTCCAGCCTATCTTACATCCCCTAAAATTACAGTTGGATGACACAATCATCAAAACCATTGAGACTGCTCCCAACAATGAACTGAAAAAAGCAAAAGAAATCATTCAACGTATTCGCCGAAGAGAACTTTACAAGGTAGTATGATGCTCATATACAAGTGTTGTTTTGTCATGCCATTTCGCATGCTTAGTATGCATAGGATATTCTGTTTTTAACACAGTTGTCCCATGCCATGAATTCATGTGAATTAATTTACTTCAAGGTGCATAGGATATTCATCATCGCACGAAGGCGAAGCACATTGAGATTGAAATCCACTTCATCCGTAAAAAGGTTGCTTTGTGGCACCTTCGAGTGCTACATGTCCCTTCTGCACATCAGTCCATGGACATCATGACTTAGGGACTGTCTGTACAGTTGTTTAGTGACTTTCAGTCCAGTCTATGCGTCCAGTTCTCTCCAGATGTGAATGCGGGACGGGTATTAGAGATATGTATAGTCTAGAGATATGTATGTACTTGTATTTCAAGGTGTATTTTGACTATACACATGAAAGTCACCCTTTCTATAACGAGTGTGAGGTGTTCTCTTAATCTTCTACATTTATGGTGTTGTATGATCAATTCAGTGTAACAAAACCATTGTGCTGATATGCTGGCTTTTCCTCCAACAAACTATCAGGCTGGAAAAAAGTTGCTTCTCATTACTAATTCAGATTTCCATTATACAAACAAAATGATGAATCATGCATTCAATCGCTTTCTTCCTAATGATGTGGGATGGAGAGATCTGTTTGAAATGGTAAGTTTTTATCTCTCCCTTATACCAGTTTTGTAGAAGTGTCTGTTTGGCAGTCATTGCTTACAACACACTGGAGACTTCATTAATATCCATTGATTCTTTTTACTATAGGTTATAGTCTCTACAAGGAAGCCAGAATTTCTCCAGCTTTCACATCCATTGTATGAGGTTGTAACAGATGATGGACTGATGCATCCCTGTTTTAAAGTAAATTCAGGTCAGATTATTCATGGTTCACGCTATTACTGTTGTGAACCAGTAACTCATAGAACCTCTAATAATTCTTTTTCTATCACTGTGAATGAACATGTTTCGTTCCAAACTTTTTATGCGCCCAAGTCATTCCTGTTATGGTATTATCTGGTTCATTATCTGACACTCATCAATCCTTAGGCTGTTGAACAACTGAAGTAACCTTGTTATGGTATTATCTGGTTCATTATCTAGAAAAACAGCTGAAGTAACCTTGTTATGCATCTTGTAGGATGCAGTACAACTATTCCACTCTTACTAGAATTTATGCTTGATCTATGTTTCTGTTCAATAGATGCATAATGTAGCATCAGTAATGTAATGGTGTACTTATTGCTTAAGTTACTCTTCCTTTTTGTGAAAGTATTGAACTGTTCTGTTTCTTTGAGTTCCAGTTTTGCAACCAGTATTCTGTTCCAAAGGACAAACTAGAGCATTTCAAAAATATTACTGCACAGGACATAGTTTGTTCGCAGGTTTGCGCTTTTCACATTTTATTAAGGTTGGCTGAAATAAATAATCTGGCCTCTCAGAAAAATTCACACCCTTTTTTAATGTTGACTCAACTGTCTTCAGAAATCTTCTGAGGTGCTGCTGAAGGAAGAGGATGTTGCAGTAAGCAATGTTAAGATAGATCTTACTCGTGGAAAAGATAACCCCCTTGAGGGTTTGTTTGGATAATCTCGGATTGAAATGGATTGAGGTGGTATGTGGTGTATTGAAGTGTAATATGAACTAATTTTTTTTCAATCCCCTTCAATACACCTCAATACACTTCAATCCCTCTGTACCCAAACAAAGCCTGAAAGGTTTTTGATATTTGAATGGTACTTAGTTCTCTTATTGATTTGTCTGAAACATTGAAACTCTAATTGATTGCATTCTTTTATGTATGTAACAACCAACCACCAGCATCAAGTTCTTTAAGGTAATCACTTGCTTCTGGTAAACTTATATGTGTCTTGATTGATAGCTATTTCAGTAACTATGATATCATTTTCTTGGAAAAACTATGAATACATGTCCACCCTCTATCTGTAATATTGCCCAAGTAAAACTTAGAATCCGCTCTTAGTAATTATAGGAGAATTGTAGTACTTTTCTTAAGTTTTCCAACAAATTTTGGAGCACTTGATTTGGTGGTCTACAAGTCAAGTTATGGCTGTTTGAAATGTGATGTTTGAATCTGTCAAAAGTCTGGACAGCAATGTTTGTTTGTATTAACTGACTTTGATACACATTGAATCACCTTGAGATTATTATAAATGAGTTGTAGACAATTTTATTAGCTTTCTAAAAAGTCTAGGATCACTTGATTTGGATGCCTGAGACTCCAGTTATAGATTTTTGAAGTGAGTAGTCGAATTCTGTCTAAATCTGGACAGAATTTACGTTTAGCACTGTTTGACCTTTCTAAAGGTCGAATCTTGTTATGATGATAATACAAAAGTTATAGAGGACTTTAGAAGCTTTCTAGAAAGTCCTAGTTTACTTTTTTTGATGCATATCTTGTGAGTTATGAGCTAAACAAGTAGTTGTTGTCCTGCTGTCCAAAAATCAGCAAATATTAAATTGATTGATTGGAGTCTCTTTTGTGTGGGTAACTATATTTGGTTAGTTCTTGTCTTCATTAATGAAGTCTTGTGATCTGAACATACATACTATGGTGGCGCGAGTGCTTTTTAGCTCTGTCTTTCTTCTGTGTCTATCAACCACTCTAATCCTACACGTTCCAATGCACTTTATGTTTTCCATCGGATTCAGAATTCAGTTGTTTAGTATAAACTCTATATATACATTAGTTTAAAATAAAACTCAAACTTATTGTATTTATGAGAATTTTGGTTTATTTTGTAGGATTCCGGCTCTCATCAAGTGACTCCTCCCCTCACGATGACTTTGCGGACAGATGTCTCAATTCTAGTGGTGGAGCTACGAACAACAATCCGATGTCCTGATCGAGAGCGATGGAGCTAATGTTTGAACTTGTGTTTGAACTTGTGAACTATGGATGTGAACTTGTGTGAATTTGTGAACTTATGTATTTGAACTTATGTGAATTTGTGAACTTATATATTTGGACTTGTGTGAATTTGTGATATGAACATATATCAATGTGTTTGAAATCTGTATTGTATGTGATATTCTGTGTTGCATGTGATATTATGTGTGTCTAATTTTTCATTTCTGTATTTTTTATTTTTTTCTGGAAAAGGGTTAAGAACGTGGGTACCCATGTTCTTAAGGTTAAGAACGTGGGCACCGTCGAACTTATTGTGCAGTCCTCGCAGACCCACGCAGGACACATAAGTTCGACGGCCACGTGGCCCCGTCGAACTTAACCGTAAGAACGTGGGTGCCGTCGAACTTATGGGAAAAAATTCGATGGCCCCCGTCGAACTTAAAAACGCACGTTCTTAATGTTAAGTTCGACGGTACCCACGTTCTTAATATTAAGTTCGACGGTACCCACGTTCTTAATGTTAAGTTCGACGGGGCCGTCGAACTTACTTCTCTAAGTTCGTCCAAAAATCGCCGTCGGCTATATTCGTCGGTAAACCCACGTTCTTACGGTAAGTTCGACGGCTTATTACATTAAGTTCGACGGTTTTTCACCCACGTTCTTTAACCAGATTCCTGTAGTGTTATACTCTGACTATGTTTGTCACAATTTCTTGAAATTTTAATTGTACACTTGCACATTAGGGTGATTCAATGGAATGGGCCGAGGGGGAAGTTTAATTGTATTCATGCACGTGTACGAAGTATTATTGAGAGATCATTTGGAGTATGGAAGATGAAGTGGCAAATTATATATAAAATGCATGTCTATTCGTTGTGGAAGTAAAAGATGATTGTTGTGGGGACTATAATAGTCCATAATTTCATTCGTGAGCATCAAAGTAGTGATTTAGACTTTGATCGGGTGGAGCGGGATGAAGATTATGAGCTTACAATCCTGGAAAGGTACAACAAGTATTATGTGCCATCAGATGGATCAACTACATTGCCTAATGGGCCAACTATGGATGTTTTTTGTGATGAATTGGCGACGGCTATTACCCAAAGTTGGAACTAATATGCAGTGATATTATTTTTATAGTGGCTCATTTGTGTAATAGTATTAATTATAGTTGGCTATATACAAATATTGTGAAATTTACTTATTTAATTGTACTGTAGCAAATACTATTCAAGGGGTATAAGAGACTTTTCTTCTCAAAATCTTATTTTAGTGAAGCTGAAGCTGGTCTGCAAGCCAAACACTTTCACACACTCTACAACTTTAAAGCAAAGATGATCAACTCTAAAGTTTATGAAGCTGAGCTCATTTTTTTCAAAGCTGAGCTGTGCCAAAAATGCCATAAGACTGTCTCTAGCATATAGGGTCAAATAGAAAAGTGAAAGTGTGAAACGGTAGATAACACTGCTTAATACTATTTATAGAGTTGAGTTTAAAATAAAGGATAAAATAGGAATAAAATAAAGGATCTGTACATAACCTAAGCCTTTGATGATGAGCGGCTGGTTGCATTTGCACTGACTCACGTGGAGGCAGAACGTGAGTAACTGCACCGTCCGGGAAATCCAGCAATAGACTGCATGGGCCACAGCTATATCTGCTTCTGGGCCTCCAGAAAAAAAGATATATTCATCTGTTAGCCTTCCTGGACTCTCCAAAGGACACGTCCAGACACCCCCTACGCGGCCACGCTTATTCTGTGTTACGAGAGAGACCCATCATGGAGGCCCGAGTGTTGCGATTACGAACGTCCTACCGCCGCCTACCAAAGCGTGCGAACCTCCATGGGCTATTGGGCCGAGCTTGAATTACTGTACAGTTGGCCGTAGTCCGCTAGTTCCTGTGCACGCCACGAGACCTGTTTAATAAACAAACATTATGTGCGGTAATATAATACTATCAAACATATTTATAGAGGACATATCCTGTGCAATCACTCATTTGGTGCAAGCGTGCAACCAAACCATACAGAGCATCCAATCTAGATCCAACGGTTTCATATGAAAGGGGTTAAAAGTAAAATAGGTACTATGTTTCAGGTGGAAGGGGTTAAATGTAAAATAACAGTCATCATTAGATCTAGATTAGATGCACTAAATCGTTTGATTGCACGCTTGCACCAATATAAGTGATTGCATAAGATATTTCCCCATATTTATGAGGGCTCCATCTTTAGGCTGGTGGCAGTGCGGGCGGCAGCGCGGGCGAGAAGAGGCCGCTGCCGCCCGCGCGCGGGCGAGAGGCAGGCGAGAGGCCGGCGCCGGGCGATGGCGCTCGCGCCCGGCGAGAGCGGGCGGTATCGCCTCGCTCTCGCCCGCGCTGGAGCGCCCGCCCGGACGAGAGGCGGGCGAGAGGGAGGCGAGAGGGAGGCGGGGCGAGAGCGCGGGCGAGAGCGACGTGGCGCGATCTGATTGGTCCACGTGTCGCGATCTGATTGGTCCACGTGTGCTAGCCGTTGCAACTAGCCGTTTTGACCGTTTGGAGTCCAAAAAATTCGAAAAAAATTACAAAAAATCACAAATTTCATCCCCAATCCCTCTATATATATACCCCTACCCGGGAGGAGCTCATTCCACACACCATTCCATCTCATTTTTCTCTTCCAAACTCCCCTTTCTTGTCATGTCATTTTATTTTAATTATCATGTCATTTTATTTTAATTATTATGTACTTTGTAATTTTTAATTGAATAAAAAATATTATGTTGTGTGTTTTTTGAGCGTTGAAATAAATCCGCGTGAATTACTTAATTCTGAAATAGAAAAGCTGACGTGGCTATAGCCTGAGGCCGTAGCCTGCTGCAGCCTGTGCACTGAAGCAGCAGGGGCGAGAGTGGAGGCGAGAGCTGACATGGCAGGGGCGAGAGGGATGTTGTGCACTGGACTCAGCCTTATGAACATATATATTTCTTCGTAATAAGAAAATAAGGGAAAGAAATATATACTCCACTATACAGTAGTCTCCTGTTTCTCTATGTTAACGCCACTACAATAAGAGAAACGAAAATAGGTCTTCTTTTTTTTCTCTCTGTCACCATTGACGGGAAGGTGACTTTCGCTTCAATCCATATAGACCGAGTGAGATTAGATAGGTTTAAATTCTAAGCAAGTTAAACTTCTTAATTTTTTTCAATCACATTCAATCCATGTGTAATAAGAATAACAGAATAAGACCTAAAGTGGCAACCAGTGGCAAAATAGTTGACGCATAGTTACCCTAGTGCATCCAACGTCTAACATGCACTACCAGACTGGCTTTCCCCGAGTGTCTCAAACACTCGGTAAAGACTTTTTTACACTCGGTAAAGAACACTTAGTAAATATTTTAGCGGTAAATGGTTCTTTGCCGATTACTTTTTCGGCACTCGACAAAGACTTTATCAAGTGTTAAAAAACTCGGCAAATTAAAAACAGTAAAAAATAAAAAACAACAAAATATTTTTAATTGGGGTGGCCGAGTATAAAAAACACTCGACAAAAAAATCATTCGGCAAATTCAGAATCGCAAAAAATAAAAAAGAACAAAACTTTTTTTAATTAGGAGAACAACCCCTCACAACCATCATCATTGCGCCATTGTCCTATCATTTTTCACCATTTTTAAATTGAATTCATTTTCACCATTTTTGAACTGAATTCACGTGTTTTGTGACCGGTGAGATTCAAACTCGCAGCAACCTCTCTCTCGCGTGCAATCTCCTCTACCATTACACCATTGTATCATTTATGTCTAGATTACGTTTACCTTCCCCATGTATTATAACAAGCCGAGAATAAATTGATTATGAGGCACTAAATGAATTTAAATAAAAAAATGTTGTCAACTATAAAATTGCATAAATTTTCAAGATCTAAAACTTTCATATTGATAGTTTCTTCATCCGAGGTCGTTCACAAAATTTGAATTTCAAATTTGAAAATTCCAAACATATTTTTCTATGACAAGATCATTTCAAATAAAAAATTGTCCATTATAAAGTGTCATAGCATTTTAAGGCCTACAACTTTTATATTGGTGGTTTCCCATTGGAGGTCGTTTGAAAATTTCAAATTTTAAAATTCAAACAAAGTTTTACATGACAAGATGATTTTAAACCAAATTGTTGTCAACTACAAAGTTTCATAACTTATTAAGACATACAACTTTAATTTTGATGTTTTTTTCCATTTGAGGTCGTTTCAAAAATTCGAGTTCTAAATTTTTAAAATTCAGACGTAGTTTTCGTTGACAAGATGACTTCAAATCAAAAGGTTGCCAACTATAAAATTTTATAACTTCCCAAGGTCTACACAGTTTATTTTTGTTATTTGCTCATTTATTCATCCTACATGTTGTTTCTAATATTATTCATAAATATTATATATCTCTCTTGTAGTTTCATAAACTACGAGAGATATATAGATTTTATGAATAAATTTACTTTTATTTTGTCATATGAAGAAATGATCAAAATATAAATTTTTCATCTTGATGAGTTATACAAATTTGTAGTTGATTTTTTCCATTTGAATTAATTTACTGATTCAAAATGCGATTTTTAATTTGTCTTTGCCTAGTGTTGAAAAAGAACGCTCGGCAAAGAAACTCTTTGCCGAGTGTAAAAATAAAATAATCGGTAAATAAGCTCTTTGTCGAGTGTAAAAGAACACTCGACAAAGAAACTCTTTGTCAAGTGTCAAAAATAAAACAATCAGAAAGAAATTATTTGTAGAGTGTTTTTACCGATTTTTTTTGGCACTCAGCAAAGAACTTTTTTGTCGAGTGTCCGAAAAAACACTTGGCAAAAAATTGTCACTCAGTAAAGAGCCAGATTTCGGTAGTGAAGTAAGACAATTTTGGATAAGATGAGAGAGGGAAGCTAAAATGGATGCTAGCAGGGTCGCTATTTATATGTATCTCAATTACAGGGCAGTCCCACCATACACTAATCCGATATCAGTACTATTTGGTACAAATATAGAACGTAAAATGTCTCCTTTGTTGGATATACTCGGAATTTAGATTTAGATGGCCAACTAGACCATTAATTGCAGCCAAGAGACCAAATGCCTAGTCAAAACAACTTCTTTCGGCTTGATACCGTCCTTATCCAACACATCATCAATACTGCTATTCCAATGTTGTTGCAGATCAAAATCTACACTAACCCTCCATCACAGCAGTAGGTCTCCGCTCTTGTCCAATTATCCTGAGCAATAGACTTTCGTCCGCTAAATCGAGAAAATCGAGAAACACGGCATGTCGTTCCTCATCCGCTCTAGACCCATAATTAGTAGATGTGTTTAGTCTAGGTTGAATTCTTGTAGTTCGATTGTAGCATCCTAAAAATTTAAATCTTGAAATTTTCTTAAACTCGATCTAAATTCAAAATAAATTTTAAATTTTGTTTCAAAATATTTGTTTGCGAGTTGATATCAACAAATAAAATATAGTGCCCTATATTCTCTCTAAAATCCTCCTCAAAATATCATACAAATATTTCCCGAGTGATCCCTGTCGGCGTTTCGACCCTGGGGGTCCCTGGACCGACGAGTAAATTGTCGCTGCGTGTCCCAGCCCAGATGGGTCGGCGCGAGACGGGACACAAAGGGAGGAGAACAGTAAGGGGAAACCGCGGCCTTCGTGTTGTCCTGCGCCCAGGGCGGCTGGATGCGCTTGCAGTAGGGGTTACAAGCGTTCGCGTGGGAGAGAGAGAGAGAGCGAGGGCCTTATGCGTCGGCCCGTTCTCCCGCGCGGCCAGCCTTCTCGTACGAGAGCCCTAGACCTTCCTTTTATAGGCGTAAGGAGAGGGTCCAGGTGTACAATGGGGAGTGTAGCAGTGTGCTAACGTGTCTAGCAGGGAGGAGCTAGAGCCATAAGTACATGGCGTCGTGGCAGTCGGAGAGGTTTTGGCACCCTGTTCATGTGATGTCGTGGCCGTCGGAGGAGCGCTGGAGCCCTGTGGAAGTACAACTGTCGGGGCTGTCGGATCCTTGCTGACGTCTCCTGGCTGACGTAAGGGGCTGGGAGCTGCCGTCGTCATGGAGCGTGCGGGGTGTCATCATTACTTGTTTGCTTGGGCGAGCCAGATGGGACGCCGGTCTTGTTCCCCGTAGCCTGAGCTAGCTAGGGGCAGGGTAATGATGGCCCCCTGGCGACGTGGCCGGTCCGGACCCGAGTTTGGGCGAGGTGGCGATTCCTCCGAGGTCGAGGTTGAGTCCGAGCCCTGGGGTCGGACGAGGCGGAGTCCATCGTCTTCCGGAGCCGAGGCTAAGTCCGAGCCCTGGGGTCGGGCAAGGCGGAGTTCGTCGTCTTCCGGAGCCGAGGCTGAGTCCGAGCCCTAGGGTCGGGCGAGGCGGAGTTCATCGTCTTCTAAGTCGTGGTTGAGTCCGAGCCCTGGGGTCAGGCGAGGCGAAGTCCATCTTCCGAGGCCGAGACGGGGGCCGAACCCTAGGGTCGGGTGAGGCGGAGCTTCCTATGTCGCCCGAGGCTGGACTTAGCCGCTGTCGACCTCACTCTGGCGAGTGGCACGGCAGTCGGAGCGGGGCAGGCAGCGCTGTTTTCTTGTCAGGTCGGTCAGTGGAGCGGCGAAGTGACTGCGGTCACTTCGGCTCTGTCGACTGAAGAGCGCGCGTCAGGATAAGGTATCAGGCGATCCTTGCATTAAATGCTCCTACGATACGGTCGGTTAGCGTGGCGATCTATCCAAGGTTGCTTCTCCGCGAAGCCTACCCGAGCTGAGCCTCAGGCGAGTCGATGGTGCGTCCGTTGCTTGAGGGGACCCTCGGGCGAGGCGTGAATCTTCCGGGGTCGGCTGTCTTTGCCCGAGGTCGGGCTCGGGCGAGGCGGGATCGTGTCCCTTGAGCGAAGCCTTGGCCTGAATCGCGCCCATCAGGCCTTCGCAGCTTTGTGCTGATGGGGTTTACCAGCTGAGATTAGGAGTCTTGGGGGTACCCCTAATTATGGTCCCCGACAGTAGCCCTCGAGCCTGAAAGGGAGTGTTGGCACTCGCTTGGAGGCTTTTGTCGCACTTTTTTGCAAGGGGACCGGCCTTTCTCGGTTGCATTTCGTTCCGGTGGGTGCGCGCGAGCGCACCCGCCGGGTGTAGCCCCCGAGGCCTCGGAGGAGTGGTTTGACTCCTTCGAGGTCTTAGTGCCTTTCGTGATGGCTCGGCCGGTTTGGTTGTTCCCTCATGCGAACTGGTCGTTGCCCGGGTGCTTAGTTAGGTCCCAAGTTCTCGGGCTGGTATGTTGACGCTGTCAACGGTTTGGCTAGAGCCGGGTTTGCGAGAACAGCCCCCGAGCCCCCGCACAGAGCGAGAGGATGGTCAAGGACAGACTCGGCTTTTTTTCATACGCCCCTGCGTCGCCTTTCTGCAAGGAGGAGGGGGGAAAGCGCCATGTTGCCCTCGGAGGGCGCCGAACATGGTGTCTCCAGTGAGTTGCTAACGAGTAATCCGAGTGGACGCCCGTGCCCCATTCGTTAGGGGTCGGCTAGTGGCCCGGAGGCGCGCTCCAAAAGTACCTGCGGGTGATTCGCCGGACCCGGTCCCCTTTTGACGGGGTCCGAGGGCTTTATGCTCCCTCTGATGGGATTCCGTTACAAAATAGCTCCCGCTGGTCTCAGAAATGTCCTAGGGTACCTCGGGAGCGTAGCCCGAGCCTTGGTTATGTATCGAACGTACCCAGGGTCATCCCTCGCTCTGCGTGCTCTGAGGCGGCTGTCGAACCCTTCGGGGCCAGCCTACGAACCCCTGATCAGTAGTGGGCGCGGAGCCCGAGTGGCCTGAGGCGGCCGTTGAACCCTTCTGAGGGGTCAGCCTTCGAACCTCTGACCAGTAGTGGGCGCGGAGCCCGAGTGCTCTGAGGCGGCTGTTGAACCCTTCCGAGGGGCCAGCCTTCGAACCTCTGATTAGTAGAGGGGCTCGGGGCCCGCTTCCTTCGCGGAGAAGGATCCTTTTCGGAGTATCCCCTTTCCCAGTCCCTGTAGCAAGAGATAGAAAGAGGAAGAGGAAAAGGATACGAAATCGAATGACATGGCGCACCTTTTCTGACGCGGTCATTATGGCGGAGGTGAAGCGTCGCCTGCTTCGCCTGCCAAAGGTGCCGCCTGTCCTGCCGCAGAGTTAACGCGACGAGACGAGTGGTTCACGGGGCAGCCGTTGTGCATGCGCGGGCCGTTCGAGGAACGGAACACGGGCGCGTCGTCTTCACGCTGTGGGAGAGGGCTCTCTCGCTGTCCCAGGAGGGGACGTGAGCCTGCAGGTGATTTGACTGCTGCTTCCGCCCGCCTGCCACCGCCATTACTACCGGCCCATTTCTGGCCGTATCGACCGTCGCGCCTTCTCCAGCGGCTAACTGACCCGTGAACGATGTGCTCGGTTGGCACTGTCGGGTCATGCGCAGGGTCGCCTCGAGTCGCGGCACCGATCCCGCAGTCGAGAAGGCGCGGTACTGGCGTGAGTGGCGGTGCAGTTTCTCACACGTAGTAACCGGCGCGCCGGTTACATGACGTGTGGGCCTGGACCTCCAAGCTGGACGCGTCGAAGTTGAAAGGGTGCGCCCTTTTGGTGCAGTTGCATGCCACCTGCATGGCGGTCCGTCCTTTCACCCGCTGGTCTGGGCGAAAGTGGAGGAGCGCTTGTAACCGCTGGGCAGTTACGCGTACCGCGCGCGGCAGTTTGGCCTCTTCCGTCCTGGGCCAGCTTGCATGACGCGTGGGACCCAGCCCCCGTGTCGTAGGGGGAGGACCTTGGAGCGTGTTGGAGAAGACTCAGTCCGCGACGGCTGAGGACGCAAGTGGGGAGAGTCGCCTTTAAAAGGAGGGTGACCCCCTTGGATGGCAACCATGTCTTCGCACTCCATGTATCGCGTCCTTCCACCTTCCAAGCCCCCAGATGGGGAGCGCTCGCGTCGCTTTCGTCTTGCTGTCGTTGGAGGAACGCAACTTCGTGGAAGTTGGTACCTTTCAGCCATCGCTCGGCTTCAAGGATTTTCATCAGGCAGCCCGGCTGCATCCCCTCGCCGGTGGTCACCCAAGACGGTGACCACCAGTTCGATGGTGGGGAGAAGCGAGCCAGGGCCTGCCTTCGCGTGGGCAGCGGTCCGCTCCTTCCCTCAGTGTTCGGGGGGAAGGGTGTTCGCCGTTCATGGCGCTGGCAACTGCCACGTGCCCGACTCTCCGGCCTGAGCGGCTCCGGCGCGGTTTCCGGTGCCACCTCCCGCCGAGGCAGCCGGAAGAGGTTTCTCCGTCGACGAGATAGTCAGAGCCGCCCGCGGATCGACCTCCGACTCTACGGCCTTCTGCTTGTCCTCGCCCCTCGAGTGGGGACGCGGGCGAGGGCCTTGTCGCAACAGCGTCTGCCCTGAGGTCATCGCTGCTGCTGTTTGGCCACCCGGAGCGGAGGTCGTTGTCGCTGTTGCTGGAGCGGGCATCGGCGTGCCACCTGGGGTCTTGTCGCCCCACAGGCCCTCCAATGTGGGGGTTGTTCATACCTGCGGGGGTGGAACCGGAGTTCCGTTTGTAACGGCACCTTGAGTGCCGGTGTCTGTTCATTGTGGCTGTCGGGGCCTGAACATGTAGGTATTTTTGGGTGTAATACCATGTTTTTTCCTCATTTTCGAGCACTGGAACTTGCCTGTCGGCTAGCCGAACCGCTTAACCAAATGTGAGTTGCTCTGTGCGGAAGGTGACGAGTGAGGTATCCGTATCCCGGAGGCGTAGGAATCCCTCGGCTCGGTCGGCCTTGCCGCCCGAGGCTTCACTTGCTTAGTCAAAGAAACCCTCGGCCGCTCTGCGGTGAGCCGGGGCCGAGGGCAGCGGTGTCAGCGTGGACAGAGGCGGAGTTGGCTCGAAAAAGGAAGCTTCGTCGGCCGGGGCCTGGCCGGGTCGTCCACTGGCGGGACCAACGCCGGAGTTGAGTTGCCGAGGCCACGAGCTGGGCTGGTGTCCTCGGGGGACAGCTGGCTGAGGCTTTGGGGCGGCCGACCGAGCCGTCTGCTCGGGCCGGGTTCCTGGAGGAGACCCTGGCGGCAATGGCCTAGGCGTGGTGCTGATGTCGTCCTTCGGAGCAGAGATCCTCCGACCGTATTGCCGTCCGAGGCTCGGTTGGACTTCGCCGAAGGTGGAGTTGACGCTGAGAGTGCTGCTGCTCCCCCTCCATCGACGTCTGAGCGTAGCTGTCGGATGTTCCAAGCGTTGCTGTAGACCTCGCCTTGACTGTTGGCCAGCTTGTATGTTCCGGGCTTCAAAATCTTGGCGATGATGAATGGCCCTTCCCAGGGAGGCGTGAGCTTGTGGCGCCCTCGGGCATCTTGTCGCAGCCGAAGCACCAAGTCGCCCACCTGGAGGTCTTGGGACTGAACCCCTCGGGCGTGGTAGCGTCGCAAGGACTGCTGATACCGCGCCAAGTGTAGTAAGGCCACGTCCCGAGCCTCTTCTAGCTGGTCCAGTGAGTCTTCTCGGTTGGTCTGGTTGCGTCGGTCGTCGTACGCCCTCGTCCTCGGGGAACCGTATTCTAAGTCTGTGGGCAAGATGGCCTCGACCCCATAGACTAGAAAGAACGGTGTGAAGCCCGTGGCTCGGCTCGGCGTTGTCCTCAGGCTCCAGACCACCAAGGGGAGTTCCTTCATCCATCGCCTGCCGAACTTGTGGAGGTCGTTGTAGATCCTCGGCTTGAGTCCTTGCAGAATCATGCCGTTGGCACGTTCTACCTGCCCATTCGTCATGGGGTGTGCCACGGCGGCCCAGTCCACCCGGATGTGGTGATCCGCGCAGAAGTCCAGGAACTTTCTGCTGGTGAACTGGGTGCCGTTGTCGGTGATGATGGAGTTCGGGACCCCGAAGCGATGGATGATGTTGGTGAAGAATGCCACCGCCTGTTCGGACCTGATGCTGTTTAGGGGTCGGACCTCGATCCACTTGGAGAATTTGTCGATGGCAACCAGTAGGTGCGTGTAGCCCCCGGGTGCCTTCTGCAAGGGACCGATGAGGTCCAGACCCCACACAGCAAACGACCAAGTGATGAGTATTGTTTGCAGAGCCTGAGCGGGTAGGTGTGTCTGCCTTGCGTAGAATTGACACCCTCGGTAGGTGCGGATAATTCTAGTGGCATCGGCCACCGCGGTCGGCCAGTAGAAACCTTGTCGGAAAGCGTTTCCAACAAGGGCTCGAGGCGCTGCATGATGACCGCAAGCCCCCGAGTGTATTTCTTGTAAGAGCTCCTGGCCTTCGATGATGGATATGCATCGCTGGAGGATGCCGGAGGGGCTGCAGTGGTAGAGCTCCTTCCCGTCACCCAGCAAGACGAATGACTTGGCGCGCCGTGCTAGTCGCCGAGCTTCGGCTCGGTCGAGGGGCAGCTCTCCTCGGTGGAGATATTGCAGGTACGGGGTCTGCCAGTCTCGATCAGGTGGGACCCCATTCCGCTCTCCCTCGACGCGCAGTGCCTCACCCTCGGGGGCCGAGGGTGCCTCGGGCAGAGCCGAGGGCGCCTCGAGCAGGGCCGAGACCTTCTCGGGCTCGGGCGTGTCGTCGGTCTTGACTGAGGGTTGATGTAGGTCCCGGGAGAAGACGTTCGGGGGAACCGTTGTTCGCGCCGAAGCTATCTTCGCCAGCTCGTCCGCAGTCTCGTTGTACCGCCGGGCGACATGGTTGACCTCGAGCCCGTAGAACTTGTCCTCCAAGCGCTGAACCTCGTCGCAGTAGGCTTCCATCTTCGGGTCGCGACAATGGGAGTTCTTCATGACTTGGTCGATGACAAGCTGCGAGTCGCCGCGAGCGTCGAGGCGTTGGACCCCTAGCTCGATGGCGATGCGCAACCCGTCAACCAGAGCTTCATACTCGCCCACATTGTTGGACGCTGGGAAATGGAGGCGTAGCATGTAGCGGAGGTGCTTCCCGAGGGGCGAGATGAAGAGCAGGCCCGCGCCTGCCCCTGTTTTCATCAGCGACACGTCGAAAAACATGGTCCAGAGTTCCGGTTGGATCGGAGCTGCCGGGAGCTGGGTGTCGACCCATTCAGCCACAAAGTCCGCCAAGACTTGGGACTTGATGGCCTTCCGAGGGGCGAACGAGATTGTCTCGCCCATGATTTCCACCGCCCACTTTGCAATCCTACCCGAGGCCTCTCGGCACTGGATGATCTCCCCCAGGGGAAGGATGACACCACAGTCACCGGATGAGACTCGAAGTAGTGTCGCAACTTCCGCCGCGTCAGAATCACCGCGTACAGCAGCTTCTGAATTTGTGGGTAGCGGATCTTGGTCTCGAACAGCACCTCACTGATGAAGTAGACCGGCCTCTGGACGGGCAATGCATGCCCTTCTTCTCATCTCTCGACCACGATCGCGGCGCTGACCACCTGAGTGGTAGCGGCGACGTAGATCAAGAGGGCTTCTCCGGCAGCGGGAGGCACCAGGATGGGTGCGTTCGTAAGGAGCGCCTTCAGGTTCCCGAGGGCTTCCTTGGCCTCGGGGGTCCAAGTGAAGCACTCAGTCTTTCTTAAGAGGCAGTATAGATGTAGGCCTCTTTCGCCGAGGCGCGAGATGAAGCGACTCAGAGCCGCAAGGCATCCCATGACCCTTTGTACGCCTTTCAAGTCCTTGATGGGCCCCATGTTGGTGATGGCCGCGATTTTCTCCGAGTTGGCCTCGATGCCCCGCTCGGAGACGATGAACCCCAAGAGCATGCATCGGGGGACTCCGAAGACGCACTTCTCGGGGTTGAGTTTTACGCCTTTCGCCTTGAGACACTTGAGTGTCGTTTCAAGGCCAGAGAGGTGGTCGGAGGCTTTCCTCGTCTTGACTACGATGTCATCGACGTAAGCCTCGACGGTCCGACCAATGTGCTCTTCGAACACGTGGTTCATGCACCTTTGGTATGTCGCACCCGCATTCCTCAAACCAAATGGCATAGTAACGTAGCAGTACATGCCAAAAGGTGTGATGAAAGAAGTCGCGAGCTGGTCAAACTCTTTCATCCTGATTTGGTGATACCCTGAGTAGGCATCGAGGAAAGACAGGGTTTCGCACCCAGCAGTGGAATCCACGATTTGATCGATGCGAGGCAGAGGGTAGGGAACTTTCGGACATGCTTTGTTTAGACCAGTGTAGTCTACACACATCCGCCATTTCCCTCCTTTCTTCCTCACAAGCACAGGGTTGGCAAGCCATTCGGGATGGAATACCTCTTTGATGAACCCTGCTGCCATCAGCTTGTGGATCTCCTCGCCTATGGCTCTGCGCTTTTCTTCGTCGAATCGGCGAGAGGCTGCTTCACGGGTCGGGCTCCAGCTCGGATATCCAGCGAGTGCTCGGCGACAACCCTCGGTATGCTAGGCATGTCCGAGAGACTCCACGCGAAAACTTCGGCGTTCGCGCGGAGAAAGTCGACGAGCACTGCTTCCTATTTGGGGTCGAGCTCGAAGCCGATCCGGATCTGCTTGGAGGTATCGTTGTTGGGGTCGAGAGGGACGGACTTAACCGTCTCTGCTGGCTCGAAGTTGCCGGCGTGGCGCTTCGCATCTGGCGCCTCCTTGGAGAGGCTCTCCAGGTCGGCGATGAGGGCCTCGGATTCGGCGAGGGCCTCGGCGTACTCCACGCACTCCACGTCGCATTCATACGCGTGTCGGTACGTGGGGCCGACGGTGATGACCCCGTTGGGGCCTGGCATCTTGAGCTTGAGGTAGGTGTAGTTGGGGACGACCATGAACTTGGCGTAACATGGTCTCCCCAGCACTGCGTGGTAGGTTCCTCGGAACCCGACCACCTCGAACGTGAGGGTTTCCTTTCAGAAGTTGGAGGGAGTCCCAAAGCAGACGGTCAGATCGAGTTGTCCGAGGGGTTGGACGCGTTTCCCGGGGACGATCCCGTGAAAAGGCACCGCGCCTGTCCGGATTGAGGACAGATCGATCTGCAGGAGCCCGAGGGTCTCGGTGTAGATGATGTTGAGGCTGCTGCCTCCGTCCATGAGGACCTTGGTGAGCCTGATGTTGCCGATGACGGGGTCAACAACGAGCGGATATTTCCCCGGGCTCGGCACGCGGTCGGGGTGGTCGCCCTGGTCGAAGGTGATGGGCTTGTCGGACTAGTCTAGGTAGACTGGCGCCGCCACCTTTATCGAGCAGACCTCCCGACGCTCTTGCTTGCGGTGTCAAGCCGAGGCGTTCGCCACTTGCCCACCGTAGATCATGAAGCAGTCATGGACCTCGGGAAACTCCTCTGCCTTATGATCCTCCTTCTTGTCGTTGTCGTGGGCCCTGCCACCTTCCGCAGGTGGCCCGACCTTGTGAAAGTGGCGCCGAAGCATGACACACTCCTGAAGGGTGTGCTTGACGGGCCCCTGATGATAGGGGCATGGCTCCTTGAGCATCTTATCGAAGAGATTGGCACCTCCAGGAGGTTTCCGAGGGTTCTTGTATTCAGCGGCGGCGACAAGGTCCGCGTTGGTGGCGTCGCGTTTCGCTTGCGACTTCTTCTTGTTCTTCTTCTTGGTGCCGCGCTGAGCGGACACTTCGGGGACGTCTTCCGGCTGGCGGCCCTGGGGCTGCTCGTCCTTTCGGAAGATGGCCTCAACCGCCTCCTGGCCAGAGGCGAACTTGGTGGCGATGTCCATCAGCTCGCTCGCCCTGGTGGGGGTCTTGCGACCCAGCTTGCTCACCAGGTCGCGGCAGGTGGTGCCGGCGAGGAACGCGCCGATGACGTCCGAGTCGGTGATGTTGGGCAACTCGGTGCGCTGCTTCAAGAATCGCCGGATGTAGTCCCGGAGAGACTCTCCCGGCTGCTGGCGGCAGCTTCGGAGATCCCAGGAGTTCCCAGGGCACACGTACGTGCCCTGGAAGTTGCCGGCGAAGGCTTGGACCAGGTCGTCCTAGTTGGAGATCTGCCCCGGAGGCAGATGCTCCAGCCAGGCTCGAGCGGTGTCGGAGAGGAACAGGGGGAGGTTGCGGATGATGAGGTTGTCATCGTCCGTTCCACCCAGATGGCAGGCCAGTCGGTAGTCCGCGAGCCACAGTTCTGGCCTCGTCTCCCCCGAGTACTTTGTGATGGTAGTCGGGGTTCGGAACCGGGTCAGGAACAGCGCCCGTTGTATGGCCCGGCTGAAAGCCTGCAGACCGGGTGGTTCGGGCGAGCGGCTCCGATCCTCTCCGCCGTCGTAGCGTCCCCCACGCCTGGGGTGGTAGCCTCGGTGCACCCTCTCGTCGAGGTGGGCTCGACGGTTGCGGTGGTGGTGCTCGTTGCCGAGGCGACCCGGGGCCGCAGGCGCCGTGTTGCTCGTGCGCCCGGTGTGGACCGAGGCTTCCCGCACGAATCTGGAAGTCACGGCGCGATGCTCCGAGGGGTACCCCTGCCTTCGGGAGGCAGAGCTTTCGGCCCGTCGGACCGCGGCATCCTCCAGGAGATTCTTGAGCTCTCCCTGGATACGCCGCCCTTCGGTGGTCGATGGTTCCGGCATCACGCGGAGTAGTATTGCTGCTACAGCCAGGTTCTGGCCGACCCCACTGGAAGCTGGTGGCGGCCTTGCCCTGATGTCGTTGGCAATGCGGTGCTGGATGCCCTGGGGGTAGATGACGCGCTTCTCCGGCCGGAGCTTGGCCTGCCCATTCCTGCCCGATGTTCCGCCGGAACTGCTCAAGTGTTCCTGCTCCCTTGTCGAGCCTGGCCTGCATCTCGCAGATTTGCTCGAGCTGTGCATCCTGACCCCCCGCAGGGACTGGGACCACAGCTAGCTCTCGAAGGATGTCAACGCGAGGCGCAGGCCTAGGGGGATCGCCATTTTCTAGCATACCAAGATGGTTGCCTTCGCCGGGACCCCCTAGATCGACGTGGAAACATTCACGACTCGGGCCACAGTCCTCGTCGCCGAAGCTGCGGCTAGCATCGGAACAATCGGAGAGGCAGTAGTCGCATGCGGTCATGAAGTCCCGCATGGCACTAGGGTTACCGAGCCCGGAGAAATCCCAACAAAAGTCGGGCTCGTCATCTTCCTTGGAACCCGAGGGTCCGTAGGTCGAGACGGCCGTCAGTCTATCCTAGGGCGACCGCATATGGTACCCCAGAGGGTTGGTACATGCCTCTATGAAGGCTTCCATCGAAGCGAGGTCGCTTGGTGGGTCAAAGCCGAATCCAAAAGGCACGAGATGGGAATCGGTCGGTACCTCTTGGTCGACGGGCGGTGACGAAGTCGCGTCAGGGGCGGACTGCACCGCTGTCTCGGGTACGAGGGCGACGCCCAGCAAGTCCTTCGCGAGCGTGCTGGCGTCGTTCGTCTGCTTGGGGTTGGCGTGTTGCGGGGAAACGACGCTCGTCTTTGTCTCAGATGCAAGGTCGAAGCCCGATGTGTCCCCCGCTAGGGCGCCGGCGTCGTCGGCTTGCTTGACAGCCGACGAGGTGCCGCCTTCTGCTTGGCCATGGTTGCCCCGCCTCCTCCTCCATCGGTGGGGGAGGTGACGGGACAAACCCGGATGTTGTTCTTCCGCCATGTGGCGAAGACGTCGTTGATTCCGCCACCGGCGGGCGGGCTGACGGCCGCCATTGTCGTTGTCGCGCGGCGGAGGAAGGAGTATCATGTCGTGGCTACCGTTGAGGGACATGAACTCAAGACTCCCGAAACGGAGCATCGTCCCGGGTTGGAAAGGTTGCTGGAGACTACCCATCTGGAGCTTGACGGGAAGCTGTTCGTCAACACGCAGCAGGCCCCTACCTGGCGCGCCAACTGTCGGCGTTTTGACCCCAGGGGGTCCCTGGACCAACGAGTAAATTGTCACTGCGTGTCCCAGCCTAGATGGGTCGGCGCGAGACGAGACACAAAGGGGGAGAACAGTAAGGGGAAACTGCGGCCTTCGTGTTGTCCTGCGCCTAGGGCGGCTGGATGCGCTTGTAGTAGGGGGTTACAAGCGTTCACATGGGAGAGAGAGAGAGCGAGGGCCTTATGCATCGGCCCGTTCTCCCGCGCGGCTAGCCTTCTCGTACGAGAGCCCTGGACCTTTCTTTTATAGGCGTAAGGAGAGGGTCCAGGTGTACAATGGGGGGTGTAGCAGTGTGCTAACGTGTCTAGCAGGGAGGAGCTAGAGCCCTAAGTACATGCCGTCGTGGCAGTCGGAGAGGTTTTGGCACCCTGTTCATGTGATGTCTTGGCCGTCGGAGGAGCGCTGGAGCCCTGTGGAAGTACAGCTGTCGGGGCTGTCGGATCCTTGCTGACGTCTCCTGGCTGACGTAAGGGGCTGGGAGCTGCTGTCGTCATGGAGCGTGCGGGGTGTCATCATTACTTGTTTGCTGGGGCGAGCCAGATGGGACGCCGGTCTTGTTCCCCGTAGCCTAAGCTAGCTAGGGGCAGGGTAATGATGGCCCCCCTGGCGACGTGGCTGGTCCGGACCCGAGTTTGGGCGAGGTGGCGATTCCTCCGAGGTCGAGGTTGAGTCCGAGCCCTAGGGTCGGGCGATGCGGAGTCCATCGTCTTCCAGAGCCGAGGCTGAGTCCGAGCCCTGGGGTCGGGCGAGGCGGAGTTCGTCGTCTTCTGGAGCCGAGGCTGAGTCCGAGCCCTGGGGTTCGGCGAGGTGGAGTTCGTCGTCTTCTAAGTCATGGTTGAGTCCGAGCCCTGGGGTCGGGCGAGGCGAAGTCCATCTTCCGAGGCTGAGACGGGGGCTGAACCCTAGGGTTGGGCGAGGCAGAGCTTCCTATGTCGCCCGAGGCTGGACTTAGCCGTTGTCGACCTCACTCTGGCGAGTGGCACGACAGTCGAAGTGGGGCAGGTAGCGCTGTTTTCTTGTCAGGTTGGTCAGTGGAGCGGCGAAGTGACTACGGTCACTTCGGCTCTGTCGACTGAAGAGCGCGCGTCAGGATAAGGTGTCAGGCGATCCTTGCATTAAATGCTCTTGCGATACGGTCGGTTGGCGTGGCGATCTGGCCAAGGTTGCTTCTCCGCGAAGCCTACCCGAGCTGAGCCTCGGGCGAGTCGATGGTGCGTCCGTTGCTTGAGGGGACCCTCGGGCGAGACGTGAATCTTCCGGGGTCAGCTGTCTTTGCCTGAGGTCGGGCTCGGGCGAGGCAGGATCGTGTCCCTTGAGCGGAGCCTTGGCCTGAATCGCGCCCATTAGGCCTTCGCAGCTTTGTGCTGATGGGGTTTACCAGCTGAGATTAGGAGTCTTGGGAGTACCCCTAATTATGGTCCCCGACAATCCCCCTCAAATTATTTCCAGAAATACTGCCCAAATATTCCACCAATATATCTCCAAGTATTTTCCTCCTCAGAAATACCTTCTGAATCATTTTTGATGTCCCTACAAATATTTTCTTCATAACTTTCCTCATGCTCATACGTATACGTATGCCTCCGGTGTCATACATTGAGCTCTACAAGCTAATTACACTCATACAAGACAAATACATGCTAATCTCCTACTAATCCTCTCATCCTCCCACTAATCCTCTCATCCCTCCCCCTAATCCCCCACCATGGCTATAAATAGAGGGGCAAGGGCCTCCTCTCAAGCCACTAAAAGGGAAATAGGTCAAACCTTTTCCAATATGAGTTTTGGTGGTTGAATTGCCCAACACAAATTATTGGACTAACTAGTTTGCTCTAGAAAATATGTTCTACAGGTGCCAAAGGTTCATAACAAACCAATACAAAGTCAAAAGAAAGGGTTCAAAACAAAGGAGCAAAGTATACCGAAGGCTGCCCTGGTCTAGCGCACCGGACAGTGTCCGGTGCACCAGGGAGATCGACTCTGAACTTGCCAGCTTCGAGAATTTAGGAGGCCGCTCCGCTATAATTCAACGGACTGTCCGATGTGCCAGCGGAGCAACGGCTACTTCGCGCCAACGGTCGTCTGCAGAAGACATTAAATGCGCTATAGTGCGCGCCTGCGCACGCAGAAGTCAGAGCAGGCGCACCGGACAGTCTATAGGACTTGTCCGGTGCACCACCGGACTGTCCGGTGGCCCCAATTGTCAGAGCTCCAACGGTCGCAACCCAACGACCTGGTGACGTGGCTGGCGCACCGGACAGTGTCCGGTGGCGCACCGGACTGTCCGGTGCGCCAAACGACAGAAGCCCTCACCAACGGTTCTTTTGGTGGTTGGGGCTATAAATACCCCCCAACCACCACACTTCAATGCATCCAAGTTTTTAGCCTTCAAACCTCATACAAGAGCTATATCATTCAATACAAGACACAAACAAAGAGATCAAATCCTCTCCCAAGTCCGGAATCACTCCAAACACATTAGTGACTAGAGAGAGAGACTTTTGTGTTCTTTTAAACTCTTGCGGTTGGATTGCTTTTCTTCTTCCTCATTCTTGTTTCCATAACACTTGTAATCAGAACAAGAGACACCAATTGTGTGGTGGTCCTTGTAGTGGACTTAGTGTCCCATTTGATTGAGAAGAGAAGCTCACTCGGTCTAGGTGACCGTTTGAGAGAGGGAAAGGGTTGAAAGAGACCCGGTCTTTGTGACCACCTCAACGGGGAGTAGCTTTGCAAGAACCGAACCTCGGTAAAACAAATCACCGTGTCATCCGCTCTATTTCCTTGGTTGATTTGTTTTCGCCCTCTCTTTCGGACTCGTTTATATTTCTAACGCTAACCCTGGCTTGTAGTTGTGCTTAAGTTTATAATTTTCAGATTCCGCCTATTCACCCCCCTCTAGGCGACTTTCAATTGGTATCAGAGCCCGGTGCTTCATTAGAGCCTAACCGCTCGAAGTGATGTCGGGAGATCACGCCAAGAAGGAGATGGTGACCGGCGAGAAGCCCGTTACAAGCCACGGGAAGGCTCCATCGGGAGAGTCCCGCAACAAGGGGAAGGAGAAGGAATCCCCTTCACACAAGTCACATCGGAGTGACGAAAAGAAGAAGAAGATGAGGAAGGTGGTCTACTACGAGACCGACTCTTCGTCGCCATCCACCTCCGGCTCTGACGCGCCGTCCGTAACTTCTAAGCGCCATGAACACAAGAAGTTTAGTAAGATTCCCCTACACTACCCTTGCATTTCTAAATGTACTCCATTACTTTCCGTTCCATTAGGCAAACCACCGGTTTTTAACGGTGAAGATTATAACATGTGGAGTGATAAAATGAGACATCACCTAACCTCACTCCACACTAGTATTTGGAACGTTGTTGAGTTTGGTGTACAGGTACCATCCGTAGGGGATGAGGACTATGATTCGGACAAAGTTGCCCAAATCCGGCACTTCAACTCACAAGCCACCACAATACTCCTCGCCTCTCTAAGTCGAGAGGAGTATAACAAGGTGCAAGGATTGAAGAGCGCCAAGGAGATTTGGGACGTGCTCAAAACGACGCACGAAGGAGACGAGGTGACCAAGATCACCAAGAGGGAGACGATCGAGGGGAGCTCGGTCGCTTCATGCTAAACCAAGGAGAAGACCCACAAGCCATATACAATCGGCTAAAAACCTTGGTGAATCAAGTGCGCAACCTCAGGAGCACCAAGTGGGATGACCATGAAATGGTCAAGGTTATTCTTAGATCACTCGTATTTCTTAACCCCACTCAAGTTCAATTAATTCATGGTGATCCAAGATATAAAGTAATGTCTCCTGAGGAAGTGATAGGCAAATTTGTGAGCTTTGAATTGATGATCAAAGGCTCCAAGAAGATCATCGAGCAAGGCGCCTCCTCCTCCATACCCGAAGCACAACTCGTCGCATTCAAGGAAACGGAGGAGAAGAAAGAAGACTCTACACCGAGTAGAGTCCCCATCGACGCCTCCAAGCTCGACAATGAGGATATGACGCTCATCATCAAGAGCTTCCGCCAAATCCTCAAACAAATGAAGGGGAAAGATTACAAGCCCCGTTCCAAGAAGGTTTGTTACAAGTGTGGTAAGCCCGGTCATTTCATTGCTAAATGTCCATTATCTAGTGATAGTGACAGGGGCGATGACAAGAAGGGAAAGAGGAGAGAAAAGAAGAGGTACTACAAGAAGAAGGGCGACGATGCCCATGTTTGCCGAGAGTGGGACTCCGACGAGAGCTCCACCGACTCCTCCTCCGACGAGGACGCCGCCAACATCACCATCAACAAAGGGCTCCTCTTCCCCAACGTCGGCCACAAATGCCTCATGGCAAAGGACGGCAAGAAGAAGAAGGTAAAATCCAAATCCTCCACTAAGTATGCCACATCTAGTGATGAGGCTAATTCCAGTGATGATGAGGATGATTTGTTTACTCTCTTTGCCAACTTAAACATGCAACAAAAGGAAAAATTAAATGAATTGATTAGTGCTATTCATGAGAAGGATGAACTCTTGGATAGCCAAGAGGATTTCCTAATTAAAGAAAACAAAAAGCATGTTAAAGTTAAAAATGCTTATGCTCAGGAGGTAGAGAAAAATAAAAAATTAACTAGTGAGCTAAGCACTTGCCATGACATTGTTTCCAACCTTAGAAATGAAAATGCAAAATTAATTGCTAAGGTTGAAAAGTTTGATGTATGTGATGATTCAATTGTTAGTTTTAGCAATGATAATGCCAATTTAATCACTACGATTGACAAATTGAATGCTTCTCTTTCTAGCCTTAGAAATGAGAATGAAAAATTGATTGCTAAGGCTAAGGAACTAGATGTTTGCAATATCTCTATTTCCAATCTTAGAGATGAGAATGACATTTTACATGCTAAGATTGTCGAATTAAATGATTGCAAACCCTCTACATCTACCATTGAACATATTTCTATTTGCACTAGATGTAGAGATGTTAATGTAGATGCTATTCATGATCACCTTGCTTTAATTAAATAACAAAATGATCACATAGCTACATTAACTGCTAAAATCAATGAGCATGACTTGGAGAATGAAAAATTTAAATTTGCTAGAAGCATGCTTTATAGTGGGAGACGCCCTGGCATTAAGGATGGCACTGGCTTCCAACAGGGAGACAATGTCAAGCTTAATGCCCCGCCTAAAAGATTGTCTAATTTTGTTAAGGGCAAGGCTCCCATGGTTCAGGATAACGAGGGTTACATTTTATACCCTGCCGGTTATCCCGAACACAAAATTAGGAGAATTCACTCTAGGAAGTCTCACTCTGGCCCTAATCATGTTTTTATGTATAAGCGTGAGGCATCTAGTTCTAGGCAAACAACCCATGCTAAATTGCCTAAGAAGAAAACTCCTAAAGCATCAAATGATCATAATGTTTCTTTCAAAACTTTTGATGCTTCTTATGTGCTAACTAACAAATCAGGCAAAGTAGTTGCCAAATATGTTGGGGGCAAACACAAGGGCTCCAAGACTTGTGTTTGGGTACCCAAAGTTCTTGTATCTAATGTCAAAGGACCCAAAACTGTTTGGGTACCTAAAATCAAGAACTAAATCTGTTTTGTAGGTTTATGCATCCGGGGGCTCAAGTTGGATCATCGACAGCGGGTGCACAAACCATATGACTGGGGAGAAAAGAATGTTCTCCTCCTACGAGAAAAACCAAGATCCCCAACGAGCTATCACATTCGGGGATGGAAATCAAGGTTTGGTCAAAGGATTGGGTAAAATTGCTATATCACCTGACCATGCTATTTCCAATGTTTTTCTTATAGATTCTTTAGATTACAACTTGCTTTCTATTTCTCAATTATGCAAAATGGGTTACAACTATCTTTTTACGGACACAGGTGTTACTGTCTTTAGAAGAAGTGATGATTCAGTAGCTTTTAAGGGAGTTTTAGAGGGTCAGCTATACTTACTTGATTTCAATAGAGCTGAACTCGACACTTGCTTAATTACTAAGACTAACATGGGTTGGCTCTGGCACCGCCGACTAGCCCATGTTGGGAAGAAGAATCTTCAGAAGATTCTAAAGGGAGAGCACATTTTGGGACTAACAAATGTTCATTTTGAGAAAGACAGGATTTGTAGCGCATGTCAAGCAGGGAAGCAAGTTGGTGTTCATCATCCACACAAGAACATTATGACGACTGATAGGCCACTTGAACTTCTCCACATGGACCTATTCGGCCCGATACCCTACATAAGCATCGACGGGAGTAAGTACTGTCTAGTTATTGTGGATGATTATTCTCGCTTCACTTGAGTATTCTTTTTGCAGGATAAGTCTCAAACCCAAGAAACTTTGAAGGGATTCTTGAGACGGGCTCAAAATGAGTTCGGCTTGAGGATCAAGAAAATAAGAAGCAACAACGGGACAGAGTTCAAGAACTCACAAATTGAAGGCTTTCTTGAGGAGGAGGGAATCAGGCATGAGTTCTCTTCTCCCTACACGCCACAACAAAATGGTGTAGTGGAGAGGAAGAATAGAACTCTATTAGACATGGCACGGACCATGCTTGATGAGTACAAGACTTCGAATCGGTTTTGGGCCGAGGCGGTCAACACCGCTTGCTATGCCATCAACCGGTTGTATCTACACCGAATCCTCAAGAAGACATCTTACGAACTCCTCATCGGTAAAAAGCCAAATTTTTCATATTTTAGAGTCGTTGGTAGCAAATGTTTTATTCTTGTTAAAAGAGGTAGAAAATCAAAATTTGCTCCTAATGCTGTAGAAGGCTTTTTACTAGGATATGATTCAAACACAAGGGCAATAGAGTCTTTAACAAATCCACTGGACTAGTTGAAGTTTCTTGTGACATTGTGTTTGATGAGACTAACGGCTCTCAAGTAGAGCAAGTTGATCTTGATGAACTAGATGATGAAGAGGCTCCGTGCGTTGCGCTAAGGAACATGTCCATTGGGGATGTGTGTCCTAAGGAATTTGAAGAGCCTCCACATGCACAAGATCAACCATCTTCCTCCATGCGAGCATCTCCACCAACTCAAGATGAGGATGAAGCTCAAGATGATGAAGAAGAAGATCAAGAAGATGATCCACCTCAAGAGGAGGACAAGGATCAAGGGGGAGATGCCGATGTTCAAGACAAGGAAGATGAGCAAAATCAAAGGCCGCCACACCCAAGAGTCCACCAAGCAATCCAACGAGATCACCCCATGAACACCATCCTAGGAGATATTCATAAGGGGGTAACCACTCGATCTCGGGTTGCTCATTTTTGTGAACATTACTCTTTTTTTTCCTCTATTGAGCCACACAGGGTAGAGGAAGCACTTCAAGATTCGGATTGGGTGATGGCGATGCAAGAGGAGCTCAATAATTTTACAAGGAATGAGGTATGGCATTTGGTTCCACGTCCTAACCAAAATGTTGTAGGAACCAAGTGGGTCTTCCACAACAAACAAGATGAGCATGGTGTGGTGACAAGGAACAAGGCACGACTTGTGGCCAAAGGATATTCACAAGTCGAAGGTTTGGATTTTGGTGAAACCTATGCACCCGTAGCTAGGCTTGAGTCCATTCGTATATTATTAGCCTATGCTACTTACCATGGCTTTAAGCTTTACCAAATGGATGTGAAGAGTGCCTTCCTCAACAGACCAATCAAGGAAGAGGTCTATGTTGAGCAACCTCCCGGCTTTGAAGACAGTGAGTACTCTAACCATGTTTATAAACTCTCTAAGGCGCTTGATGGGCTCAAGCAAGTCCCAAGAGCATGGTATGAATGCCTACGAGATTTTCTTATTGATAATGGCTTCAAAGTCGGAAATGCCGATCCTACTCTCTTTACTAAGACCATTGAAAATGATTTGTTTGTATGCCAAATTTATGTTGATGATATCATATTTGGGTCTACTAACAAATCTATTTGTGAAGAGTTTAGTAGGATCATGATTCAAAAATTGGAGATGTCTATCATGGGGGAGTTGAAATATTTTCTAGGATTTCAAGTCAAGCAACTCCAAGAGGGCACCTTCATCAGCCAAACGAAGTACACTCAAGACATACTCACCAAGTTTGGGATGAAGGATGCCAAGCCCATCAAGACACCCATAGGAACCAATGGGCATCTCGACCTCGACACGGGAGGTAAATCCGTAGATCAAAAGGTATACCGGTCGATGATAGGTTCTTTACTCTACTTATGTGCATCTCGACTGAACATTATGCTTTCCGTATGCATGTGTGCAAGATTCCAAGCCGATCCTAAGGAAGTTCACCTTAGGGCCATAAAACAAATCTTGAGATATTTAGTCTATACTCCCAAGTTTGGCCTTTGGTACCCCAGGGGATCCACTTTTGATTTAATCAGTTATTCAGATGCTGATTGGGCGGGTTGTAAGATCGATAGAAAGAGCACATTAGGGACTTGCTAGTTCTTGGGAAGTTCTCTGGTGTCTTGGGCTTCAAAGAAGCAAAATTCTGTAGCTCTTTCTACCGTCGAAGCCGAGTACATTGCCACAGACCATTGTTGCGCGCAACTACTTTGGATGAGGCAAACCCTTAGGGACTATGGTTACAAATTAACCAAAGTTCCTCTTCTATGTGATAATGAGAGTGCAATCCGCATGGCGGACAATCCCGTTGAGCATAGCTGCACTAAACACATAGCCATTCGGTATCACTTTTTGAGGGATCACCAACAAAAGGGGGATATCGAGATAGCCTATATAAACACCAAAGATCAATTGGCCGATATCTTTACCAAGCCTTTAGATGAGACAACCTTTACCAAACTTAGGAATGAGCTAAATATTCTTGATTCTAGGAATTTTGATTGATTCTTTGCACACATTGCTCATTTATATACCTTTGATCATATCTCTTTTATGTCTATGACTAATGTGTTTTCAAGTGTATTATTATGCTTAGTCATAGATATTGAAAGGGAAATGGAGTATTCAGCAAAGAAGGCGCTTCCACTCAACTCCAATTATATTTGCCGGTATTCCACATCATCCTCCACTATGGTATAATCTTCACTCATATTTTTTTTTACCAAAGGGGGAGAAAGCTTGATAGAAAAGGCTTATATTTCACTCACAAGTATCCGTTTTTGGCGATTCATGCCAAAGGGGGAGAAAGTATGAGCCCAAAGCAAAAGGACCGCACCACCACCGAATTTTAAAATGAAGTTTTTCAAATTGATATCTTATTGTGTTCGAAAGGGGGAGAAAGTAGTATCTTCAAAAATTGCAAAACCCTCTTGAACACTAAGAGGAGAATTTTATTTAGGGGGAGTTTTGTTTAAGTCAAAGGAAAAGCATTTGAGACAGGGGGAGAAAATTTCAAATCTTGAAAATGCTTTCTTCAACCTTTTCATGTATCTTTGACTATTTGCAAAAGGTTTTTGAAAAGATTTTTACAAAGAATTTGCAAAACAAAACCCGTGGTGCAAATGAGGTCCAAAATTTTAAATAAGAAGAAAAACCATCCATGCATATCTATTGAAATAAGTATATTGGTTTCAATTCCAAGCAACCTTTGCACGTATCTTATGCAAACTAGTTCAATTCTGCACTTTTATATTTGCTTCGGTTTGTGTTGGCATCAATCACAAAAAAAGGGGGAGATTGAAAGAGAAATAGGGTCAAACCTTTTCCAATATGAGTTTTGGTGGTTGAATTGCCCAACACAAATTATTGGACTAACTAGTTTGCTCTAGAAAATATGTTCTACAGGTGACAAAGGTTCACAACAAACCAATACAAAGTCAAAAGAAAGGGTTCAAAACAAAGGAGCAAAGTATACCTGTCGGTGTTTCGAAACCCAGGGGGTCCCTGGACCGACGAGTGAATTGTCGCCGCGTGCCCCAGCCCAGATGGGTCGGCGCGAGGCGGAACACGAAGGGGGGAGAAGCAGCCGGAGGGAGACAGGCGTGGGAGGTGGAACCCGTGGCCTTCGTGTTAGCCCCGCGCCCAGGTTGGGTGCGCTTGCAGTAGGGGGTTACAAGCGTCCACGCGGGAGGGAGTGAGCGGCCTTATGAAAGGGAAATGTGCCCTTGGGCCATTTCTAAGTATTTTGGTGATTGAGTGCCAACACAAGTGCTTTTATGCTAATCTATGCAAAGTGGTGGACAAAGTGAAAATCTTGTCAAAAGGTATGTTTCTAGACTTAGTACATTGTTTTTATGGACTAATGTATTGTGTCTAAGTGCTAGAAACAGGAAAAGTTGAATTGGAAACGAGATGGCCTTGTTCAGCCAAAGTCTGCTCAATCTGGGTTCACCGGACTGTCCGGTGGTGCACCGGACAGTGTCCGGTGCGCCAGGCTGGCTCTGGCGAACAGGCTGCTCTCGGGACTTCGACGGCGGTGTACGGCTAAAATTCACCGGTCTGTTCGGTGGTGCACCGGACTGTCCGGTGAGCTGTTCACAGGCGAACTCGTCGCTCTCAGGAAACCATCAACGGCGTACGGCTAAAATTCACCGGTCTGTCCGGTGGTGCACCGGACTGTCCGGTGAGTCAACGGTCAGCCGGGGCAACGGTCGGCCGAGGATTCCGCGCGGTGCGCGTGGCCGAGCCAACGGTCACATTGGTGCACCGGACTGTCCAGTGTGCACCGGACAGTGTCCGGTGCACCAACGGCTCTCAAACTCCAACGGTCGGCTTCACCAAATAAGGAAAGCAATCTGCACCGGACAGTGAACAGTGGATGTCCGGTGGTGCACCGGACTGTCCGGTGCGCCAGTCGACAGAAGGCAAGATCTGCCTTCCAGGATTGTTCTCAACGGCTCCTAGCTGCCTTGGGGCTATAAAAGGGACCCCCTAGGCGCATGGAGGAGCACACAAAGCATACTTGCAACATTCCTAAGCACCAAGACATCGATTCCGCGCATTTGTTTCTTTGTGATAGCATATAGAGCTCTAGTGGAGTTGTGAACTCATTGGGTTGTGTTGTGAGCTCTTGTTGCGACTTGTGTGCGTGTTGACACTCTGATTTTTGTGTCTTGCGTGCGTTGCTAATCCCTCCCTTGCTCCGTGCTTCTTTGTGAACTTCAAGTGTAAGGGCGAGAGGCTCCAAGTTGTGGAGATTCCTCGCAAACAGGATTAAGAAAAGCAAGCAAAACACCGTGGTATTCAAGTGGGTCTTTGGACCGCTTGAGAGGGGTTGATTGCAACCCTCGTCCGTTGGGACGCCACAACGTGGAGTAGGCAAGCCTTGGTCTTGGCCGAACCACGGGATAACCACCGTGCCATATTTGTGATTGATTTCTTGTGGTTATTGTGTTTTGTTGAGACTCCTCTCTACCCACTTGGCAATTATTGTGCTAACACTTAACCAAGCTTTGTGGCTTAAGTTTTAAGTTGACAGGATCACCTATTCACCCCCCCCCCCTCTAGGTGCTCTCAATTGGTATCGGAGCCGTTCTCTTCGCAAAGGGACTAATCGCCCGAAGAGATGGATCCTAAGGGGAAGGGAATCGTGATCAACGACAAAGAGAAGGAGTCCTTCGTCAACGAGCCTAAGGATGATAAGCCTACCGACTCGGGCTTGGGCTATAGATGCAAAGATGGAAGGAAGAAGAAGACGAGACGCATCAAGGAGATCGTCTACTACGACGACAGTGATGAGTCCACTTCCTCTCATAAGGACAACGACGACAATGACTACGACAAACGAAAGACGGTTAACTCAAACTTTTCTTTCGATTATTCGCGTATTCCTCAAAGTTCAAATTCACATTTGCTCTCCATTCCACTTGGCAAACCTCCTCACTTTGATGGAGAGGACTACGGATTTTGGAGCCACAAAATGCGTAGTCACCTATTCTCTCTCCATCCAAGCATTTGGGAGATTGTGGAAAGTGGAATGAAATTTGATAGCTCGGATAGTCCTACGTTTATAAATGAACAGATTCATAGAAATGCACAAGCTACTACTGTGTTGTTAGCCTCTCTGTGCAGGGACGAATATCATAAGGTGAGCGGCTTGGACAATGCCAAACAAATCTGGGACACCCTCAGGATCTCTCATGAGGGGAATGACGTCACCTTGCTCACCAAGATGGAGTTGGCGGAGGGCGAGCTTGGACGATTCACGATGATAAGGGGCGAGGAGCCAACCCAAACATACAACCGGCTCAAGACCCTTATCAACAAAATAAGGAGCTACGGAAGCACGCGATGGACGGACCACGACGTCGTCCGACTGATGCTAAGGTCCTTTACCGTTATTGATCCTCATTTGGTGAATAATATTCGTGAGAATCCCAGGTACACCAAAATGTCGCCCAAAGAAGACCTTGGAAAATTTGTAAGCGGGCGAATGATGATCAAGGAGGCGAGGTACGTGGACGACGCATTGAACGGTCCAATCCATGAGCCTCAACCCATTGCTCTCAAGGCAACAAGGAGCAAGGAGGCGTTACCTAGCAAGGTAGCGCAAGTTGAGACGGCAGGGCTAAACGATGAAGAAATGGCCCTCATCATCAAGCGCTTCAAGACGACGCTTAAGGGTCGCAAGGGACAGCCAAGCAAGACCAAAGCCAAGGGGAAGCGCTCATGCTTCAAATGCGGTAAGATTGGTCATTTTATTGCTAACTGTCCCGATAATGAAAGTGACCAGGAACACAGGAGCAAGAGGGAAAAGAAGAAAAATTACAAGAAGGCCAAGGGCGAGGCACATCTAGGAAAGGAGTGGGATTCGGATTGCTCCTCCTCCGACTCCGACAATGAAGGACTCGCCGCCACCGCCTTCAACAAGTCATCCCTCTTCCCCAACGAGCGTCACACATGCCTTATGGCAAGGGAAAAGAAGGTATGTACTCGAGACTCTACTTATGCTTCTTCAAGTGAGGACGAATCTAGTGATGAGGATGAAATAGATTATTCATGTTTATTTAAGGGCCTAGATAGAACCAAGGTAGATAAAATTAATGAATTGATTGATGCCTTGAATGATAAGAATAGGCTTTTAGAAAAACAAGAAGATTTGTTGTATGAAGAACATGACAAATTTGTAGAAGCACAAAAATCTCATGCTTTAGAAGATAAAAGAAATGAAATGCTTTCTTGTGAATTATCTTCTTGCCATGAGACAATTTCTAGCTTAAGGAGCATTAATGATGATTTGAATGCTAAGTTAGAAATAGCTAGTAAATCAACAACTTGTGTAGAAAATGTTGTTATTTGCAATAGATATAAAGATTTTGATATTGATGCTTGTAGTGAACACATAGCTTCTATTGCAAAGTTAAATGATGAAATGGCTAGTCTTAATGCCCAACTTAAGGCTAGCAAAAGTGATTTTGATAAACTAAAATTTGCTAGGGATGCCTACACGGTTGGTAGACACCCCTCAATTAAGGATGGGCTTGGCTTCAAGAGGGAAGCCAAGAACTTAACAAGCCATAAGGCTCCCATCTCCGCCAAGGAGAAAGGGAAGGCCCCTATGGCAAGTAGTACTAAAAAGAACCATGCTTTTATGTACAATGATAGAAGACAGTCTCATAGGAGTTGTAATGCTTTTGATTCACATGCCTATGATTCTTATTCTATGTTTGCTTCCAGTTCTTCCTATATGCATGGTAGAGATATGCCTAGGGAAAATATTCATCATGTGCCTAGAAAGAATATTGTTCATGTTCCTAGGAAAGTTATGAATGGACCCTCTACAATTTATCATGCTTTAAATGCTTCCTTTGCTATTTGTAGAAAGGATAGGAAGATAGTTGCTAGGAAATTAGGGGCAAAATGCAAGGGTGATAAAACTTGCATTTGGGTCCCTAAGACAATTGTGACTAACCTTGTAGGACCCAACAAGAGTTGGGTACCTAAGACCCAAGCCTAAATTTGCCTTGCAGGTTTATGCATCCGGGGGTTCAAGCTGGATTATCGACAGCGGATGCACAAACCACATGACAGGGGAAAAGAGGATGTTCTCTTCCTACGTCAAGAACAAGGATTCCCAAGATTCAATAATATTCGGTGATGGGAACCAAGGCAAGGTAAAAGGGTTAGGTAAAATTGCTATTTCATCTGAGCACTCTATTTCTAATGTGTTTTTAGTTGAGTCGCTTGGATATAATTTGTTATCTGTTAGTCAATTATGCAAAATGGGATATAATTGTCTATTTACAAATGTAGATGTGTCTGTCTTTAGAAGATGTGATGGTTCACTAGCTTTTAAGGGTGTACTAGACGACAAACTTTATTTGGTTGATTTTGCAAAAGAAGAGGCCGGTCTAGATGCATGCTTAATGGCTAAGACTTGCATGGGCTGGTTGTGGCATCGCCGCTTAGCACATGTGGGGATGAAGAACTTCCACAAGCTTCTAAAGGGAGAACACGTGATAGGTCTAACTAATGTACATTTCGAAAAAGATAGACCTTGTGCAGCTTGTCAAGCAGGGAAACAGGTGGGAGGCTCTCATCACACCAAAAATGTGATGACAACATCAAGACCCTTGGAGATGCTTCATATGGATCTCTTCGGACCCGTCGCCTATCTGAGTATAGGAGGAAGTAAGTATGGTCTTGTTATAGTTGATGATTTTTCCCGCTTCACTTGGGTATTCTTTTTGCAGGATAAAACTGAAACCCAAGGGACCCTCAAGTGCTTCCTCAGGAGAGCTCAAAATGAGTTTGAGCTCAAGGTGAAGAAGATAAGGAGCGACAATGGGTCCGAATTCAAGAATCTTCAAGTGGAGGAGTTCCTTGAGGAGGAGGGGATCAAGCACGAGTTCTCCGCTCCCTACACACCTCAGCAAAATGGTGTGGTAGAGAGGAAGAACAGGACGCTCATCGATATGGCGAGGACTATGCTTGGAGAGTTTAAGACCCCCGAGCGTTTTTGGTCGGAAGCCGTGAACACGGCTTGCCACGCCATCAACAGGGTCTATCTTCACCGCCTCCTCAAGAAGACTTCATACGAGCTGCTAACTGGTAACAAACCCAATTTGTCTTATTTTCGTGTATTTGGGAGCAAGTGTTATATTCTTGTGAAGAAAGGTAGAACCTCTAAATTTGCTCCCAAAGCTGTAGAAGGGTTTTTATTAGGTTATGACTCAAATACAAAGGCGTATAGGGTCTTCAACAAATCATCGGGTTTGGTTGAAGTCTCTAGCGACGTTGTATTTGATGAGACTAATGGCTCTCCAAGAGAGCAAGTTGTTGATCTTGAAGATGTAGATGAAGAAGATGTTCCAACGGCCGCAATGCGCACCATGGCGATTGGCGATGTGCGACCACAGGAACATTTGGAGCAAGATCAACCATCTTCCTCAACTACGGTGCATCCCCCAACTCAAGACGATGAACAGGTTCATCATGAGGAGGCGCGTGATCAAGGGAGAGCACAAGATGTTCAAGTTGAAGAGGAAGAAGCACCTCAGGCACCTCCAACCCAAGTTCGAGCGACGATTCAAAGGGATCATCCCGTCGACCAAATATTGGGTGATATTAGCAAGGGAGTAACTACTCGTTCAAGATTAGTTAATTTTTGTGAGCATTACTCTTTTGTCTCTTCTATTGAGCCTTTCAAGGTAGAAGAGGCCTTGCTAGATTCGGACTGGGTGTTGGCCATGCAGGAGGAACTCAACAATTTCAAGTGCAATGAAGTTTGGACACTGGTGCCTCGTCCCAAGCAAAATGTTGTGGGAACCAAATGGGTGTTTCGCAACAAACAGGACGAGCACGGGGTGGTGACGAGGAACAAGGCTCGACTTGTGGCAAAAGGTTATGCCAAAGTCGCAGGTTTGGACTTTGAGGAGACGTTCGCTCCTGTGGCTAGGCTAGAATCAATTCGTATTTTGCTAGCATATGCCGCTCACCATTCTTTCAGGTTGTACCAAATGGATGTGAAGAGCGCTTTCCTCAACGGGCCGATCAAAGAGGAGGTGTACGTGGAGCAACCCCCTGGCTTCGAGGATGAACGGTACCCCGACCACGTGTGTAAGCTCTCTAAGGCGCTCTATGGACTTAAGCAAGCCCCAAGAGCATGGTATGAATGCCTTAGAGACTTTTTAATTGCTAATGCTTTCAAGGTTGGGAAAGCCGATCCAACTCTTTTCACTAAGACTTGCGATGGTGATCTTTTTATGTGCCAAATTTATGTCGATGACATAATATTTGGTTCTACTAACCAAAAGTCTTGTGAAGAGTTTAGCAGGGTGATGACGCAGAAATTCGAGATGTCGATGATGGGCGAGTTGAACTACTTCCTTGGGTTCCAAGTGAAGCAACTCAAGGACGGCACCTTCATCTCCCAAACGAAGTACACGCAAGACTTGCTAAAGCGGTTTGGGATGAAGGACGCCAAGCCCACAAAGACGCCGATGGGAACTGACGGATACACCGACCTCAACAAAGGAGGTAAGTCCGTTGATCAAAAGGCATACCGGTCTATGATAGGGTCTTTACTTTATTTGTGTGCTAGTAGACCGGATATTATGCTTAGCGTATGCATGTGTGCTAGATTTCAATCCGATCCTAAGGAGTGTCACTTAGTGGCTATGAAGCGAATTCTAAGATATTTAGTCGCTACGCCTTGCTTCGGGATCTGGTATCCAAAGGGGTCTAACTTTGACTTGATTGGATATTCAGATTCCGACTATGCTGGATGTAAGGTCGATAGGAAGAGTACATCAGGGACGTGCCAATTCTTAGGAAGGTCCCTGGTGTCGTGGAACTCTAAGAAACAAACCTCCGTTGCCCTATCCACCGCTGAGGCCGAGTACGTTGCCGCAGGACAGTGTTGCGCGCAACTACTTTGGATGAGGCAAACCCTCCGGGACTTTGGCTACAATCTGAGCAAAGTCCCACTCCTATGTGACAATGAGAGTGCTATCCGAATAGCGGAAAATCCTGTTGAGCACAGCCGCACAAAGCACATTGACATCCGGCATCACTTTTTGAGAGACCACCAGCAAAAAGGAGATATCAAAGTGTTTCATGTTAGCACCGAGAACCAGCTAGCCGATATCTTCACTAAGCCTTTAGATGAAAAGACCTTTTGCAGGCTGCGTAGTGAGCTAAATGTCATGGATTCGCGGAACTTGGATTGATTTATAGCATACATGTGTTTATGCCTTTGGTCATGTTCCTTCTGCATTTGTTGCTTATGTATGGTGCTCAAGTTGTACAAACTCTCCCTAGACCTCACAAGTCCTTTTGCAAGTGATGCACATATTTAGGGGGAGCTGTGCTACAACTTGACCCTTTGAGACTAACCGTGTGCTTGAGTTTGCTTGTTTTAGTCTCAAAGGAGATTTGAAAGGGAAAAGGGTGGACTTGGACCATGAAAGACTTCCACTGCACTCCGATGAGAGGGTAATTTATTCCAAGTTCATCTACTCTTATTGCCTTTGTATTCTTATTTGAAGATTTTGGTAAGGCAATGGGGTTATAGGGCCAAGATTGATCCCGTTTTGGTGCTTGATGCCAAAGGGGGAGAAAATAAAGGCCAAAGCAATAGATGGATCAGCTACCACTTGAGAAATTTTGAAAATGGAAGATTAGAGCTTTTGGTTTGTCAAAAATCTTTTATTGTCTCTTGTGTCAAAATTTGGCCTCTTGTGGGGAGAAGTGTTGATTATGGGAAAAAGGGGGAGTTTTTTGAAATCCTTGATCAATTTCCTTTGGAATACCTCTCTTTATGTCTCCACAAGTGAATTTGACTTAGAGATAGGAATTTGAGTTTGATTTGCAAAAACAAACCAAGTGGTGGCAAAGTATGATCCATATATGCCAAAATTGAAACAGAACAACTTTGAGTTTTCATTTGCATTGATTTTGCACTTGTTCTAGTTGCTTTATGTTGTGTTGGCATAAATCACCAAAAAGGGGGAGATTGAAAGGGAAATGTGCCCTTGGGCCATTTCTAAGTATTTTGGTGATTGAGTGCCAACACAAGTGCTTTTATGCTAATCTATGCAAAGTCGTGGACAAAGTGAAAATCTTGTCAAAAGGTATGTTTCTAGACTTAGTACATTGTTTTTATGGACTAATGTATTGTGTCTAAGTGCTAGAAACAGGAAAAGTTGAATTGGAAACGAGATGGCCTTGTTCAGCCAAAGTCTGCTCAGTCTGGGTTCACCGGACTGTCCGGTGGTGCTGCTCTCGGGACTTCGACGGCGGTGTACGGCTAAAATTCACCGGTCTGTCCGGTGGTGCACCGGACTGTCCGGTGAGCCGTTCACAGGCGAACTCGTCGCTCTCGGGAAACCATCAACGGCGTACGGCTAAAATTCACCGGTCTGTCCGGTGGTGCACCGGACTGTCCGGTGAGTCAACGGTCAGTCGGGGCAACGGTCGGCCGAGGATTCCGCGCGGTGCGCGTGGCCAAGCCAACGGTCACATTGGTGCACCGGACTGTCCAGTGTGCACCGGACAGTGTCCGGTGCACCAACGGCTCTCAGACTCCAACGGTCGGCTTTGCCAAATAAGGAAAGCAATCTGCACCGGACAGTGAACAGTGGATGTCCGGTGGTGCACCGGACTATCCGATGCGCCAGTCGACAGAAGGCAAGATCTGCCTTCCAGGATTGTTCTCAACGGCTCCTAGCTGCCTTGGGGCTATAAAAGGGACCCCTAGGCGCATGGAGGAGCACACAAAGCATACTTGCAACATTCCTAAGCACCAAGACATCGATTCCGCGCATTTGTTTCTTTGTGATAGCATATAGAGCTCTAGTGGAGTTGTGAACTCATTGGGTTGTGTTGCGAGCTCTTGTTGCGACTTGTGTGCGTGTTGACACTCTGATTTTTGTGTTTTGCGTGCGTTGCTAATCCCTCCCTTGCTCCGTGCTTCTTTGTGAACTTCAAGTGTAAGGGCGAGAGGCTCCAAGTTGTGGAGATTCCTCGCAAACGGGATTAAGAAAAGCAAGCAAAACACCGTGGTATTCAAGTGGGTCTTTGGACCGTTTGAGAGGGGTTGATTGCAACCCTCGTCCGTTGGGACGCCACAACGTGGAGTAGGCAAGCGTTGGTCTTGGCCGAACCACGGGATAACCACCGTGCCATCTCTGTGATTGATTTCTTGTGGTTATTGTGTTTTGT
The DNA here is from genome assembly GCF_902167145.1 of Zea mays. Classification (NCBI taxonomy): domain Eukaryota; kingdom Viridiplantae; phylum Streptophyta; class Magnoliopsida; order Poales; family Poaceae; genus Zea; species Zea mays. The sequence goes on from NC_050104.1 coordinate 130,780,149, forward strand.
TGAGACTCCTCTCTAGCCACTTGGCAATTATTGTGCTAACACTTAACCAAGCTTTGTGGCTTAAGTTTTAAGTTGACAGGATCACCTATTCACCCCCTCTAGGTGCTCTCACCTTACGCGAGCGCCGTCCCGTCCTTCCCCGCGCGGCCAACCCTCTGTAAGAGGGCCCTGGACCTCCCTTTTATAGGCGTAAGGAGAGGATCCAGGTGTACAATGGGGGTGTAGCAGTGTGCTAACGTGTCTAGCGGTGGAGAGCTAGCGCCCTAAGTACATGCCATCATGGCAGCCGGAGAGGTTTTGGCACCCAGTTCGCGTGATGTCGTGGCCGTCGGAGGAGAGCTGGAGCCTGGCGGAAGGTCAGCTGTCGGGGCTGTCGAGTCGTTGCTGACGTCCTCTTGCTTCCGTAAGGGGGCTGAGAGCCGCCGTCGTCACAGGGCATGCGGGGCGCCATCATTACTCGTATAGTGGAGCGAGCCAGATGGGACGCCGGTCTTGTTCCCCAAAGCCTGAGTCAGCTCGGGGTAGGGTAATGATGGCGCCTCCTGTCGACGTGGTCGGTCCGTGCCCTAGGTTGGGCGAGGTGGAGGCTCCTCCGAGGTCGAGGTCGAGTCTGTCTTCCAAGGTCGGGGTCGAGTCCGAGCCCCCGGGTCGGACAAGGCGGAGACCGTCGGCTGAGGCCAGGGCTGAGTCCGAGCCCTGGGGTCGGGCGAAGCGGAGTTTGTCGTCCTTCAGGGCTGAGCCCGAGTCCGAGCCCTAGGGTCGGGCGAGGCAAAGTTCGTCGTCTTCCGGGGCTGAGCCCGAGTCCGAGCCCTGGGGTTGGGCGAGGCGGAGTTCGTCGTCTTCCGGGGCTGAGCCCGAGTCTGAGCCCTGGGGTCGGGCGGAGCGGAGTTCGTCGTCTTCCGGGGCTGAGCCCGAGTCCGAGCCTTGGGGTCGGGCGAAGCGGAGTTTGTCGTCTTCCGGGGCTGAGCCCGAGTCCGAGCCCTGTGGTCGGGCGAGGTGGAGTTTGTCGTCTTCCAGGGCTGAGCCCGAGTCCGAGCCTTGGGGTCGGGCGGAGCGGAGTTTCCTATGACGCCTGAGGCCGGACTTGGCTGCTGTTAGCCTCACTCTGTCGAGTGGCTCAGCAGTCGGAGCGGCGCAGGCGGCGCAGTCCTGTTGTCAGACCGGTCAGTGGAGCAGCAAAGTGACTGCGGTCACTTCGGCTCTGTCGACTGGAGGGCGTGCGTCAGGATAAAGGTGTCAGGCCACCTTTGCATTAAATGCCCCTGCGATTTGGTCGGTTGGCGTGGTGATTTGGCCAAGGTTGCTTCTTGGTGAAGACTGGGCCTCGGGCGAGCCGAAGGTGTGTCCGTTGCTGGAGGGGGTCCTCGGGCGAGACGTAGATCCTCCGGGGTCGGCTGCCCTTGCCCGAGGCTGGGCTCGGGCGAGGCGCGATCGCGTCCCTCGAATGGACCGATCCTTGACTTAATCGCACCCATCAGGCCTTTGCAGCTTTGTGCTGATGGGGGTTACCAGCTGAGATTTAGGAGTCTTGAGGGTACCCCTAATTATGGTCCCCGACAGTAGCCCCCGAGCCTCGAAGAGAGTGTTAATACTCGGTTGGAGGCTTTTGCCGCACTTTTTTGCAAGGGGATCAGCCTTTTTTGGTTGCATTTTGTTCCGGTGGGTGCGCGCGAGCGCACCCGCCGGGTGTAGCCCCTGAGGCCTCGGAGGAGTAGTTTGACTCCTTCGAGGTATTAGTGCGTTTTGCAACACTTTGGCTGGTCTGGTTGTTCCCTCATGCGAGCTGGCCGTAGCCCGGGTGCACGGTCGGGTCCCAAGTTCTCGGGCTGGTATGTTGACGCTGTCAACGGTGTGGCCGGAGCCGGGTTTGCGAGAGCAGCCCCCGAGCCTCTGCACAGGGCGAGAGGACGGTCAAGGACAGACTCGTCTTTTTTACATACGCCCCTGCGTCGCCTTTCCGCAAGGAGGAGGGGGGGGAAGCGCCATGTTGCCCTCGGAGGGCGCCGAACATGGTGTCTCTGGTGAGCTGCTGGCGGGTAATCCGAGTGGACGCCCGTGCCCCATTTGTTAGGGGTCGGGTAGAGGCCCGGAGGCACGCTCCAAAAGTACCTGCGGGTGATCTGCCGGACCCGGTCCCCTTTGACGGGGTCCGAGGGCTCGATGCCTCCCTCTGATGGGATTCCGTTACAAGATCGCTCCCGCTGGTCTCGGAAATGTCCTAGGGTACCTCGAGAGCGTAGCCCGAGCCTTGGTTATGTATCGAACGTACCCAGGGTCATCCCTCGCTCTGTGTCTGAGGCGACCGTGAACCCTTCGAGGGCCAGCCTACGAACCCCTGATCAGTAGTGGGCGCGGAGCCCGAGTGGCCTGAGGCGGCCGTTGAACCCTTCCGAGGGGCCGGCCATCGAACCTGTGACCAGTAGTGGGCGCAGAACCCAAGCGCTCTGAAGCGGCCGTTGAACCCCTCCGAGGGGCCAGCCTTTGAACCTCTAATCAGTAGGGAGGCTCGGGGCTTGTTTCCTTCACGGAGAAGGATCCTTTTCGGGGTATCCCCCTTTCCCGGTCCCTGTTGTAAGAGAGAGAAAGAGGAAAAAGAAAAGGATACGAAATCGAATGACATGGCGTACCTTTTTTGACGCGGTCATTATGGCGAAGGCGAAGCGTCGCTTGCTTCTCCTGCCTGAGGCGCCGCCTGTCCCGCCGCGGAGTTAATGCGACAGGGCGAGTGGTTCGCAAGGCGACCGTTGCGCGTGCGCTGGCCGTTCGAGGAACGAATCACGGGCGCGCCATCTTCACGCCGTGAGAGAGGGTTCTCTCGCTGCCCCTGGATGGGACGTAAGCTTGGCTGACGACGTGACCGCTGCTCCTGCCCGCCTGCCACCGCCATTACTGTCGGCCCATTTTTTGGCCGTATTGACCGTCGTGCCTGGCTGGCATTGCTGGGTCGTACGCAGGGTTGCCTCGAGTCGCGGTACTGGTTCCGCAGTCGAGGAGGCGCGGTAGTGGTGCGAGTGGCGGTGCAGTTGCTCGCATGTAGCAACCGGCGCGCCGGTTGCATGACGTGTGGGCCTGGGCCTCCATGCTGGGCGCGTTGGAGTCGAAGGGGCGCACCCACTTGGCGCGGTTGCATGCCTACTGCATGGCTGTCCACCCTTTCACCCGCTGGTCTGGGCGAAAGTAGAGGAATGCTTGTAACCGCTGGGCAGTTGCATGCCCTGCGCGCGGCGGTTTGGCTCCTTCTGCCCTGGACCAGCTTGCATGACGCGTGGGGCCCAGCCCCCACGCCGTAGGGGGATGACCTTGGAGTGTGTTGGAGAAGACTCAGCCCACGACGGCTGGGGACGCAAGTAGGGAGAGTCGCCTTTAAAAGGAGGGTGACCTCCTTGAAAGGCGACCATGTCTTCGCGCTCCCTTATGCACCGTGACTTTCCACCTTCCGAGCCCCCGGATGGGGGACGCCCGCAATCCTTCCGCCTTGTCGTCGGAGGAACGCAACTTCGTGGAAGTTGGTACCTTTCAGCCATCGTTCGGCTTCAAGGATTTTCATCATGCAGCCCGGTCGCATCCCCTCACCGATGGTCACCCAAGATGGTGACCTCTAGCTTGATGGCGGGGAGAAGCGAACCGGGCTGCGGCCTCTGCCCCTCCCTCAGCTTCAAGGATGTTCATCATCAGTGCTGGGGAGGGGAGTGTGCCGAGTTGGGGTCGGTCCCTGCGCGGGCGGCGGCCCGCTCCTTCCCTCAGTGATCAGGGGGAAGGGCGTTCGCCGTTCGTGGCGTTGGCAGCTGCCGCGTGCCTGGCTCTCTGAGCCGGGTGGCTTCGGAGCCACTCCCGGTGCTGCCTTCCGCCACGGCAGCCGGAAGAGGTTTCTCCACCGACGAGCTAGCCGGTGCTGCCCACGGACTAACCTCCAACTCTACGGCATTCTACCCGTCCTTGCCTCTCGAGTGAGGGCATGGGCGAGGGCCTCATGGCAGCAGCATCCGCCCTGAGGTCATCGCTGCTGCTGTTCGGCCCCCCGGAGCAGAAGTCATCGTCGTCGCCGCTGCTGAGGCGAGCGACGGCGAGCCGTTCGTTGGTCTTCTGTTGCTCCGCGGACCCCCAATCGTGTAGGGTTGTTCGTACCTGCGGAGGTGGAACCGGAGTTCCATTTGTAATGGCACTTTGAGTGCCGGTGTCTCGTTCATTGCGGCTATCGAGGCCTGAACATGTATGTATTTTCGGCGCGGAGCCGTGTTTTTTCCTCATTTCGAGCACTAAGACTCGTCTGTTGGTTATCTGAACCGCTTCACCAAGCGTGAGTCGCCTCGTGCGAAGGTGACGAGTGAGGTATCCGTATCCCGGAGGCGTAGGAGTCCCTCGGCTCGGTCGACCTTGCTGTCCGAGGCTTCTCTTGCTTAGTTAAAGGAATCCCTCGGCCGCTCTTTGATGAGCCGAAGCCGGAGGTAGCGGTGTCAGCACGGACAGAGGCAGAGTTGGCTCGGGAAGAAGATTTGGTCGGCCGGAGCCTGGCCGGGTCGTCCACTGGCGGGACCGACGCCGGAGTTGAGCTGCCGAGGCCACAAGCCGGGCTGATGTCTTCGGGGGACAGTTGGCCGAGGCCTCGGGGTGGTTGGCCGAGCCGTCTGCTCGAGCCAGATTCCTGGAGAGGACCCTGGCGGCGATGGCCCGGGTGTGGTGCTGATGTCATCCTTCAGAGTGGAGATCCTCCGACCGCGTCGCCGTCCGAGGCTAGGTCGGACCTCGCCGAAGGTGTAGTTGACGCCGAGGGTGCTGCTGCCCCCTTCAACTGTCGACGTCTGAGCCTGCAGGATCGGGTTGTCTTGTTGTGTGTGTATGCTTTCTGCGGCCGCCGAGGCCCAAACACACTGTTGTCGTGTTGTAAAGCTGCGTTTCTTTTCCTCTTGTTTGAGTATCCGGACTTATTTGTCGGTAACAGAATTGTTTGTGCGGGCGAGAGTTGCTTTTCACGGAAGGTGATGTGTGAGGTATCCGTATCCCGGAGGCGTAGGAATCCCTCGGCTCGGTCGGCCTTGCCACTTACACGCACTCTTACTCGTCCATAGGGTTCTATCACCGCCGCAGTCGAGAAGGCCCGAAAAATCGTTCCGGCAGAGGAGCTTTCGAGCGTGAAGACTTGTTCGGTCCGCGGAATCACTTATCCGAGCGCGAGTTACTTATCGCAGAAGGTGATGAGTGAGGTATCCGTATCCCGGAGGCATAGGAGTCCCTCGGCTCGGTCAGCCTTGGCTGCTTACGTGTACTCCGTCGTTTTCAGGATCCACTTTCGAAGTAGTCGAAAAGCACAAAAGGCATCCTGGCAGAAAAGATTTTTTTCTTTTTTCGAGGAAAATTTCGACGCAGAGGGGGTTCCCCCTTCTAGCCCCCGAGGGAGGGTCGGGCTTTGCCAAGGCAAGGCTGACCCTTCCTTGACGACCAGACTTTGTGTGTGAACGAGGTATACGAACAACTTGAAAGCATCTTAAGGGTAGAAGCGACGTAGATGTTGGATGTTCCAAGCGTTGCTGTAGACCTCGCCTTGGCTGTTGGCCAGCTTGTATGTTCCGGGCTTCAGAACCTTAGCGACGACGAATGGCCCTTCCCAGGGAGGCGTGAGTTTGTGCCGCCCTCGGGCGTCTTGTCGCAGCCGAAGCACCAGGTCGCCCACCTGGAGGTCTCGGGACCGAACCCCTCGGGCGTGGTAGCGTCGCAGGGACTGCTGGTACCGCGCTGAGTGTAGTAAGGCCACGTCCCGAGCCTCTTCCAGCTGGTCCAATGAGTCTTCTCGATTAGCTCGATTGCTTCGGTTGGCGTAGGCCCTCGTCCTCGGGGAACCGTATTCTAAGTCTGCGGGCAAGATGGCCTCGGCCCCATAGACTAGAAAGAACGGTGTGAAGCCCGTGGCTCGGCTCGGTGTTGTCCTCAGACTCCAGACCACCGAGGGGAGCTCCTTCATCCATCGCTTGCCGAACTTGTTGAGGTCGAGATCCGAGGCTTGAGTCCTTGCAGAATCATGTCGTTGGCACGTTCTACCTGCCCATTCGTCATGGGGTGAGCCACGGCGGCTCAGTCCACCCGGATGTGGTGATCCTCGCAGAAGTCCAGGAACTTTCTGCCGGTGAACTGGGTGCCGTTGTCGGTGATGATGGAGTTCGGGACCCCAAAGCGATGGATGATGTTGGTGAAGAACGCCACCGCCTGTTCGGACTTGATGCTGTTTAGGGGTCGGACCTCGATCCACTTGGAGAATTTGTCGATGGCGACCAACAGGTGCGTGTAGCCCCTGGGTGCCTTCTGCAAGGGGCCGACTAGGTCCAGACCCCACACAGCAAACGACCAGGTGATGGGTATGGTCTGCAGAGCCTGAGCGGGCAGGTGGGTCTGCCTCGCGTAGAACTGACACCCTTCGTAGGTGCGGACAATTCTAGTGGCGTCGGCCACCGCCGTCGGCCAGTAGAAACCTTGTCGGAAGGCGTTTCCAACAAGGGTTCGAGGTGCTGCGTGATGGCCGCAAGCCCCCGAGTGTATCTCTTGTAAGAGCTCCTGACCTTCGGTGATGGAAATGCATCGCTGGAGGATACCCGAGGGGCTGCGGTGGTAGAGCTCCTTCTCATCTCCTAGCAAGATGAACGACTTGGCGCGCCGCGCCACTCGCCGAGCTTCGGCTTGGTCGAGGGGTAGCTCTCCTCGGTGGAGATATTGCAGGTACGGGGTCCGCCAGTTTTGATTAGGCGTGACCTCGCTCCGCTCCCCCTCGACGCGCAGTGCCTCACCCTCGGGGGTCGAGGGTACCTCGGGCCGAGCCGAGGGTGCCCCGGGCTATGTCGAGGGTACCTCGGACTGAGCCGAGGGTACCTCAGACTGAGCCGAGGGTGCCTCGGGCTGGGCCGAGGCCTTCTCGGGCTCGGGCGCGTCGTCGGTCTTGACGGAGGGTTGATGCAGGTCTCGGGAGAATACGTCCGGGGGAACCGTTGTTCGCCCCGAGGCTATTTTAGCCAGCTCGTCCGCAGTCTCGTTGTAGCATCGGGCGATGTGGTTGAGCTCGAGCCCGTAGAACTTGTCTTCCAGGCGCTGAACCTCATCGCAGTAGGCTTCCATCTTCGGGTCGCGGCAGTGGGAGTTCTTCATGACTTGGTCGATGACGAGCTGCGAGTCACCGCGAGCGTCGAGGCGTCGGACCCCTAGCTCGATGGCGATTCGCAACCCATTTACCAAAGCCTCGTACTCAGCCACGTTGTTGGACACCGGGAAGTGGAGGCGTAGGACGTAGCGTAGGTGCTTCCCGAGGGGCGAGATGAAGAGCAGGCCCGCGCCAGCCCCCGTCTATATCAGCGACCCGTCGAAAAACATGGTCCAGAGCTCCGGTTGGATCGGAGCTGTTGGGAGCTGGGTGTCGACCCATTTAGCCACGAAGTCCGCCAAGACCTGGGACTTGATGGCCTTCCGAGGGGCGAACGAGATCGCCTCGCCCATGATCTCCACCGCCCACTTTGCAATTCTACCCGAGGCCTCTCGGGACTGGATGATCTCCCCCAGGGGGAAGGATGACACCACAGTCACCGGATGAGACTCGAAGTAGTGTCGCAACTTCCGCCGCGTCAGGATCACCGCGTACAGCAGCTTCTGAACTTGTGGGTAGCAGGTCTTGGTCTCGGACAGTACCTCACTGATGAAGTAGACTGGCCTCTGGACGGGCAATGCATGCCCTTCTTCTCGTCTCTCAACCACAATCGCGGCGCTAACCACCTGAGTGGTTGCGGCGACGTAGATCAAGAGGGCTTCTCCGGCAGCGGGGGGCACCAAGATGGGCGCGTTCGTGAGGAGCGCCTTCAGGTTCCCGAGGGCTTCCTCGGCCTCAGAGGTCCAAGCGAAGCACTCGGCCTTCCTTAAGAGGCGGTACAGAGGCAGGCCTCTTTCGCCGAGGCGCGAGATGAAACGGCTCAGAGCCGCGAGGCATCCCATAACCCTCTGTACGCCTTTCAAGTCCTTGATGGGCCCCATGCTGGTGATGGCTGCGATCTTCTCCGGGTTGGCCTCGATGCCCCGCTCGGAGACGATGAACCCCAAGAGCATGCCTCGGGGAACCCCGAAGACACACTTTTCGGGATTGAGCTTCACGCCTTTCGCCTTGAGACATCAGAATGTCGCTTCAAGGTCGGAAAGGAGGTCGGAGGCTTTCCTCGTCTTGACTACGATGTCATCGACGTAGGCCTCGACCGTTCGGCCGATGTGTTCGCCAAACACATGGTTCATGCATCGCTGGTACGTTGCACTCGCATTCCTCAAACCAAACGGCATGGTAACATAGCAGTACATGCTGAAGGGTGTGATGAAAGAAGTCGCGAGCTGGTCGGACTCTTTCATTCTGATCTGGTGATACCCTGAGTAGGCATCGAGGAAAGACAGGGTTTCGCACCCAGCAGTGGAATCCATGATTTGATCGATGCGAGGCAGAGGGTAGGGAACTTTCGGACATGCTTTGTTTAGACCAGTGTAGTCTACACACATCCGCCATTTCCCCCCTTTCTTTCTCACAAGCACAGGGTTGGCAAGCCATTCGGGATGGAATACCTCTTTGATGAACCCTGCCGCCATTAGCTTGTGGATCTCCTCGCCTATGGCTCTGCGCTTTTCTTCGTCAAATCAGCGCAGAGGCTGCTTCACGGGTCAGGCTCTAGCTCGGATATCCAGCGAGTGCTCGACGACTTCCCTCGGTATGTCGGGCATGTCCGAGGGACTCCACACGAAAACGTCGGCGTTTGCGCGGAGAAAGTCGACGAGCACTGCTTCCTATTTGGGGTCGACCTCGGAGCCAATCCGGATCTGCTTGGAGGCGTCGTTGTAGGGGTCGAGAGGGACGGACTTAACCGTCTCCGCTGGCTCGAAGTTGCCGGCGTGGCGCTTCACGTTTGGCGCCTCCCTAGAGAGGTTCTCCAGGTCGGCGATGAGGGCCTTGGACTCGGCGAGGGCCTCGACGTACTCCACGCACTCCACGTCGCATTCGTACGCGTGTCGGTACGTGGGCCCAACGGTGATGACCCCGTTCGGGCCCGGCATCTTGAGCTTGAGGTAGGTGTAGTTGGGTACGGCCATGAACTTGGCGTAGCATGGCCTCCCCAACACTGCGTGGTAGGTTCCTCGAAACCCGACCACTTCGAACGTGAGGGTCTCCCTTTGAAAGTTGGAGGGCGTCCCAAAGCAGACGGGTAGATCGAGTTGTCCGAGGGGTTGGACGCGCTTCCCGGGGATGATCCCGTGGAAAGGCGCAGCGCCCGTCCGGACCGAGGACAGATCGATCCACATGAGCCCGAGGGTCTCGGGGTAGATGATGTTGAGGCTGCTGCCTCCGTCCATGAGGACCTTGGTGAGCCTGACGTTGCCGATGATGGGGTCGACAATGAGCGGGTATTTCCCCGGGCTCGGCACATGGTCGGGATGGTCGGCCTGGTCGAAGGTGATGGGCTTGTCGGACCAGTCTAGGTAGACTGGCGCCACCACCTTTACCGAGCAGACCTCCCGACGCTCTTGCTTGCGGTGTCGAGCCGAGGCGTTCGCCACTTGCCCACCGTAGATCATGAAGCAGTCGCGGACCTCGAGGAACTCTCCTGCCTTGTGATCTTCCTTCTTAGCGTCGTCGAGAGCCTTGCCACCCTCCGCGGGTGGCCCGGCCTTGTGAAAGTGTCGTCGAAGCATGACACACTCCTCAAGGGTGTGCTTGACGGGCCCCTGATGATAGGGGCACGGCTCCTTGAGCATCTTGTCGAAGAGGTTGGCACCTCCGGGAGGTTTCCGAGGGTTCTTGTACTCGGCGGCGGCGACAAGGTCCGCGTCGGCGGCGTCGCGTTTCGCTTGCGACTTCTTCTTGCCCTTCTTCTTGGTGCCGCGCTGAGTTGACGCCTTGGGAACATCTTCCGGTGGGCGGCCCTGGGGCTGCTTGTCCTTCCGGAAGATGGCCTCAACCGCCTCCTGGCCAGAGGCGAACTTGGTGGCGATGTCCATCAGCTCGCTCGCCCTGGTGGGGGTCTTGTGACCCAGCTTGCTCACCAGGTCGCGGCAGGTGGTGCCGGCGAGGAACGCGCCGATGACATCCGAATCGGTGACGTTGGGCAGCTCGGTGCGCTGCTTCGAGAATCGCTGGATGTAGTCCTAGAGAGACTCTCCCGGCTGCTGGCGGCAGCTTCGGAGATCCCAGGAGTTTCCAGGACGCACGTACGTGCCTTGGAAATTGCTGGCGAAGGCTTGGACCAGGTCGTCCCAGATGGAGATCTGCCCCGGGGGCAGGTGCTCCAGCCAGGCTCGAGCGGTGTCAGAGAGGAACAGGGGGAGGTTGCGGATGATGAGATTATCATCGTCCGTTCAACCCAGTTGGCAGGCCAGCCGATAGTCCGCGAGCCACAGTTCCGGTCTCGTCTCCCCCGAGTACTTTGTGATAGTAGTCGGGGTTCGGAACCGGGTCGGGAACGGCGCCCGTCGTATGGCGCGGCTGAAGGCCTGCGGACCGGGTGGTTCGGGCGAAGGACTCTGATCCTCCCCGCTGTCGTAGCGTCCCCCACGCCTGGGGTGGTAGCCTCGGCGTACCCTCTCGTCGAGGTGGGCCCGACGGCTGTGGTGATGGTGCTCGTTGCCGAGGCGACCTGGGGCTGCAGGCTCTGTGTTGCGCGTGCGCCCGGTGTGGACCGAGGCTTCCCGCATGAATCGGGAAGTCGCGGCGCGATGTTCCGAGGGGTACCCCTGCCTTCGGGAGGCGGAGCTTTCGGCCCGTCGGACCGCGGCGTCCTCCAGGAGATTCTTGAGCTCTCCCTGGATACACCGCCCCTCGGTTGTGACGGAACCTCCCAAGTAATTAGGCCCACCTACAGTTGTCCTTGTCCAACGGACTTCAGACAACCCTGTAGGTGCCCCTGAACTACTTGACAAGTTCGGTATCTTTCCTTACCTTACCAGGACCGATTCACCCGTCTTGCAGACATTACAGAACATCGGAGGTAAAGAATTGCGGAAGCGATTACATAATTCACATTTATTTAAAAGCAAGCTCAAGTTGTTTTATTACAGACCAGAACTAAGAGCGAGTGCTGAGTAGTAATATTATACAAACCAAGGGAGGCAAAAACTCCTCCCGATAAGTTTTAAGTAAAAGATCTAGATGGAGGACCAAGTCCTCCCGCGCTTTAGTCTTGTTTTTCTTCTTTAGGAACCACCTTGGCACAGAAGCAGCAGAAATCTGCTACTTCCTCACCTAAAAACAACGAAGGGATAAACCCTGATTATGGAATTACTCAGTAAGACTTACCCGACTAAAGAAAAGACTCTCAAGGGTATGCTGGCTTTAGGGAGTCAAGGTAAGGCTTCTCAATAATCAAGGACTCTGTTTTGCAGAAATGCTTACTAAAAGTGGATCCTTAAAAATCCAGGTTTATTTGTCAAGTTAAGTAAAATTACCTGCACTAGAGTTCTTTCTACCCTAGTTCAATCACTTTGCCTATACTAGCCAATTTTCTTAACAAAGACCCATCATCTTTAGTAGAATGCTACGTGTAGGGCAGTGACCAAGTCTTCATAACCGCGAAGGTACGGCGATCCGAATCGATTATACTCAGCTGAGGATCTCCAATCACACGACATATGTAGCACTTAACCCTTGCATATGTCAACCCGCCACCGGGGTTCTTAAGACCGGATCAGGTTCACGCAAACCGAGAGCACAGATACACCACCGTCCAGCCTCTTGCCACGGAGGGTACACGCTACTCTCGCCACCGCTCCACGCCCATTTCGTGTTATCTTATTCCGGCCATAGTCTGCCCGAGGCAAGGCTTACCCATGACGAGGCATGTGACCAGCTAAAGGGTCCTCGATCATCAAGCCTACATCGAGACGGTCCTTAATCGACTCAGACGGAGACACTACACCGAGACTCCTTTCTCGTGCAAGTCACCCGCCCGGTCTCAGCTTAATCTTTTCAACCCAAAAACTTGGTACCTGGCAGAGGTACATCTTTTCCGATGTTGAATCCATCACGACCGTGATGGATTCACCATCAAGTTTTATTTTCAAAAACAACCCACCCACTTTTGCCACATCATATTTTGTAAAAACAAAACATTTTGTTTTTCTAAAGCAAGACTAAGAATCAAAAATCTTTTATAAAACGGGTGATCAAGGAAGGTAATCAAGTTCAAGGAAGGTAATGCATGAATGGTTTTAGCAATCAACTCCTATCACCAAATGCAGCAATCAAGTGAGAAAGATTTTCAAAACATCAAGGAAGGTGGCAAATGCACCGGGGCTTGCCTTTGTTAACAGGTGAGTCCGGCTCGGATCCGCAAATATCAAAGTAAAAGCAGTTGCCTGCTTGAGGATCTGAGGGTGGTGGTGTCCTTTCTTCAGTGACTTCTTCTTCTTCTTCGTGTTCTAACATAACCACATATATGCATAAGAATGGATGCCATGGGATGCTCATGAGGATGCAAAGATAATATAAACTTATTATCTAAGTCTTGAGTACAACTTTCCTTCACGGTACTCCGAGAACCTAGGGTTTCTGGAGTCAGTAAAGGAGTTCATAGGGCAGGGGGGGTGTTTTGGGGTTTAGTGATCAAACAAGGTCCAAAGCAACCCAAATTCTACCCAAGGCTGCTAAATATTGTTTTAAGTGCCCATAAAAAGTTTGGGCATTTTTGGACTTACCAATTATTTTCTAAAAATCCATAACTAATACTTTTAACTACTTTAAATATCCTAAAATTTCTTATTTCCACTAAAAATCACAAAACTATTTTTATTAAATTCTAGGGAAAATTATGAACCTAGGAAAATTGGTTTTACAATTTTGCCATTTTTCTACTGTTTTCTATAATTGTTTTGGCTCTGGAGATAAAAGAAAAAGAAAAAAAACGAATGAATAGTATTGGACCGAATCCAGCCCAGGTCGGCCCACTACCAGAAGAAATGCGCGCGCCCGCGCCCGCACTGGCAGACTTGCACAGAGGCCCTCGCGTTTTTGTCAAACAGCGAACGAGCCCTTTCACTGTGGCACTGTGTCGCTGACAGATTACAGATAAGTCCCTAAGGTTCTATTTCTTCATCGTGCTAGCCCCCGACGGCGAGCAACACGACAGAGCGCGACACCGACGAGCTATACCGGCTGGAGGGGGCCAAGACCGGCGCTCCCGAGCGGTGGGCATCACAGCGGACCTACCCCGAGCCTTTCCCCCAACCCAATTTCATCTAAGACCATCTAAGGAGTACTGGCCACGGCGACCGTGAACCCCACGGCAAGACAGTCGAGTTCCCGGCGATTAGGGGCGGTTTGGTTCGATTGGAAGGGTCGGAGAGCATCACCATGTAACACCCCAGGTGTTACCTTGGCTAGAGCCACCTTGACACTAGAAGCCTTTTTCACAAAGGTAAAAACTTGGGGCACCACATGAGAACTTTGGAGCTCTTGTGCTAATCAAGTGGCCAAGGACATGAGAAGCATTACTCTAATCCTTGCACCTTTACTACCTTGGATCAGGGGGGAGAAGAACCCTAGACCCCTCCTAAGCCCTATCTTCCAAAACCCTAAGTAAGGGGGGAAAGAGAGTGAGCAAGTGGGCAAAGCATGTGTAACTTTTGCCCAAACTCTAAGCAACTTTGTAACCATCAATTAAGGGAGGGAAATATTGCAAAAAGGCCCCTAGAGAGACCCCAATTCAAATCTCCAAGTGGAGAGAGAGCTAGAGCTCTCAAATTCCCTCTAAGTCACATTTTAACCCTAATTCAAAAACCAGCCGTGTTCACTTTGAAGATGGCGCCAAAACCACTTGGGTTCTATACCAAAAATGTGCTATACCACTTAAGGCACCCCCTGGAAAAATTTGAGACCGAGACTCGGACGTTTGGCAACACTTGACATCAGTTTTGTCGCTGAGCGGGCAGGGAGACAAGCCAGATTTGGCGCCCGTCTATCTCCCTATCTAGGGCGTATCATCCCTTGGAACTCACACATGTGAGATAGCCCTAGGTGCCAGGAGGAGGTCTGCGCCGGATTCATGGCGAGATTCGCACGTTTGCGATCTCTGGAAGCGTTTGAACATTGGAAGAAACTCACTGCCACGTGTTCGACGCCTTCTGCCCGCGCCAGAGCACGCTCGCGCGCGCCCTCGCACGCCCCGCGCCGCGCCCGAGCCAAACCCGCACCGTGGCCCGCGCCCGAGCCTATAAATCCCCCCAGGCTTCGGCTACACCCTTCCACACATACTCCACACCTCGCCGGGGTTAGCTCGTCGTCGTTTGCCCGTGCGCAGCGAGTCCGCGGCCGCCCAACCCCTCTGCCACCATAGACCGGCTAGCAGAGCCATCCCAAACCCCATCCTGCCCTCGGAGAAGCTTGTGCACACCTCTGTGAGGCTCCCCGAGCAAGGAATCGGAGTTCCCTTCGCCGGAGAGGCCAGTCCGCGCTCGCCGGAGTTCTCACCCCCGCCGGAGCACGTGGACCGGGTAAGCCACTCCACCATCCCTCGATTCCTTGTGCACACAGTTGTTACGTGACCCCGTGAAGCTCACCGTACCCTCGGATTGAGCCAGTTTGCCGTGGTTTGGCCGGTATACTCGCCGCCGGCAAGGACACCCGCCTGCACGCGTGGACCGGGCGATTCCGGCCACCTCCGACGCCGAGCCGCACATCGACGTGACCGCCAGAGTCTCCCCGAGCTGACCCCACCCTTCGCCGGACCTCCCTCGCCGCCGGTAAGCCGCGCCGCCCTTTTCTTTCCCGCGGTTACTGTTTCAGTGAAGGGAAGGACTGCGGGTGAGAGGGAAGAAAGGTCAGGGGGTTTTGTGTAATGTCAGCGACACAGGGGAATAGTGGCGTAGGGGTAGATTTGTGAGGGTGGATTTAGTTTAAACCCAAGGACCTCGGTGTAAACGGTTTTTCCAGAAAACCTTTATTAAATCTGTTTTTAATTTGGACAGAAAACTTTGAAAATGCATAACTTTTGTTTAAATCATCCAAATTTGATCAAACTAATTTTGCCAGACCCTAAATAATGTAACCTATCTAAGAAAAATATAAAACCCCATAAGCACTAGAGAAAAATATAAGGTTATGATTTAATTACAGTTTGGACCAAAAGCTTAATAATAGCAAGAAAAATGGTTGTACTATTTAACTAAGGTTAGAAAAATTTGGAGAAGTTTATATCTACCCACTGACCTAGTTAAAAATGTTAAACCCCTCTGTCCATTACATTAAGTTAGTTTTAACCCCTTATTCCATAATATGCTTAAGTTTAAGAAAAATAAAAAAAAGTGACATAAAGAATGAACCAGAGGGCACCCCTATTTTTGTTGAGATACTTAGTCAATGTAGTTCACTGGAAAAATATATCATACCCTATTGTAGTGTAAAATAAGAAAGCTATCTTTTAATTCAATAAAACAAGAATAACTTAGAAAAACCCTACAAAAATAACCCTAAGGTGAAACCTCCCCAAACCTTAGGATAACTAATGTTTTGATAATAAGAGCTTAGGAAAAATCTGAAATCTGTTGTTTGATATTTTTCAAATGACAAATTAGTTTTAAGCACCCTTTTTGCACCCAACTTTAGAAATCCATCATTAATTAACCATCATGTTGCTCTCTGTCATTTTTGGTACAAGAGCTTTTTATCACTACTAGAGGCCAACAAAAATAACCCTTAGGCCAGGACCCACTTTAATAAAAGACTTGTAGTGTAAAGTGGCCCTTTTTGCCTAACTATTGTTATTTTTGTTTAAGGACTAGCTTTTGTACCTTAAGCCTCAAATTCTCAAAACAAGCTAGAATAGCCAGTGACAACCCACTGTAATTCTTACAAAATTTTTGGAAATTTTTAAACTCCTGTCATAGTTCAAACCCCTACTAGAAACCCTGGATGGAAATTAAAGAAAGGAAAATGGATGATGGAATTTAATGTCCTCCCAAGACCTTTATAAATGGTCCACTGAAATCCATAGAGGCAATACAAATCTAATATGTTATCCTAAAAGAAAACCTAAACCTAAAAGGTAATAAGTCTATATATACCACTAGAAGACCCACGTAGCCAAGGAACCCTAAGTTAATTCTTGACTTAATTTCTGTGGCTCAATGTTCTTAAATCTTGCATAATCATGACATACATGTTCATTGCATTTCGATAGACTGTAATCTTGCTGACGGAGAGTACATCCTCGTGCCGGAGCAAGGAGCTGCCCAGGAGGTTGCCCCAGACCCAGCACCAGAGCCTGCACCAGAGGACCTGCCTGCCACTGCTTTGGAAGGCAAGCCCCGGTTTTATGCATAACCTGTTATTTATGCTATTTTACTACACTTAATGTTTGTAGGATTGTTGTGCACTTAAGTGTAGGAGTTGACTGAAACCCTAGTTGCATGATCTCAGGAATCCTATTGAGATGAATACTAGTATGCTAGGTCGAGTAGCTGCTTTATTAATTAGGATCTCGGTAGAAGTCGAGTGATTTTTCTAGCACTCGCGCGAGGTCAGGAATTGGCTGTATCCACCTTCTTATCATATTGATGTTGGTTTGTGGGCAACAATCCATGGGGATTGGTTGTTCACGGGATAAAAAGTTGATTAAGGATTAAGGTGTGGTACCGTGTGTCAAGCGTTTGAACGTACTAAACACATACCGAGAAATATGGTAAATCGGTAAGCCTAGTACCTGAGTGAACCTGGCAGTGGACATACCCCCTCACGCGACCTGAGACGTAGTCTCCCATTCCGGTTATGGTGGGTACAAGTGCGGTCACTGCACGACGGCCAGTCGGGGTCAGTGAGGCATTGTACGCCAAGGCGGTGAGCCCTGATCTGCTGACGGGGAATCGATGGGGACGGTTGATGTGTGTGGGGATGGAGTGCCCCTGCATGTCGTGTGTTTAGGTTTACCTTGCAAGGATAAAAACTCGATTCGAATCGTCTGCTTCTCGCAGCTAATGAGACTGCTTGATCCATGCTGCTACATTGAGTAACAAGTGAAACTGTGTGGAGATGATACAAACTGTTGATTGCTAAAAATGCTTGCTACTATGTATGAGTAGATAGTACACTTTTAGCCTTAAGAGAGTCACACTTAACCATGACAAAGTTAAAATCTTGATTTAGAAACTCAGCTAGTGCTTTTGGCAACCAAACCCCACAGCCAAACAGCTGCATGTCTAGAGGTAGAGGAGTATAGACTCCTCACACCGGGTAAGTCTAGCTGAGTATTAGTATACTCAGCCTTGCTTGTGGCATAATTTTACAGGTTCTCTGGAGGAAATGGTTGCTGGAGTGACTTGGCCGTCCACCTTACCACCGGGTTGGACTGTTGAGTGGGACCCTGCCTCGGCTGAGGAGGAGCATGAGGAGTGATGGGACAGGCTTCCCCATCTCTCCATTTATTTATCGTTAGTTTATTTCCGCTGCACTTCAAAACAATGATGGTTACTTTTGCGAAAACTCCGATGGTGAAAATGGTGATGTAATAATTTAATACTCTTCCATGTATGGTTTTATGCATTATTGTATTTGCTCTGTGACTCACCTTCGAGTGAGATTGTGGTACTTGATCCTGTCAGTGGCCGTGTCGGACTAGATCCGAGGGATTGACGGGTTATTCCCATTTAAGTGTGGTCCGGCCTCTGAGGCGGGGCTTAGGCACTTAAGTTGGAATAATTCGGGCAGTTCCGCCACAGCTGGTATCGGAGCTTGTACCACCACAGAGGAATCAATAAAACATAAATGCCATCCCTTTTCTAAAAGTAAAATTTGATAGAAATACTGTTGGATAGATTATAGGACGAGGAGGATAGACCTAGGACGTGAAGCCTGAGGAAATAGATGGGTAGTTAGGTGGCTAAGTGACTAGGCCCTATAGGCCACTTTTTTTTAGGAGGGGAGTTCTTCCCTATTCCTTTTTATCTTTTGGAGAGGTCGTTCCGGACGAGCATGCATGCATTCCTAATTAAGCAAATGGATAACTGAGTAAAAGAAACATAAAAACAAGGTAACAATCAACTAGGTCCCCAGTGCCTTTTTCTTTTTAATTAGAGACAGGCTGAGTTTTATTTTCCTTGTTCTTTTTGAAATTCTTTTTCTTTTACTTACGCTTAACCGTGCACAGATGACTTCCCACAGATCCTCCGATGACGGAAATGCACTGACCCACACTGACGGACTTGCACGAGAGGGATTTCCCCGCATCCTGTGGGAGGTACTTCAGGGGGCCGGATATTTGACACCCCCTCAGTACGCGGTGCAGCAGTTCGAGAAGCACCGGGTGCCTCGCTGTAGGGTGAGGATGACCTTGGAACCTCATCCCCTGCAGCCAGGCTGGCGCTCCTTGGACTCTGAGTCTTTCGGGTACCGAGCGGAGGACACAATCGAGACAATCGCTCTGCACGGACTGACTACCTTCTGTGGATTCCATCCCCTGGAGCTGGCTACCCACCCTATGGGGTTGTTCCCCGCAGAAAAGGAGGACGACCCGATGTGGAGGGATCGGGTGGAGCATGCCAAGGACATCTGGGCTCTTTACCCAGGCCACACTGCGCACTTGACAGTACGGTGCATGAATGCTCTGTACCGTCTGCAGGTGATGCGTGGTGAGGCCATGTCTCATTTGATGGCACTACTGGAGGCCACCAAGATCACCCTGGACAACAGGGAGGAGCTCGTGGTGGACTTGTCCCAGGAGCTCGTGGAAAAAGATTTGCAAGTGGAGCAGCTGTCTGGTGAGATTCATGAGTTGGAGGAGCTAGTGGGCACCCGGGAGAACACCATCGAGATTCTCGAGGATCAGCTCCTCAACACTCAGCAGCAGCTGGCAGAAGCAAATGAGCACCTAGACATGCATCACCAAGAGATCCATGGTGAGGAGGCTGACGAGGACGTTGACGTCGAGGGAGGAGACGAGTCTGCTTCCAGTGTAGACACCGCTGGCTCAGGAAGACCACCTTCCCCCGAGTCTAGCGTTGCCTCGTTCGCTCACTAGATGCCAGGCTAATCCTAGAGATTGATGATAGTTGGACTCCTCGCCACTAGCTTAGCTTTTGCACCCTTAGGGTACTAGGCCAGGTAGAGTTGAGTCTTTTGGATCATTGCTGTAACCATGTTAAACTCTTTTGGAAATTCAGGGATGATTAATGGCAGTTTAAATTTGGACGGAAGGTTCCCGTTCTCGTTTTGTTCATATGGAAATTATTGCTTTAACTCCCCTACCCTGTTTAAACCTTAAACTGAGAAGAAGTGTTATTAAGCAACCATGTGATTTTTCAGATGGCTGGGAGAGCGCGCCGTGGTCAGAATGAGCATGTTCCTCCACCGCCACCGCCTCCCACTCTGCAGGAGCTCATGGCCCAGCAGAATGAGATCCTGAGACAGCTAGCTCAGCGTCAGCCACCACCTCAGCATTATGGTGGAGACCATCAGCGTCACCCCGTCGCTGCTACCTACCAGGAGTTCCTCAGCACTCAGCCACCATTGTTTACCAGGGCGGAGGACCCGCTTGATGCAGATGTGTGGTTGAGGGTGGTAGAATCCAAATTCCCACTGCTCCATGGAATTTGCTCAGAGGTCACCAAAGTCAGGTTCGCCACCCAGCAGCTTCGCGGACCCGCAAGGACTTGGTGGGACCATTTTCTTGCCATGCAGCCAGAAGGCCGAGAAGTGGAATGGAGGGAGTTCAAGGCGGCTTTCAGAGGGCACCATATCCCCGCTGGCATCATGGACCGGAAGCTCAATGAGTTTCTGGCACTCACTCAGGGCAGCAGGTCGGTATTGCAGTATGCCCAGGCCTTCAATGATTTGTGCCAGTATGCTGGATACCATGCAGATACGGATGAGAAGAAGAGGGACAGATTCAGAAGGGGGCTCAGCACTAAGCTCCGGGATCGTCTCAACACCGTCAGGGCCAACAGCTACAATGAGTTGGTCAACATGGCTATCTCCCAAGAGGACTGCATTACAGCTAGGCAGGCAGAGAAGAAGAGGAAGACCCCTGTGGCAGGACCCTCAGCCCAGCCACAGCGCTTCAGGATTGTGTCCGACACCCAGGGCAGGGGCCCCCAGCAGCAGCAAGGGAGATGGGTGATCAGACCACCGCAGCAGCAGCAGGCACCCAACCGCAACCAGTTTCTAGCTCGGAGGAATAACCAGCAGCAGCAGTACCGCCAGGCAAATGACAACAGATGCTTCACTTGTGGTAACACTGGGCATTATGCCAAGAATTGCCCCAAGAATCAGTAGAGGCAGGGGCAGAATGTTAATCAGAACCAAGGAAAGAGGCAGAAAGTGCAAGTGAGACAGGGCAAGCTGAACTTCACCACAATGGCTGACATTCCAGAGGGAGCACCCGTCATGACTGGTATCTTTACAGTTTTAAATTTTCCTGCTATTGTTCTTTTTGATTCTCGTGCTTCGCATAGCTTTGTTAGTGCCAAATTTAGTGTCAAGTGCCAGTTGCCTTTTCACCACACCAATGGGGGAATCACAATTTCAACACCAAGAGGCAGGATTGCCACTAATCAAATCAGCAAGAATGTGCCCATAAAGTTTGGTAGTCTAATAATTAAAACCACCCTCCTCATTTTGGGTTTGGACAGCGTGGATATCATCTTGGGAACTGATTGGTTGGCCAAACATCAGGCAATATTGGATATTGCAGCCAGAGCCATTGAAATTCATTCCCCTGCTTATGGCGAGACTGTTTTGTATTTACCCAACCAGGGTGGTACCCGATCTTGTGCCTTTGTTATGGCAGAATCCCCAGTAAGGCAGATCCCAGTAGTCTGCGACTACCCCGATGTTTTTCTGGATGAATTGCCAGGAATGCCACCTGACAGAGATATTGAGTTTGCCATTGAATTGCAACCCAGGACTGCTCCTATCTCTAAGAGACCTTATAGGATGCCTCCCGCAGAATTGGCAGAAATGAAGAAACAATTGCAGGAATTGTTGGACAAGGGATTTATTCGTCCAAGCACTTCACCATGGGGATGTCCAGCATTATTCGTGAAGAAGGATGAGAGTTTGAGGATGTGTGTTGACTACCGCCCTCTCAATGCGGTGACTATCAAGAACAAATACCCGTTACCCCGCATTGATGTTCTGTTTGATCAATTGGTAGGAGCCAAGGTATTCTCCAAGATAGACCTTCGCTCGGGCTACCATCAGATCAAGATTCGAACCAGTGATATTCCCAAGACGGCTTTCTCTACCAGATATGAGCTCTATGAGTTTTTGGTGATGTCTTTTGGGTTAACCAATGCCCCGGCTTATTTCATGTACCTGATGAACTCAGTATTCATGCCAGAGCTGGACAAGTTCGTGGTCGTTTTCATTGATGATATTCTGGTCTATTCCAAGAATGAAGACGAGCATGTTGAGCATTTGCATATCGTGCTTCAGCGACTGCGCGATCATCGTCTTTATGCTAAACTGTCTAAATGTGAATTCTGGCTAAAGGAAATAAAATTCTTGGGACACACGATCTCTCAAGAGGGGATATCAGTCGACCCTGAGAAAGTGCAGGAAGTGATGGACTCGAAACCTCCGACTACAGTGAGACAGATTCGGAGTTTTCTGGGATTGGCAGGGTATTACCGACGATTTATTCCGGATTTCTCTAGGATTGCCAAGCCAATGACTGAGCTATTGAAGAAGGGAGCCAAGTTCACGTGGAGCCAAAAGTGTGAAGATGCTTTTCATACCTTGAGGCAACATTTGACAACAGCTCCAGTGCTAGCCCAACCCGACAATACCAAGCCATTTGAAGTTTATTGTGATGCTTCTGGTACCGGACTGGGTTGTGTCTTGATGCAAGATAACAGAGTAATTGCTTATGCTTCCCGAGCACTCAGACCCCATGAGCAGAACTACCCAACACATGATTTGGAGTTGGCAGCAGTAGTTCATGCCCTCAAGATATGGAGACACTACTTGATGGGAGCTCACTGTAACATTTACACTGATCACAAGAGCCTCAAGTACATTTTCACTCAGGCAGATCTGAACATGAGGCAGAGAAGATGGTTGGAACTAATCAAGGACTATGATTTGGAGGTGCATTATCATCCTGGCAAGGCCAATGTTGTGGCAGATGCCTTGAGCCGAAAGGCCCAATGTAATTGCATGAGCATGGATGTGGGAGTGACCACCCTGTGTGACGAGTTGTGCAAGCTGAACCTGGAAGTTGTCCTTCCCGGTGAATTGAGATATATCGCGGTGGAACCCACATTGCAAGAGCAAATAGTTCAGGCACAGCTTGGGGACAAGGGAGTTCAGGTTATCAAAGAAATGATCAAGCTGAAGGCAGAGAAATATAAGTGTTTCCGTCAGGACAGCAAGGGAATTTTATGGTTTGAAGATCGATTGGTTGTTCCCAAGGACCCTGAGCTCAGACAAAAGATATTGGATGAAGCTCACCTTTCCAAGTTCTCTATGCACCCTGGTAGCAACAAGATGTACCATGATCTCAGATCTTTGTATTGGTGGACTAGGATGAAGAGGGAAATTGCCAAGTATGTATCAGAGTGTGACACTTGCCAGAGGGTAAAAGCCAGTCACTTGAAGGCAGCAGGCCCTTTGCAACCCCTTCCCATACCATCTTGGAAATGGGAGGACGTTTGCATGGACTTCATAGTGGGATTACCCAATACCTCCAGGCACCATGATTCCATATGGGTTATTGTGGACAGATTGACCAAAACTGCTCATTTCTTGCCAGTGCACACCACCCATCGGGCGGAGAAGTATGCGGAGATCTACATCGACCAGATAGTTCGTCTGCATGGGTTACCAAGGACTATAGTCTCCGACCGAGGAGCACCTTTTGTGGCACGATTTTGGGAGCAACTACAGGAATCACTTGGAACCCATGTCATCCGAAGCTCAGCATATCACCCTCAAACAGATGGCCAAACAGAAAGGGTGAATCAGATTTTGGAAGACATGTTGCGAGCATGTGCACTACATTATGGGAAGGATTGGGACAAGTGTCTGTCTTTGGCGGAGTTTTCTTACAATAACAGTTATCAGTCTAGTCTGAAGATGGCACCTTTTGAGGCATTATATGGGAGAAGGTGTAGGACCCCACTAAATTGGTCTCAAGCAGGAGAAAGGGAAATTTTTGGGCCAGATTTGGTGCGTGAAGCAGAGGCAAAGGTTAGAATTATCAAAAAGAACCTAGAAGCTGCTCAGGCCAGACAAAAGAGTTATCATGACAAGAGGCGGAAGCCTCTACAGTTTGAGGTGGGAGATCATGTCTATCTTAAGGTATCACCCACCAAGGGTGTCCAGAGATTTGGGATCAAGGGCAAGTTAGCCCCTCGTTACATTGGACCATATAAGATCAAAGCAAGTTGTGGACCTGTAGCTTATCAGTTGGAATTGCCACCCTGCATGGCAGCAGTTCACAATGTGTTCCATGTATCTCAGCTGCGGAAATGTGTCCGTCTACCCACTAAAGTGCTACCGGAGCCGGACATTGAGATAGAACCAGACTTGTCCTACCAAGAGTACCCCGTCAAGGTACTAGATCAGAAGGAAAGATCAACTTGGGCAAGATCAATCAGAATGTATAAGATTCAGTGGAGTCACCATTCAGCAGAAGAAGCTACTTGGGAAACGGAGGATTTTCTACGCTCTCGCTTCCCCGACTTTCTGCCCAAAGAAATCGGTATGTAGCCCCAAAACCCCACCCCCACCTGCCCTTTGAATCCAATTATAAGAAAAACTTAGATAACAAGGATAGTCTAAGTTGTGGATTTAACTTAAGAAGGGCTTCCTTCTGAAGTTGCAAAGAGGATGACATTCGAAGAACAGTTAACAAGAGAAACTTAAGTGTAAGCAACACCAGCACACCTTCAAGCACCCCTCCAAGGGACTCTACCTAAATCTCGGGACGAGATTCCTTTAAGGGGGGAGGGCTGTAACACCCCAGGTGTTACCTTGGCTAGAGCCACCTTGACACTAGAAGCCTTTTTCACAAAGGTAAAAACTTGGGGCACCACATGAGAACTTTGGAGCTCTTGTGCTAATCAAGTGGCCAAGGACATGAGAAGCATTACTCTAATCCTTGCACCTTTACTACCTTGGATCAGGGGGGAGAAGAACCCTAGACCCCTCCTAAGCCCTATCTTCCAAAACCCTAAGTAAGGGGGGGGGAAAGAGAGTGAGCAAGTGGGCAAAGCATGTGTAACTTTTGCCCAAACTCTAAGCAACTTTGTAACCATCAATTAAGGGAGGGAAATATTGCAAAAAGGCCCCTGGAGAGACCCCAATTCAAATCTCCAAGTGGAGAGAGAGCTAGAGCTCTCAAATTCCCTCTAAGTCACATTTTAACCCTAATTCAAAAACCAGCCGTGTTCACTTTGAAGATGGCGCCAAAACCACTTGGGTTCTATACCAAAAATGTGCTATACCACTTAAGGCACCCCCTGGAAAAATTTGAGACCGAGACTCGGACGTTTGGCAACACTTGACATCAGTTTTGTCGCTGAGCGGGCAGGGAGACAAGCCAGATTTGGCGCCCGTCTATCTCCCTATCTAGGGCGTATCATCCCTTGGAACTCACACATGTGAGATAGCCCTAGGTGCCAGGAGGAGGTCTGCGCCGGATTCATGGCGAGATTCGCACGTTTGCGATCTCTGGAAGCGTTTGAACATTGGAAGAAACTCACTGCCACGTGTTCGACGCCTTCTGCCCGCGCCAGAGCACGCTCGCGCGCGCCCTCGCACGCCCCGCGCCGCGCCCGAGCCAAACCCGCACCGTGGCCCGCGCCCGAGCCTATAAATCCCCCCAGGCTTCGGCTACACCCTTCCACACATACTCCACACCTCGCCGGGGTTAGCTCGTCGTCGTTTGCCCGTGCGCAGCGAGTCCGCGGCCGCCCAACCCCTCTGCCACCATAGACCGGCTAGCAGAGCCATCCCAAACCCCGTCCTGCCCTCGGAGAAGCTTGTGCACACCTCCGTGAGGCTTCCTGAGCAAGGAATCGGAGTTCCCTTCGCCGGAGAGGCCAGTCCGCGCTCGCCGGAGTTCTCACCCCCGCCGGAGCACGTGGACCGGGTAAGCCACTCCACCATCCCTCGATTCCTTGTGCACACAGTTGTTACGTGACCCCGTGAAGCTCACCGTACCCTCGGATTGAGCCAGTTCGCCGTGGTTTGGCCGGTATACTCGCCGCCGGCAAGGACACCCGCCTTCACGCGTGGACCGGGCGATTCCGGCCACCTCCGACGCCGAGCCGCACATCGACGTGACCACCAGAGTCTCCCCGAGCCGACCCCACCCTTCGCCGGACCTCCCTCGCCGCCGGTAAGCTGCGCCGCCCTTTTCTTTCCCGCGGTTACTGTTTCAGTGAAGGGAAGGACTGCGGGTGAGAGGGAAGAAAGGTCAGGGGGTTTTGTGTAATGTCAGCGACACAGGGGAATAGTGGCGTAGGGGTAGATTTGTGAGGGTGGATTTAGTTTAAACCCAAGGACCTCGGTGTAAACGGTTTTTCCAGAAAACCTTTATTAAATCTGTTTTTAATTTGGACAGAAAACTTTGAAAATGCATAACTTTTGTTTAAATCATCCAAATTTGATCAAACTAATTTTGCCAGACCCTAAATAATGTAACCTATCTAAGAAAAATATAAAACCCCATAAGCACTAGAGAAAAATATAAGGTTATGATTTAATTACAGTTTGGACCAAAAGCTTAATAATAGCAAGAAAAATGGTTGTACTATTTAACTAAGGTTAGAAAAATTTGGAGAAGTTTATATCTACCCACTGACCTAGTTAAAAATGTTAAACCCCTCTGTCCATTACATTAAGTTAGTTTTAACCCCTTATTCCATAATATGCTTAAGTTTAAGAAAAATAAAAAAAAAGTGACATAAAGAATGAACCAGAGGGCACCCCTATTTTTGTTGAGATACTTAGTCAATGTAGTTCACTGGAAAAATATATCATACCCTATTGTAGTGTAAAATAAGAAAGCTATCTTTTAATTCAATAAAACAAGAATAACTTAGAAAAACCCTACAAAAATAACCCTAAGGTGAAACCTCCCCAAACCTTAGGATAACTAATGTTTTGATAATAAGAGCTTAGGAAAAATCTGAAATCTGTTGTTTGATATTTTTCAAATGACAAATTAGTTTTAAGCACCCTTTTTGCACCCAACTTTAGAAATCCATCATTAATTAACCATCATGTTGCTCTCTGTCATTTTTGGTACAAGAGCTTTTTATCACTACTAGAGGCCAACAAAAATAACCCTTAGGCCAGGACCCACTTTAATAAAAGACTTGTAGTGTAAAGTGGCCCTTTTTGCCTAACTATTGTTATTTTTGTTTAAGGACTAGCTTTTGTACCTTAAGCCTCAAATTCTCAAAACAAGCTAGAATAGCCAGTGACAACCCACTGTAATTCTTACAAAATTTTTGGAAATTTTTAAACTCCTGTCATAGTTCAAACCCCTACTAGAAACCCTGGATGGAAATTAAAGAAAGGAAAATGGATGATGGAATTTAATGTCCTCCCAAGACCTTTATAAATGGTCCACTAAAATCCATAGAGGCAATACAAATCTAATATGTTATCCTAAAAGAAAACCTAAACCTAAAAGGTAATAAGTCTATATATACCACTAGAAGACCCACGTAGCCAAGGAACCCTAAGTTAATTCTTGACTTAATTTCTGTGGCTCAATGTTCTTAAATCTTGCATAATCATGACATACATGTTCATTGCATTTCGATAGACTGTAATCTTGCTGACGGAGAGTACATCCTCGTGCCGGAGCAAGGAGCTGCCCAGGAGGTTGCCCCAGACCCAGCACCAGAGCCTGCACCAGAGGACCTGCCTGCCACTGCTTTGGAAGGCAAGCCCCGGTTTTATGCATAACCTGTTATTTATGCTATTTTACTACACTTAATGTTTGTAGGATTGTTGTGCACTTAAGTGTAGGAGTTGACTGAAACCCTAGTTGCATGATCTCAGGAATCCTATTGAGATGAATACTAGTATGCTAGGTCGAGTAGCTGCTTTATTAATTAGGATCTCGGTAGAAGTCGAGTGATTTTTCTAGCACTCGCGCGAGGTCAGGAATTGGCTGTATCCACCTTCTTATCATATTGATGTTGGTTTGTGGGCAACAATCCATGGGGATTGGTTGTTCACGGGATAAAAAGTTGATTAAGGATTAAGGTGTGGTACCGTGTGTCAAGCGTTTGAACGTACTAAACACATACCGAGAAATATGGTAAATCGGTAAGCCTAGTACCTGAGTGAACCTGGCAGTGGACATACCCCCTCACGCGACCTGAGACGTAGTCTCCCATTCCGGTTATGGTGGGTACAAGTGCGGTCACTGCACGACGGCCAGTCGGGGTCAGTGAGGCATTGTACGCCAAGGCGGTGAGCCCTGATCTGCTG
The DNA here is from genome assembly GCF_902167145.1 of Zea mays. Lineage (NCBI taxonomy): Eukaryota > Viridiplantae > Streptophyta > Magnoliopsida > Poales > Poaceae > Zea > Zea mays. Next base: position 130,807,585 of record NC_050104.1, read on the forward strand.
ACGGGGAATCGATGGGGACGGTTGATGTGTGTGGGGACGGAGTGCCCCTGCATGTCGTGTGTTTAGGTTTACCTTGCAAGGATAAAAACTCGATTCGAATCGTCTGTTTCTCGCAGCTAATGAGACTGCTTGATCCATGCTGCTACATTGAGTAACAAGTGAAACTGTGTGGAGATGATACAAACTGTTGATTGCTAAAAATGCTTGCTACTATGTATGAGTAGATAGTACACTTTTAGCCTTAAGAGAGTCACACTTAACCATGACAAAGTTAAAATCTTGATTTAGAAACTCAGCTAGTGCTTTTGGCAACCAAACCCCACAGCCAAACAGCTGCATGTCTAGAGGTAGAGGAGTATAGACTCCTCACACCGGGTAAGTCTAGCTGAGTATTAGTATACTCAGCCTTGCTTGTGGCATAATTTTACAGGTTCTCTGGAGGAAATGGTTGCTGGAGTGACTTGGCCGTCCACCTTACCACCGGGTTGGACTGTTGAGTGGGACCCTGCCTCGGCTGAGGAGGAGCATGAGGAGTGATGGGACAGGCTTCCCCATCTCTCCATTTATTTATCGTTAGTTTATTTCCGCTGCACTTCAAAACAATGATGGTTACTTTTGCGAAAACTCCGATGGTGAAAATGGTGATGTAATAATTTAATACTCTTCCATGTATGGTTTTATGCATTATTGTATTTGCTCTGTGACTCACCTTCGAGTGAGATTGTGGTACATGATCCTGTCAGTGGCCGTGTCGGACTAGATCCGAGGGATTGACGGGTTATTCCCATTTAAGTGTGGTCCGGCCTCTGAGGCGGGGCTTAGGCACTTAAGTTGGAATAATTCGGGCAGTTCCGCCACACACCAATACGTAAGTATGCTAGAACAGGGATGAAAAAGGAATGAGCAGACCTGGGGACGGCTGGCCGCGGTGAGGGTGTTCTTACGGTGGCGGAAACCGAATTGGGGGAACTGTGAAATTCAAGCTCGCTGGCGATCAACTGGGGACAATACTGGGTGTCGGGGTTCTTGACTACCCTACGGAGCTTGCGGTGGCTTCAATTTATAGAGAAGTTAATCGGCGGTGACGAATTCGGCCGAGCAGTGCTGGCGGCCGGAGGAGAGACGAGCTCCATGCGTGGAATAAATGACTTTCACCGTGGCAGTTATTCCGGTGATCACCGGACATGCAACCCATGAGTCACCACGACGAGGACTAGTGCTTAAGCACGTGGCGCACGGCAGTAATCGGCCGGCGGCGAGGTCTTATCCGATCAGTCGACGCGCAAGGGAGGTGCGACGAGCCTAGCTTCGACAGGACCACGGTGATGGCATGGTGGCCGCCGATTAACCAGGGCCTGCCACCTCCCTGTTTTAACGCCACGTTGCAACAGCCTTTTACCGTGGCCGCCGACGACCATCCACGCGGCGGTGGCGTTCTTATCGCCGGCGCGATTTTTCTGAAGATCGATGAACAGTGCGCCTTGATTCAGTGCAAAGCTTGTCTGACAGACCAAGTTGGAGCTTAATTTTCTCCCAAATTCCTGTGGTAACATAAGTTAATCTTTGCAGTAAACTTGTAGAGCATTATACAAACTACAACCTTGCTATGGCAACCATAGGTAGATTTCCACTGGATATTAGTCTAAATGTCTCATAATGTTGGATCAAGGTCACTGTCCAACAGAAGTTCAGTCTATACCAGCCTGACAGTCCATCTTTGCTTGGGTTTTTCTCCAAATTTCTCATAGGATCATGGCTTGAACCCTTAAACAAAGTTGTTCTCCTATGTTTAGTCTTCAACTTTGATGTGGTGACCTAGGGCAAATTCTCAATAATTTGGAAGATCCAATGCCCAAAGTTGAGCTTACTATTCCAAAATTCAGACTTAGAGAAATCTCAATTGGGGGTCCTTTTTGCATTTAAGTCCAAAACTTAGGGTTTGGCTTGTAAATTCACATATGAGTGCCCCAAATGACTTTAGATACTTATTTAACTTGGTTTTTGCAAATTAGTCCAAAAGTGGACTAATTTTGCACATAAGCCCCTAGGGTTTGGATTTAGGGTTTTCCAGGGTTCCAATTAGGGTTTTTAGTATCCCAGGGGTATAATTGTGGTTCAACTTTGTTTTTGGGGATATTTTATAACTATTATCCTAAAGTATTTAGATTTTCTCAAGTTGGGTTAAGTCTTACCCCCTTAATCCTTGTTTAGGGTAAAGCTTCCTATCTAGGGTCCTATTTGGAAAACCTTAAAACAATACAACTTGTTTGAAATTTTTGCCTAGTGAATGCACTCTAGGTGTGTCAAACATATGCAATGTCAATGCTTATGATGCCATGCTCAAGTTTTAGTCATAGTAACACCAGGGGTGTTACATCGGTGGTTGATGGCTCCGGCATCGCGCGGAGAAGTATTGCCGCTGCAGCCAGGTTTTGGCCGACTCCACTAGAAACCGGTGGCGGCCTTACCCTAACGTCATCGGCGATGCAGTGTTGGATGCCCTGGGGGAGATGACGTGCTTCTCCGGCCGGAGGTTGGCCCGCGCATTCCTGCCCGATGTTCCGGCGGATCGGCTCAAGCGTTCCTGCTCCCTCGTCGAGCCTGGCCTGCATCTCGTGGATTTGCTCGAGCTGTGGGTCATGACCCCCCGCCGGAACGGGGACCACAACTAGCTCTCGAAGGATGTCAACACGAGGCATGGGCCTAGGGGGATCACCGTTCTCCGGTATACCGAGATGGTTGCCTTCGCCGGGACCCCCTAGATCGACGTGGAAACATTCGCGACTTGGACCGCAGTCCTCGTCGTCGAGGCTGCGGCTACCGTCGGAACAGTCAGAAAGGCAGTAGTCGCATGCGATCATGAAGTCCCGCACGACACTGGGGTTACCAAGTCTGGTAAAATCCCAACAGAAGTCGGGCTCGCGATCTTCCTCGGACCCCGAGGGCCCGTAGGTCGAGACGGCCGTCAGCCGATCCCAGGGTGACCGCACACGATACCCCAGAGGGTTTGGACTCGCCTCTATGAGAGTGTCCACCGAAGCAGAGTTGCTTGGCGGGTCGAGGCCGAATCCAAAAGACGCAAGATGGGAATCGGTCGGTACCTTTTGGTCGACGGGCGGTGACGAAGTCACGTCAGCGACTGACTGCACCGTCGTCTCAGGTACGAGGGTGACACCCAGCAAGTCCTTCACAAGCGTGCTGGCGTCATCCGTTTGCTTGAGGTTGGTGTGTTGCGGGGAGATGGCGCTCGTCTTCGTCTCAGACGCGAGGCCGATGCCCGACGCGCTCTCCGTTGGGGCGCCGTCGACTCGCTCGATAGCCAACGAGGTGCCGCCTCCTGCTTGGCCTTGGTTGCCCCGCCTCCTCCTCCGTCGGCGGGGGAGGGGACGGGACAAGCCCGAATGTCGTCCTTCCACCACGTGGGGAAGGCGTCGTCGATTTCCCCGCCGGTGGGCGGGTTGTCGACCGCCATTGTCGCTGCCGCGCGGCGGGGAAAGGAGTATCATGTCATAGCTGCCGTCGAGGGACATGAACTCAAGACTCCCGAAATGGAGCACCGTCCTGGGCTGGAGAGGTTGCTGGAGACTGCCCATCTGGAGTTTGACGGGAAGCTGTTCGTCAACACGCAGCAGGCCCCTACCTGGCGCACCAACTGTCGGTGTTTCGAAACCCGGGGGGTCCCTGGACCGACGAGTGAATTGTCGCCGCGTGCCCCAGCCGAGATGGGTCGGCGCGAGGCGGAACGCGAAGGGGGGAGAAGCAGCCGGAGGGAGACAGGCGTGGGAGGTGGAACCCGCGGCCTTCGTGTTAGCCCCGCGCCTAGGTCGGGTGCGCTTGCAGTAGGGGGTTACAAGCGTCCACGTGGGAGGGAGCGAGCGGCCTTGCGCGAGCGCCGTCCCATCCTTCCCCGCGCGGCACACCCTCTGTAAGAGGGCCCTGGACCTCCCTTTTATAGGTGTAAGGAGAGGATCCAGGTGTACAATGGGGGTGTAGTAGTGTGCTAACGTGTCTAGCGGTGGAGAGCTAGCGCCCTAAGTACATGCCATCGTGGCAGCCGGAGAGGTTTTGGCACCCAGTTCGCGTGATGTCATGGCCGTCGGAGGAGCGCTGGAGCCTGGCGGAAGGTCAGCTGTCGGGGCTGTCAAGTCCTTGCTGACGTCCTCTTGCTTCCGTAAGGGGGCTGAGAGCCGCCGTCGTCACAGGGCATGCGGGGCGCCATCATTACTCGTATAGTGGAGCGAGCCAGATGGGACGCCGGTCTTGTTCCCCGTAGCCTGAGTCAGCTCGGGGTAGGGTAATGATGGCGCCTCCTGTCGACGTGGTCGGTCCGTGCCCTTGGTTGGGCGAGGTGGAGGCTCCTCCGAGGTCGAGGTCGAGTCTGTCTTCCAAGGTCAGGGTCGAGTTCGAGCCTCGGGGTTGGACAAGGCGGAGACCGTCGGCTGAGGCCAGGGCTGAGTCCGAGCCCTGGGGTCAGGCGAAGCGGAGTTCGTCGTCCTTCGGGGCTGAGCCCGAGTCCGAGCCCTGGGGTCGGGCGAGGCGGAGTTCGTCGTCTTCTGGGGCTGAGCCCGAGTCCGAGCCCTGGGGTCGAGCGAGGCGGAGTTCGTCGTCTTCCGGGGCTGAGCCCGAGTCCGAGCCCTGGGGTCGGGTGAAGCGGAGTTCGTCATCTTCTGGGGCTGAGCCCGAGTCCGAGCCCTAGGGTCGGGCGAAGCGGAGTTCGTCGTCTTCCGGGGCTGAGCCCGAGTCCGAGCCCTAGGGTTGGGCGAGGCGGAGTTCGTCGTCTTCCGGGGCTGAGCCCGAGTCCGAGCCTTAGGGTCGGGCGGAGCAGAGTTTCCTATGACGCCTGAGGCCGGACTTGGCTGCTGTTAGCCTCACTCTGTCGAGTGGCTCAGCAGTCAGAGCGGCGCAGGCGGCGCTGTCCTCTTGTTAGACCGGTCAGTGGAGCGGCGAAGTGACTGCGGTCACTTCGGCTCTGTCGACTGGAGGGCGTGCGTCAGGATAAAGGTGTCAGGCCACCTTTGCATTAAATGCCCCTGCGATTTGGTCGGTTGGCGTGGCGATTTGGCCAAGGTTGCTTCTTGGTGAAGACTGGGCCTCGGGTGAGCCGAAGGTGTGTCCGTTGCTGGAGGGGGTCCTCGAGTGAGACATAGATCCTCCGGGGTCGGCTGCCCTTGCCCGAGGCTGGGCTCGGGCGAGGCGCGATCGTGTCCCTCGAATGGACCGATCCTTGACTTAATCGCACCCATCAGGCCTTTGCAGCTTTATGCTGATGGGGGTTACCAGCTGAGATTTAGGAGTCTTGAGGGTACCCCTAATTATGGTCCCCGACAATACCGAAGTCTGCCCTGGTCTGGCGCACCGGACTGTCCGGTGTGCCACCGGACAATGTCCGGTGCACCATCGGACAGTGTTCGGTGCACCACGGAGATCGACTCTGAACTTGCCAGCTTCAGAAATTTGGGAGGTCGCTCCGCTATAATTCATCGGACTATCCGGTGTAACACCGGGCTGTCCGGTGTGCCAGCGGAGCAACGACTACTTCGCACCAACGGTCGTCTGCAGAAGACATTAAATGCGCTACAGTGCGCGCCTGCGCACGCAAAAGTCAGAGCAGGCGCCAGAAGGCGCACCGGCCAGTCTATAGGACCTGTCCGGTGCACCATCGGACTGTCCGGTGGTCCCAATTGTCAGAGCTCCAACGGTCGGAACCCAACGGCCTGGTGACGTGGCTGGCGCACCGGACAGTGTCCATGGCGCACCGGACTGTCCGGTGCGCCAAACGACAGAAGCCCTCACCAACGGTTCTTTTGGTGGTTGGGGCTATAAATACCCCCCGCAACCTCCACACTTCAATGCATCTAAGTTTTTAGCCTTCAAACCTCATACAAGAGCTATAGCATTCAATACAAGGCACAAACAAAGAGATCAAATCCTCTCCCAAGTCCGGAATCACTCCAAACACATTAGTGATTAGAGAGAGAGACTTTTGTGTTCTTTTAAGCTCTTGCGCTTGGATTGCTTTTCTTCTTCCTCATTCTTGTTTCCATAACACTTGTAATCAAAACAAGAGACACCAATTGTGTGGTGGTCCTTGTAGTGGACTTAGTGTCCCATTTGATTGAGAAGAGAAGCTCACTCGGTCTAGGTGACCGTTTGAAAGAGGGAAAGGGTTGAAAGAGACCCGGTCTTTGTGACCACCTCAACGGGGAGTAGGTTTGCAAGAACCAAACCTCGGTAAAACAAATCACCGTGTCATCCGCTCTATTTCCTTGGTTGATTTGTTTTCGCCCTATCTTTCGGACTCGTTTATATTTCTAACGCTAACCCCGGCTTGTTGTTGTGCTTAAGTTTATAATTTTCAGATTCCGCCTATTCACCCCCCTCTAGGCGACTTTCAGCCACCCCAAGCCATTTCATGGCAACTCTCTCCCTCCCCCCCCCCCGCACACACGCCGACTCCACTTCCCACACAAGCACACACTAGCACAATGATCGTTCGATCGTTCGTCCACCTGTTCTTAGTTAGTTTGTTCGTTCGTCCGATCGTTCATGGTTCGTTCGTTCGTTCGTCCGATCGTTCGATCGTTCGTCCGTTCGTTCGTCCAAATAATCTTTGTTCAGCCGTTATGCTGCCGAAATTCTGATCGTTCGTTCGTTCGATCATTCGTTCGTTCATCGTTCGTTCATAGTTCCTATTCATCGTTCATCGTTCGTTCATAGTCCATATTCATGGTTCGTCCAGATAATCTTTGTCCTGCCGTTATGCTACCGAAATTCTGATCGTTCGTTCGTCCGATCATTCGATCGTTCGTCAGTTCGTTCATAGTTCCTATTCATCGTTCATCGTTCTTTCATCGTCACTATTCATCATTCATCGTTTGTTCATACGAACTATTCACCATCACTATCCACTGTTACTATCCACTGGTACTATTCATCGTCGTTACTGTTCACCAACACTATTCATCATCGTCCCTATTCATCGTCACTGTTCATCATCGTTACTATTCATCGATGATATCTATAATTAATTTTTCATCATCACTATTCATCATTACTATTCATCGTTACTATTCATCGATCATCCGATCACCCCCAAATTTTAACTACTCATCCATCATGCTGTCCAGTCCACCTAAGACCAGCCAGACCCATATTCCAGTCATACGAACTCCGGTGACTGTGATTTTCCTTCCAGTAGGGAACTTCCCATCTGGTCACCCATGTCAGGTTTCTCCAAGTTGAGCACGCTTAATTTTGAGATTCCTTCGAACCAGGCTTCCAAACTCCGATTCCAATAATTCTTGTTTCTAATTTCTTATCAAACTATTCCCTATCCAACCATGTCATCCCTTAAGCATGGTTCATGTTCCAGAAAACTCCCAAAATACTCTTGTCCCATATTCTGCCTATAACTCTCCTGTTCATACTAAGTCAGACGATTCATTCGTCATTATTCTCACCAACAGTGAACTTCACTGTGCTACACCACATACACCCAGCTATAAATAGACCCAGCTACCCTCTCCCTCTCTACACACTCAACACCCTCAGCCAAGGCAAACACCCCACCCACTCAGTTACTCCGCTTTGTCGGCTACACGCATAGTGTCGCTTCGCCTCCAGTCCATCCTCCTGGTAAGCACCTCCGCTCCACCACCAGTATATCAAAACACCACATGACACAGATTCTGCTCAAGACTCTACTCGTCCATATATCGCTACTCTGACCACTATACTAAATATTTGTTGATATACTTGCTGGTTTGTATGTTTGCTTATTCATATTGCATAGTTATCGGAGCATTCGTGCCATCTCATGGAGGCCAGATCTGTAAGTCTACGCCTGGCAGTGGAGCTAGAAGCCAGTTCCGCGAGCTCTCTCCCCTTTTGCTGGATAAGCACGACAAGCTCACTGGATCCCTTTGATGCATAAATTACCTATGATTTTTCAACCACAACCCTCAGCCTGTTATTTTATGCATGATATGATTTTGAGACAAGTTATTATGGCCACCCAGCCGCTTGCCGCAATCAATCCTTGATATATTTGTTACAAATGATTTGAGAAAAGGTGTGAGTTTTCAAAAGAAAATGCTTTTCAAAATGGGTATGATGAAGGGTTTTCACCCTTATCACCTTTGAGTAGGGATGATCAGGGACTCCCTGATTTAGAGGAGGGCCTAAGGTGATGGCTCAGCCGGGTTAGGTGTGAGCAGAAGGATTGTCCTCTCATATATGGACCGGTTTGTCATCCTTCACTACATGTACTCATGACAAGTACAACCACTCAAGACTGTATGGGCAGTCACTCAATCTGAACTCGTACGGTCCAAACCCTAGGGTTATGAAGGCTGGGGAGCATCGGGAGGATAAGGAGGGGGAATGTTTTGTCTGGTTTGGACATGGTGGTGGCCTGACTTCTTCCGGTATAACCGTTAAGGTAAGGACGTGCGAGGAAAGAAAGAGATTCGGTTTCGGGTCTCATTGGCCATGAGATCGTAGAGCCGGACTAGTGGGTAAAGTGTACCCCTCAGCGCAGAGTTCAAACCTATTCGAATAGTCTGTGTCCACAGGAATGGACGAGTCTAGTATGGTATGACAATTAGTGTTTTGTTTTCCAAAAAAAGGGTGCTTTTGAGAAAAGTGGTTTTTAAAAGGTCCGGCGGTTGAGCCGTGAGCTATTGTGGACGGGAAGTCCAGTAGCTATTTTTGAAAATGAAAACCAGTGGGAAACTACTGAGATACCTGGATGGTTTAGTCCAGGGGATTTTGTTCTAGTATTGAAAAAACTTCCCGCTCCTTTGGGAGAGGATGCGCTTTGAAAAATGCAAAATGTTCTACAAAATAACCCTGCATCAAATACTGCTATTTCTGTAAAATATCCTGAGCTCCACATATTCTATGCATTATATCTGATTTCCCCATTCCGCGGGTGAAGGTGGGCTGCTGAGTACGTAAATACTCACCCTTGCTTATTTGTTGTTTTTCAGAGAAGGTGATCGCTGGTCGGGTAAGAGTTACGCCTGTTCCCAACCTTGCCTATGGCTGTTGGACCGCTAATTTGCTTCGCTGCGTATATCGACCTGCTTCAGCCCCACTCTGATGATATGTCCCGAGTTATGGACCAACTCTTAAAGTTGATCGCCACCTTTATAGGTTTGTCTCGTTTAAACAGATCTAGAACTATCTGATGTATAAATGTGTTTAATAGCCTCCTAGGACTAGTAATTGTATCACATTTGAGTCCCAGAGGATTGTGGCGCTTCATCGATGCATGTTCTAAATCAAATTCTTGTGGTCAGATGTATGTTGTAGATTAAATTCTTATGGTCAGATATATTTCACGATTGTGGCCATGGTCATCTGTCGCTCTTATTGCATGTGCTACCACACCATTGCCCACCACATCTGTCTAGATTATGTCCCTAAAAGGATGCCACTACCAGCTAGGGATGGATCCGGATATTTATTCGGATGTCAATTTTTTGGTCTTCTTTCTTTGATTGTGAACAACATACATATAGAATTTGCTATGTAAATTTATATTCTTGTTTTTAGCATTGAGGCTATTAATCTTCACAAAAAATAAACATTAAATTCGTTCTATATCTTTTTAAATAATTCATATAAAATTCGGATGTCTATCCGAATACGGATTCAGATGTTTTTTCACCTTTTTTGTTGTAGAGAGAAAATAATGTACATAAAAAATTATATAAAAATTTATTTAAATACTTCATAATATTCTTAATAACATTGTCGAAAATTAGCTTAAAATTATTTGTACATCTATACTATAATATTAGATTTGTGATACAATTCGGATGTTTTTGGAACATCCCTACTACCAGCCCCGCTAGGTTGTTCGCTAGCCCAGTGGGACCTTGACTAGACCACTAGTGTTTCCCCTAGACTTCAAAATGCACCCTATTTTAGGGTTGCTTTTCACCTTTTTATATAGAGTTAGTTGTTATTTGCGCTATAATTGTTGGCTTGTTGCCCTTAAATAAATTATTATTGAGTTTGTTTAATAAAATTTTAACACGCATTTAAATTATATGCACAAACCCTATGATTACTTTTTTTGACTAAAATAAATCTAGAATAATGCATGTTTAAATAAATTTTCACATGATTATTTATATTATTGGTATGGATAAATGAAGCGCCACAGACTATGGCTGAAGGCAGTAGAACTGGCTTTCGTGGAGCTTGCTATGAGTGGCTTACAACATTATCATCCACTGTATGGTCGCTCATTTATGTTTTATGGCTAGGTAGTCACAGACCAAGAGATGATTGAGAATTTTTTCATAACTTTTACCCCAAAAATATGGTACTCCAACAATAGTACTTTAACAATAAGTACACAAATTACTATGACTTTGTCAATAAGTTGTTTAGCGCTGAGGATCAAAGCAAGCCCCTAATGCATAACTACATGAAGCAATGCCCTGTCTGGAATATACACCAATTAACTTATAGTCTTAGAGGAAGAGAGGCTCGTCAAGGTCGTGCCTGCAATTTTCAGAGCCATGTACCAAACTTTAGAGCGAGATCTATCTTACTAAAAAAACTATTATAATAAATCCATCTAACTCCTTCCTGAGACTTATAAATAGACCAAACTTATTCGACTAACAAAGAACAATCATTAAAGCAGTTCAATTCATAATTAATTAATTTATTTATTTATTTATTATACCAACAAAGGATACTAATGAGGCAAGGCAAAAAAATAAAAAAACACCTTGATCCCTAATCCCTGCTCGCTAGATTGGTCTTTGTGCATACCTACACCTACAATATCCATACATGTTGTTGCTATCCCGCCCTACCTAGCTACCATCAACGTTAAACACATGTCCTCCTAATCCACGTAGTAGAGCGATAATGGAGTCGTGGAGATGAGAAATTACGGTGGGGTCAGTGAGACAACGAAAAGTCACGAGCGACTCAGTCTGACCAAGGACTCAGAGAATTTGGAAGGATGCATGTGAGACGTACGAGATTGACTCAAGATATCAATTATTACCATAGTGGACCCTCAAGAATATAATTATGCATACTACAATGTTAAGAATTAGGGGGGCTAGAAATTGGGGGGCTTTGTACCATTGAACACCCTACACATGCTTTGTCACGGGCACGGGCCTGAGGCTCATCAAGGGGAAGGGGTCATGGACACCCTAATAAATTCACCTTCTTGTAGAGCAGACACAATATTTGTTTTTTTACTTCCCTTCTTGCATGTAAAATAGTCTTTGAAAGTTTTCCAAGTTGTTTTTGCAACTTTTTTACCTTCTCGTGCTGCCAATAAAATCTATTTTACCTATAAAAAACAAGGTCTTTGAAAATTTTTGAAATAGTTTTGCAGACTTTTTACTTTTCATTGCTACCTATACAACCAAATCTCCAAATTTTTTCAACCTTTTGATCTTCCCATAAACACAACGAGGTCTTTAGAAAACCCCAAGTGTTCTTGTAACTCTTATGTTTTCGGTCTCGGTCGCTTCGTTGACTATAGAACTAAATCTTCAATAATTTGTAAACAAGTTAAATGTATTAGAAGTTCATTAACTTATACATAGATTTCAGCTAGGTCTATCAACTCCAAAAGTTGATTTATGAGTTCATAAATTTTTAAAGTTATTTATCATATGTATAGTCAACACTAACATGACATCTAAGTTGCATATATAGTCAACACTAACACCATATGTATACGAGCCACGACTTGTGGACATGCCACTACAACACTTGTGACCTTCTGTGACGTTCTCTTTATGTCACCAAACTTTGAATTTATGTCACTTTTTGAAATTTATGACATCTCCATGACGAAAATCACTTCGTCACCTATCATGCGTGGCATTGCTTGATCTATGACGTTTCATGTTCTTTCGTCATAAATTTAGTGACATAATATATGTCGTCATAGTGTTGTGACATGCTATTTTCGTCACTAACCATCACTAAAAAACGCCACATCATACTTACACGTAGGATAGTGTCGGCGTCTCGAGACCGGGGGGTCCCTAAGCCGACGAGTGAGTGTGCCGCGTGCCCCAGCCCAGATGGGTCGAGCGCGTGGGCGAGCGCGAAGGGGGGAAGCGAGGTGGCCGGAGACGGGCGTGAGAGAGGTGGAAATCCCGCGGCCTTCGTGTTCGTCCCGCGCCCAGGTCGGGTGCGCTTGCAGTAGGGGGTTACAAGCGTCCACGCGGGTGAGGGAAGCGAGCGGCCCCAAGAGAGCGCCTGCCCCGTCCTCGTCCCCGCGCGGCCAACCTTCTCTAAGAAGGCCCTGGTCCTTCCCTTTATAGGCGTAAGGAGAGGATCCAGGTGTACAATGGGGGTGTAGCAGAGTGCTACGTGTCTAGCGGGGGAGAGCTAGCGCCCTAAGTACATGCCAATGTGGCAGCCGGAGAGATCTTGGCACCCAGCTGGTGTGGAGTCGTGGCTGTCGGAGGAGCAACGGAGCCTGGCGGAGGGACAACTGTCGGAGCGGTTGGGTCCTTGCTGACGTCCCCCTGCTTCCGTAAGGGAGCTGAGAGCCGCCGTCGTCACGGGGCTAGCGGGGCGCCATCATTGCCTATCTGGCGGAGCTAGCCAGATGGGACACCGGTCTTGTTCTCTGCGGCCCGAGTCGGCTCGGGGTAGGGTGATGATGGCGCTTCCTGTTGACGTGGCTGGCCTGTGCCCTAGGTTGGGCGACGTGGAGGCTCCTCCGAAGCCGGGGTCGAGTCTGTCTTCCATGGCCGAGGCCGAGCCCGAGCTCCTGGGTCGGGCGAGGCGGAGGTCGTTCGGCAGAGGCCAGGGCGGAGTCCGAGCCCTGGGGTCGGGCGAAGCGGAGTTCGTCGTCTTCTGGGGCTTAGCCCGAGTCCGAGCCCTGGGTCGGGCGGAGCGGAGTTCGTCGTCTTCTGGGGCTTAGCCCGAGTCCGAGCCCTGGGTCGGGCGGAGCGGAGTTCGCCGTCTTCCGGGGCTTAGCCCGAGTCCGAGCCCTGGGTCGGGCGGAGCGGAGTTCGCCGTCTTCCGGGGCTTAGCCCGAGTCCGAGCCCTGGGTCGGGCGGAGCGGAGTTCGCCGTCTTCCGGGGCTTAGCCCGAGTCCGAGCCCTGGGTCGGGCGGAGCGGAGTTCGCCGTCTTCCGGGGCTGAACCCGAGTCCGAGCCCTGGGTCGGGCGGAGCGGAGTTCGCCGTCTTCCGGGGCTTAGCCCGAGTCCGAGCCCTGGGTCGGGCGGAGCGGAGTTCGCCGTCTTCCGGGGCTGTGCCCGAGTCCGAGCCCTGGGTCGGGCGGAGCTTCCTATGGCGCCTTTGGCAGGGCCTGGCTTCCTTTGCGTTAAATGCTCCTGCGACTCGGTCGGTCGGCGCGGCGATTTAGTCAGGGTTGCTTCTTAGCGAAGACAAGGCCTCGGGCGAGCCGAAGATGTGTCCGCCGTTAAAAAAAAGGGGGGCCTCGGGCGAGACGGAAACCCCTCGGGGTCGGCTGCCCTTGCCCGAGGCTAGGCTCGGGCGAGGCGTGATCGAGTCGCTCGTATGGACTGATCCCTGACTTAATCGCACCCATCAGGCCTCTGCAGCTTTATGCTGATGGGGGTTACCAGCTGAGAATTAGGCGTCTTGAGGGTACCCCTAATTATGGTCCCCGACAGTAGCCCCCGAGCCTCGAAGGGAGTGTTAGCACTCGCTTGGAGGCTTTCGTCGCACTTTTTTTGCAAGGGGACCAGCCTTTCTCGGTTGCATTTTGTTCTGGTGGGTGCGCGCGAGCGCACCCGCCGGGTGTAGCCCCCGAGGCCTCGGAGGAGTGGTTTCACTCCTTCGAGGTCTTAATGCCTTGCGTAATGCTTCGGCTGGTCTGGTTGTTCCCTCATACGAGCAGGCCATAGCCCGGGTGCACGGTCAGGGCCCAAGTTCTCGGGCTGGTATGTTGACGCTGTCAACGGTTCGGCCGGAGCCGGGTTTGCGAGAGCAGCCCCCGAGCCTCCGCACAGGGCGAGAGGGCGATCAGGGATAGACTCGGCTTTTTTACATACGCCCCTACGTCGCCTTTCCGCAAGGAGGGGGGGGGAGAGCGCCATGTTACCCTCGATGGGCACCGAACATGGTGTCTCCGGTGAGCTGCAAGCGGGTAATCCGAGTGGACGTCCGTGCCCCGTTCGTTAGGGGTCGGCTAGGGGCTTAGAGGCACGCCCAAAAGTACCTGCGGGTGACCTGCCGGACCCGGTCCCCTGGCGACGGGGTCCGAGGGCTCGATGCCTCCCTCCGATGGGATTCCGTTACAAGATCGCTCCCGCTGGTCTCGGAAATGTCCTAGGGTACCTCGGGAGCGCAGCCCGAGCCTTGGTTATGTATCGAACGTACCCCTGGTCATCCCTCGCTCGGCGTCTGAGGCGACTATGAACCCTTCGGGGGCCAGCCTTCGAACCCCTGATCAGTAATGGGCGTGGAGCCCGAGTAGCCTGAGGCGGCCGTGGAACCCTTCGGGGGGCCGGCCTTCGAACCTCTGACCAGTAGTGGGTGTAGGGCCCACGCGATCTGAGGCGACTGTTGAACCCCTCGGAGGGCCAGCCTTCGAACCTCTGATCAGTAGGGGGGCTCGGAGCCCGGTTCCTTCACAGGGAAGGATCCTTTTCGGGGTATCCTCCTTTCTCGGTCCCTGTTGCAAGAGATAGAGAAAGAGGAAAAAAGGAAAAAGGATACGAAATCGAACGACGTGGCGTACCTTTTCTGGCGCGGTTATTACGGCGAAGGCGAAGCGTCGCCCGCTTCTCCTGCCAGAAGTGTCGCCTGTCCCTCCGCGGAGTTAATGCGACGGGGTGAGTTGTTGGCGGGGCAGCCGTTGCGCGTGCGCGAGCCGTTTGAGGAACGGCCGTTTTGCTTCGCGTTTTTGAATCCCGCGTCCGGTCCGGGCGGAACGTTGGAACCGTCCTCGCCTTGGTCTTTATATACCCCAGAGAGGGTCCGGTGACGGTTCTTTGCTCCGCTTCCTGCCTGCCCCTTAGGTTTTCGCAACCCGAGAGATCTAGCCGGAGAAGAGAGAACCGCCCTTCCTGCCCTTCGCGCCGCCATCCCTTTTAGCTTGGTGATGGCTGAGCGGGTGACCATCATTCCGCCGCGTGATCCGTGGCCCCTTTCCACGATGACGGCGAGCGACCTGGAAGATCTGGTCGGCGAGGGTTTGCTCCGTCCCCTCACCGATAAGCAGCGACCGGAATGGATTCCTCCCGCGGGTGGAGCCGCTCCGTCCCCACCGCCGGGGTACATCGTGAGCTTCGTCTCCTTCCACGAGCGGGGATTCGGCGTGCCGGCGGGCCGCTTCATGTGGGCGATCCTGTACCACTATGGGGTGGAGTTGCATAACCTCACCCCTAACTCCATCTCGCAGGCCGCCATCTTCGTTGCGGTGTGTGAGGGGTACTTGGGGATCGCCCCCCATTGGGATTTGTGGACCCATTTCTTTTGCGCGGAGCTTTTCGCCTCGCCGACGGGGGAGAGGAAAGTCCGTGCAGCGGTGCGGGCCGGCGGCTGTACCCTTCAGCTGAGGCAGTCGCGGGCGTCGCTGTATATTCCTGCCATCCTCGCGTCCTCGAACAAGGGGTGGCAGCGCCGGTGGTTCTACCTCCGGAACGACGGCGAGTTGCTCCCGCCGTTCTCCCAGCGAGTAGTCACCGCTGCCACCGACGTCTGGCGCCACGGGACCCCGCACGAGAGGCAGAAGAACCTCGAGCCACTCCTCCAGGCCTTGGAGGCGTTGCGGGAAGGGGGACTCACCGCTGCGGGAGTGATTGCCGCCGTCCACCGTCGGAGGGTGCTTCCCTTGGCGGAGCGGCGACTGCCGCTTTGGGAGATGACCCCGGAGGCTGACTGGGAGGGCTCACGAATGTCCCCTGATCCCCTTCCCTTCGACGCCCTCCAATGGCGGGTGTCGGCTGCGATGGGGAAGCCGGACTCCCACGCCTTCTCCCAGCTTCGGATGCGCCCCGACCAGAGGTGCGTAACTCTGGTGAGTGTTCGCTCCTTCCTTCTTTATACATCGGGTTGCTCCTGGTTCTTACGATTGGGTTTCTTTCCCCCCTTCTTTAGGAGGTGGGGGGCACAAGCCCTCCCTGCCACGGGTCCCGGAGGACGCGGTGGACCGAGTAGCGCGGCGGGTCGCCGCGGAGGAGAAGAAGAAGAAGAAGGACGCGGAGAAGGCCCGGGCCCGCGAGCGCAGGCGGGCTCGGGACGCCTTGGAGAAGCGCCGTCGCCAGCAGGAGAGGGAAGGACTCCCAAGGGAGCCGTCGCCGGAGACACCCGACGACGATGATGACGACGATGATGAGGAGGAGGACGACATGGCCGCCCGTCTCGGCCTCAGCCCCGGCTTGGGGTGTGGCCAGGAGCCGTCGAGCCAGCCCCCGAGCGGGCCGACACCGTCAGTCCCCGGAGTCGGGGCGTCGGGGTCCCGGCCCGAGGCGCGGGGGCGACCCGAGGGATCACCTGACCCCTCGGCTGGAGGAGCTGAGGTGGTTCCGGAGGGCCAGGTCAGGGCGTCTGCTCCCCAGGGGCTGCCGCTTGTACCGGCAGCGCATGGGGGTGACCCTCAAGTCATGCGACCGTGCCCGGGCCATCTGCTCCCCGAGCGTCCAAAGCAAGGGTGGCGTCAAAGTTGCCGGCGAAGCGGACCTCGGCGGCTGTTTCGGGAGCCGGGATCCAAGAAACCTCCCCCCAGGCGCGGTGGATCATGGCCCGAAGTGGGTAAGTACCTCGGAAGGTCTTCGTCTTGGCTTCCCATTCATAGATCTCGGCCGTGATTTTCCCTTTCTTTTTTTTATTCAGCAAGCGAAGCCATGGCCAGACCGACCTGGCACCCCGGAAGGCCCTTAAGGCGTCGGTCTGTGCGGCCAGCGCCGCCCCGGGCCTTGTCGTTCAGCCGACCCTTTCGCAGGGCGTTTCACCGCAGGGGGCTCGGGCGTCGCCTGTCTCTGGGGAGCAGGTTCCCGAGGCGGGCTCTTCTGCCGAAGCGGCCATCGTGATAGGGGAGGCGGCTGGCGCCGACGTGGTCCCGAGCCCGCTTGTCGTGCCGGCCATGCTGGCGCCTGTCGCCACCGAAGTCGCCGCCGTCCCAGTCGGAGAGCGACCGGTTGCTGCCAGCGTCGGGATGGCTGATGCGTCCGCGCCCAGTGCCTCGGAAGAGGTGGGCGTGGACGCGCGATCCGTCCAGCCGGGCGGCAGCCTCATCGCTGTGCGGCGGAGCCCCGAGGCCCGGCGCCAGTTGCTCCGATTCCGGACACGCGAGGCCTCGGACCCTGTCTTCATTCTCGACGATGAACAGGAGGACCAGTCCTGGGATGAGCTCCGCGAGCATGCTGAAGCAACGGTGGGGTCGCTCCGGTCGTCGCTGGAGGTTTTCTGCAGGGACGTCCCCAAAATCCTCCAGGTAACGGTTTCAGGCATACCTTTTCCTTTCTGTGAGCGAGGCGTTCGTCGTGACGCCCTGTTTCCCTCCCCCAGGATCTGACGGATCGGAGCGCCGCCAAGTCGTCGTTCATCCGCCGCGAGGTCGATGTCTGGGGCTCGCTGCGATCCCTGAGGACCTCGCTCACCGGGGCTACCGCGTGCCTTTCTCAGCAGGATGCCAAGGTAGCGGACCTCCAGTTGCTCTGCGCTGACCTGAGAGCCGAGGCGGTAGCAGCGTGCGCGGAGGCGCAACGGCAGCGGTCGGAGTTCGTCCAGGTCGTCGAGGAGCGGGACCAATCTCGGGGCCGGGCTGCCGAGGCCGAAAGCCGGGCTGAGACCCTCGCGGCCGACCTAGCCGCAGCCCAAGCCGTGGCCTCGGAGCAGCGTGCCCGAGCCGGAGGTACGCCTTGGCCGTCCCCGGTTCTTGTTCTTGTCTGTTTCTTCTGCTTGTGCTTGAGGTCTTTCTTCTGGTTGTTCGCAGAGCTCGAGTCCGCCCTTGACGAGTCCGCCAAGGCGCTCGCCGAGGCGCTTGCCGGAGCTGCCGAGCAGAGGGAGGCTGACCTCGCGGCCATGTCCGAGGCCGTCTTGGACGTTTATCGGATCCTTGGCTCCGGCGACGTCCCTTGAGGAAGCTCCCCTCAAAGCCGCCTTCAAGCCTTGGGTGATTACGCGCGCGGCAAAGTCAGCGAGGCGCTACACCACGGCGTCAGGCGGGTCTTCGCCGTGCTCGCTTCCCATTACGTTGTGGACCTGGTGTCACACCCGGGTTTCGGGCACCAAGACCCGGGCGCGAACATAATCACCAGGTGTGCTGGGACCAAGTCTCACACATATGATGAATCATGGCACAGGATCGAATGTCACATCTTTACTACATAATAGGAGTTCTATACAAAAATAAATAATTACATTATAGGGAGACAACGGTCCAGCAACCCAAAGTTGACTGGGAGACGACGGCCTAGACCACTCACGAACACATCGCAGCATCCTCCAAGCGCCTCATCCTGCGGTACCTGTTCTTGACCTGTGAGGGTGTGAGACAGCAAGAGTGAGCTCACATACGTTCATCGCTCAACAAGTTGTGGGGAATAATGTGTATGAACTCGCCAAAGGTGGGAGCTCATGTGAAGTGTAAGGCTTACCAAAGAGGATGGCTGAAGCTGAGCATTACTTTTAAAGTTGGTCAAAATTTTATTAGCCATTACTAAGTATAAGTAAATACCAACCCAATTAAGTAATAACAAAAGTAAGAACATCACCTGCGATGCAATGCATATGACAAATTGAGTTTAGTTCCATAAGTTAATCATGTGAGGGTCCGAGCTGCTCATGACCGTGAGCACGGCTAGTATACCAGTTTTACACTCTGCAGAGGTTGCGCATCTTTACCCACAAGTCATGTTACCCATCTGCCAAGGGATCGCGACTTCCCATACACCTCTACCGAGGAGGCGAGGCAGGGTAACACTACGAGGCCTTTACAAAGTTCCACTAGCTTCAGAAAACCCGCTACAGTTTATAGGAAGCTCCAATGCAGGAATCCCTTGCAGGACCGCCATCGCAGCAAAATCCTCCCGAGGGCCTCCCTACACTGACCACTCCCCTACTGCCCTTGCCCCTTTCGGGTAAGGTAGTCTTCCACTAGCTTTCCTAATTAATCAGCCAAGGGGTCCCATTCCTCCCTTGTGGTAGCACTGTTTTCCCGGGTGGTTCTCCATGTACCAATTAACATAATGATCTTATCATGAACAGTAAATAGCAACTGATAACAAAAGTATGAATAATATGTATCTCAATGCCCAAATCCACATATAGCACTAGCAAGTACTACCCAGAAAGTTTAGTGGTAAACAAGGCATAAAGATAGACAAACTAGGGTAACCTATTAGGTCCCATCAAATTAACCTATGCAGATCATTATGATTAATTAGAACATGAGTGGGTAAAAGAAGTGATCAAGGGCACAACTTGCCTGGGACTTGAGATTCCAGGTACCAGGATGATCTTCAGATGACTCGTGACCTCACTGCTAGTCGTAGCAATACAGACAAACATGGTATATGCAAAATTAACATCACACCATACATAAGAATAAACCGCGTAATAATAATCTACGCGTCGCTATGAGATCGCGGGATCAAGAACTACTAAGATCGTAGTTACAATTAAAGAGTTATGATCTTATAGAAGATCTATGTGATTAGAATATTAAACTATATTATAAATTGGTTAATATAAATCATAAGAGAGGTGATTCTATAAATAATTATCTCTACTTTAATCTAAGTTATGAATTGTCCATAGATCATTTTCTAGTAGATTATAATGATAAGTAGATTAACAAGGTTAACCAACATCAGTTAAGTACAAATCTAATTATAAAATAATGAGACATGGTATAATAAATGTTGTTACTGCGTAGTAAATATTTGTGTGAGACTAACGCAACTTGAACGGATCAAATCGGAGTTATAGATTTTAAGTTATGAATTTCTAAAGATTCTATGTGTTTTGTACAAAATTAAATAGGACATAAATTTTAATGTGACTTTCATGTCAAAACAGAGGTACTATATGATAAACAATAATATTATATAATTATGGGAATTGGAATGGACTCATTTGGACTTCATATAAATTTTCTAGGGATTATACAAGTTTTTATAATTATTTTTACACTAAAAATCAATTCTGAAATAAATTTCTCTACTTCTGGTCTGCGCGCAAGAAATCTCGAAAGTGCAGGGGCCCTGGTGTAAAACGTCTCAAGACTCAGAACTACTGGCGCCAGGATTGCGGGTTGATTCATAAAAAGAACAGGGACTCTTAAGCAAAACGTGGTGGCCGAAGGGGTATCCAAGAATCTCAGACGCCAGATTAGAAATCAACGGCGCCGATTAGATCGACCACATAAACGGATCGCTACTTGATCCCGACGGTCCGATACGCAATCTACGCTCCAAATTCCCCGTGTCCAGATCACTATGATTCCCACGATATCCAACCAACGGCCACGATTCAATGGCCGCCAATGGGTAACCTGCTGCTAATCTCAGTCGTCGACTACGGATCAAACGGCACGCGGCTATCTTCCCCACTTCACCGGCCACGCGCGGTGGCGCTCAAGCACAGCCGGCGGCGCACGACCAGAACACACAATTTCTCTGCTCCCCCGCTCGAGGCGTGCTATGCGGTTAGAAGATGGACGCAGATTCGAGGAGGAGGTTCTCACCAGGATTTGTAGCATGGAGCCCATGGCCTCGCCGGTGTTCGTCGGGGGCGGTGGCCGCAGGCGGATGTGGGATGACGCGAAGGGATCTGTGAGCGCGCCCATGAGCCAGATCCCGTGGAAACTGACATCGACACAGCGGACCCCAACCATGGCGGCATTGGGTTTCCTGGTGCTGGCCCCGGACGCGGTGACCCACTCTCCGTTCTCTCTCTTCGCTCTCCTTTCTTCGTCGGTGGCGTGAGCACCAAAGTGGAGGCGCCCAGACAATTTCCTTCCCCTGGGCCACAGACACAACCTGTGAGCACCACTCTCCCTCCCAACTGGCAACCGAGGCCGGACTGGTGGCCCTGATGGGGATCGACCGCGATGACCCCCCCCCCCCCTCTCTCATCCCACCTCCCTGCACTCGATAATGGCGTCTTGTTTTACATGGCAAGCTACTCCTACCAGCCCCCAATGGCCAAGGGAGGGCACGGCTGAAGTTTATGTAGGGCGCACAGGGAGAACGACCGAGGATTCAGAATGAAGACCTTGCCCTAGAAACGCGGTTGAGGTGGTTGCACGGTTACGGACCCAGCTATTCCATCGGACTTGAGCTAGGAGAGAGACTCCTGACCGAACTAGCATGTACAACCGCCACACCAGGGAAAAGGAAAAGAGAGAGGAGTGAATGGGCCGGCATGAAGCACTTGGGCTGGCGCGGGTGTGATCGATTGGCTGGGTTTGGGGAAGTCGGCCCAGGTAACAGTTGGTCTCTTTTTTTTAGCTTTCTATTTTCTTTCTTCTTCTTTTTATCTTCTAAACTTATATTTCGAATTTGGTTTGAAATTTGCACACACAATTTGAAATGCTCAAGCAAATAAAACTCTAGCATGAGATGAAAGGTTAATTTTATTATCAATCTATTCATTTAGATGAATGCTTCTAAACATATAATGGATACATGAACTTTTACATAATTTAAAGAACGAGTAATCATCCTATCAAATTCTAGTTTTTTAGGGACTGTTCTAAATATATTATTCAACAAATGAATGGTTTCACTCGCATAAGAAACCTTTTCATTTAAATTTACAATTCATTTTGATTGATTTATAAAGGAACATACTTAAAACTATAACTTGTGATTCCAAACCACTCAATTCTTACCTAATTAAACTAGGTTTTGATGAAATTTTTTTATTGTTTCGAAAATTAGGGTGTTACACCTGGAACGGGTCAGTGAGGGGTATTGTCTTCCTGACGAAGACGAAGCTGCCCTGGCAGAAGTTCAGCGGCTCGACGCGGTCGCCGCGGGTCCGAGCGCGGCGCTGGCGACCACCTTTGAGGCGGAGATCTTTCCTCCTGCGCCGTCGCCGGAAGCCGAGGTGGACCTTACCGATGGCGGGGACGGAACTGAGGGCGCGGCTCCTTCCCAAGGCGGCGCCTGACTCTTGTTGGAACAGTTTCTGTTGGATGTGCGCCTTACCGCGGCCGCCGAGGCCTGAACACTTTGTTTTTCTTGCATGAAGTCGTACTCTCCTTTCTTTCAATTTGCGTGTCCGGCCTAGCTCGTCAATAATAGGGTGACTTCCCGAGTTGGGTCATTTTTCGTGGCAGGTGATGAGTGAGGTGTCCCTAACCCGGAGGCATAGGAGTTCCTCGGCTCAGTCGGCCTCGCCACTTACATGTACCCACGTTCGCTCCTCGGGACCCTGCTTCTGACATAGCCGGAAGAACGCAAAAGCCCCTTTTGGATCAAAAATTTTTGATGCGGAAAAGTACACCCAATCTCGACGCAGAGGGGTTCCCCCTTTTTAGCCCCCGAGGGAGGGTCGGGCTCTGCCGAGGCGAGGCCGACCCTTCCTTGACGACTGATACTTGTGTATGAGCGAGGTATACGAACAACTTGAAAACATCTTAAGGGTAGAAGCGACGTAGCTGTCGGACGTTCCAAGTGTTGCCGTAGACCTCGCCTTGACCGCCGGCCAGCTCGTACGTTCCGGGCTCCAGAACGTCGGCGATGACAGGCAGCCTTTCCCGGGGGGGCGCAGCCCCCGGGTGTCATCCGCGCAGAGGCCATTTGACGGGTCGGGCTCCTGCCCGAATATCCGGCGAGTGCTCGGCGACATCCCTCGGCGCGCCAGGCATGCCCGAGGGACTCCCCGCGAAAACGTCGGCGTTCGCGCGGAGAAAGTTGACGAGCACTGCTTCTTATTTGGGGTCGAGCTCGGAACCGATCCGGATCTGCCTAGAGGCGTCGCCACTGGGGTCGAGGGGGACGGCCTTAGCCGCCTCCACTGGCTCGAAGTTGCCGGCATGTCGCTTCACGTCTGGCACCTCTTTGGAGAGGTTCTCCAGGTCGGCGATGAGGGCCTCGGACTCGGCGAGGGCCTCGGCGTACTCCACGCACTCCACGTCGCATTCGAACGCGTGTTTGTACGTGGGGCCGACGGTGATGACCCCGTTGGGGCCCGGCATCTTGAGCTTCAGGTAGGTGTAGTTGGGGACGGCCATGAACTTCACGTAGCATGGCCTCCCCAATATCGCATGGTAGGTTCCTCGGAACCTGACCACCTCGAACGTCAAAATCTCCCTTCGGAAGTTGGAGGGCGTTCCGAAGCAGACAGGAAGGTCGAGCCGTCCGAGGGGCTGGACGCGCTTCCCAGGAATGATCCCATGGAAGGGCGCAGCGCCTGCTCGGACGGAGGACAGATCGACGCGCAGGAGCCTGAGGGTCTCGACGTAGATGATGTTGAGGCAGCTGCCCCCATCCATCAGGACCTTGGTGAGCCTGACGTCGCCGATGATGGGGTCGACGACGAGCGGGTATTTCCCCGGGCTCGGCACGTGGTCGGGGTGATCAGCTTGGTCGAAGGTGATGGGCTTGTCGGACCAGTCTAGGTAGACTGGCGCCGCCACCTTCACCGAGCAGACCTCCCGGCGCTCTTGCTTGCGATGCCGAGCCGAGGCATTCGCCGCATGCCCTCCGTAGATCATGAAGCAGTCGCGGACCTCGGGGAACTCTCCTGCTTGGTGGTCTTCCTTTTTGTCGTCGTCGCGGGCCCTGCCACCCTCTGCGGGTGGCCCGGCCTTGTGGAAGTGGCGCCGAAGCATGACGCACTCCTCGAGGGTGTGCTTGACGGGCCCCTGATGGTAGGGGCACGGCTCCTTGAGCATCTTGTCGAAGAGGTTAGCACCTCCGGGGGGCTTCCGAGGGTTCTTGTACTCGGCGGCGGCGACAAGGTCCGCATCGGCGGCGTCGCGTTTCGCTTGCGACTTCTTCTTGCCTTTCTTCTTGGCGCCGCGCGGAGTAGACGCCTCGGGAGCCTCTTCCGACGGGCGGCCCTGGGGCTGCTTGTCCTTTCGGAAGATGGCCTCGACCGCCTCCTGGCCAGAGGCGAACTTGGTGGCGATGTCCATCAGCTCGCTCGCCTTGGTGGGGGTCTTGCGACCCAACTTGCTCACCAGGTCGTGGCAGGTGGTGCCGGCGAGGAACGCGCCGATGACATCTGAGTCGGTGATGTTGGGCAGCTCGGTGCGCTGCTTCGAGAATCGCCGGATGTAGTCCCGAAGAGACTCTCCCGGCTGTTGCCGGCAGCTCCGGAGGTCCCAGGAGTTCCCGGGGCACACGTACGTGCCCTGGAAATTGCCGGCGAAGGCTTGGACCAAATCATCCCAGTTGGAGATCTGCCCCGGAGGCAGGTGCTCCAACCAGGCACGAGCAGTATCGGAGAGGAACAGGGGGAGGTTGCGGATGATGAGGTTGTTGTCGTCCGTTCCACCCAGTTGGCAGGCCAGGCGGTAGTCTGCGAGCCACAGTTCCGGTCTCGTTTCCCCCGAGTACTTTGTGATAGTAGCCGGGGGTCGGAAACGGGTCGGGAACGGTGCCCGCCGGATGGCCCGGCTGAAGGCCTGCGGACCGGGTGGTTCGGGCGAGGGACTCCGATCCTCCCCGCTGTCGCAGCGTCCCGCACGCCTGGGCTGGTAGCCTCGGCGCACCCTTTCGTCGAGGTGAGCCCGACGGTCGCGACGATGGTGCTCGTTGCCGAGGTGGCCCGGGGCCGCAGGCGCGGTGTTGCGCGTGCGCCCGGTGTAGACCGAGGCTTCTCGCATGAATCGGGAAGTCGCGGCATGAGGTTCCGAGGGGTATCCCTGCCTTCGGGAGGCAGAGCTCTCGGGCCGCAGCGCCTTCCAGGAGATTCTTGAGCTCTCCCTGGATTCGCCGACCCTCGGTGGTTGATGGCTCCGGCATCGCGCGGAGGAGCATCGCTGCGGCTGCCAGGTTCTAACCGACCCCGCTGGATGCGGGTGGTGGCCTGACCCTGACGTCGTTGGCGACGCGGTGCTGGAAACCCTGGGGCAGGTGACGTATTTCTCCGGCCGGGGGTTGGCCCGCCCATACCTGCCCGACGTCCCGGCGGATCGACTCGAGCGCTCCCGCTCCCTCGTCGAGCCTGGCCTGCGCCCCGCGGACTTGCTCGAGCTGTGGGTCGTGACCCCCCGCCGGAACGGGGACCACAGCTAGCTTTCGCGGGATGTCGGCGCGAGGCACCGGCCTAGGGAGATCACCGTCCTCCGGCATACCGAGATGGTTGCCTTCGGAGGGATCCCCTAGCTCGATGTGGAAACATTCGCGGCTCGGGCCGCAGTCCTTGTCGTCAAGGCTGCGGCTACCGTCGGAACAGTCGGAGAGGCAGTAGTCACATGCGGTCATAAAGTCCCGCATGGCACTGGGGTTGCCAAATCCAGAGAAATCCCAACAGATGCTGGGATCGTCATCTTCCTCGGACCCAGAGGGCCCGTAGGTCGAGACGTCCGTCAATCGGTCCCAAGGCGACCGCATACGAAACCCCAGAGGGGTTGCACTCGCCTCAACGAGAGCGCCCGCCAAAGCGAGGTCGCTAGGCGGGTTGAGGCCGAGTCGAAATAACGTAGGATGGGAATCAGTCAGTACCTTTTGATCGACGAGGAGCGACATAGTCACGTCGGGGGCTGATTGCGTCATCGTCTTAGGTACGAGGGCGACGTCCTGCAGGCCCTCCGCGAGCGCGCTGGCGTCGTCCGTTTGCTCGGGATTGGCGTGTCGCGGGGGGACGGCGCTCGCCTTCGTCTCAAACGCGAGGTCGACGCCCGACGCGCCCCCCGTTGGTGCGCTGGGGACGTCGATTCGCTCGACAGCCGACGAAGCGCGGCCTCCTGCTTGGCCTTGGTTGCCCCGCCTCCTCCTCCGTTGGCGGGGGAGAGGACGGGGCGAGCTCGAATGTCGTTCTTCCACCACGCGGGGAAGATGTCGTCGATTCCGCCGCCGACGGGCGGGTTGTCGGCCGCCATTGTCGTTGTCGCGCGGCGGTGGAAGGAGTATCATGTCGTAGCTGCCGTCGAGGGACATGAACTCAAGACTCCCGAAATGGAGCACCGTCCCGGGTTGGAGAGGTTGTTGGAGACTGCCCATCTGGAGCTTGACGGGAAACTGCTCGTCAACACGCAGCAGGCCCCTACCTGGCGCGCCAACTGTCGGCGTCTCGAGACCGGGGGGTCCCTAAGCCGACGAGTGAGTGTGCCGCGTGCCCCAGCCCAGATGGGTCAAGCGCGTGGGCGAGCGCGAAGGGGGGAAGCGAGGTGGCCGGAGACGGGCGTGAGAGAGGTGGAAATCCCGCGGCCTTCGTGTTCGTCCCGCGCCCAGGTCGGGTGCGCTTGCAGTAGGGGGTTACAAGCGTCCACGCGGGTGAGGGAAGCGAGTGGCCCCAAGAGAGCACCCGCCCCGTCCTCGTCCCCGCGCGGCCAACCTTCTCTAAGAAGGCCCTGGTCCTTCCCTTTATAGGCGTAAGGAGAGGATCCAGGTGTACAATGGGGGTGTAGCAGAGTGCTACGTGTCTAGCGGGGGAGAGCTAGCGCCCTAAGTACATGCCAATGTGGCAGCCGGAGAGATCTTGGCACCCAGCTGGTGTGGAGTCGTGGCTGTCGGAGGAGCAACGGAGCCTGGCAGAGGGACAGCTGTCGGAGCGGTTGGGTCCTTGCTGACGTCCCCCTGCTTCCGTAAGGGAGCTGAGAGCCGCCGTCGTCACGGGGCTAGCGGGGCGCCATCATTGCCTATCTGGCGGAGCTAGCCAGATGGGACACCGGTCTTGTTCTCTGCGGCCCGAGTCGGCTCGGGGTAGGGTGATGATGGCGCTTCCTGTTGACGTGGCTGGTCTGTGCCCTAGGTTGGGCGACGTGGAGGCTCCTCCGAAGCCGGGGTCGAGTCTGTCTTCCATGGCCGAGGCCGAGCCCGAGCTCCTGGGTCGGGCGAGGCGGAGGTCGTTCGGCAGAGGCCAGGGCGGAGTCCGAGCCCTGGGGTCGGGCGAAGCGGAGTTCGTCGTCTTCTGGGGCTTAGCCCGAGTCCGAGCCCTGGGTCGGGCGGAGCGGAGTTCGTCGTCTTCTGGGGCTTAGCCTGAGTCCGAGCCCTGGGTCGGGCGGAGCAGAGTTCGCCGTCTTCCGGGGCTTAGCCCGAGTCCGAGCCCTGGGTCGGGCGGAGCGGAGTTCGCCGTCTTCCGGGGCTTAGCCCGAGTCCGAGCCCTGGGTCGGGCGGAGCGGAGTTCGCCGTCTTCCGGGGCTTAGCTCGAGTCCGAGCTCTAGGTCGGGCGGAGCGGAGTTCGCCGTCTTTCGGGGCTGAACCCGAGTCCGAGCCCTGGGTCGGGCGAAGCGGAGTTCGCCGTCTTCCGGGGCTTAGCCCGAGTCCGAGCCCTGGGTCGGGCGGAGCGGAGTTCGCCGTCTTCTGGGGCTGAGCCCGAGTCCGAGCCCTGGGTCGGGCGGAGCTTCCTATGGCGCCTTTGGCAGGGCCTGGCTTCCTTTGCGTTAAATGCTCCTGCGACTCGGTCGGTCGGCGCGGCGATTTAGTCAGGGTTGCTTCTTAGCGAAGACAAGGCCTCGGGTGAGCCGGAGATGTGTCTGCCGTTAAAAAAAAAGGGGGGCCTCGGGCGAGACGGAAACCCCTCGGGGTCGGCTGCCCTTGCCCGAGGCTAGGCTCGGGCGAGGCGTGATCGAGTCGCTCGTATGGACTGATCCCTGACTTAATCGCACCCATCAGGCCTCTGCAGCTTTATGCTGATGGGGGTTACCAGCTGAGAATTAGGCGTCTTGAGGGTACCCCTAATTATGGTCCCCGACAGATAGAAAACGTCATAAAATTAAACATGCGAATTACATGGCATGACTGAGATCTTACGTGGCATCTATGCTTATAACAATTTTATTCGTCACAAAATATTTGGTCGTAAGCCAATTTGTTTCACTACTTTTTTGTATTTTTATTTTTTAATATAGTAGCCCAGCGCATAGACATTGCATCCATTTTATTGTACCCTATTTTTTGCCTTTTTTATTTTCAAATCTGTAACCAACCCTTGTTAACAGGCGCAGAAATTGTAGTGCCCTGGTGGAACTAGCGTTGGGTTGCACCAGCCAATTTGTTTCACAAATCACAATGTACTATAAGCAAAATCCATTGTAATTAAACAAATAATAAATGACCATCAAATATACTTAGCAACATATTATCATAGATATCGTTTATCAAAAACCAAATCCTTCAAAATTTTCAATACTAGCATCATGTTTTATCATCAGCTTCACGTAGAGTGCCGAGGACAGTACCAAAAGAACATAGCAAAATTAAAAAATGCCATGTTTTCATTACACTAGCTACAAAGGATAGTACCAAAAGAAAAATAAAATAAGGGTCATATAGTAGCAAAGGGTCACACAAAAATGAATCGACCAACTACTTATTGAGGCTAAAGAGACGACGAAGGAGAGCATTGGTCTCATCTGCTCCTTTTTGCAGATCATTAATCTTTTCTAACTCCTTATCCCTTGCTTGTTCTGATTCTTCTACCTTCTTCTTGAGGGCATCTAACTGAGCTCTAACTTCTAAAGTATTTTGCTTCTCTGATTCAAGTTCTGCCTCAAGGTCTGCCACACGTGTAGGATCACCACCATTGCCGCTTTTCTTTGTGGCAGGTACAAGACCAATATTTTGAAGAAATTTTGATGAAGCCAACACTTGAGCAACTGCTTCTATAGGGGTCTTGGATTCTTTCCCTTCTACTCCATGTCCACCCACAAGTGATTCCATTGTGTCCTATGAATGAGGAGGTTTAAAAATAAGACAAGAGGTGATAAAATGAAACCAAAACAAGCAATAGCATATCAAAATGCATAAGTCATCTCTATTATACAAGTAGCACATCATCTCCTTTATACAAGTAGCAATGTAGCATTCTACCTAGTATATGTCATCTCTATTATACAAGTCATGTTCCTATAAGTAGAATTGGTCAAGTGTTCTCTATTATAAAAGTAGCAATGCTAGTTGTATAATACAGGGAAGTGTTCGCTATTATACAAGTCATCTCTATTATACAAGTAGCATTGTTCCTCACCTATCAAAATGCACAAGTACCATTGTCATCTCTATTGTACAAGTCATCTCTATTGTTTTGTTGCTCTCTATTATACAAGTAGCATATCATTTATATTATACAGGTAGCGTACCAAAATGCATTGTCATTTCTGAGCCAACAAAGTTACTTAAATTTTTATTTAGAACACTAAACTAATTCAGAAGAGAACAGTATGCATGGATAGATGTTTGATTTAGCTGAACAGAACAACACACAAGGATAGATGAACAAAATAAATGTTTGATTCAGCTGAACAGAACAACACACTTGGATAGATGAACATAATAGATGTTTGATCAAAACAGAACAGAAAAGTTCCTTAATAAGATGTACCTAGAACAGAATAGAGCAGAACAAATGTTTGATTTGGAATAGAACAATTCCTTAATTCAGAACAGAACAGTACCCAAAACAGTATGCATGGTCCAAGAGTGATGCTTCTATATAGATACAATGTTATACAGAAAAAGGAGCAATCATGATTTTGTACGGTTATTTGAAATCAATGAACAACACTACAACAACATTATCTGAAATCAATAAATAAAACTATAGTTGAAAAGGGAGCATTCACTTACAATTGCTTCCTTTACAGGCTCAGCAAAACCAGTCTTGCTGCTACAATGGCACTCTTTAAAAAGATCAATCGCAGTTGGTGGTGCATCTCCATATTTGGCTTGCTTCTAAAGTACATGCAAACAATTTCTAAATGTAAGCTTGGAACATAATGATAAGTGATGAACACACATTATTTATGTATAATACCATGGAATGCAAATGTGCAATGTAACTCCGAGATCCTGTCTTTTGCTGGAACCGAACTTTGCCACGAATCACTTTGTTGTTCTCACACTTGTCCTATACAACCATTTTGTAAAATAGGAAACATACATTAAAGTGGAGACAAAAGTACAAAGTCAAAAGTAGATATTCATAGTATCTAACACTTTATCCTCTGAGAAAACATTTTGTTGAGTATACTTAAGAAAAACAATAGTATCCGACACTTTATCCTCTAAAGTAGATATTATAATCAAAACTTGAATCTAAATCTTTTGATTTAAGTACAGACCACAACTGGAAATAGATCATAGCATAGGGTAGTTTCTATCTAATTTCATGTTGACATTAGTAGAGAACACGAATTGCAGCTTGTAACTCTATACCTTGTGCTTTGGGGTAGACCACATATTCACTAGTTGCATCCATTGCTCATCTGTCATAGTACCCAATGGTGATGTTGTTCTCACTTTGTCAGCAGCCACACCATTAAAGTAAGCTTTTTTGAGCTTATATATCATTTGTCGCTACACACACCTCATCACATCAGCACATGCAAATCTGACATCTTTGTTTTTGGTGTCGACGGCAAATTGACCCTAGTAAAGAGCAAGCATATTAGAATAGAGTAATTCAGTGTCCAATGAAGGTAATGTGCCATTTGGAACAGAGGAAACATATGCAGTTCTTGTAGCCAAATTTCTTAGTTCTTTAATAATAGAATAGAATCTGATAGAATGGTCTCATCAAGAAGTGAACGACAATACTCAACATTAGTCATATAAGAGGCTATTATACCTTTTAGTAATATCAGTAAAGCAATGTATGAGATCAAGTGCACCTGCTATCTATATGCTAACTTAACTAAGAGCTGCAGCCTTGTTGAAAACAAGAGGCATGATCTACAGTGCATCACCAAAATAGAGGTCCAACAATCCTGCACGAGCACAGAGAAGGCATGTTCTACAATGCAGGGTCTATAGCTTTGCAGCGCAAAAATGGAAGCAACAGCACTAGTTGGCACATGCTTTCGTTCATGTAGTTTAATAATTTGTTCACATGTAGCAACACTTGCATTTGTTTGAGTCCTAAAATACTTGCATTCAGCTATGCAGTGTGATTATTGTATAGTTGAGAGATTATACTAACTCCAATTTCCTCTAGCATGCTCTAGCAACAAACTCCTCAATTATCTCCAACATCTAGAGTCCAACATATAGCAGATTTCAGAATACCCCCTCCTGCATTTAGTACCACATAATTTATTTAGTGTTCAGATTCAACTCACTTTGTGGACTGAAGCATACCAATCGATGTGCTCTACAACACAACTAGACGCTGTTTAGACAATTTACAGAAATAGGGCACACAAACCAGCGCAAACAATATATGTACCACAAACACAATGAAAGAGGAACCAAGACATGTTGTAGGAAGGAAGACTATTTACTTACACCGATTCTTCCGACGAAGTCTTCTAAATAGGACTTGTCATTCTTGTAATCCTTCCAGTGCGTTAGGATCGATATATGTTGCCTAAGTGAAATTCCTCCTTCCGATGCAAGCATTGCAGCTTGCATAGGAACCTCTGGACGTCTTTTGCCTTCAGAGATGACCAATGGGATCTTTGTATTTAAGCCTCGGCTTATCCGTTCCAATTGCCTGCCCATACTTTTCCCCCTTATCCATTTATCCATCATGGCATCTGTTTGACCTGAAAATAATGAACATTTTCACCCAATTAGTGCAGATTATAATCAATTTAATGCAAATTTCTATAACATATTTGTTGTATAATGGATCACTATTTTCTTGCCTTCATCACAGATCTGAATCTCATCATCATGTTGTGCAGGACAATTGGCAGATATCAATGCCTGCTCTTCTGTATTTGTAGTTGAACCACGTACATCTTTCTCTGATGAGGATTGTTCCTTTGTCTTTTGCCTAGTTACTCTACCAACTTGGTCTTCTGCATTAGGTGCTAGCACTCTCTTGGATCCTTTTGTTCCTCCAGAACCAGTAGACATGTTAGTGTTCCTCCTTTCATAGTTGTAAGGTACATCCTGCATGGCCTCGTATGCATAATAAAAGAATTAAACCCAAATTGATCTTACTGCACATTGAGCACAAATAAGTAATAACACCAAAGGGGTACAAGAAGAAATCTAAGTACCTTATCAGACACATGATGACCATTGTCCTCACTATGATCAGGTTCATACAATGGATCAAAGTCTTCTTGAGTGTGATAGAGTTCTTCCTTGTATTACTTGATCGAATAAGTGATGTTAATCCAGTTATACCAAGGCTGCTCAACATTTTGTTGTTCCTCATCACCTTTAAAGCCCTCTCCTTTTCATACTCAGTAATTGGTTCTTCTAAACAAACATTAAATAGACAAAATATGAGTGTTCTCCTGTTAACTAGGGCATGCCTGCTGAACGCAACAAAATATGAGTGTTGCAGCAAGTGAACTAATTGCTGCAAGTCCTGTTAACTAATTGTAGCAAGTGAATAGGACACAACTACTGAACTAATTGCAGCAAGTAAACTAATTGGAATTCTGTTGAACTAGATAAAATATCGGAATTCTACTCTCTGAACCCTCTTCCCTTCCCACCGTGCTAACAACATGACGATTGGTGGAACATAGTAGGAAACAGTTGTAAAGTAACTATTGGTGCTCAGTACAGAATATATAATGGGCCTGCGTGCAGCAGCCACACGCTGTTTGTACTGCATGGTTGTGTGTTAACTGCATTTCGATCATCAGAGAACCCTTGCAAAGTTTGATCGGTGAATGTTAATGGTAGCCTTGACTGGTGAAATTGTAATGACGACTTGAATGATTATGATCGGTCATTTCTTTGCCATCGATTGTTTATAGTAATTTATGAACTGCTATGCAAC
Source organism: Zea mays (assembly GCF_902167145.1). NCBI lineage: Eukaryota > Viridiplantae > Streptophyta > Magnoliopsida > Poales > Poaceae > Zea > Zea mays. Next base: position 130,840,369 of record NC_050104.1, read on the forward strand.
TATCTGAATTGTTCTGTTATTATTATGAACCTGAAAATTGCTTTTATGGTTACTAGTCCTATTCTGAATTTTTTTATGCAACCATATGCACAAGCATGCCTCTACATCGCATGGTAATTCAAAAGCCCGATCATGCTCTGGTACAATGGTAAAAAAAACTTGCGACCAACAAATACTAATGTTTAAGCCATAAAAATGAGAATAGAGGGAACTGATCTGATTACCTAAAATGTCTCTACAGCAAAACAATAAACGCGTGAAGAACTTGAAGTCACTTACCACCAATGTCTGTGCGTGTCCTTGCCCCAGCCATCCTTCCAGGGGGCATCTTGATCACGACTAGGCAGCGACGAGCAGACGCCGAGGTGGATAGATGGGTGACGATGCCGAGGTGGATGGATGAGACAACAGCGCTGAGGCAATTGGATGCGGCGGCGGCGATGCGAGGAGGACGGTCGTGGGCTCGTGGCGTAGTGGCTGGGAACGAACGCCGAGGCAAATGGATGGATGACAGCGCCGAGGCGGATGGGGACGACGGTGCCGAGGCAGTTGGATTTTGCGGCGGCGCCGGGGCGAGGAGGACGGTCGTCAGGTCGTGGCCTCGTGGTGGGAAGGAATGGATTAGTTTAGGGTCATGGTATATACAAATTTCTGTAATTTTGGCAGGCAGGGGTTCGGCGGGATTTTTTGGCGGGCATAAAAATTTAGAGGCTATTTAACAATTATTAAACTGTAGACTCGTATTTAATAAACTCTCTGATATGTATTATGAAATGTGAATTCTGTGATGCACACACGTGTTCTGAAAATCTGAGTTGCACAGAAATATGTTCTGAAATATGAGTTGCACAGAAGGTGTTCACAAGCACATAAAAATGAGTTCACTTCTAAAAGTTCTGAAATGTGTGTGTTCAATGATATATTTGCAAAGGCACATGTGGTCTCGATGATACAATTGCAGAAGGGTAAACAGGTACCTTGCAAGCTTCATTTGCAGAAAAAAGTACCTAGCAAGCTTCATTTGCAGAAACAAGTATCCAACAAGTTTCAATTGCAGAAACTAGTACCCAGATTGTTTAGACCATATACTGATTGTAAAATGATTGTACAGACCATATGAAATACAAATAACAGTTGAGTTAAAAAATGCTTCATGAATGAAATAAAATAGATTGTTTCATGCCTGAACGGACTAAATTCATGCTATTGTCCAACAAACATGTGTTTTACAAGGTAGCATTTTAAGTTTTCAGTTTCACAGCCTGCGTGAAAGCAGTCCTGCGTGGAATGGAATTGGAGATTATCAACTGCGTGGTGTCGAACGAACACCAGAACATACAGAGTTTGTTTGGAGACTAAACCCGTAATACACGTTATAACACTTTGGTGTCCTTATTTATCACATACTGTTGATCAGCCTAGTGGTAATAGCAAGTTTTCCTGAGCCAAGACGTTGGGAGTTTGATTCCTTTTATAATGGGTACTATTTGTACTTTTTTCTCATTTAAACATTTTGATTTTTTTAGAGAATTTTCCCCCTCGAATTTGTAGTATAGTATGGCCGTCAGTTAAAAATCATAGCCAATTTTCAACATATATATTGATTTTTATTAATAACTACAACAAATATTTTAAACCATTAATTATTTGTAACATTTATGACGATATAGAATTTTCACATAGTTATGATGTTTATTGCTAGTATCTTGTGACAACAAGATGTTCGTTACGTTATGGCGATTGACTAATGTTGTGACGTTTTCTCAATGCTATTAGTGATGCTTGCATAAATTCATCATAAAGTTGTCTTGCCACAAAAAAATATCATAAAACAAAATAGCCAATGACGAAAATCTTCATTGTCATGGGGTATTCGTCATAAAAGGCTACATGTGTTGTAGTGTGCTCTTGCTCGCCGTTACCCACAAGCAAAAGCATAGCCAGTGGCGGATCCAGGATTGATCCAAGAGGAGGGCTACTAAGCTAAAGCTATAAAATTTTTTAAACTAAACACTACTTGAGTTACTTGAACATTACTTGAGTTAATTGCTACCCTCTTCTGATAAACCCAAATTGCATGTGTTTCCACAATTACAACAACCTAACGGATCACTCTATCCCATAGATGTCGTACTCTCGATCCCAGGAGCATGTCTGATGATCTAATTTCGAATTAAAGTAGGACACCCTAGAACTAAAGGCCTACTCCAACTCCAAATGTGATTGTAAAGAAAATGAGCCTATTCGAAAAACCCACACCAGAAGGCTCGCTAATTGAAGCATGCAAGGAAGGGGAAACAACACGAATCGATGGGTTTCCTGCATCCACACAAACATACGAACTCGCCCTTGATCCTCTTCGTCTCGAGGGAAGAAAGTAAAAAAATATACGGACCTGCACAGCGAGGGCGAGCGCTCACGAGGCCACGACCGGAGACGGCGAGCGAAGACGGCGAGATGGCGAGCGCCCACGACCGGAGGCGGGCCTGCGGGGCCAGCGCACACGAGTCCACAACCAGAGAGGGCGAGAGGCGGAGACGACGAGGCCCCAAGACGGCGAGCCGGCGAGCGGCGGCTGGACGGACGCGGGGACGCGGCTGCCTGCTGGACTGAGGAGCGGACGTGAACGTGACCTATTTTTTGGAGACGATATGGGCCTATTCGTTTGAGTTAGTGGACTGCAGCCCCGGACGTAGATCCGTCCCTGAGCATAGCGATGGTGTCATGTGAGGCTGATGAAGAGAGGGAGCTAAACAAGAAGAATGGGTTAAATTTAATTTGAACACCGCATTGGTGCATGACTGTATATATGTCACGTTATGTTTAAAGTTAAGATGTATAAATCTATGATGAATAAATTTAAAAGTTTATGACCTAGAAAATTTTAATAGTCGTGAGCTTAATTGAAATTCTTACATAGATAACATCGTAGATGATAATGTTTGACACTGTTTATAGAGTATAGTTTAAAGTAGAGAATGCGATAGCGATGGCCTCACATTGATCAGGGCGCATGCAAGCTCGTGATTTCATATTACTTCGGATTTCGGCCAGACGAGCTTTCACACAGATCGTCCTATATATGATGGATCCACACCATCTTCATGCCTTGACATCGACCGTGGAAGAAACGTGTGGCTCTTAGCAAGGTCAAGAGGTGGTTGAAAGGCACAGCGCCATGCCCCCAAGAGAAGAGAAACCCTCCATGCCAACTGCTTGGGAGTTGGAATTGTCAAGCGCATCGCAGATTGACATTTCTGGCTGCTGATGCTGATCCCATATCATGCTGACGAGTAAACGGGTCAATGCACCGCGTAAGGAAATGAAGGTATTTCTTGCTTTCTGTACGACTGTAAGTTGAATTCCAAACTCTTAGCATGTACTGTACTGTATTATTTTTTCATTGTTTGCTCTGAGAAATAGCTATAGACACCATAACTTGAGAGCTTAATTGGTAGGATCATGCTTCGAACTGATTATTATATAGAGCCCTTTCTATATTTACTTTACAAGCTACAAGTTAAAAAGAGAACCCACTTTTTATTTGCTCCCAGTTCAATCACCATCAGAATTGCTTTACCATATGCTCCTCAATAGAATCGCTTCATCAGCAAAATAATAAGTTCAAGGATAAAACTTAAAACCAGAAAGTAGAGCTCTATTTATACTTGATCATTAGTGAACTAGAATCCTATTCTCTCCCAACCATTTATGTTTCCGTCACTTAATGATGACGCTACACCTAGTACGCAACAAGGTCATGTCACCGGCTACCTCACTGGATCATATGTGGCAGGTTCATGACCACGTATTCCCCCATTTCAAATCATAAGGTATATTCTGATTGTTTAAAACACTTAAATCATTTATTTTATTATATTTTTAAAATAAATTTACATTATTTTGGTTTTTTCTAAGAAAATAAAGTACCTTATAATTCGGAAGAGAAAGCGAGGGGGTAGGAAATACAAATGTACTCCGTAGAATATAATTTTTTTAAATAAAAAAAAACATGAGGTGTTTTCCCCCAAACACCGCTCCACCTCCTTCCTCCTCGTTGCGCTCCGGATCCATCCCCATTCCCCAGTCGCCGCCCAAGTCAAAAGGAGGGAAGCTTCTTCCACTACAGTCCTTGAGGCCGCCCATCAACGACTAGACGCTGGTCAAGCTGCACCAACCCTAGCCCCATAACCCTAGGTCCCTCCTCCACGCCCCCTTCCAGAGAGGCGAGGAAGGAGGCGAAAGGAACCATGGATTCCTCCGGCGGCGGCGGTGGAGCGCAGATCAAGGGTATGGCGACGCACGGGGGCCGCTACGTGCTGTACAACGTGTACGGAAACCTCTTCGAGGTCTCCTCCAAGTACGCCCCACCCATCCGCCCCATCGGTCGCGGCGCCTACGGCATTGTCTGGTGCGTCCCCTCCCCCTCCCCTTCCTTCCCCACTCCCCCCGCTGGTGATGGCAAATCGAGCTGCTGTCTTTGCTCTGCCTACGCGCCGTGGTTGCGCGTGTAGATTTGGTGCGGCTGTGGCGGTTTAGGCAAAGATTTATGGAGAGACGAGTCACTGCCGCAAAGTTTGTCTGCATAGCCCGTAGATGTGCTAATCTTGTACTAAGTAATTTTGGGGGCTGTTCCCTCGTTTCAGCGCGGCTGTCAACTCGCAGTCAGGGGAGGAGGTTGCGATCAAGAAGGTTGGCAATGCGTTCGACAACCACATCGACGCCAAGCGGACGCTCAGGGAAATCAAGCTGCTGCGCCACATGGACCATGAGAACGTACGCACGTGTGATGCTTTTTTTTTACCGGTGCCTCTGGCCATTTCTGGAATTCTGGTTCTGTGATACTTGGATTTGGGGCTTGCTCTTGTTTGTTTCTCCACAATCTCCTAGTTATCGGCATTATGGTTGTGTGTGCTTTAAGTTGTCAACTTGTCATAGGAAGCTTACAGTTGTGGTAGTTCTTTCAACTGTAAAGATCTATGCTGCCAATTCGCTAAAAATAGCTGCAACACGCAGTGCCTTTTGAGTATCAAAGAAGCACAGCTTTACTGCAACACCGGTCGTTATGCAATGTATTGAAATTTCTGTTCTCTGCTTATGTAGAATTTCTATAAATAGGATGGAGGACAGTACTCCCATCTTCACGCTTTCTATAGTTGACATATTAAAGTGAAGTGGGGACATGGGGTTGGATTAGGGATTGCATATGGTTTTGTTTTCAAATTTAATTTATTTCGGAGGAAAAACTTTAGCCTATCTGTACTTTGTTAAATAAGGAATATCCAAAAAGGCCATGGGGTCAGCTCCACATGGTTGGCTGGCACATACACTGACATTTATTTGGCAGGCTTGTACTATTGATTCTCGCCACATTCATTAACATGGCTTAAAGTAGTACTGAGGGTTTGATTTCTTCACAGAATTTGTATGCATGTGTTAGAACCATCAACCATGTTGTACTTCTACTCAGCAATGAAGTTCCTATGATCTAATTTGTCTAATAATGATTTTAACTTGTGGTCACAGATCCTTGCCTTAAAGGATGTAATTCGGCCCCCAACTAGAGAGAACTTTAATGACGTGTACATTGTTACTGAGTTAATGGATACAGATCTCCATCAGATCGTACGCTCAAATCAGCCATTGACTGATGATCATTGCCAGGTCTGTTGCTCCAGCTTGTGCCAAAGTTATGTTATACCAAACAGATTTTTATCCAACTATTCAAGTAAATGATGTTTGTGCCCAATTCAGAAATTGATTATCATGTACTCCCTCCGTCCCAAAATATAATTCGTTTTAGACTAAATATACATTCATTAATTAACCTATTAATGTAGTTTGTATGTATGTCTACATTCATTACATTCGAATGAATGTGGATGGAAAAAAAGTAGGCTACAAAGAACTATATTTTGGTACGGAGGGAGTAATATATTGCTTCACAACAATGATATATTCTATAATCTATATTTCTATGTTCCCCCTTTTTCCTTGCAGTACTTCTTGTATCAGTTGTTACGAGGGCTAAAATATGTGCACTCAGCAAATATATTGCACCGCGATCTGAAGCCGAGCAATTTGTTCCTAAATGCAAATTGTGACCTCAAGATTGCAGACTTTGGGCTTGCAAGGACCACTTCAGAGACAGATCTCATGACAGAGTATGTGGTCACTCGTTGGTACCGGGCACCAGAGCTGCTGTTGAACTGTTCACAGTATACTGCTGCCATTGATGTCTGGTCAGTTGGATGCATACTAGGTGAAATCGTTACTCGTCAACCCCTGTTTCCTGGACGGGATTACATCCAGCAATTAAAATTGATCACTGAGGTAAATTTATTGTAATGGATTGTTTGTGCTAGCATTTCTCATAGTGCAATACAGTGATTAATTTCTCTGTTTCATCCAGAAAACCAAGATATTAGCTACTCGTGTTTATGCCTATATTTCTGTGTCCCCCCTTTATGTTTCTATGTCCCCCTTTATGTATGTTTGAGTAGGAGTTACATATGATTTTAACTAGAAGTCTAATTTGTTTTTAGAAATTGCAATTTGCATTGTTTACACGATCAGAAATCCTAGAAGGATAGTCTTGGTGCAGTGGTGAGAGTTGTCTCACTGAGTCACCATGTCGCACGTGTGGGAGCCTTTGGCATTTGGTCTGCCCTTTTTACAAGATCAGAAATCCAGATTTGACCTTTCAACTGTTTTATATTAACTTCTTGGTTCTATTAACTTTCCTCTCTTTTATTGATATTTTTCACATACATCCTAGTCTATTATTATAGGATGCATTGTTAACTTCTATTAATCTGCACCATTGAGTACCTTTCTCCTTTGTTAAAATGCTACTATAATCTGGGCATTAATTTTAATGAGTTTTTTCTCTTCCAAAAGCTCATAGGCTCTCCAGATGATGCAAGCCTGGGATTTCTTCGAAGTGATAATGCAAAAAGATACATGAAACAACTACCACAGTTTCCAAGACAGGACTTCCGCCTGCGTTTCCGCAACATGTCTCCTGGCGCAGTCGATTTGTTGGAAAGGATGCTTGTGTTTGATCCAAGCAGACGGATTACAGGTACCTGCCTTCATGCAAGTCACTTTATTAGTGGTGGCTTAACTATAAACTCAAAGACCTTTTTTTTCATATGCAGTTGATGAGGCTCTGCATCATCCATACTTGGCTTCACTTCATGAGATCAATGATGAACCTACCTGCCCTGCACCTTTCAGCTTTGATTTTGAGCAACCATCCTTTACAGAAGCGCATATAAAAGAACTCATCTGGAGGGAATCTTTAGCATTTAACCCAGAGCCTCCCTACTAATATCAAAAGGTCTGTATTCTTTTTGTTTGTCACTTGGGAATGGCTTGCCCAACATAACAAATCACCTAAACGAGTATAGTTTGTCTTAACAATCTAGATGAAGGCGGTTTGTCACAGCAATCTAGATACTGCATATCCTTTTATAGATTTCTTATGAAGGCTTTTATGGTATGTACTCAGCTTGACAAATTTAGGTTCCGGAAATTGGTTCTCATTTCAGAACCCTTAGGACAAATACTCATGCATATAGCATTGTAGAAAAATAAAATTTAAAGGGTGTTTGGTTGTTTTAGTCACCCTCCTAAACTTTAGGGACTAAATTTTAGTCCCTAGAAATCCTATTTAAAAGACCTATTTTAGTCACTCCGTTTGATATTTTAGGGACTAAAAGTGACTAAGGGCTTGTTCGGTTAGCTCTCAATCCATGTGGATTGAGTGGGATTGGGTGAGTTTAAATCCCAAGCAAGTCAAATTTCTTCTCAATTTTTTCTAATCTCATCCAATCCATATGTAACGGGATTAACCGAACAAGGCCTAAGGTGGGATGCAAACACCCCCTTAGTCCTACTCTTCTGTCCCAAGTCTAAGTGAAGTAGCTGAAGCTGTTTGGAACCGTGTTTCAGACATGTTTCTCTTGCTAATTCACTAGTTTTGCTTCACCATTTTGACTTTTGAGTGTATATTCTCTTTGATCCACGCCAGCTTCTGGGCTTGTTCGGTTATTTTCGTTCCATGTGGATTGAGTGGGATTGAGATGGATTTTGACTTGTTATGAATTTAACCGACTCAATACCGTTCAATCCACATGGAATCTTGTCTAAACGAACAAATCCTACATGTATGTTATTGTACCAAATCAGTATATTTCTATTCCTGACGTGAGTCCTCTAACCCCACCCCTTTCTGTGGCTTTGTGCGAGCGCAGGATGATGAGTTATCTGCTAGAGGCATATGAAGATCTCTAGGTCCAGCGGACGCAAGAACTTATGTCTGTGTCAGTGTGCGTTGATTATTTACGTGCGGTTTGTTGGGCATACGGGCATGGGTTGGTGCTGCAATTGCAACTCTATTATGGCTTGTGAGAGCAAACAAACGTCTGTATTCATTTTCAGATGCCTGAACCCAGGCTTGTATTATACCGCTTGACTCCATAAATTATTCTTGTGTATCTATGCTTGTAATTTTGCAGACAATTACTTGAACGCCCCTTGTATATCTGAGTTGACATCTCTTTTCTATTGTAACATCTCAAACATAATTTATTGTGATGTTACTAAGGGTCGGATTGGAAGCACCCAGCTTTTAAGAAACCAGTTTATAAAAACTGAGGTGAAATCCGTTTATAAAAACTGAGGTGAAATCCGTTTATAAAAACTGAGGTGGTTCTAAATATACTAGTTTATACCATAGTTTATAGAAATTAGATTCTCGGTATTTTAAAAACCAAAAAGCTAGCCTCACTTAGGCTATGTTTGGAACCACAATTTTTAATAAACTGGTTTATAGAAATTGAGATGGATCCAAACATACCAGTTTATGACTCAGTTTTTAGAAATTATATTATCAGTTTCTTAAAAACCAAGAAATTGGCATTTCGTAGCTAAAAGATACTTTTATGCTCTGCAGCAATGAAAAAGCAAAACTGGAAAAAAAACACAACTAAGGGTAAAAATAAGGACACCAACAAAACTAAGGACACCACTTTAAAACTATTCTTAATAACTGAGTTGCTTTCAAACATGACCTTAGGTAAAGACAGTTTATAAAAATTGAGTTGGTTTCAAACACGGATGAAAAAAGACGACAGTCGAAAGTGGAAACGATATGTAACCTTTAATGTTTCTATTGCATTGTTCAAATCTAAAATGCCATCTAGATCTTGCTTGAGTTAGTAAATAAACTTTTTGTCAGAAGTCCTGAATAAGGATCAAAATGATGGATATAAGTACCCGCAAGCATTACTAAGGAAATAGCAATATAACCAAATTTATTAAACATCTAAGACAGACTGTTATGATCACCTAGTGAACAGTCAAAGCGATAAGTGCCAACGGGAGTTGGTGGGTTGAGTGGTGAACCTATGCATACAAAAGGTTTTCATGTTCACCCTTTTCTTGTATGAAAACTAACGACCATGGCATATCATCCACCAACGTTTGCACTCACCAACATTTGATTCAGGTGTCTCAGGCCTAGTTTTAGTGTTCTTAGCCTTTGCCTTAGAAACTCACGTGTTAATTCATGTGTTAATTGGCATCACAGCCATACCCACAATAAGGGTAGTGTAGAGAGACACTTTAACAAGCTACAATTTTAGTATAGTTGCTCGTTGTGAATCTTCCACAGTGAATAAGCACAGTAGCTCTTACCACCGATGATCAGAGATGACAACAGTCACCAAAACCGTTCAATGATCTTCCGCTGCCTCAAACCGTCTAGGTGACGACAATCACCAAGACTAATAAGAATCTCGTAACTCAATATGATCACTAGTTCCAATAGATACAATAAATGAATGCAAATCGTTAGAGATCCCTTCCAACCTCACTTTGAATGAGTCAAATATCACTATAGATGAGCGAGCGATATTTTCTCATGCTTACCAAGGTGTATGTCATGTTGCGAAGGCAATATCCTTACCCTAAGCCCAACTAAGCTCCGTTTATAAGGTCCTATATAAGAGGCAACTAGCTGATGGTACCTTCAGTCTATTTATATTTTAGAACCAGGGAAGTATTATACTTCCTCCGTTCTTTTTCATTTGTCACGTTTTAGTTCTAAAATAAACTAACGGGCGACAAATATTCGAGAACGAAGGCGGTATGATTTAGGGCGTGGAGTATATAGTTTTGTAGTTCTAAGAGAAAAAGGCAAACATGGTTGGTTGCTAAATAGACTTTTTTTTCTAATGCATATATGGGTCTGTCCCATCATCCGCCTAACTTTAGTGGGCCGAATAATTAGGACAGTATCCTTTCAGCCCTAGCTGCTGTTGGGCTTGGGCCGACCTTCTTAACGGGTCCGACGAAAGATCGACAGGACGGTTCTCGTGTTAGGCTGTCTCCAGCAGCGTCCCCTAAATTTCGTCCCCTAAAGGAATATTCCCTGTACTTTACAACACACTCTAAAAGATTCTGTCCTCTATATCTTCTGTGTCTCCAGCAACGTCCCCTAAATTCGATCCCCTAAAGCTACAGTGTTAACAGAATTCCTTTTTCCTTTTCTTTTTCTGTTTTCTTTGTTTTGTACCCAATTCATGCTATTCAAAGGATGCTAAAAATTTTGTAATCAATAATTTTAGAAATAATAATCTAAAAACAATGGTTGATTAATAATTTCGAAATGTACAAAATAAACAACATTCCATTTTATGTTGTGTGTAATTATTGTCGAAAAAACGTGTCACGGTATTTGAATCGTATTAAAAAATGTTTAGACATTGTCGTGCTTCCACCGTAAGCCACGACACTTCATCAACAAGCCATCGACTAGCTTCGGCTGCACGACAAGAGTATGACTTCTCTCCGAAGCCTATCCCTTCTATAAATATTCACTACTTCAACACTTCACTCACACTTCGCATACACTCCTCCACAACAATGGACCAGTTCGTAGATTCCAATATTTTTCTTAGCATGGCGCAAGACATGAAAGATGAAGACCATGAGCTCGAGGTTGCGACGTACCAACATCGTAGGCGCCGTGCACTTAACGAGCGTCGGTATGCTGGTTCCATTCCCGGTCGTGTTCGAATCCATCGTGACCATATCAGTGGTGATGCAAGAATCCGAGCCGACTACTTTTGCGCGCAACCGGTGTACACGGATGCACAATTTCGGAGGAGGTATGTTTTTTGTTACGCACATATCTATTCACGCCCATAGTACGTGCTTCACACTTGTACTCAAAAAAGTTTGCAATATAGGTTTCGCATGCGTCGCCATGTGTTCGAGCGCCTCATTGTTGCTGTGCAACAAGTGGATCCCTACTTCGTTCAACGTCCAAACTGTGCCGGTGAGCTAGGTCTATCTGCCCTTCAGAAAGTTGTTGCTGCCGTACGTATCCTTGCATATGGTGTTCCTGCGGATGCCGTTGACGAATACGTACGCATTGGTGAATCTACGACACATGAGGCTTTGAAACACTTTTGCACCGCCATCCAAACCGCTTTTGGGGGGTACTATCTCAGGAAACCAACTCCTGCTGATATCGCTAGGCTTCTCCAAGTTGGAGAGGCACGCGGCTTCCTCGGTATGCTTGGTAGTGTCGATTGCATGCATTGGGAGTGGCGTAACTGCCCAACTGCATGGAAGGGGATGTTTACCGGTCGGGGTAAACACCCTACAATGATCCTCAAAGTTGTTGCCTCATATGACCTATGGATTTGGCATGCATACTTCGGCATGCCCGGTAGCTGTAACGACATCAATGTTCTTCAGCGTTCAAACCTGTTTGATTCGCATCTTACCGGTGATAGTCCACCAGTCACTTTCTCTGTCAATGGACACACGTACAACATGGGATATTACCTAGCAGATGGTATTTATCCGGACTGGCCAGCGTTTGTCAAGACAATCCGTCATCCGTATGATGTCAGGACACAACACTTTGCCACTATTCAAGAGTCTGGTAGAAAAGACATTGAACGAACATTTGGAGTACTACAGAAGCGATGGGCCATAGTTCGTGGTCCTGCATATGGTTGGTCTCCACAACACATTGGAGATATCATGAAAACTTGCATCATATTGCACAACATGATCGTAGAAGATGAAGGTCCTTCGTCTTTGAACACAAGCTTCAACAACATCAGAGTTTTGGCCGACACTTCTCATGGTTCGATGTCGGAGCGCAATGAGTTCGTAAACAATAGGTACAACCAACTACATGATCCAGTTAAATATAATCAGTTGCAGGTTGATCTAATCCACCACCACTGGGCGCGGCTTGGATCGGGAGGTACTTAAGTATGTAGTTTGTGTTTCTACCATCAATAAAATGTCCTAGTGTCCTGTGTAATGTCGTAGGTTGTGTTTGTCCCAAGCTACTATGCAGTAATGTCGTAGGTTGTGTTTGTCCCAAGCTACTATGCAGAATGTCGTAGGTTCTGTTTGTCCCAAGCTATTATGTGTACTGCAAACAGATGAACTTGTTCACATTTCTTGTTCTTCAATGTGTCATGCTGTAATGCAACTACTGCAATATGATTAAGCAAGTCTACTATTATTATGCAACAACAGTATTCGAGAACCACTACAATGCGCAAGTGCAGAAACATAAACTTGTTCTCCATTCTCAGATAAATGACAAGTGCACAAACATAAACTTGTTCTCCAAAGCATGACACAACAGGAAAATGTCAAGTCCACATGTGCTGAAAATAAACTTGTTTTCGAAAACAACTAACAATACTTCCTCAAGCACTACAATGTCATGATGAACATTCACTTGCTTGACGACGAGCTTCCAGTAACCCTTGCGAGAATCTCCTGTTGTTTCGCCTCATAGTACTGTCGAAGGACGGGGTTACATTTTGTCAAATCCATGCTCAATATGAGAACCTTCTGTTCCGTCTCCTCCTTCACCTTTTGTCGTTCCATCTTCATCTTCTCTAGATTAAGCTTCTTCCTCTCCAATATGAGTTTCTGCCTCTCCTGTTTCTTCATGAACTCCAACTTCTTCTCCTCAGTTGAAGCTACTGATTTGTACACAGATAACCGTTCCAAAGAAAGCTCACCCATCCGTGTTAGGTACTCCGAATCAGTGGATGATGTGTTCTCTGATCGTTGCTTCTTTGCCTTTTCCTTGGCTGAATCACGACCAAGCGGTCTCTTCGAAGTAAAACTTGATGGAGCTGAGTCTTCACCAGCATCTAAGTCAATAGTATTTGATTGGGTACCAATTGGGTTGGGTGGAGGATTTTGGTTACCCATGTGCTGGTCCATCCATTTTGGTTGATCCTTCAATATGGACCAACAATGTAAGAAATGGAAGGGCTTCTTTTCAACAGCAGCAAACCGAGTAGCCGCAAGAGATGTCTGCAAAACATATAATGCATTTAATGAACCCCTGGGATGTAGTTAAGTACATTGATGAAGAACATATGCATAATAGTACATACACTTACCTTATCTGCATCAGTCATGCCACTTGGGTTTTGTCGAAGCACAGCCATCATGTATCCAGCAAATGTAGAACATTGAGTTTTGATACTGTCCCACCTGCTCATGAGAGATTTTGTAGACCTCTCTGGCATTGATCCTCTGCGAGAGTTGTATGCCTCTGTAATCCGATTCCAAAATCCTTGACGCTTCTGACCAGTGTTGACAATGGGATCACAACTCACAGCCAACCAAGCTTGACAAACCCTCATATCCTCTTCAGACGTGAAATTTGCTAGCTTTGTGCGTTGAGGAGCCTTCTTCACTGGAGGTGCTGCTGGTGATCCCTGGGCTGGTATCTCAGGCGTAGGAGCAAATGCAGTGTTCTGAAACTGAGTGGCATCATCCTCGGATAGGTAACTTCCATATTGTGCCATAACTTGGTTCCAGTCGGTACCCATGCCGTACAATGAAGGTACTCGCACAAAAAATACAACATATTGAACTAAATAAGTGTAGTACATTTGAGGCAACCATATGAAATGAATAGAAACCATGAGACTGTAAATAGGACAGGCACAACAAAGTCACAAGTGGCGAAGACTACATATATTGCAAACTTCATAACATTAAGCATTACCAAAGATAGGTATCGACAAACATAAACAGGACATCAACTAAAGCAGGAAGTTGTGGCACACATCAGTTGTGTTCACATACAAAAGACTAGAACGACATACATAAACCTAACACATACACATATTTCCTTAGGTGCTTGCTAATCTAGTAGGGATAGGTGTCGTCGGTGGAGTAGTCACGGCCGTCGTCGTAGCCGACGATATCGTCATTGTTCAACTCTGAATCATAATCAATCAGAAGCTCATCCTCTGTTTGTGATGATTCAGCAATTGGTGAAGGGGCCATGTGCTCCATCTCCCAGTCTTTTTCCAGTGCAAGCTGATCAAGGTCGTTGGCGAGGTCCTCGATCTGAACTAATGCACAATTCATTTCATTGAGGACTGGTCCGCTAACTGGTTGGAAGGCACCGTGGACGACATCGACGATGTCGGCACAACGCTCCTCCACTACTCTGATTAAATGAGCGAGTGCTCTTCGGAGCTTTGCGTTCTCCGAATCCATGGTCTACATAAAACATATGGTTCTGTTAATATATGTACGTCAAAATTTTATGTATACCGTGGCCTAGTTCATAAATTATAATGGTAAATATAGTCCGTACCAGCTACTATTGAGTGTGTCAAAATGGATTGTGAATACCAGTCGACATGTTTTTGTCAATACACATCGCAATGAAATGTTGTGACTGTCAAATTGAATAATGAAGACAGAACCTAGTGGTGATCATTCTGTGTGTGAAAACCATTCCCCAACTCATTGTGAATACACAACGTTTCCTAGAACAACATAGCTTGTAGCACAATGAAATTTGGTTAATGTGAACATCAATTATGAAGACAAAACCTAGTGCTGATGATTTAGTGTGTCAAAACCAGTCGCCAAGTATTTGTGAATACACATCCATTTGTACAACAACAAAGCTTGTAGCACATTCAATTGTTCTCACTGTCAATAGCAATAATCAAGACAATACCAAGTGGTCAATGAAGCCTACAAGCATGGAATGTGTGTTGGCGTTACCTGAAACCCTAGATCTGGACGAGTTCTACAAAATCAATGACTTCAATCATAGAATCCACAATGGATCGGCAATGGGTACCTTTTTCTCTTCGGATTTGGAGCACCCGACCTACTGGAAGACGATGAAGATGGCGGCGACGAGATGCGTTTGCGTTTCTGCGCACCTTCCTTCGTCGGCGCCGTGGATCTTCTCAGCTTCTTCGCGATGGCGGTTCGACGGCGACGAACACCGACGGTTGCACCGAAGCCTTCGATCTTTGTCTCCTCACGGGCCACCTCCTTGCCTCCAACCACCGAGAGCGGTCCGCCGCCGGACCCACTCGAGCACGGCCTCTTCGAGCCCAGCTTGCCCGGCTCCGCCGACGAGCAGCGCCGCGAGGCCCCCTCGCCGAGATGGATCGAAGTCGCCAGCGACGGGAGTACAGCGCCCTCGGATTTTTCACCCCCGCGCGAGCCCGACGACTCGTCCGGATAGCGCACGTCTCCAAGTCTCCATATCTAGGGTGCGTGCGGCGTCCTCTATAATTTAGAGTGTGATTTAGAGGTCCTTGCTGGGCGCCTAGAGGACGCTTCTGAACTCTAAATTTAGAGTACAGAACGCTTTACAGTGCGTTGTTGGAGCTAGCCTTAGTATGTTGCTTCAGAAGAAAAGGCAAACAAATCCAATGCCCCCAAATTCTTCGTGACACAGATTTGGCGCTTGTGGACGGTGTGGGCCTGGCGCTTCCAAACTGCCTTCTCTGTATCCGTTTCCACCTGACCGAAAGCCCGACGGAAAATAGGACTTCTTTGGCGCCAAGAAGAACCAGAAGGTTCCCGGTTTCAGAACCAGATGTCTCCTCTAATTTTCGTCCTGAACTAGTAGCCTCGTCTGAAACGTTAGGAGGAGGCGGTGGAACGCCATTGACCCGAGCCGGCGAGCCGTGTCTCCCTTTGAAAAGCGAAAATTCTCCAGTGAAAACGAAGTTTCTCTGAATCGGTTAGGTGCACCGTGGAGGATTTCTTCCTGTCCAGCATGGTTGGTAAGTATTATCTATTATGTGCAGCCGCTGACAATCTTCAGATACACGCACAAGTCTAGTTTTACAGAACATATATAAACTGCAACTGCAATTATATGTATGGCAGTATGTAATGGGACACACAAGATAACACGAAGAAACCGGGCTCGTCCTGCGTCTGCGTCGCTGGAGGCCCGGGGGTAATAGTAAGCATATGGCCGTTTAGTATTCACAGTATGTTCACTTGCAGCAGTGACAGGACTGACAGTAGTTACACGGGTAATAGTAAGCATATGGCCGTTTAGTGCAAACAGCAGTACTATTTTTTTACTGTAAATTGTAAGTTTGAAATGGAGAAATGAGATAGAGAGTGAAATAAGAAAGCTACTGGAGATAGCCTTAGTGTACACTTGACGAAGGCGAACCCAACAAAAACTTGGTTAATCTTTCTGTACGTACGTGTATATGGTGAATGGTGATGCAGCGGACGCTAATGGTGAGGATGATGGGAGCAGAGTGTCAGACGATACACTGCTTCAGCCCTTTGGGTGTTTGATGGCCTCCTTTTAACCTCACCTGCATATAGAGACCTAACTAGTTCAGTACAACAAAAAAGGCCACTTTTCTCATCACGCAAAAGGTTACAAATTCTGTACTTGGTCCGTTTAAATATTTGGATGTCCAATTACGCTAAGGCGACAATTATATGCTAGCTTATTATAAGGTGGTTGCAGATGCAGTAGATATCTAGTCTGGCAGGCTGTCTTAACCTTTGTGCCTAAACTATGGAACGCGTTAATGACTATGCACCGAGAATCTGATATCCTCATCCCCTCTTTGCCACCGAAAGCAGAGGCGACTGGGTGTCGATGTGCCCAACAAAATACCTGGATTATTCGTGAGAATAATCATGGCGCCCACTATGCTCAAGGTCATGGACTCATTCATACATACGAGCCTTGCACAGTTGCAGTGCAGCTACGCACGAAGTCTCTCGAGTTACTCGCATTCGCATCTAGGATTATACGCAGACGTGAAGGTTTCTGCAAGGCGGATGGAGAATCTCGGTACTCACGGCGCCTTCGACGTCCATCCTGTACACGAGCCTTCGCCGGCGCTCGCGGCAGCTGGTCCTGTACGCCACGCCGAGGTGCGCGGCGGCGAGCGCCAGGGACAGCAGGAGCATGGCCTCCGGACCGGCACCTGCAGCGGCCACGGCGCGGCGCGGCAGCACGGCCGCGGCCTTGGCGAGCACGTAGGACACGGACCCGGCCGCGCACGCCACGACCACCCCTAGGTACGCGTCGCCGCCGCACACCACGTACGCGCCTGCCATAGTGCGACACGACACGGCGCGGGAAGCGGTCAGTCCACCAGAGAGCTACCACGAGGGGCAGGGAGGGATCCGAAAGCCGGTCTGGAGTGGGCGGATACTGACAGAGGATGAGCAGCGCGCGCGCCGCGGACACGGCGGGCAGGTCGACGAGCGACGAGCGGAAGTCGAAGGCCCGCGCCTGGGCCACGACCGCCGGCGCGAGCGATCCGCGGAGGGTCGCGGACAGGAGCGCCGGCGGGAGCGCGAGGTCGAGGAGCACGACCAGCAGCGGCGGCGCGCACACGAGCAGGAGCGACGCGAGCATGGCCGCGAGGACGAAGGCGGTCTTGGCCCATCGCCACGGCCGCGCCCACGTCCGCTCCGCGCCGCCTCCGTGACCGTGGGCGTGCTTGTGCGCCACCGCCAGCGGCATCAGCGGCTTCTTCTCCATGGCCGGGCGGCCAGCGCTGGTCTCTGACTCTAACCACACCAAGTGGGCGAGTTTGTCATCAGGGGGTGGGGCTGCGCGCCGGAGGCTTTTATGGGAAGGGAAACGGAAGCGGATGCGGAGGCAGCTAGCACTAGCAGCTCATCTGCGTTTGCTTCGCCGCGTTGAGGGGGGCGTGGGGTGCGGCGTCGCGACTTGCGAGTTTGGTTTGACCTGTCCCCCGCGCGCGCGGTTGAGGAGAACACACGATGCTGACGAGTTTTTCATGCCCCGGCAAAGAGGGGACACAATATCATATCCAATCAATCATGATGGTGCAAACGTGCAATTTAGCAATATAGTGTATCCAATCAAAACTCAACGATCAGTGGCGGACGCAGAACAAAATTTTAGGTGGGGCGACACCATAAGAGACAAACCACGATATTAGACGACTAGATAAAAATAGCTTCATGATAATAACAAGGTTAGATAATAATACTAGGAGTGTTCTAAAATGATATGAATATCAGAAAACCATTTTGGCCACCCTACAGAAAGGCGGGTGAAGCGGCCACATCGACGCGTCATTGTGGTGAGTCTGCCTTAGATGACGATGATGAGGCAGCAACATGCGAGAGGCAGCGAGAGCAAGCGGCTGTAGGCAGTGGCAAGCGACAACAATTGTTGCATTGCGACGATGTGGTGGGATCCTGGTGACATAGTGAGGGCAGATGGTGGTGGCACCATGGTGCCAAGGCAGGATCCCACCAATAGCTTGCCCACCAGTCGATGTGGAATAGGAGGCAAAGTAGTGGCGCTGCGTGTGGGATCTCGACAACGCGATGAACTAACGAGTGACGAGAAGACAAGGTGACACTGGTAGCGGACGGGTCTGGTCACCCACTATCGATCCAGTCATGATCGAAGGAGCGATCGAGCCACGAGCAGGTCGAGTAGCTAGCCGCTAGAGGAAGGAATCGAACTACTTGTATGGAGAGCGGACTGAGCAATGGACTGTCGAGAAAAAGTTAGATTAAAACTATGTTTCATTAGATTTGGTTGTACCTACTATATAAAAGTTTTTTATTTTGATGTATATCTAAATCTAGGTATAATAGCATATAAAATTTGAGGTGGGCCATGGCCCCCTTTGCCCCACCCTTGGATCCGCCTCTGTCAACGATGACTGATATTTTACATTTAACTTCTTCCACCTGAAAACTATTATCCACTTTTTATTGATTGTCTCCGCTCTTTGTATATATTTTTTATTTGGTTAACTGATGTTATTGTTTACTCCATGCAATATGTCTTGTTACAACACAGACAATGAAGTGAGCGATTAGAAAAGAGTTTACAACGACTGACTAAATGAACATTTATTATAAAATGACATAATTCCATCATACAGAGACCAAATAAGACAAAATTTGTGAGCTCAAGTTTCTAAAATAAGTCCCATGAAGTCAAACTTATAAAAAAGTTAGATCAAAATATGGAGTGATTGCTAAAGTCAGGCATCAATAAAAATTGAATGCACTCCATATAAATTATGCTATTTCGTAGCAATTACTAACGTTTAAAACCAACAAACAACCTTTCATTTTGCTGTTAGTGTGACAAATCATTGTTGCTCGATCCAATTCAGCAACCTCAAACACCATATAGTCCATTGCGCCAATGGGGTCTCAAAAACGACGTAATGTTTGCAAGAGCCAAGAACGTCGTGCCGTGCTTTGGCTGTAGCCTCGGCCCGTAGTGCTGGCCCGGCCCGACACGATTATTTTTTTATTTTACAAAAAAACGTATATACCTATATACAATTTATATTCAATATTAAAAACATCTTAGCATGATGTTATACTGGTTAGGTAGCTTCACCCAGTGTCTCCCGTCCTTCTTCCATCAGGACATGGGTTCAAACACCACCTCCTGCACTGTTTTTTTAACATTTTACGGTGATTTAATTAAATGGGTCGACGGGCTAACGGGCTGGCCCGACACAGTTAGCAGGCCGACATGACGTGCCTGAGCTATAGTTATGGCCCGCGTGCGTCTAACCCGTGCCGAGCTGTTTGACCATCTATAGACGTGCAACGAAAAAGATGACGTATGACGACCGTTGAAACTAGTGCTTTAAGTATACTAGTCGGTTGCCCGTGCGTTGCGACGGCTTACAACAATACCATGTAAACTATCCACCAAAAAAATTTAATACTTTTTATTGATTGTTTCCGCTTTCCGTATAATATTTTTTTGATTTGGCTAACTGATGTTATTATTTACTCCATCCAATATGTCTTGGTACAACACGACCAATAAAGTGAGCGATTAGAAAAGAGTTCACAACGACTAACTGAACGAACAGAGATTATAAAATGACATAATTTCATCATACAGAGACCAAATAAGAGAAAGTTTGTGAGCTCAAGTTTCTAAAATAAGTTACATGAACTCAATCTTATAAAAAAGATAGATTAAAATATTAAGTGATTGCTAAAGTCGGGCATCAATAAAAACTGGATGCACTTCATATAAATTATGCTACTTCGTAGCAATTACTAATATTTAAAACCAACAAATAACCTTTCATTTTACTGTTAGTGTGACAAATCATTGTTGCTCCATCCAATTTAGCAACCTCGAATATTGTCGGGGACCATAATTAGGGGTGCCCCCAAGACTCATAATATCAGCTGGTAAACCCCATCAGCACAAAGCTGCGAAGGCCTGATGGGCGCGATTCAGGCCAAGGCTCCGCTCAAAGGACACGATCCCGCCTCGCCCGAGCCCGACCTCGGGCAAAGACAGCCGACCCCGGAAGATTCACGCCTCGCCCGAGGATCCCCTCAAGCAACGGACGCACCGTCGACTCGCCCGAGGCACAGCTCGGGTAGGCTTCGCGGAGAAGCAACCTTGGCCAAATCGCCACACCAACCGACCATATCGCAGGAGCATTTAATGCAAGGATCGCCTGACATCTTATCCTGACGCACGCTCTTCAGTCGACAGGGCCGAAGTGACCACAGTCACTTCGCCGCTCCACTGACCGACCTGACAGGAATACAGCACCGCCTACCCTGCTCCGACTGTCGTGCCACTCGCCAGAGTGAGGTCGACAGCGGCTAAGTCCAGCCTCGGGCGACATAGGAAGCTCCGCCTCGCCCGACCCCAGAGTTCGGCCCCCGTCTCGGCCTCGGAAGATGGACTTCGCCTCGCCCGACCCCAGGGCTCGGACTCAACCACGACTTAGAAGACGACGAACTCTGCCTCGCCCGACCCCAGGGCTCGGACTCAGACTCGGCTCCGGAAGACGATGGACTCCGCCTCGCCCGACCCTAGAGCTCGGACTCAACCTCGACCTCGGAGGAATCGCCACCTCGCCCAAACTCGGGTCCGGACCGGCCACGTCGCCAGGGGGGCCATCATTACCCTGCCCCTAGCTAGCTCAGGCTACGGGGAACAAGACCGACGTCCCATCTGGCTCGCCCCAGTAAACAAGTAATGATGACACCCAGCACGCTCCATGACGACGGCAGCTCCCAGCCCCTTACGTCAGCAAGGAGATGTTAGTAAGGATCCGACAGCCCCGACAGCTGTACTTCCGCAGGGCTCCAGCTCTCCTCCGACGGCCACGACATCACATGAACAGGGCAGCAACACATCTCCGACAGCCACGACGGCATGTACATAGGGCACTAGCTCCTCTCTGCTAGACACGTTAGCACATTGCTACACCCCCATTTGTACACCTGGGCCCTCTCCTTACGTCTATAAAAGGAAGGTCCAGGGCTCTCGTACAAAGGGTTGGTCGCGCGGGAGAACGGGCCGACGCATAAGGCTCTCGCTCTCGCTCTCTCCCACGCGAACGCTTGTAACCCCCTACTGCAAGCGCATCCGCCCTGGGCGCAGGACAACATGAAGGCTGCGGGTTCCCCTTTGCTGTTTTCCCCCCTCTGTGTTCCATCTCGCGCCGACCCATCTGGGCTGGGACACGCAGCGACAATTTACTCGTCGGTCCAGGGACCCCCCGGGGTCGAAACGCCGACAGTTGGCGCGCCAGGTAGGGGGCCTGCTGTGTGTTGACGAACAGCTTCCCGTCAAGCTCCAGATGGGTAGTCTCCAGCAACCTTTCCAACCCGGGACGATGCTCCGTTTCGGGAGTCTTGAGTTCATGTCCCTCGACGACAGCTACGACATGATACTCCTTCCTCCGCCGCGCGACAGCGACAATGGCGGCCGTCAGCCCGCCCGCCGGCGGCGGAATCAACGACGTCTTCCCCACATGGCAGAAGAACAACATCTGGGTTTGTTTCGTCACCTCCCCCACCGACAGAGGAGGAGGCGGGGCAACCATGGCCAAGCAGGGGACACGTCGGGCTTCGACCTTGCGTCTGAGACGAAGACGAGCGCCGTTTCCCCGCAACACGCCAACCCCAAGCGGACGAACGACGCCAGCACGCTCGCGAAGGACTTGCTGGCGTCGCCCTCGTACCTGAGACAACGGTGCTGTCTGCCCCTGACGCGACTTCGTCACCGCCCATCGACCAAGAGGTACCGACCGATTCCCATCTCATGTCTTTTGGATTCAGCTTCGACCCACCAAGCGACCTCGCTCTGGTGGAAGCCTTCATAGAGGCATGTACCAACCCTCCGGGGTACCATATGCGGTCACCCTGGGACAGACTGATGGCCGTCTCGACCTATGGACCCTCGGGTTCCGAGGAAGATGACGAGCCCGACTTTTGTTGGGATTTCTCCGGGCTCGGTAACCCCAGTGCCATGCGGGACTTCATGACCACATGCGACTACTGCCTATCCGATTGTTCCGATGGTAGCCGCGGCTTCGGCGACGAGGACTGCGGCCCGAGTCGTGAATGTTTCCACGTCGATCTAGGGGGTCCCGGCGAAGGCAACCATCTTGGTATGCCGGAGAGCGGCGATCCCCCTAGGCCTGCGCCTCGCGTTGACATCCTTCGGGAGCTAGTTGTGGTCCTAGTCCCTGCGGGGGGTCAGGACGCACAGCTCGAGCAAATCCGCGAGATGCAGGCCAGGCTCGACGAGGGAGCAGGAACACTTGAGCAGTTCCGGCGGAACATCGGGCAGGAATGGGCAGACCAAGCTCCGGCCGGAGAAGCGCGTCATCTACCCCAGGGCATCCAGCACCGCATTGCCGACGACGTCAGGGCAAGGCCACCACCGGCTTCCAGTGGGGTCGGCTAGAACCTGGCTGTAGCAGCAATACTACTCCGCGCGATGCCGGAACCATCGACCAACGAAGGGCGATGTATCTAGGGAGAGCTCAAAAATCTCCTGGAGGATGTCGCGGTCCGACGGGCCGAAAGCTCTGCCTTTCGAAGGCAGGGGTACCCCTCGGAGCATCGCGCCGCGACTTCCCGATTCGTGCAGGAAGCCTCGGTCCACACCGGGCGCACGCGCAACACGGCGCCTGCGGCCCCGGGTCGCCTCGGCAACGAGCACCACCACCGCAACCGTCGAGCCAACCTCGACGAGAGGGTGCGCCGAGGCTACCACCCCAGGCGTGGGGGACGCTACGACAGCGGGGAGGATCGGAGCCCCTCGCCCGAACCACCCGGTCTACAGGCTTTCAGCCAGGCCATACGACGGGCGCCGTTCCCGACCCGGTTCCGAACCCCGACTACCATCACAAAGTACTCGGGGGAGACGAGGCCGGAACTGTGGCTCGCGGACTACCGACTGGCCTGCCAGTTGGGTGGAACGGACGATGACAACCTCATCATCCGCAACCTCCCCCTGTTCCTCTCCGACACCGCTCGAGCCTGGCTGGAGCATCTGCCTCCGGGGCAGATCTCCAACTGGGACGACCTGGTCCAAGCCTTCGCCGGCAACTTCAGGGCACGTACGTGCGCCCTGGGAACTCCTGGGATCTCCGAAGCTGCCGCCAGCAGCCAGGAGAGTCTCTCCGGGACTACATCTGGCGATTCTCGAAGCAGCGCACCGAGCTGCCCAACGTCACCGACTCGGACGTCATCGACGCGTTCCTCGCCGGCACCACCTGCCGCGACCTGGTGAGCAAGCTGGGTCGCAAGACCCCCACCAGGGCGAGCGAGCTGATGGACATCGCCACCAAGTTCGCCTCTGGCCAGGAGGCGGTTGAGGCCACCTTCCGAAAGGATAAGCAGCCCCAGGGCCGCCAGCCGGAAGACGTCCCCGAGGCGTCCGCTCAGCGCGACACCAAGAAGAAGAACAAGAAGAAGTCGCGAGCGAAACGCGACGCCACCGACGCGGACCTTGTCGCCGCCGCTGAGTATAAGAACCCTCGGAAACCTCTTGGAGGTGCCAATCTCTTCGATAAGATGCTCAAGGAGTCGTGCCCCTATCATCAGGGGCCCGTCAAGCACACCCTTGAGGAGTGTGTCATGCTTCGGCGCCACTTTCACAAGGCCGAGCCACCGGCGGAAGGTGGCAGGGCCCACAACAACGACAAGAAGGAGGATCACAAGGCAGAGGAGTTCCCCGAGGTCCACGACTGCTTCATGATCTACGGTGGGCAAGTGGCGAACGCCTCGGCTTGGCACCGCAAGCAAGAGCGTCGGGAGGTCTGCTCGGTAAAGGTGGCGGCGCCAGTCTACCTAGACTGGTCCGACAAGCCCATCACCTTCGACCAGGGCGACCACCCCGACCGCGTGCCGAGCCCAGGGAAATATTCGCTCGTTGTCAACACCGTCATCGGCAACGTCAGGCTCACCAAGGTCCTCATGGACGGAGGCAGCAGCCTCAACATCATCTACGTCGAGACCCTCGGGCTCCTGCAAATCGATTTGTCCTTGATCCGGGCCGGCGTGGCGCCTTTTCACGGGATCATCCCCGGGAAACACGTCCAACCCCTCGGACAACTCGATCTGCCCGTCTGCTTCGGGACTCCCTCCAACTTCCGAAGGGAAACCCTCACGTTTGAGGTGGTCGGGTTCCGAGGAACCTACCACACAGTACTAGGGAGGCCATGCTACGCCAAGTTCATGGCCGTCCCCAACTACACCTACCTCAAGCCCAAAATGCCGGGCCCCAACGGGGTCATCACCGTCGGCCCCACGTACCGACACGCGTACGAATGCGACGTGGAGTGTGTGGAGTACGCCGAGGTCCTCGCCGAATCCGAGGCCCTCACCGCCGACCTGGAGAACCTCTCCAAGGAGGCGCCAGGCGTGAAGGGCCACGCCGGCAACTTCGAGCCAGCAGAGACGGTTAAGTCCGTCCCTCTCGACCCCAAATAGGAAGCAGTGCTCGTCGACTTTCTCCGCGCGAATGCCGAATTTTCACGTGGAGTCCCTCGGACATGCCTGGCATACCGAGGGATGTCGCCGAGCACTCGCTGGATATCCGAACTGGATCCCGACCCATGAAGCAGCCTCTACGCCGATTCGACTAAGAAAAGCGCAGAGCCATAGGCGAGGAGATCCACAAACTGATGGCTGCAGGGTTCATCAAAGAGGTATTCCATCCTGAATGGCTTGCCAACCCTGTGCTTGTAAGAAAGAAAGGAGGGAAATAGCGGATGTGTGTAGACTACACTGGTCTAAACAAAGCATGTCCGAAGGTTCCCTACCCTCTGCCTCGCATCGATCAAATCGTGGATTCCACTGCTGGGTGCGAAACCCTGTCATTCCTCGACGCCTACTTAGGGTATCACCAAATCAAGATGAAAGAGTCCGACCAGCTCGCGACTTCTTTCATCACACCTTTTGGCATGTACTGCTACGTTACTATGCCATTTGGTTTGAGGAATGCGGGTGCGACATACCAAAGGTGCATGAACCACGTGTTTGGCGAACACATTGGTCGGACCATCGAGGCTTATGTCGATGACATCGTAGTCAAGACGAGGAAAGCCTCCGACCACCTCTCCGACCTTGAAACGACATTCCGGTGTCTCAAGGCGAAAGGCGTAAAACTCAATCCCGAGAAGTGCATCTTTGGAGTCCCCCGAGGCTTGCTCTTGGGGTTCATCGTCTCCGAGCGGGGCATCGAGGCCAACCTAGAGAAAATCGTGGCCATCACCAACATGGGGCCCATCAAGGACTTGAAAGGCGTACAGAGGGTCATGGGATGCCTTGCGGCTCTGAGCCGCTTCATCTCGCGCCTCGGTGAAAGAGGCCTACCTCTGTACCGCCTCTTAAGAAAGACCGAGTGCTTCACTTGAACCCCCGAGGCCAAGGAAGCCCTCAGGAACCTGAAGGCGCTCCTTACGAACGCACCCATCCTGGTGCCTCTCGCTGCCGGAGAAGCCCTCTTGATCTATGTCGCCGCTACCACTCAGGTGGTCAGCGCCGCGATCGTGGTCGAAAGACGAGAAGAAGGGCATGCATTGCCCGTCCAAAGGCCGGTCTACTTCATCAGTGAGGTACTGTCCGAGACCAAGATCTGCTACCCACAAATTCAGAAGCTGCTGTACGCGGTGATTCTGACGCGGCGGAAGTTGCGACACTACTTCGAGTCTCATCCGGTGACTGTGGTGTCATCCTTCCCCCTGGGGGAGATCATCCAGTGCCGAGAGGCCTCGGGTAGGATTGCAAAGTGGGCGGTGGAAATCATGGGCGAGACAATCTCGTTCGCCCCTCGGAAGGCCATAAAGTCCCAAGTCTTGGCGGACTTTGTGGCTGAATGGGTCGACACCCAGCTCCCGGTAGCTCCGATGCAACCGGAACTCTGGACCATGTTTTTCGACGGGTCGCTGATGAAAACAGGGGCAGGCACGTAGCCTGCTCTTCATCTCGCCCCTCGGGAAGCACCTCCACTACGTGATGTGCCTCCATTTCCCGGCGTCCAACAACGTGGCTGAGTACGAGGCTCTGGTCAACGGGTTGCGCATCGCCATCGAGCTTGGGGTCCGACGCCTCGATGCTCGCGGTGACTCGCAGCTTGTCATCGACCAAGTCATGAAGAACTCCCACTGCCGCGACCCGAAGATGGAAGCCTACTGCGACGAGGTTCGGCGCCTAGAGGACAAGTTCTACGGGCTCGAGGTCAACCACGTCGCCCGGCGGTACAACGAGACTGCGGACGAGCTGGCGAAAATAGCTTCGGCACGAACAACGGTTCCCCCGAACGTCTTCTCCCGGGACCTACATCAACCCTCAGTCAAGACAAACGACACGCCCGAGCCCGAGAAGGCCTCGGCCCAGCCCGAGGCACCCTCGGCCCCGCCCGAGGCACCCTCGGCTACCGAGGGTGAGGCTCTGCGCATCAAGGAAGAGCGGAATGGGGTCACGCCTAATCGTAACTGGCAGACCCCGTACCTACAATATCTCCACCGAGGAGAGCTACTGTAACGCCCTGAATTTGGGGGTAGAATTTTTTTCTTCTTTTCTCTTACCAAATTCAGGCGTTACCCTTTTCTTTTCTCGTTCCCTCGCTAAACCTTGATCTTTCCAAAGTTATAGCGGGGTTCGGCTTGGATTTCCCGTGTTAAGAAAACCCTAAATCACTTTATGTTGTTTGATGCACCATGCCGAACTATGCATTCTTTGATTGCTTAGAGATGTAAGTGCATTCATCTAGAAAGATCGGATTTCGAAAAGGAGAAAAAAAACCTTTTCTTTCTTTTTCTTTTTCTTTCTCTCTCTCCTTTTTTTTCTCTCTCCCGCGCCGTGGGCCGCCCCGGCCGGCCTAGCCGCCCCCCGCGCGCCCCCTTTGGGCCCATTGGCCCAGCCGCCCCCTCCCTTTCCCTCCCAATCCCCCCAATCCCTCTCCCTCCCTCTCATTCTCTCTCTTCCCCACCCCAGCCGCCGCCCCCTGCCCTAGCCGCCGCCCCCTGCCCTAGCCGCCGCCCCTGCTCGTCGCCGGTTCGGCCGCCCGTCCCCGTCCCCGGTGAGGTCCCCCTCCCCATCTCCTCCCTCCCCCATTCCCCCTTCCCTTTCCCCCTACCCGGCTCGGCCCCGCCGCTCGGCCGCCCCTGCGCCCCGGTCCGGCTGCCCGCCGCCCAGCTCGGCCGCCCATGGCCGGCTCGGTCGCCCATGGCCGGCTCGGCCGCCGCCGCCCCTGCGCGCCCTGCCCCGCCCCTGGCCGGCTCGGCCGCCCCCTGCCCCTGCGCCCCCGCCGGTCCAGCCGCCCCCCCGCCAGCTCGGCCGCCCGCCGCCGGCTTGGCCGCCCCCGCCCCTGCCCCTGCGCCCCCGCCCCTGCCCAGGCCGGTTCAACCGCCCCCCCTTTTTTTTATTTTATTTTTTTATTTTATTTTATTTTCTTTCATTACTGTTATTTATTTTATTTTAGGCAGGTTAATCATTGTTCATGTTATTGAAGTAGGAAACTTAATTTAGAATTCCGTTACGCTAGTTAATTCATATAATCAATTGTTTATCCAGTTCAATGTTGATCAACTAAAAATGACTAGGTTTCCATTAGTGCATATAACTAAATTCTTTTGTTAGAACCAAATGTAACTAATCAATAGTGCATAAGCTTTAACCCCCCCCCCCCCCCCCGCGAGACCTTTTCCCGTTTCTTTCTAACCATAATGAATGAGATATCGAATGTCATACTTGATGCATATCCACTTTATTTGTTCCCTTGTATGTTGTACTGTTTGCTTCCCAAGTTGAATGGATGTATGTATGTATGCTTGCAATCGCATAGAGAACGATCCGGTTGAAGAGCCCGAGGAACTCGCAGGAGAAGCCCCTGAGCAGCAGTCGGTTGGTGGAGGCAAGTGTCCTTTGACCTATCTCTGTCCTATTCATTATTTAATTCACCTCTCGCTTTACACATTTATGCCTAAGGACTGACTAGCTTTGTTATCCATATCCTTGTTTACCTATATGGGTTGGATTATTATTAGTTACCTTTACGCTATTGCTCAACTCTAATCAACGAACATGATGAGATTATCTACGATACGCTGTTTTCCCTTCTCTTATTATGATGTTGTACTTGTGGCTTTAAGGGGGCTCGAGCGGTTTCTCGAGTGCCTCTCCGTAAGGACCTGTTCTATGGATGACCGCCCGGGAAAACAGTGCAACCATGAGGGTGGAATGGGATGCCCTTAGTTGAATAATTAGAGGAACTGGGGTGTAGTTCGCTTAGCCGTCGTGCCGTTAATGGGGCTCGGTGTATGAGGCTCGCTCTGCCAAGTTTGGTTCGCCCCTTGGGGAGGAGTGCGGTGCATTTAGGAAACCTAACGGGTGGCTACAGCCTCGGGGAATCTTTGTAAAGGCTACGTAGTGAAACCCTGCCTATTCACCTTGGTAGTGTTTAAGGGTTTGATCGGCCCGAGGCAAGAGGGAATCACGGCTTGTGGGTAAAGTGTGCAACCTCTGCAGAGTGTTTGAAAACTGATATATCAGCCGTGCTCGCGGTTATGAGCGGCCAAGGGAGCTCCAGTGATTAGTGGTACTTGATCAGAGATACTTTGGTACAGGTGGCTATGAGATCGATGGTTTTGGTTATGACTATGGTGCTGGTAAGTGGTATTCTTTCCATTCGGAAAGGGTACATCGGGTTAATAACTTGGGTTAATGCTAAAACTTGGCTTTCTACTAGTAAGTAATAATCTGACCAACTAAAAGCAACTGCTTGACTTATCCCCACATACAGCTAGTCCACTACAGCCAAACATGATACTTGCTGAGTATGTTGATGTGTACTCACCCTTGCTCTACACACCAAACCCCCCCCATCCCCAGGTTGTCAGCATTGCAACCACTGCTCAGGCGAAGATGAAGCTGTGGAAGGAGACTTCCAGGAGTTCCAAGACTACGACGAGTTCTAGGCGTGGGTTAGCGGCAACCCCCAGTCGGCTGCCTGTGAAGGCCGCGGTTATCAACGTTTCTTTTCCGCACTTTGATTTATTGTAAGGACTATATGGACGTCTCAGACGTATGATGTAATCGGCTATTTCCCTTCTTAATACTATTTTGAGCACTGTGTGATGATGTCCATGTTATGTAACTGCTGTGTACGTGAATAACTGATCCTGGCACGTACATGGTTCGCATTCGGTTTGCCTTCTAAAACCGAGTGTGACATAAGTGGTATCAAAGCCGTGCTGACTGTAGGACCGCTAACCTAGAGTAGAATGGTCGTTCTAAGGACTATAGACCTCTGTCCCTGCCTTGACTTTGATATCCCTTCAAAAGTTGGTCATACCGACCAAACCTATGTTCTACTATATATTATACCTTGCTGAAAATTGTGTTTTATTCTAATCCTTGATTTACTTATGATTCATTATTTGCTGGTCATATTAATTCTGTTCTCACCCTTTTGCTTGCGATGTCTTTTGTAGATGGCTCGTCTTAGACACACTGCACGAAAGTCAGTCATCCCCTTCTTACCCTCCCGCCTTGCTGAGCGTCCGCTTCGCCGTCCCGTGGCCGGACAGTCCAGCCACTTGGAGAGACTGCACCACCGCCTGCATGAGGAGCAGGAACGTCGACTACAGGAGCAGCAGGGCTCTTCTTTCTCGCTCCACCAGGAGATAGAGTCTGTGAGGAGCTGCTCCCCTGTGCTTCCTCTGGAGGCGCCCCCTGCACCACCACTGGGCGCCCCAGCTTCTGGAGTAGCTGCTGGAGGAGACCCAGACGACGGAGGTGGCGACGACAGCTCGAGCCACGACATCGACTTCTCTGCTAACCATGAGCCGGAAGGATGGGTTGCTCGACCCATCACTCGCGACGCTGCTCGCGAGTGTCACTTCCACGATGCGCTCGACACCCTGCTACGTCGGGCATTTAACCGGCATACTTGGTCCGTCGAGTATCGCTGTGTGGTCTAGCAGCATAGTCGCGGGGTTTACCCGGACCGTTGGGAGGCAACCTGCTTGGTGCGCTGCCCAGAGAACAGTCTCCAGGGTGCAGAGGCCTACTCAGAGCACTATTCTATCTCTGAACGGGACTCAGCTGAGGCAGCCATGCAAGATGCTGCACGGCGTGCGCTTTCGCACTACTGCTCGGTTTTCGGTGGGGCAGCTGACGGTCTTGACCTGAAGTATTACCCCCGCCGTCCATCTGGCAGCACAGGAGGCGTGATTGTCTCACCTGTCGGTGAGGGCAATCCTAGGTTGAGCAGCACAGTCAACCTAGCCGCCGTGCTAAACACGGAGCTGGACCATGCATTAGACGAGCTGAGTAGGGCTCGTGCTGAGATCGCCCTACTGCGGGCAGAGCGCGCGGAACGTCGTCACTTGGATGGTGGTTCCCCCGCTCCCGTCGGGACTCAGCACCCGTACCGCTCACCTCAGCGTGGACACCAGTCTTATGGCAATCCCGACTGCAAGACCAAGATAACCCTAGAACCATAGTTCGTTAGAGTTGGATCTTGTAAGTAATACGAAATATATACATAGAAGCTTCAGTCTTAGCGTTAGTCTCGCTCTTAGTTAGTCTTAGTTAGACAGGGTAGTTTGCTATATCCTGTGCAATCATGTTTGTCATGATGAACTATGTTTGGTTTGGATCTTTGTAATGACTGTCACCAGAGTGTGGGTATCCCCTACATTTTGGTTTACCTATTATGTTAATGGAGTTAGTTATATAGTTGGGAAACATTTTATTCCACTTTCCTCTTTATCTGAGAAGCTGTGTGGTCCGTGTTGGAGATCAGTGAAGATGCTCATCTGTTCAGTGCTGTTGAAGAATTCTATCCTCTTTTCTTATGCTGCAAGATTTGCCAGATCAGTTCTGATGTGTGGTTGCATTCTGCAGATGTCAGAGAACAGGCGCAGAGGAGGAAGGCGTGCTCAGCAGGAGCGAGCCGCTCAACAGGAGGAGGTGCCCCAGCAACAGCACCTGCCGCCCCCGCCCCCGATGTCCATCGAGCAGATGTTTCTGATGCAGACTCAGGCAGTTCAAGCCATCGGTCAGACTTTGGCCGCCATTCAGCAGCAGCAGCAGCAACAGCAGCAGGCCCCACCTCAGCCTCAGATGCCTCAGATGCCCAGAGACAAGCGTGCTGAATTCATGAGAGGTCATCCACCCACGTTTGCTCATTCTTCTGACCCCATGAATGCTGAAGACTGGCTGCGCACTGTGGAGCGGGAGTTGCATACCGCTTAGTGCGATGACAGGGAGAAAGTTCTGTATGGTCCCCGTCTATTGAGAGGAGCAGCCCAATCATGGTGGGAGTCTTACCTCGCCACCCATGCCCATCCTGACGCCATCACCTGGGAAGAGTTCAGAGGAAGCTTCCGTCAGTACCATGTTCCTGCAGGTCTGATGACTGTGAAGAAGGAGGAGTTCCTGGCTCTCAAGCAAGGGCCATCGTCTGTCAGTGAGTACCGGGACAGGTTTCTGCAGTTGTCTCGCTATGCTCCTGAAGATGTCAACACCGACGCCAAGCGACAGTACCGTTTCCTGAGAGGCTTGGTTGACCCTCTGCAGTACCAACTGATGAATCACACCTTCCCGACATTCCAGCACCTGATTGACAGAGCAATCATGACAGAGAGAAAGCGTAAGGAGATGGAAGATTGTAAGCGCAAGATCAGTGGACCCCAGCCTGGAAGGAGCAATCGTCCTCGTTTCTCAGGCAATCAATCTCAGCAGTTCAGGCAGAACCATCGTCCACCTCAGCAGCATCAGCAGTTCCAAAGGCAGTACCCTCCGCACCAGTACCAGAACCGTCAGAGCAATCAGTCAGGAGGTCAATTTCAGAGGCAGAATCAGCAGGCACCTCGTCTTCCTGCCCCAGCAACCCAGCAGAACAGTCAGGCAGCACCAGCTCAGGTTGGAAACAGAGCATGTTTCCACTGTGGAGAGCAAGGCCACTGGGTGATGCAATGTCCGAAGAAGGCAGCCCGGCAGCAGTCAGGCCCCAGTGCCCCAGCAAAGCAGAATGTGCCTCAGCCTGGAGCAGGCAATCGCTCTCAGCCGCGCTATAATCATGGGAGACTGAACCACTTGGAGGCTGAAGCAGTTCAGGAGACCCCCGGCATGATAGTAGGTATGTTCCCAGTCGACTCCCATATTGCAGAAGTGTTATTTGATACTGGAGCAACGCATTCTTTCATTACTGCATCATGGGTAGAAGCACATAATCTTCCAATTACCACCATGTCAACCCCCATTCAAATTGACTCAGCCGGTGGTAGAATTCGAGCCGATAGCATTTGTTTGAATATAAGTGTGGAAATAAGGGGGATAGCGTTTCCCGCCAACCTCATAGTAATGGGTACTCAGGGAATAGATGTCATCCTAGGGATGAATTGGCTAGATAAGTATCAGGCAGTTATCAGTTGTGATAAAAGAACCATCAAGTTGGTGTCCCCACTAGGAGAGGAAGTGGTGACCGAGTTAGTCCCGCCTGAGCCAAAGAAAGGCAGTTGTTATCAGATAGCTGTTGATAGCAGTGAAGCAGACCCGATCGAGAGTATCAAAGTTGTGTCCGAGTTCCCAGATGTGTTTCCAAAGGACTTACCGGGTATGCCACCAGAGCGGAAAGTTGA
The DNA here is from genome assembly GCF_902167145.1 of Zea mays. Taxonomy (NCBI): domain Eukaryota; kingdom Viridiplantae; phylum Streptophyta; class Magnoliopsida; order Poales; family Poaceae; genus Zea; species Zea mays. The sequence continues at coordinate 130,873,626 of NC_050104.1, forward strand.
GTTTGCCATAGAGCTTCTTCCTGGAACCTCCCCTATCTTTAAGAGAGCTTACAGAATATCTGGACCAGAGTTGGATGAACTTAAGAAGCAAATTGATGAGCTGTCAGAGAAAGGTTACATTCGGCCAAGCACCTCGCCTTGGGCCGCCCCTGTCCTATTTGTGGAGAAGAAAGATGGCACCAAGAGGATGTGCATCGATTATCGAGCTTTGAATGAGGTCACGATCAAGAACAAGTATCCCTTTCCCAGAATAGAAGATCTGTTCGACCAGTTGAGAGGAGCCAGTGTGTTCTCCAAGATTGATCTGAGGTCAGGTTATCATCAGCTCAGGATCCGACCTTCGGATATTCCGAAGACGACATTCATTACCAAGTATGGTTTGTATGAGTTCACAGTGATGTCTTTTGGTTTGACCAATGCGCCAGCATTCTTCATGAACTTGATGAACAGTGTATTCATGGATTACCTCGATAAGTTTGTGGTGGTATTCATTGATGACATTCTGATTTATTCTCAAAGCGAAGAAGAGCACGCAGATCATTTGAGGATGGTATTGCAGAGATTGCGAGAGCACCAGTTGTATGCAAAGTTGAGCAAGTGTGAGTTCTGGATCAGTGAAGTCCTGTTCTTGGGTCACATAATCAACAAAGAAGGATTGGCTGTGGATCCGAAGAAAGTGGCAGACATTCTGAACTGGAAAGCGCCAACAGATGCTCGAGGAATCAAGAGCTTCATTGGAATGGCCGGATATTATCGGTGATTCATTGAAGGATTTTCGAAGATTGCGAAACCAATGACAGCGTTGCTAGGCAACAAAGCTGAGTTCAAGTGGACCCAGAAATGCCAAGAGGCCTTTGAAGCGCTGAAAGAGAAGTTGACTACAGCGCCTGTCCTAGTCTTGCCTGATGTGCACAAGCCCTTCTCGGTGTATTGTGATGCTTGTTACACAGGTTTGGGATGCGTGTTGATGCAAGAGGGAAGAGTTGTGGCTTACTCGTCCCGACAGCTGAAGGTTCATGAGAAGAATTACCCAATCCATGATCTAGAATGGGCAGCAGTGGTTCACGCACTGAAGACATGGAGGCACTATCTGTATGGACAGAAATGCGATGTTTACACAGACCACAAGAGTCTGAAGTACATATTCACTCAGTCAGAGTTGAACATGAGGCAACGAAGATGGTTAGAGTTGATCAAAGACTATGAGTTGGAGATTCATTACCACCCAGGCAAAGCAAACGTAGTGGCAGATGCTTTGAGCAGAAAGAGTCAAGTCAATCTGATGGTCGCTCGTCCGATGCCTTATGAGTTGGCCAAAGAGTTCGACAAGTTGAGTCTCGGATTTCTGAATAATTCGCGAGGAGTCACAGTTGAGTTGGAACCTACCTTGGAGCGCGAAATCAAAGAAGCGCAGAAGGATGATGAGAAAATCAGTGAGATCCGGCGACTGATTCTAGATGGCAGAGGCAAAGATTTTCGAGAAGATGCAGAAGGCGTGATATGGTTCAAAGACCGCTTGTGTGTTCCCAATGTCCAGTCCATTCGGGAGTTGATTCTCAAGGAAGCTCATGAGACAGCTTATTCAATTCACCCTGGCAGTGAGAAGATGTATCAGGATCTGAAGAAGAAATTTTGGTGGTACGGAATGAAGAGGGAAATCGCAGAGCATGTGGCTATGTGCGATAGTTGCCGAAGAATTAAGGCAGAGCACCAGAGACCTGCTGGATTGTTGCAACCGTTGCAGATCCCTCAGTGGAAATGGGATGAAATTGGTATCGATTTCATAGTCGGATTGCCTCGCACTCGAGCCGGCTACGATTCCATTTGGGTAGTGGTGGACCGCTTGACCAAGTCAGCCCACTTCATACCTGTCAAGACCAACTACGGCAGTGCAGTATTGGCAGAGTTGTATATGTCTCGGATCGTTTGTCTTCATGGTGTGCCAAAGAAGATAGTGTCAGACAGAGGAACGCAGTTCACCTCTCATTTCTGGCGGCAGTTGCATGAAGCTTTGGGCACGCATCTGAATTTTAGTTCAGCTTATCATCCGCAGACAGATGGCCAGACCGAAAGGACCAATCAAATTCTTGAAGATATGTTGAGAGCCTGTGCGTTGCAAGATCAGTCCGGATGGGACAAGAGATTGCCTTATGCAGAGTTTTCCTATAACAACAGTTACCAGGCCAGTTTGAAGATGTCACCATTTCAGGCGCTCTATGGAAGGAGTTGCAGAACTCCGTTGCAATGGGATCAGCCTGGAGAAAAGCAAGTGTTTGGGCCAGACATTTTGCTTGAAGCTGAAGAAAACATCAAGATGGTCCGAGAGAATCTGAAGATAGCGCAATCAAGACAGCGAAGCTATGCAGACACAAGAAGAAGAGAGCTGAGTTTCGAAGTCGGAGACTTCATCTATCTGAAAGTGTCACCGATCAGAGGAGTCAGAAGATTCGGAGTGAAAGGCAAGCTAGCACCCCGCTACATTGGTCCGTATCAGATTCTTGCAAGACGTGGAGAAGTGGCCTATCAGCTCAGTTTGCCCGAGAGTTTGTCTGCTGTGCATGATGTCTTTCATGTGTCTCAGTTGAAGAAGTTCTTGCGTGTGCCAGAGGAGCAGTTGCCAGTGGAAGGTCTTGAAGTCCAGGAGGACTTGACCTACATTGAGACAGTGCAGATCCTCGAGGTTGCAGACAGAGTCACCCGAAGGAAGACCATCAGAATGTGCAAAGTTAGATGGAATCACCATTAAGAAGAGGAAGCAACCTGAGAGCGTGAAGATGATCTGATGACTAAATACCCTGAGCTCTTTGCTAGCCAACCTTGAATCTCGAGGGCGAGATTCTTTTAAGGGGGATAGGTTTGTAACGCCCTGAATTTGGGGGTAGAATTTTTTTCTTCTTTTCTCTTACCAAATTCAGGCGTTACCCTTTTCTTTTCTCGTTCCCTCGCTAAACCTTGATCTTTCCAAAGTTATAGCGGGGTTCGGCTTGGATTTCCCGTGTTAAGAAAACCCTAAATCACTTTATGTTGTTTGATGCACCATGCCGAACTATGCATTCTTTGATTGCTTAGAGATGTAAGTGCATTCATCTAGAAAGATCGGATTTCGAAAAGGAGAAAAAAACCTTTTCTTTCTTTTTCTTTTTCTTTCTCTCTCTCCTTTTTTTCTCTCTCCCGCGCCGTGGGCCGCCCCGGCCGGCCCAGCCGCCCCCACCCCGCGCGCCCCCTTTGGGCCCATTGGCCCAGCCGCCCCCTCCCTTTCCCTCCCAATCCCCCAATCCCTCTCCCTCCCTCTCATTCTCTCTCTTCCCCACCCCAGCCGCCGCCCCCTGCCCTAGCCGCCGCCCCTGCTCGTCGCCGGTTCGGCCGCCCGTCCCCATCCCCGGTGAGGTCCCCCTCCCCCTCTCCTCCCTCCCCCATTCCCCCTTCCCTTTCCCCCTACCCGGCTCAGCCCCGCCGCTCGGCCGCCCCTGCGCCCCGGTCCGGCTGCCCGCCGCCCAGCTCGGCCGCCGCCGCCCCTCCGCGCCCTGCCCCGCCCCTGGCCGGCTCGGCCGCCCCCTGCCCCTGCGCCCCCGACGGTCCAGCCGCCCGCCCCCCCCCCCCCCCCGCCAGCTCGGCCGCCCCCGCCCCTGCCCCTGCGCCCCCGCCCCTGCCCAGGCCGGTTCAACCGCCCCCTGGCCGGTTCAACTGCCCCCCCTTTTTTTTATTTTCTTTCATTACTGTTATTTATTTTATTTTAGGCAGGTTAATCATTGTTCATGTTATTGAAGTAGGAAACTTAATTTAGAATTCCGTTACGCTAGTTAATTCATATAATCAATTGTTTATCCAGTTCAATGTTGATCAACTAAAAATGACTAGGTTTCCATTAGTGCATATAACTAAATTCTTTTGTTAGAACCAAATGTAACTAATCATCAGTGCATAAGCTTTAACCCCCCCCCCCCCCCCGCGCAAGACCTTTTCCCGTTTCTTTCTAACCATAATGAATGCGATATCGAATGTCATACTTGATGCATATCCACTTTATTTGTTCCCTTGTATGATGTACTGTTTGCTTCCCAAGTTGAATGGATGTATGTATGTATGCTTGCAATCGCATAGAGAACGATCCGGTTGAAGAGCCCGAGGAACTCGCAGGAGAAGCCCCTGAGCAGCAGTCGGTTGGTGGAGGCAAGTGTCCTTTGACCTATCTCTGTCCTATTCATTATTTAATTCACCTCCCGCTTTACACATTTATGCCTAAGGACTGACTAGCTTTGTTATCCATATCCTTGTTTACCTATATGGGTTGGATTATTATTAGTTACCTTTACGCTATTGCTCAACTCTAATCAACGAACATGATGAGATTATCTACGATACGCTGTTTTCCCTTCTCTTATTATGATGTTGTACTTGTGGCTTTAAGGGGGCTCGAGCGGTTTCTCGAGTGCCTCTCCGTAAGGACCTGTTCTATGGATGACCGCCCGGGAAAACAGTGCAACCATGAGGGTGGAATGGGATGCCCTTAGCTGAATAATTAGAGGAACCGGGGTGTAGTTCGCTTAGCCGTCGTGCCGTTAATGGGGCTCGGTGTATGCGGCTCGCTCTGCCAAGTTTGGTTCGCCCCTTGGGGAGGAGTGCGGTGCATTTAGGAAACCTAACGGGCGGCTACAGCCTCGGGGAATCTTTGTAAAGGCTACGTAGTGAAACCCTGCCTATTCACCTTGGTAGTGTTTAAGGGTTTGATCGGCCCGAGGCAAGACGGAATCACGGCTTGTGGGTAAAGTGCGCAACCTCTGCAGAGTGTTTGAAAACTGATATATCAGCCGTGCTCGCGGTTATGAGCGGCCAAGGGAGCTCCAGTGATTAGTGGTACTTGATCAGAGATACTTTGGTACAGGTGGCTATGAGATCGATGGTTTTGGTTATGACTATGGTGCTGGTAAGTGGTATTCTTTCCATTCGGAAAGGGTACATCGGGTTAATAACTTGGGTTAATGCTAAAACTTGGCTTTCTACTAGTAAGTAATAATCTGACCAACTAAAAGCAACTGCTTGACTTATCCCCACATACAGCTAGTCCACTACAGCCAAACAGGATACTTGCTGAGTATGTTGATGTGTACTCACCCTTGCTCTACACACCAAACCCCCCCATCCCCAGGTTGTCAGCATTGCAACCACTGCTCAGGCGAAGATGAAGCTGTGGAAGGAGACTTCCAGGAGTTCCAAGACTACGACGAGTTCTAGGCGTGGGTTAGCGGCAACCCCCAGTCGGCTGCCTGTGAAGGCCGCGGTTATCTACGTTTCTTTTCCGCACTTTGATTTATTGTAAGGACTATATGGACGTCTCAGACGTATGATGTAATCGGCTATTTCCCTTCTTAATACTATTTTGAACACTGTGTGATGATGTCCATGTTATGTAACTGCTGTGTACGTGAATAACTGATCCTGGCACGTACATGGTTCGCATTCGGTTTGCCTTCTAAAACCGGGTGTGACAGCTACCCCTCGACAGAGCCGAAGCTCGGCGACTGGCGCGGCGCGCCAAGTCATTTGTCTTGCTGGGTGACGGGAAGGAGCTCTACCACCGCAGCCCCTCCGGCATCCTCCAGCGATGCATATCCAACGCCGAAGGCCAGGAGCTCTTACAAGAAATACACTCGGGGGCTTGCGGTCATCACGCAGCGCCTCGAGCCCTTGTTGGAAACGCTTTCCGACAAGGTTTCTACTGGCCGACCGCGGTGGCCGACACCACTAGAATTGTCCGCACCTGCCAAGGGTGTCAATTCTACGCAAGGCAGACGCACCTACCCGCTCAGGCTCTGCAAACAATACCCATCACCTGGCCGTTTGTTGTGTGGGGACTGGACCTCGTCGGTCCCTTGTAGAAGGCACCCAGGGGCTATACGCACCTATTGGTTGCCATTGACAAATTCTCCAAGTGAATCGAGGTCCGACCCCTAAACAACATCAGGTCCGAACAGGCGGTGGCATTCTTCACCAACATCATCCATAGCTTCGGGGTCCCGAACTCCATCATCACCGACAACGGCACCCAGTTCACTGGCAGAAAGTTCCTGGACTTCTGCGAAGACCACCACATCCGGGTGGACTGGGCCACCGTGGCACACCCCATGACGAATGGGCAGTTTGAACGTGCCAACGGCATGATTCTGCAAGGACTCAAGCCGAGGATCTACAACGACCTCCACAAGTTCGGCAGGCGATGGATGAAGGGACTCCCCTTGGTGGTCTAGAGTTTGAGGACGACGCCAAGCCGAGCCACGGGTTTCACGCCGTTCTTTCTAGTCTATGGAGCCGAGGTCATCTTGCCCACAGACTTAGAATACGGTTCCCCAAGGACGAGGGCCTACGACGACCGACGCAACCAGACCAACCGAGAAGACTCACTGGACCAGCTGGAAGAGGCTCGGGACATGGCCTTACTACACTCGGCGCGGTATCAGCAGTCCCTACGACGCTACCACGCCCGAGGGGTTCGGTCCCGAGACCTCCAGGTGGGCGACTTGGTGCTTCGACTACGACAAGACGCCCGAGGGCGGCACAAGCTCACGCCTCCCTGGGAAGGGTCGTTCGTCATCGCCAAGGTTTTGAAGCCCGGGACGTACAAGCTGGCCAACAGTCAAGGTGAGGTCTACAACAACGCTTGGAACATCCGACAGCTATGTCGTTTCTACCCTTGAAATGTTTTCAAGTCATTCATACACCTCATTTACATACGCCAACAAAGTCTAACCATCAAGGAAGGGTCAGCCTTGCCTCAGCAAAGCCCGACCCTCCCTCGGGGGCTAGAAGGGGGGAACCCCCTCTGCATCAAAATTTTCCTCGAAAAGAGTCTTCCACCAAAACGACTTTCACGTTTCCCGGCCATGTCAGTAACAAAACCCCGAGAAACGAATAAGAGTGCATGTAAGTGGCAAGGCCGACCGAGCCGAGGAATTCCTACACCTCTGGGACACGGATACCTCGCTCGTCGCCTACCACAAAAAATAACTCTTACTTGGGTAAGCAATCCTGCTATTGACAAACAAGCCCGGATACGGGAAAAAGGAGGAAAGGAGACGCAACTTTATTTTCACAATGATAAAGTGTTCAGGCCTCAGCGGCCGTGAAAGACACACACATGTCCAAAATAAACCGCTCTGGCAGAATCAGGCATCGCCCGGGGGAGGAGCCGCATCCTCGGTTTCATTGCCACCCTCGGCAAGATCCGCCCCGCCCTCGAACGGCGGCGCAGGCGGAAGGATCTCCGCCTCGACGGTGGACGCCAGCACCGCACTTGGCCCCGCAGCGGCCGCGTCAAGCCTCTGGACTTCAGCCAGGGCAGCTTCGTCCTCGTCGGGGAGGCAGTACCCCTCGCTGACTCGCTCCAAGTCCACATCGTAGTGGGAAGTCAGCACGGCGAAGGCCCGCCTAACGCCGTGATGCAGCACCTCGCGGAGTCTGCCGCGTGCATGGGCGCCCAAGGCCTGCAAGCGACTCTGGGGAGAGCTTCCCCAAGGGATGTCGTCAAGGCCAAAAGTCTGGCAGAAGGCCGAGATAGCCTCAGACATAGCCACTTGGTCGGCCTCCCTCTGCTCGGTCGCCCGGGCGAGTGCCTTGGCGGACTCGTTGAGAGCAGACTCGAGCTCTGCAAACCGCCAAAGCAGAGTCCTCAAACACAAGTTGAAGAATGAAGCTGAATCAAAATCTCACAACAGCCAAGACATACCTTCAGCCCGGGCACGCTGCTCTGAGGCTGCGACTTGGGCGGATTGAGCAGACCCCACGACCACGGCCAGGTCCGCCGCAAGGGCTCTGGCCCGAACGGACGCCTCGGCTAGCTGGCCTCCAAGGGCCTCAGCCCGACTTTCAGCCTCAACGGCCCGGTCTCGGGATTGATCCCACTCACCAATGACCTGGCCGAGCTCCAGCTGCCACTGCTGCACCTCTGCACGTGTCGTCGCTGCTTTTGCCCCCAGATCGACACAGAGCAACCGAAGGTCCGCCACCTCGGCGCTCCATCGGGAGAGGCGCTCGGTAGTCTCGGCAAGCGTGGTCCTCAAGGACCGCAGCAAACCCCAGACGTCGGCCTCGCGGCGGATGAAGGATGACTTGGCGGCGCTCAGATCCGTCAGATCCTAAGGAAAGGAAGCGGGGCGTCACAAAGAATACCTTGATCACGTGAAAGGTATGCCTGAAATCCTTACCTGAAGGATCTTGGGAACGTCCCTGCAAAGGACCTCCAAGGTTGACCGAAGCGACCCCACCGTTGCCTCGGCACACTCACGAAGCCCGTCCCAAGACTGCTCCTCTCGCTCATCGTCAAGAACAAAGAGGGGATCCGAAGCACCACGGGCCTAGAACCGGAGCGACTAACGCCGCCCGTTGGGACTGCACCACGCAAGGGCGAGGTTGCCGCTCCCTAGGACGAGTCGCGGTTCTGCGCCCCCTCCTCCGAGGCATCAAGTAGCGGTGCCTCGGCCATCTCAGCATCGGCGGCGATGGGTGGCTCCACGGCCAGAACGGCAACAGCCTCGGCAGAAGCCGGTGGCAGCGCCGGCAACACGTCTGGCGGGCTCGAGGCCGCAGCCGCGCCAGCAGTCTCCCTCGGCACGACGGCCGCCTCGACGGAGGGGTTGGCCTCAAGAGCTCGCCCCACGGCGACCTGTGCCGCCTGAGCCCCCTACTCGAGGGCACCTTGAGTAGAGGCCAACCGGCCGGCGAGGCCCGGTGCAGCACCGGCCGCAGAAGCTGGCGCCGTCTTAAGGGCCTTCCGAGGAGCCAGACCGGTCGAACCGTGCCTCCGTTTGCTAGGAAGAAAGGAAAGAGCAGGATCAGGACACACGAAGAAGGAGCCGGGACAGAGGAATCCTCAGATACTTACCCACTCCGGCCCACGACCAATCGTGCCTGCGGGGAGGCCCCTCGAGCCTCGGTCCCCGCGGGCACCCCCACGGTTTGCCCCACTGCTGGCTTCAGCACCATCCCTGCCTCGGGCGCCCGGGGCGCCGAAGGGACGGTCTGCCTGAGCGTAGACACGACGACCCGAGGATCAGCCTCCTGTGCAGTCGGCACGGGCAACGGCTCTTAGGGAACAGGCGGGTCGGCCTGACTCCCCGGGGTCACCTCAACTACCTCGGCCAAGGGGTCAAGTACCCCCTCGGCCTGCCCCCGTTCTTCGGATCGGGACCCCGATGTCCCGGCCCCGGATACTGACGGTGCCAGCCCACTCATGGGCTGGCTCGACGACCCCTGGCCCAGCCTTAGATCCAGGCTGAGGCCAAGGCGGGCGGCCATGTCATCCTCTTCATCATCATCATCATCGTCGTCGTCGTCATCGTCAGGCGTCTCGGCGACGGCTCCCTCGGGAGCCCGTCCCTCTCCTGCCGCCGACGACGCCTCTCCAAGGCATTCCGAGCCCGCATTCGCTCGCGGGCCTGAGCCTTTTTCGCGTCCTTCTTTTCCTTCTTCTTCTCAGCAACGACCCTCCGCGCGGCTCGGTCCACCGCGTCCTCTGGGACCGGTGGCAGAGAAAGCTTTGAGACCCCACCTCCTGGAGACGGACGGAAATCTCAGCTGTGAGAACCCAGGGGCAGTCTTACACGAGAAGGAAGAAGGAGCGGACACTCACCAGGGATATACACCCACACTCGGGGTGCATCGAGGACTGGGTAAGAGCACCGGCGTCCAGCTTTCCTACCGTGGCGGCTACCCGCCTGTGGAGGTCATCGGCGGGGAGGGGGACCGGGGACATCTGCGAACCCTCCAAGTCGACCCCCGGCGTCATCTCCGAAAGCAGCAGCCGCCGCTCCGTCAAGGGGAGCACCCTCCGGCGATGGATGGCGGCAACCACCCCCGCGGCAGTGAGCCCTCCTTCTCGCAGCTCCTCCAAGGCCTTCAAAAGGGGCTCGAGATTCTTCTGTCTCTTGCGCGGGGCCCCATAGCGCCAGTTACTGCCGACGACGGTCACCACTCGTTGAGAAAATGACGGGAGCCTCCCATCGTCATTCCGGAGGTAAAACCACCGGGGATGCCACCCCTTGTTCGAAGACACAAGGACGGTAGGGATGTACTGCTGCGCCCGCGCCTGCCTCAACTGGAGGATGCAGCCACCGGCCCACACCGCCATGCGAACTCTTCTTTCCCCCGTCGTCGAGGCAAAAAGCTCCGCAGAGAAGAGATGGGTCCATAGATCCCAGTGGGGGGCAATCCCCAAAAACCCTTCGCAAACCGCCGCGAAGATGGCTACTTGCGCGAGGGAGTTGGGGCTAAGATTGTGCAGCTCCACCCCGTAGAAGTGCATAATCGCCCGCATGAAACGACTTGCCGGCACTCCGAACCCCCGCTCGTGAAAAGAGACGAAGCTCAGCACATACCCCGACGGCGGGGATGGGGCGGCTCCGCTCGGAGGGGCCATCCACTCCGGCTGCGGGTCACTGGAGAGAGGACGAAGCAAACCATCGGCAACAGGAGCCTCCAGATCGTCCGTCGTGACGGTGGAGAAAGGCCACGGGTCGCGCGGCGAAACAACGGTTACCCGGTCGGCCATCACCAAGCAGAAGAGGTGGCGGCGGGGCGGACAAGGTGCGCGGTTTTCTTTCTCTGGCTATTCCCTCAGGTTGCAGAAACCTAAGTGGGAGGCGAGCAGTAGAGTAAAGAACCGTCACCGGTCCCTCTTCCGAATATATAAAGGCCCAGGCGAGACCCGTTCAAAACTTCGCCCGAACCCGCTGCGAGATTCAAAACTCAAAGGCGAAACGCCCGTTCCTCGAACGGCTCGAGCACGCACAATGGCTGCCCCGCGAACCACTCGTCCTGTCGCATTAACTCTGCGGCAGGACAGGTGGCACCTTTGGCAAGCAAAGCAGGCGACGCTTCACCTCTGCCATGATGACCGCGTCAAAAAAGGTGTGCCACGTCATTCGATTTCGTATCCTTTTCCACTTCCTCTTTCTCTCTCTTGCTACAGGGACCGGGAAAGGGGATACTCTGAAAGGGACCCTTCTCCGCGAAGGAAGCAGGCCCCGAGCCCCCCTACTGATCAGAGGTTCGAAGGCTGGCCCCTCGGAAGGGTTCAACAGCCGTCTCAGAGCACTCGGGCTCCGCGCCCACTACTGGTCAGAGGTTCGAAGGCTGGCCCCTCGGAAGGGTTCAACGGTCGCCTCAGGCCACTCAGGCTCCGTGCCCACTACTGATCAGGGGTTCGTAGGCTGGCCCCCGAAGGGTTTGACAGCCGCCTCAGAGCACGCAGAGCGAGGGATGACCCTGGGTACGTTCGATACATAACCAAGGCTCGGGCTATGCTCCCGAGGTACCCTAGGACATTTTCGAGACCGACGGGAACGATTTTGTAACGGAATCCCACCAGAGGGAAGCATCGAGCCCTCGGACCCCGTCAAAAGGGGACCGGGTCCGGCGAATCACCCACAGGTACTTTTGGAGCGCGTCTCCGGGCCACTAGCCGACCCCTAACGAATGGGGCACGGGCGTCCACTCGGATTACCCGTTAGCAACTCACTGGAGACACCATGTTCGGCGCCCTCCGAGGGCAACATGGCGCTTCCCCCCTCCTCCTTGCGGAAAGGCGGCGCAGGGGCATATGAAAAAAGCCGAGTCTGTCCTTGACCGTCCTCTCGCTCTGTGCGGAGGCTCGGGGGCTGCTCTCGTAAACCCGGCTCCGGCCAAACCGTTGACAACGTCAACGTACCAGCCCGAGAACTTGGGACCTGACTAAGCACCCGGGCAACGACCAGTTCGCATGAGGGAACAACCAAACCGGCCGAGACATCACGAAAGGCACTAAGACCTCGAAGGAGTCAAAACACTCCTCCGAGGCCTCGAGGGCTACACCCGGCGGGTGCGCTCGCGCGCACCCACCGGAACGAAATGCAACCGAGAAAGGCCGGTCCCCTTGCAAAAAAGTGCGACAAAAGCCTCCAAGCGAGTACCAACACTCCCTTTGAGGCTCGGGGGCTACTGTTGGGGACCATAATTAGGGGTACCCCAAGACTCCTAATCTCAGCTGGTAAACCCCATCAGCACAAAGATGCGAAGGCCTGATGGGCGCGATTCAGGCCAAGGCTCCGCTCAAAGGACACGATCCCGCCTCGCCCGAGCCCGACCTCAGGCAAAGACAGCCGACCCCGGAAGATTCACGCCTCGCCCGAGGATCCCCTCAAGCAACAGACGCACCGTCGACTCGCCCGAGGCACAACTCGGGTAGGCTTCGCGGAGAAGCAACCTTGGCCAAATCGCCACACCAACCGACCATATCACAGGAGCATTTAATGCAAGGATCGCCTGACATCTTATCCTGACGCGCGCTCTTCATTCGACAGGGCCGAAGTGACCGCAGTCACTTCGCCGCTCCACTGACCGACCTGACAGGAATACAGCGCCGCCTGCCCTGCTCCGACTGCCGTGCCACTCGCCAGAGTGAGGTCGACAATGGCTAAGTCCAGCCTCGGGCGACATAGGAAGCTCCGCCTCGCCCGACCCCAGGGTTCGGCCCCCGTCTCGGCCTCGGAAGATGGACTTCGCCTCGCCTGACCCCAGGGCTCGGACTCAACCACGACTTAGAAGACGACGAACTCCGCCTCGCCCGACCCCAAGGCTCGGACTCAACCTCGACCTCGGAGGAATCGCCACCTCGCCCAAACTCGGGTCCGGACCGGCCACGTCGCCACGGGGGCCATCATTACCCTGCCCCTAGCTAGCTCAGTCTACGGGGAACAAGACCGGCGTCCCATCTGGCTCGCCCCAATAAACAAGTAATGATGACACCCCGCACGCTCCATGACGACGGCAGCTCCCAGCCCCTTACGTCAGCAAGGAGACGTCAGCAAGGATCCGACAGCCCCGACAGCTGTACTTCCGCAGGGCTGCAGCTCTCCTCCGACGGCCACGACATCACATGAACAGGGCAGCAACACCTCTCCGACAGCCACGACGGCATGTACATAGGGCACTAGCTCCTCTCTGCTAGACACGTTAGCACATTGCTACACCCCCCATTGTACACCTGGGCCCTCTCCTTACGTCTATAAAAGGAAGGTCCAGGGCTCTCATACAAAGGGTTGGTCGCGCGGGAGAACGGGCCGACGCATAAGGCTCTCGCTCTCGCTCTCTCCCACGCGAACGCTTGTAACCCCCTACTGCAAGCGCATCCGCCCTGGGCGCAGGACAACACGAAGGCCGCGGGTTCCCCTTTGCTGTTTTCCCCCTCTGTGTTCCGTCTCGCACCGACCCATCTGGGCTGGGACACGCAGCGACAATTTACTCAGTCGGTCCAGAGACCCCCCGGGGTCGAAACGCCGATAAATATCATGGAGTCCATTGCGCCAATGTGATCTCAGAAACAACCTAATGCTTGCAAGAGCCAAGAACGTCGTGCCGTGATTGGGCTGTAGCCTCGGCCCGTAGTGCTAGTCCGGCCCGACACGATTATATTTTTTTATTTTACAAAAAACGTATATACATATATATAATTTATATTCAATATTAAAAATATCTGAGTATGATGTTCTATTGGTTAGACAACTTTATCTTGTGTCTCTCGGCCTTCTTCCATCAGGGCATAGGTTCAAACCCCACCTCGTGCATTGTTTTTAGCATTTTATGCTGATTTAATTAAATGGGCTAACGGACTGGCCCGACACAGTCAGTAGGTCGACATGATGTGCCTGAGCCAGAGTTGTGGCCCGCGGGCGTCTATCCCGTGCCGGGCTACCGTTTGGTCATTTATAGGCGTGCAACAGATTAATTTGAAATAGTTGTGAGGGGTTATTTGTAAAAAATGACACGTGACGACCGTTGAAACTGGTGCTTTAAGTGAGATAATTGGATTTTTGCCACTCACAACGTTGTCTTCTTGTTATAATTACCACTGTGTCTATGAATTGTGGGTCCAGCTGGGTCTATGAAATGTGGGTCTGATGGCAATTTTACAAACCTGTTTGTTGCTGATGGCAAATATCAGAATCTCTCTGCTTTAAGTATAGTATAGTATATATATATATATATATATATATATATATATATATATATATATATATATATATATATATAAATCGAAACAACTAGAACGATGTGAGTACAAAATAAATAAGAAATATCTACTACTTGAGTATTATGCTAGAATGTGAGCGAAACGGGGCAAACAGTGCTGTTTTTAACCTAAATGACTAGATTTATCCATGGACTAATGATATTTATGTTTATTTAAAGTCCTGGCTCTATGTTTCTTTGATTTTCCTTTGGGATTAAGCCAATGTTGTAAATCCCGATCGAATGTCGGCGAAAACCACCGTTATTTCTCGTTCTCGACATTGCACGGTTTCAAAAACCGACGGATGTTTTCGAATATTTCGTTGCAATTTTTTGAATTTCAAAAAATCAAAAAAATTGTATAAAAAACCAGATGTTCCTAGACCTCATTCAAAATAATGTTCATTTGCACATGAAAAAAACTAAAATGGATCGTTGTCATGGCCAAACCCATTAACCTATAACGTTATAACCCATTTAACTCATTTTCCTACAGCCCAATACCCCCCACGACGCTCTCCCGTGACTAAACAGTGTCTCATTGGCTTTCTCCTCCCCCTCTCTGCTATCCTCCATTGCAAGTTGTTTGGAGCTTAAGCGAACAGCATATCCCGGTGAGTTTGGGGCAGATCCTGGCGACCGAGCATCGATTTTCGATGAGAACCCGACGAATCTCATCGGTCGCAGCCGCTGCGCGCTAGGTGGGAACTCGAGCAAGGCGAGATCGAGGCGGGATCCAGAGGCTAAGCTACGGTTTCCGACGCGGATCCGGCGGTTCTCGGTCGCTGCGCGCCAGATGAGAATCGCCGTTGTTGCTCGGTAACCGTCGTGTTGTGTGTAGAATCTGGTTGTTTGTCGACGAGAACCTCTACCGCAGTGAAGAGAGAAAGGTTGTTTTAGGCATTGTTGTGTGATGTAATAGCATATTTATAAGTTTATTTTGTGTGCTATATATTTTAGTTAGATGCTTTTTTGACAGCACTGTTTAGTGAAGAAGGTTTGTTATGTTAGTGAGGCATGCATGGTTTATTCCGTGTGCATATATGATTACACAGTATCGTACGAGTAATCTAGTGTATGATAAATGGTTTATTGTGTCAGTGAACTAGGCATGGATGGTTAAGCAACGAGTAGATCGAGCAAGGTTATATGTTTTTTTTGTTAGTTACAAGTTTCTGGTTGATATATTTCTTTGCTGGTACTTCTTGGTTGTTAGTTCAAAGCTTGAAACTAATTGTTACATGACCGAGAAACTTAATAGTTGGTATTATTGTCGTAGGTGCTATCGTTACATTACATGGACAATTGATACTTTTTAGTTGATATTTTTAATGTAGTTTATAATTATTTGCATTGTTGTAGGTAAAATGTCGGGCCTAATGTGGGAGCATGGGAGAAGATGCTATAACTATTTTATGGTGTCACAAACTTCGATTCATGTGCTTCTGCAGCCTTCCCGTTGTGTTCCATTTGCTTCATCATTAAATATTTATTTATTGCTCATATTATCTAGTTAATTTTATTTTATAACTGTATAGGAATATGTATATGGAATGGACCCACACCACATCTAGATGCTTCGAACTTGTCTGGATATTATGACTCCGGCTGAATATATGGTACATACATGATTTCCGGTTTGTGTGAAGAATTATGTTATGAAAATCTTTACATGCAGGGGCGGAGGGCTCCATGTGGCGAGGTATGGCCCAAGCCATACCTTGGCCCAGCCCATTAGCATCTAGGTAAGTCGAAGACCTACGTCTGTGTCAAGCATCTGTGCATCTGTTTCTTCACCGCCGCTCGCAAGGCAGTCCGCACGCCGCTCATCTTCTCTACGTAGCTGCGCTCACCGGCTCGCATGCTCGCCTCGCCATCGCTCGCCTCGAGTCCGCCTCTGCGCACACGCCATCGTTCGACTCTACACGCTCGCCGTCGCTCGGCTCGCGCGCACACGCTCGAATCCGCCTCTGCGCGCTGCTCTGTGCGCCGAGTGCCTACGCGGCCGCTGCCACGACTCCATAGACGGCAGGTGAACATGCCAAACACGCCCAAAATCCACCATACCTTAAATTCTATCCGTCCTCCGCCACTATTTACATGTGCTTGTATAGCATGATTGTAACCTTCTATTGATATGTGTTCCACTCAAATTATAGTTCTCTATTTACATAAGTATGGTTTATGTGATTTTAGGTATCAAATTATTTATGAATATATTGTTATTCATTGTGTAACGTAATTTGAACAAAATACAAATAAATCTTGTGAAAGTTTTCAATTTTTTCTTGAGATTGCAACATCTCTTGGTCATTTGGCAGCGAAAACCGCCGAGAAGTAGCTGTTTCTCGAGCGAGAAATTCAAAAACCGTTGAATTTGAAAACATTACCATTCGGATTCTAACGGTTTTCAGTTTTTTTCCTGTTTTCGCTGTTGACCGAGAAACGGTAGAAAAATAGGTTCGTCAACCCTCTATTAAACATCAAACGCATGGACCTCTTCCATCCATTCAGTCTGTGGTCCACCAGTTTCCCCTGTTTTGTGGATGTGTTTAGATTGGGCGAGGCAAACAGTTCGCTTAATTAGTATTTTTCGTATTTTTCTCTCTCTAATAGACAAATTTCAAACTAAAGAATTTGTCTATAAATAAATCAAGTCCTCATATTTATTACACTCCTTCTATCTCTCAATTTAATATATGTAATATAATCTTTTCTATAACGTACTAATATGTTCTGAACTTAGTAAAAAAATCTGTTTATTGAGGGATAAGAAGAGTACTACTTGCTTAATGTTTATTGCAGTATTATTAGTGTCCGGCACTTGAAGCGACAACCACTACGACCAGATCAAAGTCCTGAGGATTTGCAACGTTGGAAGCCGGCTCCCGGACGCGCAACTGCGCGGACTTTTCCTGCAAGCTTCTTCTGCAACCGAAGCAACTCTTCAATCCAGAAGTGGCTGCTCCAGGGCGGCATGGCGCCAAAAGTCTCCAGCCCGTTCCTCCTCGGCCTACCCTGGGTCGTCGCGCACGTTGGATCCATCAAATCTTCCAATGCACGCTGCGCCGGCCCGGGTCGTCACGCAAGAGGTAATGCGACGCCGACGCGCACCCATTAAAAGCAACCCGTCACTTAGCGTCTGAGCGTGCGTGCCAGAGCAGAGCTCCCTTCTTGCTAGCGAGTAGCGACTAGCGAGAGGTCGCCGGCGCGGCAAAAATCCGAAAGGCGAGCCGAGATGGCGGGGTCGCAGTCGCAGGCGATGCTGGAGAAGATGGAGCTGCGGCAGAGCTACCGCAACGTCTGGCACACCGACCTCACCAACGCCGTCGCCGCGGACCTCCCGTGTGCGTATCCCGGCTCTTCTCCTTCCCTTTTTCTGCGCCATCATCATGTTGGTCTTCTGCCTGTGGTCTCCTGTGATCGACGAACTGATGCGCGATTTTACTGCAGGGTGCTGCCTGTCTCTGTGGTGGTGAGTGGGAGAGCTCGTTCTCTGATTTCTCAAAGTTGAATGTTTGCTCAGGATCTTGAACCTGACAGTACATAAACATCTCTGTTTTTTTGTTTTCCCCTTGCTCCTGTTGGCGTCCAGCGGCCCGTGCGTGTCCTACATGCTGCGCAGACGCGCGCTCTACAATGACATGTCAAGGTACTGAATCTACTTGTCCTGATCTTTTCTCTCTTGCCCTGCCAGTACCATGCATCTAGTTTCCATGATCTTCAGCGAGGAGGCTGTGTGTCTCTCGTCTGTCTCTCCTTGGCAGTGCAGTGTTAACTCCCTTCATGCTTGCTTGTGTTCCCTTCCCTGTGCATTTCCAGGTACGTGTGCTGCGCCGGGTACATGCCGTGCAGCGGCAAGTGCGGCGAGAGCCAGTGCCCGGAAGTATGCCTTGCAACCGAGGTGACGCCTGCGCGACACACACACATAGCCATCAGCTTTGTCTGTCAATCGGATAATCCGCAATTCGGTTGCTGACCACGCTCCCTTCTCTCTCAGGTGTTCTGCTGCTTCGGCAACTCGGTAGCTTCAACCCGGTTCCTGCTGCAGGACGAGTTCAACATCCAGACAACGCAGTGCGACAACTGCATCATCGTGCGTAGTCGCGGCCGGCCACGCGCGCCTCGATCCGTCTCCTGATGACTTGATCTGATCTTCCGAATCAGCTGACTCGACTGACGCTACTCATCTTCCTCGTCGTTGCAGGCCTTCATGTTCTTCCTGCAGCAGCTGGCCTGCATCTGCTCCCTGGTCGCCTGCATCGTCGGCAACAGCGAGCTCTCGGAGGCCGCGCACGTCATCTCCTGCATGTCGAATCTGGTCTACTGGACGTAAGCCTCTCTCGCTCGGTCCGCCGTAGGCCGTAGCCCCAGGTTCTAGCTCTAATCCATCGGTCTTTCTAATCTTGTGCTGCTCTGTTCTGTTCTTTCTGCAGGGTTTGCTCGTGCATGCAGGTAAATTGCACATCCACTTTTCATGGTATTCAGGTAATTCCCCCTTCCTGATTTGACGCTAGAAGGCTCACAATCTGGCATTGCCATCTCTGCATACTTCAGACGCAGCACAAGGTGGAGATGGACAAGAGGGACGGCACGTTGAACACCATGTCTGCGCCTCCGATGCAGCAGATGTCGCGTTGGTAGGTGCGAGTGAGATTATGTGCCGACCTCGATACGGAGGAGGGTAGCTGCTGGAGCTGGAGGCTATCAGCAATCTCCTACTCTGGTTAGGACGGTCCATTTTTCAGATTTGGGTGAGATACCATGGCTAGTGTGTAAACCATGTCCCGTTTGTTTGGGCAAATTTTCGTGTTTAATGAGTTGTGCATTTTTCACAACTTCTGTTATACCTCTTACGGCTAGATGCCGAAATTAGATATCCTAATAATTTATTTTAATTGACTACAATAGTATGTGCACTTGTATTTTATTTAGAAATGAGACGAGAGCAACGAGTGTAGAGGCTCAACTTATCCTCCGGGTGCTTTGTGCCTATTGAGTATCAAATTTGGCACTTTCCCTACTATTTTTTTTATCTCTTCGGCTCTACATCGTTTGAAAGCGTTTTGGCACAATACAACCCTACGATCTCTCCTACACGACGGAATCCCTCCCGGTAGGCGAGACCTAAGTTCACCTGAGAGCTATCTGCTGTTGTGGACGGTCAGTAGCCCTACCCCGGACCGTCCAGTACCTTGTAGAAAGGTCCCCAATGTCTTAACTCCCTATGAGATGGATCTAGGTATCATTAGTGTTTGGCATAAAAAGGTGCTAACACACTTTTTGACGACTTCGTTGGGGCAGAAGATCAGATCTATCAGATCGACCACGATGGTTGATCCTAAATATTGCACCGATGTTTCCCCATACAACATCCATAGGCTTACTTTTAAGAGTTTTTCGACCGAGGCCAGTAGAAAATTGAAGACTACATGAAGAAGCTAGATGAGGAGTTCCAGCGACAACAAGTAGGGCTGGACAATATACTTGTGGCTCATGAGCTCCCTCGGCTCATGGTCAAATCGACCCGGCTTATTTTAATTTTGTCACGAGCTGAGCTAGCAGCTCAACTCAATTTGTTAACGAGCCAGCTCGAGCCAAGCACGAGCTAGCTCGTTAGCTCAAAATGTGAATTTGTTAACACAAGTTCTTTCTTGTAAGGAGTTGCTTCTCTAAATGTGAATTTAACTTGAAGCAACACAAAATAATATTAGCAAAGGGTAGAGCAAGAGAACTTAGAAAGAGGGAAAACGAACAAATCACAAGCAATAAACACAAGAGACACGAGTGATTTGTTTTACCGAGGTTCGGCCCTCAAAGGCCTAGTCCCCGTTGAGGAGTCCACTAAGGACGGGTCTCTTTCAACCCTTTCCCTCTCTCCACCGATCACCAAGACCGGCGAGCTCTTCTTCTTCTCAAGGATCACTTAAGACCCCGCAAGGATCACCACACACTTAGGTGTCTCTTGCTAGCTTTACAAGCCTCCAAAACTTTGGAGGAAGTTCAATGGGAGTCAAAACTCCACACACAAATGAACACAAGATGTAGCACACACTTTCTCCCAATGAATCTCACAAGGCACTATTGCTAAACTCACACGAGAAGCTTTCTTTTGCTTGCTCTCTCTTTTGTGGCACTTGTGTAGGTTGAAGTGGTCTAAATCTTATGTATAGGATGGATCAATGAATAGAGGTGGTTGGGAGGGCTTGGATATGTCAACTATATGACTTGGAATGTTGCTTGGGCTCCCACACCTTGAAGTGGCCGGTTGGGGTGGTATTTATAGCCACCAACCAAATTGTAACCGTTGGAGAAGGCTGCTGGCGATGGGCGCACCGGACAGTGTCCGGTGCGCTGCCACGTCACCCTGTCGATCGGGTTTGGAGCTAGTCCACCGTTGGAGGCTTTGTCCTCATGCGACACCGGACAGTCCGGTGCCACACCGGACAGTCCGGTGCCACACCGGACAGTCCGGTGCCCCTCTGACCTTCTGCTATGACTTCTGCCGCGTTACTGTGCTGTACTGTTCATCCGTCAGAGTCGATCGTTGCGCACAGATAGCCGTTACTCCACTGGTGCACCGGACAGTCCGGTGAATTATAGCGAAGCTGCGCCTGGGAAACCCGAAGCTGAGGAGTTTGGAGTGTACGGCCCCTGGTGCACCGGACACTGTCCAGTGTGCCAGACCAGGGAGCACTTCGGTTTCCTTTGCTCCTTTCCTTTTGAACTCTAACTTGTTCTTTTTATTGGTTTGTTTTGAACCTTTGGCACATGTAGAATGTATAATCTAGAGCAAACTAGTTAGTCCAATTATTTGTGTTGGGCAATTCAACCACTAAAATCATTTAGGAAAAGGTTTGACCCTATTTCCCTTTCAATCTCCCCCTTTTTGGTGATTGATGCCAAAACAAACCAAAGCAAATATATAAGTGCAGAATTGAACTAGTTTGCATAAGGTAAGTGCAAAGGTTGCTTGGAATTAAACCAATTCATACTTTCATAATATATATATGCATGGATTGCTTTCTTTCTTTTGAAATTTTGGACCACGCTTGCACCACGAGTTTTGTTTTTGCAAATAGTCAAAGGTATATGAATAAGATTTCGAGAAGCATTTTTAAGATTTGAAATTTTCTCCCCCTGTTTCAAATGCTTTTCCTTTGACTAAACAAAACTCCCCCTTAATGAAATTCTCCTCTTAGTGTTCAAGAGAGTTTTACCAATTGAAAGAAGATCAAATATTTTAGATACCAATTTTTGATAAAACTCCTCCTTTAAAATATATATACCCATTGAGATAGAATTTCTTAGAGGAATACTAATTTGAAAGATGTCAATTGAAAACAACTTGTTTCGAATTTTTTTTTGAAATTGGTATGGTGGTGCGGTCCTTTTGCTTTGGGCTAACACTCTCTCCCCCTTTGGCATTAATCGCCAAAAATGGAGTCTATAGAACCCTTTTTACTTTCTCCCCCATTGGTATGAGTGAAAGATTATACCAATTTTGAGAGATGGTGGAATACGTGCAAAAGGATAGATAATACCGATGGTGTAGAGTGGAAGCGATGTCCTTGACGAATACTCTATTTCCCTTTCAATCTAAGACTTAATACACAAGATACTCATGGAAACATATTAGTCTTAGCCTTGGTACAAGAGAGATAGGAAATATGCAAATGTACCAAAGGAAAGAGACATGTTTAAAAGGATATGTCAATTAAGCTTATACAGTTCTATATAATATAGATTGCTCCCCCTAAATATGTGCCTTGAGAGGAATTCAGATGTTGGCCTTAAATGCCAAGTGCACATAATTAGGTTAATGAAAACATATCTATATCATAGAAACTGTAAAGTGCATTGTGTCATAATAAAAGTGTGATGCTTATGACAGACTATGCACTTATGAAAGCATGTTGGAAACATTTTAAGCAATTACCCTTAAGGATTTCAAAGAGACTCAAGGAACCTCCACCTTTGGAACAAAGGTAGCTTATCCTCGTTACAAGGTTAAGCTTTAAGCTCTTTGACAATAAAATCACTTCACCTAGTTTTAACAAAAATGCATAAATGCAGGAATGAAATTTTTGAGAGGTTAAACTAGGTATGAAGCAGGGATATGCATAGACATGCTTTCTTCTTCCTTTTATACAAGATATGCAAGGAATGTTGTAGCATCCCAAAAATTCAAATCTTGCAAATTTCTCAAACTCCCTCTAAATTCAAAATGAATTTCAAAATGTTTGTTTGCAAGTTGATATCAACAAATAAATTATAGTGGTCTATATTCACTCCAAAATCCTCCCCAAAATATCCTACAGATATTTCCCCAGTGATCCCCCTCAAATTCTTTTCAGAAATACTGCCCAGATATTTCTCTAGTGATCCCCCTCAAATTCTTCCAGAAATACTGCTCAGATATTTCTCCAGTGATCCCCGTCAAGTTCTTTCCAGAAATACTACCCAGATATTTCCTCAGTGTCCCCCTTAAATTCTTTCCAGAAATATTGCCCAAATATTCCACCGATATATCTCCAAGTATTTTCTTCCTGAGAAATACCTTCAGAATCATTTTTCAAGTCCCTACAAATATTTTCTTCATAACTTTCCTCATGCCCATACGTATACGTATGCCTCCGGTGTCATACGTGAGCTCTACAAGCAAATCTCACTTATACAAGACAAATACATGCTAATCTCCCACTAATCCTCTCATCCTCCCACTAATCCTCTCATCCCTCCCCCTAATCCCCCACCATGGCTATAAATAGAGGGGCAAGGGCCTCCTCTCATCCCACCCCAATCCATTTCATGGCAACTCTTCTCCCCCCCCACACACCCACTCCATGTTCCACACAAGCACACACTAGCACAAGGATCGTTCAGTCGTTCTTCGATCGTTCGTCCACCTATTCTTAGTTTGTTTGTTCGTTCGTCCGATCGTTCGTCCAATCGTTCATGGTTCGTTCGTCCGTTCGTCCGATCGTTCGATCGTTCGTCCGTTCGTTCGTCCAAATAATCTTTGTTCAGTCGTTATGCTGTCGAAATTCTGATTGTTCGTTCGTTCGTTCGATCATTCGATCGTTCATCGTTCGTTCATAGTTCCTATTCATCGTTCGTTCATAGTCCCTATTCATCGTTCGTCCAGATAATCTTTGTCCTGCCGTTATGCTGCCGAAATTCCGATCATTCGATCATTCGATTTTTCGTTCGTTCGTTCGTCTGATCATTCGATCATTGGTCCGTTCGTTCATAGTTCCTATTCATCGTTCATCGTTCGTTCATACGACTATTCACCATTACTATTCATCATCGTTACTATTCATCAATGATATCTATAATTACTTTTCGTCGTTACTATTCATCATTACTATTCATCGTTGCTATTCATCGATCATCCAATCACCCCAAATTTCAACTACTCATCCATCAAGCTGTCCAGTCCACCTAAGACCATATTCCAGTCATACGAACTCCGGTGACTGTGATTTTCCTTCCAGTAGGGAACTTCCCATCTGGTCACCCATCCTAGGTTTCTCCAAGTTGAGCATGCTTAACTTTGAGATTCATTTGAACCAGGCTTCCAAACTCAGATTCCAATAATTCTTATTTCTAAATTCTTATCAAACTATTCCCTATCCAACCATGTCATCCCTTAAGCATGGTCCATATTCCATAAAACTCCCAAAATACTATTGTCCCATATTCTCCCTATAACTCTCCTATTCATACTAAGTCAGACAATTCATTCATCACTATTCTCACCAACAGTGAACTTCACTGTGCTACACCACATACACTCAGCTATAAATACACCACAACACCCTCAGCCAAGGCAAACACCCCACCCACTCAGTTACTCCGCTCTGCCGGCTACACGCATAGTGTCGCTTCGCCTCCAGTCCACCCTCCTGGTAAGCACCTCCGCTCCACCACCAGTAATATCACAACACGACATGACACAGATTCTACTCAAGACTCTACCCATCCATATATCGCTATTCTAACCACTATACTAAATATTTGTTGGTATACTTGCTGGTTTGTATGTTTGCTTGTTCATGTTGCATAGTTATCAGAGCATTCGTGCCATCTTGTGGAGGCCAGATCTGCAAGTCTACGTCAGGCGGTGGAGCCAGAAGCCAGTTCCGCGAGCTCTCCTTCCCCCTTCGCCGGATAAGCACGACAAGCTCACTGGATCCATTTGATGCATAAATTACCTATGATTTTTCAACCACAACCCTCAGCCTGCTATTTTATGCATAATATGGTTTTGAGACAAGTTATTATGGCCACCCAGCTGCTTGCCGCAATCAATCCTTGATATATTTGTTACAAATGATTTGAGAAATAGTGTGAGTTTTCAAAAGAAAATGCTTTTCAAAAAGTGTGCGATGAAGGGTATTCACCCTCATCACCTTGTGAGTGGGATGATCAGGGAATCCTTGGTTTAGGGGAGGGCCTAAGGTGAAGGCTCATCTGGTTTAGGCGTGAGCAGAAGGATTGTCCCCTCATATAATGACCGGTTTGTCATCTTTCACTACGTGTACTCATGATAAGTACAACCACTCGAGACTGTGTGGGCAGTCACTCAATCTGAACTCGTACGGTCTAACCCCAGAGTTATGAAGGCTGGGGAGCACCGGGAGGATAAGGAGGGGGAATGTTTTGTCCGGTTTGGACATGGTGGTGGCCTGACTCCTTCCGGTATAACCGTTAAGGTTAGGACGTGCGAGGGAAGAAAGAGATTCGGATTCGGATCTCATTGGCCATGGGATCGCAGAGCCGGACTAGTAGGTAAAGTGTACCCCTCTGCGCAGAGTTCAAACCTATTCGAATAGTCTGTGTCCACAGGAATGGACGAGTCTGGTGTGGTATGACAATTAGTGTTTTGTTTTCCAAAAAAAAGAGGTGCTTTTGGAAAGTGGTTTTAAAAGGTCCGGCGGTTGAGCCGTGAGCTATGGTGGACAGGAAGTCCAGTAGCTGTTTTTGAAAATGAAAACTAGTGGAAAACTGCTGAGATACCTAGATGTTTAGTCCAGGGGATTTTGTTCTATATTGAAAAACTTCATGTTCTTTCGGGAGAGGATGCGCTTTGAAAAATACAAAATGTTTTACAAAATAACCCTGCATAAAATATTATTGTTTTTGCAAAATATCCTGAGCTCCACATATTCCATGCATTATATCTGATTTCCCCATTCCGCGGGTGAAGGTGGGCTGCTGAGTACGTTTGTACTCACCCTTGCTTATTTGTTGTTTTTGAGAAAAAGGAGATCGGGTAAGAGTTCCGACTGTCCCAACCTTGCCTGTGGCTGTTGGACCGCTGATATGCTTCGCTGCGTATATCGGGCTACTTCAGCCCCACTCTGATGACATGTCCCGAATTGTGGACCAACTCTTAAAGTTGTTCGCCACCTTTATAGGTTTGTCTCGTTTAAGTAGATCTGGAACTATCTGATGTATAAATGTGTTTACTAGCCTCCTGGGACTAGTAATTGTATCACATTTGAGTCCCAGAGGATCTGGGCGCTTCAGGTGGTATCAGAGCTGTTAGGTTGACCGCAGGACGTAACCCTTAGCCTGACCCAAAAGTTTTTGAGTCAAAACTATTTTCTTAAAAAAATTCTTGCTCTCATCCCTTCATTTCA
Source organism: Zea mays (assembly GCF_902167145.1). Classification (NCBI taxonomy): domain Eukaryota; kingdom Viridiplantae; phylum Streptophyta; class Magnoliopsida; order Poales; family Poaceae; genus Zea; species Zea mays. Next base: position 130,899,314 of record NC_050104.1, read on the forward strand.
AAAATGCTTTCCCCCTTTCCTTCTCTCAGAAATCAGATGGAGGTCCGCTGCCAAACCAGCTTTTGCCAGAATGAAGATGGTTTCCCCAAGTTGCTGAGAGCATGCACAGTCCGCCTCGGAATCAGGAGCCAGCCAGAGTATGATGGTCGTGAATTCGTCGAGCATGGCACAGAGAAGTGTGTCGTGACTGTATACATTGGATCCAGTCCTCACCATGTGGAATGGAGTGTCACTGCTGCGGGGCACAGATTCGAAGACACCTGCCAAGTCATCGCCCGCAAGGCATTGAGGGCCCTGTGTTAGATTTATGAAGAAGAAGTGACCGACACCCCGCTCAGATTCTTTCCGCCCTTTCAGAGAGACCGTCCAGTTTGGATGGCCAGGATGCGTGCATTGGAAGGGCAGCAGCTGCTTGAGGATGACCCCACAGTCGTGTACCTCACTGCATACCTGCTCACCCTGGATGTGCAGTATGATTTCTTGGCTCGGCACCACCGTCAGATGATTGCCCGAGTAGAAGATGCAGAGAAGCGCAACCGCCAGCTCCATGTGGATCTCACCACAGCTCAAGCCCGTGTAGCTGCCTTAGAAAGTCATGAAGTCATTGTTGTTGAAGCCCTGAAGCAAGCCAAGGATGAGCACGTCCAGAAGCTGATGGAGGCCTTGAAAGGGAAATGTGCCCTTGGGCCATTTCTAAGTATTTTGGTGATTTAGTGTCCAACACAAGTGCCCTAGTGTAAAAAGGTGGACAAAGTACAAATCAAGGATAAAGGTATGTTTCTCAGACTTAGTACATTGTTTTATGGACTAATGTATTGTGTCTAAGTGCTGGAAACAGAAAAAATCGAGTTGGAGAAGAGATGGCTCGAGCAGCCAAAGTCTGCTCAGTCTGGGTGCATCGGACTGTCCGGTGGTGCACCGGACAGTGTCCGGTGTGCTAGGCTGGCTCTGGCGAAAAGGCTGCTCTCGGGACTTCGACGGCGGTGTACGACTATAAATCACCGGACTGTCCGGTGGTTCACCGGACTGTCCGGTGTGCCGTTCACAGGCGAACTCGTCGCTCTCGGGAAACCATCAACGACGTAAGTCTATAATTCACCGGACTGTCCGGTGTGCACCGGACTGTCCGGTGAGCCAACTGTCGGCAGGGCCAACGGTCAGCCACGCGATCTGCGCGGGACACGTGGCCGAGCCAACGGCTAGAAGGGGGCACCGGTCTGTCCGGTGTGCACCGGACATGTCCGGTGCGCCAACGGCTCTCAGGATGCCAACGGTCGACTGCACCATTTATGGAAGGAAATCGGGCACCGGACAGTGTCCGGTGTGCACCGGACTGTCCGGTGCGCCAGTCGACAGAAGGCAAGATCAGCCTTCCTAGATTGCTCTCATCGGCTCCTAGCTGCCTTAGGGCTATAAAAGGGACCCCTAGGCGCATGGAGGAGAGCACCAAGCATTCCTACAACATTCCTAAGCACCAAGACATCAATTCAGCACCTTTGATTCTTTGCGATAGCAATTAGAGCTCTAGTTGAGTAGTGAACTCATTGAGTTGTGTTGTGAGCTCTCATTGCGACTTGTGTGCGTGGTGTTGCTGTGATTTCTTATCTTGAGTGTGTTACTAATCCCTCCCTTGCTCCGTGTTTCTTTGTGAATTTCAAGTGTAAGGGCGAGAGGCTCCAAGTTGTGGAGATTCCTCGTAAACGGGATTGAGAAAAAGCAAGCAAAACACCGTGGTATTCAAGTGGGTCTTTGGACCGCTTGAGAGGGGTTGATTGCAACCCTCGTCCGTTGGGACGCCACAACGTGGAGTAGGCAAGCGTTGGTCTTGGCCGAACCACGGGATAACCACCGTGCCATCTCTGTGATTGATCTTGTTGATTATTGTGTTTTGTTGAAGATTCCTCTCTAGCCACTTGGCAGTTATTGTGCTAACACTTAACCAAGTTTTTTGTGGCCTAAGTTTTAAGTGTTACAGGATCACCTATTCACCCCCCCTCTAGGTGCTCTCAATTGGTATCGGAGCCGTTCTCTTCACAAGGGGACTAACCGCCCGAAGAGATGGATCCTAAGGGGAAGGGAATCGTGATTAACGACAAAGAGAAGGAATCCTTCGTCAACGAGACGAAGGATGACAAGCCCACAGACTCCGGCTCGGGCCATAGATGGAAAGACGAGAAGAAGAAGAAGACAAGGCGCATCAAGGAAATTGTCTACTACGACGACAGCGATGAGTCTACTTCTTCCCAAAAGGACGACGACCACAACGACTACGAGAGAAGGAAACCGGTCAATTTGAACTTTTCTTTTGACTACTCTCGTATTCCTCAAAGTACAAATGCTCATTTATTATCCATTCCTCTCGGCAAGCCTCCACACTTTGATGGGGAGGACTATGGATTTTGGAGCCACAAAATGCGTAGTCACCTTTTCTCTCTCCATCCTAGTATATGGGAAATTGTAGAGAGTGGAATGCACTTCGATAGTACGGATAGTCCCATGTTCATTAATGAGCAAATTCATAAGAATGCACAAGCTACTACTGTTCTTCTAGCTTCATTGTGCAGGGATGAATACCACAAAGTGAGCGGCTTGGATAACGCCAAGCAAATATGGGACACCCTCAAGATTTCTCATGAGGGGAACTACGTCACCTTGCTCACCAAGATGGGATTGGTGGAGGGCGAGCTTGGTCGATTCGCGATGATAAGGGGTGAGGAGCCAACCCAAACATACAACCGGCTCAAGACCCTTATCAACAAAATAAGGAGCTACGGAAGCACGCGATGGACGGACCACGATGTCGTCCGACTGATGCTAAGGTCCTTTACCGTTCTTGATCCTCATTTGGTGAATAATATTCGTGAGAATCCCAGGTACACCAAAATGTCGCCCGAAGAAGTCCTTGGGAAATTTGTAAGCAGGCGAATGATGATCAAGGAGGCGAGGTACGTGGACGACGCATTGAATGGTCCAATCAACGAGCCTCAACCCCTTGCTCTCAAGGCAACAAGAAGCAAGGATGCACTACCTAGCAAGGTGGCACAAATTGAGGCGGCCGGACTTAATAATGAAGAGATGGCCCTCATCATCAAGAGATTCAAGACGGCGCTAAAGGGTCGCAAGGGGCAGTCAAGCAAGACCAAGACAAAGGGGAAGCGCTCATGCTTCAAATGTGGTAAGCTTGGTCATTTTATTGCTAACTGTCCCGACAATGATAGTGACCAGGATCAAGGGAACAAGAGAGAGAAGAAGAAGAACTATAAGAAGGCAAAGGGCGAGGCACATCTTGGCAAGGAGTGGGATTCGGATTGCTCCTCGTCCGACTTCGACAATGAAGGACTCGCCGCCACCGCCTTCAACAAGTCGTCCCTCTTCCCCAACGAGCGTCACACATGCCTTGTGGCAAGGGAGAAGAAGGTATGTACTCGAGACTCTACCTATGCTTCTTCAAGTGAGGACGAATCTAGTGATGAGGATGGAATAGATTATTCATGTTTATTTAAGGGCCTAGATAGAACCAAGGTAGATAAAATCAATGAATTGATTGATGCATTAAATGATAAGAATAGGCTTTTAGAAAAACAAGAAGATTTGTTGTATGAAGAACATGACAAATTTATAGAAGCACAAAAATCTCATGCTTTAGAAGTTAAAAGAAATGAAATGCTTTCTTGTGAATTATCTTCTTGCCATGAGACGATTACTAGTTTAAGGAGCATTAATGACGATTTGAATGCTAAATTAGAAATAGCTAGTAAATCAACAACTTGTGTAGAAAATGCCGTTATTTGCAATAGATGTAAGGATTTTGATATTGATGCTTGTAGTGAACACATAGCTTCTATTGCAAAGTTAAATGATGAAATGGCTAGTCTTAATGCCCAACTTAAGGCTAGCAAAAGTGATTTTGATAAACTAAAATTTGCTAGGGATGCCTACACGATTGGTAGACACCCCTCAATTAAGGATGGGCTTGGCTTCAAGAGGGAAGCCAAGAACTTAACAAGCCATAAGGCTCCCATCTCCGCCAAGGAGAAAGGGAAGGCCCCTATGGCAAATAGTACTAAAAGGAACCATGCTTTTATGTACAATGATAAAAGACAGTCTCATAGGAGTTGCAATGCTTTTGATTCACATGCCTATGACTCTTATGCTATGTTTGCTCCTAGTTCTTCCTATATGCATGGTAGAGATATGCCTAGGAAAAATGTTCATCATATGGGAAGAGTATTGTTCATGTTCCTAGAAAAGTTATGAATGGTCCCTCTACAATTTATCATGCTTTAAATACTTCCTTTGCTATTGGTAGAAAGGATAGGAAGATAGTTGCTAGGAAATTAGGGGCAAAATGCAAGGGTGATAAAACTTGCATTTGGGTCCCTAAGGAAATTGTGACTAACCTTGTAGGACCCAACAAGAGTTGGGTACCTAAGACCCAAGCCTAAATTTGCCTTGCAGGTTTATGCATCCGGGGGTTCAAGCTGGATTATCGACAGCGGATGCACAAACCATATGACGGGGGAGAAGAAGATGTTCACCTCCTACGTCAAGAATAAGGATTCCCAAGATTCAATCATATTCGGTGATGGGAACCAAGGCAAGGTGAAAGGTTTAGGCAAGATTGCATTATCTAATGAGCACTCTATCTCTAATGTGTTTTTAGTTGAGTCTCTTGGATATAATTTACTATCTGTCAGTCAATTATGTAATATGGGATATAATTGTCTATTTACAAATGTAGATGTGTCTGTCTTTAGAAGATGTGATGGTTCACTAGCTTTTAAGGGTGTACTAGACGACAAACTTTATTTAGTTGATTTTGCAAAAGAAGAGGTCGGTCTAGATGCATGCTTAATGGCTAAGACTTGCATGGGCTGGTTGTGGCATCGCCGCTTAGCACATGTGGGGATGAAGAACCTCCACAAGCTTCTAAAGGGAGAACACGTGATAGGTCTAACCAATGTACATTTCGAAAAAGATAGACCTTGTGCAGCTTGTCAAGCAGGTAAACAAGTGGGAGGAGCACATCACAGCAAGAATGTGATGACCACTTCAAGACCTCTGGAGCTGCTGCATATGGACCTCTTCGGACCCATCGCCTATCTGAGCATAGGAGGAAGTAAGTATGGTCTAGTTATTGTTGATGACTTTTCCCGCTTCACTTGGGTGTTCTTTTTGCAGGATAAGTCTAAAACCCAAGGGACCCTCAAGCGCTTCCTCAGGAGAGCTCAAAATGAGTTTGAGCTCAAGGTGAAGAAGATAAGAAGCGACAACGGGTCCGAATTCAAGAATCTTCAAGTGGAGGAGTTCCTTGAGGAGGAGGGGATCAAGCACGAGTTCTCCGCTCCCTACACACCTCAGCAAAATGGTGTGGTAGAGAGGAAGAACAGGACGCTCATATATATGGCGAGGACTATGCTTGGAGAGTTCAAGACCCCCGAGCGCTTTTGGTCGGAAGCCGTGAACACGGCTTGCCACGCCATCAACAGGGTCTACCTTCACCGCCTCCTCAAGAAGACTTCATACGAGCTGCTGACTGGTAACAAACCCAATGTATCTTATTTTCGTGTATTTGGGAGCAAGTGTTATATTCTTGTGAAGAAAGGTAGAACCTCTAAATTTGCTCCCAAAGCTGTAGGAGGGTTTTTATTAGGTTATGATTCAAATACAAAGGCGTATAGGGTCTTCAACAAATCATCGGGTTTGGTTGAAGTCTCTAGCGACGTTGTATTTGATGAGACTAATGGCTCTCCAAGAGAGCAAGTTGTTGATCTTGATGATATAGATGAAGAAGACGTTCCAACGGCCGCGATACGCACCATGACGATTGGAGATGTATGGCCTCAGGAACATTTGGGGCAAGATCAACCGTCTTCCTCAACTATGGTGCATCCCCCATCCCAAGATGACGAACAGGTACCTCAAGTGGAGGCGCATGATCAAGGGGGAGCACATGATGTTCAAGTTGAAGAGGAAGAAGCATCTCAGGCACCTCCAACCCAAGTTCGAGCGACGATTCAAAGGGATCATCCCGTCGACCAGATATTGGGTGATATTAGCAAGGGAGTAACTAATCGCTCGAGATTAGTTAATTTTTGTGAGCATTACTCCTTTGTCTCTTCTATTGAGCCTTTCAGGGTAGAAGAGGCCTTGCTAGATCCGGACTGGGTGTTGGCCATGCAAGAGGAACTCAACAATTTCAAGCGCAATGAAGTTTGGACACTGGTGCCTTGTCCCAAGCAAAATGTTGTGGGAACCAAGTGGGTGTTCCGCAACAAACAGGACGAGCACGGGGTAGTGACGAGGAACAAGGCTCGACTTGTGGCAAAAGGTTATGCCCAAGTCGCAGGTTTGGACTTTGAGGAGACTTTTGCTCCTGTGGCTAGGCTAGAATCAATTCGTATCTTGCTAGCATATGCCGCTCACCATTCTTTCAGGTTGTACCAAATGGATGTGAAGAGCGCTTTCCTCAACGGGCCGATCAAGGAGGAGGTGTACGTAGAGCAACCCCCTGGCTTCGAGGATGAACGGTACCCCGACCACGTGTGTAAGCTCTCTAAGGCGCTCTGTGGGCTTAAGCAAGCCCCAAGAGCATGGTATGAATGCCTTAGAGACTTTTTAATTGCTAATGCTTTCAAGGTTGGGAAAGCCGATCCAACTCTTTTTACTAAGACTTGCAATGGTGATCTTTTTGTGTGCCAAATTTATGTCGATGACATAATATTTGGTTCTACTAATCAAAAGTCTTGTGAAGAGTTTAGCAGGGTTATGACACAAAAATTCGAGATGTCGATGATGGGCGAGTTGAACTACTTCCTTGGGTTCCAATTGAAGCAACTCAAGGACGGCACTTTCATCTCCCAAACGAAGTACACACAAGATTTGCTAAAGAGGTTTGGGATGAAGGACGCCAAGCCCGCGAAGACGCCAATGGGAACTGACGGACACACTGACCTCAACAAAGGATGTAAGTCCGTTGATCAAAAAGCATACCGGTCTATGATAGGGTCCTTACTTTATTTGTGTGCTAGTAGACCGGATATTATGCTTAGCGTATGCATGTGTGCTAGATTTCAATCCGATCCAAAGGAGTGTCACTTAGTGGCTGTGAAGCGAATTTTGAGATATTTAGTCGCTACGCCTTGCTTCGGGATCTGGTATCCAAAGGGGTCTAACTTTGACTTGATTGGATATTCAGACTCCGACTATGCTGGATGTAAGGTCGATAGGAAGAGTACATCGGGGACGTGCCAATTCTTAGGAAGGTCCCTGGTGTCGTGGAACTCTAAGAAACAAACTTCTGTTGCCCTATCCACCGCTGAGGCCGAGTACGTTGCCGCAGGACAGTGTTGTGCGCAACTGCTTTGGATGAGGCAAACCCTCCGGGACTTTGGCTACAATCTGAGCAAAGTCCCACTCCTATGTGATAATGAGAGTGCTATCCGAATAGCGGAAAATCCTGTTGAGCACAGCCGCACAAAGCACATTGACATCCGGCATCACTTTTTGAGAGACCACCAGCAAAAGGGAGATATCGAAGTGTTTCATGTTAGCACCGAGAACCAGCTAGCCGATATCTTTACCAAGCCTCTAGATGAGAAGACCTTTTGCAGGCTGCGTAGTGAGCTCAATATCTTAGATTCGCGGAACTTGGATTGAAATGTAGCATACATGTGTTTATGCCTTTGATCATGTTCATTCTGCATTTTGTTGCTTATTGTGGTGCTCAGGTTGTACAAACACTCCCTGGACCTCACAAGTCCTTTTTGCAAGTGATGCACATATTTAGGGGGAGCTGTGCTACAACTTGACCCTTTGAGACTAACCATGTTCTTGAGTTTGGTTGTTTTAGTCTCAAAGGAGGATTGAAAGGGAAAAGGTGGACTTGGACCATGCAAGACTTCCACTGCACTCTGATGAAAAGAGTAACTTTTCCAAGTTCATCTTTATACTCTTATTGCCTTTGTACTCTTATTTGAAGATTTTGGTGAGGCAATGGGGTTAAAGGGCCAAGATTTATCCCGTTTTGGTGCTTAATGCCAAAGGGGGAGAAAATAAAGGCCAAAGCGATAAATGAATCAGCTACCACTTGAGAGTTTTTGTAAATAGTAGAATAGAGCTTTTGGTTTGTCAAAACTCTTTTATTGTCTCTCTTGTCAAAAGTTGGTTTCTAGTGGGGAGAAGTGTTGATTATGGGAAAAAGGGGAGTTTTTGAAATCTTGAATCAATTTCTCTTGGAATGACTCTCTTTATGTCTTAACACGTGTGTTTGACTTAGAGATAGAAATTTGAGAGTGATTTGCAAAAACAAACCAAGTGGTGGCAAAGAGTGATCCATATATGTCAAATTTGAATCAAAACAATTTGAGTTCTTATTTGAATTGATTTTGTATTTGTTCTACTTGCTTTATGTTGTGTTGGCATAAATCACCAAAAAGGGGGAGATTGAAAGGGAAATGTGCCCTTGGGCCATTTCTAAGTATTTTGGTGATTTAGTGTCCAACACAAGTGCCCTAGTGTAAAAAGGTGGACAAAGTACAAATCAAGGATAAAGGTATGTTTCTCAGACTTAGTACATTGTTTTATGGACTAATGTATTGTGTCTAAGTGCTGGAAACAGAAAAAATCGAGTTGGAGAAGAGATGGCTCGAGCAGCCAAAGTCTGCTCAGTCTAGGTGCACCGGACTGTCCGGTGGTGCACCGGACAGTGTCCGGTGTGCCAGGCTGGCTCTGGCGAAAAGGCTGCTCTCGGGACTTCGACGGCGGTGTACGACTATAAATCATCAGACTGTCCGGTGGTTCACCGGACTGTCCGGTGTGCCGTTCACAGGCGAACTCGTCGCTCTCGGGAAACCATCAACGACGTACGGCTATAATTCACCGGACTGTCCGGTGTGCACCGGACTGTCCGGTGAGCCAACGGTCGGCAGGGCCAACGGTCGGCCGCGCGATCTGCGCGGGACACGTGGCCGAGCCAACGGCTAGAAGGGGGCACCGGTCTGTCCGGTGTGCACCGGACATGTCCGGTGCGCCAATGGCTCTCAGGCTGCCAACGGTCGACTACGCCATTTATGGAAGGAAATCGGGCACCGGACAGTGTCCGGTGTGCACCGGACTGTCCGGTGCGCCAGTCGACAGAAGGCAAGATCAGCCTTCCTAGATTGCTCTCAACGGCTCCTAGCTGCCTTGGGGCTATAAAAGGGACCCCTAGGCGCATGGAGGAGAGCACCAAGCATTCCTACAACATTCCTAAGCACCAAGACATCAATTCAGCACCTTTGATTCTTTGCGATAGCAATTAGAGCTCTAGTTGAGTAGTGAACTCATTGAGTTGTGTTGTGAGCTCCCATTGCGACTTGTGTGCGTGGTGTTGCTGTGATTTCTTGTCTTGAGTGTGTTACTAATCCCTCCCTTGCTCCGTGTTTCTTTGTGAATTTCAAGTGTAAGGGCGAGAGGCTCCAAGTTGTGGAGATTCCTCGCAAACGGGATTGAGAAAAAGCAAGCAAAACACCGTGGTATTCAAGTGGGTCTTTGGACCGCTTGAGAGGGGTTGATTGCAACCCTCGTCCGTTGGGACGCTACAACGTGGAGTAGGCAAGCGTTGGTCTTGGCCGAACCACGGGATAACCACCGTGCCATCTCTATGATTGATCTTGTTGATTATTGTGTTTTGTTGAAGATTCCTCTCTAGCCACTTGGCAGTTATTGTGCTAACACTTAACCAAGTTTTTTGTGGCCTAAGTTTTAAGTGTTACAGGATCACCTATTCACCCCCCCTCTAGGTGCTCTCAGGCCTACTTGGTAACCCACAACCAACGTAGAGCCCTGCGGATCCAAGAGCCCGCTTCATCCAACCCAGTTCAACCCATGAGAGTTGAAGATCCCCAGATTCTTGAAGGTCACCCGATCTCTACCAGAGGAGAAAAGAAGGCTTGAGAACTCCCGGAAGGTGCCATAGTCTTGGAAGGAATTCCAGTCTTCCCTCAGGCTATGAATAAGCAAGAGCACCCCGAGTCCTCCCAATATCCCCCGCCGGAGTTGTTTGAGCCCCTCACCATGAAGAAGATTCTAGCACCATCCCTTGAAGTCAAGGAAGAAGTTGCAAGCACCCCGCTAGCACCACCGCCCTCTGAGGAGCTACAAGAGCCAGTCCCGCTTGAAGAAGAGTTCAATCCCGTTCTGCAATATCAGTCGTCGCCAGAAGAAGTCATCAACATCAGCTCCCTCTTAACCCATCCAGGAGATGTCTCAGATTGAAGTTGTGTGCTAGCCTCGCCAGAAGAGAAGCTGCCTGGTCCGAAGTTAGTATGCCCAGTCCTCTGCATGCATTGGGTAGTGAAGTTTTTCTTCACTTTGGCTAGAGCCCTACATGTATGAGAGGTAATCGTGTAGACTCGTGTTTTGCAAAACTCTAATCGTGTGGCCCCCTAGGGCATTTCAAAATGAATTTCGCTTGATGTTTTCTCCCTTTTTGAGTGCATATGAGATGCTTTAACGTTAGTGCTCATAAGTCGCATTTAGCATAGTTCTCAATTCAGGAGCCAAGCAATAGTAGTTATGCTTAGCCCCCAAATCTGAGTAGTCCGTGCTTTGGAAAAAACTCTATTCTTCCCTTATTCAAAACATTTGATTTGTTTGTGCTTATCATTGATGAGCTTGTGTGTTTTCTTTCTTTTAAGAAAGGTTTTCTCTAAAAACATAGATCACAAATTAGAGCTAATCCTCACCTTATGCTTCCATTCTCATCTTAACCCATCTCAAGAGGAAAGCACCTTACCCAAGAAGATACGGAGAAGCTTACCCTTGAAGCCTAGAATAAGCTACAGAAGAAACCAGTCCAGCCGCTCAGTCAAAAGGACCAACCGTGAGAATCAAAGCACTGCCTCTAAGTCAAAGTAAACATGAAAAGAGGACAAAAGGAGTTATTACCATACAGAGAGGCAAAGATTCTTGTAACCAGAGAACACAAACATCAGGGTCATTGACCCCACCACTCACCCGTGCCCCTCGCATGCGTGCCCGCCTCCATGCGCACTACCACCACCCCATGTCCCCTTTGCAGCGCACCCAACGCCATTACCGCTAGCAACACTAGCCCCCCCTTCCCCTTGTCGCACCCGCTGCCGCGTAGCACCTGCTACCTCATCACCACCACTCCACACCCGAGCACCCCCACTCGCCTATAAATTCCCCCCACCAGCTCCCTCAATCCCCACGTCACTCAAAGCAAAAACACACCTGATAAAATCCCCTCTGCCAAATAGCAAGCAACTCCATTTTTCCACTCCCTCGCCCCTAAGATCACAATGCTTGGTGATTCTTGGGTTGAAGACTGTTGTACATGGTTCATAGTCTTTGGTTTCCTCCTCAGTATGATGGTAATACTCTTTGATAGAATCCTCCAGTGGGAAGAGCAAAGAGAAAGAAAGGGGCAGTGAAAAGAAGATAGTGAAGAGAAGATGAGAAGAAGGTTGTCCCAGAATCAACCCTGTGTCAGTTATTTCTCCGCAGCCTGCTCAAACAGCAACAGTTGAAGAAGGCCCTGTAACACCCTTGTTATGAGGTACTTCAAGGATTTCAAATCCCCAAGATTCAAGAGTTCTACCCTCATTCTTTTTAAGTGGGGTAGTGTTCCAGTAAAGTTCCTGCTATGGAGAAAAGAAGAAGGCCTGTAGCAAGCTTGTGGAGGACCAGATCATCGAAGCATATAAGTTTCTGGATGAGAAGTGGTCACCCAAGTTTCGTTGATGAAGCACCAGAAGACCAATCAAGGAAGGAATCCATGATGGAGTTCGCAAGAGAAAGGTTTGTGTGTTGGCATCGATGCTTCCTCAATAAGCTAGCAGCCAAGCGAAAGCTGAAGCCTGAAGATGATCTTTGAGTAGCCAGAATCAGCGTTTGCAAAAGCAACCAGATGCTCCTCAAAGGCTAGATGTTGTTGAAGCTCCATCTCCTCGAAGAGTCTGCAAAGTGAAGATATGTAGCTGGAGTAAAGTTATACCCATAACCCTTCTAAGCCGAATCTCGAGGACGAGATTCATTTTAAGTGGGGTAGATTTGTAGCATCCCAAAAATTCAAATCTTGAAAATTTCTCAAACTCCCTCTAAATTCAAAATGAATTTCAAAATTTCATTTCAAAATGTTTGTTTGCAAGTTGATATCAACAAATAAATTATAGTGGTCTATATTCTCTCCAAAATCCTCCCCAAAATATCCTACAAATATTTCCCCAGTGACCCCCCTCAAATTCTTTTCAGAAATACTGCCCAGATATTTCTCCAGTGATCCCCCTCAAATTCTTCCAGAAATACTGCCCAGATATTTCTCCAGTTATCCCCCTCAAGTTCTTTCCAGAAATATTGCCCAGATATTTCCCCAGTGACCCCCTCAAATTCTTTCCAGAAATATTGCCCAAATATTCCACCGATATATCTCCAAGTATTTTCTTCCTGAGAAATACCTTCAGAATCATTTTTCAAGTCCCTACAAATATTTTCTTCATAACTTTCCTCATGCTCATACGTATACGTATGCCTCTGGTGTCATACGTGAGCTCTACAAGCAAATCTCACATATACAAGACAAATACATGCTAATCTCCCACTAATCCTCTCATCCTCCCACTAATCCTCTTATCCCTCCCCCTAATCCCCCACCATGGCTATAAATAGAGGGGCAAGGGCCTCCTCTCATCCCACCCCAAGCTATTTCATGGCAACTCTTCCCCCCCCCACACCCACTCCATGTTCCACACAAGCACACACTAGCACAAGGATCGTTCGGTCGTTCTTCGATCGTTCATCCACCTATTCTTAGTTTGTTCGTTTGTTCGTCCGATCATTCATGGTTCGTTCGTCCGTTCGTCCGTTCGTTTGTCCAAATAATCTTTGTTCAGCCGTTATGCTGCCGAAATTCCGATCGTTCGTTCGTTCGTTCGATCATTCGATCGTTCATCGTTCGTTCATAGTTCCTATTCATCGTTCATCGTTCGTTCATAGTCCCTATTCATCGTTCGTCTAGATAATCTTTGTCCTGCCGAAATTCTGATCGTTCGATCATTCGATCGTTCGTTCGTTCGTTCGATCATTCGATCGTTGGTCCGTTCGTTCATAGTTCCTATTCATCGTTCATCGTTCGTTCATACGACTATTCACCATCACTATTCACCATTACTATTCATCGTTACTATTCATCGATGATATCTATAATTACTTTCCATCGTCGCTATTCATCATTACTATTCATCGTTGCTATTCATTGATCATCCGATCACCCCAAATTTCAACTACTCATCCATCATGGTGTCCAGTCCACCTAAGAACATATTCCAGTCATACGAACTCCGGTGACTGTGATTTTCCTTCCAGTAGGGAATGTTGGGGACTTGTTCTCAAATGCTATGAGTCAAGAACAAGACAACACAGAGAATGTTAAACGTTAAAGTCCTCCGTCCTTCGAAGCATTATTTCCCTTGAGAGATAATGATTTTCGGACGAAGGTTGTGAAGGACGTATCTTCGTCAAAGTAACATATAAACGAGGAAAGAAACATATGAAATATAAAAGATAATACAAACAGTTATTTATTACCATCAATTCATTTCTATTTTATTATTAAGGAAAAACAGGAATGATAACAAGTTACAAAAGTACCTTCGGCTTGAAAGAGGGTAAAAATACAAGCGTGACGCAAAAGCAAAATGCCCAGTCAGCGTGAACAGTACGGGAGCACTGTTCATCTATTTATAGGCACGGGACGCAACCCATGTAAAATTACACTCATGCCCTTTACATTTGCTAATAACCCTATAGTAATCCATCAGGGTCTGGATAGCCTTTTCCCCTTTAAGTCGGTTTCCTTTTCTGTTATCATGCCGAAGCTCCCTTGCGCATAGCTTCGGCTTTGTTCCATCCTTCGTATCCCTTGTGCTTCTTCACACTGTGATTTTGACTCAAGTCCGAAGGGTCCAAGTTCGAAGGTACCTGCTCATGTATTATACTCCAGAAACATTGTTAAATCATGTTTTTGAGGACCTTCGGAAGCCGAAGGTCCCCAACAGTAGCCCCTCGCAATATTAATTTGTTAGAATGATAAATTCAGATTGCGATATGGACGAAGGCCTTAAGCCGAAGGTCCAAAAAAACACCTTCCCTTTGCTAGAATAGCATCAGTCAATGACAAGCGGGGCCCTCCCACTTGCAACGCACTGGGCGTATAAATAAGAGCACACTGCGAGCACATTTGGCACGCTTTCTTGCCATCTGCTCTTACTTTCGCAATTTTTAGTTCTTGCATACCAACGCTTGCCTCGCTTTTTAGAATTTTTTAGCTTTGGCCTTAAGAGCACGTTTTCAACATTTCCGAAGATGTCTCAAGATAACAAAGGTGCCGCCGAAACAAAGCTGAGCCTTTCTGAGGAGAAGAATCTTGGGTTTCTTGAATCAATAGCAAAGACTAATACAGAGAAGATTACTAGGGAGATTTTAGAAGGTTTATCTGAAGACAGCGGTGATAGTGACAGTTATGACGTGGAGAGTGGGGGTGAAGACTCCAAAGATCGACCGTGGTGACCAAGTTACATAGTCTTCGGAAAATCGAGTATTAAACAGAGTCATCTCGATAACATGAGGGGAAGATATTTTCGGGACATGTCTACTGTGAGGGCAGATGATGGAGAGAGGACTGTGCCTACTCCCGAAGAGAATGAAGTTGTGATCTTCCGAAGCTTTTTAAAGCTGCGCTTCGGTTCCCCTTAAGCAAATTTGTGGTTGAGGTTTTAAAGATCTATCAGGTCTACCTTCATCAAATTACTCCCGAAGCAATCATAAGAATGGGAATCTTTGTCTGGGCCGTGAGGAGCCAGGGCTTGGAGCCAAATGCAAAAAGTTTCTGTAATATGCATGAACTGTTATATGAGACGAAACCCTGGGGCAAAGAGCAATATCATAACAATTTTGGCTGCTATAGCTTCGTCGCTCGCTCTGGCTCGAGCTGTCCCGTGCCAACCTTCCGGAAAAGATGGCCTGGGGACTGGATGAAGGAATGGTTTTACGTGAAAAATGATTCAAAGGCACGAGAAGATTTTAAAGATATTATCATGCGTCCTATCTGGCAGCGCTTCGGCCTTCGGAAACCGAAGGTGGAAATTGATGAAGCAGCCGAAGAATGCCAAAAGGCTTTCGGCATAGTCTGCTCTTTCATCGGGACGAGGGATTTAGTTCAGGAGCACATAGCCTTCAGAGTGTGGCCGCTTGTAGAGGAATGGGAAATGCCAAAGGAAACTATTAGCAAGTCTGACGAAGGTGGACTGGTTAGGTTGAAATACACCTTCAGATACGAGGGTAAGTTTATTGAGCCAGATGATGATTGGCTGAAGTGCATCGAAGCTACAAGCGACGAACTGCTTGGACCATATTCAAAGACAGAAGATAACGCGCTATCTACGACCTTCGGAGGCCGGAAGAAGAAGAGGCTGAATAGAGTTTTCGATGCTATTGGGTTTATGTACCCTGATTACCGCTACCCGCTGAAAGGGCAAAAGAGAAAAAACGCAACTTCTAGAAAAGGTGATGCTTCAGTTGCTCTAAGTGAGGCCATACTAAAGAGGAAGAAGGTGAAGGTCCTTACTCACCGACCGCGCTTCATCGAACCAGCCTCAGTGCCCGAATTTGGTGGTGAGACGTCCACGGCTACTGAAGCCAAAGGACCTGCTCTTACACAGAAGAATGAAGAGCCGGCTATATGATGCCGAAGGCTGATAATATTAGAGAAATAGAGGCCGCGAAAACAAAGATGGTAGAAGTTACAAGCCCTTCGACAGGAATGACAGTGCCGAAGGCACAAAAAGACCTCGCGGCGACTCCGAAGAGAAAGATGATGGTCAATGTATTAGATGTGCTAAAGACGATAAAGTCTTCAAGTACCACTCCGAAGAAACCTGCCGAAGCTCCGAACACGCAAATTGAGGCAAAACCATCCGAAGACGAAGCTTCAAAGAGCCAGACCGAGGCCGAAGCTGGGCCTTCAGAGCCCGCCAAGGAGGAATCCTTGGAAACCAGAGGAGAAACAAAAAAAGAGGCTATAAAGCAAATTCTGCCTGAAAAAACTCTCTCTTCAACTCCCGAAGCATCTTCCAGAGTACCTGATTACATTGTACGACATGCTTCGGGAAAAAGGCTATCTGAAGAGGAAAAGCGAGAAGCTCATCATTATGCCCAGAAATTAAAATATCCAAAAGGGGTGTTGATATTCAACGGCAGCGGAGAAGAAGACTTCTTGTATTGTCTCCCAAACAGCAAGGAGATTTCTGTCTGCCGGGAGATGGGAAGAAGCTTCGGATTCCCGACGCTAGAAGACGGTCTCTCAGTGTTATCAAAAGATGAGTTGGCCGACAGCTTAGCATACAACAGCTTAAAGGCGAGAGAATAAGATTTTTGTACTTAAAAACAAAATTTTTCATTTGCTTATTCTTAATACCACACTCCTTCTGTAGGGCCTTATTCTTAGCAACGCCCTCAGGGCGCAAAAAAGCGCTGAAGACGAGGGATGTACCCTGGCCTTGAATAACCTTCGTTCCGAAGTAATTGAGCTAAGGAACGAAGGTCTTGAAAAAGACAAAATATTAAACTCATTGATAAACAAGATAAAAGAAGATGAGGCTACTTCAAAAGCCCAATCTGAGACCCAGAAATGCGAAATTGAAGATCTTCGAAAATAGCTGGCAGAAGAAAAATTAAAATGTGCAATTACCGAAGCTGACCGAGACGCCAGTGACTACTGGAAAAATCACTGGGAAAAATAGTTGTGGAGCTTTGTTCTTCAAAAGAAAGATGCTATGAAAAATCTGTGGCATGTGTACAAAAGATAAAAACCAGCTTCGCCAATATTGGCGCATACTCAAATGAGGACAACTTCGTACTAGGCGATCCCAAAGGTCCAATCGAATGGATCAACGACGAAGCCGAAGCCTTTGAGGAAGTTTTGAGTGGCCGCGGAGATGTCTGTGCCTTCTCAGGTGCCAGGGGAATTGCGGCTATCTTAGAGAAGGCAGGATGCGAACATGTGAAGATTCTGGCCCAAGCCGAAGCTACGTTCTCTATTGAAGATACAAAAGACCCCTCGGCCGAGGCAAGCTTGGTTGGCGGAAAGTTTTTCACCGACATCTGGGAAAATGGTGGCCGAGGGATGGCTCATGAAATTATAAAGAAAAGTGAAAAAGATACTCATGATGCTAGAGAAGGAGCAAAGGCAGCTGAAAAAACTGCAGAGCTTGAAAGGCGGATAGGTATCACCTAATTGCTTTTGACTTTATGTTTTATTTCTGTGACTTCAAACTTATTTATATTTTGTATCGCAGCTGAACTATCTCCTCCCCCTGAGCCTTTTGAGCCATTAGCCGACTCCGAAGCAAAAAAGGAAGATGAAATTACAAAGATGGCCGAAGCTATTATGGATAAAGCTGTGAATCAACTACTGAACAAAGCTGCAGAAGCAGTTTTAAAAGATGAATAGCTATTGTTGTAGAAACATTCGTAATATTGATGTAATATTTGCTGAACAAAGTGTGTAATATTTTACAGTTTTAAATGTAATATATAAGCTGTTTTGTAATCCAGTTCTTTACGATGCATGAAACTTTTCGTACATACCGTTTTTGAGCCTTCAGCGAAAAAACATCTTCCCTTCTTTTCATGCTTCGTGAAGAATACCCATACTCCGTGAAAATATTATGCTTCGTAAGCAATAGATCCTCTTTGATATTAGAGTTGACGAAGCTGCACTTCTTCAAAATTTATTTTGCGCTTTGGCACAACTTCTTTGAAACAATTTCCGAAGATCAACATTGTATCCCCTTCTTGTGCCATTAATGCAATATGATGTATGATGTCATGTTATGCGAATGATGTGATGATGTTATGGTATGCGAATGAAGTTTTGTGCCGAAGATACACACACATCCCCTTAGTAGAACACACAATCTCTTTGCCGTTTATTTTTCGGCTTCACCGCTTATTTTTCGGTGTATCAGCGCTGACTTTTCGCTGTAAGCCTCCCTTAGGAGCTTCTTCGCCTTTTTCTTCGGCGGTATTCGCGTTGACTTTTCGTGCTTCGCCTTACACTTCGGCGGAATCAGCGTTTATTTTTCGCTATAAGCTCTGCATTCCCTTTGGAACGACTTTTGAGCAGAAAACTTACGCTGCGCTCCCTTAGGAACGACTTTTTTGTAGCTTCAGCAAACTTACGCTGCGTTCTGTAAAACAACTTTTTTGTAGCTTCGGAGATATTTTCTGTAGCCACGAGCTCTTAAGAACGAGCTTTCATGCTTCGACAACTTTTTAGATTCCGTAAGTCTGTGTATAAGATATATTTTCACTATGGCAAAAACGAAACTGTTACAAGAAATTGAAAACGACAAGAAAAACTTAGGCTTTCAATGATTGTTCTTTATTAAAAAGAAAAATGATAACGAATGCAATAACTATTTCAGCAGTAGGATACCTTCTAGTAGATGTGCTTCGACTCTGGTACAGTACTGTTGACTGTACGAGCTTCGGACTCCTCTCTGAAGTCTCGTTGCTGATGAGTGTGCTGGCTCCCTTCTGGCTGCTGGCCTCGTTGTATTGGTGGTGGAGGTGGAAGTTGTTGCCAAGATGCTTGAGATTGGCTTGCCGAAGCAACAGAAGCTGCAGAATGGTTACCCACTGTAACACTCCAGGTTCCACAAACAACCCGGTATGCTACTGTACTACACTTCCGACGTCCATATATAAAATTTCGGCAGCATCCCTTTTGCAAGTTTGCATAAAAGAGGGAGCAACAGAGTATAAACATATATCATGACTAAAACATACTAAGTATTATTACTCGGCTAGCAAGGAAAGATAAACATACGACCTGAACTGAATTAACCAGTGCGCACGACCATATGAAAAAAATAAACCAACTTCCTTTGACAATAAGTTTCTAATTAAATCATGGCTGCGCCTGGGCAGCGTTATTGTGAGAGTAAAAGTGGACGTGCTGCTACTCCCCTCATTCCCAACATGTATCAAGTACCTGCATTGAGTAATGCAAGAGTGAGATGACACATCTCAGCAAGTAAAATAATATCAAACAGTTTAACCACATAAGAACATTGTTTTACCACCACTTAATTCCACAACCTTCTTATTACGAAGGTGCAACACGTATACAACGTACAACGCATCTAGTTACCACACCTCGCAGGTAGAAACCACAATAGTAACATAGTAATGTCACACTTCATATATTCCTCATGAGTGCAAATGTCTGCAAATGCAAGGATGACTTCTGCCTTCATACCTCTAAGGATATGAAGCCGCATCGTACCCCTCCTCGGGCAACGTACGATGCTAAAAATGTACCGGTACGGTCGGACCATAAGATCACGACATAACTTCAAAATGCAAGATGGATGATGCGATGCGCATGTCATGCCTACAACACTTCATATAACATGATTCAAAAAGACACTTCAACTTCATCCAGATGGGAATCAACCACATATATCATTACCAAATTATGATCATCCACAATATTAGACAATTGAGAATTAATACTTCCAAACAAATAAACTTCATCATAGAATTCAATGATTAACATAATTAAAACTTATGCATACTCAATGACAGGGAATAGGATGCAAACCAAACGGTAGCAACCACCACTGTATTTACTTGCCTTTACCGGAAGTTCGGGCAAATCCCAAGTACGATCCGGAAGCTCACCACCTGTTTTTGACACCCAACTTAGTACACCAATTTCACATAATCAGGCTCATAAGCAACGTCGCACCTACGCACAAACTCAAACCCCGCCGCGGGTTACATCTATCCCTACACCCACCAAACTGCAGCGGCGCTGCTTAATAATTTCATAACTTTAAAATTATGACAGCAGTGGTAACAAACAAAAACTCCAGAGGCATCTACATAAAATTCCCCACAAGTTTTGTATACAATTTATAATTAAATTCCAATATCTAATTAGTCCAAAACAGTCCACAAGATGCACCCTGTAATCTGTTTTTCTTTGTCTTTTGGACAGCGACATACCCAGATTCAAACAGCGATATCTTTTAAAATATAATTCCAAATCAAGCGCATAAGTACTCATTGGAAAGATAAGACAAACCCCTACATGATTACCATACTGGTTAACACTAATTACCCACGAAAAATTCCCAGAAACTGCTAATACCACTGCTGTTCACCCACCTGAAAAATCTGTTTTTTTGGACAGCAACATAACCGGATTCAAACAACGATATCTCCTGAATTATAACTCCGAATCGAGCGCATAAGTACTTGTTGGAAAGATAACATAAAGCCCTACATGATTCTCATACTGATTAACACTAATTACTCCCGAAAAATCCCCAGAAACTGCTAATACTGCTGCTGTTCATCCCCCTGAAAAATCTGTTTTTTTTTGGACAGCAACATAACCGGATTCAAACAACAATATCTCCTGAATTATAACTCCGAATCGAGCGCATAAGTACTTGTTGGAAAGATAACATAAATCCCTACATGATTCTCATACTGATTAACACTAATTACTCTCGAAAAATCCCCAGAAACTGCTAATACTGCTGCTGTTCACCCACCACCTAAAATTCTGGACAGCCCCCCCTCTACCCCAATCGCAAACGCAACCTCTAATCAATTAAATTGCAGCGCAAATGAACAAGGGATGAACACAAAAATCACCTTGGATTCTCCCCCTTTCCTTCCTCCCTTCTTCTCTCCACCAAAACGATTGAAGACTCGCACCACGACGACGATGATCCGAGCGGCAAGGATTGGCACCTTGGGAGGAGGGGATTGAGAGGGGGGGCGGCTAGGGTTTGGTGGCTGCAAGAATTGAGAGAGGAGGAGATGGGCAGGGAGGCGGCGGCCAAGGGGGGAAGAGAAGTGGGGGGGGGGGGGGGTGCGGCTGCACATGGGGGGAGGGGGTTAGGAGGGAGGCGGCTAGGGTTTGGGAGGGTTAATGGGCCGAAACTCCAATTGCGGCCCAACTAACCCACGCGACAGCTCCCGACCGCAACGCAAGCGTCAAACCAAATAAATTCTACTGCCCTAGTTGTGAATGTTTTCCACAAAATCCCAAATCCCCAAAACAACAACCGGATGAGGAAAAAAACAAAAAAAACAACCCCCAACTTCTCTTCTTTGCAAACCGGGTATCACACTCTACCCCTCTTAAAAAGAATTCGACCTCGAATTCTGACGCTTCTATCGGAACAACAAAAGAAAGGTTAATGAATCAACAAAACTCACACATAAAGAAAAGTTCGAGTACTTCTGCCGTATCAGCTCCTCAAGCTCCTAGGATTCTAAGATACGCAGCAGACGACACTCTAGAGTCTGCTCTTGCTACACAGGAATCGGCTCTAGCTCGATTTGATGGTCTGGATTCCGCAAATACCTCCTCAACAAAAAGACATGGAATACTTGGTGTACTCTGATCACAGATTCCGACAATTACATGTGCTAAGCCCAGCTGCCAACTCGGCCAAGATAGCAGACGGTCCTATATACCTCGGACCAAGCTTTCCTGACACCAAATCAATCATTGACATATGCAAGTACTTCAAGGAATGTATATATGAATGCAAGGCATATAATGTTCCTATAGGCTAAACCAAACTTAGCCACACAAGAGCAACTTCAAGAGAGCAACTTAATGCTTGCATATTTCTAGATAGCAGCACAGCGGTTAATTGTTTTGCTCCTAACTCACAAAAATATGCATCGAAAATTAGTAAACTAGGACTTTATGGAAAACTTATAAAGTCCACTATACCATTGGTATTATCATCACAACAAGATTTGACACTTAGAAAGGTCAAACAGTGCTAAACGTAAATTCTGTCCAGACTTGGACATAATTCAACTACTCAATTCAAAAATCCATAATTGGAGTCTCAACCATCCAATTCAGGTGCTCCCAGACTTTTTAGAAATCTAGTAGAATTGTCTATAATTCATTTATAAACATATCAAGTCAATTCAATGCATATTAAGGTCAAAAGACACGAGAAAGGCTCTGCTGTCCAAATTTGGACAGATTCAGAGATCACACTTAAAACAGCTGTAACTTAACTTATAGATCTCCAAAAAAAAATTAATCCAAAATTTGTTGTAACGATTAAGAAAAGTACTACAACTTATTTATAATTTATAATAAGTTATTCGAAGTTTAAATTGGACAAACAAGGTCAGCTTCGAAATCTGTATAGAATCTGCACAGATTTCAAGACTGGACTTGAGAAAATCATAACTCCCAAACTACTAGACCTATGGTCATGAAATTTTTACACAAGTAAGATAAATAAGTTGGCTACAACTTTTATATATAACATCTCTACAGAAAAGATGGTTTACTTCACTGAACTAGCTGCATAACTAAAACTGGTCATGCAGTCCCAATAGCAAGCAATAGATTTTATCAGGTTCATTACTCTTCTAAGATTAAGCGTTCATTGAAAGACTAATAACATTAGGTTCTTCATTACGAGACACCTAGAACAAATATAAGTATAGAAGCAATATGATAACTTTTTAAACCATTTAAGCCTAATCTCACATCATGCAAACAAGAATCAATTTAAGCATGTTATGTCTGCCCACATATTCATCCAAGCACATTCTATACATGATATCATAACTCCCTGCAGCTAACAAAATTTTGCAAATATAAACTCACTGAAAAGATTATAACATTCCCTAGAACTTTTATTATAATGAGTGTCTCGGAATTGGTTTCCAAACCGATAAAACAATGCAACTCTTTTGTTTCAAAACTGATAAGATTGAAACAATGGGAAACTAAAATTCAAAAACCTATAACTCCTGCTATACTCAACTTAAACTACAACGAACACGCGTTGGAAAAGTTTTGAAAATTGTCCACGACTTTTGCAATAAAGTTGCACCCAAATTTATCCTTATAGCCCACAACTCTGCATGACCTACAACTAAACTCAGCCTGAGATACTGCACATTAGAGATTCGACTTATATCCAGGCAACCACCTCTCCAAATCTATTTAACAGACAGTTACAAGTAAATACCCATTAAAAGGGTACTGAAAATACCTACAAGTTTTGCTTAAAGAGAATTCGCAAATTTGTGCTCTGCAACTATCAAAACGCGGTCGATTTATTGGTGATTATAACGACGCCTAAAGTTTAGACACAACAGTGCAACAACTTCAGAGCAACCTAACTCCAATTATATGCAATGAGAATTAGAAACCCATACTCTTTGAAAAGATCATGAAATTACTAAAACTTTCATAATCCACAAAGACCAAATTATACCGTCTTCAATGTCTACTCTTCCGTACAAAATTAAAGACTCACTCTGCTAGAGACACCAACAAAGATGTTTTAAGAAACCCATATCTCTCAAATGTTTAGACCAAACATGGTGATTAAGCATCCTATGGAAAGATGCAGAAACATACTACAAAACATTCTAGATAAGTGAGCCTGATTCAGCCTCCAACTAATTTAAAATGCCTCCCGAAACCAAACAACACATTATCAACAATAAAAAAAACAATATAAAATGAAACCCAAGTCATTGGCAGGTGCCATCAACACTAGGATTTTCCACTACCAAACTGGGATGCAACTCCACAAAGTCTTTAAATAACACTCTACCAAATAGGTTAGAACACTAAGCACAACAATCAATGAATTCAACAACCTCGTTTGTTAATGCCACTAAGGTCAAACATCCATGTACCGACAATGTATGAAACACCTGACATACCCGTCTCCAGCTCTATAAAACATGGTTGTTATTACACTAGAATCCAACTACTAGAAATCTCCAAAACTATTCTGTTGACGTGAAGCAAATGGTGCTCATGTCATATAACATCTTTTCCCCCTCTCAAAAGAGATAAAATTTGCAATACTCATAAAGCAATGGAGGGATAACAACAAGAAAAAAACTAATGTACTTCTTGACACAGACTCATGCAAAAGCTTCATAAATATTACTTTCAACACTAAAGTAATAACACGATACTATGCTCAACAGGAGTAATTGGACTTCAATAAGATAATCCACCTAACCCAACTACTTTGATTAACCTCACATACAACAATACCTCCTATTATTGCACTTGAACAATTTGTACCTAGTGATGTCATAGGATGAATTCAAAGTAGTAGACATACATGATCTATCAAACCATCATTCATATAATAAAAATCTCCATCTAATGCAACAACCACATCATTATAGAGGTAGATGACTAACAAACATAAGCAACTTCCAGTTAAACATTGACTTTGTTTAAGATAAAGCGGTCCAAATAATAATTCCACAAGCATGCATAGAGAACTGATCATATAAAAAAACTACCATGTATCATCGGCGATTAAAAACAATATAAAACGGGTTGTCCATATCGTCCGCATGACTAGCCTCCAACAAATAGAAATTATGCATAACCTTTTTGGCTATAGAAACAAACCATAGAAGGAAAACATGCATGCCTCTTCAACTATAATATAGACATAAAATCCACTTGAAATCACCCTATTTATTATTAAAGATAAGGTTGCACACAATAAGAAAACCTATCATGTAAACATGGTTGGACTTATCTACCCACGTCATCTTGCAAATTCACTTGAGTTCTTCTAGTCTCAAGATTTCATAGACAGTACAACATTGCCTTTGCTCTATGGAGACAAACCTATTGTACTCTAAGATCAAGTTGGCAAGTAGCCACACTAGCCAAAAAAAGGTGAGGTGTAAAGCACTGCACCCATGGAAATATTACATTGATAAGTTGGGTTGTAACCCAACAGTCAATCCAACTCAACAACACCATAAAACTTCATTGTATAGTGTTTTCACACTACACCAAGTCGGATTAGATCCTCTATACACAAGCTCAATAAACAATCGGTCCTACAAGTACTAGAACCCAAGAATCCTTTTGGGAAAAAACATCCACAGTCAAGCATATAGAAATATATGATGGTAATAGCTCAGAGATTAGTAAACATTGCATCCCAAAAAACATCATGACGATATGTATATAAAACAAGTACACTAATAGCTTCACTCGCATAATAATTTCAATAACAACCACATCAAGAAACCAATATTAAATAGAAGTAACATTTCATATCAAGCATTACGTCGTTAACGACATACCTCATCAAACCATGAAGGGGTTTGGAGTAAGGAAATTCTAGTCATCTATACAATAAAATACTAATATGAAAGATATATGAACCCATACCCTTCCTATATGTGCAAGTGTGTCAAATTTATCTTCAAATTGCGTAGAATCTAAAGCCTATCCTCTGATACCAATTGTAACACTCCAGGTTCCACAAACAACCCGGTATGCTACTGTACTACACTTCCGACGTCCATATATAAAATTTCGGCAGCATCCCCTTTGTAAGTTTACATAAAAGAGGGAGCAACAGAGTATAAACATATATCATGACTAAAACATACTAAGTATTATTACTCAGCTAACAAGGAAAGATAAACATACGACCTGAACTGAATTAACCAGTGCGCACGACCATATGAAAAAAATAAACCAACTTCCTTTGACAATAAGTTTCTAATTAAATCATGGCTGCGCCTGGGCAGCGTTATTGTGAGAGTGAAAGTGGACGTGCTGCTACTCCCCTCATTCCCAACATGTATCAAGTACCTGCATTGAGTAATGCAAGAGTGAGATGACACATCTCAGCAAGTAAAATAATATCAAACAGTTTAACCACATAAGAACATTGTTTTACCACCACTTAATTCCACAACCTTCTTATTACGAAGGTGCAACACGTATACAACGTACAACGCACCTAGTTACCACACCTCGCAGGTAGAAACCACAATAGTAACATAGTAATGTCACACTTCATATATTCCTCATGAGTGCAAATGTCTGCAAATGCAAGGATGACTTCTGCCTTCATACCTCTAAGGATATGAAGCCACATCGTACCCCTCCTCGGGCAACGTACGATGCTAAAAATGTACTGGTACGGTCGGACCATAAGATCACGACATAACTTCAAAATGCAAGATGGATGATGCGATGCGCATGTCATGCCTACAACACTTCATATAACATGATTCAAAAAGACACTTCAACTTCATCCAGATGGGAATCAACCACATATATCATTACCAAATTATGATCATCCACAATATTAGACAATTGAGAATTAATACTTCCAAACAAATAAACTTCATCATAGAATTCAATGATTAACATAATTAAAACTTATGCATACTCAATGACAGGGAATAGGATGCAAACCAAACGGTAGCAACCACCACTGTATTTACTTGCCTTTACCGGAAGTTTGGGCAAATCCCAAGTACGATCCGGAAGCTCACCACCTGTTTTTGACACCCAACTTAGTATACCAATTTCACATAATCAGGCTCATAAGCGACGCCGCACCTACGCACAAACTCAAACCCCGCCGCGGGTTACATCTCTCCCTACACCCACCAAACTGCAGCGGCGCTGCTTAATAATTTCATAACTTTAAAATTATGACAGCAGTGGTAACAAACAAAAACTCCAGAGGCATCTACATAAAATTCCCCACAAGTTTTGTATACAATTTATAATTAAATTCCAATATCTAATTAGCCCAAAACAGTCCACAAGATGCACCCTGTAATCTGTTTTTCTTTGTCTTTTGGACAGCGACATACCCAGATTCAAACAGCGATATCTTTTAAAATATAATTCCAAATCAAGCGCATAAGTACTCATTGGAAAGATAAGACAAATCCCTACATGATTACCATACTGGTTAACACTAATTACCCACGAAAAATTCCCAGAAACTGCTAATACCACTGCTGTTCACCCACCTGAAAAATCTGTTTTTTTGGACAGCAACATAACCGGATTCAAACAACGATATCTCCTGAATTATAACTCCGAATCGAGCGCATAAGTACTTGTTGGAAAGATAACATAAAGCCCTACATGATTCTCATACTGATTAACACTAATTACTCCCGAAAAATCCCCAGAAACTGCTAATACTGCTGCTGTTCATCCCCCTGAAAAATCTGTTTTTTTGGACAGCAACATAACCGGATTCAAACAACGATATCTCCTGAATTATAACTCCGAATCGAGCGCATAAGTACTTGTTGGAAAGATAACATAAAGCCCTACATGATTCTCATACTGATTAACACTAATTACTCCCGAAAAATCCCCAGAAACTGCTAATACTGCTGCTGTTCACCCACCACCTAAAATTCTGGACAGCCCCCCCTCTACCCCAATCGCAAACGCAACCTCTAATCAATTAAATTGCAGCGCAAATGAACAAGGGATGAACACAAAAATCACCTTGGATTCTCCCCCTTTCCTTCCTCCCTTCTTCCCTCCACCAAAACGATTGAAGACTCGCACCACGACGACGATGATCCGAGCGGCAAGGATTGGCACCTTGGGAGGAGGGGATTGAGAGGGGGGGGGGGGCGGCTAGGGTTTGGTGGCTGCAAGAATTGAGAGAGGAGGAGATGGGCAGGGGGGCGGCGGCCAAGGGGGAAGAGAAGTGGGGGGGGGGGGTGCGGCTGCACATGGGGGGAGGGGGTTAGGAGGGAGGCGGCTAGGGTTTGGGAGGGTTAATGGGCCGAAACTCCAATTGCGGCCCAACTAACCCACGCGACAGCTCCCGACCGCAACGCAAGCGTCAAACCAAATAAATTCTACTGCCCTAGTTGTGAATGTTTTCCACAAAATCCCAAATCCCCAAAACAACAACCGGATGAGGAAAAAACAAAAAGAACAACCCCCAACTTCTCTTCTTTGCAAACCGGGTATCACACCCACATACTCTGGAATGTACGATGAGTGGTACGAAGCAGTATGCATAACTTGCTTCGGCTGGCTCTGTTGGGCTGTAGCTTCTGCTATCTCTTTTTGTTTCTAGATGGTGACATGGCACATCCTGGTGGTATGGCCCTTGTCCTCACCGTAGAATAGGCAATAAAGTTTCCTGGGCTGATCCCCAAACCTTCCTCCGAAGCCCCTGGCGCCTCTGCCCCTTGGAGCTGGGGGTCGAGGATAGCTCTGTTGCTGCCCCAAAGCCTGAGAGGAATATTGTGGCCTCTGTTGCTGACTTCCCCTGTCGTCATTCTGAGTGGAATGAATTGATCTGACATGCCTGGGGTGGAGTCTCCCTCTGAAGCCCCTGGTTATTTCGGAGAACCTATAAGCTTTCTCCCTTCTCTGACGAAAGTCATTATCAGCGCGGATGTATTCATCCATCTTCTAGAGCAATTTTTCCAAGGTCTGAGGGGGTTTCCTGGCGAAGTATTGGGCCAAAGGTCCTGGCCGAAGCCCCTTGATCATGGCCTCAATGACAATCTCATTGGGCACTGTTGGCGCTTGTGCCCTCAAACGCAAGAACCTTCGAACATACGCCTGAAGGTATTCCTCGTGATCCTACGTGCATTGGAACAAAGCTTGAGCAGTAACTGGCTTCGTCTGAAACCCTTGGAAACTAGTGATCAGCATGTCCTTCAGCTTCTGCCATGATGTGATTGTTCCTAGCCGAAGAGAGGAGTACCAGGTTTGTGCAACATTTTTGACTGCCATGACGAAGGATTTCGCCATGACTGCAGTGTTGCCACCATATGAAGATATGGTTGCTTCGTAGCTCATCAGAAATTGCTTCGGATCTGAGTGTCCGTCATACATGGGGAGCTGAGGTGGTTTGTAAGACGGGGGCCAAGGTGTAGCCTGCAGTTCAGCTGACAGAGGAGAAGCATCATTAAAGGCAAAATTTCCATGGTGGAAATCCTCATACCAGTCATCCTCGTTGACGAAGCCCTCTTGGTGAAGCTCTCTGTGCTGGGGCCTTCGGTTTTGCTCATCTTGAGCAAGATGACAAACTTCTTCAGAGGCTTCGTCTATCTGCCTTTGCAGGTTAGCTAGCCGAGCCATCTTTTCCTTCTTCCTTTGCACTTGCTGATGAAGCATCTCCATATTCCTGATACCTTGGTCCAAGCCGTCCTCCTGAGGCATTGGACTGGTGGCTTTCCTCTTCTGGCTTCGGACCTCCCGAAGAGAAAGGGTCTCCTGGTTCGGGTCCAGCGGCTGCAGAGCGGCAGCCCTGTCGCCGAAGCTTTCTTTGGCGGCATGACGAAGGTCGATGCTTGCCGAAAGTGGTCGAAAAGGGTTCACCGGAGGTGGGCGCCAATGTTGGGGACTTGTTCTCAAATGCTATGAGTCAAGAACAAGGCAACACAGAGAATGTTAAACGTTAAAGTCCTCCGTCCTTCGAAGCATTATTTCCCTTGAGAGATAATGATTTTCGGACGAAGGTTGTGAAGGACGTATCTTCGTCAAAGTAACATATAAACGAGGAAAGAAACATATGAAATATAAAAGATAATACAAACAGTTATTTATTACCATCAATTCATTTCTATTTTATTATTAAGGAAAAACAGGAATGATAACAAGTTACAAAAGTACCTTCGGCTTGAAAGAAGGTAAAAATACAAGCGTGACGCAAAAGCAAAATGCCCAGTCAGCGTGAACAGTACGGGAGCACTGTTAATCTATTTATAGGCACGGGACACAGCCCATGTAAAATTACACTCATGCCCTTTACATTTGCTAATAACCCTATAGTAATCCATCAGGGTCTGGATAGCCTTTTCCCCTTTAAGTCAGTTTCCTTTTCTGTTATCATGCCGAAGCTCCCTTGCGCATAGCTTCGGCTTTGTTCCATCCTTCGTATCCCTTGTGCTTCTTCACACTGTGATTTTGACTCAAGTCCGAAGGGTCCAAGTTTGAAGGTACCTACTCATGTATTATACTCTAGAAACATTGTTAAATCATGTTTTTGAGGACCTTCGGAAGCCGAAGGTCCCCAACACTTCCCATCTGGTCACCCATCCTAGGTTTCTCCAAGTTGAGCATGCTTAACTTTGAGATTCCTTTGAACCAGGCTTCCAAACTCAGATTCCAATAATTCTTGTTTCTAAATTCTTATCAAACTATTCCCTATCCAACCATGTCATCCCTTAAGCATGGTCCATATTCCATAAAACTCCCAAAATACTCTTGTCCCATATTCTGCCTATAACTCTCCTATTCATACTAAGTCAGACAATTCATTCGCCACTATTCTCACCAACAGTGAACTTCACTGTGCTACACCACACACACTCAGCTATAAATACACCCAGCTACCCTCTCCCTCTCCACACACACTCAACACCCTCAGCCATGGCAAACACCCCACCCACTCAGTTACTCCGCTCTGCCAGCTACACGCATAGTGTCGCTTCGCCTCCAGTCCACCCTTCTGGTAAGCACCTCCGCTCCACCACCAGTAATATCACAACACCACATGACACAGATTCTACTCAAGACTCTACCCATCCATATATCGCTATTCTGACCACTATACTAAATATTTGTTGGTATACTTGCTGGTTTGTATGTTTGCTTGTTCATGTTTCATAGTTATCGGAGCATTCATGCCGTCTCATGGAGGCCAGATCTGCAAGTCTACGCCAGGCAGTGGAGCCAGAAGCCAGTTCCGCGAGCTCTCCTTCCCCTTCGCCGGATAAGCACGACAAGCTCACTGGATCCCTTTGATGCATAAATTACCTATAATAAGAGCCGGACTAGTGAGTAAAGTGTACCCCTCTGCGCAGAGTTCAAACCTATTCGAATAGTGTGTGTCCACAGGAATGGACGAGTCTGGTGTGGTATGACAATTAGTGTTTTGTTTTCCAAAAAAAAGAGGTGCTTTTGAAAAGTGGTTTTAAAAGGTCCAGCGGTTGAGTCGTGAGCTATGGTGGACGGGAAGTCCAGTAGCTGTTTTTGAAAATGAAAACCAGTGGGAAACTGCTGAGATACCTAGATGTTTAGTCCAGGGGATTTTGTTCTATATTGAAAAACTTCCTGCTCTTTCGGGAGAGGATGCGCTTTGAAAAATACAAAATGTTTTACAAAATAACCCTGCATAAAATATTGCTGTTTCTGCAAAATATCCTGAGCTCCACATATTCCATGCATTATATCTGATTTCCCCATTCCGCGAGTGAAGGTGGGCTGCTGAGTACGTTTGTACTCACCCTTGCTTATTTGTTGTTTTTCAGAAAAAGGAGATCGGGTAAGAGTTACGACTGTTCCCAACCTTACCTGTGGCTATTGGACCGCTGATATGCTTCGCTGCGTATATCGGGCTGCTTCAGCCCCACTTTGATGACATGTCCCGAGTTGTGGACCAACTCTTAAAGTTGTTCGCCACCTTTATAGGTTTGTCTCGTTTAAGAAGATCTGGAACTATCTGATGTATAAATGGTATTACTAGCCTCCTGGGACTAGTAATTGTATCACATTTGAGTCCCAGAGGATCTGGGGCACTTCAAATGTATAGAAGAGGAAGATTTAGGTACATGTGTAAATGAGAGGAAGTAGTTTTACCCTTTTGTACCTTCACATAGAGACGCTCTCTTCATTGTGCTTTGTCCTTAGCCTTAGTTACTTAAGATCTATATTCAAGACAATGGATGGAAATATTTTGCACAAGAGAGAGTTCTACAACTAGTGATCCTTTTCTCAGTCGTGTTATCATATATCAAGTGGATCACGAATTGCATAAATTTATCCTGAGTTCTCCTTTTAACTTAGTGCATATCAAGAGAGATATTGATTGATAGTATATGAGGCAAACCACACCATTGATTGTTATGAAGATCTTACTGTCTAAGTAGGTGTTGTTGTTCTTGATGTCTTCCTCTTTGATTTGAGAATCCTCCCCTTGTAGTTGTCTCTTTTTCCTTCCAAACTCATTGAAAATACTCAAGAGAGATGTTAATAGCACAAGGGAGTATATGATGAAGGATGATTTCTTTAGTTAAGACATATAAACAATTCATCATCCATAAGTCACATAGACATGAAGTAAAATCCTTAACATTAGTGCACATCATTAGAAACTAGGTGAGTACCCATGTGTTGCAACGGAAATGTATAATACCACGATAAATTATGTACAAATGTGTGTTATATTGTTATTTTAATCTAACTATTTCACCAGCACATTGCAATCATTAGTTCTATATATGATAGTAGAGTGTCGTGCATTGCGATAGAATATAAATCATTCAATGAAATATTAATTCACAACGATTACATGAAAATGAACAATATATATATTGTCATCAACCTCACTAAAATCTTTACCAACAACCAATACTGAACCGATTTTGATGGGTTTTAGCTTCATGCATGTTCAAACACCAAAATGAGTCTTAGTAGCCCACAGTACATGCGGATAAGGCAAAAGGTTAAAAGGATCACTCCACACATATTAAATCAAATGATAAAGTGGGCCTAATAAGCCTCCACCTGTTCAAGAAGTATAAATACAAGTACAAGAAAGATTGTTCTAACTTGGAAGAAGGAAAAAAAATCAGACAACTATATCAACTGAACAAAGACATCAGACGTCACCTGGCTACTTGAACATCATTCATGGCTTCCAGCTCCTCCGGTTGGATGGTGATGTCCACCTTGTCTGACTTTTGATTCTTAAGTAGATCCACCAGCCACCAAATTTCTTTAGCATGAGATAAAAAAGATCAATTGTATCAAATATCAGGGTGGCCAGTAACTATAGTCACCCAAAAGAGCAGTAATCATGTAATCCTGGTGACAAAATTTGTTATAAGCTAATGGTGGGAGTAGTTCTCTTGCACTCATATGATATCTTACTATCTGAAGCCTCCATCGCAAACAACCAAGTCTGCTTTGCATCCATTGAAATGCCTAATAACATGACACCAAATCCATACTAATTAGTCACAGCCAGCTAACTGCAGCAACAAAAACCTATACTTCTTTTGCGTCCGTCTCACCACATCTATTGTCCGAGCATTAGTGATGTCGCCCTACACTTGCATAACACCTATCAGGGCCATTGGTTGCTAGTCAATCGCGATGATGAGAGGAAGGTCACCTTCCCTAGTAGCATAACACAATCAAGCCAAGAAGAGCGAGACGAGGCCATTAGGTACCCACAACAAAACTAAGCAAGGACAGACCGCTGCACACTGGCATTGGCGCTTACTTGCAATTAGGATATTGTTTTGGTGGTACATATAGGTTCGGTCTCAAAACCTACAAGTGAGAATAGGGAATCAAGCAATCAGTCAAAAAACTTTCATGGATGGGTTACTGGGCCTATGTGATTTGTGCTACCACCTTCTAGAGCTATGCAACACATGTAACTGCATGATCATAGATTTTTATGTGAAATAACTTCTGATTCACTTTAGACCAATAAATCTCATTGTGAGCTTCTGATTTTATTCTAGTATAATTCAAGGAAATGACAGCATACAATTTGATTTATTATTATGACCTGTGAATCTAACTTTTTCGAACTATTACATTAATTAGTAATATGATATTAATATTAATTGACATTGCATTTTTCATGTTCATTCGTGGGTTTTAATATTACAATCCACTAAAAATAGACAAAATATGCTTGTGAATCATATTAGTGGTCAATCTTTCTTTCCCAACACAAGTGCAAGGAACTTATGTGAAGGATGTTGACAGACCTGAGCATCCTCCCATTGAAGGTGACAGTTTTATCAGAGTGACCATCTATGTTGGCAACGAATGCTGCACAAACTGAACCAGCTATGTATACTGCTGCCTGAAGATAGAAGAATGCAGACATTTTTTTATACGGACGGACGTACCAGACATTGAAGATAAAAAAATTTCAGAACAAAATTTGCTACATTACTGCAATGCTGAACGTTAACTTGTTTTGTAGTCACAAAGACACTTTTTGTTGAAAAATAAAGGGCATACCTCAGCATTTGGCAGCAGCAGTTGCAATGCTGAACGCATTAGTGGACACACACACACAAGGGGCAGCCAGAGGAGTGAAACTGATGATGACAGGATGATTGTAATTATGCCAGATCCAAATACAAGTACCTTGCCTATGCTTCAATGACTCCCATTCAAAATATAGAGAGATAATATAACCTTCGTATTCTGTGCATAGCAAAAAAAATCCCAATGCATTGCGCTGACTGTGACATAAAGGTTTCTAACTATGGTGGTGCACATGATCCAATGAGCAAGTGAGAGAGTAAATGACTGGTGAGTGGTTGGTGTTTCAACATCAAGCAGCATGAACAGAAGGCAATGTGTCTGCCCTTCGGCTTTGTCTCCTCCTTCAAAGCCGGAGAGTCTTACTCCCACGGATGCAGGCGCCCTTGATTCTGTGCATTAAACAATACACAATTCGTCAGATCTAGACACGACACAAGATGACCATGACAATAAGGATTCAAAGGAGGACCTAGGTGTCTAAATACCTTGGTGTATGGGAGTCAAAACAGAGGTGTACCAGCCCAATTGAATGAAAATCAGCCACCAGCCCACCAGACAATAGTTTCAGGTTCCACGTTCTTTTAGATTTTCACAATATAGATGAATTGATAATAAAGAGAAAATACATATTGTCATGTTTAGGATCATTGGACACACTGCCATGGAGAATACCCTGCACCCTTTGTAACCTCAGGTAAAAAAAGAAGGAAAACAAAAAAACTATTAGTAATGAAAATGTGCCCTCAATTATAATTTGTATGTAGCTTTTCGCAGTAACAGACAGACTCATCTAGGTATGTGCTCGTGCATTGCGACGGTAGTAAAAATTTTTATATGAAACATTTCTCTAGCCTTTCTATCTGGAGCGCATCCAGCACGTTCCATTTCTCTGTATACTTCAGATACATACTCGAGCCAAGAGCAGAATTATTTCAATGCTTTTAGATTAATCAGGCACATACAATAAAATCAGTTACTTTTATATTCGACCATCCTAATAAAAAACAACTAAAATTTGAAACCTATATTCATGAGCTGAAAACAAGACCTTCCATAATCATAACCAACAGTTAATATTCTGTGCAGATTCTATACAAGAGACACCCAAGAGCCTGTAAAAAATCACAAACACTAACGTTAACTCATGGCACTATTAGTATTTAATCAGTAAAAAAATTGCAATTCAATAATATGATAGGCAACATTTGCATAAAACCAGAGTGCAAAATCATAGTTGAAGAGGTGGTTTACCCAGATATCTACTTTCTCACTGATAACCTCCACTAGGCCATCGTCAGGCACGCCCCCACCAGGCCGACATCGGGGGAGCCTAGGCACCTGGACAACGCCTCCAGGAATGGTCTCTTGATCCTGCTACGGCTGCCGAGTAGTGTCGCGGCCACGTGTCTCAGCCACGCATCGTTTTCGGCCGCTTCCTTGTCCTGGGCACCGCAAAGCGAACTTCAGAAACTACTTGTCGATATTGTGATGTGCCTTCCTGTGTGTAAAAGGTGACCGGGTGTGCAGCACTGTACGTGTACAACAGCATCAGAAGTGGCAGTGGTGGCCTGTGAGTGGTCGACGAAGCCGGCATGTTCCAGCATCCAGTCCTCTGCGTGAAGGTCGCCTGAGAAGTTGAACTGCCCTCCCAGCAGCAGCAGAGCTCTCCGAGTGCTGGGCACGGCAGTGTCCTCTGACAGGCAGCATCTCAGAGAATGTGTGATGGTCTTGATCGCCTCTTCTCTGTACGTGTTGTTTCTGTTTGGCTCCACCTGCAATGCGTTTCAGTTAGAGTTCTCTGCAGACTATTAAATTCCAGGCGATGTCTGAGGCGGCTAGCAAACGAAATACGATTTCGTGGAAGTGGAAATGTAAGCGTACAACAAGAAGAGATTCAGGGTTTAAAGTTGTATACCAATGCATCCAAACACATCAGTAGAACGGCGATTGGGGCTTGTTCTTCTGCGGGCAAGCTCCGGAGGTACTTCAGCAGCACATCCATTGCCTCCACGATCAACTCTGCTCTCGATCCATGCAGGAGCAATTCAACCATTTCTCTCCTGTTCGAAATCAGAGTGTTGGTGGTGATCGACAGTTAAGATGGCAGCACAAATACATATGCTTTGTCATAATTTTTTAAGAAAAAAAACTCTGAATGAAACTGCACCTTCTTAAGCAGACCAGTTCCATGAGCAAACCCACTGCAGTTATCCTTACCAAAAGCACTTTACTCTGAAGAAGCCGCAGAATACTCGAGCCATCCATCTTTATAGCCACGTAATCCCTGCAGCTGCCTTCAGCCCTGATGCAAGACAGCAAGTGCTCAGCCACCCGCGGCTGCTCGTCACCCCTATCTTTAAACCATGCATGTACACAACAGATCCTAAAAACTCATGAATTTCTATCGCATCATAGATCCAAATAACCTCTATCGAGCCATACCACTTGTGGGAGCTCTCTACGCGGAAGCTCTCATTAAAAAATTTGCCACTGGCGAAAA
Organism: Zea mays; assembly: GCF_902167145.1. Classification (NCBI taxonomy): domain Eukaryota; kingdom Viridiplantae; phylum Streptophyta; class Magnoliopsida; order Poales; family Poaceae; genus Zea; species Zea mays. Next base: position 130,935,754 of record NC_050104.1, read on the forward strand.
TCAAAATTGATGTGAGCTACTGACTATTGAGCACAAAGATCTTGAAAAAAATACCTTTTCTCACAGCAGGGATTTGAGATTGAAGATTTGTGTTGCTGCGCTCGATCGGGTTCCTCTACTGAGGAGTCGCCGTGGCCTTGTGCCGCTGCCTCTTGCCATCATGCGGGTAATGTGGGTGCGGGCGCGGCTCCCGCTAGGGTAGAGGCAATTGTGATCCGCGGGGCTTGGGGGTGTGCGCGGCGAGGGCGGGAGGTGCCAGGGCGGTGGGCAGGCATCTCCTTGCCTGTGGCGTTGGAGAAAGAGGCGGAGTCGAGGAGGGCAGCGACGGAGTACATGCCGATGCGCCATATCTGCTCCTCTGCGCAAATAGTGGCGTCGCCCCAGTAAGAATGCATGTGGTCATTGGGTAGGGTTTGCTCTAGCGGCAGATGGATCTGACGCAACGACGCGTGGAGATGAGAAGGCTCCCGTGGAGGCAGCAGAGGAAGAAGGTCGCGGGATGCGGTGCGGGGTGCATCCACCGGTGGGATGCGGGTAGGAGGCAGCAAAGGAAGAAGGTCGCGGGATGCGGGGCGGGGTATGTCCGCCAGCGGGATGCGGGGGGATGCGGGGCGGGGTGCGGACGCGGGCGGGATGCGGGCGGCATAACGTGCACCGTGGGGTGTGGACGGCTGAGATTATTTACAGGATAAAATGGACGGCTGAGATCACAGAATGGCAGAACGGTAGGCTACCCTTACCGTCTTAATAAGTAGTAGAGATATGCACCTTTTAAAAATTTTGATCAATCATAGGAAATGTACTTCTTCATATTGAATTTATTAATCATCACTTAGAAGCATATCAATATGAGAATAGATATAGCAAAGGCATGAATTAGATTCTAATGGACAAGTGCATTTATGAGAATGAGATTGAATGCACATCTAGCTGATTTAAGTCCAATAAAGAATCTATTCTTCACATAGGTAGAATATGATAATTTAGAGTAAATAACTATTGATGGAAACTATATTTGATCAAGAAGATGAGTTCCCATACCTTTGCTTTTACCTTTCTTCCTTTAGGTGAAGAGCAACCCTGGAGGCTTGTGGCTTTAAACATGCACTTACTCTCTTGTAGATTTTCATAAGTAAGCTCAAGAGATATGTCATTAGTAACACAAGCACTAGTTTCCCTTTTTGTAATCATTTTGATAAGGAATGAAAAGAGGATTACTAAAGCATGGAAACTTTATAATATGAACTAGATTATTCCATGATGTATGCTCAGTTTTAACTTATAAAACAAACATGGTTAATTCCTTAAGATTATGGGAACAAATTTAATTCATACATGGAGAGCGATGAATGTAGAAGAATCACATCCAATTTAAGCAAGAATAAATACAACATAAATCATTGGATTGATTTTCTTTGACATGTTGGATTACGCATTACCATAGAGAAACTTATTCTCTACATGTGAGACTACTTAGGTTATTTAGACAAAACATTAGTCTCACGATTCTAGATATAAAGAGAGATTCCCTTTATAAGTGTCCTAAGGATTTGGATTCCTTACATGACACCTTATTCTTTTAAGAACTTGGAATATCTCTCTATATCTAGAACATGGTTATTATAGGATAATTAGTGTAAAACATGCCATGAGGTGCTTACAATAATTTAAAGCATGTAGATTGCCATAGTATAGAAATGATGAATATGCAATCTACCATATGAGAGGAATTTCTTCAAAGACATAATTTGAAAACATTTGAAGTGCTTCCTTTATTTATGTGACTACTCAAGACACATAAGAAATGATAATTTAAGATACTTGCACTTAAAAGCATAAATGTTACCATCATTTGGCCTTCCTCCATGTTATAGGCCTTGATTTTCCGCACAGGATAATTCTTTATTTCCTACAACATCAATATCTTTCCCCGAGATGATATGAGTTTTAGACATAATAATTCAAAATAACTTTGGGTCAATCTTGGATATATAAATCATTGTAAGATTGATAGCTTGAGTTAATAAGAATTGAATTGACTCTCTCAAGCACCCTAAAGCTTCATATCATCTCCTTCTCCTGCAAAGCTTGTCAAGCATATTTTGGTCCCCATCGCTTGATGGGTCCATCAAAGTTAGTCAACAAAGATCTAGGAACCCAAATGTCATTTGTGTTAGCACTCTTTCTAGCACAAGTTGCAATTTTGGGTTGCCTAGTTGCATGAGAATTAATTGACAAGCTAGAAGTGGGATAGTTACCAATGGGACAATCCTTGCATTGATGTCCCTTCTTTCAGCATATGTAGCATAGGCGATCTTCGAGTCTTGAAGATTTCTTCTTTCCTTGTTTCTTGCTCGCTACATGGTTAGTGAATATTTTCTTTTCTAACACTATGCCTTTTTGTTTTAAATGGGGACAAGACCTAATTAAGTGTCCCTTCTTTGAGAATTTAAAACAAAGTTTATCGTCCTTGTTAATCAAGCCATTTTTAATATAGGGACATGACCTAATCGAGTGTCCCTTTTCAAAGCATTCACTACACTTTTTACTTCTCTTAGTGTGAAGTGTGGCTTGATTATTACCTTGGATGTTACCTTGCATGGAGGCACGGTTGAGGCTTTTGGAAGAGGTATTGATTTTCTTATTTTGTCCCTTCCTCTTGGCAATCCTCAAGTCCTTGACATTTTCTTCAAGGGATTTAGTGCATGCCACGGTTGTTCCCGTCTCAAGCTTCTTCACCATGTGATCACGGTTATCTTGAGAAGGTTGAGCAATGCACTTCCCTTTTAGTTGTGTCAAGCTCATCTTTAGCCTCTTATTTTCTTCTTTGAGCTCTTGACATGTATCATCTTTGTTCCTAGAAATTCTAGCTCAAAGGAGGATTTGCTTGTCGACGGACAATAAGCATTAGCACATGGTAAAATAGTTTCAATTTGAATACATGTGCATGAGTGAGGTTGTTGGGTTTTAAGTTTTCTATCACAACCTCATGAGCAATATTTAACATGATATGATCATCCATAATATTTTCATGAGACCATAGAAGCATATCATATTTTTCTTGAAAAGCTAGATTTTCAACTTTTACCTTTTCTACTTGGTCCTTAAGCAAGGCATTTCCCATTTACTAATTGAGTGATACAATGTAAAGAGTTATCTTGCTCAATTGAAATAGTTTCATACCTTTGGACCAAATCAACATGAGAGCACTTTAGCTCCTCATGTTCTTTAGTCAACTTGTCAAAGTTTAGCATTTTTATGGAGAGAATATCTTCTAGCATTTGATGAGCTTCGCTTTGCTCTCTCGCTCTTTTTAGAAGTTTGGGCATGACCGCCTTATCTTCTAGGCTTAGATGAGCGTAGAGTTGCATGAAGCTTCTTTCATCCTCCTCATCCTCGTTTGTGCTTCCTCTATCATTTTTATTAGCCACACAACATATGTGGGAATCGAAATTTGTCGGCGTCTCGAGACCGGGGGGTCCCTAAGCCGACGAGTGAGTGTGCCGCGTGCCCCAGCCCAGATGGGTCGAGCGAGTGGGCGAGCGCGAAGGGGGGAAGCGAGGTGGCCGGAGATGGGCGTGAGAGAGGTGGAAATCCCGCGGCCTTCGTGTTCGTCCCGCGCCCAGGTCGGGTGCGCTTGCAGTAGGGGGTTACAAGCGTCCACGCGGGTAAGGGAAGCGAGCGGCCCCAAGAGAGCGCCTGTCCCGTCCTCGTCCCCGCGCGGCCAACCTTCTCCAAGAAGGCCCTGGTCCTTCCTTTTATAGGCGTAAGGAGAGGATCCAGGTGTACAATGGGGGTGTAGCAGAGTGCTACGTGTCTAGCGGGGGGAGAGCTAGCGCCCTAAGTACATGCCAATGTGGCAGCCGGAGAGATCTTGGCACCCTGCTGGTGTGATGTCGTGGCTGTCGGAGGAGCAACGGAGCCTGGCGGAGGGACAGCTGTCGGAGCGGTCGAGTCCTTGCTGACGTCCTCCTGCTTCAGTAAGAGAGCTGAGAGCCGCCGTCGTCACAGGGCACGTGGGGCGCCATCATTGCCTATCTGGCGGAGCTAGCCAGATGGGACACTGGTCTTGTTCTCTGCGGCCCGAGTCGGCTCGGGGTAGGGTGATGATGGCGCTTCCTGTTGACGTGGCGGGCCCGCGCCCGAGGTCGGGCGACGTGGGGGCTCCTCCGAAGCCGGGGTTGAGTCTGTCTTCCGTGGCCGAGGTCGAGCCCGAGCCCCTGGGTCGGGCGAGGCGGAGGTCGTTCGGCAGAGGCCAGGGCGGAGTCCGAGCCCTGGGGTCGAGCGAAGCGGAGTTCGTCGTCTTCTGGGGCTGAGCCCGAGTCCGAGCCCTGGGTCGGGCGGAGCGGAGTTCGTCGTCTTCCGGGGCTTAGCCCGAGTCCGAGCCCTGGGTCGGGCGGAGCGGAGTTCGCCGTCTTCCGGGGCTTAGCCCGAGTCCGAGCCCTGGGTCGGGCGGAGCGGAGTTCGCCGTCTTCCGGGGCTTAGCTCGAGTCCGAGCCCTGGGTCGGGCGGAGCGGAGTTCGCCGTCTTCCGGGGCCTAGCCCGAGTCCGAGCCCTGGGTCGGGCGGAGCAGAGTTCGCCGTCTTCCGGGGCCTAGCCCGAGTCCGAGCCCTGGGTCGGGCGGAGCGGAGTTCGCCGTCTTCCGGGGCCTAGCCCGAGTCCGAGCCCTGGGTCGGGCGGAGCGGAGTTCACCGTCTTCCGGGGCCTAGCCCGAGTCCGAGCCCTGGGTCGGGCGGAGCGGAGTTCGTTGTCTTCCGGGGCCTAGCCCGAGTCCGAGCCCTGGGTCGGGCGGAGCGGAGTTTCCTATGGCGCCTTTGGCAGGGCCTGACTGCCTGTCAGTCTCACTCTGTCAAGTGGCACTGCAGTCGGAGTGGCGCAGGCGGCTGTCCTTCTGTCAGACCGGTCAGTGGAGCGACGAAGTGACGACGGTCACTTCGGCTCTGCCGGGGGGCGCGCGTCAGGATAAAGGTGTCAGGCTACCTTTGCGTTAAATGCTCCTGCGACTCGGTCGGTCGGCGCGGCGATTTAGTCAGGGTTGCTTCTTAGCGAAGGCAAGGCCTCGGGCGAGCCGGAGATGTGTCCGCCGTTAAAGGGGGGCCTCGGGCGAGACGGAAATCCCTCGGGGTCGGCTGCCCTTGCCCGAGGCTAGGCTCGGGCGAGGCGTGATCGAGTCGCTCGTATGGACTGATCCCTGACTTAATCGCACCCATCAGGCCTCTGCAGCTTTATGCTGATGGGGGTTACCAGCTGAGAATTAGGCGTCTTGAGGGTACCCCTAATTATGGTCCCCGACAGTAGCCCCCGAGCCTCGAAGGGAGTGTTAGCACTCGCTTGGAGGCTTTCGTCGCACTTTTTTGCGAGGGGACCAGCCTTTCTCGGTTGCATTTTGTTCCGGTGGGTGCGCGAGAGCGCACCCGCCGGGTGTAGCCCCCGAGGCCTCGGAGGAGTGGTTTCACTCCCCCGAGGTCTTAATGCTTTGCGTAATGCTTCGGCTGGTCTGGTTGTTCCCTCATGCGAACTGGCCGTAGCCCGAGTGCACGGTCGGGGCCCAAGTTCTCGGGCTGGTATGTTGACGCCGTCAACGGTTCGGCCGGAGCCCGGTTTGCGAGAGCAGCCCCCGAGCCTCCGCACAGGGCGAGAGGGCGATCAGGGACAGACTCGACTTTTTTACATACGCCCCTATGTCGCCTTTCCGCAAGGAGGAGGGGGGGAGAGTGCCATGTTACCCTCGATGGGCACCGAACATGGTGTCTCCGGTGAGCTGCAAGCGGGTAATCCGAGTGGACGTCCGTGCCCCATTCGTTGGGGGTCGGCTAGGGGCCCAGAGGCACGCCCAAAAGTACCTGCGGGTGATCTGCCGGACCCGGTCCCCTGGCGACAGGGTCCGAGGGCTCGATGCCTCCCTCCGATGGGATTCCGTTACAAGATCGTTCCCGCTGGTCTCGGAAATGTCCTAGGGTACCTCGGGAGCGCAGCCCGAGCCTTGGTTATGTATCGAACGTACCCCTAGTCATCCCTCGCTCGGCGTCTGAGGCGACTGTGAACCCTTCGGGGGCCAGCCTTCGAACCCCTGATCAGTAATGGGCGCGGAGCCCGAGTAGCCTGAGGCTGCCGTGGAGCCCTTCGGGGGGCTGGCCTTCGAACCTCTGACGAGTAGTGGGTGTGGGGCCCACGCGATCTGAGGCGACTGTTGAACCCCTCGGGGGGCCAGCCTTCGAACCTCTGATCAGTAGGGGGGGCTCGGAGCCCGGTTCCTTCACAGGGAAGGATCCTTTTCGGGGTATCCCCCTTTCCCGGTCCCTGTTGCAAGAGATAGAGAAAGAGGAAAAAAGGAAAAGGATACGAAATTGAACGACGTGGCGTACCTTTTTTGGCGCGGTTATTACGGTGAAGGCGAAGCGTCGCCCGCTTCTCCTGCCAGAAGCACCGCCTGTCCCGCCGCGGAGTTAATGCGACGGGGTGAGTTGTTGGCAGGGCGGCCGTTGCGCGTGCGTGAGCCGTTCGAGGAACGGCTGTTTCGCTTCGCGTTTTTGAATCCCGCATCCGGTCCGGGCGGAGCGCTGGAAACGGTCTCGCCCTGGTCCTTATATACCCGGGAGAGGGTCTGGTGACGGTTCTTCGCTCCGCTTCCTGCCTCTTCCTTTAGGTTTTCGCAACCCGAGAAACTTTAGCCAGAGAAGAGGAAACCGCCCTTCCTACCCCTTGCGCCGCCATCCCTTCCGTTTTGGTGATGGCTGATCGGGTGACCATAATCTCCCCGCGCGATCCGTGGCCCTTTTCCACGGTGACGGCGAGCGATCTGGAGGAGCTGGTCGGCGAGGGTTTGCTTCGCCCTCTCACCGATGAGCAGCGGCCAGAATGGATTCCTCCCATGGGCGGAGTCGCTCCATCCCCACCGCCGGGGTACGTCGTGAGCTTCGTCTCCTTCCACGAGCGGGGATTCGGTGTGCCGACGGGCCGCTTTATGCGGGCAATCCTGTTCCACTATGGGGTGGAGTTGCATAACCTCACCCCCAACTCCATCTCGCAGGCCGCTATCTTCGTAGCGGTGTGCGAAGGGTATTTGGGGATCGCCCCCATTGGGATTTGTGGACTCATCTCTTCTTCGCCGAGCTTTTTGCCTTGCCGACGGGGGAGAGGAAGGTCCATGCAGCGGTGCAGGCCGGCGGCTGCACCCTCTTGCTGAGGCAGTCGCGGGCGTCGCAGTACATTCCTGCCATCCTCGCGTCCTCGAACAAGGGGTGGCAGCGCCGGTGGTTCTACCTCCGGAATGACGGTGAGTTGCTCCCGCCGTTCTCCCAGCGAGTAGTCACCGCCGCCACCGACGCCTGGCGTCATGGGACCCCGCACGAGAGACAGAAGAACCTCGAACCCCTTCTCCAGGCCCTGAAGGCGTTGCGGGAGGGGGGACTCACCGCTGCGGGAGTGGTTGCCGCCATCCACCGTCGGAGGGTGCTTCTCTTAGCGGAGCGGCGGCTGCCGCTTTGGGAGATGACCCCGGAGGCTGACTGGGAGGGCTCACGAATGTCCCCTGATCCTCTTCCCTTCGACGCCCTCCAATGGCGGGTGTCGGCTGCGATGGGGAAGCCGGACTCCCACGCCTTCTCCCAGCTTCGGATGCGCCCCGACCAGGGGTGCGTAACTCTGGTGAGTGTTCGCTCCTTCCTTCTTCATACATCGGGTTGCTCCTGGTTCTTACGATCGGGTTTCTTTCCCCCCTTCTTTAGGAGGTGGGGTGGCACAAGCCCTCCCTGCCATGGGTCCCGGAGGACGCGGTGGACCGAGCAGCGCGGCGGGTCGCCGCGGAGGAGAAGAAGAAGAAGAAGGACACGGAGAAGGCCCGGGCCCGCGAGCGGAGGCGGGCTCGGGACGCCTTGGAGAAGCGCTGTCGCCTGCAGGAGAGGGAAGGACTCCCAAGGGAGCCGTCGCCGGAGACGCCCGACGACGATGATGACGACGATGATGAGGAGGAGGACGACATGGCTGCCCGTCTCGGCCTCAGCCCCGACTTGGGGTGTGGCCAGGAGCCGTCGAGCCAGCCCCCGAGCGGGCCGACACCGTCAGTCCCCGGAGTTGGGGCGTCGGGGTCCCGGCCCGAGGCACGGGGGCGACCCGAGAGGTCACCTGACCCCTCGGCTGGAGGAGCTGAGGTGGCTCCGGAGGGCCAGGTCAGGGCATCTGCTCCCCAGGGGCCGCCGCTCGTACCGGCTGCGCATGGGGGTGACCCTCAAGTCATCGCGACCGTGCCCGGGCAATCTGCTCCCCGGGCGTCCAAAGCAAGGGTGGCGCCGAAGTTGCCGGCGAAGCGGACCTCGGCGGCTGTTTCGGGAGCCGGGATCCAAGAAACCCCCCAGGCGCGGTGGATCATGGCCCGAAGTGGGTAAGTATCTCGGAATGTCTTTGTCTTGGCTTCCCATTCATATGTCTCGGCCGTGATTTTCCTTTTCTTTTTCTCTTTTTTTTATTCAGCAAGCGAAGCCATGGCCAGACCGACCTGGCACCCCGGAAGGCCCTTAAGACGGCGCCGGTCGGTGCGGCCAGCGCCGCCCCGGGCCTTGTCGTTCAGCCGACCCTTTCGCAGGGCGTTTCACCGCAGGGGGCTCGGGGTGTCGTGCGGTGGTCGGGGTTTTCTCCTGGTTGGCTTCGATGCTCCGTTTGGAGATAATGAACTCCAAGACCGTGCCCTGGGACGCCCCGAGGACTCGCCTTTCAGGGCTGAGCTTGACACTTTTTGCTTCTTTTATCTTGTTGATCTCCTCGCCTATCACTCTGCGCTTCTCCTCGTCGAATCGGCGCAGAGGCTGCCCGACGGGTCGGGCTCCAGCCCGAATATCCAGCGAGTGCTCGGCGACGTCCCTCGGTATGCCGGGCATGTCCGAGGGACTCCACGCAAAGACGTCGGCGTTTGCACGGAGAAAGTCGACGAGCACTGCTTCCTATTTGGGGTCGAGCCCGGAACCGATCCGGATCTGCTTGGAGGTGTCGCCACTGGGGTCGAGAGGGACGGCCTTAACCGTCTCCGCTGTCTCGAAGTTGCCGGCATGACGCTTCACGTCTGGCACCTCTTTGGAGAGGTTCTCCAGGTCGGCGATGAGGGCCTCGGACTCGGCGAGGGCCTCGGCGTACTCCACGCACTCCACGTCGCATTCGAACGCGTGTTTGTACGTGGGGCCGACGGTGATGACCCCGTCGGGGCCCGGCATCTTGAGCTTCAAGTAGGTGTAGTTGGGGACGACCATGAACTTCGCGTAGCATGGCCTCCCCAGTACCGCGTGGTAGGTTCCTCGGAACCCGACCACCTCGAACGTCAAAGTCTCCCTTCGGAAGTTGGAGGGCGTTCCGAAGCAGACGGGAAGGTCGAGTCGTCCGAGGGGCTGGACGCGCTTCCCAGGAATGATCCCGTGGAAGGGCGCAGCGCCTGCTCAGACGGAGGACAGATCGACGTGCAGGAGCCTGAGGGTCTCGGTGTAGATGATGTTGAGGCAGCTGCCCCCGTCCATCAGGACCTTGGTGAGCCTGACGTCGCCGACAATGGGGTCGACGACGAGCGGGTATTTCTCCGGGCTCGGCACGTGGTCGGGGTGGTCAGCTTGGTCGTAGGTGATGGGCTTGTCGGACCAGTCTAGGTAGACTGGCGCCGCCACCTTCACCGAGCAGACCTCCCGGCGCTCTTGCTTGCGATGCCGAGCCGAGGCATTCGCCGCATGCCCACCGTAGATCATGAAGCAGTCGCGGACCTCGGGGAACTCTCCTGCTTGGTGATCTTCCTTTTTGTCGTCATCGCGGGCCCTGCCACCCTCTGCGGGTGGCCCGACCCTGTGGAAGTGGCGCCGAAGCATAACGCACTCCTCAAGGGTGTGCTTGACGGGCCCCTGATGGTAGGGGCACGGCTCCTTGAGCATCTTGTCGAAGAGGTTAGCACCTCCGGGGGGCTTCCGAGGGTTCTTGTACTCGGCGGCGGCGACAAGGTCCACGTCGGCGGCGTCGCGTTTCGCTTGCGACTTCTTCTTGCCTTTCTTCTTGGCGCCGCGCGGAGTAGACGCCTCGGGAGCCTCTTCCGATGGGCGGCCTTGGGGCTGCTTGTCCTTTCGGAAGATAGCCTCGACCGCCTCCTGGCCAGAGGCGATCTTGGTGGCGATGTCCATCAGCTCGCTCGCCCTGGTGGGGGTCTTGCGACCCAACTTACTCACCAGGTCGCGGCAGGTGGTGCCGGCAAGGAACGCGCCGATGACATCCGAGTCGGTGATGTTGGGCAGCTCGGTGCACTGCTTCGAGAATCGCCGGATGCAGTCCCGAAGAGACTCTCCCGGCTGTTGCCAGCAGCTTCGGAGGTCCCAGGAATTCCCGGGGCGCACGTACGTGCCCTAGAAATTGCCGGCGAAGGCTTGGACCAAATCATCCCAGTTGGAGATCTGCCCCGGAGGCAGGTGCTCCAACCAGGCGCGAGCAGTGTCGGAGAGGAACAGGGGGAGGTTGCGGATGATGAGGTTGTCGTCGTCCATTCCACCCAGTTGGCAGGCCAGGCGGTAGTCTGCGAGCCACAGTTCCGGTCTCGTTTCCCCCGAGTACTTTGTGATAGTAGTCGGGGGTCGGAACCGGGCCGGGAACGGCGCCCGTCGGATGGCCTGACTGAAGGCCTGCGGACCGGGTGGTTCGGGCGAGGGACTCCGATCCTCCCCGCTGTCGTAGCGTCCCCCACGCCTGGGGTGGTAGCCTCAGCGCACCCTTTCGTCGAGGTGGGCCCGACGGTCGCGACGATGGTGCTCGTTGTCGAGGTGGCCCGGGGCCGCAGGCGCGGTGTTGCGCGTGCGCTCGGTGTAGACCGAGGCTTCCCGCATGAATCGGGAAGTCGCGGCATGAGGTTCCGAGGGGTATCCCTGCCTTCGGGAGGCAGAGCTCTCGGCCCGTCGGGCCGCAGCACCTTCCAGGAGATTCTTGAGCTCTTCCTGGATTCGCCGACCCTCGGTGGTTGATGGCTCCGGCATCGCGTGGAGGAGCATCGCTGCGGCTGCCAGGTTCTGACCGACCCCGCTGGATGCGGGTGGCGGCCTGACCCTGACGTCGTTGGCGACGCGGTGCTGGAAACCCTGGGGCAGGTGACGTATTTCTCCGGTCGGGGGTTGGCCCGCCCATACCTGCCCGATGTCCCATCGGATCGACTAAAGCGCTCCTGCTCCCTCGTCGAGCCTGGCCTGCGCCCCGCGGACTTGCTCGAGCTGTGGGTCGTGACTCCCCGCCGGAACGGGGACCACAGCTAGCTCCCGCGGGATGTCAGCGCGAGGCACCGGCCTAGGGAGATCACCGTCCTCCGGCATGCCGAGATGGTTGCCTTCGGAGGGATCCCCTAGCTCGACGTGGAAACATTCGCGGCTTGGGCCGCAGTCCTCGTCGTCAAGGCTGCGGCTACCGTCGGAACAGTCGGAGAGGCAGTAGTCACATGCGGTCATAAAGTCCCGCATGGCACTGGGGTTGCCAAATCCAGAGAAATCCCAACAGATGCTGGGATCGTCATCTTCCTTGGACCCAGAGGGCCCGTAGGTCGAGACGTCCGTCAATCGGTCCCAAGGCGACCGCATACGAAACCCCAGAGGGGTTGCACTCGCCTCAACGAGAGCGCCCGCCAAAGCGAGGTCGCTAGGCGGGTTGAGGCCGAGTCGAAATAACGTAGGATGGGAATCAGTCAGTACCTTTTGGTCGACGAGGAGCGACATAGTCACGTCGGGGACTGATTGCACCATCGTCTTAGGTACGAGGGCGACATCCTGCAAGCCCTCCGCGAGCGCGCTGGCGTCGTCCACTTGCTCGGGATTGGTGTGTCGCAGGGGGACGGCACTCGCCTTCGTCTCAAACGCGAGGTCGACGCCCGACGCGCCCCCCGTTGGGGCGCTGGGGACGTCGATTCGCTCGACAGCCGACGAAGTGCGGCCTCCCGCTTGGCCTTGGTTGCCCCGCCTCCTCCTCCGTTGGCGGGGGAGAGGACGGGGCGAGCTCGAATGTTGTTCTTCCACCACGAGGGGAAGATGTCGTCGATTCCGCCACCGGCGAGCGGGTTGTCGGCCGCCATTGTCGTTGTCGCGCGGCGGTGGAAGGAGTATCATGTCGTAGCTGCCGTCGAAGGACATGAACTCAAGACTCCTGAAACGGAGCACCGTCCCGGGCCGGAGAGGTTGCTGGAGACTGCCCATCTGGAGCTTAACGGGAAGCTGTTCGTCAGCACGCAGCGTGCCCCTACCTGGCGCGCCAACTGTCGGCGTCTCGAGACCGGGGGGTCCCTAAGCCGACGAGTGAGTGTGCCGCGTGCCCCAGCCCAGATGGGTCGAGCGCGTGGGCGAGCGCGAAGGGGGGAAGCGAGGTGGCCGGAGACGGGCGTGAGAGAGGTGGAAATCCCGCGGCCTTCGTGTTCGTCCCGCGCCAAGGTCGGGTGCGCTTGCAGTAGGGGGTTACAAGCGTCCACGCGGGTGAGGGAAGCGAGCGGCCCCAAGAGAGCGCCTGTCCCGTCCTCGTCCCCGCGCGGCCAACCTTCTCCAAGAAGGCCCTGGTCCTTCCTTTTATAGGCGTAAGGAGAGGATCCAGGTGTACAATGGGGGTGTAGCAGAGTGCTACGTGTCTAGCGGGGGGAGAGCTAGCGCCCTAAGTACATGCCAATGTGGCAGCCGGAGAGATCTTGGCACCCTGCTGGTGTGATGTCGTGGCTGTCGGAGGAGCAACGGAGCCTGGCGGAGGGACAGCTGTCGGAGCGGTCGAGTCCTTGCTGACGTCCTCCTGCTTCCGTAAGAGAGCTGAGAGCCGCCGTCGTCACAGGGCACGTGGGGCGCCATCATTGCCTATCTGGTGGAGCTAGCCAGATGGGACACCGGTCTTGTTCTCTGCGGCCCGAGTCGGCTCGGGGTAGGGTGATGATGGCGCTTCCTGTTGACGTGGCGGGCCCGCGCCCGAGGTCGGGCGACGTGGGGGCTCCTCCGAAGCCGGGGTTGAGTCTGTCTTCCGTGGCCGAGGCCGAGCCCGAGCCCCTGGGTCGGGCGAGGCGGAGGTCGTTCGGCAGAGGCCAGGGCGGAGTCCGAGCCCTAGGGTCGGGCGAAGCGGAGTTCGTCGTCTTCTGGGGCTGAGCCCGAGTCCGAGCCCTGGGTCGGGCAGAGCGGAGTTCGCCGTCTTCCGGGGCTTAGCCCGAGTCCGAGCCCTGGGTCGGGCGGAGCGGAGTTCGCCGTCTTCCGAGGCCTAGCCCGAGTCCGAGCCCTGGGTTGGGCGGAGCGGAGTTCGCCGTCTTCCGGGGCCTAGCCCGAGTCCGAGCCCTGGGTCGGGCGGAGCGGAGTTCGCCGTCTTCCGGGGCCTAGCCCGAGTCCGAGCCCTGGGTCGGGCGGAGCGGAGTTCGCCGTCTTCCGGGGCCTAGCCCGAGTCCGAGCCCTGGGTCGGACGGAGCGGAGTTCGCCGTCTTCCGGGGCCTAGCCCGAGTCCGAGCCCTGGGTCGGGCGGAGCGGAGTTCGCCGTCTTCCGGGGCCTAGCCCGAGTCCGAGCCCTGGGTCGGGCGGAGCGGAGTTCGCCGTCTTCCGCGGCCTAGCCCGAGTCCGAGCCCTGGGTCGGGCGGAGCGGAGTTTCCTATGGCGCCTTTGGCAAGGCCTGACTGCCTGTCAGTCTCACTCTGTCAAGTGGCACTACAGTCGGAGTGGCGCAGGCGGCGCTTTCCTTCTGTCAGATCGGTCAGTGGAGCGGCAAAGTGACGGCGGTCACTTCGGCTCTGTCGGGGGGCGCGCGTCAGGATAAAGGTGTCAGGCTACCTTTGCGTTAAATGCTCCTGCGACTCGGTCGGTCGGCGCGGCGATTTAGTCAGGGTTGCTTCTTAGCGAAGGCAAGGCCTCGGGCGAGCCGGAGATGTGTCCGCCGTTAAAGGGGGGCCTCGGGCGAGACGGAAATCCCTCGGGGTCGGCTGCCCTTGCCCGAGGCTAGGCTCGGGTGAGGCGTGATCGAGTCGCTCGTATGGACTGATCCCTGACTTAATCGCACCCATCAGGCCTCTGCAGCTTTATGCTGATGGGGGTTACCAGCTGAGAATTAGGCGTCTTGAGGGTACCCCTAATTATGGTCCCCGACAAAATTGGAAGACAAACCTTTTGGAGAGGTGGATTCATTGTTTGGTCTCCAACATTCATTTTCTTCTTCTTCCTTCAAAGTGTTAGTTTCACAAGAAGTAGAGGAAGTAGAAGCATCAAATGAACCATTATGTTTGGACTCATCAAATTTGATTTTAATTCTAGTCCAAATATCATGTACATCACAAATAGGTTCATCATATCTTATTATGAAGGCACAATAGTCTTCTTTGCTAAGAGATATACTTAAGATGTCATAAGCTAGATAGTTTAAGTGTATACATCTCAGATCTTCCTCGGAAGCATTTTCCCTAGTATAGCTAGAAGGAATGATACTCTTGTCTAAAATTTGTTCTAATTGTGGATCTATGGTTCTAAAATCATTTATCACCCTAGTAGACCATGAATCATAATTAGAACAATCGGGAAGTAATATCTCAAGAGTTACCTCCTTCGGAGTTGTCTTCTTGTTCTTTTGGGATCTTCTTCGAGCCATCACTTCGAGTTGTTAGACTCAATATGAAGTGCCTAGCTCTGATACCAATTGAAAGTCGCCTAGAGGGGGTGGATAGGCGAAACCTGAAAATTATGACTTTATACCCCAACTAGATCCCTTGATTTGTGGTTAGAACAAGATGCACAATTATCAGAGTATAAAAACTAAGTCCTTTGCTTGCAACGAGTATTGTTTTCAAAGAGTGCGGAATTTAATCAATAGCAATACTACTAGAAATGTTAGTGGAGAATAATGCAAGAGGGCTTAGATAAGAAGAGGATAAACACAAGTTCTTTATTGCAAGGAGTTGCTTCTCTAAATGTGAATTTAACTTGAAGCAACACAAAATAATATTAGCTAAGGGTAGAGCAAGAGAACTTAGAAAGAAGGAAAACGAACAAATCACAAGCAATAAACACAAGAGACACGGGTGATTTGTTTTACCGAGGTTTGGCCCTCAAAGGCCTAGTCCCCGTTGAGGAGTCCACTAAGGACGGGTCTCTTTCAACCCTTTCCCTCTCTCCACGGATCACCAAGACCGGCGAGCTCTTCTTCTTCTCAAGGATCACTTAAGACCCCGCAAGGATCACCACACACTTAGTTGTCTCTTGCTAGCTTTACAAGCCTCCAAAACTTTGGAGGAAGTTCAATGGGAGTCAAAACTCCATGCACAAATGAACACAAGATGTAGCACACACTTTCTCTCAATGAATCTCACAAGGCACTATTGCTAAACTCACACGAGAAGCTTTCTTTTGCTTGCTCTCTCTTTTGTGGCACTTATGTAGGTTGAAGTGGTCTAAATCTTATGTATAGGATGGATCAATGAATAGAGGTGGTTGGGAGGGCTTGGATATGTCAACTATATGACTTGGAATGTTGCTTGGGCTCCCACACCTTGAAGTGGCCGGTTGGGGTGGTATTTATAGCCACCAAACAAATTGTAGCCATTGGAGAAGGTTGCTGTGAGAGCACCTAGAGGGGGGGTGAATAGGTGATCCTGTAAAACTTTAATCTTAAGCCACAAAAACTTGATTAGGAGTTAGCACAAATAATGCCAAGTGGCTAGAGAGGAGTCTCAACAAAACACAATAACCACAAGAGATCAATCACAGAGATGGCACAGTGGTTTATCCCGTGGTTCGGCCAAGACCAACGCTTGCCTACTCCACGTTGTGGCGTCCCGACGGACGAGAGTTGCAATCAACCCCTCTCAAGCGGTCCAAAGACCCACTTGAATACCACGGTGTTTTGCTTGCTTTACTTTATCCCGTTTGCGAGGAATCTCCACACTTTGGAGCCTCTCGCCCTTACACTTAGATGATCACAAAGAAGCACGGAGTGAGGGAGGGATGAGCAACACACTCAAGACAAGAAATCACAGCAACACCACGCACATAAATCACAACAAGAGCTCACAACACAACTCAATGAGTTCACAACTCAACAAGAGCTCTAATTGCTATCACAAAGAATCAAAGGCGCGGAATCGATGTCTTAGTGCTTAGGAATGCTTGGTGTTCTCCTCCATGCGCCTAGGGGTCCCTTTTATAGCCCCAAGCCAGCTAGGAGTCGTTGAGTGCATTCCAGGAAGGCAAATCTTGCCTTCAGTCGCCTGGCGCACCAGACAGTCCGGTGCACACCGGACATTGTCCGGTGCGGATTTCTTTCCTTCCCTGGCGAAGCCGACCGTTGGCAGACTTGGAGCCGTTGGCGCACCGGACACTGTCTGGTGCACACCGGACAGTCCGGTGCTCCCTCCCGACCGTTGGCTCGGCCACGTGTCTTACGCAGATCGCGCAGTCGACCGTTGGCCCGGCCGACCGTTGGCTCACCGGACAGTCCGGTGCACACCGGACAGTCCGGTGAATTATAGTCGTACGCCGCCGACGAAATCCCGAGAGCAGCGAGTTCGCACGAGCCAGCCTGGCGCACCGGACAGTCCGGTGCTCCCAGACTGAGCAGAGTCTTGGCTGCTCGAGCCAAGACATTTCCAATTGAATTTTTCCTATTTCCAGCACTTAGCCACAATACATTAGTTCATAAAATAATGTACTAAGTCCAGAAACATACCTTTTGACATGATTTGCACTTTGTCCACCCCTTTGCACAGATTAACACAAAAAGCACTTGTGTTGGCACTTAATCACCAAAATACTTAGAAATGGCCCAAGGGCACATTTCCCTTTCAATCTCCCCCTTTTTGGTGATTTATGCCAACACAACATAAAGCAAGTAGAACAAGTGCAAAAATCACTTCAAATAAGAATTCACTTGTAGAGACATATATGGATCAAATTTGACATATATGGATCATTCTTTGCCACCACTTGGTTTGTTTTTGCAAATCAAACTCAATTTCCTATCTCTAAGTCAAATTCACTTGTAGAGACATAAAGAGAGGTATTCCAAAAGAAATTGATCAAGGATTTCAAAAACTCCCCCTATTTCCCATAATCAACCATTCTCCCCACAAGAGACTAACTTTTGATAATAAGAAGCAAACAAGAGTATTTTGACAAACAAAAACTCTAACTCTACTTTTTCAAAATTCTCAAGTGGTAGCTGATCCAGTTATTGTTTTAGCCTTATTTTCTCCCCCTTTGGCATCAAGCACCAAAACAGGATCAATTTTGGCCCTTTAACCCCATTGCCTCACCAAAAATCTTCAACTAAGAGTAAAAGGCAATAAGATCATAAAGATGAACTTGGAATAAGTTACCCTCTCATCGGAGTGCAGTGGAAGTCTTGCATGGTCCAAGTCCACCTTTTCCCTTTCAATCCTCCTTAGAGACTAAATCAAGCAAACTCAAGCACATAGTTAGTCTCAAAGGGTCAAGTTGTAACACATCTCCCCCTAAATATGTGCATCACTTTGCAACGGACTTGTGAGGTCCAGGGAGTGCATGTACAACTCGAGCACCATAAATAAACAACACAATGCAAAAGGAACATGATTAAAGGCATAAACACATGTATGTTATAAATTAATCCAAGTTCCGCGAATCTAAGACATTTAGCTCACTACGTAGCTTGCAAAAGGTCTGCTCATCTAAAGGCTTGGTAAAGATATCGGCTAGCTGGTTCTCGGAGCTAACATGAAATACTTCGATATCTCCCTTTTGCTGGTGGTCTCTCAAAAAGTGATGCTGGATGTCTATGTGCTTTGTGCGGCTGTGTTCAACAGGATTATCCGCCATGCGGATAGCACTCTCATTATCACATAGGAGTGGGACTTTGCTCAGATTGTAGCCAAAGTCCCTGAGGGTTTGCCTCATCCAAAGTAGTTGTGCGCAACACTGTCCTGCGACAACATACTCGGCCTCAGCAGTGGATAGGGCAATGGAGGTTTGTTTCTTAGAACTCCATGACACAAGGGACCTTCCTAAGAATTGGCACGTCCCCGATGTACTCTTCCTATCGACCTTACATCCAGCATAGTCGGAGTCTGAATATCCAATCAAGTCAAAGGTAGACCCCTTTGGATACCAGATCCCGAAACAAGGCGTAGCGACTAAATATCTAAGAATTCGCTTCACAGCCACTAAGTGACACTCCTTAGGATCAGATTGAAATCTAGCACACATGCATACGCTAAGCATAATATCCGGTCTACTAGCACATAAATAAAGTAAAGACCCTATCATAGACCGGTATGCTTTTTGATCAACGGACTTACCTCCTTTGTTGAGGTCGGTGTGTCCGTCGGTTCCCATTGGAGTCTTTGCGGGTTTGGCATCCTTCATCCCAAACCGCTTGATCAAGTCTTGCGTGTACTTGGTTTGAGAGATGAAGGTTCCATCCTTGAGTTGCCTCACTTGGAACCCAAGGAAGTAGCTTAACTCGCCCATCATCGACATCTCGAATTTCTGAGTCATCACCCTGCTAAACTCTTCACAAGACTTTTGGTTAGTAGAACCAAATATTATGTCATCGACATAAATTTGGCACACAAAAAGATCACCATCACAAGTCTTAGTAAAAAGAGTTGGATCGGCTTTCCCAACCTTGAAAGCATTAGCAATTAAAAAGTCTCTAGCTAAGGCATTCATACCATGCTCTTGGGGCTTGCTTAAGTCCATAGAGCGCCTTAGAGAGCTTACACACGTGGTCGGGGTACCGTTCATCCTCGAAGCCAGGGGTTGCTCCACGTACACCTCCTCCTTGATTGGCCCGTTGAGGAAAGAGCTCTTCACATCCATTTGGAACAACCTGAAAGAATGGTGAGCGGCATATGCTAGCAAGATACGAATGGACTCTAGCCTAGCCACAGGAGCAAAAGTCTCCTCAAAGTCCAAACCTGCGACTTGGGCATAACCTTTTGCCACAAGTTGTGCCTTGTTCCTTGTCACCACCCCGTGCTCATCTTGTTTGTTGCGGAACACCCACTTGGTTCCCACAACATTTTGCTTGGGACGAGGCACCAGTGTCCAAACTTCATTTCTTTTGAAGTTGTTGAGCTCCTCCTGCATGGCCAATACCCAGTCTGGATCTAGCAAGGCCTCTTCTACCCTGAAAGGCTCAATAGAAGAGACAAAGGAGTAATGCTCACAGAAATTAACTAATCGAGATCGAGTAGTTACTCCCTTGCTAATATCACCCAAAATTTGGTCGACAGGATGATCCCTTTGAATCATCGCTCGAACTTGGGTTGGAGGTGCCGGTTGCGCTTCTTCCTCCATTGCAAGATCATCTTGTGCTCCCCCTTGATCACATGCCTCCTGCTCATCATCTTGAGATGGGGGTTGCACCATTGTTGAGGAAGAAGGTTGATCTCGCTCATCTTGTTTTTGTGGCTGCACATCTCCAATCGCCATGGTGCGTATTGCGGTCGTTGGAACTTCTTCTTCATCTACATCATCAAAATCAACAACTTGCTCTCTTGGAGAGCCATTAGTCTCATCAAATACAACGTCGCTAGAGACTTCAACCAAACCCGATGATTTGTTGAAGACTCTATACGCCTTTGTATTTGAGTCATAACCTAACAAAAACCTTTCTACGGCTTTGGGAGCAAATTTGGAATTCCTACCCTTCTTCACTAGAATGTAGCATTTACTCCCAAAAACTCGGAAATACGACACATTGGGTTTGTTACCGGTTAGCAGCTCATACGATGTCTTCTTGAGGAGGCGGTGAAGGTAGACCCTGTTGATGGCGTGGCAAGCCGTGTTCACGGCTTCCGACCAAAATCGTTCGGGGGTCTTGAACTCTCCAAGCATCGTCCTCGCCATATCAATTAGCGTCCTGTTCTTCCTCTCTACCACACCATTTTGTTGTGGTGTGTAGGGAGCGGAGAACTCGTGCTTGATCCCTTCCTCCTCAAGGAACTCCTCCACTTGAAGGTTCTTGAACTTAGACCCGTTGTCGCTCCTTATCTTTTTCACCTTGAGCTCAAACTCGTTTTGAGCTCTCCTTAGGAAGCGCTTGAGGGTCCCTTGGGTTTCAGATTTATCCTGCAAAAAGAATACCCAAGTGAAGCGGGAAAAGTTATCAACTATAACAAGACCATACTTACTTCCTCCTATACTTAGATAGGCGACGGGTCCGAAGAGGTCCATATGAAGCATCTCCAAGGGTCTTGATGTGGTCATCACATTTTTGGTGTGATGAGAGCCTCCCACCTGTTTGCCTGCTTGACAAGCTGCACAAGGTCTATCTTTTTCGAATTGCACATTAGTTAGACCTATCACGTGTTCTCCCTTTAGAAGCTTGTGAAGGTTCTTCATCCCCACATGTGCTAAGCGGCGATGCCACAGCCAGCCCATGCTAGTCTTAGCAATTAAGCATGCATCTAGACCGGCCTCCTCTTTTGCAAAATCAACTAAGTAAAGTTTGTCGTCTAATATACCCTTAAAAGCTAGTGAACCATCACTTCTTCTAAAGACAGACACATCTACATTTGTGAATAGACAATTATATCCCATATTGCATAGTTGACTAACAGATAACAAATTATATCCAAGCGACTCAACTAAAAACACATTAGAAATAGAGTGCTCGGATGAAATAGCAATTTTACCTAACCCTTTTACCTTGCCTTGGTTCCCATCACCGAATATTATTGAATCTTGGGGATCCTTGTTCTTGACGTAGGAAGAGAACATCCTCTTTTTCCCCGTCATGTGGTTTGTGCATTTGCTGTCGATAATCCAGCTTGTACCCCCGGATGCATAAACCTGCAAGGCAAATTTAGGCTTGGGTCTTAGGTACCCAACTCTTGTTGGGTCCTACAAGGTTAGTCACAATTGTCTTAGGGACCCAAATGCAAGCTTTATCTCCCTTGCATCTTACCCCTAACTTCCTAGCAATCACTTTCTTATCCTTTCTACAAATAGCAAATGAAGCATTGCAAGCATGATATATTGTAGAAGGTTCATTAATTTTCCTAGGAACATTAACAACATTTCTCCTAGGCATATTATGAACAACATTTCTCCTAGCAACATCTCTATCATGCATAACATGGGAACTAGAAGCAGTCATAGCATGAAAATCAAAAGCGTCATAGCTTCTAAAGGCATTCTTAGAATGTCTCCTACCATGATACATGAAGGCATGGTTCTTTTGCACACTACTAGCCATAAGGGCCTTCCCTTTCTCCTTGGCGGATATGGGAGCCTTATAGCTTGTTAAGTTCTTGGCTTCCCTCTTGAAGCCAAGTCCATCCTTAATTGAGGGGTGTCTACCAATTGTGTAGGCATCCCTTGCAAATTTTAATTTGTCAAATTCACTTTTGCTAGTCTTAAGTTGGGCATTAAGACTAGCCACTTCATCATTCAATTTAGAGATGCAAACTAGGTGTTCACTACAAGCATCAATGTCAATATCTTTACACCTATTACAAATTGTAACATGTTCTACACTAGCTATCTCTAACTTAGCATTCAAATCATCATTTATGCTCCTTAAGCTAGAAATTGTCTCATGGCAAGAAGATAGTTCACAATAAAGCATTTCATTTCTTTTGACTTCTAAAGCATGAGATTTTTGTGCCTCTACAAATTTGTCATGCTCTTCATATAAAAGGTCCTCTTGTTTTTCTAAAAGTATATCTTTTTCATTCAAGGCATCAATCAACTCATTGATCTTATCTATTTTAGTTCTATCCAATCCCTTGAACAAACTAGAGTAATCTATTTCTTCGTCACTAGACTCATCATCACTAGAAGAATCATAAGTAGTACTGTCTCGAGTACATACCTTCTTCTCCTTCGCCATGAGGCATGTGTGACGCTCGTTGGGGAAGAGGGATGACTTGTTGAAGGCGGTGGCGGCGAGTCCTTCATTTTCGGAGTCGGATGATGAACAATCCGAGTCCCACTCCTTGCCAAGGTGTGCCTCGCCCTTAGCCTTCTTGTATGCCTTCTTCTCTCTCTTGCTCCCTTGTTCCTGGTCACTTTCATTATCGGGACAGTTAGCAATAAAATGACCAATCTTACCACATTTGAAGCATGAGCGCTTCCCCTTTGTCTTGGTCTTGCTTGGCTGTCCCTTGCGACCCTTTAGCGCCATCTAGAAGCGCTTGATGATGAGAGCCATCTCTTCATCATTGAGCCCGGCCACCTCAACTTGCGCCACCTTGCTGGGTAGCGCCTCCTTGCTCCTCGTTGCCTTGAGAGCAATGGGTTGAGGCTCATGGATTGGACCGTTCAACGCGTCGTCCACGTACCTCGCTTCTTTGATCATCATTCGCCCGCTTACGAATTTTCCAAGGACTTCTTCGGGCGACATCTTGGTGTACCTAGGGTTTTCATGAATATTGTTCACCAAGTGTGGATCAAGTACAGTAAAGGACCTTAGCATTAGGCGGACGACGACATGGTCCATCCATCGCGTGCTTCCGTAGCTCCTTATTTTGTTGATAAGGGTCTTGAGCCGGTTGTATGTTTGGGTTGGCTCTTCGCCCCTTATCATCGCGAATCTTCCAAGCTCGCCCTCCACCAACTCCATCTTGGTGAGCAAGGTGACGTCATTCCCCTCATGAGAGATCTTGAGGGTGTCCCAGATCTGCTTGGCATTGTCCAAGCCGCTCACCTTATGGTACTCGTCCCTGCACAAAGAGGCTAACAACACAGTAGTAGCTTGTGCATTTTTATGAATCTGTTCATTAATAAATATAGGACTATCCGAGCTATCAAATTTCATTCCATTCTCAACACTCTCCCAAATGCTTGGATGGAGAGAGAACAAGTGACTACGCATTTTGTGACTCCAAAATCCGTAGTCCTCCCCATCAAAGTGTGGAGGTTTGCCAAGAGGGATGGAAAGCAAATGTGCATTTGAGCTATGCAGGATACGCGAATAATCGAAAGAAAAGTTTGAGTTAACTGTCTTTCGTTTGTCGTAGTCGTTATCGTTGTTGTCCTTTTGGGAAGACGTGGACTCATCGCTGTCGTCGTAGTAGACAATCTCCTTGATGCGTCTTGTCTTCTTCTTCTTCCCATCTTTGCGTTTGTGGCCCGAGCCCGAGTCGGTAGGCTTGTCATCCTTGGGCTCGTTGATGAAGGACTCCTTCTCCTTATCATTGATCACAATCCCCTTGCCCTTAGGATCCATCTCTTCGGGCGGTTAGTCCCTTTCTTGAAGAGAACGGCTCTGATACCAATTGAGAGCACCTAGAGGGGGGTGAATAGGTGATCCTGTAAAACTTTAATCTTAAGCCACAAAAACTTGATTAGGAGTTAGCACAAATAATGCCAAGTGGCTAGAGAGGAGTCTCAACAAAACACAATAACCACAAGAGATCAATCACAGAGATGGCACAGTGGTTTATCCCGTGGTTCGGCCAAGACCAACGCTTGCCTACTCCACGTTGTGGTGTCCCGACGGACGAGAGTTGCAATCAACCCCTCTCAAGCGGTCCAAAGACCCACTTGAATACCACGGTGTTTTGCTTGCTTTACTTTATCCCGTTTGCGAGGAATCTCCACACTTTGGAGCCTCTCGCCCTTACACTTAGATGATCACAAAGAAGCACGGAGTGAGGGAGGGATGAGCAACACACTCAAGACAAGAAATCACAGCAACACCACGCACATAAATCGCAACAAGAGCTCACAACACAACTCAATGAGTTCACAACTCAACAAGAGCTCTAATTGCTATCGCAAAGAATCAAAGGCGCGGAATCGATGTCTTAGTGCTTAGGAATGCTTAGAGAATGCTTGGTGTTCTCCTCCATGCGCCTAGGGGTCCCTTTTATAGCCCCAAGGCAGCTAGGAGTCGTTGACTGCATTCCAGGAAGGCAAATATTGCCTTCAGTCGCCTGGCGCATCGGACAGTCCGGTGCACACCGGACACTGTCCAGTGCGGATTTCTTTCCTTCCCTGGCGAAGCCGACCGTTGGCAGACTTGGAGCCGTTGGCGCACCGGACACTGTCCGGTGCACACCGGACACTGTCCGGTGCACACCGGACAGTCTGGTGCTCCCTCCCGACCGTTGGCTCGGCCACGTGTCTTGCGCAGATCGCGTAGTCGACCGTTGGCCCGGCCGACCGTTGGCTCACCGGACAGTCCGGTGAATTATAGCCGTACACCGACGACGAAATCCCGAAAGCAGCGAGTTCGCATGAGCCAGCCTGGCGCACCGGACACTGTCCGGTGCTCCCAGACTGAGCAGAGTCTTGGCTGCTCGAGCCAAGACATTTCCAATTGAATTTTTCCTGTTTCCAGCACTTAGCCACAATACATTAGTTCATAAAATAATGTACTAAGTCCAGAAACATACCTTTTGACATGATTTGCACTTTGTCCACCCCTTTGCACAGATTAACACAAAAAGCACTTGTGTTGGCACTTAATCACCAAAATACTTAGAAATGGCCCAAGGGCACATTTCCCTTTCATGCTGGCGATGGGCGCACCGGACAGTGTTCGGTGCGCTGCCACGTCACCCTATCGATAGGGTTTGGAGCTGGTCGACCGTTGGAGGCTTTGTCCTCATGCGGCACCGGACAGTCCGGTGCCCCTCTGACCTTCTGCTCTGACTTCTGTCGTGTTACTGTGCTGTACTGTTCATCCGTCAGAGTCGACCGTTGCGCACAGATAGCCGTTGCTCCGCTAGTGCACCGGACAGTCCGGTGGTACACTGGACAGTCCGGTGAATTATAGAGGAGCTGCACCTGGGAAACCCGAAGCTGAGGAGTTTGGAGTGTATGGCCCCTGGTGCACCGGACACTGTCCGGTGCGCCAGACCAGGGAGCACTTCAGTTTCCTTTGCTCCTTTCCTTTTGAACTCTAACTTGTTCTTTTTATTGGTTTGTTTTGAACCTTTGGCACCTGTAGAATGTATAATCTAGAGCAAACTAGTTAGTCCAATTATTTGTGTTGGGCAATTCAACCACCAAAATCATTTAGGAAAAGGTTTGACCCTATTTCCCTTACACTATCCCTAGCAACAAGTCCAGAGGTGTGAGAAGACGAAGGATAAATACTTAGCTCACTTCAAGATAGACCGGGACCAGAAGATCGTCAAGTAGGGACTAGGGAGAGATCGAGATAACATCTCTCCGGCCTTCCCCTTAGATCCTAGCTATAAGTAAACCTAATAATGATCAATCTATTAAGAATTATATAGATCAGCGGGAGAATAGTTAAAACATTACCTAGACAAGTCGTTTGAAAATTTTGTGCTTACATATGAAAAGTCTATTGTTGTTCCTAATTTTCCACCTCATGACATCATAATCAAGGCAGCCTCGCCAAGCACATTGACATCAAATACGATTTCTCAGTCCCAACCATATTATGGTCATGCCGATGAACTCATATCTAGGACAAATGCTACCACCGCCTTAGCTATACGATAGATCGGCTGGAATCATGGCTGAATAGTCCGAGCATGATCTCGTATCGTTCTGCCCTCTTGCAGACCCTTCAACCACTTATGTCGGACTGTCCGGAGCCACACCAAGGTTGTCATGTGGCTGATTGGCTCAAAGGTGATGTCTGGCGTAGCTGGACATCACGGGTATAACCTCGGACTGTCCGATCCCTTCATGGACCATCCAACACCTACGCCGGACAATATGGAGCCAGACATGTGGCTCACAGGTGATGCCCGACGTAACATGGACAGTCTAGGTATGATCCTAGGTCGTCTGGTCCATTCGTGTACCATCCGACCACCCAGACTGGACTGTCCGAGAATGTATATGCAGAATAGGGTGTTGCCCACAACCCATAGTTTTTGCACCCATCACAGTAGCACTACTCTCTCTCCCACATGCGACACATCAAAGCCATAGCATGCCACCACCCATGCATGAGGCCGAATATTTTTCGATCCCTTAGGAGCTAGAGAGATTCACCCCGACAGTAGGATGTGGTATCTGTATATACCTTAGGGCATATACTGGATGCCAACTTTGATTGTCGTGGGACAGAAGTCCAGTATAATGATAACAGATCACTTGAGCCCCACATCCCAAAGACCGGTGTGTTACCATCAACAACTATGGATAAAGTTCAGGAGGACATAGCCAGGATAAGTTAGAATCAGTGTGTCTAGCCCAGGGCGGTCCTATCAGAGGCCATACGACACTCAATGGGACACCGCTCCGTACCTCCTAGGGACTAGTGTGTCGGATTTCTCCAAATTCTCAGAAAAGGGAAATAGAGGTAGTCATGAACACATAGGCCAATTCTAGCACAATTAGGAGAATTGGTCGACGTAGAAGCTTTTCGTGTACGCCTATTTTCATTATCCCTTACTGGCACAACAATCGCTTGGCCTACATGTTAGATTTAGCTGATCTGCCTTGCCTCCTAACTTAATTAGTTCTTGGGGTGATCTAAAGCATAAGTTTCATGAACACCTTTTGTCTAGGGATTACGAGCTAGATTTAGCTGATCTAGCATCGCTCCAGCAAGGGGGTGATGAATCGGTAAATGATTATATCCAAAGATTCCAAAATACTAGAAATCGATGTTTTCGAATCGAGGTCGCATATAAGCAACTAGTATGGTTTTCTTTCAATGGGTTGCGTACATACTTGAATGAAAAATTAGACGACGCACAGTTCTTTTCGCTGACACAATTATATCAGTGGTATTTGGCTTGTGAAAACCGAAGCAAAAGTGTTATCTCGTCATGATGAGCATCATGATTGTAACACCCCAGGTGTCACCTTGGTTAGAGCCCACCTTGATACTAAAGGCTTTGATCACATGAGGTAGAAGCTTAGGGCCACACCTAAAAACCTTGGAGATCATGTGCTAATCATGTTGCCAATAACCTAAGAAGCATTACTCTAATCCTTGCTCACTTACTACCTTGGATAAGAGGGAAGAAGAACCCTAGACCTCTTTTTAACCCTATCTTCCAAAACCCTAAGTAAGGGGGGGAAAGAGAGTGAACAAATGTGCAAAGCATGGGCAATCTTACCCAAACCCTAATCAACCTTATAACCAACAATTAGGGGAGAGAAATAATGCAAAAAGACCCCTGGAGAAACCCCAATTCAAATCTCCAAGTGGAGAGAAAGCTAGAGCTCTCTATCTCTCCCTAAGTCCATTTTTAACCCTAGTTTAAGGATCAACCGTGTTCACCTTGAAGATGGCACCAAAACCACTTGGGTTCTATACCAAAAATGTGGTATACCACCTAAGGCACCCCCTGGAAAAAGTGGAGACCGAGACTTGGACGTTTGACAGGGGTTGGCATCAGTTTTGTCGCGGAGTGGGCAGTGAGACAAGCCAGATTTGGCGCCTGTCTATCTCCTGATCTAGGGCGTATCTTCCTTTGGAACTCACACATGTGAGATAGCCCTAGGTGCCAGGAGGAGGTCTGCGCCGGATTCATGGCAAGATTCGCACGTATGCGATCTCTGGAGGCGTTTGAACAATGGAAGAAACTCACCTCCACGTGTTCGACGCCTTCTGCCCGCGCCAGAGCACGCCCGTGCGCGCTCCCGCGTGCCCAGCGCCGCGCCCGAGCCAAACCAGCGCCATGGCCCGCGCCCGAGCCTATAAAACCCTCCCAGGCTTCGAGTACACTCTTCCGTGCACCCTCAAAACCTCACCGGAGTTAGCTCGTCGCCGTTTGCCCTGCGCAGCGAGTCCGCGGCCGCCCAATCCCCCTGTCACCGTAGACCGGCCAGCAGAGCCATTCCCAACCCTGTCCAGCCCTCAGAGAGGACTGTGCACGCCTCCGTGAAGCTCCCCGAGCAAGGAATCGGAGTTTGCTTCGCCGGAGAGGCCAGTCCACGCTCGCCGGAGCTCTCAACCCCGCCGGAGTACGTGGACCGGGTAAACCACTCAGCCATCCTTCGATTCCTTGTGCACACAGTCGCTACATTACACCGTGAAGCTCACCGTGCCCTTGGATTGAACCAGTTTGCCGTAGTTTGGCCGGTGCACTCGCCGCCGACGAGCACACCCGCCTGCGCTCGTGGACCGGGCGATTCCGGCCATCCCCGACGTCAAGCCGTACCTCGACGTGACCGCCAGAGTCTCCCCGAGCCAACCCCACCCTTCGCCGGACCTCCCTCGCCGCCGGTAAGCCGCGCCACCCTTTTCTTTCCCGCGGTTACTGTTTCAGTTGGGGGAAGGACTGCGGGTGAGAGGGAGAGAAGGTCGGGGGGTTTTGTGAAATGTCAGAGACACAGGGGAACAGTGGCGCAAGGGTAGAACTGCGAAGGTTGATTTAGTTTAAACCCAGGGACCTCGGTGTAAACTGTTTTTCCAGGAAACTCTTTTTAAAATCTATTTTAAAATTGAACAGAGACTTTAAAATTTCATAACTTATGTTTAGTTCATCCAAATTTGGTCAAACCAATTTTGTCAGACTCTAATTAATGTAATCTATTTAAGAAAAATATAAAACCCCTTGGTATTAAGGAAGATTTTAAAACTCTGATTTAATGTTAGTTTTGGCCAAAAGCTCAATAATAGTAAGAGAAATAGTTGTGCTATTTGACTAGGGTTAGAAAAATTTGGAGAAGTTTATATCTACCTACTGACCTGTTTAAAAATGTTGAACCTCTCTGTCCACTCTATTAAGTTGGTTTTTACCCATTATTCCATAATATGCTTAAAGATAAGAAAAATAGAAAATGTAATTTAAACCATGAACCAGAGAGCACCCCTATTTTTGTTAGGATACTTATTTAATGTAGTTCACTGGAAAAATATATCATACCCTGGTTTAGTATAAAATAAGTAGGATACCTTTTAAATTAATAAAATAAGGAAAACTTAGAAAAACCCTACAAAAATAACCCTAAGGCAAAGACATCCCAAACCTTGGGATAACTAATGTTTGGTTATTATGAACAGAGGAAAAATACAAAATCTGTTGTTTGATATTTTTCAAATGACAAGTTAGTTATAAGCACCTTTTTGGCATTAAACTTTAGAAAATCACAATTAAATAATCACCAATTAACTTTCTATGGATTTTGGCACAGAGGTTTAGTATTACTGTTAGATCCCAACAAAAATGACCCTTAGGAAGAAACTCAACTCTAATGGTGAGGTGTAGTGTAAAGTGGCCCATTTTACACCACCCTTGTTATTTTTGTCTAAAGCATAGCCTTTATAGTTTAAGCCTCCAATTCCTAAAACCAGTTAGGATAGCCAATGGCAACCCACTGCAATTTTTACAGAATTTTTGGAAATTATTAACCCACTGTCATAGTTCAAACCTACACTAAAAACCATAAGTAAAAATTTAAAGGAAGGAAAATAAATACTGGTAATTAGTGTCATTCTAAAACCCTTATAACCTTTCCCATTGAAATGTATAAGGACAAGGCAAATCCACTATGTTATCCTCAACTAAAATCTAAACCCAGGAATGATAAGCCTAAACCACTAAAGGCCCCGTATGACCCGGAAACCCTAAGTTATTCCTTAACTTAGTTTTTCTTTTTGCATAATGTTATTAATCCTGCATAATCATAACATACATGTTCATTGCATTCGATAGACTGTAATCTTGCTGACGGAGAGTACGTCCTCGTGCCGGAGCAAGGAGCTGCTCAGGAGGTAGCCCCAGACCCAGCACCAGAGCCTGCACCAGAGGACCTGCCTGCCACTGCTTTGGAAGGCAAGCCCCGGTTTTATGCATAACCTGTTATTTATGCTATTTTACTTCACTTAATGATTGTAGGATTGACTGTGCACTTAAGTGTAGGAGTTGATTGAAACCCTAGTTGCATGAACTCAGGATTCCTTTTTGAGATGGATACTAGTATGCTAGGTCGAGTAGCTGCTTTATTAAGTAGGATCCCGGTAGAAGTCGAGTGATTTTTCTAGCACTCGCGCGAGATCAGGAAATTGGTTGTATCCATTTTTATATCATAATGGTGTTGGTCTGTGGACAGCAATCCATGGGGATTGGTTGTCTACGAGGTAGGAACTGGAATAAGGATTAAGGTGTGGTACCGTGAGTCAAGCGTTTGAAAGTACTAAACATATGCCGAGAAATATGGTAAATCGGTAAGCCTAGTACCTGATTGAACCTGGCAGTGGACTTTACCCCTCATGCGACCTGAGACATAGTCTCCCATTCCGGTTATGGTGGGTACAAGTGCGGTCACTGCACGACGGCCAGTCGGGGTCAGTGAGGCATTGTACGCCAAGGCGGTGAGCCCTGATCTGCTGACGGGGAATCGATGGGGACGGTTGATGTGTGTGGGGACGGAGTGCCCCTACATGTCGTGTGTTTAGGTTTACCTTGCAAGGATAAAACTCGATTCGAATCGTCTGCTTCTCGCAGCTAATGAGACTGCTTGATCCATGCTGCTACATTGAGTAACAAGTGGAACTGTGTTGAGATGATACAAGATGTTGATTGCTAAAAATGCTTGCTACTATGTATGAGTAGATAGTACACTTTTAGCCTTAAGAGAGTCACACTTAATTTTGACAAAGTTAAAATCTTGATGTAGAAACTCAGCTAGTGCTTTTGGCAACCAAACCCCACAGCCAAACAGCTGCATGTCTAGAGGTAGAGGAGTAGACTCCTCACACCGGGTAAGTCTAGCTGAGTATTAGTATACTCAGCCTTGCTTGTGGCACAATTTTTACAGGTTCTCTGGAGGAAATGGTTGCTGGAGTGACTTGGCCGTCCACCTTGCCACCGGGTTGGACTGTCGAGTGGGACCCTGCCTCGGCTGAGGAGGAGCAGGAGGAGTGATGGGACAGGCTTCCCCATCTCTCTATTTATTTACCGTTAGTTTATTTCCGCTGCACTTCGAACAATGATGGTCGCTTTTGCAAAAACTCCAATGATGATGATGATGATGTAATAATTTAATACTCTGACATGTATGGTTTTATGCTTTATTGTATTTGCTCTGTGACTCACCATCGAGTGAGATTGTGGTACTTGATCCTGTCAGTGGCCGTGTCGGACTAGATCCGAGGGATTGACGGGTTATTCCCATTTAAGTGTGGTCTAGCCTCTAAGGCAGGGCTTAGGCACTTAAGTTGGAATAATTCGGGCAGTTCCGCCACAATGATGGCAGTAGCTCAGATGACTAGCCAAAAGAGTTACATGTCATAGAGCTTGTTTGGCCTGCTAAGGCTAAACTTTCTGCTTGCTCTTCACTTCAGCTAGTTCAAAAGAATCGATAAGTAGAAGTTAAGCTCACATTTAATGTTGCTAAGTGTGACAATATATTTGATGAATTACTTAAAAGCAGCAATATTAAATTGTCTCACACAATTTCTCCGATAGAGGAATTGAAAATACATGCTTATTGTAAATGGCATAGCTCTTTTTCTCATGCCACCAATGATTGTAATATCTTTTATCGGCAAATACAATTGGCTACAGATGAAGGTTAGTTGAGCTTCTAGGAAAAGCAGATTGACAGGCAACCTTTCCCTATCAACATATTAGAGCCGACGAACAAAAAAGTCTTGGTGATCCTCACACACCAAATGTATCGCAAGGGGTGGTTACTCCGGACAAGAGAAAGACTAATTAGATCCAAGGCGCCATACCAATTGTTGTAACCGGACCGCCGACACATGACGTGTCCGTCGGGGCCGCCCGCACACACGGCGCGCCCACCCAGGTTGTCGGGCCGCGACACACGCGCCCGCACGTATAGCAGCGGGCTTTAGGTCTCTTGGGCCAACACTCCCCCAAAAAGCTAGCCTTATAGGGGTTGCACCCTCAACCTTATAAACCATGCTTTCACACTCTCACCAGACAATGTGGGACTATTCCCAACAATCTCCCCCTCACACATTGTGAGCCGAGATTTGTCTGAGAATGCACTGGGCCAACCTGGCTCTGATACCAATTGAGAGCACCTAGAGGGGGGGTGAATAGGTGATCCTGTGAAACTTGAAAACTTAAGCCACAAAACTTGGTTAATCGTTAGCACAATAATTGCCAAGTGGCTAGAGAGGAGTCAAAACACAATAACCACAAGAAATCAATCACAGAGATGACACGGTGGTTATCCCGTGGTTCGGCCAAGACCAACGCTTGCCTACTCCATGTTGTGGCGTCCCAACGGACGAGGGTTGCAATCAACCCCTCTCAAGCGGTCCAAAGACCCACTTGAATACCACGGTGTTTTGCTTGCTTTTTCTCAATCCCGTTTGCGAGGAATCTCCACAACTTGGAGCCTCTCGCCCTTACACTTTAAGATCACAAAGAAACACGGAGCAAGGGAGGGATTAGCAACGCACTCAAGAAATCACAGCAACACCACGCACACAAGTCACAACGAGAGCTCACAATACAACTCAATGAGTTCACCACTCAACTAGAGCTCTAATTGCTATCGCAAAGAATCAAAGGCGCGGAATCGATGTCTTGGTGCTTAGGAATGTTGTAGGAATCTTGGTATGTTCCTCCATGCACCTAGGGGTCCCTTTTATAGCCCCAAGGCAGCTAGGAGCCGTTGAGAGCAATCTAGGAAGGCTGATCTTGCCTTCTGTCGACTGGCGCACCGGACAGTCCGGTGCATACCGGACATGTCCGGTGCCCGATTTCTTTCCATAAATGGCACAGTCGACCGTTGGCAGCCAGAGAGCCGTTGGCACACTGGACATGTCCGGTGCACACCGGACAGTCCGGTGCCTCCTTCTAGCCGTTGGCTCGGCCACGTGTCCCGCGCAGATCGCGCGGCCGACCGTTGGCCCAGCCGACCGTTGGCTCACCGGACAGTCCGGTGCACACCGGACAGTCCGGTGAATTATAGCCATACATCGCCGGTGAATTCCCGAGAGCGGCCAGTTCGCTCGAGCCAGCCTGGCGCACCGGACACTGTCCGGTGCTCCAGACTGAGCAAAGTCTTGGCTGCTCGAGCCAAGGCATTTTCAATTGGATTTTTCCTATTTCCAGCACTTAGACACAATACATTAGTCCACAAAACAATGTACTAAGTCTGAGAAACATACCTTTATTCTTGATTTGTACTTTGTCCACCTTTTACACTTAGGCACTTGTGTTGGACACTAAATCACCAAAATACTTAGAAATGGCCCAAGGGCACATTTCCCTTTCAATCTCCCCCTTTTTGGTGATTTATGCCAACACAACATAAAGCAAGTAGAACGAGTACAAAATCAATTCAAATAAGAACTCAAATTGTTTTGATTCAAATTTGACATATATGGATCACTCTTTGCCACCACTTGGTTTGTTTTTGCAATTCAAACTCAAATTTCTATCTCTAAGTCAACCACACATGTTAAGACATAAAGAGAGACACTCCAAGAGAAATGGATTCAAGATTTCAAAAACTCCCCTTTTTTATAATCAACACTTCTCCCCACAAGAAGCCATCTTTTGGCAAGAGAGACAATAAAAAGTTTTGATAAAACCAAAAACTCAAAAACTCTATTCTACTATTTTCAAAATTTCTCAAGTGGTAGCTGATCCATTTATCGCTTTGGCCTTTATTTTCTCCCCCTTTGGCATCAAGCACCAAAACGGGATCAATCTTGGCCCCTTAACCCCATTGCCTCACCAAAATCTTCAATTAAGAACACAAAGGCAATAAGAGTACATGAGATGAACTTGGAATAAGTTACCCTCTCATCGGAGTGCAGTGGAAGTCTTTCATGGTCCAAGTCCACCTTTTCCCTTTCAAACCTCCTTTGAGACTAAAACAAGCAAACTCAAGCATAGGGTTAGTCTCAAAGGGTCAAGTTTTAGCCCCGCTCCCCCTAAATATGTGCATCACTTGCAAAAAGGACTTGTGAGGTCCAGGGAGTGTTTGTACAACTTGAGCACCACAATAAGCAACAAAATGCAAAATGAACATGATCAAAGGCATAAACACATGTATGATACAATTCAATCCAAGTTCCGCGAATCTAAGACATTTAGCTCACTACGCAGCCTGCAAAAGGTCTTCTCATCTAGAGGCTTGGTAAAGATATCGGCTAGCTGGTTCTCGGTGCTAACATGAAACACTTCGATATCTCCCTTTTGCTGGTGGTCTCTCAAAAAGTGATGCCGGATGTCAATGTGCTTTGTGCGGCTGTGCTCAACAGGATTTTCCGCTATTCGGATAGCACTCTCATTATCACATAGGAGTGAGACTTTGCTCAGATTGTAGCCAAAGTCCCTGAGGGTTTGCCTCATCCAAAGTAGTTGCGCGCAACACTGTCCTGCGGCAACATACTCGGCCTCAGCGGTGGATAGGGCAACGGAAGTTTGTTTCTTAGAATTCCATGACACTAGGGACCTTCCTAAGAATTGGCACGTCCCCGATGTACTCTTCCTATCGACCTTACATCCAGCATAGTCGGAATCTGAGTACCCAATCAAGTCAAAGTTAGACCCCTTTGGATATCAGATCCCGAAGCAAGGCGTAGCGACTAAATATCTCAAAATTCGCTTCACAGCCACTAAGTGACACTCCTTAGGGTCGGATTGAAATCTAGCACACATGCATACGCTAAGCATAATATCCGGTCTACTAGCACATAAATAAAGCAAAGAACCTATCATGGACCTGTATGCTTTTTGATCAACGGACTTACCTCCTTTGTTGAGGTCGGTGTGTCCGTCAGTTCCCATCGGCGTCTTTGCGGGCTTGGCGTCCTTCATCCCAAACCTCTTTAGCAAGTCTTGCGTGTACTTCGTTTGGGAGATGAAAGTGCCATCCTTGAGTTGCTTCACTTGGAACCCAAGGAAGTAGTTCAACTCGCCCATCATCGACATCTCGAATTTCTGCGTCATAACCCTGCTAAACTCTTCACAAGACTTTTGATTAGTAGAACCAAATATTATGTCATCGACATAAATTTGGCACACAAAAAGATCACCATCGCAAGTCTTAGTAAAAAGAGTTGGATCGGCTTTCCCAACCTTGAAAGCATTAGCAATTAAAAAGTCTCTAAGGCATTCATACCATGCTCTTGGGGCTTGCTTAAGTCCATAGAGCGCCTTAGAGAGCTTACACATGTGGTCAGGGTACCGTTCATCCTCGAAGCCAGGGGGTTGCTCCACGTACACCTCCTCCTTGATCGGCCCATTGAGGAAAGCGCTCTTCACATCCATTTGGTACAACCTGAAAGAATGGTGAGCGGCATATGCTAGCAAGATACGAATTGATTCTAGCCTAGCCACAGGAGCAAAAGTCTCCTCAAAGTCCAAACCTGCGACTTGGGCATAACCTTTTGCCACAAGTCGAGCCTTGTTCCTCGTCACCACCCCGTGCTCGTCCTGTTTGTTGCGGAACACCCACTTGGTTCCCACAACATTTTGCTTGGGACGAGGCACCAGTGTCCAAACTTCATTGCGCTTGAAATTGTTGAGTTCCTCCTGCATGGCCAACACCCAGTCCGGATCTAGCAAGGCCTCTTCTACCCTGAAAGGCTCAACAGAAGAGACAAAGGAGTAATGCTCACAGAAATTAACTAATCTTGAACGAGTAGTTACTCCCTTGCTAATATCACCCAATATTTGGTCGACGGGATGATCCCTTTGGATCGTCGCTCGAACTTGGGTTGGAGGTGCCTGAGGTGCTTCTTCTTCTTCAACTTGATCATCCTGTGCTCCCCCTTGATCATGCGCCTCCACTTGAGGTACCTGTTCGTCATCTTGGGATGGGGGATGCACCATAGTTGAGGAAGACGGTTGATCCTGCTCCAACTGTTCCTGAGGCTACACATCTCCAATCGCCATGGTGCGTATCGCGGCCGTTGGAACATCTTCTTCATCTACATCATCAAGATCAACAACTTGCTCTCTTGGAGAGCCATTAGTCTCATCAAATACAACGTCGCTAGAGACTTCAACCAAACCCGATGATTTGTTGAAGACCCTATACGCCTTTGTATTTGAATCATAACCTAATAAAAACCCTTCTACAGCTTTGGGAGCAAATTTAGAGGTTCTACCTTTCTTCACAAGAATATAACACTTGCTCCCAAAAACACGAAAATAAGATACATTGGGTTTGTTACCAGTTAGCAGCTCGTATGAAGTCTTCTTGAGGAGGCGGTGAAGGTAGACCCTATTGATGGCGTGGCAAGCCATGTTCACGGCTTCCGACCAAAAACGCTCGGGGGTCTTGAACTCTCCAAGCATAGTCCTCGCCATATCAATGAGCGTCCTGTTCTTCCTCTCTACCACACCATTTTGCTGAGGTGTGTAGGGAGCGGAGAACTCGTGCTTGATTCCTTCCTCCTCAAGGAACTCCTCCACTTGAAGATTCTTGAATTCGGACCCGTTGTCGCTCCTTATCTTCTTCACCTTGAGCTCAAACTCATTTTGAGCTCTCCTGAGGAAGCGCTTGAGGGTCCCTTGGGTTTCAGACTTATCCTGCAAAAAGAACACCCAAGTGAAGCGGGAAAAGTCATCAACAATAACTAGACCATACTTACTTCCTCCTATGCTCAGATAGGCGACGGGTCCGAAGAGGTCCATATGCAGCAGCTCCAGAGGTCTTGAAGTGGTCATCACATTTTTGGTGTGATGAGAGCCTCCCACCTGTTTCCCTGCTTGACAAGCTGCACAAGGTCTATCTTTTTCGAAGTGTACATTGGTTAGACCTATTACGTGTTCTCCCTTTAGAAGCTTGTGGAGGTTCTTCATCCCCACATGTGCTAAGCGGCGATGCCACAACCAGCCCATGCAAGTCTTAGCTATTAAGCATGTATCTAGACCGGGCTCTTCTTTTGCAAAATCAACCAAATAAAGTTTGTCGTCTAGTACACCCTTAAAAGCTAGTGAACCATCACATCTTCTAAAGACAGACACATCTATATTTGTAAATAGACAATTATATCCCATTTTGCACAATTGACTAACAGATAACAAATTATATCCAAGCGACTCTACTAAAAACACATTAGAAATAGAGTGCTCAGATGAAATAGCAATTTTACCTAACCCTTTTACCTTGCCTTGGTTCCCATCACCGAATATAATTGAATCTTGGGAATCCTTATTCTTGACGTAGGACGTGAACATCTTCTTCTCCCCCGTCATATGGTTTGTGCATCCGCTGTCGATAATCCAGCTTGAACCCCCGGATGCATAAACCTGCAAGGCAAATTTAGGCTTGGGTCTTAGGTACCCAACTCTTGTTGGGTCTTACAAGGTTAGTTACAATGGTCTTAGGGACCCAAATGCAAGTTTTATCTCCCTTACATTTGGCCCCTAGCTTCCTAGCAATCACCTTCTTATTCTTTCTATAAATGGCAAAAGAAGCATTGCAAGCATGATATATTGTAGAAGGTTCATTAACTTTCCTAGGAACATTGACAACATTTCTCCTAGGCATATTATGAACAACATTTCTCCTACCAACATTTCTATCATGCACATAGGAAGAACTAGAAGCAAACATGGCATGAGAATCAAAAGCATCATTCGCATTATAACTCCTATAAGCATTTCTAGATTGTCTCCTGTCATGATACATAAAAGCATGGTTCTTTTTAGCACTACTAGCCATAGGGGCCTTCCCTTTCTCCTTGGTGGAGATGGGAGCCTTATGGCTTGTTAAGTCCTTGGCTTCCCTCTTGAAGCCAAGTCCATCCTTAATTGAGGGGTGTCTACCAGTCGTGTAGGCATCCCTTGCAAATTTTAGCTTATCGAAATCACTTTTGCTAGTCTTAAGTTGGGCATTAAGACTAGCCAATTCATCATTTAATTTAGAAATTGAAGCTAGGTGTTCACTACAAGCATCAATATCAAAGTCTTTACACCTAGTGCAAATCATGACATGTTCTACACAAGAGTTAGATTTATTTGCTACTTCTAATTTAGCATTTAAATCATCATTAACACTTTTTAAAGTAGCAATGGTTTCATGACAAGTAGATAGTTCATAAGAAAGCATTTCATTTCTTTTAACTTCTAAAGCATGAGATTTTTGTGCTTCTACAAATTTATCATGTTCTTCATATAACAAATCCTCTTGCTTTTCTAGTAACCTATTTTTGTCATTCAAGGCATCAATTAACTCATTAATTTTGCCAATTTTAGTTCTATCTAATCCTTTAAATAAACTAGAATAGTCTATTTCATCGTCGTCACTAGAATCATTATCACTAGAAGAATCATAAGTAGTATTGTCTTGAGTACATACCTTCTTCTCCTTTGCCATGAGGCATGTGTGACGCTCGTTGGGGAAGAGGGAAGACTTGTTGAAGGCGGTGGCGGCGAGTCCTTCATTTTCGGAGTCGGAGGAGGAGCAATCCGAATCCCACTCCTTCCTGATATGTGCTTCACCCTTGGCCTTCTTGTAGTTCTTTTTCTTCTCCCTCTTGTTTCCTTTTTCCTGGTCACTTTCATTATCGGGACAGTTAGCAATAAAATGACCAAGCTTACCACATTTGAAGCATGAGCGCTTCCCCTTTGTCTTGGTCTTGCTTGGCTGTCCCTTGCGACCCTTAAGCGCCGTCTTGAAGCGCTTGATGATGAGGGCTATCTCTTCATCATTAAGTCCGGCCGCCTCAATTTGTGCTATCTTGCTGGGTAACGCCTCCTTGCTCCTTGTTGCCTTGAGAGCAACGGGTTGTGGCTCATTGATTGGACCGTTTAGAGCGTCGTCCACGTACCTTGCTTCCTTGATCATCATTCGCCCGCTTACAAATTTTCCAAGGACTTCTTCGGGCGACATTTTGGTGTACCTGGGATTCTCACGAATGTTATTCACCAAATGAGGATCAAGAACGGTAAAGGACATTAGCATCAATCGGACGACGTCGTGGTCCGTCCATCGCGTGCTTCCGTAGCTCCTTATTTTGTTGATAAGGGTCTTGAGCCGGTTGTATGTTTGTGTCGGCTCCTCGCCCCTTATCATCGCGAATCGTCCAAGCTCGCCCTCCACCAACTCCATCTTGGTGAGCAAGGTGACGTCGTTCCCCTCATGTGAAATCTTGAGGGTGTCCCAGATCTGCTTGGCGTTATCCAAGCCGCTCACTTTGTGGTATTCATCCCTGCACAATGAAGCTAGAAGAACAGTAGTAGCTTGTGCATTCTTATGAATTTGCTCATTAATGAACATGGGACTATCCGAACTATCAAAGTGCATTCCACTCTCTACAATCTCCCATATACTAGGATGGAGAGAGAACAAGTGACTACGCATTTTGTGACTCCAAAATCCGTAGTCCTCTCCATCAAAATGAGGAGGTTTACCAAGTGGAATAGATAATAAATGAGCATTTGCACTTTGAGGAATACGCGAATAATTGAAAGAAAAGTTCGAGTTAACCGTCTTTCGTTTGTCGTAGTCGTTGTCGGCGTTGTCCTTGTGGGAAGAAGTGGACTCATCACTGTCGTCGTAGTAGACGATCTCCTTAATGCGCCTTGTCTTCTTCTTCTTCCCATCTTTTCATTTATGACCCGAGCCCGAGTCGGTAGACTTGTCATCCTTTGGCTCGTTGACAAAAGACTCCTTCTCTTTATCGTTGATCACGATACCCTTCCCCTTAGGATCCATCTCTTCGGGCGGTTAGTCCCTTTGTGAAGAGAATGGCTCTGATACCAATTGAGAGCACCTAGAGGGGGGTGAATAGGTGATCCTGTGAAACTTGAAAACTTAAGCCACAAAACTTGGTTAATCGTTAGCACAATAATTGCCAAGTGGCTAGAGAGGAGTCAAAACACAATAACCACAAGAAATCAATCACAGAGATGACACGGTGGTTATCCCGTGGTTCGGCCAAGACCAACGCTTGCCTACTCCACGTTGTGGCGTCCCAACGGACGAGGGTTGCAATCAACCCCTCTCAAGCGGTCCAAAGACCCACTTGAATACCACGGTGTTTTGCTTGCTTTTTCTCAATCCCGTTTGCGAGGAATCTCCACAACTTGGAGCCTCTCGCCCTTACACTTTAAGATCACAAAGAAACACGAAGCAAGGGAGGGATTAGAAACGCACTCAAGAAATCACAGCAACACCACGCACACAAGTCACAACGAGAGCTCACAATACAACTCAATGAGTTCACCACTCAACTAGAGCTCTAATTGCTATCGCAAAGAATCAAAGGCGTGGAATCGATGTCTTGGTGCTTAGGAATGTTGTAGGAATCTTGGTATGTTCCTCCATGCGCCTAGGGGTCCCTTTTATAGCCCCAAGGCAGCTAGGAGCCGTTGAGAGCAATCTAGGAAGGCTGATCTTGCCTTCTGTCGACTGGCGCACCGGACAGTCCGGTGCATACGGGACATGTCCGGTGCCCGATTTCTTTCCATAAATGGCACAGTCGACCGTTGGCAGCCAGAGAGCCGTTGGCACACTGGACATGTCCGGTGCACACCGGACAGTCCGGTGCCTCCTTCTAGCCGTTGGCTCGGCCACGTGTCCCGCGCAGATCGCGTGGCCGACCGTTGGCTCGGCCGACCGTTGGCTCACCGGACAGTCCGGTGCACATCGGATAGTCCGGTGAATTATAGCCGTATGTCGCCGGTGAATTCCCGAGAGCGGCCAGTTCGCTCGAGCCAGCCTGGCGCACCGGACAGTCCGGTGCTCCAGACTGAGCAAAGTCTTGGCTGCTCGAGCCAAGGCATTTTCAATTGGATTTTTCCTGTTTCCAGCACTTAGACACAATACATTAGTCCACAAAACAATGTACTAAGTCTGAGAAACATACCTTTATTCTTGATTTATACTTTGTCCACCTTTTACACTTAGGCACTTGTGTTGGACACTAAATCACCAAAATACTTAGAAATGGCCCAAGGGCACATTTCCCTTTCACTAAGGGCAAGCATGATTGGATACGCAATCACAATCGCATGTTCTGCGTAAGCTAGACGGTCTAGGCCTTAAGACCAAACAGTTTGGACTAGACACAGATAGCCTGACTGCGAAGGCCAGACTGTCCAAGGGTGACGAGAAACACTAGCAACCTCGGACCTTCAGACCACAGTATCCAGAAGCAGGTACATGCAAACAAGATACATCTAAGGCATCTGGCTGGCTCATTAGTATCAGCCCTATTTTTTATCAACTTCTTTATTAGTATATGAATAAGAAGAATGTTTTGTACAATCGGTCAGCAGAAGGATCAAGATTCTGTACAAGAAGGAAGTGATCTGTACAGGGGCGAAGATCGATTAAACCGGCCAAAGAAGTGGCGCGATAATTGTCGTCCACTCATTTGTCATGGTACTTTCCACCTGTCTACTCATCGCTGATGTTATGTCCTGCTCACATATGGGAAAGTACGACAATGAATCCATGTTTTGTCCTTTTTGATATATTGATAGTTATGGCCGAAGAAGATGCAATCCTAATAAGCCTTTATACATTAGAAGTTCTATTGAATGACTATATTCTTTGATTAAAGAGTCAGTGCCTTGCATCAGACTAAGTGCTTATTTCGGGAACAAGGCAATTTGTGAAATATATTGTATAAAAAACACTGGTAGTACATGTGCTTTTGGTTCACTTAGCTTCCCCGAAGGCAGGGGCATGTGTTGAGCACCAAATTTGGCTCTTGAGTATGACCGGGTGGTTTGGCCATGTGATCGGATGGTCCACGGGTGTATCCCGGATGGTCCATGATTAGATTAATTCAGGCGATAGTCCTATCCCACTAATGC
Organism: Zea mays; assembly: GCF_902167145.1. NCBI lineage: Eukaryota > Viridiplantae > Streptophyta > Magnoliopsida > Poales > Poaceae > Zea > Zea mays. The sequence goes on from NC_050104.1 coordinate 130,977,323, forward strand.
TTATCTAACTAATCACATAGTATTTTGTTGAGAAGCGCCTAGGAATGGGTCCATACCTCGACCCTTATATATGAGGGGTATGGCCGATTGAGAACACACACATCCAATCGAATCAATCCAATTACCTTATTTTAATTTACCTTATGCATTAGATCTAGATGTAGTGTAGCACTAGTTGTAGCTCCCCAACTCCTATCTTCACCACTCTTTGGCTCTATGTCGTATAGAGGCACTTTGGGTAGCCTACCGATCCGAAAGCAACCCTACAATCTCTCCTCCCCGACGGGGTCCCTCCCTAGAGGCAAGATTTAGGTTCACCTTAGAGCTCTCTGTGCCATTGCAGATAGTCTAGTGCCCTCCCGCGGACTGTCTGGTGACATATCACGGACCATCCAACACCTTAAAGAGATGTCCCCAAGGTCTCGACTCCCTGTGAGCTGGATCTAGAAATTATTAGTGTTTAGCACAAAAAGGTGCCAATAGTGTCGCTTCGGATTATGGCCTCTTTGGACGCTGGATGTATTGGGTATGCTACCATAAGTCGTTACTTCAGTACTAGCACGATCCAATGGAACATGTCTTTTGTGTCGTGCCGTTATAAGGCTGACTCTAGTAACACCCAAAGTTTACCCATAAGCATTGTTTTGCATTATTCTGCACTTTAGACTGCACTGTTCGCAAAGTAGAGTTTGAATATGGGTATGGGTAAGTTAATGGAGATAGTCTAAGCATGTTCTTCAAGATATCTAACTACTTTTACACCTGTTGGGGTCTAGCTCCCATGTAACGTGACCCATTATACTATAAAAGGAAGGGTACATGCGCTACAAAGCAAGAATCGTCTATCGAGCCCATCCAGGGACTCGAGAACGTGACAAGCTCACTCGAACTCCCTCGAAGATATCTTCATCTAGACCTAGGCTTTCTCAAGCTCTCAGCAATACAACTCACAGTTGACACCGTCCATGTACCCCTCTACACACATTGGCGTGCCAGTCTATAACAAGACAGGAAGTAGGCAAATCTGGTCAGAGAATCCATATGGTGACAAAGAGAAGATATATGTCCATCGGTAGAGAAGACCTTGGTCCACCAAGCTCTGTTCATCGCTCCATGCTACATATTATTATGTCACTAGGCCCACCTGTCGGGGTCCAGCTCCCTTGTATGTGTCCCCTTAGACTATAAAAGGATGGGCACATGCGCTACAAAGGGAGGACTAGCTCTTGAGCTGATCCAGAGACTTAGGAATGGGACAAGCTCACTCGAACTCCCTCGGAGACATCTTCATCCAGATCCATGCTTTCTCAAGCTCTCAGCAATACAACTCACAATAGAGTAGGGTATTATGCTATGGCGACCCGAACCACTCTAAATCCTTATGTGTTCTTGTGTTCGTCCATCTCATCAGGCAAACCTTAGGCTGCCCCTGTTCTTAGGATTAGGCGGGTGCATTCCACCACCCGGCTAGAGTTTACTCTCCGACATTTGGCGTGCTAGGTAGGGGAAAGTCAGTGTTATGGTCTCCTCTACCTCCCGATGGATTTCTGGAAGGTGGCCAATGAGGGCTATGCCTTCATCAACATGACCTCGCCAAAGGCAGCTTACCGGCTGTGGGGGCCCCATGGGGGCCTACCACATGCACCGGTGGACTTTCAAGGGTAGCGCCAAGACCTGAGTGGAACACTATGTCGGCCACTGACCAAGCTCCATGGCGTTCGAGGTTGCAGTCGTCGGCCACCAGCCAAGCTCCACCCTTGGCCCTCATGGAGACAGTGCATGCGACTGTCCAACTGATGAGTCTGACGTCCGACGTCGCCCAGGCAGATAGGTTGACTCTATACCTTCTGCCCATAAGGTAGCATGAGAATGAACTCTTCCTTTGTAACAGGATAGCATTCATCTGTGGTCTTGTTGGTCACTTGTTCTCAAATGCTATGAATTAAGAACAAGGCAACACAAATGTTAATGGTTTAAGACATTCGTCCTTCGAAGCATTATTTCCCTTAGGATATAATGACCTTCAGACGAAGGGTGTGAAGGGCAAACCTTCATCATTTCAACATGTAATAATAAAAAGCAGGAACATAGGAGACATATAAAGGACATGAACAATATTATTAAATCACTAGATTATCTATCTTCTCATTATATGACCATGAACAAATATCAATAATATTGAATTACATTTATACCTTCGGCTTGACAGAAGGTAAGGATTCAAGAGTGATGTGCGAGTGATTACAAGTCAACGTGAACAGTACGGTGTTACTGTTCATCTATTTATAGGCACAGGGCGCAGCCTGGGTAAAATTACATCCAAGTCCTTGACATTTTCTATTGACTAAGGAGTAATCTGTCGAGGACTAAGCAGTCTTTTCCCCTTTAGTTCGGTTTCATTCTCTATCATTGTCTTTGCGCTAAGCCGAAGCTTCATCATCCATAGCTTCGGAACTGATTCATCCTTCTTACAGACCGCTCCTTTCATACCATGCGCACCTTCATCTCAAAGCCGAAGGTTCCTGTAACAGTATATTACACTTGGAAAACATATTAGTCGTGTTTTTGAGGACCTTCTGAAGATGAAGACCCCCAACAGGTCCAATCCGGTGAGGTACGCCCTCATAAACCCGGTCTCTGGTGTCTATCGCACAAATCTCAAGTATCTAGTTATAAAAGGAAGAATTTCTCTCAGTTCTATACTGATGTATCAATTCCTTTTCTTGTTCTTATTTAGACATGTCGTTTTCCTCTACCCCCACACGAGTTCTCACTTCAGATGTTATCATGAAGTATGAGTTATGTAACTAGTTTGTCGCTTAGTTTGGGATGCCCCTTGGTGCTGAATAGGCATCAGACTGCTAGGGACTAGGTCCAAGGGAAAGGTCCACGTTCTCGAGGGTGGTCCGGAGCTAGGTATCCACTTAACCCGGTCCCATACCATAAGCCTACACCTTCCACCACCCTAGAACAGTTGACCTGGTACTTAGGACCGAGTCCCTAAAGGTCCAGACCGAGTCCAAATTTAAGGGCTAGTTCTCGAAACTATCCTCGACAAGATTCAGTTACATGATTTGAAATATTGAGTGCAACAAAGTAAGGACTCTGAGGGTACATTGCTAAACGTCGGTCTTAAACCGTATTTAGGGCTAACCTCCGGTTTGATGGTAGTCTCAGACATTCGAGACTACCTCCCGAAGAGTCAATAAATCAAAGGGGCAGTGGGGGAAAAATCTTGCCTTTTGAGCCTGGCAGCACTTACGCAAGATCTAGTCTGGTGGGGTCTGGTCCCATAAACCAAGTCTGCTGGCATAAGTCGTGGAGCTCAAGTGTGCTAACCCATGAAAGTGTTATTTGCTCCCAGTTTTGTCTCTGCAACAGTGGCGAAGTGTCACCAGGCAAACCACTTGGCATGGAGGTCGTAGGTATGGAGCCTCTCCATGGCACTTATGACCAGCATGCTTGGAGCAAAGTGCATTTATGGCCCCACCTGCGGGTTCGCGACCTCACCCAAGGTGGGCCTGGGGGCCTCTATCGCTACCCCAAAACTAGGGTACCCACTCCTGATGGCCCAAGGCAGGACCTGTGTGGCTATCCGTAGCCACAGGGTGATGAGCAGTCCATCCCGGCTCAGAGTCTGGGCCTGTCCGACAGGGCCACCGCTACTGGGTCGGTGTCATCGCGTGCCCTGTTGAAAGGATTGCTCGGCAACTTTGATCATAGGTTTGTACCCACATGGTTGGGTCCTGGACCTCAGCAAGGGCCTCAGATCCCTGGTACATATTAAAGCACTATGCGGCTACAACTTGGGACAAAACCTCCATGGAATGGCACCGGAGCCCTACGTATGCCATCCGGACCTCTAGCCATGGGAGGTTCGGTGTTGTCACGTGTTTAGGCCATAACGGATGGAACCCATGCCTCCACAAGTGCACCCCGGACCCCCAGCCAGTGGAGGTCCGGGGGTGCCATGTCTGCATGCATTCCTAACCCCTGCTCTCTACTCTGTTAGAGATACGATGTAGACGTGTGGCCTATGGCACAGGTTGAAAGCCACTAGGCGTGGTCCGATGCATGCCTCTGGCACGGGGGCTACCCACATTAAATGTGGGCAGGATGCACGCCTATCCACACCAGTGACATGTGGCATGCATAGTCCGCAAGGCATGGGTCGCTCTAGTAACCTGCGCGTTACCGAGGCGTCACAATTGACTCTCTGTGCCGCGTATGGGCGACCCTCATCATGACTTCTACTATTCCGCTGCAAGGTAGGGGAGGGGACATGACGTCACCATCCATGTACCCCTCTAAACATGTCGGTGTGCCCATCTATGACGTAACCTACACCAGAGCCTTCGTCCACACGCTAACAAGACATGACAATGGCGTATTTGGTCAGAGAATCCACACGGTGATCAAGAGAAGATATATGCCCACCGCAAGAGAAGACCTTGGTCTACCAAGCTTCCCACTTGTCGGGGTCCAGCTCCCTTGTAACGTGCTCCCTTAGACTATAAAAGGAAGCGCACATGCGCTACAAAGGGAGGTCCGGCTCTCGAGCCCATCCAGGGAGTCGGGAACAGGACAGGCTCACTCGAATTCCCTCGGAGACATCTTCATTCAGACCCAGGCTTTCTCAATCTCTCAGCAATACAACTCACAGTCAAGTAGGATATTATGCTCTAGTGACCCGAACCACTCTAAATCATTGTATGTTCTGGTGTTCGTTCGTCTCATCAGGCAAACCTAGGTTGCCCCCTATTCTTATGATTAGGCGGGTGCATTCCGCCACCCGACTGGAGTTTACTCTATGTCATACTATTTTATGGATGTCAATTTTAATAAATTCGATGGTTCATTAAAAATAAGTTTACAAATAGTATAGCTATCTCTAGAAAATTACGTTGTAGTACATTTTTAGTACGAGTCAGCTCAAGCATAATTCAATTGTAGAACTTTGTTTGCATTTAACGTTATGAAAGACCATGTCTTATTGAACACTCCAATGGCACGACCCAACTCCCAGCAATATGAGAGTCCATTTGTAGATGTCTGCAAGGTCTGATTAGTATAACTTTTCTTTGTTATACCGACAAATCGTGACTTAAATGATACTTATAAAAGGATTCAATAGAGGTGTGTGCTATTATGAGTTCTAGATCTACTGGGACTTCGTATGCTTGAGGGTCTTGAAGGAGAATATATAAACAAGTGTAGATAACATAGGCATCAACTAAGCTAACACAAGGATCTCATCTAAGGTTTATAAGGAGCAATTAGGAGCACTCAAGAGGCAATTAGGAGCACTCAAGAGGATTAGAGTAGAAGTTTTATTATACTAGATTCTTACATAGGGAAAGAATCAATGAGTTCTATAGAGGGTCAAGTATGGTTGTGAGAGAGCGACAATTGCTCTTTTGGACCGTGCTAATAGAATTTGGGATAGGCTTTGCCAAAATTCAAATCTTTTGTCATGGTTGCTTCAAAGTCATCATGTAGGGTTTTCTACATGAGTCAACTACATTATTCTTAATATAATGGAAACTTGTGTCGTGCTCACGATATCCTCCCAAAGATCCTAGGACTGTTTCACATAACTAGGGGTGTCGGGGACCATAATTAGGGGTACCCTCAAGACGCCTAATTCTCAGCTGGTAACCCCCATCAGCATAAAGCTGCAAAGGCCTGATGGGTACGATTAAGTCAGGGATCAGTCCACACGAGTGACTCGATCGCGCTTCACCCGAGCCTAGCCTCGGCCAAGGGCAGCCGACCTCGAGAGACTTCCGTCTCGCCCGAGGCCCCCCTTTTTACGGCGGACACATCACCGGCTCGCCCGAGGCCTTGGCTTCGCTCAGAAGCGACCCTGACTAAATCGCCACACCGACTGACCGAGTTGCAGGAGCATTTAACACAAAGAGTGAGTCAGACAGACAGTCAGGCCTTGCCAAAGGCGCCACGGCGAACTCCGCTCCGCCCGACCCCAAGGCTCGGACTCGGGCTAAGACCCGGAAGACGGCGAACTCCGCTCCGCCCGACCCCAGGGCTCGGACTCGGGCTAAGACCCGGAAGACGGCGAACTCCGCTCCGCCCGACCCCAGGGCTCGGACTCGGGCTAAGACCCGGAAGACGACGAAACTCCGCCTCGCCCGACCCCAGGGCTCGGACTCCGCCCTGGCCTCGGCCAAACGGCCTCCGCCTCGCCCGACCCCATGGCTCGGACTCGGCTTCGGCAAACAGACTCAACCTCGGCTTCGGAGGAGCCCCCACGTCACCCCGCTTAGGGCACAGACCTGCCACGTCAACAGGAAGCGTCATCATTGTCCTGCCCCGAATCGACTCGGGTCACGGAGAACAAGACCGGCGTCCCATCCGGCCAGCTCCGCCGGATGAGCAATGATGGCGCTCCACAAGCTCTGTGACGACGGCGGCCCCCAGCTCTCTTACGGAAGCAGGGCGACGTCAGCAAGGACTCGACCGCTCCAACAGTTGTCCCTCCGCCAGGCTCCGTCGCACCTCCGACAGCCACGACATCACGCCAGCAAGGTGCCAAGACCTCTCCGGCTGCCACATTGGCATGTACCTAGGGCGCTAGCTCTCTCTCCGCTAGACACGTAGCACTCTGCTACACCCCCCATTGTACACCTGGATCCTCTCCTTACGACTATAAAAGGGAGGACCAGGGCCTTCTTAGAGAAGGTTGGCCGCGCGGGACCGAGGACGGGACAGGCGCTCTCTTGGGGCCGCTCGCTTCCCTCACCCGCGTGGACGCTTGTAACCCCCCTACTGCAAGCGCACCTGACCTGGACGCGGGACGAACACGAAGGCCACGGGACTTCCACCTCTCTCACGCTCGACTCCGGCCACCTCGCCTCTCCCCCCTTCGCGCTCGCCCACGCGCTCGACCCATCTGGGCTGGGGCACGCAGCACACTCACTCGTCGGCTTTGGGACCCCCCTGTCTCGAAACGCCGACAGTTGGCGCGCCAGGTAGGGGCCTGCTGCGTGCTGACGAACAGCTCCCCGTCAAGCTCCAGATGGGCAGTCTCCAGCAACCTCTCCGGCCCGGGACGGTGCTTCGTTTCGGGACTCTCGAGTTCATGTCCTTCGACGGCAGCTATGACATGATACTTCTTCCACCGCCGCGCGATAACGACAATGGCGGCCGACAACCCGCTCGCCGGCGGCGGAACCGACGACATCTTCCCCGCGTGGTGGAAGAGCAACATTCGAGCTCGCCCCGTTCTCTCCCCCGCCAACGGAGGAGGAGGCGGGGCCATCAAGGCCAAGCGGGAGGACACGCTTCGTTGGCCGTCGAGCGAATCGACGCCCCCGACGCCCCGACGGAAGGCACGCCGGACGTCGACCTCGCGTTCAAGACGAAGGCAAGCGCCGTCCCCCCGCGACACGCTGACCCCGAGCAAGAAGACGACGCCGGCGCGCTCGCGGAAAGCCTGCAGGACGTCGCCCTCGTACCTGAGATGACGGTGCAACCAGTCCCCGATACGACTACGTCGCTCCTCGTCGACCAAAAGGTACCTACTAACTCCCATCTTATGTCATTTCGACTCGGCCTCAACCCGCCAAACGACCTCGCTTTGGCGGGCGCTCTCATTGAGGCGAGTGCAACCCCACTGGGGTTTCGTATACGGTCGCCTTGGGACCGGCTGACGGACGTCTCAACCTACGGGCCCTCCGGGTCCGAGGAAGAGGACGACCCCAGCGTCTGTTGGGATTTCTCCGGACTTGGCAACCCCAGTGCCATGCGGGACTTCATGACCGCATGTGACTACTGCCTATCCGACGGTTCCGGCGGAAGCCGCAGCCTTGGCGACGAGAGCTGCGGCCCAAGCCGCGAATGTTTCCACATCGAGCTAGGGGATCCCTCCGAAGGCAACCATCTCGGCATGCCGGAGGACGGTGATCTTCCTAGGCCGGTGCCTCGCGCCGACATCCCACGGGAGCTAGCTGTGGTCCCCGCTCCGGCGGGGGGTTACGACCCACAACTCGAGCAAGTCCGTGAGGCGCAGGCCAGGCTCGACGAGGGAACAGGAGCGCTTGAGCCGATCCGTCGGGACGTCGGGCAGGTATGGGCGGACCAACCCCTGGTCGGAGAAATACGTCACCTGCCCCAAGGTCTCCAGCACCGCGTCGCCAACGATGTCAGGGTCAGGCCGCCGCCCGCGTCCAGCGGGGTTGGTCAGAACCTGGCAGCCGCAGCGATGCTCCTCCGCGCGATGCCGGAGCCATCAACCACCGAGGGTCGGCGAATCCAGGGAGAGCTCAAGAATCTCCTGGAAGGCGCTGCGGCCCGACGGGCCGAGAGCACTGCCTCCCGAAGGCAAGGATATCCCTCGGAACCTCATGCCGCGACTTCCCGATTCATGCGGGAAGCCTCGGTCTACACCGGGCGCACGCGCAACACCGCGCCTGCGGCCCCGGGCCACCTCGGCAACGAGCACCATCGACGCGACCGTCGGGCCCACCTCGACGAAAGGGTGCGCCGAGGCTACCACCCCAGGCGTGGGGGGCGCTACGACAGCGGGGAGGATCGGAGTCCCTCGCCCGAACCACCCGGTCCGCAGGCCTTCAGTCGGGCCATCCGACGGGCGCCATTCCCGACCCGGTTCCGACCCCCGACTACTATCACGAAGTACTCGGGGGAAACGAGACCGGAACTGTGGCTCGCGGACTACCGCCTTGCCTGCCAACTGGGTGGGACGGACGACGACAACCTCGTCATCCGTAACCTCCCCCTGTTCCTCTCCGACACTGCTCGCGCCTGGTTGGAGCACCTGCCTCCGGGGCAGATCTCCAACTGGGACGACTTGGTCCAAGCCTTCGCTGGGAATTTCCAGGGCACGTACGTGCGCCCCGAGAATTCCTGGGACCTTCGAAGCTGCCGGCAACAGCCGGGGGAGTCGCTCCGGGACTACATCCGGCGATTCTCGAAGCAGCGCACCGAGCTGCCCAACATCACCGACTCGGATGTCATCGGCGCATTCCTCGCCGGCACCACTTGCCGCGACCTGGTGAGCAAGCTGGGTCGCAAGACCCCCACCAGGGCGAGCGAGCTGATGGACATCGCCACCAAGTTCGCCTCTGGCCAGGAGGCGGTCGAGGCTATCTTCCGAAAGGACAAGCAGCCCCAGGGCCGCCCATCGGAAGAGGCTCCCGAGGCGTCTACTCCGCGCGGCGCCAAGAAGAAGGGCAAGAAGTCGCAATCGAAACGCGACGCCGCTGACGCGGACCTTGTCGCCGCCGCCGAGTACAAGAACCCTCGGAAGCCCCCTGGAGGTGCAAACCTCTTCGACAAGATGCTCAAGGAGCCGTGCCCCTACCATCAGGGGCCCGTCAAGCACACCCTCGAGGAGTGCATTATGCTTCGGTGTCACTTCCACAGGGCCGGGCCACCCGCCGAGGGTGGCAGGGCCCGCGACGACGACAAGAACGAAGATCACCAAGCAGGAGAGTTCCCCGAGGTCCGCGACTGCTTCATGATCTATGGAGGGCATGCGGCGAATGCCTCGGCTCGGCATCGCAAGCAAGAGCGCCGGGAGGTCTGCTCGGTGAAGGTGGCGGCGCCAGTTTACCTAGACTGGTCCGACAAGCCCATCACCTTTGACCAGGCCGACCACCCCGACCATGTGCCGAGCCTGGGGAAATACCCGCTCGTCGTCGACCCCGTTGTCGGCGATGTCAGGCTCACCAAGGTCCTGATCGATGGGGGCATCTGCCTCAACATCATCTACGCCGAGACCCTCAAGCTCCTGCGCATCGATCTGTCCTCCGTCCGAGCAGGCGCTGCGCCCTTCCACGGGATCATCCCTGGGAAGCGCGTCCAGCCCCTCGAGCGACTCGACCTCCCCGTCTGCTTCGGGACGCCCTCCAACTTCCGAAGGGAGACCCTGACGTTCGAGGTGGTCGGGTTCCGAGGAACCTACCACGCCGTACTAGGGAGGCCATGTTACGTGAAGTTCATGGACGTCCCCAACTACACCTACCTGAAGCTCAAGATGCCGGGCCCCAACGGGGTCATCACCATCGGCCCCACGTACAAACACGCGTTCGAATGCGACGTGGAGTGCGTGGAGTACGCCGAGGCCCTCGCCGAGTCCGAGGCCCTCATCGCCGACCTGGAGAACCTCTCCAAGGAGGTGCCAGACGTGAAGCACCATGCCGGCAACTTCGAGCCAGCAGAGACGGTTAAGGCCGTCCCTCTTGACCCCAGTGGCGACACCACCAAGCAGGTCCGGATCGGTTCCGGGCTCGACCCCAAATAGGAAGCAGTGCTCGTCGACTTTCTCCGCGCAAACGCTGACGTCTTTGCGTGGAGTCCCTCGGACATGCCCGGCATACCGAGGGATGTCGCCGAGCACTCGCTGGATATTCGGGCCGGAGCCCAACCCGTCAGGCAGTCTCTGCGCCGATTCGACGAGGAGAAGCGCAGAGTGATTGGCGAAGAGATCCACAAGCTAATGGCAGCAGGGTTCATCAAAGAGGTATTCCATCCCGAATGGCTCGCCAACCCTGTGCTTGTGAGGAAGAAAGGGGGGAAATGGCAGATGTGTGTAGACTACACTGGTCTCAACAAAGCATGTCCGAAGGTTCCCTACCCTCTGCCCCGCATCGATCAAATCGTCGATTCCACCGCTGGGTGCGAAACCCTGTCCTTCCTCGATGCCTACTCAGGGTATCACCAGATTCGGATGAAAGAGTCCGACCAGCTCGCGACTTCTTTCATCACGCCGTTCGGCATGTACTGCTATGTCACCATGCCGTTCGGTTTGAGGAATGCAGGCGCGACGTACCAGCGATGCATGAACCATGTGTTCGGCGAACACATCGGTCGCACAGTTGAGGCCTACGTCGATGACATCGTAGTCAAGACAAGGAAGGCTTCCGACCTCCTCTCCGACCTTGAAGTGACATTCCGATGTCTCAAGGCGAAAGGAGACAAGCTCAATCCTGAGAAGTGTGTCTTCGGGGTGCCCCGAGGCATGCTCCTAGGGTTCATCGTCTCCGAGCGAGGCATTGAAGCCAACCCGGAGAAGATCGCGGCCATCACCAGCATGGGGCCCATCAAGGACTTAAAAGGTGTACAGAGGGTCATGGGATGCCTCGCGGCCCTGAGCCGCTTCATCTCACGCCTCGGCGAAAGAGGTCTGCCTCTGTACCGCCTCTTAAGGAAGGCCGAGTGTTTCGCTTGGACCCCTGAGGCCGAGGAAGCCCTCGGCAACCTGAAGGCGCTCCTTACAAAGGCGCCTGTCTTGGTGCCCCCGGCGGATGGAGAAGCCCTCTTGGTCTACGTCGCCGCGACCACTCAGGTGGTTAGCGCCGCGATTGTGGTCGAGAGGCAAGAGGAAGGGCATGCATTGCCCGTTCAGAGGCCGGTCTACTTCGTCAGCGAAGTGCTGTCCGAGACCAAGATCCGCTACCCACAAGTTCAAAAGCTGCTATATGCTGTGATCCTGACAAGGCGGAAGCTGCGACACTACTTCGAGTCTCATCCGGTAACTGTGGTGTCATCCTTCCCCCTGGGGGAGATCATCCAGTGCCGAGAGGCCTCGGGCAGGATCGCAAAGTGGGCGATGGAAATCATGGGCGAAACGATCTCGTTCACCCCTCGGAAGGCCATCAAGTCCCAGGTGTTGGCGGACTTCGTGGCCGAATGGGTTGACACCCAGTTGCCGACGGCTCCGATCCAACCGGAGCTCTGGACCATGTTTTTCAACGGGTCGCTGATGAAGACAGGAGCCGGCGCGGGCCTGCTCTTCATCTCGCCCCTTGGAAAGCACCTGCGCTACGTGTTGCGCCTCCATTTCCCGGCGTCCAACAACGTGGCCGAGTACGAAGCTCTGGTCAACGGGTTGCGGATCGCCATCGAGCTAGGGGTCAGACGCCTCGACGCCCGTGGTGATTCGCAGCTCATCATCGACCAAGTCATGAAGAACTCCCACTGCCGCGACCCAAAGATGGAGGCCTACTGCGACGAGGTTCGGCGCCTGGAAGACAAGTTCTTCGGGCTCGAGCTCAACCACATCGCTCGGCGCTACAACGAAACCGCAGACGAGCTGGCTAAAATAGCCTCGGGGCGAACGACGGTCCCCCCGGACGTCTTCTCCCGGGATCTGCATCGACCCTCGGTTAAGATCGACGACGTGCCCGAGCCCGAGGCACCCTCGGCTCAGGCCGAAGCACCCTCGGCTCAGCCTGAGGTACCCTCGGCCCCCGAGGGCGAGGCACTGGACGTCGAGGAAGAGCAGAGCGGGGCCACGCCTGATCGAGATTGGCAGGCCCCGTACCTGCAATATCTCCGTCGAGGAGAGCTACCCCCCGACCAAGTCGAGGCTCGGCGGGTAGCGCGACGCGCCAAGTCGTTCGTCTTGCTAGGCAATGAAGAGGAGCTCTACCATCGCAGCCCCTCGGGCATCCTCCAGCGATGCATCTCCATCGCCGAAGGTCGGGAACTGCTGCAAGAAATACACTCGGGGGCTTGTGGCCACCACGCGGCGCCCCGAACCCTTGTCGGGAATGCTTTCCGGCAAGGCTTCTACTGGCCAACGGCGGTGGCTGACGCCACTAGAATCGTCCGCACCTGCGAAGGGTGCCAATTCTATGCGAAGCAGACCCACCTGCCCGCTCAGGCTCTGCAGACGATACCCATCACCTGGCCCTTCGCCGTATGGGGTCTGGACCTCGTCGGTCCCTTGCAGAAGGCGCCCGGGGGCTACACGCACCTGCTGGTCGCCATCGACAAATTCTCCAAGTGGATCGAGGTCCGACCTCTGAACAGCATCAGGTCCGAGCAGGCGGTGGCGTTCTTCACCAACATCATCCATCGCTTCGGGGTCCCGAACTCCATCATCACCGACAACGGCACCCAGTTCACCGGCAAAAAATTCTTGGATTTTTGCGAGGATCACCATATCCGGGTGGACTGGGCCGCCGTGGCTCATCCCATGTCGAATGGGCAAGTAGAGCGTGCCAACGGCATGATTCTACAAGGGCTCAAGCCTCGGATCTACAACGACCTCAACAAGTTCGGCAAGCGGTGGATGAAGGAACTCCCCTCGGTGGTCTGGAGCCTAAGGACGACGCCGAGTCGCGCCACGGGTTTCACGCCGTTTTTCCTGGTCTACGGGGCTGAAGCTATCTTGCCCACTGACCTGGAATACGGCTCCCCGAGGACAAGGGCCTACACCGATCAAAGCAACCAAGCTAGCCGAGAAGAATCGCTGGACCAGCTGGAGGAGGCTCGGGACAGGGCCTTACTACACTCGGCGCGGTACCAGCAGTCCCTGCGACGCTACCACGCCCGAGGGGTCCGGTCCCGAGATCTCCAGGTGGGCGATCTGGTGCTTCGGCTGCGGCAAGACGCCCGAGGGAGGCACAAGCTCACGCCCCCCTGGGAAGGGACATTCGTCATCGCCAAAGTTCTGAAGCCCGGAACATACAAGCTGGCCAACAATCAAGGCGAGATCTACGACAACGCCTGGAACATCAAACAGCTACGTCGCTTCTACCCTTAAGATGTTTCCAAGTTGTTCATATACCTCGCACCTGCGCAAAGTTTAGTCATCAAGGAAGGGTCGGCCTAGCCTCGGCAAAGCCCGACCCTCCCTCGGGGGCTAGAAGGGGGGAGACCCCCTCTGCGTCGAATTTTTCCTCGAAAAAGGATCTCTTTCTGGCAGGATTACTCTCGTGCTTCTTGACTACTTCGGAAAGCGGATCCTGGAAACGACGGAGTACACGTAAGCAGCCAAGGCTGACCGAGCCGAGGGACTCCTATGCCTCCGGGATACGGATACCTCACTCATCACCTTCTGCGATAAGTAACTCACGCTCGGATAAAGCGACTCCGTGGACCGAACAAGTCTTCGCGCTCGGAAGCTCTCCTGCCGAAGCAGTCCTTCAAGCTTTCTCGACTAAGTCGGGGACAGGGCCTCATGGACGGGTGAAAGTACATGTAAGCGGCAAGGCCGACCGAGCCGAGGGATTCCCACACCCCTGGGATACGGATACCTCACTCGTCCCTTCCGCGAGAAGTAACTCTCGCTCACACAAACATCCCTGTTACCGACGGAGTCCAGATGCTCGAAACAAGAGGAAAAAAGACGCAGCTTCGCAAGCACGGCGAGGGTGTGTTTTCTGGCCTCGGCGGCCGCAGAAGGCACACGCTACAAGACGATCTGATCCTGCAGGCTCGGGTCTTCACGCTGAAGGGAGCCGTAACACCCTCGGCATCGACGGCGTCTTCAGCTATGTCCGACCCAGCCTCGGACGGCGGCGCGGTCCAGGGACCCCTCCGGGAATCCGGCCCGAGCAGGCGGCTCGGCCGATTACCCCTGGTGCCTCGGCCAACCGGCTTCCAAGGGCGCCAGCCCGACCCGAGGCCTCGGCGGATCGACTTAGGCGACGGCTCCGCTGACGGACAACACGACTAGGCTTCGGCCAACCAGGTTCCCATTCTCGAGCCAACTCCGCCTCTGTTCATACTGATATCGCTACCCCTGGCCTCGGCTCATCGAAGGGCGGCCGAGGGGTCTCTTTGACTAAGCTAGGGGAGCCCCAGACAACAAGGCCGATCGGGCCAAGGGATTCCTACGCCTCCGGGATACGGATACCTCACTCGTCACCTTGACACGGGGCGACTCATGCTTGGTAAAGCGGTTCAGATAACCAACAGGCGAGACTTAGCGCTCGAAAATGAGGAAAAAACACGGCTCCGTGCCGAAATTACATACATGTTCAGGCCCCGACAGCCACAATGAACAAACACACTGGCATTCAAAGTGCCATCACAAACGGAACTCCAGTTCCGTCCCCGTGGGTACGAGCGACCTCGGGCCTGCGGGGTGGCGAACACCGAGAGGCTCGCTAGTGACCTCTGCAGCAGCAGCCATGGCCCCGGGTGAACGCGGCCACCGGAAGGCTCTTGTTCATGGTCCCGCTCAAGGGACACGAACAAGCCATCAAAGCCAAAGAGCGGGCCGCTCCCAAGCGCTCCGGTAGATCCTCGCTGCCGTCCTCGCCGCGAATGCGAGGAGGAAGACGGAATGTTGCATCCTAGCTGGACAGCAACAGTTCGCCTTCCCCGGCATGACTGGAGGACGACTCCGTCGTAGCGCGGGAGGGCGATTGCCACCACCAGAAGCTGGAAGAGGAGGTGGTTCGCCGACCCGCACATGAGGTAGAGTCCCGGCTCGCCTCGACCCCCGCCCCAGCGAGGATGACGAACACACCCGATGCTGAGGGCGGGATCACAGCCTGGTTTGCCTCTCCCCATCCAGGGGCTGGAGGTCACCGTCTTGGGTGACCACCGGCGGGAAAAAGTAACCAGGCTGCGTGATGAAAATCCTTGAAGCCGAACGATGGCTGAGAGGTACCAACTCCCACGGGGTTGCGTTCCTCCAACGAGGAGGCGGAAAGGCGGCGGGTACCCCCCATCCGGGGGCTTGGAAGATGGAAAGACACGACGCATAAGGGAGGAAGAAGACGTGGTTGCCTTCTGAAAGGAGTCTCCCTCCTTTTAAAGGCAACTCTCCCTACGTGCGCCCCCAGACGCCGCGGGCTGAGTCTTCTCCAACACGCTCCAAGGCCCCTCCCCTGCGACCCGGGGGCTGGGTCCCGCATGTCATGCAAACCAGCTCAGGGCAGAAGAAGCCAAACCGCCGCGCGTGGTGCGCACGACTGTCCAGCGGTTACAAGCGACCCCCCACTTTTGCCCAGACCAACGGGCGGAAGGGGCGGGCAGCCATGCAGACGGCATGCAACCGCGCCAGGTGGACGCGCTTCTCCGACTTCTGACACGCCAGCTTGGAAGCCCAGGCCCACGCGTCAAGCAACCGGCGCGCCAGTTGCTGCATGCAAGCAACCGCACCGCCACTTGCGCCACCGTCGCGCCTCTTCGGTTGCGGAGCCTATACCGCGACTCGAGGCGACCCAGCAGCGCTAGCCTGGCGCGTTGGTCAAAGCGACCGAAAGTGGGCCAGCAGTAATGGCGGTGGCAGGCGGGCGGGCGCAGCGGTCACGTCGTCAGCCAGGCTCACGCCTCATCCTGGGGCAGCAAGAGAGCCTCCTCCCACGGCGTGAAGACGGTGCGCCCGTGACCCGTTCCTCAAGCGACTCGCGCACGCGTAACAGCCACCCCGCCAACCACTCGCCCCGTCGCATTAACTCCGCGGCGGGACACGCGGCGCCTCTGGCGGGAGAAGCGCGCGACGCTTCACCTTCGCCGTAATAACCGCGTCAAAAAGAGGTACGCCACGTCGTTCGATTTCGTTTCCTTTTCCTTTTTCCTCTTTCTCTATCTCTTGCAACAGGGACCGGGAAAGGGGATACCCCGAAAAGGATCCTTTTCCGCGAAGGAACCGGGCTCCGAGCCCCCCCCCCTACTGATCAGGGGTTCGAAGACTGGCCCCCCGAAGGGTTCAACAGTCGCCTCAGATCGCGTGGGCCCGACACCCACTACTGGTCAGGGGTTCGAAGGCCAGCCCCCCGAAGGGCTCCATGGCCGCCTCAGGCTACTCGGGCTCCGCGCCCATTACTGATCAGGGGTTCGAAGGCTGGCCCCCGAAGGGTTCACAGTCGCCTCAGACACCGAGCGAGGGATGACCAGGGGTACGTTCGATACATAACCGAGGCTCGGGCTGCGCTCCCGAGGTACCCTAGGACATTTCCGAGACCAGCGGGAACGATCTTGTAACGGAATCCCATCGGAGGGAGGCATCGAGCCCTCGGACCCCGTCGCCAGGGAACCGGGTCCGGCAAATCACCCGCAGGTACTTTTGGGCGTGCCTCTGGGCCCCTAGCCGACCCCCAACGAACGGGGCACGGACGTCCACTCGGATTACCCGCTTGCAGCTCACCGGAGACACCATGTTCGGTGCCCATCGAGGGTAACATGGCGCACTCCCCCCCTCCTCCTTGCGGAAAGGCGACGTAGGGGCGTATGTAAAAAGTCGAGTCTGTCCCTGATCGTCCTCTCGCCCTGTGCAGAGGCTCGGGGGCTGCTCTCGCAAAAACCGGCTCCGGCCAAACCGTTGGCAGCGTCAACATACCAGCCCGAGAGCTTGGGCCCCGACCGTGCACCCGGGCTACGGCCAGTTCGCATGAGGGAACGACCAGACCAGCCAAAGCATTACGCAAGGTATTAAGACCTCGAAGGAGTGTAACCACTCCTCCGAGGCCTCGGGGGCTACACCCGGCGGGTGCGCTCGCGCGCACCCACCGGAAAAAAATGCAACCGAGAAAGGCTGGTCCCCTTGCAAAAAAGTGCGACGAAAGCCTCCAAGCGAGTGTTAACACTCCCTTCGAGGCTCGGGGGCTACTGTCGGGGACCATAATTAGGGGTACCCTCAAGACGCCTAATTCTCAGCTGGTAACCCCCATCAGCATAAAGCTGCAAAGGCCTGATGGGTACGATTAAGTCAGGGATCAGTCCACACGAGTGACTCGATCGCGCTTCACCCGAGCCTAGCCTCGGCCAAGGGCAGCCGACCTCGAGAGACTTCCGTCTCGCCCGAGGCCCCCCTTTTTACGGCGGACACATCACCGGCTCGCCCGAGGCCTTGGCTTCGCTCAGAAGCGACCCTGACTAAATCGCCACACCGACTGACCGAGTTGCAGGAGCATTTAACACAAAGAGTGAGTCAGACAGACAGTCAGGCCTTGCCAAAGGCGCCACGGCGAACTCCGCTCCGCCCGACCCCAGGGCTCGGACTCGGGCTAAGACCCGGAAGACGGCGAACTCCGCTCCGCCCGACCCCAGGGCTCAGACTCGGGCTAAGACCCGGAAGACGGCGAACTCCGCTCCGCCCGACCCTAGGGCTCGGACTCGGGCTAAGACCCGGAAGACGGCGAACTCCGCTCCGCCCGACCCAGGGCTCGGACTCGGGCTAAGACCCGGAAGACGACGAAACTCCGCCTCGCCCGACCCCAGGGCTCGGACTCCGCCCTGGCCTCGGCCAAACGGCCTCCGCCTCGCCCGACCCCATGGCTCGGACTCGGCTTCGGCAAACAGACTCAACCTCGGCTTCGGAGGAGCCCCCACGTCACCCCGCCTAGAGCACAGACCCGCCACGTCAACAGGAAGCGTCATCATCGTCCTGCCCCGAATCGACTCGGGTCACGGAGAACAAGACCGGCGTCCCATCCGGCCAGCTCCGCCGGATGAGCAATGATGGCGCTCCACAAGCTCTGTGACGACGGCGGCCCCCAGCTCTCTTACGGAAGCAGGGCGACGTCAGCAAGGACTCGACCGCTCCAACAGCTGTCCCTCCGCCAGGCTCCGTCGCACCTCCGACAGCCACGACATCACGCCAGCAAGGTGCCAAGACCTCTCCGGCTGCCACATTGGCATGTACCTAGGGCGCTAGCTCTCTCTCCGCTAGACACGTAGCACTCTGCTACACCCCCCATTGTACACCTGGATCCTCTCCTTACGACTATAAAAGGGAGGACCAGGGCCTTCTTAGAGAAGGTTGGCCGCGCGGGACCGAGGACGGGACAGGCGCTCTCTTGGGGCCGCTCGCTTCCCTCACCCGCGTGGACGCTTGTAACCCCCCTACTGCAAGCGCACCTGACCTGGGCGCGGGACGAACACGAAGGCCGCGGGACTTCCACCTCTCTCACGCTCGACTCCGGCCACCTCGCCTCTCCCCCCTTCGCGCTCGCCCACGCGCTCGACCCATCTGGGCTGGGGCACGCAGCACACTCACTCGTCGGCTTTGGGACCCCCTGTCTCGAAACGCCGACAAGGGGTATCAAATTCTAACAAGTGATATCAGAGTTAAGTTCGGATTGATTAGATTTTGTGATATGGTTGACAAGTCTAGGAAGAACTAAATTAAGATGATGTTAGGAGTGTGGAATCAAGTAGAGAAGTTTGATGGCAAAGAAATTTCCATCGTGTGGGAAACTGGGAATACGTAGTATAAAATGTGCTTGTCCAATAAGGATTGATTGATAATCTTGAGGACACCAGGCGAGACAAGACAACCGATGAAGAATGAAAGGTGATGGAGCGGAAGGCTATCAATGGAATTTAACTATTTCTCTCTGATGAGGTAAAGTACTTGGTAATCAACTAAGAAATTACAGAAAGAGTTTAGAAGGGTTTTATATGGCAAAATCACTGATAAATCGCTGGATACTAAAGCGTCAACTATTTTAGGTTATGCACAGGGGAAGATATACCCGTTGACTATCTAAATGTCTTCAACAAGCTTTTCATACGGCTGGTTAGTGTGGATGAGAAAATTGAGGAGTTTAAGGAGGAACCTACTGTGAGAAAGGATGAAAATGTTTCATCTTAGCTTCTCTGAGATACACAACAACATGGCATGGGTTGACCATGTATCAGCAACAAGTAATAAAAGATCAAATCATTCTCCGAGACCTTATCGGCCGGCATGAACACCATATTAATTATAATGTCTCGCAACTGAATTATGCCACATTCCCGCCAAGACTTTTTTTTTTGGATAGAATGGAGTTCATTTTCGCTACGTGGCTTCTCAAGAAGCCCAGATTCCAAACCAAATGTCAACGAAAAAACATTCTCCCGTACCGGCAGAATGAAACCGATAGAATATCAGTGTACAGCTCTGTTTCTTGCCCGCACGTATGGCTGGACCGATCTCCATGGCTCGCCATCGTGAGTGCACGTCGTTGCGGACCTGCGCTGCGGGGGGTACGGTCGTGAACAATGTGTCGGTCCCAGTCATCACCGAGTTCCTCTCTGATTGCTCGAGCGCAAGCTATAAATACACTCGCCCCTTGCATTGTCTGCAGAGCTCAACTCAGTCAGCTGCCTCCACGACCACGAGCGGAAACAGACCGAGTAATGGCTTCTCCCTCCACGGCCTTCTTGGCCCTTGCCATCGCTTTGCTGTGTGCGGCCACCACGGCGAACGCGAGGTTCACGGCGATGCAGTGGACTCCGGCGCACGCCACGTTCTACGGCGACGAGACAGCAGCGGAGACCATGGGTACGTACTACCATACAGTACGCTGCTGGCTGCTCACATATATCCTTGGCATTTGTCATTTCTCTTACGGGCTGGCGGCGTCGTCTGACGTTCCCCACAGGTGGGGCGTGTGGGTACGGCAACCTGTACGCGACCGGGTACGGCACGGACACGGCGGCGCTGAGCACGACGCTGTTCAAGGACGGGTACGGGTGCGGGACGTGCTACCAGATCCGGTGCACGGGCTCCCCCTGGTGCTACAGCGGCTCGCCGGTGATCACGGTGACGGCCACCAATCTGTGCCCGCCCAACTGGGCGCAGGACTCCAACAACGGCGGGTGGTGCAACCCGCCGCGCACCCACTTCGACCTCTCCAAGCCGGCGTTCATGAGGATGGCGCAGTGGCGCGCGGGCATCGTGCCCGTCATGTACCGCCGCGTGCCGTGCGTCCGGAGGGGCGGCCTGCGGTTCGCGCTCCAGGGGAACCCCTACTGGCTGCTGGCGTACGTCATGAACGTGGGCGGCGCCGGCGACGTCGTGGAGATGTGGGTCAGGAGCGGCGGCGCCGGCGCGTGGACGCGGATGAGCCATAACTGGGGCGCCGCGTACCAGGCGTTCGCGCAGCTCGGCGGCCGAGCGCTCAGCTTCAAGGTCACCTCCTACACCACCCGCCAGACCATCGTCGCCACCAACGTCGCGCCGGCCAACTGGTGCCTGGGGCTCACGTACCAGGCCCGCGTGAACTTTTCCTGAGGTAGCCCAACACGCAACCGATCACGCCGTTTTGCGCACACAAGCTGCAGGGGCTGTCAACGCTCAGCTCTGCTTTCGTAGTTTTATTTCAAACATACACCTAGGAGGCTAGGGCGTGCTTTCGTTGTTCCATTTCAACCGAAGAGTTAGCACTGGTTGTTGCGCGTTGCCCCTCTCCCCCCATCCACGAGGAGCAGAGGGTTTGACGCGAGCATTGTCAATGTAAAATTGCAAACTGAGCTTTACGTTTAAAAGCACCATGAGAATTTGTTGTCAAATTATAAACCGGACAACTGTCTTGGACTGTCATATATGGTTGGGTGGCTCATGGACACGAATGACAAGTGCAGGAATTTCCAAAGCATGAGGTTATGTGCTACTGCTATCTATAGGGCAACACATCCTATATATAAAAAAGAATTTAAGCTTGTCCTAGGTTAAACTCTATTAAGCTTGATCAAACTTGTGAACAAGCATATAAAAGGATAATTTATGAAACTACATTTTCATATATCTATCCATCTATATATATGGAATTGGCAATATGGGAAAAAACGCCTAAGGAACAGTAGCACGGATAATCATAGTCTATTTTTAAAGATAATGAATAAAAGCATCTTAAACATTACGGATAGGCATACCTATAGTATTCTAAAGGAAGCATGATGAAGGTGGGCATAAAATGAGGTGTGAGGAAAGTGGACCGAAACCCATTTACTTATAGATTTTGGTATTTGATGATTAACAGAACCATTTAAACTAATATTATATACAAGTGTTTATGAATATAGTTTCAAGGATACAACGTGGACTCGGACGAAAGCAAAGTGGTGATCAAGAAGATCAACTCCTCAAGCAAGACTTTAAATGACTCACTTAAGACATATAAAGATCATGCAAGAATTAAAGTTATGTAATCAAAGAAGCCCAGACATAGACGTGAAGAAACGAAGAAAAACATGCATCGGACAGGAGTAGCGTTGTGTTGAAGAAAGGGCTACTGAACTAGAGAATACACTACGCAAGCAGGTGAATACCATATTCAGAGTGGTATGCAACATGCTTGGGGACATCCATAAGGTATCGAATATGTTTGATATGCCACCGAATACTCCCACCAAATAGAGTACTCAAAGAGGTTACAAAGCAATCTGAGAGGGACTACAACGCACCAGATATGTTTGGTGTTACATCAGTCATTGCACCAGATGCCCATATTCAAACGGTTGGCAAAAACTAGTTTCAACAACTAGCTAATACAGACACTCATGTCTATATCCGGTGCAAGCACGTAGAGATTCTGCATTGGTTCCAACCGCTAGTTTTAAACTTGGAGGCTATATGTACCACCCCAACCAGTCATTTGAGACGTGTGAGAGATGATAAACATTACTAGAGTGTTGAAGCTCCATTTCTATAGCTCTAGACACATAGGTACTCAAAGATCACTCGATGATTACTGTAGGTGCTTTACTAAGTGCTTAGATTAACTAGACTGTTGTATTAGCGCTTGCTCTAGATTTTGCCTAGCAATCAAAAGTGAGGTATAAACACCTCAAAACCCTTGGTGGTTGCGCAAACCATTGTATCTCTTGACTCTTACGCATGTCATTATAGTTGTATCAGGAGGGCCGAGTTGCAAGCCTTATAATATCACATTAACTATGTTTGTGGTGTGACCGCCACCATATACTAAAGGGAACGAGACCCTTAGCATTTCTGCCGGAAAACTTGATAATGAAAACGACAGGGAACATTTGGGAGAGGCTAGTACCAGAGCACCACTAGCGCATGGAGATGGTCTAGGGCTATCCACGAAGTTCCCTGATTGGGAGCTTGACCCTCGCGTGACCTTCCCCTGTGTAGGGCTCCAATAAGGACTAGGAGTAAGCTTCCATGCTTCTTAAAACCTCGGTAAAAATACTGATGCGTCGATGGAAGTTTATATCTCTATCCTATTTAAGCTTTCACACTTATATGTTTATTACCTTGGTTATGTGTTTTACCTTTCTAGCTTAGTTATAGGCTAATGGATAAGTTTAGAACCTAAATTGCATAACGCTTTGCGGTAGAGTTTTCAACACTTAGTCAAAACCCATAGTGGCACATATGAATGTCTGGTTCTTTGTATAGATTTTAATTAAGAAAAAAATTGAGACCATAGATTAGAAAAAATAGATTGTCTAATTCACCCTCCCTCTTAGGTATGTTTGGTTGAACCCAAAAGGAAAGAGATTAAGGGGGATTTAAACCTCTATAAGTAAACATCCTATTCAACCCTCTATGATCCCATTGATCTTGAAAACAACCAAACAAATCCTTAAGCCTACAAAGTGGTATCAGAGCCAATGGCTCATTTAGAACTTTTATCTTAACTGTCGTTGAGCTGACACTATTAAGATAGGGATGGATGGATACCTCTAGGCCACCCCCACTTCAACGACACTAAATTCACATATTATAGTGCTAGAATGGGTTGCTATCTATAAGTTGTTGATCTTGGTGTTTGGAGAGTCACTCGCAAAGAGATAACCCATTAAGAATCCCAAGAAACTGATTATAAGTGACAAAAAGAAATCCATCTAATGGCTCTAGCTAAAAAATTGCTTGTTTGAATCTCTATCATATTTTAGCTTTCGCATTTATGTTGTTATTTTTGGTGGTGTTCTTTATCTTATTGACTTAGTTATAGGCTACTAGATATGTTTCGAACCTAGGTTACAAAACTCGTTTACGGTAGAAAAGTAATACTTAGTCAAAACCTTAGTTGCACATATGAACGCTAGGTTATCCGCATAGGTTTTGATTAAAAGAAAAAAGAGGTTGTAGATTAGTTCAAAAAATAGATTGCCTAATTGTCACACCCGGTTTTGGAAGGTAAACCGAATGCGAACCATGTACGTGCCAGGATCAGAAATTCACGTACACAGCGATTACATAAATGGCTCATCATAGCACAATGCTTCGAATAATAAAAAAGAGTAAGTAATAATATTATAGACTAGAGTCATTTACATAATATGAATGAAAGTGCACATAATAGAATTGTAGCCAACGTAAATAAACCCACCACAGGCAGCTGATTGGGGGAGGTCGCTAGCCTAATCCTCGAACTCGTCGAAGTCATGGAACTCCTGGAGATCCGCTTCGATGCCCTCTTCTTCTTCTTTACCTAAGCATAGGTTGCACCAAAGGCAACCTGGTGTTTCGTGAAAGCAAGGGTGAGTACACATCAACGTACTCAACAAATGTTCTATTTGGCTGAGGTGGACTAGCTTTATGTGGGGTTAGGATCAAGCAGTTGCTTTTAGTTCATCAGATATTTATTATTAGTAGAAGCCAAGTTTTATCATATATCCCAAGTCGTTATCCCAAAGAGTACCTCCTCGTAGAGGAAATACCAATATCCATAGATAGAAACATCATAAGTGGAACCAGCATCATCATCTGTAACCAAATCCATAAATAGAACCATATCATCTCGAACCATCTGTATCTCTAATCAAAGAGGATCCTAATGCCGCTCTTAACCGTGAGCACGGCTGATATATCAGTTTCATTACACTCTGGAGAGGTTGCACAGTTTACCCATGAGCCGTGATTCCCTTTCTGCCCGATGAGCGCTACTCCCCATTGACCACTTCCTAGGTGGTCTGGCAGGGTATCACTACGTGGCTTTTCCCTAGGGTCCTCACTATGCGGATGTTGGAAATGACCACTGCATAGAGACCATCTGACGTACCCAAACTTATACCCTCTGCCCTCAGGAGAAAGCCGTGGGACGACGCCCGTACCTAGATCCCTAAGCGAGAATATAGGAGCCATAACAGATGCCTCCATCCCCAGTGACCAAAACTCGCACCCAACACAAGACTTTCCTAATTACTTGGCCAAGGACGTCCCATACCACCCTCATGGTTGCACTGTTTTTCTCGAGTGGTCTCTCAATGAACAGGTCCTTACGGAGAGGTACTCGGGAAACAGCC
This sequence comes from Zea mays, assembly GCF_902167145.1. Lineage (NCBI taxonomy): Eukaryota > Viridiplantae > Streptophyta > Magnoliopsida > Poales > Poaceae > Zea > Zea mays. The sequence goes on from NC_050104.1 coordinate 131,002,034, forward strand.
CGAGCCCCCTTTAGCGTCACAAGTCCATCAATATATCCAGAATAAAATCATCGTATCATAATTATATCTCATCATGTTCATTGATTAAAGTAGAGCACTAGTATAAAGCTAATCATAATAACCCAAAAGGTAATCAAGGATAAGGTAAATAAAAAGCTAGTCAACACTTAGGTTTCAATTATGTAATACAGAGAAATGAATTGTCAAGTAAATAGGACATAAATAGGTCAGATAACACTTGCCTTCACCAAACAGATGCTCAGGGTCTTCAACCTTATAGAACTCAAAGAGCTTGATCTTGAGGTCACCAAATCTTGATCGTCGATTCCTCGAAGCCCAACAAATAGATCACGTCTATTCGCGACACGCGGCAAACACGAACAGGCACAAGCAATCAAATATATACGAGCATAAGAACATTACACCATACAAAGGAAACCAATATAAAAACATGTAATATAAAATAGAGATCGCTTCTACGGTCACGTGAGGAAAAAAACACGATAGCCGGAGCTACTGTCTAAGTTATCATGTTTACACTAAATAAGTATTAATTAGAATATTTAATTCGACGTACTTAGTTTTGATTGACTTACTATTTTAATGGTTGATGGATAATCAAGTAATTTAATTAATATGAGCGATTCTAAGTGAGGCGAATTAACGACACGCGACAAGGTGCGCAACGTGCAAAAACAATGCGCGGATGATGCACAGCAAGACGTGACTTAGCGCGTGGACGACATGCTGCGATGCACACGGTCCGCAAGCGCGGCACGTGCACGCAACGTGTGACGATGCGCGTGAAATAGCACGTGCGATAGCACGCGAACGACGCACGAACCAGCACGCCATCCCGCGCGGAACAGCACGTGTGACAGGCAAGAAATAATAAATAGATGATGTGTTTATACTAAATAAGTATTAAATAAAAAGTATTTAAGTTAATATTAATCATGGTAATGTTTATTATAAAAGCACAAGTTGAAAACTATACATTTAATCTAATAAATATTAGTCAAGCAAACATTAAATAAATTATCTAAAATATGTGATCTGACGAATTAACGTTATTAACATGTGGACAACGTTAATACGAACCTAACACAATTTGAACGGCTCAAAACAGATTTAAAACATGGAAGATATGCATGTTTTACAGGGGTCTACACGCAATTATTTGCAGACTTCGGGGGGCTAACAAGCGAGTTTTACAGGACTTTACACTATTCTCTGGGGTTATTGTTTTGCAAAAACTGCTTCTTCTTCCTCTCCGCACCTTCCTTTCTCATAGGAACCGCCATGGGGGGAGAAGCAGTGGGTTGCGGGGTAGGGGCGGCTAGGGGAGGGCTAGGGGTGGCCGGGAGAAAAGTTCGTAATAGAATATGTGAAAATGAAGAGAAACAAAGAAGACCAATGGTGAACCTCGCCGAAGAAGAAGGTGCTCGCCGGAGATGAGAAGGAAAACACCGATTGACGGCGAACCATCGGTCGGATCGACAAATCGAAGGCACCGAGATGAAGCCCTTGACAAAACGAACGTAGCGGTACCCTCGGATTCCGCTGACGACGCATGGATTGAAATTAATTGCTCGCCGGAGTTGTCGCCGGGTTGAAACCGCTTCGAACTTTGGCGAGCAATTCCGGAGGTGGGGAATGAATCTGGAAAAACCATTTTGTGATTTGAAACGTGCTCATCGAGGAGAAGCCGGCCATACATATAAATATAGTTGGGTTCGAACAATATAAAAATTTGGGTCAAATTCGAATTTTACCATTTATTAAATTCAAAAAAGTCTAGAAACTCATATTTTGTGCTCAAATATTGTAGATGCTTCCAAAAAATTCAGAAAAATTCTTAGAAATGTTTTAGCACCTAATGAACTCAAAAAACATATTTAGAGTTTCTAAAAAACATTTTAAATACATCAAATAAATAGATTTTGGTTTCTGGAGAATTGAAAAATATTCTGAAAATATGAAAATTTATCGAAAGTTTATATAAGATATATTAATATGTTTCACACACCTTTTGTACTTAGAAACACCATGCAGCGGCATGAATGCAACAACCAAAGCACCTCTAAGGCTTATTCCACTAGGCTTACGCCAATATCAAACAAAATAATTCTCCATTTTTAGGAAATAGATAAGGAAAGCAAAGAAATGAGAGGATAACACTAGAATTTGGTGGATATTAGAAAAGAAATTTATACCCCCAAATTCAGGGTGTTACACTAATTTACCTCCCTCTTAGGTGTTATCGTTCCTTTTAGGTACGATTACACTAAAACACACCAGCTTTTATTGTATGATTACAAGGAAATGAAACTACCATTGCACAAGGTTATGCCAGGACGGAGGCAGTTGGCTCGATGATAGGTAGGGCTTGCAAATAATGTATACATGTAAACTCAACCTCTCCCTCAGGCTATAACAGGAAGGGGTAGAGCAACATTTAAGGGGGGGTCCTCAGGACTTCATGTCACACCCAACACCAACCAAGGAAAATCAATTTGATCCGGCCAATGAATAGTAGTTCGAGGTAGTCTAGCTTACCACTTTAAATTCATTGTTTAGAGGGTATTGGGGTTCCCTGGTGTTGGAGTCTGAATTTTGTAAATCATCTACATACATAAATCTAAGATCAACAAGAAAACGTAATGTATTACACATATTGTGATCCAAACCTCTAAAAATTCATGTGTTTTAGGCTCTTATGTCATGAGTTCGGAACCTGATAGAAGATCGAAAACCACATCTCCATCATCAGCTTCGCTTTCTCATGACTCTTTACAAGGTGTCCTGCTAATTGACCAAACGTGTCTCGTTGAGTAATGTGCAAATTGACAAGGTCATAGCCATTGTAGATTTGTACATGCTCTATGTCATCTCAATGTAATCACTAAATAAAATGTTCTTATTAAGGTACAACTTAAGAGAAAAATTCATTGTACATATAAATAATATATACTATGCTGTTGTGTACATATGATATGGTATAAACTCAGGTCTATTAAGTAACAAGGCTTCTTTCGGCTATGGCTCTCCAAAGGAGTCTTAGTACATGACTTCATTGGCTCCTAATTTATTTTTTAAGAAAAATGTCAACAAGCACCTGACAGACGCTCATCTACTTCCATTTCCTATTTTTTTATCAATATCCTTCCCTTCCCTTATAGTTATAGTTATAGATAGTATTCTTTCCTTCTCTTTTCTTCCTCTGGGCATCAAAGGAGGGTGTAGACCAATATTTCATTAAATAAAAAAGCTCTTCATCGCTGGAAACGGACTTGCTTCGCTAGCTCTAGGTGAATTTGCAAAACGGGGAAGAAGGGTATTTTATTTCGAAAGTCTTCTATTTTATAGCTTAGGGAAAAAGATCACTTACTCTCTTCGGTCCTCCTCTGAGATTATTTTTAGACTTTTGATGTCGTCTATTTGCCCAATTCAGACTTGGTAGTTCCACGTATACACACGAAGTGTCTCCCTTATCTGGAATTCCTTCTTTTCGTAAGCTTTGTAGATGAGGGGCGGAGCGAGGAAGGGATATTGGATTTGAAAGCCCTTGGCCCAGACGTATTGAAGCTAGCCTATAAAATCAAGATTATAGGGACTTACACTGATCGATCCTTTTGCGACGTCTACTTTCATTTGAATAGGAACATAGGCATCGCGCGTGGGGGAAAACCCTATCCCCCATCTTTCACTTCCCCTTTAGATGAGAAGCCAAAGGTGGCTATCAATATGGCACCTCGAAGAGCATAAAAGCAATGAGACCGAAGCCTGAAGCCTGAAACCATAGATTGAACACTCAAAGAGGATCAACAGGAATTGTATTTCTTTAATCCTAGGTATTGGGGTAGTCAAAGCAACAACTAGATAATCCAAAAGTGCTCTTCACCAGGAATCCAGGTGTCCAACACCTTTAGTACCGTTCTTTGGACGAGAGAAGCCTTATCCTTCATACTTTCTAGACGTGTTGGTTTCCAATCTGACATTTTATCAGAACGTTCTGCCAATTTATCCCTACTGTAGTTTTGTGTCGCTTGCTCTTGTTTGCTGCTGACCTCTATTTTCTTTCCCTCGATTAAGAGGCTAAATGAACTGGGTGCTCGAAAGTTTGTTGTGTCCGACGTCGCTCGGTTGTATATCATACGTTCGTGCTCTGGAGTTCATGCCTAGTGGTCTCCTTTTGAAGAAGTTGATTTTTCTCTTGCTTTTCCACCGGGTCGGTGCTCCCCTCTGTTAGGAAAGCTAGAAAGGTCTCTGGTTTGTGAGTGACGAAGGTTTCATTCATCTTACTGTCGTTTATTGGATCGAGAATAGAAACGATTGCTTGATGGCTGGTTGAACCATCCTTGCCAATGAGGTGGAGTGGCCAGTGCATCCCATGATATGAGTGACTGCTGGGCACCCTTCCCGCTACCTCGCAAGGCTCATAACCTAACTGCTCTACTTACTTAATTCTTAATTCAGAAATTCAACAACCCTAGGGCTCGTGGTACCTGCTGCCCACCCTTCCTCTTTTGGATTCTAATCGAAAGTGAATCCCTCTAACACTTCAGTTAGTGTTTTATGATAAAATCTTTGACACAACCAAAGAGCTGAAGGACCTCAAACAAATAGCTTGTTGCGTTAAAGAGGCGTGGATACTTGCAGGAGATTGGAACACATATGTCGATCCGACCGAGGCAGTCCAGGCAAATGCATGAAGTTGAAAAATAGGATCGACGAATGTAAGCTTCTCGACACACCACCCAGCCTATGAAATCCCTACCTACCATTCCAAGACCCAAGTCTGTAATTCCTACTGCCGTGCTCCATTCGGAAAAACAGGCCTTAGAACGCTAGTTACTCGACTGTGCCTTCAAGGAAGGTCTGGAACCTGAGAGGTGAGTTCTGAGAAGCCAACCGCATTCATTGGTTTTGAAAAAGAAGAAAGATTAGTACTAAAGTACGGAACACTTCCAAAAAGTTGGGACTATTTGAGGCCTTGTTTTGTTGTATGGTGATAAGAGGGTATTGATAGAGATTAAATATCCTTTTATTCGACTAGCAATAGATTTAGTCTCCTCCAATTCATTTCAATCCACTTTTAACCGAACAAGCCCTTGAGAAAAAAACCCTCCAAAACAGCATTTCAGGGACGGCAGATGACTACCAACTGAAGTGATATATAGCAAAGACTTCTTGCAAGGATAGTGCTACAACGAAGAACACACTGAAACTAAGCAACAAACAGTGACATTTGGATTTGGTTGCAAGTCCCAACAGCTTAGCTATGAATATCAACATATTCAACAGGTACCATTGTTCGGAAAACCCCAATCCAGGGGTTCAATGGGAACTGAGGGGACTTTTATTCTCTACAAGTTAGAATCCCACTTAATCCTCTAGGTTTGACACCAAACAAGCTGTAAAAACGTCTTCTAACTTCTATAGTTTATAAAAGCATCTTTAATAGTTTCCAAAAATTAGTCAGTAAATCAATAAGTTTTAGAAGTGGCTAAAAAAGGTTATATCATATTTATTGGGTTTTTTCTCGAAAGCGCAGGAGAACTGCGCCCCATAATATATTAAGAAGAGGGAAAAAGGGGGCCAAGAAAGGCCAGTACAAAACAGCCTCCTTACGGAGGCCAGTAAGAAGCATACATAAAATAATCCATTAGACTCTCCTCTCTCCTTAGCTCTCAGCTAAAGGTACAGCTAGATGGCAGAGCCCCTTGGCACCAGCAATCTCCCATTGCATCCTTTACTCATTAGCAGCTCTAAGACTCATGGTAACACTGGGGTTGCAGCCGTCAAAAACACATTTGTTTCTATGTTTCCACATAGTCTAGGCTCCCAGAAATATAAGGGAATCAAGCCCTTTTCTAGTGAGCCCAGTAGCAATATTCCCCACCGATTCCCACCAGCCTAGGTATGAGCCAACATCAGGTTGAGGGGCCAAAGAATGCAGACCGAAATTCCTTAACAACAGGTACCAGAATTCCCTGGAGAAGGAACAGGTAACGAGGAGATGGTCAATAGTTTCATCCTCTTGATCACAAAAGGGGCACTTCTCAGGATGACTCAGCCCTCGTTTAGCAAGTATATCTGCTGCCCAGAGATGATTTTGGGCAACCAGCCAGATGAAGAAACGACATTTTGGCAAGGCCCAAGTTTTCCAAATTTTCTTATGATGAGGGAAAATTACAAACCCTAAAAAGCCCTCGTAAGCAGTCTTTGCTGAATAGATGCCATTAGGAGCAATACTGAAAACATGTTTATCCTCAACCTCAGGCTGCAGCTGCCAAACTAAAGTCATATCCCACAACTGAAGATAATCTGTTAAGACTCCCACTGTTAGTGGACCTTTAATATCAGAGATCCATTTTCTATCTGTAATTGCCTCATAAATTGTCTTGCTATTGATAATCCTCTTGGGTATAATATTATATAAACTTGGAGTAAGGTCTTTAATTCGCTTACCATATAACCACTTATCCTTCCAAAACTTTGTATTTGTGCCATCTCCCACCTCAGTAATGACCACCTCCATGAAGAAAGCTCTAGCTTTTCCAGAAACTTTTATGTGGAGATCAGACCAAGGGCGAGTAGGACCAGTCTTCTGCAGCCAGAGCCGACGCATTCGAAGGGCCCAACATAATTCTGGAAAACTAGATATGCCAAGACCTCCAAGCTGCAGTGGTCGACAAACTCAACCCCAGGCTACAAGGCAATGACCTCCTCTTGCCTCCTTCCGGCCCCTCCAAACACTATAGGAATCCTGAAGATTCCCGTCAGCCAAGTTAACTCCTGTCGGCCCCTCCAAACACTACAGGAATCCTGAAGATTCCCGCAGCCGATGGGAATTAAGTTAACTCCCGTCGGCTCTGACAAAGGCCAACGGGGATAAGTTAACTCCCATCGGCCCTAACACAGGCCGACGGGGATAAGTTAACTCCCGTCGGCCTTTGCTCTGGCCGATGGGGATTGCTCTTTTATGGAGACTAGCGGACAACCCGTGCGGCTCATTCCTCTCTGCTTTCTCGTGTTTCCAAAAACCACCGCTGCCTAGGAGCTCGCCGACCGCCGCTGCCCCCAACATCCCCCACCGCCCCCGCGACGACCGGCGCCCCCGCCGGCCCCCACGACGGCCGGTGCCCCCGCTCGGCCTCAACGCCGCCGCCGCCCCCGAACCCCTCCCGGAGCCCCGCCGCCGCCCCCAACCGCCTCCCCGAGCGTCGCCGCCGCGCCCAAGCGCCACCATCGCCCCCGACCGCCTCTCCCAAGCGATGTCGCCGCCCACATCGTTGAGGTATATATATTTTTGAATTATTAAATGTAAATGCGAGTGTGATTGTTAAATATGTGTACACATGTTTATTTTCATCGTTTTTTATGGCCGACGGGAGTTAACTTTCATGTGATTAGAGTTAGTTTAATATCACATGTGGTTAGAGTGTGATTAAAGTTAGTTTAATATCACATGTGTGGCTTGATGTTAGGTAAGTATTAATTCTATTATTATAATAGATTTAACTTATGCTATTGAATTGTTAAATTTGATGTTATTTATTAATTAGATTTAACTTATAATATTATGTTGTATGAAGGTTTCGATATTAATAAATTTAATGTTATTTATGTATATATAGTTATTTATGTATATATATAGTTTTACTACTTACCTATAGATGTATGTGTGATGTGTAGAATCATGATTGTCTCACACACACTCTTGGATAATATTACAGCCGCAATAATGGGTGATAGACGTGATTAGATGTATGAAGGTTTCAAGAAGGGTGGGTGTCACACAAGTGAATGGTTTGCCAAGACGCAAATGTTTCTGGACCATGCAGCTGCTTTCTCATAAATAGATAATATTAGGTGTCCATGCAATAAATGTAGAAATATGATGAGCCACACCAAGAGGCAAGTCACACTACACCTGTGCTCACATGGTTTCGTGCCAGGCTATAAGGTCTGGTATCTCCACGGTGAAGATGTTGAACAAGCAACAGAAGTAGAAGTTGATGACAGTGAAGATGATGTTTATAGGATGGATCAGATGCTTGACGATCTGCAGCCTGAACTGGCCCCAGATCATCATGATTCACCTACACAGGAGGTTCAGAAGTTCTTCGACCTCCTCAAAGCGTCAGAAGAGCCTCTTCACGGGCACACTGACGTGACCGTCCTCGAATTCGTGACTCGGCTGATGTCAATCAAGTCCAAGTTTGCATTCTCAATTAATTGTTACAAGGAGCTTGTGGATTTGATTAGCGAGGTTCTTCCTACGGGTCACAAGATGCCCAAAGACATGTACCAGTCTAAGAAATTGCTTGAAGGTCTTGGTATGGAGTATGAGAAGATTGATGTTTGCTAGGACAACTGTATGCTTTTTTGGAAGGAACATGGCAGAGAGCATAAATGCTTAAAATGTGGGAAGTCGAGGTACGTGGAGCTTGTAAATGAAGATGGGGTGAAGGTGGTGACAAAGGTTACACATAAACAGCTTCGGTACATGCCTCTCACTCCTAGAGTGAAACGTTTGTTTCTCTCGAGGAAGACCGCTATGCACATGAGGTGGCATAAAGATTGTACGTACAGACAAGATGGGTTAATGGTGCACCCGTCAGATGGTGATGCATGGAAGGCTCTTGACAACTTTGATCCAGATTTTGCCATCGATGCAAGAAACGTTCGTATCGGCTTGGCAACTGATGGTTTCACGTCGTTCAATATGACTGCTGCGTCGTATTCATGTTGGCCTGTCATTGCCATACCGTACAACCTTCAACCTGCTCTTTGCATGAAATATGAGTTTATGTTCCTATGTCTTGTTATACCTGGGCCTGAGCATCCTGGCGTACGCCTCAATGTGATGCTTCAACCACTGATTGAAGAGTTAAAAAGCTATGGCAAGGTGTGGAAGCCTATGACTGCTTCAAGAAGCAAAAATTCAATCTTCGTGTTGCATATCTGTTCTCGGTTCTTGATTTTATGGCGTATGGTATTTTCTCTGGATGGAGCGTGCATGGTAGATTGATGTGTCCTTATTGTGCTAAAGATACAGATTGTTTTCATCTTAGTGCTAGTGGCAAGATATGTTACTTTGATTGCCATAGATGTTTTCTACCCTTCAATCACCCTTCAGAAGGCAGAGAAAGGAATTTAGGAAGGGCACCATCGTCACAAAGGGACCGCCCAAGCGACATAGTGGGATAGAAAGTATAGAAGAGCATAGGAAACTTGTCCAAGACGAGAGTGGGAAAAGGTATCAAGGTTTTGGTGAGGAGCAAAATTGGACTCACATATGTGGCTTGTGGGAGCTTCCTTATGCTAAGTCATTGATTTTGATGCACAACATCGACGTCATGCATCAAGAGAGTAACTTTTGCCAAGCCCTCATAAATACATGCATGGATTTCCCTGATAAAACAAAAGACAATGACAAGGCACGCATGGACTTAGCAGTGATATGTGATCGTCCAACCCAAGTGCTTAGAGAAAACGGAGGCAAACCAAAAGCTGACTATTGTCTGAAACCTAAGCAACGGAAAGAAGTGATGAAGTAGATGAAGGATATTAAATTCCCCGATGGTTATGCTGCTAGTTTTAGAAGATCTGTGAACTTGAAGACAATGAAGATGAATGGACTGAAGAGCCATGACTTCCACATAATTATGGAAAGGCTCATGCCTGTAATGTTTCGTGGGTACATTTCCGAAGCTGTGTGGAAAACGTTAGCTGAAGTTAGCTATTTCTACAGACAGTTGTGTGCTAAAGAAATCAGAAGAGATGTTATGGAACAGCTGGAGAAAGAGGCACCAGTGCTTTTGTGCAAATTGGAAAAAATATTTCCACCGAGTTTCTTCAATCCTATGCAACATCTCTTTATACATCTTCCATATGAGGCTAAGGTCGGTTGTCCTGTTCAGTACAGGTGGATGTTTCATATAGAAAGAGCGTTAAAGAAGCTTAGAGCAATGGTGGGCAATAAGGCAAGAGTTGAAGGATGTATTGCGGAACAATTTAAAATGAAGGAGGTAGCACACTTCACAAGTTGTTACTTTGCAGAAGAACATAATGTATTTGCTCGAAATAAAAGGTACCATGATGATGAACGAGAGATTCCTCCGTGTAGTGATCTTTCGATTTTTCAGACAAACGACAAAGCCGTTGGTCCACCCAAGGCATATCACCTCACTATGGAAGAACGGAAGTCTGCTTTACTGTACATGTTCACGAATATGCTTGAGGTGGAGAAATACTTTGTGTAAGACTTATTTCCTTAAATTGTTCATATGTGAATTAGTTTATGTTATCAAATATCTCATGTCATACAATAATATTAGACAGCGAGTTTGATGAACAAAACATGAGGTGTCTCGGTAGGCCAACAGCGAGAGACATAGACAAATTGCGACGCGATGGTATGCATGGGCGACCTAATTTCATTATGTGGCTTCGGGACCGTGTAAGTATTAATTATTTGGCTCCAAAACCTAATTTTAGTTAACTAATATTACAGAATTTGCTAATGCTTTGTGGCATAATTGACAGTTTGGGAAGGAAATGAATTTGAATGATGACTTACGTCGGTTATCTATTGGAAGCGTAACTGCCAAAAGCTATGGACGTTACGACGTCAATGGATATCGCTTTCGTTCAAGCATTTTCGAATCAAGTCATCCTATGGCCGCCACTCAAAATAGTGGAGTCGTTACTAGGGCAACCGACATGGAAGGACACGAAGCCTACTATTACGGGAAAATCAAAAATATAATCGAGATTACATTTGCTGGAAATAAGCCTTTAGCGCTAGTTTTCTTTGAGTGTAAATGGTATGACCCGAAATATTATAGGATCGAATTTGGGATGACACAGATCCAACCTGAAAAATTGCTTCAAGGACACGACACGTATATCCTTGCCCATCAAGAAGACCAAGTTTATTTCTCGACATATCCATGCAAAAAGTTGTCTACATGGAGGGTTGTGTACAATGTAAATCCCCGCGAACGCCTATACACTCCTGGTAAGGACGAATATCAAATTGGTCACCTTGAGCAGGTTGATGAGGTGTTTCAAGAAGAAGAGTTGCCAACTAGTTTTCATATTGATCCTGCACCGGCATTAGATTCACTAGTTGCAGACGTTAACGACTTAACTTTTCCTGAGAGACGGAGAAGACAACCTGTTAGGAGAAAAGTTACGTGGCGACCTCTGCATAGATCCTGATTTTGATGATATTTAACAAGTTGTTTTGTTATTTCATTTGTTTCTATTTTTTAAGGATTATGTCATTTTTTATGCACTAATGAATAATTTCTGAATCCCTCGGTGGTGTACGCAAGTGGTGGTGGCAAAGCGCATGGACGGTAAGCTCTAACTTATGAAATTATATGGTTGACACTAAATTGATTATGCAGTAATCACAATTTTTGAATCACTTATAGATACGCACTCTTCGACAGATTCATTGACTCATCGTCGGTGAGATATCAGATGACGGGTTCGTCTTCCCGTAGCTCATGCTCTCGTCGACTGAACGAGCAGGAGTTGGAGATTATGAGGATGCGTGAAGAGATGAGACAACAACACAAATTTATGGAGGCTTGCAATGCACATACCCAAGCGATGTATCAAGTGAGTATACATAATATAAACTCTAAATTATTATATTTCAATACAACATCTTCAATAGTAACACATATGTTTAACAGTTAATGCAGCAACAGGGCATGACAACAAATATTCCACCGCCACCACAATGGAGCCAGTTTGCAAACACACCAGCTCCGCCACCACAGTTCAACACCCCTCCGACACATATACCTGCACCTGGAGATAGGGTACGTTTAATAACTCTCAATTAATTTATACACTTGTATAATTTTTGATATTTGTACTAAAAATGTTGATATTTGCTAACTTGCATAGGTTACGCCCGAAGCGGGTGGTAGTGGGTCTGATCCCGCAGCAGGGACTGGATTTGTTGACTCCCTCTTCGCGTTCCCTCCTCTTGGTGGCGGCAGCGATCAAAGCTCTAACCACCCAAGTGGTGGTTATCTTTAAACACTTGAACTCGATCGTGCACGCTATGTTTGCACGCTATGTTTCTTAACTCATGGACGTTATGTTTGTGTAAACACTTGATCTTAACTTGTATTTGAAATGTTTGTGTAAACACTTGATCTTAAGTTTGTGATGTGTGAATATGTCAATGTATGTGTTTGTGATGTGTATGTTCTGTGTGATGATATATATGTTTTGTGTGCAAGTGTTTGTGATGTGTATGTTCTGTATGATGATATATATATGTTTTGTGTGCAATTATGGAGAAATAGTGACCTAATTTGGTGCTGCTTTTGTAGCATTATAGGTTAATTCCCGTCGGCCCAGTTAATTCCCGTCGGCTATGGTCAAACCGACGGTGATTAACAATTAATCCCCGTCGGCCCAGTTAATTCCTGTCGGTTGGGCTAGGCCGACGGGAGTTAAGGCTTATCCCAGTCGGCCCACGTAGCCGACGGGAGTTAAGACTTATCCCCGTCGGCCCACGTGGCCGACGGGAATTAAGGCTTATCCCCGTCGGCCAAGTACTAGCCGACGGGGATTACTTATTCCCGTCAGCTGTCGACGGGAATAAGTTTATCCCCGACACCTGACAGCCATCGGCTTGCGGCCGACGGGAGTTAGCCAGTTACCGACGGGAATTAGTTATTCCCGTCGGTTTTTAGCCGACGGGAATTAACTGGATTCCTGTAGTGAAACAAAACCCCTGTGTATTTTATCAATTGCATCCAGACCCCATTTTGGAATGTCAACTGCCATAGCAAGATAGACCATCATACTTGTGAGAACATGCTGAACCTGCACTCTCCTCCCAGCTCGAGTCATGAGATCTGCCTTCTAATTGGGGAGCTGATCAGCAATCTTCTCAACAATTGGTTGGAACTGCTGATTGGATAGTTTATGCAAGGATAGAGGTAGCCCCAAATAAGTGCAAGGGAATGTAGAAATACCCTCTGGAAGCATGTTCAATGCAACTGCCAAGTCTTGTTCAGAGCACCTTATAGGATAGACATTTGACTTCTGTGCATTATTGTGCAACCCAGATGCATCCCTGAACAGTTTTAAAATATCAAGAGAGAGGGCCATATCAGCTGTGGATGGATGCAAGAAGAGAGCAACATCATCTACATACATGGAGACCCGATGAAGTTTCTTTCTACATGAAAGCTGTTGCAGCAGCCCCTCTTCTTCAGCCTTCGAAAACAGAAAACCTAGGACATCCATTACTAAAATAAACAGCATGGGTGAGAGAGGATCTCCCTGACGAAGGCCCCTCCTATGTATAATACGACAACCTGGAAAACCATTCAACAGAACGTGAGTAGAGGAGGTGACTAACAACCCACTAATGATATCTCTCTAAATTTAACCAAAGACCAGGTGTCGCAATACTTCAATCAAGAATGGCCAGGATGAAATCTAGCTTGTAAAATATACTAAACTATTCCTAAATCACTCTAACCATTTTAACATTTTTTTATCTTGTACTGCCTTCATTATCAAATATTTATTGTCCGCAAGTTCATTTAAACTAAAACACAACAAATAAAAAATAAAAAAGACCAGAGGGAGTATTATATTTTTATTGGAAACCACATTCTACTTACTCTTCACCACATCCTTCCAATTCCTGATTGGCTGATGGATACTCACGCATATATTTCCAAACAATAGAGTCAATTTTTTCAAGTGCGCAAAGATTGTTTGAAGCTAAGATATTATTGAACAGCAGTTTTTCTTAATCGTGCAAAAACAAAAACTCAAGACAGTAGGTTTTGATAACTTTTGGAGATACTCTAAAGTTTTGTTTTTTTAAAAAAAAAGAAAGAATCCCACAAAACTGGACAATCACTTGTGTAAGTGCCATACTGCAATTTGAAATGACAACAGACGGGGGCAAAAAAGCTAAAAGTTATATACATAATACATCTTCTAAGCATATAACTTTCTTGATAAACATTTGTCTTCAAGATAGACTACCAACACACAAACAGTCAAGTTAAATAGACAAAATATCAGTGGCTGCAGCACTTACAGCAGTAAACGAATTGTTTTTTGCTGCCAATACCGGACACCACACATCATAAAAGGTTCAGGTTTACACTGGGCAATCCGCCAGATAACTTGTATCCTGTCTAATCCAAATTGAGACGATACATTTTGCAACTACCATGCAGATTTGCAGGATGGATCATGGATCTCTAGTATGCCAACATCCTCAGACCAGAGCAGGATATTGCTTGGCCTGCAGACGAACACGTCGCTTATATTCTGCAGGATCCTGTATTTTTTTGTGGAAAAAAACTCATTAATCTTGAGAGAAACTAAAAAATAAATAGCAGAATGATCATTGTTTTTTCTTCTAACCTGGATGAATAGGTGATAACCATCAGTCTGAGCAGGATCAGCTGGATTGGGCTGATCAAGCAAGTCCTGTATTCCAACTAGAATCTGCTTAACAGTGATAGCAGGTCTCCAATCCTGAAATTGTACAATTTGAAATGAAAGTTTTCAGCAGGCATAACGCTAAACAAAGCCAGTGAATACACTTCGAGCACTTACGCTATCCTCGTTCAGAATTGAGAGGCAGACTGTTCCTGATGGATAAACATTTGGATGGAAAAAACCCTGTGGAAACTTGCATTTGGGAGGTTTGCTTGGGTAATCTTCACTGAAATGAAGGGTAAGTGGGTAGTACCCACCTTCCCAATCGGTCTGCATAGAAGGGAGGGTAATTACAAACAAAGGAAATGTAAGGTTAGAAAGCATCAGCCAAAACAATCGGAAATGGAGCTGAAAATATTCCAGAGTGCTGGGAAAGTGGGAAGTAGCAGAAGACACTGTACATCAATGTTTCAAGATTGTTTGCAAATAGTACAGTGGGTACAGAACAGAAATAAACAGATATTTTGCCAGGAACAGGGAAGAAAAGAATACCACGGAGGCATGGAGCTAGAAACCACTACAATACAGCATGCCAATGTGCCTACGTGCTGGTGGAGTGGTGGAGGTGGCATATAATTCTTAATTCTTACAACATATCAGTATTCTAAATCTATTGCCACGATTCACTGGGACGACAAGAAGGCTAATCGTGATTTTCTAACTTTCTAGCATGGGTTCCAACTTCTAAATGATACTGAATAACTGAAACGCCTAAAAGGCTAATCGTGTGAGTAAGGACCTAGTAATTTTTCTACCTCCTGCGAAAGGGCCTCTAGCCTAGTGGTTAAGGACTTCCGAGTAGCTCCTCCAAATCCTGGGTTCGATTCCCCTCGGGAGCGAATTTTCAGGCTTGGTTAAAAAAATCACCTCGCTGTGTCCTATCCGCTCTCGGGTTACGATGTCCTGTACGCCACCCTCCGGTTGGACCGTTGCAGAGTGGACAGATGACGCCGGCCCGTTAGTGATGGGAGGCCAGGGTTCAGAGATTTTCTCGGCCGGGACCATTGTTTCGGTCTCTTCTCAATATAATACCGGGAGGGTGGTCTTTCCCTCCCCGGCCGAGTTTTTTTTATTTTTCTACCTCCTAGTAAATAAAAAAGAAAGAAAGAGGGAACACAGTTTCTATTATAGAAATACTAGATTCAATAAACAGTACAGTCCAGAAATAACAAAACTATAGACCATGTGTTGGCAAAATAAAATAATTTAAATTCACAATGGAGCAAAGCTGCATAAAGGCGCTGATGCACACATCGCAACATCAGTAAAGCGGTCAAGCTTACGTAGTTATTCAGCACAGGGCAGAGGTATTTCCCTAAAAATCCTATCTATCATGATTACAACCATACTACCTAACCAAGTAACCAGGTCAAATCGAATCCAATAGGTGTTACCGCGGCTTACCCCGTGCTTGCCGGGGATGGTACAGTTCCAGACCATGAGGTTCACGGACCCGTCGGTCAGCGACTCCGGCCTCGCCACGAAACCCTGCAGAAGATGAAGGAGATCAGATCGAGACCTGAATCGGGCGGCGGCACGAGAGAGACAAGGGAGAAGGGATCGAAAGTCAGGCACGGACGTGGGGGTGATTCTTGCGCCAGGCCTTGCGCTCCTCGGCGAGGCGGCCGCGCGCGATCCCTCCAGACATGGCGGCTGGTGGCGGCTAGCAGCTCCCTTCACAGCCTTGGATTAGAAGGGTTAGTTTGGGTTTGGGAAAGTCTTCAGCGGCAACCCGCCCCTTTACTTACTCTTGTTCATTCATTCATTCATTTATTTTCGTTTAGTTATCCTGCTACTGGTACAGTAGTATGAGTATTATAGGGGTGGATATAAGCCAGCTCCACTCGTTATGGCTCGGCTCATTATGACTCGTTGCTGTAACGAGCTAGCTCGACTCGGCTCGTTATACTAACGAACTAAACATCTGGCTCGGCTCGGCTTATTAAGGAGCTCGAGTCAGCTCATTAGGCTCGCGAGTCACACAACTAAAATACAAAGATCTATGTATATAAATATATATAATCGAAAAAATCATATTTTAAGTGTTTAACACTACAAATCCAAAACCTTTATAATATTATTATCATATTGTTGTCCTAGCTTTTAACTCTCAATATTAAATTGAATAACCAAATATGTATTAACTTACATATTTACAAACCCTTTTATTATAATAAGATAGCAACAATTAATATTATAAAGCAATTCATCATCTATTCCACAGATATATAACATTTCATTGCACAACACTAACATCATATACTGCTAGAAAACAAAGTTCACAAAAAACATAACCAATAATTAAATATTAAATATGCAATATAGGTATATAGCCATGCAATAATACAAATATTTAAGCACATGGCACATCCACACATGTCTATATCACATATCATAACTACGAGAAGACAAAACTATGAGGGATGAGACGACACCAACGACTAAACAAACTTGTGTTGTGGTTTGACTCATTTGGCTCGCGAGCTAACTCGAGCTGGCTCATTAGAGAACTGAGCTAGAATGTCAGCTTGGGTCGCTTCAAAATTAAAACGAGCCGAGTCGAGAGAGTTATCGAGCCACGAGTATTTCGTCTAGCCTTAGAGTATTATAGGGTTGTTCTTGTGACATAACGACTAGGCATTTGTTATTGACGGCGATGCAGTGGCTTCATATCAGATTTGCTGTGGGACCATAGGTTGTGTTTTCTTTCGTATAAATTTTTGTGTCAAACATCTTTAATGTAGATAAACTTACTCAATATCAATCTTTGCTAGAGAACTTGTAACATATAACAATTAGCTCTTAGATGCTATATCTATTAAATATTTTTAAATTGGATAGGAGAGAGGTAAAAACAATATGCTACTTACTTGTATAGTTACTTTAGAATTATAAACCCCAAAATTATATTTTGAGAACCCCAGACATTTTTTTAAAAAAAGAAGGCCTATTTGAATTTTACCTTCTTGTGTGAATCATACATTTGAAATTAAAACAAATAAATAGTAAATTAAAATATTTTGCACTACATGTTGAGTTTTTTTTGTGCATATGTTATTTGAATTTAAAATTGAAAGTCTGTCTGAATTTGATTTGAAATGGGATTGGAAAATAAAATAGAAAATAGAAAAAAAATAAAGAGGAAAAGAAAATACCACCTCACGGGCCACTTCCCTTACCTGGCCCGCTTGCTTTTTATTTCCCTCACGGTGTGGGCTGAATGGCCAGCACAAGTTCTATCCCGCAAGCGCAGCGCATATCGTCTCTATGACTGTCAGGTGGGACCGGACACCAAGCTGTCCCCTTCCACGTGTATGGTCTCAAGCCAACAAGGATTACAAAATCGCTCGGTTTACCGAAATCGTCACTCGACTATATTCGTTTACCACCGTTTTTTTCAAAATTCACTCCAAAATTAAAATTTTGAAAAAAAACTGTAAAAATGAAAAAAAAATATGATAAAAAACTACATGTTCTAGTGAGTAATCTAGTATACAAGATATCTAAATTTAATTCAATTTAGCCCATTAAAAATAGAAAAATATATGGACCCGTTAGTTAACCCGTCGATTTATTGTCAGAAGTCAGCGGTTTATCACGATTGGAGCAGGTAAACCGTGTTCTATACTAAATATTTATTGCCCCGATTTATTTTTGTGGTGTTTAGGGCTTCAGATTTAGTCTCAATAATATGTTCCAGATTTAGGGTTTCAGATTTATATATGATATATGTTAGTATTGTTACATATGTGATGGCTTATGCTTTATGGATTAGTTATTGTTAAATGTGTTATTGTTTAGTTATTGTTAAATGTGAATGCCCAATAGTTTATGGATTAGTTATTGTTAAATTTGTATACCCAATCAATTCAATGTGTATGTCCAATTAGTTATTATTAAATATGGATGGAAACAGTAACATCCAACACACCTCCAACATTGGATGAAGATTCACCTTGCATTGGATGAAGACTCACCTTGCAGTGACGCTCCTCTTCCTAGCACGTTGTTTACATCACTTGTACACGAACAAGAAGTCACAGAAGAAGTGCAAACCAGTTTGTTTTGGCGAAAAACCAACGGTTTTGAGCGGTTTTGCAATGGCAAAATCGATCAACAAAAAAATTAATTTGGTTTGGGCAAACCGGTAGATTTTGCCAGTTTTACCAGTAAACCGTCGATTTACCGTTACCACCGGCCGGCGATTTCCGCTATCAAATGGTTCGGCAAACCCTGTGAGACACTAACATGTTGGTCATATTCGTCAGAGCCATCTTCCTCCCGGAGTCCGCTGAGGACTCTGGTTTGCGTCGGCCAACCCGCCCAGTTGAGTTGCGTCGAAGGCATAGCCGGACAGGGTCATTTCTGAGCTTTGAGGGGCTAGGGTGAGAATATAAATAGAGGTCCTAATAGCGTAAAAAATAATATTATTATATATATCAACTAATTAAAATAATTAAATGTAATATAGAAAAACTTGAGCGGTAAAAAATAGAAGATAGATTATTACCTCAAATATATAGTAGAGATCACCTTAAAAATGTATTTTAACATTTATAGATGGCTTCAATAAAATAAATTAATTTATGTAATTTGTTAAGCATAATTACTTGCTAGAGCAATTAAAAAGAATGCATATATAAGTTATATGTTAGTTCGTGTACCCATGCTAGTATTGGTCTACCGTTCATAGATTAAGATTTAAGAACATGTCGACTATCGTGATGCGTTGTTGTGCCTCTGTTGTGCGCTTGTGCCCCTACCGCCATGTGGCCTGTGGTAATTCCTTGTGCCCTGCTTGGCAGCCTGCTGCCTACGCTGACCTATAGCCTTTGTTGAGGCGCCACTATCTGATGCCTGAATTCTGATCATTGTGTGTGTGGGACTGCGAGTGTGGCATCCCGGCGTGCCCAAGCATATTTTTGTTCGCTTACCTATGGGCTATGACTTGTCTTACTATATATCAACTATTGCTAGACTGGGTCCTATATACGCTTGGATGGGGCCCCTTGAAGTAGGGGCCCGGAGCCATTGCCCCCTTGCCCCCTCAAGCACGGCCTTGTAGCCGGACAACTACTTTCCCTGTTGGACTCATGCCCGCGCTCGTGTCCTCGCTCTATGTCACTGACAATTGAGAACACATGGTCAGGAGCTTCATCCATCCTACGTTCGATTCAAACAGGAGTGCGACGCTGACCATGATTCTCAATGTTGGCCATTCACCCCCTCGGTCGGGACTCTACCCACACCAAGGTATAAAAGTAGAGGCCTCGCACACACGAACCAACAAGCCTTGAGCCACGACTTTTTAGCGAGTCCTCGAAGCATCACGTCAGCAACGAGGGAGAGGGGAGGAGTCGCTATCGACAACATTGAGTTACATTGCCGCCTAATCCTCAGGAAATAGTCAAGAGTGGTCGTAGGAGTGCGCTACACGTATTGGTAGCCCAGAAAAGCGAGAAGGACAATCAGAGCACGAGGAATTGCTTGTCTCAGAGGTTTCTTCGCCACCTAACATGTTGTTGAGTTCATGATCCAAAATCTAGCTAAGGGGCCGAGTTGGCGAGTGAAGCGGAGGCCCATCGCGTGGAAGATTTAAAGTACATGCTAAAGGTGTCTTATTCTAGTGTTGTCGGTTCTTTGATGTATGGTATGGTTTGCTCACATCCTGATTTGTCATATGCTATGAGTTTGGTTAGCAGATACATGTCTAATCCTGGTTGAAAGCATTGGGAAGATATTAAGTGAATTTTTAAGTACTTGCATGGCACATCTAATGCTTGTTTGTAGTTTGGCAAGGTCAAACAGGGTCTTGTTGGATATGTTGATTCAGATTTTGAAGCAGATTTGGACAAGAGAAGATCATTAACATATTATGTATTCATAGTTAGTGTATGTGCAGTAAGCTGGAGGGCTTGTCTACAGCCCACAGTTGCTTTATCTACTACAGAGGCAAAGTATATTGCAGCTTGTGATGCTTGCAAAGAGGTTGCCTAGTTGAAAAAGGTCTATATGCTGAATTTTGTGGAGATACATCTTGTATTACATTGTTCTGTGACAGTCAGAATGTTATTTGCCTTATAAAGGATCAGATGTTTCATGAGAGGAAAAGCACATTGATATTAAGTTTCATTATGTTCGGGAAATATTGCAGAAAAAAAACTGAGAGTATGCAATAGTAGTACACATTCTAATCTAGCTGATATGATGACTAAACCTGTTCCTGGAGCTAAGTTTGAGCTTTGCTCGAACTTAGTTGGTATAATTGCTTAACCCTAGTGGCTATGTTGGCACCACCAGTAGTTCCTTTTGTTATTCAGAAAGTTGCTTACACATTATGGCTACAAGATGGAATTTGTCTCAAGGTGGAGAATGTTGAGTTCGTGATCTAAATTCTAGAGAAGGGGCCGAGTTGGCATCGCTGCGCTCAGGCCCGTATAAATAGGGTTTTCGTCACGTCATCATCATTATTCATCTTGTAAGCCGTCGTCTAAGGACGACGTTCTATAAACACTCAAATTATAGTGAAAGTTTGCCTAGCTGGTGCCCATGGGTTTTCCCTTCACATTGAAGGGTTTTCCATGTAAATTTGCGTGTTGTGATATGTGGTTTGGTTGATCTACTTCGTTATTTTGCCCATCGATCTGCTAACATGTGTCGTGGACTCGGGGTTGCTACTGCTCGATTTCTGGTAGGACACCTTATCTAAGGCTTGCCATCTCCTTCTTCACCTGTTGCATGTAGGCACGTCCAGGACTAGTCACCAGGGGGTCTGCTCCATCGCGCGACGGCTAAGAGCCACCATGGTGCAAGCGTATTATACTAAAAAGGATCCATATTTAATGTATGCATGTGTGCAAGATTCTAAACCTCTCCTACAGAATTTCAATTTATTATAGTGAACAAATATTGAGGTATTTGAAGCATACACCAAATGTTGGATTATGGTATCCAAGGGGTGCACAATTTGAGCTAATTGAATATTCAAATTTGGATTATACTAGGTGCGATGTTGAGAAAGATCATGTCGGGAACATGCCAAATGATTGGAAGATCACATGTATCATGGTCCTCTAAGAAGCAAAATTTAGTTGCATTATTAATTATCAAGGCAGAATACATCTCCATGGAAAGTTGTTGTGCACTACTTTGGATGAAGTGCCATTATTATATGGCAATGAGAGTGGCGTTAAGATTTCCACCTGAAAGTCACCTGGAGGGGGGTGAATAGGGCGAATCTGAAAATTATAAACTTAAGCACAACAACAAGCCGGGTTAGCGTTAGAAATATGAACGAGTCCGAGAGAGAGGGGGGGAAACAAATCGCGGGCAAATGAAGAGTGTGACACGATGATTTGTTTTACCGAGGTTCGGTTCTTGCAAACCTACTCCCCGTTGAGGTGGTCACAAAGACCAGGTCTCTTTCAACCCTTTCCCTCTCTCAAACGGTCACTTAGACCGAGTGAGCTTCTCTTCTCAATCAAACGGGACACAAAGTCCCTGCAAGGACCACCACACAATTGGTGTCTCTTGCCTCGGTTACAATTGACTTGATCACAAGAAAGAATGAGAAAAAGAAGCAATCCAAGCGCAAGAGCTCAAATGAACACAAGTCACTCTCTCACTAGTCACTATTTGATTGGGAATGATCTATGGACTTGGGAGAGGATTTAATCTCTTTGGTGTGTCTTGTATTGAATGCTATAGCTCTTGTAAGGTGTGGGAAGTCAGAAAACTTGGATGCAATGAATGGTGGGTGGTTGGGGGTATTTATAGCCCCAACCACCAAACTAGCCGTTTGGTGAAGGCTGCTGTCGCATGGCGCACCGGACAGTCCGGTGCGCCACCGGACACTGTCCGGTGCGCCTGCCACGTCACCTGGTTGTTGGATTCCGGCCATTGGAGCTTCTGTCTTCTGGGCCACCGGACAGTCCGGTGGTGCACCGGACAGGCATTGTTCACTGCGCGGTGCGCCATCTGGCTCTGCTCTGACTCTGGCGCGCACTGTAGCGCATTTAATGCTTTCTGCAGACGACTGTTGGCGTGAAGTAGCCGTTTCTCCGCTGGCACACCGGACAGTCCGGTGCTCTACCGGACAGTCCGGTGAATTATAGCGGAGCGGCCTCCAGAATTCCCGAAGGTGAGCAATTCGGAGTTGGAGTCCCTGGTGCACCGGACACTGTCCGGTGGTGCACCGGACACTATCCGATGGTGCACTGGACACTGTCCGGTGGCACACCGGACATTCCGGTGCGCCAGACCAGGGCACACTTCGGCTGACTTTAGCTCTCAATATTTGAATCCTTTCTCGGTCTTTTTATTGGTTTGTTATGAACCTTTGGCACCCGTAGAACTCATAATCTAGAGCAAACTAGTTAGTCCAATTATTTGTGTTGGGCATTTCAACCACCAAAATCAATTTGGGAAGAGGTGTAAGCCTATTTCTCTTTCAATCTCCCCCTTCTTGGTGATTGATGCCAACACAAACCAAAGAAAATATAGAAGTGCATAATTGAACTAGTTTGCAAAATGTAAGTGCAAAGGTTACTTAGAATTGAACCAATAAATTCTCATAAGATGCGCATGGATTGATTTCTTTATTTTTTTTAACATTTTGGACCACGCTTGCACCACATGTTTTGTTTTTGCAAATTCTTTTCAAAGTCCTTTTGCAAATAGTCAAAGGTAAATAAATAAGATTTTGAGAAGCATTTTCAAGATTTGAAATTTTCTCCCCCTGTTTCAAATGATTTTCCTTTGACTAAACAAAACTCCCCCTTAATCAAATCCTCCTCTTAGTGTTCAAGAGGGTTATAGATATTATTTTTGAAAGGGTTGTACCAATTTGAAATTCTATCAAAAGTAAGATATCGATTGAAAAATCATCAATTGAAAAATCTTTTCTTAACTCAAATTTTTGAAAATTGGTGGTGGTGCGGTCCTTTTGCTTTGGGCTAATACTTTCTCCCCGTTTGGCATGAATCGCCAAAAACGGATACTTGAGTGAAATATAAGCCCTTTTACTTTCTCTCCCTATGGTAAATAACATAAGGTTGAAGATTATACCAAAGTTGAAGAGTGTTGCAGAGCGACGGTGAAGGATGAGTAATTTGATGGAGTGGAATGGAAGCCTTTGTCTTCGCCGAAGACTCCTTTTCCCTTTCAATCTATGACTTAGCATGAAATGTACTTGAAAACACATTAGTCATAGCACATGAAAGAGATATTATCAAAGGTATATTATTGAGCTATGTGTGCAAAACATCAAAAGAAATTCCGAGAATCAAGAATATTTAGCTCATGCCTATGTTTGTTAAATGTTTGTTCATCTAGTGGCTTGGTAAAGATATCGGCTAATTGTTCTTTGGTGTTAATATATGCAATCTCGATATCCCCCTTTTGTTGGTGATCCCTTAAGAAATGATACCGAATGGCTATGTGTTTAGTGCGGCTATGTACAACGGGATTATCCGCCATGCGGATTGCACTCTCATTATCACATAGAAGAGGAACTTTGGTTAATTTGTAACCATAGTCCCTGAGGGTTTGCCTCATCCAAAGTAATTGCGCGCAACAATGGCCTGCGGCAATATACTCGGCCTCGGCAGTAGAAAGAGCGACGGATTTTTGCTTCTTTGAAGCCCAAGACACCAGAGACCTTCCCAAGAACTCGCAAGTCCCCGATGTGCTCTTTCTATTAATTTACACCCCGCCCAATCGGCATCCGAATAACCAATTAAATCAAATGTGGATCCCCGAGGGTACCAAAGCCCAAACTTAGTAGTATAAACTAAATATCTCAAGATTCATTTTACGGCCCTAAGGTGAGCTTCCTTAGGATCGGCTTGGAATCTTGCACACATGCATACGGAAAGCATTATATCCGATCGTGAAGCACATAAGTAGAGTAAAGAACCTATCATTGACCGGTATACCTTTTGATCTACGGATTTACCTCCCGTGTCGAGGTCGAGATGCCCATTGGTTCCTGTGGGTGTCTTGATGGGCTTGGCATCCTTCATCCCAAACTTGTTTAGAATGTCTTGAATATACTTCGTTTGGCTAATGAAGGTGCCCTCTTCGAGTTGCTTCACTTGAAATCCCAAGAAGTACTTCAACTCCCCCATCATGGACATCTCGAATTTTTGTGTCATGATCCTATTAAACTCTTCACATGTAGATTCTTTAGTAGACCCAAATATGATATCATCAACATAAATTTGGCATACAAACAAATCGTTTTCAAGTGTTTTAGTAAAGAGTGTAGGATCGACTTTTCCGACTTTGAAACCATTAGTGATAAGGAAATCTCTTAGGCATTCATATCATGCTCTTGGGGCTTGCTTGAGCTCATAAAGCACCTTAGAGAGTTTATATACATAGTTAGGGTACTCACTATCTTCAAAGCCGGGAGGTTGCTCAACATAGACCTCCTCCTTGATTGGTCCATTGAGGAAGGCACTTTTCACGTCCATTTGATAAAGCTTAAAGCCATGGTAAGTAACATAGGCAAGTAATATACGAATTGATTCAAGCCTAGCTACGGGTGCATAGGTTTCACCGAAATCCAAACCTTCGACTTGTGAGTATCCCTTGGCCACGAGTCGGGCTTTGTTCCTTGTCACCACACCATGCTCATCTTGCTTGTTGCGGAAAACCCACTTGGTTCCTACAACATTTTGGTTAGGGCGTGGAACTAAATGTCATACCTCATTCCTAGTGAAGTTGTTGAGCTCCTCTTGCATTGCCACCACCCAATCCGAATCTTGAAGTGCTTCCTCTACCCTGTGTGGCTCAATAGAGGAAACAAAAGAGTAATGTTCACAAAAATGAGCAACACGAGATCGAGTAGTTACCCCCTTTTGAATATCGCCGAGGATGGTGTTCACGGGGTGATCTCGTTGGATTGCTTGGTTGACTCTTGGGTGTGGCGGTTTTGGAACTTGTTCATCTTCCTCATCTTGATCATGGGTATCTCCCCCTGGATCATTGCTCTCCTCTTGAGGTGGCTCAACTTCCTGATCTTCTCCTTCATCATTTTGAGCCTCATCCTCATCTTGAGTTGGTGGAGATGCTTGCATGGAGGAAGATGGTTGATCTTGTGCATTTGGAGGCTCTTCGGATTCCTTAGGACACACATCCCCAATGGACATGTTCCTTAGCGCGACGCACGGAGCCTCTTCATCATCTAGCTCATCAAGATCAACTTGCTCTACTTGAGAGTCGTTAGTCTCATCAAACACAATGTCACAAGAAACTTCAACTAGTCCATAGGACTTGTTAAAGACTCTATATGCCCTTGTGTTTGAATCATAACCTAGTAAAAAGCCTTCTACAGCCTTAGGAGCAAATTTGGATTTTCTACTTCTTTTAACAAGAATAAAGCATTTACTACCAAAGACTCTAAAATATGAAACATTGGGCTTTTTACCGGTTAGGAGTTCATATGATGTCTTCTTGAGGATTTGGTGTAGATACAACCGGTTGATGGCGTAGCAAGTAGTGTTGACCGCCTCCGCCCAAAACCGATCCAAAGTCTTGTACTCATCAAGCATGGTCCTTGCCATGTCCAATAGAGTTCTATTCTTCCTCTCCACTACACCATTTTGTTGTGGAGTGTAGGGAGAAGAGAACTCATGCTTGATGCCCTCCTCCTCAAGGAAGCCTTCGATTTGTGAGTTCTTGAACTTCGTCCCGTTGTTGCTTCTTATCTTTTTGATCCTCAAGCTGAACTCATTTTGAGCTCGTCTCAAGAATCCTTTCAAAGTTTCTTGGGTATGAGATTTTTCCTGCAAAAAGAACACCCAAGTGAAGCGAGAATAATCATCCACAATAACTAGACAGTACTTACTCCCGCCGATGCTTATGTAAGCTATCGGGCCGAATAGATCCATGTATAGGAGTTCGAGTGGCCTGTCAGTCGTCATGATGTTCTTGTGTGGATGATGAACACCAACTTGCTTCCCTGCCTGACATGCGCTACAAACCCTGTGTCGGCGTTTCGACCCCGGGGGGTCCCTGGACCGACGAGTAAATTGTCGCCGTGTGTCCCAGCCCAGATGGGTCGGCACGAGACGGAGCTCGAAGGGGGGAAAGGAGACAAGCAAAAGAGGGGAAACCCGCTGCCTTCGTGTTGTCCTGCGCCCAGGTCGGGTGCGCTTGCAGTAGGGGGTTACAAGCGTCCGCGTGGGAGAGAGCGAGGGACTTGCGCGTCGGCCCGTTCTCCCGCGTGGCCAACCTTCTCGTACGAGAGCCCTGGACCTTCCTTTTATAGGCGTAAGGAGAGGGCCCAGGTGTACAATGGGGGATGTAGCAATGTGCTAATGTGTCTAGCAGAGAGGAGCTAGAGCCCTAAGTACATGCCGTCGTGGCAGCCGGAGAGGTTTTGGCACCCTGTTCATGTGATGTCGTGGCCGTCGGAGGAGCGTTGGAGCCTTGCGGAAGGACAGCTGTCGGGGCTGTCGAATCCTTGTTGACGTCTCCTTGCTTCCGTAAGGGGCCTGAGAGCCGCCGTCGTCATGGAGCACGCGGGGCTCCATCATTATTTGTTTACCGGGGCAAGCCAGATGGGACGCCGGTCTTGTTCCCCGTAGCCTGAGCTAGCTAGGGGTAGGGTAATGATGGCTCCTCCTGTGACGTGGTCGGTCCGAGCCCTAGGTCGGGTGAGGCGGAGGCTCCTTCGAGGTCGAGGTCGAGCCTGTCTTCCGAGGTCGAGGTCGAGTCCGAGCCCCAGGTCGGGCGAGGCAGAGACCGTCGTCCGAGGCCAAGGCTGAGTCCGAGCCCTGGGCTCGGGCGAGGCGGAGTTCGTCGTCTTTCGAGGCCGAGGCTGAGTCCGAGCCCTGGGGTCGGGTGAGGCGGAGTTCGTCGTCTGCGGCCGAGACGGGGGCCGAGCCCTGGGGTCGGGCAAGGCGGAGCTTCCTATGGCGCCCGAGGCCGGACTTGGCTGCTGTCAGCCTCACTCTGTCGAGTGGCGCGACAGTCGGAGCGATGCAGGCGGCGCTGTCTTCTTGTCAGGTCGGTCAGTGAAGCGGCGAAGTGACTGCGGTCACTTCGGCTCTGTCGACTGAAGAGCGCGCGTCAGGATAAGGTGTCAGGCCATCCTTGCATTAAATGCTCCTGCGATACGGTCGGTCGGCGTGGCGATCTGGCCAAGGTTGCTTCTCGGCGAAGACTGGGCCTCGGGCGAGCCGAAGGTGTGTCCGTTGCTTGAGGGGGCCCTCGGGCGAGACGTGAATCCTCCGGGGTCGGCTGCCCTTGCTCGAGGCTGGGCTCGGGCGAGGCGAGATCGTGTCCCTTGGGTGGACCGAGCCTTGACCTTAATCGCACCCATCAGGCCTTTGCAGCTTTGTGCTGATGGGGGTTACCAGCTAAGATTAGGAGTCTTGGGGGTACCCCTAATTATGGTCCCCGACACCCTGTCTTTCTCAAAATGAACATTTGTTAGTCCCAAAATGTGTTCTCCCTTTAGAAGCTTGTGAAGATTCTTCATTCCAACATGTGCTAGTCGGCGATGCCAGAGCCAGCCCATGTTAGTCTTAGCAATTAAGCAAGTGTCGAGTTCAGCTCTATCAAAATCTACTAAGTATAGCTGACCCTCTAACACTCCCTTAAATGCTACTGAATCATCACTTCTTCTAAAGACAGTAACACCTACATCCGTAAAAAGACAGTTGTAGCCCATTTTACATAATTGCGAAACAGAAAGCAAGTTGTAATCTAAAGAATCTACAAGAAAAACATTGGAAATAGAGTGGTCAGGTGATATAGCAATTTTACCCAAGCCTTTGACCAACCCTTGATTTCCATCCCCGAATGTGATAGCTCTTTGGGGATCTTGGTTTTTCTCATAGGAGGAGAACATCTTCTTCTCCCCTGTCATATGGTTTGTGCACCGGCTGTCGATGATCCAACTTGAGCCCCCGGATGCATAAACCTACAAACAAATTTAGTTCTTGATTTTAGGTACCCAAACGGTTTTAGGTCCTTTGACATTAGATACAAGAACTTTGGGTACCCAAACACAAGTCTTTGACCCCTTGTGTTTGCCCCCAACATACTTGGCAACTACTTTGCCGGATTTGTTAGTCAAAACATAAGATGCATCAAAAGTTTTAAATGAAATGTTAGAATCATTTGATGCAATAGGAGTTTTCTTCTTAGGCAATTTAGCACGGGTTGATTGCCTAGAGCTAGATGTCTCACCCTTATACATAAAAGCATGATTAGGGCCAGAGTGAGACTTCCTAGAGTGAATTCTCCTAATTTTGTGCTCGGGATAACCGGCAGGGTACAAAATGTAACCCTCGTTATCCTGAGGCATGAGAGCTTTGCCCTTAACAAAGTTAGACAATCTTTTAGGAGGGGCATTAACTTTGACATTGTCTCCCTTTTGGTAGCCAATGTCATCCTTGATGCCAGGGCGTCTCCCACTATAGAGCATGCTTCTAGCAAATTTAAAATTTTCATTTTCTAAGTCATGCTCATTAATTTTGGCATTAAGTTGAGCTATGTGATCATTTTGTTTCTTAATTAAAGCTAGGTGATCATGAATAGCCTCAACATTAATGTCTCTACATCTAGTGCAAATAGAAACATGCTCAACGATAGATGTAGAGGGTTTGCAAGATTTTAGTTCAACAATCTTAGCATGTAAAATGTAATTTTCACTTCTAAGATTGGAAATGGAAGCATTGCAAACATCTAAGTCTTTAGCCTTAGCAATTAATTTTTCATTCTCATTTCTAAGGCTAACAAGAGAGACATTCAATTCTTCAATCTTAGCAAGTAAACTAACATTATCATCTCTAAGATTGGAAATTGAATCATCACAAACATTTGAATCAACCTTAGCAATTAGTCTAGCATTCTTATTTCTAAGGTTGGCAATAATATCATGGCATGTGCTTAGCTCACTAGATAATTTTTCACATTTTTCTACCTCTAGAGCATAAGCATTCTTAACCTTAACATGCTTCTTATTTTCCTTAATTAGGAAGTCCTCTTGGGTGTCCAAGAGTTCATCCTTCTCATGAATAGCACTAATTAATTCATTTGATTTTTCCTTTTGTTGCATGTTTAGGTTGGAAAAAGGGTGCGCAAATTATCCTCCTCATCACTAGAATTATCTTCATCACTAGAGGATGCATATTTAGTGGAGGATCTTGATTTTACCTTCTTCCTTTTGCCATCCTTTGCCATGAGGCACTTGTGGCCGACGTTTGGGAAGAGGAGTCCTTTGGTGACGGCGATGTTGGCGGCGTCCTCGTCGGAGGAGTCGGTGGAGCTCTCGTCAGAGTTCCACTCGCGGCACACATGGGCATCGCCGCCCTTCTTCTTGTGGTACCTCTTCTTTTCTCTCATCTTGCTCTTCTTGTCGTTATCCCTGTCACTATCACTTGATAATGGACATTTTGTAATAAAGTGACCGGGCTTACCACACTTGTAGCACACTTTCTTGGAGCGGGGCTTGTAGTTGAAAGGGAATTAGGCTTACACCTATTTCCTAAATGATTTTGGTGGTTGAATTGCCCAACACAAATAAATTGGACTAACTAGTTTTCTCTAGTGTATAAGTTATACAGGTGCCAAAGGTTCACACTTAGCCAATAAAAAGACCAAGAATTGGGTTCAATAAAGAGAGCAAGGGATAACCGAAGGCAGCCCTGGTCTGGCGCACCGGACTGTCCGGTGTGCCACCGGACAGTGTCCGGTGCACCACCGGACAGTGTCCGGTGCACCAGGGGACTTCACGATGAACTCCTCACCTTCGGGAAAGTCCAGAGGTGCTCCGCTATAATTCACCGGACTGTCCGGTGTACACCGGACAGTGTCCGGTGCCCCAGGGAAGAGCAACTCTGGAACTCGCCAGCTTCGGGAATTTGCTTCGCTATAATTCACCGGACATGTCTGGTGTGCACCGGACTGTCCGGTGAGCCAGCGGAGCAACGGCTACTTCGCGCCAACGGTCACCTGCAGAAGCATTAAATGCGCGCCAGAGCGCGCAGAAGTCAGCACACGCGAAGTGGCACACCGGACACTCTACAGTGCATGTCCGGTGTGCCACCGGACATCCAGGCGGGCCCAGCAGTCAGAGCTCCAACGGTCGGAACCCAACGGCCTGGTGACGTGGCTGGCACACCGGACACTGTCCGATGTGCACCGGACTGTCCGGTGCACCATGCGACAGACAGCCCCACCAAACGGCTAGTTTGGTGGTTGGGGCTATAAATACCCCCAACCACCCCACATTCAAGTCATCCAAGTTTTCCTACTTCAACCACTTACAAGAGCTCTAGCATTCAATTCTAGACACACCCAAGTGATCAAATCCTCTCCAAATTCCACACAACGCCTTAGTGATTAGTGAGAGAGATTTGCTTGTGTTCTTTCGAGCTCTTGCGCTTGGATTGCTTTCTTCTTTGATTCTTTCTTGCAATCAACTCAATTGTAACCAAGGCAAGAGGCACCAATTGTGTGGTGGCCCTTGCGGGGAAGTTTTGTTCCTATTTGATTGAGAAGAAGAAGCTCACTCGGTCTGAGGGACCGTTTGAGAGAGGGAAAGGGTTGAAAGAGACCCGGTCTTTGTGACCACCTCAACGGGGAGTAGGTTTGCGAGAACCGAACCTCGGTAAAACAAATCCACGTGTCACACTCCTTATTCGCTTGCGATTTGTTTTGCACCCTCTCTCACAGACTCAATTATATTTCTAACGCTAACCCGGCTTGTAGTTGTGATTACTTTTGAGAATTTCAGTTTCGCCCTATTCACCCCCTCTAGGCGACTTTCAATTGGTATCAGAGCCCGGTGCTTCATTAGAGCCTAACCGCTCGAAGTGATGTCGGGAGAACACGCCAAGAAGGAGATGGAGAACGGCGACAAGCCCGCTTGAAAGGGAATTAGGCTTACACCTATTTTTCCTAATTGATTTTGGTGATTGAATTGCCCAACACAAATAATTGGACTAACTAGTTTGCCCTAGTGTATAAATTATACAGGTGTAAAAGGTTCACTCTTAGCCAATAAAATGACCAAGTATTGGGTTCAACAAAGAGAGCAAGGGACAACCGAAGGCACCTCTGGTCTGGGGCACTGGACTGTCCGGTGTACACCGGACAGTGTCTGGTGCACCAGAGGACTCCAACTCAAACTTGCCACCTTCGGGAATTTCCAGAGGCACTCCACTATAATTCACCGGACTGTCCGGTGCTCCAAGGAAGAGCGGCCTCCGGAACTCGCCTGCTTCGGGAAACCAGAGCGGCTGCTCCGCTATAATTCACCGGACATGTCTGGTGTACACCGGACTGTCCGGTGTAACTGTGGGGCAACAGCTACTTCGCGCCAACGGTCACCTGCAACAGCAATAAATGCGCGCCAGAGCGCGCAGACGTCAGGCCCGCCCATACGGGCGCACCGGACACTCTACAGTACATGTCTGGTGCGCCACCGGACATCTAGGCGGGCCCAGAAGTCAGAGCTCCAACGGTCGAATCCCAACGGTTTTGGTGACGTGGCTGGCGCACCGGACATGTCCGGTGTGCACCGAACTGTCCGGTGCACCATACGACAGACAGCCTCCACCAACGGTCATGTTTGGTGGTTGGGGCTATAAATACCCCAACCACCCCACCATTCATTGCATCCAAGTTTTCCACTTATCAACCACTTACAAGAGCTAGGCATTCAATTCTAGACACACCAAAGAGATCAAATCCTCTCCAATTCCACACAAGGCTTTAGTGATTAGCGAGAGAGATTTGCCGTGTTCTTTTGAGCTCTTGCGCTTGGATTGCTTCTTTTCTTTCTCACTTGCTCTTGTGATCAAAACTCCATTGTAATCAAGGCAAGAGGCACCAATTGTGTGGTGGCCCTTGCGGGGAAGTTTTGTTCTCGGCTTTGATTTGAGAAGAGAAGCTCACTCGGTCGGAAGGACCGTTTGAGAGAGGGAAAGGGTTGAAAGAGACCCGGTCTTTGTGACCACCTCAACGGGGAGTAGGTTTGCAAAAACCGAACCTCGGTAAAACAAATCCTTGTGTCACACTCCTTATTTGCTTAAGATTTGTTTTGAACCCTCTCTCGTGGACTTGTTTTTATTTCTAACGCTAACCCGACTTGTAGTTGTGTTTACATTTGTAAATTTCAGTTTCGCCCTATTCACCCCCCTCTAGGCGACTATCAATTGGTATCGGAGCCCGGTGCTTCATTAGAGCCTAACCGCTCGAAGTGATGTCGGGAGATCACGCCAAGAAGGAGATGGAGACCGGCGAAAAGCCTACTACAAGCCACGGAAGCACTTCATCGGAAGAGTCCCGCACCAAGAGGAAGGAGAAGAAAGACTCCTCCAAAGGAAAGGAGAAGAAGAAGGACTCCTCCAAAGGAAAGGAGAAGAAATCTTCTTCACACAAAGAGAAGAAGGAGAAATCCTCTTCCCACAAGCCGCATCGGAGTAGGGACAAGAAAAAGAGGATGAGGAAGGTGGTCTACTACGAGACCGATTCTTCATCGGCATCCACCTCCGGCTCCGACACGGCGTCCGTCACTTCTAAGCGCCAAGAGCGCAAGAAGTATAGTAAGATTCCCCTACGCTACCCTCGCATTTCTAAACATACACATTTACTTTCCGTCCCATTAGGCAAACCACCAACATTTGATGGTGAAGATTATGCTAGGAAAGTATATGGGATGTTGTTGAGTTTGGTGCACAGGTACCATCCGTAGGGGATGAAAACTATGATGGGGATGAAGTAGCCCAAATCGAGCACTTCAACTCCCAAGCCACAACCATACTCCTCGCCTCTCTAAGTAGAGAGGAATATAACAAGGTGCAAGGGTTGAAGAATGCGAAGGAGATTTGGGATCTACTCAAGACCGCGCACGAGGGTGATGAACTCACCAAGATCACCAAGCGGGAAACGATCGAAGGGAGCTTGGTCGCTTCCGTCTTCGTCAAGGGGAGGAGCCACAAGATATGTACAACCGGCTCAAAACCTTGGTGAACCAAGTGCGCAACCTCGGGAGCAAGAAATGGGATGACCACGAGGTGGTTAAGGTTATTCTTAGATCACTCATCTTCCTTAACCCCACTCAAGTTCAATTAATTCGTGGTAATCCTAAATACACACTAATGACTCCCGAAGAAGTTATCGGGAATTTTGTGAGCTTTGAATGTATGATCAAGGGCTCAAAGAAGATCAACGAGCTTGATGATCCCTCCACATCCGAAGCACAACCGATGGCATTCAAGGCAACAGAGGAGAAGAAGGAGGAGTCTACACCAAGTAGACAACCAATCGACGCTTCAAAGCTCGACAATGAGGAGATGGCTTTAATCATCAAAAGCTTTCGCCAAATCCTCAAGCAACGGAAGGGGAAGGATTACAAATCCCGTTCCAAGAAGGTTTGCTACAAGTGTGGTAAGCCCGGTCACTTTATTGCTAATTGTCCAATATCAAGTGACAGTGACAGGGATAACGACAAGAAGGGCAAGAGGAGAGAAAAGAGGAGGTACCACAAGAAGAGGGGCGGTGATGCCCACGTGTGCCGCGAGTGGGACTCCGACGAGAGCTCCACCGACTCCTCCGACGACGAGGACGCCGCCAACATCGCCGTCACCAAGGGACTCCTCTTCCCCAACGTCGGCCACAAGTGCCTCATGGCAAAGAACGGCAAGAGGAAGAAGGTTAAATCCAAATCATCCACTAAATATGAGTCTTCTAGTGATGATAATGCTAGTGATGAGGAGGATAACTTGCGTACCCTTTTTGCCAACCTTAACATGGAACAAAAGGAAAAATTAAATGAATTAATTAGTGCTATTCATGAAAAGGATGACCTTTTGGATTCCCAAGAGGACTTCCTTATTAAAGAAAATAAGAAGCATGTTAAGGTTAAAAATGCTTATGCTCTAGAAGTAGAAAAATGTGAAAAATTGTCTAGTGAGCTAAGCACTTGCCATGAGACTATAGACAACCTTAGAAATGAGAATTCTAATTTATTAGCTAAGGTTGATTCTATTGCTTGTAATGTTTCAAATCCCAATCTTAGAAATGTTAATGATGATTTGCTTGCTAAGATTGAAGCATTGAACTTTTCTCTTGTTAGCCTTAGGAATGAAAATGAAAAATTAATTACTAAGGCTAAAGATTTTGATGTTTGCAATGCTACTATTTCCGATCTTAGAACTAAGAATGATATATTGCATGCTAAGGTTGTAGAATTAAAATCTTGCAAACCCTCTACATCTACCGTTGAGCACACTTCCATTTGCACTAGATGTAGAGATATTGATGTTGATGCTATTCATGATCACATGACTTTAATTAAACAACAAAATGATCATATAGCAAAACTAGATGCTAAAATTGTCGAGCATAACTTAGAAAATGAAAAATTTAAATTTGCTAGAAGTATGCTCTATAGTGGGAGACGCCCTGGCATCAAGGATGGCATTGGCTTCCAAAGGGGAGACAATGTCAAACTTAATGCCCCTCCTAAAAGATTGTCTAATTGTGTAAAGGGCAAGGCTCCCATGCCTCAGGATAACGAGGGTTACATTCTATACCCTGCCGGTTATCCCGAGGACAAAATTAGGAGAATTCATTCTAGGAAGTCTCACTCTGGCCCTAACCATGCTTTTATGTATAAGGGTGAGACATCTAGCTCTAGGCAACCAACCCGTGCTAAGTTGCCTAAAAAGAAAATTCCTAGTGCATCAAATGAACATAGCCTTTCATTTAAAACTTTTGATGCATCTTATGTTTTGACTAACAAATCCGGCAAGGTAGTTGCCAAATATGTTGGGGGCAAGCACAAGGGGTCAAAGACTTGTGTTTGGGTACCCAAAGTTCTTGTATCTAATGCCAAAGGACCCAAAACCATTTGGGTACCTAAAGTCAAGAACTAAACTTGTTTTGTAGGTTTATGCATCCGAGGGCTCAAGTTGGATACTCGACAGCGGGTGCACAAACCACATGACAGGGGAGAAGAAGATGTTCTCCTTCTACGAGAAAAATCAAGATCCCCAACGAACAATCACATTCGGGGATGGAAACCAAGGTTTGGTCAAAGGATTGGGTAAAATTGCTATATCTCCTGACCATTCTATTTCCAATGTTTTTCTTGTAGATTCTTTAGATTACAATTTGCTTTCTGTATCTCAATTATGCAAAATGGGCTACAACTGTCTCTTTACTAATGTAGGCGTCACTGTCTTTAGAAGAAGTGATGATTCAATAGCATTTAAGGGTGTGTTAGAGGGTCAGCTATACTTAGTAGATTTTGATAGAGCTGAACTCGACACATGCTTAATTGCTAAGACTAACATGGGTTGGCTCTGGCACCGCCGACTAGCCCATGTTGGGATGAAGAATCTTCACAAGATTCTAAAGGGAGAGCACATTTTAGGACTAACCAATGTTCATTTTGAGAAAGACAGGATTTGTAGCGCATGCCAAGCAGGAAAGCAAGTTGGTGCCCATCATCCACACAAGAACATCATGACGACCGACAGGCCGCTTGAGCTACTCCACATGGATCTATTCGGCCCG
The DNA here is from genome assembly GCF_902167145.1 of Zea mays. NCBI lineage: Eukaryota > Viridiplantae > Streptophyta > Magnoliopsida > Poales > Poaceae > Zea > Zea mays. The sequence goes on from NC_050104.1 coordinate 131,038,094, forward strand.
ATTGCTTACATAAGCATCGGCGGGAGTAAGTATTGTCTTGTAATAGTGGATGATTATTCTCGCTTCACTTGGGTATTCTTTTTGCAGGAAAAATCTCAAACCCAAGAGACCTTAAAGGAATTCTTGAGACGGGCTCAAAATGAGTTCGCCTTAAGGATCAAGAAAATTAGAAGCGACAACGGGACGGAGTTCAAGAACTCTCAAATTGAAGGCTTCCTTGAGGAGGAGGGCATCAAGCATGAGTTCTCTTCTCCCTACACTCCTCAACAAAATGGTGTAGTGGAGAGGAAGAATAGAACTCTATTGGACATGGCAAGAACCATGCTTGATGAGTACAAGACTTCGGATCGATTTTGGGCCGAGGCGGTCAACACCGCTTGCTACGCCATCAACCGATTATATCTTCACCGAATCCTCAAGAAGACATCTTATGAACTCCTAACCGGTAAAAAGCCCAACATTTCATATTTTAGAGTCTTTGGTAGCAAATGCTTTATTCTTATTAAAAGAGGTAGAAAAACTAAATTTGCTCCTAAGACTGTAGAAGGCTTTTTACTAGGATATGATTCAAACACAAGAGCATATAGAGTCTTTAACAAGTCCTCTGGACAAGTTGAAGTTTCTTGTGACGTTGTGTTTGATGAGACTAATGGCTCTCAAGTAGAGCAAGTTGATCTTGATGAGATAGGTATTGAAGAGGCTCTGTGCATCGCGCTAAGGAACATGTCCATTGGGGATGTGTGTCCTAAGGAATCCGAAGAGCCTCCAAATGCACAAGATCAACCATCCTCCTCCACGCAAGCATCTCCATCGACTCAAAATGAGGATGAAGCTCAAGTTGATGAAGTAGAAGATCAAGCAAATGAGCCACCTCAAGATGACGGCAATGATCAAGGGGGAGATGCAAATGATCAAGATAAGGAGGATGAAGAACAAAGACCGCCACACCCAAGAGTCCACCAAGCAATCCAACGAGATCACCCCATCGACACCATCCTCGGTGACATTCATAAGGGGGTAACTACTAGATCTCGTGTTGCACATTTTTGTGAGCATTACTCTTTTGTTTCCTCTATTGAGCCACACAGGATAGAGGAAGCACTTCAAGATTCGGATTGGGTGGTGGCGATGCAAGAGGAGCTCAACAACTTCACTAGGAATGAGGTATGGCATTTAGTTCCACGTCCTAACCAAAATGTTGTAGGAACCAAATGGGTCTTCCGCAACAAGCAAGATGAGCATGGTGTGGTGACAAGGAACAAAGCTCGACTTGTGGCCAAGGGATACTCCCAAGTCAAAGGTTTGGATTTCGGTGAAACCTATGCACCCGTAGCTAGGCTTGAGTCAATTCGTATATTATTGGCCTATGCTACTTACCATGGCTTTAAGCTTTATCAAATGGACGTGAAAAGTGCCTTCCTCAATGGACCAATCAAGGAAGAGGTCTATGTTGAGCAACCTCCCGGCTTTGAAGATAGTGAGTACCCTAACCATGTCTATAAGCTCTCTAAGGCGCTTTATGGGCTCAAGCAGGCCCCAAGAGCATGGTATGAATGCCTTAGAGATTTCCTTATCGCTAATGGCTTCAAAGTCAGAAAGGCTGATCCTACTTTATTCACTAAAACTCTTGAAAATGACCTGTTTGTATGCCAAATTTATGTTGATGATATTATATTTGGGTCTACTAACGAGTCTACATGTGAAGAATTTAGTAGGATCATGACACAAAAGTTCGAGATGTCTATGATGGGGGAGTTGAAGTACTTCTTGGGATTTCAAGTGAAGCAACTCCAAGAGGGCACCTTCATTAGCCAAACGAAGTATACTCAAGACATTCTAAACAAGTTTGGGATGAAGGATGCCAAGCCCATCAAGACACCTATGGGAACTAATGGCCATATCGACCTCGACACGGGAGGTAAGTCCATGGATCAAAAGGTATATCGGTCGATGATAGGTTCTTTACTCTATTTATGTGCATCTCGACCGGACATTATGCTTTCCGTGTGCATGTGTGCAAGATTCCAAGCCGACCCTAAGGAAGCTCACCTTACGGCCGTTAAACGAATCTTGAGATATTTGGCTTTCACTCCTAAGTTTGGGCTTTGGTATCCTAGGGGATCCACATTTGATTTGATTGGTTATTCGGATGCCGATTGGGCAGGGTGTAAAATCAATAGAAAGAGCACATCAGGGACTTGCCAGTTCTTGGGAAGATCCTTGGTGTCTTGGGCTTCAAAGAAGCAAAATTCGGTCGCTCTTTCCACCGCCGAAGCCGAGTACATTGCTGCAGGCCATTGTTGCGCGCAATTGCTTTGGATGAGGCAAACCCTGCGGGACTACGGTTACAAATTAACCAAAGTCCCTTTGCTATGTGATAATGAGAGTGCAATCAAGATGGTGGATAATCCCGTCGAGCATAGCCGCACTAAACACATAGCCATTCGGTATCATTTTCTTAGGGATCACCAACAAAAGGGAGATATCGAGATTTCATACATTAATACTAAAGACCAATTAGCCGATATCTTTACCAAGCCACTTGATGAACAAACTTTTAACAAACTTAGGCATGAGCTAAATATCCTTGATTCTAGAAACTTCTTTTGTTGATTTGCACACATAGCTCATTTTACATACCTTTGATCATATCTTTTTCATATGCTATGACTAATGTGTTTTCAAGTCCATTTCAAACCAAGTCATAGGAGTATTGAAAGGGAATTGGAGTCTTCGGCGAAGACAAAGGCTTCCACTCCGTAACTCATCCTTCGCCGTCACTCCAAGCAACTCTCCATTCTTGGGGGAGAAAGCATGAGCACCAAGCAAAAGGACTTCGTCTTTGGTACAATCCTCACTCATTTATTTATGACCAAAGGGGAAGAAAAGTGATATAAGGGCTCTAATGATTCCGTTTTTGGCGATTCATGTCAAAGGGGGAGAAAGTATGAGCCCAAAGCAAAAGGACCGCACCACCACCTAATTTTAAAATTAGAGATTTTCAATTGGTAAATTTCAAATTGGTATCTTATTGTGTTCAAAAGGGGGGAGAAAGTAGTATTTCAAAAATGATATATCAAAACCCTCTTGAACACTAAGAGGAGGATCTCATTTAGGGGGAGTTTTGTTTAGTCAAAGGAAAAGCATTTGAAACAAAGGGAGAAAATTTCAAATCTTGAAAATGCTTCGTAAAATCTTATTCATTTAACTTTGACTATTTGCAAAAGAACTTTGAAAAGGATTTACAAAAGAATTTGCAAAAACAAAACATGTGGTGCAAGCGTGGTCCAAAATGTTAAAAATGAAGAAACAATCCATGCATATTTTGTAAGTATTTATATTGGCTCAATTCCAAGCAACCTTTGCACTTACATTATGCAAACTAGTTCAATTATGCATTTCTATACTTGCTTTGGTTTGTGCTGGCATCAATCACCAAAAAGGGGGAGATTGAAAGGGAATTAGGCTTACACCTATTTTTCCTAATTGATTTTGGTGATTGAATTGCCCAACACAAATAATTGGACTAATAAGTTTGCCCTAGTGTATAAATTATACAGGTGTAAAAGGTTCACTCTTAGCCAATAAAATGACCAAGTATTGGGTTCAACAAAGAGAGCAAGGGACAACCGAAGACACCTCTGGTCTGGGGCACCGGACTGTCCGGTGCACCACCGGACATGTCCGGTGCACCAGAGGACTCCAACTCAAACTTGCCACCTTCGGGAATTTCCAGAGGCACTCCACTATAATTCACCGGACTGTCCGGTGTACACCGGATAGTGTCCGGTGCTCCAAGGAAGAGCGGCCTCCGGAACTCGCCTGCTTCGGGAAACCAGAGCGGCTGCTCCGCTATAATTCACCGGACATGTCCGGTGTACACCGGACTATCCGGTGTAACTGCGGGGCAACGACTACTTCGCGCCAACGGTCACCTGCAACAACAATAAATGCGCGCCATAGCGCACAGACGTCAGGCCCGCCCATACGGGCGCACCGGACACTCTACAGTACATGTCCGGTGCGCCACCGGACATCCAGGCGGGCCCAGAAGTCAGAGCTCCAACGGTCGAATCCCAACGGTTTTGGTGACGTGGCTGGCGCACCGGACATGTCCGGTGTGCACCGGACTGTCCGGTGCACCATACGACAGACAGCCTCCACCAACGGTCATGTTTGGTGGTTGGGGCTATAAATACCCCAACCACCCCACCATTCATTGCATCCAAGTTTTCCACTTCTCAACCACTTACAAGAGCTAGGCATTCAATTCTAGACACACCAAAGAGATCAAATCCTCTCCAATTCCACACAAGGCTTTAGTGATTAGCGAGAGAGATTTGCCGTGTTCTTTTGAGCTCTTGCGCTTGGATTGCTTCTTTTCTTTCTCACTTGCTCTTGTGATCAAAACTCCATTGTAATCAAGGCAAGAGGCACCAATTGTGTGGTGGCCCTTGCGGGGAAGTTTTGTTCCCGGCTTTGATTTGAGAAGAGAAGCTCACTCGGTCGGAAGGACCGTTTGAGAGAGGGAAAGGGTTGAAAGAGACCCGGTCTTTGTGACCACCTCAACGGGGAGTAGGTTTGCGAAAACCGAACCTCGATAAAACAAATCCTTGTGTCACACTCCTTATTTGCTTAAGATTTGTTTTGAACCCTCTCTCGCGGACTCATTTTTATTTCTAACGCTAACCCGGCTTGTAGTTGTGTTTACATTTGTAAATTTCAGTTTCGCCCTATTCACCCCCCTCTAGGCGACTATCACCGCTACAAGCCACAGGAAGGCTTCATCGGAAGAGTCCCGCAACAAAAAGAAAGGGAAGGAGAAGAAAGCCTCCTCCCACAAGTCGCATCGGAGTGGCGACAAGAAAAAGAAAATGAGGAAGGTGGTCTACTACGAGACTGACACTTCATCACCTTCCACCTCCGGCTCCGACGCGCCCTCCATAACTTCTAAGCGCCATGAGCGCAAGAATTTTAGTAAGATCCCCTTACACTATCCTCGTACTACTAGACATACTCCATTACTTTCCGTTCCATTAGGTAAACCGCCAACCTTTGACGGTGAAGATTATGCTAGGTGGAGTGATTTAATGAAATATCACCTAACCTCACTCCACAAAAGTATATGGAATGTTGTTGAGTTTGGAGCACAGGTACCATCCATAGGGGATGAGGATTATGATGAGGACGAGGTGGCCCAAATCGAGCACTTCAACTCCCAAGCCACAACAATACTCCTCGCCTCTCTAAGTAGGGAGGAGTACAACAAGGTGCAAGGACTAAAGAGCGCCAAGGAGGTTTGGGACGTGCTCAAAACCGCGCACGATGGTGATGAACTCACCAAGATCACCAAGCGGGAAAAGATCGAGGGGGAGCTCGGTCGCTTCCGTCTTCGCCAAGGGGAGGAGCCACAAGACATGTACAACCGGCTCAAAACCTTGGTGAATCAAGTGCGCAACCTCGGGAGCAAGAAATGGGATGACCACGAGGTGGTAAAGGTTATTTTAAGATCACTTATATTCCTTAACCCTACTCAAGTACAATTAATTCGTGGTAATCCAAGATATACACTAATGACTCCCGAGGAAGTAATCGGGAATTTTGTGAGCTTTGAATTTATGATCAAGGGCTCACGGAAGATCAACGAGCTTGACGGTCCTTCTACGTCCGAAGCTCAACCCGTCGCATTCAAAGCGACGGAAGAGAAGAAGGAGGAATCTACACCGAGTAGAACACCCATCGACGCCTCCAAGCTCGACAACGAGGAAATGGCACTCGTCATCAAAAGCTTTTGCCAAATCCTCAAGCAAAGGAGGGGGAAAGATTACAAGCCCCGCTCCAAGAAGGTTTGCTACAAATGTGGTAAGCCCGGTCACTTTATAGCTAAATGTCCTATTTCTAGTGACAGTGACAGAGGTGACGACAAGAAGGGGAGAAGAAAGGAGAAGAAGAGGTACTACAAGAAGAAGGACGGCGATGCCCATATTTGTCGCGAGTGGGACTCCGACAAAAGCTCTAGCGACTCCTTCGACGACGAGGACGCCGCCAACATCGCCGTCACCAAGGGCCTTCTCTTCCCCAACGTCGGCCACAAGTGCCTCATGGCAAAGGACGGCAAAAAGAAGAAGGTTAAATCTAAATCCTTCACTAGATATGAGTCTTCTAGTGATGAAAATGCTAGTGATGAGGAAGATAACTTACGCACTCTTTTTGCCAACCTAAACATGCAATAAAAAGAAAAGTTAAATGAATTAATTAGTGCCATCCATGAGAAGGATGACCTCTTGGACACTCAAGAGGACTTCCTAATCAAGGAAAACAAAAAACATGTTAAGGTTAAAAATGCTTATGCTCTAGAAGGTGAAAAATGTGAAAAATTATCTAGTGAGCTAAGCACTTGCCATGAGACTATAGACAACCTTAGAAATGAGAGTTCTAATTTGTTAGCTAAAGTTGATTCTATTGCTTGGAATGTTTCAATTCCCAATCTTAGAAATGATAATGATGATTTGCTTGCTAAGATTGAAGAATTAAACATGTCTCTTGCTACCCTTAGGATTGAAAATGAGAAATTGCTTGCTAAGGCTAAAGAATTAGATGTTTGCAATACTACAATTTCCGACCTTAGAACTAAAAATGATATATTGCATGCTAAGGTTGTAGAATTAAAATCTTGCAAACCCTCTACATCTACCGTTGAGCACACTTCTATTTGTACTAGATGTAGAGATGTTGATGTTAATGCTATACATGATCACATGGCTTTAATTAAACAACAAAATGATCATATAGCAAAACTAGATGCTAAAATTGCCGATCATGAAATTGAAAATGAAAAATTTAAATTTGCTCGTAGTATGCTTTATAAAGGGAGACGCCCTGGCATTAAGAATGGCATTGGCTTCCAACAGGGAGGCAATGTCAAAATTAATGCCCCTCCTAAGAAGTTGTCTAATTTTGTTAATGGCAAGGCTCCCATGCCTCAGGATAACGAGGGATACATTTTGTACCCTGCCGGTTATCCTGAGAGCAAAATTAGGAGAATTCACTCTAGGAAGTCTCACTCTGGTCCTAATCATGCTTTTATGTATAAGAGTGAGACATCTAGTTCTAGGCAATAATCCCATGTTAAGCTGCCTAAGAAGAAAACTCCTAGTGCATCAAATGACCATGACATCTCTTTTAAAACTTTTGATGCATCTTATGTTCTGACTAACAAATCCGGCAAGATAGTTGCCAAATATGTTGGGGGCAAGCACAAGGGGTCAAAGACTTGTGTTTGGGTACCCAAAGTTCTTGTTTCTAATGCCAAAGGACCCAAAACCATTTGGGTACCTAAAGTCAAGAACTAAAAATATTTTGTAGGTTTATGCATCCGGGGGCTCAAGCTGGGTAATCGACAGCGGGTGCACAAACCACATGACAGGGGAGAAGAAGATGTTCTCCTCCTACGAGAAAAACCAAGATCCCCAACGAGCTATCACATTCGGGGATGGAAACCAAGGTTTGGTTAAGGGTTTGGGTAAAATTGCTATATCTCCTGACCATTCTATTTCCAATGTTTTTCTTGTAGATTCATTAGATCACAATTTGCTTTTTGTATCTCAATTATGCAAAATGGGCTACAACTGTTTATTCACTGATGTAGGTGTCACTGTCTTTAGAAGAAGTGATGATTCAATATCATTTAAGGGAGTGTTAGAGGGTCAGCTATACTTAGTGAATTTTGATAGAGCTGAACTCGACACTTGCTTAATTGCTAAGACTAACATGGGCTGGCTCTAGCATCGCCAACTAGCACATGTTGGGATGAAGAATCTTCACAAGCTTCTAAAGGGAGAGCACATTTTAGGATTAACAAATGTTCATTTTGAGAAAGACAGGATTTGTAGCGCATGCCAAGCAGGGAAGCAAGTTGGTGCTCACCATCCACATAAGAACATCATGACGACTGACAGACCACTAGAGCTCCTACACATGGATCTATTGGGGCCCGATTGCTTACATAAGCATCGGCGGGAGTAAGTACTGTCTAGTTATTGTGGATGACTATTCTCGCTTCACTTGGGTATGCTTTTTGCAGGAAAAATCTCATACCCAAGAGACTTTAAAAGGATTCTTGAGATGGGCTCAAAATGAGTTCGGCTTGAGGATCAAAAATATTAGAAGCGACAACGGAACGGAGTTCAAGAACTCTCAAATTGAAGGCTTCCTTGAGGAGGAGGGCATCAAGCATGAGTTCTCTTCTCCCTACACCCCTCAACAAAATGGTGTAGTGGAGAGGAAGAATAGAACTCTATTGGACATGGCAAGAACCATGCTTGATGAGTACAAGACTTCGGATCGGTTTTGGGCCGAGGCGGTCAACACCGCTTGCTACGCCATCAACCGGTTGTATCTACACCGAATCCTCAAGAAGACATCATATGAACTCCTAACCGGTAAAAAGCCCAATATTTCATATTTTAGAGTCTTTGGTAGCAAATGCTTTATACTTGTTAAAAGAGGTAGAAAATCTAAATTTGCTCCTAAGACTGTAGAAGGCTTTTTACTAGGATATGATTCAAACACAAGGGCATATAGAGTCTTTAACAAGTCCTCTGGACAAGTTGAAGTTTCTTGTGACGTTGTGTTTGATGAGACTAACGGCTCTCAAGTAGAGCAAGTTGATCTTGATGAGATAGGTGATGAAGAGGCTCCATGCATCGCGCTAAGGAACATGTCCATTGGGGATGTGTGTCCTAAGGAATCCGAAGAGCCTCCAAATGCACAAGATCAACCATCCTCCTCCACGCAAGCATCTCCACCAACTCAAAATGAGGATGAGGTTCAAGTTGATGAAGGAGAAGATCAAAGAGATGAGCCACCTCAAGATGACGACAATGATCAAGGGGGAGATGCAAATGATCAAGACAAGGAGGATGATGAACTAAGACCGCCACACCCAAGAGTCCATCAAGCAATCCAACGAGATCACCCCGTCGACACCATCCTCGGCGACATTCATAAGGGGGTAACTACTAGATCTCGTGTTGCACATTTTTGTGAGCATTACTCCTTTGTTTCCTCCATTGAGCCACACAGGGTAGAGGAAGCACTTCAAGATTCGGATTGGGTGGTGGCGATGCAAGAGGAGCTCAATAACTTCACTAGGAATGAGGTATGGCATTTAGTTCCACGTCCTAATCAAAATGTTGTAGGAACCAAATGGGTGTTCCGCAACAAGCAAGATGAGCATGGTGTGGTGACAAGGAACAAAGCCCGACTTGTGGCCAAAGGATACTCCCAAGTCGAAGGTTTGGATTTCGGTGAAACCTATGCACCCGTAGCTAGGCTTGAGTCAATTCGTATATTATTGGCCTATGCTACTTACCATGGCTTCAAGCTTTATCAAAAGGACGTGAAGAGTGCCTTCCTCAATGGACCAATCAAGGAAGATGTGAGAGCACCTAGAGGGGGGGGTGAATAGGTGATCCTGTAAAAACTTAAACTTACAGCCACAAAAACTTGTTAAGCGTTAGCACAGTTAATGCCAAGTGGCTAGAGCGAAGATCTTGCACAATATGATAATCACGAGAAGTTCAACACAGAGAAGACACGGTGATTTATCCCGTGGTTCGGCCAAGTACAAAACTTGCCTACTCCACGTTGTGGCGTCCCAACGGACGAGAGTTGCACTCAACTCCTCTCAAGTGATCCAATGATCAACTTGAATACCACAGTGTTATGCTTTTCTTCTTAATATCCCGTTTTCGAGGAATCTCCACACTTTGGAGCCTCTCGCCCTTACACTTGAGATTCACAAAGAAATACGGAGTAAGGAAGGGACTAACAACGCACACATGACTCAAAATCAGAGCAACAACACGCACACAAATCGCAACAAGAGCTCGCAACACAACTTAATGAGTTCACAACTCAACAAGAGCTCTAGATGCTATCACAATGAATCAAATGCGCGGAATCGATGTCTTGGTGCTTAGGAATGTTGTAGGAATGCTTGGTGTCCTCCTCCATGCGCCTAGGGGTCCCTTTTATAGCCCCAAGGCAGCTAGGAGCTGTTGAGAACAAATCTGGAAGGCCATCCCTGCCTTCTGTCGTCGGGTGCACCGGACAGTCCGGTGCACACCGGACACTGTCCGGTGCCCGATTTCTTTCCATAAACGGCACAGCCGACCATTGCTGACCGTTGCAGATCTGGGAGCCGTTGGCGCACCGGACAGTCCGGTGCACACCGGACAGTCCGGTGCCCCCTTCCGACCGTTGGCCCGGCCACGTGTCGCGCGTAGATCCCGCGGCCGACCGTTGGCTCACCGGACAGTCCGGTGCACACCGGACAGTCCGGTGAATTTTAGCTGTACGCCGTCGGCGAATTCCCGAGAGCGGCCTTTTCACGCCGAGTCAGCCTAGCGCACCGGACATTGTCCGGTGCACCACCGGACAGTCCGGTGTGCCAGACCGAGCTGAGTCTTGGCTGTACACAGCCAAGTCTTTCTCCATCTCTTCTCTTTTCTTCTTCTCTCTGTTTCTAATACTTAGACAAGTATATTAGTACACAAAACCAATGTACTAAGGCTTAGAAACATACCTTTAATTGTGATTTGCACTTTGTTCACCCATGGGCATAGATTCACATTTGAGCACTTGTGTTTGTACTCAATCACCAAAATACTTAGAAATGGCCCAAGGGCACATTTCCCTTTCAATCTCCCCCTTTTTGGTGATTTATGCCAACACAACGTAAAGCAACTAGAACAAGTGCAAAATCACTTCAAATAAACCTCAAATTTATTTTGATTCGTTTTTGGCATATATGGATCATCCTTTGCCACCACTTGGTTTGTTTTTGCAAATCAAACTCAAATCTCTATCTCTAAGTCAAACACACATGTTGAAGCATAAAGAGAGTCATTCCATAAGAGATTGATCAAAGATTTCAAAAACTCCCCCTCTTTCCCATAATCACTACTTCTCCCCACAAGAAGCCAACTTTTGACACAAAAGATATGAAAGAGTTTTGACAAACCAAAAGCTTTACTCTCCTATTTTCAAATCTCTCAAGTGGTAGCTGATCCATTTATTGCTTTGGCCTTTATTTTCTCCCCCTTTGGCATCAAGCACCAAAACGGGATCAATTTTGGCCCTTTAACCCCATTGCCTCACCAAAGTCATCAATTAAGAGCAAATGGCAATAAGAGTTCATGAGATGAACTTGGAATAAGTTACCCTCTCATCGGAGTGCAGTGGAAGTCTTTCATGGTCCAAGTCCACCTTTTCCCTTTCAATTCTCCTTCGAGACTAAATCAAGCAAACTCAAGCATATGGTTAGTCTCAAAGGGTCAAGTTGTAACACATCTCCCCCTAAACATGTGCATCACTTTGCAACGGACTTGTGAGGTCCAGGGAGTGTTTGTACAACTTGAGCACCACAATAAGCAACAAAATGCAGAATGAACATGATCAAAGGCATAAACACATGTATGCTACAGTTCAATCCAGGTTCCGCGAATCTAAGACATTTAGCTCACTACGCAGCCTGCAAAAGGTCTTCTCATCTAGAGGCTTGGTAAAGATATCGGCTAGCTGGTTCTCGGTGCTAACATGAAACACTTCGATATCCCCCTTTTGCTGGTGGTCTCTCAGAAAGTGATGCCGGATGTCTATGTGCTTTGTGCGGCTGTGCTCAACAGGATTCTCCGCCATGCGGATAGCACTCTCATTATCACATAGGAGTGGGACTTTGCTCAGATTGTAGCCAAAGTCCCTGAGGGTTTGCCTCATCCAAAGTAGTTGCGCGCAACACTGTCCTGCGGCAACATACTCGGCCTCAGCGGTGGATAGAGCAACGGAGGTTTGTTTCTTAGAATGCCATGACACCAGGGACCTTCCTAAGAATTGGCACGTCCCCGATGTACTCTTCCTATCGACCTTACATCCAGCATAATCGGAGTCTGAATATCCAATCAAGTCAAAGGTAGACCCCTTTGGATACCAGAGCCCGAAGCAAGGCGTAGCAACTAAATATCTAAGAATTCGCTTCACCGCCACTAAGTGACACTCCCTAGGATCGGATTGAAATCTAGCACACATGCATACGCTGAGCATAATATCCGGTCTACTAGCACATAAGTAAAGTAATGACCCTATCATTGACCGGTATGCTTTTTGATCAACGGACTTACCTCCTTTGTTGAGGTCGGTGTGTCCGTCGGTTCCCATCGGAGTCTTTGCGGGCTTGGCGTCCTTCATCCCAAACCGCTTCAGCAGATCTTGCGTGTACTTCGTTTGAGAGATGAAGGTGCCGTCCTTGAGTTGCTTCACTTGGAACCCAAGGAAGTAGTTCAACTCGCCCATCATTGACATCTCGAATTTCTGCGTCATCACCCTGCTAAACTCTTCACAAGACTTTTTATTAGTAGAACCAAATATTATGTCATCGACATAAATTTGGCACACAAACAAATCACCATCACATGTCTTAGTGAAAAGAGTTGGATCGGCTTTCCCAACCTTGAAAGCATTAGCAATTAAGAAATCTCTAAGGCATTCATACCATGCTCTTGGGGCTTGCTTAAGTCCATAGAGCGCCTTAGAGAGCTTACGCACGTGGTCGGGGTACCGTTCATCCTCGAAGCCAGGGGGTTGCTCCACGTATACCTCCTCCTTTATTGGCCCGTTGAGGAAAGCGCTCTTCACATCCATTTGGAACAACCTGAAAGAATGGTGAGCGGCATATGCTAGCAAGATACGAATGGACTCTAGCCTAGCCACAGGAGCAAAAGTCTCCTCAAAGTCCAAACCTGCGACTTGGGCATAACCTTTTGCCACAAGTCGAGCCTTGTTCCTTGTCACCACTCCGTGCTCGTCTTGTTTGTTGCGAAACACCCACTTGGTTCCCACAACATTTTGCTTGGGACGAGGCATCAGCGTCTAAACTTCATTACGCTTGAAGTTGTTAAGTTCCTCCTGCATGGCCAACACCCAATCCGGATCTAGCAAGGCCTCTTCTACCCTGAAAGGCTCAATAGAAGAGACAAAAGAGTAATGTTCACAAAAATTAACTAATCGAGACCGAGTAGTCACTCCCTTGCTAATATCACCCAGAATTTGGTCGACGGGATGATCCCTTTGAATCACCGCTCGAACTTGGGTTGGAGGTGCCGGTTGCGCTTCTTCCTCCATCACATGATCATCTTGTGCTCCCCCTTGATCACATGCCTCCTGTTCATCGTCTTGAGTTGGGGGTTGCACCATTGTTGAGGAAGAAGGTTGATCTCATTCATCTTGTTCCTGTGGCCGCACTTCTCCAATCGCCATGGTTCGTATAGCGGCCGTCGGAACATCTTCTTCATCTACATCATCACAATCAAAAACTTGCTCTCTTGGAGAGCCATTAGTCTCATCAAATACAACGTCGCTAGAGACTTCAACCAAACTCGATGATTTGTTGAAGACTCTATACGCCTTTGTATTTGAGTCATAACCTAACAAAAACCCTTCTACAGCTTTGGGAGCAAACTTAGAATTTCTACCCTTCTTTACTAGAATGTAGCACTTGCTCCCAAAAACACGAAAGTAAGATACATTGGGTTTGTTACCGATTAGTAGCTCATACGACGTCTTCTTGAGGAGGCGATGAAGGTAGACCCTGTTGATGGCGTGGCAAGCCGTGTTCACGGCTTCTGTCCAAAAGCACTCGGGGGTCTTGAACTCTCCTAGCATCGTCCTCGCCATATCGATGAGCGTCCTGTTCTTCCTCTCTACCACACCATTTTGCTGTGGTGTGTAGGGAGCGGAGAACTCGTGCTTGATCCCTTCCTCTTCAAGGAACTCCTCCACTTGAAGGTTCTTGAACTCGGACCCGTTGTCGCTCCTTATCTTTTTCACTTTGAGCTCAAACTCATTTTGAGCTCTCCTGAGGAAGCGCTTGAGGGTCCCTTGGGTTTCAGACTTATCCTGCAAAAAGAACACCCAAGTGAAGCGGGAAAAGTCATCAACAATAACTAGACCATACTTACTTCCTCCTATACTTAGATAGGCGACGGGTCCGAAGAGGTCCATATGCAGCAGCTCCAGGGGCCTTGATGTGGTCATCACATTCTTGCTGTGATGTGCTCCTCCCACCTGTTTACCTACTTGACAAGCTGCACAAGGTCTATCTTTTTCGAATTGAACGTTAGTCAAACCTATCACGTGTTCTCCCTTTAGAAGCTTGTGAAGGTTCTTCATCCCCACATGTGCTAAGCGGCGATGCCACAGCCAGCCCATGCTAGTCTTAGCTATTAAGCATGCATCTAGACCGGCCTCTTCTTTTGCAAAATCAACTAAATAAAGTTTGCCGTCTAATACACCTTTAAAAGCTAGTGAACCATCACTTCTTCTAAAGACAGACACATCTACATTTGTAAATAGACAGTTATACCCCATGTTGCATAATTGACTAACAGATAGCAAATTATATCCAAGAGACTCTACTAAAAACACATTAGAGATAGAGTGCTCATTGGAAATTGCAATTTTGCCTAACCCTTTTACCTTGCCTTGATTCCCATCACCGAATATAATTGAATCTTGGGAATCCTTATTCTTGACGTAGGAGGTGAACATCTTCTTCTCCCCCGTCATATGGTTTGTGCATCCGCTATCAATAATCCAGCTTGAACCCCCGGATGCATAAACCTGCAAGGCAAATTTAGGCTTGGGTTTTAGGTACCCAACTCATGTTGGGTCCTACAAGGTTAGTGCAAATATCCTTAGGGACCCAAATGCAAGTTTTGTCTCCCTTGCATTTTGCCCCTAACTTCCTAGCAACTATTTTCTTATCCTTTCTACAAATAGCAAAGGAAGCATTTAAAGCACAATAAATTGTAGAAGGTTCATTTACTACTTTCCTAGGAGCATGAATAAAGTTCTTTCTAGGCACATGATGAGTAGCATTTCTCCTAGACATATTTCTACCATGCATATAGGAAGAACTAGAAGCAAACATGGCATGAGAGTCAAAATCATCATAAGCATTATAACTCCTATAAGCATTTCTAGTTTGTCTCCTATCATGATACAAAAAGGCATGGTTCTTTTTAGCACTAGTAGCCATAGGGGCCTTCCCTTTCTCCTTAGCGGGAATGGGAGCCTTATGGCTTGTTAAGTTCTTGGCTTCTCTCTTGAAGCCAAGTCCATCCTTAATTGAGGGGTGTCTACCAACCGTGTAGGCATCCCTAGCAAATTTTAGTTTCTCAAAATCACTTTTGCTAGTCTTAAGTTGGGCATTAAGACTAGCCAATTCATCTTTTAATTTGGAGATTGAAACTAGGTGTTCACTACAAGCATCAATATCAAAGTCTTTACACCTAGTGCAAATCATAACATGTTCTACACAAGAGTTAGATTTATTTGCTATTTCTAAGTTCGCACTCAAATCATTGTTAACACTTTTTAAATTAGAAATGGTTTCATGACAAGTAGATAGTTCAAAAGACAGCATTTCATTTCTTTTAACTTCTAAAGCATAGGATTTTTGTGCCTCTACAAATTTATCATGTTCTTCATACAACAAATCCTCTTGTTTCTCTAAGAGTCTATCCTTCTCATTCAAGGCATCAATCAACTCATTGATTTTACTAATTTTATTTCTATCCAATCCCTTGAACAAGCTAGAGTAATCTATGTCATCATTATCACTAGACTCATTATCACTAGAGGAAGCATAAGTGGAGTCTCGAGTACTCACCTTCTTTTCTCTTGCCATGAGACAAGTGTGATGCTCGTTGGGGAAGAGGGATGACTTGTTGAAGGCAGTGGCGGCGAGTCCTTCATTGTCGGAGTCGGAGGAGGAGCAATCCGAATCCCACTCCTTTCCGATATGTGCCTCGCCCTTGGCCTTCTTGTACTGCTTCTTCTTTTCCCTCTTGCTCCCGTGTTCCTGGTCACTATCATTGTCGGGACAGTTAGCAATAAAATGACCAAGCTTACCGCATTTGAAGCATGATCGCTTTCCCTTGGTCTTAGTCTTGCTTGGCTGTCCCTTGCGACCCTTTAGTGCCGTCTTGAATCTTTTGATGATGAGGGCCATCTCTTCATCATTAAGACCGGCCGCCTCAATTTGCGCCACCTTGCTGGGTAGCGCCTCCTTGCTCCTTGTTGCCTTGAGAGCAATGGGTTGAGGCTCATGGATTGGGCCATTCAGCGCGTCGTCCACGTACCTCGCCTCCTTGATCATCATTCGCCCGCTTACAAATTTTCCAAGAATTTCTTCGGGCGACATCTTGATGTACCTAGGATTTTCACGAATATTGTTCACCAAGTGAGGATCAAGAACAGTAAATGACCTTAGCATTAGGCGGACGACGTCGTGATCCGTCCATCGCGTGCTTCCGTTGCTCCTTATTTTGTTGATAAGGATCTTGAGCCGGTTGTATGTTTGTGTCGGCTCCTCGCCCCTTATCATCGCGAATCGTCCGAGCTCGCCCTCCACCAACTCAATCTTGGTGAGTAAGGTGACATCATTCCCCTCATGAGAGATCTTGAGGGTGTCCCAAATCTGCTTGGCATTGTCCAAGCCGCTCACCTTGTGATACTCGTCCCTGCACAAAGAGGCTAGCAACACAGTAGTAGCTTGTGCATTTTTATGGATCTGTTCATTAATAAATGAAGGGCTATCCGAGCTATCAAATTTCATTCCACTTTCCACAATCTCCCAAATGCTTGGATGGAGAGAAAATAGGTGAGTACGCATTTTGTGACTCCAAAATCCGTAGTCCTCTCCATCAAAGTGAGGAGGCTTGCCAAGTGGAATGGGGAGCAAATGAGCATTTGAGCTATGCGGAATGCGCGAATAATCAAAAGAAAAGTTTGAGTTAACCGTCTTTTGTTTGTCATAGTCGTTGTCGTTGTTGTCCTTTTGGGAAGAGGAAGATTCGTCGCTGTCGTCGTAGTAGACGATCTCCTTGATGCGCCTTGTCTTCTTCTTCTTTCCTTCCTTCCGTCTACGGCCCGAGCCAGAGTCGGTAGGCTTGTCATCTTTGGGCTCGTTGACGAAGGACTCCTTCTCCTTGTCGTTGATCACGATTCCCTTCCCCTTAGGATCCATCTCTTCGGGCGGTTAGTCCCTTTCTTGAAGAGAACGGCTCCGATACCAATTGAGAGCACCTAGAGGGGGGGTGAATAGGTGATCCTATAAAAACTTAAAATTACAGCCACAAAAACTTGTTAAGCGTTAGCACAGTTAATGCCAAGTGGCTAGAGCGAAGATCTTGCACAATATGATAATCACGAGAAGTTCAACACAGAGAAGACACAGTGATTTATCCCGTGGTTCGGCCAAGTACAAAACTTGCCTACTCCACGTTGTGGCGTCCCAACGGACGAGAGTTGCACTCAACTCCTCTCAAGTGATCCAATGATCAACTTGAATACCACAGTGTTATGCTTTTCTTCTTAATATCCCGTTTTCGAGGAATCTCCACACTTTGGAGCCTCTCGCCCTTACACTTGAGATTCACAAAGAAATACGGAGTAAGGAAGGGACTAACAACGCACACAAGACTCAAAATCAGAGCAACAACACGCACACAAATCGCAACAAGAGCTTGCAACACAACTTAATGAGTTCACAACTCAACAAGAGCTCTAGATGCTATCACAATGAATCAAATGCGCGGAATCGATGTCTTGGTGCTTAGGAATGTTGTAGGAATGCTTGGTGTCCTCCTCCATGCGCCTAGGGGTCCCTTTTATAGCCCCAAGGCAGCTAGGAGCCGTTGAGAACAAATCTGGAAGGCCATCCCTGCCTTCTGTCGTCGGGTGCACCGGACAGTCCGGTGCACACCGGACACTGTCCGGTGCCCGATTTCTTTCCATAAACGGCACAGCCGACCGTTGCTGAACGTTGCAGATCTGGGAGCCGTTGGCGCACCGGACAATCCGGTGCACACCGGACAGTCCGGTGCCCCCTTCCGACCGTTGGCCCGGCCACGTGTCGCGCGTAGATCCCGCGGCCGACCGTTGGCTCGGCCGACCGTTGGCTCACCGGATAGTCCGGTGCACACCGGACAGTCCGGTGAATTTTAGCCGTACGCCGTCGGCGAATTCCCGAGAGCGGCCTTTTCACGCCGAGTCAGCCTGGCGCACCGGACACTGTCCGGTGCACCACCGGACAGTCCGGTGTGCCAGACCGAGCTGAGTCTTGGCTGTACACAGCCAAGTCTTTCTCCATCTCTTCTCTTTTCTTCTTCTCTCTGTTTCTAATACTTAGACAAGTATATTAGTACACAAAACCAATGTACTAAGGCTTAGAAACATACCTTTAATTGTGATTTGCACTTTGTTCACCCATGGGCATAGATTCACATTTGAGCACTTGTGTTTGCACTCAATCACCAAAATACTTAGAAATGGCCCAAGGGCACATTTCCCTTTCAAGAGGTCTATGTTGAGCAACCTCCCGGCTTTGAAGATAGTGAATACCCTAACCATGTCTATAAACTCTCTAAGGCGCTTTATGGGCTCAAGCAAGCCCCAAGAGCATGGTATGAATGCCTTAGAGATTTTCTTATCACTAATGGGTTCAAAGTCGGAAAAGTCGATCCTACTTTATTTACTAAAACACTTGAGAATGACTTGTTTGTATGCCAAATTTATGTTGATGATATTATATTTGGGTCTACTAACGAGTCTACATGTGAAGAATTTAGTAGGATCATGACACAAAAATTCGAGATGTCTATGATGGGGGAGTTGAAGTACTTCTTAGGTTTTCAAGTGAAGCAACTCCAAGAGGGCACCTTCCTTAGCCAAACGAAGTATACTCAAGACATTCTAACCAAGTTTGGAATGAAGGATGCCAAACCCATCAAGACACCCATGGGAACCAATGGGCATCTCGACCTCGACACAGAAGGTAAGTCTGTGGATCAAAAGGTATACCGGTCGATGATTGGGTCTTTACTCTATTTATGTGCTTCACGACCGGATATAATGCTTTCCGTATCCATGTGTGCAAGATTCCAAGCCGACCCTAAGGAAGCTCACCTTATGGCCGTAAAACGAATCTTGAGATATTTAGTTTATACTCCTAAGTTTGGGCTTTGGTACCCTCGGGGATCCACATTTGATTTAATTGGTTATTCCGATGCCGATTGGGCAGGGTGTAAAATTAATAGAAAGAGCACATCGGGGACTTGCCAGTTCTTGGGAAGATCCTTGGTGTCTTGGGCTTTAAAGAAGCAAAATTCGGTCGCTCTTTCTACGGCCGAAGCCGAGTACATTGACGCAGGCCATTGTTGCGCGCAACTACTTTGGATGAGGCAAACCCTTAGGGACTATGGTTACAAATTAACCAAAGTTCCTCTTCTATGTGATAATGAGAGTGCCATCCGCATGGCGGATAATCCCGTTGAACATAGCCGCACTAAACACATAGCCATTCGGTATCACTTTTTAAGGGATCACCAACAAAAGGGAGATATCGAGATTTCATACATTAATACTAAAGATCAACTAGCCGATATCTTTACCAAGCCTCTTGATGAACAAACCTTTAACAAACTTAGGCATGAGCTAAATATTCTTGATTCTAGGAACTTCTTTTGATATCTTGCATGCATAGCTCATTCATATACCTTTGATCATATCTCTTTCATGTGCTATGACTAATGTGTTTTCAAGTGTATTTCAAACCAAGTCATAAGTGTATTGAAAGGAAATTGGAGTCTTCGGCGAAGACAAAGGCTTCCACTCCGTAACTCATCCTTCGTCGTCGCTCCGCGCAACTCTCCATCTTTGGGGGAGAGAGCATCTCTCCTACTTTGGTATAATCTTCACTCATATGTTTTATTTTCCAAAGGGGAGAAAAGTAAAAGGGCTCTAATGATTCCGTTTTTGGCGATTTATGCCAAAGGGGGAGAGAGCATGAGCCCAAAGCAAAAGGACCGCACCACCACCTAATTTTAAAAATGATTTTCAATTGGAAATTTCACATTGGTATCTTTTGAGTTCAAAAGGGGGAGATAGTAGAATTTTCAAAATTGATATCTTAAAACCCTCTTGAACACTAAGAGGAGAATTTCATTTAGGGGGAGTTTTGTTTAGTCAAAGGAAAAGCATTTGAAACAAGGGGAGAAAATTACAAATCTTGAAAATGCTTCGCAAAATCTTATTAATCTACCTTTGACTATTTGCAAAAGGACTTTGAAAAGGATTTACAAAAGAATTTGCAAAAACAAAACATGTGGTGCAAGCGTGGTCCAAAATGTCAAAAATTAAAGAAACAATCCATGCATATCTTATAAGTATTTATATTGGCTTAATTCCAAGCAACCTTTGCACTTACAATCTTGCAACTAGTTCAATTTATGTATTTCATACTTGCTTAGGTTTGTGTTGGCATCAATCACCAAAAAGGGGGAGATTGAAAGGAAATTAGGCTTACACCTATTTCCTAAATGATTTTGGTGGTTGAATTGCCCAACACAAATAAATTGGACTAACTAGTTTGCTCTAGTGTATAAGTTATACATGTGCCAAAGGTTCACACTTAGCCAATAAAAGACCAAGAATTGGGTTCAACAAAGAGAGCAAGGGATAACCGAAGGCAGCCCTGGTCTGGCGCACCGGACTGTCCGGTGTGCCACCGGACAGTGTCCGGTGCACCAGGGGACTTCACGATGAACTCCTCACCTTCGGGAAAATCCAGAGGTGCTCCGCTATAATTCACCGGACTGTCCGGTGTACACCGGACAGTGTCCGGTGCCCTAGGGAAGAGCAACTCTGGAACTCGCCAGCTTCGGGAATTTGCTTCGCTATAATTCACCGGACATGTCCGGTGTGCACCGGACTGTCCGGTGAGCCAGCGGAGCAATGGCTACTTCGCGCCAACGGTCACCTGCAGAAGCATTAAATGCACGCCAGAGCGCGCAGAAGTCAGCACGCGCGAAGTGGCACACCGGACGCTCTACAGTGCATGTCCGGTGTGCCACCGGACGCTCTACAGTGCATGTCCGGTGTGCCACCGGACATCCAGGCGGGCCCAGCAGTCAGAGCTCCAACGGTCGGAACCCAACGGCCTGGTGACGTGGCTGGCGCACCGGACACTGTTCGGTGTGCACCGGACTGTCCGGTGCACCATGCGACAGACAGCCCCACCAAACGGCTAGTTTGGTGGTTTGGGCTATAAATACCCCCAACCACCCCACATTCAAGTCATCCAAGTTTTCCTACTTCAACCACTTACAAGAGCTCTAGCATTCAATTCTAGACACACCCAAGTGATCAAATCCTCTCCAAATTCCACACAACGCCTTAGTGATTAGTGAGAGAGATTTGCTTGTGTTCTTTCGAGCTCTTGCGCTTGGATTGCTTTCTTCTTTGATTCTTTCTTGCAATCAACTCAATTGTAACCAAGGCAAGAGGCACCAATTGTGTGGTGGCCCTTGCGGGGAAGTTTTGTTCCCATTTGATTGAGAAGAAGAAGCTCACTCGGTCTGAGGGACCGTTTGAGAGAGGGAAAGGGTTGAAAGAGACCCGGTCTTTGTGACCACCTCAACGGGGAGTAGGTTTGCGAGAACCGAACCTCGGTAAAACAAATCCACGTGTCACACTCCTTATTCGCTTGCAATTTGTTTTGCACCCTCTCTCACAGACTCAATTATATTTCTAACGCTAACCCGACTTGTAGTTGTGATTACTTTTGAGAATTTCAGTTTCGCCCTATTCACCCCCCCCCCCCTCTAGGCGACTTTCAGTAGTCCTTCCCCCTCCTTTGCTTGAGAATTTGGCGAAAGCTCTTGATGATGAGCATCATTTCCTCGTTGTCGAGCTTGGAGGCGTCGATGGGGAGTCTACTTGATGTAGACTCTTCCTTCTTCTACTCTGTCGCCTTGAATGCGATCGGTTGTGCTTCGGGCGTGGAGGAGGCATCTTGCTCGATGATTTTCTTTGAGCCTTTGATCATCAATTCAAAGCTCACAAATTTTCCTATTACTTCCTCAGGAGACATTAGTGTGTATCTAGGATCACCACGTATTAATTGAACTTGTGTAGGGTTAAGAAAAACGCGTGATCTAAGAATAACCTTGACCATTTCATGGTCATCCCATTTGGTGCTCCCGAGGTTGCGCACTTGGTTCACCAAGGTCTTGAGCCGGCTGTACATCTCTTGTGGCTCCTCCCCTTGGCGAAGCCTGAAGCGACCGAGCTCCCCCTCGATCGTCTCTCGCTTGGTGATTTTTGTCACCTCGTGTCCTTCGTGTGCGGTCTTGAGCACGTCCCAAATCTCCTTGGCGCTCTTCAATCCTTGCACCTTGTTATACTCCTCTCGACTTAGAGAGGTGAGGAGTATAGTGGTGGCTTGGGAGTTGAAGTGCACGATTTGGGCCACCTCGTCCTCATCGTAATCTTCATCCCCTACGGATGGTACCTGTACACCAAACTCAACAACATCCCATATGCTTTTGTGGAGTGAGGTTAGGTGATATCTCATCATATCACTCCACCTAGAATAATCTTCACCATCAAATGTCGGTGGTTTGCCTAATGGGACGGAAAGTAATGGAGTATGCTTAGGAATACGAGGATAGCGTAAGGGGATCTTACTATACTTCTTGCGCTCTTGGCGCTTAGAAGTGACGGACGCGGCGTCAGATCCGGATGTAGAGGGCAAGGAAGAGTCGGTCTCGTAGTAGACCACTTTCTTCATTTTCTTCTTCTTCTCGCCACTCTTGTGCGATCGAATGCGTGAAGGGGATCCATCCTTCTTCTTGTCGGCGGACTCCCTTGATGGAGCCTTTCCGTGACTTGTAGCGGTCTTCTCACCGTCGATCACCATCTTCTTGGCGTGATCTCCCGACATCACTTCGAGTGGTTAAGCTCTAATGAAGCATCGGGCTCTGATACCAATTGAAAGTCGCCTAGAGGGAGGTGAATAGGGCGAATCTGAAAATTATAAACTTAAGCACAACTACAAGCCGGGTTAGCGTTAGAAATATGAACGAGTCTGAGAGAGAGGGGGAAAAACAAATCGCGGGCAAATGAAGAGTGTGATACGATGATTTGTTTTATCGAGGTTCGGTTCTTGCAAACCTACTCCCCGTTGAGGTGGTCACAAAGACCGGGTCTCTTTCAACCCTTTCCCTCTCTCAAACGGTCACTTAGACCGAGTGAGCTTCTCTTCTCAATCAAACGGGACACAAAGTCCCCGCAAGGACCACCACACAATTGGTGTCTCTTGCCTCGGTTACAATTGAGTTGATCACAAGAAAGAATGAGAAAAAGAAGCAATCCAAGCGCAAGAGCTCAAATGAACACAAGTCACTCTCTCACTAGTCACTATTTGATTGGGAATGATCTATGGACTTGGGAGAGGATTTGATCTCTTTAGTGTGTCTTGTATTGAATGCTATAGCTCTTGTAAGGTGTGGGAAGTCAGAAAACTTGGATACAATGAATGGTGGGTGGTTGGGGGTATTTATAGCCCCAACCACCAAACTAGCCGTTTGGTGAAGGCTGCTGTCGCATGGCGCACCGGACAGTCCGGTACGCCACCGGACACTGTCCGGTGCGCCTGCCACGTCACCTGGTCGTTGGATTCCGACCGTTGGAGCTTCTGTCTTATGGGCCACCGGACAGTCCGGTGGTGCACTGGACAGGCACTGTTCACTGTCCGGTGTGTCATCTGGCTCTGCTCTGACTCTGGCGCGCACTGTAGCGCATTTAATGCCTTCTGCAGATGACCGTTGGCGCGAGGTAGCCGTTGCTCCGCTGGCACACTGGACAGTCCGATGCGCCACCGGACACTGTTCGGTGCTCCACCGGACAGTCCGGTGAATTATAGTGGAGCGGCCTCCAGAATTCCCGAAGGTGAGCAGTTCGGAGTTGGAGTCCCTGGTGCACCAGACACTATCCGGTGCGCCAGACCAGGGCACACTTCGGCTGACTTTAGCTCTCAATATTTGAATCCTTTCTCGGTCTTTTTATTGGTTTGTTGTGAACCTTTGACACCTGTAGAACTCATAATCTAGAGCAAACTAGTTAGTCCAATTATTTGTGTTGGGCATTTCAACCACCAAAATCAATTTGGAAAGAGGTGTAAGCCTATTTCCCTTTCACCACCAACCCGATTCAACACTTAAGAACTAAGCACATTGATATTTGACGTCATTTGATAAGAGATCACCATGCTAAAGGGGATATCCAAATTGAGAGTGTGGGCACCGACCACCGATGATCAATTAGCAAACACATTGATAAATTCGTTGGCTGCATCAAGATTTTGTAAGCTAAGAAATGATTTGAACACTATTGACTTCTGAAACATTTGAAAAGAGAATCTCATATATGACTAACCCCTCCTCCAACCAAAAGCAAAGGTAAAATTGAATGTGCATTTAGCATACATCTTTACTAATATAATGTAATAATTTTATCATGCCACCCCCATGCATGTGTTTGGACTGGGTTTAAATGGTAAAAATAAAGTAAAATTATGTATAAGTAGGATTTTGACTATAGTTGCATTGTTGGCTCTAAATACACATTCACATCTATTTAGCCACTAGAACCTACATGTTTTTTTTGTTTTATACTTTATACTCAACTATAATATAGAGATTTTATGGAAAATAAGGAAAAAAATAAAACCGAGGCATGTCGTGTCGTGCTTCGACTGACCAAAACTATGATGGGCCACTCAGCAGGTCTGATCCATTTGGACATATATACACGTACACCAGTGATGCGCCCACGCAGGTAGGTAGTGGCGCAAGAAAGACGATGGCCATGCAGGCATGGCTATCAGGTATGAGCACCGACGTGGGCATCCGTCGTGGCGCCACCACTGACTATGCCCTTGAGACCTAAGTTGCGAGGACACGAGGAGGACCCTACTACCACCATCCTCGTAAGCTGCTTGGGACTTTCGACTGCCCATGGTAAAAATTTGAACCGTGTTTGAACAACTATCACATTTAAACAAGATCTATCATAAATACTATAGCAACAAACGGTCGCTTAACTTGTACCTTACTAGATGTGGTTAGTGAATATAGCCATGATATATGTGGTACTAGATGTGGTTAGTGTGAATATGGCCATGATATATGAGACATAAGGGCATCCATTACAGATCAAATGTTCTTAAGTTCACATTCTACCACTTTTGCTTGTGTGTTTGTTTATTTCAAATGGTATAATATGACTTGTTCATGAGAGTGTGAACCCAAGTGTTTGATGTAGCTGGTGAGTGATACATGTGTTTAATTCAACTTGGACAAGGTAACTACTAGGAGGCACATGTGCAGAAGCTTGAAGACGGTTCAAACCGAATTAAATGCTAGCTTATGCAAAACATGAGTTCAAGCCAATGATAAATAAGTTCATGAAAATAAACTAAGAAGAGATCAAGTGATCCTCGATTTTAAGTGGACATCTCCAAGTGTGGTTCCAACATTGATAAGCATATCCTAAGGACACACCTTGTGGTGGTTAAAGGGGAGAGATGATAAAGATATGCACAAGAAATGTGTCACCCGAATTTGTTGGCAGCTAGGTCTGCTAGCTAGGCTTGTAAGCAAGTGACTTCTACATGCGTGTATGGGTCGGATTCCCTAAAGTTAAGACTCCTTTGAAATGCAGGAATTTCAGATGAATAATACAGAAATTTTATAGGATCCAGTTCAAGAATCATACACTCCGTTCCAAAGGAGCCCTTAGCTCTTGTTTTGGATCCTAGCAAATTCCATGGTCTAGTTTAAGGAGTTCTATACGGCCTCTCTTCTGAAAATAGTAGTAGAAGGCTGTCAACAGTGAAAAGCCAGTGAAAAGCCAGCTGCAACATAGTCCGCTTAAAACCTGAAGCCAACAGGCCTGTAGTGATATGCAAACAGTCCACAACTTGATTATTCAGCTTCCACAATCAAGTTCTACCAGCATGTGGAAGTTGGGATACCTGTTTGGCACAGCTTATTTTCAGCTTCTTCACAAATTTAAGCAGAAGTCCTACCAAACAGCCAGCTTCTACAGCAGCTTATTAGTTCAGCTGCTTCTCAGAATACACTAAAAGCAGCCAACAAGCAGAAGCTGCCTTTCATCAGCTTCTCAGATAAGCTGATTTTTCAACAAGCAGCAGCTGTGCCAAACAGGGTCTATAGATCCCAGCACACCACTCTTGATTTGCTTCTCCTTTGACACTGTGTAACCTCACCTAGCGAGGTTGTACAGTAAGTATACTATCTGGATTTTCTTACACTGTTGTCTCGATTTCTTTACGAGCAAGATTTTACATGCCA
Source organism: Zea mays (assembly GCF_902167145.1). Lineage (NCBI taxonomy): Eukaryota > Viridiplantae > Streptophyta > Magnoliopsida > Poales > Poaceae > Zea > Zea mays. Next base: position 131,064,373 of record NC_050104.1, read on the forward strand.
GGACAGAGAGACAGAACGGCTTACCGCCTAACCTTGCGAGGCTTGCCTGGCCTGGCGAGACGAGGCCAGCTGAGCGCGCGGAGATCATGGCAGCAGGCCCCAAGAGCCCGTGTAGTCAGTGGAGTGTCCAAGCTAGCTCCCACCAGTATAAACTTGAGTATGCAGATGCCTATGCCTATCGTAGCACGTATGGTGTGCTTCATCAGCTAGCTCATGTGCTATAAACTACAGTCTCCTCTGTCGATCGATCCATCAAGCAATACCTCAATTTTCGGTTGTGTCCACGACGTCACGTCAGTGGCGACCGAGAACCACAGATTCGTGTGGGCCGGAGAAGCAGATAACAACAACACAGATCATGCCATGTCAGTTGGCACCTGCAAGTCTGCAACTCGGTCCTGCGTGTGATTACGCATATACACTGCGCAGCTGGGGACCTCGGAGGGCTATATCAATCAAATTTGCGTCGATGCCGTTGTGCATGTGCTATTCATCGTTCGATTCGATCATGCAGCGCGATGCATCTGAGCTGGAGCGAGAAGGACAGGCACTCCGGGGACGAGATCTCATCCGATCCATATCAGCATCTGTAGTTTAGAGCACCGGTGTTTGCCGATTCGCTTGGACTGTCGCAGTCGTGCTCCCCTTTGGAATTCGAATAAACATCATCCTTCGTGTCCGCTTAGGGCTTATTCGATTATTTTCAATCCATATAGATTGGAGGAGATTGATATGGATTGGGAAATATTTTGATTTAGGCCTCGTTCATTTTGGGCGTTTCAGCCCGTTTCTGGCTCGTTCCGGGTGGAAAGAAACGGGCCGGATCAGAATCTAGTCATTTCATAATGAGCTATTCGTTTAGACCCAAATCAAAAACAGGAGTGACCTGGTTTGGAGTTTTTCCTGTCTTTTATGGTCCGGTACGAATCCCGGCCAACTATCCTCCGGATCGAATCTTGGCAACGACGCGGACAACACTGGTTTGACACTACACCAAAATACTTAACTTCCTAGGGCCTAAACCGTAGGAAGTTAGAGCTAAACTCTCGGAAGTTATATAAACCGTCGGAAGATAGATAAATCCGTCGGAAGTTTGGCTCTCGTAACATTTTTGTCGGAAGTTACGCTAACTTCCGAGAGACACTCGGAAGTTACGCTAACTTCCGAGAGCCAAAGATCCCTCTCGGAAGTTACGCTAACTTCCGAGAGCCAAGGCAGTTTTCTCGGAAGTTAAAGTTTGACGCCGTTTGTTTTGCGCTGACGCCGTGTGAAGGCTAACTTCCGACCGTTTTGGTTGTCCTCTCGGAAGTTAAAATGACCAGCACAAACAATGCAATTTAATTTTCATTATTCACCACATTAACAGCCACATATATCAAAATAACAGCCACATATATCAAAATAACAGCCACATATATCACAATGTACAAAAATGACAGCCACAATATACCACAATATATTTAAAAGCCACAATATACCACATGTCACATATAAAGTCATAAAAGTCTAGCCAGAACAGTCCACAAAGTTTCAAGTCTCACAAGACACAAGTTACATCCACATAATAGTCTCACAAGACATAAGTTTCAAGTCTCACAAAACACAGAATGGAAGTCCACTACTGTCGATCAGCATCAGGAATCAGCGAAAAGTGATGCTCGCTACCTCCACTGGCGAACAACGCATCGACAAAGTCTAAGCCATCATGTTGTTGCTGCACCGACAAGGTAGCTGGAGGGGTCTCATATACCTGAACAAATGACATTCATGAAGTTACACCATAATATAACAAGTAAATAATGAAAAATTTGCAAACCTGATGTTCGGTAGGTGGAGGTGGAGGTGATGGCCAAGGAAAATGTATGGGAGGTGGAGGTGGGGGGGCCATCGGAACCTGTATCCCTTGGGCTTGTGCTAGTTGCTATCAAATCGACGAACACATTAATGCCAGTGTTTTAAATCAATACATAACTTAAAATGAAAGATCTTTTTGAACTTACTTGTATCAGTGTTTGTTGTTGTTGAAACTGAGTAGCATAGTATTCTTGTTGCGCAGCATGTTGCCTCAAGTATTCCTCCTGAACCCTTTGCCGCTCCTGATGTTGCCTAAGCTCTTCTCGTAGTCGCTCAACTTCTGCAGTATCCTGAGTAGAGCGACGGGAGCTACGAGCAGCAGACCTCGACGAACCTCCCCTCTGAACCGTCACCTGGCTCGAGTCGATGACGTTATCGAACATCGAGTACCTTCAAACAAGTAACATCACAACAGATTCAAAATAAATGTATTGTACTTAAACCGATGAAACAAGATAAGGTATGTAGAGTCCATACCTTCCATGGGGTTTTCCACCACTCGCATACACAACCTGAGGATCAATAGGTGCGGTCCTCCAGTCATAGTCCGATCCATGCTGACTAGACATCGCCTCACCATATGCAGCCTGCATACAAAAGAACAATGCCATCTTACATACAAAATTTCATATGAACAAAATGTATCAAGCATTTCAAAACACTCACCAGACAATCTGTTGCCTTTTGGCTACACAACACATCTGGGTTTGCAGGATCTGGTCCTCTGTGCCCCCTCAGGTATACTTGAATATCACTGGGCACTACACCACTGCTAGCTTCCTGTATGTACATTTGACAAACATTATAATCAGAAATTACAGCAAGTCAACTACAATCAACAAAAATGAAATAAATTGCACTTACCATTCGTTTTGCCAAACGAAAGTGATCATCACCTCCATACTTGTGATACGACTCGGTTCCACGATTGGAACTTTGTCGCATAGACTTTGCCTTGAAATCATCAGAAGCCCAATAACGGCATAAGGCACGCCAAGCAGCATCATTGGCGGCTATCCATGGAATCGAATGCTACGGAAACACAATTCATTTACAAGTAATTGTATCATATACAAGCAACAAAAAAATTTCTAACACGAGCACAAACATCAATTACCTGAAGAAAATCTTGCTCAGTCATAGAAAGTCCATACTGTGTCGCCTCGCTCTTAGTGGCTGCACGTCGTCCTTCACTACTCAACATAGCTTGATTAATCACCTGGATTCGAACATAGTACATCATATCCGCAACAACATCTGCCGCGTTCCTATGGAACACGGAGTGTGCATGCTCGGTATGAGTATCTCCATCAGGCAACTTATAATGTTTCTGAAAAAAAACATAGTCAAGAATCCATAATATGAATCAATCATTGAGCTGATAACTTGGCAAGAAGATAGATAAACATACCCAGAAGTCGTGCCAAACTGCACCTTGCGCATGACTCCATAATATGAATCCATAATATTGTCTTTTGTTTTGTCGCCTAGATTCATGCAAGTACTTAGAATGCTTTCACCAACATTACGTTCCTGATGCATGACGTCAATGTTATGCATCAGAATCAATGCCTTAACATAAGGGAGTTCCCATAAACCACATTTATGTGTCCAGTTATGCTCGGTTCCAAAACCTATGTATCCATCACCACTTTCATTCTCTTTCAAATTATTAAGCATAGCCTCAATCTCTATTCCGCTCAGACGTCTGGGCGGTCCCTTTGTCACGATAGTGCCCTTCTTAAAGGTGTTAACCTCGAACCTATACGGGTGTTTTTGGGGCAAGAAGCATCTGTGGCAGTCAAAGTAACAGATCTTCCCTCCAAACTCTAGGCGGAAACAATCTGTATCCTTGCCACATATTGGGCATGTCAGAGTTCCATGGCAACTCCATCCAGCAAATAAACTGTATGCCATGAAATCATGAATGGACCACAAATACGCAACTCGAAGTGTGAATCTCTCATTTTTGTAGCAATCGTATGCTTCAACTCCTTTCCATAACTTTTTGAGATCATCAATCAAGGGTTGCATCATCACATTCAACCCTTTACCAGGATGGTCTGGACCAGGAATAATTAGGGAAAGAAACATGTAATCATATTTCATGCACAGATGAGGTGGAAGGTTGTATGGAATAACAAATACAGGCCAACAAGAATATGATGCCGCGTTTGTATTGAAAGGTGTGAATCCATCTGTCGCCAACCCAATTCGAATGTTTCTCGCTTCACTAGCAAATTCTGGATCAAAGTCATCTAGAGCCTTCCACGCATCACTGTCAGACGGGTGCGTCATCACATGAGTGTCCTCCCGTTCACGTTCTTTATGCCATCTCATGTGCCTAGCTGTGTTCCTCGAAAGAAACAAACGCTTAACACGAGGTGCAAGAGGCATGTAACGAAGTTGCTTTTGGGCTACCGTTGATGTGACCATTTCACCATCATCATTTTTAACCTCTACATATCTCGACTTGCCACACTTTAGACACTTACTATCATTCTCATGATCCTTCCAGAACAGCATACAATTATCTGGACATACATCAATTTTCTGATAGTCCATACCTAGACCAGAGAGCAGTTTCCTGCACTGATACACGTCTTTCGGCATCTTGTGATTTGGTGGAAACACTTCGCTGATTAAGTTCAAGAGCTCGTTATAACAATTGTTCGAGAACACGAACTTGGACTTGATAGCCATAAGTCGAGTCACGAAAGCGAGGACTGAAACTGTTGTGTGTTCGTGCAAAGGCTCTTCTGCAGCCTTAAGGAGGTCGAAGAACTTTTTAACCTCTGGAGGAGGCGGCTCCTCATGATTTGGTGGAAACACAAAATCAGGATCCTCCCTTAAATCTTCAAGCATCTCGTCCATTCTATCGCACTCCACGTCGTCAGTGTTGTTGGCTTCCGGCGAATTTTCACGGGGAAAGTCCTCGCCGTGATACACCCAGACTTCATAGTCAGGCATGTAGCCATATTTGCAAAGGTGTCCCGACAGAGTTCTCTTGTCTTGACATCTACAAATCCGACACATACTACATGGACAACGCACATCTGTGCCGGTTCTTGATATAGCAAAAGCACGATCAATAAAATCCTCTGTCTTTCTTATCCAATCCACCGAGGGATCATTCATACGCCAACCTTCATACATCCATCGACGGTCCTCACCCACCATATTTGATGCTAAAATAGTAAAACACATCATTCATAAATTTATTCCGTATAGAGCAACAATTTATTACGAGCAACGAGTCAGAACGAATTTTAGCAGCATAACCCCGTTGTTCTCTATTTGCATGCCCATAAATGGTGTAATAGAGAACAACAGGGTTATGTCACCGAAATCTCGTTTGGACCCGTCATCGTCATAAATCCATAGCTCTATCATCCACTAACAGGCTATCCAAAAAAGGGACAATTCCGGACTAATACAAGTCATATGTGTATCATGTGACTCTGCCCGATCCGGAATGGGCGACACATATACGACAATTTTGCAAAAATATTACTAGCACGCAACAAATAAGAGACTAACATAATTAAATTATATGCACCACCTAGCTTATTAAGTTAATTAACCCTATTAACATAACTTTCTACGGTTTAAAAACAGTTAACTCTCGGAAGTTAGTATATTTAATATAAAAAACTATAGTACAAACACTCGGAAGTTACCTGTAGCGATGCGAAGCTCGATGGCGAAGATGGTGCTGCGTGGAGGAGAGGCGGCGCTCGGCGCAGGGAGCGATGAGCCACACGGGACGGGTAGCGGCCGGCGCAGTGAGCAGCGAGCCCCGCGCAGGGCGGTGTTGCCGCGGTGGCCGGCGAGACCGTGCGAGCGGCCGGCACGGCGGGGCGGGGCTGGCGGGGCGACACGGCGGGGCAGCGGCCTGTACGGCCGGCTGGGCGGGGCGGCGAGCGCCCGGCACGGCGGGGCAGGGCGGGGCGGGGCGGTGCAGGGTGGGGCCGGGCACGGCGGTGCAGGGCGGCGGGGCAGGCAGCGGCAGCGCGGGGCGGCCGCCGGGGAACGGCGGGCAGCGCGGGGCGGCCGCCGGGGAACGGCGGGCGGCAGCGCGGGGCGAGAGGAGCAGCGAGCAACGTCAATGGCGAGAGGAGATGCGAGGCGCCTGTTGGGAAAAAACCCGACGGCGCCGTTACTTTACAAAATTAGCTTCCGAGAGCTTTGAGTCAGCCCGTCGGAAGTTAACAGGGCGGGGCCCGGTCCGTAGCCGTAAGGAACCCTACGCCCGGTCCGCAGTCTAACTTCCGAGAGCCCGGTCCGTAGCCGTCGGAAGTTAAGAGCCTTCCGAGAGCCCGTCGGAAGTTAAATAAACTTCCGAGAGGCTACAGTTACAACCGTCGGAAGTTGAATAAACTGCCGAGAGGCAACTAGGGCTTCTAGGAAGTTATTAACTTCCTACGGTTCTCGATAGAAACCGTAGGAAGTTATAAAGCCGTAGGAAGTTCAAAGTTTTGGTGTAGTGTGAGTGAACCGACCGGATTCACTGAATCCTTGCCTTGAAATCGTTCAGGTTGGAACCGAAACCCATTGTACCGAACAAGCCCTTACTAGGGATTGAAACCACTTCAATTCCCCCTTAATCCATATGGATTGAGGTATAACTGAATAAGCCCTTACTCGGCCCGGGCGGGACACTCGATGGGCATGTTATTTTGACTTTTTTATGAGTACGATAAATGGATCTATAGAGTTTAGGATATAGAAACTGATTGATTTATACTATCACGACGAATCAGTCGATTATGTTTACACATTGAGACTTTGTATGGTTTTTTATCAAAATGGTTTTATAGAAACTGAATGAAAAACTAAACATTTGATAGTATGCAGCAGCTTACGGTGGCCCGAATTAATGATCAAAAATGCTAAAACAAACATAGCCAGGCGAGACCTCACCGCGCGTGGCCGCCCGCTGCTAACCGATCTGTGGTCTGTGGATTTGAGCACGCGGACGGAGTTTGGCAGGGCTAGCGTATGCGCGGCACGCCGCAGCTCTGCTGCTGTCACTGTTGTTCGGTAGCTTAGTGTGTGCAGTGTGTGTTAGTTACAACTTACAAGGATGTTCTTTTCAACTCCGGTGTCTATGTCTGCCACTGGGCGTTTTCGGTAGCGTTTAATTAAGAGACACAAGGTAATATAGGACAGTCCTTTCTTTGATTAGTGGAACGGGATGATTTTGTTTTCTGTTTGGTACGGTTGAGAAGGGAAACAGTCAGCTTGATTTTTTTTTATTTGTTCAGAGACATCGATATAGTAGAACGAGCAATTACAACTTTACAAGAGGGACATGCATCCTAGCTGCTTGTCCCGGATGGTCCGAGATTTGCGATGGCTGCTGGACGGGATCACACAAGGGATGATAGCAACAGCTCAAGTGTGCCCATTCGGGAATATTGACCCTTCCTGCATGTTGGATAGCAATTGACAAGGATATAATGTTGACAGATATATTCGCTGTGGCAGTGTGGCTTGCTGGGGCTTTAATCTGGCTGCCGCTACGGCTACAGTGTTTTGTCTCTCTGGATTTCAGTTGTAGTAATCCGAACAGCTACAACACTGATGGATGTCAACCAGCTGACATTGTTTATAGATAGCATTGTAGAGTTTAAAATAGGAGATGAGATAATAAAATATTTTCCTATGTATACATCTGTTGCGCGCAATGCACATGGAGGAGCTAGGTTGCTACCAGCTAGCACGCTAGGACCAAGCTAGTGCCATAACTACTAGTACGCGCAGGCAGTACACACACCCTGCTGCTATCGCATGCATGCCCCCATTGGTCTACTATCCACGTGAACGTATATACGGATGCCATTCCTTTTGGTTGGATTCCTCCGGCCGGGAAAGATAGGCTGAGGCTATAGCTTTACCTCTGCATGGCACAATTAATGCCGGACGACGTACGGTCACACTCTTACAGACAATCGCCTCAAAGTGCAGGAGTTCCGATCAGCTAGCACCCAAGTGGTGTGGGAGAGAGGTCACCACCCTGCACACACACCTTCAAAAGGTGCGATCTGCTCAGTCAGGTACCAGGAAAAACCCTTTGATTACTGGATAAAGAACGGGGACTTACCATAATTGCATGGACCACAAAACCACTCACTGCTATTCTAAGCTCGCCCCCAGCTAGCTGGCTGGTACAAATCTCAAAAGAAGATATCCCCGGCCAGAGGTTATACACATGCTCCCACGCGCACAGCAACAAGCTCACAAACCTAGCCAATCAGGAAAACCCAACATGCATGTAACGTCGTTTAGGAGAGGAAGTTCGACTAGCTAGTAGTGCGTGGCCACTCTATCTCATGTTGTGCCACTGACAAGTAGGTACGGACGAGCGTGTGGACTCACATGTCAGCTAGTATATACATTAGTATCTCATGACAATCTCGCGTCTATATGGGATGCGAAGGTCGATGCGCAATCTGGTTAAGGATTTGCGCACTTCGAGCTCAGATCGACGCATATGCAGCATAGTCTGGTAAATAAGGGATTGCGCATTTCAAGTTTTGTACCGACCTACTCGTGACTACTACCATCATTTGACAAACTATGACCGGTCTAATACTTTAGCATAACATTCCTATGATTCGATATCGCTATTTTTTTATTGTTATGTATTAATATAACTCCGGATAAATTAACTTGCGGGTGACAAGCTGGCACTATGTGTTGACGTCGATCCGGGCGTTAAACACTAGAAGGGACCGTCTCACGGTGCTCTTTGCGGAGGTGCGGACAGTCCGCGACCTGGCACAGGAGCGACTCCTCCTCTGCGTACGTCCGGACGGTCCGCATCTGAGGCTCGGACGGTCTGCGATGACGCAGAGGGTCTTCTTCTTCGCAGCAGACCTAGATCTCGCCTCCTGGGAGGGACCCGTTGGGGAGGAGAGATCGTAGGGTGTGTTAAGATACCTCTAGTCGACATAGAGTCAAAGAGAGGTGAAGATTTGAGGTAGAAGTAGGCTAAACTAAAACCACTCCTAATGCATAAGGTAAAAACGAGAAATAGACTTTATTTCATCGATTGTATGGGGGGTCAATCGGTCGTAGACCTTTATCTATATAAAGGGGAGGTTTGGACACGTTACAAGTTGTTTCCCGAGCTAACCCCGCGGTTTTAGCTAACAAAACCAGCGAGAAACTCGGAACCCTAACTAACTCTGTGCACGCGCGGATCTTTCGCTCCACCACCGAGGACGTTTCTTGTGCTCAACACTATGTAGTAATTTTTAATGTTTAGGGATCTCGAGATCCTATAGAGTAAATATGCAACAAATCCTTCTATAGATTCCCTCAAAAAGGTCCCCAACCTAGTATTTTTTCTTTTGAAGCTAGGAATTATATATGGTTTCAAGTAATTAAGATAGCAAAATAGTGATATAATTTATGGTTTTTAAGCTAAGAAACAATGCCATGCTATGAAAACTTGTCCACCCCTTACATAGATACAAACAAAGAGGACAGTCGTGTATGGCAATAATGGGGGGGGAAACCATGGCAAGCAGTGTACCAAAAGTAGCTTATACTATCACACAAGACACTAGGAAGAGGCAAAAGTTCGGGGAATATTACTAGTAACTGCCTAACTGGGGTTCAGGGGTTGCTTTAGGCCATGTTTGGTTTCAATTAGTCCTATGACTAAACTTTAGTCCCTACTTGTTTGGTTCTAGGGACTAAATAGATTCAAATGCCCTTAGAATACACTCGGCTTTTAGTCTCTTTTAGCACCTATGTGAAGGACTAAAGACTAAATCATTTTAGTCCATATTTTAGTCCTAGTGTTTGGCAAAAAAAGGACTAAATGAGACTAAAAACTAGAGACTAATCTTTAGTCTCTCTAACCAAACACCCCCTTATTTGGCCGCCTTCGTTGAAGGATTGGCATCTGCTTTGTAGCTAGTACTGGCTAGCTAGTGTGTGGCATCGACGATCTATATTATGCTCAGGGTATATGTACTTGATGATATGCTATTTCTCCAAAATTATACTCCTACGACTTTCTTACGTACTGCTTGCCGATTATTTATTCTTTAGGAGCCAAAAGTAGCCCATTCTACAATTAGGCAACTTTAATTTGCCAAACTAACAAAGTGTAGGGACGTCAAAAGGAATTTATAACATCATAAAGTATAATGACGACAAGCCATGGCTTAATAGTTGCCCTTTTCGCAGGCCTGTTTGCCATTTGGTTGCCACACTTGCTTGGAGCCAAAGGGAGTTCAGGTACGGGTACACACTTGATGCCAGTGCCACAATGGAAGTAAAAAAAAAAAGCAATGCCTCTATGGCTAGCTATGCGGAATTCCGTGACGCATGTTTTGTCACCAATTAATGTTGCCACATATTCTTGCCATATTTTGGGAAGGGCGGGATAGGTATTTCACGATTAGGTGGCTAGGTCATGTTTACATTTAGGGGATAAACACCTAGACCTAGTCCTTTTAGTTTCTATTTGTAGACTAATGGACTAACTATTAATCTATGTCTATTGGACTGATAGTTAGTATATTTATTTGGATCCTTAGGGATTATTATCATAGCCAACTTCACGCGTGACAGCTAAAACCGACAAGAAAATCGGTCACCGATGCTTTTTTTATAGTAACCTTTAAGATACAAAAAGTCACTCTTCATTGATAGAAAACCATTACAGACTAGATTAAAATGGACTAATAACTAGTCTGTAATTAGTGGACTAATAATTAGTGTACTTGTTTTTAATTATATGGCCTAAATATATACTAGGTAGGTTAACTTGTTGCAAAAGTATTAAAATTGTGATACCAAATAAGATAGTAACTCCAACAGCAAGTTCTAATACCGTGACTAAAAATTGTAAATTCACATGTTCAACATAATAAAATCTTAAAATAGACACAATCAACTAAGATCGTAAATTCCTAAGCTGAATGGCGGTAGAAACAAATAACTATGGTTATTGTAGATGCTACTACCTCAATTAAAAATAATGACATTGTGAACTTGTTCTAAGTTAAATGTTTTAGTTTTAGATTACAAAAATGTTTTTCTTGTTCCTAAGAGCATCTAGAAGGGGGTGAATAACTGATCCTACAAAATCAACTTAAGACACAAACTTGATCTAAAATATTAGATTTAGCGCAATTTAAACCAAGTTTGATAGAGAAGAAGAGAGAAAAATTCCATTCACTTGATTGCTCTTCCAAGATATGAATTATACTAAGAGCAATATCAGAAAAGAGAGAAGTTGGGAAGAGAAAAATCGCAAGCAAATAAAAGACAAATGAGAAATGCGATTTTTATCATGTGGTTCGGTCAAGCCTACATCCACGTTGTGGTGTCCTCCTTTGAACAAGGGTTACATTCAACCCCTCTCAAATGATCACGTAGATCAAACTTTTGTGCCACAATTCTTCCTTATATGAAGAGTGTTCCCGTTCGCAAGCTGGAGTCTCTTGCGGCATTACAAAACTAAGCAAATTGAGTTACGCTCAGTTCAGGTATATACTTGTTAAGTTGTTGCAACCTAGCTATGTACAATTTACTCATCGTAGAAAACAAATGGATCTCCAACTTTTAAATATGGTATACGTCCATAAATCCTTCAACGATTAGCGTATAAAAAGAATTTTAGAAACACACACACTTCTACCATATAAACAGAACGCACACCGACAGTCTATCCAACAAAAGGCTTGCGTGTTCGATACGCTATCTTTGTGGGGCCATGTTCATCTCAACCAACCCGCTTTCCATTAACCTGAACAAACCCTTTTTTTTTTAACGTAGTACGCGGCATCTACTGCACGTCCTACAGAAATGGACTGCCTGGGTGGTCTCTCTCCTTGCTGCTCGCTGAAATGGACCCGCACGTCGTCCTGTCAAAAGCACCAATGGCAAGCGGTAGAAATGCTCCAGCCGATAAGCACGACTTGTACTCCCTGGTGGCTGGCGCCCGAAAGGGGTCGGGGTCGCTAGCATCGACTGGCAACTGGCACCCTTCCCGTCGACGACGAGGAGTCACTCTCGGAGATGCACTGTCCGTACAACGCGCCGGGCCCAGAAGACCGACCTGCTCCCCACCCTCGTACACGCCCGCGGGCCCGGCGTTTTATGGGATTGGCAGCCATCGGATGGTCCAACAGTCTAATATATGCACCTAAAGGTCAATTTCAGCGACGAGTTTTATACAATTATTTGCAATATATAAAATAAAATATATTACGGACAAAAACAATTACATATAAAGTAGGGTTTTATTCTATAATTTAGTTAAAAATAATTTTGTGATTTATAAAGGGTTGATAATTATGTCGTCATGACAGTTCCATCTATGTAAATGAAACTTTACGTTTTTCGCACATGTCCTAAAAACAATGTTATACGTATCACTTAAAGCGCTTACGTACGTCACATCTCATTAAATGTAAATAAAACTTTCACCTATACTTGTATAAAGTAAATACAATAATTAAAAAAAGTGTAAATTTTCCTTGACATGTCAACCTGCGTGCCTAGAGTTCATGACCTGAGCGCCAAGAAGCAAAAGAGGGCCATGCTAGTAGAGCATTGGCCCAAAGTCTCACATTTTCTAAAACATGTTCTCGGGTCTTTTTTTTCGACTACAATTATATCTTATTATAACAAAAATATAAATAGCATTTTTGATGTTTGTGATTACCATAAAAAAAAAACAAAAACAGCACCAAAATATTTTTTTTGCACATATGTTCATATTCATGATATTCTATTTGAATCCAATCGTTATGCTATATATGAGTTCATAGTTCGATTACGTGAATGTACCGAAAACTAAAATGAAATACACCATAAGAACAGATCAGATGATACGAATCTCACCTTTTACCAATTTTTTTATCAGATACGAACACAAATTCGAATATCCTCACATCCTAATAAAGCAGATTGTTTGGATATGGATATCCACTTAGCTTCTAAAAAATTCTCTATAAAAACACAAGAGTAAAGTGGTTAGACAAATAAGCAATCTTAATATCCACTATTTTGTCTAGCCTATTTCATCCAATGCAACTCTCCTACATAAATCTTGTAGCAAGAGGTGATATGTTACTAGAGCACGCAAACAAGCAAGTTGGGGGACAAGCACTACTATATATAGTTGAGCTAGAACTAGTGAAGCAACTAGGCTAGATACTTCTACCATCTAAGAGCATCTCCAAAAGATTCTTTATTTTTAACTCTCTATTTATCTCTCTATAAATATTAAACTCTATATGTAACATCTCATTCCAACAGACTCTCCAACGTGTAAGTTAGCTTGGCTAGTGAGAGTTGCTAGCCAAATTTGGCTAGTGAGAGAGTTAATTTAGAGAGCCAGATAGCTTAGCAAGTTAAATGACTAGTCTGTTGGAGAGCTATTATATTATTAAGTAGCTAAAATTTAGCTTGACTAGCTATTTAGCTAGTCTCTTGGAGATGCTCTAAACTCCAATTCTAACTAGAGAGCTACTACTACAAGCAACTGCCACACACACATGTATATAAATGTAAAAGCACATGTTAGTAAAAGCACATCTAATAGTGAGCTGGACTATTAGATGAGGGTGTTTGGATATCTCTAACTAGAAACAGTTAATTACTATACTATTAGTTTGGTTGCTTGAATGTCTCTAATTAATTTTGGTATATAACTATCAACTCCGGTGCATTGATTGCATATGGAGAGAACTACTTTTCTTGGCTTCATTGTGTGGCCTCACTATTTTCTAGGGTGTTCAAGCCGTTCCTTCTGAACTTGATTTGATTGGCAGCGGCTAGGGTAATTTTCTAGCTTTGTTAAGTCAGTTGGCCGAATGTTCAATTTCCGTGCACCGACGCCGACGGCCAATGGCGACCGCACTCGCGGCACCCCTGCGGCCACCGGCCAGGCCCCGACCCCGATCGATTTTGCCCGAGGATAAACCGCTCGCGCAATCGCGCCAGCCTTCTTTATTTGGCCTCTCACCCCTGGTCCCCTCTCTCTTCTTTTTTACCCTCGCTGGCGGGTCGCCTCACCCGTTCACTCCGTCCATGACGAAACGGCAAGCGTCGCCCTCTCCACCGCCACCAGTCCACCTCCTCGTCCTCCTCCGGTCACGCACGCAGCTAGCTTACCCGCCCCGCCACTATAAAAATCCACCTCCACCCCACCGCGCGTCTACAGTTCCACACACGCGTGCACGGGCGGGCAAGCACCAGAAAGGAAAGGCGGAGGCCGCGCGGCGGGCGCCAGCTGCAGCCAAGAGCCCACTAGTAGTAGTAGTAGCTAGTTCACCACCGCCTGCTTGCCTCCTTTACTTTGCCATATTTGGTGAGCGCCCTCCTCCCTCAGATCTGCCTAGTTTTGTCTCGTCCCGTGGCTCTCGTTTTTTTAATTTTGCAATTCCTCACCTCCCCCACTTTTGCTGCTGCTGGTTGGTTGGTTTGCGTTTGTTCGGGCAGCTAGCGTTTCCTGGATTGGGGACGCTTCCGTTTCGGGAAGCCGTGAAGGGATCGGCCACGACGATGGTGCGGGGGAAGACGGAGCTGAAGCGGATAGAGAACGCGACGAGCCGGCAGGTGACCTTCTCGAAGCGCCGCAACGGGCTGCTCAAGAAGGCCTTCGAGCTCTCCGTGCTCTGCGATGCTGAGGTCGGGCTCGTCGTCTTCTCCCCGCGCGGCAAGCTCTACGAGTTCGCCAGCGCCGCCAGGTGCGTCCTCCTCACCTCTTGCCATGCTTCCTCCGGCCTGCTGCTTCTCCCTCCCACCGACGAATTGAATCTGAATAGAAGTCGCGGTCCATCGGTTGTCTTGTTGTCTCGTTGCGCTCACTACAGTAAACGCAGAAACGTCCGACGGCCAAAGCCGTCGGACATAAGGAATAAACCGTCGGAAATAGATTATTTCCGACGGTAAAGGCTTATCTCCGACGGCTTTAAGCCGTCGGAGATAACTCGTCGGAAATAGTGCTATGTCCGACGGCAGCCGTCGGACATAAGTTATCTCCGACGGCTGCCTATGCCCGTCGGAGATAACAAATCCCAACCGTTTTACCGGTCGGAATGTGGGACCCACTGAATTAAGTCCGACGGCTCCCGCTAGGCCGTCGGAGATAAGCATTGCTTATGTCCGACGGTAGTTAATGCCGTCGGAAATAACAAATGGGTTATGTCCGACGGCTACCATTAAGCCGTCGGACATAACAAATTACAGAATTTACACAAAATTCTGTTTTTTAAAAAAATCTGACATTTACAAAACAAAAACAGATTCATGCACATATACAAATTCACATTCACAATCACAAATACACACATTCTAATAAGTATTCACAATCACAAATAGTCTCACATAAATATTAACATTCACAAATTTAACATCAACATATAGGTTCGACGGTTGTTGCAAAATGAAATTGTGTCTCACAAACAAGTGTTGCAAAGTGTTTCATAAAAAAACATCACGACACATCAATCATATCCATCGTCTGGATGGTTCGAGTAGCCACCTCCTCCGGCTGGACTCTGCGTGTTGAAAATGGTGTTCACCCACGAATTTGTTGTGTCGTCCTGACCAGACCCATCTCCAGGTGCGGCAACTGAAGCGGGTGGTGTCTGAAATCCCTATAACACAAGCACATGAAATAGTAACCACTCAGTTGTTCATTTAAACACATAAGACATTTATGAACATGTCACACACGCATATGTGTACATACCATAGGGAATTGTGACGGAGGCGGAGGCGGAGGTGGAGGCGCCAACATTGGCATTGGCAGTGCAAACTCCGGAGGCGGCATCCCATATGTCGGCATCGGGACGCCCGCTTGTTGGGCTAGTTGCTACAAATTATATACAAGTCATTGTTGAACAAACAAGATACACATCAAGTGTTTTGCAAAATAAGCTACAAAATGTTACTTCAACTTACCGAGAGAAGAGCTTGATTTTGGGCCTGGAGGCTTGCATAATACTCGTCCCTCTTCTTCTGGTACTTGGCTTGTTGTCTCTGGTATTCAGATTGTTGCCTCTGGTACTCCAATTGTTCCCTCAAGACTGATTGATGGTACTCTGCCTGTTGACGCAACACTGCAAGCTCTATCTCATGGGCTGCTGATCGTGAACGGGACGACTGTGAAGACGACGATGTGGATTGTCGTCCACGGCGTCTCAGCTCTCTGGAATCAATCGTAGAATCAAAAATACCCAACCTACAAGAGTGAACCATGCACTTAGTATAGTAACTCATGGCTCAGTTGAATCGCAAGCATATGATGACAATTTTGAAAACCAAATCAAATAATCTCACCGTCCATGGGCTTGTCCTCCTGCGCTAGCATAGGCTGCCTGAGGGTCGATTGGCTGGCTCCTCCAATCGTACTCCTCCCCATGGCGTTGAACCATCTCCTGCCCATACGAAGCCTGGAGGCAAACAATATCAAATATAAGTGCATAACCCCTATGCCCTTGCAAACAATATCAACACACATAATAGAGTAACAATATCAACTCACTAGACGGTCGGTGGCCGTCTGAGTGCATAACACATCAGGATTCTGAGGATCAGAACCCCTATGCCCTTGCATATACACCTCCACATCCGTGGGCGTACGGCCGGATTTGACTTCCTGTACATAAAAGTTATAATGACACATTTCTATGTGATTCAAAGTTACGACAAACTGTGACTTACCATTCGCTTAGCCAAGCGCACATGACCATCACCGCCGTAGTTGTGGAACGACTCAGTCCCACGGTTTCCCCTGTTCCTTTCGGAAATGGCACGAAAGTCAGGGGAAGCCCACCATCTGCACAATGCCCGATAACCGTCTGATCGGGTGGCCATCCACGACACCGACACCTACATGAAATTTTTTAAATAAAGCAAGCAAATACATGGCTTTGTGCGATATGAGAGGCAACAACTTGTTTACCTCTAGGTATTGCTCCTCCGTCAAGTAAATTGATGACCACTCGGCCTTTGTATTTGGCATCGGTCGATCATCAGCATTTGCTCTGTACCATGCCTTTATAGCCTGAATTCGTGCATAGTACATTGCATCTGCAACGACATCGTTCGCGTTAAACTCAAACACGTAACGAGCGTTCATATCATATGATCCATCGTCCGGCAACTTGTACCGTTTCTGCAAAAACCATAGTGTTATCATAAAAGCAAACATATATGGAATAACTAAAATAGTATAAACAAGTCATACCCAGAATGCATCCCAAACTAGTGCCTGTGTGTTGCCAAACGTTCTACAGACACCATAGCGATAATGCTCCCAAGTGGTGGCGGGGACAGACTCGCCAGTAGGCAAAGTCACAAGACCAGGCCAGTGCAGACGAACAAGATTACCAAGAACCATGTTCACCTGCCTGTAGTGTCCTGTGCCTGTGAACGAGTCGTCGATCCAAGTCCTGCAAACAGAAATCAATGTAGAAATTAAAACATAACTTTCAATAACATTTAAGCAAAGATATGTCACTCACTTTCCACTAGGCTTTATCACAACCCGAGATTCGGGTGGAAGCTCTGGAGGTGGTCCAACAAAATGCAGCTTCCTCGTTCTCTTAACTCGAGAAGTTCCAGACCCAGCTGCAGAATCTCCACCAGCCCCAGAATCCCCAGCCCTAGAATCCCCACCAGCGTCGTCTCCAGCATCATCTCCCACATTATCTCCACCATCATCTTCAACATCATCTCTTGCATGATCCTCTACCACTGGTTCCTCAATTTCAGCATCCTATGAAACAAATAGCTTACATCAGACAATATTAAGTAACTCAAATAATGTAATTTAACAACTAACTTACATCTTGTGGAGGCAAATGTTCTGCCAGCGCTCTCTGTCTGCTCATGGTAGAACCTGTGCCCTGAAAAACTGAATCCTCACCCCTCGAGCTGCTCCTCGAGCTACTCCTCGACCCAAGCAAACTACGAGCTAAAGACTTCATTTTCTTTGACATCCTATTTTAACAAAAACAAGTTAGTACATAAATCGACAATAAAATAATAAAATATGCAATAAAATCATAAAATATGCAATAAAATCATGATCCATACTCGTCAATCGTAATCGTAATCAAAATCAGGATCTAGTTGCTTTCGTCGATTTAATGGACGCCAAGTAGCTTTCTTCTTTCTCGTCACTCGTTTTCTTTTTGGAGGAACCTCTACATCATTTTGATCGCCTAATAAAGATTCTTCCAACATTTCAGTTTGTACATTAAACGTGCTTGTAAGTTCTTCGTCTTGGAAAATCTCAGCATCCCCCACTTCCTGCTCGATTTGACTTTCAACATAACCAGCATCACCAGGAGCATATAGTCGTTCACGCGGATTAACTTTGTACACTACCCTCCAATCAACCAAACCGTTTTTCTTAGATGGATATGTCATATAATACACCTGCTCGCATTGGTGGGCAAGGATTATAGTGTCGTGACCTTTTAATCTATCGTTGTGTTTGACTTCCACCATGCCATATTGATTTTCTCGCGTTGTATTTGGAGAAAACCAATCACAATCGAAGAACACCACTTTGAGTTGTTTATCTCCAAAAAACTTGTACTCGATTATATCATTAATGACTCCATAATAATTAGTCACCTTCCCTTCATCATCGACAGCTCTAGTTACAACTCCGGAGTTTGTCGTGGCTGCTAGAGGATGATCATCTTCGAACCTTGTGGAACGGAATCTAAAACCATTGACATCATACCGACCATAACGTCTGCCAGTTACTGCTCCTAGGGATAATTGTCGAAGGTCCGGGTGTATATTGTCATTTTTATCTACATAATCTCGAAACCAACACAAGAAATTAAGTCCCCCATCTTTTCCCTCTCGACGAATCTGGTCACGTTCACAGCCAGAGATGCAATTTTGAGAATCAAATTCCCTGTTAGTACAAGGAAACAAACCTTTTAGTATCACAACAAAAATTCTAGCGGCAATGACTAAAATAAAGTTTACACTTACAGGAGAAACTGACTCATCTCTTCCATGTTGTTATACATGTAAAGTAAAGCAGTCTTCCATTCGTCGTTGGTGAAACAGTATGTTGTGCTGGGTCCTACAGTTTTGCCCCTCCATTGAAAAATTTCAATATCACTAATAGGGGGCTCGTCGACATGATACCGCAACGTATGGGCATTGACATTGTGTTCCTCTGCAAAGTACAGGCCCGTGAACGATGCTATCTCTTTGTATTTGAATTCTTCAGCGATGCACCCTTCAACTCGTCTCTTATTACCAACCATTGCACATAGCTTTTTTAGTGTCCTTTCGATGTGATACATCCATCTATATTGCACAGGACCTCCTACCTTAGCTTCGTATGGTAGGTGAACAAGTAGATGTTGCATCGGATTGAAGAAACCTGGTGGAAATATTTTTTCAAGTTTGCATACCAAAATCGGTATTTCTTGCTCAAGCTTCTCCATCATCTCTTTCTTTATTTCTTTGGCACAAAGATGTCTATAAAAGTAGCTTAGCTCCGCTAATGCTTTCCAGACATCATTTTTTACAAAACCACGAAACATAACAGGAAGGAGTCTTTCCATTATTATGTGGTAGTCATGACTCTTCAACCCAGAAAACTTGCCCGTCTTCAAATTCACAGACCTTCTAAAGCCCGCGGCGTAACCATCTGGGAACTTTAAGTTTTTCAACCATTTCATCAATTGTTTCTTCCTTTTAGGTTTAATACTGAAAGGAGCACGTGGCTTCTTCTGATTCTCTCCTATCTCCATAGTTGGTCTTCTACAGATTAAGGCCAAGTCTTTCCTTGCCTTAGGGTTGTCTTTTGTTTTGTCGGTGATATTCATGCAAGTGCTGATAATGCTTTCACCCATATTTCGTTCCTGGTGCATGACATCAATGTTATGCATTAGAATCAAGGCTTTCATATAAGGGAGTTCCCATAGACCACATTTGTGAGTCCAATTATGCTCGGTTCCATAACCTTCAAAACGATTTCCATGTTCGTTTAGTTTCAAATCATTAAGTCTCGCGAGAATCTCAGGACCACTTAGACGCTTGGGTGGTCCCCTCGTCACAATCGTGTCCTTTTTAAAAGCGTTCCTATCGAACCTGAACGGGTGATCCTCTGGCAAAAAACATCTATGGCAATCGAAGTAACATATCTTTCCACCAAACTTTAGTCGAAAGCATAAAGTGTCTTCAACGCATATAGGACATGTCAAAATCCCATGACAACTCCATCCAGCAAAGATACCATAAGCCATAAAATCATGAATAGACCATAAAAACGCGGCTCTCAGGTTGAACTTCTGTTTCTTGTAACAATCGTACGCCTCGACTCCTTCCCACAAAATTTTCAATTCTTCAATCAGGGGTCTCATCATCACATCGATCTTTGTTCCAGGATGATCCGGACCAGGTATTATAAGACACAAGAAAATAAATTCATATTTCATGCAAAGAGCTGGTGGAAGGTTGTATGGAACAGCAAAGACGGGCCAACATGAGTACGACGTAGCAGTTAGATTGAATGGTGAGAAACCATCTGTTGCCAAACCGAAGCGGACATTCCGCACTTCATCAGCAAAGCTGGAATCAAAAGCATCTAGTGCCTTCCATGCATCTGTATCAGCTGGGTGCACCATGACATTTGGATTCTCACGTACCCCTTCTTTGTGCCACCTCATGTGTCTGGCTGTATTTTTGGAGATGAACAAACGTTTCAACCGAGGTATGAGAGGCATGTAACGAAGCTGCTTACGTGCAATCTTCGTAGTCACGGTCAAACCATCGTCGTTTTCAACCTCAACGAATCTACGCTCACCACATACAGTACACTTCTTCTCACCTGCGGTCTCCTTCCAGAAAAGCATACAATTATTTTCACAGACATCGATTTTTTCGTAGTCCATACCGAGGCCAGATAACAGCTTTTTAGACTGATACATGTCCTTTGGCATCTTGTGATTCTCCGGAAGTACATCACTGATCAAGTTCAAAAGTTCCTTGTAACAGTTGTTTGAGAATGCAAACTTAGACTTAATAGCCATAAGTCGAGTCACAAATACAAGGACAGTCACTTTTGTGTGCTCATGCAACGGCTCTTCGGCAGCTTTAAGGAGCTCGAAGAACTTCTGAACCTCAGGTGTAGCTGGATCCTCAAACTCGGTGGGTTGACCGGGGTTCTCCGAATCGACGGTTAGAAACTCATGGCGTACATCGTCAAGCATCTCTTCCATCCTATCGTAGTCCTCCTCTTCATGTGACTGAACTTCCGATACAATACGAGGTGGGTCCTCACCGTGGTGCACCCACACCTCATAGCCTGGCATATAACCGTTCTTGCAAATATGTATCGACATAGTCCTCCTGTCAAGGAAATTAATGTTCCGACACTTGCTACAAGGGCACCTAACATCGGTTCCAGTCTCTGACCGAGCAAAAGCATGGTCGAGAAAAGCATCAGTTTTGGCCACCCACTCACTTGATAGAGCACCTCTTTTCTTCCAACCTTCATACATCCATCGACGATTCTCCTCCATACTAGATACGATACGTTAACTTAATTAGATAAGTACTGCACGTGCATTCCGTTTTTACGAAGAAATCACGCCCCTACATCTGTAGGAAAGGATAGGTCCTAAACCCACCCAGGAGTGACCGACGAGACCGTGTTTATGACAAGACATGTGGTCGTGCGAAATTTCGGCAGCATAACCCCGTTGTTCTCCAATCGCACGCCTAAAAATGGTGCAATTGAAGAACAGAGAGGTTATGCTGCCGAAACTAAGCAGGAGCACATGCTTTTGTCATAAACACGGACTCTGTCGGTCACCCCGAGGCTGTCCAAAAAAGGGACAATTCCGGCCCAACATACCTCACATGCGTCGCTTGTAAGGTGTGTTGGGCCGAAACGAGTGACGCCTAGGTTTCGTTTGTTCACACTACGATACACTATGATTAACTATAATCATCGTGCATTATTAAATAATTAAACTAATAAACCACAATACAATATTACATACGAAATAATATTGTTATAGATGACAAATCATATAAAATGACCTTATTTCCGAGGGCATAATAATTACCCTCGGAAATTAAAAATTAAAATTATCTAAAGTACCACTAAATAAAGTAAAACAAACTACTTTAATTAACTAATCAAATTTTGACCGTCGGACATAACAAACTAAACAATCAAATGCATTAATACATACAATTTCAATCAAATACATTAATACAAACATACAATTCTAATCAAATACATTAATAAAAGCATACAATTTTAATAAACAAAATTGCTAATTAAGTATACTCACTTAGCGGGTGTGGAGAGTCGGCCGGCGATGGGCGCACGGGCGGGCGGCGGGCGCACGGGGCCGTTGGCCGGAGCACGGGGCGGCGGCGACCGGCGAACGGGGCGGCGGCGACCGGCGAACGGGGCGGCGGCGACCGGCGAACGGGGCGGCGGCGGCGGCGGCCGGAGCACGGGCGTGGCGGTGGCCGGAGCACGAGCTAGGGGCGGTGGTGGCCGGAGCACGGGCGTGGCGGTGGTGGCCGGAGCACGGGCGTGGCGGTGGCCGGAGCACGAGCACGGAGCGGTGGGGCGGCGGCGGGCGCCGGAGCACGAGCAGTGGGGGCGGGCGGTACGGCGATAGGGCGGGACGGCGACGAGCGTGGCGGCGACGAGCGTGGCGGCGACGGCGGCTTCTCCTCGGACACGGCGGAGGCGTGCTCGGCGGCGGCAGGATAGAAACGCGCGGTCTCGGGTGAAACTGAAGGCGCGCGGGTCGGAACCGCGCGTTAAAAAGCCTTATGTCCGACGGCTCGGTACGAGGCCGTCGGACATAAGCTAATGTCCGACGGCCAGGGGGTCGGCCGTCGGACATAAGGTAATGTCCGACGGTCAGTCTGCCAGCCGTCGGTTATATTTTTTTATTTTCGACGGCCGCTGTTGGCCGTCGGACATAACCGTATGTCCGACGGTTGCCTACGGGGCCGTCGGACATAAGACGACCGTCGGAATTGTATAGTTTTACTGTAGTGGCTCCGCAGGCCGCCGCAGTTGCTCCTACGATTTCAAACTGTCGGTGGTGAATTTGACTTGATTTTGGAGTTCATGTTTTTTTTTGTTTTGGGGGATTTGTTTGAACCGGGCTTGGGTTCTCGTCTTGCTCGGGCATTTCGAACGGCTCTCGCCGCAGTTTTGTAAATCCCGCGTTTGCTATTATTGGAAGTCGCGAACTCCTGTAGTGCCTGCTCCACCCTCCCCCAGAAAATATCTGTACGGCGGCCTCGATGCACAGCGTTACCCTTCTTTCTTCCTCCTGCCCCTCTTTCTTTCTCTCTCTCTCCTCACCTCTGCTGCTGCTGTTCCTTGCTCTCTCTCTCCCCTCCCCCTTTGCTGCTGCTGTTCCTTCCTCTCTCTCCACTCCCACTCCCCGTCCACAGCACACCCATGTTCGTCGCTGCTCTCATGTCTCCTCCCATTTGATGCCTAGCTGACTAGCTGAAAACAGCAGGACCAAAAGCCTGAAGAAACCGATGACAGCATCGTACATGGGGGCAACGCGGAGGTCCTGAATTAATGCGCGGCCAATCGGAGGAAGAGTGAGTGGAAAGAGGCAGGCGTGCCCAGTAACTGTGGGTGGAAGGATTGCTGCTCATGGGCCATGGCTACAAACGGAGAAGCGTCGTCATGTGACTTCTGGTCGCTTGGCTTGTTCCTCCGGCCTGCCAAAGCCACTTTTTTCTTGGTTTGTATTTCGGAAACAATCCTTTCTTGTAGTGGTGGTGCCGATTGACTTTTCTTGCTTGCGTTATCCAATCACATCATCAGTTCCGGACGAGGTATGGCTTGCGCGGTTGCGCCTCGCCGTCGCTGCTCATGCGTTTTGCTGTGACGTTGGCTACAGTTTGTAGTAGCATATTAATAATTCTTTGGTTGGGTTGCCTGCTTTTGGTCTGGGAATATAGTACATGCGATATTGCGACACTGTAGTTTCAGCAAGATTTCTATACCTTCGATTTTATGACGACAAAAAAGTCTGAATGTCTTTAGCTTGTCTGGTGAGCTTCAGTTTCAGTTAGTTTCTCCTGTGTTTCACCGTGAGTTTCAGTTAGTTTATCTTCAGATAGGTTAGGTTTAAAGTTCTAAACTGACTTGACTTCTTGATGCCTTTATGTGTATATGAAATCATCGTATATCACTCCATGTTGACCCTTATGAACATAGGGGAACACACACACTGTCTGGTTGGTTATCATCTGAACGTTTTTTTGTCCACTATATATGCTGGGTACGGCATATGCTTAAATTACTGATCTATAACATATTCTGATGAATAGTTTTTTCAACCAAGATCCAACCAAGTTTACGCACGCAACCAATTCTGCTTGTCATGCAGCATTCAGCCCATATATATTTACACAAATCCTTCGGATACGTTCAGCCTTGATAGTACATTGTTAGATGATATAATATTCCCTCCGTTCTTTCTTATTTGTCGCGTTTTAGTTCAAAAATAAACTAACCAGGCGACAAAAATTCGAGAACGGGGTAGTAATATATATATAATCTAATAAGAGTTCTTATTGTTTTTTTTCGAGAACATGTCCGCTATTTCATTGAGAAGAAGCTGAAGTTTTATTGTTAGCTAGCCATCATAAACTGTACATGGTGTGTATTCCCTTCCGTACATTCCAATATGATTTTTTTACTGCCCTGGAGTCATCCCCTTTATTCACTTTGGTTTTCTTTTTCTCCAACAATATACAGTATATATGCATCTGAACATGTTACTACTAGGTTTGCAGTGAATGCGATTTACTTTGGTTAGTTCTTGAGATGATACACCTCAGTTATGAGGTTTCATTTATCAGCACTAGGTTGATTAATTAGGAGAGCTTACAGAAATCGAGTGTTATTACGTATGTTTTTTTCCAGGGCATGTAATCTCTAGTTGAGCCCTCATTCCGTTAACCCTTATCCTTGACTATTATACATCCACAGTTTGGTGCTTTTGTTGAGACGCGCGCGCGATACCTACATCTGAAAACAATCCATACATTTTAATTGTAGGTACGGCCAAAAATATCTCGAAATAAAAACAGACTCCTGCTAAATTTTGCTTGACTGAAGCATGTGATAATGGCATCTATTTTCCTTGCGAGAGTTTTGCTTTTGTTCTTGTCACACCGTGTAGTTTTTCAGATTGTAGCCTAGTGAATTTTGCTTGACGACGCCGATATATACCATGAGGTGAAGAACAAGAACCATTATTACTACAGCCCCCAAAAATTGCACTTGACTTGCATGTTGATTTTACTTACAAGTTATTATAAAAGGCACAATTATATCTATTACTATCTAATTACAAGTGTTAAATGAAGACATCACATTCGTGCAGAGTTCTTAGAAATTTCCACATAACCAAAAATAGAAGGACCTACACCGTCTGATTTTATAACGATCTAATAACATATATTAAAGCAACGAGGCCATGTCTAATACAATTGATAAATAGCAAATTTAGAACAATATATTTAGGAAAATTTGCAATTTGATTTCCATATGAGTTCGAAAGATAAAAATACCTAAATTAAGAGTTCATATAAAGTGCATCCAATGAAGCCAAAATTTGAATAAAACTACTACAAGCTAATAATTGATCCCAAACTATTTGGAAAGAAAAATCCAAATAAATGGTATATATAAACTTCAATTATAAGATAGTTATATTCAAATTTCAAAAGAGTAGTTTTTTTTTATATTGAAGAACCGTGCAATTAAGACAACGAGATATAACCGTGGAGGGGAGATTTGAATAGGAGCAAATAATATTTTTTTGTTTACAATAATCTTGGCTTCGATCCCAACTATTCTAAGAAACCTTTAAGAACACACACATAAGAACACACACATGAGGATCACACATGTTAATTGCTACTAGTCAGTTTCTCGTGCATTGCCACGATTTTTATATATCATATAAGTAGACCTTGTTTTCATAAGACACAAAAATATGTGTTCGATTGGTTATGTGGACGTGAATATAGAGCTAACAACCAGGGTTCAAATCCCTATTTGTGCACAACTTTATTTTTTGGCATTAAGCGGGAAGGGTGATACGGGACGACCATTGAAACTGGTGCTTTATATAATAACTAGTCGGTTACCCGTGCGTTGCGACTACTCACAACAATACCCACGTAAATTATTCACCAAAAAGATCTCAAGATTTTTTATTGGTTGTCTCCACTCTTCGTATAATATTTTTTATGAACGCACAAGTACCATAGGCAACAAATCAGAGACCCCATCCCTCGCCTCCTCCACTTTCAAGGTTTCATAGAGCAGGAGAGGAAGAGAAGAGGCGGACATACCTGTTCATTGCCAGAGAAGGACACGACAAAGACCTGGGTATCTGGAGACTGGAGGCGACATAGGTAGTATACCGCTAGATATATAGAAGTAGAACGGCGAACGAGGTGGTGGCAACTGAGGCGAGGATCATCATTATCGTGTGGAGATATAGATGGTCAAATGGGCCGTGTCTGGCGAGCCGGCCCGAGGCACGACCCATTTAATGGTGTCTGGGCCAACCCAGCACGAGCGTCGTGCGGTGCTTGGGCCGTAGCCTCGGCCCGTAGTGCTGGCCCGACCCGACACAATTATTTTTTTATTTTACAAAAAAATCATATATACACATGTATAATTTATATTCAATATTATAAACACTTGAGCATGATGTTCTACTGGTTAGACTACTTTGGCCAGTGTCTTCCACCCTTCTTCCATCAGGGTGTGGGTTCAAACCTTACCTGCTGCATCGCTTTTTAATATTTTATGTTGAGTTGATTTGGAAGAAAAGTAGGGACTTTTTTGTAAAATAATGACGCAGGACGACCGTTGAAACTGGTGCTTTAAGTATAGTAGAGATAAGTAGATAATGAGATATGCTTTGAACAATGCAAAAAACACCGCGGAATAACAACACAACAAAAAAATGCAACAATATTCAATGCAGAAATGCCATACAAACGACTTCCATTAGTTCGAACCAAAAGGAGAAAAAAAGGAAAACTAGATCAAATGACCTTTGATTGAGCTAAAATTGTGTATACACCTTCTCTAGAATGTTTCTAGAATGTTTCTACGAAGTCCACAAAATTTAAACTCCAGAAGATCAAACAAACTCCAACAATCAAGAACAATTCAGGTTAGGGTTTTCTCAAACTTGCTCGAAAAACAATTTTTTGTGCTCGAGTTAAATATGTTGTAACCACTTTGCGGGAATGATTCTCAGATGTCATTGCACATTTCATTCCAACACAAAAGTTTCCGAGAGCTTAGATATGAAAGATTCAACAAAAGGGCTAAGATGAGACACCGAGAGGGTAAGAACCAAGTACTACAAATCAAATCAAAGGCAAGAACATGAGCCACAAAGTTCAGAGAAAATGATTGCTTTGATTCAACCATCATAGGCCAATAACTTTGTCAGAGTTTTATAGATGATAGGATTATAAATTTCAGATCTGGATCTAGGAATCTCACTCAACAGAAAAACTAGAGGAAATGAAAAAACCTAAACTAGAATGAAGAAAACTCAAATGTTGAATTATTACACATTCATAACATGCTAGGGGAAAAATGGTCCATCCTGAGATTGGTGCATCTGAGGGTCATGGGCTCTTCTTGATTTACCTCTTCTCGTGCAAGATTTGGGATGACACCATGTGCCACCACCAGTTTTTGCTAGAACTCCAATCATGTTTTGAGGCTCAAACCACTAAACCTCTTATAAGTAGCATATCCTATACGCTCGCTCCACAATATCAACATGTGTTACCACCAATCCTAAACCTTTCGATCACCAAGTATTTCATTGCTTTTGCTTGACTTAGTAAATTGTCATCTTAACTTGGTCAACATAGTATATTGCTCCATATACCCTTGCACTTGTCGATATCCCTAAGTGTGAGCCATTATAGTTAGTCTTTGTTGGCGCCAATCTGGGCGTCAATCACTGAAGAGTTGTTTCTCTTAGCAGGCTCTCTGCGGCGGCGCAGACCGTCCGGGACGGTCCACAGCTTAGGGCTGGACGGTCCGCGACCTAGCGACAGGAGCGGGTCTTTCCTGTGTCCGCGACCGTCCGACCTTTCCCAGGTAGCACATATGGTGTTCAAAAGTCTTCTAACTATTTTAGCCCCATAGTTCAAGCATCATCATTAGTTCTTTACCATCCCCAATCCATCATCACGTATGAACCCTCTTAACATTAACCTTATGTCGACCATCTCCGAACTCCACATTGTGCACCATAAGCAAAGAAACATATTGCACATATCACATTCATGATAAGGTTACTCAACACTATGGGCACTCATCATACTTGAACACCTTAGGCGTAACTTAACCATGTGTACGCAATCTTTCCTCGATGAGTGCATTGTCAGCACCAACATAAAGGGATGAATCAAAACAAAAGAAAAATACAGAACTCACTCAAATGACCAAAAGTCAGAGAAAAGCCAAAACAAGGTCAATTGAAATGAGTAAAGTTTGGTCCCTAAAGACATGGGCAATAACTCAACACAACCAACCAAAAATAGCTAGTCCTCAAGAAGAGGCCAAAAATACTCACCACCGCTAGGAAAAGATCAGAGAGCCAAGAAATGTTGCTAGTCCCTTAGACGAGGCAAAGACTCAATACAACTAGCAAAAGTAGCTCAGACACAACCCCTTGAACAAGTGCAACTTCTCAAAAAATGCATGCTTTCAATAAGTACTCTCCCTTTTGGAAATTAATTGTTTGTATGCAACATTCTCGCCTTTGTTGGCACATCCACACATCAATCTATCAAAAACTACAACCCCCTCAAACTATGCTATGAAATGTAAGGGATACATAAAATGCAAGAGATTTAGAAATATATCAATTACAATGAAAAGATACTCTAAGTGGTCCTATCATGTGCGTTAAGCAACAAATCCATGTGTTAGCAAATGCTCAAACTGATGGTAAGATACAAATTGTGATTATTTAATGATTTGAGCAATTTTCACATTTACATAAGGTGTTCAGTACTAAAACATCACTTAACGAGTATAAGCAGGAAACCAACCTAGTGCTAACAAGTGTATTCAAGTTGGATATCCCAAGTAGCAGTCACACAACATTCCAAAGAGAAATCTAATACTTGTGTTCGATTAAATTTCATCAAATTTTCTAATTTTTAGCTTAACACAAGAATTAGTCAACCAAGTGTTGCGAGAGGTTATAAGCACTATCTTGTCTTACTTTTCAGCCAAGCGAAGCTTATGCAAGAATAGCAATCAGAAGCTTAAAGCCACAGTTTCGGTACTACACTAAATTGCTCTAGCTAGTTTGTCTCAAGTGCAATTAGAAGCAGTCCCGATGCGGTGGTGTGTTGTAGTGGAATATGCAAACCCATCTCTATCTTTTCATTTCACTTAACATGGATTCAAACTTTTAGCACAAGTTTATCAGAGTGTATCCAAGAAAGTGAATCACTCGAAAAAAGACATAGCCACCTAGCATATACATGATAGCATAAAGTATCTCAACACATCCTACACATGCTAGTTGCTAATCTTATCAGTTAACATGTTTTCAAGTTTCTACAATTATTAGTCATGTTCATAAGTTATATACAAGCTTAGCTCATCAAAATTATGTCAAATGAGAAAGTGATCCTAAGCTTGCCCAAGCACCATCGTGTACTACACAAGACATATCACTAACAACATAATCTCATTCTAAGTGATATACATATGAAGCTTAGAAATGCTCTATAGTACAAGATAAGTTGCAATGCAGATATGATCTCTCAGGAAATGGAAGCATACATTGGTATGTTTGGTATTGTAGTGAAGTACAGAATTCTTTGCCACACGAATTGCACCCATTATGTCAGAAAGCAAAGGCACTCTCATAAGCAAAAATCTCTCAAGGTGGTTATCATCCATAGGAGCTATGAGCAACAGCTAGTGACAACAACATATTCTATTTTTGTGGTGGATTGTATTACACTAAACTACATGTAAGAGGTACAAGACACCTAAGACAAACATAAGAACTAACAGATACTCAAAGCAGACTTATGATCCAAGTGACACTCGACAAAGTCACCATCAGAATAACCATCCTCGTTACCATCCAAGTCCATCATCATTGACATTGGCGTAAAAAGAGGCTCGACCTCACCAATATTAAACTTATTCAAGACATCCTTGGTGTCTTGCCTTGGTGCACAATCGTTCCTTCTCATGTTTGCTTGATTTGCAACCTAAGGAAAAATGTCAGCTCACCCATCATGCTCATCTCAAATTTCTTGCTCGTTGTATATGTAAACTCGGTAACAAGTGCATGTTAAGAGCCATAGAAAATGATATCATCCACATAAATCTAAATCAAAAGTGTGACATTGCCTTGTTTGAGAAGAAACAAAGTTTTATCGACTGATCTTATTTTAAAACCCTTTGTATGAAGAAAAGATTTCAAACACACATACTAGGCTAGCGGGGCTTATTTCAAACCATATCATGCTTTCTAAAGTTTAAAAACATGGTTTAGAAACTTAATGTAACACCCCGTCCACTCCCAGGCCAGCAATACTTACTCCTGGTAGCCCTTTGGGATCATCGACCATTCCCACATACCAACACATGTGTTTTGTGCGCAATTTGTCCTCACTCATGCGCACCCGAGAAAACTTCACGATCGGTCACCCATCCCAAGATTGTTCTAGGTCAAGAACGCTTAACATGAAAGTTCTTTTGAGACAGGCTTTCGAAAAAGAAGATGCACCTTATTGATATGAGTACTCTATTAATTATATTAAGCCTTGGGCTAGCATATGACACTTAAGATTCTCGAAAAAAGGGGATTTCCTAACATAAACCTCTTTCTCCTTGTACCCATTTAAGAAAACACTTTTGATATCCATTTGAAAAAACCTTAAAACCCTTTAAGGGTAGCAAAGGATAAAAGGATTCTAATGGCTTCTAATAGGGAAATGGGGGGAAAGGTATCATCATATTATATCCTCTCTTTATAGCAAAACTCTTGGGCTACCAACCTAGATTTGTTTCTAACTATCATCCCATCCTCATCCTATTTGTTTTTAAAACAAAGCAATAAAAAACTAAACTAGCCTGAGGAAAACTCAAATGCTGGATAGATGGCTAGTTAGGGGCATCTATTGTATTATTTATATAGCTAGTACATATTAATAACATGCCCCTAGATATTTTAGGTTAAACCACTCAACTCGAGCAGCAAAATGGTCCATCTTGAGATTGATGCATTTGACATTATTGATGGGCTCTTTATGACTTCACTTCAACTTTATGTAAGCTTTGTGACGATACCACATGTCGCCTCTAGTTCCCGCCGGAACTCCAACCAAGTTCTAATGCCCCTCATGAGTAGCGTATTTGATACACTCTCTATGATCTCGACATGTGTCACCACCAATCCTTGACCGCCTAATTATCACGTCCTCCATTGCCTTTGCTTGACTTGGTCAATCGTCTTGACCTGATCAACATAGACTACTGGTCCATGTACTCTTGTGCTTGTTGATTTTCTCAAGTGTTAGACACTACGGTCAATCTTTTAGCTTCTCTTGTCCCTCACTCCAACTCCAAGCCTCGGCGTCTGTTCTTCACTGCTCTAAGTATATTGGCATGAACCTGCTTGACCTTCACTATTGACTATCTTGGACCTTCAAACCTACGCACCACAAGCCAAGATATATGTTGCACATATCATACTCATGTTATGGTTAGTCAATGCTAAACCAAAGCTAATCATTTCCTTAACAATCATTTATCACACTTGAACACCATCGACATATCTCGATCATGTGTTCGCACATATGTTGGAAAACACCTAAAAATAGCGTGTTACTGTAAGTTAAATGTTAGTGTTAATCAAATATATTTCATTACAAATGTCACACATTTGAATTCTACTATTACTATTCATCACGTTTGAATAGTGCCATTTTGGTTCTTCACCTCTCTAAACCATCTCACTTTCCAAAGATAGTTTTGTATAGACCAAAATGCTCCCATGGGCTTGTTTCTATCTACCTTCATAACTTCTTTGTTACCCTCCTCTATGTATATCAAGCTTGAGCTCATCTGCTTTCCCACCCTAAATGATGGGTGTTAGACCTCCTTGCCCTTTCCCGCTAGTGGCCCATTGCGATCGCCGCCGATATTGGTCTCACTATGCTATACTCCTCGTGCTTCACTTGGCATATTCGCAAAGGTGTTGAACCCATAGAGCACAATGATCTCACGTATGGCGCGACGATGAAAAGCGCACACCACTTGGTGAGCTCAAGTGCTTTGTCCCTACTACCACTAAGCGAGATGCAAGAGAGCACCACAACGAAGAGCATAGAGATCAGGGAGGTTTCAACAACGTAGATGTCACCTAGCATGAGGCAAAGAGAGATGAGGCCAACAATGTCATAGAGCATGGGCTTGGTCATCGTCATGGATGTTCATCGAGCGTTCCTGCCTTTCTCCCATTCTCATAGGCTTCTCAATCTCGCTCGCACTCATTGTGTTATGTGGGGATACATCAAGAGAGGGAGAGAAATTGTGTGGTAGGGAATACATATAAGTTTGATTAGTGGGGTCAATGGATTAGTGAGTGTGAGTGGTACACAACATGGTCTTTTTTTTCCATACAAAAATATGGTAGCCTAAGAGTGAGCCAAACTGAGACAAATCTTTATCCCAAACATGTGGCGTGATACAACTTAGTTAGACGCATAATTATAAAATTATTGTTCTAATATAAAGAATAGTAAATGATATAACTCAGAAGATCGATATTTAAAATGCCATTGATCTAACTAACCCTAAAAGTTTAAACAAGATAGTCATGTCTTTTACTCTCAAAGACCAAAAAAATCACAATAATCCTATAGCTCTAGATCTTAGTGGTCTAGATCTATCAAAAGATATTGGAAAAAGTAAAGAATCCAATATAGATAGAACAAGTATGAAAATATATAATAATATATAATTCATTCAATACTACAATTTGTTTTTGTTGCGGTTCAAGGAAGCCCACATCGAATATTTTTGGTAGGGATTCCATTTGTTATAAATAAATGCGACACAAATAGGATCAATCACAGAGTAGACACGGATTTAACGTGGAAAACCCCTCCAAAGTGAAGGGGAAAAAACCACGGGCGCCGACCGGCAACTTCTCACTATTTTTGGGTGGTTACAGATCGCAGGAGATTTACAATAGAGATATATATCTCCTGCGGCTTACAAAGATATTTATAGAGGTGAAAACCCTAAAACGATCCGTACCGCGGGGGGGGGGGGGGGGGCTCCGCCCCCCGCACCCCCCCAGGCGTCCCTGGGCCGCGGGAAGGCCAGTTGGCCTCGCTGCGCTCTGGCCCAAGCCTCCCGGCGACGGGCCTCCGCTTCGCTCGCCAACTTGGCCGCCTTCTTCAGAATTTGGATCACAAACTCAACAAACTCCACCTTGAGACAAATTCCTTGTAGCATCATAATAGCAACCTCCACCTTAAACAAATGCATCATCATCTTGCCGGCGCCAACAGCCACTAAGGGCTAATTTATAATACCAACTAAGTTTGAGCATAGCTCAAACTTAGCAACAGAAACATGCTTCGTCATCATATCAGCTGGATTATTATCAGTACTGATCTTGCATACCTTCACCAACCCTTTATCAATGATATCACGAATGAAGTGATAACGAATATCAATATGTTTGGATTTCTCAGTAATCATCTGATCTTTGGTGAGATGAATGGCACTCTGGCTATCACAATAGATGGTAATGCAAGACTTAATTCCACATAGCTCTGAATATATACCTTTCAACCATAAGGCTTCCTTAGTAACTTCTGCAATTGCCATATACTCAGCTTCTGTGGTAGACAAAGCAACAGTATCCTGTAAACGAGCTTTCCAACTCACAGCACAATCTCCAATAGTAAAGACATAACCTGAAAGAGATCTCCTCCTGTCTAAATCACCACCATAATCTGAATCAACATAGCCAATCAGACCATCTCCAGATTTACCAAAACATAAACAAGCACTAGAAGAACCACGTAGATATCTGAAAATCCACTGAACAGCTTTCCAATGCTCTTTACCAGGATTAGACATGTATCTAGCAACAACGCTCATAGCATGAGACAAATCAGGACGAGAACAAACCATAGCATACATGAGTGACCCAACAGCACTAGAGTATGGAACTTTTGACATATATTCAAGCTCAGCATCAGTTTCAGCACACTGTTTAGCAGACAGTTTAAAATGAGGAGCCAACGGAGTACTCACAGGTTTAGTATTTTGCATGTTGAAACGACGAAGGACCTTCTCAATATAATTCTTCTGGCTCAAGTACAGCAGTCCAGACTTCCTATCCCTGACTATCTCTATGCCAAGGATTTTCTTTGCAGCACCCAGATCCTTCATATCAAATTCGCTACTAAGCTGTGCCTTTAAAGCAGTGATTTCCTTCATGCTCTTGGCAGCAATCAACATATCATCAACATATAGCAGCAAATATGTAGGTGATCCATTAACAAATTTTAGATAAACACAACTATCATATTGAGACCTCTGAAAGCCCTTAGAAAGCATAAATGAATCAAACCTCTTATACCATTGTCTGGGAGATTGTTTCAGACCATATAAGGACTTCTTCAACCTGCACACATAATCTTCTTTTCCAGGAACAATGAACCCCTCTGGCTGGTCCATATAAATGTCCTCCTCCAAATCACCATGTAAGAAAGCAGTTTTCACATCTAACTGTTCAAGCTCATAGTCATGTACAGCAACAAGACTAAGAAAGGTACGAATTGAACTATGCTTGACAACAGGAGAATAGACATCAGAGTAATCAATTCCTGGAATCTGACTAAAACCTTTTGCAACTAGCCTTGCTTTAAAGCGCGGAGGCTCTTTTGGAGTCATACCTTCTTTTCTTTTGAAGATCCATTTGCACTTAATTGCCTTTTTACCAGAAGGCAGCCGAGCTAGTTCCCAAGTGCCATTCTTATCAAGAGACTCCATTTCTTCATGCATAGCACCCATCCACTTTTCACTATCAGTACACAATATAGCTTCTGAATAATTCAATGGTTCCTGAACATTATCAACTTCTTCAGCAACAGCTAAAGCAAAAGCAACATTGCACTCTTGAATCAGTCTTTGGGGCCGAACTATCTGCCTCCTAGTTCGGCCTTCAGCAAGAGACTGGGGATGAGACTCCACAACAGGTGATGAAATTTCAGAAACAGAATTTTCAGCAGGTTCAGCAGATGGTGGAGCATGATCATCAACATCCCCTCCGTGCTCCACCTGCACACTGATAGACTCAGAATTCTGGTTAGTAGCACTGGTAGATACAACCGAAGGAAACATGGCAGATTCATTGAACACAACGTTTCTACTAAAAAATGCCTTCTGTGTATCAGGATTCCACAATTTATATGCTTTAACACCAGATCCATAACCCAAGAAAACACACTTAATTGCTCTAGGCTCAAGTTTACCATTATCAACATGTGCATATGCAGTACAACCAAACACTCTCAACTGAGAATAATCATAGGGGGAACCAGACCAAACCTCAATTGGAGTTTTCTTATCGATAGCAGTGGATGGTGAACAATTGATCAAATGACAAGCAGTGGAAGCGGCCTCAGCCCAAAACTTGCGGCTCAAACCTGAGTTGGACAGCATACACCGAGCCTTGGAGATTATTGTTCTATTCATACGCTCTGCCACACCGTTCTGCTGAGGTGTATATGGTATAGTGTGGTGCCTCACAATGCCCTCCTTCCTGCAGAAAGAGTTAAAATCACCAGAACAAAACTCCATACCATTGTCAGTTCTCAGAACCTTCAGCTTCCTCTCAGTCTGCTTCTCAACCATAGTCTTCCAAACCTTGAAAGACTCAAAGGCATCTGATTTTTGCTTAAGAAAATAAGGCCAAACTCTGCGTGAATTATCATCAATGATAGTCAACATGTAACGAGCACCACCATGTGAAGGTATACGTGACGGCCCCCACAAATCAGCATGAACATAATCAAGAATATTTTCGGTATTATGAACAGCAGAACTGAATTTTACCCTTTTATGCTTACCGAAAACACAGTGCTCACAGAAATCAAGAGTATCAGCATGGCAGCCATCAAGAAGGCCTCTCTTGCTCAATTCTGCCAAACCAGGTGCACTCATATGGCCAAGGCGCATATGCCAAATTTTAGT
Organism: Zea mays; assembly: GCF_902167145.1. NCBI lineage: Eukaryota > Viridiplantae > Streptophyta > Magnoliopsida > Poales > Poaceae > Zea > Zea mays. The sequence goes on from NC_050104.1 coordinate 131,100,560, forward strand.
AGTCTCAGAATCAGATGCAACAACAGCATTAGCAGAGCCAGAACTACCTCGAAGCACATATAAGTTTTCAGCTTTCAAATCACCTTTAATAACCACAAGAGAGCCTTTTGTTACCTTCATGACACCGTCACCGGCGGTATACTTGTAGCCCTTTGTGTCCAGAGTACTCAGAGAGATGAGGTTCCTGGACATGGATGGAACATGTCGTACTTCAGTCAATGTGCGTACAATCCCATCGAACATCTTGATCTGCACGGTGCCCATGCCAACAACAGTGCAAGGGGAATTATCACCCATCCGAAGAGTACCTCCGTTCTGCACAGCTTCATAGGTACTAAACAGAGATTTTTTAGTGCAAACATGATATGAGCAAGCAGAATCGAGGATCCATTGGGCATCATCAGCAGCACAACCAGCAAAGGCAATAAGAACATCACCATTATCAGAATTATTTTCGGATGCAACAGAGACAGTACCTCCAGTCTTACCCTTCTCCTTGTTCCTCTTCTCCTTGTTCTGCAGTTTGTAACAGTTCTCAATTACATGGTTCGTCTTCTTGCAGTATTTGCAAAATAATTCATCGGATGGCCCCCTTGACTTGGAGCGACCCCTCTGGTTCTTCCCCTTTCCTTTGCCACCTGAGTTGGACTTTTTCTGATCAGTGCGGCCACGGACATACAAAGCTTCTCCACTCGAGCCAGCAGCATCTTCCGAGTTAACCATCTGTCTCATTTTTTCTTTCGCAGTCAAAGCTTCATACACTTCAGCCACGGTTAGAGTATCACGACTGTATAGGATGGTATCTCGAAAATTGCTAAACGATGCAGGGAGGGAACACAGGAGAAGAAGAGCTAGGTCTTCATCATCAAACTTTACCTCCATAGACGTCAGATCGGCCACGATCTCCTTAAACACCGATATGTGCGTCAGAACGGATCCTCCTTCCTGCAACTTGTGGGAGAACAACTTCATTTTGACATGCATCTTGCTGGTCAGATCCTTTGACATACAGATCGACTCCAGCTTCAACCAGAGAGCAGCGGCAGTCTTCTCTGCCAGAACCTCCTGCAGAATATTGTTAGACAGATGAAGGTGAATATGTGCGAGCGCCTTACGATCCTTGCGCCTCTCCTCATCTGTCCATGTCCTGGCATCCTTGTTGCCAAATCCATCTAGGGCATCATCCAGGTCGCGATCAGATTGCGAGAGAATTGCCCGCATCTTCACCTGCCACAGCGAGAAACGCGTGTCGAGATCCAGCAGCGGAAGATCGTACTTCATTGTCGTCGACATCCGTGCGCCGGCAGGAAACCCTAGCACACCGATCACCAAACAACCAAAGCTCTGATACCACTTGTTATAAATAAATGCGACACAAATAGGATCAATCACAGAGTAGACACGGATTTAACGTGGAAAACCCCTCCAAAGTGAAGGGGGAAAAACCACGGGCGCCGGCCGGCAACTTCTCACTATTTTTGGGTGGTTACAGATCGCAGGAGATTTACAATAGAGATATATATCTCCTGCGGCTTACAAAGATATTTATAGAGGTGAAAACCCTAAAACGATCCGTACCGCGGGGGGGGGGCTCCGCCCCCCGCACCCCCCCAGGCGTCCCTGGGCCGCGGGAAGGCCAGTTGGCCTCGCTGCGCTCTGGCCCAAGCCTCCCGGCGACGGGCCTCCGCTTCGCTCGCCAACTTGGCCGCCTTCTTCAGAATTTGGATCACAAACTCAACACCATTCATGGACATGATCTTATGTGTAATTGGTCAATCTATTTCTAGATGTACACAAGACATGAGAAGCTCACGAGCAGCATAATATACAAATTATTTGGCTTTAATTTTTTCTTCACAAGAAGCTGGTTATTACAAGTGAATATGCATGGTCACAACATGGCCAATAACAACGTGGTAGAGTGGCATGGCATATGGATCGCAGGCATGATATTGGTAACTTTTCGTAGTTTGTTTCTGATGGCACCAAGTCCACCAACGGATGTTGGCACGATGACGAGGCGCTGGTCTCAGTGACTGCTTGAGGTAGTAATGGCTCTAACAGACAAAAACAATATATTTACGACTTTGATGACATTTTTAGAGAAGAGAAGAAGGTACAAATACACAATACATTGCATATGATGATCTAGAATTCTAAATTTATAAGAGGTAAACAATTTGTACTTAATTTGGACAAGAGTTGACCAAGACATGGAGCTCATTAAGAGGATTCTAAAACGATTTGACCTAAATAGAAATATCATGGATATGATTAGGAGTGGCAATGAATCACGATCCAAATGTTTTTCCATAATTCGTTTGAGCCCTTAATTAATTTTAGTTTAAAAATGAATAGAATTAGAGCTCAATTATAATATGATCTAATCCTTAAATTTTATAGTATAAATTTTAGAGGCTGTTGCCATAGTTGATTGATTGTGAGCTTGAGGTATGACTAGATAAAAAACATTATCTAGTCATTAATTGCTCATAGCTGATTGATTGTGAGCTTGAGGTATGCATAGTTAAAAACATTATGATATCAAAGTATGTAACTCACTCTCGTCTCATGCTAAAGATGTTTCACAAGGCTGCTAAGGTATGCTGAAGGGCCTATTTCTTGGAAGCAGAAGACTTCCGTTGCTGAAGTTCAATATTTATCCATTGCTTTATCACCAATATATTTGCATTAGTTCCAGAAATCAATAAGGGCTAATCAATCTGGGGAAGATATTTTATAGGTCACTTGGAGCAGTTTAGAGCTTGTTCGGTTATTCCTACGCAATATAGATTGGATGGGATAGAATAATTTCAGTGTGGTGCACTAATATGTTATGCTTAGCTTTTTTTAGGAAATATTATTATTTTCTTACTGTTTGCTTCATTCTGCAGCCTCCAGAAAACAATTGACCGCTACAGGACATACACAAGGGAAAATGTCAATAACAAGACTGTTCAACAAGATATACAGGTGAAGTTCTCCCAGTATAGTATGTATGACCTACCTGGTTTTGATCATGACAGACATGAGTTACTACTAGTACTTACACGATCGGATATCTGAAGTGATAGACTATTTTTCTTCTTTCTGTACTGATGAGATGTTTTTGTTCGGAAGATACTTAATTTGCCCATTATTTCAGATTCTATTACTTTTCATGTGGCTGATTGTATATACTAAACACATCTTTTGACTGTTGCATCTTCACTTATTACAGCAAACCAGAAAGTGAATTTGCATGAGCGTTTTTAATATATATAAACCACAACGAAGATGGATTAAACGCTTAACTGAAGAGTTAGGAATAAAGGCAACATTTTCATGTGAATACTTTTACCTCCAAAGCATTAAAGTCATGTTATACAGCATCACTTCAAAACATGGGTAAAAGTATCTTCTTGAGGTTATTAGGCCAGTGCTCTCAATATAAGATGGAACTTGCATTAGATATTTGGGGTTTTACACTTAGGACAGAACGTATGTGATGGCGCACTTAGCTTTTAACATTCAATCATCTGAAAGTGCAGCAAGTCAAAGCAGATGCCGTAAGCTTGGCAAGTAGACTCGAAGCCCTAGAAAAGACCAAACGGTGAGCAATCATGTATTTCACTAAAGATTAATGACATTCCTCAGAGCAGAACGGCCATCAATTCACCGCCTTGACATGAGTTGCAGAATGTTTCTGGGTGAAAATTTAGAAGAATGCTCCATTGAAGAACTGCATAATCTGGAGGTTAAACTGGCGAAGAGCCTTCACGTCATCAGAGGGAAGAAGGTAAGTAAATGCCACAGTTGTCACATAAACCCTAGTCTCTAAAATTTCTGCGTATTACGATAACAAAGAAACTGTTCGCCCAAGTTGATATGCACGTCCTACCTTTTGTTTTCACAGACACAACTGCTGGAGCAGCAGATATCCAAGCTGAAGGAGAAGGTAAGATAACGCATAGAGCCCAGACCCCAGAGTATCCTGAAACTCTTAGTGACCAATTCCTGACCTCTGCTGTTCCTTGTACAACTTGCAGGAGAGGACCCTGCTCCAAGACAACAAAGAGTTGCGGGATAAGGTAAATCAAACGAACACAACATTGAAAACCGCAGAGAAGGCATGTAGGGTTTTTTTAATAACATTGCAAACTGTAAATTAAACTCTTAACGTTAACATGATATGCGCAAGAAAGACAGTCTCACAGCCATCATGTGTGGTTTTCTAAAACTTAACGTGCTGCCTGTTCTGTTCTTGTGGCTTCAGCAGCGCAACCTCCAGTCTCCACCGGAGGCGCCACCGGACCTGAACCGCTGTGTCCCTCCTTGGCCGCGTAGCCTGCCGGCACCGAGCAATGACATGGACGTGGAGACGGAGCTGTACATAGGATTACCCGGCAGGGAGCGCTCCTCCAACCGGGACTCTGATTGAACCACGGATTTTCAGTTCGATCGGCTAAAAGGAATAAGCTCCCTGAAATTAAAGCATCGAAGGGCACACGTCAATGGTTTTATTTGCAACTTTTGTATGCAAACTTGTACTTGAAAAGTAAAAAAAATAAAAATAAATCTGTAGTATGTGGATGCAAGAAACGGCTGGTTAGCTAGCTGCAAGCCTTCTGGGGCCTGAAAATGAAATCCACCCATGGATACACCCAACCAAGCTTGATGCGCTACTTTTCTTATACGCAGCTGCCGAAGTCTTTAGAGTTCACTTGGCATATCGCATGCGACGCCGACAACTCGCTCGGGCTACACGTGTAGTGTTATTGTAACGCAAAGGGTGAAAGGGATACCTGGACACTGGCACTGCTGGGATATGTAAGCACAATTCCGCTGGAGCGGGCCGATTTCGCGGCCTGCCACTGCGGCATTTTTTTTTCCCGATGTGAGCCAAGCTGCCCTTGAGAAGAAGGACAATCCATTTTCCGATCCGAAAAAGTCTGATTTACACCATGAACTATCTAGGGGTCTACGTAATCAATCCAATCCATTTTTCGTTCGATTTTTCTCACTAATCTAGGGGTCTACGTAATCAATCCGCCTAAGAGGGTTGACATCTGAGTCCATGTATTTAGTATCTAATCTATATTTGTATTCATATAATTAAAGTTCAATATTTAAGACGTTGATATCCATTCAAATCTTATCCGACACAACTCGAGAAAATATAAAAACACATATAAAACGAGTAATATCTATCCGTATTTGATTCGATTACATCAGTACACTAATCTATAAAACTAGTTTCCTAAGAGCATTTTCAAGGGACTCTTTATTTTTTATTCTCTATTTACCTCTCCATAAAGATTAAACTATATATGTAGCATCTCATTTCAAGACTCTTCAACATGCAAGTTAGTTTGGCTAATGAGAGAGCTAATTTAGAGAGTCAGAAGCTTCACGATTTAGATGCCTAGGCTGTGAAAAGTTATTTTACTATTAAGTAGCTAGAATTTAGCTTGAGAAGATATTTGGCTAGTGTCTTGATATGCTCTAATCCTCTTAAATTTTGAAAAAAGGTCACTTTGTTATCATAACGGTTTTGACGACAGTGTCATTGATGTGGCGTCGTATGAAATCGGACTAAGTTGAAAGTTAAGAAAGTAAATCGAATTCAATTTTTTTTATAAAAAATGCTAAAGAATAATAAAAATATATTCAAACATTTTTTTACATAAAAATGATGCAATTTTAAAAAAAAACTTAAACCTGGTTTAACCTTGAAAATTCATAGATAATTTATTTTAGCTCGATTACAAAACTTGTTTCAGATTTTTCTAAAATCATGCTCTAAAATTATTTAAATTTTAATAGACTTATTTTAGTGTTTATTTGCTAGTACAACTTCATGTATCTATTACAATTAGTCAACATTGATCATCCGAAGTACAAAGAAGCACTACTAAAGCATCTACGACGTTGTAGTGAACACTAGTCTCCTACGTTAGATAGATTTTCAAAGTAGTTTAAATTAAGTTTTAATGCAATGAATTATGGAGCATAATGCGCCAAGAAAATCTAGATTGTAGAACATGTGTCATGATATTTGTCAAGTGGCATGGACAAGACATTTAATGCTAGGCACCATATTCTAGAACACCATTTAGAAAAAAAATCTAAAACTATTTTCATGGTTTATGCAACAATTCTTATTCCCTTAGAGTTTTATTTACTAAAGTATTGTTACATCTCCAAATAAAATAACCAATCCTCTACTAAAAGAAAAGAGAAAGGAAACTAGAGAGAGGAGAAGAAATGTAACACCTGAATTTGATAGTTACTGTTAAGTAACCCTAGTTAGGGTTATGTGGGCAAATACCGGCTTTGCCCGGGTCTCACATCTCTATATAAGGAACCTGTACACCCCTTCATGTAACACACTTCATGTAACACAGATCAAAAAGAGGCCAGAGGCCCAACCCTATATCATGTGTCTCGTGTGTTTCCTCTGTCGTGCTTATGGGAAGGGAGACGGGTTCTCTACAGCTTCTCGCGCCTCTACTGCTGACGGGAGGGAAGAGAGCGGATCTGGTGATCCGTGGTAACGTAGTTCTCAATACGTTATCAGCACGCTCTACCTCGACGTTGCTGCGGGATTAGATTTGCATCAACTCTCCGTCAAGTCGGCAGGTCCTCCGGCCTAGCCGAACTGTCCTACGCGTCAGGCTTCGATTTTTCCTCTACGTAATGGAACGGTATATTTACTGTTCTTAATATGTTAATGTGCACGAGCTGTGATCCATACGCGACGAACTGCCATTACCGTCGTGGTGTTGTGCTCGCACCGTGCCAATGCGTTGAGGAAGGGTCATTCTTGGATCTTCTTTGACTGTGGTGGCTTCGGTTTGCTCCTCAGTTAGCTTTAGATCTGGAAGCTTTGTTTTGGTGGACGGCAGTAAAAACAGATCGTCAACCAGATACATTTGAGTCATCCGCGTTTCTTGTGAGAATCCTGGGCCTGCACGGGAAAGCCGCATCCAGTAACAGCTCGCCGCAAAAATCGTTGCGCGCAGCGGCCCGGAGGATGTGTCGTACTGCCGTCTCACCAGTCTATCTTAAAATTAAGATTCGCATGCATGCACAGATGGTGATAAGCATAAAAGTTCTTGCACGTCTGCCTCTACTCGCTGCCATTGTGAAAAAAAAATGTCATGCATGGCGGGCATCAATGCTCCAGTAGGAGCGGCCGAAGAAGAAAAAAATAGAGAAAAAGTCGGCTAAGAAAGAAAAGCCTCCATTTATTTTTTATTTATTTCATGCTGTAGATTATAAAAAAAAAATAAAGCATGTTTTATGTTATAATTTCTACTTTAATTAATTATTTTCCTGCAGTAAATAATTAGTAGAAAAATACATGTTTAAATATGGAAAATGCTTTTTACACCTGATGTGTTATGCTCATGCAATAATTTTAGTGTTTATTTTTCTGCTTTTATTTACCGTAGCAGAAAATTATTAAAATGCATGTAAAGTCTATATAGGGCATACTCAAATCGCTCTAAATATTTATATTGTGTTGAGCTTTTGGACTCACGTCGAGCGATTAAATTGTATAGTGGGTACTCGGACACACCGATCAGACAACGTTATTAATCGACCGAGTTATGGCATTGGCTGAGCCCTGGCTGCGCCCTGGCAACACGACACAGTATTTGTGTCGTACGAACTTGGCTGCGTCATTTGATTGCTATGTCGCACTCTTGCTTAATCGGACCACTCTCGTTGAGTCAGACCGCCATCGCTGAGTCGCGTATTTTTCGCATGCCCTGTAGGCACTGCCTGTCTGCCGTGATTATCGAGCCACAAATGCACCTGTTGTGCACGTTGCGTGGACTTATCGTGTACCCCAATTACCGAACCATAATTGTGCCTGTTGCGCTTATTACGAAGGCTTGCTGTGTTGTCGTAGCCCTGATGGCCGCACACGCGTTGACACCAGACGCTAGAGCTTGTACTCGCGTGGATTGTGGTGGGTTGTTCAAGTCCCCTAAAGTCACATTATGCGCAACCTTCATAAACAATTTTGTTTGGCCCTATATTTTATTTGACTGTGTTGTGTGGCATTATATAAATATATCGCCAAGTGGCCATAACAACTATATCAAGCTCTATAGTGCTTCGAAATCTGGGAAAATAAATTGAAATACAATAAAACACAGATAAGTTAATTTTTTTGCTCTCCCTCCTCATGCATAAAAGTTTTATCCGAAGCAAACCGAAGATATATAATGCATGAAAGCTTTTTGGTACAAAAGACATCACAAATTGGGATTTTATTAGTAAGCAATAAGACCTTACCAAATGATTTAAGGCTATAAATCTCAGTTATACATTGCTCAACCAGATGTTGACACGTTGCTCTCTTTGTTGTTGAACGACATGAAGCGAACTTTGATATAAATGGCTAGTACCCTAGCAACACGAAGTTGCGAGTACATCGAAAGGTTACTCTAAGAAAAATTTCACTATGTTGGTGTGCAAAAAAAAATATTGTGTGTTCCCGTCGAACCACTTTACTCGTCCTGTCTGGGACCTCTATGCTTGTGTTGCATACATCTCAGAATTGTAAATACTTATATTCGCTGAATTGACTAGGTATAGTCCTTTGATTGGTATGATATACTTTTAAGCCAAATGGTAAAGGTCAGTCCTGAATGGACATATACTTGGAATTTATGTAGCAGAACTACATTGGATTCCACCTTTGAAATGCTTACCGTAATCTATCTCTGATCTACTAGGAGTAAAAAGAGTAGAAACTAGCTATGAAATCCCACATCACCACAGAGCTTGAAACTAAATTAAACATTAATATGTCATTGGTCATTGGAGCCAGAAGAGCCATATGTCTTGACCACTAGACTACTAGTAATGATAATTTGTGATAGAAATATGAAGATCTTGTGGAGACCTGTTGTATCCTCTCTACTCCCTATGATTTCTTCTTATGGGAGCACTACTATCTGTTGTTGAAGCCTGGTCCCAGACAGATAACGGTCTTGTTTCGCTATTGCCAAGCAGTTATCACCATTTGCTTAATCGAAAGCTTAGCAATCAGGTGGTTTTTCCCAGATAAAACGAATTCTTGGCCTTGTATGTTCTATTCTAAAGCTTCTCTTTTTTTGCTGAACAATGAAGCGATCAAAATAATGCTTTATAGAACAATTTGGTATATAATATGAGGAGAAATGTTTGCCCTGCTTGCAACACCACAAATAATTAATTATTGTTATAAGTTCTCTCTTAAAATTATAATACCTAAAAATGTTGCATAAATCGATACCCAATTTCAGAATGGTATGAGTAATTGGGTAATCCATGGGCAATGATAAAAACAAGCTGGACTATACATCTCTGCATATAAAAATCTCTGGTTGGCAGCATTGGCCTGATGTCGTGCACTTTACCACCATTATATATGCGCAAATTCTCCTATGTGCTTGAAAGCACAATGCAACCAATGAATGTTCTTGTGAGCGCTAGACCTGATGTCATTGTCCTTGTTGATCTGAAGTCAACTACTTGCTCCAAACGACAAATGGTGTGCATGAGCCCTAAAGTATTTTGTTTTTATGGCTAACATATTGTTGCGCGTATCAGTCTAAATCCTGATGATTGAGTGTATATTTGGTGATAATAACAGTAAGTTTGTAGAATTGTAACCACAAAGCGACTTGTTGCTGCGTGTCTTGCTGGAAGTTGAGACTAATCCTTCACGTTGAAAGACAAATATGTAGTATTCATGCCACTACATCAATCTAAGTCCAAAGCTCACTCATAAAACCCCTATCTATAATGTGCGTAAGATTTCCCAAATAAATCACCACAATAGCATACATTGGCCACAAACTAGATGATTGTGGTTGGGGATTTTATATGTATGCTTTTAGAACATCTCGACATTAGGGGGAGGAATGCCCATATAATGTAATGCCTCAATATTCTATTAAACGCACAAAAGTCAAACTGAACCTGTCATTCGGTGTGTACTCCTGTGTTGTCGGGGACCATAATTAGGGGTACCCTCAAGACTCCTAATTCTCAGCTGGTAACCCCCATCAGCATAAAGCTGCAAAGGCCTGATGGGTGCGATTTAGTCAGGGATCGGTCCATTCGAAGGACTCGATCACGCCTCGCCCGAGCCTAGCCTCGGACAAGGGCAGCCGACCCCGGAGGATCTCCGTCTCGCCCGAGGCCCCCCTCCAGCGACGAACATACTTACGGCTCGCCCGAGGCCCTGTCTTCGCCAAGAAGCAACCCTGACCAAATCGCCGCGCCAACCGACCAGATCGCAGGAACATTTAATGCAAAGGTGGCCTGACACCTTTATCCTGACACGCGTCCTCTAGTCGACAGAGCCGAAGTGACCGCAGTCACTTCGCCGCTCCACTGACCGGCCTGACAGAAGGACAGCGCCGCCTGCGCCGCTCCGACTGCTGTGCCACTCGACAGAGTGAGGCTGACAGGCAGTTAGGCCCGACCTCAGGCACCATAGGAAGCTCCGCTCCGCCCCGGAAGACGGCGAACTCCGCTCCGCCCGACCCAGGGCCCGGACTCGGGCTCAGCCCCGAAAGACGGCGAACTCCGCTCCGCCTGACCCTGGGCTCGGACTCGGGCTCAGCCCCGGAAGACGGCGAACTCCGCTCCGCCCGACCCAGGGCTCGGACTCGGGCTCAGCCCCGGAAGACGACGAACTCCGCTTCGACCCAGGGCTCGGACTTGGGCTCAGCCCTAGACGACGACGAACTCCGCTTCGCCCGACCCCAGGGCTCGGACTCAGCCCTGGCCTCAGCCGACGGTCTCCGCCTCGCCCGACCCAGGGGCTCGGACTCGACCACGGCCACGGAAGACAGACTCGACCTCGACCTCGGAGGAGCCTCCACATCGCCCAACCTAGGGCGCGGACCGACCACGTCGATAGGAGGCGTCATCATTACCCTACCCCAAGCTGACTCAGGCTACGGGGAACAAGACCGGCGTCCCATCTGGCTCGCTCCGCCAGATAGGCAATGATGGCGCCCCGCACGCTCTGTGACGACGGCGGCTCTCAGCCCCCTTACGGAAGCAAGAGGACGTCAGCAAGGACTCGACAGCCCCGACAGCTGTCCTTCCGCCAGGCTCCAGCGCTCCTCCGACGGCCACGACACCACACGAACCGGGTGCCAAAACCCCTCTGGCTGCCACGACGGCATGTACTTAGGGCGCTAGCTCTCCTCCGCTAGACACGTAGCACTCTGCTACACCCCCCATTGTACACCTGGATCCTCTCCTTACGCTTATAAAAGGAAGGACCAGGGCCCTCTTACAGAGGGTTGGCCGCGCGGGGAAGAGGACGGGACAGGTGCTCGCGTGAGGCCGCTTGCTCCCTCTCCCGCGTGGACGCTTGTAACCCTCTACTGCAAGCGCACCCGACCTGGGCGCGGGACGAACACGAAGGCCGCGGGATTTCCACCTCTCTCACGCCCGTCTCCGGCTGCCTTTCTTCCCCCCTTCGCGCTCGGCCTCGCGTCGACCCATCTGGGCTGGGGCACGCGGCGACATTTCACTCGTCGGCCTAGGGACCCCCCGGTCTCGAAACGCCGACATGTGTATATGGAGTTTGCCAGAAATCGTTGAGGAGTAACCATATCGGTCTGAATGCTTCTACCTGATGTAGATGTGGATATACCCGGGATTAATATTGTATCCACATTTGACTTATTGGCATTTGATCTATTCTTGGGGACGCCTGTGAATATGATCCATTGGTCTTAGTCAAAGCATATGTTCTGATTACAGATTCACGTGATCTGTAATAACTCTCCTCCGATGAACTCGCCCTGCAGGTGATTTGCCTCACGAAGAGGTTCATCCTGATGATGAAATTCCTAGCAATGCGCGCAATATCATTGTGCTAGGAATACGGAACAATGAATCTTTTGTTTTTGGGAAATGACGAAGATCATTATTAAATGTGGGAGACAAATGTGTCGACACCTATCTTGCCTCTCTAGATTGCAAAGGGATCCAAAACAAAGTCCTAGGCATGAGTGCTTGCAACTCTCTTATCGGGTCATTGATAAATGCAATCGAGGTTGAACCGATAATCGCAAAATGAAAGTCGTGAGCTTGAAGTTCGAACATTTATGGGCACTGTTGAAATAATGTGTGGTGAATGTGATGGTTCAAGTGGTCTTGTGAGAGACCCATCCCACGTATGTGTTGAATAAACACTGTTCCGCTATGTAATATATCTGGCAAATGGCAGTTAATAGGATTCTGAAGATCCGTCATGAGATCCTAGGAGGACTCATATCTTTGAATTATAAATATGCAACATATCAATCTCATACCGAATAATACATTCCTGATGAATAATCACTCTCCTATGTAGGGAGAATATCTCCTAGTTGAGACTATCGTTCCCAGATGGAACCTATCTAGAAGAAACAAAGTCTGTGTTGAACACCAAAGTTTGATAATCCCTATAAAGGGATAAAAACCCATACAGACCCGAAAAGAAATAATATGAGGTACCAAAGGACTTGAAGTTCACCGAATAATCACATGTGCATTCCATGAGTTTTACTCATGGTAATTTCCACTAGATGTGGAATTACGGTATCCTCTAAAGCCTTGATGGCAGAAACCTATAAGGTTTAGGTGTTACTGGCAAAATATCCCCATTGTGCCAGAATGGTAGACTATAACGATGTATCTGATCGATGAAAAATCCCTGATGGATTACGATCTTAGATGGACTTTTGTTACACCATCATAGATGTTGCAATAGATGAACGCCTGGAGCGATGTGTCATATTTAGAATATGTACTATTGCAACTATATTATCCCTTAAGTCCTATTGAAGGACATGTTACTTGCTTTGCACAACTATGTATAAATTGTGGTGTAAGATAGAAAATTATAGCACCCCAACCTCATCCATTCTCGTTATTCCAGATGAACAATGAGATATTTATCTTGAAGAGTATGCTTGAGTTATGAGGGATAACGATTTAGACAGATGTCATCGTCAGGGGGAGCAAATGCTTATATTGATCACAATCGTGAGACAATAAATGTCATATTCTATGCCCTGAAGGCATCAGCTTGATGATCAATATGTGAACCTTTATGGAAGTTTCTATCAAATATAAAGATCTAGTCGATCGAACACCATCAGTCAAAGTGGCTTATTTATGTTGATACGTGTACTTACCTCGTATATCCTAGAAGTGAGTAGAGGTGAAGTTCCTGAAATAATCCTTGCAACAGTATGCAATCCGTTTGCTAAATCTCTATGTGTGTATACTTCCAGAAGAAGATGTTGTGCCATATTGATACGTTTTTCCAAGGATCAGGGGGAGCACATTTCTAAATTTAGCCCTTGTAGAAGATTCGATGGAATCCTAATCCAGAAGATCGAAATTTGTTCTGATGACATTTGTTGTACTCTTTTTTCCTTAGTGAGTTTTTTGAAGTTTCTTACATAAGGTTTTTAATGAGGCAACAAAGTGCAAATACAATTTGCGTCACCATGTACTCTTTCTCCATATTTTTCCCACTGGGTTTTTGGGAGTTTTAAAGAGGCATGTGTTGGTCGCGGTATTCGCCCAAGGGGGAGTATTAAGTAACCCTAGTTAGGGTTATGTGGGCAAATACCGGCTTTGCCCCTGAGGGGTCTCACATCTCTATATAAGGAACCTGTACACCCCTTCATGTAACAGAGATGAGAAAGAGGCCAGAGGCCCAACCCTATATCCTGTGTCTCGTGTGTTTCCTCTGTCGTGCTTATGGGAAGGGAGACGAGTTCTCTATAGCTTCTCGCGCCTCTACTGCTGACGGGAGGGAAGGGAGCGGATCTGGTGATCCGTGGTAACGTAGTTCTCAATAGTTACTAGAGAAGAAATTTTATACCCCAAATTAAGGATGTTACAATATGATAATTTAAATAAATGATAAGCAAAAACTATATTTTTTTTGCATTCAAGCTAGATTTTTGGTTGTGCATTTAGTTTGAATATTTAAACTTTAACTCGGTTTTGAAATTGAAGCTGGAAATTTGAATTAGAAAACAAAAAAGAAAAAAAAAAGGATAGAACCTCTGCCCGGATCGATTTCTCACACCAGGCCCAGTTACTCTCCGCTAGCCCAACAGTGAATCCCCTACCGGCCCATTGCCCTTATCGCATCTGTTGGCCCAGCTTCACGTAGTCGCGCCGACAGGCAAGCCCCGTTCACTAGGGTCTGTTTGGTTCAGCTTTTTTCTGACCAGCTTTTCTGAAAATCTGGCTGTGAGGAGAATCTGAGTATCATTACGATTATGTGTGGAGGAAGATAAAGTTGTTTATAGGGCTCAGGATCTAGAGAGTGACGGATTTCTACTATTATAACGACTCAACCGATTACGTGTTTATGTTGATTTTGGATGGTTTTTGGTCCAACGAATTTTATAGAAGCTGACTGAAAAGCTGAGCGTTTGGCAGTCCGCAGTAGCTTTTGGTGGCCATAAGCTGTCAGAAGCCAAAACAAACAGGCACAAGTTCCTTAGTCGCGCTACGCTGCTCTAATTCATGTCTCTGACGCGAGGGTCACTGAGGGTCAGGCGCGGAGTCTGTCGCCGCACGCTCTCATGCACACACGCTGGCAATGTCGTGTGGGCTCCTAGTGTCGGCTGTCACCACTCCGTGTTCGCGTGAGGCAGCTGTCACCACCATGTGGGACCCACAGCCTCGGCCTAGGGCCTCAAGCAGTCAAGCAGACACACTAGTAGGTGCTTAGAGCGATCACCGCCAACCGAGAGGAGCGGGGTGTGAGAGAGGGATTCGCCGGAGTAGAATCCGGAGCCACGCTGCTCAATCACCTTCGGGAAGCCTTCTAGGGAATCTCCAGAACCTGTGGCATCTGTGCGTGGCATGGACGATCAAGGAGAGTACATGGACGTAGTTCAGGGGAAAGCTCACCGGAGCTCACGCCTCGTGGCACAGCTGCGCTGCACTGTGGGCCAATACTTCACCACATTGCCATCGTTGGTCTGTCCTCTACCGTCATGTTTGCCTTATCCTCCTCTTCGCAACTCTCTAGCTAGATATGGGTATCGGGAACTCTCTAGCTGCTGGTGGCCGAGAACCGTGGCCGGTTTAGGGGTGGACAAGAGAGAGAAAGTGTGTGTGAGAGAGAATTGGAGATGCGCAGACCGTTCATCTGTGCAAGCACGCTGCACGAGTAAGATTAGAAGGGGGCAGTACCGTTTCGGTGCATTAACTTAGAGCCGCAGGTCCGCCATCTGAGGGCTCAGATTAGATCAAGACGTGGACGTCTTTTGAGCTGTGGATATATACTCCTACATCGACGCTCCACCTTGCCAAAACACTGGAATGCCACGTTATCATGCGCGTCACGATCTTTTTTTTTGCTCCGGCATGCACTGATCCTGGATGTGGGTGTTGTTACAATATATTGTGTACTTGTGATCAATCCCTTCCCCCTAACAGTTATTCTTAAGGGACACATCACTTGAGAGATACTGTTCAGACTTATATATAAGAGAATCATATCTGCAATAAAAGAAGACAACTGTCATTTGCACTGTCTCTGTGTTTTGTTCCTCACTGAGTATTAACACGTTATACGTGCTCTCCATCGAGCGACAAAAAAAAAAGGCCATGGCGCTGCCATCATGGGCAGGCCCAGGGGGTTTTATGGGTATTTATTGAATACCTATGTTTTTGGTGATCTATAGTGTTAGAACACTAATTTGTTATAATGTATTACATAAAATAGCGTTAGAACACTAAATTCTTTAATCTTTTGAATTTTTGAATACCTAATCTCAAATGTCTGTGTCCGCTTCTCTGCCATCACCGAGCGGTTGCCAATCTACACCGAGCGAGTGGTTTCCCATCGTCCACCGGAGCGATGAGGATGGACTTCAGCGGCGTCATCTTTCTCTCCCTGCAATACCGAACAGCAGCGCCTCCGTGGAGGGAGCGACCACACCGATGGGTTGCACGGGCAAAGCACAGGAGTGAGGCCGTCCCCAGCCACGGCGCGATCGGCGCGTCCTCAGCCACAGCGCGGCTGCGGCCTCGACGTGGGCGTGCCCAAGGCCAGGAGCGTCCCCGGCGGCTCAAGCGTGGCCCGACTTGGATATTGCTCAGACAAGTGCGCAACGGCCATGGCTTGGTGCTTCCTGTACTTGGGGGACGCATGTTTTTGCATACCCATGGCGACCCATGTCGGCAAGGGTAGCAGCGTGCATGCCGAATGGCTGTTCGCGACGAAAAGGGTGCGCTGACCATAGCGTAAATGGGCAAGTCGGCAAATCAACTGGAAGTATATATATATATATATATATATATATATATATATATATATATATATATATATATATATATATATATATATATATATATATATATATATATATATATATATATATATTGCAGACCGCACCGGAGCCCTAAGCTTATTGTACCTACCTGTGCTTACGCTAAATTATAATACGAGTTATGTTGATGTGTGTATCAGTTTATGCAAATATAGTCTGCGCCTATTATGTGAATCGGGCCCACGCCGTCACTATAAAAACACCCCCACGCCGCCAGAGATTAGGTTTTAGCGGCGGCGGCGGTTTCCTCGGGCGTGCGAGGAGGCGCCCGTGAGCAGGAGAGCCCCAGCCGCCACGGCGCTCTCCAGCCGGCGGATTGACGGTCGTGGAGGGGGCGCGAGGAGGAGCCTCAGCGTCCGCGGCGGTACAGCTTCAGGAGGCACCGGTCGGGCGCGGCGGAGTGGGCGGCGATGGTGCTGTTCATGGTGCTTGCGGTCGTGGTGCTGCTGGGCGCCGTGGCCGTCCTTGTGGTGGTGCTGATGCTGCAGCCCCGCGTGTCGTACGTGGCGGTGCGGGCGGGCTGGCGGTGCTCTGCGCCTACCCGTTCCGCGTGCCCGCCAGGGGCGTCCTCCCGCTGGCGTACGTGGCGCGCGCGCAGGGCGCCCCGCTGGGCGACGCCGGCAGCGCCGCCATGGAGGTCGCGCTCCGCGACGGCGTGGTGCCGTTCCGGGTGGATGGGGAGGCCCGGACGCGATGGAAGGTCGCGGGGATCATCGGCGTTGACCAGTGGACGCGCCTGGCGTGCCAGCTCCGCTTCTTCTGGCCCAACGGCACCGTGCTCCCCTTCAGATGCATCTCCAAGTCCAAGTTCTTGTTCTTCTGACCGCCGTGCCCTCTGTATTGTCTAGTGGCTACTCTTCTGACCTCAGTTCCATGGCCGAGCGTGAGCGTGACGGATCAAGATTCAAGAACAGCAAATGGCTTCATCGTTTTCTTTCTTGTCTTGGATTCGTTCAGTTATTAATTCACCCCCATGTCGCATGTATAGGTCGGCAAAAAAAGATTTTGTCTTGGGTTCTTTCTTATTGCATTTTACGCTTCCACTAAAAAGCAAGTTCCACATTCGTCGTTTTAAAACAGATCATTGATTTACGCTAAAATTCGTATCCATTTACGCTGTTTCGGATCACGTCTTACGCTTAAATCCACCTGACCTAGAACCCGAGCACGATCGGAGCGCGATTTTGACGTCGTAATTTAGGCCACATTCGTTGTTACGAAATAGATTGATGATGTACGATAAAATTTGTACCCATTTACGCTGTTTGGTTCACGTTTTACGCTGAAATTTGACCAAGCCAAAATCCGTGCACGATCGAACGTGATCAATCTACGCTGTTTTAGCTAATATAGGATTTACGCTAAATTTCGTATTCATTTATGATGTTTTAGCTCACGTTTTACACCGGAATCTGCCCTAGCCAGAACCCGCGCACGATTGGGTGCACGCGATTTTCACACCGTAATTTTGGGCTTCGTTTGCTGTTACAAAACAAATATATGATTTACGCTAAATTTCGTACTCATTTACGATGTTTTAGCTCACGTTTTACGCTGGAATCCGCCCGAGCAGAACCCGCGAACTGCGGCTGTAAATTAAAATTTATTTCCTTCTACTAATGCTCCTCGAACCGTAACTGTCCCTTTATTTACGCGATTATGCAGCACGTCTTTCCTTATATCAAACTGGTCAAGATTTATATAATGCATGGTTTATGCTATCATGTTACACATCGTTATGCAGTCGTAAACGGTGTACACATAGTAATATTCGTTTCCGTGAGTCAAGGTACAAAATATCCGTTCTATGCATGATTTATGCACATTACTACATATATTTATGTGTGCGTATTTATTTTCTCCCGTAACTGCGCCTTTATTTACGCGCACGAAGAGCACGTCTTTCCTTATCTCAAAACCGGTGGGAGATTTTAAATGTTTGCATGGTTTACGCTATCATGTATCACAACGTTATGCAGTCGTAACCGGCAAGCACATGCAAATATTCGTTCCCGTGATTCGTGGCATAAAAGATTCCATTTATGCATGAGTTATGCACATTTGTACATATATTTATGCGTGCGTATATCGCATGTCGCGTCTCAGCCGGGATACGTGGCTATCCTATGCATGGCTGACGCAAGCTGACGTCCAGTGGGCCGAACGTGACCTGATCGGCCTCCTGGCTGGGGCTTCGCCCACTAACGGAAGCCCAGGGCTTCCATTACCTCTTCCCTATATATATATATATATATATATATATATATATGCTTTTATGCATAGTTCGAAACATGCATTGATTATTGCCTTGTTCATTTGGCAAATTTCAAATCATCATATTTAAGTATTGCTTACTTAATGATAAATTTCATACAAAAATTTTCAAAGCACATCCTGTATTATTTTTGAGTTTGAACATAAAGTGATAGAGTCATAGGCATTGGCTGCGTTTTATTCCCATGAATAATTCTTGTATATATATATGCTTTTATGCATAGTTCGAAACATGCATTGATTATTGCCTTGTTCATTTGGCAAATTTCAAATCATCATATTTAAGTATTGCTTACTTAATGATAAATTTCATACAAAAATTTTCAAAGCACATCCTGTATTATTTTTGAGTTTGAACATAAGATGATAGAGTCATAGGCATTGGCTGCGTTTTATTCCCATGAATAATTCTGCTCAGAGACCGTGCCTAATGCAGTGATTAATTTCGCCTTTCACTAAGAGGTCTACACTATGTACCAACCACATGGTGATTACCTACACGTGTTCATCTCAAAATAATGGTTGTGATACTCATACATTGTTCGTGATCCGCATGGGTTGCACCACTGGGTGTGTGGGGCCGATTATGCTCCCTCCCCTTTGGCAAGTCGGTCACGGACCTCACAAGCCGCCCGACTTCGCCACAGACCACGCAGGCGTCGCGGGCTATGGAGCCAGACATGACGTCGTGGTCATGCTGACAACTCAAACAATTCTTTTAATTAAGTACTACTTAATTAAATGATGAATTCTTGCAAAATATGACACACATCTTGAACTTGGAATTATTTAACACATGATAGAGATCTAGGCTTTGGCTGCAATAAGTTCTTGGAATTTATTTGCCCTGAGACTAAGGTTTTAGACATCAAAATGTTATTTGCCCATCAGTAAGAGGTCTACATCATATGAGGATGATGATTACCTATGTGTTGTCCCAAGTAGATATGTAGGAGATGTAATGTTGGTTATTCACCTTTATGGTGATTACCATTTTGTTTTTGAAATTTTGGTCAAGCACAAGGTAGTGGAGTCCTAAGCATTGGCTGCGGTATGTTCTTTGAATATATCAGCTCAGAGACCATGCTTTCAGGCAGCAAAAGTTTTGCCCACTATTGGGAGATCTACTCCATTGTTTCATTACATGGAGATTATCTCTGTTGTGTACACCAATTTTCAAAAATCTTTGGTACACTTTATGTGATACCTGGAATTCTCCAACATATAAAGATATGATATATTTTGCAGCAAAGTTGCAACAGCAAACGAAAATGGTTAAGCCATTTAGAGGATAATTATTTAATAGAGTTTGATGAACTCGCCAAATGGGCTTAATTATCCTCAATGTTCATTGAATATGTTCATTTGATATCAAGATTATTTTTGCATAATATGGGGATTCACTTCTTCACTTTGGAGGAAGTGTGATGCTCTCTTTATCTTATAGTTCTTATGAAAAGAACTTATGTGCTTTTGCGGCTTGATATGCAAGCGCAAAATGAATAGCAAAGAAATCATAAGACATGTGGCCTTATGAGTATGAGTCTACATTATGTTGTAGACTAAAACTTTGTATTCATATTTTTGCTTCAAGTTGAGTTGTTGCATACTATCAGCATTTTTCTCCATTTTTTCCAAACACATAATGAATAATATGATGAACTTCTTTTGGAGGCTCATCATTAACACCAATGTTTTGTGGCGCCTCTTGTGAGGTTCATAGTGTTTAGAATAATGTTGAGAACAACATATGGTTCATTGGATTGACATGATTATCAATCTACGAACTCGGCTGACCATTGCAAATACAACAAGAAGCAAATATATAAGCACATTAAAAAGAGAAGGGCAATGAGTATGACAATTTTTTTTGTCATTACACTATACGTGATATAGTGTTGTATGCCCAGGCATCTAATCTTGTATATGAAATCCCAAAAGATGCATACTACTCATGAAAGCCAAGATATGAAGTGTACTTCAATCTTCCATCTGACATGATAACAATGGTTGGTTGTGTAAATCGTGATTTGTCCTAAATCACGTAACAACACTTCTCTTTCTAAGAGAAGACCACTTTGTTAGATGATTTGCTCAAGTATTATTCAAATGATCCATGAGATTTGTGATAATCTCATTATTATTGAACAAACTCATATGAATTTGAGTTAAATAAACTCATCGATTGGAGTTGATCACTCATGTGATTTGAATTGAACGAGCTCATCGACTAGAGTTGAACCAACTCATCAAGGGAGTTGAAGACTCATTGATTTTAGTTGTGCAAACTTGTACAGGGATTCTTCCAATTGAGGAAGAAACATGCGATGTGGAGAATTGAGCCACAAACACTATAAGTGGGGAAACAAAATATTCTCATATTCCTTTGAAAAGAGGAAATAATATTTTAGCAATCGCTTCGTGCGATATTATGATATGTTAATATCTAGTCCCATTTTGGTAATGGAAGTATCAAGGATGTGTTGATATATCCTAATTTTATCTTACCAAATTATAGAGATATCCATAAAATTTCTATCATGTGGAAAAACAAAGTGATAGTGATGGATATTGCATGTGTTTCTCGAAAACATTTCTTATGGATTGTATTCTACATACATCCTCTCGTACAATGTGTTGCATTTGTTAACCTTTTCATGTGATGATACTTACCATGCTGGGTAAGATTGAATTAGTAATTCCATTATTGGAATTAAACAAAAAGTTATGAACAATTCTATTGGTCATGTTTTCCCATAAGATGGATAATTGATGAGTATCATCGGGAATGAGATTTTAAGTCCCTCTTATCTTAAAATCTGATCTGAATTGGTTAAGTTCTTTGAATTGTTTCAAAAGAACGAGTGTGGTCCATTACAAAGATGGTATGGACATTGAAGGCTTTATATGGTTCTTTGGTGCATCTATATGATGACCTGAAGTGTGTCCTTCGGAAAACTCGTGACCATTAAGTAATAATGTGTCCAGCTTGAGCACATTAGCCTCCACACTAATGAATTTACCAAATGTGCTTACAATGATGATTGTTTGTCTTGTATTTAGAATGATATCCATAAAGGATATGATGAATCTGTGATAGATTCGAAAATTTCAGATCATTAATGACCATCAGTAATGAATTGTCATTTCCAACTGGTTATGGTTGGAGTCAGGAACTTTTGCACGCTCCTGACTTGTGATTAACTGCATGTACTGCATGTACAAGTTCCCCTATTGTTTTTAGTACGTGGGAATCCATGAAAGATTTCCCATGCGTACATTGGGTATGTTCCTAATCTCACCACCGCAGCGTACATATATGGGCACACAGAAAGCTAGGGATCTATGTGAGAATTAATTCTCCGTCGATCATTAAGTTTTAGAATCTCTTCATGAGAATCTATTTATGGCCCATACACTTGCTTGAATCATGAGCTTTTCCAAGCATTAGGGGGAGATTTTGAGTACCAAAAAGAATGCCAGGAAATTATAATGAATGCAGTAAGCATTCAGGCTCAGGATCACGTACTAAAACTGAACCTTTAGGTTCGAATGATTTGCAAGAAGTTACAAATTAACTGCCATGTGCATTTACTATGAGGTGTCACTCAAATTAATCCTATGTGGAAGTGCCAGAAAGAGTGGTTAAATGGAACACCACTAAACTCCCTATTACAATGATGTTGTAAATAAGAGGGGGGAGAAGTATGGTCACAAATTAGGATTAAAATTCTTGCAAGCAGTTGAAGGCTAGACCTTCTGAGATAGTAAATGCAAACCAATTATTTGTTGGTAACCAACCTAGTGTTGGTGGACACCTAGAGGATATGAATTATCCTGTGAATGGAAGACATTCACAACCTAGCTCAGTGCGCACCGATGAGGCTAGGTTATCGGAAGCCCTTAATTCTCGTTTTAGGATGTCACGAGAAATCATAAGGGTGCATAAGAAAATGACTTTATGTCAACTGGAGAATTGTGTAATTTAAAAGCTACAAGTGTCGACACATACATCTCAGCGATTGTATATGCACTCCAAGTGATCCAAAAGACTATGTCCATAGCGGAGCACGAGTATGCTCAAACTGGATCTTGTTGAGTGATACAATGTTGCAGAGATTGCCTTGCTCACCGGAAAGAACTGTTGAATTATTTCCACTTCATGGTATCTTACTGTGGATACATGTTTGTTTTCATGGACTTGGAAACAATGAGGTGGTGAGAAAGCATGGCTAGTAGTAATTGGGTTTATACGCAAACCCAAACATTATTTTAATGCTATAAATTATCTTCTACCATGAGTAGTAAAATTCCGATACAATAATATGGGCAGTAAATCATCTATCTGTGCAGTTGATAGATGTAGTGACAACATATGCATATGTGGTCACTGGATTATGGTATTTGTGGAGTCTTGAAGGATTCCAAATACATAATCACCAATCACAAACTTGCAATACTTGGAAAGTCTTTGTGACTTAGAGTATCCTGGACAAATATGGTACATTCGACCTAGTGAATCCTTCCTTCTAAAGGGATACACGAAGAATAGCATGTTCAATGTAAATATGTGATGCATATTTTAAACATACATTACTTATCGACGGAGTTCGAGATAGAGGATATGAATTGTAAGAGATTTTCAATTCAAAGTAAACTATCTTGAGTATCTTGGATACAAAGTTGTCTATATCCAACATATATTGAAGAAATTCAATATAATGGAATCATAATAATTTGATTCTTTCGGATCATGAGATGTGCTATTATTGCAAGAGCTTCCAACTAGATATTGCTTTGCAATGATTTGCTAGCTAACAACACATGAGATCAAGCTATGTTCTCTATGAGTACCCATGATCTGGTTATAGTTGGATATACTGATCTTGGATATCTATAGAAGATCCCCAGGTACAAGATCAATGACATACTTCTGGTAAGTTGGACCTACTGTTTGATAAATGTTGATCAACAGAGATTAATGGTCACTTACACTAATCATTCTATAGTACACTTCGTGGAATTGTACTGTAACGCCCTGAATTTGGGGGTAGAATTTTTTCTTCTTTTTACTCACCAAATTCAGGCGTTACTCTCTTTTCTCTTCCCGTTTTGCTCCTTCTCCCCAATTTCAAAGCAGTATAGCGACTAGTGTCCGTATTGCGTGTGAACAAAAACCTAAGTTGACATGAGTGTTGCATCATGCCGAATCATATTTCTTTGGTCTGATGTCGTGTTTAATCGCGTGTTTTGCCTAGTCTCGGTTCGGATTTCATTTCGCAATTGGATTCGGATCTGAGGCTGGGCGTGTCGTGGGTTTTTGCCCCGCGACGCGGCCCAGCCCGACCCAGCCCAGCCCTAGCCCGCGCGCCTCTGGCGCTAGGGATGAAAACGGTCGGAAACAGTCGGTAAACACTAAAACCATTATCGTTTTTGTGGCGGAACTGTCCGAATTATTCCAAGTTAAGTGCCTGAGCCCTGCCTTAGAGGCTAGACCACACTTAAATGGGAATAACCCGTCAATCCCTCGGATCAAGTCCGACACGGCCACTGACAGGATCAAGTACCACAATCTCACTCGATGTTGAGTCATAGAGCAAATACAATAAAGCATAGAACCATGCATGAAAGAGTATTAAATTATTACATCATCATCGGAGTTTTTCAAAAGTAGTCTTCATTGTTCGAAGTGCAGCGGAAATAAACTAACGGTAATTAAACAGAGAGACGGGGAAGCCTGTCCCATCACTCCTCATGCTCCTCCTCAGCCGAGGTAGGGTCCCACTCGACAGTCCAACCCGGTGGCAAGATGGACGGCCAAGTCACTCCAGCAACCATGTCCTCTAGAGAACCTGTAAAAATTATGCCACAAGCAAGGCTGAGTATACTAATACTCAGCTAGACTTACCCGGTGTGAGGAGTCTACTCCTCTACCTCTAGACATGCAGCTGTTTGGCTGTGGGGTTTGGTTGCCAAAAGCACTAGCTGAGTTTCTAAGTCAAGTTTTAACTTTGTCAATTTAAGTGTGACTCTCTTAAGGCTAAAAGTGGACTATCTATTCATACATGGTAGCAAGCATTATTAGCAATCAACATCTTGTATCATCTCAACACAATTCCACTCGTTACTCAATGTAGCAGCATGGATCAAGCAGTCTCATTAGCTGCGAGAAGCAGACGATTCGAATCGAGTTTTTATCCTTGCAAGGTAAACCTAAACACACGACATGTAGGGGCACTCCGTCCCCACACACATCAACCGTCCCCATCGATTCCCCGTCAGCAGATCAGGGCTCACCGCCTTGGCGTACAATGCCTCACTGACCCCGACTGCCGTCGTGCAGTGACCGCACTTGTACCCACCATAACCGGAATGGGAGACCTCGTCTCAGGTCGCGTGAGGGGATATGTCCACTGCCGGGTTCACTCAGGTACTAGGCTTACCGATTTACCATATTTCTCGGCATGTGCTTAGTACATTCAAACGCTTGACTCACGGTACCACACCTTAATCCTTATTCCAATTTTTATCCTGTGGACAACCAATCCCCATGGATTGTTGTCCACAAACCAGCACCGTTATGATAGAAAGTCGATAGAACCAATTTCCTGGCCTCGCGCGAGTGCTAGAAAAATCACTCGACTTCTATCGAGATCCTACTTAATAAAGCAGCTACTCGACCTAGCATACTAGTATTCATCTCAACAGGATTCCTGAGATCATGCAACTAGGGTTTTCAAATAACTCCTACAATTAAGTGCACATTCAATCCTACAATCAATAAGTGCAGTAAAATAGCATAAATAACAGGTTATGCATAAAACCGGGGCTTGCCTTCCAAAGCAGTGGCAGGCAGGTCCTCTGATGTAGGCTCTGGGGCTGGATCCGGGGCTACCTCCTGAGCAGCTCCTTGCTCCGGCACGAGGACGTACTCTCCGTCAGCAAGATTATAGTCTATCGAAATGAAATGAACATGTATGTCATGATTATGCAGGATTTAATGACATTATGCTAAAAGAAACTAAGTCAAGAAGTAACTTAGGGTTTCTTAGTCATGCGGGGCTTCCAGTGGGTTATGCTTATTACTTTTTAGGCTTAGGTTTTCATTGAGGATAACATAGTGGATTTGTATTGCCTTTATACATTTCAGTGGATAAATTACAAGGGTTTTAGGATGACACTAATTACCATTATTCCTTTTCCTTTCCTTAATTTCTCCTTGTGGTTTCTATTTCTAGTGTAGGTTTGAACTACGACAGGGGTCTAATATTTTCCAAAAATTCTGTAAAAATTTCAGTGGGTTGCCATTTGCTATTCTAGCCTGTTTTAAGAATTTGAGGCTCAACATATAAAGGCTATGCTTAAGGCAAAAAGAATAAAAATTGGGTAAATGGGCCACTTTGTACTACAACTCTTAATTAGAGGTGGGGTCTGTCCTAAGGGTTATTTTTGTTGGCATCCAACAGTAATAATAGGCTGCTGTGTCAAAAATCACAGAAAGCTAAGGGGTGGTTATTTAGTTATGATTTTCTAAAGTTAAATGGCGAAAAGGCACTTTCTACTACATTATTATTTGAAAAATGTCAAACAGCAGATTTTATAATTTTCCTAAGTTCTTATTAACAAAACATTAGTTATCCCAAGGGTTGAGGTGTTTTCACCTTGGGGTTATTTTTGTAGGGTTTTTCTAAGTTTTCCTTGTTTTATTAAAACAAAAGGTATCTTACTTATTTTAGACTAAAACAGGGTATGATAGATTTTTCCAGTGAACTAAATTGAATAAGTATCCTAACAAAAATAGGGGTACCCTCTGGTTCATTATTAGATCACATTTTCTATTTTTCTTAACCTTAAGCCTATTGTAAAACAAGGGGCAAAAACTAACTTAATGGGGTGGACAGAGAGGTTTAGCATTTTTAATTGTGTCAGTAGGTAGATATAAACTTATCCAAATTTTGCTAACCCTAGTCAAACAATATTTCTATTTTTCCTTCTAATATTAAGATTTTAGCAGTTTTCTTAATTAATTCAAAACTTCAGAAAAGAATACAGAAACCATGGGTTTTACTATTTTTATCTGATAGTTCATATTTCCCAGAGTCTAGAAAAATTGGTTTGACAAATTTTGGATGATTATTCTTCAAGTTATGCATTTATTAAGTTATCTGCCATATTAAAAGAAACTAAATTCGAAAAATGGAAAAGAAAACAGGTTTGCGCTGAGGCCCCTGGGTTTTATCCCCCTCTTCTCTCGCAAAGTAGTCCTCGGTCTACTATTGGCGTGGGTCACTGACATCGCACAAAACCCCCCGGGCCTAACCGAAATCTAACCCGCGCTCCCTGGCTGACTTAAACAATATCCGCGACATAGATTACGGCGGCGAGGCTTACCGGCGGCAGAAGAGCTCCGGTGGGGTGGTCAGTGACGTCCGGGAGGTCACGACGGTCACGTCGGTGTGCGGGTCGGCGTCGGAGGTGGTCGGAGCTACCCTGGCCACGAACACAGGCGGCGGGGGTCGTCGGCAGCTCCTGTTCCGGCCAAACCACGACGGTATAGTTCAATCAAGGTGCACGAGGAGCTCCACGGGGTGATGTAGAGGTCATGCGCGCAACGAATTGGAAAATGGTGCAGAGGCTTACCCGGTCCACGTGCGCCGGCGGGTTTTTGAACTCCGGCGAGCACGATTGTGCTATTCCGGTGATGCGGGTCCTCGGTTCAAGCTTGAGCAAGCTTCACGGCCTCACCAGGAAGCTATCTGAGGGCTTGGATCGAACGGAGGAGGACGGGAAAGGGGCTGGCCACGGTGGTTGCTCTCGGGCGTCACTGGCGGGTCGCGGGGAGGCCGCCGGAGCTAAGGGCCGGCTCGGGAAGATCAGGCGAGGTACGGAGGAGGCAACGGGGAAGGCAGCTGAGCACTGGGGCGGGCTTTATAGCCATGGCGCGGGCGTGGTCACGGGCGGCCGCGGGCGCGCGGGGGTTCGCGCACGGGCGTGCTCTGAGCGTGCCCCTGGATGTCAGCTCGCGTCGAACACGTGGAAGCTCGCTTCTGCCATGGTTCAACGGCGGATTTGAGCACCATAGCGTGTGTATCTTGGCAAAGCCACTGTGTACGGTCGCTTCCCTGCTCCATATCCTACCTTTTTGCTGTGAGTTCCAAGTCAAGATATGGTCGGGGTAGGGAGATAGAGGGGGGAGAAGTTGGCTGTGTCAGCTAGGTCCAAGCCGAGACAAAAATGGTGTCAAGTCGTGTCTAGCGCCCTAGGATAGGTGTCACCTCTTTCCATGGTATTCTAGGGTTAATTTGGCGCCACTTTGTCAATTGGGTCGAAGGGTTTTGAAATTTGGATTAAGGTGAACATGTGGAATCTTTATTCAAGGGTTAGTTTTTATACTTAGGCAAAATCTGAACCCTCCCTTGTGCTGAACCTTATGTGAACTTTTTAGGACTTTTCTGAAAACTTTTTGGGGGTACTTCCTTACTATTAATTGTAGGTTAGGAAGTATATTACAACTTTTATATTTGGCCCAAGCCATGATCACAAGATTTACATGACCTTTTGATCCTAGCTTCAATTAGGGTTCCTATTGCCCAAGAGGGGTTTGCCTTAGGGTTTTGGGGAAATTCCCACTTAGATGTGCATGACAAGCTAAGGCATGATATCCAAGATAGTTTGCACTTTCTTAGGACCTTGAATTCCAAGTTTGAGGTACTTTGCCCATATAAATCTTCATGTGATAATGGGTTAAAAGGGAGTAGCCCTGGGTGGACACCCTGAGTAACACCTGGGGTGTTACAGTTTTCATATTTTTTATCGGAAACAAAATCGAAAACGGTAACTCCAGAAACGGAAACGATATCGGTATTTCGGAAACATCGGAAACGAAAGTTCGGTGCGGAAAATACACCGGTAACGGTCAAAATCTAAAAGACGATCGGTAAACATATCAAACTTCACAATACAACAAAGTTGACAAAAGATCACAAATACCACAAGTTCACAATTCATGATATAACAAGTTCACAATATAACAAGTTCACAAGGATCACAAATTTATAATATAAAAAGTTTACAAAGATCACAAGTTCACAATATAACAAGTTCACAGTATAACAAGTTCATAAAGATCACAAGTTCACAGACTCAAAGTTTACAATTCAAAATATCCACTTGATTTAGCTGACATGACATGCTTACTCATTAAATATTTTTTCCTCACATAAAGAGTTTTTTCATAGCCTCACAGGAAAACTCTAAAATTTAGTGTGTGGAAAAGACAGACTGTCGGCTCTTTATCATTATATATTACTAATACATAACATGTGCATAGAAAAGTGTGGATTCGTTCGAGAGACCAAATCGTTAATCTCAACTGCCTTCCAACACCACCTATCCTAAAAAAATCTTAAGGCATCCAAAAAATACAAAAATAAGTAATCCTTATCCAGAGATGTTCAGGAGATGCGAAAAAATCACATGCTGGAAAATTCCGAAAAAATTCCGAGACACAATTCTGGAAAATTCCGAAAAAAAACTCCGAGACACAATTCCGGAAAATTCCGAGACACAAATCCGGTGATTTCCGAGAAAAATCGGTAACCCAAGAAAATGGTCGGTAAAACTCCATGCCAATTCCGATACCGATTCCGATAGAAAATTCCGAAAACCGATTCTGTTTTCGAAAAATACTGTTACCGATGAATCCGATCGAAAAAATTCGAAATCGGTTTTCGGAATACCGAAAAATTCCGAAACCGTTTTCATCCCTACCTGGCGCCCTGCCTCTCCCCATACGCGCGCCCCCCTCCTTTCTCTCCCTTTCTCTCATTTGATTTTCCCGCGCAGCAACCTCCTCTCCTCCATCTCTCTCTCTCTTCCCCGTTGTGCCCTAGGATTTGGACCCCGAGGTGAGCTCCCCTCTCCCTCTCCCTCTCTCTCTTCCCCTCCCTCCTCCCCTTCCTCCTTCCCCCGCGCGCGCCCTCCCTACGCGGCCCCTAGCGGCCTCCGCGCGCGCCCCGTGTGCCCCTCGTGGCCTCCCCCGGCGGAGCCTTGCGGCCCCCCGACGGCTCCCTCCGCGCGTGCCCCGCGGCCCCCGACGGCGCCCCCGCACGCGCCCCCCGACTTCCCCGGCGGCGCCTCCGCCCCCCGCGCCCCGTGGGCCCCCCCCCCCCGACGGCTCATCGCGGCGCTCCCCCGGTGGCTCCTCCCCCGCGCCCCCGGCGGCCCCCTGGCGGCCTCCCCGCGGCGCTACTCGCAGCCCCCGGCGGCGTCCCGGTCCGGCCCCGCGCGGCCCCCTGCTCGGCCCCCGACGGTGGCCCCTGCGTGCCCCCCGGCGCGCCCCCTGCCCGGCCCCTCGCACGCGCCCCCGCTCGGCCCCGGCGCGGCCTCGCGTGCCCCCGGCACGCGCATCGTGTTCCCGCGCGCGCGGTGATTGATTTTAGTTTTAATTAATTTTAAACGTTGTTCAATTAACGTGCTGCATCGTGCGCTTCGTCGCGCTACGAATTAGTTTCAGATTCTATTAATGGGTTGCGTCGTGCGCTTCGTTGCGCGACTAATTAATTTAATTTCAGATTATTTAATGTTTGGCATCGCGCGTCGAGTCGCGCGACGTTTCTTTTTAAATTCAGATTGGATGACGTACGCCGTCGTGCGCTTCGTCGCGCGACGCTTGACGTTATTTTTATAATTAATTCAAGTGTCTCTTGGCGTGCCCCGTCGCGCGACGAGCCGTTTTATTCTTAATTTAATCTAAGTGGTATGTCGTGCGTTTCGCCGCGCGACAATCCTTTCAAATTTACTTTGGTCTATTTATAATGAATTAAACACGGAATATAACTTTATCCTATGCTTAGCTCAATTGCCAAATTAATACTGTTCTGTTTGGATGAGTATTTTAATTTATAATCGTGTGACGTGATCGCTCTTCGACCGTAGCCTCGACCGTTACTTTCTCTTTCTCGCTTAGTCATAGGTGTGAGCCCTGCGTCGAACGTCTGTTTATTTATTACATTCTATTGTATGGTGTACTGTTCTTTTGTATTAAATGTGTGGAATGTATGTTTGAACTCGTATAGATAACGATCAATTGGTGGAGTCCGAAGGAATTGCAGGTGAAGACTCTGAGCAGCAGCTGGTTGGTGAAGGCAAGTGTCGATCCCTTGACCCATATATGTCCTACTCATTCTTATAATTCACTCCCCGCATTTACACAGTTTATACCTAAGGATTGACTAGTTTTTGTTTATCTTGTCCTTGTTTACCTATTTTGGTTGGGTTATTTTGGTTTAGCTATATGCTAGCGCTTCACATTAATCAATGAATATGATGAGATTATCTATGATACACTTTTTTCCCTTTTGATTATGATGATGGTACTGTAACATTTAAGGGGACTCGAGCTGTTTCTCGAGTGCCTCTCCGTAAGGACTGGTTCGTTGGATGACCGCCCGGGAAAAACAGTGCAACCATGAAGGTGAAATGGGACGCCCTTAGCTGAATAATTAGATGAACTGGGGTATAGTTCGCTTCGCCGTCGTGCCGTTAATGGGACTCGGTGTATGCGGCTCGTTCTGCTAAGGTTGGTTCGCCCCTTGGGGAGGAGTGCGGTGCATTTAGGAAACCTAACGGGCGGCTACAGCCCCAGGGAATCTTTGTAAAGGCTACGTAGTGAAACCCTGCCTATTCACCTTGGTAGTGTTTAAGGGTTTGATCGGCCCGAGGCAAGAGGGAATCACAGCTTGTGGGTAAAGTGCGCAACCTCTGCAGAGTGTTATAAAACTGATATATCAGCCGTGTTCGCGGTTATGAGCGGCCAAGGGAGCTCCATTGATTAGAGATACTTGATCAGAGATGTTTGGTTTACAGGTGGTGATGAGGATGATGGTTTTGGTTATGACTATGATAATGGTAAGTGGTATTCTTTCCGTTTGGAAAGGGTACATTGGGTTAATAAG
Organism: Zea mays; assembly: GCF_902167145.1. Lineage (NCBI taxonomy): Eukaryota > Viridiplantae > Streptophyta > Magnoliopsida > Poales > Poaceae > Zea > Zea mays. Next base: position 131,132,151 of record NC_050104.1, read on the forward strand.
TTGGGTTAATGCTAAAACCTGGCTTTCTACTAGTAATAATAACCTGACCAACTAAAAGCAACCGCTTGACTAAACTCCACATAAAGCTAGTCCACTACAGCCAAACGAGACATATTGCTGAGTATGTTGATGTGTACTCACCCTTGCTTTACACACCAAACCCCCTCAGGTTGTCCGCGTTGCAACCACTGCTCAGGTGAAGATGAAGTCGTGGAGGAGGACTTCCAGGAGTCCTAAGAGTGCGAAGAGTTCTAGGCGTGGGTTAGCGGCAAACCCCAGTCGGCTGCCTGTGAAGGCCGTGTGTATCTACGTTTCTTTTCCGCACTTTGATAATTGTTAAAGACTATGTGGATGTCTCGGACATCATGATGTAATCGACTATTATACCTTCTTTTATGTTATTATTTGAGCACTGTGTGATGATGTCCAGTTATGTAACTGCTGTGTACGTGAATTGCTGATCCTAGCACGTACATGGTTCGCATTCGGTTTGCCTTCTAAAACCGGGTGTGACATGTACAGAATGATATACTACATACTAATGGTATGTGGTGGTCATGATTTTCTATCACTGGCCTTATTATCTATGAAGATAATATTACTTTGTGTTGTTTAGATGAAAAACAAGTTACAAACTAAGTATCTACCTTACTCCACATTTTAAATGTGTTTGAGAGCAAGTATGGGATGACTTAGTAATTTGTAAAGATCAGGGGGAGTTTTCTCTTGATCGGAAGAACTTGTTTCTACATCATGTTGTACTCTTTTCTTTGCATAAGTTTTCCCCCCTGTTTGGGTTTCTCATTAAAGTTTTTAACGAGGCAACATCAACACAAGGCCAATGTCGTATCATCTATTTTTCCCATAGAGGTTTTCGAAGATGATACATTATGACATAACTATTGTTATATTTGAACTAGGTTATGAGTTTATCTCCCTAGAGTTCAAATGGATCAACAATAGAGTATAACTACTCTCCTTATTTTTCCCATTGGGTTTTAAGGAGACTCAGCTGATATTTTGATTTCTCAGATTTTCTACAAAATTATCCTAGAGAAATATTGGCCTGAGTTTTATGTCTCATCATTTATTTTCCTCACAGGGGTTTTTGAGATGATGGCTATAGACATATTATTGTTCTTTGGACTAGAGGTCCATGAGAGAACAATGACATACCATGGTTCATTTGAACCACCGACAATTATCTATAAAGATAATTGAGCTTGTGTTGTTCATATGGAAACAAGTTATATCATGAGCAACATTAATAAAGATATTGCTCCTAAACTGTTTTGCCCCCATGAACTTCAGGAAAATGGAGATATAAACATCTTGCAAACGAAGTCTTGTGATAATCTTACTGATTTATTCACAAAATCTCTACCATACTCCACGTTCCAGAAATGTGATGAATGGATTGGTATGAGAAGACTTAATTGCTTGCAAGGATAGAGGGAGAAATTCTCCGTGATGTTTAACCTGTTTTGAACCATCATATTACACTCTTTTCTTTGTATGACTTTTGCCTTGTTGAGGTTTTCTCATCCAAAGTTTTTAACGAGGTAATATCAACTAAGCTATATGCTTCATCATTGATTTTTTCCCACAAGGGTTTTTATGCATGATAATTACAAGCATATTTGCCTTTGGAGTTGAAGTGAGATTCTCTCATGATCCAAAAGCATTGTGTACTCCTTATTTTTTTCCACATGGTTTTTGAGGAGATGATATATTAAAAGACAAATTACAGATGATCAAATGAACGTGGATTGATCAAAGGAGAGTGTTACAATATATTGTGTACTTGTGATCAATCCCTTCCCTCTAACAGTTATCCCCAAGGGACACAACCCTTAAGAGATACTGTTTAGACTTGTATATAAGAGAATCATCTTTGCAATAAAGGAAGACAACTGTCATTTGCATTATCTCTGTATCTTGTTCGTCACTGAGTATTAACAGGTGTGTTGTTGTCGCCTCCCGGTTTGAAATCTAGATAGCTATGCGCTCCTGAATCTTGACTCTTGGTAGGCGGCTTTGGATTTCAGAGTTCAGACCTTGCAAGTACTTGGTTTCACACTTAACGGTAAACATGTCATCATTGTGATTGCCAAGTTAACGGAGATCATTGGAATAAATAAAGACGCGTTTCATCGGATGGCTACAGATTCACCCCCAATTTGTTTGGTGTGACTCGCCTCTTGAGCCAGAGTCATCGTACACCGTTTGGTGTGAGTGCGACAATATATATATATATATATATATATATATATATATATATATATATATATATATATATATTTATATATCACCTCTTAAATAATCAAGAATTATAGTTTTCTTGTTAAAATAAAGATCGACTACATGTTTCTTGTTAGGTAACTATAGACTACACTTTATGCAAAAAATTATCTATGTGCCATCGAATTTTATACTCATTCATTATGTGTCATTGAGTGACATATAATGAATTTTTTTGTATGATGACACATGGGACAGTGACTCATAAATAATGAGTATAATTTTGGATGGCACATAGGGAGTCTTACATTTTCCACGTAGTAATCACCACCAGCTTTTGTATACGATTTCCGTGTGAACGCGAATCAACTTAGTTGCTTAAACAAGTTGTCTACTGACTCAGTTGACTTGGATAGTGCTCGGAATCTGGGCCGGATTTTTCGGGCTAACACGAGCACAACCCGAAAATAAGAGCCCAAAGCACGACCCGGTACGAAATAATATGGACCGGGCTAGCATGGCCTGAAGGCGGGCCTGTGCCGGGCCTCAAATTCCGACCCGTCGGGCCCCCGGCACGGCCCGCATAGATGGGCCGGGCTTAGGCCGACACGACCCAATTAAGCCCAATCTGTTTAATTTCTTTAATTTAGTAAGATATCGACTTTATATTGTTGTTATATTTGAAGTTTATGTGGTTAAATGATGTTAGAATTGTTTAATATCTTTAATTTAGTAAACTTTATATGGTTATAATATTTTAATTTTATGTGGTCAAATATACGGGCCGGGCTTGGGCCGACACGGCCCAACGAAGGTACGACGTGGTTTAGGGCTAGGCTGGGTCACTGTTTTTACACTTCGGGCTGGCACGACATGGTCCAAAAATTGTTTGGGCTTTCCTGGCCCGAACCTATTTGACACGAAACACGATGGGCTTAGGCCGGGCTGGCCCGATCCGGCCCAATTCCCAGCACTAGACTTTGGGACAATACTGAATTTAATGTCGTCAATAACAACCGAGCACCGTGTCCGGTAGTACGCAGTAGTAGTACATTCTGCGAGGTTTTATATTTAAAAATAAGGACCTTGTGCATGTTTTTTTGTGTTATCGTTTTTTTAGAAAAAAAAATGTGCCGCATGAATTTGGAGCAGAAATAAACACGCCATAAATCTGAAGATCTAAAGGCTTGTCTCGACGTCTAGAATATTCCTACGTATTGGTCTACTGTAATTTATAATTATTGTTTGCCTCTGTTCGTTTGCAATGCTGCGATTAGACAGACGAGTTTACGTGGATCTGCAGGTCAAGAATTTTTGAAGACTCAGCAGATGGTTATCGCAAGTAGAACCTAGGTTGATTATTATTGTATAGACTTGCTAGTGCTCTACCTGGTTTTTGGATTAATGATACTTATAAACATGATCATATTATATTATGATTATTGGTTTATTTGTTATGCATGATAAGATCACTTTATTTAATTGAAACACGGAGCAACCACCCAAGAAAACAGTGCAATCATAAGGACTACTATGGCTCTGAAATTGACTACTTAATTAGGGAAGCTAGTGTGTGAGAACCTTATCCGAAAGGCGCAAGCGGGGAGGAGGTGCACAAGTATACTGTTGGCTGGAATTATTGCGATAGCGTTTCAGACCGCGAAAAAGACCTATAACCCCTATGCCTGAATTCGTAGCGGATTTTCTTATGTTAGTGCAACTTTTGTAAAGACCTCGCAGCGTCCCCTCACATGAGTAATTTATGGAATTAAATTAAATTGGACATGCATTTGCATTCATTATGGGTATTTTATTTATGATCTCTTATTTAATTGGGCTGGTATTACTTATATCTAGTAATTGCTGATAAAAATTTGACTAACAAAACTAAAAGCTAATGCTCAGCCCCAGTCAAGTCATATTCTTTGGTAAGCCTTACATCACATTTTTCTCTCGCACACTTACTGAGCGATGACCGTATAAGAGCTAAATAATGCCGAGATCAAGAACAGGTACCACCGGAAGAAGATTGCTACAATAAGTTCTGAGATATCTAGGTCGTCATCTTCCAGTCCACTGTCACTGTGGAGGATCGTCGTCGTTGTATAATTACTTTTACTTATTTATTTTATATAGAAATTTTATTATGTAATAAAGATTACGACTTTGGTTTTTATACTTATTCGTTATATATATATATATATATATATATATAAAACGAATAAGTATTAGGAGCCCTGGGCTTTCAATAACTAAAGGAAGCCCAAGCCAGACAGTGCAATCCGATCGAGCCGGACCAGGTCCAGACGTCTATAAAAGCTAGGGATCAGTTTTCATGTCCCATCTCGATTCATTAGCAACGGCGGTTGCCGATAGCGCACGCGGCGGTGGACCCTCGGCCGGTGGCCGCGGCTCCCCGACCTCGACATGCGATGGCGGCGGTTCCCACGCCGGCGGCGGCGACCCTTGATCCAGAAGGCGAGCGACGGCAGTGCCCTTGTGCGGTGGCGGCGGTTCCTAGGCCGGTGGCCGCAACTCCATTACCTCGACGCGCGGTGGCGGAGGTTCCTCGATACGGAGTAGTGGCGGCGGTTTCCCGATACAGAGGGCGAGCAACAGCGGGGCCCTTGTGCAGGCAAGCGGCGGCGTTCCCGAAGCCCCGAGGGGGCGGCACTTCTAAGGCCAGCGAGCAAGCGACGCCCGTCGACGTGCGAGCGACGGCGACGCATGAGGCGCGATGTTCGAGCGAGCGACATCACGGAAGGCGCGAGATGCGCGCAGTGATGATCGCGCGTGACATCCTCCGATCCGGCGCAGTTTTCTTTTCGATTATTGTGTTTTATGCCTACCACATGTATTATTTACGCTAAAAACTGTACGATTTTATGCTTGAACACAGAGTTCGTATATCAGTTTACTGCATGCACATTGGAAAGACAATTCCTTGATTTATGTTGTTCGTAATTTGCGCGCATGCAATGGAAACTCCCACGATTTTGCCATAATTTTTGGATCTGTATAAAAATAGAAACCGCATGCATGCGGCTGCCATGTTTTTCGGATCTGTCATAAAAATAGGATCGTAATAACAACCTACTAAAGCTATCAACCTTTAATTGACTCGGTATTTACGCTTATAATTGAGAGATTTTATGCTCAAAACTTAAGGTTTTTACGCTCCACCCGGAGATGCGTCCATCAGTGAACAACATGCCAGATTTTTTTACGCAGTGTAAGGAATTGCATAAATACCTACACCGTGTAGTATAATTTGTTTCAGTATACATCATAAACTAGTTCTAATGCGTTTAGCTGTATGGCTGTTGGAGGGATCCTATATTTATGAAGGAAATAAAACATTAGATACAATTTTTTGTTTCTATGCATGCAATTCATTTCCTTTCATTGCATATTCTTTCAATCATAAATTCGTGTGCATGCAGCTGGTAGCAGATTTTTACGCAGTATACCGAATTGCATAATTATCTACATAGTGTAGCATATTTAGTATCAGTATATATCATAAAATGGTCATTACGAGTTTTAGTTGCATGTCTGTTGCAGCGATCCTAAATTTATGGAGGAAATAAAGCCTTTAAAATAGAAACCGCCACACATATCTTTCCTAAATTTACGCGCATGCCACGGAACGTGTTTGACTCATGCATGCATTTTGCCATAATTTTTGGATCTGTATAAAAATAGAAACTGCATGCATGTGGCTGCCATATTTTTCGAATCTACCATAAAAATTGGATCGTAATAACAACCTACCAGAGCTATCAACCTCTCACATTGGCCAGGTATTTACGCTTATAATTGAGAGATTTATGCTTAAAACTTAAGGTTTTTACGCTCCAACCTGGAGATGCGTCCACCAGTGAACAACATGCTAGATTTTTTTACGCAGTGTACCGAATTGCATAAATTGCTACACCGTGTAGTATAATTAGTATAAGTATAAATCATAAACTAGTTCTAATGTGTTTAGCTGCATGGTTGTTGGAGAGATACTAGATTTATGAAGCAAATTAAACATTAAATACAATTTTTTGTTTCTATGCATGCAATTCATTTCCTTTCATTGCACATTATTTTCATCATAAATTCGTGCGCATGCAGTTGGTAACAGATTTTTACGCAGTATACCGAATTGCATATTTATCTACACAGTGTAGCATATTTAGTCTCAATATATATCATAAAATGGTTCTTACGTGTTTAGCTGCATGGCTGTTGCAGCGATCCTAGATTTATGGAGGAAATAAAGCATTTAAAAATAGAAACTGCCACACATTTTTTTCCTAAATTTACGCGCATGCATTGAATCGTGTTTGACTCATGTATGTATTCCTTTTTTTGCGCTAACAGACGTGGGGCAGGTGGCGCACCCGACAGGCTATTTGGGCACGCTGGGTTGAACCAGTTTGTAGGGGTGATCGGTCTGGGCTTCTTTTACCTATTGGAAGCCTAGGGCTCCTATATATATATATATATATATATATATATATATATATATATATATATATATATATATGAAATTTGATCCTGACACATGTAGTGTTCATCTGGATTTATCTCTAAATCTAGATATGACACAGGCCAAGTCATATCTAAGTTTTAATATTGGGGCATAGGTCTAATTTTTTTCATATCTTGCAGGCCAAAAGCACGATAAGTCTAGTCGACCGTCCGGTGTCTTGTTACCTAGTGCTAAAAAGCTTGGATGGTGCCACTACTACTATTCCAGCCTGTGATTGTAACAGTAAATCACCATCCACCATAAGTTCGATTGCAACGCCTCCTGATCATGATATCCTACCTATGCCTAGTGGCATCCTGATCATGCACCGTATTATATAGGCGACTTGTTCAACTCGACCTACCTATGCCTAGTGGCATCCAAGCTTTTTGCATGGCTGCGTCGCAGCTTCAGCCGCCGTACGCCATCCGCTTCGTTGCAACCAGTCGTTTCAGCGCGACGACTGACCGGCTGCACCGAACGGGTAAACGGCAGCTACAGCGACGTCGATGTCAGGGGCAGGGGCAACGGGAGAGGAAGACTCGCATAACGTCCTTGTAACGCAGTCGTGCACGTGGTGGTGGGTCGGTGCTGGTTCATGTACTTGGAAAGTTATTTGGATGGACTAACTTACCAGTGACGCATGCTAGGGGTAAGAAGACTGTATCATAAAATCAAGCAAGATTGTAAGGCCCAAAATTTGTATAAAAATATAATAATAATAAAATAAATATATGAAGAAATAAAATAGCAAATTCAGTGATCTCAAATTATACTTGAGTTTTGAATTTTGAGGAATGAATTTTGAAACCAAGAATTATTTTAGAAAAGAGGTAATAGACATGTTTTCTATTCAACAAAATGATTATTCATTTCATTAAATGATGCACTATAAGCATTTATTTACATGAATATTTAATTTTGAATTAACTTTTAACTCTTGTCCCACAATCAAAATACTATTCTCCTAAAAAGAAAGAAAACAATATGAGTGTGTCCCATGTTTCAAACATTTATCAAACAAAAGAATTGATTAGAATAAATCGATGTCTACTGCATCGTGATTGATTTTAGTGGGTATTAAATTTGAATTCCTAAAACTTTATTTTAGATTGGAATAGGAATTTTGTAATGTCAAAGAAGAATAATATGGGAATATAATAAAGAGATGAAGATTTGGATTAAAACCTAAATTTGAATTTGGAATTTAAGAGAGAAATACTATAAAATACAAAATAAAATTTATAAATATATAAATTCATCCCACACTAGTATGTTCAAATTATACTTATAATCTGAGGATAGATTACCACAGGATTTGAGTGTGAAATTTGAATTCAAATGTGAAATCTAATATTTGGAAATAAGAAAAATAAGAAAAGAAAAAGGGAAAGAGAATAGACCTGCAGATCGCATCCTGGTCCCAATCTACTTCGGCCCACCTCCCCTTTACTCCGCACAGCCCGACTAAGCCATCGGCGCCGACCTGTGGGACCGACGCGTCAGCCACTTATACACCGTTGGGCGCGAATCCGGGTAGCGACTGTTGACCGGGGTCCACTGGTCAGCCTCGTACCCCCTGCGTGCCTCACACTCACTGCTGGTGGGACCGCACTGTCAGGCCGTTCCTCTTCCTCCGTCGGACATCTCGGGCGGATCCAACTTCCGCCGCGCTTCTCGGGCGTAGTGGTTGCCATCTCCGGTCCGACCTTGGCAGTTCATAAAAGGGCAGGACTGGATTCCTTTTCTCCCCTTGAAACCCCGCCGCCAACGCCATAGAACCGAAGAGGGATATCGGGCACGACAACCCTGTCGCCGCCATAGTTGACCCGTAGATTGCCGCCGCACCGAAATCCCGAGCTCAGCGCGACCGAACTCTCGACGAGTGTCCAATTGGGTTCGCCCGGTCCTGGGATAGGTGGTCAACGACTTGCCTGGGGCGAATTGTGCTCTACCACCTCGGAATTTCTCACCGGACTTCGTTTCTCTGCAACTATCCGCCTCGCGCCGTGGCTGGCTCCTTCCGACCCAATCAGCAGGTACTACATACCCCAATCGATCCACCTCATCGTTCCGTATGAATTACCATTGTTAGTACGCGGTTTAGGGCATCGAGTTGGGAGATGGGGCCTCGTATTCCCATCGCCGTCGCGGTTGACCGGCGCGCCGCCACCACGGTCGAGAGGAGGAAGAAACATAGGAGCCGTCCGATCGATTTTGAGCGGTCAGGATTAGTTATAGCTTATCCATTCACGCAGGGCAATCTAAACCGTTGATCATGCGTTGAATGGCCCAGATCAAATCTTGGTGCATCCCTTCAAATCATTAAATCAGATCCGCCGGATCTTGATCCGATGGCCAGATGTGTGTACCGGTTCGTAGGGCTCGGATCTAATCTGAGCGCTTGAACTAGGATCCAACGGCCAGAGGCGGCCGATACCCCTTTGCTGCGCACTATTGTCACATAAACCCCTGGAATATGTTAGAATAAACTCGCCGTCCTGCGGGATGGTTCTGTGTCTTGGGAAGGTTTACACCGAGGCCCCTGCGCTTTCCAGAATTCATGCGCGCAGTACAAGAACCAGTGAAATGGGAGAATTAATTATAGAAACTAATTTTAATACAAAAAAAATTCTAGAACTTGTTTAATTCATATTAATTCCAAATTGGCCCATTCCAGTTCCTATAATTTTGATTTAATATTGTTTATCACTCAGTAACACTATTTTAGCATGGAACTCATAATAAAATTTATCTCCTAATTAATCTTGTGTCAAATACATAAAACATTTGGAAATTCATAACTTAAAATCTATAACTCCAAAATTAATGATTCCTGTTCCAAGGATCTAATTTTAATGTGTAGATTATCATTATGTATTTTATTTACATGTTTGGTGTGATGTTAATTTCTCCTTTATACTATACTTGTTTGTATTGTGGCGAGTAGAAGAGCCTGTGGTTGAGGATTTCGGTGTTCAGCAGATAGAAGTTGCTGAGCAGGAGCTCATTGAAGGCAAGTTGTGCCCTTGACCACTTCTATTACCCAATAATATTCTTTATTATCACTATTCAATGCATAGGTTTAATTTTGATGGGACCCAATAGGTCACCCTAGTATGATTATCTTTTACCTTGTTTACCCCTGAATCATTTGGATAGTTTTGCTATTGCTTCATATGGTTTTGGGTTAATATTTCATAATATCCACGTTCCAATTATTCTGCTATTTTATTTATGTTCATGTCAAGATCATTATATTATTTTAATTGGAACATGGAGCTTAACTTGAGAAACACGTGCCACCACAAGGGTGGAATGGGACGCCCTTGGCTGACTAATTAGAAAAGCTAGTGGAAGACTACCTTACCCAAAAGGGGCAAGAGCAGTAGGGGAGTTGCATACAGGAAGGTTATCGGGTTGATTTTGCTGCGATGGCGGTCAGACGAGAGATTCTTGCAAGTGCTCTTCCCATAAATTGTTGCGGGTTTTCAGAAGATAGTGGAACTTTGTTAAGGCCTCGTTGTGGATCCCTAGCCATTCACCTCAGTAGTGTCTAAGGGCCTTGCAAACCCTGGCGACATGGGATACACGACTTGTGGGTACAGGGTACAACCTCTGCAGAGTGTAAAACTGATATACTAGCCGAGCTCACGGTCAAGAGCAGCTCAGGACTCTCGCATGATTAATTTATGGAACTAAAATTCAATTTGTCATTTACATTGCATGGGCTTATTTATTAATTTTGTTCTATTATTTATTATGGTTTGGTATTTACTTACATTTAGTAATTGCTATTAAAATTTGACCAACTTGTTAAAAGCATTGATCAGCTTTAACCTCTATTGTTGATCAGCCTTACACATCACATGAACTCCCACCTTTGGTGAGTTCATGCACATTATTCCCCACAACTTGTTGAGCGATGAACATGTGTGAGCTCACTCTTGCTATCTCACACCCCCCACATGAGAAGAACAGGTGGTTCAAGAGGAGTCACACAACGAGGAGTTCGATTTGATCTAGGTGGCATCTCCCAGTTGACTTTATGGCGCCAAGGATGGACTTTAGTTCGTTTTATCTTTTATTTTGTAAGACTTTCGCTATGTAATAAGTACTCTGATTATATTGTGACATTTATCTCTATACACTCTGTTATTATATGTGTTGTCTTCTTTGGCGCATATATGAGATGCACCTGACTTTGTCCCCTTAAATCCGAGTGTGACAAAGATCATACATGGTAGGAGTTTAAAGAAAGAAACTATATGAACAAAAACGCCGACGCGGATATGCCGATGCGGATCCACGTTCGTCATGGACTACAAAGGTTGATCAGTGTTGGCGAAACGACGATGCAGATGAGCAGATCTGCTACAAGAAAGGTGTATGCAGTATGCTATACACGTCCTCAAGGCCTCGACACGGCGGGGCACGTGGATGTGGATCTGATTTTACGTCTCACTTGGTTGGTGCAAGCCAACCGCAGCGATGGATCGTGTGACGCCCAGACATCTTCTCATCTCTTGGATCCCGCGATCCGCCATAGGAGCCTAACACACCGTCCACTTGTTGGTGTTGGTGGTTGCTAGATCACTAATATCAACACTACACTATTTATTTTTTTAAATAGCGGTGCGCCATATGTTTAGCTCGCCGCCTTGGTTATGACATGATGCTGAGGGGTGACACCACTTGCTGCCATGGCATTGACGCGAGGGAGATGAGTCATCAGTCCACCACCCAATGACCGTCGGGTCAGCCAACCTCTCGTTGGTCGTCGCCAAGAGCCCGCCTGCTGCTGGCCGCCCACATCGAGCCACGACAGAGTCATCACACAATAGGTTACACGTTCGCTATAAAAGCGTGTGGCGACCGCCTCCCGAAGAGCTATGCTAGAGTGTGTCAGCATTGTCAGACCAGCTACAGGATGGAAGTTCTGACGAAACTAAAGACAACCAAAGGAGAAGAGGTGGATGAATCGAGAAGAAGAGGCGTGCACCCAAACCCAATCCTACGTATACCAGCAAAGACCGAGTGTAATAGGGCCATAAGTGTCTTAGTTTAAGTTAGTTAAGTGCTAAGGAAATGTGATTAAGAGTAATGACCGAATCGGTCTATAGGTAGTTGGAGATAATCTTCTTGTAACAGATTTTGGTTGGGCTTTTGGTTTGGCAAAACTTGAGAAGAAAGAAAGGCATACCCGAACCACTCATGTTCTTGAGAGTTGCTAACATCTTGGTATCGGAGCCAACCTGGATCCACCACAAGAGTATTACACGAGATTGCAAGCAAAGAGTGGAGTGATGGCACCACCGCGCTTGGAGGATACATTAGCGCATTTGATGACAAAGATCGAGGAGGGGAACAAGGAGACTTACCAGTGGATGGAATCCATGTAGTCCACCATGGAGAAGATGGAGAGCACGGTCAAAGGCCTGGTGAGCGATTGGAGCGGTTTTAAGAAGTGGAGGCTGGAGATCGAGGCGGGAGTGGTGGAGATGACAGAGGCGCTGAAGGCGATTCAAACCCAAGTGGATCAGGTGAACTTGAGATCGAGTGGTGGATCCCCTTCTGTCCTATCGGGCTAGAAGCCAGTGGTGGTGGACTCGACGTTCCTAAAGTCCTTGAGAGGATCGACAACTACTTCAACGGGAGAACCATCGGTGCTGGTGAACGCATCGACACCAGCAGTTCTGGAACCTGCGATGGGTGGAGCGACGACCACATCGTTTCTTCATCGAACTGTAGAACCATTTCGCCGATCGGATGCCGGATCAGAGATGTCAGGTATATCGTAGACTGGGGGAGGTACTTTTACTCATAACCACCAAATTCCTTGGTCATACATCCCCAGTCTAATGGTTTAGTCTGCTTCGATGAATTTGGTCACAACTGTCCAGTGCTAACATGTCCTAGATGCATTTTCCTGTGTTTGATGGGTCTAACCCAAAGTTGTGGAGGAGTCGTTATGAGACTTATTTTAAGTTCTATGTTGTACCTCATGACATGTGGATCAAATTGGTTGTCACGCATTTTCAGGGGCTAGCCCTGTTCTAGCTACAGTCCATGGAGGCTAGGGTGCGTGAGCTGAACTGGAATGAGTTATGTGCAACACTAATCACCAGATTTGGTCAAGACCAACATACCCTCTTGATCAGGCAGTTTTACCATGTAATATAGACTGCTACGGTGACTAAATACATAGAACAATTTTATAAGCTATTACATCAGCTTCTAGCCCATGAAAATCAGCTAACGCCAACCATGATTACAACTCGATTTATTGATGGCCTGAAGGATGAGGTAAGGCTGTGGTGATCATCCAACGTCCAAAAGATTTAGACACCGCTTGTTCCCAGCTTTGTTGCAGAAAGAGGTGTCTGGCACCACTGGACGTAAGGACACTAAGAGGTTTGATTCAGTACCATTTTCTAGGATGCCTACCCGGTCAGGACCCATGACACTACTACCCCTAGTTTTAAGAAGTAAGGCAGCTGAAATAAATGAGGACCGTTGCACCCTAGTTTCAATGAGTGCTAAGTGTGAAGAGAGTAAAATGGCTGCTCCGAATGAAGACCTACAGAAAGGAAAAGGGTTTGTGTGTTTAAGTGTGGGGAATGATGGGGTCATGCTCATAGATGTGCCACTAGTCTGCCCCTACACGTGGTGGGAGAGATGTGGGCACTAGCTATGAAGGAAGAAGAGAGTGATCCAGAGAAACAGACCGAAGAGGCTAGTCAAGAGACTGCTATAGCTATTTCAGTGACAGTAGTAAGTGGAAGTGAAGGGAATAAAACCATACGACTGTGGGCTACCATACACTGTCAACAAGTATTAATTCTTGTTGATTTTGGCAGCTCAACTAGCTTCATGGACAGCCACATGTTGGGTGTGATGTCAGGAGTACAAACATTGAATTCCTCGATCCAGGTGAAGGTGGATAATGGGGGAAAGCTTTGGAGCACACACATAGTACCAGGCTGTCAGTGGCTATGCGATGGAGTTACTTTCTCTATAGATTTCAAACTACTACCCTTGAGTGGATATGATCTCATCCTAGACATGGATCGGCTTGAACATCACAGTCCTATATCCATACACTAGGGCCACAAGTGGCTGGAATTTGCATATAAAGGGAAAATGGTGAAGCTACAGGGTGTGCTACCTAGAACTCAAACATGTATAAGTCTTACTGGAGTGCAGTTGGAATCCTTGTTCAAACAGAAGGATGTAGAGCAACTACTATAGTAACTACATGTCACTGCCCAAGAAACTGAGGTGATACCTGAAGCAATAGCTAAGCTGATTGAAAAATCCCAACAACTATTTCTAGTACTAACCAGTTTACCTCCCAACAGGTGGATAAATCATACTATCCCACTGCTACCAGTGGTACAACCTTTCAGCTTAAGGCCATACATGTACACACCACAACATAAAGATGAGATAGAAAAGCAAGTCACTGAGATGTGGAGCAGTGGAATTATCCAAGAGAGTACTAGCCCCTTTGCCTCACCTGTACTCTTAGTGAAAAAGAAAGATGGGGAGTGGAGATTGTGTGTGGACTACAAGAGGTTAAATGCCCATACTGTGAAAAATAGTTATCCTATGCCAATTTTTGATGAAATCACTGATGAGCTAAGTGGTGCTGCAATGTTTTCTAAGTTGGATCACTGTTCAGGTTATCATCAGATTCGTATCAAGGAAGGAGATGAACCCAAAACTGCTTTTCAAACACACCATGGGAGTGTCGAGTGATGCCATTTGGCTTGACTGGGGCACCTGCTACCTTTCAAGAATTCATGAACCATATCCTAGCACCCTTATTGAGGATATGTGTGATGGTTTTCCTAGATGTCATATTGGTGTACATCAGTGATATGGAGAAGCATGTGGCTCATCTAGAATCAGTGTTTTAGCTATTGAGTTAACACCATCTACATATGAAGAAATCCAAATGCTTGTTTTCCTAGGGGCAGATAGAGTTTCTGGGACATATTATCAGTAAGGCTGGAGTGGCAGGTGACCCACACAAGGTGCAACTAGTGAAAGATTGGCTAGTTCCCACTATTGCTAAGGAGCTTCACAGTTTTATGGGAATGGCTAGTTACTACAGAAGATTTGTGCCCCATTTTAGTATCATCAGCAAGCCACTTACTAACCTACTGAGAAAAGACACCATGCTTGTGTGGATTGCAGCTTCCCAACAATCTTTTGAGGCACTAAAGAGGGCACTGGTCCAAGCCCATGTGCTAGCAATTCCAAACTTTAGCAAGCCTTTTGTAGTGGAGACAGATGCCAGTGAAGGGGGTATTGGTGTAGTCTAACAACAAGAAGGACATCCTATTGCTTATATTAGCAAGGCATTAAGACCAAGAAACTTTGGGATTATCTATATATGTAAAGGAATGTTTAGCTATCCTATCTGTGTAGAGCACTGTCGTGCCTATCTTCAACATGGTAAATTTGTGATAAAGACTTATCAATAGAGTTTGATTCACCTGGATGATCAAATATTATCTACTCCTTGACAAAAGAAAGCATTTACCAAACTTATGGGTTGCAGTTTAAGATCATGTATCGCAAGGGGCCCAATAATAGGGTGGCAGATGAGTTGTAAAGGAGACTTGGGGCTGAGTTGGATCCACCACCACTGCAACTGAACAGTGTGGCACTGTCAACTGTTGTTCCCAGCTGGATGTTGCAAGATGTGCAGGGGTATGAAAAAGTCCCAGAGACCCAAAAGCTTATTCAGAAACTTACAATTGGGGATAAAGTGGATCACTACATCTTGACACATGGAGTTATCAAGATTGAAGGGCGTATTTGGCTATGGTCCAACAAGAACTGGAGAACACAATTATATCAGCCCTTCATGATAGTGCACTGGAGGGCTATCGGGGTTTCTAGTCACATATCGCATAATCAAGGCTACATTCTCCTGGCCTGGTATGAAGAAACAAATCCATGACTTTGTGCAGTCGTGCCTGATCTATCAAAAAGCAAAACTAGAATGATTAAAGTACATAGGTCTTCTAATGCCTCTACCTGTACCTAAACACTCTTGGCATACTATGAGCTTAGATTTCATCTTAGGGCTACCTACATCAGTGGATACAACTGTATTCTAGTTGTAGTGGATAAGTTTTCAAAATATGTCCACTTCTTACCGCTCTCACACCCCTTTACAACTCTTGCATTAGCAAAATTATACATGTCAGAGTTTTATAGATTACATGGCCAACTAGCAGCTCTAGTCTCAGATAGAGATCCTATGTTCACTAGTAAGTTGTGGCAAGAATTATTCAAGCTGGTAGGAACAAGAGTTTGCATGAGCAGTGCTTACCACCCTCAATCTGATGGGCAAACTAATCGAGTAAAGCAATGCTTAGAGACCTACTTGTGCTGCTTTGTGCACTCTTGTCCTAAGAAGTGGGTATCATCGTTACCTATAGCAGAATATTGGTACAACACATGCCATCATTCATCTCTTGACACTTCTCCATTTGAAGTCCTGTATGGCCATGCAACACTACATTTCGCTCTTGATAATATTGACAGTGCTACTATACCTGATCTACAGGGCTTGCTGTAGGAGAGACAACTTATGCTACAACAGGTCAAGCTACATTTGCAAAGGGCCCAAGACCAGATGGAACGTCAAACTGATAAGGGTCGCACTGAGAGAGTGTGCACAGTGGGACAACATGTTTTCCTAAAGCTTGAACCTTATTGTCAGTCATCTGTGGCTGCACTTCCTCACACCAAACTGGCTTTCAAGTTCTCTGGACCCTTTGAAATCATTCGTCAAATCAACCCAATGGCCTATGAACTGGCTCTACCATCCGGCAGTGGAATTCACCCTATGTTTTACGTTTCACAACTCAAACCAATGGTGGTTCTTGGGTGCAAGTCAGTCCTTCCTTCCCCGATCTTTCACTAGGATTACAAATTCCAGAGGCTATCCTAGACTCCAAACTGACCTGGCATGGGAACAAAGTGGTTCAGCAAGTTTTGATTCAGTGGTCAGGATGGTCGACAACTCTAGCTACCTTGGAAGTCACTCGGTCTAGGGACTAGGGAGCAGCAGTGGCATGTCTATGTTTGTTATTGGTATGGTCCCCTGACCTAGTTCCCTGACTAGACCAGTCTCGGTCTTGATCACCTCAAGTAGAACCTGATCTGAGTCGTTGTGGTTAGTCAGCCCTGACTCTAATTACACCAAGTCAGGTCCACCTAGACCACATACCCTCGATAGGACTCTAGTACTCCATGGCCAAGAGGTGGTGTAAGCCTCTGGAAAGATATAGCACATTTGTGATCCTCTAGCCGTTAGACACATTCTCCTGGCCAAGATGTGTGATGGACAGAGATAAGTACAGATGAAGGACTCTAAGTCTCTCCTATCTCACTACCCTGCCCTCAGAATTACGAACAAGGACCTACGACCATGGCAGGCCTCACCTCAGATATAAGGTAGTCAATAGGAACAAACAAAGATAAGATCAGAAGAAGAGAACTCCGAGGTAAACTATTTGTATGACCCCTAGAAGTGTATCTCACAGTAAGGCTTCGGACACCTATAGGACCCAACTGCCCCCATGGTCCGGTCAGCTCAGAAGTGACAAGGTAAGGGCACTCACCATGATGGACCTTCATGGAAACTCGAAGGAGCTTGCATCCAAAGACAAGGAATCACATACCCCATCGAAATCTCCATGTAATAGTGAACAACCATTCCCTCAGCTATATAAAGGAACGAGAGCTTCATTATGAAAAGTGGACTAGATGTACTTCTCACACAAGCACGGGGGCCCAATGCTTTGCCATGTAACACCGAAATTAGTATCAAAGACTTCAACATCATACTAGATGTAGTTCTATTCGAACTAGTCTAAAACTCCTCTCTCTCTCTCTCTCGATCTCGTAGGTTAACAAAGAGCAAGACCATCGGAATAGCAACGTTGCAAGCCCTTTACTAATCTACAAAATCACTCGTCATGAGCATATAACCATGAAACATAGCTTAATGGATATATATAGAGTATAGCACATTAAATGCACGATGAGCAACATTGTGGGACTAGCTTAGCGTGTTGGCATGCAACATAGAATACATGACACTTGGGAGTTGGGACTGCATTGTGGTGCGTGTGCTGGTGATATAACCACGAAAGCACATGCATGGTGTAGTTATTGCTCAGCACTTGTGTATTGAATGGGCTAGTTGGGCGCGTATTTATAGCCCCAATCACCCAAATGGCCTTTGGGATCAAATCCAAAAAGCTACACTTTCTACGGGTGCACTAGACCTTTGTATAGTGCAGATCCGGTGCACACTGGACCTCTGCCACGCCTGCAGATTCAATGACTGTTCAGATCCTTCTATCAGTTTGTCAGGTACGCCAGACCGGTTCGTGCACCACCGGACCTACCACGTCGACACCACATCATCTGACTATTGGGTGTATGGGTGGTCAAGTGCATATCAGACGAAGTCTGGTGCGCAACTGCTCCAAGTCTGAAAACATCATCTCCACATAATGGGTCCGATGCACCAACCCACACAAAGCCCATAATATTGCATCTCTGCGTAACAAGTTTGGTGGCCCACTGGACTGATCCGGTGCACTAGACTCGGTCTGGTGTGTTGCAAAGGAGCATAATTAAGTCATTTTGGGACTTTTATTCTTCGTCTTCATTTAGCTGTCTTCTTGAGCATTCTTATAACTTAGACAAACATATCTAGAGTCTTTCCAACTAGTTTAAGTCATAGTCCTTTATCTTTTTTGAATTCTCCAACTCATATTCTCATTTGGCTAAAACTTTGCTCCAAAGCACCATTTTCAAAGTATGTGTTGTTCCTAAGGGCATTTAGAACATATCTAAACACATGAAGTCCTCATAGTTCATCTTATCCAATATATGCCCTTTTTACCCTAGTTTGCACTGGATACTTCAATTTCATTCTTATGAACATGCAATTGTTCACTTAGCAAACTAGTTAGTCCATAATGTTGTGATGGTCATCAAACACCCAAACTAATATTGAAATGGCTTAAAGCCCATTTCCCTTTCAATTTGTAGATAGCGTATACATATAAAACTACCACTCCCTTGGACTATAAAAGGGGATGTAGAGTAGCATTCAATTTAGGTTCAACACACTATAAGAAATTACTCCAAGATCCACCAAACCCAAGACAAGGGAGTTCAATCCAACCAAGGCGGCAACAAGTTAGAGTTAGACAAGCTTGTCTCATCCCATTCCTCAACGAGGAGGTGTTGTAACTTATTGGGTAGGAGCTTGTAGCCTCATGTGTCATTTACATACAACAATTTATGATCAATATGATAACATAGAGCACTACATATGTTGTGGCTCGAACCTCTATAAGAAGTCTTGTGTATTAGGCTCTTGATGTCATGGCCTCGTTAACATACTATATAGTGCTAGGGCTCACTTCATGTTCCACTAACAACCCTTTCTCAAGTACTCATGCTACATTATTTTCTTTGTTGCAGCAATGCCCATCAGACTATATCACACTCGATCCGATGTAACATAGAGAGCTCCTAGACATTTAAAAATGCCATAGGACTAAGTTGACACTTCGCATAGGATAAAATCTGTCGGTTCCTATATGCATAGGAATGTCCAATGATCTACATAGGACCAATCATATGCCTCATTTGAATTTCTAACTTAGAGAAACCAACAGACTATATGGTTCACATCACGTCTGTGATGTTCGCCATTAATTAATTATATGGATCCCCCAGCATTAATTTCTCTCCGGTGATTTATTGTTTCGGTCTTGTGCTATAACGTACTCCCTTCGATCATTTGACATGCTTGGAACTTGTAAGCACGTCTTAACAAAAGACCAACTCACGGTACCAGCTCATAGAGTACCTTACACTGTCTCACGTCGTGTACGGAATCTGACCGGCAAGACCATCAGAAGTCACCACCGGCCAGCTTCGTCTTTGCAGCAACTCGACTCTCGAGTCTCGACCAATATTTTTTTCCCCGGTATCTTCAGAGTTCAGATATACGTGCTCCCCTCAATTGCATGTTCTGCCATGTGCATATATATACGTGCACATAAGCGTCCGTCGACCACAGCACACGCTAATTTGCATTGCTAACCGTTGCACCGGCCATCTCCATCTCTCATAGCCTCACAGTCACAAGGGTGAGGAGTGGAGAGACGTCGGTGAGTTTCACCATATGGCGGTGGGGAAGGGAGGAGGGCTGCTGGTCCTCGTCGTTGTAGGTCTGCTCCTGCACGGCACCCGTGTCGCCGACGCGCAGTCTCTCCGGGTTGGGTACTACAGCCAGACGTGCGGCAGCGCCGAGTCCATCGTCGCCGACGAGGTCCAGAAGGCGTCGTACAGGGATAGGGGCGTCCTGGCCAGCCTCATCCGGCTGCACTTCCACGACTGCTTCGTCAATGTACGTAAGAGACCGAGCAAATAAATTCCCACGCCCGCCGATCGATTTGCTCATCACCGGAACGGCGGCATGCACTTCATTTCAGGGCTGCGACGGGTCGGTGCTGTTGGAGGCCAGTGACCGGCAGGCGGAGAAGAACGCCAAGCCCAACCTGAGCCTGCGAGGGTTCGACGTCATCGAGAGGATCAAGCAGAGGCTGGAGGCCGCGTGCGCGCTGACGGTCTCGTGCGCGGACATTGTGGCCTTCGCCGCCAGGGACAGCGTTAAGCTGGTACGCACAAGCACAACGGATCGGACTTACCCTTATTAATTCATCAATCTTAATTCACCAATTAATAAAATTCACGTACGAGCACAGAGCGGTGGCCTTTGGTACGCCGTTCCCGGCGGGCGGCAGGACGGCACGGTGTCGCGGGCGAGCATGACCGGCGACCTCCCGCCTCCGAACCAGCGCAACGTGGACCTGCTCGCGCAGTACTTCTACCGCAAGGGCCTGACGCTGGACGAAATGGTCCTCCTCTCAGGTACGCTACTAGCTATATATACCTCACTTCTCCATTGCTCTCCAACACACATGCACGATCGAGGCGATTGACGCGTGCGTGCGTGCAGCCGCGCACACGGTGGGCATCGCGCACTGCAGCTCGTTCGACTACCGGCTGACGAGCGACCAGGACAAGGGCATGGACCCGGCCTTCCGCAACAGCCTACGGAGCCAGTGCCAGTACAACCCCAGCAACTACGTGCCCTTGGACGCCGGCAGCCAGTACGCGTTCGACACCGGCTACTTCTCCAACGTGCTGGCCAACCGCACCGTGCTCGACTCCGACGCCGCCCTCGCCTCGCCGCGCACAGCAGACAAGGTCAAGCAGTGGAAGAACAACCCGGACTGGTTCAAGAACAGCTTCGCGGCCGCCATGGTCAAGATGGGCAGCATCCGCGGCAGCTACCCCGGCAAGGTCCGACTCAATTGCACCAGGGTCAGGATGTGAGGGCCATTGCCGTAGACATGAGGAGCCGTTACGTCGATATATAGCACTCACCATTCAATCCAATTACTCCTTCCGTAGTGATATATTTTCTTGTGTTCTTGCATTTCTAATTAGTGCGTGTACCTTCTATATATATATATATATCTACGTATATGTGCAATACTGAAATTTATCACATGTTAGCAACCAGGCCAGGCTAGAGTTTAGTCCGGATTTTAGATCCCAATTAAGGGAATTAACAACTAAGCATGCACTAATTATAGAACTAATTTCATAAGTCATGACTAATTCTCGAGACGAATATATTAAACCTAACTAATCCATAATTATCTTATATTTTACTACAGTAAAAATATATTGTTCTGTTTCGTTTACCTACCTTGCTGAGAGTAAACTTGGTTCTTGGCAGGGGGGGTTTCTTAGCTTGGGTGGTCGTTTGGTTCTAATAAATAGCAGTCTATGTTCCCCTCTACATGCTTTCTATTTATAAAGCCCCCAAAAGTGTGATAAAAAATCGACATTTTCAGAAAAAGATTATTGTAGCAAGGTGGCCATAGTCAAAAGAAATTCCATTTAGCTGATTGGAAATTAGTTTGTTCTCCTAAAGATCAAGGTGGTCTTGGTGTTTTGGATTTGAATAAAATGAATGAAGCCCTCCTAGCCAAATGGATTTGGAACCTGGAGAATTCGAATGGCCTGTGGCAAACCATTATTAGGAAAAAATACATTAAAGGGAGACCTATTATTTCAGTGAAAAAAGCAGAGTGATTCCCACTTCTGGAAGGACATCCTTGATGTAAGAGACCATTTTTACAGATTTTGTAAAAAAATGTTGGAAATGGAAAGAGTACAAGTTTCTGGAATAACATCTGGTGTGATTCGGTGCCCTTGTCACTTAGATACCCCAACCTGTTTGATATAGCCTACGATAAAAATATCACAGTGGAGAAAGTGCTTTCTTCTAACTTTCAAATGCTAACTTTCAGAAGAAGGTTGTTGGGGGATTTGACTACTGACCACAACAATCTAGTTGATCAATGTAATAAGGTTGTGAGATCTAACTACGATGATAAGGTTTCCTGGTCACTGGGGAGACATGGTTTTTCTGTTAAATCCTTTTACATAGAAAGTAAATGTTCTCAGATTCCAGTGCCTTCCAAATTCTTATGGAAAACCATGTTACCTCACAAAATTAAAGTTCTTTTGTGGCTTGTCCTGCACAATAAGATTCTAACAAAAGATTATGAGAAAAAGGAATTGGAAGGGCCCCTTGGATTGTGTCTTTTGTGGATTATCAGAATCCATAGACCATCTTTTCTTCCAATGTTCTGCCGCTCGATATATGTGGAGGATCATCCAAACAGCTTTGGATCTGAATTCTTCTCCTAAAAATGTTGAAAATCTTTTTTGGGCCCTATATTAACAGTTTCAGCAGGAAAGGAAGGAACTTGGTTCTTTTCGGTTGTGGTGCAGTCATCTGGGCAATTTGGCGCTCTAGAAATGACTGTTGTTTTAGTGATAAATTGATTTCTGACCCTACTAATGTGATCTACTTGTATTGTTTCTGTCTTGATGCTTGGGCAATCCGACAGAAAGAGAGGGAAAGAAAATTGGTGGAGCAAGGAAACCTCAGAATCTGAAAGACAACAAGTGAAATCTTCAAGGGTGCTCATGGTTGGAAACCAATTGACAGACGCATCCAGTGATTTTGCGCGTTAGTAGGTCCTTCTTTTGGATAGTCTTTTCTGTGATCTTTGGTCAGGTTGATCTGTTATATTGGGCCCTGTTGGGTTTGCGGTTGTCCAGTCATGGTTGTGTTCATGCTGATTTCTCTTTGTTCTCTACGGGTGGTTGATACTGTTAGATGGTAATCTGTATTATGGTGGAAGTTTCTCCCCGTATCTTGTTTGCTCAGCCGATAGTTTTGTGTTTGTTATCGACTTTTCCTTTTTGGTGGCGGGTTTGGTCATGTATGAACTCTGTTTCTGTCTATTTTGTAATGAAATAGGGGTTGTTCCCCTTTGTAAAAAAACCTTGCTGGGAGTCTGACCTTTGTCAAGGATATCCTCGCTCGTACGATTAAAGAAAAAATTATGTTACTTGGTCGACTTTTACTATTGTGGCCATTTGTTTAGCTAGGCTGTCACAAATAATGGACCTTCGTTGGGTGTTAGGGAAATAGGCATTTTCAATTTTTATTTAATCCAGAAAATCATAGTGATGTATGTGACAACATGTATGTGCATGTGTGTATCACTACTCACATAAGCAGTAAACAATAGTAAACCATGCACAATTACTAAGAACAGAATGTACCATGCGGAGGGACCGATGCTCAAGGCATCAATGACTCCATTCACACGAGACATCTCGTGTGTATGTTCGTTGTAGTCGTACGCAGTCGACGTAGGCAGGTGTACGCACGCAGTCCCTCGAACGGCGTCGGCGACGAGAAACTTGATCAGTGCTGGTCGAGTGGACGAAGCAAACAGTCGCGAGTACGCTCCCCAAAAACCTGATCGCTCGCACACCCATGCAAGTGTCTCTCTGCGGACAGCGATTTCGGAGGCCTGCTCTCCCACGCTCTCTGTGCTCGCAGAAGGTGGGACGAGAATGGCTATGTGCAACGCGTCTGAGACTGTTCGGTGCAGAGCGAGTACGTAATATTCAGACCAAGGTTCGATCTACTATGGTCTCAGCCTCGATCCGTCCCGACCGGCGGCGCGCGCGTGTGGCAGTTCTTCATCCTTTTCTCAGCTTCTCAATAGCTGCACCAATGGTCCACCTATTTAAGTTGAGTGAATTGTCCCTTAAACTTTGGTATGATACTAAAATACTAGTACACCGTAGCATTAAAGTGGACTTCTAGCATTGACTATTATTGAATATTAATACGAACAAGACCCACATTGGATACCCCATTGTTGGGGACTCGTCATTTGGTGACAGCGTTCAAAGGTTAGATGTGCTATTGACGGTGACGAAAATAGCCATTTCATTCCATGCTTATGCATCCTCGCCTATGAGGGCTTATAAGGTTGAGGTTCTTGAAAATCTAACAGAAGAGTATACGAAGCATGACCATAAATCCTACGTCCTTAGTGATTTCTACACTAATCTCTTCGGTAATTCCTCTCCCACCACTTGGAATTTTGACCTGAGTGATCTCTATCCGGAGGGATCTGCTACTCATCTCTCCTCTCTTGATGCTCCCTTCACCAATGACGAAATTGATATGGAGTTGATGAAGAAAGTGTTGTTCATTTTGGGGTTTTCCCCTTATTACAAAAAAGGGGGGCAAGGGGGACAACCGGGCTGGGCCGCTACAAGGCCTCACGGTCGAGCAACCCTGGTTGGCTCCACCCTAGGACTGATGTGCCGTATCCCAGAGAGGTTGAGAGGCCAGGGGATAGAGCGGGGTTGGGCGGTGGTGGCGGCACTGAACGGCCTCTCTGCCTTCAGCGGCATGCTCGGCCGAAGCATGCGCCCTCCCCTTGCACGACCACCTCCTGCTCGACTCCTTATAATGGGAGCTCGATCTCCTGGCTTGGTAATATTCCTTATCCTCTCTCCCTGTTCACTGCTCCAGTTGAGAACTGGATCGATTGACTCGATCCCTGGCCTTCCTGTGGAGATTCTTGCTAGTTATAATTGGAAGAGAGCGGTAGCTGGCGCTGCACACGTGCAGCAACGGTTCCTTGCGCTCTTCTTCTATGCTCGGACGCATGTGTGATGCTTTGTGAAAGTCGCGTAGGGGGGGGGGGGGGGTGAATAGGGCGAACTTGAAATTTATAAACTTAAGCACAACTACAAGCCGGGTTAGCGTTAGAAATATGAACAAGTCCGAGAGAGAGGGCGAAAAACAAATCGCAAGCAAATAAAGAGTGAGACACAATGATTTGTTTTACCGAGGTTCGGTTCTTGCAAACCTACTCCCCGTTGAGGTGGTCACAAAGACCGGGTCTCTTTCAACCCTTTCCCTCTCTCAAACGGTCACTTAGACCGAGTGAGCTTCTCTTCTCAATCAAACGGGACACAAAGTCCCCGCAAGGATCACCACACAATTGGTGCCTCTTGCCTCGGTTACAATTGAGTTGATCACAAGAAAGAATGAGAAAAAGAAGCAATCCAAGCGCAAAAGCTCAAATGAACACAAGTCACTCTCTCACAAGTCACTATTGGTTTGGGAATGATCTATGGACTTGGGAGAGGATTTGATCTCTTTGGTGTGTCTTGTATTGAATGCTATAGCTCTTGTAAGGTGTAGGAAGTGTGAAAACTTGGATGCATGAATGTGGGGGTGGTTGGGGGTATTTATAGCCCCAACCACCAAAAGTGGCCGTTGGGAGGCTGTCTGTCGCATGGCGCACCGGACAGTCCGGTGCGCCACCGGACACTGTCCGGTGCGCCAGCCACGTCAGCCGGCTGTTGGGTTCTGACCGTTGGAGCTCTGACTGGTGGGGCCTCTGGGCTATCCGGTGGTGCACCTGACAGGTCCTGTAGACTGTCCGGTGCCCCTTCTGCGCGTGCTCTGACTCTGGCGCGCACTGTAGCGCATTTAATGCGGTTGCAGTCGACCGTTGGCGCGAAATAGCCGTTGCTCCGCTGGCACACCGGACAGTCCGATGCTTCACCGGACAGTCCGGTGAATTATAGTGGAGCGGCCTCCCATTTTCCCGAAGGTAGCGAGTTCAGCGTCAAGTTCCCTGGTGCACCGGACACTGTCCGGTGGCACACCGGACAGTCCGGTGCGCCAGACCAGGGTGCCTTTTGGGATGTCTTTAGCTCTCTTTATTTGAACCCATCTTTGGTCTTTTTATTGGCTTGTTGCGAACCTTTGGCACCTGTAAAACTTATAGACTAGAGCAAACTAGTTAGTCCAATTATTTGTGTTGGGCAATTCAACCACCAAAATCAATTTAGGAAAGGAACAATTGGATCTATACCATTAAAAGATCCAAACTTTAGATATATACCATGGACCCCACATGTCATTGACTCATGTGGACCCACATGTAAGTGAGATAGTAATGGTATGGATCCAAAGTGGTGATCTTTTAGTGGTATGGATCCAAATTTCCCTTTAGGAAAAGGTGTAAGCCTATTTCCCTTTTAATCTCCCCCTCTTTGGTGATTGATGCCAACACAAACCAAAGCAAATATAGAAATGCATAATTGAACTAGTTTGCATAATTGTAAGTGCAAAGGTTGCTTGGAATGAAACCAATATATTCTCATAAGATGCGCATGGATTGATTTCTTTTTCATTTTCAACATTTTGGACCACGCTTGCACCACATGTTTTGTTTTTGCAAATTCTTTTGTAAATTCTTTTCAAAGTTCTTTTGCAAATAGTCAAAGAATAAACGAGTAAGATTTTGAGAAGCATTTTCAAGATTTGAAATTTTTTCCCCCTGTTTCAAATGATTTTTCCTTTAACTAAACAAAACTCCACCTCAATCAAATTCTCCTCTTAGTGTTCAAGAGGGTTTTAGATATTAGTTTTGAAAGGGGTTGTACCAAATTGAAATTCTATCAAAACAAGATACCGATTGAAAAATCACAAATTGAAAAACCTTTTCTTAACTTAGAATTTTTAAATTGGTGGTGGTGCGGTCCTTTTGCTTTGGGCTAATACTTTCTCCCCCTTTGGTGTGAATCGCCAAAAACAGATACTTGAGTGAAATATAAGCCCTTTTTAACTACTTTCTCCCCCTTTGGTGAACGAAATATGAGTGAAGATTATACCAAAGACGGGGAGCGGAGTGACGACGAAGGATGAGTAATTCGATGGAGTGGAGTGGAAGCCTTTGTCTTCGCCGAAGACTCCAATTCCCTTTCAATCTTATGACTTGGTTTGAGATACACTTGAAAACACATTTAGTCATAGCACATAAAAGAGACATGATCAAAGGTATATTAATGAGCTATGTGTGCAAAACATCAAAAGAAATTCCGAGAATCAAGAATATTTAGCTCATGCCTAAGTTTCTTAAATGTTTGTTCATCTAGTGGCTTGGTAAAGATATCGGCTAATTGTTCTTTGGTGTTAATATATGCAATCTCGATATCCCCCTTTTGTTGATGATCCCTTAAGAAATGATACCGAATGGCTATGTGCTTAGTGCGTCTATGCTCAACGGGATTATCCGCCATGCGGATTGCACTCTCATTATCACATAGAAGAGGAACTTTAGTTAATTTGTAACCATAGTCCCTAAGGGTTTGCCTCATCCAAAGTAATTATGCGCAACAATGGCCTGCGGCAATATACTCAGCTTCGGCGGTAGAAAGAGCTACGAAATTTTGCTTCTTTGAAGCCCAAGACACCAGAGACCTTCCGAAGAACTGGCAAGTCCCCGATGTGCTCTTTCTATTAATTTTACAGCCCGCCCAATCGGCATCCGAATAACCGATCAAGTCAAATGTGGATCCCCTAGGGTACCAAAGCCCAAACTTAGGAGTATAAACTAAATATCTCAAGATTCGTTTTACGGCCGTAAGGTGAGCTTCCTTAGGGCCGACTTGGAATCTTGCACACATGCATACGAAGAGCATAATATCCGGTCGAGATGCACATAAATAGAGTAAAGAACCTATCATCGACCGGTATACCTTTTGATCTACGGATTTATCTCCCGTGTCGAGGTCGAGATGCCCATTGGTTCCCATGGGTGTCTTGATGGGATTGGCATCCTTCATCCCAAACTTGTTTAGAATGTCTTGAATATACTTCGTTTGGCTAATGAAGGTGCCCTCTTGGAGTTGCTTCACTTGAAATCCCAAGAAGTACTTCAACTCCCCCATCATAGACATCTCGAATTTTTGTGTCATGATCCTACTAAATTCCTCACATGTAGATTCGTTAGTAGACCCAAATATAATATCATCAACATAAATTTGGCATACAAACAAATCATTTGCAAGTGTTTTAGTAAATAAAGTAGGATCGGCTTTTCCGACTTTGAAAGCCATTAGTGATAAGGAAATCTCTTAGGCATTCATACCATGCTCTTGGGGCTTGCTTGAGCCCATAAAGCGCCTTAGAGAGTTTATATACGTGATTAGGATACTCACTATCTTCAAAGTCGGGAGGTTGCTCAACATAGACCTCTTCCTTGATTGGTCCATTGAGGAAGGCACTTTTCACGTCCATTTGGTAAAGCTTAAAGCCATGGTAAGTAGCATAGGCAAGTAAAATGTGAATTGACTCAAGCCTAGCTACGGGTGCATAGGTTTCACCGAAATCCAAACCTTCGATTTGTGAATACCCCTTGGCCACAAGTCGGGCTTTGTTCCTTGTCACCACACCATGCTCATCTTGCTTGTTGCAGAAGACCCACTTGGTTCCTACAACATTTTGGTTAGGATGTGGAACTAAGTGCCATACCTCATTCCTTGTGAAATTGTTGAGCTCCTCTTGCATCGCCACCACCCAATCCGAATCTTGAAGTGCTTCCTCTACCCTGCTCTACCCTGTGTGGCTCAATAGAGGAAACAAAAGAGTAATGTTCACAAAAATGAGCAACACGAGATCGAGTAGTTACCCCCTTTTGAATGTCACCGAGGATGGTGTTCACGGGGTGACCTCGTTGGATTGCTTGGTGGACTCTTGGGTGTGGCGGTCTTGGAACTTGTTCATCTTCCTCATCTTGATCATGGGCATCTCCCCCTTGATCATTGCTCTCCTCTTGAGTTGTCTCAACTTCTTGATCTTCTCCTTCATCATTTTGAGCCTCATCCTCATCTTGAGTTGGTGGAGATGCTTGCATGGAGGAATATGGTTGACCTTGTGCTTGTGGAGGCTCTTCGGATTCCTTAGGACACACATCCCCAATGGACATGTTCCTTAGCGCGACGCACGGAGCCTCTTCATCATCTAGCTCATCAAGATCAACTTGCTCTACTTAAGAGCCGTTAGTCTCATCAAACACAATGTCACAAGAAACTTCAACTAGTCCAGAGGACTTGTTAAAGACTCTATATGCCCTTGTGTTTGAATCATATCCTAGTAAAAAGCCTTCTACAGCCTTAGGAGCAAATTTGGATTTTCTACCTCTTTTAACAAGAATAAAGCATTTGCTACCAAAGACTCTAAAATATGAAACATTGGGCTTTTTACCGGTTAGGAGTTCATACGATGTCTTCTTGAGGATTCGGTGTAGATACAACCGGTTGATGGCGTAGCACGCGGTGTTGACCGCTTCCGCCCAAAACCGATCCAAAGTTTTGTACTCATCAAGCATGGTCCTTGCCATGTCCAATAGAGTTCTATTCTTCCTCTCCACTACACCATTTTGTTGTGGGGTGTAGGGAGAAGAGAACTCATGCTTGATGCCCTCCTCCTCAAGGAAACCTTCGATTTGTGAGTTCTTGAACTCCGTCCCATTGTCGCTTCTTATTTTTTTGATCCTTAAGCCGAACTCGTTTTGAGCCCGTCTCAAGAATCCCTTTAAGGTCTCTTGGGTATGAGATTTTTCCTACAAAAAGAACACCCAAGTGAAGCGAGAATAGTCATCCACAATAACTAGACAGTACTTACTCCCGCCGATGCTTATGTAAGCAATCGGGCCGAATAGGTCCATATGTAGGAGCTCGAGTGGCCTGTCAGTTGTCATGATGTTCTTGTGTGGATGATGAACACCAACTTGCTTTCTTGCCTGACATGCGCTACAAACTCTGTCTTTCTCAAAATGAACATTTGTTAGTCCCAAAATGTGTTCTCCCTTTAGAAGCTTGTGAAGATTCTTCATTCCAACATGTGCTAGTCGGCGATGCCAGAGCCAGCCCATGGTAGTCTTAGCAATTAAGCAAGTGTCGAGTTCAGCTCTATCAAAATCTACTAAGTATAGCTGACCCTCTAACACTCCCTTAAATGCTACTGAATCATCATTTCTTCTAAAGACAGTAACACCTATATCTGTAAAAAGACAGTTGTAGCCCATTTTACATAGTTGCGAAACTAAAAGCAAGTTATAATCTAAAGAATCTACAAGAAAAACATTGGAAATGGAGTGGTCAGGAGATATAGCAATTTTACCCAATCCTTTGACCAAACCTTGATTTCCATCCCCGAATGTGATAGCTCGTTGGGGATCTTGGTTTTTCTCATAGGAGGAGAACATCTTCTTCTCCCCTGTCATATGGTTTGTGCACCCGCTATCAATGATCCAACTTGAGCCCCCGGATGCATAAACCTACAAAACAAATTTAGTTCTTGATTTTAGGTACCCAAACGGTTTTGGGTCCTTTGACATTAGATACAAGAACTTTGGGTACCCAAACACAAGTCTTTGATCCCTTGTGTTTGCCCCCAACATACTTGGCAACTACCTTGCCGGATTTGTTAGTTAAAACATAGGATGCATCAAAGGTCTTAAATGAAATACTAGATTCATTTGATGCAATAGGAGTTTTCTTCTTAGGCAATTTAGCACGGGTTGATTGCCTAGAACTAGTTGTCTCACCCTTATACATAAAAGCATGATTAGGGCCAGAGTGAGACTTCCTAGAGTGAATTCTCCTAATTTTGTGCCCGGGATAACCGGCAGGGTACAAAATGTAACCCTCGTTATCCTGAGGCATGGGAGCCTTGCCCTTAACAAAGTTAGAGAATCTTTTAGGAGGGGCATTAAGTTTGACATTGTCTCCCTTTTGGAAGCCAATGCCATCTTTGATGCCAGGGCGTCTCCCACTATAGAGCATGCTTCTAGCAAATTTAAATTTTTCATTTTCTAAGTCATGCTCATTAATTTTGGCATTAAGTTGAGCTATGTGATCATTTTGTTTCTTAATTAAAGCTAGGTGATCATGAATAGCATCAACTTTAATGTCTCTACATCTAGTGCAAATGGAAACATGCTCAATGGTAGATGTAGAAGGTTTGCAAGATTTTAGTTCAACAATCTTAGCATGTAAAATGTCTTTTTCACTTCTAAGATTGGAAATGGTAACATTGCAAACATCTAAGTCCTTAGCCTTAGCAATTAATTTTTCGTTTTCAATCCTAAGGCTAGCAAGAGAATCATTCAATTTTTCAATCTTAGCAAGCAAACTAGCATTATCATCCTTAAGATTTGAAATTGAATCATCACACACATTTGAATCAACCTTAGCAATTAAACTAGCATTCTCATTTCTAAGGTTGGCAATAATATCATGGCACGTGCTTAGCTCACTAGATAATTTTTCACATTTTTCTACTTCTAGAGCATAAGCATTCTTAACCTTAACATGCTTCTTATTTTCCTTAATTAGGAAGTCCTCTTGGGAGTCCAAGAGTTCATCCTTCTGATGAATAGCACTAATTAATTCATTTAATTTTTCCTTTTGTTGCATGTTTAGGTTGGCAAAAAGGGTGCGCAAATTATCCTCCTCATCACTAGAATTATCCTCATCACTAGAGGTTGCATATTTAGTGGAGGATTTTGATTTTACCTTCTTCCTTTTGCTGTCCTTGGCCATGAGGCACTTGTGGCCGACGTTGGGGAAGAGGAGCCCTTTGGTGACGGCGATTTTGGCGGCGTCCTCGTCGGAGGAGGAGTCGGAGGAGCTCTCGTCGGAGTTCCATTCGCGGCACACATGGGCATCGCCGCCCTTCTTCTTGTAGTATCTCTTCTTTTCTCTCCTCTTTCCCTTCTTGTCGTCGCCCCTGTCACTGTCACTTGATATTGGACATTTTGCAATAAAGTGACCGGGCTTACCACACTTGTAGCACACTTTCTTGGAGCGGGACTTGTAGTCCTTCCCTCTCCTTTGCTTGAGGATTTGGTGGAAGCTCTTGATGATGAGCGACATTTCCTTGTTGTCGAGCTTGGAGGCGTCGATGGGGAGTCTACTTGATGTACACTCTTCCTTCTTCTCCTCCGTCGCCTTGAATGCGACCGGTTGTGCTTCGGGCGTGGAGGGGCCATCTTGCTCGATGATTTTCTTTGAGCATTTGATCATCAATTCAAAGCTCACAAATTTTCCTATTACTTCCTCGGGAGACATTAGTGTATATCTAGGATCACCATGTATTAATTGTATTTGCGTAGGATTAAGAAAAACGAGTGATCTAAGAATAACCTTGACCATTTCATGGTCATCCCATTTTTTGCTCTCGAGGTTGCGCACTTGGTTCACCAAGGTCTTGAGCCGGTTGTACATCTCTTGTGGCTCCTCCCCTTGGCGAAGCCGAAAGCGACCGAGCTCCCCACGATCGTCTCCCGCTTGGTGATCTTGGTCACCTCGTCTCCTTCACGCGCGGTCTTGAGTACGTCCCAAATCTCCTTGGCGCTCTTCAATCCTTGCACCTTGTTATA
This sequence comes from Zea mays, assembly GCF_902167145.1. NCBI lineage: Eukaryota > Viridiplantae > Streptophyta > Magnoliopsida > Poales > Poaceae > Zea > Zea mays. Next base: position 131,164,671 of record NC_050104.1, read on the forward strand.
CTCCTCTCGACTTAGAGAGGTGAGGAGTATAGTGGTGGCTTGGGAGTTGAAGTGCACGATTTGGGCCACCTTGTCCTCATCATAATCTTCATCCCCTACGGATGGTACCTATACACCAAACTCAACAACATCCCATATACTTTTGTGGAGTGAGGTTAGGTGATATCTCATCATATCACTCCACCTAGAATAGTCTTCACCGTCAAATATCGGTGGTTTGCCTAATGGAACGGAAAGTAATGGAGTATGCTTAGGAATGCGAGGATATCGTAGGGGGATCTTACTATACTTCTTGCGCTCTTGGCGCTTAGAAGTGACAGACGCGGCGTAGAGGGCGAGGAAGAGTCGGTCTCGTAGTAGACCACTTTCTTCATTTTCTTCTTCTTCTCGCCACTCTTGTGCAATCGAATGCGTGAAGGGGATCCATCCTTCTTCTTGTTGGCGGACTCCCTTGATGGAGCCTTCCCGTGGCTTGTAGCGGACTTCTCACCGCCTATCACCATCTTCTTGGCGTGATCTCCCGACATCACTTTGAGCGGTTAAGCTCTAATGAAGCACCGGGCTTTGATACCAATTGAAAGTCGCCTAGAGGGGGGGTGAATAGGGCGAATCTGAAATTTATAAACTTAAGCACAACTACAAGCCGGGTTAGCGTTAGAAATATGAACAAGTCCGAGAGAGAGGGCGAAAAACAAATCGCAAGCAAATAAAGAGTGATACACAAGGATTTGTTTTATCGAGGTTCGGTTCTTGCAAACCTACTCCCTGTTGAGGTGGTCACAAAGACCGGGTCTCTTTCAACCCTTTCCCTCTCTCAAACGGTCACTTAGACCGAGTGAGCTTCTCTTCTCAATCAAACGGGACACAAAGTCCCCGCAAGGATCACCACACAATTGGTGTCTCTTGCCTCGGTTACAATTGAGTTGATCACAAGAAAGAATGAGAAAAAGAAGCAATCCAAGCGCAAGAGCTCAAATGAACACAAGTCACTCTCTCACAAGTCACTATTGGTTTGGGAATTATCTATGGACTTGGGAGAGGATTTGATCTCTTTGGTGTGTCTTGTATTGAATGCTATAGCTCTTGTAAGGTGTAGGAAGTGTGAAAACTTGGATGCATGAATGTGGGGGTGGTTGGGGGTATTTATAGCCCCAACCACCAAAAGTGACCGTTGGGAGGCTATCTGTCGCATGGCGCACCGGATAGTCCGATGCGCCACCGGACACTATCCGGTGCGCCAGCCACGTCAGCTGGCCGTTGGGTTCTGACCGTTGGAGCTCTGACTGGTGGGGCCTCTGGGCTGTCCGGTGGTGCACCGGACAGGTCCTGTAGACTGTCTGGTGCCCCTTCTGCGCGTGCTCTGACTCTGGCGCGCACTGTAGCGCATTTAATGCGGTTGCAGTCGACCGTTGGCGCGAAATAGCCGTTGCTCCGCTGGCACACCGGACAGTCCGGTGCTTCACCGGACAGTCCGGTGAATTATAGCGGAGCGGCCTCCCATTTTCCCGAAGGTAGCGAGTTCAGCGTCAAGTTCCCTGGTGCACCGGACACTGTCAGGTGGCACACCGGACAGTCCGGTGCGCCATACCAGGGTGCCTTTTGGGATGTCTTTAGCTCTCTTTATTTGAACCCATCTTTGGTCTTTTTATTGGCTTGTTGTGAACCTTTGGCACCTATAAAACTTATATACTAGAGCAAACTAGTTAGTCCAATTATTTGTGTTGGGCAATTCAACCACCAAAATCAATTTAGGAAAAGGTGTAAGCCTTTTTCCCTTTCACTTTGCACTTCTCTCTGGTTGTCTTCTCGGGCTGGTGCCGTGGACGTTTCCCTCAGTTTCAGCAGCGGCTCTAGTATCTCCGTCAACCTCCCGTTGTGCAGGCTCGGACGTGGGCGGCAAAATTGGTTTTCTGGGACAGAACTTCCTGTTCGCTGAGCTGGTCTTCCCACGTAGACAATCTACGTGCTGTGAGTTGCCCGTTGCCTCACTTTATTTACTGTTTAATTTTGTGCAATCTGCTAGTATTAAATATTTGCGTGTGATTGCACTATTGTGGATGGATTTGTATGCTCGATGATGATAGCGGTGTAGTGAGACAACGTGACAGTCTAGGTTTTTAGTGTGTTGTTATTTTCAGCATCAAGTATATATTTATGCCTAGTTATATCAATCTTTATTGAGGCTGTTTACTTGTGTTAAGGTATGTTATTTTATTTAGTGCATAGTTCCCTACTCTTTATATTTATGCTTGATTTCTAGGCTCATTATATTTGATCTAAAACCCTGATTTGGTAAGTTAGGACTGTCACGTTAGTCGAGGATCTCTGATCACCAATTAGCGTTGGAGGGCTATCTAATATAGCAGCCCGCTATTTTGAGAGCAATATCAAAAGATAAACAATAATGTTTATGTGCATAATCTGCCTTCTTCATCTGCTAGCCATGTTTAACACTGAAATGGACCTGAGTAGCTATTTTACATGTTTTCATGTCCTAGAATTGCTACTGTTCATTGCTGCTATAATTACATATGGCATTTATCTGAGTTATATGTTTGTTTTATTCGGAATTATAATATTTAATATATTTAAATATGTTAAAAGTATGTCACTTATTTCTCTAAAACTACAACAATCCAAAAAATTAATTCGTATAATGGCCTATAGTTCTGATGTCATTAAGCCTGAAGCGTTCGACGGCGCAAGCTTGAAGCGCTGGCAGATTAAGACTCGCTTGTGGCTCACTGACCTAAAACTATTTTGGATAGTGATGTCAGATGTTCCCGAGGCAGCATCAGATGATGTTGATGTTGCAGCAAAGGCCGCCGCACTAGCGGAGCAGGCCAAGTGGGACGAAGCCAATGAGGCATGCCTGTCTCGTCTGTTGAACGTCTTGTCGAACCGCTTATTTGACGTGTACTCTAGTTTTACCTCTGGTAAGGGTCTATGGACTGAACTTGATAATGAGTTATCTGAAGTTGACAATGGCAATGAATCATTCACAACAGAAAACTACCTCAATGGTTGAGGGAAGGTCTGTTATGGAGCAGCTACAGGAGATTCAACTCCTTGTTAGGGACTTGGTCTAATATGGTTGCGTCCTACCAAACAGTTTTTAGGTGAATGCAATACTAGCAAAGCTCCCGCCTTCTTGGCGAGACTTTGTGACTTCACGCCGCCACATGAAGAAGCAAATGACTCTCACTGAGTTGTCTGCTGCTATAAATGTGGAAGAGCGTGCAAGGGCCAATAACAAGCCATCCCAGCAACTCCAAGCTCACATTGTTGAGAAGGGCGGAGATAGAAAATTCCAGAAGAAGAAGAAGAACTCTCCACAGAAGAATCTGAACCAATCTAAGTCCAAAAAGATGATGAAGAAGAAGGAGGACTTTATCTACTATGTTTGTGGTGACTTCGGGCATACTGCTTGGAGGTGCAAACAAAGGGAAAAGGTCCTCCACCTCAGCGCAAAGAAGGGAACGTGTTGGTTAACTCCACCCCAGGGTATGCACCTCAGGCCTTCATGGCAAGTCCATCAGATGACTGGTGGATGGATTCAGGTGCTACTGTTCATATTTGTGCTGATCGATCCATGTTCTCTTCTTTCTAGGGATACAACAGCGCACCAGTCTTGATGGGAAATGGTGTTCCGGCAGCAGTTTGAGGTACTAGATAGGTCTACCTGAAGTTAACTTCAGGGAAGACACTCGTGCTGAAGGACGTGCTCTATGTGCCCTCTATGTTTTCGTTTCCACTACGCAAATTTTGGACGATATTTTGTTTCCACTGCACACATGTAAAAAAAGTAGGATGACATGATTCACGCAGAGAATAAATTTTTATACAACATCGAATAAATACATACACCGTGTAACACAATTGATAAAAAACCTAATATCTGTTGAGGTTGATTTGCAAAAACAAACCATGTGGTGGCAAAGAATGATCCATATATGCCAAATTTGATTCAAAACAAATTTGAGTTTTTATTTGAATTGATTTTGCACTTGTTCTACTTGCTTTATGTTGTGTTGGCATAAATCACCAAAAAGGGGGAGATTGAAAGGGAAATGTGCCCTTGGGCCATTTCTAAGTGTTTTGGTGATTTAGTGTCCAATACAAGTGCCTAAGTGTCAAATGGTGGACAAAGTACAATTCAAGTATAAAGGTATGTTTCTCAGACTTAGTACACTGTTTTAGAGACTAATGTATTGTGTATAAGTGCTGGAAACAGGAGAAATCAAATTGGAGAAGAGATGGCTTTGTTCAGCCAAAGCCAGTTCTGTCTGGGTGCACCGGACAGTGTCCGGTGCGCCAGGCTGGCTCAGGTGAACTTGCTGCTCTCGGGAAGAAATTAACGGCGTACGGCTATAATTCACCGGACTGTCCGGTGAGCCAACGGTCGTCGGGCCAACGGTCGGCTGCTTAATCCGGGCGCGACGCGTGGCCGAGCCAACGGCTAGAAGGGGGCACCGGACTGTCCGGTGTGCACCGGACAGTGTCCGGTGCGCCAACGGCTCCAAGGCGCCAATGGTCGGCTTCGCCAAATAAGGAAAGAGATCCGCACCGGACTGTCCGGTGCGCCAGTCGACAGAAGGCAAGAAATGCCTTCCTGGAATGCACTCAACGGCTCCTAGCTGCCTTGGGGCTATAAAAGGGACCCCTAGGCGCATGGAGGAGTACACCAAGCATTCTTTGAGCATAGTTGATCACTCACACTTCGTTCTTGCGCACTTGTTCAACATTCTTAGTGATTTGAGCTCTGTTCTAGTGAGGAACTTGTGATAGTCTCTTGAGCTCAAGTCTGAGTCTTGTGTGTGCGTATTTGCTGTGATCTTTGTGTCTTGTGTGAGTTGCCAATCCCTTCCTTACTCCGTGCTTCTTTGTGAATTTCAAGTGTAAGGGCGAGAGGCTCCAAAGTGTGGAGATTCCTCGCAAACGGGATATAGTAAAGCAAGCAAAACACCGTGGTATTCAAGTAGGTCTTTGGACCGCTTGAGAGGGGTTGATTGCAACCCTTGTCCGTTGGGACGCCACAACGTGGAGTAGGCAAGCGTTGGTCTTGGCCGAACCACGGGATAAACCACTGTGCCATCTTTGTGATTGATCTCTTGTGGTTATTGTGTTTTGTTGAGACTCCTCTCTAGCCACTTGGCATTATTGTGCTAACTCCTAATCAAGTTTTTGTGGATTAAGTTTCAAGTTTTCACAGGATCACCTATTCACCCCCCCTCTAGGTGCTCTCAATTGGTATCGGAGCCGTTCTCTTCACAAAGGGACTAATCGCCCGAAGAGATGGATCCTAAGGGGAAGGGAATTGTGATCAACGATAAGGAGAAGGAGTCCTTCGTCAACGAGCCGAAGGATGACAAGCCTACCGACTCGGGCTCGGGCCACAAACGCAAAGATGGGAAGAAGAAGAAGACAAGACGCATCAAGGAGATCATCTACTACGACGACAGCGATGAGTCCACTTCTTCCCAAAAGGACAACGACGACAACGACTACGACAAAAGAAAGACGGTTAATTCGAACTTTTCTTTCGATTACTCTCGTATTCCGCATAGCTCAAATGCACATTTGCTTTCCATCCCTCTTGGCAAACCTCCACACTTTGATGGGGAGGACTACAGATTTTGGAGTCACAAAATGCGTAGTCACCTGTTCTCTCTCCATCCAAGTATATGGGAGATTGTTGAGAATGGAATGAAATTTGATAGCTCGGATAGTCCTATATTTATTAATGAACAGATTCATAAAAATGCACAAGCTACTACTGTGTTGTTAGCCTCTTTGTGCAGGGACGAGTACTATAAGGTGAGCGGCTTGGACAATGCCAAGCAGATCTAGGACACCCTCAAGATTTCTCATGAGGGGAACCACGTCACCTTGCTCACCAAGATGGAGTTGGTAGAGGGCGAGCTCGGGAGATTTGCAATGATAAGGGGCGAGGAGCCAACCCAAACATACAACCGGCTCAAGACCCTCATCAACAAAATAAGGAGCTACAGAAGCACGCGATGGACGGACCACGACGTCGTTCGCCTAATACTAAGGTCCTTTACTGTACTTGATCCACATCTGGTGAACAATATTCGTGAAAATCCTAGGTACACCAAGATGTCGCCCGAAGAAGTTCTTGGGAAGTTCGTGAGCGGGCGAATGATGATCAAGGAGGCGAGATACGTGGACGACACATTGAATGGTCCAATCAATGAGCCTCAACCCTTTGCTCTCAAGGCAACAAGAAGCAAGGAGGCGCTACCTAGCAAGGTGGCACAAGTTGAGGCGGCAGAGCTAAATGATGAAGAGATGGCTCTCATCATCAAGCGCTTCAAGACGGCGCTAAAAGGTCACAAGGGGCAGCCAAGCAAGACCAAGACAAAGGGGAAGCGCTCATGCTTCAAGTGTGGTAAGATTGGTCATTTTATCGCTAACTGCCCCGATAATGATAGTGACCAGGAACAGGGGAACAAGAGGGAAAAGAAGAAGGCATACAAAAAGGCTAAGGGCGAGGCACATCTTGGCAAGGAATGGGACTCGGATTGTTCGTCATCCGACTCCGACAATGAAGGACTCGCCGCCACCGCCTTCAACAAGTCATCCCTCTTCCCCAACGAGCGTCACACATGCCTCATGGCGAAAGAGAAGAAGGTATGTACTCGAAACAATGCCACTTATGATTCTTCTAGTGATGATGAGTCTAGTGATGAAGAAATAGATTACTCTAGTTTGTTCAAGGGATTGGATAGAACTAAAATAGATAAGATTAATGAATTAATTGATGCCTTGAATGAAAAGGATAGACTTTTAGAGAAACAAGAGGACCTTTTATATGAAGAGCATGACAAATTTGTAGAGGCACAAAAATCTCATGCTTTAGAAGTTAAAAGAAGTGAAATGCTTTCTTGTGAACTATCCTCTTGCCATGAGACAATTTCTAGGTTAAAGAGCATAAACGATGATTTGAATGCTAAGTTAGAGATAGCTAATAAATCTAACTCTTGTGTAGAACATGTTATGATTTGCAATAGGTGTAAAGATTTTGACATTAATGCTTGTAGTGAACACCTAGTTTCAATTTCCAAATTGAATGATGAATTGGCTAGTCTTAATGCCCAACTTAAGACTAGCAAGAATGAATTTGACAAGCTAAAATTTGCAAGGGATGCCTACATGATTGGTAGACACCCCTCAATTAAGGATGGACTTGGCTTCAAGAGGGAAGCCAAGGACTTAACAAGCCATAAGGCTCCCATCTCCGCCAAGGAGAAAGGGAAGGCCCCTATGGCTAGTAGTACTAAAAAGAACCATGATTTTATGTACCATGATAGAAGACAATCTTATAGGAGTTGTAATACTTATGATACTTTTGACTCTCATGCCATGTTTGCTTATAGTTCTTCCTATATGCATGGTAGAGATATGTCTAGAAGATATGTTGATCATATGCCTAGGAAAAATGTTGTTAATGTTCCTAGGAAAGTTAATGAACCTTCTACAATATATCATGCTTGCAATGCTTCATTTGCCATTTGTAGAAAAAATAAGAAGGTGATTGCTAGGAAGTTAGGGGCAAGATGCAAGGGAGATAAAACTTGCATTTGGGTCCCTAAGACAATTGTGACTAACCTTGTAGGACCCAACAAGAGTTGGGTACCTAAGACCCAAGCCTAAATTTGCCTTGCAGGTTTATGCATCCGGGGGTTCAAGCTGGATTATCGACAGCGGATGCACAAACCATATGACGGGGGAGAAGAAGATGTTCACCTCCTACGTCAAAAACAAGGATTCCCAAGATTCAATAATATTCGGTGATGGGAATCAAGGCAAGGTAAAAGGGTTAGGTAAAATTGCTATTTCATCCGAGCACTCTATATCTAACGTGTTTTTAGTTGAGTCTCTTGGATATAATTTGTTATCTGTTAGTCAATTATGCAATATGGGATATAATTGTCTATTCACAAATGTAGATGTGTCTGTCTTTAGAAGAAGTGACGGTTCATTAGCTTTTAAGGGTGTATTAGACGACAAACTTTATTTAGTTGATTTTGCAAAAGAGGAGGCCGGTCTAGATGCATGCTTAATTGCTAAGACTAGCATGGGCTGGTTGTGGCATCGCCGCTTAGCACATGTGGGGATGAAGAACCTTCACAAACTTCTAAAGGGAGAACACGTGATAGGACTAACCAATGTTACGTTCGAAAAAGATAGACCTTGTGCAGCCTGTCAAGCAGGTAAACAAGTGGGAGGAGCGCATCACAGCAAGAATGTGATGACCACGTCAAGACCTCTGGAGCTGCTACATATGGACCTCTTTGGACCCGTCGCCTATCTAAGCATAGGAGGAAGTAAGTATGGACTAGTTATTGTTGATGACTTTTCCCGCTTCACTTGGGTATTCTTTTTGCAGGATAAATCTGAAACCCAAGGGACCTTCAAGCGCTTCCTAAGGAGAGCTCAAAATGAGTTTGAGCTCAAGGTGAAGAAGATAAGGAGCGACAATGGATCTGAATTCAAGAACCTTCAAGTGGAGGAGTACCTTGAGGAGGAAGGGATCAAGCACGAGTTCTCCGCTCCCTACACACCACAGCAAAATGGTGTGGTAGAAAGGAAGAACAGGACACTTATAGACATGGCGAGGACGATGCTTGGAGAGTTCAAGACCCCCGAGTGTTTTTGGTCGGAAGCCGTGAACACGGCTTGCCACGCCATCAACAGGGTCTACCTTCATCGCCTCCTCAAGAAGACGTCATACGAGCTACTAACTGGTAACAAACCCAATGTTTCGTATTTCCGAGTTTTTGGGAGTAAATGCTACATTCTAGTGTAGAAGGGTAGGAATTCCAAATTTGCTCCCAAAGCCGTAGAAGGGTTTTTGTTAGGTTATGACTCAAATACAAAGGCGTATAGAGTCTTCAACAAATCATCGGGTTTGGTTGAAGTCTCTAGCGACGTTGTATTCGATGAGACTAATAGCTCTCCAAGAGAGCAAGTTGTTGATTTTGATGACGTAGATGAAGAAGAAGTTCCAACGGCCGCAATACGCACCATGGCGATTGGAGATGTGCGGTCACAGGAACAAGATGAACGAGATCAACCTTCTTCCTCAACAATGGTGCATTCCCCAACTCAAGATGATGAACAGGAGGCGTGTGATCAAGGGGGAGCACAAGATGATCATGTAATGGAGGAAGAAGCGCAACCGGCACCTCCAACCCAAGTTCGAGCGATGATTCAAAGGGATCATCCCGTCGACCAGATTTTGGGTGATATTAGCAAGGGAGTAACTACTCGATCTCGATTAGTTAATTTTTGTGAGCATTACTCTTTTGTCTCTTCTATTGAGCCTTTCAGGGTAGAAGAGGCCTTGCTAGATCCGGACTGGGTGTTGGCCATGCAGGAGGAGCTCAACAACTTCAAGAGAAATGAAGTTTGGACACTTGTGCCTCGTCCCAAGCAAAATGTTGTGGGAACCAAGTGGGTGTTCCGCAACAAACAAGACGAGCACGGGGTGGTGACAAGGAACAAGGCTCGACTTGTGGCAAAAGGTTATGCCCAAGTCGCAGGTTTGGACTTTGAGGAGACTTTCGCTCCTGTGGCTACGCTAGAGTCCATTCGTATTTTGCTAGCATACGCCGCTCACCATTCTTTCAGGTTGTTCCAAATGGATGTGATGAGCGCTTTCCTCAACGGGCCAATCAAGGAGGAGGTGTACGTGGAGCAACCCCCTGGCTTCGAGGATGAACGGTACCCCGACCATGTGTGTAAGCTCTCTAAGGCGCTCTATGGACTTAAGCAAGCCCCAAGAGCATGGTATGAATGCCTTAGAGACTTTTTAATTGCTAATGCTTTCAAGGTTGGGAAAGCCGATCCAACTCTTTTTACTAAGACTTGCAATGGTGATCTTTTTGTGTGCCAAATTTATGTCGATGACATAATATTTGGTTCTACTAATCAAAAGTCTTGTGAAGAGTTTAGCAGGGTGATGACGCAGAAATTCGAGATGTCGATGATGGGCGAGTTGAACTACTTCCTTGGGTTCCAAGTGAAGCAACTCAAGGACGGCACTTTCATCTCCCAAACAAAGTACACACAAGATTTGATCAAGAGGTTTGGGATGAAGGACGCCAAGCCCGCAAAGACTCCAATGGGAACCGACGGACACACCGACCTCAACAAAGGAGGTAAGTCCGTTGATCAAAAAACATACCGGTCTATGATAGGGTCATTGCTTTATTTATGTGCTAGTAGACCGGATATTATGCTTAGCGTATGCATGTGTGCTAGATTTCAATCCGATCCTAAGGAGTGTCACTTAGTGGCTGTGAAGCGAATACTTAGATATTTAGTCGCTACGCCTTGTTTTGGGATCTGGTATCCAAAGGGGTCTACCTTTGACTTGATTGGATACTCAGACTCCGATTATGCTGGATGTAAGGTCGATAGGAAGAGTACATCGGGGACGTGCCAATTCTTAGGAAGGTCCCTGGTGTCATGGAGTTCTAAGAAACAAACTTCCGTTGCCCTATCCACCGCTGAAGCCGAGTATGTTGCCGCAGGACAGTGTTGCGCGCAACTACTTTGGATGAGGCAAACCCTCAGGGACTTTGGCTACAATCTGAGCAAAGTCCCACTCCTATGTGATAATGAGAGTGCTATCCGCATGGCGGATAATCCTGTTGAACACAGCCGCACAAAGCACATAGACATCCAGCATCACTTTTTGAGAGACAACCAGCAAAAGGGAGATATCGAAGTGTTTCATGTTAGCTCCGAGAACCAGCTAGCCAATATCTTTACCAAGCCTTTAGATGAGCAGACCTTTTGCAAGTTGCGTAGTGAGCTAAATGTCTTAGATTCGCGGAACTTGGATTGATTTATAGCACACATGTGTTTTATGTCTTGATCATGTTCCTTAAGCATTTTGTTGTTTATTTATGGTGCTCAAGTTGTACAAGCACTCCCCGGACCTTACAAGTCCATTTGCAAGTGATGCACATATTTAGGGGGAGATGTGTTACAACTTGACTCTTTGGGACTAACCATGTGCTTGAGTTTGCTTGATTTAGTCTCAAAGGTAAATTGAAAGGGAAAAGGTGGACTTGGACCATGCAAGACTTCCACTGCACTCCGATGAAAGAGTAACTTATTCCAAGTTCATCTCTATACTCTTATTGCCTTTTTACTCTTAGTTGAAGATTTTGGTGAGGCAATGGGGTTAAAGGGCCAAAATTGATCCCGTTTTGGTGCTTGATGCCAAAGGGGGAGAAAATAAGGCCAAAGCAAGAAATGGATCAGCTACCACTTGAGAATTTTGAAAAAGTAGAGTTAGAGTTTTTGTTTGTCAAAATACTCTTGTTTGCCTCTTATTGTCAAAAGTTGGTCTCATGTGGGGAGAATGGTGATTAAATGGTTGATTATGGGAAATAGGGGGAGTTTTTGATACTGTGATCAATTTCTATTGAAACAACTCTCTTTATGTCTCTACAAGTGGTTTTGACTTAGAGATAGGAAGTTGAGGTTGATTTGCAAAAACAAACCATGTGGTGGCAAAGAATGATCCATATATGCCAAATTTGATTCAAAACAAATTTGAGTTTTTATTTGAATTGATTTTGCACTTGTTCTACTTGCTTTATGTTGTGTTGGCATAAATCACCAAAAAGGGGGAGATTGAAAGGGAAATGTGCCCTTGGGCCATTTCTAAGTGTTTTGGTGATTTAGTGTCCAATACAAGTGCCTAAGTGTCAAATGGTGGACAAAGTACAAATCAAGTATAAAGGTATGTTTCTCAAACTTAGTACACTGTTTTAGAGACTAATGTATTGTGTCTAAGTGCTGGAAATAGGAGAAATCGAATTGGAGAAGAGATGGCTTTGTTCAGCCAAAGCCAGTTCTGTCTGGGTGCACCGGACTGTCTGGTGGTGCACCGAACAGTGTCCGGTGCGCCAGGCTGGCTCAGGCGAACTTGCTGCTCTCGGGAAGAAATTAACGGCGTACGACTATAATTCACCGGACTGTCTGGTTTGCACCGGACAGTGTCCGGTGAGCCAACGGTCGCCGGGCCAACGGTCGGCCACTTAATCCGGGCGCGACGCGTGGCCGAGCCAACGGCTAGAAGGGGGCACCGGACTGTCCGGTGTGCACCGGACTGTCCGGTGTGCACCGGACAGTGTCCGGTGCACCAACGGCTCCAAGGCGCCAACGGTCGGCTTCGCCAAATAAGGAAAGAGATCCGCACCGGACAGTGTCCGGTGGTGCACCGGATTGTCCGGTGCGCCAGTCGACAGAAGGCAAGAAATGCCTTCCTGGAATGCACTCAACGGCTCCTAGCTGCCTTGGGGCTATAAAGGGACCCTAGGCGCATGGAGGAGTACACCAAGCATTCTTTGAGCATAGTTGATCACTCACACTTCGTTCTTGCGCACTTGTTCAACATTCTTAGTGATTTGAGCTCTGTTCTAGTGAGGAACTTGTGATAGTCTCTTGAGCTCAAGTCTGAGTCTTGTGTGTGCGTATTTGCTGTGATCTTTGTGTCTTGTGTGAGTTGCCAATCCCTTCCTTACTCCGTGCTTCTTTGTGAATTTCAAGTGTAAGGGCGAGAGGCTCCAAAGTGTGGAGATTCCTCACAAACGGGATATAGTAAAGCAAGCAAAACACCGTGGTATTCAAGTAGGTCTTTGGACCGCTTGAGAGGGGTTGATTGCAACCCTCGTCCGTTGGGACACCACAACGTGGAGTAGGCAAGCGTTGGTCTTGGCCGAACCACGGGATAAACCACTGTGCCATCTCTGTGATTGATCTCTTGTGGTTATTGTGTTTTGTTGAGACAACTCTCTAGCCACTTGGCATTATTGTGCTAACGCCTAATCAAGTTTTTGTGGATTAAGTTTCAAGTTTTCACAGGATCACCTATTCACCGCCCCCTCTAGGTGCTCTCAACAGGTCCTGTAGACTGTCCGGTGCCCCTTCTGCGCGTGCTCTGACTCTGGCGCGCACTGTAGCGCATTTAATGCGGTTGCAGTCGACCGTTGGCGCGAAATAGCCGTTGCTCCGCTGGCACACCGGACAGTCCGGTGCTTCACCGGACAGTCCAGTGAATTATAGTGGAGCGGCCTCCCATTTTCCCGAAGGTAGCGAGTTCAGCGTCAAGTTCCCTGGTGCACCGGACACTGTCCGGTGGCACACCGGACAGTCCAGTGCGCCAGACCAGGGTGCCTTTTGGGATGTCTTTAGCTCTCTTTATTTGAACCCATCTTTGGTCTTTTTATTGGCTTGTTGTGAACCTTTGGCACCTATAAAACTTATATACTAGAGCAAACTAGTTAGTCCAATTATTTGTGTTGGGCAATTTAACCACCAAAATCAATTTAGGAAAAGGTGTAAGCCTTTTTCCCTTTCACTTTGCACTTCTCTCTGGTTGTCTTCTCGGGCTGGTGCCGTGGACGTTTCCCTCAGTTTCAGCAGCGGCTCTAGTATCTCCGTCAACTTCCCGTTGTGCAGGCTCGGACGTGGGCGACAAATTTGGTTTTCTGGGACAGAACTTCCTGTTCGCTGAGCTGGTCTTCCCACGTAGACAATCTACGTGCTGTGAGTTGCCCGTTGCCTCACTTTATTTACTGTTTAATTTTGTGCAATCTGATAGTATTAAATATTTGTGTGTGATTGCACTATTGTGGATGGATTTGTATGCTCGATGATGATAGCGGTGTAGTGAGACAACGTGACAGTCTAGGTTTTTAGTGTGTTGTTATTTTCAGCATCAAGTATATATTTATGCCTAGTTATATCAATCTTTATTGAGGCTGTTTACTTGTGTTAAGGTATGTTATTTTATTTAGTGCATAGTTCCCTACTCTTTATATTTATGCTTGATTTCTAGGCTCATTATATTTGATCTAAAACCCTGATTTGGTAAGTTAGGACTGTCACGTTAGTCGAGGATCTCTGATCACCAATTAGCGTTGGAGGGCTATCTAATATAGCAACCCGCTATTTTGAGAGCAATATCAAAAGATAAACAATAATGTTTATGTACATAATCTGCCTTCTTCATCTGCTAGCCATGTTTAATACTGAAATGGGCCTGAGTAGCTATTTTACATGTTTTCATGTCCTAGAATTGCTACTGTTCATTGCTGCTATAATTACATATGGCATTTATCTGAGTTATATGTTTGTTTTATTCGGAATTATAATATTTAATATAATTAAATATGTTGAAAGTATGTCACTTATTTCTGTAAAACTACAATAATCCAAAAAATCAATTCGTATAATGGCCTATAGTTCTGATGTCATTAAGCCTGAAGCGTTCGACGGCGCAAGCTTGAAGCGCTGGCAGATTAAGACTCGCATGTGGCTCACTGACCTAAAACTATTTTGGATAGTGATGTCAGATGTTCCCGAGGCAGCATCAGATGATGCTGATGTTGCAGCAAAGGCCGCCGCACTAGCGGAGCAAGCCAAGTGGGACGAAGCCAATGAGGCATGCCTGTCTCGTCTGTTGAACGTCTTGTCGAACCGCTTATTTGACGTGTACTCTAGTTTTACCTCTGGTAAGGGTCTATGGACTGAACTTGATAATGAGTTATCTGAAGTTGACAATGGCAATGAATCATTCACAACAGAAAACTACCTCAATGGTTGAGGGAAGGTCTGTTATGGAGCAGCTACAGGAGATTCAACTCCTTGTTAGGGACTTGGTCCAATATGGTTGCGTCCTACCAAACAGTTTTCAGGTGAATGCAATACTAGCAAAGCTCCCGCCTTCTTGGCGAGACTTTGTGACTTCACGCCGCCACATGAAGAAGCAAATGACTCTCACTGAGTTGTCTGCTGCTATAAATGTGGAAGAGCGTGCAAGGGCCAATAACAAGCCATCCCAGCAACTCCAAGCTCACATTGTTGAGAAGGGCGGAGATAGAAAATTCCAGAAGAAGAAGAAGAACTCTCCACAGAAGAATCTGAACCAATCTAAGTCCAAAAAGATGATGAAGAAGGAGGACTTTATCTGCTACGTTTGTGGTGACTTTGGGCATACAGCTTGGAGGTGCAAACAAAGGGAAAAGGTCCTCCACCTCAGCGCAAAGAAGGGAACGTGTTGGTTAACTCCACCCCAGGGTATGCACCTAGGCCTTCATGGCAAGTCCATCAGATGATTGGTGGATGGATTCAGGTGCTACTGTTCATATTTGTGCTGATCGATCCATGTTCTCTTCTTTCCAGGGATACAACAGCGCACCAGTCTTGATGGGAAATGATGTTCCGGCAGCAGTTTGAGGTACTAGATAGGTCTACCTGAAGTTAACTTCAGGGAAGACACTCGTGCTGAAGGACGTGCTCTATGTGCCCTCTATGCTTTCGTTTCCACTACACAAATTTTGGATGATATTTTGTTTCCACTGCACACATGTAAAAAAAGTAGGATGACATGATTCACGCAGAGAATAAATTCTTATACAACATCGAATAAATACATACACCGTGTAACACAATTGATAAAAAACCTAATATCTGTTCAACTAACAGCCCCACGGGAATTAGGGACACTTTTATGGCATACGTAAAAATCGTATTTATCATCATAAAACTTATCACTGGAATGCATAAATAGTGTAAGTAGCAGACATAAAACATAATCATCGATGACAAAAATATGGATCAGATAGTTCGTCACTGGAGGACGATCCCGAGGCCGCCAGATCAAAGGACGCCTTAGAAGCTATCATCGAAGGTGATCGTCAGTGGAGGATGCCCTCTGATGCGCTACATCGAAGTAGATCATTGTCTTCAGATGCCACCACAGACGTTCACTGCAGTAATCATCGCTCACACCTCGGGAGGTCGTCGCCACCGCCACCGATCGGGCCTCAGGAGGTCACGATCGTCGCCAACGCTCGCGTCCTAGGCAGACGCGACCACCGTCGCTCGTGCCTAGGGTAGTCACGATCGCCACGGCGCTCGCGTCTCGGGCCGCCACTCGCCGACATCACCTGGGGCCACCGCTCGCCAATGTCGCCTAGGACTGCCACTCGCGCTTCACGATGTCGCTCACCACTCACATCTTGTGCCGCAGGAAGTCGTCGTCGACGTTTGACCACATCTCGCACCTCACGCGGTTGCAGCCACCGCCAGAGCTCAAAACCGTAATCCCTAAGCATTTGGGGTATTGTTCTAGACGCCTGGACCTAGTCCGGCTCAACTGGATGGCACGTCTAGCCTGGGCTTCCTCTAGTTATTGGAAGCCCAGGGCTTTATATATATACTTGAATATATAATATAAAACACAAAAATATGTATCTTCGGTTGGTTAAATGGGTAGATGGGTAAGAATGTGGAGCCACAATAACATCAAGTTTCAAACCTCAAATTAGGCATAATTTTACCCTTTCTTTTACAGATAGTGGGGGAGGAGTGGTGAGAGCCGAGAAACTCCTTTATGCTTGAGAATATATTATACTACCTCCATCCTCGAATATCCGTCGCCCGCTAGTTCATTTTTGAACTAAAACACGACAGATAAAAAAGAACGGAGGGAGTACTTACTAGCATTTGCAAGTACCACTATCGGAATCTGGCTCTTTGCCGAGTTCTCCTCGCTTTGCCAAGTGCTACTCTCGGCAAAATAAGACACTCGGCACATACATAATTTGCCAAGAGCAAAACACTTGACATATAAAGACACTCGGCAAAGGGTGATTTGCCGAGTGTCAAGCTCTCGGCGAAAACCGACGCTTGGCAAAGGGTCGTCAGCAGCCGTCTATACTTGACGGTCGTTAACTTTGCCAAGTGTCTGTCGTTGACACTCGGCAAAATATCTACTTTTCCTGAGTGTCACTTGAAAAACACTTGTCAAACATATATTTTTTCGAGTGTCAGGCGTTGACACTCGGCAAAATATCTACTTTTCCGAGTGTCACCTGGGAAACACTTGGAAAACATATATTTTGCCTAGTGTCTTTAGCTAACACTCGGCAAATTATATTTTTATTTTTTCCACCAAACTTTTTGTGGTATTTTCCTATAGTATGTAGACCTATATGTTCGATTTTGGCATAATTTTCAAAGTGTTTGCTATAACAATTAGATTTAGTTCGTTTAATTGAATTTCTTCGGATAATTTAGATTTGAACTACAAGTGACTCGAAAAAATAGAAAACGGTGAATGGAAAAACGATATCCATGTTATTTAGCACAAGTTATGGTCTATTTCAGGAATAGATCAAAATTTTCAAACACCATGCTCACGGAACATGACCGTGAACTTGCGATCCAATTGTTTTAAAATTGTATAAAACATAAACAAAGTCAGAAAATCATGAAACTTGTCGACATGTCATGATATCATATGTAGAGTCTCTGATAAAAATTTGAGACTGTTTTGAGAAAGTTGGCACATACTATGTGTACAAATCTAGCTGGTCTCTATTAAACTTTATGATTTCATGTTAGACCGTCTAGGTTTCTACACATAGTGCGTGACAACTTTCCAAGTGCCTGCGGACCCATTCTGTCTCGTCATTCAACTACGTCGCCGCCTCCTGATAGCTCCTGCGCGCCCACGGTGCCACTAGCCCACCCGCGCCGTCAATCCCCTCCGTCGTCCTGGCGCTCCGCCCATCCACCGTGGCCCTAGCTCCAGCTCGGCCCACTACTAGCCCCAGCCCCGGCTCTGCCCATCACCGGCCACCGCTCGATTGTGTATGCACTTCAGGCATGATAATCTAATCCTTACATTGCTCAGTAATATTAGTGTGCTCGAATCTGAGCATTTGTTCCTTGTTTGGCATATTATTTTTATTTAATTGTTGACTAGAGGTATATATGCTTCACAAATTAATTTTATTTGACGTATTGTAGACAATCTCATTATTTAAACATTTTTGGCATGAGATCTTAGCATGATATGTTTGTTTTGGCCAGTCTAAATATGCCTACATGATATGCTCATTGCTCCACTTGTCCAAACAATTATGTGATGCATTATTGATTTATTATAGAAATTTTGAAAACTAGTAAGTTTTACACTCATTTTTGTAAGCTGAAGTTCTTTATTCACTTATGATAGTATTGCAGTTGTATAGAATTCTATTATGATAGTATTGCATCTGTTCATAAGAGTTCTTTGCTCTTTTTATTTTGCTTTCTTTGGTATATTGTTACATGGATCATGCTATATGAATAATTTTAGGACATTCTAGTGTGTCAGTCGTTGTTTACTTTTTGGTGTGATGGTGTTAGCAACGAGAGGTTCACTTGAGATCATGTATATATGCATGTCAGCCACCGTGATGCTATTTTTTCAGGTTTTAAAATCCCACCGTGCCTGGGAGGTGTTGTTGACTTTTTTGTATTGACATGCTTGTGTTCCTTTTTTCCAGAGAAGAGATCGTTGGAGCCAAGCGGGTCTGCCTGCACCACGACGTGTCTCCACTTTACCGACCCGCCATAGCCCCGCTGGCCTGACTCCACCGTTACCCTAGGTATAACCTCTATTTCCGCATCATGGTCATAGATCACGTAACCCATTTAGGTGTCTCCCGTTCGAAAGAGATACAATGTAGATATGCAGTTCTTTGCATATCTACTAATGTATCTATTTCAAATTATCCATATTTTTTGGACAGCCCGTGGTTGTGTACATGGTGTTAGTTTCCACACTCTACTCTAGTGTAGATGGTGTTAGTTTCCATGCTCTACTCCGGTTTGAGACAGAGTTTCGGCGTCACCTCCCTGTTGTTCTAAGGATAGTACACTCTTCCTGCTAGGATGTGTATCCAGAGAATAGTGGGGAGGTGTTGTCAAAATTCTATCTCGAATCGGAGTAGAGCATGAAAACTAACACAATCTACACAACCGCGGGTGAGATTAGGACCTATCCTCACCTATTAGAAGGTAGGAAGATAGTGTACAAGCATTACATGTTTATATTAAACTATACTCGGTTATATATGTTAGAGGATGGAGGACCGTGAGTTGATGTACACGTGCCATGTAGGAAGGATTAATGTCACCCCTGAATGGATTAGAAAGACTAATTCTTTCGTGGAACGAGCATTTGGCGAAGCTGCTAAAGGAGCGAGTCTAGTCCCATGCCCGTGCAACAAATGTGCCAATAGGAAAAAGAAAAACAAAGAAGGCCATGGTAGAACATATTTGGAAGAATGGATTTACGCTGGACTATATTAGGTGGATCTTCTATGGTGAAGCACATCGTATGAGAGAGAAGGTGGTGAGACAACACGTCGAGGATTATGATGTTGATGCCGGGGTAGCGGACATGTTGAACGACTATCAGGGGGCACACTTCACCGAAGGACGCACGGAGGACGAGCCAGAGGCAACCGCAAAGGTGTTCTACGACATGTTTGATGCGGCACAGAAACCCTTTCATGATAAGACAAAGGTTTCTCAATTGGATGACATTGAACGTATTCGCGCGGTAAATTACCTATTCCAAACAATGACAGTTATAACTTACATCCAGACACATATGACGGAGAGTTCTTCCAAGAAGATGGGCTAGAAGGACGATTTGAGATACACTTAACCGAAGCAATCTGAATCGAAGTAGATATTGAAATAGTTGTTGATGTGGAGGATGATGAGGTGCAAAATGAGAATGACTTCTAAATACTTGAAGGTAATGACATTAATGACGAACTTGCGCCTTTAGATGATGTTGACTATGAAATGGTTGATAGTGATGATGAGACTTATGATCCGACTAACCCGGACACATATGAAGATTATTTTTAATCGATGTAATGTTGTATTTTATTTATTTCATATTTGTTTCTAAATACATAATTTTTATCTATGTATTTGCTTACTCTTTAATTGCAAGTTGTTGGACAAAAATGGTGGGCGGTGGGATGAGGACAAGGAGATGGAGGCGGAGGGGGAGGAGGAGCACCCGTATGACGGAGGAGGAGGCGTAGCAGGACGATGATTGTCCGCAGCAGATGGAGCAGCATGCTACAGTCGATACAGCGCGGTAGGACGATGACGACGCTCAGCAGGACGCCTCAGGTTTTGGTGCCTCAGATTCGAGGAACGTTTACTTGCTAGGTCCCGTGAGTCTCCCTCAGCGACCCATACTTCGTGACAGGCGCCCGCTGATTCGACCCGATGGTGAGATTTATTAAACTTTTGAAATTCATAATAGAAATTAATACTTTTCTTTATCACTTGGATAGGTCTTGGAAGGTTGTGGAGAATGCATGGGGTCATGGTTGCAACCCCAATGGCATCCTCGGCCTTATGTGCAGGGAACACTTCCCTGGAGTTATTGAGTACGCCGGAGTGATGGGCCCAGCCTACACCTTCGACCACTATGTCGTCGCTTCCGATGCAGTAGATCGCAATGGTAGGGAATTCAACAAGGAGGAGCGGGTGAAGCAAGAGCTGTGGGTAAGCCTTCCTCGCAATATATTGTTTAATACGTCGTATTTGTTGCACATTCTTGAAATAATATAAGGATACATTGTCTTTGTATGCAGGATTTATTCAAATGCGAGGCTGGATACGAGGCCAGGGCAGATGTGGTGGCTACCACGAGCTGTAAAAAAGATCGTCGTGGACATGCACTATAGGGCGCGCATCCAAACCATCGTGACTTACCACTGCTCCATCCTTGGGGAGAAGGTGAGCAAGCAGGACACCCGAACCATGTTGTTGACTTGGGACCAGTACTTGTAGGTAAATATAGAACTTTAATATTCATATTGAATATGCTTAATTTTATCTTCTGATAAGTCATGTACTTGTTTTTTTGAAGATGATTCCTTATTGGTGTGCCACGCATCCTCAGTGCTGGGAGTAGATGGTGCAGAGGTGGTGCTCGCCCGAGTGGGACGAGGCGCACAATGTTAGCCGGGAACGACGTTTGATGATGCAAGGTCCCTCCCACCACCAAGGTAGCCACAACCTTGGCAAATACACAGAAGCATGTGCACACACTCTTTTTTATTTAGGTATATAACTTTCGATTACGCATACATTCTAACTGTCTCGTTGATTTTCTCACAGGCAGCGTCACATGGTGGCTAGCCTTGCTCCATCTTCTCGGTGTATGCTATGGCCCACAAGGGCAAGCCGACGTCTGACGTCACCTACAACCCGGAGGATGGGCCCGAAACGTATAGCAACCCCGCCGTCTACAGCTGCCTCAGTGAGTACACTGCCATGACACAATTGGTTCATGGGCCAGATTACGATCCGAGGACTGAGGACATCGACAGAGATGTCCTCATGAGGGTCGGAGGAGGCAAGAGGCATGGGCGGTACTGGATTGCCGACGGGGCAATCGACTTGTTCTCTGTTCCCATTCTTTCTCAGGTGCAAGCAAGGAGCACGGACGTGAGCCCGGCCATACGACCTCGGCAGGACAGCTCACATAATCAGATACAACAATTATAGGTTATTACTTATCTATTCGTCGTTCATTGATTATTATATATCTTCTTTTCATTATCGTAACATTAGGGCAAAATATTACAGACTCAGATAGATGATGAGAGGAGGCAACGTGAGGAAATGAAGAAGAGGATGGCGGAGATGTTTCAGTACATGCAGAGCCTTGGCGTCACATTCGATTTTTCTCCTCCACCTTCGTTGTTCCCTATAGCTGACCCTGCTTAGTTCCATACTCCTGTGAATATCAAAATTCTAGTCCTGCATTATATATATTCATTTGGTCTCACAAATGCAATCTGTTCTCTGTGTAGGGACAATCTACAGCATAAAACAATCCTCATGGATCGTCCAGTCTGGCCACGCACCTCGCTGATGACATTTGTGTTGCTAACATGTTTGAGAAACTTGTTGTGAGATACTTGGTGAGATACTTGTTGTGAGATACTTGGTGAGACTTATGTTTGTGAAACTTTTTGATGTGTTGATATTTGTGAGATATATGGTGTTGGTGATACATGTGCTAATTCTGTGATATATGTGATGTCTATAATATGTATCTTTTGTTTGTTTGTATGAATAGCAAAAACAAATAAAAAGGGGCATTCTGATCACTTTGCCGAGTGTAACACTCGGCAAAAGGTAAGTGCCATGACCATAGCACTCAGCAAAGAAGGTACACATGGGAACCGATAAAGCTTATTTGTCGAGTGTTGTAGTCGAGGCACTCGACAAACAAGCAACCTTTTGTCGAGTACCTCCTAATGCACTCGGCATAGAGACTGGCAAAAGGGGCCTACGTGGGTCTTCTTTGCCGAGCGTTAGTCTAGCAGACACTCGGCAAAGGCTCTGTCACCGTCACTTGGTGTCGTGACGACGACTTTTCTTTGCCATGTACAAGATAGCACTCGGTAAAGCATTTACCGAGTGTCCGACAAAAAGTACTCGGCAAAAAAATCGATGTATAGTTAACAAGAGTCACACTCGGTAAATACTTCGCTAAGTGTTTTATAACCTTTGCCGAGTGCCATCTACGTCCGGCATATAAGACCGGTGGGAATACGTACCAGCTGCCTGCGGGGCGCTACGACGGGTCCATGCCTCGCGCGAGTCGGACACCAACGGCAACCTGCCACTGCGCCGACGGCCAACGCCACCATGCTCACGCAGGTCTTTGGCGCCAAGGGTCTGACGCAGAAGGACTGTCTCCCCCTTCTACAATGGGGACTCGGGGTCAGGCAAACTGCAGAATCGCCTGTCCATCAGTCGTGTGACTGATTTGCATCGGACATTCGGACATCGACGTGATAGTAAAGCTTGGTTGAGGTTGTGCTTGTAGCTTGTAGTCGGATATTTGTGATATCTATTTTTTGTTGAATATAAATGGTTGTGAATTCTAGTGGTTAGGACGTGGGAGGGGACTACGCTCATTTTTGGACGACATGGGTACGTGTACGTATGGCTGTGCAAATTGCATTAGCTGTATTCGTCGGCTGATTATCTCTATTCTTTTTTCCCCACTTGATTGAGGCGTGTGTGTCTCTTCTGGATTTGAGAGGAAATTGAATCTGTATAACATGCAAAAACTGCTCGTGAAGGCCTAATTGTTCTTGAGTCAATTACTGCTCTGCTGCACACGTACTTCCACACAGACACAGGCACAAAAATGTCGAGAAATGTATTTCTCAATCAACAACTAGGGAGACACACAACTCGATATGGGCCTAAGTTCTCGTCGACCTGATTATTAATGGGCCTTCCAGATGTAGGCTTGCTCCTACCTCTATTTTTATAGAGCATTCCTGATTGCTAACGGGCCACATCATGATTGCCGGATTACAAAGATGCTTGACCTCTTTTTTTTATCAGACAATATAAGTAAACATAGCTTTGCAACATTTGAAATCCTGACTTCCTTTATACGGAGTAGTTTATTTTGAGCGTGCAAGGTACAACTTCAACCATTGGTGGGGCAACACACCAACTGTGAAATCATAGTTACCCCGTCATTTGTTACAAGAACTGACGACTGCATGCCGTGGTGAAAATATATTACTACGGGCAAATACGTTTGATGAAGTGGCTCTAGTAATTCATTTGCAATAGGTTTTTTAGCACTCAGCACGTAGTGACGATTCTTACAATATTATTACAACCGACTATGTTATGAACTACACATGGGTGTTAAGCCAAACAGATCGTGTTGTATTTTCAGAGTTTTTTTATGGGGTACAAGGATACCACACGACACCCACATACTCATGCGCGTACATTACACACTAGAAAGAGATTTAGAGGCCTAAACCTATATATAGTACGTGAGAAACACGTAATACCATTAAACACGCACGCGTGTGTATACCCTGTATCTAGACCTAGGCATAACCAGGGAGGCAACCAAGGATAAACTCTAAAGTGAAGCATCAAAATGCAGATCCTGAGGATCGAACCCACGCACCCGATAGCTTGAGCTAAGGCTCGGTCCTCTTGTATTTTCATACACTACCGGAATCAATAGCTTCGCCGAGTGCCGGAAGCACTCGGCGAAGCCTTAAAAACACTCGGCAAAGGCTTTGCCGAGTGTAACACTCGGCAAAGAAGACTCGGCAAACAGTGCATCGGCAAAGACTTCTTTGCCGAGTACTTTTTCTCGGGCACTCGGCAAAGATCTTTGCCGAGTGTCAGGGAGCACTCGGCAAAGAAAAACGACCGTTACGGCGCCGGTTGACGGAGACGGCGGCTTTGCCGAGTGTCAACGGTGACACTCGGCAACGAAGATATCTTTGTCGAGTGTCCTCCTGGCAGCACTCGGCAAAGCCGCCTTCTTTGCCGAGTGCCGTTTGGGACACTCGGCAAAGAGCCCGCCAGGGAGGGTCCCAATGTCAGTCTCTTTGCCGAGTGTCCCAAGTGGCACTCGGCAAAGACGACCTCTTTGCCGAGTGCCAGTCACATAACATTCGGCAAAAAACCTAAGCCGGTGCCCAGGTCTGTGCTCTTTGCCGAGTGTTATGACCCAGACACTCGGCAAAGAGCCTCTTTGCCGAGTGTAACACTCGGTAAAGTGACCAGTATGTACCTTTTTTATTTGTTTTTTGTTTTCCATCCACACAAACAGAAGATATCACATATATATCACATATATACATCACAGATATCATCACAGACATAAATAGCCAACACAAACATAAAACCGTGACCACAAACATAAATATCCATCACAAACATAAGTGTTCAACACAAGTATTAAACACAAACATAAGTCTCAAACGTCACAAGCTCTCACATAAGTATCAAACAGAAACATAAGTATTATACATAAGTTCTGAAGTCTAAAACAATGACTCATGGAGGTGGGCGGTTTGGCCGGGGTTGCGTTGGGCTGAACCCTTCCGGAGGGTTGTTGGATGCCGCCCCAGATTGGCCCTGCACAGAGAAGAGATAGCATGTGTTATACCAGATGCATTCTGCGTATTCTTTCCTAAATAGCACGCAGCCCTTCGGACAAGCATGAATCTGCTCATACGTCATCTTGAGTGCACGAAGTAGTTTTTGTGCCTCGTACATGCTCTTTGGCATAACGTGATCATCCGGAAGCAGACTCCCAATAACCGTCAACAAGCCATCGAATGCGTCTCTACTCATGTTGTACTGCGACTTGAATGCCATTACACGCCCAATGGCATCCAGTTGAGAAACCTTTGTCTGGCCGTGAAGGGGTTTCTGTGCCGCGTCGAACATGTCGTAGAACGCCTTTGCAGTCGGCTCTGGCTCGTCATCCATACATCCTCCCGTGTACTGTGCCTCCTGATAGTCGTTCAACATATCCGCTACCCCCGCATCCGCGTCATAATCCTCGACACGTTGTCTCAGCACCTCCTCTCTCGTACGATGCGCTTCACCATGAAATATCCACCGAGTATAGCCCGGCGTAAATCCATTCTTCCAAATATGTTCTACCATGGTCTTCTTTGGTTTTCTTTTCCGGTTGTCACATTTGCTGCACGGGCATGGGACTAGACTCGCTCCTTTAGCAGCTTCGCCATATGCCCGTTCCACGAAATCATCGGTCTTTCTAATCCATTCAATAGTGACATCGTTCCTTCCTCTACGGCCCATGTACATCCACTCACGGTCCTCCATCCTATAACATATTTAACCAAAGCCTATCAACAAAAAAATCCGGCAGCACCTCCCCTGCACGGGGAGGTTTTCAAAGCCTGTAAATATAAGTAGCAGCACGATGGCTGACATCCATATATATATATATATATATATATATATATATATATATATATATATATATATATATATATATATATATATATATATATATATATATATATATATATATATATATATATATATATATCCACACATATACATTAATGCCTAAATAACCACATAAACAATTATAAGACTTACCTAACTCTATTTCACAATACACAATCACACACAAAAAACCTAATTCTATTTCACAATACACAATCACAATACACAATACACAACCACGCATATACATTTATTTGACAATATTTAGCAACTAAAATGTGAAAATTAGTTTATACCTATTTGCTCGGCGTGGACGGTGCACGATGGCGAACGGGCGTGACGGCGTGGAGGTCGTGAGCGGTCGACGGCGTGGAGGTCGAGAGCGGTCGACGGCGTGGAGGTCGTCGGTGCGGGGTCGTCGGTGGTCGTGGGCGGCGCGCGGGCGCGTGGCGAGCGCGCGGTGAGCGCGGGCGCGCGGCGAGCGAGGGCGCGCGGCGAGCGGGCGGCGCGGGCGCGCGGCGGGCGCGCGGGTGGCGAGCGGGCGGCGCACGGGCGCGCGGCGGGCGCGCGGGTGGCGAGCGGGCGGCGCACGGGCGCGCGGTCGCGCGGCGAGCGGCGAGCGGCGGGCGCGCGGGCGGCGCGGGCGAGCGGGCGAGCGGGCGCGCGGCCGGGGGCGGCGCGTGGCCGGCGGCGAGGGTGGGCGAGCGGGCACGCGGGCGGCGCGGGCGTCGGCGGCGAGCGAGCGGGTGAGCGTGAGTGAGAGAGAGAAGAAGGAGAAGCCGTTGGATTGGCTAAGTTTATGTTCTTTGCCGAGTGCCCGCGATGCGGCACTCGGCAAAGATTTTTTTTATTTTTAAAATATGGTTTGCCGAGTGCCAGATCGGCGGCACTCGGCAAAGGCGTCTTCTTTGCCGAGTGCCATCCAGGGGCACTCGGCAAAGACTACTTTTCACTTCTTTGCCGAGTGCCATTCCGGGACACTCGGCAAATCCTACTTTGCCGAGTGTCAACCACACGACACTCGGCAAAGTACATTTGTATTTTTTTGTTTTCAGCACCAAACTTTTTGTGGTATGTTTCTAAACTATATAGACCTACATGTATCATTTTGGGGCAATTATAACAGTGTTTGCAATATCTAGTAGATTTAGTTCGTTTATTTGAATTTCTTCGGAAAATTCAAATTTGAACTGCAGGTCACTCGAAACTTGGAAAACTGTGCATGAAAAAATGATATTCATGGTACTTAGCATAAGTTACGACCGATTTCAGAAGCGTATCGGAAACTTCGAGCAACATGCTCACTAAACATGGCCGTGAACTTGGCATCCACATGTTTAAAAATTGTATAAAACACAAACAAAGTCAGAAAATCATGAAACTTGTCCCCGTGTCATGATATCATATGTATAGGCTATGATAAAAAATTTAGAGTATTTGGAGAAAGTTGTGAGACACTATGTGTAGAAAACTAAGAGGACTACACATGAAATCATAGAGTTTCAATGTGGATCTCTTAGGTTTCTACACATAGTGTCTCACAACTTTCTCCAAACATTCTAAAATTTTTATCACAGCCTATACATATGATATCATGACACGGGGACAAGTTTCATGATTTTCTGACTTTGTTTGTGTTTTATACAATTTTTAAACACGTGGATGCCAAGTTCACGGCCATGTTTAGTGAGCATGTTGCTCGAAGTTTCCGCTACGCATCTGAAATCGGTCGTAACTTATGCTAAGTAACATGAATATCATTTTTTCATGCACGGTTTTCCAAGTTTCGAGTGACCTGCAGTTCAAATTTGAATTTTCCGAAGAATTTCAAAAAAACAAACTAAATCTACTAACTATTGAAAACTATGTTATAATTGTCCACAAATGATACATGTAGGTCTACATAGTGTAGGAACATACCACAAAAAGTTTGGGAGACAAAATCAAAAAATAAAAATACACTTTGCCGAGTGCTAGATGTGTGACACTCGGCAAAGAATCCTCTTTGCCGAGTGCCAGCCGCTGGCTCTCGGCAAAGACTGACGGCCATCAACTTTAGGACGGCCGTTGACGGCCCTTTGCCGAGAGCCCCCTTTGCCGAGTGTTTGACACTCGGCAAACTAGTCTTTGCCGAGTGTCGTCCTGTGCCGAGTGTCCAGCACTCGGTAAAGAGTCTCTTTGCCGAGAGTCTAGCTTTGCCGAGAGCGGCACTCGGCAAAGCCTTCTTTGCCGAGTGCCCGACAAAAGGCACTCGACAAAGATTACAACACTCGGCAAAGCCTTGGATTCCGGTAGTGATAGTTGACGGTATAGGTCGTCGCGCAACTTTATAATACTAGTGGAGGAGAGAAATTTGCGTGCTGGCTGAAGAAAAGCTGCCCCCCGAAGCCGAATAGGGTTTAGCAATCTCGTACACTACCAAAAATTGCTTTAAACTATGACCATGATACAATGACACCAATCTCTACTCTTTTAAAGCACCAGTTTCGACGATGCGTATATTTATTTCCCTCTCCTTTGCTTCTCGTTTATCAGTGGGCCATTAACCCACAGATGGACCGTAAGAAACTAACCTAAGCCCAACACAATAGGGTGATGGTTTGTTCCTCTCTCCCACTTCTCTCCTACCAGTGGTTTGACCATTACCCCACAGATGGACCGTGAGAAACCACCCAAGCCTAATACGACAGAAAGCCACACACAGTGTAGAGCTCCCACATAGTTATCACCACGCTCGCTAAAGGTGAACGAGCGACCGGGCGAGCTATAAAAAAAGCGGTCGGACTCCTTTTTAACTCATACTTTTCTTGACCTTTTGGCTAAGATTGAGTGTAATATTTATTCTTATCAGTTTAATATCTAGTATGTGAACTATATGTTCACTTTTGATATTAAATTTAATTTTGTGGCTATTTTTGTGGGGAGGGTCCATCACACTGGTTTATTGGCTCTCGCATGTCACTCAGTCGTTGCACTGTTGCCTGTTGGTAGGGTCTGGCCTACCCAACGAATACCACAAGCACGAGCATTGTAGTAGCAAATTTCTTTGTATGTTAGTTTTCTTTTTGTTCTCATGTTATTGTCATGTACGAGCCTTCGAGACATAAAGCCCATGTGAGGTACCACGTACGTAGTTCGCTCCCTTTATTTGTGGCCCAAGTTTGTCAAGTCTCGCCAAAAGCATACTGTGCATTACAGTGCAGGCAGTACTACATATATAGGTCGTACTCATAAGTACCGTAACGCATACGTGTGAAAAGCTGGGTTCTGTTCTGGCTACTGCAACAACGTATGATGGCACCCGATTGGTCCATATACGTATGTAGAATGAAGCTGCTTTTTTTAGGAAGGACCGGAGCCCGGAGGAGGACCATCGATGCTCAGCAGTAGACCGGAGGCAATGAGGCATAGTAAACCTGCGCAAATGCTCAGTAGACCGGGAGGTAAAGACCCTGCAGCCTTTTAATGATGCACTTGCCTGTCATGCATGCATGCTTGCTTCCATTCCTTGCTGTTGTTGGCGTGCACGCAGACTTAATTCTCATTGGTTGGTTCGCTCTATACATATAGTGTGGTCTCTCCTTCGAGCACAACCGACATATATACATATATATATATATATATATATATATATATATATATATATATATATATATATATATATATATATATATATATATATATATATATATATATATATATATATAGGCACACAAAGTAATTAATAAAGCTACTTAAGCTTTATATATTACTATATCGTTTCTCTACACGCTAGGATGAAAAGTCATGCACACTAGCACACGATATACTCACAACCATCATCTAGTTATATACGTCGTCGTAGATGCATATATAAAACTGTTAATTATCTGTGTGTGTAAATAATATTGACCTCTAATATATGTGTCATGAGGTCATACATCCTCCATCAAGGAATTGAAACACCTCATTATTTTTTTAGAGATTTGTTTAATTTATATCCGTCCCTCCTTCCTAGAATGACAAGTGCATTTTGCATAGACGAGCATAGGGATGACAACGGGCACATTTTATCCGCGTGCCCGCAGGTAAAAACCCTATAAGGGTGCGGGTTTAGGTGTGAGTTTGTACCCGTGGGTACGGGTACGGGTTTGATTCTCAACCCAACGGGTTTTTTCTCGTGGGTATGAAAATGTTGTACCCATGCCCACGTGTGTATATATATAATATGACGACTTTCTTTGTGGCTTCATGGCCCCGTGCACACAGCCCCCTCGCCACGGCCTCAGCGTGAAACAGGAAGCGTTCGCCCAGTCCCCTCCTCACGGCCTTTGGTAGCTAGCTAATGGGCCTTGGCCCTTGGCAACGGCAAACACATTTCCACCGTGCATCTCAATTTAGTGCCACCTCGAAAGCTTTGAGCGAGCGGCGCCAATCAAATGATATAAAAGAAGACTACATGCGCCAGGAAACTCGTAGAACTTTTGGCTAAGATCGATACATGTTTTTATCAGTTTAATAAATATTTATTATTATGTGCTATCAGTTTAATAAATATTTATTATATGACTGTGCCCGCGGGTGTACCCGCGGGTGCCATAAACCCGCGGGTAGCGGGTTTGGGTAACATACGCTACCCATCGCGGGTAGCGGGTGCGGGTACGGGTTTAACATTAATCACGCGGGTATGGGTTTGTAATCTCTGTACCCGCGGGTTTTAAACCCGTTGCCATCCCTAGACGAGCAAGGGGCTCCCAAACATGCCTTAAAGTTAAATTTTAAAAACCTTGACCAACAATTAGTCAAATCATATATAACTCTAGGACATAAAACTTGCATAAATAAATTACACACTATTTAAAATGCCTCAGGTGATATCGATAATTTAGCAAATAAACGACAATATATTGTAAGGGGAATTAAGAATGAAATTCTATTTTGCATAATTTGCTCCTGTATAAAATATGCTTATCATTTTAGGACTAAGGAAGCAATTAACTCTACACAATCCAAACAAAAGAAAACATATGCTATAACAGAAAGATCTAATATAACTAACACAAAGATAGTAATGTCCTAGATAGTGCTGGCTTAAGCAGGAAGGTAAATATTAATAAAAGAGGTGGACAAACAAAATCGCCACACATAAAACTATTAGGCACTGGACTCCGTATTTTCCATCAACAATAATACAAAAATAACACAAGTTGATGTGAATCAAGATACTCTATATTAACTGCATAAGTAATGGAACATATGTATGAAGAATCTAATATAGAGATCTATTCTAATAGTATATAAACAATAATTGCGTTGAGAGGAAAAGACTTTGAGAACAAAAAGGTATGCAACATTGTCTTGTTGTTTGGAAAAAATATTTGGCTAGAAAAGTGTGAAGCACAACATCATTGTCGCGCGCAAAAGCTTAATGATGTTAATTAATTAGGTGACACATATGACTTCATGATATATCTTTTTGTTTTTATTTTTTATGAATAACTTTTAAAATTTTATTTGTAGTGGTAAATGACAAGGGGAAAACGCCAAACATGAGAGACAGAGGTATGCTTCATTGTCAGATGTGAAAAAAGAGGAGGCTAGAGCTTGATCTCGTGAGTATCAACGTAAGTATTGAGCTAAAAACAAGATTGAAGCACTCATAGGCACTAACGGTTTGTTCGTCTAATCTATCATTGAAGTTATATTTTCAATTGCATTTAATGTCAATATTATTTATTAGACTATTCTGGCATAATTTTTACAATTGCATTCTTAATATTAAAAGAATAATGGAATGCACACAGTGTTTTATTTACTAGCAAAGCACATATGTAAATGCTTACTCTATTGTAATTAACTGAATTGTCTTCGTGCTAAGTTTCCGTCACCGTGAACCCTTGATGAAGATTTTGTTTAACTAACTCATAATCTTACCTTATGTGATGATAAAGTTCTTTAAGCCTGCAACAACAAATATAAAGGATTCAAAACAACTCTGAGAAACCACCAACTTGAAACTACAAATGGAAAATATGTTTTCTGGAACTACAAATAAAAGGCACAATTTTGTTTATTCAATGATCCAGTTTTCATATGGTATTATTTTTGAAACATATAGACATACATGGATCCATATTTTAAATTAGTAATTGAATCCAACAAGTTTACTTTATTAAAATGTCATTGTATAGGACATACAAGTATATATGCGAATATAAACTTTACTACATTTAAAAAATACATGTGTTAAGTGTTGAGTATAAATAATTAGTACAAATACTAAGTTTTTAAATTATTAAAAATTGTTTACTATGTGATGCTAAACTATTGATTCCCACACGTCTTTGCTATATTATATTTTAAGAAATAAAGAATTGTTGCATATTTTCAAAAACATGTGCATCTCCATCACAGAACTTGTTTAGAGTTTCATTTTTCATTGTGATATGTTATGTTTTTCAAGAATATATTTAGCATTCAAGATATGGTTCAAAATTAAAACTAGGTCTTGTATCTTTAGATTGATAAGTTTTGTATTGGTTATATGAAAGAATTTAACAACTAACATAACTAATTGTGTTGGAAGGCTAACATATCAATGAATTTGATATTATATAGTTATATATAAACATCTTGTATGTAATGTTTTTTATCACGTACTTGTCGCATGTGCACTTCCACTAGTTACTTTATATGAAACATAATTATGGCGAAACTTCCATTAGGGCAAAGGGAAACTAGAAAAGTTTATGTACCATCATAATTATTTTAGAAAAAAAAACTTAAAATAAAAACCCTAAGAGATGTCGATAACATATATCTCCAGCTCCGCACTGATTGGAATTCATAATGAGTAGCGAGTGCCATGACCTTCACGTAACGTCACTATTGTCGTTAGATCTAACCCTATGGTCACCTCGACACAGATAACACGTGAACCGTTTTAGTAGGCTCACGTAAACTGTGCACGAACCTCTACGGCACACCGACAAGGTTGGTTGTATGATCATAATTGACCTTTTGTGGTATGAAATATGAATCATAGCATATCATCAATGTGGTGGATGCATCCCCACGCGCCTCAACTTCTAGCCTCTAGGCCAAGCCGTGGGCTGAAGAAGATATAACTGAATTACTGCCTCTAAGTGTCTCCGCAGCCATTTGAGGGACAACCGATATAGCAATGCTATCATGCACGCATATGCATATGGCCGGTCGCCTTTCGTATGCATAATATGGGGAGCAAGCAAGCATGCCATGCAGGCTGCTGTTGCTACAGATGAGCGCAGCGATGGACGTAGAATTTCTTCCATCTCGGGGTGTGAGCCGATGCAGGGCGGTGGCTCCCTGACATGTGGTCCTTGGGGAATTGGAGACCACGTCTATCGCGTGGTGTGCAGTAGTAATGACAAGCAAAGGTCGTAGCGTAGGGATCCGCATCACATCCGCTCTGCGCAGCGGCGCCTTGTTTTGTCTCCACTAAAATCCTCTTCTGTTCCACATATAGTACACATACATACATCACCAATGACATGTAGGACCAGTCGTTGCTGGGCATACATGTCAGTGAAATGGTGGCAGTTTCCCTTCGCATAGCGGCGGAATTAATGGCGGGACACAGGTGACAGGTGGGTGTGTAAAAGGGAATGAGAGCCTGCGCTGCCGCTGCCACGTCTGCCCTCCACTGCATGCCTACTGAGCGTGCTGCTGCCGCTGCCAGATGGGACCACGTCTGCTGCTGGCCTGTGGCCTGGACCTTTAGAACATCGCTCTAGGTCCCCACCATATATATATATATATATATATATATATATATATATATATATATATATATATATATATATATATATATATATATATATATATATATATATACATATGCCCTATGGTTCTAATAAAATGTTGTCATCGGATACTGCATGTGCATGGCTAAAACTGTGTTTACTAGTATGTCAAAAATCACGACCTCTATCTCAAAATATATTTAGGATAAGTACCGTTACGGTATTTGTATGCTCGTTAAAATTTCTTGGGTTCGACTAGATTTATTAGAAAATATTAGTAACATTTAAATCTCTAAATAAGCTTACTATAAAAACAAAATCAATAATCCACCTAATTATACACTATAAATATTAATATTTTCTTATATTTTTAATTAAAGTTAAAAAAGTGTCTCCCTTCGATAAGCGAGAATGGTACTTATTTTAGAATAGATAGACTATAGAAAATCAGTTTGGAGACCGTAATGTTTCCATGTCCCCATAAGAATTTATCTTAGTTTTTTTCCTTGAACGAAATAATAGTTCTGAACAACTTAAGGGGTATTTGGTTGGCACTTACTAAACTTTAGTGACTTAAGTTTAGTCACTTTTAGTCCATAAAATATCAAACAGAGTGACTAAAATAGGTATTTCAAATAGAATTTCTAGAGACTTTAGTCCCTAAAGTTTAGGAGTTCACTAAAGTAACCAAACACCCCATAAGTCCTAAAATGGAGAGGATAGAGTGGCTTGAGCTCCTAGAGTCATTTGGTTGTCCCTTTTATCTTGCCAAGCAATAGATAGACATAAAAAGCACCAGGGAGGAGCTAACTACACTCTCGAAGAATCGAGCATGACAACCAGAGAGGCAGAGGTGAACGCGAGTCAATAAAAATATTGATCACGACGATCTTGGTTTCGATCCTGTTGAACCCCGAGAGCCCTCAAATATCCAAAGATCCAAAAATGCAAGAGCAGCACACACACCAATGGGTGATGAAATATGTCCAAAACAAAAGTAGAAACACAACAAAAAGTAGAGGGGACAATGAGGTAGCAAGAAACACCAAAGTGTAGCAAAAACAAACCTATTGCCACAAACAAAGTGCGGCTTGTCTGGTTCTAAACTCGGCTTGGTTGGTTCAGCCACTAAACAAGCTTAACCGATAGTAACTCATCTTGTTGGTTGGTTCTTAACTTGGTGCAATGCTCAAGTCAGATTAGCTTGATGGCATCCGACATAACCAATTTTTTTGTATAACCGGTTTAGCCAGTTTTACAAGTCAGCCTAGTCAGTTCCTTTGTTCTAGTACCTAACGCCTCTCCAAAAAAATCCAAATCTTGCTCAAATTGAATTGGATTGATCCCAAAGTTTACACAAAAGTTCCAAAGGTACTTTGGAAGGTATCTTTAAAACACAGACAACTAGTACACTCAAGATCAACCAAAATAAAAAATCCCAAGAAAAAACTTTTCTCAAACTTCCTCCATGCATGAGATAGATTTTCGTGCTCAAGAGGTTTATGTCCAAACTATTTAGCGGGAATAGTCCTCTAAGGTCCTAGCACCTTTCTGTCCACTCAAACCATCTCTAGAAACACATAATCAAAATATTAAACTAAGGCACAAGAGGAGAGATATCAGGAGAAAACAAGGACACAACCAATCAAAAATGCAAAGACAAAAGCAAGATTTTGGACACCAAATTAAGAGGATGGGATTGCTTTATTCCAAGACCAACCGGGTCTAGTATTGCACATAGATATATAATGTTTTCAATCACACATCTGTGGGATCTCCCTTAGACACGAAAGCTAAAAACTAGATCTACTGTTAAGAGCTTGAACTAGAGTGGGAAACTAAAAGGCCTGGAAAATATGGCTGGTTAGGAGTTATCCCTTCTTATTTATGGAGCCTATTACACATTCCTAATCTTCCCTTAGATATTTTATGCTAAACCACTTAACCCTAGAGGCACAATGGTCTAAGTTCTCATAGGTGCATCCAATGACTATAGGCTCTTCATTACTTTGCTTCAGCTCGATGTAAGCTTCGTGATGACGCCACATGCATGTCGCCTCCCATTCATGCTATAACTCAAGTAGGATTTTGAGGCCCAAACCACTAAACCCCTCATGAGTAGTGTATCTAATATGCTCCCTCCACAATCTTGGCACATGTCCCTCCAATCCTCGACCACCTAATCACTTCTATAAGGTCCCTACTTGACTTGGTCAACATGGTCTAGTCCATATACAATTGCACTTGTCAATGTCCCTACATGTCATAATATTCTAAATAGTGGGCTAAGGCATTTAGCGATCACCCTTATTAAATAGCTAATAGTGGGTTGAATTGGGCTATAGCGGTGTCGGTGTTTCGAACTAGCACCGATGAGTAAATTTTTGTATGCTCGTTTTAGGCTCGGATAGTTTGCTCAGTGCGTGCAAGAATTATATTGGTTTGGACAAAATATCCCTGCTCTTGTCTTCAATGGTTCACACTACTGGTACATGATTTCTTGTAGTAGAGGTTACAAGTGGGCGAGAGAGTGAGAAACACCAAGTCTCTATATGTTGTTTCACTCTCTTAGGTTCTTCTTTGTTGCCTCGGGGTCATGGGGTTGTGGTGCTTGTTGTGTCTTCGTCTTCTGTTCGGGTCCCAGGGGGCGCACTCGGTTCTATCTCGGGTCTCTCCTCTCTCTCTCTCTCTGAGGTCGGCCTATAAGAATTTATCTTAGCTTTTTCCTTGAACAAAATAATGGTTCTCAACAACTTAAGGGGTATTTGGTTCGCACCTCCTAAACTTTAGTGACGTAAGTTTAGTCACTTTTAGTCCATAAAATATCAAACAGAGTGACTAAAATAGGTCTTTCAAATAGAATTTCTAGGGATTATAGTCCCTAAAGTTTAAGAAGGTGACTAAAGGAACCAAACACCCCATAAGTCCTAAAATGGAGAGGATAGAGTGGCTTGAGCTCCTAGAGTCATTTGGTTGTCCCTTTTATCTTGCCAAGCAATAGATAGACATAAAAAGCACCAGGGAGGAACTAACTACACTCTCAAAGAATCGAGCATGACAACCAGAGAGGAAGAGGTCAACGCGAGTCAATAAAAATATTGATCATGACGATCTTGGTTTCGATCCTGTTGAACCCCGAGAGCCCTCAAATATCCAAAGATCCAAAAATGCATGAGCTGCACACACACCAATGGGTGATGAAATATGTCCAAAACAAAAGTAGAAACACAACAAAAAGTAGAGGGGACAATGAGGTAGCAAGAAACACCAAAGTGTAGCAAAAACAAACCTATTGCCACTAACAAAGTGCGGCTTGTCTGGTTCTAAACTCGGCTTGGTTGGTTCAGCCACTAAACAAGCTTAACCGATAGTAACTCATCTTGTTGGTTGGTTCTTAACTCGGTGCAATGCTCAAGTCAGCTTAGCTTGATGGCATCCGACATAACCAATTTTTTTGTATAACCGGTTTAGCCAGTTTTACAAGTCAGCCTAGTCAGTTTCTTTGTTCTAGTACCTAACGCCTCTCCAAAAAAATCCAAATCTTGCTCAAATTGAATTGGATTGATCCCAAAGTTTACACAAAAGTTCCAAAGGTACTTTGGAAGGTATCTTTAAAACACAAACAACTAGTACACTCAAGATCAACCAAAATAAAAAATCCCAAGAAAAAACTTTTCTCAAACTTCCTCCATGCATGAGATAGATTTTCGTGCTCAAGAGGTTTATGTCCAAACTATTTAGCGGGAATAGTCCTCTAAGGTCCTAGCACCTTTCTATCCACTCAAACCATCTCTAGAAACACATAATCAAAATATTAAACTAAGGCACAAGAGGAGAGAGATCAGGAGAAAACAAGGACACAACCAATCAAAAATGCAAAGACAAAAGCAAGATTTTGGACACGAAATTAAGAGGATGGGATTGCTTTATTCCAAGAACCAACCGGGTCTAGTATTACACATAGATATATAATGTTTTCAATCACACATCTGAGGGATCTCCCTTAGGCACGAAAGCTAAAAACTAGATCTACTATTAAGAGCTTGAACTAGAGTGGGAAACTAAAAGGCCTGGAAAATATGGCTGGTTAGGAGTTGTCCCTTCTTATTTATGGAGCCTATTACACATTCCTAACCTTCCCTTAGATATTTTATGCTAAAAACCTTAACCCTAGAGGCACAATGGTCTAAGTTCTCATAGGTGCATCCAATGACTATAGGCTCTTCATTACTTTGCTTCACCTCGATGTAAGCTTCGTGATGACGCCACATGCATGTCGCCTCCCATTCATGCTATAACTCAAGTAGGATTTTGAGGCCCAAACCACTAAACCCCTCATGAGTAGTGTATCTAATATGCTCCCTCCAGAATCTTGGCACATGTCCCTCCAATCCTCGACCACCTAATCACTTCTATAAGGTCCCTACTTGACTTGGTCAACATGGTCTAGTCCATATACAATTGCACTTGTCAATGTCCCTACGTGTCATAATATTATAAATAGTGGGCTAAGGCATTTAGCGATCACCCTTATTAAATAGCTAATAGTGGGTTGAATTGGGCTATAGCGGTGTTGGTGTTTCGAACTAGCACCGATGAGTAAATTTTTGTATGCGCGTTTTAGGCTCGGATAGTTTGCTTAGTGCGTGCAAGAATTATATTGGTTTGGACAAAATATCCCTGCTCTTGTCTTCAATGGTTCACACTACTGGTACATGATTTCTTGTAGTAGAGGTTACAAGTGGGCGAGAGAGTGAGAAACACCAAGTCTCTATATGTTGTTTCACTCTCTTAGGTTCTTCTTTGTTGCCTCGGGGTCATGGGGTTGTGGTGCTTGTTGTGTCTTCGTCTTCTATTCGGGTCCTAGGGGACGCACTCGGTTCTGTCTCGGGTCTCTACTCTCTCTCTGAGGTCGGCCTATAAGAATTTATCTTAGCTTTTTTCTTGAACAAAATAATGGTTCTCAACAACTTAAGGGTATTTGGTTCGCACCTCCTAAACTTTAGTGACGTAAGTTTAGTCACTTTTAGTCCATAAAATATCAAATAGTGTGACTAAAATAGGTCTTTCAAATAGAATTTCTAGGGATTATAGTCCCTAAAGTTTAAGAAGGTGACTAAAGGAACCAAACACCCCATAAGTCCTAAAATGGAGAGGATAGAGTGGCTTGAGCTCCTAGAGTCATTTGGTTGTCCCTTTTATCTTGCCAAGCAATAGATAGACATAAAAAGCACCAGGGAGGAGCTAACTACACTCTCGAAGAATTGAGCATGACAACCAGAGAGGAAGAGGTGAATGCGAGTCAATAAAAATATTGATCATGACGATCTTGGTTTCGATCCTGTTGAACCCTAAGAGCCCTCAATTATCCAAAGATCCAAAAATACATGAGCAACACACACACCAATTGGTGATGAAATATGTCCAAAACAAAAGTAGAAACAAAACAAAAAGTAGATGGGACAATGAGGTAGCAAGAAACACCAAAGTGTAGGAAAAACAAACCTATTGCCACTAACAAAGCGCGACTTGTCTGGTTCTAAACTTGGCTTGGTTGGTTCAGCCACTAAACAAGCTTAACCAATAGTAACTCATCTTGTTGACTGGTTCTTAACTCGGTGCAATGCTCAAGCCAGCTTAGCTTGATGGCATCCGACATAGCCAATTTTTTAGTATAACCGGTTTAGCCAGTTTTACAAGTTAGCCTAGTCGGTTCCTTTGTTCTAGTACCTGACGCATCTCCAAAAAAATCCAAATCTTGCTCAAATTGAATTGGATTGATCCCAAAGTTTACACAAAAGTTCCAAAGGTACTTTGGAAGGTATCTTTAAAACACAAACAACTAGTACACTCAAGATCAACCAAAATAAAAAATCCCAAGAAAAAACTTTTCTCAAACCATCTCTAGAAACACATAATCAAAATATTAAACTAAGGCACAAGAGGAGAGAGATCAAGAGAAAACAAGGACGCAACCAATCAAAAATGCAAAGACAAAAGCAAGATTTTGGACACGAAATTAAGAAGATGGGATTGCTTTATTTCAAGAACCAACCGGGTCTAGTATTACACATAGATATATAATGTTTTCAATCACTCATCTGTGGGATCTCCCTTAGACACGAAAGCTAAAAACTAGATCTACTGTTAAGAGCTTGAACTAGAGTGTGGGAAACTAAAAGGCCTAGAAAATATGGCTGGTTAGGAGTTGTCCCTTCTTATTTATGGAGCCTATTACACATTCCTAACCTTCTCTTAGATATTTTATGCTAAACCACTTAACGCTAGAGGCAAAATGGTCTAAGTTCTCATAGGTGCATCCAATGACTATAGGCGACTATAGGCTCTTCATTACTTTGCTTCACCTCGATGTAAGCTTTGTGATGACGCCACATGCATGTCGCCTCCCATTCATGCTATAAATCAAATAGGATTTTGAGGCCCAAACCACTAAACCCCTCATGAGTAGTGTATCTAATATGCTCCCTCCACAATCTTGGCACATGTCCCTCCAATCCTCAACCACCTAATCACTTCTATAAGGTCCCTACTTGACTTGGTCAACATGGTCTACTCCATATACAATTGCACTTATCAATGTCCCTACGTGTCATAATATTCTAAATAGTGGGCTAAGGCATTTTGCGATCACCCTTCTTAAATAGCTAATAGTGGGTTGAATTGGGCTATAGCGGTGTTGGTGTTTCGAACTAGCACCGATGAGTAAATTTGTGTATGCACGTTTTAGGCTCGGATAGTTTGCTCAGTGTGTGCAAAAATTATATTGGTTGGGCGAAATATCCCTACTCTTGTCTTTAATGGTTCACACTACTGGTACCTGATTTCTTGTAGTAGAGGTTACAAGTGGACGAGAGAGTGAGAAATCCCAAGTCGCTATATGTTGTTTCACTCTCTTAGGTTCTTCTTTGTTGCCTCGGGGTCATGGGGTTGTGGTGCTTGTTATGTCTTCTTCTTCTGTTCGGGTCCCGGGCGGCGCAATCGGTTCTGTCTCGGGTCTCTCATCTCTCTATGAGGTCGGCCTCTCCTTTTATAGACCAAGGAGGGGGCGGTTATAGATAGCATCTTCTAGAAGTTAGCATAACATAAGATAAAAGAAATGATTCACACTCAATAAAATCTTGTAGTGTGTTGGTGTCTTTCCCCGCATGGGCCTTCTATCATATCTCTGAGATTGTCGGGGGTGGGCGTGATCCGTGCCGGTGATGAAAGTCCGAGTGTCACCATTACTTGTTTTGTCCGTGTCTCCCCCTACGTCGACCTTCCGCCTTTTGTGGCCTCACTGCTGGTTTCTCTTTAATCTCGGTTAAGGGACATAGGACTTGTAGGGACTTAGGCCTAGGATCGGTAGATTATGAGTGGGGGAGACCGATACTATTCACGCCGCATCCCACCACTAGGCGTAGTTAATGAGGCGTACCTAGAGTTGACGGTGTGGCTAATCTGACGGACACGCAAGATCCACTCGAATGGGGTTTCGACCGATTCGTTTGAACCCTTTCACCTGCCTCTGTCTCATCTAACCTCTTGGCTTGATGCAAGGGGTATTAGCCCTCGAGCCTTTGGAGGAAAGTAGGTGTTCCATCGGAGGCTTTTCTTAGCTCATGGCCTAAAGGTGGTCAGGGCGTTTTGGTTTCCCATGCGCGTTGGATTTAGGCAACTCTCGCCTAGAGTCGGATTAAGTCTTTGCTTAGGTGGCATAAGCTTTCACAACTTATTAATGGGCTTATAGAAACTAAAACATCATGGACAAGTGTGCTCGCGTGCCATGTCACGACCTGAGTCGACACCATTTTATTTCTCAACAACTCCTATTGGGAAGGGCGTGACGGTCTGATTCTAGAGATTTTTCTTATAAATGGGCATCTTTTTCATGGTAACTTTTTGTCCCATGCTTCTTTGATCTGCTGCTTCTTTAGCCAAGAAAAGAAATCCCCTTCTTTTGTCCTAGTTTCTTATGGATTTAGGTAAGCACCCAGTGGGTGACCACCCCACGATGATGAGGCCTCTGAGACGATGCTTAATCAAATCGGGGTATGGGACACCTTGGAGCAGTAGGGCGCTTTGCTTCTTCCTACCCTTTTTTGGGTGTCGTTGTTCATTGTTATGCCCCTTATCTTTTCTAAGGCTAGTGATTCATTTATTAGGGGTGCGAAGGGATCTTGGGTCATCCCTACACTATGTCAAACCTCTCGCTTTCTTGGTGCAGACGTTGGCGGATCTTCAAGAGAGCCTAGCCACTATTCACGCAACTCTCGAGGTTGTACCCTTTCTTTTATGCTTTTCAAGCTCGAGTCAGAGGCTCCCAACCTTCGTGATGGTGCGAACCAGGCCATAGAGTATGTCCGTGATTGTGGCGGTGGCCAGGAGGAGTGCCTTCACGATGTCTTGAAATAGGTCCATGACGTCGTTCAATGTGGCGTTCGTCGTGGTGCGGTCGTTGCTCTAGCTATTGCCTAGTTCCGACCGGGCCACAAGTTGTGCAACATCATCGACTTCTAGAGGACATGCCAAGTGACGTCATTGGTGACTTGGAGGATGATTTCGATGCGACTGTTGATGTTGTGGTTAACCTTATTCCTATGGAGGACATAGTCTGCATGCCCTTCTATGTTAGTTTAGGTGTTTAGGTAGGGATGTCCCTTTTTGGCCAACCCGTTCGATCGGGACCGATGGCTCGCCGCCTCTCTCCACGATAAACCATGAGTCAGACATTTCCTAGGACTCGAACGCAAACTAGAAATGCCCTTGGAGCTTGTGCGCTAGGGTCCTGGCTGCTAGTATGCCCGCTTCTGACCAACCCTCACTTTGTTGGGAGTGGTCACGAGCCCTAGTGGGCCGACCTTCAAACTCCAATTGCTAAGGGGCCCACTCAGGGTCCATTGGTGATTGTCCGCGTGGGTCATGGAGTCTTATTCCTATGAAGAAAAAGGAAAAACAAATGAAAAGATGTGGGCAAGAGGTCTTATTAGGGCGCGGTTACACGATCATGGGGTCGTAACAGGTTTAATGAAGGACTTACTTGATTCGCTGTTGATGCGTAATCATGGCAGACATGTGTGGTTGACATCTCTTGCCTAAGTTGGAGCAGATGGGCATCGTGTTAGAGGTTCGGATGGGACGCGCTCACATCATGATCGTTTACACGACCTAAACCAGATGTTCACAGCAATTTAACGGGGCACTGGTGCTTACCGGGGCACGCGCCACTTCAGGTGGTTACATAGTTACGTGATAATCGTCCCGTGTGTGGTATTTGAAACGATTCAGCTCCTCATCCACCTTCTTAATGCCATGCCCCTCTTCTTTGCACCTTCTTAATGTCATGTGCACCGGACAGAGTAACTATTCACTGTCCTATGCACCGGACATGTTACTATTCACTGTCCTGTGCACTGGACATGTTACTATTCACTGTCATATGCACCGGACAGTTACTATTCACTGTCCTGTGCACTAGCCAACAACACACTAAGTGCTTTTTCCTCCATTCTTTCTCCATTTGACTTCAACTTTTGGGAGGATTTCCTGAGACTTAAACAAACACATTTAGAGTATAATCCAATTGATTTAGTCCTAGAAACTTACATCTTTCTTGTTCTTCTCCTAGCTCTTCTGTTTCTCCTCAAGCAGAGATCAGAATGGCACTTTCTCTACAGAATGAGTTAGAGAACAAACCAAAGCACCAAACTTGTAGTAAGAGGTGTATGCAAAATGGTTAAACACTCAAACCTTACATACTTAACCTTTTTCATCGTTTTACCCAATTTGGCATGTTTGAGGTCGATGTTGGACTCTAAACCATCAAGTCAACTTGACTTGATCTAGATTGACATATCTGAGCTCCAACCCCCTTGTTCACTTCCCAGGCTTGATCTTGAGCCTTATGACTTACACCACATAACTGTAGATGTTACCTCATTGGTTGTAAGTCATGTCCTTATGTAGTGATCCTTGATGCACCATAACTCTTCTTAACTCGATCAACCTTGACTTTGCGAGTCTTCTTCTTCACCCCTGGCTTTGGGTTCCTTGTCTCCTTGACCTTCTCCCGTGCACTCGGTACCTCGAAGCTCTTCTTGCCTCCATCCTTGGCTTGATCGGTTATCTCCGAGTTACACACATCGAGTCTCACTTAAGCAATGTCCATATTACTTGTGATGCCCATTATATATAGATAATCCAGTCTTTGGACCATCACACTTGTTCACTTGTGTTGAACCCTGTTAGCTTTGCATTAAGCACCTATTCAACACTTAGCACACTT
The DNA here is from genome assembly GCF_902167145.1 of Zea mays. Taxonomy (NCBI): domain Eukaryota; kingdom Viridiplantae; phylum Streptophyta; class Magnoliopsida; order Poales; family Poaceae; genus Zea; species Zea mays. Next base: position 131,208,408 of record NC_050104.1, read on the forward strand.
GTCAGTCCTTTAATTGGGTTATCATCTAAACACCAAAACCCACAAGAGAGCTTTCATTTAGCCCCCCTCACATCGGATATTTGAATACTAGTTAGAGGTATTAAATCTCTACTATATTTAACTATGAACTTCGTCGTGCGTCCTGAGCGCACACCTCCACCTCTCCTGTGTGCGCATGTGCGCCGCTCTGCCACTGTGGCCAAAGCCTAGCGTCGTAACCACTGGGATATAAGGTTGTTTGTGTTATATATATCAGCGATATTATAAATATGTTATACTGTTAATTGGGAAATTAAGAAAATATGATCAAATTTGAATAAATATCTAATTTAAACAAGGTCTACATATATAATAGAAACCATATCAATGTATGGGCAACTAACTAGTATCGTCTAATTACAAAACTAATTACATAGATAAGGACTAAACAGTAAGATGAGTCTTTTAAGTTTAATTAGTCCATTATTCGATCAAGTGGTGCTATAGTAAATATTTTTAAATAATGGATTAATTAGGCTAATAAAATTTGTTCTGTAATATAGTGTTATTCCTTTGGTGGACTCATCTGGTGGCATCATAACTCTTTGGCAAAGATGCAAATTCTTCGAGGAGCTAATATCTGACAGTGTGTACATTCATACAATTCGTTTCTACTCCAAGCTAACCAACCAGACATGGCTCCTCACTAATATCCATGCCCCATGCATGCTCAATGGCAAGAAAGAATTCTTAGATTGGTTTTCCAATATATCCATCGTGGTAGACCTCTCCTAGATGTTTTGGGCGATTTCAACCTTATCCACAACCAAGATAACCACAACAGAGCAAGGGGTAACACTCAGGTGATGCTTGACTTCAATGTCTCCATTAATAAACTTGGCTTGTAGGAAATCCTAATTCATGGTCAGTCCTTTACCTGGTCAAACATGCAACAACAACCGACCTGGAAAAACTAGATTGGTGTTTCGTTTCGCAAGAATGGCTTCTCAACTTTTTCGGGACTAAAGCTCACTCTCTAGCACGGGACATCTCAGACCATGTCCCATGGCTGGTTGAAATAAATATCAATGTGACAAAACCAAACATCTTCAGGTTTGAGAACTACTGGCTTCAATATGACTGTTTCTATCCTTTATTTCAAGAGATCTGGTCCCAACACATTCACCAACCAGACCCCACCAAAAGGATAATGGAAAATTAAAAAAAATAGAAAATCCCTTATGAGTTGGCACAAGAAGCTACCGAAACTAGCTACAACAATAGAAAACATCAAGTTATCCATACAATTCATGGACATCATTGAGGAAACAAGCAACCTAATAATGCAAGAATGGAACTTCATATACATCCTTTCAGATAATCTCCAATGCATGCTAGAGAAATAGAAAATTTACTAGAAACAAATGGGGAATATTAAATGGACAACTTGTGGAGATGTTGGCACTAAGTTCTTCCATGCAAATGCCATGGTTAAGCTCAAGATGAACACTATTGCAACTCTGCAAGACTCCATGGGTGAGTCTATTGGTAGTCACGAAAATAAGGCATAACTGTTATATGAAGCAGATCACGATAGGCTCGGCACAACAGAATAGAACAACATTGTTTTTATCTATAGAATCTTATACTTGCTCCCATTGATCTTTCTGATCTTGACTCTCCCTTTTTGGATGATTAGATCTCCACGGTGGTGGCTAATCTCCCCTCTAGCAAAGCTTTAGGCCCCAATGGTTTTAACATTTACTTCATGAAAATGATTGTCAATTATATCTCAAGATTTCATAGATATTTGTCAAGGTTTCTACAACGAAAACATCTGCATGCAAAGCATAAATGGTTCCATATCATCCTCCTCCCCAACAAATCAGTTCCCGTCATTGTTTAATGATTGTCGCCCAATCTTCTTGTTAAACAAAAGTGTGAAGCTGCTAACTAAGCTGATGGCAAACACGCTTCAGAAAGTAATCACCAAGTTAATTCACAACAATCAATATGGCTTCAAAGAGCGTACCATCCAGGACTGCTTGGCCTGGTCCTTTGAATATCTCTACTTGTGCAAGCAATCAAAGAAAGAGATGGTGATCCTCAAGCTAGACTTTGAGAAAGCATTCGACAAATTGGAACATGGGGTTATTCTTGATATTTTGAGGCACAAAGGTTTTGGCCCCAAGTGGTTGAATTGGGTCACAATGATCATGGAGACGGGAACATATTCGGTCCTTTTGAATGGAATTCTAGGTAAAGTTTTTCATTGCAAGAGAGGAGTTAGACAAGGGGACCCCTATCCCCCTACTCTTTGTGTTAACTGCAGATTTATTCCAAGTTGTTGTGAACAAAGCAAAAAGATAATGGCCTCCTTAATCTCCCTCTGACAAATAGGTGTGGCCAAGAGTTCTCTATCATTCAATATGCAGACAACACCTTCCTGGTCATGGAAGCATGCCCCAAACATCTTTTCTTTCTCAAGGCAATGTTGAAATACTTTGCCACATCAACAGGCCTACACGTAAACTATCAGAAATCCAACATTTATCCCGTCAATGTCTCCGACGAAAAAATGGACAACCATGCCAAAACTTTTAACTGCAAAATTGGGAGCTTCCCCTTTACTTATTTGGGCCTGCCTATGGGGACCACCAAATCAAAGTTGGATGCATTCATACCTCTCATCTAGAAGTTCAAAAAAAGACTAACATCAACATCCATATTTCTGTTGCAAGCAGGTAGACTTTAGATGGTCAACTCGGTCTTTTCTTCATTACCTACTTACTACCTCTGCACTCTAAAACTGCCCAGCTCGGTCGTTAAACAAGTGGACAAATATTGAAGGCACTGTCTTTGGCAAGGTGTAGACATCAACGCAAAAAAACACCCCAAGCAGCATGGCAGTTAGCATGTAGACCCAACACACAAGGTGTCCTTGGAATCATGAACATCAAAAGACACAACGAAGCTCTTCTTCCTTGCATAAATTTTTCAACAGACATAACCTACCATGTGCGTGCCTGATTTGGGACAATCACTATCACATTGGTGAAATCATAGTTTCTAGGAGAAAATGATCTTTTTGGTGGAATGATGTCCTCAAAACAATAGACATGTTCAAGACTATGTCTAAACCGCTGATTGGTGATGGTTGTTCTATACAACTCTGGTCTGATAGCTGGGGAAACAAGGTGCGTCAAGAACTGTATCCTGAACTTTTTTCCTATGCAGTCAACAAAAACATCACTATTCAGCCAAAAAAGACTGGGCTCAACCGCGAACCTCCTTCACCTGTCGTTATTTGTTGAAGCGTTTACACAATTTCAGCTCCTAGGCAATGAGCTCCAGAATACCCCTCTTTCGGATGGAAAAGACGAGTGGAGATACAACTGGGGGCCCTCGAACTACTCCTCTTAGAAGGCATACAAACTAATCCATGTTAATCCCCCAGCCCCCTGGACATTCGCTCGCCTGTGGAAAACAAAGTGCCAATCAAAACAAAAACTCTTTTTTTGGCTGCTTCTTCATGACAAGTTCAACACAAGGGGATTGCTCTTAAGAAGACATATGGAGCTTGAATCATATACATGTGAAAATTGCATAAGGCAAAGGATAGAAACTTGGTCCCATCTTTCTTGAGATGTAGCTTCGCTCGTAGGTGCTGGCAAATTGTTCATGTTATCCCTTGAAGGAAACGGTGACGCCTAAAAGGGGGGGTGAATTAGGACTTCTAAAAACTATTCTCTAAACTAGGCCACAATTAAATCCCTAGAACAAAACCTATGCAAATAAACAATCTGAAATGTGCAAACTAGGTTTTGTCTAAGTGTTGCTATCTCTACTGCAAAGCCTAAGTTTCAAACCTAAATATTCTAACTAGAAAGGAGAGATTGAAACTTAAGTACTTAATGTTAATGCGGAAGGTAAAGAGCAAGGGTAGAGATGCAAACTCTCATGGATGACGCCGATATTTTTACCGAGGTATCTGGAACAACGCAAGGTCCTGACTAATCCTCGTTGGTGCCCCTATGCAAAGGGTAGCCCACGTGAGGGCCAAGAACCACGGTCGAGTAACTCCATAGAGAGTCGCGGGTCTTCTCCACGCGCAAGTGGTGCTCCGCTTTCGGCTCTTCTCCGACGCTCCCCGCCGTCTCCACTATCGAGCTTCCGGCCGAAACGCCGCGAGCCTCGTTCCCTCGGGTACACGATGGCGATCATGACACAAACTCGGTTGTCACAGTCTCGCATGACTCTTGCCCCACTCGCTACAATTACCACGGCTCGTGCAAGAGCCGAGGGGTTGTGTGGTTTTTCTAAACTCACTCAACTAACTAGGATTCACCTAGAGTAAGCGCATAAGAGGTATAACTAACCTAAGCACTTCGCAAATCACCTACGCTATTGGTATGCTGCTTGGACTCCCACACACTCAAATGGCCGGTTGGAGGGGTATAAATAGGTTCCCCCTCAATTATAGTCATTGGACAGAAAAGTTGTTGCTTCTATCGTCGGGCGCACCGGACATGTCCGGTGCCCTGGCCACGTTTGCCGATCGTTGAGGTCTGTAGAAGTCGACTGTTGGATTTGACCGTAGGCCAGACTGTCCGTGTACACCGGACAGTCCGGTGCTACAGCGCCCAAGAGCCCCTAGTTGCGGGCCTCTCTGCTTAGACTATCTGGTACACACCGGACAGTCTGGTGCACACCGAACATGTACTGTTCATTGTCCGGTATGCGCCACCAGATCAGCGCTGGCTGACTACCCTCTTCTTGGATTTGTTCACTATTTCCTTTGGCTTCTTTTGACCTTGAGTCTTGGACTTCTACGCATCTTTTAGGTCTTCTTTTGAGGTGTTGCATCCTCAGAGCCTCAGTCCAATCCTCTTCGCATCATGTGAACTATAAACAAAAAACACTAGCAAACACATTAGTTCACAGGTTATGTTGATCATCAAACACCAAAATCCTTTAGACAAATGAGTCGGGGTCCATTTTCCTTATACCCCTCCAAGGACATCCAACCCCCATTGGGCAGTGGAAAAGATGATGTCAGGTCTTCACAAACCATGGTCGATGGAAGTAATCATAATCTTGCTATGGTGCATATGGAAATGCAGAAATAATTGGATTTTCGAAAAAAAATCCAACCCACAATAATCTGGTGCAAGGAAATGTTTGTGGATACTCAACCCCTATAGAATGAAAAACGACGGCCGACTCTATGAGGACATGGGTGCATACGTTACAATGGCCTGTATATGTAAACTTGTGTACATAGCCCTCTCCTTCTCCCTTATAATATAAAAAGAAAAAATGAAATACTATAGGCACCTCTACAGTAACAACTTATTCAAAAATTGTTCCGTCATTTATTTTTTTAGTTGTGTAATTAGTTTTATAATTAGGCTACATTTAATACTCATCAATAATAAACATTCAAACATCCGATGTAACATAGGCTAAACTTTAGTCGTCATTGGAATCAAACACCCCTGGTAATTTGTAAATTGTAACACCCCATTGATCCCACACAATGAATGTTACCAAAAACCCTTCCCACAAAACTTATACCACATAAGAAAAGTAATAGAGACAGAAAATAAAACAAAATCCGGCAGCACCTCCCTTGAAGGTAGCATAACGAGAGGGACATAAAGTTTAGACATAATGTAAAAGAAAGACAATCCACGAAGTATAAACAGAATGCAGAGATAGTAATAAACATTCATGACCAAATAAAAAGAGAAGGAATCCGGCCAACCCAAAAAAACAAATTTGACTATCATGAAGACTAGAATATATTAATCTCCTAGACTTGAACCCCTATTTAACATCATTACTAAGCAGTGGTACATTTATTTAAAAGTGAAGTGGCTGTGTTGCTACATCCCTTCTTTCCTAAAAGCAAGATCAAGTGCCTACATCAAACAATGCAAGAGTGAGATGACACATCTCAGTGAGTAAAAGGTCAAACAACAATTGGACTATGTAACCAAACCGTGCTTAAACAACCACGTAGTTCACAACTTCCTTCTTGAGTATTAATTTGCAGCAAGTAAACAAGTAACCAATTACTTAGTTTCAAATAAATGAATCACCAAGTAAAGACACACACTATCCACATCACCATAATAGGTTCCACACTTCACCCATGAATGCACATGGCTACAGATGCAGTAATGACTTCTGCCTTCATACCTCTAGGGTATGAAGCTGCATCATACCCCTCCTCGGGCAACGTATGATGCTGAGAGTACCGGTACGGTCGGACCATATGATCATGACAAAACTTCCATGCAAAAGATGATGTATGCAGTATGCATGACAACAATATGAGATCCTCCACCCACATGTGGTAAACATAAACTTCCACTTCCTCAAAATGATAAAACAACACGTGTAACATGCTCAAACCACATCTTCAACATAAGAAAATAATGGAACATGAATAACTTCGAGCCACATTTCACACAATGGAGTACAAGTATGAATACATTTGACATGGATGTGATCAAGCATAGGACACATAAATCAATCAACGGTATAAATCACCACTATTTTACTTGCCTTCACCGGGGAGTTTGGACAAAGCCCTACTAAGTGCGATCCGGAAGTCCACCACCTGTTTTTGAAACACAACTTAGTGCACCAATTTCACATAACACGCTCATAAACGACGCCGCACCTACGCACAATTTCAAACCCCGCCGCGGTAACAACTCTCCCTACACCCACCAAACTGCAGCGGCGCTGCTTAACAATTTCATATCTTTAAAATTATGACAGCAGTGGTAACAAACAAAAACTCCAGAGGCATCTACATAAAATTTCCCACAAGTTTTGTCTACAATTTATAATTAAATTTCAACATCTAATTAGCCCAACACAGTCCACAAGATAAACTCTGCAATCTGTTTTTTTTCACAGCAACATGCCCGGATTCAAACAGCGATATCTTCTAAAATATAATTCCAAATCGAGCACATAAGTACTCGTTGGAAAGGTATGACAAAGCTCTACATGACTCTCATACTTATTATCACTAATTACCCACAAAAAATCCCCAGAAACTGCTAATACTACTGCTGTTCGCCCACCTGCAAAAATCTGTTTTTGGGACAACAACATACCCGGATTCAAACAGCGATATCTTCTAAAATATAATTCCGAATCGAGCGAATAAGTACTCGTTCGAAAGGTATGACAAAGCTCTACATGATTCTCATACTGATTATCACTAATTACCTACGAAAAATTCCCAGAAAACACTAGAACTACTGTTGTTCGCCCATCCATTAAATTTTTGGACAGCACCTCTACCAATTCGCATACGTAACATCTATTCAATGGAATTGCAGCACAAATAAACAAGAGATAATCACAAAAATCACCTTGAATTCTCTCCCTTTCCTTCCTCCCCTCTTCCCTCCACCAAAGCCAATTGGGGACTTGCACCACGCTACGTAGATCCAAGCGGCAAGGAATGCCACCTTGGAGAGGAGGAGATGGGGGGGAGGGGGGCGGCTAGGGTTAGGTGGTGTGGCTGCAATCACTTGGGAGGAGAGGGGGGCGGCGGCCAAGCAAGGAAGAGGGGAGGGGGGGCTGCAACCAAAAGGGAATTAGGGGGGAGGGGCGGCTAGGGTTAAGGGAAGGGATTAGTGGGCCGGATCGAGATCCACGGCCCAACTCGCTCTCGCGTCTGCTCCCGACCCCAGCGCATAAGTCTCACAAGAATTCTACTGTTTTACTGATGAATGCTTCCTAAAACAAAGAAATCCAAACCCCAGTAGTATATGACCCGGAAGAGAAAACAAAGAAAAGAATAAAAAAAGAATAAAGTTCAATTTCTTCTTTTTTTTTTGAAAATTGGGTATCACATAAATAGACATATAGGAACACCCATGTTTCCTTTTCCCATATTATTGCGATAACTGCTAGCCTTGACAGGGAATGTGGTGCGCGTCTTTTGTTCCTCAATTGCAAAGACAATAGATAAATTGGAAACTAGATACGTGTAACTATATATGCACTAACAACCAAACCGTTAGCAAGGCCTTCAGATCAAATAATTTTATATGCACTAACAACCAAACCGTTAGCATGGCCTTCTGTTTGTTTATTCGGAAGCTCAATTTTGGTTTAAAATTTTTGGGATGTTCTTATCAAAGAGGATGGATGGGATGAGAGTATGAGACTGAGAGCATGCTCATATAAAAAGCCAAACCCATATCAGTGTGTCACATTCACAACCGCAGGAAGTGTTGTACTGCCTTGACATTATTGGCGCAGCACTAGGCCAAGTGGGCTATCATATCGATCCTTATCGTTGTGTGGCAATTTGTGCTCCCCCAATCCCATTTTCTTTGCCGCTTTGCGGTCGCTCATGCATTGAAACGAGAAAACGATATGAAGGGCTATCTGTACAAGCGCGTCGATCGATCAAAAATGTTGCCGTCACAAAGGATTCTGGAATGCCTCTTGATGTTCCATTTATTATCCAGCCAAAAGCGAAGAATGACACTGAAGCGCAACTTATACGCGTATATTGTGGTTACGTGGATAGCGGATCTATCCTAAAATAATCCAGAATCCAACTATATATCTATCCTAAGTCTACTATTTGATGATTTTCGTTATGCAAAGGCAATAATCATATGTGAATGAGATCTAAACATCCTTTATTTTTTAACAAGAATCTATATTCTATATTCACTATCTAGAATCCAAAATCTCACTATGACAATGAGAATCCAGAATCCATATCTTGGGGTCGACCACACCAAGAAACAATTATATACATGCCTTGAGCCTACAACAACTAGAGGAAGCTCTGGTCCAATAGTGTCTTCCGATTCAACTGCACCAACCCAAGCAGACCTAGGCCCTGGACCATCTATAAAATCTGCCTAAGGTGCCGGGGAATAGGTTTTTCAGCGTCGACGGTTGCACGAGGCACGAGCAAGCGACGACAACTACGCCAGGCGTAAGCGAGCGGTTGCGGGCTGCGTGAGGGTCGCAGCGAGACAGGGAAGACCGTGGCACGGGCAAGATGGCGAGCGCCGAGCTGGGCCACCGGTGGCGACAGGTGCAACCAGTCACCCCGATGGCTCGATGTGGAGATCGACGCTCGATCCAGCGAGGCAGTCGTCTCACGGCGCCTGTATCCCTTGGCAGCTCGATTAGGAGGAGGTGGGCCGATCCAGGGAGGAGGCGTCCCACAACGATTGGATCAGGCGACATGGCTCGCGGCTCATGCTAGAAGGCAGCCAACAGCGGCGGGCAGTCGGTTCCGGTGAGAGGAGGTTCCAACATGATATCGCATTGACCATTGTAACAATATTTATGTTGTGTCTGACACTTTTTACTATCAAACTTAAGGATATTATGCTCATGAATATGACATCCCAGAGATATCCACGTATCTTAAGTTGGCTCGTTTTTTTACGGTAACCACCTGGATTCGTGCACACCTGATATGTGGGGGTCTCACGTAACACCACGCTAACCATTATAAGAACATTTATGCCATATCTGACACTATTTACGTTCAAACTTGAGGATTTTACGATCATATATACCACGTCCCAAAGATATCTACATCTCTCAATTTGGCTCTGTATTTACAGTGACCACCTAGATTCATGCATGTCTGTTGCGACATTTATGCTATATCTAACACAATTTATGCTCAAACTTGAGAATTTTACCCAACACTCTTTCAGTCATTCATCGCTCAATTTTAGTAATTATTAGTAAGCACATTAATTGTCCGTGCAAAAAGAACAATTACTGACGAAATATTCAGTAATTTATCACTTCAGTCGTGAAGAAACGTTCAACAATTAGAACAATCACTGACAAAACATTCAGTAATTTATCAATTTAGCAGTGAAGAAACATTTGGTAATTACTGACAAAATATTTAGAAATTACTGACGAATCTGAATATTTAACGAGTTGAATTGGGCATGCAGGTGGTAGGGGGAGCCGGTCTCATGGCGACCGAACCTACGCGGGGCTGGGCAGATGGCGCACTAGTAGGGTCGGTGGGCGCGTGGAGCTAGGTGCGAGCTGGGACGAGGTGGAGCGAGGGGCGGGGCGAGGCTATTCCGGGTGAAAGTTTCACCCTCACTATCGAAATCCGGCTCTTTGCCGAGTGCAATTTATCAGACACTCGGGAAAGCATTCTTTGTCGAGTGCCACTCTCAGCGAACTAAGACTCTCGGCACAGACCTCGTTTGCCGAGGGAGGAACACTCGGCAAAGGAAGCTTTGCTGAGTGCCAAGCTTTAGCCAAGTGTCAGGATGGACACTCGGCAAAGGCTCCGTCATCGTCACTTGGCGCCGCGACGGCGACTTGTCTTTGCCGAGTACCATGCCTAACAAAAAGTACTCAACAAAGAAGTCGCCGTTGCCAATGTATAGTTTGCCGAGACTTCTTTGCCGAGAGTCACACTCAACGAAGAGTCCGCCGAGTGTTTTCCAGGCTTTGTTGAGTGCCTGAAGCATTCAGCAAAGCAGTTGTGTCCAGTAGTGCCTATGTGACAAATAACACTATATATATGGAGGGTATATTGGGAGTTCAGGCCCTCCCCTACCCAATCGACGGCCCCACACTTACCCCCCATAAATGGAGTTCATTAGGGGAATTAATTAGAGAAGTTAATTGGTGGATTTGATTTTTATGACAATTATTGACACCATAAATCAAGAGATTTTCTTACCTCTGTACATGCGGAAAATATGACATGCGTTACACCGGTGGATGCAGTACATGTTCGATCGTGAAAATCCTCTGTTATAAGCATAAATAGTGACAGATATAGCGTAAATGTTGTTACAATGGTCAACAAGATGTCACATACGACCCTCACGTAACTGGCGTGTGTGAATCCAGGTAGTTACAATAAATACAGAGCCAACATGAGAGACATGGATAACTCTGATGCTTTGTATTCATGCATAAAAATCCTCAAGTTTCAGCGTAAATAGTGTTAGATATAGTGTAAATATTGATTCACTCCCAACCAACAGCCCCCACGTCCATGCGACCAACATAAATCAAGGATTTGATTAGGTGAGTTGATTATGGAATTTATTTTATGGCATTTACGAACAATATAAATCAAGAGATTCCCTTTCAATGTGCACGCGAAAAAATATGGTATGCGGTATACCGGTGGACGCACTTCAGGTTTGAGCGTAAAAATGCTCAGTTTTGAGCGTGAATAGTGATAGATATAGCGTAAATGTTGTTACAATGGTCAATAAGATGTCACACATGACCCTCGCATAAAAGACACTCGTGAATCTAGGTAGTTACAGTAAATTACAATCCAACATGGAGAAAAGGATATCTCAGTGACATTGTATCCACAATCTTAAAATCCTCAAGTTTGACGGTAAATATTGTCAGATATAGCGTAAATATCTTGCTGGATTGTCTGCCACCTCCTCGTCGAGTCGACGGAGGATCCAGACGTCTCCCTCGTAGGATCGGGCCACCATCTCCTCGTCTAACTGCCATGCACGTAGCCCATCGCTGCTTGGGCCTTGCGCAGCCGCTGCCCATCGCCGCTCAGGCCTCACGTGGTCGCCACCACCGCTCGGGCATCACGTGCCTCGCGCCGTGGTCGCCCCTGATGAAACCCTTAATCGAGGCAGTTTGGGGTAGGTTTTATGGATGGTTCGGGGCCTAGTTGCTTGATGTAGCTGAACCTAATACACCATTAGGACAAAGCTTCCTCTACCAATTGGAAGTCTTGGGCTCATAATATACATATCTATCTCCACATCTCTTTCTATATATATTGATCCACAACAATGACGAAGCCAGGACTTTAAAGTTACACGGCAGGTATTTATTACGTTGCAATTACATGGTAGATTAGTTAGATCATTAAGAGGTGTGTATAGGAAAGTACCAAAGTAAAAAAGTAAAGGGGTCTGCCGCCTCCCTAGACCTTGTCTTTGGCTTGTGTCCATTTAATTATTTATTAATTATTATTGTAAACCTTCCCTATTTCTCCTTTATGATCTTAGAGCATGTACAACCGTATTTAATATAAGTTCTTCTGAGAGATCTTTAGAGAGGCTAAATGAAAAAAGACAAGAGATGGGCTATTCGTAAAAAAACTCGTTTCTATACAACTCCTATACATATTGTCTATTAATTATATTTATGATATAAGAACTTAGGGTTGTACCTGATAGTAAGAGCAAGTTTAATAATATAGTTGATTGCTGGCTGTAAGAGCCTTTGTAGCCTGCTTGTTAGCCCATCTGAAAGGGAAATAGGGCTTAAACCTTTTCCTAAATGATTTTGGTGGTTGAATGCCCAACACAAATAATTGGACTAACTAGTTTGCTCTAGATTATATATTCTACAGGTGCTAAAGGTTCAACACAAACCAATAAAAAGATCAAGTTAGGGTTCAAAAAGAAAGGAGCAAAAGAAACCGAATAGAACCCTGGTATGGCGCACCGGACTGTCCGGTGTGCCACCGGACAGTGTCCGGTGCCCAGGGCCGTACGACTTCAAACTATTTAGCTTCGGGTTTCTGAGGCCGCGCTTCGCTATAATTCACCGGACTGTCCGGTGCACCAGCGAAGCAACGGCTAGCTAGCGCAACGGTCGACTCCAACGGTCGTCTAACAACGCACAGTGCGCGGACAGTTCGTGCAAAGTCAGAGCAGCTGCAGAAGGCGCACCGGACAGTGAACAGTGCCTGTCCGGTGTGGCACGAGACTGTCCGGTGCCACATGAAGACAAAGCCAGTCCGGTGCCACATGAAGACAAAGCCAGTCCGGTGCCACATGAAGACAAAACTCCAACGGTCGAAACCGTCAGAACCCTAACGATTGGGTGACGTGGCTGGCGCACCGAACAGTGTCTGGTGGTGCACCGGACTGTCCGGTGCGCCCATCGAAAGCAGCCTGCCCCAACAGTTGAATTGGTGGTTGGGGGCTATAAATACCCCCAACCACCTCCACTCCAACCATCCAAGCATTCATCACACTCCATTCAATACAAGAGCAAAACACAAAGACACAAATCAAAGCGCTTGATTCGATCAAAGTCCCCAATTCAATTCTAGTCTTCAGGACTTGACAGAGGATCGTTCTTGTGTTTCTTTGTTGCTCTTGTTGCTTGGTTGGCTTTCTTCTTCCTCATTCTTGTTCTCTATGTGACTTGTAATCAAAGCAAGAGACACCAATTGTGTGGTGGTCCTTGTGGGGTCTAAGTGACCCGTTTGATTAAGGAGAAAGCTCACTCGGTCTAGTTGACCGTTTGAGAGAGGGAAAGGGTTGAAAGAGACCCGGTCTTTGTGACCACCTCAACGGGGACTAGGTTCATTGGAACCGAACCTCGGTAAAACAAATTACCGTATCATCCACTTTATTTTCTAGGTTGATTTGTTTTCCCCTCTCTCCCAGACTTAGATTTTATTCTAACGCTAACCTCGGCTTGAAGTGTGCTTAAAGTTTATAAATTTCAGTTTTCGCCTATCCACCCCCCTCTAGGCGACTTTCAATTGGTATCAGAGCCCGATGCTTCATTAGAGTTTAACAACTCGCAGTGATGTCGGGATATCACGCCAAGAGGGAGATGGAAACGGCCACAAGCCACGGGAAGGCTCCATCAAGGGAGTCCGGCGCCAAAGGAAGGAAGGAATCACCTTGCCGCGTTAAGTCGCACCGGAGTGGCGACAAGAAGAAGAAAATGAAGAAGGTGGTCTACTACGAAACCGATTCTTCGTCGCCCTCTACCTCCGGCTCCGACGCTCCGTCCATCACTTCTAAGCGCCACGAGCGCAAGAAGTTTAGTAAGATCCCCCTACGCTATCCTCGCATTTCTAAACACACTCCTTTACTTTCCGTCCCTTTAGGCAAACCACCGGTTTTTTACGGTGAAGATTATTGTATGTGGAGTGATAAAATGAGGCATCATCTAACCTCACTCCATGCAAGCATATGGGATATTGTTGAGTTTGGAGCGCAGGTACCATCCGTGGGGGATGAAGGATATGATTCAGGCGAGGTCGCCCAAATCCGGCATTTCGACTCCCAAGCCACCACTATACTCCTCGCTTTTCTATGTCGAGAGGAGTATAATAAGGTGCAAGGGCTAAAAAGTGCCAAAGAGATTTGGGATGTACTAAAGACCGCGCACGAAGGGGATGAGGTGACCAAGATCACCAAGCGGGAGACGATCGAGGGGAAGCTCGGTCGATTCATCCTCAACCAAGGAGAGGAGCCACAAGCGATGTACAACCGGCTCAAGACCTTGGTCAACCAAGTGCACAACCTCGGGAGCACCAAATGGGATGACCATGAAATGGTCAAGGTTATTCTAAGATCACTTGTTTTTCGTAATCCTACACAAGTTCAATTAATTTGTGGTGATCCTAGATATAAGCTAATGTCTCCCGAGGAGGTTATAAGGAAGTTTGTGAGCTTTGAATTGATGATCAAAGGCTCCAAACAAATACTCAACTTGGAGAGGCGGCACCTCCACACCCGAGGTGCAACCCATCACATTCAAAGCGACGGAGGAGAAGAAAGAAGAATCTACATCGAGTAGGCTCCCCATCGACGCCTCCAAGCTCGACAACAAGGAAATGACGCTCATCATCAAGAGCTTTCGCCAAATCCTCAAGCAAAGGAAGGGGAGAGACTACAAGCCCCGTTCCAAAAGGGTGTGCTACAAGTGTGGTAAGCCCGGTCATTTTATTGCAAAATGTCCTATTTCTAGTGACAGTGACAGGGGCGACGACAAGAGAGGGAAGAAGAAGGAGAAGAAAAGATATTACAGGAAGAAGGGTGGCGATGCCCATGTGTACCGGGAATGGAACTCCGACATGAGCTCCACCAACTCCTCCTCCGACGAGGACGCCGCCAACATCGCCATCAACAAGGGCCTTCTAATCCCCAACGTTGGCCACAAGTGCCTCATG